>NW_026947521.1:0-2984985 GCF_034190915.1 Cavia porcellus | reverse complement strand
AACTGTCTGCAGGATGGAGAGCTTGTGTCTGCAGGCCTCCTGGGCTTACCCTCATTCGCTGGCCTGGATTGAGAGGCCTGGCCCAGTGTCCCCCACTTTCTGCCCAACCTCTAGTGGGGGTTGTCCTTCCCCATGTTTAGTGAAAGGCTTCACTAGATCAACCTTGTCACCTCTGTGCCTTGGGATAACGTGTTCTGTCTCTGTCTCTGTCTCTCTCTCTCTGTCTGTCTCACCAAACCACTGTTTTTTCAAGCTCTCAACACAGACTGCCATAAAGGTCACTGATCATTTTTCTCTCATGTGGGAAAAGGATTTCCTTCTTGGTCCTCTGCTAATATCCACTGCTATCCCTAGTATGGGGCTCAGGGGTGTCCTGACATCTGAGGTTGTGGTCAGAGCCGGGAGGCTGGAGGCTGGGAGGCTCAGGTCTTCACTGTGGTTCTGTTCCAGATGGACCAAGACTTTACATTACCCAGCCTGGTTTTTCCATCTTTGTTGGACTGACATCCATACCTTTCGGACCCTTGTACAGTGATGTATGCAGGGTCTGCAAACTTGCAAGTCAGATTTCATCAAAAACATTAAGAGTATCTTTAAGGGAGACTACAAGCAACAAGGGTGATCAAACACACACACTTGAATTGCATTCTCATTTTAACTGTTAGGATCTTTGAGCGCATTGATTTGTGTTTCCCTGTGGACTTAGTCTTGGAAAGGGCCTTGTCTGACTTCTCCCTCATGTGTGTATCACATGTTTTGCAGATGTGTTGACAGGAAGGTTGACACTCCTCACTGGTCTGTCTTAAACTCTGGGCTGTGTGCAGGTGCATTAGCACATTTCCTGTGACACACTAGATTAAAGGCCATGCCAAGCTTAGATGCACTTGCTTCGCATGAAGTCTCACTTTTGTAATGATTAGCGAATGCCAAATATTTTGCAATGTAAAAATACCATATTATACTCTAAGCATTTACTATGATTTCTGGATGCTTTATTGCCAGATACACACACATGTACATAGATATATAACATAATCTTTCAAGCCACACTGGTGGTTTTATTAGTGTCTCCTGAAGTCGATTGACAGGAGGGCCATTGAATTGGAACTATTAAGAGTTACTTATCTCTGTGGCAGAGTTTTCCTGATACTGGGCAACCAAAGCAAAAAAGAACAGCATGAGCAGTATAATGAGTTACAGAAGGGGTAGGAACTGAACTGTGTTGGATGGCTCAACTCCAGAACAGCTTCTCGTTTGTATTTTTTTCAGGTTTTAGTGAACAAAGCTTATAAATTTAAGCTCAGTTTGTCTTAATAAAATGTGATATGTTTCTGCTTTTTAACTATTAAGATCAAAGACAAAATGTAAATTGAGTGAAAAGTGGTATTTTCTACTAAAAAGGATTGCAGTCCCCGGACACGGTACCTCTTACTTCTATGTTGCAGTTCTAGCTGAGGTTCCCCTTGTGAAAAGAGGTCATCTACTTAGTGTGATTTGGGAATGCCAGAAAGATTCTTGCTGTTGATACGGTTTTCTGGTAAAGCCTTTCTTTTCCACTGCTGTGGGTTCATGGAAATAGAAACTCACATCCAGGTAGGAAAGAAGGATTTTTATTTGTTGAGACAAGGTCTTGCCATGTAATTCAAGCTGGTGTTAAACTCACTAAGTAGTCCAGGCTGGCCTCAAAGTTGTGATTATTCTTTTGCCTCAGCCTTCAGAGTGCTGGGATTACAGGTATGCACCACCATACCCAGTGGAAAGATTGGTTTTAGAACCTTCTCAGAGAGTCAGTGTTGCTGCTGTGAAGGACTCTGGGTGCACAAGTGGGGGATTCATTTTCTTTCTTTTTTTTTTTTTTTTTGTCTTTTTGAGACAGGGTTTCGCTATGCTGTTCGAGTTGGCCTTGAACTTACTTTATAGCCCAGGCTGGCCTCAGACTCACAGCAGTCCTCCTGCCTCAGCCTCCTGGGTGCTGGGATTATAGGTGTGCACCACCATACCTAGCGCAAAAGTGGGGAATTTCAAGGACAATAATAACTGAAGTTTTCTGAGTTTCTGAGTGGTGTTCACAGGTAAATTTTGTTCGGACACTGGGGGCAATGATTTCCTGGTGCCTTGGGATGTAACAGAGGGGGCTCAGCATCTGTAGATTTCTATGACTTGTTGTGCTAAGGGACAGTCTCACATTGGTGATCTTTTAGTAGTCAAAGCAATTTTGCAAGTAGTTACTATCATTTCCAAATAAAAGACGGGGAAGTGAGATATTGAGAGATTAAAAAGTTTGCTCAAAGTGAACTGCACAGTAAAAGGCAAATTAGAATCATAAATTGGACTTTCCCCACATCCCACTTGTGCAGGGAAGACAAAGCCATTCTCTCAGGGCTACATCTAGAAGGGTCAGGTGTACAGCCAGACAGTCAGTGAGGACATATTATAGGACTAACTCTTTAATAACTAGGTTTAGCATTTGGAAGGACTCATGTAGTGAGCTGAGGTGCCTCTCTTGGTTTTGACCTGAAGTACAGTATAAAGTTCCTGAAAGAAAGCACTGAGAAGGCAAGCAAGATGACTTCCTATCTCTGAACTTGGGCATGTGAAGCTTTGTATTTTTTACTGACTGATAATAGTTTCAAGTCCTTATATCCAGCTGATTGTGGTTAATGATTTAACCAAAGTGTGATAATGTTGCAGGGCTACCATTCTGCTCATGAGGCTTTCAAAAATAGCCTGGCATTCCCAGTAGACAGAGGCTGCCCCTTTTGGTGGCCTGGGCTTAGCATCTGGCATACCAGTTTCCTAGTCCAGCTGTCCCCCACACAGATGGAGCTCAGGAAAGTATGCTACAAACCACTGATGATTTTTTTCGTAAATCAAGGTTGACCCTTTTATCTCATACCTAATAGGTGGCCAGTTTGTTTTTTAGGAAAGTTAGTATGAATGGAAAAGTGAATGTTGTAACCACAGAAATGTGCCTGCCCCTCAGGGCTCCTCCTGCCAGCCCCAGCTTGGCCCCTGTGTATTCACCATTTTTCCCACCAGTGGAGCCATCTCTAACCAGCCACTGTGCACTGTGGGGTTCCTAGCGTGTTCCAACTGCTGTGTGATACAGGAGTCTTCTGATGGGTGCCTTTGGTTTGAGAACACCCTACCTGCTTGGCATGGACTTTCCTGTTGGAAGTCTTTATCCTCAATACCTCAGAATGTGATCATATGTAGAGACAGGCCCTACAAAGAATGACTAAGTTATAGAAGTCTGTGATCCCATATGTGTGGTGTCCTTGCGAAAAGAAGAGTCTAGAGCACAGACATGCACTATGACCCTAAAGACTCAGGGGGATGACAGCCGTCTACGGCCAAAGGCTGAGGCTCAAAAGAAAGCAACTCTGTCAATACCTTGATTGTGGATGTGTAGCTGCTGGTCTTGGGGGAGTCAGTCTCTGGTCTCTGTTGTTAAGCTCACCCATTCTGTGGTCCTTAGTTGCAGCAGCCCTGGTAGACTAATCCCTGTCAACTGACGTGTTCTTGCACTACACATAACAGCCTCTTCTTTGGGGGGGGGGTTATTACTCCCACAGTTCTTATTACTTTTTTTTTGAAGAAAGTAAAACCAAATGTGACATAACAGGACAGAGTCAGTCAAATCAAAAGGATGGACATAATACATAATGTAAAAACAAAATACAAAGTGATCAACAATGGTTACCATAATGCCTCTTGTTACCTTAAAAAGAATTGCCTATATCATCAGTTACAATAAAATTGAACAAAACAGTAAAGAATAAGACCAATAAAACCAAAACATTGGAGACATTAGAGGACTTCAAAAGAAGATAATAGTCAACCAGAATGGATGTCATAATGAATCTTACTGCTTCACAGTTGTTGCCTATACTTTCAAACTTGGTACTATCAAGCAAAACAGAATAGAGGAAAATCAGTCAAAACAAGATGGTGAGAGCAATACAGGGTTTCAAATCAAGTTAATAGGAAATCAAAGTGGGTTACTATAATATATCCTGCTATTTTTTATTTATTTTTCCCTTAATTAAAAAGGATAAAAATGAAAAAGTAGATAATAAAAAGGAGATTGAGATTAAAAAAGAGGGCATAACAACAAAACAGCGCAGGTCAAAGCATAGCCATTTAAGCAAAATAGTGTTTCACCACAAGATAATCTCGACATAATAGTGTCCTTCCCTTAAATTCTTGGGTATAACTTTGTATACTGTAGCATCAAACATATCAAGACAATGTCAAACCGTTCAAGAGAATGACAGTATTACAGGGTATTTAGAATCAACTAACAGAAAATGAACAATGGTTTCTGTATAATCTCCTTGTCTATAAAAGTTTTTATTTATATTATCACATATAATAAAATCCAATAAGATACAACAGGTTAAAACCGATGGAGACAGAAGAACAAAAGCTTGATGGGACTTCAAAACAAGAGGATATTAAATCAGCATTACTTATTATGATGTCTTGTTTTCTCCAAAATGGCTGTTCTTCTTGATGAATAAGTTCACATTTCCTAGACTCATACACTCCTTGCTAGTGAAGGCAAGCACAGCGGTGTTTCCTCCCTGGCCCTGTGGAGCCAACTGTGGTGGGGCCGTCTCCCCTGCTGAGATAGGCATCTGACACATGGGGAAACTGAGCTCTCCAATAGTTCAGTGTCCTGAGGGTCACCCGGGGTCACAGAGCTCACATGTGGCTCCTGACAGTCTGGAAATGCACGTCTTAGAAGGAAACAGGAACTGTTATTTAAAATGACATGTTTGGATGACATATGAGTTCTGAGTCAATGCTACCGGTTATCTCTGGCTCCTGTGCTGGCTGTCTGATCACACAGGCAAGTTGGGAAGATGTCTTTCTCCCTTTCACCTGCACCTCAGGCTACTGGTAGGCACAAACGCACCACAATATGAGTAGGTTGACTTTTTTTCTGAGCTGTCACAGATGGTAAAGCCTGGCTTAGAAACTGCAGCCACAGCACATCCATGCAGTAGAGTAAGGCTGGCTTGGGCTGGTAGCAAATGGGCAGGAGCTGCTCTTCATTCATTTGGAGTGTCTTTCCCAGCACTTGGGCTGAGCCCATCCTTATCAGCTAGCTGAGGAGGCTAGGCAGAGGCTTAACGCGGGAGCAAGCACCTACATCATTCTTGTTTCTTCTAAACCTTTTGAGCTCGTGCCATTAACCTGTGGAGGGGAAGCTTAGGTGTAAGTGAAGTGAACACCCTCTGCCCTCTCTACACACCTCCAAAGATCAGGAGCCAGCTGATAGGTGAGACATGAGAAAATCTTGCAATTCAGTTACTGAGTTTTGTTGTTCACTTTCATTTTCCAACTAAATCTAGTGCCTCAATTGGTCGATCTTCGTCAATCAAATGAGACAGCCTATTGTGTTTCATCTAGGGTCTATTTTCTTTCTCCTTCCAGGAATTGCTGGAGCTACAAGAAATCAGCTTCAGGATGCCCCGTGGGCTCTGCCAAAAAGCTAGCACCCAAGAGTGGACACAGGTTTTGTGAGTCCTGTAGCTCAGTTTTGCTTCTCTAAGAAAAGGAACATGTACTTGCAAATACAAATTACAGACACGTGACTATTTAACCAGAATGAGAAAAGGGATTGCAGTAAATTGCAAATTGGAAAGTGCTGACAGAAGCCATGGAAATCACAAAATCCAGGAAAAGAGTACATTTGTATTAACACCTGACCTACCTGTGCAGTACTTTTCCCATGTTTTTGGTTGCTTTACTATTTGCCCTCTTTATATGACTACAGTTTTATAGTGCTGTTTTTTATAGAGAGAATAAAAAGATAGTTTTCTTTTAGCATGGCTTGTTGAAAATCTTTTATTATTGGTAGTTTAGAAAATTCTCAGTGTCGTAACTCATTATCAGTAAGGTCATATAACATTGTTAGGCGGCAGTCAGGTATGGGAATGTATCATTACTTTCATGATAAATCTATTCATTTTCTCTGTGTCAACTGCATGTTAGATGATGCCTCTCAGATTCTCTAGATGTTTGTATAGTTTTGACTCAACTTCCTATTCTAGGCTGCATAAAAAGTCAATTCTTAATGCAAGATTTCTGTAGTTTCTCAGGAGGCTCCTATAGCCTCATGATAGCTACTGGCAGCCAACATCTCTTGATTCTGTTTCTGATGACAATGTTTTTGGTCTTTCCTCCTGTTCTGCATCATTAATATAGTTGAATGGAACACATTTCTGAAATTCAGGGCTGGAACACATGTCTCATATGGAAGGCCAGGGATACACTGCATTCCTCCTGACCACCAGTTAGTTCCAGGATAGGTATGAGTCTCACTATACTCAGTAATCAGTTTTTGTGTGAAACTTTTGAGGAAGAGATGCTTGCTTTGTTCTGAGAAGGAATGAGGTTTGACAAAGAATAAAAATTGTCTAGACTGTGTGAGCTAGTTTGGAAGGGAGACAATTGGTTTAAATTCTATAATTACAGGCATGCACCATCACATCTGACCTCCTTTCCTACTCTTACAGTGTTTGGGGGAAATGAATTTGTGTTCTATCATTAGGCTGACAGATGTCAACTTTAGTGCCAAGGGGAAGAAGTGATAACTGAAGGTAATGGATAAAAACGATGGAAGCTTTATGCTTTTAGAAAGGGGAAGGCAGTCAGCGCACTGGCTTTGAAGAGCAAATGAAGGGCCAGCTAAGCAGAAGACAACTCTCAAAAGGCAAAAGGGTTTAACACCACTAAGCAGTGGGCCATCTACTCCACGTCCTGTTCAGTGGACTGTGTATTTGAATTGGAAAGATGCTTCCTAAAAGGCAAACTTTGGAAATACCAAGATTTCATTATCAAAAAATAAATTTCCTGTTCAGTGGGAGTGTGATTTGTAATTTTTATTAATCTTGCCTCCTAAGCCTCCATAACAGTAGAAAACCCATGTATACAAAGACAGGAAAACTTAGGGCACCATCAATCAGCCTATGAGCTCTCATAGTACTTTGCAGATTCCAACGATGATAACACTTTTCTCAGTCTGTGGGATTATATGTTTACGGTTCTGACTTACACATTGGACTTCAAGTTACCTAGTGAGGTTTTGCTTACGTTGCACTTTCCCTGGCATTGCCTGGCATATATAGTGGACATTACAATAAGGGTTAGAATCTTGTTTCTTTCCTTGGCTGGCTGGATATCCTTGGAAAAATTATTTTACGCTTTGTAAAAACTTTTAGTATGTTTGATGCTGAATATATGCTCTTTCCTCTGAATGAGGGAAACTAGAAAAATATCAACAATTCCTCTGCAAACTGTTAAGGACAGGTATGGCAAGAATTTATGACAGCCAGGTGTGGTGGCACATGCCTGTAATCCTAGCACTCAGGAGACTGAGTCAGGGGGATCACTGTGAGATCGAGGCCAGCCTGAGCACCATAGTGAGTTCAAGGCCAGCCTGAACTACACAGTGAGACTCCACCTCCAAAAAACAAAACAAAACAAACAAACAAAAATAACAACAGCAACAAAAAAAGAATTCACGAAGTTCGATTCTGACCCAAGAGTCTCTAGCCTATGTGTCCTGTCATGAAGAAACCATTTTGGTGCTCCTCTCCCAAATGCAGCCTTCTCGTGCGTGATAGATCTGTAACTCACATCGGCCCTAGACATGGTCAGTAGAACTTGGCGTAGAAGGAGCCTTGCAGCTAGATTCTACACACAGCTGATTAAATATTTGAGCAACCCATTTTATAATGTGACTTCACTAAGTGCCTACCTGTTACACTGAAGCCATTGGCAATTAGATGGCTCAGAAATAGCCTGTGAATGCAAAGGCATATCTCTAATGGCTTAAAATAGAAAAAATCAGTAATATTCTGAAGGTCACCAACAGCGAGGTTGGGATACATGACATTTATACTGACTCAGCCAGAATCAAGCCTGTATCAGTGGGACGCCCAAAAGTTACTACATGACAAGCAGCTGTAAAACACGGTTTAGAATGTGTGTTTGGTGGTAAAACCCAATGAATGTAGCTAAAGTTGGGATTTACTTTTCTGTTAAGCTCCAGGAGAGCTGTCATTTCCTTTTGAGTTGTCCATGGTTGCCTGGCTTCCTCTGACGTCAATGAGTTAGGCAGATTTCCTTCTAAAAAGAATCTAATGGGTTGGAATTTTCCACTCATATCATCTTACAACCAGAGTTTTTTTTGAAAGTGAAATGGAAAGGAACAGCATAGAATAAAAAATGACAGTGTTCATCCTATGTCAAGGGTAAAGGATATTCTTAGCAGCTTTTGCTTAAGTTTCCCATATAAAATGTATTGTGATATAAATGTATTACTACTTGTGGATCCGGGTATGTGAAAAATAGAGAAAGTCACTGGGTTTGTGAACATTTATGTTTACACAGCAGTTCTATAAAACACCATAAATATTTGAGTGATGAAAGAATACTGTTGTGGTTCAGTTTGGTAAATACACTTAATAAATATTCTTCCTTGACAGTATGGGAGGTGCTTTCACAAACTATTTTTGAGATAAGCTTTCCTATCCCTATTTTAGCATGGAGTCATCTGGAGTTTAAAACATGATTTCCTATGTTCATTATCATACCCCTAGCAAATATCTCCCTCTAACCCGTCTTCTCCTTATGTACAGCATGTTTCTGAAAAGTAAGCACAGCATGATAATGAAAGAATAATTCAGGTGCTCTTAAATATCTGTTGGTTTGGGTTTGGGACTTAAACCTTTGACTTGGACGTTTATCTTGTGCCCACAAAGATCCAGATGTTTTGGGAGAATTCTGGGGAAGACAGGGTCTTGTATAACTTGCTCCTACCAGAGCCCCCTGGAGTGCTAAGATTACAGGCACATCCCTGGGTTTTAACTGCTCAGAGTCATTTCTGCTTTCCTACTGTACTCTGTGGAATACAGTGGGGTGCATGGGGCACCAGGCCAGGGCCATTTTTTAAATCCTGGTTAGATTCAGTAAGATAATATAGCTTATCATTTACACGTTTACTTGAAGACAAAATGCCTACAGCAGAGTGAGTAGGGAGACCCTCAAGTGTTTGAGTACAGCAGAAAAGGAAGTCTCCGGATTTCCAGCAGTCTGTTTCTAAAGCAGCATTGGGACTGTGCTCCAGGTCCAGCTCTGGGCCGTGCGCCCATTACTGCTGGCAGCCCCTTACTAAAACAGAGGAAGGGGGAAAGACACGACATCCCACTCCACTGCGCCACCTGCGGCACATGTTCAGCAGTGTCTGCAAGGGGACTGTGAGCCAAGTGGAGTCCACCTTATGACTCTCAGAGGTTCAAGGCCCTGGAACAGCCAAGAGTTTCCATGCAAAGCATGTTCTTTACTGAAATGTTGGCAGTTTGTCTTAATTTTATACCAAATCAAATATTTCCTGGAATAAAATTCACTGATCATCAAACTTAGCTGCACCTATAACTTTTTAAAAAATCAATCAAATGTCAACTATTAATATATGGGCAAATAAAATAATGACCATAATGATGAAAATCTGCCACTGTGTAAATGGTAAGTACAATGTTGCTAGAAGACATGATCAGTTGGTCAGATCATTGTATCTGTGCACTTGTAAATGACTTGGACTTCAAGCAGAGGTAACAGATAAGATGTCATTTGGTATAGAAAATACGAAGGAAAGCAAAAGAGCCTGGGACCCAGGGAGGGCAGTGAAGTAGAAACTAGTAGTAGGGTGTGTAATAGCAGACCAGAGTTATTTGTCTATGATAAGAGAAAGCAGGAAGTAACCTTAACTGAAGAAAGGATAACAGACTAAAATAAACTGCACGCTGACATAGTGGGGAGGAGGAGTAAGTGTGGCGTTCTTCCTCCTGAGCTGAGACTCGTCGATACCTGCCACATTCTTACTGCCTTTGTTCTCAGATGGACCAAGGAGGGAGGAGTTTCATGGAAAATACGACCCCTGTCTTTCAGTCAAGCTACATGTTGGATTTTACTACCCCATCTCTAGTCCTTAAAAAGTCTTTGGGGACCATCTATGTGTGCTATACTTTAATAGATGAGGGATTATTAGAGATATTTCTGGAAAGAGTCATCATTTGAGCAATGGAGTAGATACGGAGCATTATGACTAGAGAATGATGGGAAAATAATGGGCAACCCAAAAGTTTAGGTTTCTCATCATTGTTTTAAAAATTGCAAATAAGTAGTAGTGACATTTTAAATACTAAAATTTTCATTAATGAAATGAATAAGATTCTTGCAGTTAGTATACATCCTCTTTCTTTTAATAATATTTTTTTCCAACTCTGTTTTATTTCAAGGGAAAAAAAACTAAAACAATTTTCAAAACATTTCAATCGGGACACCAATGGTACATACATTGCGTGTTGTCATCCTCAAATCATTCACCCAGAGAACAAGACATCTGCATTAAATTTTCCAAACAATGCTAGCCTTTCAACTGTAAATCTGCCAAAGAATCTGGTAACTGGCGTCCCCAAATCATTGTTACATTTTTGCATGGGACAGGCCTCAGTGCAGCTAACATGTGCTCGGGCTGAGGTGCAGGGCATGATGCTCTACCAGTGTGAAAACTCTTGGTAGATTTCCAAATACAACTGAGTACACATAGTAGCTATATTCTTGGAGAATCAGCGTATAAATTAAAGTAATGCATAAATCACTTCACATCATATGTAAGACAGAGATTCTAGGCTCATATAATTGTACAAAGGATTTTCCACTGTATAAACACCCATGGGAACATTTGGGAGCCATGCAGAACTTTGCTTTGTTGTAGGGAGCCGTCTGCCTATGGCAGGTTGTATAGCATCTTTGGTCTCCCCACCAGATGTGCAGTGCTCTACAGTCATTATGCTGACCCCTAGCTCCCTGACATATGCTGTCAGCCCATAGAGAACTTAACTGATCTGCCTGTTGCCTGGCAGCTACATACAGACCCCTTGTCCCTTGCACATTTGTGCTGGCAGCAGCTCCGGTGACAGATGCTGGCTGTTGCTCTGCACCTTGCTGGTGTGTCTTGCCTGGGATGTGACGCAGCTGCTGTGATTCCGCATGTCATTAGCAACCCACTCATACGCCTACTCCCTTACTTTAGGAGCAAGCAGCATGAAGTCCACTGAAGGAGATGTGAGCTAGGGAGAATCAGGAGCAGCCCATACTGTGGTGGTAACAGTGCCTTCATGAAAACAGCTAGTGGGAAAGTGGGAGAATACACTGATACTGTTATAATAAGTCCACAGATCTCAACTGTACACCATGTGGAGCCCTTGCACCTGACATAGTGCACAGCTGATAAGAGACACATACTAGCAATAAAAACACATGGCATATCAAATGCTGTCTTAGTTAACTAGTGCAGAGAAAAGGGTGCACAGCTGCAGGAACCATGGAGGCAGCCCTGGCCTTGTCTGTGTGATATGCTTCAGACCACTGCCATTTCCTGGGCTCTGCTGATGCTAATCATTTGACTCTGAATTAAGGTAATTGTCTCTCACTGCTGCCCTGCTGCAGGCTGGCTCTGCAGGAGAGATTAGGAGGTCGCCCTGTGAGAAACATCATATGGAAGCTTTGAAAAGCACCTGTGTATCTAGTCCTAGCTGCTGATTTGGGTTAGTAATCTGAGGTTACATAATTAGGTTAGCCTTATTTATAGTTGATTTTATAAGAGAGATTCAACTGTGCCCTACCCGTGTCATGGTTGTTGAAAATGAGGATTTGGAGACATTTTGAAAATACAGGTTTACATTACTTTTTTCTGTGTTAACAGCATAGCGTAGCATAACATAACAGCTTTGGAGTCCGAGTCCTGCTGGGGTATTGTAGCCTCTTGCCTTTTAGGGACTCAATTTTATCTTGAGACCAGTTGGAAGATACATCATCTTTGAGAAAGCTAATGAACATTTTCTTCAAGTGATTTCCTGGTGAGCGCCATTTGTATTTTCAGCTGACAGTGCACACAGGGGAAGACTGTGAACTTGTAATAAAGAAAAGTGATGGATAGTTTTAATTAGTCCCTTACATGAATGCAATCATCACGCTTCTTTCTCTAGGGGTTCCTTAGTGCCTTCCTCCTGTTGACGGCTTACTAATAAAATCATCCCTGCCCTGGGAAGATGAGCAAACTGTACAAAAATCCTTAGCAGGATTGTTCTGGGGACTTCTCACTGGGCTTGTCACAGTTTTTGGGTGCAGGCAGTTGAGACTGACTCTACTCATTCATTCAAGCAGAAAAGGGATTTACTGACAGCATAATTCTCTCAGAGGCTTTCCTCAGTCTCCTGAGTGCTGGGGATTACAGGTGTGCACCACCGTGCCTGGATCTTTTTTCTCCACTTAATAAGCTAGTCTGTGTCTCATCACTGAATTCCCCTGACCAAGAACTTATGGTGACTTCCTGTTGTTTACTGACAGTGAATCCCATCCCTTTTCTGTGAGTGCCCAGTCCCCACAGGCCACCCTGCCCCCAAAAAGCTTTCTTCTGCATGTCCCCAGGGGAAAGCCAACCCTGGAAATGAACCTGAGCTTGTATGGCCAGTGTAAGGACTTCAACCTGTAGACCTGAGAAAGACTGATGTGGTATGTATATTTCAATTATGCAAATCATAAGCATCCAATGGGCTGTTGCATTTTAACCTGAGTATAGTAATAGCCAGGCCTAGAGGCACACACTTGTAACCTCAGGCTAGGGCATAAGGATCCCATGAGTTCAAGGCCAACCTGAACTATGAGCAAGACCCTATCTCAAAAAAAAAAAATCAGAAAACAATAGATGAGTATGGTATTAACTAAGTAAGTCTCAAAACCAAAGTTGTACTTGGATGTATACTAACTTTAGCTAGATTTTCTTTAACTTCTGGCCATAGTATTGTGGCCCTGTTGCACAAATTATGATACAGCCTTGCTTTTCATGACAGTGGTTGGGGGAAATTATTAGTAAAGGTCAAAAATATCTGCACTGTACTTCAGTGACCGATGGGCACAAAATCATCAGCTGCATGGTATTCTAAGTCCCTCCTTCCTAATTCCTAAATGGCTGAACAGTTGCAAGATAAACTAGATACCACTAATTTAAAAGTTAATATTGCAACAGGTGTCTGTATCAGTCGGTTGGTAGACTGATCCTATTTTATTAATCATGCCTCGGGATTTTGGATTACAGGGGAGCCCACCTAGATTAGTATGATGCTCACAGAAACTATAGCATCTGTCTCACCAGTGAGTCCAGAAATTTCCTATGAATGAGCTTTGATTTCTGTCAGTCTTTAAGGCAGAGACCTCAGAAACTTTTGTCACAATTAGCAAAGACAAAGATTCATCACAGTGACTGATAGCCTTTGATATGTGGCCTCTTTCATGGAGAGGATGTAGAAGTCTTATTAGAATCATATAACTCTACGAGACTGTTCTGAGGCTATGCAGATATTTATTTCTCAACCATTTCCTCCACAGAAATTTTTTCCCCTGATTTTTTACTAGAATGAATGATACTTTAAATTTTCATTGGAAAATATAATATTCATGGAGAATCAATCAAGATTATAAAAGGGGCCAACTCAATGATTAATTATGAGACAAATTTACCTGTGTGCCTACCACTAGGGTCAAGATGTAGAATGTGTTCATAAAAAAAAAAAAAAAAACCCTATACATACATATATATAGCTCTATTACAGCTATTCACAGAATAAGCAAGCTATGATTTTTCCATACCATTAAATACTACTCAACAATAAAAGAGAATATTGATACATGGGGCAACTTGGGTGAATCTCAAAGACACTATAGGGTGTGAAAAAAGGAAGTTTCTGTACTGTATGCTTCTATTTATGTAGTATTCTTGGAAAAACAAAACTAGAATAGCGATGAAGAACAGGTCCATAATAGGGGTTAAGCAACAAGGAAGGGTGTGATTACAAAGGCTAGCATGTGGTAGTGTTTTGGGCACTAAAGCCTCAAACTTCTGGTTGTGGTAGTGACCATCCAAACCTATATATGTGCTAAAATTCATAGAATTGTGTACTATACGAAGAAAAAAATTTTACTACAAGATAATTTTAAAATTTAAAGAAGGCCATTGATAGGTTCTGCCCCTATGGAACTCAGGCCCAGCAGGCACCTGCCCAACATGGCCCCAGGCCCTAGAGTGACAGTGAGTCCCTCTAATACTGACTTCCGCGTTCTTCTCTTAAACTAGATTTGAACTTCCTACTTTTTGCGTGCACCAGCGTCTCCCCAATCAGCAGTCAATACGTCATTCAGCCCCCCTCAGACTCCACCCCCTGCCAAAACTAAGCTGCTTCTGCCTCAGAGGCATCTCCTACTCTTCTGAAGCAGCTCTGCAGTGCCCCCAGTGAAGGCCTTTTTCCTTTTTACCGCCTTTGTTTGTCTAGGCAGCGAAAAAACCGAACAGCCATGAGGGCATATCCTGCATCCCAGGCTTTCCCAGGCCCCTGCCCTTTCTCTTAAAGATGCAATCATTTACCTATAGGCGTTTTAAATACTGGGCGTCATCTCTTGATCAGTCAGTAGCTTAACTAGTCTGACTGTCATCAGGTATCTGGCAGTTTTAAAGCCCAACCCCTGGGGAGTTGTAAGGGCCCAAGGGCGAAGTGTCAGCTTGTCTGCACGTCCCACTCCGCCATACTTCATTTAAATTTGTTAAAAAAATACCAGTGAAACTCAAATATTTATGGAATCAATAAAAATTCAACACCGTACAAGAGATATTTTCAAGACATCTCCAAATCATTATCAATTCTATTACTGCTTTGCCCAAAAATCATTAAAAAAAGAAATTACATTACTTGTAAACTTGCCACAATAGCATTGTATGCCATAAATTGAGGGTGAGGTGTTAAAAATCATATACTTTACAAACATTCTTTCTGACAGCTTGCATTGTGGTGTCTATAGTGCAGTGTTTCCCTTTTCCCAGATAAAAACAACAAAAAATATTTAAGGAACTCTGTAGGACAAATGAAATGTACCAAGTTGCCACAGTTTAGAATAAAAACCAGCTAAAGAAAGGCACTTACAAAATTAGCAATGATTTGTTTAACATTTTAAAATCTGTTGCATATTGGCAGTTCTTTTCTTTTTTTTTTTTTTTTGCTTTATTGTTGCCTTTGATTTTAAACCTCAAGTTTGTTTACATAGAAATTGTTTCATCACAAAGAATGTTGTTCCCTTACTCAAGAAGTTACATGCCCATGAGTGGCAGAGGAAGCTTATTTTTATGTACGAAGTGTGGGTGTTGCAGGACTGACATATGTTGTTTTCATCTCCCTGGTGTGCCTGGGATAGTATCCCCTTCCTAGAGGGGCCCCTCCCAACACTCCTGTGGTACATTTGTTAAACAGCCAGTGAAAGTCCCCCTTTCCCTTAGCCAGAGCAACCTTTTTTTGGGGGGGGGGAGGGTCACATGACCCAGCCAGGCCAGCCAGTCTTCTCCAGGGATTTTGTTGCTCTTTCTTCAGGGGTTGGTGGGCTGGTTTGACATACACTACAAATGTGGACACCCTGATCTCCAGCCATGCCTCCTGCTGTTCCATAGGAGAAGCCCTGTTATACCAGGAGAGGAACTACAGACTGTGATTGCTGTGGCTAAGCATCTTCTAAAGATCCAACTTTCTGTTTTCCTTCCCTGCTGGACAAGACCCTTCTGCTCCCTCCTGTCAGTGTGAAGTGACAGTGAGTCTGCGCTGGCCCCAGGCGCACACATGCAGACAATAGTTGTGATTATTATTGAAATCCCAGTATTCATATTGTTACCCGAGTATTGTAATCCCTTTTTCAGTCTTCCTCACAATTCAAAAAGTTACATTTGTAATTCCATTGAGACATTATTAGGATCCCTGCAAGTTAATTCCAATCTATCACCTCCAGTGCAACCCATGGCAAGAGAAAAGACACCAAGACATGTTCCAAGTTAAGGGCAGCCAAGGGGTCCTAAGCTCGATCCCAGTAGGATGTGCAGACAAAGGCCTCGATCCTAGGCCTCTCCCAGAATTTATTATCTTGTGAAGAAGGGAGATGGCTGGAGGAGAGGATAGTGACAGTGAGGATAGTGGGAAATAGATGAGTAACTTGAGCTGGCTGGCCAGGTAGGGAGAAAAGCATTTTTGCAAAATGCAGGGAGAATGACCTGCAGAAGGACCAATCTGCATAGTTCAATTAAGGTAGCAATAGAATTATTTTAGGAGGCTGTTGTTTTAGTTTCTGATATGTAAATTTGAGTCCTGGGATTTATAACCTCTATTTGGAGGCTCCTACCCAGATGACATTCCTGGAGCTAACTGGCTCTCCCATCCCACTGTACTCATATCTATTACGAAGCACTATTCAAGGAAACAGGAGACTGTCAGAATAGCCCCAAAGATTGCATATGAGTACTTCAGTTGGCCTTATTTGTATTGCTTAGAGCCAACTGAAGAGAGAAAGAAATGCCCTAGCCAGCTCTGTACATGGAAATAAGACTTGAGTTAACTAATATTGCAGCAGTTGTTCCGTATTCAAGGAGAGGTGCCCAGGTAGTGTTATACAGTGAACCTGTATAATGTATCCAGCTATGCTGGCCCTTTAGCCCTGGGCTTATATTCTAGTCTCCTAGCTGTTCCAGGTTGTTTAGGCTCAGTTACAGCCCTTAGTTTGTAACTGAGGAAACAGGTGCAAAGGCAGAAACACCGAAATGACACCAGGGTTTGGAGGCAGATTTCTTAATGTAGATAGGCACCAATCAGGATCAGTTTCTCTTGTGCGGTTTGTAAGTCTTGGTTCACAGTCTAGCAGCCTCAGTTTCCTCATTTGGAAAATGAAGATTAAAGACTGGACCCTAATTTCAAATTTGCTGCAAGTATTAAAGATGTTCATGATGTCACACACAGGGTATAGGCTCTGCCATCCAAGGAGCTGTGGTATGGTCAGCATTAGCTCTGATTGTCTCACGTTCTCCAGGTGTTGGTGTCTGTCTTGTCCTCTTCATAGAGTTCAAGCTCTGTCTGTGCTGGCTCCTTTTCTCCCATGCATCTGCTAGAAGCTGCTATTGTAGTGGCCACACGGTAGGTGCTATGAGCTGCGCGCTTGTGACCGAAGCTGCCATGTGTCCCCACTGACGAGCCTTACTAAAAATGCACAGGGCAAAATGTTTGTTTGAATTTTTCTTTCTACCCTCTAAACTCAAAATATCCATTTTAGTGGAAACCTGCAGTGAAAGAAGTCTGCCCTATAAAAACCGGAAACAGAAACCTGCAAATCAGGCCCCGGATGTGGGAGCCTCCCATTCCTGGGTCGGTGCTTGTTCTTCCCAGCAGCCACTCTGGCAAGGAGTGGCTTGGGGGAAGGAGCACAGAATGAAGGGCGCCAGAGGGAAAATATGAGCTCTTGGAAAACAGTCATCTCTTTCGAAATATCACCCATCACCCGCAGAAGCAGGCATGTCATGTCCAGCTGACATTTCCATGATGTTATTGAAGAGATGCAAACAAACGATTGGGTAAGGGCTTAGGCCTCTGTTGAATCAGTGTTAATTGCCCTGGGGCTTTATGCAGTGATATCACAAAGATCCTTAGGCATAAGCTGCTAGTTACATGTGTGACATGAATGCTTCATGTTTTTTAGTCACTTGCTGACTCCTATTACTGGTTGATTTGTCTCTGCAGGAGAATGTACTAGAGCATATAGGGCTGAGTCCAGATTTTAAACTCAGGAGAGACCAAGGCACTGGAGGTAGGCAGCACTGGATTCAGACCTTTACCTTTCACAGACAGCCTTGGGACATCCCAGAGCCTTCTGTGGAAAACGTAGGAAACTTGCATCTCCTGTGGTGATCTGTGGTGAGAATGGGAGATAACACATGAAAAGCACCTAAATGTGCTTTGCAAAAAGTCAGTACTCAAAAAAGTAACTTTCACAAAAGATAGAAAGCCAACATGCACTGTGTGAAACAGTTGGGTTGAATTTGGTCAGATTTTCATTCAATAGTTATTTCCTGACCAAGTAGGTTTGGGCCAGGCTACCTCCAATTAAGGATCCAGATACATGTTTAGGAGATAGAGTTTATGCCTTAAAATGTACCATAGCATTGCACTGTATATTTAACCAACTTCATTACTGGTAACTCCCACTGTTTATGTTTTTGGCCTGATGCCCTCTAAGTAGAGGACTGCGTAATGTAAGAAAGGTTTAAAATGGGGATAAAATATATGATCATGTTTCCTTGCCCTCTTTCCCTGGTAGACGTACTAATCAGTTACAGTTCTTTTGTTGTTGTTGAACCCAGGTGTGGTTTCTCTGTCCTCACACACTGCTGCAGACAGCCTTCAGGAATTGATCCTGTTTGGCATTTGAGATCAACTTTTTGGCTTACATTTGGATAATTCCAGAAAGAGCAGCAGTTTAAGAGGCAGGTAACTTAGGCAAGTGGGTATTCTGCGTCTTTCAATTTGTATCACAAACAGCAACCTCTAAGGCCTGGCTAGAGAGGCCAGAGACAAACAGCTGTCCACTTTGCAACTCTTTGAGTTTGCTGTTTATAGAATTAGTAATGTGCCTTCAGGTCAAGGCAGCTGTTTCCCTTGAGAGTCCAGGAGTGCATCCTCTACCAAGTTATCGCCCAAGATATCGCGGGTAACACTGCACAAACCACAGAGATCATCCACGGAGAGACCCAGGCCTTGAGTCCTGAGTAAGTACTGACCCCTTCCTGTCATGCTGAGGAGGAGTGGTTGGACTGGGGACCACTGCACCTTTGAGGCCCTCACTGGACTTTTTGCCTGAAGTGAGGGCCAGATAAGGCTCCTCTTGAAGCCAAACTGCTGGTGTGGAGGTGGATGTGGGCAGCACCCTAATGATGACTTATAAACTGTATGTTTCTCATTACCCAAGTCAAATGTTTGTCTGGGGAGAAAGAGGCCTGGCAGATCATACCACCCCTCGGCCCCTCCCTGAATAGTAGCGCTCTGGTTCCCCTGGGGCTGGGTTCAAGCCAGGAAAAGGGAAGCTTGCAAGTCATCAGCCTCGTCCAGTGTAAACTCTGCTCCTAGAAGCCTGATGAATGCCAGGAGATCCCTAAAAGCAGACATGGGAGTAAGGAGGAGGCTGAAGCATGGACTTCAGAACTGTGTGACAATCCTGGACTTCTGTCTCACTATCTGCTATGCTATGGTCTGAGCCTCCTGATTTCCACTTTTTTTTTTCTGTTATTGAGGCTTCCGCCAGCGTCTTTTCACTGAGCTACGTTCCCAGCCTTTGGCACTTTTTATTTTGAGTCAGGGTCTCTCACTATGTCTCCCAGTTGCCCAGCTCCTACCTCAGCTTCCCAGAGTGCTGGGAAGCCAGTTGTGTGTAGCCTCCTCATTAGTCTCTGCTTCCATGGCCACGGTTGACTAACCTCTCCTCAACATGCAGCAGATGTGAGCCTATTAAACTAGAAGTCATAATCCCACCTCTGAGGAGGCTGAGGCATAGGAGAATCACCATGAGTTTGAAGCCAGTCTGCTCTAGATGGTGAGATCAAGGCCAGATGGAATCCATACCAAGACCCTGTCTCAAAAACTGAAACAAAACAAAACAAAACACAATGCAAAACAAAACAAAAGGTCTTATCAGGGCTTTCCTCTGCTCAAAACCCTGCAGTGGACCTCCACTTCATGCAGCATAAGAACCAACTTCCTAAGAAGTCTAAAACACCTTTCGCCATCAGCGCCATGTAGGAAATGGAGCAGGCCAGCCTGATCTCCCTGGTCCTCATCACTTGCTGTACTCTGGCCCTGGGGGCCTTCTCACTGCTCCAGAGATGCAGGATGTTTCCACAGAGGGCGTTGGCGCTGGCTGCAGCCCTGCCTGGAGGCACTCTTCTCGGTGTCTCCTGGCCATTCCCTCACTCCCTTGCCCAGTCTTCTGCAAGCTCACTTTCTCTCCAGGCCTTCACCCTCCCTGGAGGCCCTTGGCTGAGTTCACTCTTCTTTCTTGTACATATCAGCTCCTAGCACAGTATCGAATTTATTGATTGACCGTTCTTACTTTGTCACCTGTTAGAATATAATTCTAACAGAGCTACTTGTTTTGATCACTGCTGTCTCCCAGGTGGTGAGTACACACACACAGCCTGGCACCTAACAATACTTAAAATGGAATTCATCCAACTGGGGGAATGAATGGCTTTCTGGGTTCACATTCTCTTCATCAACCAGGGCACCTTTATCTTTAGTGCTAGCTTTGATGATGCTGGGCTTCTGCAGAAGACACCCTTGAGAAGATTTGGCCCCAAGGGTTCACGTTTGGAAACTTCTTCTGTGGTCCTATCCTGCCTCTCAGAGGGGCGGGAACCTGGACCCAAAGAAGTCAGAGGAGATCTGGAAGATAAGCTGTCTCCCCTCCTTTATGCTCTTAGAAGCTCCCAGTCTGTTTCATACCCATTGTGCACCCCAAATGCTTTCCTTAAGTCCCACCTTAAATCTTCATGCCTGCTTTTAGAGATGTAGCATTTCTCAGTGTACTTGAGAGTTCACTGCCCAGAAATGGTAACAGGAGCCGTACTCTGAAAAGTCCCTTTGCTTTCTAAACCTCTGATTACTGTCAGTGACAGATTTGCAAGGATGTGATAAGCTGGCTGTTCTATTTCCAGGTAAGGTGTAAGTGATTAAGTTTACCAACACTGCTATTACCAGTAATTAGCTTTCTTTCTTTTTTTTTTTTTTTTTTCTTTTGGTACTGAGGATCAAACTCATGACCTCACACTTCCAGGCAGGCGCTTATGCCACTGAGCTAAATCCCCAGCCCCAGTAATTAGCTTTCATACACATTGTGTGTGTGTGTGTGGCAAAATCCAGTTCCTAGAAATTCCACAAGCATTTCTCACATATGCAAGGTGAATGAGGTGATAAACAACACTATCTGTTCTGTTTTGTGTTCCTCAACAGGTCTTTTCCTCCTTCTTTTTTCCCCATTTTTGGAATCTTATGGGGGAAATAGTTTGCCAGTCAGAGTTACAGATGTGCCTCACAGATTTTTCCTGTTTCTGTCTTTAAATAAAAAGGAAAGAGAAAGAAGGAAAATGTCTACAGTAATGTGTCAAATGCTTATCTCAAGAAGGGACTTTGGTGCTTAGGAATGAACAGTTTGACACAGAGGAACTAGGACAGACAAGAGCATGAACCCTGATCCTGGTCTAAGTAGTCAGGGCACTTCCTGCACCTGTTGCCTCTGCCAGGACACTCTGCTCCTGCCTGGCAGAGTTGATCTGAGCTACCTTGGGTTATCTCCATCTGTAACGGTTGATACATTGTGTCAGCCTGAGAAGTTTAGAAGCTTAACTAAGTAACTCAGCAGTTCTGCATCCTAGGGTATAGAGGACATGCCCTTATCACTCTAGGATGTTGTTCATTGTGTCAACTTGAGAAGTTTAAGACTCACCAGGGTCCTTACATTGTAAACATCCTGAGCCTGTGTAAGAGAAGGGCATGGAGGTGCTATGAGTGCTACACCTACCTGGAAGTGTTGGTGTTTACAATGTAAGGGAGGACAAGAGGCTTGCTCTCTCTTGCAGTCAAGGGTTAGGAGGAGAACAATTAGAATCAGGACATGGAGTTTATAATATTGTTTTATGGTGGTCACCCAGAGATAACACAAGAAACTGCAGGAAATCTATCCTCATCACCAAAGACAGAATATTTAGTCAAGGGCCTAAATCCCACAGCAATGTCCCACATGAGTCCAGATGAAAACCCATAGCTCATGACAGTGCCTCCCATGTGTCCAGCTGGAGGTCCAGAGCCTACAAGAAGGACTCACGCTATTCTCTTTTATGGATCCGTGCTGGGAAGGCCCAAAGGTCAGCGGTGGAAGCAAGAAAGTCTATGCCAGCAGGGTGAAGGAGCTGTGCTGGTAGGTTGAGGGTTCTACACTGGAGCTGAGAATTCACACTCATAATAAAGACCAAGGCTGTCCTGTAAAGCACCACAGCTGTCCTCAGCAACACAGAGGCCCCAAGCTCTTCCAACGACAAGCACAGTTGAGTACATGCCAGAAAGCTAATGTGACAAATTCATCCTGGAGACCAAGCAGCATACGTCTTCCTCTCCAGAGCCAGGAAGCAATGCTCAATGTGAGGACCAGAGCTTCTCCAGGAGAACCAATGGCTCAAGCAGCAACATATAGGAGAACTCACAGTCCCTCAACGCATCAGCGCATTAACGCTCTTCCTTCTCCTTTTCCACGTCTCTATGCTGGCAACTTTCCTCAGGTGAAACATCTACACTCAACAGTTTGGTGATTTAATTCCACTGGCCTTAAGTTGACCACCAGTTTTTAATCTAAAACACTCTCCCTTTGTGCTCTTGCTGCTTTTGCTGTCTTCTGCTGCCTTGAAGCATTGCCCCTCACCATACTACCCTGCCTTGGAGCCAGCTGATTATGGACTGAAACCTCCACAAACTGTAAGCTAAATAAACCTTTCCTTCCTTAAATGGGGCATTGAATATTTTGTCCCAACAATGAGAGACAAGTAACTAAGACACCATCTGTATAATAGGTTTCCCTGACTGTCAAGCTGTGTCACCTCACTTTGCTGTATTATCTTCATGTTGCTTATCATATCTGAATTTACCTTGTTCAATCCACTTGAAGTATAGACCTTTGAGAGCTGGGATCTCGTCTGTCTTGCTCCTTGCTGCATATTACTACTTAGAAGAATATCATGAGTTATCTCCACCCTTTTATGTAACTAATTGTCTATAAACTCATCTAGAGTTATTGATCTCTGGATTACCTCTTCATTCTTCTTTTGCATTCTTCTTTGTCACAGCCCTTCCAATCCTAGATCAGTAATTCACTATATTATCTTTATTTGAAATACTCCGTGTCATTTCTGGACCTTGTCAAAAAGCGATGAGGCTACTACTCAGTATCTGAAATTTCAAAATCACAACAAAAACCCCTAGATGAGTTGATTGTTTACTGTAGTAAGGGAGAGCTGTGTTGGCCAGACACTTTCTCCCTGAGCAGAAGAATCTGCTAATGCTATCTCTGCCTTTGGAGAGCTTGAACCTGGGGATTGGAGAACTTGGAAAGGTATAAATGTGTTGGCATCAACTGCAGAAGAGTGAGTTCTCGGGGTTGGGGATTTAGCTCAGCGGCATAAGCGCCTGCCTTGCAAGCAGGCAGTCATGAGTTTGATCCCTGGTACTGATAAAAATGAGAAAGACAAAAAAAAAGAAGAAGAGTGAGTTCTCTTCAGGGTTGCTGTTGATTGGCTGGCACTTAGGGGCGTGTCTCTCAGTAACACATCCATCCCACTGGCTGACTCAGATGGAGTTGATATTGGTTGGTTGGCTTACACAAAAGACTGGTGCCTGAAGCAAAGTGTCAATCAATGGAACAGGTTTGAAACCAGTTTGGTGCCTTCTTGTTATGCTGGCCACATAACAATCAGTTCTTTCTCATGTTTGTGGGAATATTTTTATTGCCAGTTTTTTCCCTTCTGGTCTTCACATAGCCAAAGCTACAGGCAAGAACATCAAAGATTGTCCGGATCTTCACCACTGTTGCCAGTTGTCTTAAAGATGAAATCTGGTTTGTGGACATCTGATTGCACAACTGTCAGTGTTATCCTGTTTTCACACGTGGAAAAATGATCAGATTTGAATAATCTGAAGCATGACTTCTGGAAATTTAAGAATATGGACAACATAGTGGGTGTGGTGGTGCACTCCCATAATCCCAGCACTCAGGAGACTGAAGCAGGAGGTACTGCAATGAGTTCAAGGCCTGGCCTGAGCTGTATAGTCTCAAAAAAGATAAAGGATTTGTCAACAATCTTGTCCAGATGGTCAGAGGACCAAGAGATGGAAGGAATGAGGATGAGCAGGGATGTACATGTATCAGCTCCCCATGATAAATGCAGTCATTATATACTGCAAGCATATATTAATAAAAAATAAAGCCTCAAAAGAACACAAAAGCCTACAGAGTGGGACTGCTGCCATTTTAGTTGCAGTTGCTATTAAGAACAATTTATATTAACCTTTTTCATTAAAACATGGATTGATGTTTTGCTACCATGGATTAATCTGAAGGACAAAGGGAGCTTGAGCAGAGGGGGTCAAATGTGTGTCCATGTCCATCAGACAGTTCTCTGCAATGCTACCACACCTGTCTTCAAAAGAATCTTAATGGAAACTGTACGAGCATTAAAATGCAGTAAGAGTCCAGCGCAATATGTGAGCTTTCGAAAGAAAAACCGAACAAGCTAATCTGTGAAAGCAGCAGAAAAATCTGTGGGGTTCATCACATGTGATGGTTGTGCTGTTCAGGTGCATTACCTCAGACCAGCACAGTCTTCTTGAAGGATTGTGGAAGCCTGGAGCTTGGGGATGGAAGGACTTTGAGAAGTGTAAATGTGTCGCTGATGTGGTCGCTGTCTGAGGGAGTCGTGATTGGTGTGTTGTCAGAGACAGTTTATGACTCTCAGAACTGAGAGATTACATTGGTTTGTTCATTTTCGTGTTCACTGAAGCAAGTTTAAAGCCAGTTTTGATAATAGCTCGTTACCATGGTTACAGAGTAATCTTTTTCTAACTTAATAGGCATTCATTTCTTTTTTAGCTCAACTTTGGCTGGTAATGCCCACTTAAGTCTGGCTTTGGACCCTATATTTCCTTTGAACTATGCTCCTCATTAATTTCTTAACTCACTTTGGTAAGTAAGCTTAAGGCTTTTGTAAAAATTTGTAAGTCAGGAAAATTATATTTATTTCTAGGGTTATTCTGAAGATTAAATGTTCTAATGATTGTGAAAAATGTAAATCATAAAACATCCAACTGGATAAGCACACATTTGAAATCTCTTTAAAATTTAGTAATATAGCTGGGCATGGCAGTGCACACCTGTAATCTTAGCACTGTGGAGACTTTGAGGCTGATACCTAATAAGTTGAAGGCCAGCCTAAAATACATAGGAAGACCCTGTCTCAAAATGACAACAGAAATGCAAGAGGGGGCCGGGAATTTAGCTCAGCCTGGCAAGTGCGAGATCATGAGTTCGATCTTTGGTACCCTCCCCCAAAAATGTGCAAGAGGGGTTGAAAGCAAGGGAAGGGAATGGGAAAAAAAAAGAAGAATTAAGATAGTAAGATATATCATGTACAGGTACAAATTCCCTATGATGAATGTCATCATTGTGAATATCTAAAATGTATCAATAAAATTAATTTTAAAAAATAGCCCTGATAATATACAAAAGTGACTGTAAACTCTAAGGTTCTATAAATTATGAAATTTATGTTATCTTTTTAGTATTTGAGTTGTTTTAGCACTTACATTATTTTTTATTATGTCTTGTTCTTTAAGAATATCCAGGTCAGGTATTCTTTATTTAAACGAAATATCTTTGACTACTCAAATATTTATTGATTGATCTTCCTATTTTATCATTTCTACTGAAAAATTTAGCTCTTATGCTAGGCACACACCTGTAATCCAAGCACCAGGAGGTTGAGGCAACAGGATTGTCACAGATTCAAAGTCAGCCTGGGCTACGTAGTGAGGCCCTGTTTTAGCTCTGGCTGCTTTTGCTGGCTGCTGCCTTGTAAGTGCTGCCTCAGGACTGTGTGATCCTGCCTTGGAGCCAGCTGATTATGGACTGAAATCTCCGCAAACAGTGAGCTAAATAAACCTTTCCTTCCTTCATTCTGAGTGTTGGATATTTTGTCCCAGCAATAAGAAAAAAGTAACCAAGACAAGCCCTGTTGCTCATTTAAAAATCAGATTATTATTGTTGTTGTGGAGTTTCCTGTGTGTTTACATATTAACAATTTTCCAGATGCAATATTTTTTAAATTTCAGTTTGAAAATATTTTTTTCATTTTACCAGTTGTCTCTTCACTCTGCTGATTATTTTCTTTACTGTATAGGAACTTGTAAATTTCATGAAATCCCATCTATTTTTGTTTTGGTTTCCTGTGATTTTTGGATCTTCTATAAAAATGCCTTACCTTTCCCAACACCTGTGACTCTTTTCTTAGGGCACAGTTTATTTAGGTATTTGGAAAAGAGAGTATTTCTACAACACTGTCGACATTGTAATTTACTATTTTTGATTCTTCCTGGGTAGTGGTGTAATTCATGATTGTAAGTTATGTAATGTTTCAGTTCATATTTGTAGTTTTCTTTTTTATTGATATTGAACTCAGGGATTGAACTCAGGACTGCTTGCTTGCAAGGCAGGCGCTTGTGCCGCTGAGCTAAATTTCTAGCCCATATTTGTAGTTTTCAAACTCTTCTGTTATGTTGTCCACAAGGGATAGTCCAAGGGTGCATATCATACACCCTCACTGCGTACCGCCATCTAAGTAGGTACAAAAATGGAATCTTCCTGGTTCAGTATAGTAATGGAAAATATATTCTTTACTTTCATAATGCAAATTCGATTTTAAAAGCATCAGCCTAAGGATATGTTTGATAAAATTAGTTTATTCTCCTGTAAGACTGATTTTGATAGATCCGAGCTAGTTACTCCTTCAGCTTTCTCTCCAGGCACTGAAATGGCCAGTTAACAAGCCAATCATTAAAGCCAGTAGCATTTTTTAAAAAACCATAATAGATAGCATTCTTTCTGTTTGAAGATGTCATATTCTAGGCCTTGGTATATAATGGGAATTGGAGAGGAAAGGGGCTTTTGGTGGTGAAGAGCCCAGACTACCACATCCTTTCAGAAAGAATTTGAGTGCATCAGTACACTTAGTAACAGTTGTTACCATAGCAACAGAGTCATCCTCACTCTTTTTCACCATGTGTGATGTCTGGGTGCTGTGCATTCCACAAACCTTTAGTCCTAGGCTTGTAAAATACAGAATTTTTCTTTCCCTCCCTCACAGTCTCTTCCCATTTCATTTTGTAAAATAAAGTAGAGCCAACTAGCAGAGTCAGTTTGTGAACATATATTATCAGACATGACAACCTTCACAGCCTTGAAGCTGCAAATCCGAACATTCTATACAACTTTTCAAATGACAACATTTTTAAAAACAACGTAAAGTAGGAAGAGTACAAACGGTTTGACAATAAACTATGATCAAATAAAATATGGAAGAATGAAATGTGTAAGTATATTATTGTTAGGACTCTACAAATGTATCTTATTCTTTTGAGCAAACACTACGAAGTGGTGGACAAAGATAAAAATACTTTAGGTCAGAATGGCATGAGAATGGCCGGTTTGGGT
This sequence comes from Cavia porcellus, assembly GCF_034190915.1. Taxonomy (NCBI): domain Eukaryota; kingdom Metazoa; phylum Chordata; class Mammalia; order Rodentia; family Caviidae; genus Cavia; species Cavia porcellus. The sequence continues at coordinate 2,957,754 of NW_026947521.1, read as the reverse complement.
CATGATCATTTTAAAGATATTCTTAATAATACAAAAAACCTAACAGTACATTATTGTAGCTTGTATCAAGCCATCTGAAAGCAAAGTTTGGGTATCAGGACATGTTATAAGCTTGTGCAAACTTGCAAAATCCTTCTGCTCTCTGATTTTACCTTTTTCATCTGTGAAATGGAGACATTGAGCAATCTACTTCTAACTTGACACACAAGTTTGAATTCTATCATTTCTTACTTCCTTCCTTCCTTGTGCTGTTAATATTCGAAAATGTTTTAAAGTGTTTAAGAATGGTAAATATTGGTCAAATTTCAGGGTCTTGGCCCGGTAAAGAAACTTTCAGGCCTTATCCTTAAGTTTAGAAAAACAGGTTACATAAAATAAAAAGTAGTTTGTTTGTCTGGGCACAAACCCAATTGTTATTTTCAGCATAAAATTTAATTTACTCACTTTTCAGGCAACACTCACCCTTTCAGCCTGCACGATTATGTCATTGTGCAACAAAATAGGAAAAGTGGAGGAATACTGATACGCAAAGGCAATCTAATGTTACGAGTGAATAGATGGAGTTTGATTATTCTCTTCTAATTGTTGCAAGACAACATATATTTAATCACATGCCAGGAAGGCAGCAAGTCTGCGTTTCCAGCAGGTGACAACACAGTCACCAACACAACCTCCTTTAAAGTTGTCTTGAGGGGCTGTTGGGAACCTAGTGTGTTTGCCTGAACATAAACTTATTTTGGCTCTAAAACTTAGATTTTTCTGTCTTTCTTATTTATTGCATATTTGTCATATGTAATACTTACATTCCTTGTAAGGACTTGGTCTGTGTACATAACACATCTTCCTTGCTTTTTTCCATCCCCTTCCCCTTCTCTCCCTCCTCTCTCCTCATCTCTGCTCTCCTTCCCATTTGAGAAAGATCTGTCTCATTTCTTCTTATTACCTATCTTTTGTTTTGCTCTTTATTTTGAATTTCTCACATAAGAGAAACTGCAATATTTAAGCATGTGTTTCTGGTTTATTTCACTCAACATTGGTCTCAAGGTGCACCCATTTTCCTACAAATGACTCAAATATATCCTTCTTTAAGACTGAGTAGGGTTCTATCGTATGTAATCAGCACATTTCCTGTATCCATTTGTCATGGTTTATGTCTATGTCCCCCAGGCCTCATGAGTTTGCATTGTGCATTTGTGATTGGTTCATTGTCTAGTGCTTGGATTGATGATGTCAGTGCTACACCCACATAGGGGTGGAGCCAGGATGTGATGTAATGGCAGGAAGAAGGTGTATCTTGCTCTTTGTTGGTTCCTGCTTGCTGTTTGTAGCTGCCATGAACTGCGACCCAGTTATGCCCGCTTGCCTTGGAGCCAACTGAGTGTGGACTGAAACCTCCAAAAACTGTAAGAAATAAACCTTTCCTTTCCCAACTTGATCTTCAGGTATTTTGTCTCAGCAAGGAGTAAAAAGTAACTAAGACACTATTCATCTGGTGATGGGCAGATAAGCTGCTTTCAAGGGTTGGCTATTATGAATTGTGCTACTGTAAATATGGTATATATGTATCACTGTAGTATGATCTCTGACTCTTTCAGGAGGATACCAATAAAGAAAACATCTGAGTCAAGAAGAATTTCTGTTTTCAGTTTTTAAAGGAATACCTATGCTGATTTCCACTGTGGTTGCGCTAGTTTATATTTTCCTAAAAGATGCAGAAGAGTTCTTTTATTTCTCCCCCCCCCCCCCAGCCTCACCAGCATTTGTTGTTTTTTGATTTCTTGATCGTGACCATTATTTTGGGGTAGGATGGAATCTTGGTGTTGTTTTAATTAGTATTTCTCTAATGGCTAGTTTTGTTAAACATATTTTTATAGGTTATTTGTACTTCCTCTTTTGTGGAGTGTCTATTCATCTCAGTTGCCCGTGTTTGATTGGCTCTTTTATTTTGAGGGAGTCTAAATGTTTTGAGTTCTTCATGTATTCTAGATATTAGTTTGAGGAATAGCTGGTAAATTTTTCCTGATTCTTTAGATTATCTTTTCACTGTATTGGTTTTTGCTTTTGCTGTACAAAAGCTTTTAACTTTGATAGGATCTCATTTGTTATCTCTGTGCTTTTTAATTTTGGACCAGGAATTGAACTCAGGACCTTGTGCTTGCTAGGCAGGGTGAGCTATACCAGGCTGAGCTATACCCTGGCCTTCCATTTGTTGATTCTTAATACTATTTTCTCTGTAAACAAGGTTTTGTACAGAAAGTTCTTACCTATGCCTATGATTTCAAGAGTTTCATGTACGGTATTTTCCCACAGGGTGTTTCTGTTTTAACATTTAGCTCTGTGATCCATTTTGACTTAAATTTAATACATGGTGATATATACAATCTAGATTCAGTCTTCTGCATGCAGATACCCATTGTTCTCAGTACCTTTATTTGAAAGATTACCTTTCCTCCGGTATATATTTTTGATCCTATTATCAAAGATCAAATAGTTGAATGTGCTTGGCATTATTTCTGCATCCTCTATTCTGTTCCCATGATCTTCATGTCTGCTTTTGTGCCAGTATCATGCTGTTTTTATTACCATAGTTTTGTAATATAATTTCAAATCTGGGATTTGTGGTACCTCCTGCTTTGCTCTTACTATCCAGGATTACTTTTTGCTGTTCTGAGTCTCTTCTGGTTCCATATGAATTTTAGGATTGTTTTCCACAGTCTGTGATGAATACTGTTAATACTTGATTGGGATTGTGTTAAATTTGCATATCAGTTTTGGAAATGTGACCATTCTGACTATACTAGTTCTGCCTATCCAGGCCGCAGAGGACATCTTTTCATTTTCTGATATCCTCTTCAGTTGCCTTTTTTTCATAGTACTGTATTTTTGTTGCAGAGGTCTTTTACTTCCTTAGTGAGGTTAATTTAGTGTTTAATTTTTCATGATGCTGTTGTGCATGGTATTTTTCACTAATTTCTTTCCCGATGGGTTCATTATTAGTCTGCAAGAGTACTATTGATTTTTGTATGATTTTGTGTCCTGCTACACTGCTGAATTTGGTTATTAATTCTAGGACTCTTTTGGGGGCTTCTATGTAAAAGATAATGTTATATGTAAATAATGATAATTTGGCTTCTTCCTTTCCTATACATTTCCCTTTTATTTCTTTTTGTTGCTTAATTGCTCTTGTTAATGTCTGAAGTACTATGCTGAACTGGAGTGCTGGTAATGGGCATCCTGACATCATGATTTTACAGGGAAAGCTTTTAGCTTTTCCTTTTTCAATAAGATGTTGGCAAACAGAATGCAATGAATGCATAATGAAGGTCACAAATGGCTTTGAGTTAAGGTCCTTTTATACTTCTTTCGTGCTTTTAGGATGTTGAATTTTCTCAAAGGGTTTTTATATGTCTACTGAGATGACCATGTAATTTTTGTCCTTGCTTCTGCTTATGTATGACACTAATTGATCCACACACATTGAATCTTCCTTGCATCCTTGAGATAAGTCTTGCTTGGTCATGATATATAATCTTTTTGATATTCATTGCATTCTGTTTGTCAGTATCTTGTTGAGATTTTTGCATCTATATTCATTTGTGAGGTTGGTCTGGATCTTGGTTGGATCTTTCCTGGTTGGATCCTTGTCTGGTTTTGGAATCAAGGTAGTTTCCTTCCCTTTCAGTTTCATTGAAGAACTTAAGAAAATTTGTTGTTGTATCTTCTCTTACATTTTTGTAGACTGTAGCAGTGAATTCTTCTGGACCTGGGATTTTCTTATTTGGTAGATACTTTTATTACTGCTTCAATTTCATTGCTTGTTTTTGGATTATTCAGGGTTATAAATTTTCTTGGTTCAGCCTTGGTAATTCATGTGTATGTAGGAATCTCTATTTCTTTTAAATTCTACAGTTTATTGGCATATTGTCTTGTGAAGCAGTTGTTGGTAATCTTGATTTTGATAGTACCCATTATGATTTCAAGTTTTTTCACTTCTAATTGCATTAATTTGGATTTTTTCTTTTTTGGTAAGATTGGCTAAAAAGTTGTCATAGTCTTTATTCTTTCAAAGAAACAACTATTTGATTAATTGATTCTTTGTATTTCTTTGCTCTATTTCATTGATTTCTACTGTGATCATTATAATTTCCTTTCTTGGACCAACTTTAGAATTGGATTGTTCTTGTTTTTCTGGGACCTTGAGATACATTGTTGGACTATTTACTCTCACTCTGCTTCTTTGATTTGGGCATTTACAACTGTAAACTTCTTAGGACTGCTTTCTTTGTGTCCCTTAATTTCTGGCATGTGGTCTTGATTATTGTTTAGTTTTAGAAAATGTCTTGTTTCTTTCTTCCTTTCTTCTGTAACTCATTGCTTATTTAAGAGTGCATGGTGGCTGGGGGTTTAGCTCAGTGGCATAAGCACCTGCCTTGAAAGCAGGCAGTCGTGAGTCCGATCCCTGGAACTGATGAAAAAGACAAAAAAAAAAAAAAAAAAAAAAAAAGTGCATGATTTAGTTTCCTTGTGTTTTCATTATTACTGTGATTTCTTTTACAACTGGTTTCTAGTTGTTCATTGTGTTTTACCTTGGTAATATGTGTGGTATATTTTCATTTCTTTTGCATTTATTTGAGATTGTTTTATTAGCTAACATGTGGACTACTTTGGAAAAAGTTCCATGTGCTGCTGAGAAAAATACGCTTTGTTGCTTTTGGGTGGCTCACTCTATAGGTATCTATTAAGTCCATTTGTTCAAAAGTTTAGTTCAACTCTAATACTTATTTGTTAATTTTTTTGTCTTGTTGGTGTCTATCTGTGTTGGTGGAGTATTGAGTTTCTTACTATAGTTGTGCTTATGTTTATCTGATATGTTATGTCCTGTGGTACTTACTTTATGAATTTGGGCACACCATCGTTCAGCACATATATATTAATAATTGTTATCTCTTCTTGTTGGATTGTTCCCTTAATTAATATGTAGTGACCTCTTTTGCCTTTGTAAATCAGTTTTGGCTTGAAGTTCAGTTTGTCTATATAGAGAGAGCTACATTTCCTTTTCTTTTCTTCAGGTTCCTATTATATGGAAAATTGTTTTCTGTCCTTGGTTTTTATTCTGTAAGTTTTTTTGGCTTAAATGTATTCTTTGTAGATAGCATATTACTGAATTTTGTTTCTTGGTCTATTCTGCCCATCTGTATCTTTTGAGGGGGAACTGAGATGATTCACAAGGATTGACTTATTCCTGTCACTGCCTTATTTTTCTGTTGCTGTTTTTTGTTTCATTTCTACTTATTTGCTTGCCTTACCTGGTATGTGCATTCTAGTTGTCACTGTTAGCTTTATTGTCTCTTTCTAGAATATCTTTGAGAAGTTTTGGAGTGCTGTGTTGGTGGTCATGAATTTCTTTAGGCACTCTTTATCATGGAATTACTCTGTTTCTCCGTCAATTTTTTTTTTCTTTTTTTTTGGTACTGGGGATCGAACTCACGACCTCATGCTTTCAAGGCAGGTGCTTATGCTGCTGAGCTAAATCCTCACCCCTTTTCCATCAATTTTAAAAGATAACTTTTTGTAGGACTTATCAGCCTGTCTTATGGTAAATCTAAAAATTCCCCAATAGCTGCATGCACACATAGGTGGGGTTTTGGGAGTGACTGGATCGTAAGTGTGGGTGCTGGAGAGTCCCTCAGTTGGCCTAACACAATTCTGGGTGTGGTGGTGAGCTCCCTGAAGAGGGAAGACTCACCTTGCATGTGGGTGAGATCAACCAATTGGCTTGCAGGAAAAGGGAAAGAGGAAAGAAATTTCGCTGCCTCCCGCCTGCTGTGCTGTGAGTGCTCTCTCCTCTACCTTGCCACCCTATCTTGGAGCAAGGTGATGGCCTGCTTGTAACTTTCCATTTCTTTTCCAATGCTCTCTTCCCCCCTTTTCTCTGTAGAAGCAAGTCTAGCCCACCTTTCAGGTACTCAGAGTCTGGCAGAGACTTTGTGATCACATGTACACAGGTCTGAATCAGTACCTTTCCCTTTATCAGCTATAGGACTGGGCTTTTTCCCTAAGCATCAGGGTTTAATTACAACATCCTTCCTTATGTGGCTGTGCCACAAAGAAATCTAATATGTATTATTCCTAGTATAGTGCCTGAAACATGGCACTAAATAAATTTTAGAATCTTTCACATTTTCTGATTTCTGCTTTTAAAAATCCTTGTATGTAATACTATTGATTGTATCACTTATGGTGCTATGTCATTGTTTTTAAAAATGATTCATATAACTTGTCTACTAATTCTCAGCTATATGATTGGCAGGTGCTGAACATGCTAAAAGTGCGGGTGTTGAGGAAATCCAGTAACATCATCCGCTACAAAGAAGAAAAAAATAGAGCCAGTACTTATTGAGCACCTTTTTATACCACCTTCTGTGCTTTCCATATATTTTCCCCTTTCATTCTTCTGAAGCATGAGGTAGTTGATAGCGCCCCCTTTTACTAATAAAAAGTGGCCATCAGAAAGGCTAATGCACTTGACTGAGAGGCACAGATGCTAAATGAAGTTGAGATATGGAACCCACCATCTTTTGATTTTGGATGTGAACTTTTCTTCTTTTAAATGAATGTACTAACTGCAGCCAATCCATGCAGACTTTTCCCAGATTACCCAGAACCAGCCAGCCAGATGTGTGGATGGAGTAATGTGTTTGGTAATGACTGTTAGAAACTGGATCTCTAGCAGTGCTCTGGCTCTGATGTCATCAGAGAGCTCATATTTCTGCTCCACCAGCTGCAAGGTGCTGCAGAGAGGAAAGGAGGGATTATCAGCTCCTTGATGAAGGGGTCTCTATTAACCTATTTAGAAGAATAGAGCTTCTAAACACATTCTATTCAGATTTTTCTCTAATAACATAATTAGAACCTTCAGTTCATGTTCACAATTTGATCTTGAGCTATCATAGATATCTTTTATCTGTCTTAATTTTAAATAGCTAAATTACATGGAAGAAGCATGTTAACTCTTACTGGAACCTAAATGTGTTGAATTATCACTGACTATTTCTAACTCCTGATGTTTGAGGATTTGTTTTAATGGACCCAGATATTTGATGGCTGTTTTGTGCAAGACAATAATTATTATATCACTTTAAAATTCTGTCCCAAATGTGGCCTGTGTCTAATTGTTATCACTACTTTTTAATTATTAAAATAAAACTGTGATCAAAATCCCTAAGAGGATGATGTATAAAGTTGTAACAATACTTAGGTAACAAAAAACGGAAATGTACTGAAAATTTCCTTAGGAGAAAGGAAATACAAGTGTTGATGAAAATATAAGGCAGATTAAAGTCCCATATGTGGAAAAAAAGATGGCAGATAGATAACAACTGGCTACAGAGCCTCCCTGAGATAGTCAACTTAGAATTCAACATAATACAGAGTGAGGGGCCCCAAATGGAGGGAGATGAATTCTCTTGTCCCAAAAAGAAATTAAGGTGACTTGCCGACCATCCAGGGACCCGCCATGATTTTCCAAGATCCCACTGCGACTTGCCAAGCCATCCAAGGTCCTGCCACTTCGACTCACGGGAGGCGCAATTACATTGAGTTTGGGGTTGGCAAGCCAAAAGGAGAGCTGAGTTGGCAGGGTGCCTACATTGACCTGTGGTGAGTTAAGGGAGTGGAGCCATTCCATAAATAGGGGGCTCCCGCAGATGACATTCTGGGACTGGGCAGGACTGGCAAGTACAAGGGGCAGCAGTGACTTCAGTCAGTTGTTCCCTTCCCAAATGGGATTGGTGGAGTGAGCTAGGCATGGGTCATGTGACCTGGCTGAGACCAAATAGGTTATCCGAAATCAAGTCCCTACAGCTGTGGAGCACACTAACCACACTAACCCAGTGAAGCCTCAGAAGTTTGACTGATCTGGAGGCAGCACAAAGTACTATAGTGCAGGTCACAGCAGCTTGACTGATCCGGAGGGGAGCATATACTGCCAGCATACACTGTCCTTGTGGGTAACTCACTAGCACACAGCAGTAGAAAGGGTCATCTAGCCAGTGCATTTCAGAAGAATTGTAACCAACAAAGAAAGAAACTGGGGCCTCCTGGAAGAAGCAAAAAAGATGGGAAGAGGAAGCAACAACAAAAAGTCCCCAGGTCCCAACCCTGAGAACATTGACCCAGGACAGGTAAATACAAAGGAGAATGAGAACAGCAAACATGCAATATCAGACAGAGCACCAGTGGACATAAAGAGATATATTCAGGACCTCATAGATGAGTTCAAAAGTGAAATATTTAGCCAAATAAAGCAAGATATAAGAAGATTAATAAAAGAGATACTAAGCACCCTTCAAGCAGATACAGATGGAAGAAGGGAGGAACTCAAAGGAGAGAACCATTTGATGAAGAATATAAAAAAATATAGAATACACGAAGCAGATTCAAAGAGATCACCAGGAAATTAAAAACTCTATGGAAAGATGGCAAATCAGCTTGAAAGAAACTAAGGATAGATTATCCCAACTGGAGGACAATTTTGCAATGTGGGAGTATGAAAGGGAAAATTTTAAAAAATAACAAGGAAATAAGCAGTAATAATACAAAGGCTAGAAGACGACAAAAGGATCTATAACTTGAGAATAAAGAATGTGAATGAAGATGCAGGGGTACAAACAAAAGAACTACAAAGGCTATTCACAGAAATAATTAAGGAAAACTTCCCAAACATAGAAAAAGGAAATGATATTCAGATGTATGAGGCATACAGAACTCCAGCCACCTACAACCAAAACAGAGCTATACCCAGGCATATAATAATCAAGATCTTAGAAATTCAATATAAGAACAGAATATTAAAAGCTGTTAGAGACAAGAAACAGATAACCTACAGAGGAAGGCCCATCAGAATAATGGCAGACTTCTTGACACAAACCATCAAGTCAAGAGAACCTGAAGAGAAATATTCCAAGCCCTGAAAGAAAATAGCCTCCATCCCAGATTGATATACCCTGCTAAACTGTCTCTAGAAATTAATGGAGAAACAAGATGCTTCCAAGACAAAGAAGAACTTGGGAAATTAGCAACCACCAATCTAACTCTACAGAGAATACTACAGGGCATTCTAGAGAGAGAGAAAAGTACTAGGATTCCAGGAACAGTGGCAGAGTGGCCTCAATGAATGGAGCAAGAAAACAGAATGAAGAAGATAAGCAGACAACTGATGGCAAAAAAAGAGCATAACAGAAATGAGGCAGAGAAGATTTTATTCAAAACTGATATGATTGATAGTATCAAGTCTGAGAGTATAGGCATCTACACTGAAGATGGCAAGACTCTATGATACACATTCTGGTTTGATAACTGCCGGTTTTTGCAGTTCTATACTATATATAAAGTTGTGTTTTTATTAATACTGTTATGTACTGATATATTCAATTATACTATGTGTGATGATATAACCAATTCTATTGGAGATAACAAGAGACAACACAGGAACCATGGTAGAACTCTTTGTACAATGGTCTTATCTGTTTATTTCGTTTCATGTGTTTATAGGAATATGTTTTGTTTTGCCTTGCTTTGTTTTGTTTCTCTCTCTAATATAGAAAGGATAGAAATACATGTTAAGACTCATGTATACGTAGAATCTATAAACAGTTTATGAGAACTGATCTTATGACACATGATGAAATGAACAGATACTTTTTTTTTGTCTTTTTCATTTTTTATCGGTATCAGGGATCAAATTCATGATGCCTGCTTGCAAGGCAGGTACTTATGCCGCTGAGCTAAATCCCCAGTCCCTGAACAGATAGTTTGAAGAAAAAGAGACACTAAAGTACCCAGCGCTGATCCTGGAGTGTCATAATGTGAAACCCAGCAATAGTATTATTCTTTGTTCAGAGTGATATTAGCTGCTTGGGTTTGTTCGATCTCAACATAATTGAAAATATGGATAACTCCATATAAGTTTAAGTGTATAGGATTGATAACCATATTTCTAAGTTTTTGTTGGATAGTTGAACAGAACTGGTTGCAGTGTCACTGTTTGAATCCCCACTTTATATGCTCCACTTTAGTATCTTGAATAACTATTTGTAAGAAGACAATCTGTAATCATCAACTAGTGATTTCTTACTGTTTTTTTCTTTGAAATTATGTATTATTTCTACCCATTTTCTGTTTTGTTTAGTCCTTCTTTAAATTAAATTTTTAAAAAAGACACTACAGTACCCAGTGCTGATCATGAAGTGTCATGATGTGAAATCCAGCAATACTATTATTCTTTGTTCAGAATGATTTTAACCTGCTTTAGTTTGTTTAATCTAAATATAAATGAAGATATGGATAGCTGCATGTATGTTTAAGTGTATAAGATTGACAACCATATTACTAAGTTTTTGTTGGACAGTTGAACAGAACTGTTTGCAGTCTCGCTGTTTGAATTCCCATTTTATATGTTCCATTTTTGTATCTTAAACAACTATTTGTAAAACGACAATATGTAAACATCAACTAGTGATTTCTTACTGTTTATTTTTTCCTCTGGACATATGTATTATTTCTGTTTTCTGTTTTGTTTAGTCTTTCTTTAAATAAAATTTTTAAAAAAGGTCCCATATGTGGTTGGTGAGAAAGTAATAACGCTGCCACTTTGGAAAAGGGTTTGCTCGTTTGCTTGTTTGTTTTTACAGTCAGATATCCACCTACCATATGGTAACTTGGCTCTTCCACTCTAGGTGCTTTCCGAGGAAGTGGAGCCGTGTGTCCATGTTATGTCGTGTCCATGAATATTCACAGCAGCTTTATCTATAATAACCCACACTAGTGAACGGAGGCTGACTCAGAAGTCTGGTTCTGGAATGGGGTCAGCTGTCCTGCTTCAAACTTACAATGAGCGCTCATGTGTAAACAGCTCATAAGTCGCCACTCCCAGTTTTACAATAAGAACAAATAAATCTGAACAAGCTGAAAATCAGCTTTTCTTGGGCACGTGAGAGATTTAAAGAAGCAGGACAAACCACTTCCCTGACATCTGAAGAGAGCCTGAATGATACAATCAAGTCAACATCAGCTTATCTGAAACAGGAGTTTCAGGAGCTGTGAACTGATACAAATACTTTAATGTCTATGTTGGCCAGTTATTGGAGCTAAATAAGGACTAAAGTGAACTCGAGATATTCTCGGTTCCCGCAGTCTTGAGTTGGGGACAAGGGTTTGTAGGTGGCACGTATTTATGAGTTTTATTTCCAGAAACTATCAGGTTCCTGTGATGAAAAGCTAAAGAAAAACATTAAGATAACCATTAAAAATAACCACTTTGAAATACTGCCAGAACATTTCCTGTAACAAGTGTATCCAGTAGGAAAGAAGGACTTTACCATATCCTCATGACTTTGTTAAAGACCATTTACCCATATCCAGCCCTTCTAGCTCTCCCATGTCATCTGAGAAAGGGCAGAGGTGCAGGGTGAGGTGGGGACTAAAAATCTAAAAAGCTCAGGTAATAGTCCAAGAACAATATTCCACCAGAAGAGTGAAATGTCACTGTAGGATTATACACAACTTTCCCTTCCTGACACATCACATACGGAGTATGAGGCAGATACTCTATGAAAGCATCACATCCAGCAAAGGGCAGCATACAAGGCACACTAAAAGAGAAGAAAAATAACACAGTATGAATAGACAAAGCAGGCATCAGAACTAGACTTGTGCATGACACACATTCTGGAAGGATTAAATGGGGAATTTAACTCTCATTTATGTATTAAGGGTTATAATGAGAAAAGTAGACAACACACAGGAACAGATATATACTCTGAATAGATTTAAAAGTGTCAAAAGGAAGTGATAGAAATTTTGAGCAATGCAACAGAAATAAAGGAAGCCTCTGATAGCTTCCTTAATAAATGGAGCATGACCAAGAGACAGTCAGAGGCTTTGAGGCTGTGCCAGACAGATTCCCCAAGCTGAAAGGCAAAGGGAAACGTGATGGAGGAAAAGAAAGTGATGAGCACAACATCCACGCTATGACTATTTCAGGAGGTGTAACATGAATAATTAGAATACTCAGGGGAACAGAGAAAAAGGAGCAAATAAACTGTTTAAAGTAAAGGTAAACAGAAGTTTCCCAAAGTCAGTGACAGACATGAAGGTATCAATGATTGTACAAGTGAAATGGTTGACAGCAGTAGTCTAAAGAATGGGAAGGAGGAGTTCAAAGAGCAAAATACTTTATTATAATATACCAGCACTACCAATTTTGAAAGTTGTCAGAATCGGCAATATAAAGGAACAGACTCTAGCAACATGGATACATTTCAAAATAGTAATGCTGAGTGAAAGAAGCCAGGCCTCCCAAGAATATGTATACTTATTTTCCCTTTTACATAAAATTCTATAGATTGCAAGCTAATTTTGTTCTGTTTTGTGTTTTGAGACAGTGTCTCACTGTGTAGTCCGGGCTGACATCTAACTCAAGACCATCTTCCTGCCTCAGGCTCTTGAGTGCTGGTATTGCAGGCATGCACCATCATGCCCTGCTCACTGAATTATAACCTACTTTATAGCAACAAAAAGCATACCAGTCATCCTGTAGACATGGGAGAGGACAGGTGAGGAAGGAAGGAGAGAAAGGTTACTAAAAGCATGAAGAAACTCTTAGGAATGATGGATATGTTCATTACCTTGATGGAAGAAGCGATTTTGTGGAGTGATGTCTCAAACTCACAAAAGTGTTTGCTTTACAAAAGTGCAACTTATAGTAGGTCAGTTATATTCAAGTTTTTTTAAAAAGTGGACTTACCCAAAGAGAAACAGTGAGATGTACAAAAGAAGTGAGCATGGATATCTGAGAAGTCTGCCCATAAATTCATGGTATATATGCACTGTGATCTTATGCAGCTCATTTGGCTCTTTTTAATCTAGGTGCTCTCTGTGGAGTGGGTATTGTGTATAGTTAGGAGTGTGTTCATATAGATCTGATTGTGAGTGAAGGATGTATTTGTCCATAGATATAAGTTTAGGGTGGAGGTTGCCAGAGATGGCATGGAAGATCAGTGCCCACATCTAGGTCTTGCTTGCTGAGTGAGGGTCGCTGTGTATTCTAGGGGGACACAGAGGAAGAGGCACCATCTACTAACTCTCTCTGGACCATTGATGAGTCACATGGTTTTCCCAAGCTGTGAATGGTTTGTGCAGATAGGGCTTTGTTTTCTAGCCTCTGTAGTATAGAACCGATTGTATGGGGGAGTTGGATTGGGTGTTGAAAAAGCCAATCTACAGCACCTTTCCCCGATACAACAGGAGTAACTATCCCAAAGGTTGGTTGAGAAGCTTTAAGTGTATGTAAAAGTTAGACATTATCTGTGAAAATGGTCAAATGAAAACAAAGACCATGTTACTATTTGTTCCCTGCCTAGTTAGGGATACCATCATAGTTAGGCTCCTATGATAAAGTATCATAGAGTAGGTAGCTCTTAATACATTTATTTCTTGCATTTGCAGACTGGCAAGTTCAAGATCAAGGCACTAACATCCTAGATTTTTGGACAAGCCCATTTCCTTATAATTAGTCACTATCTCCATGTATTCTCACGTGTCAGAAGTGATGAAAGATCCCTCTAGTGTATCAGGGCATTAATCCTTTTCTGAGAGCTCTGCAAAGGCTTACCATCAGCTTGGGGAATGAATTTCAATACACAAATTTTGGGGGCACATAAATATGCAGTCTGTTTTATTCATGGCAATATGTACTCCATGATACATTCTTCCAATTGAGGGTCAAAAATATTTTTTAAAGTTGCATATGTATTTTATTATGTACAGACATTTTTGGTCACCATTCCCTAAACACAGTTTAGTGACTACTTATGTATGCACTTAGGCATTTCTGTTAAGTGTTATAAGTAATATATAGATAATTTAATGTGAATCAGGAGGTTTATAGCTCATATGCAAATGTTATGCCACATTTATATGAAGGGTTTGAGCATGCTCAGGGTTTGGTGTCCAGACTAATTTTCTGAGGATATTGAGGGTTTATGGTAAAAGAGGAAAAGTTTATCTGTTTTTTAGATCCATTTCTTGTATTTTGTCATCTAAGCTGCATTTAGTTATTTTTATATGAGATTTTCAGTATAATAATACCAACATCTTCCAAGAGTTGGGTGCCGGTATAACCATGGGTTGTATTTAATTGAGATAATCTAATAAAAAGGCAAAAAAAAAAAAAAAAAAGCCACTGAAAAGATACTTGGCATTTCCACTAGGGGACAGCAAGTGTAAATCAGATTGAAATCTGCCCACAGAAAAGCTGGTATCACAAGTATTTCCTATTACAAGTTTCCTAAATGTGATCACTTAATTTAATTCATTCATAAAATAACACATGCATAAGTGCTTCATTAGGTTGAAAACAGTGAGGGTAGAATTGTTTCCCATCACTTTTTTTAGATTTGAAACAATCTAAAATTTGGCACTCTGATACATTTTGTATATAAACATGCAATAATATGATTCTTAAAAATTCTTTTCAACTCAAATTCCATGGTTTTATGATTGTATTTTAATCCTTTTAAAGTCTTTTGTTAGGCTGTTAGATTATTTGATTAACCATAACTTGGCATTAGAGTAATGGAAATTTTGTTTGGAAATAACCATCATTATCTCATGGAAAACTTAGGTTACTGAAATAAGTTGACTTGTCTTGGGGAAATCTATGTGATAAATGCACTTGATTAAATGACAGTATAATTGAGGTACAGTAGTGGTGGCGCTATCTTCTGGAATAGAGGCTTGCTGTTTAAAGCATCAATATAATCTTTTTATTTTTAAAAATAGAAAAAGAGAAGCTCACAATGTTCTACATAGCTATTTTTTCTCATTCTCCATGCATTTTTCTTTTAAAGTATGATGTACATAACCTCAGTATTAGTTACTTTACTGAAATTCTGCAGTCACCAAGAAGGTGACACATTTTAAAAGTGACTATTGGCTTGTGGGATAGAGCAGTGGTGGCCTTGAGGAGGTAAAAGGACAGGTGAGATGAGGACCACGTCGTCACTCACATGGTCACCACTGCAGGCTTCTGGATGTGGTTGATTTCGATGTCAGTCAGTGGTCACCACGTAAACACTATACAGAGTGGCCCACTTTGAGTTTATGCCTGAGCTGTGACTGAAACTGAAACATTTTTCTAAATAGTACTTTTCACGAGCACCTACAGCTGTCCAGATGTTGAATGAAAGCAGAAAGCAATTCTGAATTGAGAGGGTTCACGTTGCCATGGTTAACACAGTGCCACCCGTTTAAACATTTTGAACTCTCACTTAGAACACATTTTCCTCTCATATGCATTAAAAAGGAAGAAGACACTTGGTTGGCAGTGACTATGAGGGATGAAGGAAAAGCGTCCTTTATCTTTTTGAGACAGGGTCTCACTGTGCAGGTCAGGCTGGTCTCGAACTCACAATGATCCTCCTGTCTCAGCCTCCCAAGTGCTGGGATTACAGGCATGAGCCACCACACCCTGCAGAAAAGTGTCCTTTAAAAATAGTCGTCTATCACTACCAGATGCCAGAGTGGAACAATGTCACATGCACTCTTCATACCATTGCCCTGGTGGGTTGGTTCACTTGGTGCCAATCAGGGGAGGTCACCCCGTTTCTGTGGTCCTGAGGTCTCAAAGTCTCGGACCCTCCAGCACAACGCAGTATCTGATGTTACTGGTATAAATTCCTCATTTCAACTGCATACACACTAATCTCAGAGCAGCTGAAGCCGCTCACCATATTCACGAGGTGAGCGCTTTAGTTCACTGTGGGATGACTTACCCAAGAGGAGTGTGTTAAGTATTGGTGGCCTAGGTTCAAATCCTGACTCCGTTCTTTATTCTGTGGCTTCCATAAAGTGGAGACAGCATTGCATACTATTTAGGGTTGATCTGAGAATTACACAGGTACGCACTTGTGAAACTACTAAGATGATTTTATTTTCTCCAGTGGTTTTCATGCAAGATGTAGATATGAAAATCAGGTTAGAATTCTCGCTAATAATTCACTGTCGGCCTTAGATAAGTCCTTCTACCATGCTTGGCTTTTTTTTGTTGTTGTTGTTTGTTTGTTTGTTTGTTCCAGGGAGGGACTCGCGGTCTGCGCTTACCAGGCAACCTTGAGCCACTGAGCTAAACCTCCAGTCCATTGGCTTCCCTTTCTTTTGCAGGGTCTTACTGCTTCAAAAGTAACGAGGGCTCTAAAATGGTCTCAGTAGTTGTTGTGGAATGAAGTAAGTTCAAAATGAAGACATTCTTTCTAACACTGCATGAAGATGTATTTCTAGAGTGTGGTACATATGAAATGAAGTTGGCTCTCTCCACTAGAAAACACTGCAGAGCATCACTGTGATAAAAATCTTCAAGGTGTGAACACACACACACACACACACACACACACACACACGCCTCTGTCCTTTACGGTGATTGTCAATCCACTATCATCTCTGCCAACACTGGATAAAAGGATAAAACACATTTATTTTGTACAGAGCAGCTGTCAGTGTGGGAGAGTCCACGGTGCATCTTCAGGGCAGCAGCAGCAGCGAGCCCAGCACTAGGGAGCCCCGTGCCCGTGGGCGCCCTGTGTGCCCTACCCGGACGCGCATAGTCAGACGGCGCACCGGCTCCCCTGACGCCCCAGTGCAGTCTGGCTCCGGGTCTGCAGCAGACCCCCGGCTCCAGCCGAGCATCAGGCGGCGCTGCTCGCGTGTGGGGCTCGTCGGCCGCAGGGCCAGGTGGCGGCTGCGGCAAGAGACGCGGGACTCGGGGGCGTCCGTGGCTGGGCTCTCGGGGCGCAGCAGCCGCAGGCGGAGGCGCCCGCCGCGCGCGCCGGGATCGGGATCCAGAGCCGCGGCGCCCTCTGCCTGCAGGCGCTCGATCGGGGGCTGCGCGTCCTTGTGGCGCTCGTCACCGTCACCGTTGCCGTAGCTGTCGTGGTCGTCGTCCTCCTCGCTGGAGACCGAGCGGGCGCGGGCTGGGCCACGACTCCCCCGGGCCCGAAGCGCGCGGCTCAGTAGGCGGTCGGAGGCGCGCAGGAGGCGGCGGCGGCGGCGGCGGCGGCTGTGGGGCTCCGGGGCGGGCGTGTCCCGGGGCGGGCAGGGGACAGCGCTGCTTGGTGCCCGCGTGGGCGCGAGGGGCGCGGCTCCCACCTCTCCGCCGCCGTAGGTGCGGGCCCGGGGGCGCGGCGCGGGGTCCCCGAGGAAGAGCGACTCCTTGCGGCGCGTGTGCGGGCTCTCGAGCAGCGCGCAGAAGCCGTAGGCGGTGCGCGCACGGGGCACGTGCGGCAGCGAGAGCGCAGCCTGCGAGCGCGGGTCCCAGTCGGTGCAGCTGGCGCCGTCGTCTGTTGCGACCTCCTCCGCCCGGGGGCTCTGGAGGGCGGCCAGGGCTAAGCGAGGCGCGAGTCGCGGTGGGATGCAGAACTCGGGGATGCGGTCCGGGGTAAGCACGTTGGCGCAGGTGGCGGGGGAGCGCGCCTTGGAGCGGCGGGCGCGACTCCTGAGGATCCGGTCCCTGCCCCGCAGCAGCCGCTCCAGGCACCACATGTGAGGCCGGCGCGGGCGCGGTTACTCTCTGCCCAGGACTGACTCCCTGCAGCACACAGACCACCCGCACGGCGCACTCTGCGGTTTCGCTGCCTTGCTGGGACAGGGCTGACTGTAGCTCACGGTTGTGAACTGTTTGTTGTTTAGTGATGGAACATTGCTTTTCTCCTGTCCTGTCAGCTGCACTTGGGGTCGCGCAGCTTTGTGCTTCCCTTCACTGACCGAAAGCACAGATTCTTAGTGCTGGCTTCTGACTTTGGTCGCCCTGGTGCCAAAAGGCGCTCGGCTTTGTGGTTTGGTGCCCTGAATCCGTAAGGGACTCTTGTACTCTAGCTCCCAACCAGAATTATTATTTGTCTCCTCCGGGAAGTTGGCTTGTTCTCCCTTTTTAGATTCAGCCCCCGCAGAGCTCTACTTCCCTGGGAACTGAGCACGCCGCTCGGGTCCCGCTTGTACCCGATGTTACCTTGTAAATTGCTTCTCCAAACAGTGTTAGATGACTTCGTGTCGCCCACCGGAAGAGGCACGCAGCTTCGCGGGAATTGAAAGCTCGCGCTGCAGGTTCAGCACCGACGTCAGGGATAGCTGGCCTCAGCTTTTATACCAGCTGGCGTTGGCTGCGCTGCCTGGTAACCTGACGCCAGGCCCTGCCCTATCCCTCTGCCACGTGTCGGGATTTGCCGGGCAGACTCGCAGCCTGTGGGTTTTCCTGCTTTGGGTGAAGGTATTCTCCCAAACCCTGAACCGTGTTTGTTTCCTGGTGTGTCAAAGTTTGTTTCCTGCCGTGCCAAAGAGGATTAAATTGACTATGGAACCGGGTCATTTTTGAGGATCAAAACCCCAAAGGAAGGTGAATGCGGGAACATTCTGCTTTCACCCTTCAGAAGAAAACAAAAGTAGGGCTTGTTTCACTCTTACTACCCTTCTAGGAATCCTGTGTTTCCGTTGCACAGCTTTTTAAGTTGTTTATTGCTTTCTGGTTTTCTGTTTTTACTTTAGATGGGCTGAGTTGAATTTAAATCACTGTGGGTTGGAAGGAATTTCATAAAGTGCTGGAAAATTTCCATATCGGCCTGGGTGGGTGAAATGGGTGTAACATATAAAATAATCATCTACTGTACACTGAAGATTAGGGCCCTTTATTGTATGTACATTATACTTCAATTAAAAAACATAACCTATTTCTTGAGCCATGTATGATTTTTGTTTAGGAAAATATATTCCTTTTTTAAAGAAATATATTCCTGAGTATGTCTGGGCTGTTGGAATCATCTTTGGAGGCACTGTGACCGTATCTGGCCAACCAGGAACCCTTTTCCTTCAGTTTGAAAACTGACTCGGGTTTATTTTGTAGGGGAGTTGTTTCCACTTAGCTCTGGCAGATAGAGAGTTGAGCATTTTGTTCAGGGCGTGGTGTACGATGTCTAACATGTTGCCTTCAAATTGCTTTTCCAATAATGTTGAATGAATTAAACTGCCTCCATGCGAAGGTGTCCTCAGAAGAGGGTGTATGTATTTTGTTCCCAGAGCACACAGTTGCTGTGTAGGTGACTTAGATATAGTCTCTAGGATTGTCTCAGAAACCCTGTGAGTTCTGGCCATCCTTGTTTTATAGGTGAAAAACTGTTTCAGAGGTCAAATAACTTACCCATGGTCACACACTGATGAGAGGAGGCGGGGGAGATAATACCCACTAATGGGCAGTGAATGTTTTTTGGGGTTAAATTCAGAAACCTGTGATAATATAAATTATGGCACATGGTAAACACATAGGAGCAGTGGTTATTATTGGTGAGGATAGCAGGAATATTGCATAATGGTTGAAGAAACTGGGTCGGAACTCATAGCTGATTTTGATATCAGAGTGGGAGCTCACCATGAGCAAGTTACTTAGCCTTTCGGAGCTTCCATCTCAAATTAGAATTACTAATGGTGTTTACCTGCATTGTTGTCACGGTATAAATTAAGAGAATGCATGTGAACTGCTTAGCACAGAGCTTTGCATACTCATGTCAGATACTGTGTTTATTATTACAGAGGAAAACAAATGCTAATTAGTTCATTCATTCACTCAAAGCAGTATTAATTGACTGCTTTCTGGGTCCCTGCCACTGTGCTTGGCAGGTGGGTCCAGGCTGTTCCAGGTGATATCAGTTATGTTCATGCATCAGAAGAAAAAGAAGGAGGAGAAGGAGGGGGAGGAGGAATTATTATTAAATAATGATATATTTGAATTCTGTCTTCTGAGGGAGAAGAGGCTTTTTTTTTTTTTGTCTTTTTGAGACAGGATCTCACTGTGCAGGTCGGACTAGCTTTGCGCTCACTTTGTAGCTCAGGCTGGTCTTGAACTCACAATGATCCCCCTGCCTTAGTCTCCCAAGTGTTGGGATTACAGTCATGTGCCATCACTCTGGGCTAAGAAGAGACTTCTGAACACCAGTTAGACATTTAGTTTGAAAGGTAAGATTGGAGAGCCCTGCAGTTTATTCTAGAGACAGTTCTTTTCTATCTTGATACCACCTTTATTCCTGGTCCAATTTTTTTTTTTTTTTTTTTTTTTTTGGTACCAGGGATCAAACTCATGACCTCGTGCTTGCCAGGCAGGTGCTTATGCCACTGAGCTAAATCCTTGGCCGTTGGTCCAAATTCTTTTGCTGAAGCTAAAACTGTGGGATGATAATTACCAAAGGGTACACTTCTTATTCAACTTTTCTTTCTAAACAATGCGTTGTTAGCTTTGTGCAAGCAGAGAGAGCCTCTGGTGAAAATGAAGAGGAGCACAGGTCAGAGTTCAGGCTGAGAAGTTGGCTGAGATGTTGTTAATCAGCTCATTAATCTGTTCCAAGCCCAAACTGTAAAATGGGGTAGGGTCTATCACATAAGATGTAAGACTGCTGTAAAGATTAAAAAATCACCTATGAAAATGGTTAGCAGGCACAAAATGCCCACTAATAGCTGTCATTATTGTTGTTGTTGTTATGCTTGTTTCCTTGTCAGGGAGTTAGCTGATTCACATAGGTTCCTTTAAAAACATTTCTCTGCATAGCCAAACAAAGGTTTAGTGTTTTTTAAAATTAATGATTCACTTTCTTCAGTAATACCTAAGAAGCATTTCGTGTACAATGCTTTTTGAAATCAGCAGAGATGTGCCCTTGAGTGCCTGGGGCCCTTGACTACACACTAAGCCTTATTTTTACTCAACTCAGAAGTGTGAGCCAGCCAGGACTCAGGAGGATGATGTGACAGGGTCACAGACTTATTCAGAGGAATACTGTGGTCATCCTGAGCTCATTGCTGTAGCCATAGGAACATTTGGTAATGGAGCTGGAAAACAATTCGTGATGTGAGCGTAAACAGATTGCATGTCACCAAGCCTAGAGGTGCTTGCAGATTAAAAGGAAACTGAACATCTCAAAGCAGAGTTGGGAGGGAGGTGAGGGAGAGAATAGTGAAAGGGTACAATGTTAGATGAGGCATAAATTCTGCTGGCCTATGGCACAGTTGGGTGAATGTAGTTAGCAATGATGCACTGTAGATCACAACGTCCCTAGGAGAGAGTCTGTGCTCACTGTAAGGATACGATAAAAAGTTTAAGGTGATCAGTATGCTAACTATCCTGGTTAGATCACTATACATGAATCAAAACATTACACTACAAAATATGCAGTTAGGATGTGTTGATTAGAAGGAAGATGCAGACTCACAAAACTAATACATAGGGGATTAGATAGCAGGCAAAGCAAGAAGAGAGCTTAAAGCGAATAAAATACTAGTTTCTGATGTGTGCATCCTATTTGATCTGGTAGAACATGGAGAGTTAGAAGGAACACAGGCCAAGTGGGCAGGCCATGTGCATTTAACCTTACCTGGTCACTGACTTGTGGGGCACTGGACAAGTCCCTTAGTTCTCTGGGGGTTTCTGTGTCTCCATCTGTCTGGTAAGGGATTGGATTAATCAGACAAACTTAAAGTTTACTTCTGGCCCTAACACTGTGCTTCCTCCTAGCTTACCTTCCTAAATTTTACTGTTTATGACATAGTTGCTTATGCTGTGGCCTTTTCAGCATCTTTTTTTGTCCCCAAATCCTTGATTTTCCTCCAAAAACTCTTGGGTGGATGGGTCGGGGCAGAGGTGTGGATGTCAGGTGATGTAAAGTTAGAATTAAAAAAAATTTAAACAGTTGTTGATGTTTAAGAAATATTGCCTAACTTTGACTTGCAATTTAACAGAAATATTTTGCTTGTTTTTATGACTCGGTCCCTCACTGTAGTTTTTGTTTTGTAATTGCCTTTATTGTCCTCATTGCCAAAAAGCCAGAATAAAGATCAGAATTATAATTATGGGATTTTTTTTTTCAGTTCATCTCTGTATGCAGTTTCTGGTAAAGAGCTGTGCTTGAGGGATGCCAGTGGTGTTTCTTCCTGACATTAGCTATGCTTGTTTTAAACTGAGACTGTACATATCTGACTCCTTAAAAATACAGAAGATTTGGGGCATTATAATGGGTTGGAGGCCCATAACAAGTTTTCAGAACAAGTTGAAAATGGAAGATAGTAAGATTTTTTAATTATATGATACTACTATTTGTAGTAAAAAGTTTGAGCTGAAGTTTCCACCTTCCAAGTTTTTATTTTGGCATTATCTTTCTCAAGGAAGATCTCTGAGGATTACTAGTAACCCCGTGGTGATTAAACTGTGTAACTGTTGGCAGAGAAATGGGGCTGGGGCTCAGTGAAGTAAAGGGAGGTAATACGTTCTGTGCTGTGTCATTTTAAGTAAATCACAACATTACTTCAGTTTTCTACATTGTGCAGACAGTACTACTACCTGACTTACTGTCTCACCAGCTGTGTCAGTTATTGTGGGAGGGTTAACCCGGCTTTGCAGTCTGGATTGTGGAGTACACTTCCTGGTGTGTCTGAGGTGTGACCCTTGGGGTCTATAGCCGGTCCCTTTCCCCTTCTCCGCTCACCAGCTGCCAAGAACTAAGCAGCTTTGCTCGGTGATACTGCTTTTGCATGATACATCTTCTTTGGAACCAGATGACCATGGACTGGATCCCCTTAAAATGAGTCAAATTTAACCTGTCCTTCTTTAGGTTTGGGTGTTGAAGGTTGTGTCCGGTTACAGGAGAACTGATGGATGTAAAAATCTTCTGTGAGGATTATATGGAAATGCCTACCTAGGCATAATAAAGTATAGCTTACACATAACAAAATGGAACGAACATGTAAGAGCACATTTATACATTACTCTTTCAAGAGTTTACATAGAAATACTAGGAATGAGTATGCAAGGCATCACTAACACTCGTTTCTCTGATTAGGTTGTACCCTTTGTTCCACTCACTAAAGTGACTTTTTCTTCTCTATATCTAAAGGACTTCGCATTTAAGAAATATGTACTTTGTATCCTTAAAAACTTATGTCAAGAGCAATAAATACATAGTCTTTGGGATTAACTGCCTCGCAGTAAAGCATTCAACAAACGCTTGCGACTACAGTAAATCCTAGCGTGTCTTAGGTTTCTGTCTATGGGATTTCAACAGCTTTTCAGAGAACTGTTTCGTCGGCAGTTTATTTTCTGCAGAGATTAGGTATCCCAGCGGGCAGTTCCATTTCACTAGGCTGAAGGTCATTCCCGCATATACTGTATTCCCATTTGAGGTCACAGCACAGCAGAGCCAGTTCAAAGCCAGCGAGAGACACAGGGAACGATGAACTGGCAACCACAGTCAGGAGACTGAAGAACAGGAAGCCCTGGGTGCTGTGGTGCCCTCCGGGTGGTGAAGCCCCGCGGAGGGAGGGCTCCTCCTTCCGCCGTCTCCAGGCGCGTTTGTCCCCGGAAGCAGCTGCAAGCGACCCCTTACGGGCGCGGCTCACCCGGCCGACCGCACTGGCCCACGACCAGGTCTACCAGCGCCCATCGCCTCGGTCCGGGTACCCGCGTGCCCTGGTTCTGCCCCTCGCGACCGGACCCGCGCACGCGCACAAGCAGGCACGCACGCGGGCACGCAGGTCCCACGCTCGCTCCGATGGCGGCGCGCCTGCGCGGACGGAGCACGCTCCGTGCGGGTTGGGCGGTGCGCCGCCGCAGGGGCAGGGTGCCCGCCCGGGTCGCCGCCTACTTCGTTCCGGCTCCGCCTTCCCCGCCGCGGCCGCGCCATGGTGCTGGAGTCGGTGGTCGCAGACCTGCTGAACCGCTTCCTGGGGGACTACGTGGAGAACCTTGACAAGTCGCAGCTGAAGCTGGGCATCTGGGGCGGTACGCGCGGGCGGCGGCGCGGGCCTGGGGACGGATGGGCGGGCTTGGGCCAGGACCTCGGCGGAATCGTGGGTCAGTGCGGTCGGCCGGGTGAGCCGCGCCCGTAAGGGGTCGCTTGCAGCTGCTTCCGGGCGGACGGGCGGCTAGCGGGGGGTGGGCTGAGGGATGTCCCCCGGCACGCTGAGCCAGCACCGCCCGCAGTTATGTGCTGCAGCGATACAGAGCAGTCCTAGCCCAGACCTGCATCATCATCATCATCATCATCATCATCATCATCATCGTCATCATCGATTAGGTGCCTGGGCGCCGGAAAACGCTCGCAGCCTTCTGGTCCTCAGCGTTTAGCCGCGCAGAGCGGATTCTGAGTAGTGTACTTAAGCGTTCTTCCCGGAGCTTCCTTGGGGCTAGGGGTGTGGCTTGGGGGAGGGCTGGGGCCCAGCGTGCCCGAGGCCCTGGTTTCCAGTGCGGACACTTAGTTATTTGCAAAAACTTTATCTTCAGCTTTGTGGATATTGCGAATACCTTCTTCTTCTGTGGAAGATTTTGTCAGCTTTAGTGGGAAATGCAGAAAAGTAGGCAAATGTGGTAGTTACTGAATCAGTTAAGGAATGTTTAGGAACCTGCTCTAAAAGGGAAGCTACCTATTAAGGTAGCTGTGGAGCCCTTGAAATGTGATGAGTGTGAACTAAGACGTGGTCCAAATGTAATACAACACTGGCTTTTGAGTATGAACGTTTTTCGTAATACGACAGGAAAAAAATGTGCAATTTCAGTAATTTTTAAAATCCTCATCTATTGAATGATGATATTTGACTATATTGGGCTAAATTAAATGTTACTAAATTTTATTTTTCTGTTTCTTTTTACCTTTTTTGTCTCTTTTTCCGTTTTGGCTTTTTTGAGACAGAGTCTGGCAATGCAGTTCAGACTGGCCTTAGACTCACTTTGCAGCCCAGGCTAGTGTCGAATTCGCAAAGATCCTCCTGCCTCAGCCTTGGATTATAGATATGCACCATCACTCCCAGCTTCATCCTTTTTTTGTGTTTATTCGTTGTTGCTGGAGTTCAAGCCCCAAGGCCTTGTGCATTCATGTCATATGGTACACTGTACACCCACACCCTGATACTGTTTTCTGTATTTTAGAATATAGTGTTCAGACAGGCCCTACAGGAACTGTATAATAGGCTCAAACAAATTTATTTTTTCACAGATTGTGTCGAATGCATATCTACTTGGATATTCATTCCCTCAGCTTTATTGATCCACCTCTCAGATTTTATAATTTTTGCTTCATAATTTGTGGTTACTACAAAGGAAGAGAGAAGTTAGGTACTTTTATTTACAGTTACTGTTCAGTATATCTTCATAACACCAATTTCCCTTAAAATAGAGTATCTGAATTGATTATTTCTGTTCTTAGCAAATATTACCAAAGAAAGTAGCTTGAAACATTTTGGAATGAACAAATGGGAATATAAACTTGATAAAGCTTTATGAAATTGTAATATTGATGGTATGCAAAGATTGAAAATTTTATATGGTTCTAATTGAAAACTATTTGCATTATCAGATGAGATTTGCATCTTCACAGTTGGGTTTTTCAGTTTTTTTCTTGTTGAATTTACACGTTTTCAAGAGGTGAAGAATTCACATAGTTGATCTTATAAGTGTTTGGAAATAACTGTGTTGATACTTGGTAATGGTAGTATTTGACTAGTTTAAGTAGTTTTTTCGGTGAGCAAGTGACTTTGGTCCCCAGGGGGTGGGAGGATATTTGGCAGTATTCTGCCATGAAGAATTACACAGCCTTCAGTGTTAGTTGAGACACTGGTGTAAAGAGAATGAATGCTAAGATTGCCTTCTGCATGTATAGGAGATGTACAGGGCACTGCACGCATTTTAGGAGGGCCGTTGAAAGAGGACATACAGTGAGGAGAGGAAACAATGTGTTAAAAGTGACTGGAAGTTATGTTGCATAATTTTTGATGGTCTTAGGAAGTAGTTTTAAGATTTAGAATACTGTGTTTACATGATTTAAAGAGGATTGGGTTGTATATAAACTTGTACATATATAGGCACTCAGCAAAATCAATTAAATTAATAAATTAGTTTTTAATAATAATAAAAGGGACAGGGGATTAAGTATCAGAATTGGGCCGTGGGTATTGCTTTTGAATTAGAGAAGCTGCTCCCCTCAAACAAAACCCAACAAATAACTGAAGCTATTGTTTTTCTTTTGGGTTTTCCTCTTAAGGTGTTTATTAATACCAGGCAGTTCTCAGTATTTTTAAATGGGTTTAGGCAGAATGCCCTTTCAAAAATTGCTGTTTTAAAAAAATTAGACCCTAAGTATTTACTAGTTATAGGACCGTGGGCAAAACATTTTAATTCTCTTAAGTCTTAGTTTCCTAACCTGTAAAGTGAGTAGGATCTATAATGATGTGAAAATGTCTCGTGATTGTTAGTACTAACAGGAATGATGATAGTAATCCCACCTGAGTGATGGAAAAAAGTTTACTTATTTCCTAAGTATATTTCTTTTAAATTCAAACTCTGGTGCCTTACAGTCTATAGAAGGTAGAACTAGCATTATGTATCTAAACACTTCTTATTTTCCCAGGGAATTTCTTAAAAAGTCTGATTGGGTTTGCATTTACCCTCCTGCCAGCTGGTGTGGAATTTGGGTTTGTGAAGATTGAGAGGAATGCCTGGTGGACACGTGTTGCTGGTGCAGATAGGAGGATTTACTTAGGTTTTTGTTCTCCACATCCTGGCACCAGAAGAGAAATTGCACAGCCCTCAGCTATCTGGGGTGCATCCAGGATATAATTGTTTTATGCGCAGCGTGTATTTGGAAAGTGTGTTGAAATCTAGGTCTTTTGCAATGTAGGTACCGGGGTAGGCTCTTTGCCAATTTGATTTTCATAGTGATTTAGTGTGGAGGAGCAGGGACATCTCTGGTGAGACCTTTGGTTCTCAACTTGGGTTAGAGGAGTGGAGTACACAGGTGGCCAGGAGATGTTGGTCGGAGGGAGCGGCTGAGGTGGCCGTAAAGAGGAACAAGGTAGGGAGTGCTCAGAAGCCCTGCAAGCCAGACTGCTCTGTGGGGTTTACTGTCCCATCTTTCTCTTGACTACCCGTTGCTTGCCAGTACCCATGGAGTAGGGGTGGCGAACCTTTCAGAGCTTTCAGTGACATGAACAGCCTACTGCTGCACACGTGCTGTAGGTTTGCCATCACTGCCGTAGCCTGATCCCTTATTTGAAATTCTTGGGGCCAGAACTGTTTTGCATTTTGGGTTTTTGTCCCCAGATCTTGGAATATCTGTACATATGTAAAATGAGATTTCTCTGTGTGAGATCCAAGTTTAAACACGTATGTATATTTCGTATGTTCCTTACATGTCTTACACATGTAGCCTGAGTGCTTTTAGTGTCAGTGTACTTTGACTGTGATGCTTCATGTGGCACTGTGGCAGGCAGCATTCCAAAGGTTTGGGATTTTGTAGCAGTTTGGTATCGGGTCCTGACCTAGATCGCCCATCTCCCAAACAAGTGTACGGCAGAGGTTAAATTAAAAGAGAGAAATTGTATGATTTTTTAGGGCTTCAAGAGGGTCAAGACCCTTTAATTAAGCCCGAGATTCAGAGGGCTGAGACAGAGATTTCTCTGGACCGCCCATTTTATTTATGAGTTCCAACAACAAGGGGTGGGGAAACTGAGGAAAGTGCAGGCAATGAGCAGGACCTTGGGAGTCACTTCAAGGACGTCTCCAAGAAATGAATCAAGTCAGTTCAGTAGCTCTGTCTTATCATGAAGACATGCTAGGAGTGACTGTAGGAGTAATTTCTGCAGCTGCAGTCTTTACCTAGTTAATTAGGGTTGGAGCCAAGTGTCCGAAGCTGTGGCCTTATCTTGCCCTTTGAGGTATCCCTGACCTCACAGGCCACTATAAGCCTTAGCCAGGCCCAGTGATTCATAGAGGTTCACTTACTATGAATCAGCTCCCGTCGCCAGGCAAGGTGCCTAGGCCTAGGACAGACTCACAGATAAACATAGAAAGCCAACTAGTAAAATTTAAGTCCTGCTCAGAGCTGCTTTTAATGGTCTCGAACAGTTTGGATTTTGGGTGTTTCATCAGGGATGCTGCCCGTGGCGGTGAAGCAGAGCAGCATTGGAAAGGAGGATTAGCTCTGAGGTGGCACCAGGAATTCGGGAGCCTGGGTTCCAACCCTGACTCCGGTGCTGCCAGGTTGTGTGGCTTTGGTAGGTCACACTGAGCAGTGATGTTTGCTTCTTATCTGTAAATCAGAAGGATGGGCCAGGTCTTGTCTTTCCTCGTGGGAGCAAACCCAGAGCAGCCTGAGCCCCTTGTGAGGTGAGCAGGTAAGCGCTCTGCTGCTGACCCTGCTGCGTGGTGAGAAGAGGTCCGGTGAGCCAGATGCTGTCCTGTGTGTTCTTTGCTCACTGCTGGGCATTACACTGGTAATCGACGGTCCAAGGCTACAGTATTATCATAAAGGGAGCTGTAGGGCAGTGTGGGAATGAAAGAAAAAGAAGATCTTTTGTTTTCTTCCCTCAACACATTGAAAATAAAAAAAAAAATAAAACAAGACTCAGGTGCCCAGATGTTTTTAAGCCTGTAGAGAAAAGTTGAAAAGTCCTTTGTTGCAGGCCAACACCTGGTGTAACCGAAGGCCTGGTTTCTTACCCACTTGTCCTGTAGTATATACACTAATCCACAGAAAGATCCTTCTGGAGTGTAAATATATGTTATCAGATAAAGCAGCATTATGGGTTAGAAAATGAGAGTCAGCGCTTTGTAACCATTCTGCTAGGAAGTGAGAGCACTACTCAGCCTCACGGGATCCCTCCTGCGTGGGAGGGAGAAAGTTCAGGAGGGCTCCGGGTGACTGCAGCTTGGACCTTCCTTTGCCAGGACTTCCCCTTTCAGGAGTTGCTGTTCTTCTCTTCCCCGGCTGCTCCCAGCAGTCTCCATGCAGATCAGAAGCAGTGTCCCTTGGATAGTGAGGCGTCCATGGCTAGGCTGGTGTGAAATTTGTTCATGAATTGCTACAGTATTCTCCTCATGTTTCCTAAAACTGGTCATTAAAATAACTTGATTCCTTCTTTTCAATAATTTCCCTGACTTCTTTGGGAAATGAGTGTGTGTACATTTTGTTACACTTTCAAATGAGTAGAGAATGCTTATGTCACAGGTGCATACAGAAATCTGTAAGTCTGTGGCACTGAGTGTTCTTTTTTCCTGTTTTACCCAGTGTCCTGGGTTAGGGTGTGATATGTTTGGATATTGGGTGCTTTTGAATTTTAATCACAGTTTTTGATGACTGTCTCTTTTTATATGAAGAACATTGGCCATGGAGTCAGGAGACATAGTTTCTATGCTTACTACTGCCACAAAAATATTGGAGAATCTTGGATAAATCTCTTGATGTCCTTATGGTTTATTCATGTATAAATAATGAGGGAGGATTAGATTTATGTGGTCTAAAACATAGCTTGGGAATTTCTTTTTCTTTTTGTTGAGAAAGTAGATTTTCACCCCGCCCCCACAGGTTTGCCTGCGGCCTGTCCTTCCTTCTGTGCTGCTAACAATATCCCTTGGCTGGTGCTGCCTGCGCTTCTGCCCTGGCTGTACTAATTTTAGTTACCCTTTTTGTTTCTGGAATTTTTTCCCATCTCTCTGAAAATGCAGAGAGTGAAAGTAGAGCCCACAAGTACACAGGCTTCCCAGCCTGGTGTCTGCTCTCCTCTGGCATTTTTTCCTCTCAAGGAAGTAGTTTGACCTTCTGAGTTAAAGTCCTGCTCCGCTGCTGCCCTGCTGTTGCAGAGTGGTGCTGTGAGCCCAGCCTTGGACACAGAGGACAGAATGGTGGCCCTGCTGCTTACAGGTCCCTGTGATATTTTGAGGCCCATCCTTTAACCGCACATTAAACCTCAGTATATCTGTATGCTTTCTTAGTATGTCTGTCCTTCTGCCCAGGGGGCTGTGAGGGTCCAGTGGTGTCATAGATCTGGAAGTACTCTCTAAAAATAAAAGTTTATGTCTGTACTGGAGTTGCTTCTGCCCCGTACGGTGTGCATCCTGAACCGATGAATTCAGCATTGGTGGAGTACTTGCTATGAGGAGAGTCAAGGGTTTATAGTTAGGTTGGGTTTATATAAAGTGTTAAATATCGCAAAGAAGGTGCAGCTGAAACTTCTGAGAAAGTTGGGGGAGGTAATTTCAGGTTAGAGGTTTTAACACCAGCACTATAATTTTTATATTTATTTTCTAGGTCATTATGTATTTTAAAAGCTGTTCTTATACTTACTAGGCATAGTTCTGTATTACCCTACTGCCATTGGAGTTTTATTCGCAAATAGATGGACTTAGTTGTTCTGTAATGTAGCACCTTTTTTTTTTTTTATTTTTCATTTGCCAATTTATTTTCATTTGCCAATTTTAATGGATTTAGTTCCATTTCTGTCTTCTGGTTTGAGAATGAAGATTCATAGATAAATATGGGTCAAAGATTTACCCTTTGAGATTAAAATCTCCACGGTGGGCCTTAAGATCTGATGTGTGACTTTATGGCTGTTGTGCAGTGTTTATAGTGTGTTAAGGAGACTCCCAAGCTCTCCTGAGGAGCCCACCATACCTGCTGCTTCCCCTTAGGCAGGGCTTTTCACCCTTTTTCCTGGCCCTGTTAATCTGCAAGCTGCTGCCTCCTCTTTGTGTTGGGGCTCCTGGCTCCTCCTCTAGTGCAAACAGTGTGCAGAATGGGATTGTTATAGTTACGTTGTCAAATAGCATTCACATTGTTTTTCAGAGCGGAAGTACGCATTTATTTGTTAGATTTTGGATAGCAGAAATAGGTAGTTCTGTTAGTTTTATGTCTGCAGATAAGTTAGAAGATACAGGAGGAAATGATATAAAACATATTGAGGTCATGTTGACATTGGGATTTACCTTTATTTCCCCATTTCCCTTATAATCTGGTAAGTGGATAAAATATATGACAAGTAGAAAATATTGAAAAAATAAAAAACCATCTTTAATCCACCACCCAGTTATAATCTCTTGTGAGCTCTTTGCCCATCTTTTTAAATACACTTGTTTAACTTCATTACCTCTATTGGTGCTGTTCAGTGTTTCCCAATGTGTTACTTCATCACAGAGCCAAAATTTGTGCATTGGAAACATCCCTTATTTCAAAAGATTTTTTTTTTTTTTTTACACCTGTTGTGTTACTGTCTTGGTAGTTGTTTTGAAAACTTCACCTCTAATGCCAATGACTTCTGAGCGCTCCTGGTGATGCTTAGATCCTCCCAGGCAGGTATGCAAGTCTTCCTGTGCACTTCAGCTATTGCTGGAGTAGTTTGAATGGCTTTAGTAATGCACTAGCGCTGTGCATATCTGTTTTGTTGGTTTGACTTCCTAGTTGTGTTTAGTATGATTCATTGTTTGGTAGACTAAAACCCAGGAATATATGTACACCTTATATGACTTTACTGCAAATAATACTTAAGGATTTTTTTTTTCCAACTGCCAAGCACATGCCAGTTTTTTGCGATTACTGTGTTAGTCCTAGATTTGCACTGGTGCCAGCCTGTCAGTCCTGACTCCAAAATCACTCTACTGTGACTCCATGTCTTTGACTCTGAAGTTGCTGCCTTAGTTTAAGTTTTTTCGTTGTGTTGTAGGTGCTAGGCTACTGCCTATATTCTTGCCTCCTCCTCTTGTTTTATAATACTTTTCAGCAATTTATTTTAGCAAATTTGAAAACTACAAATACCCAGAAGATGTCCTATAGAGACATGAGCTTTATGCTATGTGTCTTTTTATCAGTGCTGTGCATACACCAGTGTATTTGGTATAGCTTTTGAAGTTGGATCAATCTATGCATTCTTTTAATCTTTTAAAATATTCTGTGCATATTTTACTGTATTTCTTTACTTTTTTTGGCTCTAATGTAGACACATTATGATTTATGCCTCATTGCTGATATTTCCATTTTTAGGCAGGTCCTTTGCCATGTGTTTTAGCTTTTAACATTGTATTCCTAGGGGTTGGTGTGCATTATGATAGGTTATACTAGTTGTTGTATTAATGTATTTTTTTTTCCTTCTCTCTTTAAAAGGCAATGTGGCTTTAGATAATCTACAGATAAAAGAAAATGCTCTGGTAAGTCTTTTTTAAAACTACGCTAATAACTCAGTTAATTTGGTTGCTGGGCATCTGGTACCAGGTACCATATAAAGTGATTGAGTCATTTTATTTAATGACAATGATTTTCCATTAGGAAATCTCAGATTAAAAATACAGAAAAAAATTTCTCTTAATGATCAAGATAGTATCTTTTGGAAAGTGGAACTTTTACCTAACCTAACTTGACTATAACATCATAGTCTACATTTTTCTTCTGAATTATCTTTACACGTTTTTCAACTAAATAAGGGCTTGACTTTAACAACTATGTAATGAATTATAGTAGTTTGGCATTATAAAACGGTAATAATAAGAAAAAAAGAATTTTTTTAAAAAATAAGAATTTTTAAAAAAAATACTAACTGCAGAAAATAATTTTTGTCCCTTACTGTGGAGCAAGCAAAACAATTTTCCTCCTATCCCATTTGCTTTCTATTTAGCTTGTTGGGTTAAATTTACATTTATGAAGTCACTTCATCACATTTTCAGGTTCCTAATTTCTAGTTTATAATATCTTTCTGCATTGGTTTAATCATCTTTAAATCACACTTTATTATTTATTTATTTGTCTTTTTGAGACAGGATCTTGCCATCTCTTTCTGACTGGCCCTGGGCTCACATTGTAGCCCAGACTGGCCTCTAATTTACAACAATTTTCCTGCCTGAGCCTCAGGAGTGCTGGGATTATAGGCACGTATCACTACGCCCAGCTAAAGCACAATTAATGTATAGCATTAAAATACCTGTGTTTGTGGCTTGAATAAGATGAAAAATGAACTGGAGAGCTGGGGATTTAGCTCAGCGGCATAAGCACCTGCCTT
Source organism: Cavia porcellus (assembly GCF_034190915.1). Lineage (NCBI taxonomy): Eukaryota > Metazoa > Chordata > Mammalia > Rodentia > Caviidae > Cavia > Cavia porcellus. The sequence goes on along the minus strand of NW_026947521.1, from coordinate 2,924,862 downwards.
GCAAGCAGGCAGTCGTGAGTTCGATCCCTGGTACCGATAAAAAGTTAAAAAAAAAAAAAAAAGAAAAATGAACTGGAAAACTGTGGGTCCTCAGAATATTTGGATCTTTTTTCCTGTGTTTATATGGCACATCACAACTTGTAAATTTTGTCCAAAAACTTGAGTTATTTTTGTATTGTTAGAGATTGGAATAAAACCTACTTTTCTCAGTTTATGTCAATATTTTGTAAAAATATAAGTATAAATAGAATTATGAGCATAGAAAACAAATTGAATTCTTAGCCTAAGTTGAAGAATATATCTTTAAAAATTATTTATTTATTTATTAAATATGAGACAATTGTTTAGTTACTATTTTCTTTTTTTTTTAAGGTACTGTTTTAGTTACTGTGTGGGATAACTTCCTTTTCTTGTTCTAGCATTTCTTTTAAACTGTGTCTATGTGTTTAAGTTAGTGGAGCTTATATTTGATTTGATTTATTAGAGCAAATTAACCAATTTATCCACTTCCATTTTTAAACTACAAGCTGTTTAAATTTTTCTTATTAATAGTTTTCCATGTGAATTTTTTATGCAGAGTCAAAGTTTAGTAAAGATTTTTTTCTTTTAAAGCTATAAACCCTTTTCTGAATTACTGAAATACAGAAAATGCATTATTTATTTTTTTCTTTAGAGGGTACTGTATTTCTGTATATACGTGATACTAGAGTAACTTTTGGGGGCTTAATAATGTGAGATGTCCTTTAAATTTCTCTTTTTTCCTGAAGGGTGAATTCGACGTTCCTTTTAAAGTCAAGGCTGGGCAAATTGGTAAGTACTTAACTTTTTGTATGAATTATTATTATTCCTTTGTTTTTTATTTTTTTGCATTACTTAAACTAAGAAATCGTGTTAAGCTTGACCAAAAGTGTGAGAAATTTTTGTCTTCCATTAGTGCTTATAGAGTTCTGAACTTAATACACATAACATATAAATAATATCTACCTGAATGTTTTGGCAGAAGGGTAGAAGTTACCCTCCAAGGTGAGGGGACATTTAAACTGCATCTGTGCTCTTCAGGCTTGGCTCCGCTGCATAAATACAGCATTGGCTTGACTATAGATATCCACCTTGTGTAAGCTTTTCTTTGTTTGTGAAAGTAGTATAATTCATAAACTATTAATAAACTTTAAATGCAGCTTATTTCCCTCACGTTTTGTTCAACCATTTTCGCTTGCTGTATTACACAGCAGTGTGGTATGGATGCTGTGTTTTGGTGAGTATGGGGTCTTTCTCTTTGCAGCTAAATTTTTTTTGTTTGATTTCTGGAATCGAACTCAGGGCCCTTGCACTTGCCAGTAGGGTGCTGTATTGCTGAGCTACATCCCTGGCCCTGCCGCTAAATTCTTACACTTAGACCATACACAGCTAAGTATATGATTTTCAATAGGAAGTTTAATCTACAAAGTTCTCCCAACTAATCCACACTATTGGAGATGTCTGTCTGTCAATCTATCCATCCATCTCTACACCCACACTTGATTCCTTATTTATACTGTAGAATCTTCACTTTTGCCATATCCGTCTATATCCCAGGAGTGTATCACACTGCTGCTTCTCTTCATTTAGTACTCAAGGTTTGAGAAGGCTTTCTTTTTCACTACTCCAGTGTCTTAGTAATTACTTACTTATTCGGGTCCATTTTTATGTGTCCTGTTAATGTAAAGGAATGTTTTCATGTTTTTTCACATTGGAAATAAGAGTCCCTTATTTTGGAAATATCTCAAGTACATGTGTCACCTTTTTTGTTTGTATTTTAAGTAGCATTGACTATTGTTGTGATCTTTAGCACTGCTTGAGAAGTATTGTTGTTGAGGCCGTATGCTTAATGAAATCTAGAGTGTAGAACTTACAGCCATTTATTCATCCTTTTACTTTACATACATGTGCTAAATCCAAAACTCTGCCAATAGTTGTGGGAGAGGCTAGGGTAAATGTGGTATGTTTGCCTTCAAGGAAGTTACAGAGATCTAAAATTGGGACATAAGTTAAAATTGCATTTCTAGTATATTGGATGAGTTATAGCTGACATATGTTATATAGCTCACATATTTTATGTTATTCAAGTTTTTTTTGGTACCCCAGGGGTCGAACTCAGGACCTCATGCTTGCCAAGGTGCTTATGCTACTGAGCTAAATCCTTGGCTACTCAAATATTCTTACAAGGAGATTTGTATGTTGGAATAAGTTTTCTCATGATTTAAAATTTGTTCTGTTTTCTTTTAACGTGCCATGAGGACTTATACCTTTTCCAGGATTATTCATTGAGTATTGAGAAGGCCATTACATATTAGGATATAAAGTATATATTTTTTTTATCCTTTTCTGGTTTATGGAGTGTTTATATAAGTTACTAAATTTCTGTTCAGGGTTAAAATATTGTACCTAACTTGTAGAGTCAGTGTAGCTAAGTAAGCTGAAACATGGTTTGATTTTCTAAGAGCTAATCATATCTGTGAGCGACTCTAGGTTGTCCTTGTACTTAAATTAAAACAAAGTTCTTATCTCTGAAAGGAGGGGATAATACAACTAGCTGAGTTCCAGGACCTTCTGGAGGGATGAGGGCAATGAGTTAGGACAGAGGGAAGAAGAGGTGTAGGACATAAGCAGTCCTTTGTGGATATAGCACCTAGAGGAGCGCTTCCCAGTCTCGGTCTTCTGCTAGGAAGGCAGTCAGATACATTTTGTTATGAGATTGTGAGATGATTGCAAGTAATATGTGTATGGTAGTATCATATATGTATTTGGTACCACAAGATTGTCAGAGGTGACTAGAAGCGTGGTGGTCTTAGCAGATCCCCTGCCTCAGAGCCCCTTAGAAACTCAGCACGTTACCAGCCGGAAAGAAATGGCGGGTATTTCTGGCTGAGTGCTGCAACCCGGCAGGACAGTCTGCATTCCAGATACTACTTTATTCCCTCTTCAGGTCACTGCATTCTTTATCAGTTCTTTGAACTTTGGGCATCTTCAATTACAAATGCCATCGATTCTTGTACTATGGCTTAGTGTGAGTTGAAAGATTCTTTTCTGCTGAAAGTCTTGGTCAGCAGTACTGAGAGAACTGTAGATGTTATATCATTATTTTTAAAAAGTTATGAGGAAGGAAGGTATTTATTTTTGGAACATAAAAAGCAGGGATAGGAAAGATGTGGGCAGGATTGTTACTAATACTACTAAGGGGAGACTGGGCCATGGCTGCCTGGAGACCTGGACAGGTAGATACAGAAGGAGACAGGATGAAGGAGGACATGGGAGAAAATACCCAAAACAGATTTTGTCCATTTCAGAATTTAGCTTTCTTCTCTGCCTTTTGCCCTGCATACCTTTCTCCGGGAGTTTCATGGGCTCATCTTTGAAGGACCTGACATTAATGACCTGTGTCCAAGAGAACAAATGTATTCTGCCTCCCAGTGGTTTGTAAATACAAGTTAGGAGTATAAATGGTCTGAGTCGTGTAACACTACTAACATCATAGCATTATTGATAAAGTAATTTATCTTGCCTTTAGAGCTACCCTCTTTTCATTGTGGCGGTTCAGTCCCCTGGGGCCCCTTGCTGTGTTGTGCTTTAGCTCCTGGCATCTTGCGCAGATACCATTTTACACTTGGGCTCTGGAGAGTCAGTGGCTGATATGAGTGGACGCGCATGGGCCTGCACGCAGGGTTCTGGGTGCTCTCTCATGGGCTGCAAGGATTTGGGACAATTTAACCTCTCCCAGACCGAGTTTCCTCTGTTAAAAAACTGAAGGAGTAGCTGCTTCATTTCTCTTATCATTTTAGAATGTCAAATAAGAACTAGCAAGAAATTTGACAAATATAAAGAAGTTTGCTTCTACTAGTAATATTATATGGAAAAAAGCTTTTAAATGCTAGTGTTGCAATTTTCCTGAGTAATAATGTATGCATGAAGAATTTTAATGATACTTTTAATGAAAAGTGAGAAATTTTTCTCTTATTGAGCAGTGAAACAAGGACTTAAGATTGAATTATGTTTCTGTAGGTAAATTAGCTTTGAAGATTCCTTGGAAAAACCTTTATGGAGAAGCAGTTGTTGCGACTTTAGAGGGATTGTATCTGCTTGTTGTCCCTGGAGCAAGTATGTTTTAAGTTATAACAATTCAGTGATATCATAGGGATATTAAATTGTTGTCTGGGTTAAATATCTAATTTATTTAGTAAGGTACGAATATGTATACATAAATAGCCACATTTGTGTGTATAATGTCTTATTATTATAAAGAATATATGCAGTGTTTTAAATTCTATTCTCTGAGTAATTATTTTGCATCTAATCTTTCTGTTAAGATGCTTTAGGCAAATTTATTAGGAAATGAAATGTAATAAATTGTTAAAAGTGTACTGATATGTTAATTTGCCCATTTCAAGATAAGAAAATTTATTCTTTATTCTATTTCACTGCTTCTGATTTTAAGTAAATGTTTTTTCAAAAATTTGTGTCAACATAGGTAAATTTTTAAGCAAATTGCATTATTTTAATTTTAGTGAATTTCTTTGAAATATTATAGTTTAACATCATTAGTTAATTTTTTCCACTTGAAGAGTGTGATAAGAAAAATTTGGATGTTTTAGGGTAAAATTACTTAATAATTTTCTAATCATAGTACAGATACAAATTTCAGTTTTGTATTTTGCTTATAGAGTTTTATTATATACATTATAAACCTTTAAGTAGCAGCAGCATTGACCTGTCTTTTATGTAAGATACGACATTTTTATGTAGTTTGTAGTTTGTCTAGTAGTAGTGACAATTTTGAAAGGCCGTAATGTGTTCCATGGTGTGCTAATGTTTGATCACCATTATAGCGAACCTTGTCGATATCTTTTTTTTACAAATTTTTTAATGTGTGCTTTTACTTTATTTCCTTAAGATACATCATCAGAAATGAGATTTCTTAGACAAAAAGGGTATATATTTTATGATTGTTGACACATATTCCTGAATTAATTTCTGAAAGCCTTTTTATCCTTCTACATTGATACCAGGTGGTATTGGATGGGAAATCATTTTTGTAGTTACTGAAAATTTTTCAGTAATTGCCAGTATTCTCAGGTATTTCTGTCTTCAGTTTCTCTTTTTATGTATCTGTATAGCCTTTTCCCTCTTTCCCTTTTTTATCTTTGTTTCTTTTTGTCACTTCTTCGCTCTTTTCCTTTCTTGGTTATGGTTTATAAATCAATAGAAATCGCTTATATTTAAGTATTTTGAGAAACTAAAGAATACAAAAGTGTTTTTGAACTTAAAAAATATGTTACACATTTGTAGTAAGTTTGAACTTTTCACATTTATTTATTGATTCCATTTCTTTTGTGTGATTAACTACACATTTTTAGGTATTAAGTATGATTCTGAGAAAGAAGAAAAATCCTTGCAGGATGTTAAACAGAAAGAGCTTTCCCGAATTGAAGAAGCCCTTCAAAAAGCAGCAGAGAAGGGTAAGTAAGTTTATGTTTTAGATAACTTAAGCCTGATATATAATGCATACTATAGATATATTTAGTGTTTGTAAAATTTGTTTTATTTGACAAAATAGAGTGTTGCTCACTGTCATGTAAAAAAAAAGAAACTTTGATTTTATTTCTAGAGAATTGGCTTCCTTGTAGAAATGATTACTTTTGTCCTTTTGTTTTACCATATCAGTTTATATTCCCCAGAATATGAAATTCCTGATAATAACAGAAAACTCCTAAATTTTAGATTCTGTATTTAAAATGTTAATTCTGTCAAAGTACTATATAAATATACCCTGAAAAATCCAAAGCTTTGCCAAAAAAGACTTACGATAAGAAAAGGCAGCTTGGCTTTCAACATTTGCTGCTCTTCAAACCCCCTCCTGAGAGGGAATCACAAGCCTGAGCAGCAGACACTCTGCTGTTGTGCAGCTTATTAGTGGAAGGCTGGCAGGCATTGGCAAGGACTCCTGCTGTGGTGAGTCAAGGAGTTTACCTCTGTTACTGCCTCTTCTAACCTGCATTGCCTTCTTCCTTATCCCATAATATGGATGCATCATAACTTTGGCAATTTCTGGTTAGTACTTACATTACTATGACAATATTATTGTGCACTGCATAGGTTAAATAATGGATGGTGGTCATGTGTCCTTCCTTCTGTAGTCATTTTTCTTGCATTGTAAATGCTTTTTATTTGCCTAGTCTTCTATGTATACTTTAAATTTTTCATGTTATGTGAAATTGATCTGTTATATGACTGTGAAAATTGTTTTCAGGTTGTCTTTACCCATCTCTTGGTCCTCTCCACCTCTTTTTCATGAAGTTTTCCCTTTGAACTGTTGTGTTTTTTGTAGCACTAGGTGTTGACTCCAAAGCCTTTGGTTGAGTAGGCATTATGCTGTACCGCTGAGCTCCACTGCTGGCCTTGAACTGTTTCCTGTTTCATTCTATTTTGTTTTTTAAAGGCTTGTTATATACTTGTCTTCCTCGACACTGTTCTTTGTTGCTCTTTCGCATTTAATTAACTATATCTAGTTCTCTTTCCGTTTTTCTGTCTTTGCTTTCCCATACTCCTGTTATGGGTGTTGTCATTAAGAGACATTTAGTAGCTTTTAATGTAATTTTGTAAAATTTTTAAGTCTAAATGTTGTTTTATTTTACTTCTAGCCTTGTGTATTTTGCCTAGGGATTAAACCCTAGGTAGAAAATCAAGAATTTGAAGGATGCTTTTGAGAAGTCAAATGTCAGTCTGCTTACACATTGTTGGAAACGTAAAACTTAGAAAATTATTATATCCTCTTGTCAGGGATCTTACATTTGATTTGGACAGAGAGGCAGTTGTATAAAGATAAGCAGGAGAAAGTGTGTTGCATCCTGATTAAAAGGTGCAGGCGTTAGGGCAGCTGAGAATTGGACTTATCATGTGCAGCACAAGAGATCGGGGCAGAAGGTGTCGTGTTGTTTACTTCAGCTAGCTGTGAAGAGTGCAGAAGAGTAAGAGGGGACAGTGAGGGTGGGAAGGTGTGTACTGCCTGTGACGGCTAGGGAGCTGCATAGGGTGTGGATCCCTGGAAGGCTGGGAAGCTAATTTAGGGTAATTTTAAGAGGTTGGAAAGCCTCAGTGATGCAGGCATTCTTCGGAGTACTTCATATGAGTTAGCTCAGTGAATAGTTCCCACCCAGCAGTTCAGGTGCTGTTGCCATCTGTTTTAGAGTTGAGGAAGCTGAATGTTAAATCATTTGCTGCGTATGACACAATGAGAAAATGGTAGCTCTAGAATTTTAATATACTCTGACTCTAGATTCTGTATTCTTTTTTTTTAATGCTAGGAATCAAACTCAGGACCTTGTGCTTGCCAGGCAGATGCTTGTGCTACTGAGCTATATCCCTAGCTAGATTCTGTATTCTTAATAGTGAACTTCAATCTGCGGCCAGCAGGGAGCTAAATTCTCCTTTTGCCTTCTTTAAAAATCCAAAGAGGGGGTGGTGAGCCCTAAGGATTCTGACATTGTGTCTGAAAGCAGATCCTACCAATTTAAATGAGGACATTTCCGCTGACTCTGAAATTAGTGTTAAATATCACTTTTCTGAAATGGGCAAAAGAGCAGGCAAAGAGAACCAAAGGAATAGATTATTTTGTTCCATTTGAAAATTTGTAAAATATTTCAGTGAGACATTAGCTATAATCAGTAGTATTTGCCTGTCTTGCTTAATTTGATTGTCACAGTTTTGATTAAGAATTTTTACTTTAATACTACGAAAATGCAGTTTGTATGTGGAAAGAATAAAAATGATGTCACTGTAAGTATTTCTTCAGAAGTAGATGGTTTGGTGTCATTGAATTTCAGTTGTCCTGTGAATGGTTTCTAATTCTCTTTGCAATCAAGGTTAGGTGTATTTTACACGTGGAAATTAAAGTTGTCTTTTAATGCTTTGCGTTTTGGTTATTGCTGCCATGTGGATACAGGCACACATTCAGGACAGTTCATATATGGCTTGGAAAACTTGGTTTACAAGGACGTCAAGCCTGGTGGGTATGCATGGTTAATTATTTTCAACTGTAAAAGTTATACTCTTATCCATGCTTGTGCTCTTAGAGGAGTCCATTTGATGGTGTGCCATCCTTTGAAAAATATGGAAATGTAATTCATACCTTTCCCTTTACCATCGTTTCCTTTTTCCTACCTTCTCCAGCCATTGATTCATTCACTAAACATTTGATTATCTCTTTGTGGCAAGCATGATGCTGGGTGCCAGTTGTTCAAGGTAAACAGGCACAGTTCCCTGCCCTTGTGAAACTCCAAAGTTTGATCTGTCGGTCACTGTGAAATTTATACTGCCTTTGGGATTTTAGTTTTCTAGCACAGTAGTCCAGTTTCTCAATTAAGTCCCTCCTCTCTCTGTAGCAGTGGTTTTCAAGCTTATGAAAGAAACAAAACTTTTCAGGGTGGGGGGAACAGAACTATATTCAGAACTCTGATAGAAGGTCATCATGGCATTTTTTCTGGTATTCTCCCTGATCTGTTTGGCTTTAGAGGTAGTTCTGGGGGGTCTGTAGCCTACTGTTATGTAGAGCACGTTGATATTCAAAGCTTCATAAGGACAGATTGAAGGTTGCCCTATCAAATGCAATTATTTTAATACCATAATTTGATTTATTGCATTTTGTACTTTAAAAGTGTAAAGAATTTGGTATATTACCCGCACTTAAAATTTGGTTTGATGAAATGGCAAGCGGGCTCTGTAACTCAAATTTTAGACAAAAAGCATTGTGCTACAATTACTTCTGCACCTAGAAACTTGTTTAATATGTAGGTTCATTGTGACAGTTGGAAAAAGAATTTGCTTGGCAGATTCACAGCATTAAGTGAAATTACCCAGAAAGCACATTTCCTTGTAGCAAATCTACCCTTTTAGTTCGCTAACTATGTTACTTTGTTTTAGCTACTTTTATGTAAAAGGCAGCATGCAGATGAATATGGCTGTCTGTCCAGTTTAATAGGTTGTGGTTTTCTGTAGTCTGCTGCACAGTATTTTTTAATCCTTCTAGGTATGACCCATCCCCAACGTACAAATGAGTACTAGTGGCCCAGTGAGATACCTCACAAAATCCCTGGGTGCTATTGTTAAAAGCAGTGGAGAAGTCATTATAAAGGAACACCTAATGGATTTGGTTTTCTTCTTCCTTTGTAATGTGCATTACTTTGGATAAAAAATGAGATCCAGAATATTGATGATTCTGAAATGGGAACAGTTAATTTTGTTGATGATATTTTCATTCACTTACCCAGGAATTCCTGTGTACTTCATGATTATTTCTTTTCAGTTTCCAAACATATGTTCTTTCCCCTTTTGGTGTCAGGTTTTTTTCTTTTCTGATTCTAGGACAGTGGTTCTTCAGAGTCAAAAGTATTTTCGTAATCATGCTAAGATATTGCTTGATTTGGCACAGTGTCGGACATTTGCCATGTTGGCACAAATGCGATAGTAAATTGCTGGCTCATGGTTCAAGGCAGGGCACCCTGCTGCATTGGTAGTTGCTGTGTTCTTTATCACCTTGCCTTTTCAGTATTAACATTTTTCTTGAAGTAGGAAGATTACTATTTTAATAAACTGCAACTTTGATCACATGTCTCTTTAATGTCATATGCAACAAAAGAGCAAGTGTACTTAAGGGGTAGGTCTGAAGAAAGTGTTCATGCAGTTGGGTTTCTTTTTTTAATGGAAAATCATGTTTACCTGAAAAAATAATTGACGGATTATCATTATTCAGATTTGGGAGTTGTTCGATGGAACAAAGTAACTGAGGAATAAGAGTTTTGAAAACCTTACACTTGCTACTTTGAGCTTGACATTTCTTAATACTTAGAAGACTTTTCTGATGAGACTGTTGGTGATTGTAACAGATAGGACTTTGGATATTAAATAAGGAAATGACCCAACATTGGACAGGTTTGCACAGTTCAGATAAGCAACATTTCCAAATGCACTAGTAATGAATAGAAATAAATCATTTAAAAGGTTAAAGTGCAGAGCAAACCAATTGATTTTAATGCTGGTGAAAAGTTCATTGATAATGTTTTAGATTTCATGAGACAACTGCCTTTAAGAGACTACCACTTGGAATGTTGTATTCATAATTACTTGGAAAGGTCATGAAAATATTTGTCTTTCCCATTGCGTATCTGTAGTGAAATGATGTTTTTGCCATATCCTTCAGTCAGAACAACGTATCTCAAAAGATTGAATTAGAGGCGACACATGAATCCAGCTGTGTCGTGAGCCAGCTGTTAAAAGGGTTGTAACCGTGTGACTCTTTCTCACTCCAAGTTTTTGTTTAGGAGTATATGCTTGTCTTCTTAACTATATGCTGTCTGTGTAATTATATATGTAATAGTTTTTTTTTTTTTAGTGAATTAATCAAAATACTTCAAAAATTCTGTTTTAGATTTCCAGCATAATTAATATCAGTAAGTTACAACCCACAAAAGATAAAAACTCTTTCAAAGCCTCAGGTTTTAAGTGTGTCAAAGGATCCTGAGACCAAAATATTTGAAAACTGCTTTAGAGCATGATTGAGAATAATAGATTTATTATTTACCAGATTAGTTAGAAATGTTCTCTAAGGAACTATGTAGTACTCAGCTGTGAAACCGTTCAGAGAAGTGTAATGTGGCATCTCTAACATGGAGTTCAGAGACGTGACAAGGGGCTGGAACAACCTTGGAACAACAAGGACAGGTCAGACAAGAAGAGACCCTGCTGTTCTAGCCAGGTAGAATGATTTTCAGAGCTAGTGTCTTACTTGTTTGTTTTCACATGGTATTTGAGAACTCAGTCTTTTTATTTATTTATTTAATTTTGTTTTTTGAGACAGGATCTCCTTATGTAGTTTAACCTGGCCTGAGTTCGTTATGTTGTCCAGGGTAACCTGGAACTTGGCCTTCATTTTCCTGCTTTAGCCTCCCAAGTGCTAAGATTATAGGGGTGCATCACACCATGCCTGGCATGTATTTTTAATTTATGAATAAAATAGAGTCCAGACTATCACTGTGACTAGAAATACTATTATTAGTACTACCCAGATTCTGTTACATATTTTGGTAGATATTTTCTCCTTGAAACTTGGGATTTTAGTCTTATAAACTGAAGTTGATTCTTAATTTAGTAGTGTAACAGTTTACAAATATCAAGAAAACAAAGTAAAATTTCAAGCTAAATTTCATGTATATGCTCTCAAATGTATGTATAACATTTAGTCTATGTATAGCAATATAATTAATCAACAAGTCAATTTGTTACATAGACTTTATATGTTTTGTTATAATGTTTACATGTGGGTTTTTTTGAATCCATTTTAACAGTGCCCAGATTTTACACCCTGCCCTAAAACAAACAGACTGCCAGAGGAAACCTCCTGCTTCAGGGCAAGGGACTTGTGTAAACACCGTGAATGCAGTGTAGTGCTGGGATTCCCTGTGTTTGCTGGAATTCCAAGTGAGACTTGACCCCACATTACTTAGAGGAGTTAAGTAAGGCTACACCCAGACAGAGGTGCTGAGCCTGAGGTTTCCCGGTCTCCTAGAAGTTTGCTAGAAGGTAATTTCTGGGAGGACAATCCAGCTTTAGGGAATGATATTTTACACAGTAGACTTTGTAAAGTACGGCTTGTATTGGAAATTACAAATAATATTCCTGAAGTTTCCATTATGAAGATGAGTGGCTGGAGATAGAAGCAGACAGGGATGTCTGAGGTTACATCACAAAAGAGCTCTTTTTTGTCAGGCAAACATGATTTAATTTTATCTGGCAGGCGTCAGAGAGCCTTTAACTAATTTTGAACAAGGGCTTAACAGGCTGTGGGTAGTATTCAGAAGAAATCTACATGGTGGGTGGAAAGAAGGGCCTTCAGTAGGCAGGAAGCAGGGCAGCCATGCAGAGGCCACCTCAGATTTGGAACTGGAGGTGATGCCCAGCGGGCAGCTGGGGGTGAAGGATTGGAAGTTGGGCTTGGGAGAGGCAGGTGTCGGTTAATTCTGGAGTTCACTGAGTCACTGCTAAGTAACAAAGGATGAGGTTTAAGGGAATTACTAAGGCAGTTCAGTGCATGGTTCTGTGAGCATTTCCTGTCACTCTCATGTTCTTTGCATCCTTGACTCATGGGTTTTGTTTGCGAGGCGGATCATCTGGGGAGTCATCTGTCGGCATCCTGCCCACCCATTTCACTTGTGTTCCTGCCACACGTTTATCCAAACCTTCCTCTGAAAGTTCTGTCATTATTACATTTCCAATATTTTGGTAGTACTAAAATCGAAGGGGAACGTTTGTCAAGTAATAAGTAATGTATAAAGGATGTTGCAAGTGAATATTTTATCCCATTTTTGTATAATTGTACCTTTAGGTTATTTTCTAGATTAAGGAAGGTTATTCTTTACTAGAAATGTTATTGTAAATTAAAGGAGGTCTATGAATTTGTGTTTGTATTGATTAGAGTAAGTTGAATCATACCAAAATTTGCTTTTGGGAAGAATTCTCTTATTTTCTTTTCTATCCTCTTGTCTGCTAACTTGAATTTTATCCTTTTCTCACTAATATGCTTCCACTGAGAAGGACGTAAGCGTAAAAAGCACAAAAAACATTTTAAGAAACGTTTTAAAGGTCTTGATCGCTCAAAAGGTAGGTAAAAGTAGTTTTTATGCCATGTGTTGTTTGCACACATTGCCACTTGATCTATCTCAGAAGGTAAAATGAATGTTAGCTTCTAATTTAATTTCAAGTATGAATTTCAAGTTGAAAATCACATTAAAATCTAAACTAAATCTGAGAAAAAGTAATGACGCTAGGGCAGGTGTAATTTCCTCTGAGCTGTCCCTACCTCTCCTTCGGGCGTCCGTTACATGGTGCTGTGAGAACGGCACGGCTTGAGCTTGTGTTTTCTGTTTTTAATAGATAAGCCTAAGGAAGCAAAAAAGGATACATTTTTGGAAAAATTGGCAACTCAAATAATAAAAAATGTACAAGTGAAAATCACAGACATTCACATTAAATATGAAGATGATGTAAGTAATTTCAATTATTTGGTTTAAGTTAACAAATGTATGTTATATAATAGTCTTGGTTTGTATGGTTCATCTGTACCCAACATGATTTATTTTTTGCAGTACTGCAGATCAAACCCAGTTACTCTACTACTGAACTACAGTCCTAGACCTTTTAAAAATTTTTCGAGTGTCTTGTGAAGGGGCCCATGCAGGACTTGAACTTGTGCCCCTCGTGCTTCAGTGATCTCAGTGCAGTCAGTAGAGGCATTTGCTTTTGTGCCTGACTCTCGTATCTCCCCAGAATCTGAGATTAATGTTCTTGCATGTGTTTTCTGCACTGGGCTCTTTTCATTGAGTACGCACATATGTAAAGGTGACATGAAACCACCACGTGTTGTCCTCTGTTTTTTAAAATTTTGTTTTATGCGTTAAGACTGATAACTTTAAGGATCTGAGCAGTTAGTTCCTGGAGTTTATTAAATAACCAGTGGTAGTGGTCATCCATAGGAAAGGGACTAAAACAACGGTCGTCTGAGTGTGGTGCCGTTCCCTTTCCCTTCTACTCAGTGGATTAAGCCACCCACAGCTACTTACAATATGCGACATTATACTTAGAAACCAAAAATTTCACTTATGACCAAAAGCTTACCATTAGTTGATAAGAATTTAGCTAAAGTATAATGTATCTTGAATTGTGTCTGTTTCCCTGAGTTTAAAGCTTGAAATAAACCAGGGGTGGGGTCCACTGGAATAATCCCAGCTTCCTGGGAGGCTGAGGCAGGAGGATTTTAAGTTTGAGGTGAGCTGGGCAATTGGGCATGATCCTGTGTCCATATAACGTTAGAAAAGGGCAGGGAGTGTAGTTCAGTGGTAGAATGCTCTTGGTTTAGAAATTTTAGCTTTTATTATTTACTCAAGAAAGGGGAAATCTTAGTCCATCTTTCTAAAAATGAATCTGCATTCTTTTTTGTTTTGGGTTTGAATTAAACAGTACTGACAGTAGGTACATTTTCATTTCCTGATTAGCTCTCTGTGCTTAGTACTCAAGCACACTGGTAGCTTTTCAGAAAGGATCTCTATTTTAGAGTAGGTTTATACACTGGCTTTACGGAGTTTATTCAGATGAATTTCATTAACATAAATGTCTTACAAAACACATTATAAAAGCTCATGTTCTAACACACAAAAATAACACAGGAGAGTGAAAGATTTTGTTAAAACTATGAAGAAATGTGAACCCTCAGATACTGATGGTGGCAAAGCAAGTTACTTACTGGAAATACGTAAATGAACACAAAACTCCCTAATGATAAGAAGCGGACTCTTAAGAGAAAAGATTGTTGAAAGCCACATTTTTCTTTCTTTCCTTTTTTTTTTTGTCTTTTTCCTTTTTATCTGTACCGGGGATCAAACTCACAACTGCCTGCTTGCAAGGCAGGCACTTATGCCACTGAGCTAAATCCCCAGCCCAAAAGCCACATCATTTTATAGTAAACAAATGTGTGGACTTGGAATTGGATATATACATTGTCAATTTGGAAAATAGCAAAAAATCACCCTGACATATTATTGGATGAAAGCATCAGTTTGAACCTAAACTAAGCTTTTTACTGACCCAGTATAATTAGAAAGGTACATTATTTCTTTCCTTTTAGTAAAAAAGAGATGCACAAGAATAGGGTAAGTAACATCTGTCATGTTTTAATTGGTGACAAAAATGTTTTAGAACTATTTAAAGAAGAAAGCATAAAGCATAAAGAGTTCCTGTTACAGCTAAAAAGCTATGAGAAACACAGAATGTAAGAGGTGGGAAAAATAGCCTGGCGTGGTGGCACATGTGTGTAATTCCAGCACTTGGGGAACTGAGGCAGGAGGGTTGACACGAGCTTGAGGTCAGCTTGGTCTACATAGTTTCTTATTTTATTTTTATTTTTTATTTTTTGGTAGCAGGGATCGAACTTACAATCATGAGCTTACCAGGCAGGTGCTTATCCCTGGCCCTGGGCTATTTGGTTTTAAGACCAGTGTGAACTATATATTGAGACTTTCTCTCATAAAACAAACAAAAAATCAATGGGAAAGTATTTTTTATCATAAACGTGCTCACTGGCTAATAGTAATTGTGAATAGGGTAGTGGAGATTGTGGAGTTGTGTGTTGTTGAAGTTCTTTCTGAAATAGCCACAGATTATTTTATCTGTAGGTACAAAAAGATGAATGTAAGGAAATAGGGAAGTGTTTTGTTATAAATCATTACCTGCGTTAATTACAAGTAAGGCTAAGAGTGCACAGTATCAACTATATGAGGGCGTATATGCATTTTTCCTGTTTAAGAAGAGCATGTGGTAAAATTTTGGGGTCTTGGGTTACTTAGAATATTATACTACTATTTCTTTGTGCTTTGCTCATTTCTATCATAATCAAGTGATTCTTTTTTTTTTTTTTCTCTCTCTCTCTTGGGTGCCATGAATCAAACTTAGGGCCTTGTGCTTGCGGCAGGTGTTGGCGCTGCTGAGCTACATCCCTGGCCCAATGCAGTGGTTCTTGGTAACTTGACCGTCTTCAAGATGTCTCAGATAATGTCTGTGCATCCTGTGGAAAGCTCTGAACACTCTGTAAATATAACTTACACCAAAAGTTCAGGAATAAAACAAAGGTTTAACATGGGTAGATTTTGAATGAAAAGACAGGAAATTAAATATTAATCTAATTTTTCTTAACAAAGCATTGTAGAAATGCTTCGTAAGAAAGCATTGTCAAGAAAAGTAAAGGCCCAAAGAAGCAATTTGTGTTTCTAATTGTGACAATTTTAAGTGTTATAAAAAAGGAGTTAGTGGCAGTGTTATTGAGTGTCTTGAAGACAGTCTCTCCTTAACTCTCTCTAGGACTCTGTTAGCGATGGTTACTGAGTCTCTGAACCTGGGAAAGCATATTAGATCCTGAAGTGTGTTGTCCCTGGTGCTATGGGTGCTGACCTGCTCTTTCCGGGCCTTTCTTTCCTTCCTGTCAGTTGGGTTGTATGACTCACCTATAATCATTTTTCCCCACCACTGTTGGAAGGGATGGGCCACAGGTCACCATCACTTTCCATGTATCCTGATGTCCCTTTCCTTTGGCAGGTCACTGATCCGGAGCGGCCGCTCTCATTTGGTGTTACCCTGGGGGAGCTTAGTCTACTGGTAATGTTGCCTTGGTTTTGATTTTGGTGGAACCTCTGAAATATCGCTGTGAAGTCATAAGCTGAATTGCCTAAAATCAACTATGTCTGCAACTAGCTAATGCATTTTTTATATTAGGTTGCTGCAGTTTTGTAGAAATTCAACATTTTTGGTGATGCTCTTATTACATGACATTCTTTCATTTTCATTTTTCTTACCACAAGTAGATCTAAATACCAATTTTAAAAGTTACTTAAAATACTAAATTTTAAAATTTAAATTTACAAATATATCTAAATAGCAAACAGTCTGAAAGGAATAAGAACTATCTTAATATGTGCGAAAAGTGGGGTGGAAAATGTATGTTGGGCTAAGTGCTACCACTTGATACAGGTAAATGGATTTTCTAGGTGGCTGTGCATGTGTATGTATTTACGTAGATCTGTCACATTGGGAGACACATAAGTGATTCAGTTTGGTTATTTCATAAATAGGTTTGTTTCTTTGCTAGAGAATACACAGTTGTATATATATATATAGATTGGACTTGCTTGTATTTAGGGCAATTGTAGGAAACATTTGCCGGGGGAAGGGCATAGAAATGAGGAAAAACAGCTGCATAAGGCTTTTCTACAAATAAACGGCATATACAGTTAAACTCAAGGGCGGTGGATGATAAGTCATACGGGAGACTTGCCACTGACGGCGAGGACCTCAGGGAAGGCGAGGAGGAAACGTGAACGAGGGTTACTGGCAGAGAAACCGAGAGATGTGGTGATGGAGCAGTCCTAAAAGCACACACCAGGAAGTGCAGGTATATAGGTACATGCAGTGGAAGAGTGAGGCAGAACAGTGAAAAAGAGAGCTGGACAACCAGTGACAGGAATTAATCAATGAACAGGGAAACTAGGGTGTGTCTAACCTTTCAACCTAACATCCTCCTCCCGCTCTATTCAGGCCTCGTACCCTCAGAAACCTGTGTCCCGCCCTAGCATCCCATCTTCCTGCTTTACGTCAGTCTCCCTCTCCTAAATCTTCATCTCCTCCTGCCCACACACTTAAACATGTGCATGGCTCCTCTTTATCACACAGCTAAAAGCCCCTCCTTAATGTCCCCAGTCCCTCTCAGGCCCTGAAACTACTGCCTTCTCTCTCTTATACAACCACACTTTTCTGGAATTTACTACCTGTGCCTTCCCCCTTTCTTGTCCTCAGCAAGGTCATCAGTAATGTGCTGGCTGTTAAATCGGGTCCAAACAGCATTGTTGGCTATGCTGTCCTTGCAGGGCACATGGCCCTGCTGTCATTCCCATGCTTTTCTGGTTTGCTTTCTATGTTACAGAAAGTACTATCTTTTAAAAGTGTGTGCCTTCTTCAACAGAATACAGGCAGGCTTTCTTGTTTCTGTTCATACCCAATTCTTTCTTCCATTCACACATTAACTCTGTAATTTCCTAAAGGAGTGAACCCAAGTTATAATGTTTCACTGTTCCTTTGATTTTGCCATGCAGATACATAAAGAATTAGGTAACACTAGCCAACAGTAGCTAAGTATGTTTTCTTTATGTGTTATTTTGTTTCTACTTGAGGATACTAAAACACTGTCATATACCACATTTCATAGTTATTCTTTTTCTTTTAGACTACAAATGAGAATTGGACTCCATGCATATTAAATGAAGCAGAAAAAATTATATACAAGGTATTGTATTATTATTATTAGAGTAAAAATTCTTTTGTTAGTTTTCTAGGTGCAAGTGCTTAATGTCTTTCCTTGAAATGGTGGAGCAGAATGTGCTCTTGGGGTGAATTGAAAGTCCAAAGTCTAGTTCTGGCTCTGCTTCTTACTGTGTGACTCTCAATCTTAGGTTGTTCGTCTGTAAGGTGAAGAATATGGTATTTTATGAAGCATTAAGTAATTGAGATACTATTAGAGTTTTTTAAAGGAAGTAAAGGTTTATTAGCTCAGTTTGTGGAGGTTTCAGTCCATAATCAGCTGGTTCTAAGTCTCGGGGTGGTATGGGAAAGGGGCAACCGTTCATGGTGGTGGAAGACAGCAAAAGAAATGAGCAAAAGAGGAGCAAGCCTCTTCTGTTCTTTTACATTGTGTGTGGGCTGCCTACCCTAGGCTGGGTGTAGACTCACACCCCCCATCCCAACAGGAGACGATGAATCAATCACAACTCTAGATTCAGTCACCACTGGAAAGCCAGTCTTTCTGACTGTATAAGGCTTTGGGGGACATCTAGACACAAACCATAGCGTTCTGCCCCTCGCCCCCCAAAGACTCATGTACATCTCTTTATGCAAAAGACATTTGGTCCATTGCTAAGAGTTGCTGAAGTCCTAACAGTTCCAGCATTGCTGAAAAGTCCAAGTCTCAAGTGTCTCTCAAGATCTAAGGCAAACTTAGCTGTGAGTCTCTGTATGAATGAAAAGAGACTTAAACTTCCAGGATGCAATGGCACAATACAGGCATTTCCATTCCAAAATGTACAAGCAGGGTATAAAGGAATGGGACAAAGCAAGTCCAGAATCCAGCAGGGCAAACATTAAGTCCTATAGTTCCTGTAGTTCCATGTCCAGCCTTGGAGGCAATCTGTGGCAAGTTGTGAACTCCAGAGGGCTTGGGTGACTGCCCCATGGCACTTCTGATGGTAGTGGCACCTAGGGCTTCTCTCTTGACCCCCTCTGCTTTTGCTTTACACTCAAACCTTTTACACACTGCCCTCTTAGGAGCACACTTGCTTTGCTCTGAAATCTAGGCAGAAGCCGTCCTGGCTCAACAACTCTGCCATCCTGTGTCTTGATCCCGCAACTCTGCTATCTGTGTGCACCTTCAGTTGGCTGCGCAAGCCTAGCTGAAGACCTAGAGTTCATGGCAGTGCCCTCCATGAGTCCAACTGGAGGCCTGGAGCGCACGACAGTATCTCATGTAAGTCAGAGATGCTGTTAGGTTTTGTAGGAAAAGTATTCTCTGGTTAAGTGAGGCTACTAATTTTAAGTAGCAAGCACGCTGTAATTAAACAGGTGTGTTTCATTTTATTGTAAGCTAAGGGCTTCAAGGTACTTTAATATGCTAATAAGTGCAGTGAACCTCCTACTGCAATGTTCATAGTGTTAGCGGTCCTCACTGTGTTGGTTAGAGATGCTCTGGCACCACCCTCCCCTCCCTTGGAGACAGTCGCTGGTGTCTGCCAGAGGTGTCATTTCTTCTGTGTCTAGTAGAATGTTTCCTGGATCTGCTAACTGCTAAACTCCGGTCAGTTTGATAGTTGAATGAATGAATATCTTGGAAATTGTGTTCTTGGGCACACAGTTTAGCAAATACTAAGCTTAATAATAGAGACTGTGAACATATTTTCCTTTAACTTTGCATTATTTTCTTTAAAAGTTCGAAGTGGCAGTTGGTTAATCTCAGGGTTGTGAACATGAGCGTAGTCTTCTACCATAGTTTGCTTTATCTTTTGTGTTTGTTCATTGCTTGACAGTTTTTCTTTTCTTTCCTAGCTAATCCGACTGGATAGTCTCAGTGCTTACTGGAATGTGAACTGCCGCCTGTCCTACCAGGGGTCCCGAGAACAGATCTTGGTAATTTTGGAAGAGCCACCTCCACTCCCTAATTATGTTGTATGACAGAGCCCCTCAATGAGGACAGGCCACAGTCCTTTGTTTAACTTGTATGTCAGTGAATTGGAAGTGTGAAAAACAGTGTTGAAATCTGTATGCCTTCAAGATAGTTTCTGATTTGAATGTTTTGTGAAATCGTTCGCTACATAGTGATGTAAGAACCTATAAAACTTAAAAACTTCATTTGGGCTTTTATACTCATTTTAATGGCACTCTTAGATTGTAATATTATTTGACAATGATTATGAATATTGTAAACAAATACAAGAAAATAGGGAAAGAGATGTCAACCAACTCATCACCTAAGAAATTCTGTAGGGCACACAAACACATGAAAAGATGTATAAACATCTTGATTCTGTAGGGAAATACAAGTGAAAACCAAAGTGAGATACTGTTATAATTTCCTGGAATTCTTATACGAAGCTGGTGAGAATGCTGAATTGGTAAAATCATTTTGTAAATCAGTCTGTCAGTTTCTCGTAGCTAATGTTACACTGAGTGTTTGTCCTCTATTTATCCACAAGAGAAGAGAATTATATCCACAGAAACGCAGACAGATGTTCAGGGTACCTTCTAAGAGTAAGAACTATAAACAACCCAAATGTCTATTAGATGATTAATACTACATCCAGTTAAAGGGCAAGAATTATTAATACAATAATAAGGACCAGTGTTAAAATAATTACGCTGGCTAAAAGAAACCATACTGTACTTCTTAAATAAAGCATAGAAACTGCAAATGATCTGTAGAACAAAAAGTAAATCCGTGGTTGCCTGGAAGTCAGTGGTGGGGAGGAACTGGGGCTTGTAAAGGGACGAAGTGAAACTTGGAATGATGAGTATATTTATTATCTCTACTGCAACAATAATGTCATGAATATACTCCATGTCAGAATGCATCGTAGTGTGTATTTTGTGTGTGTACTTTGTGTGTTTGTGTGTGTGTATGTGAGTGTGTTTGAGACAAAATCTCAGTGTGTATTACTACAGCCTGGCTCTAAACTTACTTATGTAGTCTAGACTGGGCTTGACCTCAACGGAGATCTTCCTCAGCCTCCCAAGTGCTGAGATTAGAGGCGTGCATCACCATGCCTGGCTAAAAACATGTGTTGTACCTTAAAAGGTGGCGAAGTGATGAAAATGACTTAATGTGTGGTCTGGGTATACAACTAAAAAGACCAAAAGTAGGACTTAAACATGTTCTTATGCTGGTGTTCATGGCAGTAAATAACTTAACCTTTGACTAGAAATTTGTAGGAGTATACATATATATGGGTTTTTTTAAAGTCAGAGAGAGGGGCAGTGTGATGCCACATGCCTGTAATCCCAGCACTCGGGAGGCTGAGCAGGAGGACCATTGAGTTTGAGGCCACCTTACGGGTACAGAGTGAGCACAAGACCAGCCTGAGCTACATAGTGAGACCCTGACTTCAAAAAAGAAAAAAAGGGGGAAATAATATTACAATGTAGACATTTAGTGTTTTAAAAATTACCACTTTCTATATTTTTAGTATGCTAGAGAAATATATCTGTAAATGATACTCAGCATGTTTTTCCTATAGACTAATTAGTTACAAAGAGAGGAATAAAAATATTGATGTAATAACCAAGTTGTTTCTCGTATATGTGGCTGAATCTGTTTGCAGCTTCTTTTCTAGTCTCAAAAAATTTAAATGCTTTCTTTAGGATCAACTGAAAAATGAAATTCTTACAAGTAGACAGAGACCTCCAAACCATCAATACAGTAAGTACTAGTAAGTTGTAGTGGAATATTTTACCGCACTTCCTTATTAAGTTATGTGGACAAGAAGAGCACACTCATTTTATGCCTTCATTTCATGGCTAGAGCGCTGTGCTGCTTGGGAATAGCTCGAAAGGCATCTGCTGGAGAAGGAGGCAGGAGGGCCCGAAAGCCGTCAGCTCCTTGTAGTCAACCTTCTTTGGCTTCCATGTTTTCTTTATGCCTTGTAATTGTACTCATTTTAGGACTTAGCAGTTCTTTTTCTTTCTTTATAAAAGATAACCAAGTCTCTGACCCCTGGGTATTAAGCATTCCTCCTCTGTGCTGCCACTATTCTTGCAAGATAAATCTGCCCATATTTTTAAAGTGAGCTTTTCTGTTTTTTGACAATGTCACCTTTATTTGAAAGGTGTCTTTCCCATATTTTCTCTATTTCAGTTTCATTCTAAAGAAGGTATTGGTTTGCTTTTGCTTATTGTGTCCCTTTGTAATTGTCCTCAGCTTTTTTAAAATTGAACTTTTAAGACCTTCGCTTACCAGGCAGGTACTTAGCCGCTGAGTTATGGCCCTAACTGTCCTCAGCTTTTGTACCTGTGTTCTTCCATATTGTGTATTCGACTGGTTTACTTCTGTTGTCTTCTTCCTGTTCTCTTGCTGTTGGATGATGGTTGTCACTTTCTATCCTACTCATACTCCTCTCCTTAGTGATGGTAGTTTTCAAGCGCTGTTTGTGAAAGCCTTTAGTTTTTTTGCAGGGATGGAGGTGGGTTTGTTACTGGGAATCAAACTCAGGGCAGCCACTGTGCTGCAGCTGTGTCTGCAGTAGCATTTAGTTTCATTGATGGATAAACGAATACAAAAACACTACAGCTTCATTCTTTGGGCTCATCTATAACTTGTAGCTAAGTTAACACTTTCCATAATTTTATGAGCATCATAAAGTGTTGTAACAGTTGAAATTATATTCACAAAGCTTATCACCTTGCTTTGAGCTATCATCTTTGCTAATACACATTTTTTTTCAGCCTCCAAATTACATTATTTATTTCATTGTAATAGTACATGTGTCATGAGTATTTTAAAAATCATAAAGTAGTGGTGTCTTTTAGGTATTTAATTTTATTCATGATTCTGTTCCTAAATTTTAGCAATGATTAAGGAAAATTGATTGTATTTTATTTCATTTTATTAGTATATTTAGTGAATAATAAGTGTATTAAATGCTTTGTGCAAGGGTAAAGAAACTTAATTTTATACAGACTGAGTAGCCAAAGGTAGACTGTGTTATGTACATTTCTTACCTAGGAGTACAGGACTTCAGTGTGTATACAAACATTTATTGGCAGGGTGAAGATGAACAGCTACTTTACATGTTTTTGGGAGTGATTTTATTTTATTTTCGATCATTTTACTTCTGAAATAATAGTGCTCTCAGATTATTTAAGTTGTTCATATGTAAGGGTGTATAAACGTACTCATATCTTCTCATGTGATGTCAGTTTTCCAGCCAATATCAGCCTCTGCAAAACTCTACATGAATCCTCATGCAGAAGCAGAACTCAAAACTCCCAAATTAGATTGGAGCATAGAAGTGCAGAATATTGCCATTGAGCTGACCAAGCCCCAGGTGAGATGCAAGGGCACGTTAGTAGTTTTCAATCTAGGTCGCTTTTGTCTTTTGTGATGATTCTTTTGTGAAATCTGTTGGTTCTCTTTGTTTGTTTTGTGGAGATTTGACTTTTCAAGTAATCTTTTTCTGAAAAAAAAATTTCAAGCTGAAGAATTTTTTTTCATTTATCTGACTTTAGATGTTGCAGAATCTTATCAAACTATAATGAATAATATTTTCATTTATTTAAATTTTAATGTGGTTTTTCCTTTCTTAGTTTTTAACACTAGACCTTCATGTTAAGTGTTGTCTATTTTGTAAAATAAGTGTCTTGGCAGCTTTTTTCTTTTTGTTTCCCAAGTATAGTTGTATGACTGATTTGAGTTGCAGATTTAGGTATGAGATTTGGCCAAGAGAGTTTAGCCCAGTACTGTCTAGTTATTATACAGCACTTTTGTAATGTTAGATGTTCTGGTTAGCTACATTAGCAAAGCAAAAAAATGAGATTAACTTTAATAACCTATTTTATTTAGCTTAATATTTCCAAAATCTTATCATTGCAACTTGTCATCATAAAAAATTTCAAAGAAATATTTTACATCTTTTCTCTCCCCCTTCAGTCTTTGAAATACAGATATGTTCTTAATTTAAATACATTTAAGTTCGCACTAGACATGAATGTACGTAACCGTTGAATTGCTTTAAGAAAATTGGCAAGGAGCAAACTGAAGTTGCCTTTTCTTTGGTCTTGCTTGCATTCGAGTTCGCTCTGTGTATATCTCGTGCCGTGCCGTTTGAAGTGTTGAAGTGTTTGAAATCCGCACATTGTTGTGATGGTGGTAAGCTAGTTGGTTAGTTAGTTTTATCCTGTTTAGTTGCATAGCGGTTTCCTGGAGCAGTTTGAAAATTAACTCATAGATAGCTACCAGTGAAGTTATGATCCAGCAGACATGGAAATAGTTTTAAAAATAAACTAGTTCAGAAATAAGTAGAAATAGGTTGTTAAAAAGTTCAGAGAAGGAGTCTTAGAGTAAAAAATATAATAAAATTTGACATTTATTGAAAATGTGTAATATAATGAACCTGGTTTTTTGTTTTGTTTTAATAGTACTTAAGTATGATTGACCTCTTGGAATCATTGGATTATATGGTTAGAAATGTACCTTACAGGAAATATAAACCTAATTTACCACTTCACACCAATTGTAGGCAATGGTAAGTATGAGCTTGCTTTTTTTATTTTATGAGAAGCATAATTATACAATATGTCAAAATTAAGAGACCTGTAAACAATGTAGTATACCCACTCAGAAAAAAATAGGGTCTTCCCCTCTTCTCCAAAAGCCAAGGAGGGACATCTTTTATATGGTTGTGGTACTTTTTTGGTAAGCACATCCTCTTGTATTCTTGCATCTACAGTTCCAAATTTTTTAACTTAGTATTTAAGATTTTCAGCATTTAAAAAACCCTGCTTTCTCTGTAGTCATTTACCGGGACCTAAGATTGTAACCATGCTGGAATACTGTCATGTATTGCTTAGCAGTGGCGGTAACTTCTGAAACATGTATCTGTATGTATTTACTTCCTGAACTTGCTGAACTGGGATAGCTGTGAGGGCAAGAGGTCTGTAATCTTACAGGACCACCAGGGCATATGTGGTCTGCTGGGTGCCAAAGAGTTGATTTGCTTTGGCATACCTTCTTCCTGGAGGGTGTTCATTCTGAATGTATTTAAGCCAGAGAACTATAATTGAGACACACTGTTAGAGTGGAAATTTTATTCCAAGATATTTAACAGTGCAATATCTAAAAGTCAGAGCTATTTTCCTTGATTTCTCTTAAATGTTTTATGTGCATATGCATTAAAAAGTTTTGATTTTCAGGTGGAAGTATGCCATTGATTCAGTTCTTGAAGTTCATATAAGAAGATGTACACAGATGTGGTCATGGTGTAACATAAAGAAGCATAGAGAGTTACTCAAGAGTTATAAAATCGCTTACAAGAATAAGCTAACTCAGACTAAACTCTCGGAAGAAATCCAGAAACAAATTCAGGTATACTTTGTGCACAGTGGTGAGAGCCCTTAATTGTCTGATCACCTTTTAATGTTGATTCTTCACTTATTTGAATTAAAATATAATTTTAGAACAGCTTGTGAGAGGATTTTATGGGAAATTTAAGAATATGTTTTTCCCAATTTTTTTTTCTTTAATAAAATCTTTTCCCAGTCCTGAGAACAGGTGAAATAATGTTACTGTAAACCCTTTTGGTAGATGTTTAGGGTTTTGTAATAGCATTTTTATATATTTACTAGTTAGCTCTGTTTACATGTTTTTCTCTTAAAAGTTCCGTATTTATGTGACCATGGCTTTTTTAAAAAAGAGTTTAAGGTATTATTTTTTAAAACAGCTTTTAGTCTGGGGTAGGACAGAGGTTTATTTGTTCTTATAACAGATAGAAAATATACTGAATACATAATTTGTCATATGATCTGGATTATAGAACTCTTTCTGCCACTGATTGATAATGCGAAGTACAAGTTGAATTTGTGGTATTGTAAAATACGTAACAATCACTAGCATAATATATTAGAATTGGCATAGGTATCAGAGTCAGCTGAATTTGGGCTCAGGGCTTACGAAGTGTTCTGATCTTGGACACGAGTTTCTTAAGTCTGTTATTCTGAGGTAGGAAGTAGAAACAGAGCCTGTCTTACAAGTTGTGAGAATTGCATAAGATAATACATAAAGGACCTAAAATACAAGTCATCTGGGAAATGTTAAATACTTCCTACATACTTCATTGTAAATTCTGAAATTCAGTTTCTACTTTAGCTTACTTACTGACTTGCAGAATTTTATATTCTTAATATTTTGTGTGTTTTGCAATGATGCCTTTAGTATGATAATTGTGAAATAATATGGAAAGTAGGAAGTGTAAGAAGTAAGGCTACTACCTAAAAGAAATCCTTTTTCTCAATATGTTTGTTGCCATGTACATGTAAAGCTGTCTGTGATTTTTAAAGTTTCACAGAAAAGTTCTTATTTTCTTAAGGTGTTTAAATGGGATATACTTCCTTAGAAAACTTAATTTCTTGCTGTAAAAATTAAATGGTTTCAAAGATTAGCATATGCTCCAGTTTGATTATATCACAAGTTTTGGTAATGAACTAGATAAGCCTAGAAATCTTGTAAGAAAACTTTAATCTAATGATTATTTCCCTTATTTACAAGTGTCTCTGTTTCGTAGGACCTGGAGAAGACTTTAGATGTTTTTAACATAATTTTAGCAAGGCAACAAGCACAAGTCGAGGTAATCATTTTTATTAGTTCATTTGATGTTTTCAACATGTTAATACAGCTCTTTTAAACCTAGGATCAGGACATCTAAGTTTTATGGGAAGTTATTCAGATTTACCTAAAGTAGAGAAGAGATTTAAGTTTCCATTGATTAATTTAGTATCAGAAGAAAATAAATTGGAGTTCTAGAAAAAAGCTACGAACACTAAGGTGAAGAGCTTTGAACATTTATAATTCCAATTTGAAATACATGGAAAAGAAAGCAAATCGAGATCAGTTATCATCTTAGCAACTTAGAATGCTTTTGTTAACCTTTCTATGTGCAGGACTCCAGTTTCTCTTTCATACTTATGTACCTACTTGTTTTTTATCTTTCATTTAAAAAAACTGCTTTTGTTTGTTTCTTTTTTCCTGTTTCCTCTTTCTTATCTCATATCTCTTTCCTCTTGTCTTCTTTCACTTTCTTCTTTACAAAGTTGGACTGAATTATGTTTGTAATTGTTCATAATTGCTTATGTATTGCGCCTTGTTCTGTGTAGTTTGTATAATTGTGTCGGATGTTTCAGTGATAAGCTCCAAGCAGTACAACTCACTGTAGAAAAGTTAGAAATGGAGAGAGAACCATCTCACAGGCTCTTCTCAGTCGTAGTCACTAATGTTAACACTTTTCTGTGTATTCTGTTAGTCCTTTTTGTAGCTGTAAATTCTCTCTACCCATACTCATTTTTAAAATGAGATTAAAGCATACACAATTTTCCATTTATTTAGCAAGTGCTCATTGAGTTTTGGTTTTTCTAGCCTTACGATTAAGAGTATGGAGTTGAGAATCAGAGCATCTGAATAATAATAGTTCCAGCTTTGCTATCTTCTAATTGTGTGATTTTGGGATGTTTAATTTCTTCTTGCCTTATTTTTGAAAAATGGCATTAATTATTAGTACCTGCGTCATAGGGTTATTGTAAGGAGTATGGCTAGTCCCTGTGAGGCAGTTAGATTCCTGGGGGCATGGCACGTAGTAATTAGTAAGTGGTTTTTTCCTTCATCACTGTTTGCGTATTACACAGAAATCCACATAACAGACATAACTTTTTTACATTCCATTAGGAGAGGATAATAAGCATATACTTACATGAAGTCAGTAGGAATGGATGGAGAGAGGGTTGAGGCTGGGCAGTATTGATAGACATTGCTGTTGTAGACTGGAGGGTTAGAGAAAATCTCCCTGGGAAGATGTTTGAGCAAAGACAGAGGAAGCTGAGGGAGTCATTCAGAAAGGTTTCTAAGGAGAAGGATTATTCCTGCAGAAAGAGTGAAGCATAGCCAGCTCAACGGTCTTGGGGTGGTGGGAACATATCTGCTGCGGGGGGGGGGGGGGGTGACCAGTGAGTCAGAGGAGGAAGGCGTGAAAGGGGTGCTGTGGGAAGGAGGAGGATGTCAGATTCTGCAGAATCTTGCAAACTGAAGTGTAGATTTTTGCTTGTGTTCTGAGTTCGGAAGCTGTGTATGGTTTTTGAGAACAGGACGGTATAATGTGGTGGTTTTAGAACTCTGGCTGCCTTGAAAGCAGGCTGTAAGAGAGTGGCAGGAGGAGGGCAGGGAGACTCTTTGGATGTGGCTGAGATAATTGAGGTCAGTGGTAGTGACTTCCTGGGGAAGTTTGCAGTGAAGTGGAG
The DNA here is from genome assembly GCF_034190915.1 of Cavia porcellus. Classification (NCBI taxonomy): domain Eukaryota; kingdom Metazoa; phylum Chordata; class Mammalia; order Rodentia; family Caviidae; genus Cavia; species Cavia porcellus. The sequence continues at coordinate 2,896,701 of NW_026947521.1, read as the reverse complement.
AAAAAGGGTCGATGGAGTACAGGGCCAGTGTTTCCTGCCCGATTAGATGTGTGTGTACGAGAGCGAAGAGATGACTTTAAGGATTTTTCCTGAGCATGGTTGGAAGGACATAGTCCCTATTCTGTGAGATGAGGAAGGCTGGATTTAGCAAGTGTGAGCGAGGTGCGAGAAGTTCAGGGGTTCAGCAGGCAGCTGGGTGCATAATTGTGGAGTTAGCAGAGAAATCCGCGCTGGTGTGTGAATCTGGAAAGGGTCAGCCTGTAGGTTGCATTGACAGTCATGCGATTGGATGAGATCATTGAACTTCTTGGAGTAGCAGGAGAAGCGGACAGTACTGAAGATCTGAAGCACCCTGTTGTTATGGTCAGTGAGATGGGCAAAGCCCAGCAAAGATGCCCATGAAGGGGCTGCTGGAGGTGTAGTCGAGAAGCTGTCTGAATGCAGTGTGTTCATACTGGAGTAGAGGAGAATTTCAGGGAAGACAGGGTCACCTGCCTCATCATTTGAGGTGGCACTGAGAGTTAAGTATTACATTAAAAACCTTTAAAGTTACACAAATATATTTATAGATAAAGGTGCGATATCATACATATATACACACATATCTCAAAACCATACTCTCATGCACACCTAAATGTATTGTGGTTACTTGACTGTTCGCATCTGTTATCTTTTCTGTTGAGAATTGGTCACATATTTCTATTTTTCTTCCTTGTTTTTGTTCTTATATTAGCATATTTTTGTTTTATATGTCCTGTTAGGTGAACATGATACTGCTGTATACTTACATTGTTATCTGTATATATATTTTGCCCTTTTGATGTTGTACTGTAGCTCTGTGAGCACTGATTATATTTCTTCCCCGATCTATTTTTCTCTGTATTTTAAAAATTGAATAGTTTCAATTGTTCTCTTTTGAAAGTCACTCTTCTATCATCTCCATTTTGCTATTGAGCTTATCCTGTGAGCTCTTTAATTTCAGAAACTTAAGTTATTTGACTGTTGGTACCTGTTACCATTAAGGTTGAGAACTGGCCACTTTTCCCTGTTTTCTCTCTTTTTTTTAATGTCAAGTGATTACAGATTGTATTTTTGATGTTGGGGCTACTGTAGCATGTAGTCTTTGGATCCCGTTATACTTGTCTGGAAAATGTGATTATCACAAAACCTGGTTAGGTTCTGGTCCTAAGGTGTGCATTGCCTTCTGTGGATGGTGGCTCAAGTCTGAATTGAGTTCCTAACCCTTCAGCATGTAGATATGAATCTGTTACACGCATGAATTGTATGGGGGTTAATTTGAGCTCTGCTAGAGGGATGGTTTATGTCTCAGTTCAGGTCTCTAAGCCTTTGTCTCTTTGGTTGAATCAGTTTCATACATAATGAATCTTGGATTGAATTGGATTGTAGGCAGATTCACGTGCAGAAGTAAGGGCTAGTCTCTGCTCTGTCCCCCATAGGATTTCTCATTGTATACTCTGGCCAGCATGGACTTACTTTCTGGTTGTTTGGTCAGAAATAAGGATTTCTCAGGGTTGTAGCTGCCTGCACAGCTGTGCTGCACGTATTTCTTGCAGCTCCCTTCCTTGGTTGGAGCCAGGTGTGGTACTTTTCTGTGGGTCTGTAGGAGCTTAGGATAGAATAACACACTTAGACTACTTCAGTTTCTGTGGGCAGGAAGTCTCGGCATGGCTTGGCTGAGCCTTCTGCTTGGGAAGAGATCAGAATACCTCAAGGTGTTACCTGGGATGTAGTATCAGCTGAAGCATGGCTGACATACTCCATTCTCACTAGTTGAATGTACTTTGGATTTACCGTCTTTCGGCTTTGGGGTGGATTACTGTTTGTCTGTTGCCTGCTGACTCCAGGCTTCTCCTACCTCTTAAGTGTCACTTTCTGTTTCTTGCCTTCTGAGTCATGTGCTTCTCGTAACTTGGCAGCTTACTTCTTCAAAGGGAGAGGGAGACTCCCCCAGGAGGGCTGCTGTGGTACTAGGCTTATAACAGCAACTCCCACACTGCACAGAGTGAATGCGTTGTACCACCGTTGGTTAGAAACAAGTCAGAAGGCACACCCGCATTCACAGGCAAGAGTTCACCCAAGAGCGGGAGATGCTGGGGCACATCACTGAGAAAAACAGAAGACACGGAAACTCAAAACTCTTGTGTGTTGGTTCTCCATGTTTGGGTCCCTTTCTACCATCTGTCTGCTTTGCCTACTTTCAGGCTCTGATGAATGTTTTTTAAAATATGTTTGGAATTCTTAGTTTTAATCAGTAGAAAGGAAGGGCTAATATCACCATGGAGTCAAAACAGATTTGGTAATAAATTACCAATTCGGTAATAAATTTTTGTAATAAAGAGCATTTTTAATAGAAGGTACAGGCAGAAACTTGAAAGGAACGAGAGAGAATGGAAGACTAGGAACTGGAGACTCTGAGTAAGTACAGACAGTGTGTGCAAGGGGAACGGAAATGAGTGGCAGCGTGGGAGATGTGGAATCAAGAGGCTTTATATCTTGCTTCTTGTTGTTTTCTTGGTTTTTATTTTATTTTTTAAGTTACTAGGGTTTAGTGCTGCTACTGTTACTTGTTCCGCATCATTTAAACAACTGGGTAGCTTTCCAGTCTGTGCAGGTATCAGAATATGTGTCGCTGTTTGCATTAGCTGTATTCCATTGTGACACTAGTGGGTAGTCTTATCTATCTTGGGAATAGTTTGCATTTATAAGGTCAGATTCCTTAGTGGATAGTTGTTGGGTCAGGGAGTACAAATATTTTAAAGAGTTGTTTGCCATTTGTGAATTGTTCTAATGAAACAGAAATGAATCACTGGAGGAAACAGATACTTTCAGGCCTCCTTAAGTCACTTGGGTTCCATTGTGTGCTGTTAGGGCCACTTGCAGCTGCTCAGAACTTGAGGATGGATTACTGGACAAGGAAGGGCGGGTATAGGGCAAACAGAGGCAGTGCAGTTTATTTAAGATTGGCAGTTCTCATTGTGGAGCCAGAGAGTTTTAAATCAGGGCTGAAGTTTTGCTTACTGTAATCCCTTTGTGAGTCAGGGAAGGATGTGGGTCACGGATATGTGGAACAGGTGAGAGGGCTGTGCTGGATCTGTGTTTCTGTTGGTCACTTGTATGAGCACTTTGATTTTTAACAGACACATGTAAAAGAGGTCTCTCTGTGTGTGTGTGTAAAAATTTTAAACTCTGAAATAATTATAGAGCCATTACAGAAAATAAGCAGCAAAGATATTTTTCAGAGTCCCTGTGTATCTTTGACTCAGTTTCCCCCAGGGGTTACATCTTATGTAAGTTAAAACACAGTATCAGAACCAGGATTTGAAATTGGTACTGTTTGAGTAGAGTTTCTGATAGCTGTCACGTTTTTAAGTGGTGATTCTTAGATTTTTAAAATGGTAATCGTTTTAAAATGGTAATCATCAAAACAAATCAAAGTGTTTTTAGTGAACTCTTTATTTTCTTCATAGTCTTTGTTATTGAGGTTAGTGTTTTCATTAGATGTTTTTGTATTAATTTATATCTTTTCTCTTTATTAAGTCTTTCTACATTTTTTTTCCCCTGGACTTTCACACTCAGCTCCATCCCCAGCCATGTTTATAATTTTTTTCTTTTGAGAAAAAGTATTGCTAACTTTTTGGGTGTGTGTGTCAGTAAACTTGAACATCTGCCTCAACCTCCCAAGTGCTGGCTGGAATTATGGTATGCACCACATTGCCTAATTGTTTTTCTAGTTTTGAATTTATTTTGAAATGCTTTGAAAATTTTAGCATGTTGATCACATCTCTAACTGAGATTTCAACTTTGATAGTGACTTTATCTTCCTTTAAAATAATTTTTTTTTTGTAGCAGGAATCAAACTCAGGACTTTGTGCTTGTCAGGCAGGTGCTGTGCTGCTGAGCTGCATCCCTGGCCCTAAAAGAATTTTTTAAAGATCCTTAAGTAGAGATTTGGAAACGAGAAAATTGAATGTTGCCATGTGTTATCCCATTACTTGATGTCTCTTAACAGAGTATTTATTTTAATGTTTTAATGATTTTTTTCAATGAATTCATGTTTTTTCAAAATAAAAATGTATCTCGTTAAAATACATGTTTTTATTATCATAAATTAGATTTTTTTATGGAGACTAAAATGATGGTTATAATTTGTGTCTACTCTTTTAAAGTGATCAGTTTACTTAAAAAATTTTAATACTCAGATGCCTTGCAGTTTTTCTGGCATTTAGGTTTATGAAGGATGCTTCATAAATCCTCCCCTTTGTGAAGTGCAGGTATCCAGGAGGGGTTCCAGGGTGCCATCTCAGGCTGCATTTTCCTGGGAGGGTTGGCAGTACTATAATTCAGACCTTTCAAACTCCAGATGGTAGGCATGTGATTGGGTATCCTTTGCAGAGTAGCTTAGTTTCATCTGCTGTGAAAGAGTTGAAGCAGCTGAACTCCCTGTGGGCTGGTTTTTTTTTTTTTTTTTTTTTTTGGTCTTTTTGAGGCAGAGTCTCTCTACGCAGTTCAGGCTGGCCTTGGCTCACTTTGTAGCCCAGGCTGGTCTCCAACTTGCAATGATCCACCTGCCTCAGCCTCCCAAGTGCTGGGATTACAGGCGTGTACCACCATGCCCAGCTTCTGAATGTTCTGTGTTTTGATCTCTGCTGTTGTTGAAGGAAACTCCATTGTTGTAGTTTTGAACCTGGTGTACATTAGAGTCATCTGGGGAATTTTTGTAACATATGGATGCCTGGAGCCCCACACCCTTAAGATGGATTTAATTGGGGTGGGCTTGGGCCCTGATGTTTTTCTTAAACTTCTTGATGATGCACATGCACAGAAAGGATTGAGTACCAGTGAGCTGTGATATCTGCAGTAACTGTCTGTCATTCACTTGTGACTTGCAAATTCAAACAAGATTTTAGTGTTTCACTCCTCCTTGGCATATGATAAACATCTAACATTTTCTCATGCTTTTAATCTTTATAATTTACTAACCAAGCTTGTTCTCTCTACTATAGAATTGTTCACTATCAGCTTAGAATATTTTATGTTCTAACTGAAAATTTTCTTTGCCTCTGTGTTCTGTTGTTTGGTTTATCTGGTAAGTGGGCAAAGAGAGGGAGTAATAGAGACAGATGAGAAATTTGTTGCGGAGAGAGTCTGATGTGTGATTCGGGTGCCATCTGTAGCCCTCCTCTCCTGCCATACCATAGTTAGCAAAGCAGCAGTGGATGTGAATTCTGAAATACAATTGCTTTGAACTGATACGTTTTGGGTATTGAGAACATCTTTCTGTAGTGGAAGCCTTCGCTTTACTAACCTGCAATTCTAGTGCCCTGAACTGAAAGATTTCTGGATTATAACCCTCAGACCAGTCTTACCTGAAACCAGCTGTATTGCTGGTCCGATTTAGTCTCATCAAGATGCTTTCCATAGATACAAGGGTGCTGTTTACCAAATGGTATTGTGAGAATCATTTAAGAAGGACCTGGCTTTTGTGCCTGTTTTAGTCTGACATTGTGTTGAACATGAAAATGAAGAAAGCATTTATTTTTCAGTTAATTTTTTAATTTTAATTTTTTAGGTGATTCGATCTGGGCAGAAACTAAGGAAGAAATCCACTGACACAGGGGAGAAACGGGGAGGCTGGTTTAGTGGGTTTTGGGGTAAGAAGGAGTCTAAGAAAAAAGATGAAGAATCATTGATTCCTGAAAGTAAGTTCCGAGTCTGCCAGTTAATTGTATATTCATGAGAAAAAAATTAGGTAAATTATACCTTAGTCTTCCAGTTGAACTTCATTTCAAAAAACTTTTATTTTGAAAAAAAATCAGCTCAGTATCCTAGTAAATTTATCTCAAGTAAAACTTTTGAGAAGAATTACATGAAATTTAAAATGTTCAGATTTAGGGGTTTCAGCACTTAGCACTTATCTTTTCCATGAATATTTAATAAGTTTTACTTCAGTTTTAAAATTTTCTAAGACCCTCTTTTAAAACCGTTTGCAAACAGAATTTCTTTTGTACCATCTCTTTGTCTTTACTGAAATGGTGAACACAGACAGATGCTTATTTTCGTCATAGTGGAGTATTAGAGGAAATTACTTGGCTGATTTATCGTTTGCCTCTGTTGATTTTGGGACATTTGTTTTGACTTCTTGGTTTTATTTGTAAAGCTGAAGAAATTAATTTCTTGAATTACTGTTTTCCTTGTAGCTATTGATGATCTTATGACCCCTGAGGAGAAGGACAAACTCTTCACTGCTATTGGTTACAGCGGGAGCATGCATAACTTGACTTTGCCCAAGAAGGTAATTACACTGCACTGGAGAGGTGTTTCCATCCTTCCTGCCACGTGGTCTGTAATTGGATTACATAAGTTCCAACTTTTAACTGCTGGAAATATGTTATTGTTATTTCTACTTTACTCTTCAGTTGTTAAATGCTTCCAGTCAGACCTTACCAATTAAAATTTTCCCTTTATTAGTGAATGTAAAGATAATCTGATTAAAAAGTGCTTCTTATAGTTTAAATTGAATCTTTAAAACTTTTTTTGCTGTGAAACATAACTCATGTAAGAGTGAAAGAAACTGAAATGTCCTGCTCACTTGGTTGATCAGAAAGGACACAAGTGTATAATTACTGTAAGGGTCCAGATTAGTCTTGCCACTGATATAGAACCCCTGTGTATATTCCTGTTCTTGCTTTTCAAAGGCAGTTAATAACCAGCTTTTTGTGTTAACAATTCGTTTGATTTTTGTTTTACTATAAGCACTGATTTTATTTTGTACATTTTTGTCTTTCTCTAAATGGAATTATAAAGTACATGTTTGTGTTTGCTGTGAGGCCCATTCTGTTGTTGTACTGCATATATTTTGCTCATTTTTGCTGCTCCATAGGATTCCAACACTTACAAAAAATACCAAAACTTATTCATTTGTGCTTCTGTTGATGAACTTTTGGGTTGTTCTGTTTGTTCGGTTATTATGAGTAATGCTGCCATGGATTTCTTGAAGATATCTTTGTAGTGTGTATATCTTAAGATTTCCTGTGTATTATCTGCATCTTCACCAACACTTGGCATCAATCTTTTAAATTTTAGTAATCCTAAGCTAGGTATGCAATGGTGTTAAGCTCTGATTATTTTAAAACAAGAGCTCCTTGTGTAGACCACATTGGCCTTGAGCTTGTTATCTTCCTCTCCTAGCCTCCTGAGTGTTGGGATTGCAAGCTTGTGCCACCATGACTGGCTTGATCTTTGGATAAGGGAATCTTGGCTGCTCTAGATCATTCACGCTTCCACATGCTATTCAGAATCATCAGTGTTTCCAGAAGTACATGCTGACGATTTGTTAGAGATTGAACTGAATGATGGGTTACTTTAGGGAGAGTGGTAATGTCACCAAACTGGATGTTTCAGTTATTTAGTTCCTTTCTGTTTGGCCATGCATGTACTATTACTTTCTGCCCAAAGAGTGCCCATTTCTGTACATTCTTTTTTTTTTTTTTTTTTTTTTGTACTGGGAATCAAACTCAGGACCTTGCACTTAACAGACAGGTGCTGTGCAGCTGAGCTATATCTCTAGTCCTATACATTATTTCTTTTAATACTGGTCTGTTGGTAATTAGTTTTCTAAAAATGTATCTATTTTCCCTTTTTTCTTGAAAGATTCTTTTTTCTGCATATAGAATTATAGATTGTTTGAATTTATTAAGCTATCTTGAGGTCTTATGGGAAATCACTAAAGCTTTTATTTTTCTTTCTTCATTCTCTTTCCTTTCTCTTTTTAAAATTTCTAATATCTTTAGATTTTATATCTCATGTGTCTGTCTCTTCTTTATTCTGTATTTCCAGGTTCTTAATTTATTCTTAATTTGAATTGTTTCCTCTTATTCTCCCTTGAGCTGATTGTTTATTCATTAAATTCCTTATTTTTTGTATCGTTTAGTTCTTGAGTTTCTGTTTGGTTCTGTACACTTTTTTTTTTTTTTTTTAAAGAATAGCTTTGAAATTCTTTACTAACATGCTCAGTTTTGTCTTTTAGCTCCTTGAGTATAGTGAGCACCACAGTGTACCTCTAAGCTTACACTTCCTGTGAGTGTAAAATGTGATGTCTAGAGTCCCTGTGAGTATCTATTCTTTGTGGTTTTTGTTGGGTTTGTTTGGACATATTCTGGATTCGATGAGCATATCTGTACATGTGCCTAATATATTAGATATTGATTTTGCAAATGATATATACTTTTATGTTTTAGAGACATAGGGAAATAGTATCCAGTAAGGTAGATTCTTGTTTCAGGGAGACGTTGTGTTTCTTCCTGGTGTCTGTAGCACCATTACGTGGGATCACCTCGGTCTTTTGGGGGGCTTGATGTGATTTGATGCTGTGCTGTGGATCCTGGGAGTCTGCCTACTTAGATGCTTGCCTTTCGCCCTGCACCGTGGCCCATCAGGGTCCTAGCCAAAGTTGGGGAGTCTCATCGGTGCCATTGCCCTTTGTGGGGACCTCGTTTCCAGTTTGGATCTTGCTGGCCAGCTTCACAGCCCCTTGGCTCCCTCATTCAGTTTTCAAGCACTCTGGCTGAGTTATGGTCTCAGATTCCAGAGTTATCTTCCGGTTGGCTGGCTGTCCTGTGTCTAGGTCTAGTCATGACTTGACAAGCATCGGGTCAGGAGTCTCCTTTTAGTGTGTTGCTAACTTCCTGCAGCCATCAGGTGGGTGTTTCTTATTATCATTTGTTTGTTTGTTTTTTTTTTTTTTTTTTGCTCATCTACAAGAAGTCTTATTGTACATCATTGTTATACTACTTTAAAACTTAAGAGAAATGAACTTTGGATCTTTATAAATGTGTATTAGAGAGAAAATTTTATCAAATATTCTGCTGTTCTTCATTTGTGGTAATTATGTGATTGCCAAAACCTCCATGTTGCTAGGTTACGTTATAATTCATCATATTTATTTAAAAAGAAACTGCTAAAGGTTATGTAAACTGTAACAATTTTCACTCAATTTTTTTCTTCAGTATGTTGCCTATATAATGACCTTGAAGTTGGTAAGCACTTCTATTGTAATCAGAGAAAACAAAAATATTCCTGAAATCCTAAAAATCCAGATCATTGGCCTGGGCACCCAAGTATGCCAGCGACCAGGAGCGCAAGCCCTTAAGTAAGTTTTTAAAAACTTATTTCAGTTTTTAACTCTAATAATGATTGTAGACCAGAATATATGAAATGCTATGCAGCATGGAAAAGATCAGTAACACTCTTTTTTTTAAAGTTTTTTAAATTTTTTGTGGTACCAGGGATCAAACTCATGACCTCGTGCTTGCCAGGCAGGCACTTATGCCACTGAGCTAAATCCCTGGCCAGTAACACCTCTTTTTAAAATTTTTTTGTGTGTGCCAAGATAGTCATCTTGTGTTTCCATAACTTTGTAGTTCCATAATAACTACATAGAGTTCTTCATTATTGTACTCCTTCCTTTTCTTCACAAACATTTGATGCCATGTGCTTCAGGCTCCGAAAGCTGTGCGTAGGCACCGTGAGCCTTCGTTTTCAGGAAGTGTAAGCTGTAGCTGGTACGACATACATAAAGCTAGTAATTCAGGAGCTGTGTAACATGTTAGGTGGTCAGAGTGAGGTGATGGTGTACATTAGTACCTTCTGTTACTGCTGCACAAGCTCATCTGGGCAAGAGCCTAACTGAACCCATGAAGGCTTAGTCTGGCTGATGGGAAAGAGCACGAGAAGAAGCAGGGGAGAGATGAAGGCTGGTGAGGCTGGCATAGGAGCAGGCAGATAACTTCTCCCATTTTGCATGAATTTTTATTCACCAAAAAGTGGTCAGAACCGCTGCAGTCCCCTGGGGTTGGTGAAAGTGAGCTTTTCCAGCAGACAATGAGGTAATAAAAACAGTCACAAAGTGATAGCAGCATTGCAAACAGATGACGAAAGTGAATGGACGGCAGGCTAAGGAAGCTAAATTTCACTTCTGGGTAATAGACTGGGCCTGATTCTTGGAAGACTGTTTTAAGAAAAAGTTGTATTTCAGCCTATTAAATTACAAAGGCTCTTATGACTTTCTCATTCTCCTTGGACTGCAGGGTAGAAGCAAAGTTAGAACACTGGTATATCACAGGTCTGAGACAGCAGGATACTGTGCCATCCCTTGTGGCTTCCATTGGTGACACTGCATCATCCTTGCTTAAAATTGAGTTTGAAACCAATCCAGAGAACAACCTTGCTGACCAGACGCTGACCGTCCAGTCCCAGCCCGTGGAGGTCATCTACGATGCTGTAGGTGCAGGGAGGCTGGGCTCCTTGCTGCGGCTGCCTTGCATTTAGTGTTTGCTTATTTCTCTTCTGTCCTGTTTAATTAGCAAACTTCAGTTTCATAAGCTTTTTCTTGTTTCAAAGCAGTGCGTGTTATAGTAGTCGATTTTAATTTCTCATATGCTATTGCCATTTTTTTACTTAAGTACTTAAGATTTATTTATGTCTCCTTATGTTGGATGTAAAAACCCTAATATACCTACAGAGCAGCCTGTGCATGTGCCAGCTACTGCCGATTAGGTGCACACTGTTTGCCTGCTCTTTTTTGCTCTCCGTGTTTGGAACCTAAGCTCGAGGAGTGGTAGGAGAATTCCCAGTGCTGTCTATATGGGAGCAAGCACTGACGCTGAGGTGTTCCGGACAGCGCTGCCTCCAGCTCTGTGTCTGTGCCTCGCCCTCCGCTAGCCCAAGCTCCCTCTCACTCCACATACTGCCTCACCCACCGCCACCCTCCTGTACTTCACTGTGGAGGTTAGAGATGGGTTCCCAGTATACACGGAGGATGGAGGCAGACACTCCAGAATGCACTGTGCTTCTGAACGTCTAAAAATTTTATGTTATTTGTTAAAACACACGTAACAAAATTTACCATGTTAAGTGTTTTAAAGTAGTGTTAAGTGGCATAGTGTTCTATGGCCAATCTCCAGAACCTTTTTCATTTTACAAAAATCTCTTTTTAAAATTAACATCAACTTTTGTATATAAATAAGGCCTGAATAGTTTTCTTCTTACTTCCTCTCTATATTTCAGAGTACAATGCAATCCAATCACAGTTTTCAAAAGTACTATTTTACTGACCGACGAGAGGCTAAAGCTAGCAGTGATGTCTGTAGTCCCTTGCCTGTGTCGCTGTACCCCTGTGGAATGCAGCTGACACTGAGGTGACATGCAGATGTTGGCAACCTCCCTATAAGCTTACTCGGCTGCTCTTTCTCTAGTGGGAGGCGAAGTAGTCCAGAATATCTTTCGATTTCTCCTTTCAAAGCCATTACTATTTTAGAATGAGGCAAAGTCTTAAAAAGTTACAATATTGAAAGAGGTATATATGTATAACTTGGTCGTATTTTTAAATTCCTTTACAGAAAACCATCAATGCAGTGGTTGATTTCTTTCAGTCAAATAGGGGATTGGATCTTGAGCAAATAACATCAGCTACTTTGATGAAGCTGGAAGAAATTAAAGAGAGAACAGCTACTGGTAAAGAATTCATGTCTCCATACACTTGAAAAATGTGTGTTCTTCTGTCCATGTATTTAAACTAGTGTAGGTTCCTTCAGTTGTGCGGATTGTACAACAGACACGGCTTACTCAAGTGGAAATACAGGGACTGGGGTAATTTAGCTAAATGGTACAATGCTTGTGTAGCAAGTGGGAAGGTTTGAGTTCAGTCCTCAATACCAAAAAAATTTTTTTTTAAAAACCTAAAAAGCAAAAAAGTACCAAGGCAATTCAAGCTGAAACATCCGTTCTAGGCTGGACAAGGAGAATGGTAGGGAGTGCAGATGACTCCACCTGCTCTATGTCCAGGACCCTGCCCGGAAGGAGCTTGAGCTGGAGGCACCCTCCATCCGCTCTGGGAAGCTTCAGTCCACGCAGCGCAGGATGCTGGTTTTCAGGATGGGCGTTTCTGTGTGACGGGGCCTCTACTCATGCCAAGTGTGTTACCTGCTCATTCTCTCTCCATAGAGAACTCTAGCACTGGACTCGTACTGAGCTGACTATGCTCCGCTGTGAGACAGTTACTTTCAGTGACTGTGTGCAGGTTGCACCTCAGCTGAGAATCTGACTTATGAGAGCCTGCCGTCCTCCTCAGTGCCTTTCAAGTGAATCTGTTAGTCTGGTTAGTAGTGTGATTATACATTTCACCGTCTCCTTTTCTTTTCCTTCAGGACTTACACATATAATTGAGACTCGAAAAGTTCTTGATTTAAGGATAAATCTGAAGCCTTCTTATCTAATAGTTCCACAGACAGGCTTCCACCATGAAAAGTCAAATCTTCTCATTTTAGATTTTGGTACATTTCAGGTAGGTGTATGCACACTTCTGTCTGCTTTGACAGGCTTGGTAGCTCACTAACTGATAGCCTGCTCTTCTTTCCATATTTTCTTTATTACATATTTCAGCCTAACCATTCCATCTTCCATTTTTTTTCTTCAGGACTTAAATAAACATATTATTGAGACTTGAAAAGTGCTTGACTTAAGGACAAATCTAAAGTCTTTTCTGATAATGCCACAGTTAGGTTTCTACCATAAAAAGTGAAACTTCTCAGAGTTCACTTAAACTAAACTAAGACTTTCTTAGCATTTGTCAAGGTTAGTCTAGATTACTCAGTATGAGTGTGAGTGTAGTTCCCTGGTGCTTGCCTACATTACAGTATATGCATTATATAACAGTTAAATAGCACTATTAATCAGTAGTAGGTGATTTCACATTGATGATGGGATTGCTTTTGTGTTTTCCTAATTGGGGAGGAACAGTGTTAGTTTTCATGGTTTCTCGAGATTAATTATGCAGTGTTGCATGTTGCTTATGTATTTTGCTTACAGGAGACTGTATGTATATATTTGTTTAATCACTGCCAGTAACTAAGTAGAACAAAAGAACCCATAGATTTTGGTGTTTGACTCTCATGGAATCCCAACGTCTGGAAGAAAGATAAACTTTCACAAATAAGTCCTGCCTTGATCTTTGCTTCGGCTAGGAAGGGGGAAAAGGAAGTAGAACTGGACACTAATTTCTCATGGGCTAGTTGCTGTCACCGAACAGTGGAGAGAAGGAGTAAAGCCCTGCTGTTCCTGGTGTAGGGTGGTGGGAGGTGCAGAGCCTTAAGGACAGTCTCATTTATTTAAGTTTTGGGAAAACACACAACTAAAATATGTTGATTTGTGTACATTCTGTTGTGTAAAAAAAAAATCAAAAATTTTTTCTTCATTTTAGCTCAACAGTAAAAGTCAAGGTCTACAGAAGACTACCAGTTCATCTTTGGAAGAAATAATGGATAAAGCATATGACAAGTTTGATGTTGAAATAAAGAGTGTGCAACTACTCTTTGCAAGAGCAGGTATAGCACTGATCAACTTTCAGAATACTGAAATTAGTGTGAATGGCTTAAGTCAGATACATGTATGTGTTCATGTGCATATATAAACCTTTATAACGATTTTGCACAAATAACTATTGGTGCTTAAGAAAACCATATAGAAGCATATTATGCAAACCACTGTCAGTTATAAACTGAAACAGTATTTGCCAATTCATCTTAGGGTGGTGTTTGAACCCAGTCCATTCACAAATCGTATTTTTGCAATATGATGTAAAACAGTTCAGAATCCAAAATGGAAGCTGTGATTGGTTCAGGTTCCTCTGTCCTGATGCTTTTTGGAATGTTTTGATGTCATTTTCCCATGTTGCCTTTATTATTACATATGTTACTTAATCTTTTTTTTTTTTTTTAAATTTTATTTAAGGAAGAAAAAAAAACAGAAAAAGGGTACAAGTTATACAGAATTTCAGAAAAAAACAGTAGGAAATCACTAGTTAATAGATTACATATTGTCATCTTAGAAATAATTGTTCAAGTTACAAAATTAAAGCATATAAAGTGGACATTCAAACAGTGAGACTGCAAACAGTTCTGTTCAATGATCCAACAAAACTCAGTAATATGGTTACCTATCTTATACACTTAAATATACATGCAGTTATGTCCTGTAGAGCACTTTCTTTTCCTCTCTTTTGTACAATGACAATTACACATTTTGGGTTTTATTACTCCCACTGTTCTTATTACTTTTTTTTGAAAAAAGTAAAACCAAATGTGACATAATAGGACAGAGTCAGTCAAATCAAAAGGATGGACATAATACATAATGTAAAAACAAAATACAAGGTGATCAACAGTGGTTACCCTTAATGCCTCTTGCTATCTTAAAAAGAATTGCCTATATCATCAGTTACAATAAAATTGAACAAAACAGATGTGGTGTATTCTCTATCCCATGAGTAAAGGCTTCGGGTATTTATACTTTCTCTAGTTTTACAGGCATTAAGTATTTATTAAATGTCTTTGTATATCACTTTGTGATAGATCATCGGAGAAAAGTACAGGCAAAATTACGGAGTACAGTGTACAATCTATAAGAGTGAGTTTTTTGTACACTAAGGGCCTGTTAGTTCCTTTAAGGCAAATACACAAACCATTAAACTTCCCTTTTTGAGTATGTATTTACAAACAGTTGAAGTACAAGTGACAAAACATGCTCCACATTGCCATCAGGAAGACATGTACAAGACAGCCATTGGGAAATCTATCTTTAAGATTTTCTTTTCTTGAAAAAGTGATTATCACACTTTTTGTTGCTACTAGGGATCAAACACACAACTTGGTGCATGTCAGGAAGGCGCTTATGCCACTGAACTAAATCCCCAGTCCATTATCCGATGTTTTTATCATAAAATCTTGCATTACAAAACTTTTTCTCTGCCATCATATGTGAAGCAAATGTAATTATTGCTCTTAGGAATTCCATCAACCTTACCCCCACCCTTTTGTGCTTTTTTCCCCTACTTTTTACCATAACTACCTATCTTGATTGCTAACTCTGGAATTGAGGTAATTCCTGTTTTTTTTCCCCCCTTCTTGGTTTTTTTTTTTTTGTGTGTGTGTGTGTGTGTGTAACGGAAGTAGAACTCACAACCTTGTGTTTGCCAAGCAGGTACTTAGGCCACTGAGCCCCCTATGCTTGCTTTGAAATGCAAGCATTGTCATATAAACATTTTCAAAAAGTATATAGAATTATCTTTATATCACAGTCTCTGTGAGCCTATGTTTAAAATACAGGTTACCCTAGTTCTGTGGTACAGTGCTTGCCTAGCATGTGTGAAGCCCTCAGTTTGATCCCCAGTACAGCAAAAATATCTTGTATATTGAAAGAATTAAGTGAGCATTGACTCTGTCCCTTCACTATTTTCTACTAAAAGTTTTCTGCGGAATAGTCGATAATGCATTAAAATTAATTTAAACTCCTTTTTTGAAGGGGAAAACTGGAAGAAGTGCCGTTTTCAGCACCCGTCCACTATGCATATACTGCAGCCCATGGATATTCATGTGGAGCTAGCCAAGGCGATGGTAGAGAAGGACACGAGAATGGCCAGGTAATGCGTGGGTTTCTTTTGTTTCAGAAACCAACAAAGTGAATGCTGTCCATATCAGCTACTGGATAGATTTCTGTGGGAGACAGAAAATTAAAATACATTTTAAAGAAATGATAATTTGAATTATATGTAACCTTTTGAGAAGTTTTATCTAGACTTTTAGACAGTGTAAAATTAGGTGATCTGTGTCTTTAAATGGCTTTCAGGTGCATTATAGCTCTTTCAAGGTGCATTATTAATGAGGTAAAGCCTCCAGAAACATGTTTCACCATGAAACTACCTGAAATCTTTAAAAAATCTAAGAGGATAAAAATTAAAACTGAATTTTGGTCAGTTAAACTGCCCTTTAGAAAAACATTTTTGTTGACATATGGTTGGCATTCAGTAGGCTGAGTCGTTGAAAGTGTATGATTTGGTAAGTTTTGACATGTGTGTATCTCCGTGAAAATTTCACAGGCAAGTAATGAACACATCCATCACCTCCAAAAGTTTCCTTGAACTCTGGTATTTCCTCCTTCCCTTCCTTTCCCTGTCTAATTCCTCTCCCCCTCAACCAATCCTTGGACAACATTGGTCTGTTTTCTGACACTGGGGATTTGTTAGAACTTTCTAGAATTTTATATGAATGAAAACATAGATTTTTAATTTTTTGTTTGATCTCTTTGAACATAATTAGTGATTCATTCACGTTGGTGTATGTATCAGCAATTCCTTCATACTCTTTACCAGATAGATGTTAAACCAACTGTCTTACTAGAGAAACCTTACTTGGTAATAATCTTTCAAAATATCATGGGGCATAATTTGCAAAAATTTTGTTAACAAGTGTTGTATCTGTGTTCATGAGGGATATTGATCCATGCTTTTCTTTTTTGTTTTGATATTAGGGTAATATTGGCTATGTGGGAAATGTTACATAGAAATCAGTTTTCTTTCTTTCTTTCTCTCTCTCTCTCTCTCTCTCTCTCTCTCTCTCTCTCTGTCTCTCTCTCTTTCTTTCTTTCTTTCTTTCTATGTTTGGAAGAATTTTAAAATCTTTTTGTAAAGAGGAAGAAGTGTCTATTTTCCCACCCATCGGCTGCGTGTTTCTTGCAGCCCATGGGTATTCATGAGGAGTTGGCCAAGGGGACGTTAGAAAAAGACGTTAGAATGGCCGTCAGCACTTGGAGTTTTTCTTTTTTTTCTAGGTTTTAAACTATAAATTTAGTTTATTATAGAGATTCACATGTATTCAGATTGTTTTGAATCATCCTTTGAGTGTTGCAAATATTTTACATGATTTTAAGAAATTTATCTTTGTTGTTTGGTTTATTAGCATAAAATTATAGTATTTTCTTATTTGTTTAATACATTAATAATCTGTAGTCATGTCATCTCTCTCAATTCTGGTATTAGTGATTTGAGTTTTCTCTCCCTCTTTTTTTTTTTTTCCTACAAGTCTTGCTAGAGATTTATGAGTTTTCTTAACCTTCTTTTTAATTTCAAATATTTTCTCAAGTTGATTTCTGTTTTTGCCTTTTTTTGGTCCTCATTTCTACCCTGATGTTTACTGCTGTTCTTTTTTCCTGCGTATTTTGAGTTTTGTTGCCCTTTCATTCGCAGTTTCTTGAGGTAGTAGTTGAGGTCATTTGTTTGAGCCTTGTTGCTCATGTAGGCATGTAGCGCTGTGAGTTTCCCTCTAACCACTGCTGCCCTTATCCTGACCCTAAAAGCCCACCTGCAGGTAGGCATCTGTAAGCCCGGCTATTCACAGCCCAGCCAGGAAGCCAGGGATAACTTAAAAAGAGTTTTATGGCGGCAGTGGCTGCACAGTGTGATGGAGACAGGCAGACTGGGGTGGGTGCAGGGAACAGCTGTGGGGCCAGTTGCTGAGGACAGCAGGCCTGTGACACAGCGTGGACAGATGGACAGATGGCCTCAGGGAACTTACACTGCAGCCAGGGATGTGAGATGAGCTAGTATATCCGTACATGACTTGTGAAGTGCTCCCAAGTGCTCTGTTAAAATAAATAAGAGACAAGGAGATAGTGACAGGATAGATACTCTTTTCCACTAATGATGAGAAATCTTGGATATTTGGAAATAAAGTATACATGGCAGTTTTGGTTTTAAAAAGAGAATTATGTTTAGTATGTTTAGGCTTTGTAAAAACCTTAAAAGTTTGGCTACTTAAAAAAGGATACCTGGAAATTAAATTACCAGGTATCCTTAAATTAATTAAATTACCTGGAAACCTGACTTAGAATCCCAGTTGGCTGACAGTATTGTCAGCACAAGCCGGGGATTGGATTAGAACTTGTCTACAGTAACCCGACTCTGCAGCTCCTTCCCCCTCTGCAGTACTGATGGAGAGGCTGGCTGATCCTGAAATCTTACGGCTGAATTGTGTTTTTAGATTTAAAGCATCAGGAGGACTTCCTTTGATGCATGTGAGGATTTCAGACCAGAAGATGAAAGATGTGCTGTGTTTGATTAACAGTATACCTTTGCCACAGAAATCATCAACTCAATCTCCAGAGAGACAGGTAATGGGTATGACACAAATATTCAATCTTCTGTTTTCAGACAACTGCTGTAATAGAGTAGCAGTCGGAAGGCAGTTTTAGGGCAAACTTTATGCTTGAAAGAACCAAAAATACAGGAAAGGAAAATAAAATAGAAAACATACTTTAAATAAAATTAGAAATATAAATCATCTTAGAAATGTTGCAAATAAAATAATGGGGATAAAATTTCCTTTTGTGTTGGACTTTAAAGTTCTGAGTCACTTTAATTGAAATAATTTTCATAGCATAAAAGAAATGTTGGGCCAGGCATGGTGGCACATACCTGTAATTTCAGCACTTGTGAGGCAGAGGCAGGAGGATCACTGAGTTCACAGCCAGCTTGGACTACATAATGAGATCAAGGCCAGCGTGAACTACTAGTGAAAACCCTCCTCTCCACCCCAAACACACAGAAGAAATGTTGGATTTTTGCTTACTTAGAAACACATTTTGAGAGAATCATCTGATGCTGAACTCATTTTCTAGGGACCTCTGATGTTCACAGCAGCTAAATGATAAACATTAATGAATCACCTTATCTGCTAGAGTTATACATAATTTTATCTTTTAAACATGATGACAATCTTAATTTGTAAATTTCAACTATTATTCAGTTACAGAATTTATCCTTCCTTTTTTATTTAAAATTTTTTTAAAAAACAGTATCCTGCTGTATAGTTCAGGCTGGCCTCGAACTCACAACAATCTCCTTGCCTCAGCCTCCTGAGTGCTAGGATTATAGGCACGTGTCCCCGTGTCTGGATGTCATGTATTCTGTTGGAAGATTTATATATGGCGTGTATGAGTTTTTCCATCTCTGAACTTTGTTAGTTTTCAGTCTCGTGTGTATTTAATCCTGTGAAATTCATATTTTGTTTTTGTTTCTGTGTACTTTGCTAGGTATCGTCAGTTCCTGTTGCTTCAAGTGGGACAAAAGTTCTCCTTGGTACTTCATTATTGCTGAGTGAAATGGATTCAGGTAAGGAGTGTAAAAGTGTGTTTCTAAATTATCTTTATCACAATAACATTTTCAGAAAAGCAGAGGTGTTAGGAGTGCATTACAGCAGTCTGCTGGTTCTGGTTCTCGTGCTGTTACCTAACAGTGTGCCTTCAGTTATTTACGTTTGGAAGGTCAGGTTTCTTTACTAAAGCCCTTTTGGTGGTCAACAATTTTTACTTCAGGTTCTAAATAAGCTACTTGATGATCTGATCTCTGTGTGATCCTTTTCCGTAGCCATGCTTAGTTGATCTTTTGAGATTTCAAGCTAGAGCATAAGCTTGGCAGAGATAATAAGTATGTCTGTTCTGGTCACTCTTAAGTTCTTGGGGGC
Organism: Cavia porcellus; assembly: GCF_034190915.1. Taxonomy (NCBI): domain Eukaryota; kingdom Metazoa; phylum Chordata; class Mammalia; order Rodentia; family Caviidae; genus Cavia; species Cavia porcellus. The sequence continues at coordinate 2,877,331 of NW_026947521.1, read as the reverse complement.
TGACACAGCTTGGAACATGGTAGATGGGTCAGTAACTATTTCATGGAGTACTCAGTGAGTGAACTAAGCCAAAAATGAAGTCACTGAAGGAAAGATTGTAGTGCTGTTTGATTTCAAATTTGATTATCACGTGCCTAACTGAGTCACCTCGTGGGACTTGATAAAAGCTCTGGGGCAGTTTTGAGTGTGAATGTAGAGTTACATCTAATGCATAAACTTTGCCTGAGAGGACTTGGGCTTGAGTGCTTTGTGCAGTGTTTAGTGGATGTCTTTCTACTCTAGAGTCTGACGATGAGTATTTCGACGCTGAAGACGGTGCCTCCCAGGTGCCTAGAGGTGCGCCAGGCTCCGAACCCCGAAAGGCTGCGGAGGTTCCGAACGAGGCCCTCGTTAATCTTCTGCTCAAGTTTGAAGTTAAAGAAGTATGTGTACTTTTTGTCTATGAATGTATTCTTGTCATCATTAAACTGTTTCATGGTAGACCACACATCAGGTTAGGAAAATGTATCCCCACACACCATGTCAAAACAATGGAAGTCTTTTTTTTCTTTTTTTTTAAATAGGGATGACTTGTGGTCTGATCTGTTTTGGAAGAGCTCAGAGCTTTTAATTAGGATTTGTGTTTTTTCAGACAATTTGTGACTTTTTTTTTGTGGTACTGGAGATTTAATCCAGGAATCATAGAGCTACTTCCCTGGCTCTTTTTTGTTTGTATTTTGAGACAAGGTCTTGATAAGTTGCCCAGGCTGTTTCTGACCTTGGATTCCCCTTTGTAGCTGGGATTACCAGCATGTGTCACAAAGTTCAGCTTATTTTTTTAACTTTCATTTGTGAGTTAAATAATAGTTGCTCATTGTCATATTTATAGTTTGGAAAAATGTAAACATCCTAAATTTCCAGCATGCTTTTTCTGCCCTTTAAAAGTCATATAGTAAGCTGAGTGTGGTGGCACAGAAATGTAATCCCAGCACGCAGGAGCCTGAGGCAAGAGAATCCCGCAAGTCCAAGGGCAGCCTGGGCTACAAAGTGAGCTCAAGGCCAGACTGTACTGCTTAGCGAGACCCTGTCTCAAAATGGTCCAAAAAATAAGTCATGTAGTAAAAGGAAACCTGGAAATATGGTCATGGTATATAGTTTCTTGATGAAAATGGAATGTACACTAGCAAGGACATAATCTGTTTAAAATTTCATATACATGTTTTCTTTGATAAGTACAGATTGTTCATCTCGGGGTGCGGTGTTTACAGCTACAGATCTGAGAAATGTCACTGATTTGACTTGTGCATGCGGACCAAGCATTGCTGGTATTTGTTTGAAGTGAGATGCGTTAGCCTTTTTAGCCTGCTGTTTCCTCTTCCTCTTTGGCCCCCAGTAGCAGCAGACCTCTCAGCTTTGTTTTCTATTGCACTCACATACTTGCTCTCCCCCACTGCTGCTCTATGTCCTGTCCTCTTCATCTCCGGGCTGTATCTTTGCAGCAGCTTCCTGACCGCTGCTCTGTTATCCATACGGCAGCCAAAGCGACCCTTTTAACACGGAGGCCGCGTCCTGGCGCTGCTCTGTTCGTGCCCTCCCCTGGCTCAGTGATGACTTGTGCTTTCCTGTGGCCTGCAAGGCCTTGCAGGGATCACCCGCCTGCCTGTTTGGGCCACTGTTTTCTGCTTGCTTCCTCTGTTGCAGTTGCGTTTCTTGCATTCCTCCAGTGAGTGCGGTGCCGTCCTCCACCAGACATCGGTGTTGATGTTGGAAATGGGTGGGGAGCGAAGTCCTTGCACCGCCAAGTCCACTAAATGTGTTTTTTCTCACATATGTGCACCAGAACTTTCTCTGCTTGCCATTTTTTGGTTGGGGACACTTTCCTAGCATGGCTTGGTTCTTGTGTGCTTCAAGCGCTTGTATGTGTCTCCTTACTGGGAAGACCTGACTACTTCAAGAGAGCAGTGTTCCTTTTCCTTCTCTCTCTGGCATGTGGGGCACATGAGGGCAAGAACTATGTCTGCCTGCTTAACCTTGGTCTTTTTAGCTCCTGGGACAGCTTGATACATGCATGGTACATGATATGCAATAAATACTTCATTGACTATTGAATGAACTGAGGTGAAAACAGAACTTTTGAAGGAAAAAGAAAAATGCTGTTTGGAATACTTTTCCCAGTAGAACTTTTTAAAAAGGTTTCTATAGTGAAATCTATCAGTTTTTTTCTTTATGACCCAGTTTTAGTGTATACCTAGAAAATTCTCACAAAATACTTACCCATGTTTATATAAAATCTATGTATGTATATGTATATATATATATATATATATATATATATATATTAAATGTACATATTTTCCCCCTTTTACTTTTGTGGGTCCCAGGAATCAAACGCAGGACCTTATGCTTGTCAAGGCAGGCCCTGTGCCACTGAGCTATATCCCTGGCCCCATGTTTTATGTATTTACGATTTCATTGCTTTTGTTTAAATAATGCGTAGGAAGCTTATTTTGTATATGAAGTTTGTGCTGAACTTTACTTACTGTATTATCTTGTTGTTACTTTCTGTTTTTGGTTGCTTTTGGCTTGATTTTTCTTAAGTACATAATCATACCACCTGCTAATATTAGTGTGCCTTTTCCATAGTTTTTCTATTTTACTGGCTACCATTGCTGTTTATCAAGTTACCCTCACACTTAGCTGCTTAAGACAGCTATTTTTGTTTGCTCATGCATTGTGGGTTAGGAGTACCAAAAAGCCCAGCTGGACTACTCTGGGTTTGCCTGTTGTCTTTGATCAGGTGTTACCTGGGGCTTCAGTCACTGGAAGCCTTGGGGTGCAGGTCCTTTGGTTCCCTTGGAGGCTGGCGGAGGCTGGCGGAGGCTGAGGGCTGGCTGCTATCTGGGCTTGACTCTCCAGGTTCCCATGGTGATTGTCAGCTTTCCCAGGCCCTTTGTGTTACCAGAGTCCTCTGCGCTCTATTGGTTGAGGCATTCACAGGCTGTCCAGGTTCAGGAGGAAGCAGCACAGACCTCTGTCTTTTGGAGAGTGTATTAAAGAATTTTGGGGGAAAATAAATAAATAAATAAATAAATAAATAAAAAGAGGGAGTTTATATCTTTTAAAAGATACCATGCTTTGCTTTTTATTATCTAAATGTATCAGCTGCCATTCCACAATTAACTTAAGTAATATGATAACAAGCACTCTCGTCATAACTTTTTCTCTTGTTTTTGTTTTGTAGACATGGTCTTGCTCTGTAGTGCAGGCTGGCCTTGAACTATTGGCAATCCTCTTGCCTCAGCCTCCTGAGTGCTGGGATTACAGGCATATGCCCGCTGCCTGACTTTCTTGTCATAAATTTTTACTTGAATAGCTTCTGTTATCACCAAATGTGATTTTAGTTTGAGAAAATACTAAGGAAGACTTTATAAATTCTAAATTTTTCTAAACTTAATAAAGCCAACAGAAGATGTTAAATTTCACCATAATCTTTTATACAGGAATTTATAGTCTTGATAATGATAATTTATAACATTAAATAATTTTATGGTGGGAAAGGGGTCTGAGCAAAGTTTTAACTGTATTCATGGTGATGTGTATGCAGAAAGACTTTGTTTTTTATTTGAAGTATGACTTAAACTTTTGTCAGCTTTTCACTTGGCTATGCTAATTCTTTTAGGTAATTTTGGAATTTACTAAACAACAGAAAGAAGAAGATACAATTCTAGTATTTAATGTTACTCAGTTAGGAACAGAGGCCACAGTGAGAACTTTCGACCTAACTGTGGTGTCTTATTTAAAGAAGATCAGCTTGGATTACCATGAAATTCAAGGTAATATTCCTAAAAATGGAAGTGATAAAAGTAGCACTTTTAAGCATCTAAAACACTTTTATTTCTATGATAGTATCTATTATAAACAAGAGTAAACATTGTTCAAAACACTTTACAAATAACAATTCATTTAAATCTTATAATAACATAGTGTTACTGTTGGTAGTTTTATGTAACTAAGGTATAGATTTCTTATAAAATTTACCCTTGGTCTAACAAGGAGTAGCAGAGCCATGAATGAAATCTTGGCAGTCCGGCAGGCTAGCAGTCTGGGGTTGCTGTTCTCAGCTACTCTGATTTGTTACCTCTGCCTTTGTGTAACTCTCCTTAGCAAACACAGGGACAGACAAAAAGGGTCAGAGAAGAATTCAGTAGCTTCCTTCATGTCATGTATTTATGGCTAGAAGACTGGAGAGTTTGTCTCTGATCCTACCATGTTGAGGGTCCCCTTTGTTTTTTCTTTCTGAGACAGGGTCTTACTATGTAAGGCAACTGGTCTTGAATTTTGCTAATTTAGCCCCAGCTGACCTCAAACTCATGGTGATCCTCCAACACTGCTTCCTGAGGGCTGGGATTACAACAGCTGTGCCTGGCAGGTCCCAGGCTTTCTGTGCAGTAGTGGTCACATGTCATAAGCTCCAGTTAAAAATAAAAATGGGAGAATACGAAGTTCACTCTCTTAGAAGCTCGACAACTTTATTCATCTCAGTATTTATCTTGTGACCTCAGATATTTGAGGCATGAAGGAATAAAATGTATGATAATTAAAATTCTTTAGTGCTTCAGTCAAATATAGAGGCCTGGGTTTTATAATTTGAGAGTATTTGTAACTGAAATCAGCCTCAATTTAGAAAAGAAATATTTTACGTTACTATTTTTTTGTACAGAAAGAAAGAATTTACAGAAAGAAAGAGGGAAATGTAGATGATAAATTTTCTAGGCTGTTTTGTTGTCATGGAGGATTAGGACTCGGGAGAAAGATGCCCTGTGCGGTGGGGAAGCAGGAGTAGAAGTCCAGTGGTCAGGTGGGCGGTGGGCGGCTGCTCCCTTCCCAGGGCCTGCGTGGGAGCTGCTCCCTGGCCCAGGTGCAGGGGTGGAGGCTGCTTGTGTTTAAACTTTACAGGAAGCATTGCAGTTTGCTTCTCTTGAAATTCTCTTCTCCCAGTCTACACAAAGTTCTCTCTATATAAAGTTCTTTCATAGAATTTTAGACACAACAGAATCCCATCCAACTTGTTCATTACATTGTTGAAAAATATGTCTGGTAGTTTAAGTCAGAAGGATAGAGGTGAGCTGGAATTGATATTTCTTGATGCTGGCACCTGTAGTCTGTTCTGCTGCCTTACTAATGAACATGTGGCCTTAAAAATATCTAAAGAAGCTTTGATTAGTTTTGAACAGATGTGAATTCAACTGAAAATAAATACATGTTTTAAAGTAAATTAGATGCCTAAGGCAAGAACTTGGAGTGGCTTATTTCTCCATGAGTGATGGTTTTAGTATTTAATAACCATGAAAATATTCACAGGTATTCTTTTGAAGCTTAATTAGCAGCTTTTATAAAGAAGTGTCTAGCAAGTTCTAGAAGCAACTTGTTTGAAAATGTTTTTTTTTTTTCTGTAGGATCAAGAAAAAAGCCCCTTCACTTGATTAGCTCTTCTGACAAACCTGGGTCAGATCTTTTAAAAGTAGAGTATATTAAGGTAAGGACCATGGCAGTGCTGGAGAACCTGTGGAGAGATGAGAGCTCAGACTGCACCCCAAAACCCACTTCTTTATGGCAGAATGCCAATTAAGTGCAATTAAACCTGAATACTGAGATTTTTGTTTAGGAAAGAACAACTTGTACATTAGCATCTTTTGTCTTTGATTTGCCAGCACTAGTCTGGACTGTGCCCCTGGGAAGTGGACAGGACAGTGTGTTACTAATCATTCTGGGTGGTAGGTTAGTTTTTAACTGTTTCTTTTTGCACGTAAACACTTTGTTTCTCTTTCACTAAGTGAAGAGCTATTAGAAGGCTGCTGACCTCTTATTCTCAAGTGCAGAAGCCTGGGTGGAAGGAGGTACTGTTTCTATCTTTAGGGGCATAATTATATGTCCACACTTGTCTGTATAGTAGGTGACAGTTTGGCTAAGCCACATTCAAAGAAAAAAACACATTGGATCAGGTGCTGCAGAGAACTCCCAGGCCTGGAAAGAGACCAAGAAATGCACCAGGAAAGTGCTGAAGTAATTGATAAAATTAGGTTCATTTAAGATTTAATAGGTTTGTTTTAATCACTTATTATTTATTGAATGTCTATATGTGTTTCTAAATGGATTACACTACCAGGTGCTTAGAGACACAGATGACAAACATTATGTTTTGCAGGCAAATTATAAACTAGAAGGGAGAGCTACAAAAATAAATAATTAAAATGTGTTGATTGGTTGACAATATGATTATTATACAGCAGTGTAATATGAATATAATAAAGCAAAATAAAAGCATTGTGGGAGCAGAGAGGCAAGCAGACAAGCGATGGAAGAAAACTCACAGGAGGTCATTTTTTTTGTTTGTTTGTTTTGGTTTTTTCGTTTTTTTTTTTATCGGTACCAGGGATCGAACTCACGATTGCTTTTTTGCAAGGCAGTTGCTTAAGCCACTGAGCTAAATCCCCGCCCCCCGGGAGGTCATCTTTTGTGTTTAGAGTTACACTGTTTGTTTCAGGGATCAGAAATACAGTGAATAATAAGGCTGGGAGATTGCTTGAAGCAGTACAAAGACTTCATTAAATCAGAGCACCCTGATGATTGGATTTCTAAGAAGATGAGGTTTCTTTTACTGGAGATGTAAACAGACTTACCAGAGAAGTGGACAAGGGATTTCAGCATTAGGTGTCCAATGTACTAGATGACCTAGATGACCTTTGCACCTTCTACCTCCCAAGGTGTATCATTCTCACACCCTGCTGTAGGTTCCCTGAAGTGAGTAATTGTTCTCCCGGGCTCCCAGAGGAGAACACACAGCATATTACAGTCAGTAAAATGCATGACTTTACAGTGGATTAATTACTTTGGTCTTAATTCCTTTGTTCATTTTTTATTTAGGCTGATAAGAGTGGACCTAGTTTTCAAACCACTTTTGAAAAAACTGAACAGACATTTAAGGTAAGAAATTCTATTAAAGCATATATCCTATTGAAAATAATTATTAATGGAAATCTTTAGTATTTTGGGGGGGATAGGATCTGTGTAACTTGATGATATAATCAAGAACCAATAAAAGTTATAAATTAACCTTGTAAATACTCGGATTTTTAGTAAAGCTGTTACTTTTTTTAAATTTTAAAAGCCAAAGAATAATGATGATATAAAATTTCAAAACAAAGTAATAGGTTAACAGTGGTTATGTATTGTGTATTGTTCCCTTCAAAGTGACATTCATGTTACAAGATATAGGCATAAAAATGAAAGAGCAAACTTTTTTTGGACAAACTAATAGTTTAGTAGTATAGTTATCTATTGAGTGTATATAAACAGTATATGTACATAGCTGGGCGTGGTGGCTCATGCCTGTAATCCCAGCACTTGGGAGGCTGAGGCAGGAGGATCGCTGTGAGTTCGAGACCAGCCTGGGCTACAAAGTGAGCTCAATGCCAGCCTAAACTGCATAGTGAGATCCTGCTTCAAAAAAGACAAAAAAAAAAAAAGAGTCTATGTACATATAGTCTTTCCCCTCTTTGTTTTCTCCTTTCACCTATTCCAGTTGTTCTTTCCTTTTGAGCAGATTCTTTTCCTATCACTTTCCTCAGTATCTATTGTATATTTTGGATCTTTCTTACTCTTTCAGTGGTTTTGTTGTTTTTGTTTTTTGGTATCAGGGATCGAACTCATGAACTTGCACTTGCCAAGCAGGCACTTACACCACTGAGCTAAATCCCTGACCCCCTTTCAATGTTTTACATAAGAGAGACAGTACAATACTTAACACATGTAAGTCTGATTTATTTCACTTATGAGTTTGGTCTCAAGTTGCATCCATTTACTTACAAAAACCTCAAGTTTGTCCTTCTTTATAGCTGAGTGGTACACCATTTTATAAAAATACCACATCTTACTTCCGGTGTCATGGCTGCCCTGACCACAACGTAGTGCTGAGAATTTCTGTCCCGGCTAGACTGCTTACTGAGACTTCTACGGCCTACAGGCTTCATGGAAGGACTCTTACAGACCGGAAAGACACACAGTGATCTTTTAATATATTATGGAGGATGTCAAAGATGTAAGATCTAGCCAATTGCTCAGTACACACAATTAAGTTGCCATTTGACTCTTCCGGGAGAACATGGCGGACAGATAACAGCAACTACCGGCGGCTCTCTGAAAGACTCGGCTCAGAAGCCAGGAATGGTGCGGACTAAGGAGACATAAGCAGGTGGAGATATGCTCTGCTGACTCAGGAACGAACTGGGCTGAGAGAAGCCAACTTGGAATGCAGTCCTGGTGCTAAAACAGGAACAGAAAAGACTCGGTGTGGAGGCTGGAACCGCGCCATTGTAAGCCGCGATTTGGGTTTTCCGCCGCGCAGCGGCTGGCTGCCTCTACAGCGGCTCGGCAAGGGGAGAGACGTGCAGAAGCTCTGAGAACGGCAATCTGCGAACGGCAGGGAGGCGTGCACTGACTTATGGTGAGGTGAGTGAGAGAAACTGACACTCTACCACAGTTTGACTCCAGCAGAGGACTTTCTGGGCCCGAGCAGTCCTGCGGGAGCAGGGCGCGGTGGCGACTCCAGCCACACATCCCCCTCTCGGGCGGGATTGGTGAAAAGTGCCTGGCCTGCGTGACGCTGCCGGCGGACCTGGTAGACTGTCCCAACCCAGATCCCAGAGCCTGACAGTGGCCGGGAGGGGAGACGCATAGGCTGCCTGGTCCGTAACTCCCTGGTGCGCAGCGGTGAGCGGGAACACCTAACTGGCGCAATTCGATCAGGCTGTGGCTGACTGGGAGAGAAGCTGGGCCTCTTATATAAGCTTGCATATATAAGGAACAGAGAAGAAGAGGCAGCATGGGAAGAGGCAGCAACAAGAAAGTCTCCTCGGCCCCCAATTCTGAGAAACAGGCAATAGCAGACACCGCACCAATACACATAAGGCACCATATAGAGAGCCTCATAGACCAATTCAGGAATGAAGTTATCAACGACCTGAAGCTAGAAGTATGCAGAATAGTTAGAGAAATGCTAAGCACCACCCAAGAAAAAACAGGTGATGGAATGGAAGAACAGAAAAAAAGGGGAGAATTGTTTGATGGAGAAAACAGAGAAAGCATAGAATACGTGAAGCAGGTTCAAAGGGACTACCAAGATACTAAGAAGTCTATCGAAGACTGGCATAACAGCTTGAAAGAAACTAAGGACAGACTATCTGAACTGGAGGGCAGACTTGTAATATGGGAGAATGAAATGAAAAACTTCTTAAAAATAACAAAGAAACAAACAGCAATAATACAAAGACAAGAAGATGATAAGAGGATCCATAACTTAAGGATTAAGAACATAAAAGAAGAAGTAGGGATGCAAACAAGTGAACTACAAAAGCTACTCACAGAAATAATCCAGGAGAATTTTCCTAATTTAGCAAAAGGTAAAGATACTCAGATGTATGAGGCATACAGGACCCCAGCTACCTACAACCCAAACAGAGCAACACCCAGGCATATAATAATAAAAATTCCAGAAATTCAATACAAGAACAGAATATTAAAAGCTGTAAGAGACAAGAAACAGACCACTTACAAGGGAACACCCATCAGAATTACAGCAGATTTCTCTGCACAAACCATCAAATCACGAAGAGCGTGGGGGGAAATAATTCAAGCATTGAAAGATAATAATCTCCAGCCAAGATTGAGATATCCTGCACAACTGTCCCTGGAAATTGATGGAAAAACAAGGTGCTTCCAGGATAAAGAGGAACTGGGGGAATTTGCAACCACCAATTCAACTCTACAGAAAGTATTGCAGGATATTCTAAAAAAAGAAAAATACAAAGAACCCAGAAATAGTGGCGGGGAGGCCACAACAAATGGAGCAGAGAACAAAATGAAGAAGACAAACTGACAGCTACTGACAGAAAAAGAGCTTAACAGAAATGAGGCAGAGAAGATTGGATGATAGGAACAGCTATTTTGGAGAAAATGACATCTTAATAGGTAATACTGATTTAGTATCATCTTGTTTTGAAGTCTCATCTAGCTTTTGTCCTTCTGTCTCCAATGGTCTAAATAGGCTGTATCTTATTGGATTTTATTATGTACGATAGTATAAGCAAAAACCTTTTAAAGACAAGGAGATTATACAGAAACCATTGTTCATTTTCTGTTAGTCGATTCTAAATACTCTGTAATGCTGTCATTCTCTTGAATGGTTTTACATTGTTTTGATATACTTAATGCTACAGTATACGAAGTTGTAGTCAAGGATTTCAAAGAAAGAAACAATATGGTAACTACTTTTAGGTTAGGATTATCTGGTGGTGAAACACTATTCTGCTTAAATGGTTATGTTTTGATCTGCGCTGTTTCGTTGTTATGCCCTCTTTTATCTCAATCTCCACTCCATTATTTACTTTTTTATCTTTATCCTTTTAATTAAAGGAAAAAAATAGCAGGATATATTATAGTAACCCATTTTGACTTTTCATTACCTTGATTTAAAGCCCTGTATTACTCTCACCATCTGGTTTTTAACTGATGTTCCCCTATTCTGTTTTGCTGGATAGTATCAGGTTCGAAAGTTTAGGCATCAGCTGTGAAGATAATGAGATTCATTATGACGCCCATTCTTGTTGACTTTTAGCTACTTTTGAAGACCTACAATGTCTCCAATGTTTTGGTTTTGTCGGTTTTATTCTTTACTGTTTTGTTCAATTGTATTATAACTAATGATATAGGCAATTCTATTAGAGATAGCGGGAGACATTATGGTAACCATTGTTGATCACCTGTATTATGTTTTTACATTATCTATTATGTCCACCCTTTTGACTTGACCGATTCTGTTCTGTTATGTCACATTTGGTTTTACTCTCTTCCAAAAAAGTAATAAGAACCGTGGGAGCAATGAAACCCAAAATGTGTAATAGTCATGGTACAAAAGAGAGGAAAAGAAAGTACTCTAAACTATGTAACTGCATGTATATTTAAGTGTATAAGACAGAAAATGATATCACAGAGTTTTATTGGATCAATGAACAGAACTGTTTGCAGTATCATTGATGGAATGTCCACTTTACAAGCTTTAATTTTGTGACTTGAACAATTATTTCTAAGATGACAATATGTAATCCATTAACTAGTGATTTCCTACTGTTCATTTTTTTCTGTAAATCTGTATAACTTGTACCCTTTCCCTGCTTTTTTTTTTTCTTTTCTCCTTAAATAAAATTAAAAAAAAAAAATACCACATCTTTTTTATCCATTCCTCAGTTAATGGACACTTAGGTTGTTTCCCAGATCAATCCAATTATAAATTGTGCTGCTGTAAACATTGGTGCACATTTACCACTTTGACATGATGTTTTCAGTTCTTCTGGAAACTGCAAAATTACCCAGTCGAGGAATAGCTAAATTGAATGAACCCTCCAGTCCTAGTTTTTTGAGTAATCTTTACACTGATCTTCACTGTGGCTGCATCGGTCTATACTCCCACCAACAATGGAGAAGGGTTCCTTTTTCCCTACCGACATTTGTTATTGGTTGATTTCTTGGTAACAGCCATTCTTTGTGGAGTGAAGTGTAATCTCAGTGTTGCTTTAATTTGCATCTCTCGAATGACCAGTGATGTTGAAGATTTCTTTGTAAATTTATTTGCCATTTGTATTTCAACATCTGAGAAGGGCATGCTCATCACAGATGCCTATTTTTGAATTAAGTCTTTGAATTTGAGGGGCCTGATATTTTCAGCTCTTTATATGTTCTAGTAAGTCCTTTGTCTGAGGGACAGGAGGCTAAAATTTTTTCTCTATGGGTTTTCTTTTCACTCTGTGATTTCTTTTGAAGTGTAAAAACTTTTTAATAAGATAAGAATCCCAGTTGCTGATTCTTTGAAGTACTTCTATGCAGTTTGCATTTTTGTTCATGAATTCTTTGCCTACCTTGTGTCTTCAAGATTTCTATTTACCTTATCTTCCAGTAGATTTAGTGTTTCTGTTTTAGTATTTGGATCTTTAATCCATTTTGACTTTACTTTAGTGCACAGTAATAGACACGGATCTAATTTTAGTCTCTGGCATGTGGAAAGCCAGTTTTTCTAGCACTGCTTAGTAAAGAGGCAGTGAACATGTTCCAGTGAACGTTTGCCCCCTTTGTCAAAAATAAGGTAGCTGAGTGTCATTGTATTTCTGTCTGCATCTTCTGATCCATTCCATTTATCTTAAGGTCTGTTTTTTTGCCACTACTATGCTGATTTTATCACAGTAGCTTTATAGTATAATTTAAGTCAGGAATTGTGATGCACTCTGTCTTGCCTTTGTTGCCCAGGATTGCCTTTGCTATTCTAGGTCTCTTCTGTTTCCAAATGAATTTTATGGATGTTTTCTCTAGATCTGTGAAGTATGCTAATGGTATTTTGATAGGAATTGCATTAAATCCGTATAATAGTTTTGGGAGTATGGCCATTTTCACAGTGTTGATTCCTTCTATCCAAGAAGAAGGGATGGCTTCCTATTTTCTGATACCATGTTAGGTCTCCTTTTTCAGTAGATCCTTCATATCCTTTGTTAGCTTAATTCCTAAATATTTCATATTTTGGGTGAAGGGTATTATTTCCATAATTTCTCTGTCAGTGAGTTTGTTGTTTGTGTACAGGAATGCTATTGATTTTTGAGTGCTGACTTTGTATCCAGGCACACTGCCGAATCTGATGAAGTGTAGTAGTCTTTTGATGTAGTTTTTGGGGTCTTCTATGTAGAATGCCATGTCATCTGAAAATAATGATAGTTTAACAACTTCTTTTCCTATCCTTATTTCTTTTATTTCTCTCGCTTGTCTAATTACTCTGTATAATGTCTCCAGAGCTATATTGAGTAGGAGTGGTGATAGTGGACATCCTTGTCTTATTCTTGAAGCATCTGTGACAAACCAACAGCCAATATCATACTAAGTGGAGAAAAATTAACCCTGTTACTTTGGCTGGCTGTGTCATATTATAATTTTTTTTTTTTTTTTTTTTGAGGCAGGGTCTCTCTCTGCAGTTCAGGCTGGCCCTTGAGCTTACTTTGTAGCCTAGGCTGGTCTCGGACTTGCAACGATCCTCCTGCCTCAGCCACCCAACTGCTGGGATCCCGACTGTACACTTGCAAGGCAGACATTTATGCCGCTGAGCTAAATCCCCAGCCCTTGCAGTGTTGTTTCTAAAGAAGGGAATGCTTTAGATAAGGGAACAGTAATCTATAAACAGCTGAGAGGATTGTAAGCTTCAAGTAATACAGGACTGAGAAAGTGTGTAGGACACAGGGAGGGAGGTAAGTGCTCCTAAAGAAGTGGCAGCTGGTGCTTGTGGGTTGCACCAAAAAAGAGGGTTGAGAGGGTCTGGTTTAATAGGTGAACATTCCTCTTTGATGTGTGCATGTGTTTTTCTGTTGTTACATTTTTTATTTTGAGACAGTGTCTGGCCTTGTATTCCTTCTTCCTCAGTCTCTCTGAGTGCTGGAATTATAAGCATACTGTTTGTGTACATTTCTTTCCATGCAGAAATGAGAAAACGAAAGATTCTTTTCCATAAGGAGCTTTTGTTTTAACTTGCTGTTAGAAAACCACTTTCTTTGAGGCAATTTGTGTTATTGTCTTAGCTTTCTGGAGTCATTTTTCTAAAAGTGTAGTACTTTTATGACATTTACTTTCCTCTGTGTTTATGAGAGGACCATTTTTGTAGTTTTAATGATTTAGTAACAGAACTCTCCCAATTGTTTATCTCACAGATGCCACATTTGGAATCCTCTGTGGATTTAGTAGTATGTAGTGCTTGTGGAGTTTCAGGTTCTGACTTAAACTTGTTATATGATCATGATGAGTAGTGAATGGGAAATGTACAAAGATGCATGTTGGGAATACAGGTGGCCACGTGCAGCAGAATATATGCTCCCTGGGCAGCTGCTTGGGAAATGGAGTGATTAGGGACCTGTGCCCTAATCTGCGCTGAGCACTGAGCGAGAACATCTAATTTGCTCTCTCTGCACCCCTGCCTTGAGGGTCATGACTTCCCTCGCTGCTGTCTTCCCAGTGATGGAAGCTGCGAAGCCGTGATGCAAGCCTGGCTGCCTGTCAGGCCCCTTGTGCATACAGCAGCTTGGCATTTGCCAGTGAAAAGTAACTTTGTTTTAAAATTTTTTAGGTGGCCTTTTCCTCTTTGAACTTGTTGCTGCAAACCCAAGCTCTTCTCTCTTCTATTAACTACCTGACAACCATCCTTCCCTCTGATGGGCAGAGCATGGGCGGCCCACCAGGGGTGCAGATCTCCACTGAGAAGCAAACAAATTCCTCTCTGCAGAAAGGTGGGAAAGACTTGTGTGTTTCTTATCAGAGCTCAGTGAGCAATCTAAGGTGTCAGCTAATTCAATAATTCAAATGCTGTTTCCTGCTTTCCCTTTTATTGCACTAAATCAGATACCAGCATCTGATACACGAGGCAAATATAGATAACACTATTGTTTAAAAAAAGTTGTTGTTCTCATTTCTGTAGTGTGGGGTTGTCTTGGGGCAGCATGTGAGGCTACCTCTATTTGTAGTGTGCTCTCCTCCCTTCAGTGGCTCTTGAGAGCAGAACTCTCCTCGAGGCCTTGGAGGCCATCCTGACCCAGGGACAGGCCAGCTTCTAGATAGGTGTTACAAGCCAAGAGCCCAGATTTCAGAAAGGAAAGTGCTCAGTTCAGAGTCTGACCTTCCTACTTAAACTATGTGGCTGTAGGTGTATTGTTTAGCTATTCAGAATTTTATTGTGCTTATTTACTTTGTTTTACAGAACGTCACCAACTTACTGACATTCAGACTGAACTATAAGATGCATTTTGTTCGCTTACGAACAAATCTGGAATAGAATTTGTTCATAAGTCGGGGACTGACTCTTTTTAAATTGCAAAAGGAACATCTACTAAAAAGCCTAGTTTTGTAAGGCAAAAGAAGTATTTGAAATTAAGTTTGTAATTTAACTTGTGTATGTGTATATTTCTGTTTAACAGAATTGTGGTTCAGTTAATATAGAAAAGTCTTGAATAGAATTTATATTATCTGAATTGTATTGTGAAATAACTCTTATTTTCTTTTTAGTGATTGTATCCTCTAAAGACAGTGATGTTACTGGCTTCAGACTGTTTGCCAAGTTAAATGCTTTCTGTGTCACCATTTGCAATGAGAAGAGCAGTATTGCTGAAATCAGGATACAAGGTAACAGGTTCTGGGGATATAGCCCAGTGGCCTAATGCCTGCCTGGCAAGCATGAGGTCCTGAGTTTGGGTCATGGATCCAAAAAACCCCAAAAAGATAGAAGGTAACATACTTGAGAAAACTGAGGCAGGAGGAGCTAGAGTTCAAGCCCAGCCTAGGTAACTTAGTGACTTAGCCAAGACCTCATCTCAAAAAAAATACGAAATGAAAAAGGCTGCGAATGTAGCCTGTTGGTGGCACTGGGTTCAATTCCATGCATCACCAAACAAAACAGAACAAAAAACAAGGTAAAAAATACAGCGTTAAAATTCATTAAAAGATGAGCTTTTTTTTCTTCTTTCATTTATTCCCTTTCAATGTTAAAGAATACACGAACGAGGCCTTCGGCAGGGGTAGAGCCAGCAGCATACTGTTGAATCGGGTGCTTTTTTCTTGGGGAACAGTTGTTCAAGGCCGTCGCCGCTCCTTCATGGCGTGCGCTGGTGCTGTGGGCCTGGCCCAGGCTTGTGTAGGGTGGAAGAGTGCATGTCTGCGCAGAAATGCTGACGGGTGGCAGGAGTGGCAGTCCGGCTTGCACACGCAGTCTGCGAACATCCTGCTCTTCACCAGCCTTATTCATCATGGGTGTAGTTATCTGTCTGTATGTAGTGATGGAATGGAGGTTAGTACTGCTCTGTGCATTTGTGCTTTCTGCACAGCAGCCCTTCAATGAGAGAAAGCCTGTGAGCCATCAGTATCTATAGAGAAAGCTGCTGAAATGCATCTCGCTCTGTCTCTGGTCTTAATAGTTATAAGAATGTATTGTCATTTGCTGAAGGTGAAGATATGCTCAGTCTGTTTCATGAAATCCTTTAAGAATTTAAGAACCTGAAAGGTAGGGATTTCTTTTTGTCCTTTCTAATCTGGTAGTACATCAACTAGAATGAACTGGATTTGTGACACTTCCATAGTCTCCATGTAGATACCTGGGTTTAAGATATAAGGGATATACTAAATCCCGAGATCATCTCTCACGTACTTTTGTCAGAGGATTGAAAATTCTGGTAATTAATGTTTATTAACTTAGAAGTTGAGTGTTTATAAAAGTATAAAATATCTAATATTATAGCTTGTTGATCAGTTGGGAATTGAGATGTTGCTAAATTTTTAAAAATTGCACCATACAATAGAAATAAATATCTTATTCGTTCTAGATCTATAGAAGTTATATTAATTTTTTTTTTCAGGCCTCGACTCTTCTCTTTCTCTTCAGTCAAGGAAGCAGTCACTTTTTGCCAGACTGGAAAATATTATTGTTACAGACGTTGATCCTAAGACAGTTCATAAAAAAGTAAGTTGGACTAAATAAATGATTACTATTTTTTTGGTGATTGCATATAAAATCCAATTTTAAAGTAATGTATTTGAAATTAAGTATACTTCATGAAAATGTTTGTTTTTTTATAAAGATTATAAATATAAACCATATTCTAAGTGGTAATTTACTTTGTCATTACTTTGGTAGAAAGAATATGTTCACATTTCTGTTTTTCCAGGCTGTGTCAATAATGGGAAATGAAGTTTTTCGTTTTAACTTGGATTTGTACCCAGATGCGACTGAAGGGGATTCATACACTGACATGTCCAAAGTGGATGGCGTGGTGTCGCTGAATGTTGGCTGCATTCAGATTGTCTATCTTCATAAGTTCCTTGTGTCCCTTTTGGTAAAATCGCTATTTTCATATGAGTTTTTCAGCTGAGGAAACAATGCTGATAGTTATGATTGCAAGTGTTCCAAATCTTGCATTGTAGGTGATATTGTTTGATTAGATGTGGTAGTTATGTATGAAGGTTCAAGTAAATTGTCTTAACAGTTAAAATCTGAGTGATTTAATGATTTTTGTGTTGAATTGAAGTTACTTTTGTTAGAGTAAGTATTGAAGCCGCATTCTTCCATGCAGAAATCATGAGAATGGATTTCCGTCCTTCCTTTTCCTTAGCTGTGTAACCCTGTGTAACCCCTGTGTAAGCCAGGCAGCTCGTGACCTTGGATGAGTTAGTAGTTGCTCCCATCTAACATGGTCAGAGCAGGCTTAACAGAAAGTTACCTGTCCTAAAAGATGTCAGCATCATGGAGACAAAAGGTGGTGTCCCTCTTGAGAGCCTGCTTTCCGTTTCAGTTTCTCTGTACTTCCTTTGTGTCTACAGAACTTCCTGAACAATTTCCAGACAGCCAAAGAGGCCCTGAGCGCAGCCACCGCGCAGGCTGCAGAAAAGGCCGCCACCAGTGTGAAAGACCTTGCCCAGCGGAGTTTGCGCTTCTCTGTCAGCATTAATTTGAAAGCACCCGTTATTGTCATCCCACAGTCTTCTGTTTCCAGCAACGCTGTTGTGGTGGACCTTGGTTTGATCAGAGTTCAGAACCAGTTCAGTCTTGTGTCTGGGGAAGGGTCTGTAAATCCTCCTGTGATTGATAGAATGGATGTGCAGCTCACGGACCTGAAGCTGTCCAGGTGTGTTCTCCAGTGTTTCCGGGCTTAAGTATTAGGTTCACTTTTTCTATGATATTTCATGATCATTCAAGTTCATACTCAACAGGTTGCTGTTTCACAGAATCAGTGGTTTTTTCCTTTTTAAAACTGGAAAAATAAAGACTGTACACATAAATGTTTCATCTACATTCACCAGTCTGTTATACATTTGCTGTCATTTACTTATAGCATCTTTACAATGTAAAACATTTTTGCTGAATCATTTAATAATAGACATCTTGACCTTTTGCCCCTAAATATTTCACCATGTGTGTCCTATAAACAAGAAAATTCATTCTCTTGACGTTAACTACAATGTATTTGTGAGATTCTGAAAATATAGTATCACCGTAATATTACCTAACGTGCAGTCTGCATTAAGGTCATATCAGTTGTTGCAGTGATGTTGTTTGTAGTAATTTCCCTTCCCCTTCCAGAATCACACATAATTGTTTCCATTCTTACTGAGAAGAACTTCTGTCCTGATAAATGCTTTCTCTAGAATGGTTCTTGCACCTTTTTCTGTCTCTTACAATGATGCTGGTTTTGAGAGGTATAATCTGGCTGTTCCATGAAACAACTTTTTTTTTGAGTGATTCCTCATGGGTTTTGATTAAGCCGAAGCATTTTTGGCCTGAATGCTCTCTAAGTAATACCCTCAGTGCTCACACTGTGTGAGACATGAAGACACACAAAAAATTAAAACTCAGGACCTATTCCATCCAAGGTGATTTAACTATCCATATTTTAAAAAGTAATACTCATAAGACAGTTGCAGAAAATACTGTTGGAGAGTAAATTTGTGAGACATGTGATTTGAGAATGTTTCTGTTACTGTTGTCTTTTTTGGTCTCCATACCAACAAACGCACAGTCACACATCACTTAGCAGTGAGGCTGCCTTCTGAGAAACGAGTTGTGGGCGATTTCATCATTGTGTGAACGTCACAGTGCTCCTTGGATGAGCCTTGCTGGTGTAGGTCAGTTATTTTGATGTGGTCTTTTGTAATCCGGATCCACAGTCAGCAAGAGATGATGAGGCTGTTGTCAGTGTGACGGGGCAAGCTGTTGTAGTTACATTTGTTTGGTAAATAAAATATAGTCTAACGTAATAAAAGTATAATAAATCCATAAGCCAGTGACAGTAGTTTATGATCAAGACTTTGTACTCTATGGTGGTCTTATGTGCTGTGATTCTGTGTGATTGGCTGTATGGTAGGCTTGCTCACAGCAGCATCTCCACACCCACACATCGTGCCTTGCACTACCACCAAGGACAGTCGTGACATCTCTAGGCAGCAGTCATTTGTCCTCTCCATTCTGATCTTGTGGAAACATTCCTGGTCCACTGTAGCAGTGTGTTTGAATACCTCTGTTTGGTGATTTTAACTCTGCTAGTCCTCAAGAAACAGTTTGATAATTTCTTGCACATCTTCAACGGTGTAAATTTCTTTTTAAAAGAAAAATGTTTTCTTAATAGTGTACAGTGTACAGTGTAATTTGTCCCTGATAGTGGATTATCAATTAATTATAACTCGGTTTTGAAGTGAAAAATTCAAGTAACGCTGCTTCAAATCAGTATTTTAAAAAGGCAAATGACCGCTTGTCTTTGCTGTTTTAAGAGCAAAGGCTCTTGTTGTGTTTCCCTCATACATGTCCACATCTGATGTTTCTGTTTTTCTTTAGGACAGTAATCCAACCAGGCACCTCCCAGCCTGATATTCAGCTGTTGCACCCAATTAACTTTGAGTTTTTTGTAAATCGAAATCTCGCTGCAAATTGGTATCATAAGGTACCTGTTGTGGAAATTAAAGGACATCTTGATACAATGAATGTAAGTGCACAAGTGCAAAAAAAAAAAAAAACACCTTGGTCATTGAAGTCTTACATTCTGAAGACTTTCTTAATATAGAACTCCCTGAAAAGTAGAGTATTTTACTGAATGATGTAAGAATTTCAGTAAGATATAGTTCAAAAAGGTATTACCCCTTTCAGTAAAAATCTCTAAATAAGTAATATTTAACTTTTACATTTTCTGTACATATGGAAGGAAATCTGTGCACAAATTTTCCTGGTTTCATGTCTGCTGTATATCATATATCACTTAATTTTTAAGGTCATCTAAGTAGTACCTCTAAGATAATTATAGCATTGGGAGAAGTGCCTGGTAACTGAAAACAGCCATTTTGTTTCACTCAGTTTAAACAAACAGACAAACAAAATTGGATGTATTTGCAGAATGTCTTTTAAAAAAATCAACTCTCTAATTATACCTTTCAGTAAAAAATAATATAAATTAAGTCAGTGGAGTGAATGTTGACCTATGTTACTATCTTTGAAAATAAAATGTTAACATGAAATAGTGAAACACGTGTGTAGTAATTGTATATATTTTTGGTAAGGTAGGGTTATTCTGTGCTTCATGCTTTGTTTCTGAGAATGTTCTGTAATAAACTGCTGCATTTTAAATGAAATATATCTACCTTTTGAACCTAATATTTCACAGGTTTGTCTAAATCAAGAAGATCTTAATGTTTTGTTTAGAATACTGTCGGAAAATCTTGGTGAAACTCCTGAAGAGTTAGATAACGTGAAACCAAGAGTACCAGAGACAGGTAAGAGATGCACAGTAGGTGGCTAACATTTCACAGTTATTTTGCAGTTTGATAGACAATGAGAAGACATCGTTCTCTTCTCTGTATGGTGGGTTGGGATTTGAATCCAGAGTCTAGGAGTTAAGGTGCACATACTACCCCTGTGCTGCACCTGCAGCCCAGCACAGACAGGGCACGTGAGGTAAGCAGGTACACATTCATGATTTGGATTTGTATTACCAGCAAATAAACAAAGTGCCACCCAGTGGAAATGTGTTAACTGGACACGCTGCTGCCTGCTGATGGCCCAGCATTTAGGAGCCTGAGGCAGGAGAGTTGTCCTGAGTTCCAGCCTGTGCTACGTGGCGAGTTCAAGGCTAGTGTGAACTACACAGATCCTGTCTTAAAAATAAAAGCAAAAACAGAAAATAACACATTGTGGTTAAAGATGCTTGACTCTTATTAGTTAAGCAAGCAGGTATTATGAAGTCCTGGAATAATTATTAAATTTGCAATTAAGTTGCCACTAAGCTGTGGTAGCACATTCCATATGATTTTTAAATTAGGCTTAGTAATCAGATGTCTGTAAGAATTAAAATAGTTGATAAATTATCACTCCTTCCGAAGATCCCAGAACATGCTGCAATAAATATGTAAGCAAATTTAAATGATCAGATACGGCCTTTTCGCTTAACCACTACATACTTTCCATGCTGCTGTATATACACGCGCACACGCACACTTATGTATATAAATAATGTGTTATGCACACACACATATTGATATAATCTTCAGTGTTTTTCAAATTAGCACCTGTGTTTGTGAACCTTGCTATGTTTTTCCTAAATTATCAGTATCTTTTGTGTGTGCTTTTTATATCTGTTTATGTGCTCCCTATAGGCTGTCTTCATTTTTGTCTTTTTTTCATGGCACCGAACGGCACAAGTACTAGGGCTGTACACAGCGCTACATTCCCAGCCCTTTCCTAGATTTCGAGGTAGGGTCTTGTTGTGTTGCTGAGCTGCCCAGGCTGAGTTTGATTTACAGCGCCTCCCAGAGTGCTGAGATTACAGGCCTTTGCCAGCATGCCTGCTGCTTTCATTCTGTTTAATGGCGGCCTGGTATTAGAGCCTGTGGAAGTACGTGCCGTAATTTATTTAGCAAGTCTCTCCTGACAGAAATTTCACGCTTCCAAAGTTTCATTTGTATCACGTTGCACTGAATTTGCACTTGTGTGTCATAAGAAAATATCAGTTAAGGCCTGTGCAATCTTTATTAATTTAAATTTATTAGTAGTTACATAAAAATCTAACAAATTGATGTAATCATTTGGCAGATCTTGCTGATTGCTCACTAAAGAACTTGTGTTAGGTTTGTACTCCTACTGGGTAGCTTTTGCGTGCCTTTATAACACCAGATAGTACCAGATTTAAAACGTTTTGCCCCTTTTTAAAGTGAAACATAGGATTTCAGGGTTTTTCTCACTGTACTGTAACATCCATGAACACATCTTGTGTGCGAGGCAGAGTTTTTATAGTGTGTGCTCCTGTGTCATCCCTGTGAGTGAGGTGCAGCATGGCTCGCGAGGCCTAGATAGTGCCCCCATCTGCCCAGAGGTCACTGTGCTCCGACCGGTCCCACCGTGGAGGGTCTCGTATCTCCCCGAGTTTTATGTGAAGCTGTAGGGAGCCACTCTTCGGGAGCATGTCTTCAGCTCTGCTTGGAGGATGCCTCCGCCCTCAGGCCTTTCTTCCCCACGCTGGAACCAGGCTGTGCCTTGTTTGGTGTCATCTGTGCACCTTAGAGTCTGTTAACCTTTGTCCACTCCATGTGAGTAGGTATGGCTGCCTGGCTGGCTAGTGGGCAGACTGTGTGTGTGTGTGGGTGTGTGGGTGTAGGTGTGTGAGTGTGCATACCTGTCTGTGTGTCTTGTCTATCCACCCTTCCTGAGGATTGAACTCAAAGCGATGCATCCCCAGCCTTTTTAGCATTTTATTTATTTGTTTGAGACATAGTTTTGCTGAGTTGTTAATAGTCCCATGCTGGGCTTGAACTTGCCTTTCTTCTGCCTCAGCCTCCCAGAGTGCCAGTCTTTTGTTTTTTATAGGTATGTGCCACCATGCCTAGTCTTTTGTTTTTAGTTTAAATGTATATGTCTCTTGTACTAAACTGTGGGTTTTCTGAGGGCCAGAAGGGTTATTGATTTATGGATTATTAGGTCCAGAGCACTTCTCCATGTCCTCCTGAGTGTGTAAGAAATGTGTGCATAGAAGTGAATGAATTTCTTTTAAACATCTGTAGGTGAAATCAAAGATGCCCCTGAAATTTCTACATCACAGAGATTACAAACTTCGAAAGATGCTTCAAGAGCTGAAAGAGAAGAAATTAGATCTGTAAACATTGTTAATGTACTGCTGAATTTTGAAATTAAAGAGGTAGGTGATTTTCATGTTTTTGTAGAGAGGTAAGTTAATGGATTTGTAGAATTACCTGTATTAAAATAAGCTTCTGGTAATTAATATGGGTGAAAAAATCTTAGGTAGGCTATTTACATGTAATGATGTTTAAAATTTGAGAGTTTAAGGATGAGTTATGTTTGGGGGATATAAGATTACATAGAGAAAGCTGTAGGATTTTCTATAACTTCCTTTTAATGATTATGAGACAGCCAGAATGTGCCTTGCTTTGCGTTTTTTATTATCTAAGCATAACAAGACAGGGAACTAGTGATGCAAAATCCTTTACAAATGTTAGAAATTCTAAAGAGAATAAAACCAGTAAGTGTACACTAAGCGTTATGGTACTCATGCAGAATGGTACTCGGTCAGTGTACTTCCATTTACAGATTGTTGAGGAAAGGTCAGGTAGCTTTTCCTCTCCCTCACGCACACACTCAGCACGTATTCATTGCATGTGCTAGGTATTTAGATGCCTAGACCTTGAGCTCGGAAGTGTTTGTTCCCCCTTAAAGATGTGCTCAGTTAGGGTTCTGTTAAGCTTGTGGCACTGGTGGTAGGGAAGGTGCATCTGAGCAAACCGAGAGGGTCCGCAAGTGTATTAAACTGAGTTTTCCTGCAGGAAGTGTAACTTTGAGTTGAGCTTTTAAAAGAGCAGCAGTAAATAACCTGAGAAAAGGAGATTAAGAAAGGGGGGGGGCAGGATGGACTGGAGTGGGCATGAAGTTGTGAGAAAGCATAGAGCGTACAGGGAACCACGGACCTTTCCCAAAATACCTGGTTGTTGCGTAGTTCTCTAAATGTCATGCTCTTCCTCTGAGCTAAAGATGAATGAATGGGTTCTGTGTTCACTTCGCAACTAGATTCTGGATTGTTAAACCTCCAGTATGTTTTCTGTGTAATATCAGTTACATAAGCTTTATTTTTATTTTTATTTGTTTGTGTTTTTGAGAAAGTGTCTCCCTCTGCAGTTCAGTCTGGCCTTGAGCTTACTTTGTAGCCCAGGCTGGTCTCAAAGTTGCTATATGATTCTCCTGTCTCAGCCTCCCGAGTGCTGGGATTACAAGTGTGTGCCACCATGCTTAGCTTAGTTACTGAAGATTTTTAAGCTTGATAATTAAAAGACTGATTGGAGTCAATTTTTTGACAAGTGTGTAATTTACATAAGTAGATGGAAAACCTGTCAGTCCTTTGTAATATGATTTGCTGTAGATACTATGGTAGTTCCCTTCCCTGAGGACAGTGGTCAGGGTGGAGAAAACCACTAGAAAAGAGTGGCAGTGCTTCAGTCTGAACAAGCATAGGTGTCGCCTCGGGTAAATGATGCCGCCTCCAGTCACCAAAGAAGGTGGACGTTTTTACATTGTGTGACTCTCAGTGTTGTATCAGTGTCCTTATTAAATTCTTGTGCAGCAGTGAAATCGTGGGTGGTAATACTGGTGCATTCCTACAGGTTATGGTGATGCTGATGAAAAAGGCGGAAAAGAGTGGGAGGCCAGTGCACGAGCTCAGTGTCCTGCAGCTTGGAGTGGAAGCTAGAGTTCAAGCTTATGCCGTGACTGCTGAAGCTTATCTCCAGCAAGTCAGCATGCGGTGCCTGGATTTCACTGGTCAGTGAGTTATGCAGTAGGCAGGTGGTCTTCTGGATCGCCACCCCGCATGTGTCACCATAATCATTCAGGTTAAATGTATTGATGCGAAGGCATGTGACGGTTTAAAACCTACCATCTTACCTAGTTACACATACATACTCAGGTAGTGTAGAGTAGAGTATTTCTGGAGAAGGAGCCACTTGTCACTGTGTGTGATACTTCAGTACTTAGGAAAGGCACTGTTTCGTTGTAACTGTGCCACGAGAGCTGATCCATCAGGAGACGAGGACCTGGGTACATACAGGGACTTACTTGGGAAAGTTGAGTTAGTTTATTTGTTGCTATTCATTTCAAAATTACATGTATTTTAAAATTTCTTCTCATGTATATCACTATATGCTTATGAAAAAGGAAATTTCAGCAATACAGAAGTTTATGGAAGGAAAAATTTAACATAATCCAGAAGTCTCTTTTCCCCTCAAGTAAAAACTAAATTGTTGTTTTGTGAGTTTCTTGGATCTCCTAAATTCATTTTCTCTTTCTTAGTTTTAGTGTGCTAGTACATGTGCGTAGTGTGTAAAGTTCCCTTCCCTTGTGTGGAGTTGACACCTTACACCACACATCTTCCTCCCCTTTCCCTTCCCTCCCTCACCTGTCCCCCACACTTGTCCCTTTCCTCTTCCTAAGCTGTCTTCATCTTTATGCTGGATTTCTCATAGAAAAGGAACAATGTGATATGAGACAACTTTTAAAAGTTTCTGGTGACATTTAAGGTTTATAAGAACTCTGTGGAAGAGCTTTAGGAAAACAAGCTTGTGCCGTGCGTGGTAGTGCATGCCTGTGACCCCAGCACTTAAGCGGCCAAGGCAGGAGAAGCTCTGGGAGTTCAAGGCCAGCCTGCACTACATAGCCAGGCCCTGTCTCAAAACAAAACAAGCTCATATTGAGAATAATCCATGCTTTTATGTATTTTATAGTTTTATAATTATAGCATATAATATGTGATTTGCTCAAATCAGTAATATTAGTAGTATCAAATGTTACATAATTTTTAAATTATCTTGACTGTTTTTATATATAAATATATATACACATATATATGTTGTTTCTTTCAGCTTTTAATGCTAATGAGACAATATGATGTTTACACATGTGTGTCTTATTTATTTTACTAATGAGTATGGTCTCAAGTTGTATCCTTTTACCTATAAAAGTCTCCAGTTTGTCCTTTATGATTCAGTAGTGCTCCATTGCATAAAAACACTACATTTGTTTTTATCCATTCCTCAATCACTGGGTATTTAGGTTTTTTCCAAGATCTGGCTATTATAAACTGTGCTGCTATAAACATGAGTGCACATGTATCACTGTGGTATGATGTTCTTAATTTTTTTGGGAAGACACCCAGTTGGGAATAGCTAGACTGTGAGCCCTCCAATCCTAGATTTTTGAGGAATCTACACTGATTTCCCAGTGGTTGCACCAGTTTACATTCCCACCAATGTGAAGAAGGGTTCCTTTTTTCCCACAGCCCCTCCAGCATTTGTTATTGGTTGATTTCTTGATCCTGGCCATTCTTTCCGGGGTGTGGTGAAATCTCAGTGATGTTTTCATTTGCATCTCTGAATGATCAGTGATGCTGAACATTTTTTCACATCTCACAGGTTATATAATTGACTGGTACTGGGTTTGTTGTTTTTAGGGATTTTTCTCTCTCTTTTCAAAGCCAGGCTTCTTGAAGCATGATTTCATATTTAGTGTAAAATTTACACTAAAATTTAGCAGTGTAATTCATATTTAGTGTAAAATTCTTAGTGTTGATGAACATACCTTAATGTAACTGGCTGTTCATGCTGTGTAAGAAGTGTGAGGCATTTGCAGTGCTGACCAGCCTGTCTCTTGCCCCCAGATGCAGAAGGAGGCCCTCTGCACATCGTGCGCTCCTCTTGTGTGACTAAGGAGCCGCTCCTGAAGTTGGCCTTGACCAAGGTACCAGCTTTCTGTCTAACTCCTGAATATGCTAAGTTATGTCTGTTCCCTTCATGTTTAGTGCTCCAGTTTTTCTCCTTTGAAAGTGTGCTTTATCCTTGGGTTGACTGCGATGAATTTGAAAGCATCTGCACACACCCGTTAACTTTCTGGTTTCCCTAGGGAAACCAGACAAGTGGTTTGGACAAGTGGAACAGAAAAGCTATGCTGTGTTCTGAAGCAGAGTGTATTATCATCCAGTACACAAGCATTTCCCCTGCAGTTCAGATTTGTCCATTAGTATTTCCTCCAGAGTAGTTCTTTTCATCTGTAGGATGGGAGATGTGGTTTAAATCATGTTCTTTACCTATAAGAAATGTGTTTTATAGTGTTTTAATAGCATACTTTAATAAGTAAAAAATGGATGTTTATTCAGTACATGGAATTTTAGTGTTTGTAATCCATTGGTTTAATTACCCACTGTTTGTAGGCAGACAGTGATGGACCGGAATTTAAAACTGTTCATGACAATACCAAACAGAGACTAAAGGTAAGCTGATAATGATTAAATGTAGCTTCATAGCCATTTTGAGTTGTAAGGTTGTGCTAACATTAGAATATTGTGAAAATAAAAATAGATTAATTTTGTCGATAAAGCCAGTGCATATAGAATTAAAATACACTTTTTATAAAGTTAATTTGATTTATAAAGAGATTGCTTGTTTCTCAGATGTAAATTGCTCTTTACTTATACAACAAATAATGTATTCTCAAGGAAATGCTGTCCATAGTTATTTGGCCTGATACTGATTCAGCATTAAATGTTAGCATTGTGTGTTGGCGTTAGGATTAAGGACGTTGTTCACATTCCCTTTGTGCAGATGGGTCAGTGTTGGGATGCTTCCTATACATTTTCTTAAAACTCAAACCCTGTGGACAATAGAATTATGTTTGCACACAGAAGTGGGAAGAGTATTGGTTTACTGACTGATTACAATTAACATAATAGTGTTTCTAAGAATTGATGCTGGTAGTAATTCATTTTTTTAAGGGCCTTTCTTTAATTGAACTGCTCTTGTGCTAGTTGTGTGTGTTGAAACTTAACACAAATGTTACTATGTCTTACTCTGCCTCTCTGTTTTCTTAGGTTTCATTTTCATCCTTAGACATATTACTTCATTTAGAAGCTTTACTTTCCCTTATGGATTTTTTGTCATCGGCCGTTCCATCCTCTGAGTCGTCTTCTAGGAAGGAATCTGAGCTAAAACCACTTGTAGGGGAGTCCAGAAGTATTGCCATCAAAGCTGGTATTAATTTTTGAGTAATGGTCAAATGCTTTCTCTCATATAATACTGTAATGTATTTTAAGCTAAGAAGATACTTACTATCTTGATGTTACTATACCTGATTTGACAGTTTAAGTTAGTTTTGAAAGAACTCAAAATTTTTCCTTATAGGATTGTACATCAGTTTATTGAAATGTTTTAAATAAATGTTGTTTGATGGTGTTTTTTTTTTTTTTTTTATTTTACTGGCTAGATAGCATCTTTTTTGCATTGACATCTCTTTGCATTCTTCAGTGCAATAGAAATGAGAAAGGAAGAAGTTAAAGTTCGAATGCAGTCACGCATAGTTACAAAATTGTATTGCGTCCAGTCCTGTCTAGTGCTGAGCAGGCTTCAAGCCTTGTGCGCACTGAAGGAATCTCACAGAGAAGATGGACTCATTCTGTTTCTAAATAGATCTGGGGACATGTTTGCTAGGCAGATACCTTGAGCTGTGAAATGTTAGCTCTGAAGTATCTACAGTCAATAGAGAATGTGTATTGGTTTGTAGAGCAAGCATCATTTTGGTTTTTCACATTGTATGATATGAACTTGTAACATACAGTAATTCAATTAGAATAGATTGGTATTACTGGGATCTTTAGAATAAGACTGTTATTACCATTACATCTGATACAAGGATCTGATTTTTTTTTAACCTTGGAAGATAGCGAATTGTTCTAAACTAGAGTAAAAGCGTTTTGCCCATTTTATTGTTAATTTGCTTGCAACAGCAGTACAGTATCTAGAGGTAATAGCCTTGGATTCTTCTGTTATAACATATAAATAGAATACATAGAAAAATAGTTGAATACATGAAAAATAAACATTTAAAATTACAATAACCTACAAGCAATTTTAATTCATAGAAACAGTCTTGTGGTTTTGCTGTATGATTGGTCTTCATGGTTTGATGTTGCCACATTTGGTATTAGGGAAAAAACCAGCTTATCATCATGTAATGGGGATTAATTACTAATACATATCCTGATGGTTTTGCAGTTTAATAGGAAAGAACTTTAAAAGAACTGTAGTCCTTTATATTTATATCTTATCCATTCTGAATTTATTTTACAATTCTTTATAGAGCCATTGCATATACTGTAGTAAAATTGGATTGCTTCCATAGTTAAATAACATGTATAATAAGTGCCATAGTAAATAAAATGAACTGTGTTAACTAGTCAACATATTTTAGTTCTGTATTAGTTACTGTTTTAATATATGACAGGTTTTAAAATCAAACTTTTAGACGAATAGAATAGAATTCTAATTTAAAGTGTTTTATTTTATTCTGGAAGGAAAATCAGTGAAATTTTCGTGTCATGAATAACACAATCAGGATGTTAACAGTAGTTGTGTTTACTCTTAATTTGAAGGGAAACTGCTATTTTGGGTTGGTTTTTGAAAATTGACTCAAAGTCACATTTTATCTTAATGGAGAGCTTTTTGGCTCCTCCTAGTACAATTTTATTTTATTGAATTTGAGATTATTTTGTGTGTTCTATCATCTTTACACTTTGCCAATCACAAATTTTCTATTACTTTTTAGTATCTGGCACCATTTCTAAAGAGGATATGTTCGATTTAAAGGTTACAGCTGAATTAGATGCTATTAATGTTGTTGTCTGTGATCAGAAGTGTTCTATAGCTGATGTTAAAATACATGGTGAGTAATTCTATTTTGTTATATAAACATCCAGCAAAAGTGAGCTTGTAGGGGTGAATTTCTTATGAGTTCAAACATTGTTTTCTTACACTGAAGGTTAAAGGTATATTTGGAGATGTTTGTAGTAAATTTGTTATAATTCTTTTCTGACTTGAGACATTCCATGTGTATTTTAAAAATTTCAGATTATATCTGAGGCCTTAATTTGTTTCTGTACTTGTATTTTTAGAATAATCTGATAATTGAGACATCACAGAATTTTTAAAAAATAGTTTATTTATTTTGCCTTTTCCCCGTATGTAGCATAGGCAAAGGAGTTTCTGAAAGACACTTTGTGACCTTTTGATGTTGTCGGTTTGAAAGAAGAATGAAGCAACACATTACCCTTCCTCCTCTCCTCTTCTTTTCCTTCTTTCCTGTCTTTCCTTTGTGGGATTGAATCCAGAGGCTTTCCACTGAGCTATATACTCTCACTCTAGTTTTTAAACGTTTTGTAATTTTGAGCCAGGAGAACTTAATTTCTTCTGAAGTTGCTCAGTTGCCCTGGCTGGGCTTGAATTTGGGATCCTCCTGACTCAGCTTTCTGGAGTACTGGGATTATAGGCGTCCACCTCCAGGTCTGGCTAGGTGTTTTGTTTATTTGGTTTTAAACTCACAACTTTTATGTAAGATGCATGAAGTACTTAAAGGTGTAACCTGTCTTACATACCTCATACGTGAATACTGGTATAACAATACCAGTATGTCTAATAATAGCTTGTGTTGACTCTGTATGTTAGTAGTATGTTACTGAACACAGCACTGCTCACTTGACTCATCTGGATTGAATGAATCCTTTGTGAAAGTCTTGTCTTCCCTAGGAATGGACGCCTCTGTTTCTGTGAAGCCAAAACAGACTGATATGTTTGCCAGACTTCAGAATATCATAGTAACAAATGTTGATTTGAAGTCCATTCACAAAAAGGTAAAAATTGATTTCTCAACTGAAATGTCTTCTGTGTTTTGTATTTGAGATGCTTTTTTGTTGTTGTCCAATGCATTTACTAGTCTGTCACATGAGGCCTTCTCTAAGGGTGGGGATATAGATGGTGACCACCTGCTTTCCTGTCATGTGCACACTAGGCCTTCTGATTACTTCTGAAAGTGCAATGATGGACTGATACTGCCTGTAGTAAAGGGTTTTTTATAACGATACGAAAAAAGTTATTGTCAAATAAGTTGGGTTAACTAATAATGTTTAAGGCTGAATCGGGGGTCACTTTCTCTAATGAGGAACTTTGTGATACAGAGAAGGGCCTGCAACTCTCCGGTGCTAAGCCAATGATCTCACCCTTTCAGGCTGTCTCCATCTTGGGAGAGGAAGTCTTCCGGTTCCAGATGACTCTGTATCCAGACGCCACAGAAGGAGAAGCCTATGCCGACGTGTCTAAAGTAGATGGCAGACTTAGTCTCAAAGTGGGTTGTATTCAGATCGTTTACGTTCATAAATTCTTCATGTCTCTGTTGGTAAGTGTATGTTTCAGTATGTGTTTATTTCTCATTGGGGCCTAAATAATTGCCTGTACTCCTGAACCCAGGGAGTCCAGGTCTTCACAGTGGGCTGTGTTAAACACCCAAACACCAGCCAGATTACTGCAGTCAAAGATCTTTAGATGATGGTTAACTAAGTGAATTTTAAAACTCATTGGTAAGTGTACAAGCTATGTTTCTCCAGCATTTTTTTAGGTGTGTATTTTACAGGTACTTTTTAATTTAGGACTTTTTAGTAATACTTGTTTATGGGAATGCTTGTAGAGATGTTTAGCTAAAAAAACTTTTAAAGGAAGTTTGGCAAGTATCTGAAGAACTAATATTAGAATTTACAGCTTTTGCTTATATTTGTGATCACTAAGACCATAGAATTCTTTTGTTTTTATCGGTCATGGAAGTAGCCTATGCTGAAAAGTTTTAAGTCTGCTTACTGCTTTTAGCAGGGTTGCTAACCAGAGCTTATCTTTCATGAATTTCTCTCTGAACTGTCATGTTCACTTGTGTAGAAAGTGAGTTATTTCGGGAGAAGAGGAAGAGATTAAGTTTATGACAAATGGTGGATATTAAGAACATGAGTTGTAAGAGCAACTGTTTCTTTGCTGGGAAGAATCTTTCTGGTTGCGTGGAGATGAAAATGCATCCTACCTAAATAAAGAAGTTTTGATTCTTAGTCATGATTGCAGAATTGTAGGTAGTTAACCATTTGTGTCCATCCATATGCAGTACATTAGAAACAAACTCAGTAATAAGCTTCCTGAACCCTCATTTTTAAAAGTAGACTGTATTTACTGCGACCTAGAGGTACAGAATAGAACTTACTGTTGGGGAGATAAAGTGCTGTCCTCCATTCCTTTCCTTGCATGTGGCATAGTTACTAAGAAACATTTTAAAAAGAATCATATCAGAACTTCATCATAAAATTAATGGTTAAAAATAGAAATAAAAAAAGAATAAAAAATATAAATGAAAGTTAAGAATCTTTACTCCCTGGAGGTAGCTGTTGTTAATAGCGCAGGGTATATCTTCCTAGACTTTACTCTTCTCCACGTACACAATCATAAATAATCTCTTTTATTATGCTTATTTAGTTGTTCATTTTGCAGCACGTACTTTTGAAAGTGTTTTCCTTTGGAGAACAAACATCTTTTGGGGGGAAGTCTTTTAACTATCATTCTCTTCCAACAGAATTTCCTCAACAACTTCCAAGCTGCCAAGGAAGCTTTGAGCACGGCTACCATGCAGGCTGCAGAGAGAGCTGCTTCTAGTGTGAGGGACTTGGCCCAGAAGAGCTTCCGCCTTGCGATGGATGTGGACCTGAAAGCACCGGTTATTATTATCCCTCAGTCTTCAGTGTCGTCTAACGCTGTGGTGGCAGATCTCGGCTTAATCAGCGTGGAAAACAGCTTTAGCTTGCTTCCTGCAGAACGTTACCCTCTCCCTCCAGTCATTGATAAAATGAAGGTCCAACTCACTCAATTGAAGCTGTCCAGGTAAAATTATGTGTGTAACTGTCATAATTTGCTAGAAAGAAGATTTTTACATAGTTTTCCTAGAATTAAAATAGTGATATTTTACTCTCATTGTTTAATTATGAAACCATAATCATTTTTTGACTAATTGTCAGTATAATGGTGTGCTTTATAATGGTGGTATTTTGTAGTACCAAGTTTAGAATGTTGTTTTCCATTCTGTGAAAACTTACATGTTAAAAGATATCAGCTTACTAGCTGGGATTAGTGGTTCATGCCTGTAGTACTTGAAGCAGGAGGATCACTTGAGCTCACAAGTTCCAAACTATGCTGTGTATTATAGCAAGAGCCTATCTCAAGGAACAAAGAAAAAAAATTTATGGAGAATGCTACAGAATGTATGTACTTGCTCAGAAATACATCTTCATTTCATTTGCTCATAGCTAGTTCTTCCTAAATTTGTAGTAAGATTTAGTATTTGTAGTGTGGTGCTTAAAGGATTTTTGAATCCAGATGGGAAGGTGTTGACTCTGTTTAGTGGCCAGAGTTCTTATTTCCTCGTGCAAATGGCTGTTTGTAGGCAAGTTAGAAATGTTTATTGCCATGTGAGTCACTTTAGATTTGACGTGTTTTTCTCTTTGGATTTGGAGAAGTAACATATTGAGGACTGAGTATATGATTGCTTCATTTATTTTGTTTTCACAGAGTACAAATATGAGATACTAGCTGCTGTATCATATAGTTTTTGTGAAAGATAGCAAATGATACAGTGATAATTTTTGGAAGTTATGTCTTTGTTTTTGATAACTATATATAAGCTTTATTCTGATTTGCTCTGATTTATGGAAAGAAATATGTTCTAAAAGAGTTCTGATAGTAGCTTTTATGTATTT
The DNA here is from genome assembly GCF_034190915.1 of Cavia porcellus. Classification (NCBI taxonomy): domain Eukaryota; kingdom Metazoa; phylum Chordata; class Mammalia; order Rodentia; family Caviidae; genus Cavia; species Cavia porcellus. The sequence continues at coordinate 2,844,092 of NW_026947521.1, read as the reverse complement.
AGGAAGGTGCCTTGTGGAAACTCTTAAACAGTGTGGGATATTGTCATTTTAAATGTCAATTTAAAGCGTATATGGAAGCATGATCTTGTTTCTCCTCTCAGAACTATCTTGCAAGCTGACTTGCCACAGGATGACATTGAAATCTTAAAACCAGTAAACATGCTTTTGTCTATACAACGAAACTTATCAGCAACCTGGTACATGGAAATTCCCGGGATCGAGATAAAAGGAAAGTTAAAACCTATGCAGGTATGCGGATCACATGAGATAGATGGCCGTTGTAGGTGGACCTTCATGGTGGATCACAGTGCAGTTCTAGTGTATTAAAAGAGATGCTTTGTATCAAGTGAGAGCACCCTTGTCGCTTGCTCTTTTATTACATTTTAATTAGCTGTGTGGTAAAACTAGCAAGAACGTTGAAAGAGCTGGTACAGTGGCTCAGGTTTCAGGCCAGTTGGTGCAGTTGAGGGCCTGCAGATGTAGCCCTGTGGGGGAGCACTTGACCTAGCAACATGCGTGTGTGTGTGCACACATGCACACACAGGAGAGGGGATGGGGTCTAAGATAAACCTGTTGAGTCTGCTGAAACTACTGTTCTTAATTTTGGAAAATTCTATTAAAATTTTAGTGCGTTTAAATTGTAAGAGAATGAAAAGTGATGTTCACGTACCACAGAGATTTTTTAGTTGTGATTTTCTTTTTAAATTAAAGTTTTTCGATTGACACAATATTTGTACAGTGACGGAGTAGTATTTTCAGGTGTAGGAAGCCTCCTGGAGTATCACTTTGAGTAGGCAGAGGTTTGTGTTGGTAGCAGAGCAGTGAAGCAGTGTCTCAGAGGCAGTCTTTGCAGGTGTTGTGCCAGCTCCCGGGAGCAGGAGAGACCGGGGACAGGAGCTATGGGAGTGTACTAGCCCTGTGGTTCTCAAGTACCCGTGTGTGAAGTGGGAAGCTCTACAGCACGTGTCAAGATAGTGGGGAGAGAGTAAGCAAATTGAACGAGTAAAAAGCCAACCAAACTATAATGTCAGTAGCTTTGGTATCCGTGGTTATTCTAGGGTTGGTTCTGTGATAAGAAGGGGTTGGAGGAGCATTTAGGAAGGCATTTAAAGTAGAAGCTTGTTGTGCAAATGGAAGGTTTTTAAGTAGATGTCCCAGTGAGTACAAGTAGATGTATTAAATGAGAAAGAGTGGCTGAATGATTGATACTCCAGAGCATGGGTTCTTTCTTTCAGTTCACAGAGCACTATATATTGCAGAGTTTTTTCTCTGAAGTTGTAGGGTAGTCTGTATTCCAGACTATATCTTCTGTGCCTCAATTTCTCCTTATTGCTAAGATATTAGATTCCAGGACAATATTTGATTCTTCCTTTCAAAGATTGTAGAGTTACAGATTTCCTGAAAGCAAAAGTAAAATGTAAATGTCTTTCAATGGGAGAATGTGGATAAAATTATAATTAGTCACATTTGGGAATTATAAAGCATCTAAAATAAATGAACCAGAATTATAGCATATCTTAAAGATAAAAATGAAAAAAATTAATTGCAAAATGATAGTACAGTTTTATGTTACTTGAAAATATTTTAACAAGCAAGGGTTGCATAAGTTATAGGATATGTAGTAATGGTAAATGTTAGAAAGCATTCATGAAAATAATTGTCGTACTCGGGATGGAGTCTTTCCATGGATGTGGGAACGGGCTCTCACAGAGTTGCATGGAGGATTCAGCTATGTCTGTAAAGGGAAAAAGATCTGAAGGAAATGTGGTAACTGTTAAGATTTGATGAAGCCAGGTGGTAGGCACATGGGAGGATTATAGTATTTTCTTTTTCTTTTATGCTTGAAATATATCAAAAGGAAAAAGGAAAAAAGCAGTAAATCCAGCAGGTTAGCATCAAAGTATGATCATTATTTTACCCAAAGGGCTCTTGTTAATTCAGTAGTGCAGCCACACTGGAAAACATTTCCACAACCCGATCTGTCAGTGAGTCAGGCCTGTTGAATCACTTAGGCTTTGGGCACGGTTCGTGTAATTTCCTGGGTCAAGGGTGCTGCTGAGAAAGATATCAGGCAAGTGACACCAATAAATTCTTTTCAGTATATTGTTTGACAGTTCTTGAAGAACTTTGGGCCACCTTTCAGAATTATCGTGTAGCCTTCCTGAAGGTCGGTGTAGTAGGCGATCTATAGCTCTTTTGTTCAAAGCACACAGGGTGGTGAGGTCAGCTGCCCTTTGGGCTACTGTGATAACTTGGTTGGTATCCAGATAGGAATGGACACTGAGGAAGTTCTAAGGAATTGGTGTTATTCCTGTTATCCAAGGACTGGGGCTGAAACAAACAAGAAGTCCCTGATCATTGCCTTGTGCAAAAGTATCTCCTTATTTTCATTGAGGAGGGGTACTAGGCAGTGTTGCAGGCTGAAGGGATCTAATTTAGGGGACACAGGTTACCGTCGCATCCGGAAGTTGACTGTGCATGTGTACGTGTTGGTGTGAGACCATGTGTAAGTTCTGAAAACAAAGTTTTACGATTCTGGTGTCTGGAAGTGAAATTTACAAAAGATAGAATAAGAAAGTACTGATTTAATAGACTTTAATAGCCAGTAGCAAGTGTGTTGTTCTGCAACACTGTGTAAGGAAGATACTACTATTCTTGTTTTAAGACTAACAGACTTGATATAAGAAAGCTAAGAAAACCCTGCCAGCATCACAGCTTGAAAGTGTTAGGGTGCTGCAATCTGATCTACTTAAGTCCGAAGCCTTGCTGTTTTGTATTTTTATAAATATAAAATACTCTTTTGTAAAGTTAAAAGATGAAAAGATGCTACCTTCCTAGTGTGTGTTTTGGTTTTAGAAAATATTTTGTAGTTATGTTCGTTGTTATTGTAAGAGGTATTATTTTTGATATGTTAAGATAGTCTATGTATGTCCAGGTGCATATGTACTGTGTGAACAGAGCTACAGAACAGGAGAAAATCTTATTTTCTGTTGGAGACTAGAAATCAAACTGTACCATCTGGTGTTGAACTTGTTGGAGCAGAGTGAATACCGTAGGAGGAGGAGCAGATGGGGCCTGGAAGAGAGATGGAGTGGGCATGAGAAGGTGGGATCTTGGAAGTGAGTTCAGGCCTGTGAAAGGGACAGCTAGGCGGAGGCCAGGCAGCATGGTGGTGAGGCAGGGCCTGGCTATGGGCAGAGCAGAGGGTGCCTCCCAGGAGAGGTGTCTCACACTGGACAGGTGGCAATCTTCTCTCCACTCCTCCTCCCAACTCCCAGTCTGTCCATCACCATCTCTGTTTCTCTCTCTTTTTATTTTTGCAGTGCTGGGGATTGAACACGGGTTGCACGTGCTGGTTAAACACTCTGTCAGTGAGCTACAATCTTACCCCATCTTTATTTTTAAAAAAATGCAAACAGTTGGTTAAATTTAATTATGTATGTATGTATGTATGTATGTATGTATGATATTCTGGATTTTTTATTACTTTATATTGACAGTTATTGCCTGTTTCCAGGTTGCTCTCAGTGAAGATGACCTAACAGTTCTAATGAAAATTTTGCTGGAAAATCTTGGGGAAGCTTCTCCACAGCCAAGCCCTGCACTGTCTGCTCAGGAGGCTGTGAGAGTGAGGAAAGATATTCCAAGTGGACCAGACTACCTGAGAGGTAGAAATAGATGAAGATGCTTGCTTGATGACTGAAACATTGTTGTCGGTACCCTCTTTATACTGAGTGCCCTTTAATTTTGCATTCCTTGTTGGGCAGTGTACTGGGGAGGGCCTGTGGCAGCTGCCTCTGGAAACTCTCAGGGGGAGGGGATCTGCCCATCATCTGTGACGAGAGGATGAGCCTCATTCTTGCCACATGATCCGTGTTTGCCCTGACTTGTGAAAGCTGCATTTGCAGAATTCCCCAGGCACTGAACTTGGGATCATTTGCAGGCAGTGCACACTGAGAGGAAGTCAGTAGGCAAGCAGTGTGGCCTGGTCCCAAAGTCCTTGGGAGAGAAAAGGGACTTGGTGTGGTGTCACCACCCGTGGGTGACTGAACCCTGAGAAAGAAGCTTTACTTACCTGATGTGGAGAAGGATACAGTCATATGAACTTCAGCTCTGTTTCATATTATTAAACTGAACTTTCAGAAAGCACTGAACCGGGCTGGGGGTTTAGCTCAGCGGCATAAGCGCCTGCCTTGAAAGCAGGCAGTCGTGAGTTCGATCCCCAATAAAAAGGAAAAAGACAAAAAAAAAAAAAGCACTAAACCTTTTAAATTCAGCCATTTTAAAATGATAGTTGTTGTAGAATAAAAGTTTCTTTTACTTTCTTAAACAGATTCTATCAAATACAGTTTTTTGAAGTCATTAGAATGAACACCAGATGTTTTATTAGAATGCAAATAGGTTACTATTTCCATGCTGAAAAGAGGAAGTACCCTTTGCTTTTGTAATAAATGGTGCTGGGCGGTTATGTATGTGCTTGCAAATGCTCTCAGATCATCAGTTTAATTGGTAAAACTGCCAAGAAATAATACCATACTAACACTGCTTGTATAGGTGGACTGACATGTTTTGGAATTAGGGATACCACAGATGATGGGAACATTTTGCAGAACAGGTTTCTGGTTTAAGTAGTTAGTTATTTGTGTTGCATAGCTTAGTGAGGCCAACACGTTCTCCTTCATTTGGCTTTATACTGCCTTCTAAAGTGCTGGGGGAGCAGAGTGTCTCAGACAGGAGCTGTGTAGACAGGAACAGAGCATACATGACAAGCATGCTTTTTGGTTAATGATCTCGTTAGATCCGCCTGTGATCAGATTTGTTTTCCATTCTCACTGATGTTCATGTGGAACTTGGGAAAATTTGAGTTCAGATGCGAGCCACAGAGGTGAAGATTGCAAAGGTGGTGAAGATTGGAATGTAAATTATTTTTAGGAAAAGTGGAGAAAAAAAGACTTTCCAGTTTGGAGAAACCTACCTGGTTAAAATTATGGAGCGCTTCCTTTTGTAGAATTTGTAAGATAAGAAGCTCCTATACTGTAACCAATAGAGAGAAACAGTCTCTGAGAGAATCATTGAGTCTCTTTGCAACTGAAGGCAGGCTTTGTCTGTCCTGTCTAAAGATGAGAAAAAAGACTAAATTTTTTTTGAAGTCTCTCTCATCTCAAAATTCCTAAGTTTCCCCCCAGCTTCCATCATATTTGAGCTCTGATGCTACCGCTGAGTTATATCCTATACTTTCTGAAGGCAGAGGTGAGCAGTGTGGGTATTTAAAGGTAGTAAGACTTGTGCTCTGCAGCAAAGCTTTTACTGCCTAACCTGGGCCCACATGTTCCGGCTTTCTGTGCCTTCTGTCTCGTAACCTCTTGAGGATGGTTGGAAACAGGCAGGTGAAAATGCCTTGATATGAAAAATGATAACAAGTGATCTTACACTGAAGAACTGTTAAAACTGCCTTGAAATACTGTTTAGTCTCCCCTTTGCCACTTTGCCCTGTACTAAATATAAGGTAATCATTGCTGCTTTTATATACTGTCACATAATATGATTTAAAGAGTACTGGAAGGAATAACATAAATTTAGTATAGCCAATTATTATCTCAGCTTTTAAAATATGTATGAAATAATGTGCTTACTTAAAATCTTTATAATTTTAATTTTCATGTTTAAACCATCAGAACAAGAAGATTTGACAGACTTAAAGCCTTCTGTGGACCAGACCATCACACTCCAATTTGACTTTCATTTTGAATCTCTGTCCATTATCCTTTATAACAGTGACATCAGTCAGGTATGTAGTAAAGTGTCTGGTGGGGATGCATTGTTGCTCTTGGTATTTGTTTTAAGAATAGTTGCCTGCCGACAAGGAAGCCATCCCCACGCCTCTCTGCCAACCCCTTAAGCAACTGGATGCCACTCGGGCTCAGAGAACAATAGCTAAAGTAGGGAAGCGGCCCCAGGCTGGTAGTCTGAACAGCTATTAGGGGATAACAATGTGCAGTATAGTAACAATACTGGATTTCCTACTGTCCTATCACTGTTTTGTTTTGTTTTGTTTCATTTTACTGTTCTGTTTTACTCTCTTTAAAATTAAAAGAAAACACTAGCGTTTTGTCACTTAAGTATTCATTAGGAAGTGTTAAGGTATCTGCCAGTGTTGGTTGTCCTATGCCACATGTGCATGTGCTGATTCTGCTGCCAGTCTTCTCTGGATTTCTATTTTTAATCTCAGTAGGTCGAGGTATACCAGTTCTTTCTAGCTAACATGGACACCAAAGTGTGTTTTGATCTGCACTAATAGAGGATTTTTATATGTGCAATTAATTATATGTTCCATTTTATGACATAGCTAAATACATATGTGTAGATACCTATTTAAGAATAATTTAATGGCTTTAGAGCTTTGGACGATTATTCTGAAATTCATGATTGTCTATGAATGTAAACAGTGATTGTGTTTCTATAAAATGAATGTTATATATAGTGAATTTGTATTAATAATACTATTAATAAGTTTAAGAACCAAAGTCTAATTCTGTAATGGTGGACGCTAATGTTTCAGTGGTGTTTTTGAAGGCTGTGTTTTTTATTATATTCTGTCCTATAATATTTTTATTCTATCAATTATGCCATATGTTAATACCTATTGTGCATATGTAATTTACATAAATCTATGAATTTTTAGGTATTACATCTGTTAATGTGCATTTTCATATACTGATTTCATACTGTTTTCTAAGATTAAAGCAGTGTACTATTTGTACGTTGTTACTGTTGAACTTTGGTTTAGTGTCCATGATTTATGCAGTGAGCTGTCTTAATTTCTGCTGTCCAGTCTGCGTGAAACCATCAGAGAATGTCCTTACAGGAAAGGAGCAGTTAAAAGAACCTTGATTTCATCTAAGGACTACTATCTGTTGGTTCCTCAGCCTTCAAATTTTCATCTCTTCTTTTACTTCTTTCCTTGTTTACTTTTTGTATTCTTTTAGACACTGAGTACCGTCAAGCTTTTCTTGTCAGTGTACATTGTCCTTTCCTGTCTGTTTTCACTGCTGCTTGTTGTGCAAGACTCTTCCTCAGCTCACACTTGTACTGCAGTGGCTTTGTTTGATTTGTCTTAGACATTGGTGCAATGTCCAAGTGTCATAAGTATATCTCCAGTGGCCACTTATAACTTCCTGTTCTCCTTACAGGGGTTCTGTCTTACAGTGTGTGAGTGTCCCCTTAGGAAAAAATAGGTCTCCAAGTTGTCTACATCAGGAGCCATATTAGGAAAGGTAGTGTCTTGTGATTACTAGTTGTGACTCGGGTCATTTCTGTCAATAGTTAAAGAACAAAAGTTGCAAAATAGTTCTCTCTTCATAAGGTGAAGGCATTCAAAGCTTACTGGCAGTAATGTCATTTTAACCTACTTACATGCAGTCTCCTACCTGGAATGAAAGGAATTGTGGCCTTCTAACCACTGTGTCTGACTGCAGGTCATTGGTGCTATTCACAAAGCCATGGTGTCTAGTGAGCCACTGTGGCTGATAGGGTTGTTGGTTGATCAGTTGGGTCAGGTCTGTTCTTTGTAAAATCTGGGCTTACCTGGAGTATGTGGACTTACGTTATGGTGGAATGAAGACTGAGGCCCCCATTTCTAGAACTGAAAGTGCAGATCATCATTTGAGCCCTAAGGCATCCATGTGTCCTTCTATCCTCATTGCCTATGTTGTTTAACTAGAATGTTCAAGCTTATAGTTTTCCCCCCATGTAAGACCCAACTGGAAGATAATACACCTTGAAAACTGGAGACCAAAATTGTCATCCTAATCCACATATCCTCACTTTACCCCCCTTAAAGAGCAGCAAGAGTGTAGTGATGGCAGGTAAGGGACAGATAGGCTGTTGGGGCTGGCATTTTTCATCTCTGGTTTCCAAGGCTGATTATTTTTTGGCTAGGTCTCATTTCCAGGGAAGGAGGGCAGGTGCCCTGTGCCCTGAGAGTACCTCACATGCTCACGCTTTCCCCGTGTGGACATCTTTCCCTTTATTTGGTCTTCCTCATTCTCCACCACACAGTTATGTTCTTAACCTGCAGCCTACAGCAATTAATTTTACCTCTCCGAGTTTTTACTGTTTGTACTTTTTATCTAACTACTTTATGTGCTTTGTGGAAGTTCGGATGCTAATAAATATTAATAAAAATTAATATATATCGCAAGGTATGTAGTTATTTACAACTTGTAGCATCTCGTTGGACTGTTCTTTTTAATGTACTTCTAGTTTATTCTTTCAACTAAGGTGTAAAATCACTGAGATCAACAGTAAGGCTTATTTTTTCTTATAAAGTCCCTAGTTCTTATCACCGTTGTTTACAGAAGATCTCATTAATGTTTATTAGCTGAATTGCATATTATCTGATAAAACTATTTGCTAATTAGTCACACTTGCTTCAAACTATATCAGGTTACTTTTAATATATTAACCATTGTTGAGGATCAGGACACATACGCATTTATTTGTATGTACGTATGTACTCATAGACAATGCTTAACTGTTCCGTTTATGTGTTTTCCCACCTGTGCTTTGAAAATTTATGAGATTGATTTGTGTTTTAGCTCTGGGTTAAATATGTTTAATAATATTACATAATTTTTAAAGCTAATTGATTCTTTTGTTTGAAAAATGTACCGCAGGAGTCCAAACTTGCATTTCATAATGATAGTTTTCGTCTTGGTGAGCTCAGACTGTACCTGATGGCCTCTGCAGGGAAGATGTTCAAGGATGGCTCAGTGAATGTCAGCCTTAAGCTGAAGACATGCACCCTTGATGATCTCAGAGAAGGCATCGAGAGAGCCACGTCCAGGTCTGTCAGTTCGCAGGGTGCTGGATGCCGCTCACGGCTAACCCTGAACCTGGCATCACTGCAGGCTTTGCTGTGCTTGGGTTCTTCAAAAAATATTTGTGTCTTTTTGGTCAGACCTTTAATCTGAATTGCATCAAGAAGTAATGCTAATATCGGATTCAGCTGCTGGGATGGTTATATTAAATGAAAGTTTATTAATAAATTGGAGTACTGTCTTAAAAATGGAACTACCACAGTGTGAGTTTTAGTAGTTAAATATGTGGTGATATATTTTTTTCAAATTATCTCCATTCACCAGAATCATGTTTTAAAAATCCTTAAAGTTATGACTTTTTCCTTTGTCTTATTTTGTCTGTCTTTTAAAACACTTCTACAAAATTTCTGTCACTTTTAATAGAAGTAGAATCCCAAGCATAATCACATTATCAACACATTTTTGACAGAATCAGCCTACTGTGAAGTTAGAAACGTGTAACTTCAGTAGCCTAATAATTTTTTATTCCTTTTTGAAATAATGAGACATGTACTATTTTTTACTTACTGGTTTTCTTTGGAGAAAAGCTGTGTTGCTACTTACTCTTGTATTCTATTGAGTACGTATTGGATAGTGCTAAACCCCGTATTTCCTGGAGAAATAAATGAGTAGCGTGGCCATGCAGCAGTTTTTCTCCTATGGGAATTTTACGTCGAGGGAACTGTCCGCAGCTCTCTAGATGGGGTGATAAATGTCGAAACCTGTTAGGTAGCCTGGTCTTTACAATACATGTGGAGCTGCATAGGAACTGTCATTGCAGACCCTTGATAAACGTGTGCTGATTTGAGTTGCATGAAATACCTTTGGAATTCAAATGTAGAGGATGATTTTTGCAGATAAATTCTTTTAGGAAGATGAATTCTTTTATTTAGTGAAATATTGGGACTGCGTTTGTACATTTTGATATTTGCTCAAGTCATTTCTAGTAATCATATTTCTTTAGTATTAAATTGTGATTATAAAATATAATTGCTTAATCCCATGCACCTTGTTTGGGAAATGGGGAAACATGTTTTGGTTACTAGTTGGTTTATTATATCCAGTTAACACTGTCCTATTTTATGTTCAGATAAAAACTAATTGATGAAAGAATTCTTAAAATACATAGGAAAACTTTCATAATTTTTATTTTTAGTGGGAGATAAAATAATGAGTGATATGTGTGTATTTTTTTCAGAATGATTGACAGAAAGAATGACCAAGATAGCAGCAGTTCTATGATTGATATTCATTACAAACAAGACAAAAACACAAGTCTAATTGATGCTGTTCTTGACAAGCTGTATGTGTGTGCCAGCGTGGAGTTTTTGATGACTGTGGCAGATTTCTTCATCAAAGCTGTGCCTCAGAGCCCAGAAAATACGGCGAAGGAAATACAAATGCCATCAAGACACATTACCATGGGGAAAGTCAAGACAGAAAAAGGTTAGCAGACTGTATCTGTCTTAGATGACAGCTTGTTGTATATTTTAACACAAATTACAAAAGCAAGAAAGAGACATATTGGGTTTGAGAAAATAAAATTAGGCTTTTAGGTTTAAACATACTTTACAGAAATATCTTAGTAAATGTTTTTAAGTGAGAAGTATATAGTAGAAGCATATTAGGGGCAGGGACTCTGCTCTGGGACTTGTCATGTCACTCACATTCTTTACTCATCTGGAAAGGAAGTTAATTGGGGTAAGTGGTTGGAGGGCTATTTTATAGGTGGGTCATTTAGTCCAGGAAAATACTTTGAAGAACTGTATCATGTTGAGGAACAGTTGAAAAGATAGAAGAAGGTGAGGCTGTTGCAGGAGCTAGCAGGGTTCCCTTAGATGTCACCTTTAACTCTTTCCTGGGAATATGCTGAATCCACATTGAACCCTGCCCTGTATTTTATATCCCATCACCTTTATACCAATCGGTGATTTTCTTGTTAAATTATTATTACTTAAGGTCAGGTGTTTTCTCTGCAATGCCTAAGCCAGTAAGTTGGAAACTAACACTGGCAAGATCAGAATGTTATTTTTCCATTTACTTTAAATGTTTGTTAAATAGTAATCATACTGATATCTCTGCATTCATTTATATTTTGAACATATTTATAGTATAGATAATATGACTCTTGACTCTGATCCTTGGGGTAAAGCCAAAGTAAAAAATAAGAATAGTTTAACATCTTTATCAGGATGTCTCTTTTTCTTCCTGTTATTTCTCTCTCTGTTTTCCTCCTCTTGGCCCCTGTGTCATAGAATCACACATTCTCATGTGTGTATACAAGTGCCTGCCTTGACTCTGACCAGAAGAACTTCCAAACAGCTTTGTTCCCCAAAATATCAAAGATCAAAATGGGAATGATCTGTTTTGGGCAGGTTTTGGATTGCATCTTTTTGCATAATTACCACTTATTAAATAATCGTTTCATTATTAGTATTAATTAACCAACTCAAAATTAGTGCTTTCACTATACCCATTATAGGAAAAATACTGAGAACAGTTTAACAGCCTGTTGATAATATTGTAGCCATAGGAAGATTTACTTTAAAAATTTTCTGGTCCCCGTTTTTGTTTCTCCAGATGATTCTGCAAGACGAAACATGACCTTGAAGGCCAAGATCATAGACCCGGAAGTGGTGTTTGTGGCCAGCCTGAGCAGGGCGGACGCTCCTGCGCTGTCGGCCTCCTTCCAGTGTAAGCTCTGTGTGTCCGCATCTGGGCTGGAGCAGGTGACGGAGGCATCCATCAAAGACCTGAGAGTGCTCGCTTGTCCTTTCCTCAGAGAGAAGAGGGGGCAAACCATCACCACAGTAAGCACTGCCTTGGGCCCTCAACTGAAGAATGACAGAAATAGCTGAGTCCGAGAATCTCAGAGCCTGAGTGCTGTCCAGGATTTAAGTGATTATTTAGTACAACCTCTGGTTTGCAGGCAGAGAGGTCAAGTTCTGCCAATGTTACCTGGCCAGTTGTGGCTGCTAGGGAAATAACTAGGGGCTGCCTCCAGACTAGTCCTCTTTTCATGATCTTCTGTTGAATTTTAGTTCAGATCAGTGTTTTTCAGCTATTTCTTTTGTTCACTAAGTATATCGAATGAGAGAAAAATAAATATTTAAGCTCAGATTAAAAAAAACTCAGGTGGAGTCACATGACAAAGGACTTCTGTGTTCCTCGGGACTAACTGGATAATCATCTGGAAACTGGTCATTTACCCTAACCCCTGCTCTAGTCATCAGCTCATTTTGTAGATACCTCATAACTATATTTTACAGAGTGCGTCACTGAAAAAATATGTTTGGAAAAAGAAACACTTTAAACTTCTGATAGTAAATGTGTGTCTTTACATCAGCATTTGGAATGAAGAACTTCATCAGAACTGATTGAAATCCTTTAACAATATACATAGACTTGTCGTAATTCAGAAGAACCTTCACAAGAGTGTCTTAGCTAATGTAATTTTTAATAGTAGTTTATAGTTCAGAATCTCAGTGGAGTGAGAGATGGTTTGTGTAAGTGCATGTTATGTAAATATTAATGAAAATGTGACTTTTCATTTACTTGTCTAGGTCTTGCAGCCATGCTCTTTATCTATGGAAAAATGTACCTGGGCCTCGGGAAAACAGAATATCAATATTATGGTTAAAGAATTTATAATTAAGGTTGGTGCCTGACAGATTCTTTGTGTGTAAATTCTTGAAATAGTGTCTTTGGTCTCAGCATTGCTGTAAGTCACATATTTGGTAATCAGATTGCCTCTGGGTTAAAATACATTTTAAGTGCTTATTCTGTTTTCTTTAAGAGACTACTTTTTTAATACCTATACATGGCAGGAGTAGTTTTCTCTGTTTTATTTGCATTTGTGTGTGGTGTATGTGTCAGAGGGGAGAGAAGAGATAGAGAAACGAAGAAAGGATGGAGACATTATTTTTAGGCTTTTATTAATGTATAGTTTGATTTGGCCTGATAAGTATGTGATTAGATACTTAGCTTATATTTGTGGTGACAGATGTATGCTGGAAATCACTGGGGTTTGCTTTTTAAAAGATCTTTTACATTTAAAATACTAAAGAACAATCTATTTTCCAGTGTCATTCAAAATTCTTTCAGTAGGACTTCATTCCCCATTATAAATAGGGAGCACATGATACTTTCTCAAATCTAGTTTGCTCTCTTTTGAAAGATGCAAAGATGAGACAGTTAATTCTAGTGATGCATAAATGATACTAGCTTTACTTTTGTAGGTCAGAGACCAGTATGATTGGATTAATACTTAAACTAATATCATTTGAACCATTTTAAATAACAACGCAGGTTTTTTTCAGTTTAAAACAGTACTGGGTAAAACCAGGTGTGGTGGCACATGCCTGCAATCCCAGCACTCAGGAGCCTGAAGCAAGAAAAGTGCCATGAGTTTGAGACCAGCTTGGAGTACATAGTGAATTCAAATGCAGCTTGAACTAAGCAAGATCCTGTTTTGAAAAAAGCAAGCACGTGGGGCTGGGAATTTAGCTCAGTGGCATAAGCTCCTGCCTTGCAAGCATGTGGTGGCACATGCCTGCAATCCCAGCACTCAGGAGCCTGAAGCAAGAAAAGTGCCATGAGTTTGAGACCAGCTTGGAGTACATAGTGAATTCAAATGCAGCTTGAACTAAGCAAGATCCTGTTTTGAAAAAAGCAAGCACGTGGGGCTGGGGATTTAGCTCAGTGGCATAAGCTCCTGCCTTGCAAGCAGGCAGTCGTGAGTTCAATCCCTGGTACTGATAAAAATGAGAAAGACAAAAAAAAAAAAAAAAAAAAGCAAGCACGCAACAAACAAAAACACTAGAAAGGCTTAGATTGTGTTTTTCTCATGAATTTACTTTTTTTTTTTTTTAAGATGTAGCATAATAAAAATGCATTTGCTTGTGTTTGCTCTAAGACATTAGGGTAAGTGTTATGGAGACTTCTTTTCTTTGTATAAATCCTTTTTGATCTCCTTCTATACTTAAAAACACACCCTGTGTATGACATTGGCAGTACATGGTCTCTGCTTTCAACAAACTTAATGACCAGGGGAAGAGCAGTAGATCGGTGATTGTAACTTCGAATGCTAGAGGCGTGCACAGAAGCTGCTGGCAGCATGAACAAGGGGGCTGCGGTTCAGAGTAGGATATCAAGAAAAGTTGTCTGAAAGGGACACATCTTGGACTAAGGACTGCAAGTTGGTGTAAGTTAGATAGATGGAGAGGAAGGGGAAGGTTTTCCAGACTGAATTTGCTGTCTGCACAGAGGCAAAGGTTGGAGAATGTTTTTGAAGAACTTAGAAGGATCGTCCCCATGGCTGCATTCAGCGGTGTGTTTGAGTTATAGGACTGGGATGTTAGTTACAGATAACATTAATAAGACAAGGAGAAAGAAAGCAGTCGGTTGGCAGGCAAGTAGGTCAGGAATGTGGTGTACATCAGATCTTCTTTGTGATGAAGCAGTTGTATGTGTTTAGTGTGTTAGTGAAGAAAGGGTTGTGAGAAGTTAACAGTAAAGGAATCCTTTTAAATTATTTAACTGAGTATTTCTCAAACTTTATAGAACCCTTGCTAGCAGATAGGCTAGGAACTAGCTCACAAAGAGTGCTGTGCACCAAGCCAAAGAGGGTTTGAATTTCATTCTGAAAGTTACGGAGCTCAGTGAAGATTTTAAGCATAGGAGTGATATGCATGGAGTCAGGGTTAAAGAAACTCTGCTGGTGACAGTTTGAAGGATAGGAGGACAGAGTGCTGACTGGATACAAAAAATACCTTCAGCACTTGGCCACTAGCGGTAGCTCAGGTAGAGTGCTTGCCTTGCACGTGGCTTGACCTGGAGCTTGGTCCCCAGCACCACAAGACTAAATTAAGACATTGAAAAACAAATAAGACAAAGATGTCCTCAGTGTCAGAACTAAAGCGCAGTGCAGGAATGAGAAAGTGAGCAGAGGCTCTACCCAGAGATATCAGAAGCAAAGTTCAGGGATCTTGGTTGAGCCAAGTGGGATCCATGAGTGATTTCAGCCTTCTCCTTTCTATAAGACAGAGGGAGATACTGCTATGCCTCTCTGTTCAGTTCAGGTGTCTTGACGTAGTGAACATAGCTGGTTGGAGTTCTGCGCTTTTGGTTGATGCCATGCTGTGAGTTCAGCTTGGTGGTTAGTTTTGACTCTTGCTGCGCAGCATTAATTGCTTCAGGTTCTGTGAGCAGGACGTGGCGTTACACAGAGACACACGCCTTAATCCATATTTTCATTAGCTAGGAGCTGAATAACCAGGTAAATTTTAACTTGTTACTTTTTAAAGGCTTTAACATGTGTGTTTCAATTCTCATCTGGGAAAGAATTTTTTCAAGATTTTTTCTCTGCTTTGCTTCTGAAAGATTTCACCCATCATTCTGAATACTGTGATGACAATAATGGCTGCCATGTCTCCAAAGACGAAAGAGGATGAATCGAGAGACACATCTAAGGAAATGGAAAGTCTTTGGGATATCAAGTCTATTGATGATTATAATTCTTGGTTTCTTGGTGTTGACATGGCAACCGAAGCAACAGAAAGTTTCAGAGCGATGGATCATCCACTGATAGAGGAAAACTGTGCTGTTGCTGTGGAATCGGTCCAAGTCACTCTAGAATGTGGCCTTGGGCACCGAACTGTGCCTTTACTATTGGCAGAGTCCAAGTTTTCAGGAAATATTAAGAATTGGACTTCCCTGTTGGCTGCTACTGCTGATGTGACACTGCAGGTATGGAGACATGGTGGAGTACCCCAAGGGCAGCTGCCTAAAACCCTGTGGGGTTAAGACTCAGGTTCTGTTGTTGCCTGTTTGTTTTGTTCTCTTATAGTTTGTTTGTGCATGATTGAATTAGATGATATATATGAATAGATACATATGCTGACATTCAGTTTGTGGCTGTGTAACTGTATATGTGGTAACTGTTTTCAAGAAGTCTTGTGCTAAATGATTTATGACAAGAAATAAAGGGATAAAGGGAAATACATTCTTTTTAGGTACTTTTTTGTGTCTTTAGGCAAGTGGTTTTGAACGGCTATTACTGTATCGTATTACTTGTTTTCCTGCTTGTTCCAGAATTGCATAATTAAGGTTGAAAACTGACCTTTTATAATTCTGTGCCAGGTTCACTATTACAATGAGATTCATGCTGTGTGGGAGCCATTGATCGAGCGAATAGAGGGGAAGAAACAATGGAACTTAAAGCTTGATGTAAGGACACAGTAAAGCATCTCTGTATGGAGTGGCACTGCACGTGTTCATTGATGTTCTTTAATTTGGTTCTTGTCAAGATGTAGTCCAGAACCTGTGGAGCCCTTTTATTGTATGCGTAAGATAGAAAATGTTTTTATGTGTATATTCAGACATTATATATCATTTTAATTTTCATCCTCATGAATGTGTGATGGAGTTTGCGGGAAAGTACGTGAGTGTGATTCTGTAGGAGACTGCAAAGCAGAGATGAGACCACCTGTCTTTTAAGCAGGCACTGAAGAAGTTTATTAATGTCCTTTATCTCACTATTTGTATTTTAAAAATACTTTTCACTAAAATGTTGTCTTGTATTAACTTAGTTTTGGATAAATATTAAAGTTTTTCTCAGTTTTCATTTCTAATAGAATATGTATTGGTAGATAAACGAAGCTTTCATAAATGAAGCTCTTTGAGATAATGATTTTTTTAAGGGTATAACTAAAAATCTTATGAATCACCACTAATTTATGAACTTTCCTTATTATCTCTTCCTGGTATTTTTCCAAGTGTGTCAGAATCCTGGGTTGCAGAGCCTGGTTTTCTCGAGTACCCAGTGTGTGAGCTGGCATTAGCAGATTGTCCCAGAGCACTTCTCTAGAGCTGCCTCACGGGGCTGTTACACGTGGACGCTGACAAAGAAGATTCTAACTTGTGTCCTGTGTGCTCCAAATGAAGTAGAACTAGTATTTCTGGCCTCCCTCTCTCTGGCATAAGGACAGTAACCAGAAATCGTGGCTTTTGCAACTCTGTTAGAACAAAACCATGAATATTGCAATAGCTGGAATCTGGGGGCTGGTTGAAAGCTTGATATTACTTATTTATAGATGTTACCAATAAAAAGCAGAAGACAAGAAAGTATTATTTCTAGATGATATTCTAATAAGGACAGATTCAGACTTCAGGATCACCTTTTATTACTGATCAACTCATAGTTACTAGCTGGGCAGTACCGGATGATTAGATGGGATCTCAGGTGGGAGGTATGCATGGAACAGGTTCTGTGGCTGACAGAGTTCAAAGCATTTCCCCAGAGTAGACTCTGTGCTGCGCTCACCTCACCTGAGCAGAGGAAACCTCTGAATAGCTTTGAAAATGATGCTTTGGAGGAGCCTTACTATAAAGTGCCAGCTTAGGAAAATTCAACACTGTTGACTATCTTAGATTTGTTAGTAACTGGCTGTTTAAATTTTTATGTTATTTATCTTTGTAGGTAAAGAAGAACCCGATCCAGGATAAAAGTTTGATACCAGGAGATGATTTTATTCCTGAGCCCAAAATGGCAATTTATATTTCTTCAGCAGACACAATGAATATAACAATATCCAAAACGTGTCTCAATGTTTTCAGCAATTTAGCAAAAGTATGTGTGGCTCTTATTTGGAATATTTCAAGTAGAATTTAAGAGTGAAATGTACTGTATACATTCTTCTGTGATCAAAATTAGTTTCAGAAATGTGTATGCATGGGAAAGTGTTTGAAAGAAATGTACATTTTGTAACTATCTCATGATGGCATTACATTCCTTTTCAGGGTTTTTCGGAGGGCACTGCTTCTACTTTTGATTACTCTTTAAAAGACAGAGCTCCGTTTACGGTCAGAAATGCTGTAGGTGTTCCCATGAAGGTGCAGCTCAGTCGTAACCTGAGAGTGATGGGCTCCCCAGGGAAGAGCGATGTCTATGGTGTGGATGCCGGTCAGCATCTGGAACTGGAGTATGCCAGCACGGAACCTTCCTCTCAAGGGAAGCTGTCTGTGCTGAGCCGTCAGGAGAGTTCCTTCTTCACGCTGACTTTCGGTATGCTGCATTTTACTTCAGGAGCACCTTAAGAATCACTGTGGGCTTAGTTTTGATAAAATATAGAAAAATATTTTGCTGCATACTTATTTGGGAAAAAACACTTGTAAAAACTTGGATTAAATAGTTGATACTTGTTTCCTGTTTTGGGATGATAGCAGTCCCAAAATAGTGAGAATAATTAAGTACTGTTACAAGAAAGTTGTTGCTGGATAGTTGAGAGAATAAGAGATCTGTCACATTTTGTTTGTTTTCGTATATTTAAACTGACTTGCTCAAATTATCTAGGGTCAAAAATGTTGTATCAGTAATAGTTTTTCTCTTTTTTAAAACCCTGTATTTTAGAAAAGTATTTCATGGTGATTATTTCCAATCACGAGAAGAATACTCTTGTCTTTGTTTTGGCAGAGTAACTATTCTGATGGAAATATATTAGTAAATAAATATTTAGAATTTTTTTCACTTGTCCTCTGCCTTAGTACCACATGGATACACAGAGGTTGCCAATGTCCCTGTTGCCCGACCTGGACGGCGGTTGTACAATGTGTGGAATCCCCATGCCAATTACTCGGACTCTGTCTTGGTACAGATTGATGCCACCGAAGGGAATAAAGTCATCACCCTCCGCTCTGCGCTGCAGGTGACTTTAAAGTGAAGTGTATACTGTTCAGTTCTCAGTTTAACTCATTTTGGAATATCGCAACACAGCATTACATCAGTCATTTCTATTCCCTAATTTGCTTTTGTAATGTTCTTTATTTTAAATGGTTAATAAAATTTTTAAATTTAAAGCCCATTTTTGTATCTCCTCTGTTTACCATTAATGAAATATTTTTGCGTATTTCTTTAAGAATTGATGAAAATTATAATTACAGTTGATTGTCACATAGGATAACATCATTCTCTTTGTATATCACTTGGGGTTATATTTTTTGAGCGTGTAACAAGGACTGTTAAAATGAGCTATTCTCCTGAAAAAAGATTTTGGCGTCTTAGTCTGTATAAATATTTCCTTTTCAGGCCAGAGATTTAGCTCAGTAGCTCAAGCACTTGCCTGGTAAGCACAAGGTTAAGAGTTTGATCCCTGGTACCAAAAAATAAAAAAATTTTTTTTTCCTTTTCTACTGGTAAGCCTTTACCAAACATTTTTCTTTTTCTGTGTATTATTTTAGGTTTTAGTATATGATCAGCAACAGAATATTTCTCCCTAATACAGTGTAAGATAAAAAACGAAACAATACAATGTATATCATACTGTGGTCAAGAAAAGATAGTAATACTGGTTTTCTTATATTCTTTTGCTGTCCTTTTTTATTTAATCATGTGATTTGATCATTTGATTGATCAAAAATTATAATGGAGAAAATGTAATTAGAATCTTTAAACAACAATACTATTTGGATGACAGTGATATAGATTAACAGTAAACATCAGCTTACAATATGTAGATTATGTGAATATCTGAATTTTAGGCTAATAGTTAATAGTCCTAATACGTATGTAGCCTTTAAATATCCTAAAGTTTCAATTGTTAAGGGAAGTATCTTCCAAAATTGTGTTTAAAACATTAGTTATATAGTGTATGCAGCTAATGATTTTCCTTTTAACTTATGTTTTTAAAGCTAATTATATGTATTTTTGTCCAACAGATTAAAAACCACTTCTCTGTTCCATTTATTATCTATAAACTGGTTAAGAATGTTAAACTTCTGGAGCGCATTGGAACAGTCAGCCCCGAAGAGGAGTTCCATGTCCCTTTAGATTCGTATAGGTGGGTACTTCTTTCAAAACATTAAATTTTTGAAAATTCACTGAATGGGGTTTTTACCTTTATGAATTGGAGATAGTGAAGAATATAACTTCATATAATTATTATCTAAAAACATGTAAAACCCGTTTTAAAGACATAGTTTATTCTGTAGAAAAATAAATATTGAATTTATCAAATGGATGCAACTTTTTAAATGGTTTAGACTTTTCTGAAATCTGTATTTACTGGATAGCCTTTATATTTGGAATGAAAATATTTTTCAGTCACCTTTGTTCACATAGGTTTTTGTTTTTTCCCGCAGAGCGTTCCTCTGTGAGTTAGCCATGAGATTTTATGCATATTCTCCACCCTGCCTGAACCATGTTTCCTTACCTGTAAAATAGAGTGACCATTGTTGACTTGCGGTTTGAATGAGGCTGTTGCTCCTGGGTTCTCAGGAGCCTCTTTTTCCACATGGGCTTGCTTTTCTGCAGATCTCAGTTGTTTATCCAGCCGGCTGGGGACTTAGAGCATCAGTACAAGGAGTCGACCACCTACATCCCCTGGAAGGAGGAGCTGCACAGGAGCAGTTCCGTAACAGGCAGGCTGCAGTGTCCGGCGGTGCAGCACAGCTTCCTGCCCCTAGTTGTGAACACGGTTGCCGAGCCTGACGAGTTGAGCCACATCAGCGCACACGGGGAGGATTGGAACCCGGCGTACATCATTCACCTCTACCCTTCTCTCACACTGCGGAATCTGCTCCCCTATTCCCTAAGATACTTACTGGAGGTGTGTCTCTTGTATTTGGTTTGGATTCCAGCATTGCACAAAGTGAATTCTAGTTTATTTCGTGGTATTTTTAGCTGAAGTCAGTGTTTTATATACCATACTTACAGTGTTTTAAAAGTGTTAATGAAAGCAAGACTGGAACTAGCATCTGCTTTGTGTTAGGCACTGTCCTGTGACTTCACATGTTTAATCCTTCTATGGTGGATATTAATGAACCTCTGTACTGCTGGGGAAACTGAGTCATGCAGGGGTTACATAGGCGGCCAAGTCTCACAGCTAGTCAGTGGAAGAGCTGGGATTTATGCCTGTGTGGTTTGGCTCCTTGTTCTTTACCACTTTCTCTGTTGCATCTGCCATAAATTTAAGAGCCATTATTATTACTTTATTAATTTAAGTAAAATTTTCATTATTTGCAAAGGAGAAAATCTAATGAGAATATTTCACCTTAAAGTTTTACTTATGTATTTATGAGTCAGTAGCTCACTTAGTAGTGCTGGCTGGCCTTGAATTCACTGTGGACTGAGACTCACAGTAATCTTCTTGCCTCAGCCTCCCGAAGTACTGGGTTACATAAAGTTTTTATTCTAAAGTTAATATTACAATTATTTAGTCCAAGGTTTCTACTAAAAATAACAGACTTACTGTCTTGGGAAATAATAAGCAGCATTTTGTAGCAGTGGTATATGGTAAATATTTTAAAGTTTGTACATACTATGTTATATTAAGATGCAGAACCTGGAGTATCAGGTCTTGGAGTATAGGTCTGTAGTAAAGAGTTCGCTTTAGCATGTGAGAGACCTTGAGTTCAAGCCCGAGCATGGTGCAAAAAACAAAAAAAACTGGTTACCTATGTTGTTATTTTCTGTTACCTAGTCATGAACTATTTCTGAATTATGCAGTTAATTAAATCAACTGAATAGTGGATAAAGAGAAGAATAGTTTATAAATAAAAAGTATAAAATAATAAGGTGTTAGTAAGGGAGCCTGATTTAGGTATTGTTAGTATGCGTTTTAAAAATAATTCACCTTGCTTACATAGCTTGCTAGAGCAGCGGACCGCTGTCACTTTCCTTATTCCCCCTGCAGGGGACTGTCAGGCCTGGTGTGTGACTAGCAGAGGAGCTGAAGACCAGGTGCTCAGGTGGCGTGTTCAGTAATGCCGTGCTAGCCAGCCGCCAGGGTCCCTGAGTAAAGGAATCCAGCCTTGGATTCTTGTTGTGGATGCATTTTTTTTCCTTCTCAAAACTCCTGGCTGCTGGCCTATTAATGGCCAAAGACAGTTCCTGCCTTTGTAAATGTGGTCTGTGTTTTCTTTTTAGTCCTTGGTAATTGTGGCATGCACAGTATATAAACATGGTACTCTGTGGAAGACTTGGCAGGAAACCTGCTTCTTGCAGAGTCTAGCCGCTGTGTAGAATACAGGTTTTGTATTTCAAAGATGTTGCTAAACAGACTTGGTTTGTGCGTGTGTTTAGGGAACAGCAGATACTCATGAGCTGGCAGAAGGCAGTACAGCAGACGTCCTGCATTCCCGAATCAGTGGAGAAGTCATGGAATTAGTCCTGGTCAGATACCTGGGCAGAGACTGGACCGGTCAT
Source organism: Cavia porcellus (assembly GCF_034190915.1). Lineage (NCBI taxonomy): Eukaryota > Metazoa > Chordata > Mammalia > Rodentia > Caviidae > Cavia > Cavia porcellus. The sequence continues at coordinate 2,822,033 of NW_026947521.1, read as the reverse complement.
TTCCGCATATGTGACACGCTTCCCGAGTTCTTTCTTGTGTGTTTTACATCTAACTCCAAAGAAGCAGTGACAGTTGACCTGTCGGTGCACGTCAGGCGAGTTGGCAACCGCATGGTGCTCTCTGTCTTTAGTCCCTACTGGTTAATCAACAAGACTTCCCGGGTCCTCCAGTACCGCGCAGAAGACACTCACGTGAAGCACCCAGCTGACTTCAGGGACATCATTTTATTCTCTTTCAAGAAGAAGAACATTTTTAGTAAAAACAAGGTGTGTTTTTGTTGATAGAGTGAGTTAAAATACATGGCTTTCTAACCTGGAAACTTGGAAATTTGAAACTCAACCAATGCAATTGATATGAACTGAGTCTAAGGAGACTTTAAGGAAGGCAAAATCGAGTGGGGCCCTTGGGAACTAACAACAGCAGGATCTCCAGGCAGAATAATTCTTTCTCTAGCGCCTGTAGGATTCCTTCTGTTCTTAAAGTCGTGTCAGATAAGACAAGCTTTATTTTGTATAACTGGCCAGTGTTGATACAGCATTTCTAAAGAGGCTGGTATTAGCTGACCCTTTTGCCCATGAAGCATGAGCCAGGCCTTTGAGAAGCCTGGCGCTCGAGCCTGGTCTTTTGTGTCCTGGTCCTTTCTTTCTTCTTCAGACTCACTTGGCTTTCCTCACTTGTGTGCACTCGACTCCATGCTGCCCATAGACTTCTGCATATGCTGTCCTCTGCCCAGATGACCACTCTGCTCTTTCCTTGTTTCCTTCCTCTTTCCTCTCCCCTACTGTTTATTCTTGAGCATTCTGTTCAGGCCTGGTATGGATGAAGATTTTCTGTTCCTTTAAAATGAGAGATACTCCATTATTACTCTCTTTCTCTCTCTCTTTTTTTATTTAAAGAGAACAAAAAAGGAAATAAAATTAAAAAAACAGCAGGAAAAGTGTACAAATAATACAGAATTTCAAGGAAAAAAATACAGTAAGATATCACTAGTTAATAGGTTACATATTGTCATCTTTGAAATAGTTGTCCAAATTATAAAATTAAAGCATGTAAAGTGAACATTCATACAATGAGATTGCAGACAGTGCCGTTCAATCATCCAACAAAAGTTCACTAATATGGATTTCCGTTCTACACACTCAAACATACATGCAGTTATATCCCTTAGACCACCTTCTTGTCCTCTCTTTTTAATAACAATTACACTTTTTGGGGTTTTTTTTTTCTCCCACAATTCTTATTATTTTTTTGGAGAGAATAAAACCTAACGTGGCTAAACAAAACAGAGTCGGTTAGAACAAAAGGATGGGCATAGTACATGTTGTAAAAATAGAATATCAGGTGATCTAAAATGGTTACCATGATTGTGCCTCTTGCTATTTTTTTAAAAAGTTGCCTATATCGTCAGGTATAATAGAATTGATCAAAACAGTACAGAACAAGACCAATAAAACCTACACTGGAGACCTTACAGAGTTTCAAAAGAAAATAATCAAACCATAATGGGCATCTTAGTGAATTACCTTCAAAGTGGTAGCCTACCCTCAAACTTGATACTATCAAACAAAATAGAATATAGTAAAATCTGACAGAACAAGATGGGGAGAGCAATACTGGGGATCATATCAGGTTAATAGGAAAACAAAAGAGTTACTATAATATATCCCGCTATTTTTTAATTTAGTTTTCCCTTAATTGAAAAAAAATTAAGAAAAAAATAGATTAATTTTAAAATAGGGTGGGATTGAGGTAAAAGAGGACATTGTATTAGAACAACACAGGTCAGAACCGAACAATTTAAGCATCATTGTGTTTCACCCCCAGATAATCTAACAATAGTAGTCACCAGAGTGCCTCCTTCCTTGAATTATTTGAGTATAACTTCATATACTATAGCATCAAGCATATCAAGTCAGTCTGAAGCTATTCAAAAGAATGAAGAAATTACAGGGTATTTAGAACCAGTTAACAGAAAATGAACAATGGTTTCTATATTATCTCTTTGCCTATTAAAAATTTTGTTTATACTGTCGCATATAGTAAAATATAGTAAAATACCACATGTTGAAACCAGTGGAAACAGGTGTATAATAGCTTGATAGGACTTCAAAACAAGATGATATTAAATCAGCACTAGCTTTTATGATGTGTTGTTTTCTTCAGAATAGCTATTCGTACCATTACCAATACTAAAATCGAACAACCCAGGTTAAAACCATTCCAGTTAATGAGTGATAACATTATATGGTTCAAACCAATATGATTGGGAATCATAATTACCACATACTTTTATGTATTCTTATCATTTCTTACACTAGAGAAACTATTCGGTATTTATACATGTGAGTTTGATTTATTTCACTTATGAGTATGGTCTCAAGCTGCGTCCATTTATTTATAAATATCTCAATGTGATCATTCTTTATAGCTGAGTAGTACTCCATTGTAGTATTCTCTTAAGAGTAGCAGATCTCAGATTTTATTTATGTTAGAATCTCTTGAAGGCCTTGAAAGCTGTTGCTGTCTTGTGCCTCCTGAGTTGGACCCAGTAGGGCTGGGTGGAGCCTGGGAATCTGTGTCTAATGGGTCAGCCAGTGATCTGGAGATGGTTCGAGAACCTTTGTCTGAGGGTGTTGACTGACAGGTGACATTGTGGGTGCCTATCTACGTGTTTGCGTAGCCTTGTGTGTTTTATAATCTGTTGTGTGGGTAGTAGTCAGAGTCATACAGGGGCACAGATGGGCCCCTTTTATAAGACCTTTCTGGAATGCCACAGCCAAAAGCAAAGTCATCATTTTCTTACTGTAGTAGCAGTTTTATGTCATGTGTCTCTAATTGCGTTGAGTCTTGCATCATAATTGTTAGTATGTGTTCTGTGTTCTCTCTGTTTAGTTCACTACTCTCTGAAAATAGGAACTGTTCTTGCTGTTTTCTGTTCTGCCTCTCCCAGTACCTTTTCTTTAACACTTGCTGAATAGTGGAGAATGGGAAGGTCAGAGCTGTGCTTTTCTTGTCCCCTACCATCTTCTGTGGTTCTGTTATGTATTTGCAAATATGACTATGATAATATTTTTCTGTGTTTCATAATACTAACCTTTCTAGCAGGCAGTCTAGCCCATCTTCCCGTCAGATAAAGTAAGTAAATGTTACCTTTTAGGTTTTTATATTGTGGTATGTGTTCTCTGGTACAGGTACAATTAAAAATTTCAACTAGTGCCTGGTCCAGCAGTTTCTCATTGGATACTGTGGGAAGTTACGGGTGTGTGAAATGTCCTGCCAACAATATGGAATACCTGGTAAGAATCTGCTGCATGTTTCCCTTTAGCTCTATTCACCTTTTCTGCAATTCAATAAGAATCTGGCTTTTAAAAAATTAACAGAAATTTTAATTCAGAGTATCGTATGTTGGCCTATCTGCAAATTTTTGTGACCACTCTTACCAGTAGTACTTGAATTTGCTCAAGTGAGTAATTTGGTAAATATTCCCAATATGTCTAAGTGAATAATTAGGTAAAATTCACACTATACTAGTGTTCGTTCCATATCTACCTTGCCATGTATTTCTTAAATCTTTACTTCTACCACTTTGAAAATTTAAATCATCTGGTGCCAATTGACCTGTTTTATTACTTCGAACTTTTATTGATGACAAATACTAAATCAGCCAAACTGGAGCCTCTCCACTAATTACAGTGCTTGTGATTGAAATATTAAAAATGAAGAATGCTAGACAGATCAAACTCCCTGCAGATTATCACAGGCTACCGAATGATATTTCTGAGCTCGTTTCCAACAGAGCCAGATGAAGGAACTAGAAAGTAACCATGGAGTGTAGTTCCTGTTAGCTTCCTCAGGGTTGTCATTCTGAAGTATCTTAAGAAGTCTGTGTGCGCACAAAGGTGTGTGTATATTTCACAGCGGCTGAGCCCAGGGCTGAGGGGTGATGGAATGAAGGGAGTGTGTGTTTCACAGCGGCTGCACCCAGGGCTGAGAGCTGAGGGCGTTCCTCCCTGTCTACAGGTTGGGGTGAGCATCAAAATGAGCAGCTCCAACCTCTCGCGCATCGTCACTCTGACGCCCTTCTGCACTGTCGCAAACAAGTCCTCGCTAGAGCTGGAAGTCAGCGAGATTGCATCCGATGGCTCTGTGCCAACTAATAAATGGAGCTACATTGCTTCTTCAGAGGTCAGTTTTTTCTTTTAATTAGGATGATTCCAAAAATGCCAAAGGAATATATTCTTAAAAATCTTACTAGTACACTTTTGCAGTACGTACACATTCACATGGGAATTGCACATGTGCCTAACACATCTTAACTTTTTTGTCCCCTTCTCCTCTCTGTCCTCAGTCCTTGACATACAAGTAAGCATTGTATGTACTTCTGTGTCTTACACTGCCATGCTTGTGTTAACATAGGGTAGCCAGTTTTGAAAGAGTTTCTTTCAGGGGCTGGGGATTTAGCTCAGCGGCATAAGCGCCTGCCTTGCAAGCAGGCAGTTGTGAGTTCGATCCCCGGTAGTGATAAAAAGGAAAAAGACAAAAAAACAAACAAACAAAAAAAAAAAAAAACAAAGAGTTTCTTTCACACTGTAAGTACTTTTTAAAAAGGAAAATTGTTGCTGATTGGTACCTAGCACTCACCCCGTCTAGATGGCTAGCAGTTGTTCTCTAGTTCTCACATACATGCAAAACTCGCATGTGTGCTGTGGGAAATATCCAGAGGTGAGGTACTGTGTGTTGTCATGATTGTCAGTGAAATGTTTCTGTCCTGAAGGAACTGTAAGCTTGTTGGCAGTGCCTATGCTGCATGAGTAAGAAATTATGGGCAAAATCATAGGAGGCTGTAAAATTTCTGAATAGGTAAACTAAGAATTGTGTCTGTTTAACTAAAATTGACAGTAAAATTCAACCCTTTCACTTCACAGAGAAGGAGACTGAGGTTCAGACTTTCCAGGGCCAGTAGAGTCACTGATGATTGACTTGGTGGATGTTGGTTGTCTATATCAGAAAGTCTGGCTTCAAACTAAACTTCATGGTTTCCAGAGTGTTTGAGGAACTGAAGAGAACGAAGGAAAGAATGAGGAAAAAGGTTTGAGGGTCAGCAGTGGTCCTTGACTTGGACCCAACTTGTCAACCAAACCAGCTGAGCTTAAGGATAGCTGATGTCATTCTTCCAGTCTTCAGTACAACTCACAACAAACAAAATCACAACAAAAATCCCAGATTCTAAAATTATTTTAAAAGATACATAGCAAAAAGAAGGATTCCCCTTGCAGTACCACACTTTAGAGCTCTAAGAAGGCATGGCATTTTAAAGCTACTTGAAATGAGTTCTGTATCCTACAAATAAAAAGTGCGTATCTTTTTATCATTGATGTAGATTTATCAACAGTATTTTTATTTATAGAGTTTATACAGTATTCTATAGCAGAAGGACAATTTGTATTGCATTAGAAACTGAAATCCCAGTTTTACAGTTAGGGGAACAGAAGCTCTGAAGCATGGGGTTTAAAATTGAGCAGCTCGGATGGTAACATGGACACTTCTGACCAGCTCCACACTGGTCTGTTCTCTGCCTTCATTGGTCGTTCTGGTTTACCAAGGATAAAATGCCCTATAAACGATTTCTTCACTTAATGATGAAGTAAAGGGAGCTATGCGCAGAAGCTCATTTTGCTAAGCTCTGGTTTATAATGCTGTGTCTGAGACATGTGAGGCCTTCTGGGCACACAGGCTCTTCAGTATCTCATACTGCGTCTGTGTCTAAGTGCATGTGGATTAGCAAAGTGCTGCCCGTAAGTATGTGCAGGTTAGTATCTGTGCCCTTCTAGTGAAGCTGCTCTGATTTCATACAGAGGTATAGTTCAGTAGTTTTAGTGTTAGATGTAAAGGGTCTTTTAAAGAAACTCAGTAATAATTTAATCAGTGTCAGATTTGGAGTTGAAAACTGACTTAGTCATTTCTTATTTATGCCACTGTGCTGTATAAAGACTGATGCTAACTTTTATGTTTTCAGTGCCTTCCATTTTGGCCTGAAAATCTGTCAGGCAAACTTTGTCTGAGAGTAGTGGGCTGTGAGAGACCTTCCAAACCATTCTTTTATAACCGACAAGATAATGGCACTTTATTGACCTTAGAAGAACTGGTAAGCTGTTATATTTTAAAATAAATGTCTTTGATTTTTAAAATTTGCTTTAAAATTTTTTCTTTAAATCATGACATAAAAACCTGCTGGTAATTTGCTTGAAGTACTGCTGTATCAGTATTAAGGCCTTGATAACAAAATTGAATCAGTTCTGAAATCAGAACTGATTTACTTTTCATTGATAACCTAGAAAACAAAACTTTTGTGTTTACATAATTGGTTGACATCCCACATGTAAATGATAACCAGTACCTCAATTGGATCTTTTTCCTACAATAGAATGGAGCCATCTTGGTGGATGTAAATACTGCAGAACACTCCACTGTCATAACCTTTTCTGATTACCATGAGGGGTCTGCACCTGCCCTCCTGATAAACCACACACCGTGGGACATCCTCACGTACAAACAGAGGTAGGAGACAGGGGCTAATGTGAATCTTCTTAGCTTTTGTTGGTCTACAGTCCCTTCTGGGAAACTCTTGATAACATCTGAGCATTGCAGAGATTAGAAAGGCAGTATGCGGAGCATTCGCGTCTGTTATACAACAGCCTCATTATGTCTTGAGACAGTGCTCTGTGGTCACACGTTAATGTTTTTGTAACAACACAAAAGTGTATTCATGCAGGAAGGATAAATAGAAACCATTAATAGTCTCACAGCAGTTCAAATCAGGTTTCACTGCCAAGTGATACTTGACAAACTTCTAGAAAAAGCTTCAGGTTTTTGGAGCTTTTTAAATTTTAGAATTGCAGGTAAGGGACAGTGAACCTGTTGCATTGTCTTTTTTTCCTAGTCTGGTAGTGCTCAGTGAACTTCTCCTTGTAAATGTGTAACTAAATTTTTGGTTAGAGATAATACAAGACCAAGGGAGAGGAGTGTGGGTAGGGAATGATTCTAAATTTATAGTTCAGACGATAGGAATTTTTCTTCCTATTCACACATGAGGGCTAGGACATTTTAATCTTTCCTCTGTCACTTGTGTTATAGTGGATCACAGGAGGAAGTAGTCTTAATGCCAAGACAAGCTCGACTTTTTGCCTGGGCTGATCCTACTGGCCCCAGAAAACTTACGTGGACATATGCAGCCAGTCGTGGGGAGCATGCTCTGTTGAAGGTACCTCTTGATGGGGAGTTGCTGGGTGTGTTGCATTGTGCTGAGGGAAGTGGACAGGCTAGCTTCCTTCCCATGTCATCTGGGTCCTCCCTGAGCTGAAAGTGAAGGGGGGACGAGTTTTGAAATAAGTTAGTCAAACTTGAGATTGCAAATAGTTCATACTGATAGGTTAATCAAAATTTATTTACAATTTAAAAAATACACCTGCTCCATCTAGTCCAAGACAAGATTAGTAAAATACCTTTTTATTTACTGTTGTTAAATGGAAAGGATTTTAAGGTTAAATAAAATTGAACTTTATTTTGAAAGCACCTATACCTCCATTGGCATTGAATGTTTTCAGGCATGTTTTTCTAATCATGGCCATGTATTTTATTATTCAGAGGAGTTTGATAGTATGTAAGTTTTCCCATATACAGGATTTGATGAAATAACTATGATAGATAGCTAAACTAATCAATTGTTTCTTGGATTGAGAACTCTAGAAGAGGCCTAAGAATTCACCTGCCAGCCTCCTCCCTGACAGAGAAACGGTCTTCTTGCTTTACTGATACATCATCCCGTTTCTGCATAGATACACTTCCCTTTGTAGAGTGTTACAGGCTGTCCTAGGGTGCTCAGTGTTAAAAAGGCGGTCTTGGCTTTTTCTTTAAATGGTGATTGGCCAACAGTTATCTGCCCCTGTTGTCACTCTGAGATACCTTGAAAAACGAAAGCCTGAGCTGACCTTTAGGAAATGAGAGTAATTGTTCCTATGCGGTGAGGCTCTATTTGGTGCAGCTTTGTTGCTCTGCTTGTGCTTCACTTTCCCAGTAGAGAAGCATCCAGTTTGTCAGTAGAGGAAGGACAGAGAAGCCTGCCCTTGTCTGCGCCCTGACTCAGTCACTGGAGCTCTCCCTGGAGCCCTTGCCCGGCTGCAGGTGGTGCCTCTTCCTCACATTTGATTCTTCCCAGCAGCCACAAGTGCCAGGCAGTAGATCCGGACCTCCGAGAGGGAGCAGTGGAGGTGTTGTGGAGGCAGGGGTATTGTGTCCTGCACGGGGCAGACCCAGAAAGAGCCTTCGCAGCAGTGTATGCAGAGCTTCTACTCTTAATGTCTCTGCCCTGTTTTCTATGAGAGAATCAGACCAGCGAAGAGCACATAGTTGTACCTCAGCATGGTTTGCTGGCTTCTTGTCTGGAAAGATGGTGTGAGAAGGCAGTTCTGCCCGGGCATGAGTGGATGTGACAGGGCAGTCCCAAGAGCCTCTGACAGGCAGTGGCTCTGAACGGCTCTTTCCTCAGTAGGTAAAAGTGGTTTAAGTTTTCCTGCTGACAGACAAAAGCATACGGCAACCCAAAAGCTGGGTGTATGTTTGCAGCTCCTGCTGAAGGCAAGGGAGACTGCGGAGCCCAGGGTTCAGTGTCAGCCTCGGCCACAGGGCCACAGGGCCACAGAGCCAGACCTCCTCTCCAAAAAGAAAGGAAAGAAAAGTACCTGATACACTTACAGGAGATCTGTCTTAACTTAAAATTTTAAGCATAAAGATACAAAATTTCAGTGTGTAAGTAAAGTCAGAATGAAATCAAAACTGCTGATTTTAGCTCTGCTCAAGTATAATTCAAGGCACAACTATTAGTACATTACAATAATATGACACAAAGGGATGTGAGCCATAAACCTTCATGCAGTGAATAACATTGTATTACAATGTGAGTAAACATATTGCTGGGGTATGTTAACATACCTCATTTAACTTTTAACTGATCAAATAGATAAAGAACAAATACAAGTCCAAGAATGTAAAAAATGATGAAATGAAAGACACCTATAATATTTTGTAGTTTATACAGAGCATTTGTCTTCTTAACAGGTATCTCTGAAAATTAAACTACTTATTAGAGTAAAAAACAGTCGGAAGGCTACTGTAACCATGTAACACAGTTCAAAACTTACACTTGAAACCACAACTACAGAACTTAGTCCTCTGCTTTGGGTGAAATCCTTTGTTTTTTCTCTTTGCTCAAGAAAGCAGGAGATGAAAAGGTACATGGCAGAAACTGTTGCAGTTAAATTAAGCCCAGATTCAGTGTCTGAAAACACTGACCAGATAAGTCAGGCTCATATTTTCAAGTGCCACATGAAACATTCAGCAAAGAAGTCTAATTTTTGCTCAGCTGAATACAAACCAACTACTGCAGTTTGACTATTTTTGGCAGAGTGATTTGCATAAATATTTGCTGTGTTACAAATTATTAAAATGAAAATAGACTAGTAGGCTAATTTAGCTTGATGTTACTTTTGCGGGTGTTGTAGTCAGGCGTTGTGAGAAAAACAATTACAATCAGGACATGAAGTTTATAATTTTATTTTCTGATGGTCATTCCGAGTTACACAAGAAACTGCAGGAAATCTATCTGAAACACCAAAGACAGAATAGTTAATCAGCTAAGGGCCTGAATCCCACAGTAGTGTCTTGCATGAGTCCAGATGAAGACCCAGAGCTCATGACAATGCCTCCCACAAGTCCAACTGGAGGTCTAGAGCCCTTGAGAGGGACTCATGCCAGTCTCTTTTTACCAGTCTATGCGGGGAAGGTCCAGAGGTTAGTGGTGGAAGCTAGAAAGTGTATGCCAGCGGGTTGAAGGAGCTGTGCTGCTAAGTTGAGGGTTCTATACTGGAGCCGAGAAGTCATGTTCAAAAGAAAGACCAGGGCTGTCCTGAAAAGCACCACAGCCATCCTCAGCAACACGGAGGAGCCAGCTCCTCCAACGACAAGCATAGTCTGGTACATGCCAGGAAGCCAGCGTGACGAGTTCATCCTAGAGACCAAGCAGCACACGTCTTCCCCTCTGGAGCCAGGAAGCAGTGCTCGATGTGAGGACCAGAGCTTCTCCAGGAGAACTAGCAACTCAAACAGCAACAACTAGGAGAACCCACAACGCCTCAATGCTTTATCTTCTCCACATCTCTGTATGCTGGCAACCTTCCTCAGGTGGAACATTGTGCTCAGGAGCATGCTGATGTAATCCAGCTGGCGTTAAGTTTACCACCAGTTTCCAATCTATAACAGGGATGCTGGTAATTGAACTTAGGACCTTGTACTTGCCACTGAGCTATATTCTTGGGCCCAGGTTATGTTTTTCCTATTTTGGAAGCATTCTGTTCTCCAGCGTGGAGACAAACATCTTTTGGCATTGTTACTATCAAGCATACTCTTGTTCCAGCTCAGTGCTCTTTGAGCATTAACCAGGTAACACACACTAAGGTAGAAAAATGAAAAACACACTTTTAATGTTTGTCACTGAAGAAAGGTGAGTGTTGTTTTAAAAGAGATAATAACTTTCGTGAAGTCAGGTGGATGCTTAAAGTTTTCCATTTTACAGTCATGCTTTTAAACTTGCCTATGCTTTCTCAGTTGCTGTGGTTCAATTTTAGTTAAAACTATGTGTCTTTGTTTCCCCAGGACGAATGTGGCCAGTTTCCCTATGACGCAAACATCCAGATACACTGGGTGTCATTCCTCGATGGCCGCCAGAGAGTGCTGCTTTTCACGGATGATGTGGCCTTGGTTTCCAAAGCGCTGCAGGCAGAGGAAATGGAGCAGGCTGACCATGAAATAACCTTCTCTCTCCACAGCCTTGGGCTCTCACTGGTTAACAATGAAAGCAAGCAGGAAGTTTCATATATCGGAATAACCAGGTATTCCAGATGGAAGTAAGGCATAAAGAATCTGCAAGAAAGCATTCTGTTCATTAATGCTGCATAAGATGAGGGCAGGCAGGTTCTCCTTTGAGTTTATTAGGCTCTGTGACAGTGGTGGCAGCAAACTTGCGTGCTGTAGCTGTGTGCAGAGCCCTCTGCAGTGACGTCAGCGTGAGTGATGCGAGTAGTTTCTTCCAGACTGAAACTCATTATTCAGCTCCAGTTGTACCATAGGCACTTAGAGATAAGTGCATTCTGAGTTGCAGTGTGGGCACTTGGTTTCTAAAAGATTTGCCTTCACGGCTCCATAATCAGTCAGTGAGACTTCGTGGGGAACTGTGTGAACTGCTAGTGGTTGGAGCCTGAAGATGACTAAAATTTTGTCTCTGCTTTCTTACACAGTACATGTTGTCTTGGTAGGAAAGGAAGTGCTGCTTTTCACGGATGATGTGGCCTTGGTTTCCTTTTTCTCTTTGTAGATTTTTTAATGCTCTAGAAACAACAAGAAATTTTACGAAGAAGTGTACACAGGGCTGGGAATTTACCTCAGCGGCGTAAGTGTGCCTGCCTGGCAAGCGCAAGGTCATGAGTTCAATCCCCCGATACAAAAAAAAAAAAGTACATATGTACTGGAGTTACTGAAATCGAAATAACTAATTTTATTTATAGAAAGGTTGTAAAAACTAGCTTGGGTCAGTGGAAGCTGCCAAAACTAAATTAGGAAACACACTCATATAGGATGTAGTGTCAATAGTTATTTAGAACTTTATAATTCTTAGCACTTCATTAAATAATAAACACTTGGCTTTGTATTTCAGTATTACATGGAATTTTTAAAAACTGAAAATCACTTGTTTAGTCATAGAGATGAAATTTGCTCTCTTTCATTCTTTGATATATTCTTTTTACATTGATGTTATATGTACTGTGGTATTTTTCAACTTGTCCTTTGTAAGAATATTGGTAAAATTTATTGAAATAACCTGATTACTTTTTTCACCTTATACACATTGAGTAATATCTAGGCTCCAAAGGAAAAAGTCATTTATATATAAAAATAGACCTTTATTTGTTTGGAGTTTTAGGTCTAGAAGAAGATGGAATTTAAATCTAGAACTCTCACAAACCTCTGCCCTGGTTTCCTCTAACAGCCTGCAAAATTGTACTAATGTATTTGTTATTAATGAATGACTGCTGCTAACATTACTGTCGTAAAATAAGTACTTCGTTTACTTTGGGCTTCACTCACTCTTACTAGTCTATGACTGTCACAGTATATAACCTGAACCCAGCATTACAGTATCACATAGAACAACATAGGCCTTAAAAGTTTCTTGTCTTTCGTCTGTTAATCCCTCCTCTCCTCTTTTTCCTGAATTCCTGGGAAAGACTGATCTTAGGCATCCTAGTAAATGGCTCCTGTTGCTTCAGTCTGCAGTTCCCTGAGGATATCTAATGCCCAGTACTTTTCATATGCTTACTTGTCTTGAGTGCTTTCTTCTGTTAGCTGTTGGGGTCTTTCCTCTACTCAAATATGCTGTTTTCGTTTGTTCATTCGTTTGAGTTTGTTCATTTCTTTTGAGTTGTTCATTTTGGATTCTAGTATTTTATCAGATACATATTTTACAAAAAGCTTCTTCTAGTCTATGGCTTTCTTAGAAAATTGTCTACGCAGTATCTTTCCAAGAGAAGCATCAGTTTTTCTCTTGTGGGTTGTGCTTTTGATATTGTGGCTGAGTAGTCTTCAGTGCCCAGGTTCCCTATTTTCTCCTATTATCTTCTTGAAATTACAGTCTGTTCTGTGTATGTTTAGAGCTGTAAGCCAGTTTGAGTTAATGGCTTTTTGAATGATAGCAGTTCTGTGTCTAGGTCACTTTGTTGCACAGGGTTGTCTGTCATTTGCTAAGAAGACTGTCTTTTGTCTAGTTGCTTGTTTTCCTTTTAAACAGTTATTTGACCTATTTGTTTGGGTCTATGTCCAGGCTCTCTGTTTTCGCAGCAGATTATCTTGATTAGCCTAGTTTTCTAGTACGGCTTGAAGCAGGGTAGTATCAGTCTTCTGACTTACTCTGTCCTCGTGTTGTCTCCTTTTTATCCTTTTGCCTTTCCATGTATACTTTAGAATCAGTTTGTTGATAGTTACAAAATACTTTGCTGAACTTTTTATTGGTATTGCATTGTATCTATAAATCAACTTGGGAAAAACATGTTAACAATGTTAGCTCTTCACGTCTGTGTGTGTGGAGTAGCTCTCTGTTAGCTCTTGAATTTCTTTCACCACTTTCATAGTTTTTCTCTCACAGATTGTATACATATGTTTTAGACTTATTTATACCTAAGCACTGTTTTATTTGGTATTAATGTAAATGATACTGTGTTTCTGGCTTCCAACCTTGTTTAATTGTTTGGTAGTTCCACGGAATTTTGGGGGTGGGTTTTTTTTTTTTTTTTGGTTCATTTTTGAAACTTTCTGTGTAGACAATCATGTCATTTATGATGATAGCTTTATTTCTCCTTTTCCAGTATTCATTCCCCTCCTCTCCTCTTGCTTTCCTCTCCTCTCTCTGCATTATCTAGGACTTCCAGCACAGTGTTGAATGAGAGGGGTGAGTGTGAACATCGTTGCCTTCTTCCTGATCTGTGGAAAGCATCTAGTTTATCCTCCTGAAATACAGTGTCAGTGATAGGTTTTTTGTAGATGTTCATTATCAAGCTAAGGAAATTTTCTTGGAGGTTTTATCATAAAGACTTCTTGGATATGTGTAATTTGTAGTAGATAATTTTGTTTAATAACTTCATTAACTCCTAAACATCACCAGATAGTGAAGATTTCTTGTGATTGTTACTAGTAAACTATGCAAATTAATGTATTATAGGTTTACATTTTTTTCTGTAAACAATATTCTCTCATGCAAGGATCAGTAAGGTATGGCTGAATCTGGTCCACTGCCTGTTTTCCTTTGGCTTTTGAACTAAGAATGATTCTTCACATGTTTATAGGGTAGAAAAAAACAAAAGAATCCTTGTTTTGTAATACGTAACAATTGTATGATATTCAAAGGTTAGGGTTGAAGTTGAGGTTTTGGACCACAAGCATGTTCATTCTTTTGTGTTGGTGGCTGATGTTAGGGTGTGTTCATTGTGCTACAAATCCCAGCAACTGTTGTACATACTGCTTGCTTTACTGCACACTTTGTAGTACTGATGGTAGACTTTGAAGGTGACCCTTAGGGCACAATGCAGTGTGGATTATTGTTTCAAGATGGTAAAGCATTATTTTATTGTATAACAGCATCATAGCTGTGCTAAAATAATGCAAACTGTATTGACCTTTGTAAACAAAGCATACATGAAAAAAAACACAGCAATGTCCAGAAGATTTGAAACAAAATGTCTTACTACAGCATAATTTCTTGATTAAAAACAAGAAAACGACAAAGTGAGGTTGTAACCAAGGTGAGTTTCAGAGCGAGTCATTCATTTCCTAGGCAAGCAAGGAAAATCTTTTTACTACTAGTAAGTTAATTGGGTCATGGCTGATAACAGGAGCTAAAGAAATGTGTCCAGAGAAAATAAAGCTGTTTAAAGCATTAGACCTCAGCCGGAACAGTTCCATAAAGGAGCGGGAACTTTGAGAGCAACCTCAGCCAATAAAAACGCAAGAATGAGCGTATTGAGTCATGAGTACACAGTTTTCCTAAGCTCTTGATAAGTGAACAGATGTTCCCAGTTCTGCTCAGTTATTTACTGGAGAATTTAGTGTTGAGTTTGAAGAAACTGAAGAATTAGCCTCTGTCAGTAGTCTGCCTAGAAAAACTGTTGGTGAGGATACCTTTAAACAAGTTGAAGAAATAGATTCAGCATTATTAAGAAAGACTCTTCTAGTATATTACAGCCAAATATGGGGCTAGGGTGGGAGCAGGAAAAAACTTAGCTGAACAAATTGAGAAAGCTTTAACACTATGAAGCCTTTAAAGCCTGTGTTTTCCCAATGTTTACCTGTTAGTAGGTGCTCTCTGGAAAGGGTTTGGATCGGCCTTCTCCTAGCCAGTCGTGTCCAGCAGTGAGCTCACCCATCCTGGTTGGGTTAGCTGCCGTCAGCTCTGAGAGTGCTAGAAATAGAAGCTGAATTTCCTCATCGTTCTTAGTGAATGCAGTGCTGTAGCAGTGGTAACTCTAGTTCTCCTTTTTGAGTTCTGGGCCAAGATGAACATTTTTTGAGCAAAAAGTCATCTGTGGTCACTACTCAACACTGAATGACTTTGAAAATTATTTTTGCTGAAGACCTGATAATACTTCTCAGTGAATCTCACCCTAAAATTAGAAGGTTAAGCAGTGCTCTATGGGAAACTTACATTTCAGTAGACTCATTTTGGAAACAACTTTTCTTTGAATAACAAGTAACATCAAGCTGTTTTATGAACTTTCTGTGCCATCCGGAGTCAAAACAAGAAGCAGGATATCCAGTCTCTCAAATATTTGGAGAGAATATACTTTATGGCCTTCATCTTGATTCCAGCAACATTTTTTCCTGACCTCAATGGAAATAATTAAGAAACTTCCTCATTTTAATATCCATTTGGGCAGATAAAGAACTGCCACCTAATCTGCAGTATATTAAAAAGCAAATGTCAACAAAAGAATTTAGTAAGCTTTTAGGAATGTCTTTCAAGTAATATATTAACATAATTAAAATCTCATTACAATAGTCACCGTATTTGTATAGATCATTGTCCCTGTTTGACAGTACCTGTTTCCAAAGTGCGGTATCTATAGACGCTCATTCCGCATCATCATCATTAATAATCTGCAGTGGATTTTTTTTTTTCGTTTTTCATTTTTATTGGTACCAGGGATCGAACCCACGACTTCCTGCTTACAAGGCAGGCACTTATGCCGCTGAGCTAAATCCCCAGCCCCTGCAGTGGATTTTGATAGGAATACTAATTAGGCAAGATGTTATCTGCTCTCACAGAAGTCTCACTAGTAGACTCTTGTTTGTAGAAATTCTCAATTATTTTCATATTTTAAATTTTATCAATTAAAAAGTTTATGGAATTCTCTAGATGTCTACATAATAATCTTATTCTTTATATAGCTCTTGTAACACAGGTAGTGTTGAATATTATAAAGATCTCTTTTATCAATTTAATTTTCATAGGATATTAGGAGTTATACTAATCTGGAGTTGAATGACAGTTCCACAAATTTAAATCTGTGTTTCTAATTTAATCCTCTTTGTGAATTATTTAGTTCTGGTGTTGTTTGGGAAATGAAACCAAAGCAGAAATGGAAGCCTTTTAGTCAGAAGCAGATACTCCTCCTGGAGCATTCCTACCAGAAGCACCAGCACTCCTGTGACCGCGGCTGGGTGAAGCTAGAGAATAATTTTGAGGTAAGCCCCAGTGTTCAGAGGTGTATTTTGTTGTTGTTGGGAGTGGGAGTGAGTAGTTTTATTGTCTAGTATGTGTAGACATTGAAATATGTGTTTGTTAGTAAATAAACTCTTACTTATTAGTAGGAGTGTTCATATATAATTAAAATACTATATGATGTCACTGCAATTAAATGTGTTAATATAATCTTGTACTGTGAAGCCTGATTTAAATGTTTCTCTTCTGTATTGTTTTAACTGGTTTTTTCTACAAATCAGTTTTGTGAAACTTTTTGTGAAATTTATGCAGCAATTACGGTAGTTTATTGAAAATTTTACTCTTATATGTTGAATAATACCTATGCATTGCTAAGTACAGTTACATTACTTCATTGTTAGAAAACCTACAAAAGTTCTGCTGAATTAAATTCATTAATCTGAATGATTGTTGGTATCCACAAATAAAGGTGTGCTCTCCATGAGGCCTTCCAGAACAAAAACTGAAAGTCATGGTGGCTGCAGGAAGACTCCAGAAACTTGACTTGAGTGGGCAGCTTGCCATCTTCAGTCGTATACTCTAGGTGTTCTTTGTCTCTGGTGTCTGAGAGCTGAATCTGCACTGGTCACCAGATTTGTTTCCCACTCACCCTGACAGTGGGCTGCACATAAGTGGGGCGGGGTGGGGCTGTGCCCTTTGTGTCCAGCAGAAGCTAGCTATTAATTGTGTATAGATAGCTTTCTTAGAAAAGTGAGTCTGCTTCAGAGCTCTCGGTTGTAGATGACCTTAAGATCTTCTGGTGAGACATAGAAAGATAGTCTTCTCATTTGGTTTCATCAGTGCACAGATACCTAAAAGGAGATACTCTGCTAATACCAACTTATCAAAATTGTGCTTTTTTTCTAGGTCAATTTTGAGAAAGTTCCCATGGAAATGCGTCTTCCTATTCAGTGCCCTATTAAACGAGATTTTCTGTCAGGAATTCAGGTTGAATTTAAGCAGTCTCCTCATCAGAGGAGTTTAAGGGCCAGGTTGTATTGGCTACAGGTAATATTGTTATCCTTAGTTAAATAAGTATTTCTAAGTACTTTGACAATTTTGACAGTGAAATTTCTCTTTTTATATTAAACTTGATATCTTCTGTGGGACTTTGAGTATAGTTCAGTGGTTGAGCACATGAGGCCCCAGGTTTAACCCCCAGCACCAAACTAATAAAAAAAGAAATTGCTCATGTTTTTCCTCTTCTCTCAAGTATTATTATGTGAATTCAGCATCTCCCTTACCATCAGCATTAAAGAACATGTAATTCCGGCAACTGTTGAATTTGGCCTGTTAACCTGCAGGGGTGTTGTCTTATTGGGATGATGTTGTTTTTAAAAGTCCCTCGCATCTGTGATGGGATTCCCAAGTGAGATCTTCCTTTGTTGTTCTTCATGGTGAAGCATGGGGCTTTACTGGAGGTTTCATTTGGATGATTGATTGCTTTTTCCTTCTCTGAACCTCCCTCCTTGTCTTCTTTTTAACTATAAAGTTGTTATGTAAGGCATTTTCTTTTTTTCTTCTTTATTCTTTATTTAGAGAATTCTTCTGTATTTCTTAGTCAGTTTACTTACATCTAAATATTTAAACCATAAGTAGTAGAAATCTCACAGGATTGACTGGTTCAAATATTTGCACTAATAGAGTATATGTTAGAGGTATGAAGGAATTCATATATGTAATTATTATATAAAGACTTGCCTCTGCTGAGGTGTATAAGTTTTACAGATTATGAGGTGTCACATGTCCAAGCAGATGCTGAATTACGGTGAAGGTAGCGTTTTGTATAATTCTGTCTGTGACACCAAAAGCTTCATTAAAGCCTAAGTTGGTTTTCTTCTTTTCAGGTCGATAATCAGTTACCAGGTACCATGTTTCCTGTTGTATTTCATCCTGTGGCTCCTCCCAAGTCCATTGCTTTGGATTCAGGTAGAAAAGGAATTACAGGCATACCTTGTTCCTAAAAGCTAAGTAGGCGCAAGTTTTGTCTTGTATAAAGCTAATCTTTCTCTTGCATCTGCTTCCTTTTAGAGCCCAAACCTTTCATTGATGTGAGTGTCATCACAAGATTTAATGAGTACAGTAAAGTCTTACAGTTCAAGTAAGTATTTTCACTGTTTATCTAAAGGAATCTAAAATGAGAATTTATTTTGAAAATAAATTTTATTCTTTTTGAAAGTCATTTCTGTAGAAAATTATCTTCCACCTGAACATATAAATCCACTTTTGATTTTTTAAATTTCTTCATTTTTTAAAAAAATTTTAAAGATGGTAAAGTCCAACAAAACAGAACAAAGTCAATCAAAACAGAGCAGCAAAGTTAGTACAGAACTTCAAAGCAGGATGCTAGGAAAGCATCAGTAGCTGCCATAGTGTATCTTGTTATCGCCACAATAGTTGTCCATTCCATCAGGTATAGCAGAATCAAGCCAAAAACAAAACAGAAGAAAGCCAATCTAAACAGAAGTTTGAATAAAATAAAACAGAACAAAACAAAACAGAGAAAACAATACTGGATTTCAAAGATAAGATAGAAAGAAATCCCCCATATTTGCTATATTGCACTGTCATCCTCCGAAGAGATGCTCAGACTGCTGGCCCCAAAATCAGCTGGACAATAGAAAAGTTTAGTTGCTTCATGTAACTTAGTTGCTATCAACACAGCCTATTCTCTGAACCAGCAGGTGGCGGTCTGGTTGGCTGAACCCACTTTAGGTCAAGGACTTTTTGCCCTTAAATTATTTTAATGACGGTGTGTACGTATTTGAAAATGTAGAATTCCATCTGTCACCTTCATTTTGTAACTTCAATTAGAGTGTGGAGTAATGAAGTACAGATGATAAGTGTCTGTGAGTTGTGTTCGTTAAAGCAGTTGCTGTAAACTAAAAATGGAGTGGTGCGTGCTGCATATTCTAATTTTGTTCATCTTCATTGTGAAATTTTACCGTGCTGAGTGTTAATACAGTAATATTACCCCAAAGTGAAACACTATACTGAAAATTTTCGGTCTGATTAAGCTTTGCCCTTATTAATGTAATTTTTAAGAGATAAAGAAAAAATGTCTTACTGTGGCTTTTGACTAAATTAAAGTTTTAACATTGAAACTTACCAAGTTTGATGTAAACCCTTTTTCATTTTACGACTTTGTTTTTCCCTATAGGTATTTCATGGTCCTCATTCAGGAAATGGCCTTAAAAGTCGATCAGGGGTTTCTTGGCGCTATGGTTGCCCTGTTTACCCCAACAACTGACCCTGACGCTGAAAGCAAACGGGTAACAGTTTCATTCCAAGGAAAACTGTGTGAAAGGTGGTAAAGTCAATTAGTTTTAAAGATAATTTCAGTGCAGAAAAAAATTAAAAGAAATTCTTGATTTAACCTTTTCAGACACAGTTACTCCAACAAGATATTGATGCTCTAAACACAGAGTTAATGGAGACTTCAATGACTGATATGTCAGTTCTCAGTTTCTTTGAACATTTCCACATTTCACCCATTAAGGTTTGTTGCTATTTTGAAATTTTAATGTAATTGTTTTAAGACTTTTAAAGGGTCTGTGTACCAGTGTTTTTAATTTGTTACATCAAATATTTGGTGAGAACTTTGTTTGATTAATGGTAACAATTAAGGTGGTTCTCTGTAACAGATGTACAGTGATAATTCCCACAGAAAAAAATTACTAGAGCATGTTCTCTAGTCTTGGATTAATAACCCCTTACTCAAGAAAGATGAAGACGCTGACAAAGGCATTTCTTAATTAGGTGTAGAAGTGCCCACCAGCATCTAATGTGTTGGTCGCACTTCGTAACCACTGTCACTGTGGAAACCAAGCACATCAGGGTGCCCTGACCGGAGTGCGAAAGCGCTGAAGTTGGCGTTCTGCTCTTGACGCGATGTTTTCCCTTTCCCACATTTGATTGCAACTGAGGGAGTAGAAAATTGGATGCCTTTCACTTGCCTGATTTTGTACTTTATGAACCCATTTCTTTTTTCCCCTTTTGTGCTTCTCAGCTTTTACAGGGAAAGGTGACTACTTAGTAAATTTACAAATCCTATCAACCATAATGCTCGAAACTTGTGTAATGGACCAGATTTAACAATTAAGAAACTGGAAAATATTGCTGATCCTTTACATTTTCAAAAATTGTTCACAGCACTTTATTTTCAGTTGCATTCACAATCCATTGAGCTTAAGTGGATGGTTTCATAAATAAGGTTATTATTTTAAAATGATATGTTAGTTTGGTGATATCAGACTCAGGTATAAGATCACCTTTAAAATTGACATTGTTTTTTGTGTTAGGTTATAAAGAGTTTCTTTTTCATTACTGAGTGAAAAATCTGTTCTTTGTGGGATTAAATAATACCCTTCAACAAAGTTTATTGAGTGCCTGTTATCCAAATTGCTGTTCAGACATGAAATGACTTCTTGGAGTTTATATTGTAGGGGAGTGTTAAAGATTGCTAATTTAGCTCTTCATGATCTTAGACACACTGGGAATTATGCTGTTCAGTAGAATAATGAAGATTATGAACAGTTATTTTTGTAGTCCATGTTGACTTTGCCTCAGGGAGGGGTAGAGCCCTGGGCTTTCCTGGGCTTGTATCAGGTCCACTTTGTGTAGCTCTGGGCAGGTTAAGTAGGACGTCCAGGGAGGACAGAAGGAGAAAGGAGAGTCATCTGCTTCCCTGACACGTGTTGAGTTACCCGTTGTCTGTGTCTTCCTGCTCTACTGCATTAATGTTGCTATTGGATAAAGTGGAAGCCAATGGGAAGGTGAAAGTCTGCTTTTAAGGACTGAGAGAGGTACTGTGGAAACTGAAAGCCTTGTGATTTCTTTTAAAAGTTTATTTGGCAACTCACTAACTGTTCCATAATTGTCATGCCATTGCTAATTATTTTTATGGTATAATTATAACATAATTGTTATCATTAATTGTTGCCATGAGCTGTGTGCCTTAATTGGATGAAAATAAATAATTTCCTGTTTTGGCTGGCAAACTGTGTGCCAGCTGACGTTTTCTTCTTTAAATCATTATCTCATTTTTGTACAGGGATTTTGCTTCCTTCCTAATGACATGATGGTATTTATACACTTGGAATGAAAATAGAGGTCCAGTTTTGAGTCAGACCACTTGTATTTTGTCAGAAAATAAATGAGAATCAGATATGAGTTGTTCTTTATTTGTATACAGGATAAATAATATGTTTTAGCAGGGCTTTCATTGGAAGATACTTATGGTTGTCATACTAGATTGGACAATCTGGGTCCTGTTGTATAAAGCTTTTGTGTTTTGCTTGTGTTTATTGAATATTATGTTTCTTTTAGTTGCATTTGAGTCTGTCTTTGAGTTCTGGAGGTGAAGAATCAGACAAACAGGAAATGATTGCGATTCATTCTGTCAACCTGCTTCTGAAAAGCATAGGTGCCACTCTGACTGATGTGGATGACCTTATTTTCAAGTAAGACTTCTATTCCAGTACACTGGAAGCTATTTATGCCAAGGTTGGGTGTTTGGATACTAATTTTTCTATTTCTGTAGTATTAGCCTAGGAGGTTGATAATGCTTACTACGTGAAGAATTTGATCCATTTTTGATGGTGTTCTTTAAGATGTGCTTATTTTATTAATAACAATGATGATGAAGTCATATTTTCTTTTATTACTCATATGTTGGGGCTGGGGATTTAGCTCAGCGGCATAAGCGCCTGTCTTGCAAGCAGGCAGTCGTGAGTTCGATCCCTGGTACCGATAAAAAGGAAAAAGACAAAAAAAAAAAAGTATACTCATATCTGTGTAATATGAATATAAAATAAAAATTTAATTATTTTCTGTATTTAGAAATTTGTAGCAATGAAGTGAGATTTCATTGTAACCACCCAGCAATGTACAGAAATAACAACATCTTGTTACCTTTAATATGAGGATATTTATGTGTGCTGGTTACGTATGAATTCAGTAACTCTCTGTGGCATTGAATATTCAATAGTGGTATTGGGACAAGGAGTCAGCTGGAAGAAAATTTTTCAAATTATTTCTGTCTCACAAAACAAAGGATAAAATACTGTGTAATTTTCAATCTGAAAGACTTGAAAAAAATTTGTTATTAGATCTGTGAGTAAAAAAAATCTAAGCTTAAAAGCTATAAGAAAAATTTCTTACAGCTTTTCAGTGGAAAATGCAAAATAGATTGTACCACATAAAAATTAAATATTTCGTATTAGAGCCGAGGAAGATGAAGACAAAAGCTGGAAAAGTACAATGATATAAGATGTAGAGAGGATTTTTAGTGTTAATATTAACCATTCCTAGAAATTCCATTGGTGTCACAGCCATTGGACAGTAAGAGGTACCTCACAGAAAGGAAAGTGAAGGTGACTGATTGATAGTTGAAATGTCTAGTTTTAGTATTTATCAAAAGTGCATGTAGGGGCTCAGCAGCATAAGCACCTGCCTTGCAAGCAGGCGGTCATGAGTTCGATCCCGGGTACCGATTGAAAAAAAAAAAAAAGTGCATGCAGATTGATGTAAATTATCACCACTTCAAAATGTAAGTGGTCCTCATACTAAAGCTCTGCATCTATGGAGTCTGTTTTTGTGGTCTGTCATTCAGTATTCTGTTTTGGGAATTTAGTCCAAAACATAATCTTGAAAAGCAGCTAGAGTTATATTCAAAATATATGAGGCAGCATGAATTATACCCAGAACTGGGCTCTTGGTGACAGAGAGGAGTTGGTCATTCCGATGCTGTCCCACAGAGTGGCAGTGGAATGCTGTGTACCCGAGGTGATTTAATGGGACGTGAGTGAAGATAAAAACAGATACCCACAATGATGGCGCATAAAATATTGTAAATGCTTTGTAATTGCATAGAAAAGAATTAAAAATGGAAACGATGAGGAAACGAAAAAATCTAGAGTGGTGAGATGGTGGTTGACTTTAAAAATTGTGTACTCTGTCACATATTTATTGTAAGCTTACATGAAAATGCACTATTTTTATCATAATTTTGTTACCATAACATTAAGATACCAGCTGTAAATTACATCAGTGCAAAGTTAAATATGAAAGAATTGACTGTGACTAGAATAGGCTATTAGTGAATTTTAAGTCCTTTTCCCCCAGAATATAGTTTTAGTGTTTTGAAATTTTCCTTTTTCTCCTCCTAGACTCGCTTATTTTGAAATACAATACCAGTTTTACAAGAGAGATCAACTCATGTGGAGTGTTGTTAGGCATTACAGTGAACAGGTAATTTCTTATTAGAGTAGCTTTCAGGGAATATACTTCATAAAATACTAGAATAAAACATTTGTATGTGATTGTATAATACGTAGTAATGTTTACATAATTTATCTCAATTTATAATCTCAAAACTTAGTGTTCTTCTTAAAGGATTAATTTGTTCTTTAGTTCTGCCACCATTATATACTTTTCAAAAATTTCCCCCTGTGCCTCTTTCCCTTTGCAGTTGTTACCATTTGGGAAAGAGTAGTGATTTTGGTGTCATTACTTTTGAGTTCTTGAGGGGCTGTTGTCTGTCAGCATAGCATATGGAATTGCAAGAGAAACTGTGGTCTGGTGTCTTTCCTGGACGTCTATCACCCTGTGGTTCTGTAGGTGTCCAGCTGCTCAGGTGGCATTGCTGTGTCCTGAGACCACAAGTGGTTTCCTCTTGCTGTCTTGTGCTAGAAGGTTTTCTCCTTTCTGATGTGTAGATGTTGCAGTGATTACATGTTCAAATAAGGATTTCATTTTTCTTGTTTTTTGTTTTAGTTTGTAATTATTCTGCACATAATTTAAAAAGTAATAGTGATGATAAGGTAAAAATAACAACCACCATTACTGAATTATGTATTTGTTTAATAGGTATACTCACCCATGCAAGGTTGATGTAGCTTTGCGTTTCATAGATGAGAAGGTGGAGGCTGGTAGATACTTGTCATGGTTTTCATAATTGCTAAAGGACAGACTCTACCTCAAACTTAGTTTCAATTTGAAAGCCGTACAAGTGTGACACTTGATACACAATGAAATATCAGTCAGTGGATGTGGGAGTGGAGATTTCACATTGCTCTCCTTTTACCTAAGCGTAATCTCTCACACCCATCCCCTACTGTATCATGATGCCCTTTTTTTTGAACAGCTGCAAAGGACTTAGTTTACCTTTTGTCTTCCATAGTTCTTAAAACAGATGTATGTCCTTGTGTTGGGCTTAGATGTGCTTGGAAACCCATTTGGATTAATTAGAGGTCTGTCTGAAGGAGTTGAAGCTTTCTTCTACGAACCCTTCCAGGTATTGATTTTTTTAAAAGTTCAAGTGTGGGTATAAAATTTTTAATGACAATAGTTTGTATTTTCATTGTATCTAGGAACTGAATGATATTTATTTATTTAAAAATACTTGAAATGACATTGAAAGCCTGATTTTGTGAATTAAATAAGCACTTGTGCTTATCTGGACAATGAAATGTGCCCATGTCCCAGATTTAGTGTAGTTACGAGGGTGTTTACAGTGTCGGGTAGACTGTAGATTCTTTTGATGCTGTTGCACCGCTGTGGGAGGGACTGGTGGGACATTAGGAGCCAGCCTGCTGTCACAGTCATGCTTTTGTCTCATTCGTCCAGCTCTCCAAAGAGTGGGAGCCCAGTGTGCTGAGAGTGTTGTTTGGAAGGATGAAGCCGAGAGAATAAGTGGGAGGGTGAGAGAGTCAGAAACATCTATGCACTCAGGCGGCCTGCTAGCAGTGCAGCAGAAAGCTGAATATGTGCAGATATGGACTCAGGCGGTCCTGGGAGCAGCTGCCGAAGAGGCAGGCAGCTTTGTACTGCATGGCCCACTTAGCCCACTTAGCCCACTTAGCATTAAAACTTTAATTTAACGTCCAGGTTTTTTGTCTTACAGAAGTTGCTGAGATTGTGTGGTAGAAAATACCTTTGATTAGAGTGGTATTCTATCAGTACTTGAAATATAGGATAAAAATTGTCTTGTTAGCCTTCATGGATCTTTACACACTCATCATATTCATGAAAACCCTGAATTTTAAGGCTTAATTCTAAGTAGCAAACTTCCTTTGGGCCAGGGTGCTGTCCAAGGTCCTGAAGAGTTTGCTGAGGGGTTAGTGATTGGAATGAGAAGTCTCTTTGGGCACACAGTAGGTATGTATCACCAATTTACATGTATCTGTATACTTTTATATTAATATAAAATGTGTTGTTTATGAGAAGTAAATGATTATATTTAGTAGGTGGGATCACTTAGTCTCTTTTAAAAGACATGTTTTCGTGTTTTTAAATGGGAAATAATTTAATATTGGCCTGTTAGTTTTTAAATATGTCTTTGTGGTGAATCAATGTACTTCAAATATTTGATAGTTGGCAAAAAACGTTTCATTTTTGTGTGAGACAGATTTGTTAGTTGGAAGCAGTGCGTGCTGTGCATTGTGACATTGCTTCCATAGGACCCATGTGACTTCCTCCTCTGGCTTTTGGTAGGTGGTGCAGCCGGAGTTGTGTCTCGAATCACTGGTTCCGTTGGGAAAGGTTTGGCAGCAATTACAATGGACAAGGAGTATCAGCAAAGAAGACGAGAAGAGATGGGCCGACAGCCTAAAGATTTTGGAGATAGCCTGGCCAGAGGAGGAAAGGGCTTCCTGCGGGTAAATCTTCTTCAAGAACCTTCAACTTTTATATGAACATTTTGGAGTGTGCAATCCAAATGCTGAGTTTTGGTTTTGGGGGGGGGGTTTGGTACCCAGAATCAAACTCTCAGTCTTGTGCTTGCCAGGCAGGCACTTGTGCTGCTGATGCTGAGCTGTGTCGTCCCCAGATAAAGGTATCTTTTGTTTTTCTTGAGACAGGGTCTTGCTATGTAGTTTGGGCTGGCCTTGAACTCATTTTGTAGCCCAGGCTGGCCTCGAACTTGCAGCAGTCCTCCTGCCTCAAGCTCCCAAGGGCTGTAATTACAGGCGTGCATCACCACACCAGGCCTACACTGCTGTTTTTGACAGTTGTTAAGAGTGTATAACTGTATTTTTAATCTTGGAAGTATTTTCAAAAAGCTGCGACTGGTGTTTGAGCCAGTAAGTTTTAACAGCTGTCTCTTACATTCTGTGAAATGCTCTATTTGTCAGGTTATTTGCTGTGCCAGGGTGTTTTCTTTATTTTCTGTTTTTTACAGTTCCATTAAATTAAAAAGTAATCTCATTGAAATGTATAATTAGATTATTTCACTCAACTAATTTTTATTGATGTGAGACGGAGGATTACACAGAGAGATTGAATCAACCGCCTGTGCTCGTACAGCTGACAGGTAACAGAGACAGGTTTAGGTGCTCTATCTCTGCCTTACTGCTCTGTCTTCCATGGATGTACTCAGTTAAAAAGCTCTGTGACTTAATATCTTTACAATAATAATGTGCTCACATGCTCACATTATCAAGTGAGTCATGAGTCTTTAGTCTTTTTTTTTTTGAATTTTTGTTTCTAGTATGTTTGTAGAGACCTCTAGTGGTTGATTTAAAATTAAGCAACTTCTCTCCCAGGAACCTTTCTGATTGATTTCTCTTTCAGGGAGTTTTTGGTGGAGTGACGGGAATAATAACAAAGCCTGTAGAAGGTAGGTTGAGAGTATTTCTGCCCGGTAAAAAGTAAAGTGTCAGTGCTTGATAAACATGCTAGATGTTGCTATAAGATACTTGAGAAAACCATTGACTAAATTTTAGATTCACATTCTTAAATTATTTAGTATATCTTCCTCAGAAAGCAGAGACATTAAGTAGGAGATTATGATTCAGACTTTGAAAGCTGTTTTCATCAGAACCATCAGCAAACTAGATTTTTTGAGACTCTCACTAGTAATTGACTTGAGGTTTTTCTGTGGTTATCTTTTTTATAGTCTCATTTAAAAAGGTACGAATTCTTCAGTGCAATCCCTATCAAAATCCCAGTTGGTATTTTTTGTGACAGTTGACAATCTAAAATTTATATGTAAATTCAAGAGTTCCAAAATTGCTGAAACAGTCTTGAAAAAAGAGCAAATTTGGAGGACTTATACTTCGCAATTTTAATACTTGTTATATATAGAGCTGTAGTAAAAAAACAGTGTGATACTTGTGTAAGAATAGACGTATAGATCAATGGCGTATAACTGACAGTTGACAGTTCAGAAATAAAATCTTCCAGTTATGGCCGATTGAGTTTGGCAGGGGTGCTGAGACGGCTGGACATCCACACGTGAAGCAGAGTAAAACTGGACCCTTAACCCTGTACTGTGTAAAAGTGAACTCCAAATAGGCTAAATACCTAAACATAAGAGCAAAGCTACAGAACTCAAAGAAAACACAGAGCCAGGTCTCTGTTACTTTGGGGTGGCTTAGCTTTTCTAGATGCGACACCAAAAGCACAGATGAAAAAAAAGAAAAAGTAGTTAAATTATACTGCACTAGAATTTAAAATTTTTGTGCCAAAAGGACACCATCAAGAAAGGGAAATGACAGTCCACAGATTGGAAGCAGAATTTTACAGACATCTATTTGATGAAAGACTGAATATAAAGCACTCTTACAAGTCTCAGTTTAAATGGACCAAGGATATGAATGGACATTTCTCCAAATCAGATGTATGAGATGAGACTAAAGGACCAGGGACTTAGCAGCCTAAGCACCTGCCTGGCAAGCGTGAGGTCTTGGATTCAATTCCTGATACAAAAAAAAAGAGAGAGATGACTAAAATTCATGATGAACATTTAAATTTTTGAAAATTAGTATAATACAAGATGTTGACACTAAGTCCCCTCAGAATCTCCCCTTCGATTTGAACACACTTACCCCATTGCTTTTGCCACTTCTGAAGCAGTTCTGGAAGCCGTCCTTAGTATCGGTACAGGTGAACGTGGCTGCTGAGGGCCATCCAGTGGGCAGGCATCTTGTTGGAAGGTGAGGGTGGGTCCTCATGCATTTTGTTACTGGGTCTGGCACCATGCCACTGAGTGCTGGTCTCCAAAGTTAAAGGTAAGTGCTTTGAATTGATTCAGTACACTGAGGCAGCCGCGACGGCACAACCACAGACACTTGTGAAAGAGGACTTCAGAGCTGCTTCAGAGAGGGGCAGGGCGATGGGATGAGTGTGCTTGGAGGAGGGAGGAGGATAATTGACATTGTATCTTTCACTGTTTTATTTATATATTTAAAAAAGAAAAGTGAGGAAAAAAAGCAAAAGGCATAAACAACAGCAAACTCAAACAGTAACAATATAGGGTGTCAAAACAATGAAAGAAATTTAACAATGGTTGTTATATTACATATTGTTCTCTTTTTTTTTAAAGAAAGAAAAGAAACTTAAAATAGAAAAACAGAAAAAGGTAGAACAATACCAAATTAAAAAAAATTACCATCACAGAATCAAAGCATAAATGGTGACTAGCCTCCCAAACATTGACAGTGCAGATACTTTTTTTTTTAAATGTAAACTTTCACCAGGTTTTCTGATCACTTGTAAAGACGGCTCATAAGAACATCTAATTAGTCATCATGCACAAATCACAGTCACATACCACGTCACACCTGTTAAGAAGGCTGAACTCAGCACAGTGTGGGGAAATCGAAGCCCTCATACATTGCTGATAGGAATGGAAGGTCATGCAGTTCCTGTGTGGAAGAATCTGACTGTGCAACCAGAGACTTAGCTGGGCTCTCGTGTGGCTCTTTTGGTGTAAGGTATGCACCCAAGAGAGTTCAAAGAGAGGTTCAGACAAAAACTTTATGATAGCAGCATCTTACCCCAAATATCCTCCTAGAGGGCCGAAATACCCTTTCCCTGTTGTATGAGTAGCTGAAATATGGCATATCCGTACGATGGATTATTGTCCTACTTGAAAAGAGATCAAATACTAATAGGTACTACAAGATGGATGAGCCATGAAAACAGGTATAAAGTGGAGAAAGCCACTGGTACTAGAACACTGACTGAATAATTTTGTTCATGGGAAATGTCCACAACAGGCAAATCTGGTGAAATAGGCAGTGTCTGTAGGAGAGTGAGCAGGGGGCAAGAAGTGAACTGGGTGATCAGATTAGGGAAGACTTGGGGCAGTCGTGAGGCTTGGTAATCGACACAGGGTTTCTTTTGAGGTGTGGTACAGAGTTTGAAAAGTTGTGATCTAACTTCTTTAGTTAACTTCTAATGTCTAAAAGTATATTGCTTGAAAAATCTTGATGATTGCTGTAAAAAAGAACATTGTATAGTCAGTTCTCCGGCCTTGCAGTTGCCTCTGCTGACTAAAGGACCAGTCAGCTCTGGAGCTTTGCAGCTGTCTGGAGTGCTGGTTACCCACTCTGGGGTTTGGTTCAGCAGGACTGAGTTGGGGCCCAAGAATTTTCACTTAGCACACACTTCGAGGACCCAGTGTTCTTGTGTGAGGATTAAATTTAACTTGTTTAGAAAGTCAGTATCTTGTAGCTTTCTGAGTTTGGTGCACATTTCTGTTGAGTTCAAACTTGCTTATTTTAAAGGATCTTTGTATACTTATTGTCTTTTTTCCTCTGAAGGTGCCAAAAAGGAGGGAGCTGCTGGATTCTTTAAAGGAATTGGAAAAGGGCTCGTGGGTGCTGTGGCTCGTCCGACAGGCGGGATTGTCGACATGGCCAGCAGCGCCTTCCAGGGCATTCAGAGGTGAGTGTGCCCACTCGGGCAGTGCTGTCAGGAGTGAGTGGAGTGCTTGCTGCCTCTGGGACTGAGTTCACTTGGAAGTTACAACAGCTTGACAGGTAAGGGGCCACCAGAAAGGAAGCAGAAAAGATTTGTTCAGTTTCCCTCTTTTTCATCACCTCCCCCAGTCTTGGTTGCTGTCTGTCTCTGTGTCATATATATGAATGAATGTACCCAGGAGTATTATACTACTACTGATCTGTACCCATAACTCTTTTTTATTTTTTGTTTTAAGATGGGTCCAGGTTGGTTCAGTACTTGTGATCCTACGCAGCTTCCTGAGTAGCTGGGATTACAGGCGTGTGCCACCATGACTAAAATGTAGTTACCACAAAACAAACAGTTACTGGTCTTGCCATATGCTAAACACTGTGCTGGGCACCAGGAAAACAAAGAGTAGGTGATGTAGTCTTTGCTTTTATTATTTGTGACTTTGTTTAGGAAGACGGTGGAATGGGGTTGGGGATTTAGCTCAGTGGCCCAGGCGCTTGCCTGCTAAGTGCAAGGTCGTGAGTTCAATCCCTGGTACCAAGAAAAGAAGAGGATAGAAGCTTAGGGTTCAGAATTGGACTTACTATTTTCTGCTATATTTTGGGCTACATAAAATTATCATTGTTTGCTTATCAAATATTTGTATATTTAGTCAGCATGTGTCTTTGGATTATTTTGAAGTATTCTCACATATTGCACATTTTCTGCTACCTTGCGTAGGGCAGCGGAGTCAGCTGAGGAAGTGTCGAGCCTGCGCCCCCCTCGCCGTATCCAGGAGGATGGCATCATTCGTCCCTACGACAGGCAGGAGTCAGAGGGCCATGACTTGTTCGAGGTAAATTCTGTTCTTTGAGGATACAAGCAGAGTTCAATTTTAAGGATTGCTAGAGCCAGGATTTCAGGCCCTTAACGTTCCTAACTGATGAACTTCATTGAAGGATGAGAGCCGGTTTGTAGAATAATTTAGATTATTTATTTTTTGTTTTAGCATAGTATGTTAAATGTAAATATTTGGTGAGGTTTTCTGCACAGTAGCAAAGCTTTTTGGTGCAGGAAAGATAATGTTAAAAGAAGTCACAGGCTGTACTCATTTAGTGAACATTGTTAGTTTTGGCTTCCTGCTTTGTAGCTAATCACTGGAATTTCACTGCTTTTTCTCCCCCACAAATTAGTTCATTTGCACTACTTTATAACTCTAGATTTATTCAGGTAAACAGCTGAGGAGAGAAAAAAAGGTAATATAAGGTTACAATTCTGTTAACTTTTAAAGTTTTCCATCTTTTACTATAACTTTATTATATTTAAATAATACGTACATAAATAAATTGCTGTTTTTCCGTCACTGGCTTTCCTGCAAAGACAGCTTATTAATATTTTCTTTCCTTGACTTTAAAATAAATGACTCTGAATCATTCTTAGCCTTTGGTTTGTATTATATGTGATTCCATTTTATCTTTTTGCGTGCTTCTAACTTTATTTTCTTTCTTTTTCTGCCTACACAGCAAGAACTGGAAATACAAGAGTAAATGTTTCCCATTCTACTACTTGATTTCATCCTTAATCAGCACAAGCTGTGGTACTGACTGGGTGTGAGTCAGACTGAGAGCCACCTCTAGTGAGATTGGCTTTATAACTCTCCTCTCCATTTGGGCTTTTGACCGTAGCATTTGATAACAAACAAAAGTGATAGTGTATCTGGTAAAACAGTGCTGGTAAGCGCTCAGTGTAAAAGATGAGAGGTTGTGGGAAACAGCTGCTTCCAGTTTAGTAGGTGAAAGACAGTCCAAAACCAGATGATTCTACTATCATTTTGAAAATTTTATCTTACAGTGTTTATGTGCATTTAGGTAAAGTTGAAAAGAAAGGGGTAGTTTTTATATTCAGCCTATTGGATGTATTCTTTTTTTGTTTTAATTTTATTTTAAAGAGGGTAAAACCAAACATAACAAAACGGAACAAAGCAGATCAGAAGAAAACAATGTAAGAGACACAGATTCGGATGTATTCTTATGTTTGCAAGTCATGATGGTGGAATATTATTTCCCAAATTACTAAATAGACTTTTGGTTCCCCAATTACTAAGTTTACTCAAGTCAAAGGACGATGAATTAGGGCATTTGTAAAAGTCAGTTGCTCTGAGTCTGTCTTTAGACTCTAAGTGAGAGTTGTCATATGAGGTTTGAGACTCTGTTTCCCTTTCCTCTTTTTTTCCCTTTTTGATCTCATGTTATATACATGCTCAGTCTTGCATTTATGCTTTTCAG
Source organism: Cavia porcellus (assembly GCF_034190915.1). NCBI lineage: Eukaryota > Metazoa > Chordata > Mammalia > Rodentia > Caviidae > Cavia > Cavia porcellus. The sequence continues at coordinate 2,789,713 of NW_026947521.1, read as the reverse complement.
AGATCCAGTCTCCTTGTTGGTTATATGTGCTTTGTAATTTTTAGGTTTAATTAGTGCAAACAGAAAGAGAAGTTATGTGTAATTTTTTAAAATAAATGATTGAAATGTTTAATTGGCTTTAGCAGCATCTTATCTCACAGCTTTATGCTGTGCCCAAAATTGAAACTAAAGTAAAATTTAGATTTCTAATGTGTTGCTTATTTGAGCACAGTGAAACCATGAACATACAACAGCTGTTCAATTATCAAGATAAGACTACAGTTATCAAGATAATTACTCTTTTGATTCACATTTAAAAGAAGCACTTTGCTGGAAACAACTGGCATCTGAAGAGGACCCAGTGCAGGAGTAGCAGGACTGCTGCTCTTGGGCTGGAGGAGGTAGCCTGCAGGTGGAGCACTTGCCTAGCGCCTGCCAGGCCCTGGGCAGCCCCCAGCATACCCTCCGCTGCCCTGGCACACACAATTTCTGTCCCTTATGGGACCAGGTATAACAAAACATACAAATACTAAAAGTAGTTGGCAGACTGCTGGTATGTCTGGGTAATTGATGGAAGGCAAAATTATGACTGTAGTTTTCTGTGAGAGTCAAGCACAGTAACTGGTTTGAGATGCTGTCTTGTCAGTAATAGTTACCCTTCCTAAGATTCTTGAGTAAAAGGGATTTTTAATTTTCTTGGCTGTGTCAGTTTTAATGAGAATTAAATTTTGGGAACTTTCATACTTCAAGATATTTTTCTTGTTTACTTGTTTAATTTTTTTAAAGCTCCTTAGGTTATTAACCTTTTACTTGTGATTTTTTTTGAACAAATGTATGTTAATAAGCATAAAACCTCAAGAAACTTTATTAGTTTATTTAGATGTCATCTTCTTGTCTGATTTATTAATTCTTTATCAAGCAGTCCTTTAAACTGTAATTATTATTATGGTTACTAGAAGGTATACAATGTATATTACTGAGAGGACTTAGTATTTTTTCCCAAGGGTGGTAAGCACAAATACTGAGAAATTTAAACTGTTTCACCCTTTACCTATCTTACTGTGCTTAGATATTTGAGTAAGAAATATTTATTGATTATTTAGACAGTTTTGGATATTTTTAAAATCAACATGGCCTTAAAGGACCACATATAGCAAAAGGTAAATAGCAAAGAGTACTAGCATATAAAAATGATACCATTTCATCTCTTACAATAATTTATTAGGTCTTTTGATCCCCATTTAATAGTCAGCTTTAAGAATTTCATATACCAGATTTTCATTATGTTCTTCTTCTCTATTCTTCTAGGATAATTACTGTTTACTGCATATGTGTGTGTGTATATATATGTATATATGTGTGTATAATATATGTGTGTGTGTGTGTGTGTGTGTAGTCAGTTTTACATTTAATATTAATTTTGGCCCAGATTATATAAGATTTAAAATGAGGTCCCTTACCTTTCCTTTTTAATTATATTTTCCATGTTCTTAGAAAGGCTTCATTAGCATTTTAAATTCTTGCATTAGCATCTGTTTAGGTAACCTTACATCATGTATTTTATTTTTAATTCATGGTATTAAAGTTTGTCTATTATTTTACAACAGTAATAATGCTATGATAGACATCAGCATATATTTTGTTTATTCATATCTTGTGCTGTTTGCTTAGAGTTAACTAAAAAATGAAGCACCAGGTAAAAGGCTTTCGTATCCTGTTACTAACTCCACATTGCATCCTGAGAAAGGAGAGAGGCGATGTTATCTGCGGTGTTGGTCTCCTGCTTCCATCAGTAATTATCTTCCTCTGAATCTCAGAGCCTAGAGAATTTTTAGTAGTACCTAGAAGGTCTGCCACAGTGTGTTCCGGTGATATCACACGTTAGAGGCATTCAAGGTTGAAGTGCAATAATCTGACAACTAATGAGATATATACGAGATAAAGAGTAGATACTATGTCTTATACTTGCATCTCTAAGTTAATTTCATTTTAGCATTTAAATTTCAAGGTGAAAATAAATTCCCATAATTGTTAATTCTTTTCCCATGTTCTCTTTGAAGAAATTGAGGCCTAATTGACAAAAGTATTTAGCTAACTCAGAGGTGAGCTGTGAAACAGGTGAGCCTGGCTCTGAAAGCTGCACTCCTCCCTTCCCGAAGTTCATTGCAAGGCTGAGGCCTCAGGCTTGGAGATTTCTCCATTTTTGTCTGTGGGCTTTGTAATTATCAAGGGACGCTTGGGGACCAACATCTTTTAATAACGTGTACTCAAGCATTAAAACAATATCTACAAGTGTGCTTTCTCTGCTTGCGATTATATTGATTATATTTTCCTGTAATAATATTGATATTGTATTCTTTGTTATAAAATATTATGGTCTTATTCAGTATGTTCACATTCTGTATTTTTAAATATATTATCCTCTGGTCTTCATGTATTGTAGATAATGCCATTAATAATATTTTCCTGCTATTAATTATAAGAAATTTGTTGTTTTTTAATGTGTGTTGACTAATTCAAATCAATACTTTTAAGATAGTTTAAAAGAAAAATAAATCTTTTAAAGTGCTGTAATTTATATTTGAATTATTTTATGCTTGGTATTTCTCTGTAGAAATAAATCTTAGCAACTATTTTGAGATCTTAGAACATCTTCATTTTCATATTATCATTGTAATTTTTATTAGAAATATAATTTTATATACAAATATACTTTTCAGTGTGTTTAACTTATACAACCAAAAATTCAAAAATAGTAACCATTACCTTATAATTTTCTTGTGTGTATAATGTCGACCTCTGTATAAATCAGTGGTTGAGTCTTTCACCCAACCCCATCAAAAAATCTGACGAAAAATACGAGCTATCCTGTGAAAAATGTTGTAGAACCATATTTTTAAAATGTTGCGATACATTAGGTATTCATAGAGCATCCCCAGAGTCTTCTCTGCAAACAGCAGTCTGAGAAACACTGAAATGTCAGTGTAGTGGTTTTGTGTCAGCTTACGTTTGCTTGTTCCTTAAAGTGTAGTTCTTTCTGGTCGATATTTTAAAATATCTAAGTTATCACAGAAAAAATTCATTTTATCAGAAGATCATTTGATAAGCATTTAATGCATAACTTTCTTTTAAGACAATAGTGGAAGTTAATTTATACATGTATTATGAAGTTTTTTCTAGCATCCTGTTCCAATGTAGAGTTGTACTTTTTATTCTAATTTGCCCCAAACACTATGATTATATATTAGCTATTACACAAATATTATTTAAATATATATATTTCCCAAATCTTGAGTCTGTCTTCTTTTTCAGAATCATATAAAAAAGTTGGAAGGAGAAACTTACCAGTACCACTGTGCTGTTCTCGGAAGCAGGAGTACAATCTTCATGGTTACAAACAGGTACGCAGTTCAGGTGCCTCCCCGCTCTGTTCTGGTTCTTCTGATTCCCTGTGAGTAATAGGACTGTTTGCTCGGGCTGTATAGGGAATGCCATTGGTGTTTTGGCTGAGGTTGCATTATATCTGTGCACCAGCTTTAAAGGTGTGGCCATTCGGGCAGTCATGGTTCTGCCTGTCCAGGAACAGGGAGGGCTAGCTTTGACTTCTTGGAATTTGACTTTGACTTTAGCAGTCCATGTGATTGAGACCCACTGTGTAAACTGGTTTTGCTTAAAGTTACCAGTGTCTTCTAAGAAGATCTAATCCTAGGAATTAAATCTGTCCTGTTGATGGTCCTAGTGAATGTACAGACGGGACATTAGAGCATGGGGACTCTGCTGAGTGCCACAGCAACTCTGAATCTGGAGAGGAAGGGATGAGGTGGATGAGAAGAGGGAGGGTGAAGATGATGGGGAGGGTGGAGTCAGGCCTGGGCGACTGTCGGGCTATGAGAGAGAGGGGACCACAAGATGACTTGGTTGGGGCTTTGCATGCCAAGAGCTGGTGGTACTATTTATAATGAGTTGATGAAAAAGATAGTGAGTTTGTGCTTTTGTCTGTTGAGTTTGACAGCTTTGTGATCTGAAGGTAGAGATAACTCAGTAGTCAAGGAGACAGATGGATGAATGGACACAGTGGTTTAGAATAAAAATATGGAGTTGAGATTCCCCTCAGAAAGTATGTCCATCGGAGGATTCTGCTTTTGGAACTGGAACTTTGGTGAAGGTGGAGCAGGAAAGAGAAGGAAATGGTTGTAGGAGTGCAGTGGCATCTTACTTGGGTGGCCAAGAGAAAAACAAATTTGAAGATACTTGAGTTAGTGAATTCGTTTGGCCTCATGCTGCCTGATACCCGTCTCTAGCTCTTGGCCTGCCGTCTGATTCTCAGCTGGGTTTGAGGGCAGAATGAGGGGTCCACCTTCTAGATGCTGTGTGGACTTGTGGGAGGTGTTAGAGGGCACTGCTGGCACTGACTAAGCTCAGGCATGGACACGGAGCTTCCTGTCTTGCTCAGCACAGTCCCAAGCAAACCCCAAATCTCAGTTGCCTCTCTGCTGATAAATGCAGGGCCAGCACCACACCTGTTGTCTGTACCCTATTGGCCAGCATTATCCTCTACAGACCCAGGGTCCAGCCCTTTCCTCGCCCTCCCTGCCGTCCTGCCCTCACTGAGGGACTGCATGGGTGTCTGCTGCGAGGACTGCTACAGGAACTTCCTGGGCCTCCTGCCCTCTCTTTGCTGCTAGAGCCATGACTAAAAATAAGAAACTTAGGCCATTTCCTGTTGCTTGTAGATTAAAGTCAATATTTCTTTAAACGGAAAAAGAAGAAAAAAGGGCCCTTCAGGAGCTGGCACTCAGTTGATTTTCTCGGAATATATCTGGTACTCCAGCTGCAGACCTCTGTGTTCCTCAAATAAGCCTTCCCTCCTTAGGACCCTATATTTGTCACTGCGCTCTTCCTCTGGGCTTCATTTCCTTCCTTCCATCAGTGCTGATGTTGCCTGTGCCAGTGCGATCTGTCCCTCTCCCACAGCCCGAGGGCTTTCCTACCTTCTGTCACCATAGTCCTGTTTACTGATGTGTTTACTTCCCTCCTGACTCAGATAGAAAATGTGTCTTCCTTGTTTTTCTCCCACCCTCCGTACTTGTTGAAGTAACAGTCCTTACACTTTACTTGCCTTCTGTAGCAGGAACTTAAATGTAAATATAGTTATATCAGTAATTGTCGTGAGTCACAGCCTGAGAGATCAATATGGATGTCCTGTAAAGATTCTGGTTTTTTTTTTTCTTAATGCTGTTGAGCAAATTGAGATTCTTCCTCTGTGATAGAGGGTATGTTAGTATTAAGTTTCCAGATCTGCTGTTTGTTAGCAGGGCCAGAGTGGAAGTAACTTTCGTGGTTTGGGATGTTTCCTGTGTGTTCTTTCTTGACTAGTAGGCATAAATGACTGACAGTAAAGAGCAATTAATAATTTTCCAAGTAAAATATTTTCATAACCCACTCTTTATGTGCATCAAGTGATTTCCCTCTCAGGAATGTGGTCAGTTAAAAAATAAAGTTACACTTCTCTGAATTCTGCAAGGGCTTTGGAAAGTCTGTATTGTTAGATCTTAAAATATATGGAAAACGTACACCGTTTAGTGGACTTTGTTGCTTACTAAATGGGTGCTGCTGCTGCCATCCAGCTGAGTGTCCCAGGTGAGAGAACACTTGCTCCCATCAGTGTCTGTATGTTTTTGTTGTTTCTTTTTTTTGGTTCCGGGGACTGAACTCACGACCTCATGCTTACCAGGCAGGTGCTTCTGCCACTGAACTAAATCTCCGGCCTCTTGTTTTTGTTTTCTTTTGTGAGGCAGGCGAGTGCTGTGTCTCAAGGAAGTGGAGTTTCTCGCCCATATGTATCTCGATTGGCAGTTTCCATTTGAAGATTTTGTTTTTCCTCCTACTGTGAATGAGAATGTGCTTCAGATTTCAGTGAAGGTAAGCAAATGTGAATTTTCCCTTCACTAAATGGGAGGAGACTGGGATTTCCTGACTGTTCTGCAGTTAGCTATGCAGTATGTTTGTTATTATTACTATTACTATGTGCAGACGTACTATAGTAGTCAAATTTTTACCACCATGACCAAATACTGTATGTTTTGACAGATTACATAGAGTGAAATACTAGTTTATCAAAAGAGTGAGGAATCCGACATACTAGTATTTCCTTTTTTGGTACAGTTAAAAACATAGTTTTTTTTTTTTTTAAACTCCATATAAATACTTATTTTGCTATGATGTTAGCCATTTCTGGAAATAACACCTTTTAGGTTTTAGGTGATTGTTAAAATACTTCAGTAAAAATAAAGATGTCTAAAATAACCATGTTTTGTAACGTTTGGCATTTCTAAATGCTAATATAATTGAAGTATATGACAGTACTTCCATGTCTTTCCTGTCCTCATTTTCTATGAAGGAACTTGTAATTACATAGTATGTAATTAGTAAGAAACATACCTCATGTTTTGTTTAGTTCATAGCTCACTTAACTTTGAAACATGTTACTGTATGTGTTATAAATACATTTTTATCCCTTAAAAACCCTAAAACTTATAATTCCAGTATGATAGTTTCTGTACTTACCTTTGTATTAATGGTGTTATTATTCCCGTTACTGAAACTCTGAAAACCTCTCACCAGGAAGTGTGATAGAGATGAAAGTATTGTCCTTTGTGTTTACTTTTTTCCATGGAAATTGCAGATTGAAAGGGTCCCCATGTCTTCTGCCCCTTTGATTTCAGCATCTCCTCCTTGTAGGTGCGCAGCCTAAGGGTACCCTGGAGTCTGACGCAATTTTCAGGCTCGGACACACCGTGTCACCATGCATGTATTTTGCAGTTTTTTCATTTATTACTGTTCTTCCACATCAGTGGTAGGACTTGATTCCATGTACTTCATGTTACATGAGAATAGTGTCTATCGCCAGGAAGTGAAGGAAGGGCTTTTTGATTTGTTAGACGTGATGAGTTTGCAAGTGCTGTTTCTGCAGGCTGTGTATCATAGCCTGCAGAAAGCCTTGTTTTATACAGGTAGGTGTACATTCCTCCGGTTTTATACATTCTAACAACTCACACACAGCCTCACTCTCCTTGTACTGAGCTGATTTACTTCGTATCATACTTGAATATGTAGATGCAGGTGTCTGCTGGTTATGATATACAGATGATATTTAAGCATCCAATTAAACGTAGTGATTTTTTTTCTTCTAAAGAAAAATCTTTCTTGCCATTGTCCTTTTGAAACAGGAGCAAGGTCTATTCCAGAAAAAAGATGGTGCCAGTCCAGGCTGTGTTCAGAAAGTTTGCCTGAAGGATAATGCCACAGCACAGGTAAAGCGTTTGAAAGATGCCCTCGCTGGGTGCGGTGGTGCACACCAGCTGTCCCACCCCCTCGGGAGACTGGGACAAGAAGACTGCAGGTTTCAGAGCAGCCTGAGGGACTCAGTGAATGCCCATCTCAGAAGTTAAAAATGGCATTGGCCGTAGCTCAGGGCTGGAGCACTGGCCAGCACACGCAAGGCCCAGGGTTCACTTCAGTGTTTCAGAAATAAAATAAATAATGCCCCTTTGAGGTTTTCAGTTGAAAGGGTTTTTTAAAACCCTGTTATAACTAATACCCATTTTGTCCCCCTAAAGCTCTTCTAGTTACAACTTTGAGACAGACACATTTAAACTAACATACTGTGGCCTCCCTGGCATTCAGAGATTGTGTCTGCATTGCCTGTGCAGACGGCATCCACATCCTTCCCTGCAGGACTGGGCTGAGCGCTCCAGCTGGCTCCGTCCTTCCTGCATCAGCCGGTGAGCCTGAGTGCGCCTGTCCAGTTCCTGAGGCAGGTTTTGTTTCGCAGAGAGCCTGTCACGTCATTGAGGATGCGCAGTCGAGGAGACAGCAGCAGAAGCTGATGAAGCAGCCGTCACTGAAACTTCTCAGCTCCCAAGTGCGGTCCTAGTCACAGGTCCCAGCGAGCTGGTGCAGGGAAGAGTCACCTTCTGTGTCGTGCTGGAGAGAAGTTGCCAGGCAACTCTTTAGTTTTATTATTTTAGAGACATTAGTGTTGGATTCCCCTTCCCAGCTCTTATTTTTGCCTGTAATTTTGTAATCATGCATATATTGGTCCACCTATAGACGGCTAGTGGGTCAGACCCTTGAAGAAATACTACTTCAGACTTGGAATGAGATTTTCATTAACACACGAAGCACAGGCAGCCGGTTTAGTTTTCAAGTCTTTGTTAAAGAATGAGTTTTCAGTTCCCAGTGCACTCTGAAAGGTTTTAGCCAGACAAATGCTGGACACGTCAACATTTTGTTTAAAGGTAATTTTTCAGTAACTCAGTCAGAGAAAATGTTTGGTAAACCAAGTAACTGAAGAAAAGCCTCCAAAGGAAGAAATGACATGTATTTTCTTTCTTCTCACAAAAGCATGTTTTTCTCCCAAGAGCACTGGTGTTGCTTTGCTTCTTATTTTTCTTCCTCGCACTATGAAAAAGGAACGTGAGCATTCACACCTTGAAGCAGTGGCACTCAGTGATCTGTCATGTGACAAGCCCAACATTCTGAGAGCCGTTCACAAGCTGTTGAAGACAGGTTCATAGGGCACAATTGCAATTCACTGGTAAATGAAAATGCTGTACTGTAAGCTTTGGGGACTCTGAAGTATCTCACATGCAACGTTTTTATATTTCCAGAAGTTGTTTTTTGGAAGTTAAAAGACTTTTCAGAGTATCATAAATTCACATTTGATTCTAGTACTAAATGTTTTTTAAATACTGGAGAGTGAACTCTTTCCACTGTTTTATATATAAAGCACAGGGTTACATAGCAATACTGGGAAGAATGTACATGTTTGCTTTGAGGAGCAGGTGTAAGGGCATCAGTGCAAGACAAAATATTTCCATCCTTTCTGCATCTTTCCTCAGAGACGCGTTCTTCAAACTTAAAAAACATTTTAGAAGTATTTCATTTGGGTGGGTCTGCAGATTTACAGCTGCTGTTGAACGTGGAGTTTATTTCAAATTACTGACTCAGTGGTAAAAGGGAGATGCAGAGAAACCGGACTGCTTTGTTTGTGTTAATGTGCCACGGTGGGTCTGTTATCGTTGCTCAAGTGCCCTAAGGGCTGGCCGTGAAACTACAGGTCTCCCCGCGTCGCTGTCGCTGTCGCAGAGCAGAGCAGAGGGCAGTGCCTAAGCCCTGGAGCTCTGGTTTCTGATGTCCCTGCCTTTTGACCACTCATCTTTCTCAGTTTCTGTGACTGAAAGTAATATATATAAAACTTCTATCTTAAAAAGTTTATAGCAGGTTCTATTGTTTTGTGCCTTTAAAAATAACTTAATCAGGAATTTAAAATAGATTATATTTTCTTACGAATCATAACTATTTACAGTGTCCTAAATATTTAAAAAATTATATTGCACTGATAGTATATTCTGTAAATGGATGTACAGGACATTGAACTAAGAAAAATTACAGAAATTGTAAACTCATTGTCTTAGTTGACTTTGAAATGAATTTCTAATATTTGTAATATTTTTATTTGATTTAATCCCCTGGAAAAGAAATAATCTGTTGGTAGTAAGGTCTGTCGTATTTCAGTTTGATCGAGAGGCCCTTGTATGTTATGAGTTGTTATCTCTTGCTTTTTGTTTTGTTTTGTTTTTTTGGTACCAGGATCAAACTCATGACCTTGTGCTTGCCAGACTGGCACTTGTGCCACTAAGCTAAATCCCTGGCCCTCAGTCTGTTGTGTCTTAAAAAATGCTTTTGAAGTCCATTACTTGGATATAAATTCTGCGAGAAATAAAACATTTGAAGCATTGTTTTTACAGATGTCCAAACTTGTGAGTTTATGTTAAACACTCAAGTTACATTTAATTTTCATCTTTCCCTTTCCTTCTAATTCTATAGTAGTACTATGTTAGAGTAATACTTATCTAACTTTAAAGGATGCTATTCAAGGAAATTTTATTCTGGAGCCGTTTGACACATCAAAGTCTGTGGCACAGACCCCTGTGTAGGCCTGCAGAGAGGGGGCCTGTGCCGCATCGTGGATTCTGTTGCTGCACTGGCGTTGAGCTGGTGCTTCCCACGGTCCCTGCGCACCCATGGACCTGTTCTGGGATACACAACTCCTGACCATCGACTTTGGCTTGCAGCCTCCCCAGTGGCCGTGCAGAACCTCCTTACACTGCAGGGCAGTCTGGGGTGCTTTTCCCCAGTCTCTTGCTCTCCTTTCCCTCACTCCCTTCTCATCTTCTCTGTTTCTTGGTTCCTGTCTTTTCTCCTGGGGCTCAGACTGCAAGTCTTCAGGCTGCCTTAGTTGGACAAAGAGGCTCACAGCCTCACACCCACCGAGTCTAGAAGAGCAGCAGAGTCAAAATCAAGAGAGAGCAAAAAATCAGAAGAGTGCACTCAAGCGTTGTAAGAAAAGTCTCATCTGGCCTGGACTCCTTCCACTGTGTTCCGCCTGTTGGTGTGGCTTCTATTTTTGAATTACGTATGAGAAGGGATGCCATGTTTTGATGCTTTGAAGCTCTGAATGTCTTAATCCAATGCTCCCTGGACATCTTTATGTTTAATAGGGCTCCTTATTTGTTTCTGTAGTGTGGCCAGGTCTAAAGTAATGTTCTGGGCTTAAATAAATTCTCAAAGAGCTCCATGGAAACCAGTGCTGTTTAAAATACAGTGTTGCTGTTATTGCCCAAACTACAAGAACTGTCTTTGTATTGGAGAGAGCCAGGATTCCTAAAGGGTATGAGGTCACCCACAGTCAGAACCCGAAGGGACCAAGCCCTCGGTTCAAAATCAGTGCCCTACTGACTCCTCCCACTGTGGAAGCAGGCGTTGTGCTCCTGGGCTCTGGAAGGAAACTGAGTCCTCTTGCAGAGCACGTGTTTCTCTTGGGGTGCTGCCACCAGTGGATGAGTTGACCTCGTCTCTGAATTTACCCTTGGAAGCATCCCTAGCACAGGTCAGTGTCATTCAGGTAGTCAGCGTCGTGGGTTCCTTCAAACAGCAGATCTGGTATTATTTTGTGTTTCCACCCAGCTTCCAAGATTCAAAAATTCAAAACCTCTAAAACACAAAGGACTGTTCATGGATTTGAAACAAAATCACTGGGTCGTAGAATCAGAACTGAGCTGCCGGGAGGTTGTTTATGCCTCTAAGCTGACCATGCACACAATCTGGCTGCCACAAGGTCAGCATGCTGGACAGCGCAGCATGGCTCCAGGCTTCAGTGCAGATGAAACACAGTCCGTGGGAGGTGTGTGCCCTGTCGCCTTCTTCAGGCTGGAGTTACATGCTCTGCAACGCACTCGACTCTGTGTCCAGGTGAGAGACTGTGTAGTGGGTTTCTGGAATGCACAGCAAATGGGAAATGGAACAGTTTTTATTATAGTAAAAGTCACACGCCATCCGCCCCCCCCCCCCCCCCGCAGTGCTCCCTCTGTCCTCCTGCCTTGCTACTTTCTTCCGAAGCACTTCTGGAAGTCTCCTTCTGCAAGTGTCTTTTTGAGGTGTGAGCTTGAACACCACCAATGCCAAGTGCCACCCAGGCGAGGGGCAGGCTCCTGTGCATCCACTGGACCTGACACCTGTGCTTCTTGCTTGTCCTCACGATGCCTGTGAAAGGTGGGTGTTGTGACAGGTGCAGCACGGCAGCTGTGTGTGCTCAGTGAGGACGCTGCTCCTGGAGGTGCCAGGATGATGTTGTAGGTGTGTTCTAAAGGAGAGGGCAGTATCTTGAGGTGGGTTAAGGCCAACATATCCTTTCCTGTAATAAAACATTTCAAAATTTAAGTAACAACTTTACCTTTGATCAGACCTCATAGAGCTGTATGTCCTCAGAATTCTCTTACTAGTTTGCTTTGGAATTTTAGAAAAATCATAGTCTCTGAGAGAAACCATGAGAATCAGCAGTTTCCTTCCCTTTTCTGAGCTTGCTGGTATTTCATCTTGTGATGATGCTGGCCAGTTGTGTTGGCGACATGTTTGAAATGCTCAACATTGACGGTACTGAGGTGCTGCCACTGCGTTCCTCATTGCCGGTGATGCCCCTGCTGAGATTCACTTAATGCCTGAGGTTTCCTGATTGTGGCTTAAATTCCATGATAAACAACTTTCTAAATGTATTTCAGATTTAGTTTTTGGGTTTGGTTATTTATGTAGAAAACACTTGATACTCAATTTTTTCTCTTAGAGAACTCACTTTCGTCTTTTGCTATCTTTTAAGTCTTTTCTCATTGTACTTCATTTTATTTTTATAGTGCCTTTGAAAATATTATTTTTATTAAGTAGATATTACTGGTGACTGGCAAAGAACAGCCCAAAGGCCAAATCATACGTTCTTATAAATAACCGTGCCTATTTAATGGTTGTAGCCGATTTCACAGTTTCACATTGGCAGAGTTAGCGGTGAGACACTATAGCAAAGCCTTAAAAATTAACCCTCCAACCATTTACAAATTCATCAATCCCTAAATTATACTGTACAACTGATCATGCAGATGGGGCAGCAGTAGACCAAATGAGTTGCCTCGGCTCTTACTGTCAACAATACCCTTCTCTGTCTCCAGCTTTCTCCCTCCTCCTAGAAGCAAGGACAGTTAGGCCAAAGTGGAAGGAACTTGACTGGTGTGAATCTCCTGGATTTAAGAACTTTATACTTCTATTGCAAAATTCTCTGTTTTCTCCCCATACATATTTTAAGCCTAACACATAAGTGCTTCCTGTAATAACACTCCAAATCTAAACCAGCCCTTAAAGTATTTTTCCCCCCTGGAGGATTCATGTTGCTGTGACAATTTAATAGCATTTGTAGCCTTTGAGTTGCAAAAATGAGGAAATAAAGACTTGGGCCATAAGACTTACAGCTTGTCGTTTGAGAATGTAGACTCAGGCGTATGGGGTTCTACCATAAAACATTAGAGCATTCTGCTGTCAGAAGCAGAGAAAGCACACCCACGTGCCCAGGGGATGTGTTCCACCCCAGCTGCTTAGGACCTGCTGAAGGAGCAGTGTTTTCAAGCATGATCCCTGACATGGAGAAGAGTAACGTGACAAATGAACAGGTGTTCCAAGGTGGCAATTTGAATAGAAGCTATAAAGTTTTAGCTTCACCCGAGGGTATTACTGCAAATTAGTTAAGCAAGTAGTTATTGATGGCTTAAATTAAGCAGCACATTGAAGAGGGCACATTTCCTTTCCCAGTGGAGTGCTATTAGGAAGCCTTAACCTACTTTGACATTTCTTTCTGATCAAATCTTCCCTGTTTCATTCAATTCAGAGTGATTCATGCTTTTAAAAATAGTTTTAGAAAATAGGCCATGAGTTAGACAATTAACATTAGAGTTCTTTTTCAGTAATGATTTCCTAGACGCTGGTCATTGGAGTAATCTGTCATAGTGTGATGGTGTTAGGGGATTTGGGGTTTTGTTTTTTTCTTCTGAAGTAAAGGATTCAGTACTTGGAGGAGCTTCTAGAGCAGCTGAAAGGTCTGAGATATTTGAATATATCTGGACTTTTGACAGCAGGAAACAGCTGCTTTCACGCATATGGAAGATTCCTGTGGTTAAAATTCAGAGATCTAGAACATGCTACTGTGGAGCTGACAGAATAGAAATCTTGTACCCTATTGCGTCAGACAGCTTTCATTGCTGTGACGAATACCGGAGAACGTCATCCTTGAAGAGGACAGCTTTACTTTAGCGCATAGTTCCGAGGGTCCAGTCCATGGTTTCTTGACTACATTTTCCTAGGCCTGGGCTAGAGCAGAATATCGTGATGGGAGCATGAGATAGAGCTGAGTGTCACTCTGTGGCAGCCACGAAGCAGAAAGGAAAGCAAAAGGGCCAGGCTTCCAATACACCGTTGGAGGGCTTGCCCTCTGTGAGCTGCGCCTCCAGCTGGGCTCTATGGCTTAGTCTGCAGTGCCTCCCCCTAGTGCCTTTGTGGGGCATTGCAGGGCCAGACTGTAATGTCTGCCGTTACTGGAAGGTGAGCAGATTCTGTTTGTCCAGCTGTGATGGCTGGGCACCCACGACTAGATTGGGGGCTCCTTTGCATTTTTCCTCACATTAATGCTGTCAGTACTGAAATACAAGGCAGCCCTTCCAGAGGCACTAATGGTTACTTTACATTAGATGGATTAGTTGTAGTTAACATGACTTTCTTTTTTCTTAGTGAAAATTTACTTGGGAGACTTTCAGTTGTACTTTAAGTCCTACAGTTACAGTACTAGTTCATAGATGGGAGGTCCTCATATTCAGAGTATATATATTTGTGCATCTGTGTGTGCGTGTGTGTGTGTGATACTGGGATTGTTCCCCCAGCCCAGTTTTTATTTTTGAGACAAGATGAGTTGCCCAGTATGGACCGGAATTTGCAATTCTCCTCCATCACCTCCTAGAGTGCTGGGTTTACAGGCGCGCATCTCTGTGCCCAGCTAGGATACATGTATTTTCATGTGGCTTCCATCTGTTCAACTCAGTCCCACATCACTGGGGCCGTCAGAATGAGAGTGACTTTCTTGTGAACCTGTATATAAGGATAGTCCTAAACAGAATTCAAGGGCAGGACCATGTTCTACCATTCATTCAGCAAACATGTAGTCTCAAATCTGCACCTGCTTCTGCCTAAGCCAGGAATGGCAAACCTGTTACAGCTTTCATTGGTAACGAACCACGTGCTGCGGCACGGGTGCCGTAAGTTCACCACTACCTATCTAAGCCATTCTTAATTAGACGTAACTGCTAGTCATCCTGCCACTTTAAAGTCTTTTAGCTCAACGGCATAAACGCCTGCCTGGCAAGTGCGAGGTCATGAGTTCATTCCCTGATACCACACAAAAAAATTAAAAAATAAAAATCATCTGTGTCCTTCTTAGGATATGGTACATTGGTCTGCATGTTATATGAACCAACTGACACAGAGTAGTTCTCAGGTACTTTACATTTCTCACTACTTTTGTAACAATGTCTCAACCTATTACATAAAATGTCTCTTCATAATTTATTAATCTTGCAGCCTTTATGCAGAAATACTGAGGTATCCATTTAAGCACTTTGGGTAAAAGGATGAATTTTTGTGGTATTGTAAACTTAAGTCAGAACACCCTGAGAAAATCCCTTTATTTCTTAGGTTATTTCTTCATTTGGGAATAAAGACCTTTCAGCCAAATCCGCTTTTGTGACTCCCATGGATTTTTGTAAATATTGATAAAATCACCAGTCTCGCAGTTACTTTCAAAGCATGAAATACTCTGTTTGAGCTTTCTATTCCCCTTCCTTGCAGTGTTTCTATAGGGTTAAATATATGTTCTTTATTATTAATTTTATTTTTAACACAAAGCCTTTGAGAAAGAAGGCGAAGCATAGGAGATTGTTGCCTGCCCTCTTGGGAGAGTGGAGTAACTGAGTCCTGAAGGAGAGTGCCTGGGGGCCCCTGAGGGGTGGCTGAGGCTGGGGCCAGGGCAGGATGGGTGTCCTTCTCTTCCTTCTCTGTCGTCCTGAGGATCCAGGCTCCTTTTGGGGTTGCAGGTCTCCCCAGGCCACTGTAGCCTCTCCATACGGCATCGCCTGTCAGCCATCTTCCCTGCGCAGACCAACCCTGTCATTTGAAATTTGTTGGAGCTGTTGCTTTATATAAAGGTGAGCAAAGGTAACCTTCTGGTTAATTTGCATGGATTGATTCACCAAATCAGAAAGGGACAGGTCATTGCAGTAACACAGTAAAGAGCTCTACATTTCTGAGGTTATACTGCATCTGTTTTCATCTTAACACCAGTTTCATATGCCAGGTAATAATATTTCCACTTTGCAGATGAACAAATGAGCTTGTAGAAGGGATTTGCCCAGCTTCTCATAACTTGGAAAGACAGTCTCAGGGACTGATCTTAATCACATTCGGTTTCCATCACACTGTACTACTTCTTTGTAGGCACAGCATCCAGCAGAGACAGGCCATTTTTAAGTTTAAGAACACAAGATAGAGCAAATTATAGCTAACATGGATGTAACTTTAAACATCTCGTGAGTCTAGTTATGCATGCATTCAGATCTGCTCATCTGACCTACTTTCATGAGGCCATGCAAAGATATCTGTAGTTTCTTGAGGCTTGTACTTCTCGTAGTTACTGTCTTTCTTCTATAGGAAGGTTTCTTCTTCTGTGGGCTGCTGTGTTACCTGAGTTTTTCTAATATTAAGGCCAGGAAATACATCTTCACGGTGTAAATAAGTGCCGAGTTTTCCCGGGCCACTGCACCAGCCATCTGGTTAAGCCTGGTAGCCAGGCTAACCCCATCTGACATCCAGGTTTATACCATGATGTATCTGTTACACCATGTTTTCAAGGGCCAGTAGGAGGGTTGGCTTAAGTAATAAGAGGATTCCTTATCTAACACATCTGAGTAGGATACATCAGGACAGCTTTCTGGCTTGCTAACGTATCCGCACACCACTGCCGTCTTGAGAGTCAGAGTCGGTCTTTGCTGTCCTCGGCTTGGTGGCTGTCTCCCATGTTCTCAGATGGCTATGAGAATTGCAGACAGGTATGTCTTGAAAGAATGAGTCTGCAGAATGAATGCTCACTTTTGCTTTTTTTTTTTTTTTTAGGAGCCAAAAAACATTTCCCAGAATCCTCTGCTAGATCTTGAATTCCACAATTCAAGATTATGTCACCAGGGCCAGGGATTTAGCTTGGCAGCATAAGCCCCTGCCTGGCAAGCATGAGGTCGCAAGTTCAATCCCTAGTACAAAAAAAAAATTACATCATCTATCTGTCTAAATCTATCAGTAGTAAAGCTAATGGTGTCACTAGGGATGCAGAGAAATGAATATTTAACTCAGTACCATGAGAGGATGGTAGAACTCCAAACAATACCAAGTATCTTCGAGTAGGAAAATGGGATAGATACAACCTGCCAGCCTTTTACTGTTGGCTTCAGACATTTTTAGAGATTTACATTTATGTGCACACATGCTTATCCTAGAGAACATTGGCTTATTTCCCCCAAGTAGCTATTATTTGGGCCATGATTAATCAGAGAGCTGAATTTCCAAAAAGACAATACTATCCTTTGTGAGAGTCAAACACATGGTAAGTGAAATGTAAAATAAGACTAAGCATTGACTAAAAAATAAGCATACCATTTGGAGCAGAAATGGAAGCTTTTTATGATAGTATAGAAGACCAAATACCTACAAGTAGTTGTTTTATCAGGCACCTAGAAATATTAGGTGAAATACAACATTCTGGAGTTGCTGAGCTCAAAAGGATGTAAGAGAATTCCTTTAAGAGAACTGAAGTTAAGGGGAAATTGAGTCTCAGTAAACGTTGATTGCAGCCCAGGGTGATGATGGAGCATTTGCCTCCTCCCCTTCCCAAGGCTTGGGAGTTCACACTTAGGAGATGAGTGATGGAGCCTTGTGAGATTCCGAGTAAAAAGCTTAGGGTCCCATAGAAAGTCCCGTGAATAAGGAAAAGCACTCCCACTTGCATGGGGAACTGCAGAGTTTGTAAGTGCAAAATTTGGCCTGGATTTTGAATGAAGATAAAGCTCTCCGCTGAGAATGTGTAACCAGTGCCCTCTGCAGTAAGTTTGTTTATGGAATCCATACCTGCGCTGACCAGGAGCTTTGAAGCAAACACGTTAGCACTAAAGCGTCCACAGACTGGGGTGCTATAGGGTACCTGGCAGTGGCCATACTGGAGCTGCTTGTAGGGGATCGGGCATCAGCCCAGGCTGTGTGGCTCTTCCCATGGTCCCCTCGAACTGAGGATGAGAAAACAAGCGTCGTGAGCAGAAGACAGCAGACTCAAAACCATCAGGCCGCAATAAATTAAGGACTAACAAAAATATTACACAGTTAAGCAGGATTAAAAGATGTTACTTTATAAAAGAAACAAAAAATTTTCATAAATAAAAAATATTGAAATAAGCTAATGGGCAGCCGCAAATTAGGTTAAACAGTTGATGTAGAAATTTATGAACTGGGAAATAGAACTGATCTAACACATTTTCTACAAAGCAGCATAGACAGATGGAAAATATGATTGGAATTTAATAACATGAAAGGCAAATGAGAATATCCAACATAATCTAATCCAAGTCTTAGAAGAATAGAACATGTGGCCTGTATGTTCCAAAATTTATGAAAGATAAAATTTGATAAGTACAGGAAACAAAGCGAACCCAAAACAAGATAAATAAAAGTAAATTGAAGCCAGAGAAAGGACATTGCATGGAAAATACACCCAGTCAGAAAAACTGATGGGTTGCAGGATTTGTAACAGCACCCGGGAGACACTGGGATATCTTGAGATGACTGTAAGGAAACACGGCTGGTTGTCTCATCATCTAAGTTATCATTCAAGATTAAGGAGTAAATTCCATATTCAGAATAAAGAATACCAGGATTCTGATAATTTTGCTATCGAGGTGACTTTCCAGATCACAGAAACAGCACCATGAAAATAATGAAACATGAAAAGTAGTGGCAAAAATTGGCAGAGTTAAATTATTGTTTAAAGTGATGCCCAAGAAGCTTTTCTAAACCTTGCAAGATAGTTTTTGGAGAAAATCACTGAAACGAAGTTAAGTAAGTTATACAATGTTCATGGATGGAAAATGCACAAGAGAGTTAATGATACTTAGCCTCATCTGTAGATTCAGTGCGTTTCTCATCAACATCTCACAGCTGCAAGCTGATAAGCTGTTCAAAAAATTCCACAGGGAAAAGTGAAAGACCAAAAGCTATCAAGTCAATTGTAGAAATAAGATCAAATAGAGGGTATGTTCAGTTCCTCTAGATGGTAAAGTTTACCTAAACCCAAAGCTGTAGTAACTTAACAGAATTATTTTCTGAAAAACATGAATAGACAAATGGAACAAAGCAGACAGTGGTTATATATTATGTAATACAGTAAGGAACCAACATACAGTTCGTGTTAAACTTAGTCACTGAGTATTCTGAGAGTGCTGCACATTCTGACTCTGTAAACGTGGCATTAAATCTCAGTCTTAGATCTCAGTCTTAGTATTATTCATGACACTAAAAGGCAGAAACAGTTTGCATGTCATCAAGAGATGAAGGGGTAAAGAAATTATGGAATATACACACAAAGGAATATTAGCCATGAAAAGGAATGAATCGCTTTACGAGCAGTGAACCTTAAACACAGTGTGCTAAACCAAAGAAGCCAGGCTCGTAAAGTCTCCACATCTTTATTGTTTATATATAAAGTATCTACAGTAGGGAAATCTGTACATACCGAGAGCAGGGTAAAGGTTGCCAGGGACCAGGAGAAAGGGAAACAAGGAAGGGTTACTAACAGGTAGGGGAGTTCAGGGTTGATGACCGCGTGAGTCTGTGACTGCAGTAAATCCCACTGATCTGTACAGGTAGGAGTTGTGGATACAAATTTTATTCCAATGAGAATTAAGTCAGCAAGGATGGACTCTTAGCAAATGTTGCTTAAGAAATTACCTTATCCACATGGCAGAAACATAAAATGTCACACACCACCAGGTATACCAAAGTCCTAGATTACTAAGCAGTACTTTAAAACTCAGGGAAGCAAGTGTGGAAGCTAGAATTTTCTATGAGAAAACAGACCATTAAGAAGCTAAATGAGACCCAATCACTACAAAGGCTGTAGAGTTACTATCTGGAATACACGGAGAACTGCTCTTAACTCAAACTGAGAAAAGCAACAACTCGGCAGGAAAATTGGCAAATGATATGAACAAACACAGAAAAGGAAACCTGAAAATTACTCAGAATCATGCACGTTGAAGCAGTGAGGTGTCCTGGCGTTTTGTGTGTCAGGTTGGAGGAGTGGAGTTTGGAGAACAGCTTGTTTGGCAGAGTGTGAGGACAGATGCACAAGAAGCAGCACTTTCAGAGAGCAACAGGTGCCCACCTCTGCTGGGCACATGCTCGCAAACCCCGAGCCCAGCCTGGGGGTGCAGGCAAGAGAAAAGAGAAGGAAGCGTATGAGGGCGTCGACGGCAACAGCAGAAGAAAAGTGGGGAATTTAAAACATGCACAGGAACGTGCAGTTCACTATGAACAAGCAAGTCTGTGACAGTTAAGCTGGGGTGGCCGCCTCATGGGCTCTAGAGTAGTAAAGCCCGGCCCCAGTGTGGCTGGGTGGGACTCAGGGCTGTGGCTTGGGCACTGTCTGTTCCCTCGTCCCTTCCTCTGGCGCTCTTCCCACGCTCTGCTTCCTGGCTACCCTGAACTGAGCAGCCTTCCTCTGCTACGTCTCTCTGCTGTCTCGCTTCAGAGCCAACAGATACTGAGATCTCTGAGACTGTAGGCCAAGTTAAGCCTCCCCTCCTAAGGGTTGGTGTTTCTGTTTTACACCAGCAATAGAGAAGCCGATCCATTTCTCTCCCCACCACCAGTGAGACTACCCATGTGTCAGCTTTCCATATCCAAGGGTTCTGCACCTATGGATTTAGCAACATACCTCCCCCCAAAAAGTTGGGAGGTTTGAGTGAGTTTATACTGACTGAATAGGTGCCTTTTTTGGTCATTCTCCAATGAACAATACAGTGTAACCAGTATTTCCATAGCCTTTATATGGCATTAGCTATTTTAAATAATCCAGAGGAGACTTAAAATACAGGAGAGGGTGCACAGAGGGAAAATATCTAAAAAAAATTTTGAGGGAAAAGTACCAGTTGCCACAGCAGTTCTTGTGCTGATGTAGCTCATGCAAACGGAAGGCACATAGTACATGAGACATAAATGAGAATTACGTATGCCAAATTTAGGGAAGTGATTATTTCCAAGATGAGAAGGTGAGGGAAGGAACAAGGTGGGAGAAGAAAGGGCTTTTGTGATATGTGTAATGATTTATTCATTAAATAAAAGCAAGGCTCCTTAAAAAATGGCAAAACATTGACATCTTAAATCTAAGTGGTAAGTACCTAGGTGATTCTAAGATGACTTTTAATACTTGTGCGTGTGAAACATTTTACATAAGAAAGGAAGGGTAGGAGGGGGAGATGGAAGCGCTAGGCCATGATGTCCATGTTGGGAAGGCAGAGGGCAGGCGCTGGAGTCCCTGGGGAGAGGGCAGGAGCTGAGACCCTGCATCTGCATCTCCGAACACCCAGCCTGCTCCAGGGAGGGAAGCCTGGGGTAGCCCCTGTGGGGCGCGGGGAGGGAGCGCTCAGCTGAGGGAGGAGTGGCTGCTGCCCAGGCAGACTGGGGAGAGGAGGAAGCCTGGGAGCTGTGAGGAGCCCTAGCTGCTGGCAGACCTCCGTGGCTTTGGGCAGAACTGAGGACAAGAGGCGCTGAGAGGCAGGCAGGCAGGTGGGGTGGGCGGTGTGCTTTCCTGAAAGGCTCTCCTGGGCCATTTAAGGTGAATCCACCTCCCCAGGCAGTGGTCAGACTCGAGGTCCAAGGCAATACCCAGATTTCCTCGGAGAAACATCCACCTGAGAGATGTTGACTTTTTTGAGATTTTGACACTGGACATTCAGCCCCCTACCCCCACCCCATGAAGTGGCGGGGCTTAGTCTTGACATCTGATATCCACTGCAGCTTGTGGACACCGTGAGCAACTTTAGAGGCCCAGAAGCCCTTGCCCTCACAGAGGGTGAAGCCCGGGCGGAGGCTGAGGATCAGACTTGACCCAGCCACTTCGTCCTTTAAAACGGAAACGCTGTGAAGTAGAGTCAGACATAGCCAGCCTGCGCGGGGAGGAATCTCTGAGGCAGCGCAGGGCTAGTTCAGGGTGCGATCCTATCATTCACTTGCGGCAGACTATCAGAGTGTGGTCTGCCTCGGGCTCGGGGGACGCGCCTAATGAATTAGCGAAAGTTGATTCATAGCGCGCGTACAGAATGATTGTCAATTGCTCCTTCCAAGGTAATTGAGAATGCTTGAAAGGTAATTTAAGTGATACTTTATACTATTAATTAGCTCTACCTAACTTCTATATTTCATTGATGGAGCAGGGGCCTGGCTTGAATTACTTTGGCAGTCTATGCTAATGAGGTTTTCTGGGTAGGAAAACATTTCTGGGCTGAGTCTACCTGACAAGAGTCTGGTTCAGACCCAGAAAGCTTCTGACCTTCTATGGACACCCATTTAGCATTTACCCATCGCCAGGCCCCAGCGGATGTTGTTCAGCCACTAATGAAACAGTAATTGGAAATCTCCCTTTTCTGAGCCAGGGCCAGATATCTGGAGCCAGCCTGACTACAGGCTGATTCCATTAATTAATTAAGAAGGCAGACCTTTCGGCAATTAGCTTGTTGCTTCTAGAAACATTTTCTTTCGATTCTACGTGTCCAAACAAGCAGGGAGGAAGCAACCTCTGAGAAAGATCGGCTCCCAGGTGACCTCCAAGGTGCCTCAGCAAACAAGAATGTCACTTTGGGCAGGCCCAGTCACGCTGGAAATGGGCTCTGGTCCAGCCCCATCTGGACCAGCGCCCTCCAGACGTCTTCCTCACACAGCTGCTTCCTAGTGACTGTGCTCCCCTGGGGCAGCTATGTGCAGGCCGGCCAAGGGACTGTGCAGATAGGTCACAGCCACTTCCTCCATGTCTCACGGTGACCGCCTGTCCCTGAGAAACATCGCCCCGTACCTGCAGTTGCAAGGAGGAGGTTCCTTTCGGCTCACAGTTTCAGTCTGTGGTTGGCTCAAAAGCAGACGTGGCATGGGAAGCTGCTCACATGGTGTGGCCAGGAAGAGGAGAGCTGGAGGGAGGAGCTGGAGGACCTGGAGAGGGAGACAGCACCCTTCCAGGTCTCGCACCCAGGGCCCCACTTCCAACCAAGCCCCGCCTTCTAATGGTGCATCAGCCAAGAAAGGAGGACTCCACTGATGAGCATTGAACCCCGTGATTCAGTCACTTTCCAAGCACACGAGGCTTTGGGGGACACTCAGCTCTACACCATAGCACCAAACAACTCTTCACAAAAGGAACTTATTTGGACTCAGTAAAGGCACAGGTCCACAGGCATATCTCTCTGTCTCTGTCTCTGTCTCTCTCTGTCTCTCCCCCCACCCCCATCTCTGTGTGGTCTCTCAACATGCCAGATACTTGTACGGAACAAAGTCTTCATTTCCATCTTGTGTCCCTGCTGATTCTTGAAGAAGTGTCTTCCATGTTAAAGACGCTGAATGAAAACATCCCCCAGCTCCCTCTTTGGTCGGCCCTTTCTCCATATTCCCAGGGATGCAGAGGATAGATCAGGGCTCCCCAATATTCACTGCTCGTTCTGTTTACCTGCACTGACAGTGCTAGGAAGGTGACAGTTCGCTGGGTCCCTGGGGACAGAGACAGTGACTGTTATCCATCCTGTGGGCTCCCTGAGAGCCCCCTGCTGCCCCCACAAGAGAGAGGCTTACCGGGCTGGCAGGGCTCCCAGGTCTGCTTTAAAGCCCCCCTCTCTGTGTGCCCTTGGTGGGCACTGAGTGGCTTGGTTCTGAAGCCCTTCCAGTCCTTTCCAGGATTTGGTAGTTTGACCCAGTTGTAAAAAACCCAAGTTGCCGGTGGTGGTTTTTATTTTAAAGAATGACACATGTCCTGGTGAGATTTAGAAACCTGTCTAGTGATCAGCCCTGCATCCTAGAAGCTGTTACCCAGGACTTAGCAAAACCATTCAGGGAGAGCAGACCATCTGCCAAACACTGCACTAGACTGGGAACCCAGAGACCCCTGCCTCGGTTTACCTTGGCCTTAGGAGCACTAAGGTGAGGAAGAGACAGTCAACCGTCTAATGTTGATTGTCTTGAAACCTGAGGACACCTTTTCTCTAATCCTCTTGCGATAAACTTATATACAAGTATGCATGACTTAATAATATACATGCAACTGTTATTAATCTGAACACTTAAATTGCAATCTTGAGAGAAATTATGAAGAACAGTCATTACTGCAAAAAGAAAACTGGTCAGGCATGCTGATGGATTTAGTTACCTTTTATAAACGCTGAATTGGCTTCTTGAATTAAAATAATATGTGTCTGTTGGAAAGACATTTACGCTGACAGTTTATAAATGCTAAGTAAGTTCTTTCCAGGCCCAGTATCCAGGCTGGGTCATTTAATTTTAGAAAAGATGAAGTTTACGATTAATTAATCCTTTGGAAGTTTTTTTACGTTATTTATAATGTCTTCATAACTAAAGCCATCTTTTTGCAGAGTGTCTATTTGTGTTTTCAAATCTGTTATTTAGACACTGTGCTTTTGGTAACTTGCAGTTTGTAGTGGTAGGAAACTGAATGGTAATTGCCTTGTGAACAGTTCAGTTATGTCTTCTGGGTGCAAAGTACATTCACAGAATTAGAGTGAAGGCACTGTTTTGGAGGCTTTCTTTTCCAAAGGCATCTTTGTATAGGAAACTTTTTGCTGATTCGACATACTACATCCTTTTCCTCTTAAGGATTTACTTGAACCTTTCCAATTTGAAATTCTATTTGTCATGTAATTTAAAAAGAAAAGCCCATCAGCATTTGCTGCTGTAGGGTACTTTAGAAGTGGACCCTTTTTGTCCGTACTACGGACTTGTATGTAGCAGGCAGTAAAGGAAGGGGCAGAGGCCACACACTTTCCAGTCCATAAAGTGGGTGGAAGCCCTGATCACTTTTTTTTGTCTGTTCTTTCCTTAACAATATAAAGATCATAGCAGCTCCTTTATGGAGATGTGTTAGGACAATTATTATTATTTGGTCTGGTACTGAGGAATGAACCCAGGACTTTTACACTACTATCCTTTTTTTTTAAAAAAATTACTTTATTTTATAATTTTACTTTTAAAATTTGGAAACAACGTCTTGCCGAGTTGCCCAGGTTGGGCTTGAACTTGCGTTCCAGGGTGCTGGCATTACAGGTTTTCACGGCCACTTCCAGCTGTTAAAAGGACTGTGTGTGCACATTAATACGGTGCGCAGTGCTCAAAGGAACCATGTAAAAGGAAGACAATAAATAAATGCTAATGTTCTTTGATTTTAAGATCTTTGATCCAGTCCCCTTTAACAGGTTATCCGTATTTGAAACCACGGAAAACTTAATTGTAGGATGCTTCAATAATTCCATCTTCATCGCTCAGGTGTTCCTGGAGTCCATGGAATGGGTGTGAATTTTCTGTTTTCCCGGACTTAACAAGCAGACGCCTGCTCTGCAGAGAAGTGAGACCCTCGGCTGTGCCCAGGGTTTGCCTGCCCCCCGCCCCCACTCCACTCAGACAGGCCTTGGCCCCTGGGGGAAACGCATCGAGGGAGTCAGGCTTCCCCCAAACCAAACTAGCTGGGCAGAGCTGCTGTTTGGGGAAGCGCCCCTGGTTTCTGTGATCCTCTGGGAACCGGAGGTTGCCCCCTGGCCGGGATCTTCTGGGACTCCACCTGGGTGGGGGTGGGGGTGGGGGGGAAGAAGCGCCTGCTCCCCCACTCCCAGACTGTCATTTCCAGGGAGGCCGCTAGAGGGCGCGCGGCCCCCAGCCATCTCTCAACGCCGCCCTTGGCTCTCCTGAGCCAGGCAGGGGCCGGGTCAGGACCAGCCAGCCCATCCCTAGGGGATGCGGCTCTGCGGGGCTAGGAGTTCGGATCCCCCCCCCCCGGGGGGGGCTCGGCGTTGTCAATCGTCTGTGTCTCTTGAGAAGGAAACGCAGGGTTAGGGGTGACTGGTGATGGACGCGGGCTCTGGAGACACTTCCTGAACCCCTGTGGTCAGGCCTGCCAAGCGCATCTATCCTTATGGGAGCAACAGACTGGAATATTGGAAACCAGTACCGCGGAAAATCCGGAGCAGATGGTTTCCCGGATCAGGGGACGCTGCGTGCGCTTCGCCAGCCCTGGGCCTTTCGTCCCTGCCAGTCTCCCCAGCGTGGCCCTGCGGGGAGGCGGCCAGAAGGAGCAGGTGTGCGGTCCTGGTACCGTGGACCGGGTCCTCCCAACACTGGGGCTGTGGTGTGGGGCGTGTGTCCCTCCCCCGACCCAGCCTTGCCCAAGGGTCATGTCTGGACCACGACGAGGACCGCCAGGCGCTGCTCCAACTGCACCCTGCGTCACTGCACATACAAGGCCTCTTTCCTTCGCCCACAGGGCCCAGAGTCACAGGAGCCCGGCCTTGGCGCGGCACGGGGTGGAGTGTTCCTGTGCTCCGCCAAGGGCCTCGCACCCGTGGAGCTGGGGCGAGAGCCCCCGACCCACGCCTGAGTCCTCCCCCTCCACTCAAGCACCCGTACATGCCAAGGTCTGAGGCCTGTTGAGGTCCGATCAGCAGCTGCCGCAGGGACCTCCGCGGTAGGGTGCTATTTCCACCGCAGCTCTGTCAGTCCTGGGCCTGGAGCGCACGGTCTGGCTGCAGTGTCTGCAGCGCCGGGCCTGCAGTCCTCCTGTTGGCCACCGAGTGGCGCAGTGATGCAAGGTTCTCAGCTGCTGCTGCTGGGTCTTGGGACTGGAACTCAGCTTTACCCCGAGTGGGCACAGGGCAGCTGCCTGAGCTCCCTCAGCAGAGTGGAGCTGGGGTTCGACTCCGGTACTAGGGGGCCAGTGAGAAGGGATGCCGTCTCGAGGCCCAAGCAATGTCTGCCTAGGGCTCTGTGGACACACACACACACACACACACACACACACACACACACACACACACACGAGCATGCACATGCACGCACTTGAAGCAGGACAGGATGCATCACACCTGCTCAGTGCACCATGAGATGCAGTTCCTACACTCAGGGCCTCGCAAGCCCAGAGGGTAGGCCTGGCCAGGCCCCACTGTGGAGGGCACAGACCACGGCTCCAAACCTAGGCTGAACTACAGTGGGGGAGCCATTTCCCAGCATCTCGCAGGGAGTGGAGACAACCAAGTAGTTTTGGTCTGGACTTTCGTGTCCTCAGATGTGGGTTCAGGGGCCTGCGTTTGCCGGGGAGCCGTGCAACCCTCACAGAAGTGGGCAGTACTGCTGTGAGCATTTCACAGCTGTCTCCACTTTTGGCTTCTTCCATCAGTGTTTGCTTTTGCACCGACATTTTTGTCGTTTGTTAATTCTTACAGGCATCCGTTGCACACCTGGTGTGTGCTAGCCTAACTCAGAGGAAATGGCAAATCCTGCTTACTTAGGGCAAGTCAGACCCTGGGGAAGCCCCCTTGTGGCCAAGCAGCTACCAGCTGTGAATGTGGATTTAGCAGGCTGTTTGGGGTGAGGCTGGCTGGGCTTTGGGGTCTGTGGGATGGGAGCCGCCTGGCTGGGCGCTGATGGGAGAGGTGTGTCGTCCATGGCAGGGCGCTGGGTCAGAATGGGGAGAACTAGCGCCTTGGCACACAGACAGAACTCACACCCTCAGCCTCCACCACTGCTGGTCCATTCTCTGTGTCAACTAAAGAAAGCTTTCCACAGTCATTTCCTACAAAACACCCTCACCACGCTTAGACCAAGTTGGGTGGGAAGTTAAACTGAGCTGGGGCAGACTGGCCATGGAGACCCCCGGGGTGGGCTGCTGGTGCTGGGCGAAGCTGTGAGGCATCTACTTTCTCTGGTCCAGGGTGGGCTGAAATGCAGGAGGCCGGGCTATGGTCCCCGGCTCTGCCTGGCTGCAGGCCCAGCCAGGTGCTGTCCTCCTGAGGTCCTGATGCTGCGTCTTTCCCCCAGCTGCAGTCCCTGAGGGCAGTATGACCTCTAGCAGCAGCACAGGAAGACCCTATTCCTGTCCAGGGGACTCCAGGGCGTCAGTGGGGACTGGTGTAACTCATTGCCCATCTAGGTGTTTCCAGGAGTCCCTGCTCCTGGTGAGGAGCTGCTGCTGAAGCCCAGGTTTTTGTCCTCCTCACAAAGCCATGGGGGTGACTCAGCTCTCACCTCTGCAGACATCCGCCTACCTCGGCCTCCTCTCTGCTCCCCACAGGCCTGGGGCAGCAAATCTTTCCTGATCCCTTCCCTCCACCCAATCCCACTTTCCTAAGTTTCCATGAAGCAGGTGACAGTGTGGGCACTGTGGGTGGAAGCGTCTGCTTCCAGATCATAGCTCACTTGCTAGAATGAGCGATGGATCTATGGATGGATTCTTAGCTGAGTGGGCTGCTGAGAGGCGGGGCCTGGTTGGAGGAAGTGGGTCATGAGGCTGTGACCCTAGGGACTATCTCTGGGCCCTGGCCCCTTCTGTTCTGACTCCCCTCTGCCTTCTCACATGCCAGGAGGTGAACGACTTTCCTGCCCCACACTCTCTGGCCCTGACATTCCCACCTTGGAGCCAGGCAGCCACGGACTGAGCTCTCTGAAACCATGAGCCAAAAATCGGTCCTCTACCTTGCAGTTGCAGATGTTGGGCATTTTGTCCCGGGGTGGGAAGATGGTCCCCACCGCCCCTCTGGAAATATTTCCTCAGGAGGCTTTGTCTGGGTCCACTGTGCTGTCTGAGGGTCACTGCCACCCACCCTCTCTGACTCCCAGAATTCCGGGAGTGTCCTTAGCACCACTGGGGCTCGCCTCCCTGTGGGGCCAGCTGATACAGTCAGGAGTCTCCTCCATCTATGTCCCAGTGGGCTTCGGGGACCCAGTGGAAGCCTAGCTGTGATAGCTTTAAGGAGCCCTCAGGTCAGTATGGGGAATCAGGCTGGTCTGGACTAGGCTGTGTTCTGGTGTCTATGACATAGGTTTCTGTGGGCTCCTTGGATGGGCAGTGCCAGCCCTCCTTGGGCTTCTTCACATCTGTATGAGCATCCAGTTGCCAATTTGTCCCCATCCACAATTCTTCATGGAGCACTTGCTACATCCCCGTACTGGGCCAGTGCTGGAGAACAGTGATGACACAGGACAAAGAACACGGCGTCCATTGAGGGGCATCCAGGGGCTTCTGTTTCCCTGCGGCACCTGGATTTATCTCCCTGGACCCAGTCTGTTTGTCCCCTCCTGCCATTGCCTGCTGATGGTCACACTGAGTTTCTCTTCTTTCGCTTCTTTGAGGCAATGTGTTCCATGACCACCTTTGAGCCTCCATCTCTCCAGCCTTCTGCTCCTCTGGACACCTGACTTTTAAATCTCCCTCCTGCATCAGTGCTTCTATCCCTAACCCACCCATCGGGGCACAGGGAGAGCCAGAAGCCAAGGCAGCGTGCTCTTCCCTGCTGAGAACTCAGCCCCCCGGGGTGGGTGTCACTGTCTGCACCGAAGCTGGGGTACGGTCTGAGGGAGACCTGGAGAAGATGATCGGGTTCAGCAGGTCAGGGAGTGACATTGACTCCCTGCTTTCCACAGTGGCTAGCTTCCTAGACCAGGATCTCCGCTTCCCTTTGCGTGATCTGAGGCCAGGTTTTCTGGGTAGGTCATCAGGGACACTCAGGGAAAGTACCTTCCTCCCCAAGGCCTCCCACACCTACTCAGATCATGTCAAGGACACCAGCACCTCCTTTCAGTTGTTTTCCTCACTCTGATACCCATGCTGGCCTGGAACACCTGGGCTCTGGTGAGCCCCTTGCCCCAGCCTCCCTGGCAGCTGCAACTACAGGTACACACAACCACGCCTTGTAAAGAATTCTGTTCTTCACATAAAGAGCTTAAAAAAGTTAGTCCTGCCAGATTTAAAGACCCAGTCCAAAAATGGGCATCTGAGATGAACACACTCCTGTCAGATGAAGAAATACAGACAGCAAATAAATACGTGAAAAATGTTCACCATCACTGGTCACTTGAGAGTTGCAAATTAAAACAACACCGAGATTCCACCTCACCCCAGAAAGAATGGCTGTTACCAAGAAATCAACCACTAACAAATGCTGGAGGGCCTGTGGGGAAAAAGGAACCCTTCTTCACTGTTGGTGGGAGTGTAGACTGGTACAACCACTGTGGAAATCAGCATGGAGATTCCTCAAAAAACTAGGATTGGAGGTCTTCTGCAACTCAACTATTCCCCTTCTGGGCATCTTCCCAAAAGAATTAAAAACATCATACCACTGTGATATATGTACACCCATGTTTATAGCAGCACAGTTTATAATAGCCAGATCTTGGAAACAACCTAAATGCTCAGTGACTGAGGAATGGATAAAAAAATGTATTTTTATGCAATGGAGCACTACTCAATCATAAAGAAGGACAAACCAGAGACTTTTTTTTTTTTTTTTAAGAGGAAAAAGAGAAAAACACAAAACAAACCAAAGCGGCGTAAGGGTACACGCAATACAGAACTACAAAAAAAACAAAACAAAACAAAACAAAAAAACATAACAGTAAGAAATCACCTGCTAGTAGATTACACACTATCTTCTTGAAAATAGTTCCTCAAATCACAGTATCAAAGAACACAAGGTGGACATTCAAACAGGGAGACTGCAAACAGCTGTGTTCAATGTTCCAAAAACATTGATAAAGTCAGCTATTTAACACCCCCAAACACACTTGCTGTTATATCCGTTAGAGCTCTTTTTCTTTTTTGTTTCCCTCTCTTTTTTACAACAAAATTTACACATCTTGGATTTTATTACTCCTTAGTGCTTATTACTTTCTTTGGGGGGGGGGAAGAATACAGTCAAATATGGCAAAACAAAGCTGTCAGTCAATACCAAGGATAGACATAGCACATGGTGTAGAACAGAGTACAAGTTTATCAACAATGGTTATCAACGTTGTCCCTTGTTTCCTTAAAAAGAATTGTCTATCTTATTAGATATTATAAAGTTGGACAAAACAGTAGAGAACAAGACCAATAAAACTTAGGCATTGTAAACATTACAGGACTTCCAAAGAAGACAATAGTCAAACCAGAATGGGTATCTTAGTGAATCTTATTGTCTTCAAAGTAGTTGCCTATGTCTTCAAACTTGCTACTATCATATAGAATGGAACAGAGTCTAATCAGTCAAAACAAGATCGTGGGAGTACTACAGGACTTCAAAACAAGTTAATAGGAAATCGAAAAGAGTTACTATTTATATATCCTAATTTTTTTGAATTTTTTGTTTAAGACAAACATAAGAAATGACTAAATAATTTTTTTGAAACAATAAGGGGGAGATTGAGATAAAACAGGACATAACAATATAACACTAGAGGTCACAGCATGACTGTTTCAACAACCTAGTACTTCACCACCTTATAACCTGACTTAATAGTAGTTACCATAGTGTCTTTTTCCTTGAAATATTTGGATAAAACTTCATATACTCTAGCTTCAAATATTTTCATATCAAGAAGCCCAGAATAAAGCCTTTCTAATTAATGAGTGAAAACTTTATAAGGTTTCAAGGCCACCTAATGGGGAATCATGATTACCACATATTTTTATATATTTGAATCATTATTTACATTAGGGAAACTATTCGGTATTCACACATGCGAGATTGATTTATTTCACTAATGAGTATGGTCTCAAGCTGCGCCCATTTATTGATAAATATCTCAATGTGATCCTTCTTTATAGCTGAATAATACTCCATTGTATAGAAATACCACAACTTTTTTATCCATTCCTCAGTTGATGGGCACTTGGGTTGTTTCCAAGATCTGGCGATTACAAATTGTGCTGCTATAAACATAGGTGCACATATATCACTGTGGTATGATGCTTTCAGTTCTTCTGGGAATATGCCTAGAAGTGGAATAGCTGGAATAAATGGGATTTCCAGTCCCAACTTTTTGAGAAATCTCCAGACAATCTCCACAAAGGCTGTACCAGTCTACACTCCCACCAGCAGTGCAGGAGAGTTCCTTTTTCCCCACAGCCTCTCCAGCATTTGTTGTCGGTTTTCTTGATCCTGGCCATTCTTTCAGGAGTGAGATGGTATCTCAGTGTGGTTTTAATTTGCATTTCTCTAATGACCAATGATGATGAGCATTTTTTTCATGTATTTATTTGCCATTTGCATTTCTTCATCTGAGAATTGCGTATTCATCTCAGATGCCCATTTTTGGATTGGATCTTTGAATTTCGGAGGTCTGAGTTTTTTTAATTCTTTATATGTTTTAGACAAGAGGCCCTTGTCTGAGAGAGAGTTCACTAAAATCTTTTCCCAGTTTGTGGGTTTTCTTTTCACTATGCTGGAGATTTCTTTTGACATGCAGAAACTTTTTAATAAGAAGTGGTCCCAGTTATTGATTCTGGGAAGTATTTCCCGTGCGGTTTGAGTCCTGTTCATGAATTCTTTACCTACTCCTATGTCTCCAAGGTTTCTACCTATTTTGTCTTCCAATAGATTTAATGTTTCTGTTTTAATATTCAGATCTTTGACCCATTTAGATTTTAATTTAGTACATGGTGATAGACATGGGTCTAGCTTTAGTTTTCGGCAAATGGAGAGCCAGTTTTTCCAGCACCATTTATTAAAGAGACTGTCGTTCTTCCAGTGAACCTGCTTGGCTCCTTTATCAAAAATAAGGTGGTTGAGTGTGTTCGTAGTTGTGGTTGTATCTTCTAATCTATTCCACTGACCTTCAGCTCTGTTTTGATTCCAATACCATGTTGATTTTACTACTGTTGCTTTGTAGTATAACTTCAAGTCAGGGATTGTGATGCCTCCTGCTTTGTCTTTGCTGCTTAGAATTGCCTTTGCGATTCTAGGTCTCTTCTGGTTCCAGATGAAATTTAGGAGTGATTTCTCTAGATCTATAAGGTATGTTGATGGTATTTCTATTGGGATTGCATTGAATCTGTATAACAGTTTTGGGAGAATGGCCATTTTCACAATGTTTGTTCTTCCTATCCATGAGCAAGGGATGTCTTTCCATTTTCTGAGATCATATTCAATTTCCTTTTTCAGTGTATTATAATTTTCACTGTATAAGCCTTTCACTTCTTTCGTAAGAGTAATTCCTAAATATTTCATTTTTTTGCTTGCTAATGTGAATAGTCCAGTTTCTCTTATTTCCCTCTCTGTAATTTTGTTGTTCGTGTATAGGAATGCTATTGATTTCTGAGTATTGATTTTGTATCCAGCCACATTACTGAATTTATTTATTGTATCTAAGAGTATTTCAATGGAGTTTAGGGGGTCTTCTATGTAGAGTATCATGTCATCTGCAAACAATGATAATTTAACTTCTTCTTTTCTTATCTTTACCCCTTTTATTTCTCTTTCTTGCCTAATTGCTCTGGCTAGTACTTCCAGTACTATATTAAATAGGAGTGGTGATAAAGGACATCCTTGTCTTGTACCCGATTTTAAAGTAAAGGCTTTCAATTTTTGGCCATTTAGTATGATGCTGGCTGTTGGTTTGTCATAAATGGCCTTTATTATATTGAGGTAAAGACCATTTATTCCAATTTTCTGTAAAGTTCTTATCATGAATAAGTGTTGGACCTTATCGAAGGCTTTTTCTGCATCTATAGAGATGATCATGTGATTCTTATTTTTGGCTTTATTGATATGGTGGATTACATTTATTGATTTGCGTATGTTGAACCATCCTTGCATTCCTGGGATGAATCCCACTTGGTCATGGTGTATAATCTTCTTGATGATTTGCTGGATCCTATTTGCCAATATTTTATTGAGGATTTTTGCATCTGTGTTCATTAGGGAGATCGGTCTATAGTTCTCTTTTATAGTTGGGTCTTTCTCAGGTTTTGGTACTAGAGTAATATTTGCTTCCAGGAATGACTTAGGAAGGATTGCTTCCCTTTCAATTCCATTGAATAGTTTGAGGAGTGTCAGCATTAGGTCTTCTTTATATTTCTTGTAGAATTCTGCAGTGAGTCCATCTGGGCCTGGGCTCTTCTTGGTGGGCAAGGACCCAATTACATTTTCAATTTCATTAGCAGAGATTGGGTTATTCAACAGTTTTATATCCTCTTGATCTAGCTTTGGTACTTCATATGCTTCTAAGAATCTGTCTATTTCTTCTGTGTTATCAAACTTTTGAGAGTAAAGGTTTTCGAAATAGGTGTTGATGATCCTCTGTATTTCTATTGGGTCTGTAGTGATTTCTCCTTTTTCATTTCTTATTGCATGAATTTGAGCTTTTTCTTTCCTTTTTTTTAATAAGGTTGGCTAGGGGCTTATCGATTTTATTTATTCTTTCAAATAACCAACTCTTTGATTCATTGATTCTTTGGATTGTTTTCTTAGTCTCTATTGCATTGATTTCTGCTCTGATTTTTATAATTTCCTCTCTTCTTTTGGCTTTGGGCTTGACTTGCTCTTCTTTTTCTAGCTGTTTGAGGTGTAGCATCAAGTTATTTATTTGTATTCGTTCTGCTTTCCTGATGTGGGAACTCAGTGCAATAAATTTTCCTCTCAGAACGGCTTTCATTGCATCCCACAGATTCCGGTAAGTTGTATCTGCATTTTCATTTTCTTTTAGGTATTGTTTAATTTCTTCTTTAATTTCTTCTGTGACCCACTGATTACTCAAGAGTGTGTTATTTAGTTTCCATGTGTTTGCGGAATTTTTGCAGTATCCTTTGTCATTAATTTCTAATTTCAGAGCGCTATGATCCAATAATATGCAAGGGATGATTTCAACTCTTTTGCATTTGCTTAAATATGTTCTGTGAGCTAATATATGGTCTATTTTAGAAAATGATCCATGTACTGCTGAGAAGAATGTGTATTCTGATGTTGTTGGGTGGAACATTCTGTATATGTCTATCAAACCCATTTGTTCACAGGTGTGATTCAGTTCTGTTATTTCTTTGCTCATTTTCTGTCTGGTTGATCTGTCCCTTGGTGTCAGTGGTGTATTAAGGTCTCCTGTTACAATTGTGTTACTGATAATTTGAGTTTTCATTTCTGTTAATAATTGTTTTATATAACTGGGTGCTCTGGAGTTTGGTGCGAATATATTTAAGATAGTTATCTCTTCCTCTTGGAGTTTTCCCCTTACGAGTATGTAGTGACCTTCTTTGTCCTTTATGGTCATTGTTGGTTTAAAGTTCACGTTGTCTGCAAACAGAATGGCTACTCCTGCCTTTTTTTGGATTCCTGCTGCATGAAGAATTGTTTTCCATCCTTTGACTTTCAGTCTGTGAGTATCTTTCTGGGTTAGATGGGTTTCCTGTAAACAGCATATGGTTGGATTTTGTTTCTTGATCCATTCTGCTAGTCTGTTTCTTTTGATTGGTGCATTGAGACCATTTACATTAATGGTTATTACTGTTAAATGCTGGACGAAGAGCCTGCTTTTTTGGGCACCATCTCATGGCTTTTGGGTTCAGACCCTTCAGTCCTCCACTGCAGACTCCTCGGCCTCCTGAGATGGGCTGGACCCATCTAGGCCATGGCGTAGGGCTCCAGGCCTTCGACTGGATTGTTTGGGTTCTGCATTTGACTGTGTGTGTGTGTGGGGGGGCGGATACGGCCAGCTAATCTTGTAAACATCTGTGTCCTGTGCCTTAAATCTGTTTCTTTTGCAAATTCTGAGTAGGACAATAACAATAAAGACGGGACATAAAACAGGTAGAGGCAAGAGCAGGACGAAGAGCCTGCTTTCCGCCGGCTGCTGAAACAAATCACCTGTTTCCTACGCTAAAGGTGGCACGGGGAAGCAAGGAAGCGAACGCTAATTGGGACCATAAGGAATTCCTTTGGGTTAGGAGAAAACAAAAACCTTACAAGGAACGAGCCCGGCTCACACCGCGTGTCTGAGAGGGAAGAGGAGCTGGAAACAAAATGGGACATATTGTCCAAATTAGGGAGAGGAGCAGGAAAAGCCCAGAGCAGAGGGGTTGGTCCGTCTCCAGCCTTAAATGTTGATGCTAGTTACAAGGACCCAGGGGTGTGCAAGGCCACTCTGTGTGTGCCACTGTATATGCCCCAAAAAGAAAAAGAGAAGATTCTTAATCAACCTGGCCCTACCCAAAAAGGAGGAGTGGATTAGTTGGGGTTCCCTAGAGAGTATAGACAGACAAAAAGACACACACACACACACACACACACACACACACACACACACACACGCAGCTGGCCCGCGTGGTTGCCAGTTGATTGGGGATTGAAGCAACTGTGGATGTTGTAGCTTGATTCCAAGGGGGGCAGTCTGGGGGAGAGGATTCCTATACTCGGCGGGTGGGGAACCTCAGGCTTTGTTCCTAAGTCCTTCCATTTGATTGGGTGAGACCCAATCTTATTATGGAGAATAATCTTATTTATGTGTAGTTTATTCATTTAAATGTTGATCTCACCTAAAAAATACCTGCAGGACACCGAGGCTGTTGTTCGGGTGAGCCACTGGCACTGGAGCTTAGCCCAGACAATGCACGAAGCAAATCATCACAAGGCCCTGGTCACGGCTGGTACGAGACCACTGGGTATGCCAGTGAGTCCGGGCTGAAGGGCTGCCCGGAGACAGTGGAGGGAGTGCTTAAAATTAGCGTGCAGAGGTAGACGGGGTCCTAGTCCATGTGGGCCATTGTAATCAATGCTGCAGATGGGGGGGGGGGCTCATCACAGTGGGAGTTTATGTCTCAGGGCTCCAGATGTGGGAAATCCCGGGTGAAGGTGCTGGCAGAACTGGTGAGGACATGATTTCTGGTTCATAGCTGGCTGTCTTCCTGCTGCGTCCTCACATGAGGGGAGCAGCACAGGTCTCTCCTGGGCCTTTGCTATCAAGCTCATTTCGAGGGTATCTTCATTAGGACCCCACACCTCCCCAGGTCTGTGACTTCCAAGTCCTGCCATGGCAGAGGCAAAGTTTTAACACGTGGGTTTTCAGCTGTGGAAGATGGGGTGATATTGATCTTCAGGATATGGACCATTTATCATCAGTCTTTATCGAGGAAAGCTAGTTGACCCCATACTAAATGAGACACAAATGTGTAGGAGAGACCTGTGAAGCACCTCCAGATTACAGTCCTTTGGGGTACAGCTAAGGGCCTTAGATAATCCTAGGGATGTGATTGCTCAATTCTTCAGGAATTTTGGAGATTGGAGCACTGAAGTCCAGCTTTTCAGAGAGGGCACACACTGCATTGAAGGCCTGGCAGGTTTATACAAGACATTCCAAGCCAGGGGTTGGGACCCTTGGCATGAAAGAGGCCCAGCCTGGGAGCCAGGCTGGGGTCACAGACTCCCCAGTTCTGGCCGCCTCCCCAGTGCCGCCCACCCAACCCTGGGTGTGGTGTTGGGTCACACTCTGTCTTGTCTCTGCTTGCAGGTGGACAGAGCCCAAGGATCCCAAGGCCGGGTATCTGGAGCTAAAAGGACTCAGGCCGGAGGTCTCACCTATGTACCTTTACTCCACAGTGAGAGCCTCCAGCGGTGACAGTGGTTGAACCTGGCCAACCTGCTATTTCAGTTTGTCCTATATGTGCTACATTTTTAAATGGCAAAGAAGAAAATACAAAGACACAGTCTTTTTAGTGACATGACAATGACATGGAATGTCGCTCATCAGTAGAGTTTTGTTGAACTCAGCCGCACCCCTGCATCTGTGCTAGGGTGTGTACAGCTGATTTTGTGTTCCTGTGGCAGGGCTGCTGGATCGGAGACTTCGGATCGCCAAAGCATGGGGTTTGCTCTTTCACCGGGAAGTTTTCTGGTTCTTCTC
This sequence comes from Cavia porcellus, assembly GCF_034190915.1. Taxonomy (NCBI): domain Eukaryota; kingdom Metazoa; phylum Chordata; class Mammalia; order Rodentia; family Caviidae; genus Cavia; species Cavia porcellus. The sequence continues at coordinate 2,752,309 of NW_026947521.1, read as the reverse complement.
TCCAGTCCCTCGGGTAGCTTTGAGGGCTCCTATGTTAACAGGTACTGGAAAAGTCGTACTGGAAAGTGGATGTGGCAATCTAAGACTTGGGGGCCAGGTGCAGAGAAACGTTTCTCTCAGTGGTGTGGCTGGAAGGAAGGGATGCATGGATGGAGGGAAAGAAGTGGAGGTGGGACGGAGGAGGGCAATGCAAGACGCCTCGAGGTGACTGAATTCCATTCAGGCTCTTAGACCTGGAGTCCAGTTTTCACGAGGGCACTTGCAAAGTTCCCAATGACATCTTTGCAAGGCTCCAACAGAAAGTGTGGATTCGGTGGTGACAGTGAGAGGTCTGTGTTGTGGGCTGGTCCCCTGGTCCTCACGGGACTTGGTCAGTGAAATGCTGCCAAGCCCTGGTGTCCAGTGACATGTTCCAGGGCTGTGCCTTTGCACCAAAGCTTCACACCAGACGTTGGGACAGAGATGCAGAGACACACTCACTGTGTCCTAAGCAAAATTACTAGTGGTAGACATCAGCCGTTCATATTGACAGGCCACGGCATTTCCTGTTAACAGCGAAAATATTGTGATGCAAGGATGTGACAAGATGAGGGCCCAAAATGCGATCTGATGACTAAGAAGAGACCCGTGAGGCTGTGACTGTGACACAGGACAGGACTTCTATTGTGTTGGGGAGTGGTGCAGGAGTCCTGGGCTTCATGTTAAGAAAGACCTTAGGAAGCGGGTTACCCCAGCAGAGCCCAAGGGACTGGGGCAGCTGTGCAGGTCACATTCCACTGTCCCGGATTGGTGGCTGTGTGTGTGTGTGTAGCTTTCTAAGAGGCCCTGGAAGTGGGAAGCGGTGGGTGGGGGTGTTCCTGCACATGTGTGGTGAATAACAATCCCCAGGTGCCCGGAGAGATGCGAGGAGGGTGAACAGGACAGGAAGTGAACCTGGGTGGGTGGGAGGAAGCCTTTCATATTCTTACTGCTCCATGACTCAGGGACCGAGGGAGGAGACACAATCCCAGCAGCAGAGCCCTGGGGGCCAGGCGCTGGGAATGCAATGGGGAGACGCTGGCTTGGAAGGGCTTGGAAGAGAGGGCGTGATGTCCAGTTCCTGGTCCCAGCTACCCTGCTCCCAGTGACATGCCAGGGAGTTCTGCCTGGTGGTGATGCTGGAAGGCTGGGCGTGGCGGTGGCTGCGGCTCACTCCCCAGGTGGGGAAGTCCTAGGCACCTTGTCCTTCCCTGGAGGAAACCAGTTCTGGAAAAGGGACAGGGACATTGCCAGCCTGTCCCAGTCCAGGCTGTGATCCTCTGGACTCTCAGCACCTAAGATAAAGGTTGCATTCCAAAGTAGCTCCTGGGGGCCAGGAGCCAGTGGGGTCCTCCTGTCCTGAACCCAGCAGCCCCTTGGTCACAGGGGAGACCCTGGGGGTTCACAGCCTCCTCTCACTTCCCTCCCAGACCCTAAACTGGATCCCAGCAGCTCTGACGGATGCAGCTCATTATTCTGCAGCAGCTGACTTGAGATCTGAAATCAATCGGGTATCACATACTTGGTCCTCGGTTTGACACGGGATTTCAAAGGTACAACGCTGCTCAGAAATGACACGGTGTCTCCTAATTATGAAAGTCTGTCGTTGCTGTTCAGTCTAGAGTGACTTGGCTCTAGGATTTTCTTTTTTCTTGTTTTTTTTGGTCAGGGTTAGCATACAGTAGGATTATTGTAAAATTGCTTTGGAAGAATGTATTTCATCAGTCAACTATGAGTGTGCTTATTATTGGAGTTTTGAGGCAATTTAAGAGGGAGGATAAATTAGCAGGGACCCTGGAGGCCTCCGGGGAAACCTGCCCACCCTGGTCCCAGGCTGCCTGCTCGCTGGAGCCAGTCAACTCTCTCCCTGGCAAGGCTGGAGCTCTTCTGTCCTTCCCACTGGTCATGATCATTAACGGTTTGGGGACTGGCAGAGGCTAGTGGAAAACTCCAGCTGAGAGGCCGGGTGGAGGAGGGGTAGGAAGAGGCCCTGGAGAGGGGTTTCCTGAGGTGAGGGTCCCTCAGTTGCCGGTGGGAAGCCAGAAGCTTTGTTTGCTCCAGAGTGGAGAGCATGGATGCTGGAGTGAGTTTGCAGCCACTGACTGAGCTGCCAGCAGCTAAGGACTGGGAGCCCTCCTGGCCCATCCAGGCTGCTGCAGCAAACTCTGCAGCTGGGTGGCTTATAAACAACAGAAACCCTGTGTCACGGTTCTGGGGCCCTGGACATCCGAGGTCAAGGTCCTGGCAGGTCTGGTGTCCCCCATGGCCACTTCCTGGCTCAGGAGCCTCACGTGGCACCAGGCCCGAGGACCTCCTCAGTGGAGTCTCTCTTATAAAGAGACTAACACCCTCCAGGGGCCCACCTCTACACCCCATCACACAGCAGGGTTAGCGTCTAGCAGATGGATTTACAAGGCCACCAGTATCCACAAGGCTGAGCTGAACACTTTTCCTATTGACACACTCGGAGGCTTGCTGAGTCTCAGACACACTGCAGGGAACCAAAGAAGACCCTGCTGCATGGCTTCATTGGTCCTGCGGCCCCAGAAGAGGCCCAGCTTGAGGACAGCAGAGGGCTTAGGGGAGGAGAGGGACCACCAAGAACATGTCCTACAGAGATGCAAGTGGCTAATGAGGGTGTTGTAGAGGAGGCTCAGCTCCTACAGAGGCACCTCCTCAAGGATTTGAGCTCCATTTGTGTTAAGAAATTCAGTGACAGCCAGGTGAGGTGGCCCATGCCTGTAACCTCAGCATTTGGAGGCTGAGGCAGGAAGATCACAAATTTGAGTCAAGGGAATTTAGTGATGCCGTGTCTCACAGTAAGAATTACAAACGTGGACTGGGGGTATACCTCCCGTAAAACTGTGGGTTCAAACCCCAGTACCACTACCAGACCGACAGCCCTGTCTCTTGCAGGGGCAACAACCTTGTTTTCAGAGCATGTGGTGCCTTCAACCCTGAGACCCCACCAGCCCTCTCCGGACCAAGTGACAGGCAGGGGTGGCAGAGAGCCACACACTGCTGGTTACACAGGAACAGCTTCTGGGGCTGGAGTGCATGGCACCACTTTGGATGAGAGGACTTTTTCTAAGGAGCTTTTTCTTTTCTTTCTTTCTCTCCTCTTTTCTTTGGTGGCAAAGACCTCTTCACACTGAATATGAATATGCAGAGATGTCTCTGCACTGGGTCAGATTCATTCCTGGGACTCAAGTCCCCAGCACTTTCCTGCATCTTCAGTGGCACCTTAAATAGATTTTGCTTCATATGAAATGCAAAGCACTTCAGACTAGAAACGTTGCCCTGGTCTCTGATCTGGGCAAGGGTTCCCAAGCCTAGTGTTCATCTATTTTTTTTTCTTCAAAATACCTCCCAGCTAAGACCATAGATGGGGATCACAGCATAAGTACCTGCATAATAGATCACCCCAAATATTCTAGCAGGCATCTTCTCTCACTGGCCAGGAGGACTTGCAAGTGGAGTCTTCAAGGTCACTGCACTTTGATCCCGGAGAAAGGCTCTTGTAATTAAGATTATATCAGTGGGGCCAGGGATTTAGCTCAGTGGCATAAGCGCTTGCCTGGCAAGTGCAAGGTTGTGAGTTTGATCCCCAGTACAAAACAAAAACATTATGTCAGCGTTTCCATTACAAACCCTAGTGGAGAAATCCACCCCAAAGTACAGCTTGGTTTAGTGAGGTAAGCTCTGTCTCTGTCTCTCTGTCTCTCTGTCTCTCTGTCTCTCTCTCTGTCTCTCTGTTCCTCTGTCCCTCTGTCTCTCTGTCCCCCTGTCTCTCTGCGATTGTGAAGTGCTTTTCCCTGGGAAAAGTGAGAAAGAAAGAAGCAGAGGAAGCCGGCAGTGGCCTCTGTGCTGTGGGCTGCCTGTCAGGGAGCTGGACAGAGGGGCTGTGGCCCAGCAAAGTTGGGGGGTGCTTCTGAGTCTGGATTCAGTGCCCCCAAAACTGTCCTCTACCAACCCCAGTATCAGATTGCACCTGTGCTGAATGCTGCCTGCCTGCCCAACTCAATTAATATCCTGTGCTCTTGTTGCTTTTGGTATCTTCCACTGCCATAAACAGCTGCCCCTCAGCCACACCCCTCTGCCTTGGAGCCAGCTGATTACAGACTGAAACCTCCACAAACTGTGAACAAAATAAACCTTTTATTTCTTAATTCTAGGAAGCAAGTATTTTGTCTCAGTAATGAGAGAAAAGTAACTAAGACACTGGGATTTTTTTTAATCACTGCAGAAGAATCAAAGGAACTTGCAATCTGAGATGTAGGCTTTGAGCCTGGGATCTGCCATTTATTGGGTGACCAGTTACTTTCCCTCAGTGATCATTGTCTTACCTATTGTTCAACTGAATTCCTTGAGAACACCTTTATCCTTCCGTCTTTATGCAATGAAACATAATCTGTATTAGCATGCAAGCTATGTACCAGACTGAGGGGCATATTCTGTATAATAGCCAGTTATCAGCCAATCACAGTCCTTCATAGCCAGTTGATCAAACTGTGTTCATATGATGGCACAGCTATGACCAATCAGCTCACTGTTTCTATCCGTGGATGCTGCTTGCTCACTTGGTGAGGGAACTCTATGAACCCCATTTCTGGTTCTGGGGCTGCTCTTTCATGAATGATCCTCTGCTCAGTTAAACTCTGCTTGGGTGAACACTTCTGAAGTTTTTGATTTCACACTCTGTGTGTGCATGTGTGCGTGTGCGTGTGTGTGTGTGTGGAAGGGAAGAGTCCACTTCCTGTACAGATTTGCTGTTAGGAAGAACCTGGATAAGACCAGTGCTCACCCTGGTATGTCTGACCTATGCTGGTGATCTTTCGGGGATGGTGGAGCTCCTGGAGGTGATTTCCCCTTGATTCATTCCTGGAGTTGTTCTGCCCACCCAGGCCTTTGGCTGACCCCTGCCAAGGATGGCCGAATTCAAGAGGAGCTGGGACTCCTGGCTTCCTTGAAATTCCAAGGTCACTATAGGAGTGATGAGGAGGGGAATGTGACCGGGGTGCCCTGGGCCTGCCTTCTTGGGGCAGTCTGTTACAGGAAGAGTGAGGCAGGAAGTATCGGGACTAGGGAGAGGGAATGATGGGCGCCACAGGCCAGGAGACTGGGCCCTGGTATCACAGGCTAGGCCCCTTACCTGCGGGCCACAGGGCCTGTGGCTGTTTACTCTCTGCATTGGTGACACTGTCTCAGTGTATACAATAGGTGGTTATATACATTTTAAAATGGGGGAGAAGATAAAAAAATAAAAATATTAAGACTATATAGTTTTCTAAAAAATTGGTTTTGCTGGCTTGACATGTTCATTCCCCCAATCTGAGAAATATGTTGATGCATGAAACCCTGACAAGGTATAAAAGTAAATTACATTTGATGTAATTGGATAATCTTTATTTCTGACACTAACAGCGCACCTTTGGAATCTTCTAGAAAAAGAAAACTGAAACAAATCTGGCCGTTTTGATCACTATTGATAAGGAATTCCTTTAATTGTTTTTCCTTAATGTCAGTTGCAGGAGGACCTTGGAGAAATCATGGCAAAAACAGTCAGGAAAAACAAAATCTCCCTTGTCTCTTATGACTGCTTCAAACACATCTGCTGAAAACACTTCTACAGGTTGACTGTTTCTTCTCAACAAGAACAAACAGTTCCCCTCCTCTGCTCATCTTTCCCTTTTCATTTCCGACATTAATTCTCGTCACGGTGCCATTTTCTGGAAACCAAAATAAGTATTTCCTTGATGATAAGTATTGACACATGGTACATGGTCTGAGACTGACACAACACACCAGTTCAGGCTGGATGGTGCTTGTTATTTATTGCACCATCAGCACAGCTTTGCAACAGAATCCTGGTCTTAAATCAGCGATCCCACCCCAGACCCTAATGTGAGAGAAAGCCAGATGCTCTGGGAGCTTTCTTTATATTTCTTCCTTTGCTTGTTGAGCAGTGGGAAAATGGAGGCTTCACACTGAAAGCTCTGTGCTGCATAACTGTCGGATTGCTAATGATGCCGCCAAAGGCAGCCCCTGCCAGTGCTGCTTTGGCCTAATAAGCCTAATAAGCCGTTTAGCATTTGGAACTTATGGCCAGAGAACCTTAAGACTAAAAACTTTGCTGGAGTCTTTTGGGAAATGCGAAAGGGTCAGGATTTCAGGAAGTTGTTGGAGCTTCTTGGTTGACTAAGTTGATTGAAATCCACTGGGGGGTGCTTGTCAGGTGTTCTGCATTCAGCACAGACCTGGTCCCCTGATGAACTGCATCTGGATCAGGTGTGTGAACTCCTTCAATAATGCGGCTAGTGAGAGCCAGCGAGGTGCCAGGCACTGGGCTGCAGCCTGGTGGCAGACACAGGTGGAAATCCCGGAGCCTCACTGTAAGGACACCTACACTGGCAAGGCTGGCAGGAAAAGGCTAATCACAGTGCTTTGGTAAAGCTTCTGCCCTAGGGTAACAGGAAGGCGTTGGGTTATTCTGAGGCAGGTTGCCAGCCTGTTCCTCTAAGATGTGGGGTAAGCCCAGTTTCCAACAGGGTGGTTTCCCACAGTCCGCTTGGCTCACGTTTTCACAATAATTAACTAAAGTCCCCGTGAAGGAAGTGGATTTGAGTTCAGATTTTGAATGAAATGATCAATTGGTCAGGAGGCAGCTTGACATGCTGGAAGTGCCCTGTCCTGGCTCTCTTGATAGCCACAGAGCAAGTGACACACCAGGAAACTGGCTCAAGAGAGACAAAGACAAAAACCATGGTTGGTAAAACTGGCCCATTTCCATGGTGTGAGTCTTCCTGTTATGGCCACTGCAACCCTGCCTGGGGCTGCCTTGCAAAGTCCCTCATATTAATAGGCTCCAGTGAGCCCCAGAGGCAGGCTTCTACACACCCCTGCATGTGACCCCGTTTAACCCTCAGTTCCCCGGGAATAACAATCTCCATCCTGGTATCTCCAGCGCATGGTAACTGTGGCAGTGAGGCCAGACCTTGCTATAGACTCCCATGATGCCGGACACAGAGCTACTATGAAAGAAGTAGCTGGGGAAGTGGGACCAAAGGCTAGAGTAGCAGAAGGGGAGCAAGGAGGTAGAGATAAGGAAGGCAAGACCAAGTAAGGGACAGTGGGGTACACTGTCCCAGGCGGCAGCTCCTCCAGGGCCAGCCTGAGATGTCCCTTTCCAGGCGATGTCAGAGCTGAGCCTCCTGCTCATGACGAGGACAGAACCCTGATGACCTTCAGGATGCGGACGAACATGTGCACCAAGGCGGAGATGAACGACCCCACGAACTCACTGCGCTCCAAAGTTTTAATGAAAGAGCTACAATTACCAAGCTCTCTGCCTTTGGCACTTGAGAATCCATCTCAATTTCCCCTTTCTTTCTGAAGCGACAGTGATTAAGGATTCATTCTGTACATAAAACAAGTGATCAATGGCTCCTGGCAGTTGCCATTGTCTCGCTTCCCCCCCCCCCCCCCCCCCCCGCCATCAGTAGACAATGTATCTCGGGAGTTGCTGTGCCGGAGAAAAATGAGTTTGCCAGACACAGTTCTATTTTGATTTAGATCACAAATAGCTCAGCTGAGTTTTCACATTGATAACAAGGAGATGGTTCTATTTCCCAAGTCCTGTGATCTGAGAAGCAAGCCTAGCTCCAGAGAGAGAGAGAGAGAAAGAGAGAGATCCAAATGCTTGTGGTGATCGCAGCACACTGGACCTGGGCTTGGAGGGACCTGTGTCTGACTGACCTGGCCCCTTTCTGGGAACCTCAGGGGTGGGTGGGTCTGATCGCCACAGGGTTACCTAGCTAGGCTATGGTTCTTCCTATGTCACCCTAAGTGGTCTGTACTCATGAGTAGCACTTGCCTTAAGAGGACAGTGCCAATGGAGGGCCAAGCTGGGAGAATAGACTACTGTCATCCTTGGCCGTGTCACCCAGGAGGGGTTAGGCTGGGGGACAGGAAACAAGGAAGAACGAGTGGGTTGGGGTGGTAAACTCCATCAGCTTTTTGGCCACTCTGAGGTTGAGACTGCAGATGCTCACCTAGGAAAGGGCTTCACCTAGGAGAAAGGTTGGGTGCTGGAGGACAAGATGGTGCCTAACACCCACAATAACTCTCCCCAAATTGGCCTTCCTTCCTGTACCCCTTTTTCCTAAAGAAGAGGTACACACTGAATTTGCACTCACGAAGCCTGATTCTAAAGCAGGAGGCAATCGCAGGAACAAAGAGAGAACTCAGAGAGTGGAATCTTTGAGGAAATCACTGCAGACGGAGAATAATGTTCCATCGGATGGACGTACCACACTTGGTTTATCTGTTGCTAGCTGATGGACATCTCTATGGTTTCCATATTCTTGTTATTACAAACACTGCTTCTGCAAATGTTCATCCACAAATTTTTACAGGAATATGTGTATGTTCAATTACGCTGAGTACACACCTAGGCATGGCATTTCTGGGTTGCCTGGTAACTGCATTTGACTCTGTGAGGATGACTCACTCTGTCTCCAAAGGCTCTCCACCCCTTTACATTTCCACTTGAGCAATGCGTGAGGTTTCTGGGTCCCCTCATCAATATTTGTTATTAGGCATCCTTCTAAGGGGTGTCAGATAGTATCTCATAGGGGTTTGAATATGCAGTACTATTTCATATGCTTATAGATGATCATAAATGTTATCAATTTTCTGCCCACTTTAAAAGCTCTGCCCTCTTTTTAAAGAGTTATCTGAATTCTTTCTATATGCTGAAGACTACTTCCTTATGTGAAGGTTGTCTTTTCATTTTTTGTTAGTGTCCTTGGAAACACAAAATTTCTAATTTTAGCAAAGTCCAATTTATCCACTTTGTTTTTAGGTACTAAAAAACATTTGGTGAATCCCAAATCACTGTGATTTATGTATAGGCTTTCTTGGAAGAGTTTTATAGTTTCAGCTTGGATTTAGGTCTTTGATGTGTTTTGAGTTAATTTTTATTCATGGTGTAAGATAAAATTCCAAACTCGTTCCCGTGCATGCAGATAGCCTGCTGTCCCGGCTCCATTTATTGAAGACTGCTCTTTCCTTGGATTGACTTGGAATCTTTATCAAAACTCATTTTCCTTTAATCTGTGGGTTTACTTCCAGACTTTTGATGTTGTTCCCTCGGTCTGTATGTTTGTCTTTCTGTCACTCTTTATTCAGCATGGTTTTGACTCCTGTAGTTTTGTAGCAACTTTTGAAGTTGTGTAGCGAATCCTTCACCTTTCGGTTCTTTTCATCCTTTGGATTGTTGTATATATTTCAGTACCAACTCATCAGCGTCAGCGAAATAGCCTGCTGGGATTTTGATAGAGATTGTGTTGAACCTGGAGATATGGGGGCTTTAACTGTCAGGCCAGAAGATCTGGAATTGAGGTATAGAAAGGAAGGAGGCTTGGGCTCAGTTGGGCAGATGGGCATCAGCTTGTATCTGAAGTCCCAGCACTGACTGGCTTTGTCATCTTGGGCAACTTTGTCTTGTTCTTGGAGCATAAGAGTCTGTTACACTGGCTGAAGGGGACTTGTATGCAGGTGTCAGGAAGATTAAGTGACGTTAAATGAGCAGGTTATGAGAGCCTACCCAACACCCACAAGTGAGGGGAGGAAAGGTTTATTTCTGCCTACAGTCTGTAGAGATTTCAGTCCATAATTGGCTGGCTCCAAGGCAGGGTGGCACAGCAGGGGAGAAGCAGTCCATGGTGGGCAGAAGACAGCAAAATGAGCAAGCGACAATAGCAGCTTCTTTCTGCTCCTATTATATTCTATCTAGGCTACTGGGATTAAGGTGGTACCCAACAAATCAGCAGCCTGATTTAGTATTCATCCCCTGCCCCAATCCCAGCACCACACACTATGTGTGATCCAGCCCCAGTTGTGACCGCACAGGACTTTGGGTAGAGGCCTCCAGACAGGAGCCCTAACACATTAGCTTTGGCTTAATCTTTCTTTTGCCCCTGGAATACTTTTCTCACCATACCTGGGCCTAAGTCATAGCCACCTACACTGCTGGCCTATTTTGCAATGATCGTCCCTTTTCTGAAAGCACTCAGCGCTTTTTCTTCTCTGACAGCATCTAATTTTGTCAGCCTGCTTTCTACTGACTGGCGTGAGTCTTGACTTTGCTTCTAAACTGTGAATCTATGAAGGCGGGGCTTTGCTGGGCCCTACTGCCCTGTGTTCCTTTCACGTTCCTACGGTGAGGGGTGTGTGTGTGCGTGTGCACATGTGTGTGCACAGCCTGCTGCCCAGCATTCCTCCCACCATCGTCCTCCAAGACCTGCCTTAAGTTCATTCATTCTCTGCCAGCAGTGACAAGAGGCACAGGTGAGTTAACTTGAAGGGGGCTTTCTTTGCCTTGGGGGGGTGGGGACTCACATAACATTTCCACCCGGCACATGTGGGAGGTGGCAGTGGCCTCTCCAGGTGGCATAACACTGCAGTTACACAGCTGAAATATATCACAGCTGAATAGTATTCTGTCTGATGCGAATTTCTTGATTCCTGTGGAGGCTGAACTTTTATATGTATTAGCCATTTAAGGCAGTCGGCTTTCTGTTACTGTGATAAAATACCTACGATAATCACCTGAAAAGGGGGAGAGGCCCATTGTGGCTCACGGTTTCAGGGAGTTAGCCCACATCCTGTGGCTCTGTTGCCTTGGGCCTGTGGCAGCACAGTTCTTAGTGGCGGGAGCTGTGGCAGAGGTGGTGTGTTTACCTACGGCAGCCGGGAAGCAGTGAGAGAAGGGGGACTGTGGTCTCAAGATCCACTTCCAGGACTCACTGCCCTGTGATCTAACTTCTGTCCACCATGCTCCACCTTCTGAAGGTTCCACTGACTCCCAAAAGCACTGGGGGGCTGGTGACCATGCATTTAATATACAGGCTTTGGGGAACATTCAAGACCCAAACTCCAGCATCTCCTGTAGCTTTTATTTTTAAGCATTTTCACCAGTCATATTTGAACACTGGGATTTCACTGGTTAGGAGCAAGCTGAGGGTTAGCAGGAGATGCAGTTCAACAACTTGTCAGGGCTGATTTGTCCTAAGTTTGCGTGGCTCATTGTGGGATGTGTGTGTATGCGTGAGATGTGATTTCTCTAAGTGTGAGAATGTGTGTGTGCATAGGATGGTGAGTGTGGGTGTTGCCAGGTAAGGACACAGACTAGGGACTTAGGGACCCATCACCAACCTCATTCTGTGCCACTTTCAGTCACAACAGAGGCAGATTCCCCACCACACGCAAGTTGTGGCGTGTTGGCTTCTATGAGGGCCTCCGCTGAGATCCATCTCTCTTGGTTCTTTCACATAAGCCTCCTTGCCTACTTCACGTATTCTCACCTCTGTCAAAACATCTCTTATGCGCACACAGGCTTCTGCTCACTTCCTTGAAAAAGCAGAACTGAACATTACACACTATCTTGGGGAGCAATGTTGCTTTTTCATATTAGTTGCCAGTTATTTATCTAAACGTCTGAAGAAGGCTGGAAGTGCCTCTTGGGGTGCAAAGGGAAGAGGAACCATACCTGGAGAGTTCCTGGTGTGTGGAGTGGGCTGTTGGAGTGAAATGGTGGTAAGACACCAACCCGAGCCCCAGGCAGTCCCAGGGGAGCCAAGGCAGAGGGTAAGCATCTGCCCTTGCTCAGAGTCTGAGAGAATGCAGGTGGCCCCCCAGAGCAGGAGGTGTTGAGAGTGACAGCAGGGAGCTCAGGGGTGGGGGCACAGGAACCCGAGCAGCTACCTGTTTAGCTGAGAGGTCAGGACATGAGTGCAACAAGGGGAGGAGGAGGGTGAGGGTTCCAGCGTGGACTCTGGGTGCCTGCATGAGGTAGTGGAGATTTTATTCAGTAGGGAGCCTGAAGGTGGGTTGGTCAGCTTCAGTTCGAGACCTTGGGGGGAGAGAAGAGCTCCCCATTCCTTACTGGGTTAAAGGATTGCACAGCAGGCCTGTGTGGAGCAGAGTCTGGCTTCTGGTTTGGGGACTGGGGTGAACAGGGTTGTCAGGAATGTTGCAGAATATGGGGATGTGAGGATAAATTCAGGTCTGAGCAGGCTGACACTGAGGAGTTGGTGGTGTGTCTAAGAGGGTTGGGGTTTGAGAGAGAGATGTGGGTGAAGGCAAGAAGATGAAGGCTGGGTGGTCATCAGCTGTTGGGCCTCACCGAGTGTGGAGATGTAGGCTTCGTTGCCTAGAGTGGATGGTGTGTGAGAAAAGATGGTCAAGTCCCAGGGGACCTAGGGTTCGTGGACAGAATGAAGGGGGCTCACGAGAGGAATATGCAGAGGAGAGAGGGAGTTCACACCAGGACAGTGTCCTGTGTCGATGTCCGCTCCCGGCCGGCAGGAAGGACACACGACAAAGTCTGGTAGTGGACAACCTTTTCTTTTTATTTTCCTTCTCCGTACAGCCTGCCCTGGGTTCTCCCAGCTGAAGCCTCCTCTGGTCCGCTCCCCGCGGCTCCTTTTGTGCTTCAGTCTGCCCCAAAGCCTCTACCGGTCCGCTCTCCGCGGCTCCTTTTGGGCTTCTACTTCCGGGCTTCTATCTGGCTTCTTCTTCCGCCCAGGGGTGGCACCGGTATATATACGGGTACAGTGTCCAATCATGTTAAAGTAAGCAAGGCAAGCTGATTGGCTAACATCATCAGTTGCCAGGCAGACTATATTGTTGAGCGGGTTGTTTACGCGGTAAGCAGGAAACTAACATATTCGATGGGAGGGGTAATCTACCTCAGGCTTTGCTCTTTACCACAGGCCGCACGTCCGCCGCGCAAGGCGAGCTATCACAGACGCGGCTCCCAACATCTCCCCCTATTTTATTTTTTATGAATGTGCGCATCGTAGCCCTTCCTGGACTGGGTGCAGAGGCTTATGCCCTATGTGTAGGTCCACCGTAGGTCCTTGGCTTAGACCCTGGTTGGCCATGCCATGGTCTGCCAAGGCCCTGAGGCCCTCGTCCTTTTTCTAGGGCCAGGCACAAACTGGACGGAACCTGGATGCACACAAGCTTGCACTCATTTTCTCTCCGTAAAGAAATCCCCTCGGAGAGAAATTTAGACCTGGGCAGCATCTAACAGTCCAGCGGCTTACGTGCAGGATGGGGTAGGGCCTGGCTTAGGTCGAGTCGTGCTGGGGAGGCACGCTCTTACCCGTCATTGACTCACCTACCCTGCTGTGTATTGTCACCTTATGGAGGAGAATGAGGGATGCCCGCCATATCTAGACTCGGTCGTGGGCCAATTGAGCAAGCCATGCATATGCCTGAGGATCTTCTTGTCCATTTCGGGCTACCGCTATTTCTATTCATCTTATTGGTTGGTCTGTGATGGATCTCCAGTAGGGCAGGTCTGATCTTCAGTCGAGGGCTTTGTTGCCCGTGTCAGTCTCTCCGGTATCCACAGTGGTTCTCGTCCCGGTTCCTGTGGGAAAACACAAACCGCGCCTCGGTTCCAGCTGACCACTGGATCCGGGCCCATCCATTGTCATGCCATAGATAACCGCGCCTTTGGAGGCAGGCCTTGGCTTACTCCCCCTTTTTGTTTTTTATTTTTTATTTTTTATTTTTATCTTTTTTGTTTTTTTTTTTTTTTTTTTTTTTTTTTTTTTTTTTTTTTTATTGGTACCAGGGATCGAACTGGCGATTGCCTGCTTACAAGGCAGGCGCTTATGCCGCTAAGCTAAATCCCCAGCTCCCATTTCCTCGACCGGCGTTTCTCTCAGCCTGCTCTGCAGAGAACTCTGCGTACCAGGCTCGCCAATCCAGGTAACTGCCCGAGGGCAGACACGCCTTTGTCAGCTGAATCCAGTCCGCGGGGGCGAGGGGCCCAGAAGACAGATTCTCCAGCATGGCAATGGTGTAAGGCGCAGTCGGCCCAAAGGTTGTAACTGCATTTTTAAGTTCTCTAATCTGCTTTATCTCAAAAGGCTCCCATACATTGCGTCCCTGGCCCATAGCTACTTGTACAGGAAATATCCCGTAGGGGCCACTATCTATCCCAGGTGGATGTACCTCATGAGACAAGCGTCCCCCCTGCCAAAGCCGCCTGTAAAAATACCGACCCGCCGGCGGCGGAGCATAAGACAGCGGCCGTGATTGGGCGGAAAATGGGGGCCCGTGCATCACTTCCTGTTCTGGCGAAAGGGGAGAGAGCTCCCAGGCGGCCGCCTCGTGGCGAGGAATCGCCTCCGGAAACGGCCCCCAAGGTGGGGCGGAAGGCTTCGCCTCCCTCTCGCGCCGGGGAGCGCTCAGGAGCTCTCTACTCCTCCGCAGACCAGGTTGAGCAGAGCGCAATTCGCGGGGCAACGCTGGAAAAGAACCCTGCGACTCCTTATCGAGCGACTTGGGCTCCTGACAGCTGGTCTCTTTGGCCTCCTTGCCATTCAACTTTCCCTCGTCCTCGGAGTCAGACGACTCCGAGGCTAGAGCCCCGTCCTCCTCCTTAGCATCCTTGTTCCCCTTGACGGGCCCCTCTCGGGAGCTCCCTGACTGGGCCTGCTCAGATACCCTGCGTACTTTTGTAAGCTCTTGAGAGCTTTCTCCACAACCACCCTCGCTCTTAGTGTTGCTACCTAACATGTTTCCCATCTTTTAATATGTTACTCACCGCGTGAGGCCCAAGGAATCCGCCACTTACGCGTGAGCCTGAGGGGAGTCTAAAAGCCCTGTAGGTGCGCGCCACCCAGAGCCCAGGCTTATCCCCAACTCACCTGTCTCGCAGCTCTGTACTGGAGCGTTGTCCACTTCCACGTCTCGGGGGTGATCAGTCCCCGTACGGGCCACCAAATGTCGATGTCCGCTCCCGGCCGGCAGGAAGGACACACGACAAAGTCTGGTAGTGGACAACCTTTTCTTTTTATTTTCCTTCTCCGTACAGCCTGCCCTGGGTTCTCCCAGCTGAAGCCTCCTCTGGTCCGCTCCCCGCGGCTCCTTTTGTGCTTCAGTCTGCCCCAAAGCCTCTACCGGTCCGCTCTCCGCGGCTCCTTTTGGGCTTCTACTTCCGGGCTTCTATCTGGCTTCCTCTTCCGCCCAGGGGTGGCACTGGTATATATACGGGTACAGTGTCCAATCATGTTAAAGTAAGCAAGGCAAGCTGATTGGCTAACATCATCAGTTGCCAGGCAGACTATATTGTTGAGCGGGTTGTTTACGCGGTAAGCAGGAAACTAACATATTCGATGGGAGGGGTAATCTACCTCAGGCTTTGCTCTTTACCACAGGCCGCACGTCCGCCGCGCAAGGCGAGCTATCACAGACGCGGCTCCCAACAGTCCTGGAAGGCTGAGGATGGGGCATTGCCAGCAGGGAGGCACTGGTGACAAATACCACAGAGGATTGGCAAGGCTAGTGGTAGGATGACCCTGATTTGCTTTTGGCTAAGTTAATTGCTTTATCTCCTTAGTATCTCTAGGACTTAGTATCTCTAGGATCTTGGAGTTGTCACTGGACCTGGCCTCGTCTTTGCATCCATAAATGGTGACTGATACTAGCAGTGGCTTCATTGTGTTGCTGCAAGGACTACGTGACACATTGCTCCCTGTCTGTGAACAGGCAGTACATGTTGCTATTATAGCTACAAAAGATAAAAATGACAATAAGACCTACTCACAAAAGGGTGGTGAGAACTGTATGAAGAAACATGCTCGTGTCCTGCACCATGTTCGGTCCCAGATAAATGGGGGAAGAGCTCCTGCCAAAGAAGACATGAGAGCTGGGACCAGCCAGAATGAGCTTGTTAGATTCCTGGGTCTGGCTCACATCAGAGATGGTAGGACTCAAGTTTGGTGCAGCGGAGACCCAGCGGATCTGATGTGAGAGGTTCAAATAAACTCTGAGACTGAAGTGATTGCATCAGTTGGGAGTTTGAATGTTTTTGGTGAAAGTCTAAGAAAGTGTATCCAGAGAAGTGGGTTACCAGGGTGATAAGGTGGGCAGCTTTTTCCCACCATGCTCTGTTGTTCTGCCTCACTCAGGCCCTCAGCAGTGGAATTGGCCAACCATGGACTGAAATCTCTGAAGCCGTGAGTCATCTCTTGCCTACTTTAAATTTTGTGTGTTGGTTATTTTGTCCTAGTAACAGAAAAATGATTAACATGCTCTTGATTAGGAGCAAACAGTTTGGTAGGAAAGAAAACATGTAAACAGGTCCATGGAATGAAGTGACACAGCCTGTGGCAGAAATCTGAAAAGATTAGAAAGGTTGGGAAGGAGGGGCGGCATGTGCATAGCTTCAGCTCAGGCGCTGCTGCCTCTGTATTTGTGGGAAGAGGAGGACACAGTGTGGACGGAACCTCCGTGGCCCAGGCTGTGCATTTGAACAACAGCAAGTGGCTCACTGTGGTTGGCCTGTAAGGCTCGAGGGAGTGCAGACATCTTTCCTGTTCTCATTCTTCTGCTGCGAACGCCTCAAAGGTTGGCTCTGTGGGGGCCAGGATTCTCCCAGGCTTCATCCTGAAGGTCCGTGAGCAGCTAGCCTTTGAAAAGTGTCCGCTGATCCCGTGCATGGAGGCAGAGCCACCTTGGTGGACGCATTTTACTGCCAAGCTTCTGGAGGACAGAGCACTGTGCTGTTCCATGGATGGTCCACATTGCTCCCCATGCTCACTCTCCTTAACCCCAAATCCCATCAAGGGACAGATCCAGGCCTAGGGGTGGGGGTGGGGGTAGGGGTGGGGCACAAGCCCCCACTGGTTCCCTGGGGAAGGGCTTCAAAGCATCTCCGTTCTTTCATCTGTCACCCAGGGATGACAATGGCTGTCACTGTGTGTTCCACAGACGTGTCGTTATCAGGAACTTTGGCAATGCTCTTTGATATGGAGATGAAAGATGCTGGATTAACTCAAAGCTGCATTTGTTGTTTTTTACTATTATGAATAGTTAAATCTCCCAGCACACTGTCAATGGGCTTGTCAGAAGCTCTTTGCACCATCCTTGTCCCTGGAAGAGTAAACAGCACCTTCAGAGGCCTGACTACTATTTCCTCTTTCCTTCTGAGTGGTGAAAAGTGACTTCTCGTCACTCTGGGTAGGTGATTACATTTTTGATGCACTATCTCCTCTTTCAAGTTCCCATTCTGCTTCCCATTCTGGGGTAAAGGATGGAAGGGTAGATGGGCATTTCTAGGGCAGCCAGACCTGAGCCTCAGGTCACATAGGGACAGTGGAGGGGGCTGGCTCAGGGCAGGGGCAGTCCCCAGAAGCCAGCATGTCACAGGAGGGTCCTCCTGTGCCTTGGAAGGGTGCGGAGGGTTCTGTTTTAAATGCCTGGCTGTAGTTTTTCCCAGGTCATCTCGGAAGACAGACTTTGCATTCTGCTCTAAACCACAGGCAGCAGAAAAGCTTCGGGTGGGTGCTATCCTCTCAGTCCTCCCAGGTCCACGGGCTTCCTGGAAGCTAACGAAGTTTACATTGTGGATTCCTCCAACTCGGATCCCACCCAAGGCGCTGGTGGAGGTCCTAGCGGTGTATTCGCACGTTCTGTAAGATTTACAGTGAAGATCAAATGTACTTTCTGGTCTGGCCTCTTTCCCCCCTCCCTAGTCTTTGTGTCAGGTTTGCAGTGGCCCCTGACATCTGTGGATTCTGCTAAAAGTAGGAACTTGGGTGGAATGTGCCAGTTGGGCCCCAATTTGAAAGACTACCTGGAACACAGCAATAAAATGAGAGGCTGCAGTTCCTGATCGGTCCTATGTGAGGAACATCTTCTCATTTAAATCTTTATTAAAAAGGAGGAGAAAGTTTAGATGAAGACAAATAGATTGTGAAATGAAAGGAGTATGATAAATGATAAAATCAATACAAATTCTCTACTCTTTGGTGTTAGAATTGTAGCAAAGATTTAGCATGCTATTAAGAGCAGTTCCATAAGAAATAAAAGGTACGTTTTGGAGAGAAATACTGTATCGGCTTTTAGATTGTTCGCTAACCTAATTAATGACATAGAGAGAGTCATCTGAGCATAATGGAAAAAGAGTCAAGGTTTTGGCTGATTTGAAGTGAAATACATCAACAAAGATAACAAAATTCACTATACAGCACTATCACAAGGACACTGATGGTAAAAGGGCTACGAAGTCATCAGTGAAAAAGTGGTTAATTAGTTATCACCGAGAAAACTTGAAAGGCACTGAAGTCTTCTAGCTCATATGGGATATAAACGGGCTTCTCTGAAATTCCCGACCTTGTTAAAAGTTTACAGACATCATCAACATTGAGCTGTGAAGCAGAAAAAGGTTTTCTATGTTATCAATAATGAAACACAAGATAAATAGCATATAGCCTACGAGAAGCTGCTCAACATCATTAATATGAGGGAGATATGAACTAAAACTACAGCTGTCAGAATGGGTGAAATACAAACAAGCAACCAGTATCAAATGCTGGTAGAGCACGTAGAAGTCCACGCTGCTGGTGGGAACTGAAAGTTACTTTGGGAGAAGGTTTGGTAGTTTCCTATAGAGTTAGGGAATACTGATTGTATTGTCCTCATCCTGCTCAGGTGTTTATCCTAGAGAAATGAACCAGCAGTAGACATGAGACGCTGTGTTTGAAGGTTTGTTGTAGGCTTATTCATAGTCACCCAAACCTGGAAACGACACAGATGTCTTTCAGTAGGAGAGTACATGAACGGATTGAGGTTCAGCCACACAATGGAATGTTACTCAGCATTGGAGAGAAGCTGGCTTCACACAGTAACAGTACTGAGTCTTAAGTGCATTTGCTGATTGAAAGAAACCAGATGCATGTTTTGATTCCTAAGTATCATTCCTCAAGGAAAGAAACCAGACCATAGAAGCTAATCTGCAATACTGCTTAAGGATCAACATGAGTAGAATTTGAGCCACAAATAAATTAAGATAGAATTGCATTCTAATTCAGTGAATTAAATAAATGTCTATGAGTGGAGCATCATATGAAAAGTTACCAAAACATAAATGTAGCAAGTATGTCTTTTCCATACAGAAGAGTTCTTAATAAGAACTCTTATTAATAGAAGGAATTAGAGAAATAGAAAATGACAGAAATAATAATTGTTCTTAATAAGAACTCTTATTAATAGAAGGAATTAGAGAAATAGAAAATGACAGAAATAATAATTGCTAATGCAAGCTCTACTAAATGAAAATTGAAGTTAATAAGTAAAATTTTAAGAGGGATTTTTGCATAGTCTCAAAATATCTCTCAAATATTTGTTAAACATAAAAGTGGGAGGGAATAATAACTTTCCTAGGGACAAAGCTGGCAGGTGTTGTCTTAGCCAAGTAATCAAGGTTAATATCATCTGCGATAGGATGCAGTGACATCCTGTCCCCTGACATGACATAGTAAGGCCATCTCACTGCTACGAATTCTTTCTGGTAACCTATAAGCCTAATACAATCATGAGTAAACACCACAAAACTGGCCTCGAGGAAAATTCTGTAAGGTTCCCATCAGTGCCCTTCAGAGTGGTCAAGTTCATGAAAGACATGGGCAAACTGAGAAGCTGGTCAAACCGGAGGAGCCTAAGGAGACACAGACAAAATGCAAGGTGGGTGGAATCTTGCAACTGTGAAAGCACGTTAGCGAAAATGAAACCTAAATGCAGTCTGTAGTTTGGTTCATTGCACTGCACCAATGGTAATTTCTTCCTTTCGATGTCTGTTCTCCAGCTACATAAGGTGTTAACATCAGGGGAAGCTGGTGAACTGGTCTTCTATTTTTGCTACTTTTCTAGAAGTCTAAAATTATTTCAAAATAAAATGTCTCAAAATCTTCAATTAACCTTTGTAAGGGCCAAATTAGCTTTCTAATTTTATAGAGGAAATATAAAGTAATTGTCACATGAAGACGTAATGAAAGACTATGCTGTCAAAACCAGAGGAAAATTAACATTATACAGAAGTGAGTAAAACAGTAAGAAAAGCTGTTATTTTTCCAGATTTCGTAACATTAACATTATACAGAAGTGAGTAAAACAGTAAGAAAAGCTGTTATTTTTTCCAGATTTTGTGATGCTTTGTCACAAATTCTCATTCTATATAAATACTCACTTTTGCACTTACATTTGTATTCTCCATTGTATGTTAAGAAAATTGGCTCCAAGTCCCCCACACTTGGACTAACCTGGGCGTGGCCCAGAGTCAGAGCATCTGCATCAGGTCTTGGCTTCCTGGTCCACTGCTTGCATCTGTCCTGGCCTGGCAGCAGTGGAAGGAATGCATTTTGCTCTGAAGTTCATTAGTGCCTTTGCATAATGAGAAGGCAGGGGCCCCAGCAACCTCTGCTGATAATTTGACTGCATGCAAGGTGTGTCTGCAACAGAGACAGATACAGCGGTTAAATTAAATCCTGCAGTCCCACAGATTCCAATACTCCCCTCCTGCACTTCTGACCTTTGGTCTAGTGGTCTATATCTCTATCTTTATCTTCATTATTTGGGATCTTCAATGATAATAAATATATTTTTTCTTCTATATTTTCAGATTTTATGTTCCAGAAACATTGTCTCTAAAATTAAAGAAAAAGAGAATCCAATAACTAAATCAAGAAAATAATCTCATTTATAATATCACCAGAAAAGGGATGTGTTTAACCAGAGAAGTGAAGGGTCTGTACACTGAAATCTATAACAGACTGATGAAAGAAATTGAAGACATAAATAGAAATATATCCCTTATGAAAATTAATCTTGTTAAAATATCTGTACTATCTAAAGTATCCTATAAATCAATGCAATCCCAACAAAATTCTAAAGGCATTTTTCAAATAAATGGAAACAGCAATCTTAAATTCATGTGAAATCATAAAAAAAAAATGGATGGCCAAAGAGATCTTGAGCTAAAATTAGTGGTATCACATTCTCTGACTTCAAAACCTACTAAAAAGCTATAATAATGTAAACCAACATGGTACTGGCACAAAATCAGACTCTACATGTCAATGGAACAGAATCAGGAGCCCCCAAATGAAATTACACAGTTATGGTCAGCTGATTTTTGACAAGGGTCAAGAATACAAAATGAGAGAAAGATAACCTCTTCGGTAGATGATGTTGGGAAATCTGAATATCTACATGCAGAAAAGTAAAATTAAATCTTCAACACCCCATTTACAAAAATCAAGTCAAAATAGGTAAAGATTTAAGAAATGTAGGGCCTAAGATTTTTAAATTCCTAGAAGAAAACATAGGAATAAGCCTCCATGACTTTGTTCAGGACAATGATTTTTTTGGAATATGAGCCCAAATCAATAATAGGCAAATGAGATGACATCAGATTTAAAAAAGCTTCTGTGCACCAAAGAAACCATCAAAAAAGTAGAGACAAACTACAGAAAGGCCAAAATATTTGCAAACCATTTAATAAGGGGTTGATGTCTAAAACCTATAAGAAACTGAGCTCAGTAAGGAGAAAACAAAATAACCCAGTTTAAAACTGGACAAAGCACCTGAAAAGACATTTATCAAAGTAAGACATAAGTGACCAACAGGTACAGTAGAGGGAAACACACTCACCATCACCACTGATCAGGGTAATGGAAACCCATGACATGTAAAGATGACTTCTATGAGATGCAAGCTAAGCTCACAGGATGGGCTACAAGATGTTAGGATGTTACTGTTAGGATGGCTACTAGAAAATAGACAAGAAAAGCAAATATTGACAGGAATGTGGAGAAAAGAAAGCCCTTGGGTATTGCTTATGGGAATATAAATTAGCACAATCATTATGGAAAACAGTATGGAGGTTCTTCAAAAATTAAAAAACAGAACTACCATATGGCCTAGCAGTTTCACTTCTGGATACACAGACAGAAGAAATGAAATCAGCCTGCTGAAGACAGAGTGCACTTCGGTGTTGACTGTGACATTGCTCACAATAGTTAAGATATGGTATCAATTTAAGTGTTCACCGGTGGGTGAAGTGATACACACAGAAGATAAACACAGTGGGATTTTGTTCACCATTTAGAAAGAAGGGAAGCCAGCCATGTGTTACAGCCTGAGTGCAGTAAGCCAGGCCTAGAGTCACATACTGCATGATCTCAATGATGGATGGAATCTTAAAAAGCAGAATTTGTAAAAGCAGAGAGGGTATTGTTGGGAGAAATTCTGGTTAGGGGGAGTGAGTTCAGGCGATCTGTTGTTTGACACAGTAATCATAGTCAGTAATTTACTGTAGACTTCAAAATTGCTAAGAGAGCAGATTTTAAATGTTTTTACCAACAAAAATAGCTATTTGAAGTAACGAGTATGTTAATTAGCTTGATTTAACTTCACAATGTATTCATATATCAAAACATCATGCTGTACAGGATAAATATATACAACTTTTGTTTGTCAATTAAAAATAAGGAAAAATTATAAAAAGAAAACGAGCACTTACCAAGACATTCTGTCTATTCTAACTGGTGTAAATATTTTGGTGTAGCTCGTTCCTCTTTCCTGATGCATTGGGATCTGAAAACGTATATTTTAAAACTGAATTATAACAATACTGTTTATATAGAAGGTGATCCAAATATGCAGTAAATATTTAAATTAAAAGACCTACTGCGGTTAATTCTTTTCAGAATATTCCCCTTTGCTTTGAATATATTTATCCCATCTTCTAGCCACTTCCTGGAGCAGTTCTGGAAGTTCTCTTTCATCAGTGTCTTTATAATACTGCAAATGCTGCTGCTGCCTGTCGTCCACAGGGAAGGTAGGGGAGACTTCCGGGAAAACATGGTGGAAGGATAGCAGCAGCTTCGGAGGCTCTCTGAGAAACCACACTTAAAATCCAGGAATGGTGCTGGACGAGAAGTCCTAAGCAAGGGGAGATACACCCTGCTGACCCAAGAACAGACTAAACTAAGAGAAGCCAACTGGAAACGCAATCCCGATGATATAACAGGAACAGATAAGGTCTCAGTGCAGAAGCTGGAGCCTGCGCCACTGGCAGCTGTGATTTGAATTTCCTGCAGCTGCTGCTGCATCCGGGTTGGCACGGCAAGGAGAGAGGCGTGAAAGCTCTGAGAGTGGGAAGCGGTGAATGAAGTTGAGAGCACGACTGGCCTGGAGCCCTGCATTGACCTGCGGTGAGTGAGCAGATCGGGGACCCTTCCCCAGAAGGCTTCAGCAAAGGACATACTGGGACCGTGCAGATTAGCTGGAATGGAGGCTGCATTGTCCTTAGGTGTATATTCCCCTCTCAAGCGAGATTGGTGGGGAAGGCCTGGCCTGGGTGACGCCGCAGACTAAGACCCAGTAGGCTAGCCCAAACCAGGTCTCAGCACCTGGAGGTGCACCCTAGCAGTGAAGCCTTAGGTAGGTTGACCTGGAGGGGCGGGCCCAGCAGAGGCTTCCCAGGTCTGTGTCTCCCATGTACACTGCAGTGGGCGGGAACACCTAGCTGGCGCAATTCAAACAAACTGTAACCGACAAAGAAAGAAACTGGGCCTCCTATATACGCTTGTATAGCAGGAACAAAAAATATGGGACGAGGGAGCAACAAGAAGGGGTCCTCGGTCCCCAATCCTGAGAAACATGCAATAGCAGACACGGCACCAATAGACATAAAGCGCTATCTCCAGAGCCTCATAGACAAGTTTAGGAATGAAGTTATTAATGACCTAAAGCAAGATATAAGTAGAATAGTTAGAGAAATGCTAAGCACCGCCCAAGAAAAAACAGATGGTGGAATTGAAGAACAGAAAAAAAGGAGAGAATTGTTTGATGGAGAAAATAGAGAAAACATAGAATACATGAAGCAGGTTCAAAGAGATTACCAGGAAACTAAAAACTCTATCAAAAGCTGGCATAACAGCTTGAAAGAAACTAAGGATAGATTATCTGAACTGGAGGGCAGATTTGTAATATGGGAGCATGAAATGAAAAACTTCTTAAAAATAACAAAAAAACCAAACAGCAATAACACAAAGGCTAGAAGATGATAAGAGGATCTATAACTTAAGAATTAAGAACATAACAGAAGAAGTAGGGACACAAACAAATGGACTACAAAAGCTACTCACAGAAATAATCCAAGAGAATTTCCCTAATTTAGCAAAAGGTAAAGATACTCAGATGTATGAGGTATACACGACCCCAGCCACCTACAACCCAAACAGAGCTACACCCAGGCATATAATAATCAAAATTCCAGAAATCCAATATAAGAATATTAAAAGCCGTCAGAGACAACAAACAGATCACTTACAAGGGAACACCCATCAGAATTACAGCAGACTTCTCGGCACAAACCATCAAATCACAAAGAGCATGGGGGGAAATAATTCAAGCTTTGAAAGATAACCTCCAGCCAAGATTGATATATCCTGCACAACTATCCTAGAAATTGATGGAAAAACAAGGTGCTTCCAGGATAAAGAGGAACTAGGGGAATTTGCAACCACTAATTCAACTCTACAGAGACTACTGCAGGATATTCTAAAAAAGGAAAATACCAAGATTCCAGAAATAATGGCAGAGAGGCCACAATGAATGGAGCAGAAAGCGAAATGAAAAAGACAAACTGACAATAAACGACAGAAAAAGATCTCAACAGAAATGAGGCAGAGAAGATCAGATGGTAGGAACAGCTATTTTGGAGAAAACAAAAAATCATAATAGCTAGTGCTGATTTAGTATCATCTTGTTTTGAAGTCCCATCAAGCTTGTATTCTTCTGTCTCCATTGGTCTTAACAGGTGGTATCTTATTGGATTTTATTTTATGTGATAATATAAGCAAAAACTTTTATAGACAAGGAGATTATACAGAAACCATGGTTCATTTTCTGTTAGCTGGTTCTAAATACCCTGTAATGTCATTCTCTTGAATGGTTTTACAGTGTCTTGATATGTTTGGTGCTACAGTATATGAAGTTATATTCAAAGATTTCAAGGAAAGAGTCACTATGGTAACTACTTTTATGTCAGGATATCTTGAGGTGAAACACTATTTTGCTTAAATGTTATGTTTTACCTGTGCTGTTCTGTTGTTATGCCTTCTTTTATCTCAATCCCCCTTTTTTTCTTTTTTTTTATTATTTACTTCTTTATTTTTATCTTTTTAATTAAGGGAAAAATAAAAAAATAGCAGGATACATTATAGTAACCTACTTTGATTTCCTATTAACTTGATTTGAAACCCTGTATTGCTCTCACCATCATGCTTTGACTGATTTTCCCCTATTCTGCTTTGCTAGATAGTACCAAGTTCAAAAGTATAGGCAACAACTGTGAAGACAATAAGATTCATTATGACGCCCATTCTGGTTGACTATTATCTTCTTTTAAAGTCCTGTAAAGTCTCCAATGTTTTGGTTGTATTCTCCACTGTTTTGTTCAATTTTATTGTAACTGATGATATAGGCAATGCTTCTTAAGACAGCAAGAGCAGTATGGTAACCAGTGTTGATCACCTTGTATTTTGTTTTTACATTATCTATTATGTCCATCCTTTTGATTTGACAGACTCTGTTCTGATATATCGCATTTGGTTTTACTCTCTTCAAAAAAAGTAATAAGAACTGTGGAAGTAATAAGACCCAAAATGTATAATTGTCATTGTACAAAAGAAAAGAAAAGCAGGTGCTCTAAAGGTTATAACTGCATATATGTTTGAGTGTATAAGATGGATAATCATATTACTGAGTTTTTTTGGATCATTGAACAAAACTGTTTGCACTCTCACTGTTTGAAAGTCCACTTTATATGCTTTAATTTTGTAACTTGAACAACTATTTCTAAGATAACAATATGTAATCTATTAACTAGTGATTTCTTACTGTTTATTTTTTAAATTTTGTATTACTTGTACCCTTTCTCTGTTTTTTTTCTTTTTCACCTTTTTTTCAGTGAATACAACTTTGACTTTTGATGCATTCAGTATCTCTCCTAAGCAAGCCACATACTTGGAAAGAGACTGATGACATTCAAAAGTTCAGAAATGCTTGCCATGAAAAGAACAATGGGGAGATGAGATGCATCAGCCCAAGTACTCTTACAAAGCTGAGTTGGTCCGTCCAAGCAAGCTGGTATTGGAGATAGTCAGCAACCTATCAGAAATCCACAGACTGTACAGGCTGCCGCTCAGCTCAGAGAAAAGGCTGTATCAGAATCCCCAGCTCTCACCATATATGCCTTCCTGATGCCACAGTTTCCTGTAGATATTTCTAGACAAAGCAGAGATGCTCTTCTACACACTTCAACATATCCTGCAAAGTGGAAGCTAGGTTCCCTTGTGGGATCACTCAGCCGCTCAGTGGAAGAAGAAAATAAAAGCGAGAGGCCTCCATGCTTTCGGTGTAGAATAGGTGGGGCTGCTGCAGCATTCTTTCTGCTATGCTGGCGACTGACAGGGTGGGAACTGTTTCTGCCAAATGTAGAGGAGACATTGCTGTGCTTTTCAGTGTGACATTTTTCCTAATCGTTGCATGGATTTGTTTCCAATAAGGCTATGATTTTCAGAAAGGGGAGTAATCCCAGGACAAAATTAACTCACAGGAGGATGTCCTATACGTGGATACAGTGTTCAAGGTTTTTTCACCAAGTAGTCCTACTGTAAGCCCCAGCCCTTCTGTAGTTTCCAGAGCATATGAGGCTCTCTTTCAGTACTCTGGGTCCAAGATGTTGAGGATATCTTTGCATGTGCACTTTCCCCTGGGGATCAGCAAGGTCCAACTTGATATTTATCCTCTCTGGAATTCTATGTTTCAGACGAGTCTTGGAAACAAAACAAATCATGCACAGCAGGAGGATTTAATAAAACTATTAGAAAAAGTAGAGCTGCTATTTGCAGAAGAGTGGCAGAGTACAGACCTATCAGCACCCCTAGTTTTTAAGAGATCAGAAAAGGGGAAAGTTACCAAAATCCCAACCCAGAAGGGCAGAGGCATGTGTGAGAGACCACCTTGAAGGAAATCAGGCTCAGCAGATCAAATTCAGGGTGAGCAACTTGAAGTGAAAATCTGGAATCCAAAATGCTATGGAATTTGAAATCTTTTCACCATCAATGTGACATCACAAAGGGATAAGTTTAAACTTTATGTGACAGGTCACAGTCATAACAGAGTGCACCAAAAGTTATATAAAATTACCTTCAGGATATATGTGTAATATGTATGTGTAACCTGAGAATGAAACATAAATGATTTATGTGTTCAGATTTGGGTCCTAGCCCTAAAATATCCCATTATGGATATGCAAATATTCTAAAATATCTGAAATCTGAAACGCTTCTTGTCCCAAGCATTTCAGGTAAGAAGTGTTAAAATTTGTGAATATTCCTGTACTGCTGATACCTTTTCTTCTCTTCCTCTGATTTACTGGAGTTCAACAGGAGCCTCACCCAACCATGTGAGAGTTTTATGATGGTGATCAAAGTGTATCAGTCCAAGATCATAGAAAAAAGTCAGGGCTAGAAAAGAGGGTGGGTATGGGGCAGGAAATGGGAAATGTCCAGGAAAATTTACCTCTTTTGACCCGCAGAATCCACTCTTGCCAGTGGATTCTGCTAGGTGAAAGTCCATACTCTCCAAACTTCCAAGACAAAAATCGAATCCATTAGCTGTTGCCGATTTTCTTTGTAGAAGACATTATGAGGGGAGATAGAGCAAGAAACTATGTAATTACTAACATAGCTGATATGAACCTTATGGCCACAGTACGCTCTGAGGTCCAGGCTGATATTTCATCTCTAATGATCCTGTGCTCCCCTTACACTTTACTACCCCCATGCTTTGAATGTGGCTTTAATTTCTGTACTCCTGGGGATACTTAAAGTTATTCCTGCAAGATCAGAAGCATGATATTATTGAGTTTCACTGGTCAAATTCATTGGGCAAGGCAGTACTTAAAAAGCATGCAGTGAATATGTTGTGTTTTATATAAAGTCCTTGCTTCTCTTGGGTACCAGCAGTCCATGCCTTGTCTGGTAACTGAGATCATGCATGTGCTTATCAGCTAGAAGAATGATCCCTTAAATTCCTTTTTGCCCAGTGGTTTATGTGTTGGTTAGCTTTTCATTGTTATGAGAAAATAACTGAGAAAAACAACTTAAAGGAAGAAAGGTTTATTTTGACTCACAGTTCCAGAGTTTAAGTCCATGGTTTTTGACTCCATTGTTGTTGCTGGCTGGCAGTGAGACAGAACATCACAGTGGAAGAGTGTGGTGCCAGGAAGCAGAGGGGGAGTCAAAGAGCCCAAGAGGAAGGGGCTGGGACCAAGACAAAGTCCCCAAGAGCATGGACCTGCCCAACTTCAATTCCTAAGGTTCTATACCCTCTTAATAATGCCATTGTATTATGATTCTAATCATCTTCCAAAAGCCCCATTGCTCAGCAGTGTTTTAGCGGGGACTAAATTTTCAATACATGAAACTCTTGGGGGCATTTCACATCCAAATCCTAGCAGCATAAGAAGACTGAAATAGTCATTGGGTAATTCCAACTTGCAATTTGTTGAAACTACAACTTCAAACCTACTGGTCCCAGTGCTATGGGATGAGAAACAACAGATCTTTAAGGAAGTTGTAAGGCATGAGAGCCAGGGGCTATTCCACTACTGGTTCCCCAGACTCACTACTACTTTCCAGAACTATATCATCCTGGCTATAGGAAAGATGAATCCACATAGTCTCCTGATCAGGTGTGTTCGGAGTTCCATGGGAGAGACCTAGCCTCACAGCCCATTCTGTTCTATTCTTGAGCCAGTTTCTCCTGGCTCAAGACCAATGAATTCCTCAGTAGTAGCCCACATCTGATCCCTGTGTAGTGAAATGTGTCCCCGGGTTGGAGGCAATATTAAAATGAGATAACACAGTCTTGGATGAGAGACTCTAGGAGTCTGTGAATAGTGTTTTTAGCACAAGCAGCTCAGTAGGAATGACATATATAAACCTAAATTGTGTGCCTAATTCTGAAATGATGAAACACTGATTCTACCATCAGAAGGGTCTAATTCTGTCACCATGCCACCTGGCAGCCAGCTGGTCCTTCCAGAAGCTGGTGCCATTCAGCATTGGTCTCCACACTCAGATGGTATGTTGAACACTCAGTATTTTTGGGGCCACCAGATCAGCTGTGTTATGGTTTGTGTCTAGATGACCCCACAAAACTTCATCTGGTCACTGGATTTTTTGAGAGGTGGTTGAATCAAGAGTATGTGATGCTGGAATTTAGTAAGGGTGTGTGGTTACTAATCAGTCCAGGGATCAGTTTGTTATCACTCTAATCTTGGCAGCCTAAATGCAATATAAAAGGGGCAGAAAGATACTGTCCAGGTCCCTTACTGCTTTGGTACAGTCTGCCCACCATGAACTGCTGGCCCGCTACCATGTGCCACCCTGCCTTGGAGCCAGGCAATTACGGATTGAAGCCCCTATAAACTGTGAACTAAATAAACCTTTCCTCCCTTAACTTTGGGCATCAGGTATTTTGTCTCAGCAATGAGAGGAAAGTCAGACAAACTGCGATGAGTGTCACACTTTGTGGATCATATCCGACGTAGCTGCTGTGTACCTGAGCAAACACTGTGCCCCCAAGCAGGTACCAGCTGAGCAGGGAGGAGCTTCCTGGTAGCCACAGAAGAGCTGACCTTGTCTACCTGGCAGAGAGAGCTGCTGTACTTTGGATGCCCCTGGTGGACATTGACACAGACACGATATTTCACATTCTGTGTGCATTCCGAGTGTTTGGGCCTCGTACTTCTCTGCCGTGTTTCCACTTTCCTACTTTGTTTCTCACCAACCCACCTACCTCACTTCCCATGAGACAGAATCTATCTCAGGTTATCTCTCCTTTTGTGAGTTATGAGTTATGAGTTACTTGTTATTGGTATACGGTTAGATTTCAGGGAATTCATGAACTTGGATGGGAAAAATAACCACACCTCCATGTCTGCAGACCTCATGCTGAAAGTTAGCTTTTCTTTCAATTACGAACGTAGCTAACAAACCACAGCAGTGATAGTAGTATCTGTGACTTTGTCATGAATAGAAACCACACAGTATTTAACAACATGTTGCAATTGTCTGTGGAATCTTGAAATATCTTCTATGCATCACTGCTTTGAGAAGACATGAGTCCTTAGACTGTTGTGGAATGCACAGTCTTTTTGCTCTGGAGAACAGGGCTATTAAGGTGGAATGCTTTTGGTCATCTGGAAACCTATGCTCCTTTGCACAATTCCTCTTCTATGACTGTTTGTCAATACATTTGTGAAAGTAGGACATCAGTTCTTGGAGTATGGTACGAGTCTGAAAAACTTGGTAGCTCAAATGAAGACTCAAAACTCTCGGTGAGATACCCTTTCACATTGGGCTTTAGCTGGTAAAAAGACTACAGGCTATCAGAAAGCTGGTCACAAAGCTGTGTATACTAGATGAAGTTGGCCTGGTTTGTGGGCTGGAGCTGAGGACAATCTCTGATAGCGGAACCCTTGTTACATGGCGAGATCTGTCTGAAATAGTCGACTTGCTGAAAACCATCCTGCAGTCTGTCACTGAGAATTAGCTTTCTCGGTGTACGGAGGAGGTAAACAGACCTTTCTCTTCCAGCTCCTTGCCTTTGCTCCCCGAGTGCATGGACATTCCTTTAAAGAATTCTTATTTTGAGAGTTACTTTTGGAAACTACAAAGCCTTTCAAGTATTTTGGAAATGGTAAAAGCCCCCCCAACACACACACACACCCCGCCACACAACTTTGCCTGGAAATAAAAGCTTCAGACTCTGCACAGATGGTGCGTCTGTAATACTTGCTGATGCATCTACTTTGGGTATACAGTGAGCTCCTTGGGTTTCTGTTATTTGCTCCTTTCTGCTCAGGCATGCATTGGCATCGTGGACTCTTGCAACAATCCTGGAAGATGTTGCCCAATGGCCATAAAGCAATCGAATCTGTTTGGAGCAGGACTCTGAATTATAGTACATAAATGAGAAAAACTTTGTCACAAAAGAGCACAAAGCATAAGAAATGTTCCCACCATCCAGAGATCCTCCAGTCAGAAGGCCTGGGAGCTGTTGCTCACAAAGAGAGGGCAGAATCTCACTTATTCCCAAGGATAAGGAAACCCGCTCTGGAAACTTTGTAAAGGAAAGAATTCTATCCATGAGCAGGCTGATAGTGTGGATATTTTTAGCCATAGGAATAAGATAAATCTTTCAATTCAGGGACTTGAAGTTACTATTATAGATGCAACTGAAAAATTACAACTCTCTTGCTTGGCTGCTGATAGGGGAGGAAACACAGAAGCCATGGTCCTTACAAAGATTCAGCCTGCAGGGCAGGTGCTTTTCCAAGATGGAGTTCAGATACAACACTCTGTCAATTTCTTTGAAAAGATGAATCAAAAAAGACCTAGAAACTCTTCACAAGTTTTGCAAATTTTATCTTTATCTTGACAGCACTGCAGTTGAATTTTGGACTCAAGTTTCTCTGTGGTGTAAATGATTTTGGGAATAAGGGCTGAGGCGCAGAGGAACAGGTCCCTCTTAGAATGAAAAAGCCACTGCAGTACAAACCCACTCCAATTAGGGGCTGAGTCAAAACTGCCTTGAAAGATTTGTGGTGTTCCTTGAAAGAGGCCTACTGTGTGTGTATCTCGTTTAGTGGGTTCTGGAAACCTTGATTTCACGTGTAACATCGTATCTTTTGTTAACAGGAACTTTTGCAGTGACTGGAACAAAAAAATCCAAATTAATTGGTTGTCTAGTTTGACATGACTGTTGCCAGTGAATAGTCATCCACAAATTGAGTATTTTTCTTTGAGCCAAATGACATCGACACGGCTTTTAAAAGTTAAAATTTAATCTTGATTTGTAGATAATTCTGTTATTTTGGTATTTAATGTATCTCGCTATGTTACAAATATATAATTATAGTCCAATACAAGCTGAATGGATACATACATGGCCAGATATAAACATGTTTCTATGTGACTGCTTTCCTTTGTAATTTTATTTATTTTATTTTATGGATTTGGAGGTTGGTATCTTCACGGAGGTGCCCCTCGGGGATAGGCTGGCAGAAGGCAGAGGGCAAATATGGTGGTGGGGGGCTTGGACAGTGCTCAGGAAGCTGTCCCTTTGCTTCTTCCCCGTGCTGTGTCACCCACTGCATGGTTCACACTTGTTACAACAACGTATTTGAATGGTTTCAGGGCCATTTCACTCAGCTTCTGAGCACCTGCTAGAATCTGCACATTGTCTTAAGATACGCAAAACCCCTCACTATCCATTAATAAAACTAACAACCCAATAAAAAATGGGCCAGAAATTTAAACAGACACCTGACAAATACATGATCTATGAACACATGAAAAGGTGTTTAACATCATTATTCATTAGGGAAGTGCAAATTAAATCTACAAAGACATATCATTGCACATCTATTAAAACGGCTAAAAGAAAAAAGGAAAACTGATAATATTAAGTGCTGATGAAGATACAGAGCAACTGGGACCCTTTTATGTTGAAGATGCAAAATGTATGGGCATGTGGAAAACCTTGATGGTATCCTGTCACGGTCCACGATAAGCTAGAAATCCCTTTGCTAGGTCTTTAGTCTTGAGAAATGAAAACCAATGTTGGCACAGTTTTCATCTGGATGTTCACAGCATCTTTATTTCTAATTGCTCCAAACTGGAAGCAACCCCTATGTGCATCAACCAGTAAACAATGAACCCTTCATCATCTGTATGATGGGAAACCACCCAGCATAGGAAGGAGCCACTCATGGAGACCATGATAATGCAGATGACGCTCAGTGGCTTTATGTTAAACAAAAGAAGCCCACAAGCCACCAACCCCACATATGCATAAAATTCTGGGAAGGCAAGACTAAAAAGACAGGAGTCAGATCAGAGTCCAGAGTCCAGGAGAAGAATTGAGTGACTTCAAAGAAAGACCAGAGAACTTTATAAGGTGGTAGGAATGTTCCAGAGCTCAACAGGAGAGGAAATTATGTGACTTTATAGTCAAACTTCACAGCACTGAGCATGGAAAGTGAGTGAAACCACTACATGTAAATTACCTTTAAAAACCTCACATTAAAAATAAGGGTAAATAAAATTCCCAAAAGGGTTAGATCTACCACAGGTACCTCAAGTTCCAACCACAACAATCCTACCATCTGTATTATGATTCATTCCTTTCTTTCCCATAATGCCCCAAATAGTGTTCCCTTTCCCCTGCATTCCCACAATTCCTTTTTTTCAAGCCATTGTCTCTTCTTGCCTGGGTGACAGTGATATTCTCAAGCCCCTCTCAGATGCCAACACTGCCCTTTCCACTGCTGCCGAGCAGATATGTGACAGGACCTACCTTCTCACGGTATCTTCCTGCTTGGACTCATCCACTGAGATGAAGACCACTCTCTCTTTATGGTCCAGCCTGATTTGTCCTTCTTCCCATCACCTTCTATAAACACCCTGTGTCCACGGACTGCACGGCTTCACCATCTCAGGAATTTCCTTCCTTCTCTCAGGAGGCCAGCCTGGGCCCCCTTCCAGATTCTATCCAAACTTCCCACTCTGGAGGAGCCCTCCTCCTACCCCACTGGGACAAATTTTTCTGTGTCTTCATAGCAGGCATCCACCCCATGCACGCTTTGAATGCAGAGCCTCTGAGCTTGATCCTGTATGGTGCAGTTTATTGAAGGCAGGTCCCACGGTCTCTTCACTCATATGCATCCTTAATTCTGTTCCATGGTAGAACTGACTGCTTGGTGGGCAAGTAGGGATGTCCAGGAGACAGGATTCCAGGACTCTCCTGGCGTTGTAACCGTGGCAGACTGAGCTTCTCTTGGAACCCTCAGCCTTGGCCTCACCTCCAAACAGGCTCCCAGCCTCCTCCTTCCCTGCCTTTGGCCCCCTAAGCTCTCCTGGATTTCTCTGTATCTGGGCCCTCAAGGATATTCACTGATCTGAGTTATTTCATGACCAACAGCTCATAAATTATGGGCATTCATGCAAAGTTCCTTCAAGAGGCTTATTCAAGAAGTAACCTAACAAGCGGGATGCTTCTTCAATAGCAGGAACAGAAAACTGGTGAATGATTTAATTCTACTCCAAATGAGCAGCATTTGCCACTATCTGGCCAATACCAAGTTTTAACTTCACGGAAAGCAGATAAAGGGGCTATGTTGTGCATTTCCCTCAGGGATCCTGTGCCCCTCAAGAGGACAGAAGGAAAGGGGAGAGCGTGTGTCCACAGACAGCACAGCACCCCGTGAGCTAACTTTCAGAACCAGCTCACTTTGTCTCATCAGGCAAAGGACCATGACTCCCGAAGTGTGTGTGTAAGTAGGTGACTTTGATGCCAGGCAGGAACGCGGCTTTGTCCTGGGTAAGGTCGATGGGGAAGATAAATGCTCCCACCGTGTCCATACTTCACGTCGGCAGACAGCGTGATTGTCAACCAGTTTATTTTCCAGCAAAGGGACGAGATTGTGTGACATGTGAAGAAAGAGCCTGCATTTACCTCCCAGGTATTTGACCCTGTCCTTCTGAGAGCTACCAGGCATATTTCAAGTCCAAATCCACAGGAGAGCATTTCCAGAGCACATGACCTGGCATTTAGGCAGAGGGCGGGGGGGGGGGGGAACAGCCTGGACCAAGGTATGCTAAGGAGATCCAAGCCCATGACCTTCATCTCTGTCAAGTACAACACTGCTGTTCCTGGTAATACGGTGTGACTGTCATTTTTCTTTTAATTTCCCTTCCCACAACAAGTTCCTACCTTTGGAGTTCCTGGAGGAAGCACAAGATTAATCTTTCATAGACCTATTCGCCTGGGTTGGATGGTGGTTTGTTTGCAATGTTGTCATTGCTGTGAACCCTGAGTCCCCAAGGGTAGGTATTTGTGGAACCAAGGACCTGGCTGAAAGTAATGATCTTCAGTTCAGCTCGAGAAAGCACTTGGAGCTATTTGGTTGCAATTCAGAGGGGGAGATTTTTAAAGGCAAAATCCGTGACTGGTCAATGTGTTTTGTTTACTGAAATCTGGATTTTCTCTCTGTGTGTGTGTGTGTGTGTGTGTGTGTGCGTGTATGTGTAAGGGGTTATGCACACCTGTGGGGCAGAAGATGTATGCTTTCAGTGTGAGTAAAACTGTGTCCACACAAACATATACACATACACATTCTTTTTGCGGGAGAAATTCACCATCAAATTCTCACAAGAAGTCAACATATTTAACAGAAATTAGTAGGTATTTTAATATCAAAATGCATTTTATAAGTTCAGCATTGACTGTACAGTTGATCTGAAAGCAGGCAAATATTTGAGAAATGCAGACATTTGAACCTGCTAAGAAGTGATGACTACTGTGGTCTTTTCTCAGTTTCAGCATCTGTTTCTAAAAATATTTACATTTAATATCGAGAAAAGCCACATTTACAATGGTCAGTAATTGCAGGATTTGAGTTTTCTCACAGCCTGTCTACTCCCTCAGAATGCTCTTTGGTTAAAATCAAAGGCAGGAGATGCTTTATTCTGAAGCTTGGGTAAAAATGCACTTACCTGGTAGTGCTAATGCCCATATCAGTGTTTTCCATTGTGTTAAAGCCTAAGATATCATGCTCTTACCTGTCAACATGCCTTACAACAGTTTGGTAAACGAGAACTTCTTTAAAAAATGAGATTCCACTCTACCTCCGCCCCTAAAAGCAAGAGGGTACCCGTGGCAGCTCAGCACCAGCAGCGGTGACTGTCTAGAAGTCCAAGGAAGACAGCTCTGTTTGCTGACCACAATGCCTGTGGTCCTGCACTGGGGTAAATTCCACTGCTTCGCCATCTCTGTGTCTCCCTCTTTCCCACACTCTGGCAAGCTGCGTCATAGGAAATCCTGCAAGTGAAAGCCCCAACTCTCTTGGTGGAGGAGCAGGAAGAGAGGCCTTAGAAAGCAGTGGAGAGATCAAAAAAGGCTCCAAGGAGTGATCCCATACTGCTGTGCACGGTGTTCCGGACTCATATCTAAAGTACACATGCATTCCTCGGACCCCAGACAGCCCTTAGACTGGAGCTGCAGGAGTAGCAATCACCAAGGCCCCACACTGGCCATTCTGGTCACATGGATGACAGACCCAAACCACAATAGGAAACTGAGGTTGGAACTGCGGTCCTCAGAGGCGGACTAGAATTTGCAAGCCTGGGCCTCACTTGTTGCTGGCTTCCAAAAACAATGAAATCAGTATTCTCACTAGGACTTCGGCGAATCCTGGAGTCTCCAAGTCCAAGAGTCAAAATGTGTAGCACACAGTCCAGACTTTATGCAGCATCTGAAAAATGAGGAAAAGTTCGCCATTCAGGAGAAAAGAGATGCAACAGGCGACAACATGAGGACACACAGACGCTGAAACTATTCGGCAGAGGTTTATTTTTAAAGAAACTAAATGTGTAAATTTATTTGCATCCTCACAATACAGCCCCTGTCTTACCTGACCTGTCTGGACCCTTTTAGTAATTTGGTATTTTCCTTCCTTTCACTTCATTTTCTTTCCCTCAGTCTCCCTCTCTGTTTCTCTCCCTCCCCCGTCTCTGTCTGTCTCTGTCTCTGTCGCTCTCTCTCTTCTTTTACTAGCACAAGTTTACAGAACATAATGATTGCGCTCACTGTAGAGAACTGGTACAAGGACATAACACATTTCAACTCCCTTCCTCCTCCCCTCCCCTTCCTGTTATTTTTATAGCACCAAATTTAGCTATCAGAACTTATAAAGTAAGTTATATATACAGATTGAAAAACCAGATGAATAGGTCCCAGACTATATAAAACATGTAAGACTATTGTAGTTAAGGTGCACTTTTAGATAAAGTATCTGCACTGGATTACAACATTTTTTTCTTTCTTTTTTTCCTATTGTCTTTTATTTCATACTTTAAATCTATCTACATCTATATTTATTCTACATTGTGTATAAATATTGCATTTTTATCTATTTATCTGTTGATGGGCATATAGACAGTTTCCCAAATGTAGCTATTATGAATTGTACTGCTATAAACATGGGTGTGCATATATTGCCGTGGTGTGATGACTTTAACTCCTTTGGGAAGAAGGGCAACACAGCTAGGTCAAGTGAAATTTCTACTCTTTAGTTTTTTGAGAAAACTCCATATTGATTTTCACAATGGTTGCACCAGTCTGCACTCTCACCAACAATGGAGAAGGGTTCCCTTTTCTCCACAGCCCCTCCAGCATTTTGTATTGGTTGATTTCTTGATGGTAGCCATTCTTTCTAGAGTGAGATGGAGTCTCAGTGTTGTTATAGTTTGCATTTCTCAAATGGTCAGTGACAGTAAGCAGTTTTTCATGTATTTATTTGCCATTGTATTTCTTCTTCCATTTTTATACTGGGAATCATTGTATTTCTTCATTT
Organism: Cavia porcellus; assembly: GCF_034190915.1. Lineage (NCBI taxonomy): Eukaryota > Metazoa > Chordata > Mammalia > Rodentia > Caviidae > Cavia > Cavia porcellus. The sequence continues at coordinate 2,714,931 of NW_026947521.1, read as the reverse complement.
AAGAAGTTTCTATATTCATTTCAGATGCCCATTTTTAAAGTTAATCTTTACATTTGGTGGGGGGTATCTAATTTTTTTTTTACCTCTACCTACATTCTAAATATTAGTCCTTTGAGGGGTAGCTGGAAAACTGTTTCTTCCATTCTGTAGGCTGTCTCTTCACTTTATTAGTGGTTTCCTTTGCTGTGCAGAAGTTTTTAATTTGATAGGATTCCATTTGTTGATTCTTGGTACTATTTCTTGTACAACTGGAGTTTGTTCAGAAAGTCTTTGCCTAGATCTATGTCTTCAAGAGTTTTTCCTATTTTGTCTTCTGTAAGATTAAGTGTTTCTGTTCTGATGTTTAGATCTTTGATCCATTTTTTACTTTAGTTTAGCTCATGGTGAGAGATACAGATTTAGGTTCAACCTTCGGCATATGGATAGCCAGTTTTCCCAGCACCATTTGTTAAAGAGACTGTCTTTCCTCTAGCGAAAGGATTTATCCCTTTTGTCAAAAATAATATAGCTGAGTGTGTCATGTGGAGAATTTAAAGCAGCTCCATAATCATATTTTAAGAGATAAAGTCAAATATTCCAAGAATGGAAGGATGTAGAAAAGAATGAAGTGGAAATTAATGAAATCACACTCAAATTTTAAAAACTAGGCTCGATACCAGAATGGACATGACAGAAAAAAAGCCAGTGAATTTGAGGATGATAGATCAATAGAAATAATCCATGTGAAAAACAGAGAAAAAAGATTAGAAAAATTAAAGTCAAGCAAGAGCCTCAGGAATCTGTAGAATTACACAGATGAAATTTGAATACCATATTTGCGCATTAGAAATGCTTGGAAATATTAAATTAAACCACTAGTTGAATACAGGGAAAAATCTTTTCCGTGAATAATTGCTGTTATTGGTTAAACGCAATAAGAAAAATGTAACATAGCCCTGCATATTTTCCTGTCATTTTGTTTGCCAGGAGCCTATGACTTTAATTTCAGACCCAACTATAACTAAGTTTGTTCCAACTTTTTTTTATTGTTTATTTCTTGCACAAAAGGCAAAGAAAAAATAAAAGGGCCAAAACTGGAAAAGGAGCAGTGCTTTTTGTATTAGTGGATGACAAGATGATCTTTATAGAAAACCTCATGAAATTGAAATAAAATGCTAGAACTAATAATATCTTAAATAGTATAAATAATAGACAAAACTATGAAACTATTTGGCAGAGGTTTATTTTTAAAGAAACTAAATGTGTAAATTTATTTGCATCTATTATTGCACTAATAGTTTTGTCAATAGACAAAAAATCAGTAGTATTTCTAATTATTAGCAATGATCAATTGGAAAATGAAAGCTTAAAAATATAATTTACAATAACATAAAAAACAAGATACTTAGGAATAAAGATAGGTAAGGAAAGAAGAACATCTGTGGGCACTGCAGGCAGGCACTGAGGATTTCCTGGATATTTTTTTTTTTTTTGCTTTTGATTTTTTTAAACAGTGTCTCATTGTGTAGTTCAGGCCGGCCTCAAACTCATGGTTCTCCTGCCTCAGCCTGGGATTATAGGCATGCACCAGCAAACAGCTCGTCCCTCTTATCATCTTGCTTGCGTTGAATTCAAGTTGTTCTTTGCTTAGCTTCTTAGAGAGGAAGTTCACATCCTTGATTTTATATGGTTCCTTCTCTCCAGATAGAAGTATTTAGAACAGTAAATTTGCCCTTGGCGTGTTGCATGTGTATCCTAAAGTTTTTGATGGGATGAATTTTTTTGTTATCGTTCAGTTTTAAATATTTTAATTTTCCTCATAACTTATTCTTTGGCCTGTGGGTTATTTATAAGTACTTAATATGCAACTATTTTGGAACTTTCCATGCATCTTATTACTGTTTTCTAGGTTAAGTCCACTGGGGTTAGAGAGTACACTCCGTGGGGTTCCTGTCCGCTTACATTGAGGGGCCGCTCAGCGTCATAGCCCAGCACCCCGTCTTTCTTACATGTGGCCTTGGGAGGAGCGTGTGTCGCCCCTGGGTGCTGCACTGTTCCATAAATGCCAGTTAGGCCAAGTTACTTAACTGCGTTGCCCGACTTTCTACTGCTGATTCTGCCTGCTTGCTCCATTGATTACGAAGTGGGTCGTGTTGAAACCTGTCAGTGTGCCTTCCAGCTGGGACGTGCCTCCTTCAGTCTGGTTTGTGCATACTTCACGGACCTAGACATTTCTACACTGTATGTACTCATATATGTCTTGATCCCTTTCATCATTTTGAAATATCTTTTTAACCTCTGGTTTTAGTTTTTGGACTACTTGTTATTTATAATGCCATCTGTATTTATTTCTTCCACAGTGTAATATTTTCTAACTTTTACTTTCAACTTGTTGGTGTCTTTATATTTACCGTATGTCTTTTTTTTTTTTAAAGCAGCACACCCCTTGATCCTGGGTTTTTATCTGATTTGACATTCAGTATCTTTTAACTGAGTCTTAATCCACTTAAAGTTCATGAATTATCATAACACGATGAGCTTTATGCCCACCACTATTTGTTTCCTCTTCTTCCCAGGAACTTATTTTTGTTGCCTTTCTAACCTTTTCTAACCTCCTCTTCTCTACTTTTTGATTAATGACTATGTTTAAGGATTATATTTCACCATTGGGTTTTTGAATTCTACCACTTGTTGATTTACTGTTTTTTTCATGGTCCTGTTAGGGCTCAGATACACTTCGTTAACCTGGTGTAGCCTACCATTAATTAATATTACACCACTTCACTTAGAAAGCAATAAATTTATAACAGTAACCTCTCACTTACACCAGCTCATCCTTTGGCACATTTTACTTCTATATTATAAACCTGTGACACACTCTTACTAATTTGAATAATTACATTTTTAAGTGTTAAGAAAACAAAAAGTCTTTTGTATTTTATTTACATGTCCACATTCTGTGCTTTTCATTTCTTTAGGCTTCTTCTACTTGGTATTATTTTTCATTGACCGCAACCATTTTCCTTTATATGTATGGTATGTAGTTTTACTGGTGATGAATTCTCTCTTATTTATTTATTTATTTAGTACAGGGAATCAAACTCAGGATCTCACACTTTCCAGGTAGGTGCTGTGCCACTGAGCTATATCCCCACCCCTCATTTTTATTTTTGAAGTATATTTTTACTGACTATAATGTTTTAGGTTGACAGGTTGTTTTAGCATTTTAAAGACGGCATCTCATTGTATCTGACTTGTACTATTTCTGGTGGAAAATTGCTAGTCATTTCTATTATTATTTGCTGTATATAATATATGCTTTATTTTGGTTGCTTTTAGCATAGTCTTTTTACCTAGTTTTTAATCTATTTGGCTTTGATCTGCATAGGTGTGGTTTTCTTTATATTTTTACTAAGTTTTGGGTTTGGAATACTCTATTAGTTTACATTTCTCATCAAATTTAGACAAGAAATAAACTTATTTTTCTGCTACTTTCCTCTTCTGTGTTTTGGAGACATCAGTGATATATATAGATGGTAGCCTGATATTTTTCCATGTCATTTTGATAGTCTGTTTACTTTTCTTCAGCCATCTCTCTCTGTGTTTGCCATCTTTTATATTACTTTAACTTCAATTTCACTTTCTTCTGTAGTGTTTATTTGTAAGCTCATCCACTGAATTTTTTCTTTTAGTTACTAGGTTTTTCAGTTCTTCAACTCTAGAGTTTTAAAAAAATTAGTTCTCACTTATTTATTGTGGTTCCCATGTAGTGACTGACTGTATTCACCTTTCCAAAAAGTTTTTCAATGGAAGAGCTGCTTTGAATTTTTGGCCCACTAAATCTTACTTCTTTGTCATCTTTAGATCCATTTCTAGTCTATTGATCTCTTTCCCCTTGCATTAGATTACATCTTTCTGTTTTCTTACACATGTGATTTTCTCTTTTATTATATAATGGGCATTGTTGAGTGACTGGACTTCATTATGTTTCCCAAGAGTTTTGGGCTTTGTTTTGATAGGCAGTGAATTTATCATTGTCTGAAACTTTGTGCTCTCTTTATAATGCTAGTTAGAGTCCATCTACCTCTGAATGGCAATCAACTATTTCTAGATTAGAATCCCACCTGAACAACTTGGGCTGTTCAGCAAGGTCTTTAAAGTCTGCAGAATTCATGTTTTGGAGCACAGTGCTCCTCCTGTAGTCTCTATTAAGATCATATTGTCTGAGCTGTACATTCCTGTGCATGTACACCTTTGCATTCTGCAAAGAAATTAAGGGATGCCCTATGTAGATTTCCAGAGCTGATTCTCTGTAGAGCGTCCTCATCCATGATGCCTGGTCTTACAGGTGTACTCACTCCATTTATCATGAATTCCAGTCTCTAACTTTTTAGCTCACCAAGATCTCAATATTCTACTCAGGTACCCCCTCTTTACTTTGTGATCTTGCTTAACTGCTGAATAGAATGGCATCGTACTGGGTGGTGATCACCTTGATTATTTTTCTATGCAGGGGCAATCACTTATTTATTGTGGTTCCCATGTAGTGACTAACTGTATTCACCTTTCCAAAAAGTTTTTCAATGTAAGGATTTTTTAAGGATGACAGCTGTCTGCCATATTAGGTTGTCAGTGACTGGGAACAATTCATTTGTGTATTTTGTCTGGTGAGAGAATGTGCATCAGGAAGTCTAATCTAGTCCTGAGAGCTCCTTCATGATGAAAAGCAAAGGTCCCACTTACACTTTATTAAATTCAATCTATTATTTAATGTGGGATTGGCTAAATGCAATTGCTATTTTCCCTTGTCTGTTTTTTTTAAAAAGTCAAAAACATAATAAGGGTGAAGATTCTGAGCTATGTACAATGAATACCACTACAAAAATGAATTCTGCTCTGAAAGTGTAAGTTGGCATTTAAACTTGAATTCTGAATTTGGTGTGATGATTTAAAAACTTTCAAGGAAGAATTTTGAAAAGGCATGCCAATGGGTTTGTGTAGGTTTAATATTAAAGTATTTTTTTTTTCCATCTGGAAGCCTTGATTTCCTCCCTGCATGGGCTTCTATGAATGCACTGATGGACATGGTGGCCTGAGAATGACCACCATCGAACATCTTGATTCGGGCCTCGGAGTCACTGATTGACTAGTGTTGTCTTGAGCATTATGGTGGCTTGTTTTGTTTTAAAATTTAACCTCTGTGGAGGAAAGTGAAGGATAGGAATCTATTTTATAGATCCCCATTCCAATGGTTAATGTCATGTCCATCTATTCAGATACCTATAGTGCATGACGTGTGATTGTTTAGGCAACTGCTAGAGGGTGTCAACCTGCTTTAGGTGGCTCTTTTTAAAAATGAGTAGATGCAAAGGACTTTCAGGAAGACGAGAACTCCCTTTTCTACTTTCCTAGGGTCACCCTGACCCCAGCGGATTCGGGGTTCCACACACAGTTCTTAGTCAGATTGTGTTCTTAGTCAGATTGCTCAGCTTCCCATTAGAGCACCTACTACATGGAGAGATAGCTGAGCTGTGGAAGCCTGAGCTCAAAGATGAGAGATTAAAAGCTTCCAGCATCCCCACTTTTGCTCTGGAATTCTGCCTTGCATCACCTAGATTAATCCCCTTCATACAGCATTTGCCATGGTTTCTTTCACTTCTTATTTGCCTGTGATCCAAGTTGGTATTTCTTGGGCCCATGATACAGAATTTCTCTTAATATCTCAACTTTTCTCTTACAGAAGGCACTGAGGAGAAAAGTGGGTATGTGGGCAGTTCAGAGGAGCTGTTATACTTTAATATCCCTGGTTATATTTTAATGAGCTACTACACTGTTTCCTAAAATTCATGCACTTGGCCATATTTGTTTAGAGATGTCATTTCCTCCTACATTTCTTGAAAGTAACAAAACTGCATTTGTTTAAAGAGCATTTCCCGTTTCACTTCCTCTCAATTCAGTGTAATTGGATTAATGATATTTCACCGTATTTTAATTTTGAGACTCAAAATGGACTTTTCATCTTCCTCAGTTTTCAGGGCTATTTACAGAGTTGTTAAATAGTTAAGCAACAGAAATGCTATTATTTATTTAACTTTAACATGCTCTTAGATAATTCTCTGTATCCATTAATATAATGCATTTACTTGCTGTTAGAATTCAATATTTTTTTATCCCATGCATGAGCAATCCACAAACATAAGCGGCTTCAGCCTCTATTTATTTTCTAGTGCCCTTAATTCACTCCTCTGGGATAGACTCTGGGAAGAGTGGGTGGACTAAAAGATTCTTTCAATACTCACACTTAGCATTAGGTAGCCTGCCAAACCCACTTGCCCTTTATGATCTAGGGTAAGCTCGTCTCATAAGCAGAGTTGAGTTTTCCCTGAATCCTCCTGAGTTCATAATTTCCCCCTCTTTTTACCAGGAAGCTTTGTTTGAACACTTGGCTCAGACAAAAGATTCCCACATGTTTGAAAAAATCCCTCTGCTTGGGATTGGTAGTCATCTTTAGCTTCCCCTATGCAGAGAAAGAGAAAAGATACTTTAAAATAGCAGTAATTCAGTTTATTGCAGGGCAGAGTTTACAGAGGGCTTTCTAATGAAGTGCTCTAATCAGCAATAGTATCATCACCACTACTGTGCAGAAGGAAGAATGGAGCTTGCTTTTTAACTGTGGAGAGAAAGCTGTGGTCTCTGTGACAGCACAGATACAGTGCTAGGAAGGAAGGTTTGCTGAGCGCGGAAGCACCGCCTGCTTCCTGGGCTGAGCAGGGCTCTTGGCCAGCAGGGACTTTCCTGGGCACAGCTGACTCTCTGTGCTCCCAACACGCTGTCTCCTTTGAATTATTCCCAAACACACTGGTGTAGTGCGGAGGTGGGGAGAAGGCCTGACTTCCTGAGGCTTCCCATGGGAAGGTCACTAGCTACCCAGTGGCAGTGCTGAGCCATTTCCGCTCCGAGCATGAGTCTCTCAAGACTCGAGTTAAATGCAGCTCTGTGGTGTGGCAGGGAAAAGGTGGGCAGAGAGCAGGCTCCCCGGGTCACACCAGCACACATGGGTCTGACTCTCTTGCAGTCTGACTGCTGCAGTGACAATGGCCATGGTGGTACCCTCGGGCTAGAGAACACAGAGAATGACAGGCGATAGCACCCAGGGCTGCTAAGGTAGGCCTGAATGGGGATTTATGACGGGCAGTTCAGGGGTTGCAGTGGGCACCCAGCTCTACCAGGCCAGAGGACGTTAGATTCCTCTTATTTATGCAGAGGGCCAAACATGAGTTCTATCCAGATATTTCAATGTGACCTCTGGGATCCAGGGATCATTCACATATGCATGCACCAAACATTCTCAAATGATTTTTTTTTTGGTGGAATTTTGTTGAACCAGGTATAGGTAGGAAATATTAATTAACTGAACCAGTAAACCTTTTTTGAGTACCAAATATGTACAAAGCACAGTGATAAATGCTTAGAGAACATAAAGATGAAAATGATATTAATCTTCATCCTTAAGGAGTGCATCATCACCTAGTGTGATGGCACATGCCTATCTATAATCTCAGCACTCAGGAGGCTGAGGCAGGAGGATTGTTATAAGTTCCAGGTCAGCCTGGGTACATAGTGAGACTCTGTGTCCAATAAAAAAAGCCTGCTGTCTAGTTCACACAGAGTCACATGAAATAAAAGGGAGGTGGGCCCGGTACATAGAAAGTGTCATCACGTTCAGGGGTGGAGGAGGGGGGAGCAAATGAGAGGCATGAAGATGGTACACAGAGAAGGAGCCTAGAAGACTGGGAAAACTATCACTCCTAGGTTCTTGTCTCCTATCCATGCCTCTTCCTGAGCTAGTGGCCTGGCCTGCATCCTCATCTCGACAGCAAATCGTACCACATGTGGTCATGTCTAATGTTGGACTTTTGATTTTACCACCCAAGCTGGATTTCCCCCTCTCACTCATCTCTGGGAAGAGAATCCACTCTTCAGTTGGGCAGGATCTTTCTAGTCTCCTAAATTTACCCCTTTCATTTTTTCCCTGAAGCCAAGCTTCACTCGTTCAGTGGATGTGTAAAACTTTGATTTTTGATGTGTTAGTAAGCTGAGGAAGAGCTAACAGAGACTTGCTAGTACCTAAATGAAAGATCTGATAGAAGGTGATGTCTCATATCTACCTGTAAGAGAAGTGTAAGACTCCACTTAAAGCCTTCCTTTTCCATGCCCTGACTTTAGAGATTCGTGTGCTCTACAGGGATTCACACATGCGTAAGACCCCTGCCACATTTTAGCATTTTACCAAGTGTGATCTCATGCTGCCCTTTATTTCCCAATGAGAAAGTGACATAGTTATCTTTATTCTTCTCATTCCACTCATGACAAGGCTTACAGGAATAAATGACACCTCTAATCTGTCAGTTAGAATAAGGAATAACCTTACTCTACACACAGCCTAGCCCCAACACCTCTTGGGCAGTTTGGGAGTTTCTAGGCAATCACTGGAGGTCTGATTATAAGAGAGGAAATAGGGTGATCACATTCTACAGAGAGTACAGGACTCAATTATAGAAGGCATTGAATGTCTAACTACATAGCAATTTCCCAAACTGCGTCCACGGGAGGGGACTCTTTCCAGAACCAAGCAAAGCAGTCAGTTAAGACACAGCAAAATATCAGAACTCTGCATAAGATTCATAAACCTTGTGTTTAAAGTAATATCTTGCTAAGGATGATCTTGAGGCCTTTATAGGTAAATGGAGGCAACTTGAGACTATCCTCATAAGTGAAATAAACAAGACTCACATTAGTAAATATCACATTGTCTCTCTAGTGTAAAAAATAATAAAAGCTGGAAGAGTAATAAGATCCAAAATGTGTAATAGATACTATAAAAAAGAAAGGGGAGGAAAGTGCTCTAAAGGATATAACTGTATATATGTTTAAGTGTGTAAGATAGATGATTACAAAGTTTTGTTGGATCATTGAGCAGAATGGTTTGCACTGTCAATGTTTGACTGTCTATCCACTTTTTATGCTTTGGTTTTGTAACTTGAACAACTATTTCTAAGATGACAATATGTAATGTATTAACTAGCAATTTCTTAGTGTTAATTTAAAAAAATTTTTTGAATTCTGTATTATTTCTACCTTCTTTCTATTTTATTTTTTTCTTTCTTTAAATAAAAAGCAATATCTTTGCTAGTGTTGTATAATATGTTAATATACTTGGACCCTGAGATATGAATACACCCATACCCAAAGATGTAAGGGTCAAGGTGAAAAATATGTTAATACTGAAATAAAACTATAAAGATATATTACAGTAAAAGACAAATTGCCACTGATTGCCCTTAAAACAATCCCTCCTCATTCTGAACACACTTATCCATCATACTTACCACTTTCTGAAGCAATTCTGGACGTCTTCTACGAGGGTCTTTAGTTTCATTGTTGTAGCTGTTGTGAGGTCCTTAATTGATTCAAGAAAGTTACAACAATTGCTGTCAAATAAAAACATTACTTGGGTCCTCACCTACCATATTCACCAAATCTGGCACCATCCAGCTTCTTCTGGCTTTCCTCCCAAGTTAAAACGAGCATGAAAGGTAAATATTTTGAAATTATTCAGGACATCAAGGCAGGCGCAGCTAAAGACACTTGTGATAGAACTTCCAGAACTGTTTCAGAAAATGGCCAGAATGCTGGGGTAATTGTGTTAATGATGGGATAATTATGTTTGAAGTGTTTGAAGAGGGGGAGTATTTTGCAGGAGTATGTCCTTAAATGTAATGCATTTAAAATTTTTTAATATTCACTGTGTTGGTTTACCACTTTCACATATACACACAATTGTTTTGGTATCAGGGATCGAACTCATGACCTCGCACTTGCCAGGCAGGTGCTTGTGCTGCTGAGCAAAACCCCCAGCCCCTACAAAATTGTTTTTATTGGTAAGTGTGTAATGATACTTTTTGTGAGCAAAGCAGCACTATGATAATAGCAGCTGTATAGAAAAACTAATTGTGGGTACTATCGCTGGGGCCCCAAAGATAAGCCCAGTCCTCAACACCCCCCTGAGCGTACAGCCGGTCTGTTTGATGTGAGAACCATGGTGAGATAGTAGGAGGAAGAGTCCCCTAAAAATATAAAATAAATAAGAAACCTTCCAAAGAAATGCAAGCAGAACTCATATTTAAAACTTCTCAACAGCTGATGCTAGAAATAGGGAAACCCAAGACTCCATTAAAGGCTCAGAAGAAAAGCCTAAAAAAATAGAATGAAGAATTTGGAACGAATCTGAGGAAACCCATCTTGGATCTGGCTGAGCAAATTTTCAATTGTTTATTTACTTGGCATTCTCTACTGTCTGTTCGAGAATCATTAGAACATTATATGAGGAAAATTAAAAACACTTTACAATGTGGAGCTGTGCTGTGAAAGAATACAATGAGTTTCTAAGGGCTCTTGTACCTTTTCCACAGGACAGCATTTGTCATTCTGTGGTCCAGCGCTGATAAAACATTAGTAAAAAGGCTCACAAAAAAGGAATTAGCCCTGTGCAGAAACCGACCACCCAAGCATGCATACGTAGGAGGTTCCATTTGTTCTAAACCTCAAGCTTCCACCCTTCTCTGTGCCTAGAAGCAAAAGCAACATTTTCCTGTTCTTTCCAAATGGAGCTGAACCTGTGTTTTAGGAACTCTGGCTTAAAAGCTTTTTCTTCATGAGGAACAAAGTGGCAAACTTTCTAATTTAGTTAAAATTCCTGTAATTTAAGAAGCAGCTAACAAGGATCCTGGTGCAGAGAGCGGTCTGTTTGCCAGAGCCAGGGCTCCATGGGCGTGACAACTATTTTTAGGGACAATGCTAGCAGGCAGCGTTCTAATGAAAGACTTGACAGAAGTCCCCTAGATGGCTGCCCGCTTCGTCTAACGCAGGCTGGAGAGAAGACTGGTTTTACAATCACATTTTCCTTTAGTTCAAAGGTTCTGTGTGTCTGCATATTCCGGATGGTTCAAAAACGGCTGAGTTGCGTGCAGCGGGGAAAAGAGCCATTTGCAAATCCATGGATTAAGAGCTGCTGTTGGGTGTTTAGGAAGGAACAGTTCTTGGCTCAAGGAAACACAGGTTGAGAGGCATCAAATCACCCCTTGCAGTGTCACCAAAGAAAGTACAGAATAAACCCACATTGCTGTTAATAAGGGATCAGACTTTCTCTGCAGGAAGGGATACAATCATTGTCAGGAATGCCTTGGTAGAAGGGAAAAAAATTTTGCTGGAACAAAGAATTTGCTGGAAAAAAATTTTGCTTACCCGACAGACATATAAACAGGACATTCTTACTGACTGCCTCTGGCCGTGGCTCCTTTGGGGCAGACAGGAGACTCCCTGTCTGCCTCTGTCTAGGACCCAGTCTTCAAAGTAACCTGGGTGACAGCTGTTCCTTATGGACCTCGGGTTGTCTCTTTCAACACAGAGCTGTGCTTCCTGAAGCCCTCTCTGGTCCTGAGAGTGCGACTTGGCACCTAGGGGTCCTGGTTTCATCTTTTATCACTAAACACCACGAAAGTAAGTCCTGCACCAGCCTGGCCCTGTGTTCTGCCCTTGGGGAGGGCGGGACCAACAGGAAGTTCTCTCTTCCTTCCCGTGGGAGGCATTTGGATTGTACGCGGCAGAGCGCATCATGGTCCACCAAGCAAGAAATCCACTGCAACTCCCGCACTTCAACGGTGGCTGTTCACTGTAGGATGTGGCCTGGGTTCTGAAATGTGTGAACAATGTAATGCAGTGATTAAATGCAGTGTGGGGACTGGTACAGCAGGCCCAAGGGACACATCTGCCTGTATTTCCTCCTGGTGCTGCCACTTACTGGCTGTGGGATGGAAGACAGTTTCCCCATCTTGGTGTAGCTCAGTTTTTCTCATCTGTCAGATGGTTGCTTTATACAGTCAAATGTATAGTTTTGCAGAACAGAGCTAGACACTGAATAAGCACTGCCTAAATATTGTGATGATTGTGACTAATGCCCACTGAAATAGGAGCCCCAAGAAAACAAGTAATAGGGTTGTTACACTCATCTCTGTGGGCTCTTAATGTCTGTCAGGGCTTGGTCAATAGTAAGTGCTCAATAAACACTTGCAAAATAAATAAACTTGCTATCTGTGTCCTCTACTGAATGTTAGTGTTTCCTGACCAGTGACCACACCCTCTATCCAGTGACCTCCAAAGACCTTCAGCACCTACTCTCTGATGAAACGAGCACAATTTTAAAAAAATCTAGAACTTTTGTACCGTGCACACACTTCACAGAACTAAATTCCCAGGTCCTTGCAAGTGAAGGCTGTCTCTGTCTCACCAGCCTGTGGGCTCTGGCTTGCTAATGAGGACAACAGTAGATGCTGGAAATAAATGACTAAGAAGACCTGCTGTTTCCAAGGCTCAGCTTTCTCAAGGCTGTGCGAACGGGAAGGCAGGTGATGTCCTTGAGCAATTCCACAGCCCAGATAAGGCTGTCTAAGACAAAGGGACTGTCCCCGCTTTGACAAATGGGACTGACCTTCCAGACTGGGTAAAACATGGTTTCAACAAAGTCTGTATCAGGAGGGAGATGATATATGGCTGAAAGTAGGTAAATCTCCAGCAGGTGTTAACTGGCTGCCTTGTTATGCAATTAACCCACAATTCATAAGCACATCCCAGAAAGAAGAGAAGTTGTATATGCTAGCTCTCCTGGCTTTTTAGTTAAGTGGCTGTATTTAAAAAAAAATTTGTGAAAAAGAAAGATTCAGTAGTCATAGATTCTAAGAGTCTTGATTTGCATTAAGACTCTGTAATTCAGCCTCAAATAACACTTGTCTAAACAAAGATGAGTCAATTAGTAGAATCAGAGGAATTTCAAGCTTTCTTTGTGTGTTCTTCTTAGTACTTTACAGCAGCCGAAGAAGGTAACTACAGAGGTACCTTTACTCTATCAGACTGGAAGTGAGTGGCAACTGAGGAATGAGAATTTTACATTTAATTTGAGTCAGAGGAGAAAAAGACATCTTTATGATTTGGTGCTCTGTCCCCAGTTTCAGAAGGAGCTTGCCTCTCTTACCCATTATCTTCTGATCTGATCCGACATGTCAGTTTGGATCTCCTTCTTGGAAGCTAATCCAAATGGTTCTACTTTTTCAAACTTTCAATTTAATGCCACTGTGTTTAGGATGCTTGAAATTTTGAACTACTAATTGAAATTTTGATTCAATTTGTTAAGATGAGGACCTGAGAGGGCATGATAATTATCTTTAAATAGCTGAAAGGCCAGCGATGGGAAGATGAAAAACAGTTCAGAACAGGGGCCAGGTGCTGCAGAGGGAGTTTTTAATTCATTATAAAGATGGATTCTTTGTCAATCAAAGAACAGCAGAAATGAAATCGGTTCTTCCAGGGCATGGAGGTTTCCATGTCAAGAGTATCCCTAGATATCTCGAGACTGAAGATCAGGTGCTTGCTAAGGCTGCTGTTCAACAGCTGGTTCTCCTCTCTTTGGGCCACTTACAGGACTCAAATTCCTAGCCCTTGATGGTGGACAGGGGTATGTGATTACCAATGTAGTAGTTAATTGTTGGTGGGAGACATCAAGAGTTTGCATCTCCTACCAGAATAACCCGGGAAGCACAGAGAAGCCAGGTCATCCATGAACCTGGTTCTCATGAAGACGGCTCTCAGCGTCCAGCAACCTCGCCATCTTGCCCTGGACATGTCGCAGGAGAAAGGGACTCTGTTGCTTTCAGCTGCCACCACGTAGCCTAACTCATCCTGAGTATGGCTATTGTTCCCTTATCCCTGCACCAGGGCAGTCCTAGATTGGGTTACCATTGGTCATTCATGGTTCCTGTTCCATTTTTCCACAGTCTGACCAGCACCCTAGTCTGGCCACCTGGTCAGGTTCTGGCTGCTAAGACTTAAGGGTAGGCTTGGATAGAGAAACCAGCCTTTGAAAGAGATGATCTTTCATCCTAAAAAGGGGAGCAATTATCTTCTCACTTTACATTACTTGTGTGTGTGAGGTCATGATGCTTGCAGAGAGAATGAAACACATTCTCTCTTTCATAGAAGGAGTGGAGATTATTATTTCAGAGGCAGTGCAAAGGCCTGTACTCTAAATCCACATCTAGCTGATGAGTGCTTCCCCTTTGTGTATCTCACAGACTCCTCAGAGTCCTGCTTAAATCTTCTCACTCCTTTTAGGTCCCTTTCTCACCTACAGGAACCACAGTCCTCCCTCCTACCCAGATTAGAAACCCAGGAATGACCCCTCTTCCTTCCCCTCCATGTTCTGTTTTCTCCTCCTCCATTGCTTCCTGAGCCTCTCAGTGACCACTGACCCAATGACCTGTCCTCCAGTCTTGCTCTCCTTCAGTTTGGGGCCATGAACTCTTTTCTAAAAGAAATTGCTATCAACCCCTTGCTGAAAACAGCCTCAGTGGCTTCCCAGGGTCTTCTAGAGTCTTGGTTACTATTCTTATGGCTGAGACACACTACCAGACACCCACAACTTGAAGGAGAAGTTTGTTTTGGTTCACGGTTTGCAGAAGTGTATGTGCATAGTCTTGTAGCTCCCAGGTAGGAGAGCATGGCAGATGGACGTAACAGAGGAATTGGTACTTGCACCAGGGCATTCTGGAAGCAGAGAGAAAATGAAGGGAGGGGCTAGGGAGACAGACAAATTTTTGCAGGCCACGCCTCCATTGACCAGCCTCATCCTACTGGAGCTCAGCTCTCAATAGCAAGTCATCCATAAGCCCCCATAATCTGGTCATCTTCCAAGAGTCCACCGTGGAAGCACATATCCTTTGGGAGGACATCTAGATATAAACCATAGCACTCAGATGAAGCCCCTGTCCTTGACTAAGCTTGCAAGGTTTGTCACAGTCCAGCTCTGGCTCTGTCTTCATTCTGGTTTAGCCCATGCCCTAGCTGTCTTTGCATCCTTTCTTCCTGTATAACCTGTGAGTTTTTCTTCCTGGCTGCCCCTTGGATGTGCTAACTTACCTTCTTGGAACCATCTCTCCATCCCTCATCCTAGCTAAAGCCTTATTTCACTTGATTTCTTCTCAAAGGCATCTCCCTCATTTCCCCTCTGGGCACTCTCATTCCATCAAGATCTGAGGTTTTTGTGGCTGAGTTAGACTTTCCTGTGGATCCCTGATGATGCGTGTCAATCTTCCTAGGTTGGGGTTTCCTAAAATCTCACCTTAGAACTTCATGTGAACATCTGAGTGCCCCTAGAAATCACTCTCACCTCCATAAGATAGTGCAGGGTCACCGGCTGCACTTTCTGAGAGGGTAGGAAGGTGACCCAGGGAGTCCTCATCTTCCTACTGAAGTCAGGCAATTGGTTGGCGAGCGTTGCACCTTCCCTGTACCTCCTGGGGCCATGGTGGCCTGACCATTGCATTTCCTGCCCCTTGCAGTCCTCTCCAAAGGCCGGTCACAGGAGGCTCTCCCTTACTTTATCTTTACTTTTTTTAATGGCATGAAACACTCCTGGCTGGCCCGACTCCCTGGGCTCCCTGTCGGCACTCTCTGGCGATTCTTATTTAACCCTGTTATTTGTTTTTGATAACAACAAATTGTTCTGCCCAGCTTCACATGATTAAGTAAAACATTAAGCACACAGGCTCAGAAACAGGACCTGCTCCCCAAGCGAGTTTTCTACTTATAGTCAAATCAGTTAGAGTTTTAAACACCAACAGGTTTAGAATTAAACTTAATACTCTTGGAGTCTTTCTGTTTCTAGGAGAATTTCCTTCCAAATAACACACTTAATCATTATTTTCCCTTGTTTCTATTTTCCTTAAATACCTGATACTTTGCTTCTCATGTAGTGCACACAGCTTACTTTCTGTTATCCTGGAAGATGGCATGAAATGTATCACCCTCTGTGAAGACTTAATAGCCAGTGAGGAGAATGCTTACTGACCAGTTATTAGCAGTGACATGCTGTAGACGGAGAGGCACCTGCTGGTGGGAATACCAAGTCATCGCCTTCAATTTGCCAAGCACTTGTTGTGTGCCTACTGGGCCCAGCATTGCATTTACAGAAAAGGTCTATGTTTTCTGGAGACATGAGCATCATTCAAAAGATGGTAAAAGTAAACACAGGCATGGTGGCCCAGGCCCATCATTCTAGTAGTCTGGGAGGCTCATGGCGGAGGATCATAAGTTCGAGCCTAGCCTGGGCAACTTAGTGAGATCTTGTCTCAAAATAAACAATGTGCTGGGGATATAGTTCAGTGCAAAAGCCCTGGTTTCAATTCCTGGTACTGCAACAAGCAAAGATGGCAATGTGACCATCTCTGTACAGTGGCATTTGTTCCCCAACTTGTTACTCAGTTTAAAGGAGACCCAAGCAAAAGGATGTGCGTGAAGGGCAAGGAGTGACCTAGGTGGAGCATGAAAGGGGGCTCTTAGCTTGTTATGTCTCCTCCAGGGGCTGCTGCAGAGATTTCAGCCCTTTGAAACCGGGTCTAACAAAGGACCGTGGCCCAGTGATAACAGTAATATAATAAAAATCGGTGGGTTTTCCTGCAACAAGTTAAGGAAGTGTTATTCTTCTATCCATTCTGTGGGATGGAATTGAGGCATGAGGAATTAAAAGACCTTGCCAGCTAGGAAGCAGCTGGATGGGATTTGAACCCAGGAGGCCTAGCTTCAAAGCCTATTGTGTGACTGGCTGTGTTTGGTGATGTCCGTCTGTGAGAAGACCAGCATTCCTGCGTTCTATCCAGAGGGATGTGTGTGAACAGGAAGAATGGAAAGCACGTGATCCCCTCCTGGGTCAGCCCAGCCAGAGAGGGCCCAGGGTCCTCTTGGTCCAGGCTCAGTTTTTCTCCTGCACACTGGCTCTGAGGGCCACACTGAGTACCGGTTGTGTTGGGTGCCCTCTCCCTGCATTTCTGTAGCCCCAAACTCCAAGCCCCTCCCAAGCCCAGCTCAGCACTGTGCTCCCCTGCAAAGCTCTCCCGGCCCCGCAGCCCTCCTGTCTGTCCCTTCCTAGAGTCACTCTGCATGTACTCAGAGGCACAGAGCCCCAGGGAGTAGTTTTGCTCCCTGATATTACAAATTCTTCTGCTTGGTACCAGTACGGAAAGCACTAGCAGACCAAAGTCTCCTGACCGTACCCCTCCTACAAGGCCCCGCTGCCTCCTGCCCCTTTTGGACTGTAATTCATACATTTCAGCACAGGGCTTGTGTTCTGTGGGTTTGGTGGGGTGGGGTGGGGGGAGACAAAAAAGAAGCTCAAGAGAGTAAAAGGTTGTGGGCTTTGGGAGAAGAGAGATACTTCCCTAATAAAAGATACATCAGCCAAATGGGGGCAGGCTTGTGCCTCTGAGATAAGAGGAAAGGTCATTTATTTAAACAGTAAATGGCTAGAGACGCAGATCGGATTTATAAGACTCCTACAAATCCATAAGAAGTACTGGCACACAGACGCATGCATAATAATCCTGAATCGGCCATGAAATTTATCTTCATGAGTAAAGAGAGGAGGGATTGTTGATGCTGTTATGATTTCTACCCCATCTTTCCAAGAAAGACAGGATTAATACCAGGAGAGATAAATCATGATGTGATTTTTGTATATATGCACAAAGCAAACACAATGAATATTTGATTTTCTCCAACTTCTGCAGGGCTAAATCAATTTGAAGAGATAATGGTGGCGGATTAAGTTATTGGAACGTGTGTAACTATAAAGTTTTGAATACAGTTAACTCACAAGTTATTACAATTTCATATAACATCTGTTATCATTGAAATAACAGATGTGTTGTGTATTGTGAAATGAAGGGGAAATTGGATGTGCACACAGTTTTCAAAGGGATCTATGTTCATATTAAATTATTTGTAAGATGTTCCACTGTAGAAAATTACCACAAAGAGCAGGCCAACTGAAGAAATGTGCTCCCCAAATGAGGATATAGAGCAAATAACATCATTAATTCAAAGTCACCTTAAAATTTGAGGCACGGGGGGAAATATTACAGGTCTTTTTGTGTTTGGTCCTGTTGTAGAATGGACGTTATCATACTTAAGAATGTGAAAGTATTTAAAACCTTAAGCCAAAGACAGCAACTGCCCAAAATGTGGGCTTGAAATAAATAATAACAGTTTCTTAATGTTGTCCTGTACTCTCAGAGGCCATGATTTTACTTCCTTACTACTGCAGTAATAAAATTATACTTTCCCCATGGCCAGCATTGATGTTGGCACAGATCATGTCTTCTTAACCCAGAGTTGGGACACATACTTCAACCCAAAGACACGTGGAAATTCGGGATTGAGGGCCTGACCTTGAGATTTTCCCACAAAATTCAAGAACTGGTGGCCACTTTTGCTGCGCTGTCCAGCAAAGTGTTGGCTTCAGATGCAAGGGTACAGAATTTGCACCACAGTGGGCACTTTGCCAAGGGTCCCGTCAAGACACCCGGGTATGTTTTCTGATCTCATTATTATGATCAGTAGTATTTAGCTAACTGTTTGTGTTGAGTTTTAAAATCTGGTGGTACATATTTATTTTCTTTGCCTCGCTGTCCACAGTTGTGTTTTTTTCTCTCTCTCTCTCTCTCTTTCTGTTTCTCTCTCTCTCCTCTCTCTCTCTGTCTCTCTATCTCTTTCCTTTCTGAAAGGTTTGGGGAAATGAATCCCACTGTATGATTATTTATCAAGGTTCATGGTCAGGAAAGAAATGTGGGGTTGGAGGTGGGGGGATCTAATTAAGCTTGAGTCTGTCTGGTTCTCAATTCCACTGCCGGTGACAGCTCGCTCCTAGGAGAAAGAGACCCCAGTTGGTCTCCACCACACAAAGGCTTTTAATAAAATATTCAAGATTGCTAAGGACCTTTAGAATGGGTAATTTTATTCAACATACACTATGATCTTCCTGCTGGTTGTGGGCTCTGGACCAATACCCAGGAGCTTCTCTGGAAGTGCATGACTATTATGCATTATGTTAGAGAATTCTGTGAAAAGTCAATTTACTCGGAGTCACATACACCATATTTTAACTTTGAGACTAAAATTGTCTCTGGGGTTTAGTTTGCTGCCATGATTAAATTCTTATTCTTTTGCAAATCCTAGATTTATTTTTAACCGTCTCAATGCCACGTTTTTAAAAGACAAATGAGTGGTTAAAAAAAAGGAAAAAAATGCAAAAAAAAATTTGAGGCTTCAGGAAGAATGCTCTAATAAAGTGCAAACTTTCATTAAATACTGCCTGTAGTGAGTTTACCTGCCGTCGGCTTTGCCTCTGGTTTTGAGAGCCTGCCTACCCAGGACCAGGACTTAATGAGATGGTTCCCTTCAGTGTCTTAGACACTTAGCTCTCAAAAATCTCTATCTACAAACCAATTTTTCCCATCTGTTACAAAACGAGCAAGAGAAATTGAATGCGTGGGTTGAAATCCCTGTTAATCAATTGGACTACTCCCCGTGGGCTGTGGTTGGAGAGCAAGTTTTCATTATCTCCAATAATTAGCATCATCTTTTCTGAAACGAGCTGAATGGACTGCCACAGGACTCCACGTGGATGTGGCATGTGTCTTTTCATTATTACCTCTTCTTTTATGGGGGGAAAGTGAGGGGGAGGAAGGAGCAAGCAGGGGGAGAAATGGACTTTGGGAATGTTTTTCTTAACTTAGTGGCATTTAACAGGAGTGTGCAGGGGTGGGTGGGGACCTGTTTAAATGACCTGAAAGTGTCATGAGTGTGAGCTTGGAAGGCATAATCCACAGCTTGGGTCTTGTTCCAACAGCTTACTTGGTGAGTGAAATTGGACAAGTTCCTTAGTCCAAGTTTTTACTGCCTTCACAAAATGAAGACAATAGTAAGGCCTTTCTAGTAAGGTAATAATTATCAGCAAGATAAGGTTATGATAAGGACTGAATGAGAAATGTCTATGTTACTAGTGCATTGGTTACTGCTTGATTATTCTAGCTATTTAATTTAATTTAATTCAATTTAATGTAATCTGTGCTTTAGGCCCTGTCCTGTTCTATGGAAACTCTTTGTCATTTATTAAATCTGTGTGGCTTCCTTTGATCATAGAGTGTAAAGAGTCATGGCCAGGCGCTGAGAGGCACATGGAGATGAACCCATTGTCCATGAAGGGGGTGTCAGATGTCATCAAAACGGATGGAGGTACAAGGTGGGAGCTGACGAGTGTGATGGAAGATGAAGAGTAGGGAGCCTGGCCTGGGCCTGCTGATGGAAGCAGCCCTTCCATGGAGAGGCTACCAATGCCGGAAGAGACAGCACCCTTGTGAGGCAGCTCTGGGTGATTTGGGGGGTGGTTCCTGGCAGCAGAGCTGCTTTCCTTTCAAGGAAGTTACCACTAAATGTGTGTATATATCCAAAATTCATATGCTGAAGCCCTAAGCCCCGATGTGGTGGTATGTGGAGGTGATTAGGCTTAGATGATATCATGAGGGTGGGGCCCCCATGTTGGTATTAGTGTCCTTATAAGAGGAAGACAGCACAGAGCATTCTCCCTCCACTGTGCCTTTGAGACACGGCAAGTAGGCTGTGTATAAGTTACCAAGTGGACTCTCATCAGGAACCAAATCTACCGATATCTTCATCTTGGCCTTCTCAGCATCTCTCTAGAGCTCTGAGAAGTGAGTGTTATGCTGCCTGGCCTGCAGTGTTTTGTTACAGCATCTGAGCTGATTAAGACGTGGGGCTTCTGTGATCTTCCCATTATCCCTGAAAGGGCCCCAGTCTTCTCCCATCAGCCAGAATCTGCTGCTGGCTCCTGGGAAGCCAATTAGCACACCCTCAGGAGCACGAGCCACCCCTGGCCTGTGGCACAGAGCCCATCTCTGATCCTCTTTGCCTCCCCTGTTTTCCTCCTGCTCCAGCAGGGGGCTTAGTGGCCTCCATTCAGCTTTGGGAGAGGGTGGGGCCCAATCTGGCTTGTTATTCACCTTGGGGTGGAGTGTGACATCAGGGACCCTGCTCAATTTGGAGATAGAGCTGCCTTGGCCTGATGAGGAGGAAAGACACGCTCATCTTTGCATGGGAGAGGGTGCCATCTTTCCTTAGCACAGCGGCAAGAAGAGGACAAGTCTTTGGGAAGGGATGGCCGGGTGGTCAGCACCATGACTGACGTTGTCCATACAGTTTCTCCAGCTGTTATAAAGCAAGTGCAAGCTCATGAGACAGAAGGGAAAACCGAGGCTGGAAGGGAGGAATGGGAAAGGCTTATCAGACAGGAGTCCACGCCAGCTCTTCCTCAGATGAGCTCTGAGGGCTTTTCCTGGCTGTATGCTTTCAGCTGCGTTGCCATAGAATACTACATTTTTTTTTTTACTGTATAATTCTCATATTTGACTTATGTTACTTACCTCTCTTCACTTTCCCCTTTCTGTGAATCCTTTAATGTCAGGAGCCAGTTCACACAATCAGAACCAAGCACAGAGCTGGGTTTGGAAAAGTTCACATTAAACAGGAAGTTGATGGCTGTTGTAATAAAACCCTGTCACTGTGACTAAGAGTCGGGGTGGAAGTTTATTTCCTACTCACATAAAGATCCCAGTGGGAGCTGCTGACTCCTGGGTGGCCCTCCTTTAAGCAGGGATTAGGGTTTGGTCCCCTCTACGAGCCGAGCCGACTTCACTGCCTCCTCCATGTGGCTTCTGAGACCCCCACACTCCTCTGCCATGGACAAGGAGGAGGGTGCTGCCCTGCAGTCTCACAGCTCGGCCCGGAGGCAATCTGCTTCTGTTTCACAGGTTGGGTAGAGCGCGGCCACAGCGTGGGGCAAGTGGGGAAGCATTGACCTCACCTGAGCATGGGAAGGAGATGAAGCTGGCTTGGCACACACTGAGCTGGCCTCTGAAATCTCGAGCAAGGCTTCAAAGAGGAGGATTTCAAGGACAGAGCCGAGGGACCACATCCCAGAGAGCAGCAGGCGGAGGAGTACTGCGGCGTGGAGGGTGGTGTGGGGCTCAGGACGCAGTACTCCTCCCGCCCCCACCCTGTGGTTTCTGCCCTGATTTCAGTATCTCGGGTGCAGCAGGGTCCTGTGGCGCCCGCTTGCCTGGCCTGGAACGCCCGGTCCAGCCCTCAGCTCAAGCTGATTAGCAGTTATCTTGCACATTCTCTGTGCTTTGGTGTCCTCCTGTGTGGAAGCGAAGACACAACAGAAACAGAACCATGGAAGTAATTTTTAGAAGGTGGGATGACAGAAATAGTCTCTACCACATAGGCATGGCGCAAATTAAATGAGTTAAAACCTGGAAAAGATTTAGAGGAGTGCTTGGCATTTGATAAGCATTCAATAAACTTAGTGCTTTTCTCTCTTTTCATCTGCACACACGTGTATTCTATAGGTGTGTGTGCGGGTGTGCAAATTATAAGAGCACCAGGACAGAGATACTGTAATATGTGGATCAGAGAAAGAAGGCAGAAGGTCAAAGGATTTGACTTCAGCTTCGTGCTTTGGCTAATAACCTCCCAGCTTTCTTATTAATCTTAGTTAGCTCTTCAGACTGTACTAGTGTTCTGGTTGGCTTGCTGCTCCACCAGTTGTCAATCCCTCTTTTGTGATATTTGGGTTGCATTTTTTGTCTTGTGTTGTGACATAAGTCTCATCTCTCTCTCTCCCACCTTTTATCTGAGATCTGGCTCACTGGCACGAGTACCATGATGGCACTCATTAGTACTGGTCGGACCTCGATGCTGCTGGCTTGCTCAGACCACAGCTCTCCTGCCGTGAGTCTTTGTTCAGCACTGCCCATGGATGCAAGGTCGTTTCCAGTTCCTGCCCTGGCCCCTCCCTGCTCTCTGTGCCCCTTCTGACTTCCAGTGGACTGCTTTCCACAGTTAAAGGACACCCATACCCAATTTCCATGCACGTGGGCTACAAGTTCTTGAGGTCCTATGGCAAGGTCTCTTGCCAGCTCAGTAGCTGCCCCGCATGCCAAGTACAGATCTGGTGCCCACTCTCTCCCCAACTGCTGGGACAGGTGATGGGCAGCGAGTGCTGACATTTGATGAACTGCCTCCCTGCATTCTTGCTTCATGGAGAGACCAGGTGGAGTGGTTTAGTCAAGTCCCCAAATGTGACCAGACTATTTGTGCTGCACTTCTCAGTCCGGAGGAGACTTGCTGAGCAACTTCTCACATGGGGCTCATGTAACTCTGATGGCTATCCTGGTGATGGCCCCCTTTCCCTGGCGTCCTGGGGGACAGGATCTGTTCTGTGCCCTGAGGGCCTGCCGTCCCAGCCCAGCAGTTTTGGCCTTCTGATTGCTATTTCCAGCCTGGCTTACCTGACCATTCCTTCCCAGTATGAACAGCTGTTTCTTTCACTCCAGTTGCTGCCCGGCCAGGTTGGTGATTTTTCTTCTGCCCTTTTGTTTGTGCAGAACATAAATCTTTTTCTCTTTCTGACCGGCCTGCAGTTCCATCCACCTGTGCCTGCCTTGAGCAATGTATAACTCTCGCCAGGTTCTGTTCCCTTTGCTGGCTGCAGCCTATAAACCAAACTTTTTCTTCTCTTTCTCCTTCTGGGCTGATTCAGCACTCTCTTAGCACCTGGCTGCTGGTTAACAATTAAACACACAAAGTCCATTATTTGATGGGCCTGACTGGAACTGGTGGCTGGCAGAATGAGACGTGCAACAGACAGCTCGGTCCAACTCGCCTTTCTCTCCTCTCCCTGAGTTCAAGGAGACTTAATTTACACTAGGTTAGCAGCAAGCGTGTTAAAGGAAAATGGGTTAATTGAATAATTGGTCCTCAACAAAAGATTTTGTGCCGTTAAAGTGCAGCCAGTTGATGGAGTCAGGCCAGTTAAATATTAAATGATCACAAAAATTGGGTGTGAGCTTAGGAAGTGCACAGGAACTCAAGCTCTTAGGAAAGGGCTGAGCGGATTCCAGACCATTAGTAGTCAAATGCTGTGGATTTGCTAGCTGCTGTCCCCGCTTCCCAGCGTTTGGTTTGACACATTTACTTCCACTGTCTGGATTGCAGAAGTTCTCTATGTTTTCCTTTTGCCTGTTTTAAAAGAATGATTTGATATTGGATCACTATCACACCTCTGGTTGGAAACCAAGATTAGTAAACTTTTCACCCAAGAAAGGTTGTAGCAACAGGTTAGGCGGAATGAGGATTCTCAGTTATTCTCACTAACAAACTGTAGTGAGATAAATCTTCATTTTATTAGAATCTAGAGTCTTTCAGACACACACACCTTCATGTAACTTGTGTGTTATAGGTGATCACTGGTAGGGAAAGCTCAGCTGCCTTTCCGTTTCCTTTGACAGGCAAACTTGTAGGTTTACATGCTGCATCTTTCCCTCCCTCCCTAAGTTCTGCTTGCAGTGGGTCAAGATTTGGTGAATAATTAAAACCTAAGCATCTAATGGATACGAGATCCTATGTTCTGTACGGGATGTCATCAAACCAACTTAGGTGGTGTCAACAGGGCTTTGAACACTGGATGGAAAATTCTGACACTCCCATGGCTCTCCGAGCTGGCGTGTGGCATCCCATTTGAATTAAGTGATCTTCCCATTTCTTTGACAGAGTACAATGGTACATCATGGTATTTGTATGGTGATTTGTGTCTTCAAATGTGTTTTCACCTCTTTATTGTCCCTGATCCTGACATCAAAAGAGGACAGGATGCAAGGTGGATGGGGCAGTGCCACTTATAGGAAGAAAAACCACACATCTTGACAGTAGAATCTGAGGGTTTGTGTCTCTGACACTGGGTCTATGGCACCCTCTGGGTCTTGAGGTGCCATCTGGGCATTGAATCAAGTATCCATTCTGCACCATGTAGTTCTGGATGTGAATTCCAGTGCCAAGAACCTCTTTTTCTTGGGCATTTGCAGTCCACCCATAGCACTAAGTCTAATTGTCAAGGAAATTGAGCATTCAGTTATTCCAAACACCTTATTTTCAGGAGTGTGCGTAAGAGCATAAAACTTGAGATAGCCAACAAGAGGGCCATCTACACAGAATGATCAAAATGTGCAGTGAATATTAATTTAAAAATTCTTTACAGTAAGAGGTATGTTGATATTAATCCTCCCATACCAAAGTACTTCCCCTCACTTTAAATATTCTTCCTGTGTCTAGGTATTCTCGATGATTTCTAAGGCAGTTCTGAATTGTCTTTCATGATTGTCTTTGCTAGGTGTGATTAAAAAAAAAAAAAAAAAAACACAGTGCATGCTGTTAACCCAGCGTCATCAACGGGAAGGCACGCTTGTGAAAACATTACGACGTGCATCCTTGTCCACCTGATTCCCTGGATCTGCACCTCATGACTTGTGGGTCTTCCCCAAAACCAAAGTGAAACTGAAAGGTAAATGTTTGTAATTTACCCAGGGCTGGGAGACAGCCACAGCAGTGTGACGAAAAGCCCGAAAGAAAGAGCACTTCCAGAACTGCTTTGGACAGCGGCAAGGATGATGGGACCAGCATGTTGGAAGTGAGGGGGGATTTTGAGGCTGATTAATGTGACACTGTGTCTTTTACTGCAATGCATTTTTAAACATTCAAGAGTTCACGTATTTTTCAGCCACACTTCAGAGTTGAGTCTGCCCATTTAAAGCTGAGTCAAAGCCCAGGAAAGAGAAGCAACTCTGGGCTTCCAAATTGGCTGCCAGTTGGTCACTGGGCTGCATCAAAGATGCGAAGCCACACCCACCTCAGAGAGGGTGACACTTTTCCCAGGGTTCCTCTCACAGTGATCACAAGGACAAAAGAAGTCACACCGTATACATGATTTTTGGCAAAACTGATGAATTAAATACATGTATACATATTTGTTTAAAAACATTAAGTTCAGAGAAATGATGTATTCTCAGGACATTTAAATTAATTTTAGAAGCAATGGTATTCTTTTCATTTGAGTCCTCTGTATGGAGGTTTGTTTAATACTTTGTCAGTTCTCTAGGAATTTAAGACCAATAAACCACTGGTTTGGGAGTTAGCCTCCTGAGCCCACTAATCTCATGTACTTAAAATAATAATATCAAATATGGAGCAAAAGCTTACTGTGGTGAAGAACTCTAATTACTTTTATCCATTTGATTTTCTCAAGCACTCTAGAAGGTTGGTACTATGATCTCATTTTACAGACAGGGAGGCTGAGGCTCAGAGAACCGGTGGCCACATCCTTCGTGAATCAGTCTTGGTTTAAATGAACAGAGTCTGAGTGTAGAACCTATAATTTTAAACACTGCTGTTCTGCCTTCCTGTTCATATTTCAACAAAAATTCTTGTAGATTTTTATTTTCTGATAAACATGAAGTGAATTAAAAATGCAGTAAGTTCCTGGGCATGGTGATACGTGTGTAATCCCAATACTCAGGAGACTGAGGCAGGAAGATCACTGTGATTTTAAGAGCCTGGATTACACAGTGAGTTCAAGGCCAGCCTAGAAGACATAGTGAACGCTTGTCTCAAAAAAAATATGCACATATGTATATCTATAGTAAACTGCTCAAAATTTTCTCCTAAAAACTTCTGAATTTGGTAATAGTGTGATGTCCAGACAGATGCCTTCCTGAATTGATGGGAAAAGGCTCTCCAAGGTTGCTGATCACAGGACCCAGGACTTTTGGGTGTGAAACTTCTGTAGCAAGCTCTATACCTTTAAGGAAAATTCTAAACCTGCATAACTTCTCTCATAATTTGGGCACTTGGTGCAGAATGTAATGAAGACATATACTTAAAAAGATAACAAGCGATGAGCAAATGATTATTAAGCTGGGTCTGAAAGCCCAATTATGTTTCTGCTTGCTTCTAGGTGATAAAGAGGGCAGCATGTTATGTTTTTGCCCTGCTCCTTCATTCTGTAGTGTCATCCACCAAATTTTGCTGGCTGATCAGTGCAGATTTAATGTGACTATCATGGCACAAGCAGGCTTCCCATCTCGGGTGAAAGAACTTGGAATTTTTGATTTTTTAATCTACCACCCCTTCCCCCATTTAATAAGGGTGACCCCACCGAGAGCTGGAACGACCTCAGGGTGCCTCCTTTACAGCTCTGTCTCCCCTTGACTTACTACCGGCTCTTTCAAAGGGTACAACTTACCAGAGAAAATGCCACATAAAA
Source organism: Cavia porcellus (assembly GCF_034190915.1). Taxonomy (NCBI): domain Eukaryota; kingdom Metazoa; phylum Chordata; class Mammalia; order Rodentia; family Caviidae; genus Cavia; species Cavia porcellus. The sequence goes on along the minus strand of NW_026947521.1, from coordinate 2,687,834 downwards.
TTTTATACTTCTCATATTCTGTTTCCCTTTTTAAGTTGCAAACGGAAGATTGTACCGCACTGCAACCAAAAGACCCCCTTGGGCAAGAAGCACACAATGGAGAGCTATTTATAAGGTTTAAATTATCCGTATTAGCATACTTAAGATTCACCAGAGTGGGTCCTTGATGCCAGGTGCAATCCACAGTGATGCCTCTGCGTTTGGTCCCATCGTCCAGTACACAGATTCTCCCAGGGAGAAAATGTCCAGGGAAAGCACAGCACTACAAGATCCCTGCAGGAGTTAACTAATCTACCCCCTGCCTCTGGCAGGGCCAAAAGCAAAATCCATTTGGGGATCCACACAGGCATAGAGTGCTACCTTGTTTGCAAAATCTGATTGGCTCCATCTCTTCCCATTTTTTAAGTGAGCGCTGTAGGCAAAGTATGAGAAAAAATGATTTATATATAGGTGTCCATGTCTACAGCGGGCTCTTCTTGATCATTAAGTATTTATTAAAATTCTCCCATACGTAAAGGTCAGCATTAACTTTTCAAGTTAACCCAGTGTAGGGAAAAGTATGCTCACACTACAGTTTGGGTAAGAGGACAGGACACACACCAGATATGTCTGTATTCCCATGGAAGATGACATTTGATTGTGTTGATATGAGTATCAGAGACCTAAAAGATACCAGCACACACAATTCTCACCACGTTCACTTGGACGTCTAGCTCTGTGCTCTCACATGCAGGGAATCTATTCACAGCATTTCCAAACTATAACAACTTAATTTTAGTGAGACTAAAGATATCTAATTGTCCTGTCTTGAATTCTTGCCCAGAAATGTATCTGATGCCTATCCCACCACTGGTGCTGCCACTTGGATGTAAAAATCCAGAGGCCAAACCCAGGGCTCCATGCAGGACAGAGGTTCTCAATATTCCCCTGAACAAAGGTGTGGGCTTTCCCATCGCAGAAAAGGGGGTTAATGGTCCCTCACTCCATGTCTCCCGAGCTAAGACTCCTGTATGACATTAAACAGAAGGCTGAGTAGAAAAGCCATATATCATTCATTTGTACTTGCACTCAAAGAACTATGAAGGGTTAGACTCTGGTCTTAAAACAGTATGTGGCAGTGACCCTTGTTTGTGAATAATCAAGCCCCCGGGACATGGTGGCAAAGGGCAGTAAGATAGGCGGGTACGAGACATGTGGTCTTGAGGCCAAGAGGGAAAGAAAGAGGTCACATCACCCAGGAGGTGCACAGGTGGTTTCCTTGTTGGTGATATTTAAAGTGGGCTTTGGGGATTAGAGGATCTCATCAGACAGAGAAAGTGTGAGATTCATTCTAGGCAGAGGAATGTGGTGTAAACTGGGGGCCCTGGGAGGCAGAGTTGTTGGAGAAGGACAAGATGGAATAAGAACCATAGAAGAGCCCTCGGGGAGGAGGCTTGAACTGCTCTTTCACGCCACATACAAAGGCCCTTTTGTGAAGCTCGGTTTGGGCGGAGCTAGCGATCTCAAACAGGCATGGATGTGCATGGCTTGGGTGAGACAGCGAGTGGTATCGAGGTGGGGAAAGCAGGAGAGGGGTGCTTGGAGGCCATTGTTCTAGTCTAGGTGAGAGAGACAATCATTGGCCCTCTGGGGGGAGAGGCGGTCTTGGGGGATTGTTTACTGCAGAGGAGGTGATTGGGATGTAAAGACTGGATCCTGTGGGCAAAGGAGAGAAAAGCGGGGGATGTCCTGAGCTGCTTTTGAGACCAGGGAAGATGAGGGAACAGGAGGAGAACCTCACACTTAGAAGGAGTGGGGTCCCGAACCTGGCAGCTTTTGAAATGAGCAGAACTGGAAGCATGCTGTGTTTGTGGGACAAGCAACTGACTGGGTGATAAAGCCCCTGATGATGGGCAGTTTCCCTGTCTGCATCCCCAAAGACAGCTGTGGGACCACTGATCTTGGCCACATCATAGCTGCCACTTGACGTGGTTCTCCAACTTGCTATCAAGATGCCTCCATGGGAAGCTAGGTCTGAGGACCAGGAGAAAGTTTCTTTCAAATGTCTGCTTTCAAATTGAGAAAAGGTGTTTAATGTCTGAATTCTGTTACATAAAATTCTGCATGTGCTTAAAGTTTAAAGTTATTTACCAGTGAAATTTGCATATTAACCACTCCTCACCCCAAAGCACACATGTCCAGGGCTTCGGAACCCACAGTCTATAACCATCCATCTTCATGAGTGCAAAGAAGCACAGGATCTCGTAGGGTCTAATAGGGATCTGATCATCACCACTGCTGGCAAGAGCCTTGGGTCCTGCATGGGTGCCTCTTGAGTTGTGATATCCCAGAATTCCTCGGCTAAACCTTTGGGCAGAATCTGAGCAAATACAAACTTTGTAAAAACAAAAACTACACTTCAGAGCTCTTCTTTTTTTCCTTTCTTGAAAAAACAAATAAAAACCAGAACAACCCTAAATACTAAATTGGATTTTTTTGGTGGCCCTGAAGATTGAACCTAGGGCATTTGACTTTATAGATTCACAAAGGAAGGACACAGTGGAGAAAAAAGTCAAAGAATACACAGGTGCACAAAATACCAAATTTTCACTGTCCTCTGCCTCTTCCCCTCCCCGCACCCTCCTTGAGGCACCTCCTGGGTAACTGTTGTTATAAGGCCCTGTTGCTCACTGTAAGGCTTGGCTGCTGCCATAGCAACCTCTCCTGGGGGCTGCAGGAATCCCGTGGCCCACCCCAGCCTACTGGGAAGATAACCAAGGTGACTGCTACCGCCTTCAAGTCTGAGGACCAAACTTCTTGTACAAGGCGAAGGGAAAGCGTATCTCCCGTCACTCTAGAAATTGAGCTTTTTTTTTTTTTTGCATCCTCATTTCTGTCCCCCTCGTTGGTGTCCTTGCCTTGCTGCTGGGGGAGGCAGTGAGTTAGTTCAGCATACCTGGTCACGGAGACTTTGCTCTAGCGGGATCAGTTTCCCCACGGCACTTGAAGTCCCCAGCCCACCTGGACCCTTGCAGAGCCTTTCTGTCTTCAGACGTCCCAGGAAACTAAAAACAAAATGCAGCATTAGAAAGAGTGAGCCCCAGGTTTGGTGAGCCTCTCGGCACCCTTGGGTGTCATTCTGAAGCCACTAAGGGAGCATGCACCCCAGCTTCTTGCGACAAACAGCTCAGATTCTGGGTGCCGCTGACTGAGCTCCCCAGCTTCAGGCTGCTGGGAGCCCTTGATGGGTGATGGCATAGACAGGACAGCCACGCCTTCTAGAAAATCGATCAAAGCCAGGTGTGGCAGGAGGATCGAAAGTTTGAGCCCAGGCTGGGTAAATTAGTGACTTAATAAGACCCTGTTTCAAAGTAAAAAATACACAAATGAAAAATTGCTGGGGACGTAGCTCAGTGAGCTGGGTATAACCCCCAATCCACCACAATAAATACATAAATATAAAAAGAAAAAGGAAAAGAAAAGAAAAGCACACAGAATGTTAGCCCAAGCTCAGGGAACCGGGGACTCGAACCAGCCTTCAGTTCTGTTGCTGCTCAGGCAGGCGAACATGCTGGTGGTCACACTCCTAACATATTTCAGGATCAGACACTCCAGTCCATCTTTCTCCTGTGAGTAGGGAGAGTTTCATCAAAGTTGAAACTTTCTGGAGGCCGGAAAATAGTATTAGAGTTAAGTGATGACCAGGGCCAACCACGCCTGACTCCTGCGGAGGTAGAGTGGAGGGATGGGTATAGGCACACTATATTCAAATGACTATGTGAGCTAGCCTAGCTGCCACAACTCATAACAGACCCAGCGGCTTGCACGGCACGTGCTTCTCACTGTTGTGAACGCTGGAAGGGCAGTATCAGGACATGTGCTGGGCTCTGGAAAAGGCTTCCTTCCTGGCTGGTAGGCAGCCCCCTCTTTCTGTGTCTTCACACAGCAGAGAGAAAGATCATATCTTCTGTCCCTTTTCATAAGGGGACCCCAAATCCCACTCGAGAGGGCTCTGTCCTCTGACCTCATCACCTCCCAGCATCCCCTCTGACGCCACCACTGGAGAGTAAAGACTTCTACACAGCAGTAGGGCTGGGGATACACTCACTGCCTCCATAGCGACAACTAAGAGGATTATGTAAATTAGACACATTGCTTTATTTACACACTTGACATATAAATTGGACAGGGGACAGCCTAGTGTTTTTCAGCCGAAGCTTTATTTTGGTATATCTGAAACTCCCCTCCTTTGGTGCCAGGATTCGCATGCCCTTCTTATTTCTCTCACCACCTCTGTCTCTACTGCACATCAGTCTCTTCTGTGTCTTCATCAGCTAAAATAATTTTTAGACTTTAGTTCCTATCCTGTGAAAATAATGTGTTTTTCACTTTTTGGCTGTAAAAGCAGTTACTGAATATCTTTTTCTCAAATGGCATACTGTCTCCAGGCCTGGGGAATTTGGTGCATCTCTTTGGGATAATGTGCTCTTTGAAAGAGTCTCTATCTGAGACCCAAGCCTCTCCTGGTGAGTCAGTGCCATTTGCAGACTGGGAAGAGAGAGAACAAGCCCGCACCAGTAAGCAACCCTAGTCTTGGAATCAGCGCCATGCATGGGACCCCCTGGACTGGGAACAGCCAGACCCCAGCCCCTTCCAGTGCATGGGCTGGCATACAAGAAGTACCAACACCCCACCCCACCCTGTAAGTGACCAGCTGATCCAGAGAAATACAGACTGTGTTGATAGCTATGGAGGTGAAATGCAATTGGATGCCTATGGTGCTTTGGTGTTTCACTAACATTGCAGGTCTAAGGCCAGTGGTCTGATCATGGGTTCAGAGGACAGTGGTACACAGTGTGACATCTAGGGGGATCTCCTTCTGAGACTAACAGCCATTGTTGATTCCCTATGATCTTTCTTTGAAGTCCTATATTGTTTCCATTGTTTTGTTGGGTTGGGTTTTATTCTCTTTTGTTTTATTTGATTATGTTAAATCTGCAGAAGCAGCTATTTGAAAGCAAGATATAGTAACCATTTTGGATTTACTGTTGGCTTGTTTTAAAATCCTTTATTGCATTCATTGTTTTGTTTTTATTGTTTTTATTCTATTCTGTTGTATTTGATTTTTACTATGTCTGAAGTTATCTGCAGCTATTTTGAAGACATCAAAAGCCATTATGGTAACTATTGTTGATTTCATAAATGTTTTGAAGTCCTGTATCTCTTACACTGTTTTATTTTGATTGATTTTATTCTGTTTTATCCTCTTAAAAATAAAAAAAGAAAGAATCTCTAACTTAGGAATGTATTACAGGAGAAATTCTCGAAATGCACTGATGCGTCTGTTCTTGCCACAATTCTGGTTGCAAACCGAATTGGATGAGAACCGAATCAAATTCAATGATTGGGTTCAATGTTGTGGTAGGAACTCTGATTTGGTTTTCATCCAATTCATTTTGCGACCATAAACGTGTACAGAATAAATCTCATGAACCAAGGAGCCACTGTAATTACTTTGCAAAGATCATGCTGGAAATATGAGGAAACAAGAAGGTAGCTTCTTCTAAGGGAGAAGACAAGATAAAATAGAAGACAGGACAATGGATTTGGTTTTTCTTTGACCATTTCTCATGTGTACCTTCCTGCAGATCTCTGCACAGGTCAGATTTGATTCTGAAAGGTATTTGCCTATTTCTAATTTCTAATTTGAGGCACAGTTTGGCATTTTTTTTCTTTTTTTTTTATTTAAGGAGAAAAGAAAAAAAAACAGTGAAGGGGTACAAGTTATACAGATTTACAGAAGAAAAAAATGCGCAGTAGGAAATCACTAGTTAATGGATTACATATTGCCATCTTAGAAATAATTGTTCAAGTCACAAAATTAAAGCTTGTAGAGTGGACATTCCAACAATGATACTGCAAACAGTTCTGTTCAATGATCCAATAAAACTCTGTGATATCATTTTCTATCTTATACACTTAAATATACATGCAGTTATATAGTTTGGAGCACTTTCTTTTCCTCTCTTTTGTACAGTGACTATTACACATTTTGGGTTTCATTGCTCCCACGGTTCTTATTGCTTTTTTGGAAGAGAGTAAAACCAAATGTGACATAACAGAACAGAATCGGTCAAGTCAAAAGGGTGGACATAATAGATAATATAAAAACATAATACAAGGTGATCAACAATGGTTACCATAATGCCTCCCGCTATCTCTAATAGAATTGCCTATATTATTAGTTGTAATACAATTGAACAAAACAGTAAAGAACAAAACCGACAAAACCAAAACATTGGAGACATTCTAGGTCTTCAAAAGTAGATAAAAGTCAACGAGAATGGGCGTTATAATGAATCTCATTATCTTCTCAGCTGATGCCTAAACTTTCGAACCTGATACTATCCAGTAAAACAGAATAGAGGAACCTCAGTCAAAAACAAGATAGTGAGAGTAATACAGGGCTTCAAATCGAGATAATAGAAAGTCAAAGTGGGTTACTATATTATATCCTGCTATTTTTTTCCTTTAATTAAACGGATAAAAATGAAAAAGTAAATAATGGAGTGGAGATTGAGAAAAAAAGAGGGCATAACAGTGAAACAGGGCAGATCAAAACATAACCATTTAAGCAGAATAGTGTTTCACCACCAGATAATTCCGACCCAAAAGTAGTTACCATATTGACTCTTTCCTTGAAGTCCTTGAGTACAACTTTGTATACTGTAGCATTAAGTATATCAAAACAATGTAAAACCATTTAAGAGAATGACAGCATTATAGAGTATTTAGAATCGACTAACAGAAAATGAACAATGGTTTCTGTATAATCTCCTTGTCTTTAAAAGGTTTTTGCTTATACTATCGTACATAATAAAATCCAATAAGATACAACCTGTTTAGACCATTGGAGACAGAAGAACAAAAGCTAGATGAGACTTCAAAACAAGATGGTACTAAATCAGTATTACCTATTAAGATGTCATTTTCTCCAAAATAGCTGTTCCTATCATCCAATCTTCTCTGTCTCATTTCTGTTGAGCTCTTTTTCTGTCAGTAGCTGTCAGTTCGTCTTCTTCATTTTGTTCTCTGCTCCATTCGTTGTGGCCTCCCCGCCACTATTTCTGGGTTCTTTGTATTTTTCTTTTTTTAGAATATCCTGCAATACTTTCTGTAGGGTTGAATTGGTGGTTGCAAATTCCCCCAGTTCCTCTTTATCCTGGAAGCACCTCGTTTTTCCATCAATTTCCAGGGACAGTTGTGCAGGATATCTCAATCTTGGCTGGAGATTATTATCTTTCAAAGCTTGAATTATTTCCCCCCATGCTCTTCGTGATTTGATGGTTTGTGCAGAGAAATCTGCTGTAATTCTGATGGGTGTTCCCTTGTAAGTGGTCTGTTTCTTGTCTCTTACAGCTTTTAATATTCTGTTCTTGTATTGAATTTCTGGAATTTTTATTATTATATGCCTGGGTGTTTCTCTGTTAGGGTTGTAGGTAGCTGGGGTCCTGTATGCCTCATACATCTGAGTATCTTTACCTTTTGCTAAATTAGGAAAATTCTCCTGGATTATTTCTGTGAGTAGCTTTTGTAGTTCACTTGTTTGTGTCCCTACTTCTTCTTTTATGTTCTTAATCCTTAAGTTATGGCTCCTCTTATCATCTTCTTGTCTTTGTATTATTGCTGTTTGTTTCTTTGTTATTTTTAAGAAGTTTTTCATTTCATTCTCCCATATTACAAGTCTGCCCTCCAGTTCAGATAGTCTGTCCTTAGTTTCTTTCAAGCTGTTATGCCAGTCTTGGATAGACTTCTTAATTTCTTGATAGTCCCTTTGAACCTGCTTCACATACTCAATGCTTTCTCTGTTGTCTCCATCAAGCAATTCTCTCCTCTTTTTCTGTTCTTCCATTCCACCATCTGTTTTTTCCTGGTTGGTGCTTAGCATTTCTCTAACTATTCTGCATACTTCTAGCTTCAGGTCATTGATAACTTCATTCCTGAATTGGTCTATGAGGCTCTCTATATGGCGCTTAATGTATATTGGTGCGGTGTCCGCTATTGCCTGTTTCTCAGAATTGGGGGCCGAGGAGCCTTTCTTGTTGCTTCCCTTTCCCATATTTTCTGTTCCTTATAAAATGCAAGCTTACATAGGAGGCCCGGCTTCCCTGCCTGTCAGCCACAGCCTGATCAAATTGCGCTGGCTAGTTGTTCCCGCCCACCGCTGCACACCAGGGAGTTGCGGAGAAGGCAGCCTACGGGGGAGTCAGTCACTCCTCCGGGCCACCGTCAGGCTCTGGGATCTGGGTTAGGCCAGCCTACCAAGTCCGCCCGCAGCATCACGCAGGCCAGGCACTTTTCACCAATCCCGTCCGAGAGGGGAATGTGTGGCTGGAGTCGCCACCGCGCCCTGCTCTTACAGGACTGCCTGAGCCCAGAAAGTCCTCCGCTGGAGTCAAACTGTGGTAGGGGGTCAGTTTCTCTCACTCACCTAGCCACCAGTTTTCGTGTACGCCTCCTTGTCCGTCCTGTTTTCGACTCCGTTCGCAGACTCCCGTTCCCAGAGCTTCTGCGAGTCTCTCCTTGCCGAGCCGCTTGTGGAGGCAGCCAGCCGCCGGGCGGCGGGAAACCCAAATCGCGGTTTCCAATAGCGCGGGGTCGAGCCTCCACACCGAGTCTTTTCTGTTCCTATTTTAGTGCCAGGACTGTATTCTAAGTTGGTTTCTCTCAGCCCAGTTCGTTCCTGAGTTAGCAGAGCATATCTCTACCGGTTCATGTCTCCTTAGTCCGCATCATTCCTGGCCTCTGAGCCGAGCCTTTCAGAGAGCCTCCGGTAGTTGCTGTTGTCTGTCCACCATGTTCTCCCGGAAGCCACAGTTTGGCATTTTTAAAATAAGGAACTAATTTATTTTTTCCATTGAAAATGAGCCTTTTTAAGAGCCTTGGGAGATGCCCTTCAGACAAGAAATTCCCACCACAGTGTACAAAATTGATGGGTCTTTCCTTAAAGTAGATTTTCATGTGGAGTGGGGAAAGAACATGGGAATTTCATGGTCCTGAAAAAAAGGAGGTGGAGAAACCGTGGACAGGAATGAAGCTGATGTGTCTGTTTGGCTGTTATGCAGGAGTCTCAGAGTCTGAGTGGCCGTGGACAGCTCCCTTCCACGTTCAGGTGATGAACAACCAACGTGGTGTTTCTGCTCCATGTCCCACTGGCACCGGACACAGTAGATGCTCAATGATGTTGACTGAATAAGTGAATTCTTAACAATATTACTTGGTATTTGAATGCCTGGTGGGCAGTTGGTTTGTAACATCCCAGAGGTTCAATCTGCTGTATGCTTTTCATCTGAACATCTTAGAATTTTCTAGAGAATCATAGTTTCCATATAATGCTGTAAGGCACAGAGAACAAGTGTTGTAAGCCTGATCTTTTTTTTTTTTTTATTTAAGAGGAAAAAGAGAAAAACACAAAACAAAACAAAGTGGTGTAAGGTTACACATAATCTTGATTTTGCCAGTATTGTCTGGGGACATTCTTCATGCCTTGGTTTCTCACTTGTCGAAAAGGATACGAACGTCTCACAGAGCAGCTGTAAAACAGAATGAGATGGGTGGAGCTGAAGGCACAGGCCAGGCACTTTGTAGGTGTTAAGGAATATCCAGTTATCCCAAGTCTCTGATGGCAATCCTTTTAGCGAGCCATTACTTCTTCCCCTCTGTGACCTAAGTCAGTGATGATGGGCCTAAAATTAGGTGGGGCTGGGAGTTCCCCTGTTTTTAGGCCCATGGATTGTCTCAAAGTGGTGCATTTCAGAAGAATGACAAGGTCCTTTGGGGAGATACTGTTTGGTTCCCAGAGCAGGTGGAATGTTGGGATTTGACCAGGATCATGACCCAACCAGGGATGTGGTTTGGAGTCTCCTCCCACAAGAAGACTTAGATAGAAGGCAAATTTTGTAACACTTTTTAGGAGCAACGGACTCTTTAGGAGTCCTGGTGGTCTCAGAGCTAAACATTCAGTGGTACCCAAAGCCTGGGCATGAGCTTGATGGAGGCCGAGGACCGTGACTTTCTCTTGGAAGCCGCACAGTTTCTAGCCAAGGCCATGTAGGAGCAGGTCAGAATTTGCTGGGTGAATGAATGAATGAAGTAAGGCCCAAATGGAGTCTAGCCAGAGAAAAGAGTTAGGACAGTAAGAATGGCAGGCAGGGAACCGGCCTGGAGAGTTGGAGGCTTGTGGTAACTGGGAGCAAGGTTGGAACATCACAGATGTCACAGACAATGAGAGTGCAGATTGTAGACCAGCGCAAAGGCCATGCCCAGGCCAATTCCCACAGAAGTCTCTGTGTTGGTGGCACCCCAGTTTGCACAGTCTTTAGGCAAGCTGTAGTCTTCTTAGTGGGCATCTCATTAGGCAACTTGGGGCAGCCCTGTCCTCTCTAGAGAGTTGAATTGAACAGGGAATATGAATTAATTCATCTTCTATTGCCAATAACACAACATCACAAACCTTGCAATAGGGGTTAAATTTCAACACATGAACCCTTGAGGGCACTCAAACCAGATCCAAATCATAGCAGGCTGAGTTGGGGTCAGCTTGGGTGCCAGGGTTTCTTAATCTGACTTTTGTGATTGCCTACTTCCTGATTCAAGTGAGGCCAGAAGATCTAAGGTCCTGTACGTGAGCCACCTTTGGGCAGCAACTGGCACCTTACTGTTTAGTGATCCAGAACTTTTGCAAAGGCACGTGATCAGGTTTTTAGTAGTCCATCCCTCCCCCTCCTCTTCTCCTCCCCCTCCTCCTCTCCTCCTCCTCTCCTCCTCTTTCTCCTCCTCTTCTTGGTTCTCTTCTTCCTGTCCTTTTCTTGCCTTCTCTTCTTCCTTCCTTCCCTCCTTCCCCTGCTCTTACCTTGAGATCCATCACTTCACCCTGGAAGCAGCCTGGCTTCATGGGTGCAGGAGATGGGTGAGCTAGGACTTGTGCAACATTTACTTATTTTTCCTCAAATGCATTCTACTAGGGGAATAGCCTCTAAACACCACTAATTGCTTTCAATATTGATCAGCCCCCACACACCGGCTCTTCCTATCTTCTGAAGCAAATCTAGACCCAATATTATTTCACATTCCTCAGGTTCAAAATGATCATACCCCTAATCATCAAAGTTTCTTCTCTTGACAATAGGGTCAAAACTATGGATTTCCTCACCAGAAATAATCACTCACCTGCTTGCACTTGGTCTTGAGTACTAGTGCAGGGGGGAGCCATGAAACCCTGTGTTAAGAACCCTGGTTTGAATTGAAGTGTCATCTCTGGGCTTAATTCTTGGACCTCCTTTACTCAGAAAGATGCTGGGTGGGCAAAGACAGCGTAGTGTTGTACAGCAGGGCCTGAAGCAAAGGTCTTTGCAAAGATAAATTCAAGTCCATCCTTCCTCATTATTTCCCTCCGTCTCTGAGGAGTCACTTGCGTGACTACGAAACCCTAATTATTACTTTCATTGAAGGTGGAAGTAACTCAAAACCTTTAAAAGTAACGCTTATGAATATGTTATAAAAAGTTAGTCTGGACTTATTGAAGTAGAAAATACTCTCAATGACTATTAATGAAGGGATATGACACTAGATACAGGGTTACAATACCAATGAACCAAAATTGAGAAAGATAAATTTTATCAAAAATGATTAAAATAACGGATGCTAATATAATTTTTATATGTTCCAAATTTTTAAGAGACATGAAATCGCTTTGGAATTCAAGGTCAGCAGATTACCTGTTTAAATGCCAGCTCAGCTCCAGCTGTGCCATTACTAACTTCCACGAGCACTGAAAAATCTATGTGGGGTCTATTTCGATTTCCCAATTTTGCTCTTTCCAGGAGAGAGAAGTTAAAAGGTGAATCCATCACCAGGTTGGTATTTAAGCCCATAATCAAGATGATCAGCATAACATTTAAGGTACAGGCTGCTGAAAATAATTGATAGTCTTACACACAGGCAATCTCATTAACATAGGACGGAGATTGCAGGCACGTGTCAGAGAGTCAGCACAAAATCCACTCGGTCAAAATTCCTGAAAATTGCATCCTCAGGTAACTAAGGAGATGTCTTCTTTTCAGGGGCTGGGGAGCGATTGTCTTCCTTCTGGCCTGCTGCTTTCACCCTGGTGGTCCCTGCGCCCGCTCCTCCTCCCTACAGCCTAGGCTCCTCTCGGCTTTTAGCAAAATGGAGATGCTGGTCAGCTCATTGACTGCCACTGAGGAAGTCATTGCTCTCTAGGTGATGACCTCACACTCCTTTGGGGATCTTTGTCTACTTTCCAGTGCTCTATCCTCTTCATTTAAAAGGATTACGGATAAGCATGTTGACTTCTGATGTCTGTGTATCTCTCCTTCTCTACACATACACACACACATGCACACACATACGCATATGTGTGCATACACTCACGTCCCCTCTGTTTAGGCTGAGAGTTACATTAAGGAATGATGTATAGCCAGCATTTCTAGATGTTTCAGTAGGAGGCTTTTCAGTTTATCTTTAGGCTGCTGTCTTTCCAAAACTACAAGGTTGGCTTCATGTCCTTCTCTCTCTTCACAGCAATTTCTAGAGGATTCTAGGCTCCTGCCCTATGCTACGGAGATGACATGATGACGGTCCAGATTTTCCCTGCCACAAATCCAGAGGGAAAGTGATGCCCCCTTGTGGTAGCTTTACTAACACAAGAAAACGAATTTCACTTTACCAGAAGCACCTGGGGCTTCACTGGCACACATCTGGGCTGATGCCCCCTTTGAGCTCCCCCTTCTGGTTGGGGATGGTATAGACCACGTGGCTCAAGACCTTCCACCTAGGGTGGTGTCCTAAACAGCCCAAGCCACATGGATAACTATGAACAAAAATTCAGTGTTGTTGTCCAGGAGCAGGGATGTGCAGAGTCACTGTCAGACAACATTTCAATTTCTTTTTTACTCCGACCCAGCTCTGAGTCTATTGAGATGTATCCAATTCTTGTTACCTCAAAATAGGGGCTTTGCCAAATGTGAGGTCAGCAAATGGGGATCAGGGAAAGGATATTGTTTCACAGTGGGTTTATTTTTATTTTGTCATACAGGAGATGAAAGCCAGGGCCTCTGCATGCTACATGCTAGGGATTGTGTTTCCCCTAAAATAAGACCTAGCAGGAAAATAATCTGCCTAGAAAACTAGAGAACCTCAAATGCTGGTGCCAAGGCAGTGTGGTACAGTAGAAGAGCATTGCAGAGGAGAAATAATATATGGGGTGCAGGCAGCAAGCCTTCTCTCTGTGCCTTTATATTCCACCCAAGCCTATGGATTGGTGCCATTTATACCCAGGTTGGGGCTCCCATTATTCACACCCCTAATCCCAGTATCACAGTCCTAATCCACATGCACATGCCTAATCCAGTCACCTTCCATACTTCCCAGCTCTGAGCCGATGAGGCTTTTTGGGGTCATCCAGATAGGAACCCTGACACAGTGTTAAGGGCCTATCCTCACCTTACAGAGTAGCCACCGGAGGTGGTAGCAGGGGTCTCTGGGTAAGGAGTGGTCTATGATACGGACTTAAAAATCTTTAGAGCCTAAACATCAAGATAGACATCAGCGAGTTTTTAACACCAGGAGTCGGTGATACCATTATAAATAATAGCAATACCATAGTTACACAGCAATTTACCATTTACAGGACATTTTTGCACTCATTTACATTTAATGGCATCTGTAAAGCTGCTATGAATTTCATTCCTAGCAGCAGAATCCCCTGCAAACATATCCAATAATCTAGTGATTTGTGGAAGTAACAGCTTGTTCCAAAATTAAAATGCTATTTTACCACGTAAGTAAATATGTGCTTCAAATTACAGGACCATGACCCAAAATTTTATGTACAAAGATATTTCTAATAACAAGAAAATTAGGAACTACATGAATATTGAACAGTATTAGAATGTTAAATAAATCATAGTGTATCTATTGCATTGCATTGTGAGTGGATGATTTTTAAGTGATGCTCTCAAAAACTTCTAAAAAAGGAAAAAGTTCATCATACACACGTGATAAAAACAACAACTTAAGAACCTGAATAAACCTGTGTTTGCAACAATTAACACATAGTGATGCCTAGCATGCATGATGGGCAAAGTAACATTAAAAACATTTAATAATATTTACCAACCAAACAGAGTAGCCACCATCTATTTTCAATTGGTGTGGTCTGGCCAAGGGGTTCGAAGTCTTTATCCTCAAAAGTTAACAGTGGTTAGATTATGGGGGCAATTTATCTTTTCCTCTTTTCATATTTAAGAAAAACTTGTCTTTCTCTGCTTTTTACATTCTAAAATAAGAGTGCCAAGAATACACTAACATATCATACTTTCACTCATATGCAGTGTATCTACCACAGGTCTCAAAGGAATTAAATTAGTGCTTAATAAGTGATAATGATATTTATGATTTTGAGAGGCACTGGGGTTGAATTCAGGGCCTTGACATTAAGCTACATCCCTGGCTCCTTGTGCAAATTTTTATTTTGAGACAGTGCTTCATTAAGTTACTGAACTGTTCAAACTGGACTTGAATTTGCCTGAGCCTCCAGGGGCTGGGATTATAGGCAGACACCTCTGTACCCAGCAAATATACTTAATAGTATTCAGTGTGTGTTGGCATTTAAAAGTCCTTTGGGAGACAATACCCGGGTGCAGGCCTCTGATCTGAATGGAAATTGCCTGCCTCCTCCCCGTAGTCCTAGCCATGAACTTTGTACCTTTATTCCCATCAAACAAGGACAGGAATGATCCTTGGCTGTCAAGGCTTCGTGAATTAAACAAGTTAAAGCACGCAAAGCCCTTAGATTGGCACAACGGAAGAACTCAGTAAAGATGAGGCGTTGCTGTATTTTGGTGGAATTATTTCACTTCGACACAGAAACATCTACTACTAAGGAAGTCTCAGAAAGAGACCTGGGCTTGGCCATCAATAAGGCCCTCAAGACCTGAGCATCCAGGGTGCAAGGTGGAGACCTTCATCATTATTTTCCTCCCCTGCCTACCATTTCCTGGCACTGTGTAGTTCAGATTTTCCCCTGAGAAGACCTCCTCCTACCGACTCTGTAGTGTGGTTAAACCCTTCCCCCATGAATTTCACCTGCTCTGCCCTCCTGTTGCTGTTTCAGGTGACTTACAGAGTGTGTTGGTTGCATGGATTTCCATGATGCATCGCAAGCTCTGTCTCCTTCATAACACGGCTGCAGCGAAGTGAAATCCGTCTGCTGGTTTGCAGTTAACAGGTGTGAGGCTAATAGGGTACTAACCGAACCTCGAATGACTAATTAGGAACCAGGCGAGGCTTGTGCTGGCAGTGTGGATGGTGAACCCGACCCGTCCAGTGAACCCCGAGTGGTGGGATTTAGAAAAAGGACTGAGCTCGCTTCGCCCTTTGCAAAGCGGTCCTCTGTCCTTCCCAATTTCCTAGGCAAGTGGCAGTCGCTGGGAAAGAAACCCGGATCCCTGGCAGGTAAAAGGATGGTGAGGGAAACTGCTGTCCCTGCCCCTCAAGTTGGGGAAGGCGAGAGCGGGTGGTCCCTGAGCAGACAATCTCAGAGCGCCGGGGTGCATCCTGATAATTTGAGAAGCTGCTAATATTTATGGAAATGGGAATGTATTTAAAATTCAAACATATAATTTCTACTATTTTCAACCTCCCATATGTGGTATCACCAAAAGAAAATTTTGAAAGCAGTAGTGGGAAAATACTGCCCGGGGAGAAAGGAAAGTTATGGTGAGAGGCTGGTTTCTATAATAATTTATTTCACAATTCGAGCAAATTCCTTTCCCTAGGGGAGTATTTGACAGAGTAATTACACTGGGGAGCAGTCACTGTTTTGTTTCATTTTCTCTCTCTTTTTAAAACTTTCTTTGTGAAGCAAAGTGTTATAAATCTTCCTGAAAGAGCAATTTAAACAAGATATGCAGGCTGTGAGATATTGTTTTATATGTGCGTGTACATATATAATGGAGATACAGTGATTCATTCATTAATTCATTCACTCATTCATTCCCCAGAAGGACGTCAGAACAATGAAAGGAAGAAATTAGAAGTCCTTGAGGATAGACATACAAGGAAGTACACCTTTGCATCATGGGAAGAAACCAGCAGCAAAATCCATTGCCCTGAGCTCAACTTGGATCGTACCAGACCAAGTTGTAATGATCTTATTAGTCATAAAGCTTTTTAAAAATTATAATTGCACATATAATACAAATTTTTAAGCAATGAACTTCTACAAATGTTTGTGTTTTAGTGTTTGATCACCTGACAGTGTAGACAATTGGCTCTAAGGTAGAGGGATTTGGGAGGTTTGTGTTCCTCTCAGTTTTTTCCTGTGGAATTTAGCAGCTGCCTAGTTCTGGTTCTGGTTCTGGCTCCTTCTTTCCATCCTCAGGGGCCTGGAGATACTACAGGCTCTTGTAACCTCCAGTAGACCTCTAATATGCTCAGTTGCACCAAGGTTTGGGGTCTGATACCTCTGTTCCTCCTATGAGTATGTGTATCTTTGTTACTTTTCTCATTGCTGGGATAAAATGCCCAGCACCCAAAATAAAAGGAGGAAAGGTTTATTTCAGCTCATAGTCTATAGCGGTTTCAGCCCATAGCTGGCTGGCTCCAAGGCAGGGTGGCATGGCAGACATGCACAGGAGGGAGAAATAGTTCATGGCAGGCAGGAGACAGCAAAGAAGTGAGAAGCAGCAGGCTGCCTTCTTTCTGTCCCTTTATATTCCACTCAGGCTGCAAGCTTATTCATTGATGCCACCTGTACCAAGGATGGAGCACTCTTAATCCCAGGACCCCACCCTTAACCACAGCACCCACCCTTAATCCCAGCATCTCACCCTTAACCCTGACATCACATCCTTAATAATCCTCTTCACACACCCTACTCCAGCCACCTTTGAAGCTCCCCATCTATGACCACACGAGGCTTTGGGGGAAAATCTAGATAAAAGCTGTAACAATTTGTAAATGAAAAGACAGCACAAATTAGAGAGATGAATTCTAGGATGAGAAGAAAGGTGGAGTTTGATGCACGACTCTTTGTTCATGAGGAACACGTATTTCAGAGAGGGAGGTTTGTTACTGTGGACAAAGCACATCCACAGTGCTCACCTGCCACATCTGCAGGGCGAAGGGATGCTTGCAAAAACGAAAGCATTGGCTGTGTATCATTTAATAGGCCTATGATCCCAGCCCTCTAGGAGGCTGAGGCAGGAGGATTGCAAGTTGAAGATCAGCCTGGAAAATTCAGAGACTGAGGGAGGTCTTGTCTCAAAATAAAAATAAAAAGAGATTGGGGATCAGTTTAGTGCAAAGGCCCTGGATTCAGTGCATAGTACTGTAATTATATAAAAATTAAGTCACAAAGAATTTAAAAAGTAAGAGAGAGAATTACAGGCAATGGGAAAATAAGAAATAGTAATTTGATTCTAAAGGGGAAGATTAACACTTCAAATGGAAATTAAATCATTTATTATATTATTGCTATTATTTTTACTATTCTAAAAATATGACAAGTAGAAAATTGAGAAATTAACCAAAATATTTCCCATACTCCTTTCCTCAACAGGGAAATTTTATTTTTTAAAAATGTGTGTTTCCATTGTCTCACCTTATAGATTAGGACATTAATATTCAGAAAAGTTAAGTGGCCTGGTCACAATGCCATAGCACATAGGGAACACCTCAAGTGAGGGTACCGTTTTAAGGAAGCCCAAAGGAAAAGTTTTGATAAAAACTTGTCTGCCAGCCTCTGTCTAGTGTAGACTCGATGGTTGAAGCTTTCTGCTGAATTGCATTCTCTCTGTCTTACTTAAAAGGATGAAAATTGTAGAGCAAGCTTTAAAAGCAGAGCAGAGTGAGAGGCGGGTGTGGAAGCACATTCCTGTAACCTGGTACTCTGGGAGGCTGAGGCAGGAGGACTGCAAACTGGAACCCGGCCTAGGCAACTCAGTGAGGTCCCATCTCAAAATAAAAAATAATAAAAAGAGTCAACTAAGGATGTAGCTGAGTGCAAATACCCTGAACTCAACCCCTGATGCAAAAACAAAGAAACAAACAAAAACCAAAAAAAAAAAACCCAGGCTGGACTTGGATTCCTGAACTAAAATGGATACTATTAATGGTTTTTGTCTGCATGGTTTTTCCTCTTAGATGAGAGTGGCAGCATCTTTTTTTGTGAAAGCAAATGTAGAAAGGAAAAGAAAAGAAATGCATTTCTGAAGCCTTAACAGTGGCCTTCTAAGAACTAGTGGAGAAATCCAAGCTTGAGGAAGGAGGAAAGCCCAGACCCTGGTCCCTGGGCATCCAAAGCCCATGCCCTCAGAATGACTCCAAAGCTGGGCAGTCTGGGGGTGTCACCTCACCTCCTGCTCCCCAATCCTGGATCTTGCAATTCAGTGTCTATTGGGCTCCTTTTTCCTCTTGAGCTCAGATTCCATTATCCAGGGAGCTGAGCGCAGTGTGGACTTTCCTGGCCCCTTAAATAACCCTGAAAAATACTCCTTGGATATTTTTAAAAATTGAGACGACCTGAATCATTAAAGAATAAAATTTGGGTACTGTAAAGTAATAGGTTATCCCCTGCTGACTCTCCAACACTTGTTTCAGGCTTGTTGCTTTTTTTTTTTTTTTTTTTTCTCGTGTGAAAATTTAACTTTCTTATGACGTTTGCAAACTTCTCACTTTTGACTTGAAGCTCGCATCTGACTCATCCATTTATACCCTGCAGTTAGACTCCACACCTGCGTCCTGGGCATTCACAACCAGCAGTGCGTACATGCGACCGCAGTGCTGGTGTCGTAGGTGTCGGTCTGCGGGTCTTCAAGGGGTCTGGCTGTGTGCAGAGGTAGAAGGCCCGAGGAAAGTCCTGCTGATTAAGCCCTCTTTCCTTGCCACATGCCGTGATGACCCAGAGGTGTGGTCCCGTGGCTGTGCTGCACTGCTTGTACGACCCAGGGCCTCTTGGGACGTGAAGATACAACAAAAATTGTCATCTGTCTCCAGTGTCAGCCAGGGTTGATTTCAGTCAGGGCTTTGTTGCTCATTGCTGCCTAGCTAGCTATAGGTTTTCTTGTCCTTTTGAGCTTCTGGGACCTCAGTGGAGGAAAGGGCAGCTTCCGGGCTAGACAGGCTGAACAGAAATTCAGGTGTGAACCCAAGATGATGCCGGCACAGTTTTGGAGGTTAGAAGAGCGGGGTGTTCCCATAAACACCCTCTGGAAATGGTTACATATTTGTGACCACCACAAAATTACTAGGAAGGTCTCACTTTTTGCATATGTGAACCCCTCTCAGATTGGCATCCTTTCTCTTTACAGATGCCCACTGACTGGTGTAACGAGAATCTGACTCAGTGTTGGGCAAACTATGGCCGTGGGGCTGAATCTCACCTGCACCCCTGTCTTTATCAGACAGCTTGAGTGGAGCATGGCAGCACTGATTCTTTAACCACACCTGACCCTTGTTCTGAGAGGAGGGAGGTTTGGTCCTGCTGGTCCCTCCTCCTCTTGGGGCATTTGGGGGCCAGTGGCTGCTCTACTCTCTTGATGGAGCTGTTCTTTGGGGTCCCCCCATCCCCACATTCCCTAGCAGCACCAGCAGCTTTACAGCTTGTCCTAGGAGGGATGCATCGTGGACACTAAAGGCAGATCAGCAGAGTGCATTTGAAATCTGTGGGTGCCTCTGCTCAGGTCCTGCTACATGAACAACGTACTAGAGATTCGGCTTTACAACAGCAAAAGCTAAAGACATCTTTTGCTTTCAGGTCTCCTTCCTGGTCACCAGGAGGAGCATTCTCAAAATAGAAGGGATGCAGAGAACTTGAGGGTCATAGGACAGTTTGGGGGCTACAGATTAACCCTCCTTTGGGCTCACTGGTGGGCTAAACTGAGCTCTTACCCAGCCTGGAGACCAGGAAGTCCTTCGGGCTAATGACAACTTAGTAAAGAGAGCTCTTTCTGCCTGCTTTGTGAGCTAAATATGAACCAGATCTATTTGACTACTTGGAGACCTCGTTGGTCTTTTTCCGTGTAGAAAGCTCCGGAGCCAAGTTTGGAGGCTGACGCCCTTCTCCTGATCATCGCCCCTCAGCCTGGGAAGAAGGATGTTTCCCATCCTCTCCCTGCACCCTGGCCCCTCTGCTTCCCTCTGCCTGCTTCCTGTGCTTGTCACTCCTCTGGGCGCTCTGTTCCTTTGGCCAGGGCTTCCCCTCAAGCAAACCCTCCTTTCTCCTTCAAACCTCCATCCATCCTCCATCTCCCCTGCTGTGAACTTTGGCTTTCCCCTGACAGACTCTTTTCTTCCTGTGAGCTGAGAATATTTCTTTCACCCCATTGTAGCCTCCATCAGATGGTGTAATTCCATTTTTATGCCTTGCTTCCTTAGACAGTGGGCCATGTCCCTTTCATTTTTGTGTCCCCAGTTCCCGGCTCAGTATCTAGCACACAAGGAATTGCAGAGTGATCCGGCATCAAGGTTACACGGCCCAGTTAGAAGCTGCAGGACCCTGGCTTGTTTCTTCACCTCTGGAAGCCTCAGCTCCTCTGCTGTCCGGTGGGAGCTGTAACAGTTCCCAGCCCTGGGATCATCGTGGGGATTAGATGGCTGAATTAGGTTCAGGATTTACTGTGGCTCCTGACATTGTCATGATTTAGTCAGTGTGAACTGCTGTAAGCACTCCTTCCCCCAAAGTACTGAGTAACTCATAGAGTAAACAACAGGACCAGGCAGCACAGAGGTGACCAAATCGCTCCTTCGATAAACATGGGCTCGTGGAAACCACCGACAAAGATGAGAGTCCGTCCTAAGTGGGAAAGTGGTCTGTGGCACAGGGAGGGCCTGGCTTCTCCCAAAGCTATGCCTGCTTTTCTGGAAGGCCTTCTCCCCACATGGGCAAAGTTTGGAGTCTCTGAACTTTCTTTTTCTTCAATCAGGTCAAGCAATTGCGGACAGGGAGGGAGGAACACCAAAGGCCAAAGAACGGGCCTCACACCCAGCTCATTAATATCACCAGCATCCTAACAAATGGGAGGCTGGAGAGACAGACCGAGCGGCCACTTGGTCACATGGTGGGGGTCTGCCCCGGGGCCCTGCGCACATTGAGCAGCCGGGCACAAGTGCCATCTATATTTCCCCGCACAGCCCCGGCCCCCACTGCCCTGTCAGCCTGCTGAGCGAGATTGGCCGCGACTCTCGGACTTCGCAGAGAAGATTTATTCCCCAAGACTGACCTACATGGACGCATGTCTCTAAATTCACAAAAGCTTGAGTTTGATGGCAAGCAACAAAAGGTCAGAGGAAAAACAGGCACAGCATTTAAATCAAAATGATGAAACTGGGTAATTTCATTAGCAACAGTTGTATTTACTGGAAGTCACAGATGGTGCAGTTTAGCTCGTAGCCAAGTTTTTAGGACAAAATAAGAATGAAGAAAGAAATATTTCAAGGGAGAGGTGGTTAAAAATTAAATAGGCACCAGATGGCTCAAGACTGTCTTTCCTATAAATTTGGTGAACAATCCAAAGGCTTTCTGAATGGGATTAGAGTTTGCAAAGGAACTTTAAAAGTAATAAACAAGGCCTTTTAAGAGAGTGATGTTAAGTGTGGAGTTATGTTGAGTAGAGGTTACAGTTAATTATATAACCAGATTTTACTTAGCTAATTGTTATGCATTCATTCATTTATTTGCTGTTTGTTGAGACCCTAATGTGCTAGATCCTGTCTCGGAAATCATCTGTTAACAGTGCAAAGTAGGGTTACACTTTCCTGGAATGCTGGAAAGAGTCTTGCTGAGGCTCAGGGGAAGGAACTTCAGCCCTGCAGAATTCTTGTTTCGCTCTGGGACGTGTGGTAGAAAATACTCCAATGATTCCTTACCTCATAGAGATTAAACCCCAAACTTCTCACTGTGCAGCTGGCACTGCAGGTTTTCTGAGCTAGGGCTTCTCGAAGGAGTTACGCATCAGGCTATCAGGGAGACCTGGCTTTCAGCAAGAACCCAGTGGTGCTGTTGCATGCTAGGGACGGAGAGGTGCTGACCCAGCCCTTCTCTCTGGTCCTCCTCACCCCTCCTCTGCCCGCTGTGGGGTTGGGCGCCTTGCTGCTCCCTGAACTACCACATCTCATTCTCTTATCTCTTTCGCACATGTTCAGTGGCTGCTTTTGCCATCTGATCCTGTTTTTGCCCACATCTCAGCTTAAGAAGCGTTGCCTCTGGACTAGAGCATCTTTCCTGCTATGACCAGACTGGACCATGTGAAGCCACTTCGAGCACTCTGCCTCTGCCTGTGGCTGGAGGGGGTCTGCTGTGGGGCTTTGAGTAGAGGAGAAACAAGTTATGGCATTTGTTAGCAGATGTTTATAATAGGGATGCGATAGTTTTTGTAGGACTCTCCCTCCTGTTGAAATAAATTATCGACAGTAAATATCCACAGCCACTAAGGGCACTAGAAAGTAATATATAGCAGCCCAAACTGGAGGCAATTTAACCTTGGAGACTAGGCAGAGGTACGGGGTGAGGCCACATCATGAGGACATGCCCCGGTCTACAAGATTACAGTGGGTTAGCTCAAGCAGGAAGCTACACTCTCCATAACCATGCGGGCCAACAGGAAGGAGCAGGATACACCAGACCTTGAGGACCAACCAATGTGCAGATGAGTTTTTCTCAATTCCTTCAGTGACTTCTGAATTCTGCATATCCAAGCAAAGATTCCAGGATCCCAGAGGAATCATGAGTGATCAGAAGCACTAGGTGACACCTGGGGCTTTCCATTAATGCCCCCGAGAAACCACCCCTGAGAGGACAAACCACGCTTGACATCAGCCTGCCCAACAAAGTCTGAAACAAAGCCTCTGCAGGTTCACAGTGATACCGGTAATTAAATGTCTGCAGGAACAAAACTTGACACTCTTTGGTGAAAGATCGACATGCTGAAATAATAGAATTTCCCCAGCAGAGGAGGCTGGGAATGGATGTACTACAAAGTTTTATATTTTTATTTTAATTGCTGTTTAATTGCTTTCTTAAACATTAAGGAAAAAAATCTCGATTTTTAAAAATAGTTTCAGATTAACACCACACTGTAAGTACTTTAATTGTCTGGTTCTAAAACCCAAATAAAGCCACATAACTAGTGCTGCTTCCAGCCTCTCCAATGTCTATGTGTAATGCAGGGGAAAACCATCTACTTGTCTTTGGGTCATTATTGTATTTTGTGCACAATTTTAGCTCTGTCTCAATTTAAATGCTGGAATTCCACTCTAGTGCTCAGAAATTTTATTATAGATATACACGATGTTGCTAGTATTTTGTTCTTTCAGTTGCTTGAACTCTTCTGGCCAGTGATTCTTTCCTGCTCTAATTCAGACACTTACTTTTAAGGTCAAACCTTAGACCTTGTTATTACTAAAAACTACAATGCCTCCAATAATCTCCAGTGCGAACTTCCGTCTGTGACTCCGCCTTCTCTTTTTCCAGTATGCACCCTTTATCACACCGTCTCCAAAAGCTTTTCATCTGCTGGCGTGAACCTACATGCATTCGGTCTCTTCTTAACTTTCCTCTTTTCTTGCCCCTCCTTTGCCTCTGTTGTCTCTCTCCTGATTTTTGTTTCAGGCTTGATGAGCCACAAGCCCAGTTAAACCCAATTCTTGATCTCCCCCAAGCCTCTAGCTTTGCAACTGGAGAAAAACTCACAGCCAGGCGAAAGCTCCAGGACCCCTCATGGGGTCAAGGGCATAGCTTAGTGGCAGAGCACTTACCTAGTATGTGGGAGGCCCTGGATTTGATTCCTCACATACACACACGCATACACACACGCGCACACACACACATGCACACGCACATATAGGGACCCTCATGGTGGGTTTCTCGCTGGCTCTCTTGAGATAGCTATTTCTCTCTAAACTCTTCAGACCTTTTCTGCATCCTTCCACCCAGACTTTGCTTCCTATTTCAGTGAAAAATAAAAAGTAAAAAGAAGGTCTCAGCAAAGCGCTTGTAGAAGCCCACCAGCTCATGCACCCCCATCTATTCCATGCTTGCTTCCTCTGCCATTTGGTCTGATGCTGTGGACAAAGCCGGGCACCCCTCACCACGCCCTGCCCTACCTTTCTGGGGCAGCAGTCCAGCACCTGCTTCTCCCCTTCCCTCCTGGACCTGCAGCTGTTCTCTCTCCATGGGCTCCTTCCCCAGCCGCCACCTTAAAATTCTAACTCTCTGCCCCTCTCCTCAAAAGCTCTGTGTCTGCCCCTGTGCACTGTAGCCCTGGGGCTCTCGTCAGGCATCTGATAATCTCGGGAAAGGGACCATGTCTTAGGCCCCTGGTGTGGTGCCCTCTGGTCCGTTTCTTTTTCCGTTAAGTAACATTATTTTTTGGCGGAGCTATGGGTAATCATGATTTTCTTCTTTTTACTTATTTGTTCTTACTAAATTTTCTATGATGAATATGCAATACTTTGGATAAAACGGGAAACAATAAAATTATATAAAAAGAAACACCATATTTTATGAATAATTTACAATCAATTGCATTTTTATAGCAAAAATTGGCAGTGGGCTGCAGCGGAGTGGGCAGTGGGACGGAGGCCAGTTCTGCTCCTGATGGCTCTTGCGCAGCCTCTTAAATTCTCTGAATTTCAGATTCCTCAGCTGTGATGGGGGAGGAACTGCCGTGCTCCCAGCCTTCCTTTCAACAATGTTGTGAGGATCTTAGAAGAGAAATGGATGTGAATATACATGGCGGCTGTGGAAATCTAAGCCCTTAATGCTCCTGACCCAGATATTTGTTGTGAGCTACAGGCTAATATCTCTCCTTTACTAATGAGGGAGCAGAGGTCCCGAGATGCGGCAGGTTTAAAACCGCATCAAAGGAGAATACTCACAAGACCGGCTTTCCGTACTTCTTGGCCAAGTTCTTCTCTGTGTCCCAGTTTCTTCATCTGCCCCACTTCCAAAATATCTAGGGAGATGAAGCCATCTTCCTCCTATCAGAGAAGTTTGGAGGACAGGCTGGACAAGAAGGGGTGCTCTGAAGCATCTCGGACCACCAGATGCTACAGTGGAGATGTTGGCTGGAGACCACCGAAAGTAACTGGGCTGACATCTGTTGGAGAAGGTGTCTGCTGGCCACATGTGACCTCTGAGAAGAGTGATCTCATAGCTTTGCTGTGTGCTGAAGTGCAGTCTGGGATCTTTGACAGAAGGGCTGCTTTGGTGTGGGAGCTCTGACTTAGGTATAGGCAAAACCTCGAGTATTTGTGGTTATTGTTTTTCTTCTCATTTTTCTTTGTCTTTCTTCTCTCTCTGTATCGCTCTCTCTTTTTTTCCATTTTCTTCCACTGACTAGGTTTGGATTTTAGTAAGCAAGGAATGGAAATCCCACTGACAACTGAGAGGGAATAAATTTAGTGTATCTTCTGGACATGACCCAGTCCCTGTGTTAATCATCTGCTTGGCTACTTCCCTTCCTTTTATGTGATCTTAAACCCAGCTTTGGAGCCTCCTACTCCAAGGTCTGATGAATTAACCCTAGGACCCACTGAAGAGGAAATTTACAAAGCATCAAATTAGGGAATGAATTCCTGTGTGGCTCAGCCCTCTATGATTTGGATTACAGCTTGGGCCCAAACTCCTAGGAGGATACTCGATTCTTACTTTGTTCACATTATCACTGCCATCCTTCACACACAGAGAAAAGCATGTCTGTGTTGCACCAAGGATGTTCACTGACATTGTGTCATTTGATTATCTGTATTGCCTTATACAGCACGTACTGGCTCAGTTAAATCTCTCCGGCCCCACTGCACAGGATGCATGCCCAGGTGAATCCCAAGTCAGAAAGTAAGAAGCCCCTGGGCTGGGATGAGAACTAACTGTCTGTAATTCCAGAGTGGAGCTCTTCCCGCTGCCCTAAGCAGTTTTTCCAAAGCTTTTCCCCTAGAAACTTTCCCTTTACAACACTTCCTCGTCTCCTCTTGCACATCAATGCAACAGTTTGCTTCTTCAACCTTCGTCTTTGCTTACTGAAAAGCACAAATATTTAAAACTTTGTCCTCGAGTGTGCTGGGATGCTGACCAAATCCATCCAGACAGGACCACCTGTTCTGTGATGAACGGGGGAGTTTCATGGGAGAGGAAATGTCTCCTCCCTGCAAAAGGCTTAGAAGTGACATGTTGGTTTTCTTAATAATTGGATAGCTAGAGTTTTCAGGGAAAGAGTCTGAATCCAGGAAGTACAATCTAAATGTAAATGAATGTTTACATGGGTATTTGCAGGGGCTCTGGGGTTGGAATTTTGATGTGGCAGTGCTTCCTAACGCTCAGGGAGCTGCCATGGGAGGCGAAGGTGTAGAGAATCACTCCTTTTCCCCGGTCCCCTTAGGGACAGGGAGAAACCGATCAGCTCTGGCTTCGGGCCCTCTGCAGGCCTGTTAGAGCTTGCTGCACTCAGCTGATGAAAACACAGTAATGGAAAAGTGCTTATTGGGCTATAAAGGCAGTGACAGAAATGGCCCCTGGCTCTCAGTGGTTGCAGTCCAGCCGGACTGCCCTTAGGGAACTTGTCTTCTGTCCCCCTGACCTTTGTCCTCTTTGTCCTTGACCTCCCTGCTGCACCTCACGCTGTGGGCTCAGGAAGCCCAGGGCGCAAGGCTGCAGCCCTTGCTCTTGGCTCTACCTTTCCTCCTGGAGACAGCTCGTCTGTCCTCTTGGCTCCAAAGGCCCCTCTCTACTGTTGTTTCTCCCCCAAGATGGACTTCTGGTTACAGCATGTTCCTCCCCTCTTCTCGAGGATGACCTTGTCTCCTCGCAGGTGGAGAACACAGGTAACACTGGGCATGCCTCTGAGAGGGCAATGGTGGATGCTCAAAAGTGGTTTGTTTGTTTTTTAATTCACATAAGACCAAATTGAACATTCACTGTCAACAAACACATAAAGGCAGATAAGGAATGATTTTTAAATTAGCATGTTAAAACAGATAATGTAATCTTACCCATGCTACTATAACAGAAAGCCACCCACACAGTAAATTATAAACAATAGATGTTTGTTTCTTGCAGTTATGGAGGTTGGGAAACCCAAATTGTGGGCCAGGGCAGGGTCTCAGGAGAGCTCAGAGGCCCTCACACGGTAGGAAAGGCAGAGGGTAAAGGCAGTGTGAAGTCTTCATTTTATTCCTGTGGAAAGAACCCCATGAGCCAGGCACCTCCTAAGCCCCTAAGTCTTGATATTATTGCACTGGGGGTTACACTTCAGCAAGAATTTTGGAAGAGACACAAACAATTGAACCACTACAGGTACAGAACCACTGCCAGGCTAAAGGCTGTGGGAATGGAACAGAAGCGTTTGCTTCTTAGGTGGGATGTCAGTATTCTCAACTTATGTTCTCAATTCAATCCATCCAGTTAAAAACTATTTATTGGGCCTCTGCTATGTGCCAGGGAAGCTGTGGACCGGACACTAAACCATGACTATAAACCCTCCGGGAGGTGATCTTCTAGGAGCAGACAGGCCAACAAGGGCACAAGTGGACAGCACACTGAAGCAGGGATAACTGGACTATCCCGGGAGCAGAAGGAAGTGCTGTGTGTTGGTTACTTTTCTCTCTCGTTGCTGATCCAAAATACCTGACACCCAAAGTTAAAGAATGAAGGAAGGAAAGGTTTATTTAGCTTACAGTTTGTAGAGGTTCTGAGTCATAATCAGTCCCCCCACTTCCCCTTTCTCTCTCTCTGTTCCTTGTTTGCCATGGGTTGAGGTGCTTTCTTCTGCCACACCTTCCTAACATGCCACTTCTGCTTTGGAGCCAAATGACCATGGACTAAGGCTCTGAAACCATGAGCCAAATAAAAGTCTCCTCTAAGTTGCAGGTGTCAGATGCACTGCCCAAGTGGCTGATTGTCCCCACCATGTGTTTCATGGGCTCTCTGGGTGAAATGGGGACTGTTATCCCTATTTGTACAGAGGGAACACTGAGGCTCACCCTCTTTCATTCCAACCAGCGGGCCGGCAGCGTGCAGACCTCATGGAGATATCTGACTCCTTAGCTTGTGAACATTTTGCTGCCTTCACTGGGTGGTTGCAGGTAAGACCAAGTCACATTTGGAAAAAGACTTTTCAACAGTGAACTTATTTTTCTGGCATGAAACTTGTAAGTTTTTATTGTGGAAATTATAGCTAAATGCTTGTATATAAGAACATTATATGGTCAGTAAAAATCACACTGAAAGGGTTTTCATGATACAGAAACCTGCTGTGATATAATGTTAAGTGAAAAAGCACGTGTCCAAATAAAAAACCACAAATTAATCAGAATCTTACCATTCAGAGCAACACTTAAAATTTACCAAATTTCCTTCTAGACTTTCTTTTATGCTTCTCTTCTTAACAGCTGAGATTGCATTTTATGTGCAATTATGGGCCCTAATGTTACATTTGGACCTTAAATGTCCCCAAAGGCCATGTGCTAATAGCTTGACTGCCAGCCTTTGGCACTGCTGAGAGACCATACAGCCTTTGAGAGATTTGGCCTGGTGCAAGGAAATAAGGTCATAGATAGATGTGTCTTTGAAGGGATCATCGGGCCTTTGGCCTCTTCCTCACTCTCTTTTTGTTTCTTGGCTGCCATGAGGGAAGCTGTTTTGTTCTACCATGTGCTTCTTGCCATGAGGTTCCATTTATTTATAGTCTTAAAGGCAACACGGCCAAGTGGCCATGGACTGAAATCTCTCAAGCTTTGAGCCAAAATAAAACTTTCTTCTTTACTAGTCATTTATCTCAGGTGCTTTGACATGACAGAAAGCTAACACATGTGCTAGAAGATTAGAGAAATTAGAGAATTTCCAGTGGATTTTTTTTCAGCTCAGATACAGCAAAGCTGACTCTGATTTTCAGAATTGTGACTCATCTTCCAGATTCTTTGCCTTTTAGTTGGAAGCAACATGTGTTTCAATAATGTCACCACTGATGGGTTTAACACAATGCTAACCTATCACTGAGTGAAAGTATGGGTCTGGGCTGGCGGAGGAGGAGATGATACATAAGAAATCACTACTTTTGAGGACCTGTCATGAGGCTTGGGGCCAAAATAGTGAATAGAAGCAGTTGTAGGCAGGCGCCCCTGCCAGGCTGTGGTGCTCATGCTGGCAGCCCCCAGGTGGGTCTGCAGAGGCAGAGGCGCTCACAGGTTTCCTTCCGGAGTGGGTCACGCGGTCTGTTTGGGCAGAGCCAGCTCCTTCTGTAAAGAAGTGCTCCTTGTTGCAGAACCTGAGACAGCTCGCAGCTGCACCTCCCGGGGATTCTTTTCCGTGTCCCAGGCACTACGTGAAGCGCTGCCCAGGAGCTCCCTCATCCTCCTTCCACAAGGCAGTGTGGCTTAGTGGTCCACGACTTTGCAAAACCCAGCACAAAGCTGCTCGCTAGTGGTGTGACTTTACACAGGAGATGCCACTTCCCTCTGCCTGCCTTTCTTCAGCTGTCATATGGAGGAAGAAGACATCCACCTCCCTGGTGGTTGGGGTCAGACACACAGGTGCAATCTTTCACCTTGTGATGGACACCGAGCACACTCCGTGCACAGCAGTGAGATCTTAGGATGCGAAGCCCCATTCCCGGTAGGTGCTGTCTATGGAGCCTGAAATACACAGAGGCAGGCATCTTTCTCCAAGTCCCAGGGACTGACTAGGACTCCTGCGACTGCATTCTGAGCTCTGTGCCTTGTCTCCCGGAGGGGATTTTCCGCGGGAGATGGAAGCTCCTTCAGGCAATGCCAGCCCTGTTAAATTTTGTATGCGGTCAGGTTTGGGACGATAAAAGTGGATCCTAAAAAGGAAGTGGGAGGCTAGAGATGCTAGTTTGACAAAGTCCCAGGCAGCCGTGGAAGAATTCTCATGGCCACCAGAGGGCAGAGAGGCCACCTGGAGTCTCTAGTCTTAGGTAAGGCAGAAGAGGGGGAAGCTTAGAACCAGCTCCATCACGGGATGCTACCTCCGGCCGCAGCGGTGAAATGTGTGCAAAAGGCCACAGTTTGGTGAGAGAAAGTGCTGTCCTTGCACTGGTGTCCCGGGGAGATCTCATGGGGCACTGGCCAGGGCAGGAGGAGCCAGCAGGTTTCGTTTCAGCCTTTCAGTTTTTCTCAAGTCAAATTGAAGTACTGCACATCAGTTCAGTTCTCCTCTTTCCCCTAATAAGAATTTCACGTAGTGGCCATGCAGCCGTCTGTGTCACTCTGTGAAGCACGCGGCCACCTATCTTTTTACCCCAGGGTATCAGACAAACCCTTGTTTCCCTCACTACTTCTTTTTCTCATCTTGTGTTGTTGCAGTGCGTCTGTATGGATGCAGAAGCTTCTGGCGGATTCATTTTAACGGCTGTGTAGTATTTCATCCATCCTGTGAGCAATCTCTAATGAATCTGACATTTTCATTTTGTGGATCTATTTTAAGTCATCTAGCAGAGAGTATTTTTGTGTGATTCTTCTTGAGAATACGTTTAAGAATTTCTGGGTTTGATACCAAGATTGCCCTAAACTTTGTAGCAAAATTCTCATATAAATTGAATACAATTATTTTTTCTTTTCCTTTTCCCCTAGTTGACAGAAACTTTAGGTAACATAAAAGAATTGAGAAGTTTTCTTGTGGGGAGGAAAGTTTGATAAAACTCAGTTCTAAAGCTATTTGCATTGGTTTTCTTTTTAGGTAGGATAGGTGTGATAAATTTGGAATAGAACAATTCTACACTCTTAAATTCTTCCACAAAATTATTATTCCAGCTTATACTGATGCCAGCATTGTCTGAGGTTGTTTCCTGTATTTTCTCAGATAGTGGTATTGTTGAACTGGATGAAATCTTGTAGTTCTAAGTTTGTATTTCAATAATTACTGGGAACATTATATTACCCTCTTTTATGAGTTGTGTGTCCATATATTTTGGCTACCTTTTCTAGTGGTATATGTGTCTTTATGTTTTATTTATTTAGTTTTTTGAGACAAGTCTCACTATGCAGTTCAGGCTGGTTTTGAACTCACTATGTAGACGAGGCTGGCCTCAAATTCACAAGGATTCTCCTGTCTCAGCCTCACAAGTGGTGGGTGTGCATCACCACATCTGGCTATCTTTATCTTAACAATTTCAGGAATTCTTTACATAGTCTGCATTCAAATCTGTATCACCACAAATAGCTCCTTTCAGTCTGCTAGTTGGGTGTTAAACTACCCTTTGGAACTCAGCAATTTTAATCTTGATATATTCAAATTCATTAATTTATTTCTTTACGATTTTTCCTTTGTGGGGGTCTTCTTTAAGGAATCATTCTTTACCTCAAGGTCCTATAGATGATCTTCTATAATTTATTATAATTATAAAAGCTTGGGTTTTTTTACATATTGACATTTCATTTATCTGTAGTTTATTTGTGTGTGTGTGTGTTATGATTCAGAGGTTCAATTCAATGTCTGCCACACAGAAGGTCAGTTGTTCACTAGAAATTTAACTTATTTAATGGTTATTGATTTATTTAGATGTTCTAACTCTTTCGTGGGTCCATTTTTTGTATGTTCATATGTGTCTGTGATTGTGCATACATATATCTCTGTATCTGTCTGTCTATCTCTTCATTTATACTTTTCCATGCTACTTTGGTTTTTGAATTTATAAGAATTCAGCTTTTTTCATGGTATCCTCTTGTATAGTATAGTTAATTCCCTCTTTTTATTAAACTGACTTGCTGGAGGTTTTCCTTTTTAGTCACTAAAGTACAAGCTTTTAGTTTGGGACATCCATAATATGTTTTTTTCATTAAATTTCTCCTTTTATTGATTCACTTTTATTCTCTTTGGGTTGCATCCATTTTTCTTTCTCTTAATTCTTGAAATAAATACTCGACTCAGTTATTTTCAATATTTAATAGATGAATCTCAGACTGTAAATTTCTCTCTAATGCTTGCTTTCATTGACTCCCATAAATTTGATATATAGTGCTTTCATTGTTGCTCTGTTACAAATATTTCATAACCTTCCCTGTGGTTTTTTTCTTTAACTCATAGGTTACCTAAAGGTGCGATTTTTACCTTTTTGTGCCTGCTGTCTTTTTGTGGTTTGCTGTTAGTGTAATGACTCGGAAGTCAACACTGTTAGATGTCGATTCTGTGGGGTTTCTAGGGTGACCTGCATGACCTTGGAGGCGGTCACCTTATCCTTGCTCTGTATGTGTGTGGCTGGACCACACACCCTGTGCTTGCCTGGTCCCAGGATTTGTGTCATTATTAGATCAAGATGGATGTTAGTGCTGTTCAATCCTATTCCTTTGCTAAGTTTTGATTTACTTGATTACTAACAAGTACGTGAAAGGAAGTCCATGTACTGTTTTGATTTATAAACTTAGTGAAATTCTTTCCTTTTGTCTTTGTGTGAGGAGCACTGACAGGTGCCTGTTATTGACTGACGGTTGGTGTAGCTAGCTCCTTGGTGGATTTCCCTGTTTATCACCGTGGTTTCCCTGCTCTGTGGCAAAGAGAGTGAGCATTCCGTATTTTGACTCTTGAGTTGGGGCAGGTGACCTGTTCTAGAGGATGAATTGTGGAGAAAAGTGCCAAGGGTCACATCTGGGGTATTTTCTTCACCTCCTCTTTCTCCTGGCATGATGATCTTGAAGGTTGTATGTTCCAATAGCTAAAATACAGAGACAGGTGTCCTGATACTAGATTTAACATGAGCTTTTGATAAGTTGCCTGTTCATACCTTTCCCTCCAATATTTAAGTTCATCCTTAATTTCTCCTCCCTTATTATTGTTACTATGATAGGCAATCAATAGCAGCCAATCTTATTTGATTTATATATGAGTTTGCCATACATTTGCCTATCATTATTTTTGAAGGCTTTTTTTTGGACTTTTTGAAACAAGGTTTCTTTATGCAGTTCAGGCTGGCCTTGAACTTATTTTGTAGTCCAGGCTGGCCTCAAACTCATAGCAACCCTCCTGCCTCAGCCTCCCCAGTGCTGAGATTATAGGTGTGTGCCACCTTGCCTGGCCTCAAAAGCTTTTTTTCATTCTATGTTCACTTTCTTTTTAATATGATTTTAGTACCTCTTTTTAAAAAGTGTTGCATGGTAAGGTCTCTCAGTCTATTTTGGAAAATGCCACTTTTGGGTTATAGCCTAGGGAGATCTTATATTCTGTTGTCCTCTAGAATCTGTTTGTAATGGTTAAGAAGCCTTCAGTCAGCCTAATTGTTATTGCTGGTTAATTTCATTTTGTCTACCTGATAGCTTTTGAGGTTGTCATTTTAAAAGTAGTATATTATTATTTTATCCTTTTCAGAATTTTCTTTGCTTCTGTAGTGTGAGAATTTCTCTGTAAAATTCCTGAGCATCATCTCATTGAATATAAACTGTTTGTCATTTTTCTCTTCATGTTGTAGAGTTGCTAATGCAGCTGTGTCCCGTAGCTTACCTCCCCACCCCTATTTTCTGTAACTTGGTTGTATTCTGAACAATTTCTTTGTACATTTTCTTATAATTCGCTTTCTCTCTCGATGCATTTGTCTACTTTTCTATCCAACTCTCTCATTGTTTTTAGTTTTACTGGCTGCATTTTTTCTAGATTTCATATTTGATTCCTTTTCAAATCTTTTCTTTTTCACCCTGCCCTATTTTTGCTGTATAACTTGCGCTCCTGCTGTTACCTTTTGAACAGGTTCAGATCAAGGTTTTGTGGAATCTGAGGCTTATACATTTTAGAAGACCCTTTTTAAAGAAAAAAAAATATACAACTACAAATACAAAAGTATGTACAGTAGTAAATTATTTACTTAGAATAAGAAAGTACAGCAAATTATAGATTCAAAAAAGCTGACAAATACCACAAACATCATACAAAATCCAGAAAAAATAAGATTTTAAATAATTAACTGCTTGACACATCTCTATAGTTGACTTCTTTCTTTGCCAAGCTGATAATATTGTATTCTAAAGATAAAACAGTTCAGTCTTCTATTTAGCATATTTGATCAAAATCAACTTTTTATTATTTTGTGGTTTCAAAAATTAATTTCTGTTTCAGTATAGTTATTGGCAATATCATAGTTTTAGTATTGTTACTTTGGGGAAATTGCTATCAATTTTTTTCTTTATGTGAACATAAGAATTGAAGGAATTGTGTAGGTAGGACCCTCTGCGCTATACAGTTAAGATTGTTTCCATCTTTTTATTTGTAGTTTAAGGTACTGTTGACCAAGTTTGTGTGAGG
Source organism: Cavia porcellus (assembly GCF_034190915.1). Lineage (NCBI taxonomy): Eukaryota > Metazoa > Chordata > Mammalia > Rodentia > Caviidae > Cavia > Cavia porcellus. Next base: position 2,653,534 of record NW_026947521.1, on the reverse strand, counting down.
ATGGGATTTCTGGCCTCATATCCTCATGACACAACCTAGACTTAACCATGAACCACAGAAATGCTTCCACTACATCTGGGCTACATGTATCTCCAAAATCTCTAAAAACATCGATGGGCATTGTAACACCTTCAAATAAAAATAGAAGAGTGATGGGGAAGTCAGAGTGGTGAAAACTGGTGATGTGAAGTGACATTGAATTATCTTTTGTGAATTTTGTAGAAAGCTTGGACGTATGTATATTGTTAGAGCCTCTCCTAGATCTTGCGATGAGCCTATGCCTATGAGGGATGCCGAAGCTCTTTACATCCTGAGCTCTTTCAAATTTTTTTCATCTCCAAAGCATAACAGTTTAACTGATGGGTTTTATCTTGTGTTATCAGTAATACTGGATTAGAAAGTCAGCTTCCCGGGGGGTTGCCTTCTGAGTGAGCCCTAGGAGTCTATGGTGGGTGGTTGCTATTGCCAGTGGGTCCTGGGTTCCAATCCATGTTTACACTACGGTGCCCGTTAGCATGGGGGATACACCACAGGCAATCTTCAGTGTAAATTGTGTATTTCAACTTTACACATCTACCTAGCATGGACTGGGGCAGCCAGCTTCTTGTCTAGTACCTTCCTTTGCATTTCTCAGGCAGTGAGTACAGCTCTTCTAGACCTGCTACAGGGTAAGGCTGTGTTATGGGTCCTGGTAGGATCAGTTCTATCCTTCCAAACCCAGAAGCTGCGGGGCTGTCTCCCCAGCCTGCACACAGTATCTTTAGAACTTAAATTAGGTCCAAGATTCCCATGGGACCATTTTAGCTTCAGTTCTTGGTCATCAGACTGACTTTGAGTTTTCTCTTGATTTTTGTCACCGATCTTGATTTAAAGCTCTACTATATCCAAATACAGTAATTTTTGGTGAGATTTTATCTGATGCATTCACACATTTGGAATTGAGGAAATCGAGGTAATTTAGTTCCACATTCCTTGTGCATCCTACATGACATTTTTGCAGGCCTTCTAGTGACCTACAGCATGGCTACTCAGCAGGCACAGTTGAAACTTCTTGCCTATGTGGAGTTTGATTTCTAAATGTCAAAATCATTTTATTTGGAAAGGCTTTCTCTACTATATTGCATTGGGGTAATAACAAAACCTCCTCCAACGTCTCTTTTTTAAGTTCTCCCATGCTATTTTTCAATTATTAGAACACAATTTCTTTCTTATTCACTTTTCATTTCTTTACATAGAGAAAATTCACCCCTTTGGCATATAGTGCTAAGAAATTGGACAAGTTGTATGATCATACCACCACCAGCATGTTTGTGATATGGAAGTTTCATCACCCCAAATGTTCCTTCACCCTTCTTTGTGATTAACCCCACCCAGCTCTTAGTCCTGGCCCTTAGCAACCACTGATGTGTTCCTCTTTCCTATAGTTTTATCTTTTCCACGATGTCATATAAGTGGAACCAGACACCATATAGCCTTTCCTGTCTGGCTTCTGTCACACAGAATATTGTACTTGAGATCCATCCATTTGGTCATCTATGTATCAATAATTAGTTTCCTTTCTCTCGTCTTTAGAAAAAGGATTTTAACGAAGATTTCTCACTTGTAAAGCTAATTATGACACAAACCTTAAAAGGTGAATAAGCACTGCTTGAGTTTAGGAAATAGTATAATCCTAGAGCAAGTTGGAGGAATGTGGCAATGATGTTGGAAATGCGGGAGATTTGACAAGCGTTAAAAGCCGGTTTCAAATGCTAAAAGTAGCAGGAGCCCAATAAATACACATTTGATACATGAAGCAGGAAAAATGGAAGCTCTGTGACTCTTGCAGTACTCCTGAGCCGGGAGCCTTCCAGATTGGTGATTCCTGGTCTAAAAGATCATCCGCTTTTGATCTCATACGTTGCGGCTTCTATAATAGTTCTCTGGTGTTGGAGTGGCCAGACTTTGGCAAGCTGTCCACCTCCTGGAGATGTGCAGCAACGAACAGAAAGGTCACACACTGCAGCCTCTCACCCACTTCTCAGTGACTGGGGAAGGGTCTTCCTGCCCGCGAGCACACACCTGCTCCAGCTTGCCTGGTCACATGGTTCTGTGAGCACCAGGTTCCCTTCCGTGAGGTGGCTGTACACCTGTGTCTCTTAGCAGACAGGCACGAAGGTCTAGGGCTTGAGCCAAATTTCTCCTGTGGAGGACTGTGCAGCCCCAACTGCAGGTGACAGGAGGTGAGTGCACCTCTGAGCTGGGGTGGGCCCTGGCTGGCAAAGGGGAGCTTGTCCTGCACCTGTGAGCGTCCTACTCCAGCCAAAGGATATGAAACATACATTAAACACAATCTCCTTCTGAAGCAGCTGAGTGCAATTCTGGAAGCCATGTGCTGGGGTTGCAGGGGGGTCTTGTTATGTGATGAATGCACTTTGCATCCCGTATTGCTCAAGAGGCAGAAGTGGGCAAACTCTTGGTACTGGAGAGACCCCACCTGTCACCTGGTCTACCCACCCAGGTGTCACTATTGCTGCCACCGCTCTGTCCGACTCTGTCTTCCCTCTCCTGCATCTCGTGAGGCATCTCGTGAGGAAGACTGTGCCTTCCCTGTCCATTGCTGGACATCCTTCTAGCATTTGCCTCCATGGCACAGGCTCTGAGCTATAAGCCACTCCTGGTGTACCTACTGACCATTGAAGCAGAGGCTCTGGTTTTGTCTTGTGGTTTATAGTTGTTTGGTGGCCAACTTCGTGATGGACACAATTTTACTTAAAACTCCAATGCTTGGAATCTTTTTTATGTTTGAGACAAAGTCTTGCTAAATTGTCCAGGCTGTTCTCAAACTTGAGATCCTCCTGCCTCGGCCACCATGTACAGTGCTGAAATTATAGGTTTGTGACACCCTGCCAAATTTCTAGGTTTTGCTCCCTGTAGACAAATTTTTTGTGTATAAGAAAGACTTGCTTTTCTCTCATTTTTTTTTGTTTTGTATAGGACTAAGTTTACTTGCTAGAATTCTGAAAATAATTATGGAGTACTAAAACTTTGGTTTTGCAAAGTAAGATTTTTCATCAAAAGTTTGAGTCAGGGGTGTTCTTAACAAGATGGGCTTTCTGGGCATTCCTTGTACATGCCAAATTTGTTCCCATCCAGTGGCCTTTGCTCTGGCTGCTATCCCTTTTAAGGCTTTAGAACAACATGAGCATCAAAAATACCTACGTCCAACTAGGGCAAAATCTGTTTCTCCTGGTGTTTTTCTGTTTGGTTACATCTTTTCCATTGATGCTAATGTGCTCTTATCAGCTCCTTTCAGAAATAAGAGAGAGCTGGATATTACTGAAACCAACCTCATCTCTGAGAGCCTGGAATGCGTGATATCATGAGCTTCTTTCAGCTGTTCTTCACTTATTTTGGGCTTTGATCTACTTGCAGGAAGAATATTCAGCAATTTAAAAATTTGATTATATGTTTCTGTGAACATCACACAAATGACTGTATACCTGGACTCCATGTCCCAGAGTTTATTTAACCTTCTCCTGCTTTGGAATATTTAGAATAAAAATCCTTTTCTTTGGTTTTTACCGGCCCATAAAATAGGAAATCCAGTCATACGTCGTCAAGAGATGACCCCATTTGCTAGCTGTTGTGCATTAAAACAATTGAAAGCCACAATCCTACCATTCGGAAGGTGCTCATCTGTGTTTTAGTTTAGAAATTTAAACTGTGGCTCAACAGTGATCAAAAACACAAACGGTATTTAATGAAAGAAATTCATAATACAGTTTAAGTATGCACTGAATCTTTTATTAAAATATCTTGGTTTATTAAATGCCATATTTAAGGTGGCTTTCCAAACACAGTTTTCATGCTGCCTGTGCCGCCGTGTGGTGCGTGAACCCATTAAAAGAGAGAAATATGCTTCCACAGGGTGGTCCTGAACCTTGCAAACTGCCTTTGTGTTACTGGCTAACAAGGGCATCGCCGTGGAAATCCAGACCTGCAATCGGCTGCAAGTCAAGGAAGTAAGTTTTTAAATGCTGACACCGGTCATGAAACTGATATTTTATTTAGGTGTCCTTGCAGCATGGAGCTCTTGGAAATCATGTTTATAGTCTCCATGCAATAGAAATACAAGCAGCAGTGTATAATTTGGCAGGTAGTGCCCGATTTAGTTGTAATAATTCACAGCACCGCTTCGGGGCTTCCCTCTTGCTCCAGGCAAAAACCTGTATTATAAATTATCGCTCACAAAGCTGAATTTGACCTACCAGTTGATGCATAATAAACTGACTTAATTCTGAATATTAACTACACATTGTGGCCTAAAGGTTTTATGCTCGCTAAATGTAACAATAAATTATACAAAGATCTTCCTCTTGGGTGTAGCCTAAATATAAATAAATCCCCAATCTTATACTACACCGAAAGACTGGTTACTATAGAGACCAGAGAGAATATATTAATCTTAAATAATATTGCTGAATAAAATAACTTTACACCACCACTAAGTACCTGAACTAATTATGGAAACTTTAGGGAGAAGTTTCACTACTTTAATAAACCTCTTTCCCATCTGCCATATTTCGTTAGTGATAAATTGAAAAGTATCACTTTGCTTCTTCAGTGACCTGCATCGGTAAAATGATTGAGTTTTCAAAAGTACTCCCAGATCCCAAGCACAAGAACCAGCCCATGTATGTGATTAACAAATATCTTTCAGTGAATGAATGGGAACGAATATGACTTCATGTAGTCTGCTCAAAGGAACATGTATTTCTAGATTCGGGTGTTTTGCTCTGCAATTGATTTGCTGTGTGATAGTAAATAAATTGCTTAGCTTCTCTGAACCTATTTGTCTGGAAAGGGATATTGGTGAGGTTAGAGATCTGTGAATGGTTGAGACCACAGTCTAGGAAGAATTTTGAAGATGAGCATCACTAACAAAGATGTCTTACACAGGGAAGAAACTGTCCTAGCAGGAGGGTGGGCCTTGTTGTTGTTTTTCCTCTATGTGACCCCACCCTGTCTGGTCACAGCTCATGGGACCTTGGGTAGATAGATACGTTTCTTTTGAGAATTTGAGCTGAAAGGTGCATAACCTAAAAATAGATTCATAGATTTCCCTGAGCCCTCAAGAACCATGTCCTTCTCAGAGCTTCATTCTATTTCTTGCCTGGGATCCATGAGCAAGCTATTCCTGTGTGGTGCATGCAGTATCCTGATAAAATCAGTCCCTTCCCCCAAGTTATCTCAAATGGGATTCCACAGCTGGCAGCCCATCAGCTCCAGGCCACCCCTATATATGTCCCTTCCTCACCCACTTCTCGATCGCCTACCAAGTTTCTCACTCGGGAAACTTTAAACCAGAAGAGATGGGGAGGACAAATCCAAAAACTACGACATGAGTAAAAAAGGCTCACATAAATAAGAATGTAAGTTGTGGTTCAACTGATAGAGCAGGGAGAAATAACGCCCGCTTCAGGGTGAGGCGGGTAGATGAGAAAAGTCCAATAGAGGAGGTTTCTGAGTATGGATTCCCCTTGCAAATTCAGTCTCTATTGTGCCGTAAGCCCTGGAGGTTTCTGAGTAAACACGCACGAAAACTTCTCCTGGAGACTGCCTCTGTCCTCAGAATTGCTCCTCAAATGACCCTTAGATACCTCCCTCACCTAAGTGTTCAAGTCTGAACTCTTCTGTTGGAAACCACCCCAGGAGCCCACTGAATTTCCTTACACACTCGTGTCCACCTCTGCTGCAGCACCGTCCAGCCCTGTCCTTGATCATGATTGCTCCTGTCTCTGTACCTTGGGGGATGCCAGTCTGTCACCTTGACCTGCAAATCCACTGCTCGGTTACAGATTCACCTGAAGTGCCACTTCCGCTGAGCCTTCCCATAATCCCTTTGGGTAGCAGAATTAAACTCAAATCATTACGAGTTTACAACATGCACAATACCTGCCAGCCCCATGACTCCGTGTAAATGTGGAGGGTTCTCAGAAAGCACCCTGGAGGCAGGAGCAGGTCCTCTTATCTTCTCACTGTCAGTGCACAAATGGACCTCTTGGAAGGGACTTAGAGGAGGACTGTAATTGGCTTGGGATGGAGTCAGAATGAAACCTTGTATAAGGGTTAAGATTTCAACAAGTAGCTATGGGGCCCAGGGACAGAAGAGACAGGAAGGTGGAAAGCTTGGCACAGATTCAGGGGAGCGTGTGCATCCAGTTCGGCTGGAACAAAGCAGGAATAATGAAGACAAAGAAAATCATGTTGCACAGACCTTGAGGATCCTGTTGTGAAGGATTCTCACTTTTAACAACGTGCATTTAATTTTGTAGGCACCAGGAAGCCACATCTAAGCGTCTGCGCACAGAGGCCATGGGATGAAAGCCACAAGGTGAGAGGGTGACCTGGGACCGGAGCTCATGCGGCTGTGGGAGCAGGCCAGCAGGGTCCCTGTTATTTCCATCTCCTTCCCTGTTCCTTCATATCTCGCTGTTCACTTTTTAGACAAATTAAAAACAGAGTCATCCATGGTAGCCTCTTTTTCTTCTTCTCAGGAGTCAGGGGATTCAGGGGGCTTTAGGCATCTGACTGAGAACAACGAGTGTATCACCTGCCTTCGATGCCCCATGCACATTAGTTCATATTTAGTAACGCCGGGGAGAGGGCGTTGGTTTGATCCCAGGAATGATCATCAACCTGTGCTATTTTTGCTGCAGTTTCGGCAGCTTAACAAGAACACCGGGTCTCTGTGTGGACCAGGGAATTGGAAGGTTTTACTTTCCCTTGGTGGCTTTGGTTTCCTGTCTAACTCTCCAAAATCAACAAAATGCAGAAACCACGACCTCCAGGTCTTAGTTGTCTTCCTTCACAAATACCTTTTTCTCTTTGAAGGCTTCTTTGATTCTTCCCACACCCCAAGTAGAAATAAGCCCACCTGATTTTATTAAACTTAAAATTGTGATGACTTCAAATTACTTTAGGTGTCTACTAGCCTGAAATCTCATGGACAAAATCAGGGCTTCTTTAATTGTATTTTTTTTTTTCAGTTCTAGGAATTGAACCCAGAGCCTTTGCACTGAGCTACATCTCCAGGCTTTTAAAAACATTTTTAAATTTTGAGACATGAGCTTGCTAAGTCACTGAGGCTAGTAATCTTCCTACTTCATTTGCAGTCCTCGTACCTCAGTCTCCCTGAGTGGTGGAATTATACATGTGTACCCCAATCCTGACCTAGGTGCTAACTATTTTTTAATACCTTAATAACCTGTGATCCCTTTGTTTCATGGATGTTCATGTATTTTGCACAGACAGGTACCACTATCTTATATTTGAATAGTACTTACTATTTTGTGTAGATTTCTTATCATGAAAGGATGCTCTATCACCCTCATTTCTATTTTGTAGATCAAAAAATCCCAGCTCAGAGGATTTGAATGGTACAACTAAGGTTGTACCAAGTGACAAGGTAGATACCAAAGTCTCTTTCCTCTTCCATGTTCATAAATGTTTTTTCTCCTACCCTTCACTACCCCGTGCTCTCTGATGAATGAATGAATTTGAGTTTTATTTAGGTATTTTTAAAATTACATGATATGTTTGTGGGGGAATAAGCTGTTGAGATACCATCACATTCCCTGCAGGGCCCCAGTGAGGCACACATGATAAGCTGTAGAGTGCACCATGGTGAGGGAGAGTTCCTGGCTCTGTCTGAAATACTTAAAATTCAGCCGCTAACCACAAAGACTACATCCTTACTTCAAGTGATCAGCCAGTAATGATCCCAAGCATTCTGAGTTTTAAAAGTCCTTACAATGGCCCCTTTAAGAAAGCAAAGAATGAATAGTCTTGATTTCATTTGTGAAGGATCGGTTTCTCTCATTCTGTGAGTTGCTCTGCCACTCCTTTTGTCCCTTCAAAAATCTTTCCTGGGCTTGTGTTTCTTTGGGGCTGAATTTTAAAGTCTGCCTATTCTGGGCATCCGTTGGCCCCCAGAATCAGTAAGCAGCAGTAGTAGATCCCTGATAACAGGTGCTCTGGAAGCAGTCACTGTTACTTACCAGATGGGCAAGGGCAAGAGAGAAGGGCAGGATTTAGAACTGAAGAGGGCTAGCATTCACCAACACTTAGGGTGGGAGATTTCTCTCATCATGGGAAGATGATACGGCATAAATGGGTATCTAAGTATGTGTGTTTGCATATGTGAGCATGTATGCGTATGTGTGTACCTATGTCATCCACTTCCGAATCAGTATGTGTAATCTCACTTTGCCCCTCCTAGTCAGCCCCAAAACCCTCTGGTTTTCCTAATTAGCCTCCAACTCTTGTCTTTTCCATCATTCCTTTCCATCTTGGCCCATTCATTGGAGGATTTTGTATTTTTGGCATTTTTCAGAATAGGTTGTTTTCTATTTAACTGCCATACCATGGAATCAATCGATCTTCACTAAGTCATCAGTGATTTCAAGATTAACCCATTCTATGTGGATGGCATTCCACAGCCATGAAGGAGGAGCTGAATTTTCTTTCCCATGGAAATATTCCTAAGATGGCTCTGTTATATTTCCTTTTAATTATTTGTGTTTTGGAGTTCTATTTGGATCTGTGAGTTTGCTAGGGCTACTATGACATAATGCCAAGAAACTGAGTAGTTTAAACTACAGAAACTTTGCAACCCTGGGGGGAAGAAGTTTAAGGTGAAGATATTCTCAGGGACAGGTTCCCTTGGAGCATGTGAAAACAGCATGTGACCCGAAGTACCAACCTACCACAGTTTAGGGGGTGATCTTCCTGTTTGAAGAGTCTCCCTGTAGGCCTCTCTGGCTTCTAATAGTCCCTTCATTGAGTCTTCTCCTGTGATTTTGCCTTAACTAACTACATTTGCTGTAACCCTATTTCTAAAAAAGGCCAAATTTTGAGAAGCTAGGAGTTAGTACTTAAGTATTCAGGACTTTTGTAATGGGAAAAAATTTAACCATATAAAGGTTACCCTTGTAATCTTAGTTTAACCTCATAAAGGTTTATTCTCGGATCACCCCCAAATTCATGGCTTTGTCACATACAAAGCATACTCTCTATTCCAATTTCCCCCAAAGCCTTGAACACTTTTCACCAACTTTAAATCCAAAAATCTCATCCAAATAACAGCTATGTTGGCATGTGGTACTCAGAGTGTGTGTTATGTTTGTGTCTGGATGTTCCCTCAAAGCCTCATGCAGTCATGGGGAAGGAGTGGGCTTTTCAGAAGTGGCTGACTCTCGAGTTTGTGATTGATTCATGGTTCAGTGCTGAGATTAAGGGTTTGAGTGCCACAGCTGCCCTAGGGCAGGTAACCTACATACAATAGAAAGGACAGAAAGAGGCTTGTCCTCTCTCCTTCTTGTTGCTTTTGCTGTCTTCTGCCTCCATGAACTGTTGCCACTCTGACATGCCACTCTGCCTTGTAGCCAGCAGATTATAGACTGGAACCTTTACAAACTGTGAGCAAAGTGAACCTTACACTCTTAACTTTGATTATCAAGCATATTGTCTCAGCAATGAGAGAAAAGTAACTAAAGCAATCTGGTTCATCTTAGGTCAAATTTGCCCTCTCTGTGAACTCATGAGTTCAGACAAGTTATCTGCTCCCCAAGCACAATGACAGGCCTGGTATGGGACAGATATTCCATTCTGAAGGGGAGACACCACAAGGAAAATGGGTCAAGAGTCCAAACCAAGCCTGAAACATCACAGGTCAGCTCCTCTGAATTTGAAGGCAATCCCCTTTGGCTGGATGCTCTGCCCTCTATGCCCACCAGGGGAGTGGTGCAGTCATCTTGAGAGGAGGAAGTTACTTCTCACCCTGAAATCAAGGAAATGGCCCCATGCTGAGAGTTATGCTTTCTCCACCTACCTGAACCCAAGCAGCTCTCCAGGCCTGTTAACTGCCTGTAGAATCTCAGAAACTGACATCTTCCCTTGCTTTATCTTATCTCCATCTTCCATACAAGTTGGTAGCATTTTTGCTGATTATGTATTAGATTCACAAGTCATGTATGTAATCCTGACGGCGACCACTATGCCCTGGATGTTTTCTCTGGAGCTCACTTTTTCAGTTTTTGTAGTATTTTTAGATGGGTTATGAATTTTCTAAATCTTCGAGTCCTGGCTTCTTTTTTGTTTTGTAGCTTCTTCTTGAATTAAGAGCAAGGTGAAACCAGGCCACAACCTGAGAACTTTGGTTTGACATATCCTAAATTAAATACCCAAATTCATTGCTTACCAGTTCTATTTTCCACAAGCAGTAGAACACAATTCAGTCCAATTCTCCACCATTTTATACCAAGGAGTGCCTTCCCTGTATGTGTACAATGACCCTATCTTCCAATAGGGTCTCATTCTGGGGCTCTGATCATTAAGACTTCAAAGTAAGAACTTTGGAGGACACAATTAAACTCATAATACCTTGTTAAAGTTTCAGTGCTCTGGAAGGACTCAACTATCTCCTCATGCAAGTTCTAAGTTGTGTTTTCAACACACGTGTCCTCAAATGACAAGCTAAGTATCAGAGCAATCAAGGCACCTCAGTGCTGTAGAGCTAGTTTTATGGCTGCATGAGTGTGTATCAGCCCTATGTTCTAGCCTACCTCAGTTGGAAAGTGTGGGATTCTAGTCACTAATGATTAATTTCCTTTGATACATGAGAGAGTGTACTAGGCTCCTAATAAGTGTTAGATAATCTTTAGAATCACCCTGCAAGGTGCTATATACCACTCCCATTTTTACAGGTTATAAAATGAGGCTGCTGCCAGGTGTGGTGGTGCATGCCAGTAATCCCAGCATTCAGGAGGCTAAAGAAAGAAGATTGCTGTGAGTTCAAGGCCAGACAGAGCTATATAAGCGAGTTCAAGTCCAGTCTAGACTGCATAGTAAGACCCTGTCTCAAAAGAGGGCGGGGGGGCGGGGAGGAAAAGACAGCTTAAGAAACTTGCTCAGAACCATAGAAAGTTCAGAGACCCTCACCTTACAGTGTTTCAGAGACTTGTTGTTGGAAGGCTGAGCCAGTCTGGAATCACCTGACATGTGGTCTGAGCCTCCTTGGGGAGCATATCACACAACTCATCCCTGTGGGGGTGTCAGATCCAGATATACACAGAAGCATTCTTACTTGAAAATAATTTATAGTTCTAGCTGATTCCCCAATTCATTATGACGTCTTGTTTCAGTTACTGTCTCATTACTCGGGCAAAATACCTGACACCCATGAGTTAAAGGAGGAAAGGATTATTTTGACTCACAATTTGTAGAAGTTTTAGTCCACAGTTGGCTGGTTCCAAGGCAGGGTGGCATGGCAGAGGAGAAACAGTTCATGGCATGGCAGGCAGGAAGAAACAACGCTCAGGGGAGTAGGGGGATCTCTTTCTCTCTCCCTTCCTCTCTCTCTCTCTCTCTCTCTCTCTCTCTCTCTCTCTGTCCCCCTTCTCCTCCCACTCCTGACCTCTGCCTGTACCTCTGCTTCTCTCCGAACTATACCTACAGTGACCCACCAAGCTTCACCTCCAAACATCACACCCAGCTACAAACCCACCGGTAGACTAATTCAATATCACACACCCAAGATCCAGTATTGCATCCCCATGATTTAGTCACCTGCCCAGAGTTCCTTGACTTTGAGTGCGCTTTGGAGAACATCTAGATATAAGCCACACCGCATTAGAGATCAGACCCATGGTCTGCTGCCATGGTCCATACCCTGGTCCCTGCCTGCTTGTTCTCTTCAGTTTCTTCCTAGGGATCAAGATCTGGTTCTGGAAATCCTGATTTCTGGTTAGGATTCTGCATCTACTTGGAAGGCCCAGCTTAGAGTGGGCTTTGCTGACAGACATGTGCCACTGCCTGTTTGAACAGATTCCCTGTAGACTCAGCTCAGCTTGGATCACACCTCAAGCCTTCTCTGTCCTCCTGGTCCTCATGGAGGATCCCTCAGGAGGGTGGGGCTGGCAATCAAGGGAAACTGCAACTGCTGGGTAGTTAACTACTTAATTAAATACATTTGATCACCTACTATTCCAAGAGTCTATGTTACTTTAACAATAATGAAAACCATGTCATGATCCCTGCCCTCCTAAAGCATTCTGGTTTAATTCTGGTTCCAGTTAAGTCCTCTGTTTTAAAGATGCCTTCACTGAGATCTTCCTGCACTTTACAGCTGTGGGAGCACATGACAGAGGCTAGAATAAATATGCAGGACAGAAGCCCGGAAGAGGTGAATATGAAAATTATCTGGCTTCCAAAAAATTCCAGATTATATTCAGACTGCATTATTCTCATGCACATGCATTTCAAGAGCTTTGCTGGTAAAGCGGTGAGATCCGGCCTCCATGCTGTCCATGGCAGAGGCCACTACTTGGAGATAACCTGTAGGGGAGCACATGGCATTGGTGCTTGTCATATCTCCTGTGTGCTCCAGAACAAAAAACTTGGTCATCAAAAAGATCACGGCAGACCCTTGTCACACATCTTTACCCCTTTCGCTGGCAAACCACAATGAGTCTCTTACTCCATCAAATTCTTCTAAACAGGCTTTCGTTCTATTTATAAATGGCCTGTACTACCTCCAGGGTTAGTAAGCCCATAAGTTCCTACCTGCTGTGAAAAGTTATATTTCTTTTCAATTTTCCCCTAAAGGATTCCTTCCAATTTGGAGTCTGCTCCCTGGGCCTCATGTGCAGGGTTAGCCCAATAAGGTAGCACCTGGCTTTTCTCTCCCCTTCCTCGTTATATTTGGAGACTTTGATTGGGTTGTTTCTGAGTCCTGATCTTTCCTGGGTGAGGGAGCGGTATCCTATAAAACCTTTCTAACACAGCTCAAGCCGCCTACCCTTGATCACACTGGTTTCCCTCGCAATGGGGGTGCTCAGGTGCTTAGAGTGATAGAAGGGTGGCCCCCAGGACAGCAGGGGCCTCCCAGGCAGGACCCCTCCCACACTTCTTTTCAGTGATAATGAAATCTCTTGGCTGTGTCTCCCCTAATTCTTACTCCCCCAGGTAGATTCCTTCTGCTTATCCTATAGAGAGTTTCCTCTGGGCTCACATCATGTACTGCCATCCCAAACTCCTGATTTGAGATTGAAGTTCTGAGGAGGGGCAGCCAGTCAGGGAGAATCTCTTGATGAGAGCTTTATTTAATGGAAGGACCTGGGTTATTAGAAACTCTGGGGGGAAAATTTACCCTTGGGATGTCTCACCTACTTGAGAGAAACTCAGATTTGAAAAGAAACATTGTTGAGATCAGTCAGAATGAGCTGGCCACCTGGCTGGAGAGAAATGGCCAGGAGGCAAGTGGTGAGGACTGAATATTCTGCCTTGAATAAAGTACCGGCTCCCCGGGGTTTGGAAAAGGATGAATGAAATCTTCTCTGGCTTGTCCTGACATCTAGTCCTTGGAGTGAATGGCGTCTGCTACGGGAGGCTGGGGATTCAGTTTGCCTTTTCAATAGCAGCCTTTGTGGAGCCGAGTTTAGACTCTCTCAACTTTGCCATCCTGCTTCCTTTCAAGGATGGTCTGTCCAAACGGAGTGTTGGGTGAACCTTGAAACCGTAGTCTTTTTCCTGGCAAAATGCTGATGTAAAAGTAGGTTTTTGCTTCCATACTTTCAACTAAAGATCAACTCAAAGACTTAGCTTTAACTGAGAGTGGGCCAATGAGAAAAAAAAAAAAAAATAACAACCTGACACCTCAGGCTTCTAGGCACCTCTCCCCCAAATGACACAAATGGCACAATCTTAGGGTCAGCCGCATGCAGGTAGACAATCCTGAAAAGGGGAGTGGAGGGGACCGGGGCGGCGGGGGTGGGGGTGGGTGGGGGGGGCGGTAGGCACTGCAGCTTGGACTTGGCCTCTTGCTAGCTGGCTGACCTCAGGCACACTGACCTTCCGTGGTAAATACGATGACGTCTACAAGCCACTGACTGGCATAGAGCCTCAGTTTATTGCGAGGCATGATCAGTGCACAGTAAACGTCAGTTATTTTTTTCACTTTCAGAAGCACCAACAAAAGTCCTTCCATGGGGAATACTGGGTCTGTCTCCTGTTTGACTTCCTCTGTCAGTCATGCTGTGTAACAAAGATGGGGGGACAAATGACAATGTGTTTGCAAGGGGGCAGGCAGGGGGTGGGCAGATGGAGGGAGTAGTGTCTGTGTCGTTCCTCAGGAGGCTGGGACAGAAGCTGGGCGGGATGGTCCTTGGGCATCCCGTCATCCTCTGTGGGGGCGGGCAGAAGGGTTACAGTCTCACTTCCTGAGCGTTAGTATAACAGCAGAGGAAATACTAGAGCTGGGTTTATTTGGTTGTGTGGCTGCTATAAATACAGAAAGTGATTATATTTGTTTTTAAAGTTTTGGCAAGTGAAAACATACCCTGGAGAAAATGACAAGGCATGAAATCACGGATGGAAAGTGCAAAATTCAAAGGGCTTCAGTGACTTGATGGCAAAAGAGGAATTCATTATGGTAGACGGAACAGGACCCAGCCACCTTCTACAGGGCCTGGGTCCATCTACCAAGGGCAAACTTCACACCTAGCCATCTTTGCACACTGAGTTGGGTCATCTTTGGGACAGCTGCCCAAATGTTATCCTCATACTGTCTCCTTTCCTAGCATCTCAGGCTGACCTAAGATCCTCACACTGACTCTAGACAGATGCCTCATTACATTGTTACAAGCTTTCATCCTGATATTTTGTATCTGTTGCTCTGTTGATTTTTGAAAGATCATCTTTAAGAAAAATAACAAAAGATTAGGCGCAAAAATATGGGGAACAAGCAAAGAAGTCATCCTAACAAATTACACACTTGAAGCGTTAGTAAATACTGCAGACATCACAAGCTTTGGGGAAATCGCTCACTGTTTTAAGCAATGATTCAACAGAAAGCAAGGATTCTTTCTTTTAGTTACGTACTTTTTGTCTCATGTCTTTGATCATTTTTCTTATAACAATTATTTTGTAATATTGTCTTTAGAAGACAAGAAAGAGAATTCACTTTTTTCTCATAGTTGGCCAAAAACCGTTTTTTGTTTATTTGTTTTTTTTTTTTAAGTAATTTGCAATAGTATCATCAAATCTTCATGATTTGTTCATGGAAATTTCAGGTAACTTGTTAGGCTGCTTGACAAGTTTGGGCAAACACTGGTTGAGTTTCTTTCCCATAAAAACATTAAGATTTTGGGACATTTTACTTTCGTTGGTTGTTGATCAACTCACCCTTAGTGATCTTGGAAGTGAATATATATATTTGAGTGAATGTCTCTGGAAGCAAGCCTGGCAAGCAATAACTCCATTCTACTCACAAGTGACCGTGTTCTACATAAGTACATTACACTGAACTCGAACTAAAGGTATCCCTAAGTTGGCTTCCCAGAAGTTACATGTTCATAGTATTTAACACCACTTTTATGGCCTTTAGTTTTGAGGGGAAAGATACCAGAGGATAAATTAGATTGGTGAGAGATAATAGTAAACCAGTTAAAGTCCAACTACCCTTGGCAAATTTTCAAACTCCTAGAGCCTTAGATTCCATCGGTGCCTTGGCTAGTTCGTGTCTGTCCCTGTGGCCCTGAACCTGCCCACCTGCTAGGAGTCAGTCCAGTGGGTCAAGGGTTCCTTCCCCATGCTCCTGTCTGCATGGTCTCTTATCCGTCTCTCTGTCTAGCTCCTACTCAGTCTTTGAGGCCCAGCCCCCTCTGCCTCCTCTACACATTCACCTCATCCTTCTGCGTCCAAGCCCTTCTCCCCTGCCGCCATCCTATTCCCAGTGTGTGGTGCTTGTCATCCCAGGGGCAAGGACACCTTCCACAAATAACTCTTGACAAATGGATTTGAAAACCCATCTGCTTCCTGTGGTTAACTAATTGGTGACTGACATCTTGACCTGGACCACTGTCTAGAACCAGATGTTTCTCCAAGTTATTTTGAGGGTTGCTTTATAAATGGGATTTTGACTCCTTTTTTTGCAAAGATAAAGGAAAGCCTGCTGGGTTATTGCTCTCTGCCTGCAGATTGTACAGAAGAGAAAAGCCTTTCATAGATGACTGATTTCTAAAACAGATGTGCCAAGTTCCTTGGGCTAAAAACTCTTTAGTTGGAAATGAATCAGGGCATTTTTAATATGAGTTTTCAGAACGTGTTCTTGAGCAATGCTAATAATGATCACTGTGATGGTGATTTGGTTTAAGGGTTTTGAGGATTTCAAGTGCTAATAAAACTGCCCGGAGGAATATGAACTCACCTGATACAGCAGAACTAATGAAGGATGGAGTGCACAGAAGTGTCTCTTGTCAGAGGGGAAGTATTTGTGCGTGGTCTCATCCAACGATGCACTTGACAAGGACAGAAATAGAAACCTGTTCATGACCACCTGGCAGAGATTTTCCTGGAGCCTTGGTTTGTTATCCCCACCATTGTACTTCATTCTTCCCTAAAAATCTTTTTTTTTTTTTAATCCTCTTTGCCTTTTCAGTTGGCTGCAGCACCTTTTGTGAGTTTTCATCAGCACATTTCATTCTTTCCTGAACAATGAAGAGATAACAGAGGGAAAAATGACTCTATTACTAATTGTGGTTGGAGGTAGAGGTGGATGGTGCTGGCCTCCACGCGGTCCACCCATGCTATGGTGTTAACCATGCAAGGTGTTTGACCATGCAAGGGGGAGGTGAATATCCCTGTGTCTTCCTGAGCAACCCTGGACATAGGAGGACACTTGGCAGGAGGATGAAAATTATTATTTATTGAATAATTAGAATAGTGCCAGGCTTTGTATGAAAGGCACCAAGTGAAAAAGGGAAAGGCAAATCCATTGTCCTCAGGAAAACCCAAAGCTCTCTGGCCCAGAGTTTGAACCCTTCCGTGCATTAGTAGCAATGAGGGACTTAGAGAGGCAAGACACCTCTGCCCAGGGAGGGCAGGCTAGGTGGCCGCTCCCAAAGCAGGTGGGGTTTGCGATGGGGAGCAGAGGGACAACTCAGCTGGGGCTGGCAGGAGCAGGGGCAGAGAAGGGACAGGCTCCATTTATGAGGACACTGCAGCCTGAGGAGGTGGACATTATCCATTTAAAATAAGAGAAGTCTGCCTCCCCGGATGGTGGCATCACATAGCCAGATGTGGAGCACTCTGAAAGTTGGGAGCATCTTACTTACCTGTATCTCCAAATATTGAGGCACAAGATCAATTCAGAATCAGTCCTGGGGGACAACAGAAGTAATGGGGTGGAAGAAACAGCTTTCAGACTGGTCAGTTCAATTCCAGGATCTGAATTCTTTCTTCCATTCTAGGGCTGGGGCTTCTGCTGGCAGGACAAAAGTCAGAAATGGGGATTCGGGGGCCCCCAGGTGCCTTTGGACAATGCAGAGAGGAAGTTCAGGCCTGGGGAGAGGGACCCTGGCACTATAAGGAGTGGAACAGTGGTCAAGATGGAGATGCAGAGAAAGTAAGAAGGAGAAAGGTCTGGTGCTGGGACAGGGGACCTCCTTGAGCGTTGTTGGAATGGCCCAGGCTGGGTGGTATCCTTGGAGACTATTCAGCGTGCTCCTCATTTTCCAAGTGAGGAGGCTGAGAACTGAGAGGTTCATGGTAGTCACATGGGACACATGTTGCCAAGCAGCTATGCTGGTGCTGGAACGATGGGGGTCATGTGCCTGGACCTCCCTTTCTATGATCCTTTGCAACTACCCTTGAGCAAATATCCAATGTGCCTTCCGAGTCTTTCCCCACTCACGCTCCCTTCCTCTTCCCTTGCCTTCCTTCCTAAAAAGTAGAAACAGAGAACTCATCCCACAGTGTCTGGGCTTGAACAAGGCTCTCCATTTCAATCACACGAACATTGCAAGGATCTGCCAGAATGATGCAATAAGAGATATCCTGGGTACAAATTTGATAAGCTCTTAACAATATAGTACCTGACAGACTCTCACTTAAAGAGAAGACATCCCGTCAATCAGCACGAAGCATGCTAAAATCTGGCTTCCACAAAGTTCTTTATGCCTCCACAGCAGCTTTCTTCTCTCTGACTCTAAGTGTCTTTAATAGAATATGCCAACGGTGGAAACTGGAAGCGTAACGAAGAATAACTTCCTTTCTTAGTCTCAGAACCTGAAACTCCCACAAGCAAGACTCTGGCTTCTGAGGGGTGCATTGGCAGAGGACATTGCTTTCTACCCATGTGGAGGGCAGGGTGGAAGTAAGCACCGATCAGGTATGTGCCCTTAACTGTCATCATGCTGCGTGACTTTCATTTATCCTCCAATTAAATTCTTATAGTGCTCTTGGCAGGTGAAGGGCAAGACAGGGTTCCCACTGTAGAGGGCAGGAAACTGCATGTTATGAATTGCATGGTGACCCCACCCCTGAAGTCTCAGTGTGACTGCATTTGGAGATAGGGTCTTTAAACAAATAATTAAGGCTAAGTGAGATGATACAGGTGCGTGCTAATCCAATGTGGCTGATGTCCTTATAGGGAGAGGGAGCGACACCAGGGTGCATGTGATCACAGAGACAAGGCCACAGGAGGTCACTGCAGGTAGATGCCATCTATAAGCCAGGCTTCAGGAAAACCTCTATGCAGCTGATGGAGAATATAGCTCTGCTTTTTAGGCACCCAGTGTTTAGTGTTTTGTTACAGCAGCTTAAAAACACTAATACAATGAGGCTCAAAGAAATTAAAACAGTAGCTCAGAAATGATTATTTTCCTCATAACTGAGACCTTGGGGAAGCCCCAGGGCAGAGTCAGGGGCTCAGGAGACTTGAGTTTGTATTCAGGCTATGTCACTAATGTGTTGGGTGAGCTAGGGGAGTCACTGAATGTCTCTGGGTTTGCTTCCTCACCTGTTCAAGATGACAACAACAAAGGACTGAGGTAACTGAGCCTTAGTATTACGTGCCACTCTGAAGTTCTGTGATTATCAACGTTTTTGTCTAGATCTTATTTCCCCATCTGTAAAAGGAAATGAGAACACCCAGCTTGAACAGCTGGAGAAATGTAAAGAAACCTGGGTGAGTTAGAAGGTATTGAAAGGAGGAAACAGGAGTGGAAGATGATACAGCACACAGATCTGCCCGGCTGGACCCTTTCTTGCCATAGCACTGTGGATAAGTGAATTTTGCACAGCTGAGCTTCCAGTAGCTCACTGCTAAACACTCAATGCCTTATAGACCCTGTTTCCCCCAAATAAGACCTAGTTGGAAAAGAAGTATTTTTGAAAACCAAAGATTGAGTATGACAGCTCCAATCGGCCTATCCTTGCTTTATCTACCTTACAGAGGAGCCACAGAGCAAGACAACAGTGATGACTGGGGAAACTCAGGATTTGCTGTGAAAGTGGAAATGGTGCCCCCCGGAACATGGTCCACACACAGACAGCCTGTCCCATTCTCTGGGTTGCCTTGATGATGATGGTTGTTATTCGTGAGGCCTCCGAGTGCGGGCTTGTCTGCAGTCCACCTGCTGGCTCCTGTATCGGTGCAATCCGGTCAGCAGGATCAGGCTTCAGTTCTGATCCCAGCACTTGCCCACCACATGCACCTGGGTGGGTCACTCAGTCTAAGGATGCTGAGTGTCAGGTTCACGTTGAATGGACAGATGGTTAATTGAGATAATGTCAACTTTAAAGCTGGATGTAAGCTCTTTGTATAAACAAGAACCACTTGCTCTGGTCCCTGCCAGTACAGTTTATTGCTGAGGACCTGGCTCAGAGATACTTGAAAGACTTTCCAGGTGGAAAGGATGACAAAGAAGATCATGGCAAAACAGAATCCATGATGAACTTGGAGGAGGGCAGAACAAGTTCTGAAGTAGTCCTTCTCTCCCTAGTCATTGCTAAAGCATGTCTCAAGATAGGAAATTTTTTTCTTGTACTGTGGATTGAAACTAAGGTTTTCATATTGAACTATATCCCTATCCTTCCAATATTGTGTGTGTGTGTAGGGTTTTGCTAAGTCACTAAATTACCCAGGCTGAGCTTGATCTGGCAACCCTCCTGCCTCAGCCTCTAAGAGTGCTGGGATTGTAGGAATGAGGCACACTATTCCTGGCAAGACAGTTTTCTAAATTGTTGTTGTACCAAGTTTATTGAAAATATTACAGAATAATAGAAAGTTTCGAATGATCCTACATGATGTTTTGAAATTCTTGATGTGATAAGAGGTCTGTGGATGCTTCTAGCTAGTCCAGAGAGGGGAAAGACACCACTGCTAAATACAGACTTTCTCAGTGGCCACCAAGAAGGCCATTGGTGTCAAAAGGACAGGATCCCCTGCCTTTTTCCTGCCTGGTACAGGAAAACCGGACTTAAGGAATTTCGGGTTAGGACTGTGGTTCCTGGTTGTGACATATTTGGAATATTCCTGGGTCAGGCGCATTACAGGACAGGAATACTCTTAGGGTCTTCAGAGAAGGCAGAGATTATCTTTACTGAAGGAGTGCACCCAGAGATTCCTTCCTTCTCCTGGAAATAGGGGTTATAGTGATGGACTGGATCTAGAGACATGGCACTTGAGAACTTAGCAGGAATTTCAGTCACAGAAACTCTTCAAAATTTCTCTCTGAGTCAGATTGTTACAGATATTTGCTGACTCCTGTTGCATGTGGAAGGCCATGAGACCCATAAAGTTTCCTAAGATCCTGCTATTTGGTAATTCTTAATTTCTATTACTTGTTTGCCAAACATTTTTGAACCTCCCATAATATACAATTTCTAAAATGACTACTTGTCTATGCTTTGTATGGTATACTGTGCTACTTTCTATTTTACTTTATTTTATTTTAATTTTTAAAAAGTGTTCCAGAGCCACCAAAGTGATGATACACAAATCAGTTGTGACTCCCAGTTTGGAACCAGTTATTCATTCCATAGTCATCCAGAGATGTCATGGTATCCTGTGGTTGGTGCTCGTGATACCGAAAGGCACCAGTCACTGTGGAAAGATCAAGGTTTTTGATGTTGGATCTGAGGCCAGTACCATCTCCTACTAGTTCAAGCACCTGTTTCCCCACACTGCCCATTTCCTAAAGGAATTGTAAAGATAGATTAATCATATATATGCAAAAATACCTAACACAGCCTAGACCAAAGTAGAAATTCAATAAATGCGAGTCCCCATCTGTCTCATTTCTAGTCAAGTTGAGATCCACAATTTCTGACTCAAAGTTACTTGGAACATCTGGCCCTACTGTGTCTGCCCCTAACCTTCAGACAGTCTTTGAAGCAATGCAAAAATTACTTCTCTGCTCTGCTTGCTCTGAAGGGCTTCCTTAGGGCTGAATCTCAATAGTCTCAGGATTACTAAGGGCAGTTATATACTGTAGGTACTCAAGGAAGCTGGTGGTGAGGGTGGATGATCAACTTGATTGTATTGGGACTACCCAATACAATAATTAATAAAGCACACTTTTGGGTATGTCTGGGTGGGTCATTGAGGCGTAAATTGCTTTCTGATGCTGTTCTCCTCTGCTCCTGGCTGCCATGAACTAAGGCGTTTTCTTCCATCACGTGTTTTTGCCATGATGTTTCTGCTTTGAAGTCAGCCATGGACTGAATCCACTGAAGCCATGAGCCAAATTAACCTTCTTTTACTTTACATTGTGAGTGTCAGTATTGTGTCTCAGCAATAGGGAAGCTGACTAATACAGGGACTTTGCAATGACATGTTTTTGTCTTGGTTAGATTTCTTCTATTAAGAAGTCATTCAGCACACAAATCAGTATTATCAGAGCATCCAAAGCACTGCTGTTATGATGGAGAGCCCTTTAATGTGATCCTGGGAGAAAAAACAACTTAGGCAGCATCTGAGTCAATAAAAATAATGTAGCCCCTGGTGAGCAGTGAGGCGAAATGATTTGAGCACTCCACACTGATTTCAGATTTTTGTGTCCTGGGGTTGGCTTCCTAGGGCTTAACCTGCTCCTGATGTGAACTCAGTATTACATAGTTTTCCCACTTGGCTTGATCTGGGAATATCCTAGCAGGGTTCAGCACACACTGTATTTTGTAGTACTGGGGACTGAACCCACATCCATTGCAAGACTCCTGTAGACTTGAGGACTAGGGAGAACTAAAGAGATTGGAGGAGGAGACTGAGTGAGAGACTATTCCAAATCTCACCTCTGGCCACGTGCCCTTTTTCCCTTAGTGCTGCTGTCAAGAGCCCAGGCTTAAACTCATTCAGAGCAGAGACTGCCTTCTCCTTTCCTCTCTTACTTAAAAAGTCTGCTTCCTTAGCATCTGCCACCCTCTGGCACTCCCTCTTCCCCATATCCCAGGGAACCCTAAACTCAATTTGTAATGCAATAGCTTCTCCCCCAGACGACCTGCTTTATTATGTAGATCAGTTCTTCTTCTTTTTTTTAAGTCCCTTTCTTTCTTTGAAAAAAAAAATTCCACTGCAGGCCCTTAACCTTCAAAAATGTCTTCATCCTCCAGATACATTCATTCACCCCTAGAATTTGGAACTGCTTCATACTTTGTTTTGGCATTGTGCTTAGGGTGGTTAGTAGTAGATGCCCTCTAAGTGAGATGTCTATACTAACATTCATACCCACCCTGGAAGTTTCTTCCTAGGTCTCAGAGGCTTTCTGATGCCAATTCTCTATTCCCAGTTGGCCAGCCCTGGAGTGGGTTGGAAATACAGAGAAAGGACTTTGTTCTGCATAAGAAAGGACTGGGTCGCCATCCTAGCCAGACAGAAAAGAGGTTTCTGAGTGAGACGATATAGCAGCCAGAGGCTGGTTTCCATGGAGCAGGACTGAGAATCAAATATAATCTTGCCCTAGGTGCCATCCTTCTGGTGCTAGATAATAAAAGTTCTTGGATCTCCCATAAGGAAATATCCAAGGAGCAGAGGCGTGTGGCATATGTGAAGGACATTAGCTGCATTAATATGTTACTAGGAGAGGATGGGAACATATATTCAAACCAGGGACTTGGCTCTTATCAGTGAAGCCCTTGGTGCATTAGGAGAAAAATTACCTTTTTCCTTGAGATGCACAGCGTGTGTTCAGACCTGTAAGTCTGATTTGGGAGTCACAAATGGAGATGCACTGAAGTTGACAGGAGTGACAGCTTCTCACATATGGAAAACTGAATAATACCAACAATTCCATTTGTGAAGAAAGGCTGGAAATTATGTTTTCAATTCTGATGCAAGAATCAGAAGAGACGAACAGATTCAAAGTGGAGTCTGTCTGGGCTGACAAATTTCCTTTTTTAAGTGACAAAGGAAATGGTGGTTGTGGAAGTTGTCTCTAGGGGATCTGGGAAAGATTCTTTCTGCTGTTTACAAAATTGATGTTTCACTTGGGTGCTATTAATTACTACTAGCCATCTGACAAATGTGGCGTTAACTGATTTAACACTATCCAATGCTATATTGCCCATGCTGTCCAGAATGGCACAGTTAAATGCAGATCTCTCATACCCATAAGGGAATATCTGCTTTAAAAGGCTTACGTTGGCTTTTTTCTTCGGATGGATGAGGTGATAGGGCTATGAATATAAATGAATAAATATATGCTTTGCATTAATTTGGAAATTAATATCAAGTTAAATCTGGTTTTAAAGGGCGGGGAGTGGAGTCTTGAGTCCTAATCTGTAAAATGGATTGAATATTTACACAGTTCTGATGTTTTGAAACTAAAATTATGTTTGATTTCGACCAGTTGTAGGAGAGTCCCTAAGAGCTTGGGTTCTGGACTCAGAGAAATTATGAGGAGTCCACATCTTGGTTTCCCCCCTCTTACCTACTAGCTTGTTAAATGGCTATTGGCTTTTCCTCCTGGAGTCAACCCTCCATTAAACCAGATCTGTAGTTCTCTACTTTTGGATTCACCGAAGGCGTTTAAAAAAATACCAATTTCCTTTTTAAGTTCTTTATACATTGTAGATATTAACCCTTTGTCTAAGGAACAATTGGCAAAATTTTTTTTCCCAATCTGCGTTTGTTTCTTCATTCTGTTGGTTCTTTTTTTGTGCAAAAGTTTTTTTAATATGATAAGATCCCAGTTGTTGATTCTTTGCAGTATTTCCTGTGCAATAGAATTTTGTTCATAGTCTTTGCCTATACGTGTGTGTGTGTGTGTGTGTGTGTGTGTGTGTGTGTGTGTGTGTTTGAGACACGCCTTGTTATGTAGTCCAGGTTGGCCTTGAACTTGCAGCTATCTTTTTGCCTCAGCCTCCCAAATTCTGGGATTACAGACATACACCGCTATCCTTGGCTACCTATGTCTTCAAGAGTTCTACCTGTTCTTTCTTTGAGCAGATTTAGTGTTTCTGTTTTAATATTTAGATCTTTGATAGCAACTATAGTTTAGAACATGGTAAGAGATTTGGGTCTAGGTTTAATCTTTGGCATGGGGAAAGCCAGTTTTCCTAGCACCATTTATTAAAGAGGCCACCTTTCTTCCAGAAATCAGCCCCCTCCCCCAGATTTAAAGACTAAATTAAAGAATGGGCATCTGAAATGAATTTCACTTTTCAGTGAAATTCAATGAAATACAAACAGCAAATAAATATATGAAAAAAATGTTCAATATCACTGATCATTTGAGAAATGCAAATTAAAGCAATGCTAAGATTCTACATCACTCCAGAAAGAATGACTATCATTAAGAAATTGACCAATAACAAACGTTGGCGAGGCTGTGGGAGGAAAGGAACATTTCTTCACTATTGGTGGGGAGTTTAGAAGAGTGCAACTACTGTGGAAATCAGTGTGGAGATTCCTCAAAAAACTAAAACTAGAGATTCCCCTGCTTAGCATTTTCCTGAAAGAATTAAAAGCATTCAGCCACAGTGATAGATGCACACCCATGTTCATACCACCACACTTTGTAATAGCTAAATCTTGGAAATAGCCCAAAGACCCATCAACTAGTGAATAGACAAAGATGTGTGTGTGTGTGTGTGTGTGTGTGTGTGTGTGTGTGTGCATGTGTGTGTTTAATACAATGGAGCATTACTCTGCCAAAAAGAAAGGTAAACTTGAAACATTTCTAGGTAAATGGTTATACTTGAGACCATTCTCTTAAGTGAAGTAAATAGGACACACATGTTTAAATATCATATTGTTTTTCTGGTATGAGAAACTGAAAGCGTAAGTAAGGGCCAAAATTTATACTAGATATTGAGAAATACCAAGAACATATTCAAATGAGATGGCAAACAAGGGAGGTAGGAAGAGGGAAAGGAAGGGAAAAGGAAAAAAGAGAGAAGGAAAAAATGGAAACAAAACTTTTGTAAATAAAAGGGAAAGAGAGGTTGAAAGGAGGGGAGAGGACTGGGGAAGAATTAAAATATACAACATACAGGTACAAATTCCCTGTGATGAATGTGACTTATCTATCTATAATGTACCAATAAAATTAATAAAAAATGCTGGGACAAGAGATTTTAAAAACAATACGAATCCTGATTTATGTTCTTGGTTTGGAGAAGAAAGCATTTAAGAAGACAGTTGTACCATTAACAAAAACTATAAATCCTAGGTAAAATACTAGAGAAGACCTTCAGAGCTTTGGAGACTAGAAAGAGGTACGTAGATTTTGGAGGTGAGTTGAAGCCAGAAGTAAGCACCATCCATGTGCTAAAGTACATAGCTCAGTGGTAGCTAACACTGATTATAAGGTTTTGGACAGAGGATGGGGAGAAAAGAGTTCAGGTCAACCAGAACTCCAAGAGAATAAGAGAAAAATTCCAAAATGAAAAAGCTATGTAGGGAAACCTGAATTCTGTGTTCTAACTCACTCCAAGTTTTTGGCTAATCTTTGAATCAGGAATGCATGAGGAGATAGATAAGATAGATAAAGCTTAAAGGACTAAACTGAAGTCTGAACAAGATTCTGTTGCCTCAAAAATGGTAGCCATAGTCTAAGGCTCTCCATGTTAACTGTCTACTAAAACAAAAATACCAACACTCTTCAGAGAAATATTACATATTCCAGAGTCAAGAATGCACTCTAAATACATATGTAATCAATAAAATAGCCTTAAAGTAAACAAGCAAAGGTTGATAAAACCATAGGGATAAATTGACAAATCTCTTACCATTTGGGGCATGTTTGGTTCACTTCATTTTCTTATTGAGAACTCAAGTAGATGAAAAGATTTGCAAAGAAGCAGATAGTTTCAAAAATAAATGTAACATGCCTAATCCAATGGTGAAATATGGAATTCTATAGCTAAAAATTAAAGATGATACAGATTATATTTACTATATAGCCCTTAGTTATTTTTCTCATTGCTGAGACAAAATATCTGACACCCAAAGTAAAAGGAGGAAAGGTTTATCTAGCTCACAGTTTGTAGAAATTTCAATGCATAATCAGCTGGCCCCAAGGCAGGGTGGCATGTAGCAGAGAGGCAACAGTTCATGGTGGCAGAAGACAGCAAAAGCAAGCAAGCAAAGGAGAGAGACAAGCCTCTTTCTGTTCTATAATTATATATAGTCTGCCAGGATTAGAGTGGTACCAATTCAGTCAGTGAACTGATCCAGCAATCACCTACCTTTAATACCAGCATTACACTATGAATCAATCCCACACTCTAGGTTCAACCTCTGAAAAGTCCTAAGACCACATGAGGCTTCGGGGTGGCATTTACACACAAATCATAACAATAGCCTTTACTTATTAGGCATTTAAAGTATTTTAATCTGGGCAGCAATGTTAAAGTGGGTTACACTTTTTAGGCGTGACTCACATTTTCTAGTGTTTTCCTCCTCTGTTATCTGTTGCAATGTCACACATCACCAAAATTGTAGCAGCTGAAATAATGTACTTATTTCTGTAGCTGAGAAGTCCAGAATGGTGTGGAGGGATTCTCTAGCCAGGATTGTACAAGCCTAGAATCCAGAATCTACCAGAGCTGCTGCTCTCTCTGGGGCTGAGGCTTTCTCCAAGATCTCTGGTTGGTGGGAACATTGAGCTTTTTGCTGCTGCAGAAAAGGGGTGCCCACTTCCCTGCAGCTGGAACCTATTTTGTGCTCCAAAAGCTGCCCTCGTCCCTTTGCAGGTGGGTCCACACCATCTTCAATCCAGAGAGGTGCCTATAATTCCCATACCTCCAAAACTCTCCAATGTCACCTTCTATCTTTTTCTACTATTCAGAGAAAATGCTTTCTTTTGAAGGGCTCATGTGAATTAGGCTCACCTGAACAGTCTCCAGTTTTAACAACAGAAATACTGGAGGAATATGTCATTAAACTCATAGGTATGAGAGATTATTCTGCCTTCCACAAACTTCCCCTTAATTAAGTTCAGTGTGGAGAACCACCTAGATTGCTTCAAAGCTCAGGGCTGTCTATGGACACCTGAGGACATGACTCCTTTTGTCTAGCACAAGTACTCAGAGGTTCACAGTTACATAACCAAGATTTAGCGCAGGTAAACACCAT
Source organism: Cavia porcellus (assembly GCF_034190915.1). Lineage (NCBI taxonomy): Eukaryota > Metazoa > Chordata > Mammalia > Rodentia > Caviidae > Cavia > Cavia porcellus. Next base: position 2,626,134 of record NW_026947521.1, on the reverse strand, counting down.
GTGCTGGTTATAGCACTATGTAAGAATGAAAGTAAGAGATAACAACTTGTATAAGAATCATACAATTAAGGCACAGGCCTCTCTTGTGTTGTTCTCTGCTCTGCTCTGCTCCAGGCTGCCTGCTGTCATTGCTGATGCTTGCACATGTCTGTTCTTTAACCTGGGGAGCTTATCTACAAAAATCTCCCTTGGGCCCCTGGAGTGGGCTGATATTTGGTCATTTTTATTGTGCCATTTATTTCATGACAAAATGCTTTCACAGAAATGTGTTTTCTATACTGTAAGAATAATAGTGTTTAATAATTTCCCACGTGATCATTTCTTTAACACGAGGGAAAAATGTTACTCTCTCCTTAGACACATGGGAGTTTTGTAACTGTCATCTAGAAATTGCTATTTGTATTGTCCCAGAAATATACTGTCAAATATGAAATTTTTGGCATTTACAGAAATTTCCTTTGAATTCAAGTACATTGACAATTTTTCTAAAGGTTACATGTAGTCTCAAAATGAATTTGTGTTCTCTATGGTTTAAAATTTTATTAATTACGTCATTGAAATTTTCTACATGTCATTCATTGTCTATTCACCTATTTCATGCTGAATGATGTGTGACAAATCTTCAACTATGCTGTTTTATTTATTGTCCTCATGGTTTTGTCATTATTGATTGGCTAGTTTTATATATATAAATGTACACGGTCAGTGTACTGTATACTCTTTATTAGCTTCTATGCAACTTGATTGAAGAAAATTACCCTCAAAGCCATTAAAATGATTGCTTTGCCACTGACAACTTTCAGTATTTATTTAGGGATATATTTAAGATTATATAGAAGGATAGACTAATTATGCCAAGTTCCTAACAATTTAAAATAAATTAGAAAATGTTGGAGGTGAGTTTGGACTTCTTTCTCTACTGACATGCCTAAAATATGTCACAGTATGTTTTGTGGATGATATGCGGTCAGTACCATTTATCAGTCCAGCTTAGTTATGAGCAGGCAGTTCAGCATGTGTCTTTAGTCTTCAGCACTGCAAGCCCTCCGGGTGCGGGCACTGGCATAGCAAGGATGCTTCTCAGAGTGACCCCTGTACATCTACCTCCCTCCTGTGCAGGCAGGCCTGGAAGCAAGTCAGGGGAGTGAGGAATAGTTTCAGCACCGCACCGAGTGAGACTGAAGGACTGGTCACACGTAGACAAGAACCCCCGTGAACCTTCCTTATTCTTTCATCACTGCTTTCCATTCTTTAAAGGCAGGTTCTATGCAAAGCTGGAAACAGCTCACTTTTGTTGCACATGAACATGAATAGAGGGAAATTTGAAAAAACGTAAAAGAATTTGTGTAGAGGAGCTACCATATTAGAAAATTTACAAAATCCCACTCATTCAAAGTATGTCCCTTGTATAATACAGGTAATTTTTTTTTTCTTTTTGAGACAGAGTCTTGCTATGCAATTCAGGCTGGCCTTGAACTCACTTTGTAACCCAGGCTGGACTCGACACATAGCAATCTCACTGCCTCAGCCTCCTGAGTGCTGGGATCACAGGCATGCACCACCATGCCCGGCTATACAGGTCATGTTGAAGTAGCATGAATGCCTGACGTACTTCTGAGTGTTCCTTAAGGTATTTGTTGCTTTTTTTCATATTTTATGTTCTCTGACAGCTGAGAGTCATCTAGATTTGGATCATATAATATTGAAAAAATGGATAAAAGGCTCTTTAAAATAGTTAAAGCAAAGTCCATTGATGTGAAAATATCAAGACATATTGCTATGACTATGAGCACATGGATGATAAATTATTTCAAATGCAATCTTAGGTGGTTTCATTGTCTTAGGGTTCTTGTCAGACAAATGTGCTGTTCTTCTGCATTGTCATTGGTCCAACCTTTTGCAACTTAGTGTATTCTATCATCTTAAGGAGGCTTTCTTCTTTCCATTTTTCTAAAAATTTCCAGTTGGCTACTGCATGCTGAATATACCTTGTCCCATGGCACGGTAAGAATATATACAGTTAACTACTTATCTCAGTATTACCATATTGGTAAGATGCAGTCAGAGGGATGTGCTGGGATGGAGTCAAACAGACAGCAAGACAAAGCCCAGTGTTCTTGGGAAGGTGTAGAGTGGAGCAAAGTGGGTCAGGCATGCCAGGCCAGTGTTCTGTTCAGCTCTGTCTTCTGTGGCATCAATTTGTTCTGTTGTAAGTGTGTATACAGATAACTATACCCTGAGGAAGGACAGCGAGAAGACTTCACCAGTCACGTGAGTTTCCATTGAGTTAAGTCTAATGTGAAAGGTCCCTGGTCCATGTGTCCAAGGCGTAGTGGTTTCAGTGTCCTTGCCAGCACTCACGTTGGACTCCAGTACCTGTGGTGATTGTGTAAGACATGGCACCTCTCACAGGTGATTAGGCCAGGAAGGTGTCCACCCTCATGGGTGACTAGTGCCATGAATGCCGGAGTGGGTTCGAGATGAATAGGATGAGTTTAGCTTGGCTTATCTCACACACTAGGCACTCTGGGCCATGTCCTTAGTGCAAAGACCCCCACCACCAGCAGGCACCATGCCCCTGGGCTTCCTAGACTCCTAAACCAGGAGCCACGTGACCTACAGGTAAACACTGATCCACTCTGTGGTGTTCTGTTATGTCCACAAAAAGTGGACTAAGACACAGGGTGTCATACTTCTCTGTGGCAACCACAGTATAAGCCAAAATACTGCTAAGGAATCATTCTTTCTCCACTGACTACTAATCTTGTATTTTCTTCTAATTATGTCTGCACTATGACTTGATCGAGCCCTTCATTTTTATATTAGCAATGGTCTTATTTTGTCAGTGTTAAGGATTGAACCCACGGCTTTTGCACTGAAGTACATTCCTAGTCTCGCCCTACTTTTATATTTGGGGATAGGGTCTCCCTGAATTACTAAGTTGTCTGGACTGGCCTTGAACATGGCGGCTTTCTGCCTCAGCCTTATGAGTGACAGAATTACAGGCCCACACCACCACTACTGGTTAGACTGTGTTAAGTATTGACATTTTATTATGTGCTTCAGTTTTTTAACAGGCTTGTTTCTTTTACATCCATATTGCTTTTTACACATACTTTAAGAATTTTTACTTGATTTTTTTCAAATTAACTTTACAATGATTTCATTCAATTTAAGCAAAGAAAATCCCTATTGAGATTTTCATTTCAGTTACTTTAAAACTTTACATTAGCTGGAAAGAATTGACATTCTTAAAATATATAGATTTTTCATAGAAGAATGAGCTGTTTCCATTAATCAAGTATAATTTTATATTTCAAAATAAAATACTTGAGGAGCCTATCCCAAACTCAATCTAGGTCACATATTTCCCATTAAGATTCTGTCTTAGCAGTTCCTATTTTTTGCTCTATTGGGAATGGTTTTTATCTGCCCCCAGAGAGATGTTCTAAATCTTTGTCTAGTGATTTTATTGACTTCTAGAAATTCAAATATTTTTCAATTAATTTCTTAAAGTAGTAATTTTTCCATTTCTTTTCTGATATCTTTATCTATCTCCTTTGTATTACTGGTCAGTACCCAGCTGTGAATATATTGGTTTTGTGACTGCCTCTCCTAGTACTGTGTGTTACAGAATTCTTTTTTCAGCGGTAAGAACTGAACTCAAGGCATTTGCACTGAGCTACATCCCCAGTCTTTTACATATATAGTTACTGAAAGAGTTTTGGCCCAGACAGGACTCTGTAGTCATAAAAGCCTCAGCTGGAACCAAGGAGCTCCTATCTTCCCCACCCCTAGGAATTTACCTATGGTGTCAAAAGAATACCAATGGGCTGCCTGTGCATCCCTAATGCCCCTCAGTCACCACCCCTAACCTAAGCTACATGTATGCCCCACTCCACGTGTTCCACGTGGAGATCGGGAGAGATCACTGACCCCAGGGGATAGGGGGGTGTCTCTCCCCGCATTCTCAAAATAAAGGTAATTTATATTTCATACTTCTTATTTTTTCAGTCGCCGCAGGTCCCCCACAATTCTATCAGTTACTATTGTTATTATTATTATTTATTTGAGATAGGGTATCATTAAGTTACTAAATTCTCCAGCTTGGCCTCAGACTGCCTCCTGTCTCAACCTCCCAAAGTGCTGAGATTATAGGTAGAATTCACTTTAAATGTGAATGATGTTATTAGTTTAAAACAAATGTTTATATTGAGTGAGATACCCTTTTATTTTTACTACTTGGAGATGTTCTATAAATAGTAGATACTGAATTTTGTCTTTTTGTTTTCATGATAAAATTGTACAATTTTTCTTACTTAGCATATTTGTGATATTATTATAATTTCCAGTACTGACCTGTCCTTGCTTTCCAATAGTAATTCCAATTGATTATGGTAGGTCTTTAGCTGCTAAATTTGTTTACTATTACAGTTGAGATTTTATGTTTAGAAATTATATTGATTGATATGTCTTATCTTGTATACTACAGGGTATTTTTTGTCCCTTTGGTATTGGCTTGAGATTGTGTAGCCTTTCATAGTTATGTTTATAAATTTTATATGCATTTATAAAGGTCTTTTTCCTGTTCTTAAACCTTTAAGAACAGTTTATGCCAAAAATTTTTGGAGTTACAGCTATTTAAAAGTTTTTATTTTTGTTATTCATGTTCTATATTGCATCAACTTTGGTAATAGTTTTTCAGAGTAGCATTTAAAAACTTTACTGGTTTTAACATTTAGCAGTATTCTTTTATTCTTGTATTCTGTGTCTTTTTCCATTAAAGAAGAAGTTTACTTTTCACTTTGATTTCCTATGCCATAGATTTTGTTTATAATTTTTAAAGTACTTTGTATATAATGTCATATCTTTACAACTATGCTGAGACCAGATACTGGTTTTATTTAATTGTTGTTCCGTCCAAACATGAAAGCAGTGCATAGAAATGATGAGGCCACTCGCAGCAGCATCGTTAAATAAATTAGTAACCTGATGCTAGTCTTTCCTTTGTGATTATAATTTGCCTTCATTCTGAAAAAACTAAAGATATCTTCTTTATCCTTGGAGCTTATATTTCTTCTGGTTACATGTAGATTAAAGTCTTCAACAACAAACCTAGGCTTTTTCAAAAATAGAATCAAGTCTTTCCCAGAAAAAATTTCCTCCTATTCTGTTTAGACTTTGTGGCTTCTTCTTTGTTATGGGTTGAGAACTGGTGGTCAGCTTAACACAGCTGGATTACATCAGCAAGGTATTGAGTGAAGATACTCCACCTGAGGAAAGTTGCCAGGATAAATAGGTGGAGAAAAAGGGAGGTGTGGAGGGTTGAGGCATTAAGGAGGCATTGTAGGTTCTCCTACAAGTTACTGTCTGAGCTGTTGGTACTCCTGGAGAAGCCTTGGTCCACACATCGAGCACTGCTTCCTGGCTCCAGAGGGGAAGACATGTGATGCTTGGTTTCCAGGATGAACTTGTCACACTGCTTCCTGGCAAGTACCCGACTGTGCTTGTCATCAGAGGAGCTCGGGGCCTCCGTGTCGCTGAGGACAGCTGTGGTGCCTTTCAGGATAGCCCTGGTCTTTGTTGAGTGTGACTTCTCAGCTCCAGCGTAGAACCCTAATCCCACTAGCACAACTCCTTCATCCTGCTGGCATAGACTTTCTGGCTTCCACCGCTGACCCTTGGGTCTTCCCAGCACGGATCCGTAAAAGAGACTGGCATGAGTCCTTCTTGTGGGCTCTGGACCTCCAGTTGGACTCCTGGAGGCATTGTCCTGAGCTCTGGATTTTTATCTGGACTCATGTGGGACACTGCCATGGGATTTAGGCTCTTTACTTATCTGTGTCTTTGGTGTTGCAGATAGATTTGCTGCATTTTCCTGTTAACTTCCGGTGACCATTATAAAAATATTATAAACTCCATGTCCTAATCCTAGTTGTTCTCTGTGTACAACCCCTGACTACATTCTTAAAATTTGGTTTTAACATATTCCCAAAGCTTTATGTGCCATTAAAGAGCCTCGCGACTCCACAAGGTTTGCTATGAAAAACTTCCTTCTTCCTGAAAACTAATAACCCTCCCTGAAATTTGTATTTCTCAGACATTTTTTTTATACCATTTAGTGCTTTAATCTCCATTTTTCTCACTGACATACTTAATTACTTCTTGAGTCTTTCACTGTTTGCTTTATATGATACCTTCCCACGTTGAAAGTTGTTTTATTATTTGCCCTTCCCATTAATAGGTATCACACACAGTAGGTACACACGCCCATGCCTGTTTGTATTATTTGCTCTCTCCATTATTACGTACGTACACACGTATGTACGTACACACGCACACACGTACACACGCAAACACATACGCATGCTCAGTTCCTGTTCTTTGGTCTCTAGTATTTTGTTTGTTTGCATTTTATGAGGAAAAGTATTATTCAAGCTATTGGACAAAGTACGGAAGCACAGAGCAGAGGGATTCCTGCGAGAGAGGCTGCCCCTGACTGAACGGTTTGTTCCGCAATGGCGAGGAGGGCGGAGGCGCCTGGGGGAGAACGCAGGACGCCAGGAGCCCAGAGCACCAGGTTTCACCAGCCAGGTAGTCATCTTTCACTTCTCCAGTTTGTAAGTGCGGAGTGGAAGCCTCATGAAGATTAGAAAACTTCCTAGCCAGTCATCTACTACATTATGATGACGTGTGCGTGCGCGTGCGCCGTACTGGGAGTTGAACCCAGAGTTTTCCCAGCCTTTCTACTATTTTTGATTTTGAGGCCAGTCTAAGGCCATACCACCCTGAACGCGCTCAATCTTGTCTGATTTTGAGGCTGGATCTTGTTAATCGCCCTAGCTGGGCTTGAACTTGAGATTCTCATTCTGTAGAAGCGTGCAGCACTGGTATAGGGTTATATCATGATTGCATCTTGTTCTTGAGTTAACATTTTATCTTCCCTAGAGCCCATGCTTGTCTGGTTGGTTTTCTGCCAATCTAATGCCAGTGCAGCCCCACTCTAGTTCTAGTACACTTTAGTTTCCTGTAGCAACTTTTCACGTTGGCTCTTACGAGGGTGGGCGTAGTCTGAAGTCATAACCAACACTGAGGTCCTCAAAGGGGTCCTTTTTGCTGTAGAGGCTCTGCGGGCTGGGAAGGACTCTGCCTTGCATTGCAGTCTATATTATGTTCTCTTAATAAATACTTGGAATTTTTCTTTTTACAGTGTTTTGAAAATTTACTATGGTGAGTCTTAGTAGTGGTCTATTTCTATTTATAGTGGCTTGATCCCAATTAGTATAATAATCTAGAAACAAACTTCAATTCTAAGAAATTTTTGGAGTCAGATATTGTGCCACACGTCTCTGCCAGCACTCTTGGAGGCGGAGGCAGAAGGATTGCAAATTCAACCCCAGCCTAAGTAACTAGTGACTTAGACTCTTTCTCGAAATAAAAATTAAAAAGGTTTGAAAATATAATATAGAGAAAAGATCTTGGGTTCAGTCTCCAATACAGAATAACAGTAATAAGAACATCGGTAATAGAAAAAAAAAACAAAAGAAAATGTTGAGCATATATTTGTTCAGTTGCTTTATCTGTTTTCTCAGTGTTCTTTTTATGAAACCTTTTTATTCAAATATTAGGATTTTAGGATTGGTCTTTTGATTTTTAAATACTTTGCATCTATTGATATTTTGGCCCTATTTTTTGTCAGGCTACTTCAACATTATATTCCACTCTTTATTGCCCTTTCAGTGAGAATGTAGTGTTGCTAAATATATATGTTCAGAGTTCCTTCTTTGAAAAGTTTGATTATTGCTAGTTTTTTCCTGTCAATTTCTGTTGAAAAATTAGATCTATCAATCTATTTTCCTTATTCCTCATGTGTTATCTTGAAATTTTCATTTTTGCTTTTAACTATATATGAATTTCATGAGACAGTCTTTTATATCATTCCTGGTCCTTTTTTTTTTTTTTGTCTTTTTTGCTATTCACTACCTTTATTCAATTTCTTTAAAGCATAGGGAAATTTAAAACATTTTCCAATAACCCTTTTGTATCTATCATCCAATAACTTTTATGTATTTCCTAGTTGCCCCATTTGCTCTTGTTTTATTGAATGCATAAATATGAATATTCAAGAAGCACAAAGATATATTATTTCCTGAATTCAGCTGTTTGCCTCAAATGTTTCAGCTTGATTCACCTCTTTCAAATTGGTGGTCTCCTCACTTGTCCTGTAATTCTTTTCTTATTGTCTCATTTTATGAGTGGAAATCTCATTTTTGTAGATCAGTCAGGTTAGACAGCTTGTGCAGATTTTATTAAGAATTATGGTGCATAAGCTGTGTGTGTGTGTGTGTGTGTGTGTGTGTGTGTGTGCATGCGCATCCACATGTGTGAAATGAAGTTAATTCTGTTCTTTCTGGAACAATCTATTTCATTTTTTCGTTGATTTCCTCCAAATTTTAGGAGTGCTTTTCAGGTTGGTTCACAGATTCTTTAATCAAAAACATGATCCTTATTTGGTTTCTGCAGTTTTATTTAGGTGCAGTCTTTTCTGCTTCAGGAAAAGTCATGTTCCGATGTATCCTACTGAGAATATGAAACCATCATTTCTCTTAATATTGGTGGAGTTTTAGATAAAATCCACTTTAGAGACAAAAATTGTGCCCTGATGCTGTAGGAATTAGTTTGTGTTACCTTCTGCTGGATTGTTTTCTGAACTTTTTTTTGGTAGTAGGGATCAAACTTGTGCTTGCAAGGCAGGCGCTTATGGTGTTGAGCTAAATCCCTGGCCTTTTTGAACTTCCTTGATGCAATTCTTTTCATATTAATTCATTCTCTCCCTAGGAGAAAAGTCAGGGTGGCAGTGGCAGAGGAGGCAAATGAGGATTGCCATCAGCCCTTTCCATTCTATCTGGGTTGGAGCATTCCTGTCTTACAGAAAGAATTTTGTGCTACCTTTAGGCATGCAGTACTATCTGATAAACTTCTTTAAAATGACGCTAGTTCACTGTGGATCCAGAACAAACTCTAGCAACATGTGGCTATTATACACTTCCAGTGTGGCTAGTGTAACTGAGGACATGAATTTTAACATAAATTTTTATTTACATTTGAATTGAAACAGCCAGATGGAGCTAGCTAGTGGCAGCCATCTTGCATGTGAGCTCTATGCAGCTCAAAATATTCAGATTGAGGAGAAAATTCCCCCTGAAAGAGTTAATTCTAAACCTAGATAAGGGACAAGGTATCCACAGGAAGCTGGTGACTGTCTCAAGCTCCTGATTCACAGAAGCAAAGGGAAGCTTGTCAGGGGTCTTTTGTTTTGAGAAAATACAGAAACAGAGACTATTTGGGCTTTCTGGCATTGAAAGTAGAGTGCTTGGAAAAGGTAATCCAGTTGCTCACCAGAATTTGAGAGAATAGATACATGAAAAAGCCGCTTTTGACAGGGCTGAATCTTAATGATTGACCTACCATATTTCATTACAAATCAGACCTAACTGGAAAATAAGCCTTACTATGATTTTTCAGGGTGTTCACATTATAAGCCCTACCCAAAAAATAAGTGCAATTTAAGATTGTCAGCCAGATGGACACATCCCTTGCAACACATGGTGGGTATAATGAATATTATTGACATTAATACTGAAATAATATAAATTATAATTATAATTATCCAAGCAGGTGTTTTTGGATTAGAAGTAAATATCTGTTTAAACAGATGAACAGATTTATTGCCAGATGATCAATAATGCATGGATAATGTATACTTGATAGTGAATAAAGTTTGTCTAATATAAATCTTCATAATTCAAAACATTGTGTGTTGTAATGAAAGTACTTAGTGTACTTGTGTTAAAAACAAAAAAACATTTTCTGAATTTTGGTGCCTGCAATTTCTCACCACTTTGTGTGAACCATTGCTCTTAACTGTCCTGATTTTTGCTGCCATTTCTGTCTCGTAAGTTAATACTTCATTTAGTGTAAACTTTGTGAAGCCCAGCCTGCAAGGGGTCTTGACTTGGGTGAAGAAGTCAAGCAATGAAATCGCCGACAGTTGTGTTGCCAGTGCATCATGGGCAGGCATGGGCATGGAAGAAGTGCTCATTAAGGAGAGCACTGTTGCTACAGATTAGAGATTGGGGCCTCATAAAGGAGTCAGACTTGCAAGAAATTGAAGCTGTAATTTGGAGTTTGGAGAGTTCTGATGATATGATTGTATTTAAGTAAATGTAGAATGTTGTACATGAAAAAATACACTCCCTGAAAATAAGCCCTAATGTGTCCTTTGGAGCAGAAGTTAATGTAAGACCTGTCTTACAGTCAGGGAACTACGATAGCATTTCTTAACTCTTCTCACATTGTAGTACTGCTATGTCTTGCTTCTCCCTGTGGCTAGTGTGTTCATAACACCTGACAGACACTTTCTGGAGTATATGAAGGAGGAAATTTCTTGTCCTGTGATTGCTTAGCCATATTTCCAGAATCCTCTTGACTTCATTTTTAAAAAGAGCTGAGTTCTCAGGTACACAGATAAAAATGATTAATTTGATCATCTGGGAAACTGGCACTTGTCAACAGCATTTGTTTTAGCCCACCAGTTAATCTTGATACCGCTTTGACATCTGACACCCAATTTAATGTGAAATTTTGGGAGAAAGAAGGGAAGGAGGGGTGCTAGTGTCGTTTGTTAGCCTTCATAGATAGGCTCACTTCTGTCTTGTGTGGTGGGACTCCATCCATCCTACCCCTGAAACTTTCCTCAGCAAAACAGCTTTCTACCCAGTCAGCTTCACCCCATCAGATTCCTTTGCGTTGTGAAGATGAGGTCCATGATTACACCCTCAAACTTCCATCCACTTGACTCTGTTACCATTTTGTCAATGAGTTCTCTAAAACCAGTGGTGCCCCAGGATGGCCTTATTTGCTTTCTGCTTTAAGCAGAAAAGTTGGATTTGGAAAGCTTTTCCTAATCTGGATCTCTGCAATATATAATAAACTTCTTACATCTGTCACCATCAGCCTTTCCCTTGCAGTCTTTACCTTTTATGTTTCAAAGAGGGGAGACAGCAGTGCCCTTTCTTTCTCTTTCTATTCATGCAGTGTCTTAGGACAGCAAGCCCTGGGGATTAGTGACATCCTCCTGGCTGAGGTGATAGGGACTGGAACAAATTTAGGATTGCCCTGTATACCATATGAATTCTAAAGAGCAGCTCTTTTCTGGAAACTTTACAAACAGCAAAATAAAAGGCCTAAAGCTCTCTAAACACACCCTTTCTTATACCAGTTAAAATGCATATTCCCAGGCCTTGCTCCAGGCCGCCATGAATCAGAATCTCTAGGGCTAGCCCTGCAGCTTTGCAGTGAAAGAGCTATTTTCGTGGTCCCTCTTAGAGGCGGAGGCATCGGACAGTGACCTTTTCCTGGCGGAGATGTGGTCTTATAGAGTAAGATGTGAATGCAGGGATAAAGGAGACCTGGGTTTGGTTTGTTTGGTACCTGACAGTGATCTCATTAAGTCAGTAAGTTGCCCAAGCTGGGCTTGAAACTTCCATCCTCATCCTGTAGCCCTCAGAGTGCCAGGATTACAGGGCAGATGCAGTTTAAATGCTGGGCTGTTCTTTGCTCTCTGTGGGACAATGAGGATTCAATTAGCCTTCCTGCTTTAGTTTCCGTGTTTGATAATACAGTAAAGCTGGCTTCACAGGCATGGTGGACTCTTCATGCAAATCACCCAGCATGTAGTGAGCAGTTGATGAATGTTTCTATTATGTTTTCCAAACAGTGCTATGTTTAAGAAAGTTTGTAGGTAGAAACCAACTTTCTTTCATGAAGCAACAATTTGTTTGTTCAGCAAAGACATACATGCCTGGCACCTGAGTTCTGATGAGCTGGGGTTCTCTCATTGTTGTCCTCCATGCCAGCTGTAGGTGAGCTTGATGCCTTAACCTGAAACATGGTGTTCTGAAAATTTCAAATGGCTATTGGACCCCTCTTGACTAAAAGTTGTTGTGAATCCCTTCTGGTGCCTAGAACTTTAGTTGATCCAAGCAAAACTTCAGTCTTATATGACATAGTTGGTACCAATGTTCATCCATGTTCCCTAATCAAGAGGACAACTCAAAAAGATTGTATTCCCAAGGCCATAGTCCCAATTTCACCATTGCTCTGTTAGGGATGTCCAGTGATATCACTCATCTTTCTTTCCTGAAGAATTTTCCAGGGTTTGGATAGCTTATTTTTCCCTTTAGAAATGTCTCTGTTTATTCTCTCCAGAGCATTCTTGGATTGGTTTTAGTTCGAGGGTAGGGTGGGGAGGTGGGAATCTGCCCCTCTTGTAAGATGTCTAAAATACAGAAGGCCTGTGTGGGATACAGAAAGTTCTGTGGGAGATAAAGAAGGATGAAGATCTGTATTTCACGGATTTCTACTTTTGCAGCTCTGTGAGTAATTCAGGTTGTCCACTTTGTTTTAGTATAGGTATATAAATTTATTTGAGAAAAAGTGTCACAATAAAACAATAAACAAGAAATTACAGATGTAGTCTGACACATTAGAGTTTGAACTGTGACTGAACAAACTGAAATTCCATCAGAGATGTTACATGCCCAGGTTAAGGACTCACAGGTGGTTGTAGTAAATCAATTTTAGCAAACATGTGGCAAGGGCATACTGTGGGGCTAGATAAAGAATTGAGAGACACCAGTAAATATGAACTCTGACCCCACAGACTGCACAGTCTAGCAAGGGAGCATGAGAGAAACATACAACTAAATATGATGTGTGTTATATGCAAAATAAAAGTACTATGGAAGCCAGGAAACATTCATTGAATGCATTAAGTTGTAGAAGGCATTACGCTACTCTGTTTTTATCTCTCTCCATGTCTGTACCTGAATCCTGTGTAATGGTGTTATTTATCACATTTTATACATGAGGAAGCCTAGGTTTTGAGAGGTAGGTCTTGCCCATTGGCACAGTCAATAAGAGGCAGAAATTGGGATTCAAGCAGAGATAGCCTGACTCCACCATTTCTCCAGGACAAACCTAAGAGCATTTCAACAGAAGGTGGTTTTTGGATTAGAGCTAAAATAATGTTGGTAAGTGCGAGGTAGGAGAGGATTGTTGAGACATTTCAAGCAGAGTGCCTTGTAGGGACTCAGTCCTGAAAACCTATTAAAATGATGGAAATGTAGTGTAGTGACATATTTTAAAATGCCTTTGTAATTGATATTTCAAAGGGTGAGACTTTAATTCCCAACTTACAGCCTAGAATTTACCTCTGAACTGCTACAACGAAGACAGGATGGGAGAGCCAGGCATGGTGGTGCACATCTGAATTCCAAGCCCTCTGGGAGGTTGAAGCAGAGGATCAGGAGTTTGAATCCAGCCTGGGTAACTAATAACTTGGTGGGATTCTATCTCAAAGTAAAACAGTAAAAAATTTAAAAGGTTGAGGATGTAGCTTATTGTGAAGACCATGGGTTCAGTCTCCAGTACTGGAAAAAAAATGATGGGGATCGGAGTTGATGGCTGCATTTCCCAGCTGTGTGACACTGGAAAGTTACTGAATTACTCTGTCCCTCAGTTTCCTTATTTCAGAAATGGGGGCATAACAACTTTACAATGACATTGTGAGAATTGTTTGCAGAGGATTTTATCATGGTGGTTTTCACAGGCAGAGCACTCAGTAAATGGTAGTTCAGCATTTGGATTAACTTTACACCCAATAAGACAAGCACTTGTATGTATCAAGTGCACCATACCCTGTGCGCATTGTACTGTACACTGCATACACATTAAGCTTTATAAGAGCTGCTCTATGAAGTAACACTGTTGTCTCCTGGACTTGTAAAACATGAAACTGAGGAATTAGTGCTGATTGCATTGTTGTCTTGCAGAGTTTTTAAAAATCAGAACTGGATGTCTTTACAGGATACTATGTGGAAGTTTGAGCATGATTTGATGTGAGGAGGAGGTTGATGCCACAGTTCATTGGTGAGAAAGATATTAGGAACAAATGGGCTTTGTAACAGTCTCTTCAAATTATACCAGGGAAAGGATAACCAAACTCTGAGATTTTATGTCTTTTAAAGGGTCTATAAACTCTTGCCTAAGGTTGATGGCGCTACTTTATATAGACTCTTAACTTTTACCATCCATTCTGTGGGCAAATTTTACTGTGTTCAGTTCTGTGTGAAAAGTTGTGTAGGTTAGCTTTAAGAAACTGCCTCAATACTTAAAACCACAACTATATATTTAGCCTATGATTTTGTGGGTTGACAAATTGGGCAGGAGTCTACTCTGCAGTTCATTCAGTCTTGGCTGGGTTAACTCTTGTGTGTTGTCAGCTGCAAGATCTGCTGGGGCTAGCTTATCTGGTGGGGTATTCATCTGGGATAGCTGGTTTCTGTTCCTTTAGTCTCTCATTTTCTGGGATCCTGACCTGGATTTGTTCTTACGGTGTCAGAAAAGTCTCAAGAACTACAAAAAGGAGTATCCTCCTCAATGTGTTAAGCACCTTCCAAAAATCTCTGTTTTATGTTTGCTGTTGTCTCAATGGGTGAAGCATGACAGGGGCCAAGCCCAGAGCCCTCATAGGAAGAAATGTAGAAGGGAACAGAGATAGGATGGACACATGAACAGCTTGGGTGTGCTGCCTAAAACTCTGTCACACAGACTTTGAGAAGTGAGTTACTTTAACTTTACAGAGCACCTGCACTGCACAGGCTTGGAAAGATGTTGAAGGAAGGCATCTTCTGTGTAGTGGCACTGTGTCCTCAGAGGACTTGGGAGCGATTAGATGTCCTCTTGGTCTGACCATAGTACCAGATGGCATCAGTAGATGATCCTATACATCAGGAACCACATCTTTGGAAACTGTCCATTCCCATCCTCTACACCCAGCCCTTGAATCTGAAGGAAAGACTTGCTAGAGACAACTTTCTAGTTGCTGGTGAAGGCTAGGCCATGGAAGGCCTGGCTTACTTTTATCTTCTATCTTTACTGTGACCCCAGGCTTTTGTGACCTACAGCGATAGAATTTGTACATCACTAGAACTGCCCTGGTCAAAACCTCCACTGTCCTCTAATCATTCTTATTTCAAAGGGCCACTAAGTTGATGTTGTATATCATTGAAATCAGGTTTCAGTTACCATATCAGTGGTTTCTGTAGTTTAATTTTTCTCAACTATATATTATGTTCCATTTTATTTCTTGAAGGAAGTAGTTCTGTAGGGTATCTGAGGACTTTGGTGTCTGGTATCGAATTGCAGCACATAATATTATAACTTTTACTCATTGCTGGCTGTCCTGGGGAAATATAATAGTCTGATGAAAACAGACTTTTTGTTTTTTTAAAACACTTCTTTTCTTCCTTCAATTTCAGTATAAATGTCAGTATTATAATAAAATCCACCCAAACAGGGAAAATTCCTTACCTCTTTGTAGATATTTTAAGAAATGGTATGGTAATAATTGCATACCCCAGAACCTGGAGTTGGGGGCACCACTGTCACAATCAGACAAGAAAGTGTGCTGCTGCTGATTGGCTGCACCATGCTTGTCTGTTGCTGCTGCTGTGTGTCATCAAATTCAGGAGTTTGACCTTCTGTGACTTTAGTTTTGAGTCTGCAGACTTTGTGTACAGAGGACTCTTATGTGTGTGGTTTTTCTTACATTTCTACATATATTTGTAATTGAGGGTTTCAGGATACCAAGACTCAGTGTCTAGGAACATATTGTTGACCTTAGACCATCAGCTTAATTCATTGCAATAAGCATTTGTGTAACTCCTTCTGTACCAGGTTCTGTGATAGACATATGGAATCCTGCCCTTGGGGAGCACAGAGTCTGGTGGAATTCAGAAAAAAAAGGCCAAGTGTGGGCTAAAGCAATACTGCATGACAGAGATACCGAGAAGTACGTAGAAGGGGAGGGACAGGAGTTGAGAGAGGTGATGTTTAAAATGAATTTTGAAAGAAGGACATTGAAAGACATTCTGTTTGACTTGTTGAAAATGAAATATTAGCTTTGATGGATTACTATGTCAGGTGGATATGTTTCTGAACTCTTGAAAAACTACTCTATCCAAATGGGTTTACAAAAATGTTAAATATAGGAAGGGAAGGGAAAAAATAAGGAAGAAAAAGAAAAGGACAGATTGGAATGGAAGGGAAAGGAAATGAAAGGAAAGGAAAAGAGAAAGGAAGGGAGCAGAAATTCACAGAGGAAAGAACCAAACTTTCTGGCTACTTTACTTCCAGCTACCAATAATTTCCAGGTGGCCAGGAGCTCTGGCTTTAGTAGCTGCCCCTTATGTGTAAGTGAAGTGGATCAAAAGGTCTGAGGTGTGAGGAGAGTGGCCAGCTATGGGATGCAAGAGGGGAGTGCCCTCAGAGAAAAGGTAAGCCAGAAAACATGTCCACTCATGGAGGCAGGTGGTAATTCAACTTGCTACGGATGGATGAAGAATAGTGCATTGCACCAACTTTACATGGACTTGGAGCCTGAGTTCATGGTATTTGCAGAGTCCAAATAATCAGAAGCTAAGAATGTTGATGTAGCTAAGACTGATCAAGAGTGACCATAGTTCTGCAGAGGAATCCCCATTCAATTTATATTGCACAGAATTCCCATAAGTGTGGTCCCAATGGACATGAGCTCATAGATAGAAATCACAGAGTATACAAGGGAAAAAAGTATGAAAAGTCATAGCAAACATGACCCCAAGTATTTGACATGGTTAATGAATTTAAAGAATTAATCCAAGAAGATGAAAATGTGACTAGGAGCAAGAGAATATTTTTAAAATGACCTGAAATGCCTACAGAAGTACTAAGTGGGTTATCATCTGGAAATAAAATAATTAAAATGAAAAACCCAGATAATAGCACTAAACTAAATGTAGAAACTAAATCCATCAACAACAAAATGGATAAATAATATGTAGTAAATGGAGTGTTATACTGCCATAAAAAAACACAATTCATTGCTAACGTGATGCAGTGGATATACCTCACAACTGTGGTATGCAGCAGAAGAAGCCAGATGCAGTGTGCCTGCTGTGAGATTCTGTGCATAGGAAGCTCAAAATAGGCAGAGGTCACCTGTGGGAATAGATAGTGGACAGGATGGTGGTGACCTCATGGGGCAGGGTGTTAACTGAGAAGGGTCAAGAAGGAAGCCTCACTTCGGGGGTGCTGGAAATGTTCTGTGTTTGCCTCTGACTACCTGGATGTACAAACATGTCCTGTCATCAGGCCATGCTCTTACAATTTTTGGTTGCATAATATGTGAGTTGTACTTCAACACAAAAGAATGAAAATTTCCGTGGCTCCATCTTCCAGTTCCTATGACTCTGAGACTGGGTTAGATACGAAGACAAAATAAGTGAATACGGAAAAGCAGAAAAGAAGAAAGGGAACAAAAAAGATATACATTTGTATATATGCTTGAGATAGCTAAGATGATTGTACTACTAATTCTATTCTTGAAACAAAACAGTTGACATTCAGAAGATTAGATCAATTTTGCATTTCTATATCTGGTTATCTAAGTAACTCTTGAAGCTAACTATGCAAAATAATAACCTTTGTTATGTTCCTGCCACCTTGTTTTGAAAGCCTATATTATTGGTTTTTTTTTGTTGTTGTTGTTGTTAATGTTACCTTTTTTGTTTCTTGTTTTTCCTTGTATTTTTTGTTTTTCCCTCTAGTAAAGAAAGGATAGATGTACATGTATGGGCTTATACATGCCTAGAATTTCTCCTACAGAGTTTATAAGAATCAATTTTATTATGTGTCATGGCATAAATAGTTATTTTGAAGAAAATGAGACATGGTAGGCATTGTTGATCTCCTATCATCTTGTTTTGAAGTCCTATAATACTTTTATACTTTGTTTTGATTGGTTTTCAATTATTTGATTTCAATATGTATGAAGGTATGAACAGCTATTTTGAAGAGAACAAGAGACATTATGGTAGTCATTGTTAATTTCCAATTGTCTGGTTTTGAAGACCCATAATGCCTTTATTCTTTTGTTTTGATTGGTTTTGTACTATTTTGTTTGTACTGTTTTGTTTGAATTTATTATGTGTGAAGGTATGGACAACTATTTTAAAGAAAGCAAGACACCTTGTGGTAGCCACTGTTGATTTCCTGTTGTCTTGTTTTGAAGTTCTGTATTGCATCCGTTGTTTTGCTGTGATCTGCTTTGTTCTGTTTTATTCTCTTTAAAATAAAAAATCCCAAAATTAGTGAACTAGAACTGAAGGAAATATATAAAATCCAGCAAAGAGAGGAAAAGACATAAAAATGAGAGACATTAAGAGAGAATGAGGCCAGGGCTGGGGATATAGCTCAGTGGTAGAGTGCATGGCTAGCATATGTAAGGTCCTGGGTTCCATCCTCAGCAGAGGGAGTGAGAGAAGGGAGGGAAGGAGGAGGAGGAGGAGGAGGAAAAGGGAGGAAGAAGGAAGGAAGAGGAGAGAGGGAAGGGAGAAAGGAGGAGAGAAAAGACAAAGGGAGGAGAAAGGGGAGAAGAGGAAGAAGGAAAAGAGAAGGGGAGAGGAGAAGAGAGGGAAGGAAGAAGGGGGAGAGGAGGGAGAGGAAAGGAGTGAGGAGAGGAGAAGAGGAAAAGAGACAAGAGAATGAGAATGAAGGCAATGAATGAAACCAGAATGAGACCTAAGTAGAGCTCTAGAAAGAAAGGCTGAAGAAATTTTAAAGACAGACACAAATCCCATGATTCAAGATGTCTTAGGAAGTCCATGCAGAAAAAGAAAAACTCATACCAAAGCACATCATAAAATTACAGCATGGAGACAAAGAGAATATCCTAAAGACAGGCAAGGTGAGAGAACAGATGACCTGCATAGGATGACAGTCAGATGGCTTCCAGCAGTGATACTGCAAGACTGTAGCTGAAGGGATGGTACTGTCAATGCCTTGAAAAGGAACCTAGAATTATAAATGGAGGCAGTGGGAGCAAAACAGTAATAAAAAATTCAGCTGAATAGTGCAAAATGAAAGGCAAACAGCACTGCCACAGACCCTTATTTAGGGAATTTCTAAAAGATATATTTTGAAAGAAGAAAAATGAGTATAGATGGACTGATATGAGAAGGAATCAAGACAAAGGAAATACAAAATCTCAAGGTATACAGAAACAATTTTATACTATTTGAAAGGGAGGGAAAAAGGAAAAGAGTAAGAGCTAGACAAGCTGTGTAGAGCAGGGGTGTCATAAAGAAAAATCTGCCTACAATTAATTGAATAGTTTTGACTCTTGACAGTTGTTCACGATGAGTTGAGTTTTATTATATTTCATGGGATTCCTAGAATTGTGCCAAAAACGAGCTATTGACATTGTTGTGTGACCAGTTCAACCATATCTAACAATTTCTGTTGTTCCTCTTCATGATAAGTGTTGCAAATAGCAACCCATAGTAAGATAAAAACAGAATTTATTTTTATAATGCAAATAAAGCCTAGAGATTAATTAAAAACAGATTTTATTCATTTACATAATTAGGAAATTATTTCCAACATCAGTTCTAATAAACTTGGATTTGTTTGACAAATGTGATGATTTGTTCTGGGATAGATGTGTATCCCTCGTAAATACTTTTGATACTAATGGAGCACTGGGCCCTGGAAGAGCATCTGATCCAAATGCCAAAGTTTTGAAGGTGGCAGTGCCATCAGAATGTGCAGAATTGTTCTAATGCCTTAACAGATGAGCCCAGCGCTGTGCAGGGAAAAGGCGGTGGCTTCCAGTAACCTCAGCTAAGAATTCCAGGACCCACTTTCCCGGCTTTGTGCTCACTGTTGTAATGAGAGACTGGTGGTTTAAAACCTCAATCTCAATGCTAGCTCCTTTGTGACCCCACAGATTCCTTCCATCTTAAATATTCCTTTAGTGGCCTTTAATTCCTTAGTAAATATTTTAATCTAAATAAAAATTTCATCGTTTCCACTTTGAAGAGACGGCTTAGATCTCACCTTCTCTGTAAATTCTGCCCTGAATTCCTGGCAGGATTAACCATGCTAGCCTCTGCACTCTCCTGTGGCTAGGCTACTTCCTTTCCTTTCCATGGCAGTTATTTGTAAGGAGACCGAGAAGTCCGCGAAGCCAGAGACTTGGTGAACTTCTCATGTCTCCATCCCTAGTGATCAGTCCAGTAAATACTTGTTACATAGAAGTGGAATTATTTGCTTCACTTTACTGAAATGCATTCTTATGCGTCTGATGAAATAAGGATGGTGAAGCATTATGATTTTGGGTACTTCATGCAAATCTCCAAGGCCAGTTTGATGGGGTTGTTTTGTTATATCTACCTCTATTAGAGCTGCTGTTTGGATGCTCTTTTGAGAGATAAGAAGCCAGGGAAGAGAAAGCCCAAGTCCTCCAGGCATAGCTGTGCCGCCTGTGCAGAGGGAATGCCTGTGGGCGCAGTGGCACATGGGAAGTAATCAGGAGCCAGGCTTCTACTCTTTGGAGAAATCACTTCATTGATTTTCTCTCCATTTAAATCCAGCCCCACCCTCTCCAGCTCTTCTCTTCATGAGATCAGAGAGGCAGCCTTGGGGGGGAGAAAGGTGCACCTCCGAGAGGCTGAATGTGAACTGACCCTCACGTGGGGACCATTTTCCTGCAGAAGCAGCAGTAATCATAATCATAATGCTTGCTTGAACTTGGCACTTTTTTTCTCTTCAGCACAGAGTGTGAAATTACCTGCTGATGCCTTTGGCACAGCAGTGGGCTGCTGAACAGAAGAGAGGCTGGGGACCCCAAAGTATGTTATTGTGGAGAGACTAGGGACTGCAAAGTGTGTTATTGTGGAGAAATCCAGGAAGCTCTGGGAACTGTCAATAGCTTTAGGGAATCAGCTGACCTGGGCCAGTTCAGTAGGCGGGTGATGAGCAGGAAGCTGTGCCATTGTTTCTGCAGGAGTAGTGGGAGATCTCTTAGGGCCACACTGCCTTTGTTCAGGCCACCTGGCAGGAAGGCCTATAAACCTTTAGACTTAAACAAAAGCCCTACTTCTCAGAGACCGCAGGAATATCCAGAAGTCATTCCCTAGAGGAGTGGAACCATGGGTAACAATTGGTGACTCTTTGACTTCTTTGTTCATGAACAATGTCACACACAAATAGGAGCATCCCCAGGCATCAATTCCTTAGATGTGAGTGTGCCCTGTGTCTGTGGCAACCTTGGTCCTAGAACAGTGTGCTGTTTTCTATTGTGCCAAAAAAGGAAGGCTGTGTGACTTCAGGAGCCTGGAAGTGTGTCACTTTAGAGGGTGGAGTCCCAGGATACAGACCTCCCTGGTCTTGCTTGGTACCCTTTGCAGCCCACGATATTTGGTCAGCTCAAACTGGGCAGTAGACTTCAGGGGCAGTGATTGGACTTCAGGAAAGCCTCCTTCCAAGCCAGGGTTCCTGACCTCCAACTATTCATCAGAATAATGTTGCCAAGCCCAGGGCTGCATGGCTTGTCTGCGATGTAGCCTTTGCAAAGTCCTGTGATGCTGCAGTGGGCATCTTTGGCCTATCTTCCATTCAGGAGTCTCCAAGAGTCCCATATGAACACACCCTTGGGGTAGATGATACTAAGCTGCTGTTAAATTCTACCTCCACATACCTCTGGCTGAAGACAGGTGTGCATGCCTGTGGCCAAGTAAGCATGAGTTTGGTTTCTGCTCTAATCATGAGCAGACAAGGTAGTTCCTGGGAAGGCTCTTGCCACACGAAAGACATTTCCTGCCTCAGCAGCTGTCTGCATTGGTGTTCCTGTGCCCTGGCCCTAAACCTGGGGACTTTGATCTACCACTTTCCTTTTTGCTGCTGCTTGACTGCCTGCTTAGCCTTGACCTAGATCCCTATTTCGAATGTGCTTCTAGATTACTTATTTGACTCCAAATTACCTACGGAGAAGCAGGCAAAAGGGAAGAAAAAAAGAAACTCAGCACAGGTGCTTTCTGATTTACAATGGTTCAGTTAAGATGCTTCAATTACCGTGGCACACAAGTGATACTTATCCAGCAGAAACCGTACTTTGAATTTTGAACTTTGATCTTTCCTAAGCTAGCGGAACATGATAGGATACTCCTTCTCTGTGCTGGCAAGGGCAGGGATGCAACCTTGTGACCACAGGAAACAGGACTGACACTGCACAGTATTGTATTTAATATATTGTATGCATTGCTCAATGCTTTATTATAAAATAGGCTTTGTATTAGATGACTTTTGCCTACTTTTAGGCTAATGTAAGTATTCTGAGACATTTAACCACTTAATTAGTGTAACTGTTTAAATACAAGCTGACCAAAATTGCACATTTTTTGTTAATTATATAAGGTAATATAACAGGAAATATAAAAATGACGATCTTAACTAATTTATTCAGTACAAGAATGGACTGACTGAAATAACCACTGCTGGAGCCATGCTCGGGACAGTTGGTATGTAAACAAATGTGCTGCCCAAGTGATGCTGAGGTGAATGTTAAGTGGTTGAAGTAGGCAAGACTAAGCTGTGACCTTTAGGAGGTATATTAAATACAGTTTTGATATTCAGTATTTTCAACCTACGGATGAGCTTATTGGGATGGAACCCCATGGAGTCCATCTTTATTGAGCACTGACACTGTGCTAGGTATCAGGGAAAAAGAAAAGAGGCTGCTGCGGACTTGCTTCCTTGGAGCTCATGCTCTAGTTAGGTAGAAAGATGGGCAAGACAAGGCGCACTGCAGAGGCTGTGATCACAGGCATGGTCTGAGGCTGAAAGGAGGGAAAGGAGCGAAGCTGGAGAGAACATGAGAAGGCTTCATGTGACAGGAAACCGTTGAGTAAGGCAGAGTATAGGAGGTCTGAACAGATGAGACAACAGGACATTGTTGCATACCATGACAGCTAAGGCAGATTGGCTTGCAAGCTGCTTGGGAGCAGTAAATCACTTCTGGGTGTGTCTCTATGGGGCATGGAGGTATGACTTTGGTGTTACAGCTTGTATCTAGACTTTCTCCCAAAGCCTCATGCAGTCAAAGGTGGGACTTTTTGGAGGTGGCTGGATCTAGGGTGCGTGATGCTGGAATTAAGGGTATGATGTTGGCTGGGGTTAAGGGTATGTGACTTCTAAATTAGTCCTGTAATTGCTTTAGTGTAGTTCTGGGTGCTGATGTTGGAAAGGCCCACGCTGGCTGTGGATAGCAGCACACAAAGGGCAGGTGGTCTAGAAGGGATAAAAGGAAAAGGCAGGTTGCTGCTTGTGGCTCACTGCCTTTTGCCTGCCCTGCTTTGCCATGAACTGTTTCTCCTCTGTGATGCCCCTCTGCCTTGCTATCCTGCCTTGGTGCCAGCCAGTTAGGAACTGAAGTTGATACAAACTATGAGCTGAAATGAAACTTTCTTCCTTTAAGTTGTGGTCTTGGGTAGTATGTCTCAGCACCGAGAAAAGTAGCTAAAACTCTTGGGGGCTATACCCAGTCTCTGTGCCCCTCCTGCCTGGCAGTTCCTGTACTCTGCTTCTGGGTCACTAGGAACTGAGTGCCTTTGCTCCTCCTTGCCCTTCTGCCACAAGATGTTTCTGTCTTGGAGCCAGCTGACCACATCCTGAAACTGAGCCAAAATACATCAAGTTTTCTCTCCCCTGTGATTGTTTGGAGCCAAGACTGGGGTAGGGCACACTCCCAGGTGTGTTTCCTCATTTGCTTTGAAATAACCTTCTGACAGGAGAAGGCTTTGATGTTCTTCACAGCCCAGCCCAGACCCCTGTTGCATTACCCAAATGGCCACTTTGTGAAGACAGAGTTTGCATGAAAAGTCTTGTGATAATCTCATCTGCTTACCCCTAGAGAGATTTTCCCCATCTACCAAACACACACACACACACACACACACACACACACACACCCCTGGGGTACTCAGTGCCCATTTGAAAGAGCAGGGAATGGTTTTCCCCTTGCACTCATCTGGGATGCTGAAAGATTTAAAATGGTGCTGATGCTTCAGTATTCTGAAACAATGCTTTTAACCTGACTCCTCTGTGCACCAAGACACATATCACAGTCTCAGTCACAGCCTGTGTCTTGTCTCAAATTCAAGGCCACCATGTGGTCACTTGCCTGACCTTGAAGTCTTACTACTGATGGACAGAATGCACCCATGGGAATCCCCAGAGCCCAAGTGACATTTCTGTGTTGACTTCCCTCTGTCCTTCCTAATGCCAACCAGTATCTGGGTGGCACAGCACAATTGGTTATGGATACAAGGTAGCTGCAGAGATGCTAGGGAGGGCAGGACCAAGCCAGCCCTCCTCCTCCTGGGAACCCCGGGATAGCTGCCACTCTAAAAATGGGTTACATTATTCTGCTGAATGAGGGATTGTTGTGCCCTGGGCAGTCATGCAGGGCTCATAGAGCAGGACCTCCCATGAAATGAGGCTCTCAGGTATAGTATGTAGCGGGACAGGAACTGTGGCAGTGTCAGAGACCTGGTGTGGGATTAAATGAAACTGACCCTGGGATTAGGTGAATTTGTTAGAAGGGCTGGCTCCCTTTCCATCTCTGCCCCTGGGAACTTTTTTTTTTATCTCTGTAAACCCAAGCAGAACAGCAGTGGGCCTGGGGAAATGTGCGGCTTAGGGAGGGGCTTAGCATCAGCTTCTGAACCCCTCTTCCTGCTGAGACTATGCCCCCCCCCCAATATCCTAAGGAAGCCAAAGGAAGGAATTTACATGAAAAAGAGAATTATAAGTATTCTGCCGGGATCTTTATATATATATATATATATATATATATATATATCCATAGAAAAACTTGTGAAAGAATCAATTTTCTAATTTCTAGACAAGCAAGCCAGAGCTTAGAGATGAAGTCATCCAATTTTTAAAAGTAAAAAGAGGCACTAAAAATACTTAAAGTTATGTATAGCAGTACCTCGGTTCATGAACTGAATTCCTTCCATGATTAGGAAAGGAGGCCGTGTTTGTGTGCATGCAGGAAAGATGGCCGCAGTTGTGTTTGCCACCTGATGGAGAATTTATGAACACACACAAAATTTTGCCAAATGCTTCTGTTTGTGAACCAAATTATTCATGAACAAAACTGTGACCCGAAGTGCCACTGCGTGTATATGTGTGTGTGTGTGTATTTGTATTTACTATCTGAAAATTGGCCCTATTATAATTTCTGGCTTATTAAATAATTGTGCTCAAAAATCTTATTAAATATAAAATTGTTTCTTAAAAAAATCAACACATATAAAGATATGCTTTCTCTCCGGTGTGTGGAGTTTGGTAACCACTGATGTTAGTGACTTTTTTTAAGATTACACAGCTAGTAAGTGACAGAGCTAGGCTTCAAGACTCATGTCTTTCCATGGTTTTATTCTGCTTAATTCTGGGGATGAAAAGTACTGGAGACCCCCTGAGTGTTCCAGGAATGTCCTTCTAGGCTTTAGGGTTTTTCTCTCTCTGCTTAAGAGTTGTCAGACTATCTCCTTTCCCCTTAAATTCTGCAATATGAACTCCCTGGTGGTTGTGTTGGGGTCTAGCTAGACTAGCTACACTTAGATGACAGCACTTTTTTTGTTTGTCTTTCTGAGACAGGCTCTCTCTATGCAGTTGAGGCTAGCCTTGGGCTCACTTTGTAGACCAGGCTGGTCTTGAACTTGCAAATGATTCTCCTGTCTCAGCCTCTGGAGTGCTGGGATTACAGGAGTGCACCACCATGCCTGGCTTAGATGGCTGAATTTGAAAAGTTGGGAGGCACAAGGAGTATAGCCCTGCCTTCCAGGCATCCTCACTGCTGGGCTCCTGTTGGGAGTCACCGAGCATGATCATTCCAAGAACAAAGAGCAGCTAGGGCAAACCATGTGAAGAAGCTGCTTCAGCACAGAGAACACCTGGCCCCAAAACAATCTGTACAGTGAGTTGCTAGGACATGTGACATTAAGTTGCTAAAAGATTTAAATAAATGCCTCTGCAGTGAGGAACTAGTACCTTTCCTCCCATCAGGAGGATAAGGGCTCCACCTGACCCCAGCTTTGTCTTCTTTATTTTTCTCATCCTCTCAGGGTCCTCAACCCCAAGAACCTCAGGAGCTGCATGGTTTGAGGCAAGCTCCCTGACTGCTGGGAACATTTGGACTGATGGTAGACCCTCCTCAGCCTTGATTTATAGTCTCTAGGTGTCATCAGGCCTACACTAGCTCTCCTTGGATCTTCCGTTTCTCAGCCCCTCATGCTTCTTTGGGTTCTGGATGCTGTCTCTGCCTTTACCACCAGCCCTTGACCATGACCCCGGGACCCTGGGACCCTGGGACCCTGGGATCCTGGGACCCTGGGACCCTGGGACCCTGGGAATGGTCCTCTCCTTGCATGACTTTGTCTAATTCATCCCCAGCTGTGTTCCCTGCACCCACACTGACATTCACAATTTGACAGTCTTTGAGATTTAATCAACTAGTTCATTGAGCAATCCAGGTGTATACCCACCTGATTTGAAGTGATTTAGTTTAATGAAGATAATCATGTGGCCCAGGTTTTCTGGGGCAGCCCTAATTTCAAATATTCTGTCTCTTTGTCTTCATAAAACCCCTTGAAAATTTAAGTATTTTGAAATAGAGACATTTTCCAGATTCCCTCAGGCACCCACCCAACCGGGGGCAGGGGATGTGTCCCACCTTTACTCAGGACACAGAGGTCTCACCTTTATTTTCATTAGCCTATGGAAAGTTGATCTTTTGCTTGTTTATTTTAAAAACTCTAAGTATTGTCCTATTGTTGCCCCTCTCTGTTAAAGGAACTGTGGGCAGTGCTTATTGAGTGAGATTCTTTTTCACTGCATAGCGCTGTGTTTCTCTGATGAGCACCTGGATTTCCTATACCAACCTCAGGAAAGTGGATGCCTTTGCTGTGAGACTTGCAGGTGCCAACTTCTCCATGTTCTGTCTTCTAGGCTGTCAGGTCAGTGGTACCTGCAGCCAATTTGGCTTTTGCTGGACCATCATTAGCAAATGGTTGCCTTCTCCCTGCTGAAAGAGTTTAGTCTGACCTCTCCAAGGGCTCCAGCCCCCCTTGGCCTAGTTGGCTCCTCCTAGGAAGAGAGTCCTTCCCCCAGGCACCTCAGTGTTCCATTTACTGCAAGAGGAAGAAATATCCCAAAGAGGAGGAACATGCAGATGGGCACAACTTCTGGAGTAAGTGGCCTGGGGCAGAACATGGCTTATAATGGCTTCTGAGCACTGCCGAGGTGCTTCCAAAGAGACTCTGTGTCCAACAGAGCCAAGGTGGGCTTTGTGAAGGTCTGGGGTCCCCGGATACATTGTGGTCTCGGAGGTGTGGTGTAGCAAGGCTCCCAGCATTTCCTAAACTTGTTTGACCACTTTTTTTTCCCACTTAGCAATCTTTAGTACCTTGAAGAATAAGGGTAAAAGAGCAGGGATTGCCAGTAGAATATTCAAGTTCAAATGCTTACATTCAGTTGTGTTGCCTTGGTTATATTTACCTCAACTTGGTTTCCTCATCAATAAGATGAGGAGAATAACAAATGCCCTTGTATGGGTTTACTGTGAGAGTTAAAAGGTTCTGGATAGGAAAGTGCTTTTTTCACTTTAAACAATATATGCGGGTTAAAAAAATCTGTGTATTTCATAATAAATAATAGGCTTTATCTGGTGTGTAGCTCAGTGGTAAAGCATGTGTTTAGTGTGTTTGTGGCCCTGGATTCCATTCCAAGCACCTAAATAAATAAATAGGAATAATGCCATTTCTATTGATTTGTTTAGAAGCTGCCTTTTTCTGGTTGTAGCTATTGTGAATGGACCAAGACCAGCATATTTGGCATGAAATGTCAGGAGTCTGTGGTAGCTGAACCATAGAGACCACCTTTGAGTTAATGAATGCTTTTAAGAAAAGTAGTTAAAATTCTAATAGCAAAAATACAGGGTGAATTACAAAGGAGAGGCTTAGGGTTTGTGCATTCTTCTTGTCTGCAGAAGGAAATCATGCTTTAGAAAATTGTGAAGATGCAGGAAGGGTGGGTTACAGGTCAGGGACCGAGGATCTGGGGAGGGCTGAGACGTACTAACCAGGAAGTATTCATGTGACTCGATATTTTCCAAGGGATGTGTACGTGTGGCTTGGAAGGTTTGTTTGGAAACCTGGACTCTTCTTTTCATATACGCAGAAGAATTAAGCCCCTACATAGTCTATATATCTTGGATTTAGGAATCTTTACACATCAAACCAGGCATTCTTAACCTGGATTGTACAAACTATTAGGTTATGGATACAGGGCCACAGAGTATTCCTGCATATCCATATCCTGCATATCCAATTCTGTGAAGTTAGAAGTACACTTGTGTGGCCATAATGTGCTTGTGCATTTTTATGGAGCTGTGAATCCTGAACTGCAGAACTGGCTTGGGTCTCTGTGAATGCTATGAATCACATCCAGAATGAGCTCCCAGGCCAGAAGAGTTCACAATTGATAACTGTCTTGGGGCTCCTGTGCCCCTCCTGGGCTTCTGCAGCTGGTCTGAGGCATTTGGTACACTGCTTCATCACCAAGATGTTGGTTTTGCTTGGTTGCCCTGCTCTGGGGAGCTGTAACTTCTCCATGATTCTGCCTCCTTTCCAGGCCTACAAAGTCCTTGAAACTTATAGCTGTGGATACTGCTGTAAATCCTGGGTTATCTGTGGCTGTCTGACACGACTTTCGCAGCTACACAAGTGGAGCGAGCATTGTGCATGCTGGGGACTGCAGCTCTTTGCATTTCAGTAGACGTCCAGTGAACACTTAAGGGTGCCCAGGCACTGTGCTAGGGCCTGAGAGTAAGGAGGGACAGAGATAAGAAATGGTGACAAGCAGCACCTGCCTTTGAGTGGCTTCCTGTTCAGTGGACTCAGTCAAATGAACAATTTGCTATAATATGAACAATAAAGATAAAGTGATATAGAGATGCAGCCTCTGGATTGTTAAGAGTTACACTCTGATACCAGTGCCATTGAAAATGAAGCTGATGGTGTTCTTTGGTCTCTTTACTTACTAATCTAAAACAGGTACGTGGTGGGCCATCCTGTGTCAGGCCATGTATTACATACACGGTCCCACTGCTGAATAATTGCAGACAGGATTCCTATCTAGCACCAAGGCAGATGTTGAGTCAAATCACCATATACAAACACACACACACACACACACACATACACATTCTATGCAGGATGTCTGACCTTGTCAGAGATCTTAGGAGACTTTCTTGAGGGAACAGTGTTTGAACTGAGATCTTAAGGAAGGAAATATTGGAGTTAATTAGGTTAAAAAAAAAAAAGTAACGATGGGAAAGGACTTTAGGTATAAAGAGCAGTGAGGATATGGAGTGATAATATGGTGAATATTTAAATTTTAAACGTTTATTATGATAAAAGATACATTGCTTTTAATCCCTCTCAAAATACTCCCCATCTTTTTCACATACTTATCTTTCTTGACACTTTCTGAAGCAGTTCTGGAAGTCCTCTTTCATGAAAGTCTTTAGTTGTGCTGTTGTAGCTGCCTCAATGTACTAAATTAGTTCAAAACATTTACCTTTCATGATCCTTTTGATTTTGGGGAAGAGCCAGGAGTCACCATAATGTTTTTAAGAGCCCACCTTTCCATTGGAAGCACTTGGCAGCAGCATTTACTGTATTTTTGATTACAGCTCATAAGCACATTAAAGAGGACTTCCCGAGCTGCTTCAGAAGTGCCAGCAGTGATAGATGTGTTTGAAGCAAGGGAGAATATTTTGAAGAGGATTAATAGTAATGTGTCTTTTACTGTAGTGAATTTTAAAAATTTAGATGTTAACATATATTTTGATCACCACCCCTTGTTCAAAGTCCCAGTGCTCCCTTGTGCCTATTATTAGCTGGAAGAATGGTCAAGCGGGTAGGACATGAGAGAGCATTGGGCACCATTCAGTATGTGACTGGGGTCAGAACGCAGGGAACTTGGTAAGTTGATTGGGCTGTGGTCTTTATCCTAAGTTTAATGGCAAGTCATTGTGAGGTTTTAGGCAAGAACCAGATCCAGTGTGTGAACATTCAGTCAGATAGCTGAGGGATGCTAACGTAATAGGGAAGTGGCTTTGGAGCTAACTTTCAGAAGACAAGTAGGAGCTGGAGTGCTAAGGACTTGGAAGGACCTTCCTGAAAACAGGCAGGGATGGAGGAGGAGGAGAGGAGACAGGCACAGGAGAGTGGACTTGTGCTCTGTGCTGGAACATGGCAGCTGCTGCTTTGTTCTTGCAGGAATGTATGGAAGAGGTGATAAAGCCAATCCCAGAATCGCTGACACTCATGCTGCAGGGTTGGCACTTTATTGATTGGGATGCCAGAGAGACTGAAGATTTTCCCTGCAGTTGGAGATTTGAGATTTCCACTGAGAAGTTCTCAACCATTTCTGACTTCTGGTTTCCATCCTCAACTGTACAGATGAGGATTACTATAAGGATTGCCATATCATATGTAGAGTTACAGAAGAAACTCTTGCCTGGCTCCATTTTTGACATGGACTGTCTTCAGTCATGACTTTCCATGGAGGTCCCCGATTACCCATGATTACCCAAGACAGAACACTTACACTGGGAAATCCTCAGCATCTGACATCACTTGTGAATAAGTTTCCACCACTCAAGAGAGTCTCCTAGATAAGTAGAGGGGAGCCAGCCTTTATGAAGCACCTAGAAAAATCTATTTTAAATGACAGGAACATTGACTTCTCAATTTGGAGATATCTTGTCAGGGTTGTGGATAGATTGAAACGAAGGGGTTTAAAGTCACACTTGCAGAGTAGGCCTTATGAGCATGGCATTCATCTGGCCTGGGAAATGTACCTTGAGCCAGTGTGGGAGAAAGTAACCATCTTAAGAGGGGAATAGGAGAAGCCATTAAGCATAAATATAAATAGTTCTAAATAAAAGATGTTAGCCAAAAAATTAAAGCAACCTTACATGCCAAGTGTTTCCTCTCAAGAAACATTCTGAAGGGAAGATATGGAGGGTATTGGAGTTCTGTTTAGAGGGGTTTTTTTGGGGGGGGGGAGATTTCATCTGTATCTGTAATAATATATGTGCTTCTGAAGCAAGCACAGTAGCACTATAAATTTTATATATTGTTTGAGAATAGAGACTTCTTTTCACCTTTGATAGGTCAGAAGAAAGGGAAGGAGGAAAGGTGGAAATAACTTTTGTGGAGTATTTGATAAGTACAGGGAATCCCACATATAACATATTGCTCATTCTAATGCCAGCCTTGCAAATAGAGCTTTATTGATGAATTGAGGACAACAGTTCTTTTATTTTTTATTGTTGATTTATTGATTGCAGCATTGGGAGGCTGAACCCAGAATTTTATACTGGGCTACACTTCCCATCTTTTTTATTTTTGAGACAGGGTCTTGCTAAATCCCTAAGTTTCTCAGTCTGGGCTCAAACTTATATCTCTCTCATGTCAGCCTTCCAGGGTGTTGGGATTAGAGAGAAGGTAATTCTTAAGTGACAGACTTCAGCATCTGGGTTTAGTTTCAACTATATCCATGCTATTCGCATCACTTCAGTTTTACGGATGAACTGGGAACATAGCATTTCATTGCTTGACAATGGTGCAGGCCTCAGGTCCAGATTAGCCACCTTGCTCACTATCTGTCTCCACATAATAATGAGGGCAGGCCCAGAGAATCATCATCATAGTAACTCATGTGTAATGAACTCTGTTAAACTCTGCCCAGCTTTCACAGCATTTAACTCTCACCACCACCCCAGAGAAAGGAATGTGAATTATTCCCAAGTGTAGGAGACTGAGGCATAGGGCTGAAATAAGTGATCTGCATTCATACAACTCACTAATTCTGTGAATTTAAACCAGGGAGGATGATCTGATTCCAAAATGAGTGGTTGTAGCTTCTTCACTGCGCAGCCTGGTTCTCGGGCACTTTCCCAAGGGACCTTTAAAGCACCTGCAGGGGAGGGAAAGACCTCAGGAGTAGACACAGTCTTAGCATGGCTAAGGCCCTGGGTTTAATCCCTAGTACTGAAAGAAAAAAAATTGCTCTTTTCTCACTTTCGCAAAGCATCTGTTTTTTTTTTTTTTCTCCAGTAACTCTGAACCTTGGTCTAGCATTTTGTTCATGTGCATTTTGGCCTCTATGTGAAGGAACTGCTTAAGCCTGTCACATCAGGCTGTGGGAAATGGTATGTTTTCCCCTTGACCGGCCCCTAATTCAGAAGGTTTTATCCTAAGTATCCTGTAAAGATTCCACTAGGCTTAATTTGCAGGATCATGAGATATGAAAAGCAGTCCTTTTTGGGATGGATTTCATTTATGGACTTGCAGGAGAGATGACTCATAAATAAATTGCTCCTTTTCCTTGTCGATTTCTGTCTCCGTCTTTGGGAATGCATGGTTGCCTTAAATATCGGCAAAGAAAAGGAATTGGATTCTGTGTTAGTGACATTACTGCTTCTCCCTCTCTGATAGTCTGAATATTTTACCCTTTTCTCTTGCATGAAAATCTTTATTGTCCTCAATAGAATTATTTCTTGTATGATACGTTATACAAATATTATTAATATTAAAATGATAAATATTATGACTCCTGAAATGATGTGTTTTGATCACACTTTAACTGTGGCAAAACACTTTTTTAAGATCCTTTCAAATGTTTTTATAACCTTATATTTACATGCCTGCCCGGATAGGGGTCATATGGGGTGAGATTTAAAAGATGAAATCCAACTAATTCTCCTACAATAGTCTTTGAAAGAAATTACAAGAGAACAACAGTTTTCTGCCTTTGATGGATGCATAGTAAGTATGCTTGAAAAGGAATTATTATCTCCTTTCTGCTGGCATATGAGGCACGTCTTGAATGGAACTTTGGACATTGACTCACACTGTTTAATTTACATGTGGATATCGCCTTACGATGCCAGACACAGGCTTCCTTCTCAGTGCTTGAGAGGAGGAGCCGCATAAAGTGCTTGCTGCACCAGTACAGTCTGACAAAGTAGAATGAGGTCAGGGCAAGGAACCAAGAGGCCATGGACAAACCAGCATGGTTCCTAACTCCTAATGAACACTCTCAGTGACGTGGGCAGCTTCCTTCCCCCGGGCTCGGTTTCCCCTTCTACACCAAAGAGAAGTTGACCGAGATGGTGGTTGGACATCTTTGTGGTGTCAAAGAGTCCCTGATTTGATGGCTCCGTGGATGGCCATGAATGAGATCCACAAAGACTCTCTTTAATACTTAATGCAGAATGATTATTTTATTGCTTTTTGAAAAGTTAATTTTTTTTTGTATTTTGTATTTTTTGTTGTTATGTCAATGACCCACAGTTAGGTCCGGACGTTCATTGTGGGGGGACTGGTTCAGGTACATATTGTGTCTTAAACATTCTTACTTCCCCTTTCTCAATGCCCTTCCCTTTCCTTGTCTTCACACTCCCTTCCCATCTCCACAAAGTTCACCTTTCCTAGTTTTTGTTTGGCAGGAGCAATAAAAACAGAGTAGAGAAATTTGTAGGACTTTCTACCTTCTAAAAATATTAATAAGAATAATAAATTTTGTACTCTGTACATATTGTGATGCCTGCACAGGATCGAGTCCACTGCAGGATCTAAACTTTCACAAGGGAAGTATTTGTCCCATTTTACAGTGAGAGATCAACTTTGCAGAGGTGAAGTCATATGCCCAAACTCACAATAATCAGAGAGAAAACCCCGGGGTCTGAGACCCCCATTGTGAACCTTGCTATTGTCTGTCCTGTCTCCCTAAAACTTGTGGGATTAGAACAGGAGCCCACACAGGCCAGTGTTTCTAAGTACAGTAGGTGATCATTATGCTTCCTGTCTTTTGTGTCGAGGATTTCTTCACCAGGTGCACGGGTGAAGTGCCCCAGCCTCTGCTCCCCAAAGCCCAGGTTGCTAACCCCAGTCTCTGCCTCTGACCACTCACCTGCTTTCCTTCATCCATCTCGTAATCTGGGAGCTGAGGTGTTTCATAGTAGCATGTAACTACAGCGTCTGACCAGTTCCCAACATTTCTTTAGCTTTTGTATGAGTTTCCCTAGAGCTGCCATAACAGATTAGCACAACCTAGGTGACCTAAAACAAACCAGAAATTTATTCTTTCACAGTTGTGAAGTCCAGAAGTGTGAAGTCCAGAAGTATCCAACGTGTGTCAAAGTCACAACATTGGAAGGGCTCTGTTACCTCTCAGGAGCCTGGGAAGATGGCTTCTTGTTTCCTAAAACCTCTGTGGGCTCTGGATTTTGCTTAGCCTAGGACTGTCCGTCTCCACACTCTGTCTTTATACAGCCATCTCCCCATGTGTCAGAGTCTCACATTCTCCTTGCCTTTACCATGTGAGGATACCTGTTACTGCCTAATCCAAGATGTTCTCCTCTCAGGATCCTATCATCAGCAAAATTGTTTTCCAGATAAAGTCACATGTATATGTTCTGGACAATAGGGCCCAGGCATATGTTTTAGGGCTTACCATTTAACCCAGCAGGGACAGCAGCAGCAGTAGATGACACACAGGGCTGTGGGTATGAGGTCACAATCAAGAGCCCCGTTGTCAACAGCCAACATGTGTCAAGTTTTGGCTCTGTGAGATCCTGTAGGAGGAATCAGATGTCTGAGCCAGTGAAGAGGGCCAGGATTTACAGACTGGGAGAGGAAGAGCTAGTGAGAAAGAGGCCTTTTGTGATGTGAACTGAGGTGATCCCAGGGTGCAAAGCATGCTGGGTCCTCAATAACACTGCAGTAGTGGCATCTGGCAGGACACAAGGATAGTGTTGGATGGTGGCTGGGGAAATGGTTTTGCATCCAGGATATGGCTCAGGAAAGGATAGCACAACACTGAACACAGCAATCTAGATATGGAATTATTCAGTGATGAATATTTAGTGGTAGGTGCCTCTTACTGAGTGCTTACTGGGTACTAGGAGGCTCTGTGCTAAATTGTTTTATTGGCATCATCTTATTGTCACAACAGCCTGTGAGGTAGGCTCTATTATTTGGTGGAGGAGCATTTGAGATTCAGAGAGGTTTAAGAACTTACTTAAATCTTGCAGGCAGTGTGGGCTAGGACTAGTATCCAAATTCTGAGCTGTATGAGCTTAATTATTAGTGCCTCTCAGTCTCTGCCTGTGCAGATGGGTGGCCATCTAACCTTGTCTGGCTGGGCTTAGCTAGTTCTTGGGATAGAAAGCAGATGAGTGGACCCCTGGAGAAGGGAGATACAAAAACTAGGGCCTCGGTCGAAGAAGCAAGAGGTCTGGTTGGATGCTGAGACTGGAACTGAGTTAAGGAAGCATGTGCCAGCACTGGAGATGGGGTAGACTGTGCGCAAGACCTTCCTGGAGTCCAGGTCCTGCTTGTGCTAGTGGGATACTGCTGGAAGTTGGGCAGGTACCCTGTGAAGGGATTAGTCCCATGTTGGTATGTGAGGAGACGACTTCTCCTCTAGCAGTGTCCTAGACCATGGGCCTTGGCTCTTCTAGCTTCCACTTAAGGTCAGCTCAAGAGTGGGCAGGACATAAGGGTGGGCTGGTGGGCTGGGAGATGCAGAACTGTGCCTGTGGCCCTGAGTGGGTAGAGGAAGTCTGGGAAAGGCAGGAGCAGCAGACAGGCACAGTGGTATGTATGCATGTGTGCACAGGTGTGTTCTTCAGGGGACAGGGGGACAAGGAGGGCTTTTGGAATAACCCAGGTAAGGACAGGGACTCAGACTATAATTTCTTCTGAGCTTCCCTCTGGCTTCTAGGTCCTATCCTCTCCGAGTCTTTTTTCCTCTGTAAAAAGTTAGGACTTGTGCAAGTTCAGAGAATTTCTAAAAATGAACTTATTAGCACTTTAGTTGTATAAATAAGTATTTTAATTTTTGTGGTGCACATTAAAGTTGGTGGATGGGAGACTGTCAGAATTCTTAATCGTCATGAAATATGCTCTTAATAATCAGTCTTATTAAATCTAAATGAAATGCCTGTATGCAGCCTTATTTTACTATTTTCTGAACTCACTGCAGCTTTTTTATCTTAAACAGCAACCACAGTCATTTTAAATCATCATCAAATTAACTATTTATGTTCCTTTTCACTGCCTTCCCACTCCTCCTTTCAGCCTCTCCACCACCCTCTCCATGCATCTCATGTTTTATGGAGAAATAATCATCACTGGTGGCCTTGTGAGGACACCCTTCCTGTGCTGGAAGGAGAATGCAGCTCCTGGGCCTACAGGGGGTCCAGAAGAGGCATGGGAGCCCCAGCAGCAGGAGTGTGCCCTCCAGAGCAGGCTGTCTTGAGAGACTGATCTGCTCCTTCCTTCTGCTCTGCTTGGCCAAAGCCCAGTGACAAGGTAACGCCTCATCTCAGTTTCCTTCAGATGCGATCTGGAGGAGAGTCACAGGCGAGCTTTTTAAGACCTTATCTTTCTTTTTCTTTTTTTCTTTCTGGATGTTGAGCGGAAAATTTCCAGTGCAGAGATTTGAGCTGGCTAAAACCATTGTGGCAGATACAATGCAGTGTCATTTCAAGCAAGGTTAGTAATGAGTTTCACTTGTAAACTCATTTGGAATAAGCACATCCCTGCTCCTTCTAAAGAGCAGGGAGCTAGAGAATCCAAAGGTTGTATGTTTTGTCCAAATTCCACCACCTCTCATTGTGGGACACAAACTGGACCTCTACTAGAAGAAAAGCAAAGAGCTGAAGAAGTGTGTTCTGGGAGAGAATAGATTATATATCATAACATCTTGACAATAGTTCCTGCCTGAGATTCTGACCCCTGCTAGGAGCACCCCGTCTCAGGCAGGTGAACATGACAGCAGCACAGCTCGATTCTCTGATATTGCCACTATTCTCCATCAATTGTGGTGGCTTTGGCCTACAGCCCATCTTCAGACCCTTTGCCTTTGGTTCTTGCTTTCTCCCTATTCCAAAGGTAGGGTCGATGCTGGATCTCTGAGTCCAGGTCATTGTTGGTGAGTAGCAGAGAGGCCAGCCAGACAGGAAGAAGCATTCACATTTTTCCAGGGAAACATCAACTTATGAATAAGTACTCTGGATAGGGCAGCTTCTCACCTACTACTGTCTCTTGAAAAAGAGGAATTTCTTCTAGTGACAGGCAGTGAGGGTGAGTTAGTGAAACTGCACATCCGCCTCCCTTGTGTTCAGTAATCTAAGGTAAGGAGAGGCAAAGCCACTTTCCCAGAGTGCAAAGCTGGTAGCAGAGAAACCCAATATTCTGTATACCTGCTGGTTCTAGGCTTGGTGTCTCTGTGACCGTATGAGAAACAGATATTCCTCTTACTCCTTCTTATTCCTACCATTTCAGTTCCTTCCCAATGCATCTGGTTTCTCTTTTGGCATCTGAGTGGAGGGTGGATCTTGGGTTTTGGAAGAACCTTCCACTGTGGTGACTGATCTAGGTTTCAACCCCACATGTGCTGTTCACACACAAATGAGGTCACCTTCCCAGTTTCGGTCTTCCTATGTTTAAAATGGGTGCAGTAACCTCCATCCCAGGAGGAAGTGAAAAAGGCATGTAAAATTCCTGACTCATGGTAGATCCTCAGTGAATGCCACTTCCTTCTTTTTCCTCCATGACAGTAACTATAATCAGTTAGGGATCAGGATTCTGGACTGTGTCTGGTATCATTTAAATACTGCTATTCTACAAACAGATGCAAGAGCCTGTACTTGGCATCAGTTTTTTATAAACTGAAGTTGTCTTTCATTTGGAATAAGCACAGTATGTCAAGTCCAGCTATTGTTATACGAGACAGAAAAATGTTTGCCGGTGAGGCTACAGTCCCCCTCACAAAGAACTGGGAGGAAGGTTCTGGGCACAGACACAAGGCACACGGAGTTGCACTTAGATGAGGTCAGCAGTATGCTGGGAGTGTGATTCTTTCTGTTCTGCTCCAGATGGCTCAGAGGGGCCAGAAGCCAGTGTACAGCTAAGTCTGCAGGTACCAGTTGTCAGAGGTCCCTGTATCCTGGATCTTCTTAAGCGGTCTTACATCAGAACTCAACTTCAGGTGCCCGGGTGACCTCATGGACAATGTTTCTCTGTTTCTTCATTCATAAGCTTTTTGTAAATGTTCCCTTTAATGCTAAGCCTTAGGGAACATAATAGTGATCAGTAGAGTGTCAAACTTCTGCAGAATAACATTGCATTTAAATGGCGGAAATCCACCCTGAAATACCTAAGTGAACCAAGAGATTTGTGAAAACCATTGCATGCCCGCAAATATAAAAAATAGATTTGCTGTCAAAAACTGGCATCTAAGAAGTTTCTGCTAGAATCATCTGTGTAGTGATGGAAAAAAATTGGATTGAGAAACAAGGTGGCTGGGTTTAAAACCTGACTTTGGGTGCTGGAGAAATCCCTCCACTTGGGTGAGCTCCAGCTTCCTCCTGTGTGTCACTGGAACTGTGTGTACTTTCCTTGTGGTTTCTGAAGATTAAAGTCAGCAAGTCTCCTGCAAGTCACTAGGACAGGGCCTGATGTGTGGCAGGCACCCAGGGATCTGAGGATGAAACTTAGAGAGGAGGGAGAGCTGGTCAGAGCTTCAAACAAACCTCACATCAGACAGGGTCCAGGCAGCGTGACTTAGAGCAGATGGCTCTTCAATCATCCAAATTAAATTGGATGAGAAATGCCCCCTGGAGGTTTTTAGGGGAACTTAGATCTCTTCCATATTTTAGCTCCTTTGCTCGACCACCCACTGTGTTAAGTTGCTTTTGCTTTGGTTTACCTAACATTCACCTCTTTCAGATTCCAAGGGGAACTCTCCTGTCCTTATGGGCCTAATCTTTTTTATTGACAAAAGAATTAGAAAGTCTATGGGCCAGAGAAGGGATTCCACTATTCAGGCCCATCATCAGCATCTGCCTTGAATAGTATATTTAGGGCCTGTTTAAAACATAAATCAACTTGTCTTCAAGCTCCTCAGTACTCTGTCCCCTAGAACAGCTATGATTGATTTCATTCCTTGCTATCAGGAAGTCTTAAAATGGTAGAACTGGAAAAGGCCAGGAAATGACAATGAAGGACTGGCAGGGCAGGGCAGCTCTAGGATGCTTCTGACTCCTTAGGCAGTGCTCTTCTTCCTGCCTGGCTGCATATACTAGCCCACATGCTCAGGAAGAAAAGCTTCCTGATGAGTTCAACCAGGAGGCACTCAGCCTTTCCCTTACAGCTGGTACAAGGAAGCCACCCAAAATATACTCCACAGAAACAAGAAAAGAAAGCAAGACAAGCTCCACCTATCTCCATCTTTTCCAAGTGCCCTTACCAAAACCCATGATCATTTTATTTTCCCTTTAATTTGCCATTGGTGCTATCATTCTTTAAAAAAACAAGTTTGCAATTACCCAGCATCTGCCCATTTTTCTGTGACATTTTCATATGCATTGTTCCAGTAGGTCCTCAAGATTGATGCAGCTGGCATGGTGTTATTATCCTTGCTTGGTAGATAAACGCTCAGACACATGCAGCGACTTCTCTCAGGAGCTAGCAGAATCCAGCACCCACAGCCCCCCTGGGTGTTAGGCCAGCACTCTGACCCTCAGCTCCTGTGAGGCGCCAGCCATCCTTTGGGAAACTCCAGCACCAGCTCTTGGCGTTGCTCTTTGCAGTTCTCCTTAGCTACCTTGCCACCTCGTGCACACTTGCAGGCCCCTTTCTTCCAGGAATGATTACGCAGAAAATGGAAGCTGACAGTGATAGATGTCCTTTTCCATTTTCTGCTAACGTGGCTATGAAGTCAGAGCCCATTTTAATGAATGTCCATTAAGGTCAAATTTGGAAAGCAGATATTAGGAGTCATTGCTGCTAATTACACCCTGAGAGCTCTATTTGTATTTTCAAATTGGATAAAAATCTTAGGTAAAATGGAATGTTTCAGCACAGGCTGACTCCTGGCTTGCTCTCCAAGTTTTTCAAGATGGTTGGCTGCCCAAACTTGCTGAGAAGGAATATTCTGTCTTATTCCTGCCTTCTGTGTCACAGGTGAGCCAGAGCCACTACCATGGTGGGGCTGCTTCTCCTGTCAGCCTTTGGTGAATCCCATTACATCTGGGACCCTTAAAAGTAGTTGAAGAGAATGGCGCTGTTCTATTTTAATCCTGCTCCTTCTAGAAACTAGGAACTGTAAATGGAGTCTTCCTGCTGACAGGTGGTTCCATAAAAGTCGTCCATCTGCTGCTAATTATGGCAGAAAGAAAATTCAGGCAGCCGAGTTTTCAGTTTGTTTGCTAAAGATCTCTAAAGGTGTAACTGTCTTCCCAGATCACAAGGCCATTCACAGCATTACATGGCTAGAGCCTGTTAATTATTTAAATAATTTAAAACCCAGGACAGCAAGGAGCATTTACCAGAAGTCTGGTTTCGTACCAGTCTGCTCTCACAGCTCAGTCTGAGCTCACTGGTGTTAACTTTCCCCTCACCAGTCTTTCTAAGGAAGCACTCATCGAGGCAGAATTCAGGCTTGATTGCTTTGATTCTCAAACACAAGCTCATTTTTCTCTCTGCTTCATGGTTTCGTCTGTAAAATGGACAATCATGTTTCAGCTACCCAACTGTGTTGTGATTTTAGAATAGGAACAGTTATTAGAAAGGGTCAAGTTCAGTGTAAAATACTATGCAAAGATTTTTATACAACCATTAATTAAACAGAAATTTGATAGATCACATAATTATAACTTAATAAGAGAAATTTTCCTTCCCCTTCCCCATAGTTTTCTTTGACTTTTTCCATATAGACACCAGTAGACTTTAAAAGTTACACTCAGGAGGCTGAGGCAAGGGGATCACTGAGAATTTGAGGCCAGCCTGGGCTACAGTGTGAGTTTAAGGCTAACCTGAACTACATAGTGAGACCCTGTCTCAAAAAAAAAGTTACTTCCTTATCTAAGTTCTTAGAGAATTGCATATCTATATATCTATCTCTCTGTTACTTATCTTGCAAAAATAGGTTTACATTACATTTTAGTCAGTGGTGCATGAGTCCATCTCTGTCTGCTAGTCTGGAAATAATTTGAGGACAGGGACATTATCTTATTCATATTCATGCTCCCAGTGCCTAGCAAAACCTGATCCACAGTAGGTGTTCAATAAATGCGAAATTGAACAGCCTTGACACTCAGCAAATTAAATAAAGGTGATTTTGATTTTTACTTGATGAAGTTATCCCCAGCATTATTCTTAATAAATGGCACTGAATCTGTCAAACTCAGTCATTTTTGACATATTTGATAATTTTTTGTGCAAAGTCTATAAAATCTATTTTGAAAAGACATACAGTTGTATGGGACATGATAAGCTGGGATCCTCCTGGCCTCTTCACTAGATTCTGTCTGTGCACTTTCCACAGCACTGTACAAAAGAGTGGTCTCTGGGATAAGACAAGTGTTAGCTAGATGATTTAAGTTACATCATATACTCTGATGGTTCTGACGGGAAGTCAGAAATTGGTCCCTTGTGGAATGATTTTCAGAGAATATACAGAAAGTCCACAAGTAATATAAAGGCACTGTACAGGAGAACGAGATGATGGTGTGGTCAAAGGGTAAGGGTCCCTCACGTGGCAGAAGCCGAGCTAGCCCCCATAAACTCCACCATGCGTCACTGCCTCCCAAGTCTGGGGATCCGCTGATTCAGGCAATCTTACCATCATATAGTTTATATGCACCCTTTCCTATGGGAACAAGGTAGGAAATGACTTTTTTGTAAAAATGGCATAAATCAAAGTAGCCTAAACAGTGAAGAAACCTAAAAAACAGGATGAGAAAAGGCAAGATTTACCAGGATAGTGAAAAGATTTTTTTTAAACTGGAAATGTCCTATTAGAGAAATCTGTTGAACTTGCTATTGATTTCATTGTTTAAGTATTTTATTGTGTCTGTTTTTTGTAGACTTTCTACTTCTGATTGTTCAGTGCTCCTCTGTTCATTGCACTGCTACATATCCTACTGAAGTTGAAAGTGGCCACTAGATCAGAACTGGTCTCTTGGACCTTAATGTTTGGGATCTCAGTTTTGAGCTGACTGCCTACTCACTTGCCTTAGTGCTTCCTGTTCTGGTTTTACCAGCTTCTCACCTCTTGACTCAATCTCTTGAATCTAGTGTGTCCATTGGCCTCACATCCCTTGCTGCTGTTCTTGGCTTCTCTCCCTGATCTTTCTCTCTGGTGTAGTCCTCCAGCCCTGGAGAGCAGGACTTCTCTCCTGGCCCTCTGGCCTCAGGTATGAGATTTAGGAAGGATACCTAAACCCCTAATGTTACGGAAATTTTTAGTTACAGCCCAAATCCTGATTCTTCCCCTAGTCTCCCCATCTTGTACAAGCTTTTCTACCCTCTACTATTTCATAAGTTCCAGCAGCAGGATTCTCTGAAATTTGCTTGTGATCAAACCCTTATATATTTCACTGTAAGAGATACTGTTACTTTTTCATCTTTCTTTTCTCTCTAAGAACAAGGAAAGTAAAAGGGGTTTCTTTCTACTTGGGAAAAGATTGGAGAATTCTTTGACTAATACTTGTTATACTGATATTCCTTGTCTATTGATATTGTTTCTTTAAATAAATGGTTCATTCTGTAGAACACAGATGGTTTTCTCTTGTGTCTCTCTCATGTTAAACACAGAGCCCAAAGTACTATAGGACCTGTTAGTGTTAATTATGGAAGACATTTGTCTCTTTGCTGACTTTCTTGTGTGCTTTGGCTACCACCAAACACCTACTGAGAATCACAGGTGTTTTTTCCCTCATTCCTTTAAGATAAGACACATTTGTAATTGAAGGACCAGTGTAGCTCTGCCCTTTTTCAAGTTGACTTATTGTAAGAGTATGCCAAAAATTCTAATATGGTACAAGGATGGTGTATTCAGCCTAAATGATTATTTTTGGGTGATTTATATTTTAGCAGAGATTATTTCCATGATAAATTATACATTCAAATATACTCTTGGTAATTATTTTCTTAACTCTCCTGTGTGTGGCTTGCTGTTTTGAGAGAATACCTCCATTGTCACT
The DNA here is from genome assembly GCF_034190915.1 of Cavia porcellus. Lineage (NCBI taxonomy): Eukaryota > Metazoa > Chordata > Mammalia > Rodentia > Caviidae > Cavia > Cavia porcellus. The sequence goes on along the minus strand of NW_026947521.1, from coordinate 2,583,053 downwards.
TCTCTGTGGAGCTTTTCCAAGGTACATTTTGCTTTGCTAGTGTAGAAACAGCCTTTCTGTGGCCATTAAGGATTTCTTGGCAATCTTGAATCAGAATGTCCCTGCCAGAACTTAATTTGGGGAATTGCATTTTTTCCCACTAATTAACTCCATTGTTTCAATTAGGAAAGAACTATTCTTTCCAGCCCACAACACTGTCTCTATACAGGAAGATGGCTTTTGAAATACTTTCACAATAAAGGGACACATTTGTTGTAGGTTACCCAGCATCCTTTGTGGCCTCATTTTCAAGATGGCTGGTGTTCTTTTTGAGGCTATTGGAATCAAAGGGTTATGTAGAGTTGGAAGTTACCTCAAAAAAGTCCAGAGGAAGCAATAATAATTCTTACTGTCCTCATCTAATAGATAAAGGCTGACTAAAGTATTCGGTCCAGGTTCTTCAGGCTTAGAAAGTGTATGAATCAAGATTAGAACATAGGTCTCTTGTTGCCTTTTACAAGCAAACTCGGTTTAATGGGTTCAAGTGGATCTTACATCCTTGCAACTGATCTCATTAGAAGTATAGTAACCAGATGGGGGCATGGGTCAGTGGAAGAGCAGATTGTTAGCATGAACAAGGCTCTGGATTGAACACACAGCATCCCTTCCCAGAGTAACTAACTGCATTGCTAAAATTCATGTCAGCTACTTGACTCTCCTGTTACATGGTGAGGAGATACTTTCCACCTAAAGTATACAACACAGTTAACAATCTGAGATCTTTGGCAGGGAAACCTAAAATTGCTTCCTCTCTATTAATGCAAATTACTATAATTAACATCGGTGATGTATTTAATTGCTATTTGTAAAAAGTACTTTCTGTCTGTATAAAGCTTTGGAAAAATAACTATAAATATTTTGGTGGCTTGTGACAGTAAATTAATTGCAGTACTGAGTTAAGAATGATTTAGAATCTTGTTGATCTGTTTACTCATTTTCCCAAGCAACTTTGCCCCTGTGAGAAAGGGGAAAATTTTTTCCAAAAAACACTGTATCCTTTGACAGTGGCTGTTCCTCTGTAATCTTCATGTTGAAGATTTCAGTGTTCAGAGAGAATGGTAGATGGAAAAAGCTGCCTTTTTGAGGCCTCATATGAGGCTCTGGGAGCTGACAGGAGGAAGAATAATATTAACCCACTCTTTTCTGTTCTCATGAGGATTCTTGTATCATTCTACCCATGGCATATTAACTGACCATGAGACACATGATCCAGGGTCAGATGTATATTACATTCAGCTCAAAATATACTCCAACAGCAACTTTAAGGTTGTGAATGCTAACATCAAAAGGTTATTAACAGAAACCGAACAATTTTCCTTAGGAGCCTCATTTTATACTACCCAACTGTTAATTTATAGGTTATCATCTCAGCTAATAGCTTACCTTGATTTAACAAGTTCCCTGTGTTGACTCCTGTCTGTGTGAAGAAAAACGAATTTCTTCGCTGTTTTCCAGTCTGGTGACCTGGCTTAGTGAGGTTCGTGGAGGGCACGGATGATGAAAGCTGGTTTATGCTCCCACCACTGCCAAAGACTGCCACCATGAATGCCACGTCATAGATGCTGCCTTGTGTCAGCTCCAAAGTTACTAGTTCTTGGGGTGCTGAGACATGAAGCACATGTGTCTCCCCCAATGTTGTGGCTTTTTGTCACTAGTACCCAGCCAGTGTCACTGATATCCACGATCCTCTTCTTTCTCAGTATTTCTTTCCTAATGATGTCTGGTATTATGCTATTTCCAGGAGAAGTTGCAGTATATTGGTCAGTGTCATTTGGCAGCAATGATTTTACACCTTAGTTTGTAAGCTTTTTATTGCACACTAAGAAGAGATGATAATTCCATTGATAGATGAAGTACTACGTAAGACTGAACTGTATTGTAAGCACTTGGAAACAGAATAGTTTTATTAATAATTTCATACTTTCAAGTGCCTACAATGGCACTTGAAATATAGTTGGTCCATGATCCAAATTCTCTAAATTAAATTGAACAAAATAAATGTCTGTGGCTTCCTGTGGTCATCAACAAGTTATCTAATGAGAGATGGCAAGATTTTAAAAAAATGCTGACACATGGGAATGGGGGATGAGGTCATTTATGGCTGTAGTGAATGCTTCATTATTTCATTCATGTAATTAACATTTTTATATTCTTGGTACAGTCCAGGTGATGTGCTAAGTTGAAGGAAAATAGAATGGGGTTTGAAAAAGAGTTTTCCTTTGGGGGTGTTCAAAGGAATTACTTGTTAAAAAATAACTAATCTTTAATTATTACTCCACACAGAAGTATAACCTACCAATTATAAAATGAATAAATATTAAATGTATGGCTAAAGTTTTTAGACAGTGCTACCTTGGTTCACGAACTTAGTTCTTTCAACGATGCTGATTGCAAAGTGAATTGGAAAAGACCTGGATCAAATTTCCTCCCTTCAAGAGCAGGTTATAGAATGTTTTCTTTATCTCCCCAGAAATTCTTTCATTCCCTTTCTTATTAGTTATCCCACTACGTAAATAATTCTGACTTCTACCATCACATACTGAGTTTTCCAGCTTTATATAAAAGGAACCTTAAAGTGTATGCTTTTTGTGTTAGCCTTATTTTTCTTAGCATACTTTTCTGGAAGGTGATTAATCCAGTGTTGCATATGTTAGTAGTTTTGTTATATTTTTGAAATTAATTATTGTATCCCCAGATTTACTTTTTGACATTACTTAAAATGGTATTGAGACGACTCTGGAGATGGCAGTGGAAGTGACATAGTTTCTAAATCTCTGGAATTTTCCACCCCTCAATAAGTCAGAATGACTAGGACAGCAAAACTAAAAACCTACCTACAACAAAACTATCCACCTTAAGTGGCAAAAACTGACCAGTGTTTAACCAGACTAGCATAGAAAAGAGGAAGCAAATGGGGAAAAAGGGACGACTTTGGGTCCACTGAGTAACAACCCCCCAACAGCAATAGATACTGGCAAATCAGCAGGCAAATCTAAGGAGAATAGACAAGTCTGGGAGTGAGCATAGCAGGAGCGCATTCATGGTTAAAGTGAATACAGCAGCGAAGTCTGGGATCTATATGTTGTTGGTACCAGCTGCCCCTATCTCCCTTGCAAAATAATTCCCATAACGAGGAAGAACTTCCTTGAGTAGAATCAAAATTATTTAGGTCAGGCAAATTAGGGCCAAAGAAAAGAAAAGGAAGAAGAGGATGAGAAGATCAAGATCAATAGATACAAAGAAGTTGATCATTTATGTGTTTGAACACTTATCAAAAATGACAGGAAAGGGAGCTTCAGCAAATATAGAACCTAAGAATTCTTTTCTCTTTTGCCTTTCCAACATTTTTATTTTTGAAAATATGCCTATATTTCCCTGCCAGTCATTGGTCAGCAAAAGCATGATTCGTCTTATTTGAGAGACCAAAATAAAAATAAAGAGCAAAATAAAAGAGACATAATACAAAGTGGGGAGATAGGTCTTTTTGAAATTGAAAGGCGGCCTAGAATCTAAAAATTGTGTCCTGGTCTGTCTTTGTTTCCTGTCTACTAAAAAAAAAAGCATACCATTTAGAATAAGCAGCAGTAATGGATTGTGATAAAGTACTGTGCAAAATTATTATAAGGAAAGAAACACAAAGACCAAAGCAACATCCTTAGGATACACGAGAAACCAGAATGTGCTTACAAAATAGATGAAAATTGTAAACTAATATTCTAGTACAAATATAAGAAAATAATGAAAGCTATGAAAGAGCATAAATATGCTTGGAGAAATTCAGAAATGATATGTTTTGAGAAAAGATAAGAGAAAGGGAATGTTTGAAGAAGTATCTGTCTAAACTCAGTAAAAATATTATTTCAGAAATGAAGACTACAGGTGACAACACACAAGAGTGTATCAGTACCACAGAAATTTCTGATGAGGAATAGATTAAAAACTGTAAAAGTTTTAGTCAAAGAGAAATTAAGGAAGATCAAATATACTTCAGGGAAAGTGATATATAGATTAGAGAGTAAAGATCTAATGCATGTATAAAAGGGACTCCTAAAGAATAAACCAAAATCTGAAACAGAATTAATATTAAAACCTATAATTTAATGAAGTTTCCTAAAATAAAAGATCAGGGAAAAATCAATCCAGTTAGCTACCTGGCTTGAAAATAAAATAAAAGCCTTCTTTGAATGCACAATGATACTTATGCCCACAAGAGAAAAATATCAGATTATTATTCCTCTTCTTGAGAAAACAGTGATTTAACCTGAAAAAAATGAAGACACCTATTTAGAATACTCAAGGACATACATGAGTAAGGAAGCTTATACTCAGACTGATGTTCAAGTATAGAGATACGGCAGAGTGTTACAGACACACACAGACTCAGAGAGTAGTGTTCTAATGCTTCTCCCCTAAGGAACCTACCAAATGACAGGATACTTTGGCAGAGGGCTGATGTGGAACAGCATTAGTCAGAATAAGTAAAGATAAAATTTTACTTGCATAACTTTTTATTTCTTCTCAAAACAAAAGGCTTGACTATAAATAAACCTTTCATGAATGTCTGAAGTATGAAATCAAAGTACAGTCAAAGATGAAACAACAGTGTTTACCTACCTCGGGTCCTTCAGTATCAGACACAAACTTATTCTGAATGAATATCCCCGAGGAAACCACTTGATGCTAGTTAAAAAGAAGCTTAGTGTGCCATGATGGAAGAGTGACCACAGGCCAGTGTGAGGAAAGGACAAAAACAAAACAAAACACCAGAGAAAGAAGTAGAAATCACAGATGAAATCACAAAGTACATCTGATATATAGGAACCGCAAAGACCTGACCTGCAGCTTCCTTCCTGAGCAGCACATGGTCCTGAAATTATACAGGAGGGGGAAAAAAGCAAGCAAGCAAACGAAAAAATATCTGTGAGTTGTAGGCTGCCCTTGGCTTTTGTTAGGATCTAGTAATGAAACGCTTGCAAAGAATTCCACGCAGGCCCATGTTAACAGACAAAAGCACAAGTGTATCCACAGATCCTCTCTGTGAAACAGACAACCAAACAAACACTGTGTTCAGCAGTGTTTCTAGAAGTAGATATTCATTAGCCTGCCCTGATAAAGTAGGAGTTTTTTTGTTGTTGTTGTTTAATTCTGATCAGAAAGGTCAGTGCTACCTCAGGGTTGAGATCCTCAACTACCTTGTTAATTCATGTGCAAGGTGTTATATTTAATATAGGGCAATGAGGGGTTTCTGAGACTGAAACTTGTTATCTGTAATCCCGTGAAATCCTCCAGGTAATCTGAAAGCCTGGAAGATACACATAAAATTTTATTTTTTGAACAGTTTTTCATGTATTTATTTGCTGTTAGTATTTCTTCATCTGAGAAGTGTGTATTTATCTCAGATGCCCATTTTTGGATTGGGTTTTTAAATCTGGGAAGACTGATAGTTTTGAGTTCTTTATACATTCTTGATAGTAATCCTTTGAGGTACAGCTGGCAAATGGTTTCTCCCACATTGGAGGTTGTCTCTTCACTCTATTGATGGTTCCACTTACTGTACAAAAGCTTTTCAGTAGGGTAAGATCCCACTTGTTGATTCTTTGTGTTAGTTCCTATGCAATTGGGGTTTTGCTGATAAAGCGTTTGCTTACACCAGTGTCTTCAAGAATTTTACTTACTCTGTTTTCTAGCAGATTTAATGTTTAATCTTAAGATCTTTGATACATTTTGATTTTATCTTAGTGCATGGTGAAAGATATAGGTCTATTTTTAATCTTCAGTATATGTAGAGCCAGTTTTTCCAGCACCATTTATTAAAGAGGCTATCTTCTTTCCAGTGAATGTGTTTGGCACCTTTGTCAAAGATCAGGTGACTTGGTGTGCCTGGAGTTGTTTCTGCATTTTCATCTGTTCCACTGACCTTTGAGTCTGTTTATTTATTTATTTTTTGCCAGTACCATGCTATTTTCATTACAGTCGCTCTGTAGTATAATTTCAAGACAGGGATTGTGATGCCTCCTGTCTTGCCTTTGTTGCCCAGGATTGCCTTTGCTATTCTAGGTCTCTTCTGGTTCCAGATGAATTTTAGGATTTGTCTTCTCTATTTCTGTGAGATATGCTATTGGGATTTTGATTGGGATTGCATTCAGTCTGTGTAAAAGTTTTGGAAGTTTAGCCATTTCCATTATATTGGTTCTTCCTACCCCAAAGCATGGGATATTGCTCCATTTTCTAATATCCTCGTCAGTCTCCTTTTTCAGAGTACTTTCATTTTCAATGTAGAAGTCTTTACTTCCATTGTTAGATTGATTCTTAGGTATTTCATTTTTTTGGATGCTATTGTGAAAGGTGTTGTTTCCTCTAATTTCTCTCTCAGTGAATTTGTTATTTGTGTATAGGAAGGCTATTGATAAGTGTAGACTTTTTAATCCAGCTATGTTACTGAATTTTCTTATTAAATTTAGTGGTCTTTTGATAGAGTTTTTGGCATAATCTATGCCAAGTGTCAGTGTCATCTGCAATGATGATAGTTTAACTTCTTCCTTTCCTATCTTTATTCTTTTTAAGTTTTGCTCTCATCTAATTGATCCAGCTAAAGTCTCCAGGACTATTTTGAAAAAGAGTGGAGACAGTGGACATCCTTGTTTGTTCCTGATTTTAAAGAGATAGTTTTCAGTTTTTGTCCATTTAGTGCGATGTTGATTGTTGGCTTGTCATAGATGGTTTTTATCAGATTGAGATAAAGACCATCTATTCCAATTTTCTATGGAGTTTTTATCTTGAATAGGTGCTGGACTTTGTCAAAGGCTTTTTTTTTTTTTCCTCTACTGAGGTGATCATGTGATTTTTGTCTTTTGTTCTGTTAATATGGTGTATTACATTTATGGATTTACATATGTTGAATCATCCCTGCAACCCTAGGATGAATCCCCCTTGATCATGGTGTATAATCTTCTCGATGACTTGCTGTATTCTGTTTGCCGGTATTTTATTGAGGATTTTTGTATCTATGTTCATTAGAGAAACTGGCCTGTAGTTCTCTTTCTTAGTTGGATCCTTCTCCAGTTTTGGTATCAGAGTAATGCATGCTTCCAGGAATGAATTTAGAAGTATTGCTTCCCTTTTAATTTCATTAAAGAGTTTGAAATTTCATTAAAGAGTTAAAATTCTCTAAATTCTTGTAGAGTTCAGCCGTTAATCTGTCAGGATCTGAGCTTTTCTTTGTTGATAGGTTTTTAAATACATCTTCAATTTCATCTATTGATATTGGCTTATTTAGGATTTTTACATCTTCTTGATTCAGCTTTGGTAATCCATATGAATCTAGGAAATTCTTCATTTTAGAGAAGTGTCTTTGCTTTGGTTACTAAAACATAGTACCTTTCCATTGCAACAGTACTTGGAATTTGTTATGCACATTTGACTCAAGAGGAATACTCTAGAACTGAACTAGGATTAAGAGTCTGCCTTAAGTGATTTACTCTAGCTCTTTGTCTACATTTACATTATTCTCTATGCATCTGATTTCTTCAGCGATGGTCATTTGGAAAAGTTGGGGTGCCTAATTATATGTCCTTGGTCCCCAAAACCAAGGATTGTTATTGTCCCTAGATTGCGTTACTTGCAGAAAGATAGGATATGGTCTTTGAAACTAATGGACTAAATTTTGCTGAATAACATTTTCCTTTGTTTTATTTATTCTGAAATAAGAATAATTTTGAGATACTCTATAAATAATTTTATTGGAAACAACTTTTATTTGGAATTGGACTGAAATAATCACGTCAGAAGACAAACAAACAGATGGTAAATTTTCTATTTCTGCTGACTTTGAGCAGATTTTTCTTAAAGCTAACAAGGGGCTTCATGTCCTAAGATCTTAATGGCTTCCTATACCTTTCAAATGTAAGAGATTTGGGCCACTCACTGAAAATAATGTTTATTTCTAGTCTATGTAATCTTAATGTTACCTTACTATTTAATTACTGTAAATGACTCTCACTAGAAATGTTGGAATATGAATCTGGAATTGTAGAAAATTATTAAATTCTGGTGTTAATGAGCCTAACATCATTTCTTATTATTTTTGGCTGAGCTTTGTTTTCCATTTCAAGGTTTTGAGACTCTCTAAGCTTTGTTTTTCTGTGTTTGTTTTCCCCACCTGGATAATTTCAGGACCATGTGCTGCTTGTCAAGGAAGCCAAAAGTCATATATTTGTGACTTCAGGTTTTTGTGTTCTTGGTAGACCAGTTGTACTTTGTGACTGCCTCTGTAATTTCTACTATTTTTTTTTCTTCTCAGAGGTATTCCCTTTCTCCAACCTCTAACTTCATGATTCCATAACTTTTACTTACCACTCATTCTATCCTATGCGTTTTGTTAGCATTCATTTTTCCAATTTAATCCTTATGGTGACTGACTGTGTATGTATATGGTAGAATTCTTTCTCAAAAGATGAGAAAAACTGAGATTTACTAAGTAAGTGATTTCTCTCTCTCTCTCTCTCTCTCTCTCTCTCTCTCTCTGTGTGTGTGTGTGTGTGTGTGTGTGTGTGTGTGTATGCGTGTGTGTGTGTGTGTGTGTGTGTGTGTGTATGCGTGTGTGTGTGTGTGTGTGTGTGTGTGTGTGTCTTTTTGGTACTGGGGATCAAACTCATGACCTTGTGCTTGCCAGTCAGGTGTTTACAATGATAAGCTAAATCCCAGGCCCAAGGAGGTGATTTCTTGAGGCTATATTAAATATTGAGACTTTGAAAATCATCTAGCTATAAATTCAAAAAGCATCTTTTATTGGCAAATCATTTATCTCTTAGACCTGTGTTTCCCATTTGCTGAAAATGAAGATAATCCCTCCTTTATAGAGTTGCAAGAATAAAAGACTATAGATAGTACATGGTATGATACCCAACATGTAATAAATTCTTAATAAATGGTGTTGGTTGTTAACTTATAAGAATATATTGTTTTAGGTACTTCTCATTCATTATAACAGACAAGTGTTTAGTCTCTGGAGCTAGAGATTTGGATGTGAATCATGATTCTACAATATACCAGTTAATTAATTATTCAATTTCTTAAAGTTGCAGGTTCATCATCTGCAAAATGGGAATAATACTATGTATAGATGCTTGTGAAGATTAAATGAAATAATAGTATCATTGCCCAGACAGCACTCAATAAAGGTGGATTATAATGTCTTTCCTAGAGGTCAACCTATAGACAGAAAAAGATCAGGTGAATTCTGGTTCCTTAGAAGTGAATTCCTGATAAGTCTTCACAATAGTCTACCCAATAACTTACTTGGTTCAAGGTTTTAACATCTCATGGTGAATTTTTAGAAGGCACCAGTACCACCAACATCCATTTATTAGAGTAGATGTACAGCCAAAATGGTTTACACTCCCAAATTTTGCAAAAAAAATCCATCCCACAGATACTATTTGATATTTAATCCTTTGGGCCACAGATTGAAGGCATCTCAGATGAAAGGACTATAGTAATTATTCGGCTAAACTTTTACCATTGCATTAGATACCAATAGGATGGGACTTCCCTGAAGGCTCTTCTCTTTTTTGTACTATTTCCTGTTGGGAAATAAGCTCGAGACTATCTTTACTATATCCTTTCCCATTGTCTAAAGGAATTCCCTCACCGTGTGCTCCTGGTCTATTTGTTGTCTTATTTCAGTTATTTTTAACTTTTCTGGAATTTTTGACTTGCCTTTAAGACAGAATGTGAGTTCCATTGCTGTGAACCAATTAGCAACATTTGTGTTCCATGGCTGCTGGTGGAGGGGATGCAAAGAAGTTGGTCATAAATAAGTAAATTGACAATAAATACTTGTCAAATAAGCTTTTCAGCCCCTCAGACAGAGATGGCAAATGTCTTTTGTCTTTCCCTTTACTGCCCATGAATTGCTAGCAGCCTCCTGCAGCATGGGTGTAGATTTGATGACCCTACTCTAAAATAGTTTATATTTAAAGAATAAAAGACTATAGTACGGGGTATGGTGGAACATTCTGGAAAGACAAAAGAAGTGGGTCTCCTGTCAGGTCTGGGAAGATTGGCCGAATTTTAATAGAAAGACCATGAGTGACAGGGAAAATTCACATGGAGGTGGCTTGAAGCAGAGGCATACAAAATGTGCAGTGTAGCACAGAAAGTACCAGGAATATGGCAGATGTCCTATGGAAGACAGTAGAATTAGATGCTGATTAGAAGAGACTTTCCTCTAGGCTTATAGTCCAGAACCAATCCCGTGAGAGGGTGACATCATAAAAATGCCGTAACAGTTTTGAATAATAAATTGTCTCAGCTGGTGCTATCTGGCAGAGCTTCCAGGAGTTAAATGGTCTGATCAGATAATAGAAAGAATGTAGTCAAGCAGCTTAATATTGGAGAGAGATCTCCAAGGAGCCTTGGGTAGCTTTTTAGGCAGTTATCAAAGATGTTAACCATCATCAGCCAACGAGCTCTCTCCACACGGGTGCCTGACTCCCCCTGAGAACAGTGTTGTCTTTACTAGCACACACTGTGTCTGTACATTTCTAGGTGGACTTATGTTCCAGTTCAAGTGTCTGGTTTTCTCTTGCAAAAGTGTGGCCTGATGATATCAATGGGGCAGTTGGTTAAAGGCATGATCTTTGCATATGAACACTGTGCTACAATCACTAGCAAGTTGCTGCATCTCACTAATCCTCTTTTTTGCATGTATAAAATGGAAATGGTGATGGTTCTGGTTTTCTAGGGTTGATGTGAGAATCAAAATAAAGTGTGTCAGGCACTATTTAAACCATTTTACTTATGTCATTAAGGCATTTAAATAAACTGACAGCCTTCTGGTAGTTATTTTTTGTTTTAGTTCTAATACATCAGGAAACTAAAACAGAAATTAAGTGATTTCCAAATGATTATTGTTCTAAACACATTCAGATAAATCTTTCTTCTGGTGACCAGTTCCTGCCCATGAAAGTACAATTCTGCTCAAAATGTTGAGATCGTTGTTCTAGAATTCTTAGGAGAGATCATTTGGTGAGTGAGAGGGTACAGGGCGAGTTGGGGTGGTCCTCATTAATCTAGTCAGGCAGACGAGACCATAGTTAAGGCTAATTTTTTGCTCTCATAACATTCCCTGGACCTGCACATTCTTCATGTGCTACAATTCATTACCATTTTAAAAGAATGTACCTGATTTAATTATTGTAAAGAAATCATGAAGTTTTTTTTATGATTTGCTTTTATTTTGAAAAGAGATGCATTTTAAAGAAAATCACATACTCGTTAACTTCTGGGTCTGACTCATGATAACCTTAGGCTAGAATTTGGGTATAAAATTCCAAATATTTTTTCATGTTCACCATAAACTTACTAATGCCACAGGATTTGGAATGAACAAAAAATCCTGCCTTCTTGTTAAGTGATACTTTAAATTTTCATGGAATGGTTTTCCTCATTAGCCTGGCTTCTCTGGGATGATGGTTATTAGGACAGGAAGGAACAAAGCAGGATTGGAGCAGAGGATTTATACCTGTGTCCCCGAATAGCCTGAGCATCTGCAGAGCATGGGTCTTCCCAGGGCCACATTTCTCTCCTTCTGAACAGGTCCTCTGTCCTCAGCCTGCATCTCAAACCAACCAGGCACAAAGAAACACCTGGAGAACCAGTAAAGCATACATGTGGATTGCTGCATGCCAGAGACTAATGCAGTTGGTGTGACAGGAGGGCACCCCACCCACTGCAGTGGCTCGCTTAGCACAGTGTGGATATTCTCCTGCCTAGCTGATCTTCCTTTTCCCTTGTGTCAGTGCCATTAGCATTTTGTCACCAGTCTGAGTCCTATGCATCTTTAAATTCTAGCACAGCCCTGACTGCCAGATGCTTTCCTCATGGAACCAATACTCTCTCTTTTCCCTTCCATCCCTTGACCTTTAGGAGAGAAAAGCCATTTTAGTTCAGCCTCAGCCACATCCTCTTAGCTCCAGCCTTTGTTGAAGCAGGCAGGAAGATGTGGTCGAATGGCGGGGTGTCTTGGGAATGGTCACCGTCTGATTGCCCCAGTCTAAGCCAAGCAAGCCAGGGGAGAGTGGCCTGCATGGCAAGTCCAGTTGTCCCCTATCAGAACCACTGCTTGCCCAGGCAGGCAGAGCCCCTGCATCCTGACCTTAGTTCCAGAAAGTCCTCTGTTTTGCAGAGGCTTGGCGCATCCATTTGTCAGGTGCGCTGCTCTAGAAAGTCAGAGTGGGTTGCTAGCAGCCCTACTTACTGCAGGGCCCCCCCTCGGTTATTTTTACTCTCTCAGAGCTTCCTCCCATTCTTCAGGTGCTGGGCGAGGTGGCGCTCATTTGGCTTTGCTTCTGACACAAGATAAACGAGCTTGGGGCCCTGGGCGATTCACTCTGGCTGCCAGGGGGTTCCAAAATAGCAAACTATTTTTCATAACAGCAACGTGATCTGAAGGGGGTGCAGCAGGTGCGCTCTGATTCCCAGCCGTCTGGGGCACGCGGTAGAGGAGAGGACTCATTAAGTTTGCACTTGGGTCCCGGAGAATCGAGGGCCTGCTCCTGCAGTGGCTGCTTCCCTTTGGGTCAAGGTCTGGGTGAATCTTGACCTTGGTGAAAGTGCAAGGAGTAGCAGCCTGGCCATCTCTGAGTCCAGCCTGTTTTTTTTTGTTTTGTTTTGTTTTTCCTTGTGGAAAGATAAGCTTATGGATGTGAATATCTGCTGCATACATTTTGAAAAGCATCACCTTGCAAAAACAAGATTTCTTCAAAGTTTCAAATGCTTTTGGTTCATTAAGTGAATGGTCATTATGTGAGTGGTCATTTGAGAAAATATACAGGATAGACATCTCTTTTATTTTCCCTATTTCCGAAGATATAAATGTGAAAGATCAAACTGACATTGCATCTTGAAGTTTCTTTCTTACTCTTTTGACTCATTAGAAAAACGTATCTGCTTTCATGGCATTCTGCACTATTAAAAAAGTTAGTCCCCAACCCTACAGCTAATAATCTCCCTTTATCCCCCATCATGAATTATGTATATGTTTTTAGGATGGAAATTCTAATAAAGCAAAGAGGATTTTAATTTATATTTACATGAATTGTGAGCTTCCTTTTGATGTTTTCCCCCATTAACTTACCAGGTCTTCCTTGTTGGAAATGAGCTAAAAGTAAAATTGAAGGATATGTTATAATATTAATACTAATGTAGGCTTTCCAAAAGTGGCATGAGACTGAGGAGACACATTTTTTGTAAAAATGTCCAGAGTCAACGTCAGAATATGGGGAAGGAAGTATTGTGTAAAAGCTATGTGTTAATCAGTGGTAATTGAGTGCATAAGATGCTGGGATCTGTCTTATATCTTAATTTAAACTTTCCCAGGGGACCACTGAGCATGTAGTGTATGAATACATAAATGCCATGACTTATTTTGGAGGCTCCAATCATAATACAATTATATGCATTGCAAATCTTTATATGCCACTTTTAGCTTCTAGGGTGTTTTTTAAAATTATTAAACTATATTGCAGGAAGAGATATACCTCAACCCAGCTATGGAAATGAAGTCAGAGAGGTTAGCAAAACTAGGCAGAGGGGAATCTTTTCCTTTGTGAGCTTGACACCACCTGAGAAATGGTGATTCTATTTTACCTGGAGTTAAACTAATTATTGTCCAGGCTTAACCAGCTGTGGAAAAATAGTATTGAGTCTTACTGTCTTGTCCTGCTGGGTTTTAGAGACCATCCTCTTCTCAAATCAGTGGTGGTTTCTGAGCCTAATAGAGGAAAACTATACATTTTTTCTTCCTTAAAAACATTTTCTTATGAAACACCATGGTAGCCATTGATGATTTCCTGTCACTTTGATTCAAAAGTCAATAATGCTTGTATTCTTGGTTTTGATTGTTTTTAATCTGTTTTCAATTATTTGATTCCAATATGTATGAAGATATAGATAGCTATTTTGAAGAAAACAAGAGACATTATGGTAGCCATTATTGATTTCTAGTGTCTGGTCTTGAAAGATCTTAAGACTCTCATTCTTGTATTTTGATTGCTTCTGTACTATTTTGATGTATATTAACTTATTGTGTGTGAAGGTATGGACAACTATCTTGAAGAAAACAAGAGACATTAAGGTAGCCACTGTTGATTTCCTGCTGTCTTTTTCTGAAATCTTGTATTATTTGCATTGTTTTACTCTGCTTTGCTTTGTTGTGTTCTGTTTTGCTTTCCTTTGTTTTGTTTTATTCTCTTTAAAATAAAAAAAAAATGTAAAAAACCCCTAGCATTTTGTTTCCTTGGGTCACTGAGATTCATTTGCTAAGTAACTATTAAAGTTCAAAAAATAGTCTCTGAATAACCAGAAAAGATGAATTCAACCTTACAAATAGTTTCTAACACTATCCTCCTCCTCCAAAGCCTTTTCTCATTATGCAGTGTGTATGAGTTCTGTGCATGAAGGGTATTTTGCCATCTCCTGCACTTTCGTTTTCTGACTTCTCATTTCTACATCTCCATTTCTCTTCATTAAGGAAACGTAAGAGAGATGCTGAGTAGTAGACGGTTAGGAGCACTGGCTTCAGTCACACATACCTGGTTTGGGCTTTGTATGTTCCATCCTGTGTGTATCAGCTGTGTGACCCTTGGCAAGTTGTTTACCAGTTGTGTGACCTATGGCACCTCACTCAACACTCTGTGCCTCCGTTTTTTCCTGTGTAAAATGGTGATACTAGAGATTCTATTGCATCGAGTTGTTGTGAGGTTTGCATGAAATACACACAGAAAGTGCCCAGCTGACTGCCCACATGATCCCAGGAAACAACAGCAGTTATTTTATCACAAACATCTTCCTACAGCCCAGCTACTCCGCTGCTGATTTCCTACAGCAATCCAGTTAAGAAGTCCTGGAAAATAATAGAACTTTTGTCAAATCTATTTTGGATCCAGACTATTCTCTTTTATTTTTCCTGTGTTAAGGAAAACCTAGAAATGCTAAACAGATATACTGTCTCCCTCATAGACCCCAGCCTCATGTTTTGCGGCTTTTGTATGTGTGGCTACACTTTACTCACAAGACCAGATGAGAAGGGAGAGAAGAACAAAGACTGTTTTTCAATCCATCCAGATAGTGATACATATTATCTTCCTTAATATTTAGAGTCCTAAGTTTCTCTTCTCTGGCTGCAAAGCTAAGCTATGGTCACCGGAGGCTCCAGAAGACTCAATTATAAATCATCATTGACCTATTCTTTTAAACCAAGAGGTTGGAATGCTAAAGACCTTGTAGAAAGTCGACATTGTCCTGTTTAGGCTTCACCTTCAAAGTAACCTGATGGTGCTGTATGGGAGAGATAACTGGGGCTCCAGGTCTGGTAGAGCAAGATAGGGGGTCAAGCATCCCTGCAAAGAATGGGACAGACAGATTTGGGAATAAAGGTCACAGACTCGGAGGACAGCCAGCAACTCTGGCCAGTAGGTGGGGCCACAGCCCATCACCGCCAGCCAGATGCAATTCCTTGGATGATTTCTGGCTGCTGCATTTGATTTTTATTTTATACTTTGGAATTTGCTTTCTCCTCCTTTTCTCCTTTTCTGATGCTGTAAACTCTCCTTTCTATTGACATGTCATTTTTTCTTTCTCTTTTTCCTTGCTGTCCCTTTCACTTCACAGTTACATGAAAACCTACTGTGTGCCGGGCACTTGTCCAGACACTACCAAATGTGAGGCTGACCAGGGCCAGCAGGGTCTCTGGGTTATGGATGCTGACTTTTCAGACCTGAGACCCTGCTTCTCAAGCATCAAGCTGCATAAAAACCACCGGGGAATCTCATGAATATGCAGGCTCTGATCCAGGAAGTCTGGGTAGGGGTAGGAGCCTTCCATTTCTATGGGGCTGCTTTTCCTCTTACTTTTCTGTTAGAAGGGATTAGTGATTTGACCTTGCTGTGGAGTTGTCATCTTTGTTCTGTAACCTTGACCTAGGCCAGCTTTTACACAAATATCTGAGAAGCCCCAAGAGTAAGTCTCCCTACCAGCTTCAGTGTCTTATGGGTGGGACAGTTCCCAACTTCTAGAGGATAATAGTATATTAAACGCATCAGGTACTATATCCTCTCTCTGGTAACTTTGGTGCCATTTACTAATTTGCTGCTTTTACATGACTAATTTAACTCTAGTTACTACTCAGTCATTAGGGAGTCACTTATTCACAAAGCAGAATCAGGCTAAATAAATAGTAGGAAGTTGCAAAAAGAGGCAAAGGAAAATAGAGACCAAGACTCAGCTTTAAATGCAGGCAGGAGATTGCTGGTATCTAATGCAGACCCCAATTTTGGAGTATAAATCCCTCTGCTTTTAGGTCCTGGTGACCCTAAATGAATAGGATCCTGTAGCCCAGAGCAGTTACCTTCTCTTCTAATAAGAATCACATCCCAATAGGATGTACATTTCCAATTACTATGCAAAAACAATGGCAGAATTACTTAAAAATGTACAGCCCCCTAAGGGCTCTCCGTGCCATAGTCCATGCGAATCTATCATTTGTATGCAACTATTGTGGGGAACAACTGAATCCTCCATCATAGGCTATTTAATCAAGCGAGAAGCCCCTAAATTCCTTGCAGAGATTTGTGAGTTATGGAGCTAAATATGCAATTGGTAATATATTCTGGCTGTCTGCTAGCACGGGCCTCTTTACTTCCCTCTGAATGGCATGGTGTTTGCATTGACATTTAGATGATGGGTCATTGTGGATTTCTCCTGTTCATAGCTGGAATCTTGGTGGCATCTCCCATTAGTAATCACTGTGCTTTTTGTCCCTAGCGACTGAGCCATTTACAAACCAAGAAAAGGAAAAATTATATATTTGAGTACGGACTGTGGAAGGAAAATAAACTAACAGCACAGTAGGAGAGGTGCCTAGGGTTACTTACTGTGGATAACTGAAGATCAAGTGGAAGTATAGCACTCCAAATACTGCTTTTCCCTCACCCTTCCTATTGGCCATATTTCCGGGCTTGTTGTTGGAGATGAAAATAGTATACAAAGTCAGACTCCAGGATTAACCATAGCTGCTAATGCAGGAAGATGGGAAAGGGTCATAAAGACTTCTCCCTGCAAAGATGTACTTTTCTGACTGGTCAAGGTACCTGGGATTCTCCGTTGCTTTTGCCTGTGTGTCTATGCTCTTGAGGTCTTTGGTTAAGATACAAGTATGTTTTGTGGGTGGTACTCTTGTTGGAAAGCTAGGTAGTCACTAACATTCTGAGAGCCTTGAATTAACAGCTTCAGCAATCTGGATTACAGCCTGGAGGGACCAGTGGGTCTACAGCCAAGTTGGAGGCAGCCAGAGCAGTAGCTCTCAGAACTGGGAAGCCAGGCACACTGAAAATAAAGGGTTCCATTGCTTTCAGTATCTGGTGTAAAAAAAAAAAAAAAAAAAAAAGAGACCAAAGACATATGTAATGCTATGGAATAATAGCATAGTAAAAGCAACTCATACTTAGTTTTGTGGGGGGGTCTTGTCATAATAAAAAAAAAAAGAGGTCTGCCCCTCTTGAAAAATCTTAAGTGTGGCCTGTTAACTACAAGGAAAACATTGTGTGATATGTCTAGGACTTTTTCATCTTGCATACCTGAAACTCCACATAGTAGAGTTTCAAATCTCAACTGATCTCTCTTTTAAGGGCAAAATACCTCCCCCCCCCCCGTATCTGTTTCTGTGAGTTTGACTTTAGGTACATTTCATGTAAGTGGAATCATGCAGTATTTGTTCTTCTGGTTTATTTCACCTAGAATAATATCATCCAGATTGACCCATGTGGTAGCACATAAAATGATTTCCTTCTTTTTTATTACTGTATAATGTTATGCTATGTGCATAAACTACATTTCCTTTATCCACTCACCCATGGATGGGCATTTGGTTGTCTCCCTCTCTTAGCTATGGTGAGCAGTTCTGTAAAACACATGAAGATGCTAATAACTCTGAAATCCTAATTTTAGTTCTTTTGAATAAATACCCAGAAGTGGGATTGCTAGATAACATGAAGTCTATTTTTAATTTTTTGAGGAGCCTCCAGCTGTTTCCCATAGCACCATTTTAAATTACCATCAGCAGTGCATAACAATGTGGAGGAGTTCCAGTTCATCCACGTTCTTGCCAAAAACCCTGCCTGCATTTTTCCTAATAATGACTATCATAACAGGTATGGGACAATATGTCACTACTGATTTGGTTCGTACTTCCTTGGTTGGTGGTGTTAAATATATTTTCATAAATTAATTGGCCACTTGTCTTCCCTGAAGAAATATCTACTTAAATCTTTTGTATGATTATTGTTGTAGTTGGGTTTTGAGGAGAACAATTACAATCAGGACACAAAATTTATAATATTATTTGGTGATGGTCACCCAGAGTTAAACACAAAGAGTGCAGGAAATCTGTCTGCAACACTAAAGACTCAGAATATTCAGCCAGCGGCCTGGATCCCATAGCAGTGCCCTGCATGAGTCCAGCGGAAGACCTAGAGCCCATGACAATGCCTTCCACGAGTCTAGAGCCCACGACAAGGACTCATGTAAATCTATTTTATGGATCTGCTGGGAAGGCCCAAAGGTCAGTGGTAGAAACCAGAAAGTCTGTGCCAGTGAGATGAAGGAGCTGTGCCAGTAGGCTGAGGGTTCTACACTGGAGCTGAAAAGTCATGCTCATAATAAGGACCGGGACTGTCCTGAAAAGTACTGCAGGAGAGTCCCAAGCTCCTCCGATGATGATAACAGTTGAGAACATTCCAGGAAGCCAGCGTGACAAGCTTCTCCTGGAGATTAAACAGCACACATCTTCCCAGAGCTCCCACAAAGTGAACCACAGCCATTCTCACCAATAAGATCCCAAGGTCCTCTGATGATAATGGCCGAATTCCCAAAGGGGAAGCTAGCCATGACAAACTCCTCCAGGAGAACCAATGGCTTGAAACAGCAACACTTAGAGAAAACCACAGTGCTTAGCTCTTCCTCATGTCTCTATTTATGCTGACAACTTTTCTCAGGTGAGCCATCTACACATAGCACCATGCTGATTTAATTCAGCTGGTGTTAAATTGATCACCAGGTTTTAATCCATAACAATTATTATTGTTTTGTTTTGTTTCAAGACAGGGTCTTACTGCATAATTCAGGCTGATCTTGAATTCACTGTGTAGCCCAGGCTGCCCTTGAATTTATGGCAATCCTCCTGCCTCAGCCTCCCAAGTCCTGGGATTACAAGTGTGTGCCACCATGCTCAGCTTAAATCTTTTATGTTTTTTATGTGTGCTGGTGATGGTGGTGGGGGGGTTAGTACTACGAACTGAATCCAGGACTTTAAATGTGCTACGTCCCCAACCCTTTAAATTTTTTTTTTTTAAATTTTGAGGCATGTTTTTGCTAAACTATCTACGCTGGCTTTGGACTTTTGATCTTTCTCCCTCAGCCTTTCAGGTAGCTAGTATTACAAGCATACACTACCATGGCCAGCCTTGTAGATATTTTGGCTGACTGTTATTTGTTTTTATCTGTTGGGTTGTAGGAATTCATTTTATGTTTTGGATATTAATTTCTTTTATCAAATGTGATTTTCTAAGATTTACATCTTTGTATATGTCTGTTCATCTGTCGATTATTTCCTTTGCTGAGCAATGAGGAGCCTTTTTAATTTGACAAAATGCCACCTGTCTCTTTCTCCTTCTGTTACCTGTACTTTTGGTATCATATCCAAGAGGTCACAGACAGATCGATATTGGTGAAACTTTCTTCTTCTATTTTCTTGTAGGTTTTATTTTTCAGGTAGATAAGTCTTTAATTCATTTTGAATATATGTAAGATAAGGGTTCAGTTTCATCCTTTTGCATATGGATATTCAGTTGTCTAATACCATTTCTTGAAGAAACACCTTTTTCCCACTGTATATTCTTGGCCTCTTTTTCACAGATTAGTTGAACATGTGTTTGTCAATTTAAGTTCAATTACAGGCTCTCTGTTCTGTCCCATTGGTTTATACATCTGTGTATGATTACTGAAGATTTGTATTCAGTAGTGCCTTGGTTCACAAACTTAATTCTTTCCATGATTGGTTGCTTTGGGGAAAGAATTAAGTTCTTGAGCCAAGGTACCAATGTATGTTTTAAAATCAGCAAGCATAAGACCACCAGCTTTCTTCTTTTTTCTTAAATTTGTTTTGATTGTTCTGGATATAAATATGAATTTTTTGGGTCATTTCTTCTTCCTTTATAAAAATGTTATTGGAATTTATAAATAATATATATTTTTTGAAACAGGGACTTGCTATAGGGCCTGGGCTGGCCTCAAACTCATGGATATCCTTGTGTCTCAGCCTCTAAGTGCTGGGATTACAAGTGTACACTCCCACATCTAGCAAAGTCATCATCTCATATTAATTGTTAAATTAATGGAATTCCTTGTGATATTTTAATACACACTTATACACATACACACATGTGTAATACAGTGATCATTTTTATCCACCCTTCTTATACATTCCTTTTCCCATATCCCTTTTCCAGGCCCTTGAACTTATCCTCTTGGGATTCTGATAGGGATTGCATATAAACTATAGATCACTTTGAGTAGTATGAATGCTTCAAAAACACACATTCTTCCAGTCCATGGCTTCGAGATGTCAGTTTGTTTTTTCTTCTATAGTTTTCTTCATATTCATACTTATTCTCTACTTATCACATGAAATCAAATTAGCATAAATTTAACTTCTTCCAATAATATTTTATAGGCCTTAGCATATAAGTATTTTACCTCTTTGGTTAAATTACTTCTAAATACAATTTTTTTTTGATGCTGTGTTTAGTTATCTTTCTCTTGCTGGACCAAAAAACCTGACATACACAAATGGAAGGAGAAAAGGTTTATTTGGCTCACAGTTTCAGAGGTTCCAGTCCATGGCCAGCTATGTTTGCGGCACACACATCATGGTGAAGGGCATGATGGAGGACAGCTGCCATGGCAGCCAGGAAGAAAAGCCAGGGAAAGAGCTGGACAAAACATACCCTTCACAGGGACGATCTCAGTGGCTTAGTTCTTCTACATGGGACTTGCCTCCCAGAGGCCCATTCAGTGATGATAGAGTGATTCATTGGTGTGGTTTGTGACCCCATACGGCAATCATCTTCTGAAGGCCTGACTTCTGAGCATTTGAGACATTGGGAGAACATTTTAGGTATAAACCATAGCAGATGTTATTGTAAATGTATTGTTTTCTTCATTTCCTTTTTGGATTGCTTGCTATTAAGGTGATTTTTGTATGCTATACTGTTTCCTGCAACTTTGCTGAATTTGTTTTAGTTCTCGTCAGTATTTTTGTGCAGTCTTTAGGACTTCCTACATGTAAGATCATGGCATTTCTGAACACAGATAATTTTACTTTTTTCTTATCAGATGGTCATGTATTTCTTTTTCTTGCCAGTTTTCTCTGAGTATAATTTGCACTGCTATGTGTGATGGAAATGACCTTGTTCCCAGTGTTAGAGGAAAGATGTTCAGTTTTTCAATGTTAAGTATGATGTTAACTGCACTTTTCATCTGTAACACATACTGTATTGAATAATTTCTTTCTTTTCTTAGTCTTTTAGAACCTTTTTTTTTTAATCATGAAAGAGTATTAAATTTTCTCAAATGCTTTTTCTCATCTATTAGCATCATATGACTTTTCTCCTTTGCTCTGTTAATGTATATAACACTGATTTCTGTGTGGTATACCATTCTTGCATATCAGATCATTTCTGTTTATGTGATGCTTTTCAATAGCCATTGAAATCAATTTGCTAGCATTTTAGTGTGAATTTTTGCATCAGTTTTCATTAAGAATATTTGTTTACAATTTTCTTTTCATATGTGTTCTTTTCTGACTTTGATATGCAGATGATATTGGCTTCATATATAACTTTGGGAGTGATTCTCCTAGTTTTGGAAAAGTTTGAGAAGGACTGGCATTACTCTATATCTAAATGTTTGTGAAACTCACCAGTGAGGCCATCAGGTCTTGGCCTATCTACCTCATATGGATGCCCAAGGGATGCATTGGAGGCCCAAAAGCATGGACCTACCCAGGATCAATTCTTGGTGGTATCACATCATGATGGATAGCAATGACAGGAACATGTTTTGGGGCAAGCAGGCAACAGGAACAGAGAAAGAGAATATGTGGGGAGAGGTCGCTTATTTCATAACGGTTTTTTTGACAATTCAGAGGGTCATATGAAAACTAACAAGGGGTTGCACATGAAGTGTCTTATACCCTTAGTGACCTAAGAGCTTCACAAACACACCCTCTCCACAAAGGCACATCACCTTCCAACAATGTCACTCTGGGGAACCAGTCTTTAATTTCACTGGACACTTGAAGGGCAACCAGATCACTCCTGAGCCATAGTAGAGCCCTTTTGAAAGAGATCCTAGAGAGCTCCCCCAGATCCTTCCACCATGTGAGGGTACAGAAGAAAGCAAGAAACAAAAACTAAGAAAGCTGTTTATGAACCAAGAATCAAGTCCTCACCAGCCACCAAACTGGCTAGTACTTTGATTCAAAATCGTAATCTCTAGAACTGCAAAAGATAAAATCTTGTGATATATAAGTCAATTGTTTCCTATTTTGTTCTGGCACTTCAAAGGGACTAAGACAGTGTTTATTTCTACAAACGTCCCTCTTACTATTGCTTTTTCTGTGTCTCCTAAGTTTTGATACATTGCATTTTCATTTGTTTAAAAGTATTCTATGGATTCCCTTTAATGATTTGATTCACTGGTTGTCTCAGAATGTCTTTTTAATTTCTACATATTTGTCAGTATACCTGTTTTCCTTCTTTCATTAATTTCTGGTTTAGTTTTATAGTGGTTAGAACATATATTTTTATGATTTCAACCAGCTTACATATGGTATGACTTATCCTATGATTTACCATAGGGAAAGTTCTGTTTGTACTTAAGCATTTATTCGGTGATTTGTAACTACTAGTTGGGTCCATTTGATCTATAGTGCTGTTCAAGTTCTATTTCCTTATTGATCTTTTTTTTTTTTTTTTGTCTTTTTCGTTTTTATCGGTACCAGGGATTGAACTCACGACCACACACTTGCAAGGCAGGCATTTATGCCACTGAGCTAAATCCCCAGCCCCTTCCTTATTGATCTTCATTCTTCATATTCGGCCCATTTTTGAAAGTGGGATATAGAAATTTCCTACTGTTATCATATTGTTGTCAATTTCTTCTTTCAATTCTGATAGTATTTGCTTCATTGACTGCCCAGATATTGAGTACATACATACCTATACTTGTTACATTATCCTATTGAATTGGACCTTTGTGTTTTAATTTTTAATATCCTTTGTCTCTTTTGGTAGATTTTGACTTAAAGTATAATTTTTCTAATGTAATAATGGCTATTCCTGCTGTCTTTTGGTTATCATTTGTATAGAGAATCTTTTTTAATCATTTCATTTTCAGTCTATGTGTATCCTTAAACCTAGAACAGTCTCTCATAGTATATATTTAGATCTTTGTTTATATCCAGTCATCCAGTTTAATGTCTTTTGATTGGGTAGTTCAATCCATTAACATTTAAAGTAATGGTCGACAGGGGAATTGTTAATTTTAACTTGTTTTTTAATTATAACTTGTCCCCTCCTGCTACCTTTCCTTCCTTTTCTTAATTTGTGTTTCATTGATTTTTTTTTTTTTAGATGGGGGGTAGGGACATTCTTTGATTAATTTCTCATTTTTTCCCTGTGTTTTAAGTATAGGTATTTTTGTTCTGGTTATTGTAAAGCTTACATAAATCACCTTATAACAATCAATTTTAAGCTTGTAACAACTTAACTTTAATTACGTATGAATACCCAACTGTTTTACTTCTCTCTGTTCAGATAATTTATATTATTTATGTCACAAGTATATTTTTATATTGAACATTAACATTTTTGTACTAACATTTTGATACTTTCATCTTTTAAATTCCATACCAGAATTAAAATGATTTTCATACCATCATTACAAATGGCCATAGAAGTAATCATCCGTATAGTTATCTTCACCTGCAAACTTTGTACTTTTAGATGACCATGTTAGTATTTAGCATCTTTTCACTTCACTGTGTAGGATTCACTTTAGCATTCTTATAAAGCAAGTCTAGTACTAGTCTTACTCAAATTTATAAACGTCCTTACTTTTTTTTAATCCGGGAAAATATTTATTTCTACTTTATTTTTTGAATGATAGTTTTGTCAGGTATCATGTGTTTGGCTAGCATTTTCTTTCAATATTTTGAGTATATCATTCTTCTCCCTTTTAGCCTGCAAAGTTTCTGCTGAAAAATCTCCAGAGTAGTCTCAGAGACGTGCTCCTCCATATGAGGGGTCATGTCTCTCTGTCTTTGACTTTTGATACTTTGTGTACCACATATCTTAATGTGGATTTATTCTAATCTGCATTCAGTTAGCTTCTTGAATCTGAATATTAATTTCTTTACCTATACTTGAGAGATTTATGACTCTTATCTCTTTGCTGAAGCTCATTGTCTCCTGTCTTTCCTTTTTCTAAGACTCCATAATTCATACATTGATCCACTTTATGTTGGTCCATAAGTTCCAAAGTGTTCTTTGCTTCTTTTTACTGCTTTTTTTATTCCTGTGACTAAATAATTTCAAATGACTTGTCATTGAATTAATTTATTATTTTTTTGCTTATTTGAAGTCAGTTATTGAAATTACTGAAATTATTGAAAACTTTGCAATTTAATTGTTACATTTTTATGTTCCACATTTCTGTTTGATTCTTCTTTGTACTTTCTATTTCCTTGCTGATATTTTAATTTGTTTATCCCATAATTTTTTTGACCTCATAGAACATCTTTATCATGGCTATTTTGAATTCTGTTCCAAATAATTCATAGATCTGTGCTTCTTTAGGAGAAGTTTCTGCTGATTTATTTTGTTCCTTTCTTTGGGCCATGTTCCCTGCTGTACATGTCATAACATCTATACATTTGTGGGAAAAGTCATCTCTCTGGCCTTCATGGACATGTACCATACAGGAAAGGACCTTTACTAGCTTTACAAACTTTCCAGTTTTGTGGGGCTTCTGAATCTTGTATGACTTCCTTGGAATTGTGGATCCAATTTCTCAGAGTGACTGATCAGTCTTTCTCGCTCTCTTTCTTGGTGTCTTTTGGGGCACTGCAAAGTTTATAATTCTAAAAGTAGAAAGTTACCTAGCTCTCTCATGTTCTTAGCAGGCTATAGGCATCCAAAGTTTGCCAGCTCCCCACGTGGACCCTAAGACAGAAGAGACAGACCACAGTTCTTTATGTGCACCATTCCTTCCCCATTCCTGAGGGAGAAACCTCATATTAGGCTTTCTCTAGATTGTGCCAAGTCATGTCAGCCACAGTAAACTGTCCCCTATTATTCTGTATGCTCAGGAGCCCCCATGTATCCAAACTTGTTGATTGCTTCAGAGTTTCAAGTGTGGTAAGACAGACACCATTTTCCTGGACAGCTCCCCAAAACACTGGAGTGTTGGGGATATCCTAAAGGGGAAGCAGTCACAAGCTGGGGTTGTTTCCTGGCCCGAGTTGTACCAGTTTAGGGAATGGGCTGTTGCAGGTAAAGTGAAATTGCTCTTCTTGACCATTTCAGTATCTTCTGAGGTGCTTCATCTTCTTAGCTAGATTCTGGGATCTGAGGTATTTTGGCTCTCGTATTGTTCTTATTTCTGTTTCTGGAGAGGAACAGACTGGAACTACCTATTCTACCAGCCTGCTGAAGATTGTCCCCATGGCACTGTATGACACTGTCTCTGCTTTGCAAATATTCTCATCTTGTGTTTGGCCTCCCTATTGGGAAGTTCGGTTTTGGGAGGCAAAAAATCCAGGAAGAACAAAGGCATGAAATGGAAGCATGCTCAAGATATGGGAATGGAAGCAGTGCTTCTTGAAGTGGGCCGATCTGGCAATTTTGTTAAAACTAGCTTGCTCAGTTTTTCTCTTAGAGATAAAAAAAAGTCAGCCTTCTTTTTCACTTTTATCTTCAGATTGTTTTCTCTTCCTGACCCTGTTCTGCTGTGTTACTCGTCAGCTCTGAGGCTGACCCAGCAATGGGATTTGTCAGCCAAAGATAAGCTGTGGTGGGTCACTGAGCTGATTTAGCTATACAAGGCATCTCCTCCTCTCTCTCTCTGAGTGGAGTAAGAAAGAATGACTGGGGAGATGTGAGCCAGGAATATCTCTGTATACTTTACCATCCTGCCATTGGAGTGGCCAAGGTGGCCCTCTTTCCTCACTGTGTTGGGCTTTTATTATTTTAATAAAAACCAAATGCCCCATTTTCTATACACAAGTTGTAATGTTGCAAATGCTTATGGTAGTAATTTATATCTATGAGTTATTGTTGAACACAGTAGCTTATATATACCTCTCAAGAATTCTTTAAGTCTAGTTATCAAAATCATCACCCCATTTCATAAAATTGGAATCTGGGGTCCAGAAAGGCTATGTACATTGGCCAGTGTTATGCAACTAGAAGAATTCAGAAATAGGTTTAAAGTTTCCAGAGATTTGTAGCTATATTCTACCTATGACCTGTGTCTGTACTTAAATTGGAAAAATAGTAGAAGCTTCAAATGTAGAGCTGATCATCTTTGTTGGAACTATAACCTTTAAATTATAAGTGTCCGCCACCACAGTAGGACAAGTTACTTCAATAGTTACTACCACAGTAGGACAAGTTACTACCAATAGATGGACTTGAGAACTGTATGTCATTGTGATGGTTAAGGTGGGTTTATTGAATTGGGAACTTCCTAGAGGATCAGTAAAGCACACTTCCAGATGTAGTAGGTGGGGGAGATTATACAAGTGTGACCCGGGGATCTATACTAGGTCCTTTGCCCTTTCTTCTCTGGTGCAGCTCCCCTGCTGTGCTTCCTGGCTGCCATGAACTGAGCACCTTTCCCTATCACACTCTTCCACTGTGATGTTTTTGTGTTGGAACCAGCCAACCAGGTGCTGAACTTCCTGAAACCATGAGCCCTAAACCTCTCCTTTAAGTTGTGGGTCTCAGGTATTGCATTCCAGCAACGGGAGAGATTATATAGCTATCGAGTTAGGAGAAGAACTAAAATGATTCCTTCCAGGAACTGGAAGGAAGTAATAAGAAGACTTGTGATTTTGCTATTGACCATGATATCCAGGTAACAGGAATCACAGTCTGTTTGGATCATTCTGGAGCTTGGATTTTACAGGTCTTGCAGAGTGACAGCCACACATTGGTTCCTTTTTTAAAAATAATTTTTATTTTAAAGAGAGTAAAATTAAACAGAACAAAACAGATCATAAGAAAAAAATGTAAGAGACACAGATTTCAAAGCAAGACAAACAGAGATTTTCACTATCACATTGTCTCTTGTTTTCTTCCAAATAGTTGTCCATATCTTCATATACAATGCATTCATACAAAAAATAGTATAAAACTGATCAGAACAGGATTATGAAGACATTTTAGGTCTTCAAGACCAGACAATAAGGAAGTCAACAATGGCTGCCAAAATGTCTCTCATTCTCTTCAAAATAGCTGTCCATACTTTCACGTATGTTGAAATTAAACAAAACAAAACAGACTAAAATCACTCTGAACAAAGAATAATAGTATTGCTGGATTTCACATCATGATGCTACGGAATCAGCACTGGGTACCTTAGTATCTCCTTTTCTTCAAAGTAGCTGTTCATTTCATTATGCATTATATAATCAATTCTCATAAACTGTTTAGAAGTTCTACGCATGCATGAGTTTCTACATGTATGCCTATTCTTTCTGTATTAGAGGGAAAAACAAACAAAACAAAACAAATTCCTAGAAAAACATGAAACAAAAAAGACGCAAACAACAATAGCAAAGAGCCCGGAACACTGACAATATAGGCCTTCAAAACATGGTGGTATGAGCGTAACTAGGGTTGTTATTTTACATAATGATCTTCAAGAGTTTCTCAGATTACCATACAATAATATGCACAATTGTTCCAATCCTATGAATGTTATCTATTTTGTTCCAAGAACTTACAGAATTTGTAGCACAATCATCTTAGCTGCATTATGTTTATATAATTTTATATTTTTTCTTTTCCCTTCTTTTTTCTTTTTCCCCATTTGCCCCGAGATATTATTCTTTCCCCTTTAAGAAGATTCTTGTCCTTTTACTGTGTTTATTGAGTTTTTTGTATCTGACGTACTCTTACCATTTCTTACACTAGGGAGACTATACAGTATTTTCACATGTGAATTTGATTTATTTCACTTATGAGTATTTACTTATGAATATCTCAGTGTGATAATTTTTAATAGCAGAATTTTACTCCATTGTATAAAAATGCCACATCTTTTTTATCCATTCCTCAGTTGATGGGAATTTAGGCTGTTTCTCAGATCTGGCTATTACAAATTGTGGGCACACATATATCACTGTGGTATGATGTTTTCAGTTCTTCTAGGAATATGCCTAGAAGTGGAATAGCTGGGTAAAATGGGATCTCCAATCTCAGTTTTTTGAGAAACCTCCATACTGACCTCCACAGTAATTGTACCAGTCTACACTCCCACTAACAGTGCAGAAGAGTTCCTTTTTCCCCACAGCCTCTCCAGTATTTGTTGTTGGTAGTTTTCTTTATCCTGGCCATTCTTTCTACAGTAAGACAGAATCTCAGTGCTGTTTTAATTTCTCTAATGACCAATGATGCTGAACATTTTTTCATGTATTTATTTGCCATTTGTATTTCTTCATGTGAGAACTATGTATTCATGTCAGATGCCCATTTTTGGATTGGGTCTTTGAATTTTGGGGATCTGATTTTTTAAATTCTTTATATGTCTGGACAGAAGTCCTTTGTCTGAGGGACTGTTCACTAAGATTTTCTGCCAATTTGTGGGTTTTCTTTTCACTATGCAGGAGATTTATTTCGACATGCAAAAACTCTTTAATAGGACACGCACGATCCCAGTTGTTGATTCTGTGAAGTATTTCATGTGCAGTTTGATTCTTGTTCATGAATTCTTTGCTTAGCTCTATGTCTTCAAGATTTCTACCTACTTTCTCTTCCAACAAATTTAGTGTTTCTGTTTTAATTTTAGATCTTTGACCCATTTAGACTTTAGTACATGGTGATAGGCATGGGTCTAGTTTTAGTTTTTGGCATATGAAGAGCCAGTTTTTCCACCACCATTTATTGAAGATACTATCTTTCTTGCAGTGGATGTATTTCGCCCCTTTATCTAAGATAAGGTGGCTGAGTGTATTTGTAGTTGTACTTGTATCTTCTATTCCATTGATCTTTAGGTCTGTTTTATTCCAGTACCATGCTGATTTTATTACAGTAGCTTTGTAGTATAAGTTCAAGTCAGGGATTGTGATGCCTCCTGCCTTGCCTTTGTGGCTTACAATAGCCTTTGGTATTCTAGGTCTCTTCTGGTTCCAGATGAATTTTAGGGGTGATTTCTCTAGATCTGTTAGGTATTCTAGTGGCATTTTGATTGGGATTGCATTAAATCTGTATAACAATTTTGGGAGAATGGCCATTTTCACAATATTTGTTTCCTATCCATGAATAAGGGATGTCTTTCCATTTTCTGAGGTCCTCTTCAATTTCTTTTTTCAGGGTATTATAATTTTCCCTGAATAGATCTTTTGCTTCTTTTGTCAGAGTAATTCCCAAGTATTTCATTTTCTTGGATGCTATTGTTAAGTGTGACTTCTCTTGTTTCTCTCTCAGTGGTTTTATTGTTAGTGTATAGAAATGCTATTGATTTTTGAGTATTGACTTTGTATCCAGCTACATTGCTGAATTTATTTATTATCCCTAGAAGTCTTTCTATGGAGTTTTGGGGGTCATGTCATCTGCAAATAATGATAATTTAACTTCTTCTTTTCCTATCCTTACTCCTCTTATTTCTCTCTCTTGTCTAATTGCTCTGGCTAATGTTTCCAGCACTGTATTGAATAGGGGTGGTAATAATGGACATTCTTGTCTTGTTCCTGATTTTAGGGTAAAGGCTTTCAGTTTCTGGTCATTTAATATGATGCTGGCTGTTGGTTTGTCATAGATGGCCTTTATTATATTGAGGTAAAGACCATCTATTCCAATTTTCTGCAAGGTTCTTATCATAAGTGAATGTTGGACCTTATCAAAAGCTTTTTCTGCATCTATAGAAATGATCTTATGATTCTTACTTTTGGTTTTATTGATGTGGTGGATTAATTTATTGATTTATGTATGTTGAACAATCCTGCATGCCTGGGATGAATCTCACTTGGTTATGATGTATAATCTTCTTGATGATTTGTTGCATTCTGTTTGCCAAAGTTTTATTGAGAATTTTTGCATCAAGCAACTCTTATCAAGGATTAATTTAATTTTAAAAACAAGCTATCATATCACCCTTCATTTGAACATTGATGCAAAAATTCTCAATAAAACTTTGGCCTATAGTTCTCTTTTTTAGTTGGTTCTTTCTCAGGTTTTGGTATTAATGTTTGCCTCTAGGAATGAGTTAGGGAGGATTGTTTCCCTTTCAGTTTCATTGAAGAGTTTTTGAGGAGTGTCGGCATTAAATCTTCTTTGAATTTCTTGTAGAATTCCACAGTGAATCCATCTGGACCTGGGCTTTTCTTTGTTTGTAGGGATTTAATCACATTTTCAATTTCGTTAATTGAAATTATCCAATTTCAATTCAGCAGTTTTACATCTTCTTGACCCAACTTTGGTACTTCATATGTTTCTGGGAAACTATCCATTTCTTCTGTGTTATCAAGCCTATGAGAGTAGAGGTTTTTAAAATAGGTGTCAGTGATCTTCTGTATTTCACCCTTTTCATTCCTTATTGCATGAATTTGAGCTTTTTCTTTTGTTTTTTAAATAAGGTTGGCTAGAAGCCTGTCAATTTTATTTATTCTTTCAAAGAACCAACTTTTTGATTCATTAATTCTTTATATTGTTTTCTTAGTCTCTACTGCATTTATTTTTGCTCTGACCTTTATAATTTCCTCTCTTCTTTTGGCTTTGGACTTGACTTGCTCTTCTTTTCTAGATGTTTGAGGTGTAGCATCAGGTTGTTTATTTGTGTTTGTTCCGTTTTTCCTGATGTGGGAGTTCACTGCTTTCATTGCATCCCACAGGTTCTGGTAAGATGTATTTGTATTTTTATTTGTCTTTAAATATTGTTTAATATTTAAACATTATTTAAATAATGTTTAATATTCTTCCTTAATTTCTTCTGTGGCCCACTGATTGCTCAGGACTGTATTATTCAATTTCCATGTGTTGGTGTGTTTTTTGCAGTTTCTTTTGTCATTAATTTCTAGTTTCATGGCAGTGTGATCTGATAACAAGCATGGAGTAATTTCAGTTCTTTTGCATTTAGTTAAGCATGTTCTGTGGGCTAGCATATGGTTTATTTTAGAGAACATTCCATGTGCTGCTGAGAAAAATGTTTATTCTGATGAACACTCTGTATTCATCTACTAAGTCCATTTTGTCACACTGTGATTCAGCTCTGTTATTTCTTTGCTGATTTTCTGTCTGGTTGATCTGTCCCTTTGTGTCAATGGCATGTTAAGGTCTCCTGGTATATTTGTGTTATTGCTTATTTGATTTTTTCATTTATGTTAATATTTGTTTTGTATATCTGGTTGCTCCCAAATTTGGTGCATAGATATTTAAAATTATTATCTCTTCCTCTTGAAGTTTTCCCTTACCTAGCCTTCTTTATTTCTCTGCATCATTCTTGGTTTGAAGTTCACGTTGTCTGCAAACAGAATAGCTATCCCTGTCATTTTTTTTGGCGGGGGGGGGGGGAATCCTGTTGCATGCCATATTGTTTTCCATCCTTTTACTTTCATTCTATGAGTTTTCTTTTGGGTTAGATTGGTTTCCTGTATACAGCATATGGTTGGGTATTGTTTCTTGATCCATTCTGCTTCTTTTAATTGGTGAATTGAGGCCATTTACATTAATGGTTATAACTGATGTGGGAGTTTGGTTTACTTTTGACATGTTATTTTCTGCTGTTGATTCTTTATCCTTCCTCTCTGTTTAATTGTTTACTTAGTGGTTTTTTTCCTATGTGTATCTAAACTGTCTTTCAGTATTCTTTGCAGAATTGGCTTGGTGATCATGAAGTTCTTCAGCTGTTCTTTGTCATGGAAGTATCTTATTTCTCCATCCATTTTGAAGGACAGTTTTGCAGGGTACATCAGTCTGGGTTGGAAACGATTTTCCTTTAGGATCTGAAATACTTCACTCCATACCCTTCTTGACTTCACTGTTTGTGTTGAGAAGCCTGCTGTGATTCTGATAGGTTTTGCTTTACAGGTGATCTGTCTTCTCTCTCTAACAGCTTTTAATATTCTGTTATGTTGGATTTCTGGGATGGTGATTATTATATGTCTGGGTGTAGTTTTATTTTGGTTATGGCTATTTGGGGTTCTATATGCTTCACTGATCTGTATATCAGTTTCCATTCTCATGTTTGGGAAATTTTCAGCCATTACTTCTGTAAATAGTTTCTTGATACCATTTGTGTTGTCTCCTTCCTTTTCATTTATACCTATCAATCTTATGTTGTTTTCCTTTACATCATCTTGCAGTTGTTGAATTGTTATTTCCTGGTTCCTTGTTATTTTTAAAAGATCTTTCCTTTCCTGTTCACTAGCTGCAATCATGTCTTTGAGGTCTGAAATCCTAACTTCACTTTCATTGGGATAGTTTTGCCAACTTTTGATGGAATTTTTGATTTCCTGTATATTCTGAATCTGCTTCTTGCATTGTTTCTTTCTTATATTATTCATCCAAAGTTTCCATCTTTTTGCATTGTTCCTCTAATTTTTTAACTATGTCTTCTTTAGATGTGTATTGCATTTCTTTCATTACATTTATCATTGCTTCTTTTACCTGAGATATTATTTCTGATTTGAGTTCTTTTATAGCTTCCCAGAGTTGTTTCGTTACTTCAGTTGATATCATTTCAGGAATTTCACCTGTATGATTTATATTTTCTTTTGTGTCCATGTCTCCTACACTTGCTTGGGTTGGGCTGGAAATTTGAGATTGCATTTTCCTCTTTTGTTTGTCATTTTCCGTATTTCCAGGTTTTGAGTGATGTTTCAAAGTTTCCCCCATGCACTGGGAATCACCTGGCCCACTTTTGGCTCCTGAGGCAATCTGCTGGCAACTGCTAGCCACTTGGAGTTCACTGGACATGGGCCAATTGGGCCCGTGGGGACTCCCATGGGACTACCATGTGTCCTCCGGTGATTTCAGAAGCAGAGAATGCTCTTACTGCCTGGGAGCAACTTTCCAAGGTTTCCTTGTGTGCTGGGATCCAACCCACATGTGTAGTCAGGGCCAGAACTGGATTTTGGCCTTTGCTAGCTGCTTCATACACATTGGTTCTTAACATGGTCAGATTCAAAGAATTTTCCTGCAGTTAATTTTGCAAATAACAGGTGGTCCTCAGAAATGTTCATCACTGAGCTCTTACAAATACCTAAGTGGTGCTTACTGTACTGGCCTGGCTCTGAGCAGTTTGTAAATATTAACTTGCTGAATCAACCTAAGAGTTCTCTGAAGTAAGAATTCTTGTTTCAGATGAGAAGACTGATGCAAAGAGGCATTACTATCTACAGAGCTACAGTGTGTCATTTTTTAATGCCAGAGCTCTGTTGACTTTTGCTGAAGTCTTTTAGGCAGCATGTGTCCTCCAGGATATGTTCCTAAATAGCCACCACTGTTACTTGCAGCTTACTAAGTAAGAAGCTTTATGTGAAATCTCATGAGAATTACACTTTTTTTTGACAGGTTGGACCTCGGAACTAAATAACCTATAATAGGTTGTGTGGCTACTAAGAGGCTGAGCTCAGACTAGAACCCAGGGCTCTTGGTTTCTAAAATCCATGTTCAACAGTAAATTGCCTCTTTCTAGTCTCCAAATAGATTAAAGCTAGTAAGGGTTTTCATACAGATCTGTCCACATGTCCTCAGTGTTGTGGGTGGGGCTTAGTGATGATGGCAGGAGGCTGGACAATGATAGCAGAATCCCTGGTAGTTGTAAGAGGAGAATGATGCTTCAAGGAGGCAGGCACTGTGATTTCACTGAATTTCAGTTCATAAATGAGCACTTATCATTGATGATAAACTTTCATTCCATTACATACTTTAGCGTCATGAAAGAAAAGGGTATGTTGCACCTGCCTTTGGAAGACTCATCATCGTATTACACTGACAAGATACTTACTTGATTTTTGTCAAATTCCTTGTTTGGAGTTTGTTCCTGTACGTAACACATTTTAACTCCTGTCTTCCTGTTATCTTCTATTTTTGTCTTTATTTCTAACTTGCATTTCTCATATAAGAGAAACTGTATGACATTCAGCTCGTGTGTCTGATTTGTTTCTACCTCTCTCTTTGCTCTCACTTATGAGAGGTCAGCCAGTCATGGTCATGGAAACCAGCAGTCCCTTGATGCCTCCCTGTTTTCCCACCTTATTACCTCTCCTCTTCTCCTTTCTGGTCAAAATCCAGTGCGCATCTGCGTTTCCTTTCCCTAGTAAAATTCCTTGCTCCCTTCTCCCTCTCACTAGCAGTGACATCCTCCACTCTTTTGCAAACTTCCATCTGAGTAAAAGCAATGGAAATGAGAGCCATTGAATGCCAGGGGGCTCTGTCCCCTCAGCTGTCTTCTGGCTCCATAAACTCATCTCCAGCTTCCTGGTATATGTTCTCCATGGTGAACAATCCAAGCCTTCTCCAGGTGTCTCAGATTCCTCCTGCAACTTCTAGTCCCTGTAATCTAGGCAGATTGATGCCCAGTGCTGTTACTGCTCAAGGCCACAGAGATGCTTCCCCTTTCACCACAGAATAGCTCGTATTTCCCCTCTCCATCCTGTGTTTGAAGAAGCAATCCTTCATCTTGTAGAATTAAAACTCTTCAAAATAGGGAAGCTTCGACAGCTAGGATAAAGTGCTGTATGTTGTTAGGGAAGGTAGGTCTGCTCTAGGTTCTTGTCCCTTCTCTTGCCCCTTCCAGATCCTTCCTTCCAGCCTAAAATATATTTAAGCCTCCCTTTTTCATTACATAAAAACAAACAAAAGTCCTCCAGGTT
This sequence comes from Cavia porcellus, assembly GCF_034190915.1. Taxonomy (NCBI): domain Eukaryota; kingdom Metazoa; phylum Chordata; class Mammalia; order Rodentia; family Caviidae; genus Cavia; species Cavia porcellus. The sequence continues at coordinate 2,547,799 of NW_026947521.1, read as the reverse complement.
TTTATCCTCTAACTGTAAGCTAGAGTCCCTGAGTGCAACCCCTGCAACCTCTGAAACAAAACGGGGGGAAAAAGCCAAGACATGTTTCCTTCTGAGTGTTTAACTCTGTATTTGACTTCTCCTCTTGTGGTGCCCCAGAGATTTCACTTGCTGGTGCCATTGTAGTGCCACTGTGGTGGTCTTGCCTCTGTTTCCACCCTACTTGGCTGCTGGCAGGGGTCGTAGATTCTGTATCCACCTAGCCTCCAGTTCCCGAACTGTGAACCTTCCCTGTGTTCCCTGCCTTCTAGAGCACTCTTTTCCACCCTCTGTGTCCTCCAATGCACTGCAACCCTTGCTGGACTCTCAGCAGACCCTGTTCTGCCCACCTCTGGCCATTTCCTCCACCAAATGGGAGTGATAGAATTTCTTTCTTTCTACCCTGTGTCCACCTGTGAATGTTCTGTTCATCTTTCAGTGTCCCAGGTAAACATCCCTTTCTCCAGGTGGCTGTCTGATTTCTTCCTGTGAGATCTGTTTTTGTCTTTTGCTGCTCTCCTTCCAGCAGCAGAGGTGTGCCTGTCTCTGTTGAAGGGCTGAATATTCTCTCTCTTAGGTACTCTTCTTTCCCTTCAGGATAGTAACTCTGAGTATTCGTGTGTGCAATAAAACCTTAACAAGCGAATGGTTCAGTATCATCCATGGTCAGAAAGAAACAATGAGTCTGTGCAAATGCAGTCAGATCAAGTTCACAGAACAGGTATTGAGAACTCTTCCAGTATTACAGGACTTTCAGTTGTCCTGGCCATGACTAGTTCCTGTGTCTCCCACAGGTCCAGTGCTTGTGTTTACTGTGTTGCATGCATTGGGCAGCACTTTGGGTACGTTGATTCTCGCAATAACCCCTTTAGTTGAGTGCTGTGACTGTTCCTCTCATTTAGATTAAAATCTCATCTGTAAAATGAGCCTGCGAGTGCTCTGGTCATTTGTCACAGGCTGCCTAGCTGCAAATGTGTGGTGCTGGAGCTCACACACAGGCTGGTTGGGACTAATGCATGATCTCTTCATGACCACACATTACTGCTTCCACAGAAAAACTACATTGTACAGATTTTCTTAAGATGTTCACTTGTTATTATTTAAATCTAGAACTCGCATTCAAATCCCAGCCCCTGATGCCATCCTGGGTGTGTGACTCTCTGCTTGTGTGGAATATGAATCTGTTTTTCTTGTCCTACCTGTATCTTGATCTGCTCTTGCCCCAAGAAAGGAGGTAGACATAGAATCTGATGTTCCCTAAAAAGATATGACCTTCAAAGCTCACCCTTGTTCTCCTTGATCATACCAAAGCCATGTGTTGCATTGTTGTCCTGAAGCAGAGGATAGCTTTGTCCCCTTCCTTAGAGAGGATAAATCCACACATGATAGATTATATGCCTTCAGAAATAATTACCTTACAGAACACTATGATCTCCAATGTATAAGTTCATTGATAAGTGAAAAAGTCTGCCTTCTCAAGGTTATTTTAATTCTTCCTATATGAACACTGTTGACTATTTTTCCACAGTGGGGTGAATACTGTTGAGTGTTTTTCAGTGGTGAGCTAGATTTGACTAGATTATAAAACAGAACGTTCTTGAACAGACAGGCATAACAGCTAAATTAATGTCTGACACTTAGTAATTGCTTACTAATTTCCACATCAAAATAGCATGTGTTTGCTGTACTAGTCAGCTTTCATGTTGCTAGAACAAAATCCCTGATACCCACACTTGAAAGGAGGAGAGGCTTACTTTGGCTCACGGTTTCAGTCTGCATTCAGCTGAATCTGAGGCGGGAACATCATGGCACAAGGGCACAGTGAAGAAGACATGCTCAACTCATGGCATCTGGTAAGCAGAGAACAGAGGAAGGAGCCCAGGACCAGATCTGGTTCTCAAGATCACACATGACCCACCCAAGTAGGCTTAATTAATTTCCTAAGCATTTTCAAGCTAATCAAATTGGTAGTCAAGATTCACCATCACAGTTACTGTAAGTTTCACAGTATATCTGATATATTTGTCTTTCCAGTAGCATCTCTGTGGCCAGACATTAAAACCAAAGCTTTATGAAACCAGGATAGAAACATACAGGGATGCTTCTCGAAGATCTGCCACATGGAATGAAAACTTTGTCCCCTGTCTTGTGTTAAAAGACAACCCCCTAAGATTTCCCTATAATCTCAAAGTGTTTAAACACAGTAGACTCTCTTTTAGGATTAGTTGTATCTTTTCAGCCTTTATTTATTAGAAAGTCTCAGTGGAAAGAAACAGTGCCCTTAGCATTGCTTAGCCAAAAAAGAAACTTTGGTGATTTTAATCTAGCAATCTGATTTTGTATAATTATTTATTATCCCAAACATCTCTTATCACATGAATATTAAGCCACTTAGAGGAAAAATAAGTGAAAAGTTCTATGGTTTTGGAAGTTGCTCAAAATAGGATTTTGGCATCATAATATGTAGAACTGACTCTGGATATCAGGGACCGTAGGTTTCTAAGATCAGCTCCTGGAGCTCTGGACCTTCCTCTTTCCCCACCTCATCAGTATCAGGTATCTTTGAAGAAGATACCTGATAATTAAGATTGTCTCAGATAACTGACACTGGCAAAACAGGATTAAAAAAAGGTTTGTTTAGCTCACAGTTTGAGAGGTTTCAGTCCATAGTTGGCTGTCTCCAAGGCAGGGTGGCATGGCAGAGGGGAAACGGTTCATGGCAACAGAAGGCAGCAAAGCAGCAAAGACGTGAAGAAACAGCAAGCAACAAGTGACAACAGCAGCCCTCTTCCTGTCCCTTATATTCTATCTAGTCTCCATGCCCTTAGGACAGGCAGCATTCACACCCCAGGGCAGGTCTTCCCATTTATCCACACTCAGAACTGTGTCACACCAATCAGTGGACTGATACAGTGATCACACATCCCTGATCAGTGAATCAGTTCAGCCCTGCCCAGAACTGTGTTATCCAAACAGTCTGCCATTTCTTACTCAAATTGACACAACGAGGAAACCATCACAGCAGCTACCACAAAAGAGTAACCATTGCTTAGCTTTCCAACCACATGTCAAGGGAACTGGGATCCAGTCTTTACTGCTGTCCCTGAGTAGATGCAAGACTTTGAGCAAATTTGTCTTGGGCTGCTTTTGCTTTGAAATCACAAAGCAAGTTTTGGCATCTAGCTGTGTATTTTAAGGGAGCTTAGAGTGAACATTTATGATACCAAAAGAGGGGTCAGTGTTTGTGATTGGCATCACCAGGGAATGGCATGCTGTGGACAAGGCCCTTGTGTGGTGGCATGAGGCTGAGGTATCAGCTTAGACTTTATAGAGGCTGTAGTAGGCATGTGGGGATTTTAATTTAGAATTTAGAAATACCTGCATAGTAAGCTGGTAAACAGAGTAGTTTTGATTCAGAACAATATTTTACCTGCACCCTGATAATTCAGTATGATTGATGATTAAACAGTACCAACAGGGAAGCCACACTGAGGTAGGAAGTCATTGTTGATGTGATAAGGGCAAAATTATACCCACTATCCCCTTCTAGAAAGGAATTCCTTGTAATTTTATATTTCCCTCTTCTTTGGATGGGAAGGTTCTTTCAGAAACGTCTTTAACATGTAGTGTATGACCCTTGGAATATATCATTTACCTAGGGAATAACATTCATTTTGCTATCATTTCACCCAGGAAGCAAGACTTAAACTCACATTTTCTGATCCACTTAGTTGATAATATTCTCCTGCAAAAAAAAAATCTGACTGGCAAAAGGAAGATAGTTTAATATAAAGAGATCAGTTGTATTGCTTGAAATGTGAGTCCCCCAGAATTTGACAGCAGAACAAGGCCAGTGAATGGAATCCTTCTTGCTAATATAGGCATTGGGGAATTTGTAAGTTGGGCCATCAGTCTTTGCTTCATGGAGTGATGTCAGTGTCGCTGATTTTTAAAAACTGACATTCATTAAGAGCACCCACGGTGGATACATATGTGGAAGGATTCTTGACAAATCAGCTGAGTGTCAGCCTTCTATAAAGGATCACAGAGTAGTGCTTTTTAACTTTGAGCTCTCACTTTAGAATGAATGGGTCTTGCCTTCATAAAGTACAGGAAAGTTTAGGATTTCCTGCTGTTCAAACAAAATCAGCTGATTGAGGTAAAATTTATTTTTTAATAAGTCAGGGGTTCTATACATTAATTTTGTCCTTTTCTTATATACTTATCCATCAAAATGTTATATATAATCCAAGAAAAAGTAGCATATTCTTGTAATCCCACAACTCTGGGAAGCTGAGGTAGGAGGATTCAAGCCCTGTGTGGTCAATTTAGCAGGATCTTGTCTCAAAATAAATATTTTAAAAAATGGGTTGGGAATGTAGTTCAGTTCAGAGGCCATAAAAGTTATATATACCTATGTCTATCTGTGCATCACAATAATGTGTGAATTAGCTATTACGATTTATATCCATTTTAAGATAAGGAAAGTGAGACTAAAACAGATCTAGTTCTTTACCTGAATCTTTACCTGAATCTAGTTCTTTACAAATTCCCTCTTCTCAGGTAAAGAACTAGATTCAGGTAAAGATTCAGGTAAAGAAGAGGGAATTTGTAAATCTAGTAGAAAATTTATCAGTTACCAAAAACTCATGAATCGATCAGGCTGCTCCTTGCAGGGACATGAGAAGTCTTCTGGTGCTGGGTGGCTCTTCTGGATTTATTCTCTTGTTGACAGCCATAAACAGAAGCATCATAGCAGTATTTATTATTTTGAAAACAGACACACACGGTCCCTGCCCCCAGTTGTGCTGTTAGATTGGAAGCAGTGCCGCCCGCGGCTCTATATAGCCTCCTCTCTCATTACAGCCTGTCCTTGGAACACAGTCATTTTCTGTGTCGCCAAAGGTGTCATTACAGGGTGCCTGCTGTCTGGTTAGTGCGGCATCAGCATATTATGTGCAGAACCCCCACCCTTACCCCACCCACACCCCTGGAAGACAGAACTGGGCCATGGGGACTCCTTTGGGGAGACTATAATGGGTTAGGAACATCACTGCGTCTGGGGGAACTATTTTCAGTGGCTCTTTAGCTGTAGCTTCAGTTCAGATTTGAATAAATACTCTCCTCAATTCCAGGGAAACAATAGGTTCACAATTCATAATGAAAAAGTAACGTGGATTTGCATAACAGTTTTGGGGTGGAGAGGTAGAGTAGAGAGGGCACAGCATGAAAAACTGGAATTGTAACTGTTTTAGTTAAATTGAAATTTAAACAAAAGTGAGTATTTGGGGGCAAAATTGTGCTTTGGGATTAGTATTTTATGATGGGGCATAAACTTTTAGTAAGTAGTCCAATGGAAATTCTGAGCCCTATGTGTCATTTTTCAGGGTCCTGATCATCACACAGGGATGCCCCTGTTTTCCCTGTAGCATCACCTGTAATAAACAATGCTTCTTTCCTAGCATCAGATATTTTAAAATTGAAAAATAGAGAAGGCCATCTTTGCAAAATTCTTTAAAGTAGAGAATATAGATTTTTAATTATGGGAACAATAGCACCACTTATTTGTTAGCTGATGTAAATGCCATTACTAAGAGCACAGACTCTGGAATCACAGTATCTGGGCAGTTGAGATTGGATCAGCCCCAGAAGCTAGATTCTGGGCAAGTTACACAAACCCTGTGCATTCATTTCCTCCTGTGTAAGGTGAAGATAGTAGAACCTGCCTCCTACAGTTGTTAGGAGAATTGAACGAGGAGGAAATCCTATTTGTTTGTCCTCTTACTGGTACATTTTTGGAAGCAGTGGCTAGTCTTCTTTAGCAGAGCAAAACTTTGGGTGTAGCAAGCCAGGACCTACAGGGAAACTCCAAGCCTTGAAATATCAGCCTGTCAGAATAATGAAATATAAGTTGCTCAGGTACCTTAGTGACAAAGAGTAACTACTGCACACATTCACCTCCTGAGAGATGCAGATGCTGGTCATACTTACAGGGCTCCAAGATCCCAGGCAAGTCCCTTTACCTAAGGCACTAGGTACAAATATAGAGCCCACCTGTGCTCCCCCTGTGTGGGGCACCTTGCTGTTGTTAGGATAAAAAGCCTGACATATGTAATTTATTTTGACTCATGGTTTCAGAAGTTTCAATCTATGGTCAACTATTGCCAGGCAGAAGCATCATGGTGGAAAGGCCTGGTGAGGGAATGATGGTCAACTCATGGTAGCCAGGAAACAGAGTGGGTTGGAAAGATCCAGAAGTTAAGGTGCAAAGGACCAAAGAGAATCCCAAAGGTATACCCCCATGACTACTTTCTCCATCTAGGCCCCATTTCCTTATAGCCCATTTAGTTATGAAGTCATCAATGTGATAACCTCTTGATGACCTTACTGCCCTCATAATCCAGTCCAATCCAATCTCCAGGCATCTTTTAATTGAGTCAAACTGACAATCAAGATGGACTGGCACATGCTCTGTGCAGTGCAAAACCTATTCAGTTGCGGAATAAAGGAATATTCAAGTCAGGCATTGGTGTCCTTGGAGAGAACTTCCTAGAAGTGGCATTCCTTTACGGAATTCTTAAAAGATGAAGTAAATATGAGTGGTAGCAAAGGTATTTTCTGTTTCCCTGGGCTCCTCAAGCATAAGAACTTTGTCTTAGTCACCTGGGATACTCTTCATGCTTCAAGAGTGGGATCTTAATACATGTTTGTGAATTTAAAGTGGATTGAATTGACTCAAGTCCTAAAGATGGAATCAAGTAAATTATTGGCAGAATTCTGCAAGGAAGTGAAGGAGTTGAGGTACCAATAAAGGGGTAGATGGGGTGGAGTGCAGCAAGGTATATTGAAAGCAAGGAGATTTGGGGTGGCACATGACATATTAAGTAGATGGATCTAAGCATTAACCACTCGGCATCATGGAAGGAGGTAACATACAGAGCCTCAGCAAGCTCATAGTATAAAGAGGGCTTGGCATCTCCAGTGAAGGTCCCTGACAATGCAGGTCAGTGTCGTTCAGAAGAGGGAGGATCCCGTGTGATCTGTAGAAGGCAATTAGGGTCTGTGAGATGGGCAGGACTTGGTGCAGGTAATAAGGGAGGTATTACATGACCATAAAAGTGTCATCTTAAAAGACTGATCATATTTCCACATGTTCAGCGAGGCAGACACTAATCAGAGTAGCATGAATTACTGATGGTAGCTAGCATTTATTGAGCAAAAACAGGGTGGCCCATTGCCAAGTACTTTACATTGATGATCTGAAAGGGATCATGGTAGAAATACTTGTGTAGTGTCTACTGAGAATGCCAGGGGTTGTTGAAGGTACTGAGGATTTAATGGTGAACAAAATACATAAAGTATCTACATATCCAGAGCTCTTAAAGTTATGCTTCAGGAAATAGTTACAGGCCAGGGTGCTATATTCAAGGGATGGAGCACATGAGGAGCAAATGGCATTGCTAGTGGGGTAGGGGGTACTTCCTTAAATAGATAAACTGGTGAGGAGGAACTTACTCATTAGAAAAGGTGACAGAAAGCAAGGGGGCATTTTTAGACAGAAAACAGGGTGCTCAAAATACATAGAGGAGATAAGGTCAGCAAGGATGCTAGCTTTTGTTGATGTGCTCTGCATTAGTGCTTTACATATTTTAAAATTTAAGCATTAAGTGTATAGAAATATCAGTCTGTTTATCTGTCTATCTGTCTGTCTGTCTACCTATGTACTCCTACCTACCTGCCTACTTATCTATTGTGGAGGAAACATAGTAGTCTCAGGTAGTAACAAGTCCTCAGACGGGCAGAGCAGACTGGAATGCTGAGCCTGGATGAAAGAGATCCTGGGTTCGGTATATTTCTGCTTTCACAAGGTTGGGCAGAGGGAATCATTTCTGGACAAGAGACTTTGGTTCAATTCCTGGGTGAGAACAACGTGCTGGTGGCATGAAGCCCTGGGGAAAAGTGATCAGACAGAGCAGATAGCAAGTGTGAAGGCTCTGGGGAGGCTCAGTCAGCCTGTCCAAAGTCTTCCATCTTGAAATATTAGAAATGTTATATACCTGGTGATGTATGACATAACATCATGTTAGCAAGCCTTTTAATTTAAAGTTGAGTTTACTTGGGATGGGAGGAATTTGAGATTGTCTTCTTAAAATTGTCTCATCAGTTTTGAAATTTAGTGAGAATAAAATGCATTTAGTTTCCTTATTAGCATCTAATGGTGTCCTCTCTTCTTCATATTCTTTTTAGTTTACATTTTTCTGGATCAAAGATGATTTATTGTGAATATTATTATATGTAATTTTGGATTTTTTTTCCTCCTCGTGAAATTTTGATATAGTGAATTTGACATTTTGCTTTTAATTTATCCTTACAAGATGTGCAGAATTCCCAAATAAGATTTTTTCTGCAAGACTCTTGGCCTAAATGAAATTAAATAACAACAATTTAAACACACTCTTTAGAGATTTTTAAATGGAATGAATGCTAATACACTAAAGAATTCTTCAAGGATGAGAATTATAATACAATTGAATCTATTATTCTGCCTCATGTTGTTATTTAAATTTCTATATTTAAATAATTCCTTGGCTCAAAAAGAATGTAAGTTAATCAGAAAATCTTAGTTTTTGTGTTGTCAACTTTTTCTATTTATGTATAAAGCATCTAAAAGTCAAAGTTGTTTTGGGTACAAAAAACTTTGCGTGCCATTAATCATTATACCATTTTACTCTTCCAATAATAAATAGATACCATATAACAACTGACTGATAATATTTAACCTGTCATGTAAGAAGTTTTTTCTCATTATAGATCTAGAATATAATCTTATCCTTGGAAATGGCAACACATTCAAATGACAAACCTTCATATTATTGATATTATTATTATGTTGATCACTGATCATATGGTGCCTGACCATGCCCAATTCAGGGAAGCCAGAAATGATTTTGAAGTAAATTTTTAGTTATTCAGCTCTTCAAAGACAGAAGCTCAAATTTAAGTCAGAAGTATGGCCAATTCTATGGATGAGACTTGTCATATTGCTACTACTATAGAACTTCATCCTTTTGTTTTATTTTTTGAACTTTATTTTGCTGGACATAATCCATGTACTTGTAAGACAGATAGGAGAATCTTAAGTTCAAAACCAGCCAGGACTACATGTAAGATCCTATAGTGAGATTTCTTTTCTTTTTTTGTCTTTCTCTTTTTATCGGTACCAGGGATTGAACTCACGACTGCCTGCTTGCAAGGCAGGCGCTTATGCCGCTGAGCTAAATCCCCAGCCCCATAGTGAGATTTCTTACTAAGAAGTCAAATATATAATGCTAAGTACTCAAATTGTTGTGTTCAGTTTGATTTTTCATGAGGTAAATATGCCCAAAACCAGCCACCAAATCTGCAGTAGCATCTCCTTTTTTTGCTACCTTTTATGCTGTCTGCAGGAACTTCTGCTACCAAGAGAAGCATGTGTTCTGATCGCAACTGTTGCAGATGCTCTGCCACACTTTAAATTTTCAGCAAATGGAATCACCCATGTGTATTCTTTGTGTCTGTCTTCTCTAACTCAACACTGTGATTGTGAGATTTCTCTGTATTGTTTTATGTCATTATAAATCTATTAGGGTTTGGAACCAGGATTTCCTCTAAAAGCGCCTTGGTTGAAAGCTTGGTCCTACATGCATCATTGTTCAGTAGTGGGACTTGGGAAGTGACTGGATCACAAGGGCTCTAATGTCATCTGTGGATTAGTCCCCTTGGTGTATTTATAATTTGATTGTGTCATTGGAAACATGGGAGATAGGGTGTAGGTCTGAATTTGGGGACTATATTTTATACCCTCTTCTCCAGCTCTTTGTTTCTGTTTACTTTCTGGCTGCTACTACATCCTTCTGCCACGATATTTTCACTCACCACAGGCCCAGAAAGGATGGTGCTAATAACCATGGACTGAAATCTCTGAAATCATGAGCCAAAATAAACCTTTCCTTCTCTAAGTTGTTCTCAAGTATTAGGTCACAGCTCTGGAAAGCTGACTAACACAAAATCATTCATTATTATTATTGCATATTTCTTTGTGTGAATGGATCATGATTTATCTATTTTGCTGTGCATGAGCAATGAGAAATTTCCCAGAACTTTGTTATCCAAGCTTATTTTACAAAGAAAAAAAGGCAAACAAATTCAGTGTCTGTGCTTGTTATAAAAATATTGCACTATTTAATGGCTTGTAAATCTTGTTTCTGTTTTGTTAGTCTTTCAGAGGAAAAATTCTCATCTCTCTTGAGGAATTAATGGCTTCCTCTTTTTTGTTTTAAGTAAGTGTGCTTATTATATTCCACCGTGTTCTAGAAATAACTAGACAGCATAATGGAGTAAAGAAAATGTTGGAAAATTAAAAATTCAAAAGGAAATCCATTTTAAAAGGTGAGGCAGAGCGTGAAGTCCACTAGACTTTCCTAGACCTCAAAGTTGAGACTTACCTATTCATCATTATAGTGAAGCCTTTCCGCTCTTACTGACCCTGTAAACAGCAGAATCAACTGACTCTACGATGATAATCATACCTGATCTACCACACTGTGTTCACATTATGGGAAACAGTAGCTCATCAGGAGAAGGCGGCCTGCTGCTGGGATCACAGTCACGTTTCTCTGAAGGATTCTCTGGCAGAGGGCTGCCTGAATATCTGCAGGGAGAAACAGTGATCGATTTGGTTGGCTATTGTTTTTTGCTTACCCCTCATCACAGAATGATAGATTCACAGTAGGGGAAAATGCAGGAGTAAAGAGAATTTAAGTATTTAAGCAATTCAGAGATGGACCTAGGTGGCCATTAGGAGCACATATTCATTACTGTCTTACCTTGCACAACCCAGCTGATCTGACTTAACTCTGATGCAAGATTGTGTGCATTTGGAATAAGGTAGACTAGAAGTTTTTTAGATCACCACACCCTTTGCCCAACACTTGAATAGTGCTTTCCTCCACTAACTTGAGAGATCTAGAGTAGTGAGAAGTTTAAAGCCCTTTTTCTTATCAAACATGTAGTATATCATGTGCCATCAGTTAAGTTTGGTAGCGTTGGCTATAACAGCCGACTAAAAAGGAGGTAGAGTGGATCCTTGTAGAAAGACTGAGGATCCTGAACAGAAGATTAAATACCTCTTTTTATTTCTGGGCCAAGATTCCCCATAGAAAAAATGTGGAATCTTCTCTAAAGTTCATACAGATGGCTTATTAGAGCTGCAGAATCCTCCTCTATGTACTGCAACCATAATGCCTGTACCCTGGAAGATGTTAAAGCAAATATAATGAAATGCTCCAAAAGGTCACTTGACAGTCAAATCGCTTTCTGGTGCTTGGGATAACAGTTATATAACACCATCTTCCTTTTCCTGCCTGAGCAGGTAAAAATCTGAGTCTCGTCTTAGTAGCTTTGCTATCTTTATATTTAAAATATTTACTGTTCTTCTTTCCCAGAGTTTCCTCTTTTCTGTTCCTATTTTATATCCTGGCTGTGGATAAAACTCATTTTGAACCAAGTCTCAAAGCCTTTCAGGAAAAAGACATAGTCTAAACAAATTTCAAGGGAACAAAGTATAATGGGTGAGGAAAGTGATCAAGAATTGGCAAATGTCTAATGCTTGTCTCCAGTTCTTCCACCCTGGGAATAAAGACCTGTCTGTACAAAAGCTTCCTGACAGCCGAAGGAACAAAATGCTCTCCTGCAAGAAAAAAGAAAGGGCTGCTCCATCTCCCTCCACCCTGAGCTGCTGGGAAGCAATGGCTCCCAAAGGGGCTGGCAGCTGGCCTTTGGCAGGTGGTACACACAGTACCGCAGCTTGCACAAAGGAGAAAAACCAAACTTCAGCTTTCTGGAGTGGTGCGATTATTTTGCCTGGTACCTCTTGAAAGAAAGGGGACTGCCACCTCCACCAGCCAAGCCCAGGCCCTGGATGTCATGGACTTGTTCTCTCCCTGTGCAGTCCCCACTCTTGTTCCCGTTGCCCCAGCCTGAGTTTGCAGCAAGGAGGGGAGGCTGAGAGACACACAGCTCCTGCCCTGTCCCCTCAGCTCACGGTTCATTCTCAGTATGTCCTTTTGCCTTGGCTGCTGTGCCTGCAGTAACTTCTTCTATGGCAGGAGAGCACAGGACCTGGTCTGCAGACAAGAAAGGCTGGTGGTACACATCCTCATCCTTCCCCTGGGAGCCCCACAGAGGAACTAAGTTTCAACTAAATTGGGAGGGATAATGAGCCTTAGGGTTTGTGATACTGCTTTCCACCCTCTTGTAAGAACTGAATAAATACATGTAAGTTTTGTTGGAAACTTTTCACCCATCTGTGAAGATGTTCCAAATCTAGCAGGACACAAAGGTCAGAGTTGTTTCCTCTCAACCCGTATTTGTTCTTTCACCACTATATATGTTTGTTGACAGACCTAGCTCTGCCATTTATTGCCATTCCTCAAAAGCTCTGCATAGTGTAACCTCTCTGAACCAAAACGAGTACCTGTGGAAAAAATGGGGATGGAAATGTATACCTCATACTTTTTAGCAATAAATAAATGGAGCTAATCTGTACAGATTACCTGGTACACTATGTGGTCTGCATTTGGTAAGTGAATGCCCTGACCATTATGGTAATGGCCTCAAGAGAAACATTCATTCTAGGAAGAATTGTGTCTGTTACTGAAAAGTTTGTGGGCTGATGTTACTAAGTATATGATCATATTTTTCAGTTTTAAAATTGTCTAATTGTCTTTTCTGGACTGTAATGATGATCAGGGTCACTGGAAAAGTGAACGCATCGTTGGATTAAAAAGCCCAAAGCAGGCTTCTCACACTCCTCAGCTGCTCGTCAAGAGTGGCAGCAGGAATCCTTGGGAGACAGTTGTTCTCCAGGCTAGCTATTGTGGCCTAGAGAAGAAAGATAGGGGGCTAAAAAGATTGTATTAGTACAGTACTTTGGCAGCTGAGTTCTGTGACTTTGAACAAATCACAGGAAGCAAACAATGACCACTTACTCATCTATTCAGTGCCAGGCACATAAGCACTTTGGATGGACAGTTTCATTGAATTTTGTCATGGTATTATGAGGTGGACTTCTCATCACTTCACAAGTAATCCAGTAGCAGAGATTGAGAGTAGCTGCCCTCATGGAGCTCCAGGAGGGACCAAATAGGATGGCAGGTGCCAAAACCCTTCATATTGTTGTTGTCACTTAAACTGAATAGTCACTGTTCCCTGGAAATTGGTCTGTATTTCTTTGTTATGAAACTGTTAGTCTCACTAACAGTTGAAGAACTTACTCAGACCCTGTACACTTACCAACATACTCTATAACCATCTATCACCACCAATGTTCAAGGCATGAAACAGATCTCCATGTATTGTTCTGTCCTGGGGCTTATGTGCTTGTGGAGAACCAGAGAAATGCTAGTGTGCCTAAGATGACTGTGAAGCAAAAGGTTTGAAGACAGAACCATGTGTCTTTGATCTTGGGTGCTGAGAGGGAGGAGAAGGGGTGGGCATCAGGGGAAGTCTTCTTAGCTGCTGCTATTGTAGACCTTGAAAAATGAGCATAATAATTTAAATATTTTTGCATAATTACTGAATCAGTACATGCGTATTATTGACAATATGCAAAAACAAATAAAAATATTTACTGTATGCTAATCAATCAAAAGAATTATTATAGAGTATCTTATAGTATTTTCTTGTGTACTTAAATACATAAGTACATATGGTTAAAGCATAATACTTACAAGCACATAATTCCATATCCTATTTCTTCACTTGAAATTTTAAGTGTAGTCTTAGTTTGTAAAGACTGTTCATAAACATGAGTAATCACACAACAATTTCCCAAAGACAAATGTGCTGAAAATATATCTAATTTCATATTTTAAAACATTTGATTTTTTAATCTGTAACTGTTACACATGATCCAGTTACATGTTTAGCAGAAAAAAATGATAAATGCCAATTATCTGATCTGGTATTTTGACAAGCATCTTTCCTACTAACATCCTTTCTACTACTAAACTTCCTAAATCATTCCATTCTCACACTCACAATCTTCCAGTGGGTTTAAGTTGCTCATAATATAAAATCACAACTCCACCCATGCCATTCCAGGTTGCCCAAACCCACCTTGACTGTACATAAGTTTTTATTTTCTACTATTATCGTGTGACCAGTGATGTAGCCTAGCCTTTTATTATCCCATCCCCTTCCCTATTTTGAGCTCTTTGACCTTTTTGAGGTCTGCCGTCTGTACCCCGCCCTTTGTCTGGATCTGTCAGAGCTGTCTGGCTTTTACTTCTTCTCTGACTCAGACTCAATCCGAGCCAGTTTTGTGTGATGCTTTCAGCCTATGTGTGGAGCTCCTGCTCACCCACCCCTTTGTAGATACCTGCCTGATCTTCCATTTGCAACTGCCTATATTTTTTCTTAGAGAAGAGCCTCAATACGTGGAAGTTTCAGGCCTCACAAAACTTGGATCTGCTTGTGAAACCTATGATAGACACCTTCTCCCTAAATCTTCCCCCATGTCCCAGGAACTTTATACTCCTCTTAGCTCCAAAGCTTTTCATGGTCTCTGTGCTATAAGTTAACATACTCTGTTATAATTATTTGTGAGATTCTAAGTGGTGAGGACTCTTAGTGTATTTATGCCCATAATAAATGCGTGTTTCCTGAATGGTCTGTGACAAACTTCTCCTTTCTACTACTACTACAAATAATTATAAACATTTTAGGAAGTATACTAGGTATGGAAAATGGTAGTTTCCAGAAACAACTAGCTTAGGGTTTCTAGTATTACCTATTCCTCTGGATCCTTATCATGCCCCACTCAGAGGGGAAGTCATTTCCTTTTCCTTCTGTGCCTGCTGACAAATAGAGTGTGGGGAAATGAGACTCTGTAACTCCTGAGGTTAGGTCATAAAAAAGGATGCTGTTACCTGTGTAGTCCAGCCACCAGAGATGAGAAAGCATGGGACCACATGGAGAGACGATGGGAAGTTGGTCCAGCTGTCAGCTTCTGCTAAGATCCCACCAACATTAACCACTAAAGATGGGAGTGGGAGGACTTCTGGTGATTCCAGGCCCCGGGGTTCAAGCCACCCCTGCACTGCTGAGTGGAATAGACAGTTGTCTGCATTGATTGCCACCCAGACAACAGCTAGTGAGCAAAATAAATGGTATTTTAAGCCACAAAATTCTGGGGTCCATTGTTTCAAAGCAGTAATCAGGCCATCTGTTGAAAACAACACATGTCCTTATCTTACTGAGGAAACTGAGACCCAGAAAAGTTAAATAGCTTTCCCAAGCCCACCTACTCTCTGCCTCACCATTATTTGCTATTGTTTAAGTCATATTGCCTCCACTTGGTCTTTTGGTTCATATAAATAGACTAGGTCTCCCTCCTCGAACTCTAGCAACTGACTGTATTCCTGATGGTGGTGTCTGTTCCTAATACCCTCCCTCAGTGGATGTATCACATTTCTTGTTTTACAAATGAGGAAACACATACACAGAGGTTGTAATTTGCTTAAGGACACTGTAAATGGTAGATGTCTGTTTTTATATCTCAGTGTTTAAGTTTAAACTTTTCCTACACTGTTATTCTGAGTTCTTTTATTTGGGTCAGTTATGTAGGCTTTTAATACTGCTTCTTTTTCCATTTCAACTATTATGTATGCATTTCAATTTCCACACTTAATTGTCTATTCCTAAACAATAGACTGAAGGTCATATGTTTCTTTGAGATCCTTCTTAGTTCTTTGTGTAGTGCTAGGCACAGCCAGTGCACTTACCAGTTGAAGAAATGTAAAAAGTTATATTTAGCATCTACAAAAGGTATTTTTAGTGTTGCACTAAGAAGAAAACAAAAAATGTACAGAAACACACAAGTTAAACTTTGCAACAGAATCAGTAAGGGAAATCTTGGTGATTATTTTTATTACCTAAAAACTCCTCTTTTAAAAAATGTTTAGAAGTATCACAAGCATAAAAACTTGGTTATGTCTTTTTAAAAGCAGCTTTTTAAAAATTTGACTTTCTTATTGGCCTACTGTTTTCTGTGGCTTTAGAATCTCCTTTTGTGTAGTTTTTTTTTTTGTTGTTTTGTATTTCAGCAGATGAGAAATTTGAATGAAAGCCTCATATTGATCTCACCTATTGCTTCAGGCTCCAGCTTCAAATTGAAACTTGATCAATATGGATTTGAGGCAGTCTGAAACATTAAATAAGACCTTGTTAGACTGGTATTTTTGTTTTGCAGTATTTGATTTGGAGGAGAAGGGAACAGGCAGGATGGGGGCAGGCGAGGTATACTTCAGTTATTGCTGGGGATGAGCCTCATTCCACTTCCCTTGATGTCCTCTGTGCCATGACTTTAGCTGAAGTGACAGATTGTGTGACAGATAGTTATAACTATCCACACACTCACAATCCTCTTGCCTCAAGCCTAGGTTCTGTCTTTAAAATGTGCCCTTCAAAGCCACTGAAAATTCTGGACAGAAGGAGTTGTGCTCTGAGGGTCCTATGCAGGACATGGTGGGGACTTTGCTTAATTCATGACTAATACCCATTACTGAGCACCTACTATGAGCCAGGCTCAAGGATGAGAAATGAAACCATGTCGCCAATGTGAAAGAGCATAAAGCCTCATCCACATCTCAAGGCAACATTCTCTGTGGAGATGCAGGGCTGAGCAGAACTGTCAGAATGTGATCCTGTCTGACATGAATGTTCTCATAGCAACCCTGCCTTATAGTTTGGCTGAGCATGGGCCTTATAGCATTCCAAATTAATAAGTCGTTCTCAATATAAACTGCTTAACGTGAGAGATCCTTAATGTCGGCATGTCCCATAATTGTAGTGCTAATTTTGAAACAAAATGTAGGCACTGACACTAAAAAAAAGGAGATAAAAATATCACAGTGTAGAGGTAGGAGAGCTGAGACTCCTCATTTTATAGACAAGGAAATACAAGCCCACTGCCATGAATCACTTAACTTCATAAGGGTCCATGGATCATGTAAACACATTCACTTATCCAGCATTTATAAATGAGAGTGATATCCTTGGCAGACACATTGGCACTGTGAATACAAAATAAATAAAATACGGCTGCTGCCTTCAAGGAACGTAAGTTAGGAATTATAGCAATGAATAAGGAAGAAAGGAACAATAGCTCATTACTGTCTTCTGAGTTTAAGACTATTTTGAATTTATAAAATAAACCTCGTGGGTTGATAAACCTTTAAATTTTTTCAAGTTTGTCTTACTACAATGACAGTGCTGTTCCTGCTTTGTTTGGTTTGCTTTTGCCAAATGCAAATGCTCCTTAAGTTATGATGGTGTTATGTCTCATTTAAACCATTCTAAAACCACTAAAAAAGGCATGTAATATACCCAAACTACCAAACACCAGAGCTTACCCTAACCCACCTTGAACAAACTCAGAAAGTTTATGTCAACCTCTAGTCAGGCAAAATCTTCTAACCCACAGTCTACTTTATATAAAGTGTCGAATATCTCATATAATTTATACAATACTTTTCTTTCAAGAAAAGTACAGGATGGTTATATGGATAGGCTTTTGTACTGTCATAAAGTAAAAAAAAATAATTTGAACTATTGTAAATAAGGAACTATCCACATATATTTCACAGCCCTTCTAAAATTCCTTATTTTCAACAGTTAAATTTGTGGTATTAATCTTAATTTGGATTTTAGTGTTTCCCAATGGAAGTTTATACATTCATATTTACTTTCACTAGTTAGGCTTATCTCTTCTTACATTATTTTAACTATTA
Source organism: Cavia porcellus (assembly GCF_034190915.1). NCBI lineage: Eukaryota > Metazoa > Chordata > Mammalia > Rodentia > Caviidae > Cavia > Cavia porcellus. Next base: position 2,529,950 of record NW_026947521.1, on the reverse strand, counting down.
AAAAATGTTTTATGTAACTTGACCTTTGGTTTCTTTTCTCTTTTTCTAACCCAAGCGATTTCGATGCTATAAAATTTCTTTTCTATTACTAGTTACCTTTACATTATTCCAAAATATATTTAAGTCAACTTTTTACCTGTAATTAACAAGGTTGACAATGAAATATAAAAATACAAGATCACATGAGGTGTGATTTGAAACATGATGGATGTTCAATAAAAATTCTTACAGTAAAAGACACATTGCTGTTAATCCCCCTCAAAATAATTCTGCTCATTTTGAGCATAATTACTCAATCGTTCTTGATACTTTCTGAAGAAGTTCTGGAAATATTTTTTCATGAGTGTCTTTAGTTTTGTTGTTGTGGCTACCTCTATGTCCTGAACTGACTGCAAATGTTGACCTTTTGTGATCAGTTCAAATTTGTGGAAGAGCCAGAAGTTATGCTGCCAGATCTGTTAAGTAAGGTGGATGAGGTCACATCATAATGTTTTTATGAGCCTGCCTTTCTGTTTGATGCCCTCAGCTTTAGAATTCACAGTATTTTTTGACATGTCTTGTGGAGACATGAAAGAGAGGGATTTTGAGGGGGATTTGTGACAATATGTTTTACTGTAATAAATTTCTAAAAATGTAAACATTGGCTGTATTTTTAGTTGCATCTTGCATTTTATACAAACTTAATGAAAATTAAATTTCTGGTTTTCCCCAAAGAATCTAAAATTTAGTTTTCCCTAGTGGTCATCAGTCAGGGGTTACTTGGTAATGTCTAGGAACATTTTTAGTTGCCATACCCAGCAAAGGTGGCATTACTGTTACCCAGTGGCCAGAGACGCATGCATTGGACAACTCCCTAAACAAAGATGTTTCTGACCAAATGTGTCAGTGGCACATAAATTGAGACACTCTAGTTATATTAGTCATTTTCTTTCTTTCATGACAAAATATTCAACTCCTTCAACTTAAAAGAGGAGAAATTTATTTTGGCTCACAGTTTCAGAGGCTTTAGTGCGTGGTCGCTGGCTCCAAGGCAAAGAAAAGTCATGGCATAGAAGAGAGCATCTGACCACCCTGTGACAGAGGAGGGGGGAGTAAGGGAAGAGCCAGTGAGAAAAAAACCTACCTCTGGGCCATGTCCCATGACCTGTCTTCAACCAGGCCTACCTTCTAATAGCACGTGTAGCTCTGACTTCATACATGCGTGAATCCACTGAGGAGTACAATAACCCCATAATTTAGTCATAATTCCTCTTCCAAACACAAGAGGTTTTGGGGGGACATTTAAATGTATACCATAACACTTGTTTATGCTTTCACTTGGTTATATTAGCTAAATAAATTTTTATCATCGTAAGTTTTCAAAATTGACAACAGAAAAGTAAGTTCATGTTAGTTTTCTTCTCTTTATCTTTCTTGATTTGCTTTAGCTAAAAATGTCTGAGTTCCATGGATGACATCTGTCTTTTCCATCTCTTCTGTGCTTTTGCCCCTACCCACATCCCTCTCATCAGAAACATCCAGCAGGAGTTGAAGTGTTACTCAAGGGTGACAAGTATATGGGATACTATTGCCATTACACATCTAGGTGAGCTCAGATAAAAGTGCAAATGGTGTGAGGAGATTCACTGTGTCTCTCCTGAGTTCTGCTGCTTTCCAAGTTCCACTTGGCTGTGAGCCCACTTGGGGCATGGGCAGATGTTTTTATCACCGTAGGGATGTGCACATGTGCCCTGCAGGCTGTTGCTGTGGGGCCTTTGAGACCTTCCCCCGGGCAGAGCTGCTCAGGCTGCACAGTAACACATTAAATTAATTGTTTTTCATTCATGTAAAGAGTAAATATAGTATAGAAGCATAAAGCCAGATTGTTATTAAATTATTTTCATTTTACATCTCTTTTCAATAATTTTTATTAGTGATAATTATTTAATTAACTGTGTTTTAGTATAGTAATTCTCAGTCATAGCTGCATGTTAGAATCACCTGGGGACCCACTTAAAAATACTTTAGGGGAACCCACACTAGACCAATTAAGTCAGTATATCTGGGCATAACAACCAGGCCATGGAACTCTTAGAAACTTCCCAGAGATTCTAATGAGCAACTGCATTTGAGAATGTGGATTTGGTGATTGTATCACTCACTAGCAAGACACTGGTATCAAACCTTCCCTGTTCTGCTTTTTTAAAATTTATTTTGAAGTGTAGCTATGTGTGGTGTAATCCCATCACAGAGCAGGGCTGAGACAAGAAGATCAAATAATCAAGGGCTATCTGGTCAACTCAACCAGACCCTGTCTCCAAATAAAATATAAAAAGTGGTCCAGTGCCCCTGGGTTCTATTTGTAGCGCAGAAAATGAAGTTGTGGTGAAACACACATAATGTAAAATTTGCTATTTTAATGATTTTAAAATGTATACTTCCAGTCAATTAAATACATTCATATTGTATAACCATTTCCACTGTTCATCTGCATGACTTTCCATCTTGGAAAATTGGAACTGTGTACTCACTAAGCACTAACTCCCCACAACTTTGTTCCATCAGCTCCTGGTAACCACCGTCCCACATTCCCTCTCCATGAATTTTACCAGGTGCCTACTACAAGTGGCATATCATACAATGAAATTTTACTCAGCTTTCAACAGGAAGGAAACTGAAACAGGCCCTACTATGGATGAACTTATAAGACATTGTGCTAAGTAAAACATGCTTGTCACAGGGGATGAGTTTCCCCATTCTTTCTCAATTCTCTCTTGCTAATTTTCTTTTGATTCTGATAGTACTGTATACATTTTCAGGTACTGTTGTTAGTTATCTCTGCCTATGAATGAGAACTTGGTTATTGTGCTCAGACTACTGTTTATCAATTACTATCTATGGTCAACACTGTAGACATTGCTCCTTGTCTTTGTGTGTTTGTACATTATCCCAGCCTTTTCCTGACTGGATTTTCCTATTATATTTTCTTTGTCCTTAAAGTTTAGCAATTTATAGGGCCACACCTGAGAGCAGGTCTCTTTTGTTATATGCAAATATGAGTGAGCTCCTTTGATATTCAGACACACACTTTTCTAGGTCTCAAATGAATTTTCTTCTACTTTTGCTCTTCTGTTTGCATGTTAATATTCTTTTGGAATGGCCATCCCATATATTGTATATTGTAAATGTTTGCAAGTTGTTTACAGATTAGACTCATCTGGGGATCTTTGAAATTTGTCAAATCCTGTGTCAGACACAGTCTGATTAAATCCATACCTTGAAGGTTGGAATATGAGTATTAGGAGTATTTAAATTTCCCCCAAGTGATTACAACATGCAGGAAAACTTGGGCGCTTCAGGGTCTTCATATTTGAGATGCCACGTTTCCTTGACATATGACTATTACTGCCTTGGATGAAGTTTTTAATTTCACCATGGTATCTGCACTTTACTGTGGGGTTTCCTCCACTTCTTGTGACTATCTGTTCTAGTTTTGTAAATAGGATGGCCACTTAAAATATTTTGAGAACATAAGTAGAAAGTTTCTCTTTTTCTTGTGCAGTCATTTTCATAGAAGGTATTGGCTGTGATTTCTCACTGTGGATCCTCACTGTGAATACAGAACGTTTGCTCATTCCTAGTGAGTTCTGTTGGTCCCACAGGAGTCCTGTGATTGCTGAGCCAGGTGGGTCTTCTTGAATTCTCTGTGTGTTCTCTTTCAGATCTCGATTTCTCCTTTGCCAGTGTGTATTTGAAGTAGCCTGGGGGCGTAGAGAAGTTGCCAGTGTCAGAGCTGCTGTGTCAGGAGGCTGTGATTCTAGGCCGAAAAATTAATGACTGTTTGTGAAAGGCAAGTGTGCTGGTACTGTGCCCGGTTTGTGGCAGTGAAGTCCACAGTACCGAAAGTGGGTCAGGTCTCACACCCCTGAGGTGTCCCTCATTGGACTGGCTTTAGCAATCGTGGGAGCCATGTGCTCCTGACCGTCTCCTGTCTACCCTCGGTTCCATCCCTCATCCTTCCCTGGTGGGAGTCTCTATCTTCCTTCATCAGTGTGTTGTTTCATCACAGGCAGGTGGTGTAGGAATTTTTCAGGGTCTCCAGACGTTTAATATAAAGCTCAGACACTAAATGTTTGAAGTGTCACAAAAAGTGTGATCTCTGGTGAAATAGTTCCTGTCTACTGTTTTGGTGAGGAGATAAGATATAAATACCACACAAGTAAATAGGCATGTTTATACTGCCATCAAATTTCCTTACTAAAACACAATGCAGTTTGCTGACTCCTAAAATCATGACTGCGGAGAATCAAAACATCTCTGAGGTTTCTGATGTTCTCTTTTCTCAGTTTATAATTGTATACAAGATTTTGTTTATTTTTACTTTCAATCTGTCATGTGAGAATTAATAGTGGAAGACAGTCAGATATGTGTCTTCAAATTGAAATCTTTCCAGGAATCCCCAGTGTCTGATTTTATGTTCAATATCACATTTCATATTAAAGACCCTTAATGTTCTTTAATTCTTCATTGATATTTAGACTTAATAAATAAATCATAGCACCTGAAAGCCTAGATTTAAATATATTTTTGGATAATCTTCTAATAATTAATACCACAAAGCTACTCTTCTTCAGGGATAACTTGGTTTATGTGAGGTCTGAATTTTATGACTTCACATGAATCCTTTTAAATTTTTTAAGGTGTTGCAAAAATATTTTCATGCCTATGGGTAGTGAAAAATAAAAGTTTCTTTCCAGATTCTGAAACTTAGATAATACTAGCACTTGAGTCTCATTCAAGGAATAGTGAGGACTCAAAATTTTTCTCTGAGTCCTATCTTTTATAAATTCTGAAAAGATGAAGACTTAAGGTGTTACCTGGGTGGAAATTCAAGCACTAAATATAAAATAGTTGTTCTGTCCTAGATGACACAGATGTTTCAGAGTTATAAATTATAGTTTGTAGCTTGTAGGAATCAACTATGGAATTAAAGGAGGGAATATCTGGCAATGACATCTGATCAGTTGGTTTGATTCATTCATTTTTTTCAACATACATTTATGAAGTTATTTTGATACATGAGGCCATGTTTTTGGCACTCTAAGCACAAAAACCAACACATGGTACCTGTGATGATGTTTACAGTCTGTGAAGAAGAACAGAAAGATGAACCAATAATTGCCATAGAGATGCTCAGGTGCCACAGTGGAGTGGATCACAAAGCATAGTGAGTGGACTCCATCTGACAGTGGGTAGGGGAAAACCAGGATTCCCCTGCCCCCAGGAATTCACTGAGAATTAAAATGAGCAGAATTTTCCATTCATCAGGGAAAAGATGGCAGAATGTGCCAAGCCAGTGAATTCAGGGAAGTGTATGTAAAGGATTCTTGGCGTTTCTACCTTTAATGGTTTCAGCCAGCACCAATGCTCTGGTCTGGATTAACTTTCCCTAAGGTTCAGTTTTGAGTTATGTATCTATGCAGAGAGAGGGTCTATTTTAATTGCAGCCATTTCAGCACCTAGGACAGTACCCAACACCTGGTAGACAGGGATCTATGTTGAGTAGAGGATTCTTTAGCTAGTGAATGCATATAGCCAAACTCTCATGGTAGCAGTATAGTTTCACTAGTATGCATTCAGCCCATGAAATGATTCAACACTATTATTCCTTTGTGAAAATAATGGCAGACAGATATTGGTGATGAAAATAGAGATAATTCAGGGAGACTTCTTAGCAGCTCTACTGAGGGCTGCAAATGTTTTCCTTTCTCTCATCCCTTTATACACACACACACACACACACACACACACACACACACACACACCAGTGAATCACCAAATCCTTTGCCTTTCTCTTTGAATATAAGCTGAATCTATCCCTTTTTTCTATCTCCACCATTGCCACCATGGCTAAGTAACCATTAGTGTGTCACCATGTAGTCACATATGAGTCCCAGATGACTCACTTTCTGCCTAGTTCCTCTGTCTCCTTCTGGCTATGAGCCCCAGTGGTTCTTCTTTGCCAGAAACCAGCATAGCCTTCTAAATCACAGAGAAGCCAGCCCTTTGCTTAAAGCCTTCCAGTGGGTCTCACTGTAAAATTCTGCCTTACCGTAGCCCACAAGCCATAGATGGCCAGGCCTTGCCTTTCTCTCTGTTCCAACTCTCCCTGCCTTTCCTGGCACCTTGCTCACAGGATATGAACTCCTAGGCTACCTCTTTAGATCTTTGGAACTTGCATTTGCCTCTGCTTACATTGATTCTTCACTTGTTCTAGGTCTCTGCTCTAATGTCATCCTGCTGAAGAGGCTATTATTAATCCCCACATAAAACAGCACATCTTGTCATCCTAAGAAATATGTTTACCCTTCTCCTTTGGTGGTAGCTGGATGGAACTCAAGGCCTTGAGCTTACCGGGCATGTACTGTACTATTGAACCAACCTCCAGTCCCTGTTTATTTCTTAATAAACGACCCTTCTACTACTCTTGTACATTTTGTGAGCTCATTGTTTATTTAATGATACTGATTCTGGTTTTGTTAGAGTGCCGTTTTGCACTTGGGGATGTCTAGGGACTGCAGGAAGGAAGTGACTGGCAGAGCTTCTTTGAGGGGACCACATTGTACCCTGAGGCATCTCAATAGGCTTGGCTGAGATATGGTTAAGGGTCAGGAACTTCCATGTTAAAGGATGATTTATATATCAAGAATAGAGCCATCTTCCACAGTAAGTGTTCTAGTGCTTTCTCTGGGCTGTAAATAGTGAAGTGAGTACTGAGAAACTAAGCAACTTAGCTCGTCTCACATTAAGCAACTGGAAAAACTGGAATGTGAATGGAGTTAATGCAGCCAGCTCTTAAGTGTTTGTGTGACTGCCCACTGAGAAGTTCCCCTCATGTCTGCCTGCCATATTCTGGAAATTCACATTCTCCTACTTGTACTAATTACTGCTCATGGCACGATATGAAGAAGTTTGGCTTTGTTTCTTCACCAAAAATCTACTCTCTATACTTTAGGTCTACTTTGAGCAGACCTTGGAAACGTAATGAAAGGCACTCATTCGCCACACAAATCAGCCTTAAATGGGGCAGAAGAATTGAAGACCTCTCCTGAGTGAATGATTTGGTAGATTATTGGTTTGGGCAGCAGTTTATTTAAACATTAAAACCTTGAATGAAGTAACTTAGCCTGAAGAAAACTGTGTCAAATACAGTACTTGTTATAGCTAGTTTTTTAGCCTCTGAGGACTTTGTAAACTGTCCAGATGTATTTATTTAAAAATTTTCAGTTAAAAAAAGATGGATTGGAAGAAGAAGAGTAGCGTGTCTCCAAAAATTACAGGTTCTTTGAATAAGAAATGTTGGAAAGACTCTTTGCTTTTACCCTTTCCCCACCCCCGGCCCTGGAATATTGTCTGCCTTTTCTAAAACATTGGATGTTATTGCCCAGATTCTTAAAAGCTAGAAAATGTCTCCCACTTTCCCTGGTGCCAGCATGCTCTTTGTCTTTCTTCATCACAGTTGGTTATGATGAGCTTGGTGCTATCCCTGAGGAAACTGGAAACATTAGTTAAGTGGCATAATTATAGGTCAGTTGGATAATGGATAGTTCTTGCCTCTGGTATCACCAAGTAGCCATAATAAATCTATTACTGCTATGTAAATAGTTGTATGTGGTTGTATATTCATACAACTACCATTCAAATCTAGAACGTCCTCTGAAGGCCCGAGTGTTGAAGGTTTGGTCGCCAGCTTGAGGTGTTATTGGGAGGCTGTGGAACTTGCAAGAGCTTGGGCCTAGTGGGAGGAAGGAAGGTCCCCTAGGTGTGAGATTGAAGGAGATATTAGGACCAAAGTCATCCTTCCTGTCTTCATTTCCTGGCCACCATGAAGTGAATGGGCCTCCATTGCCATGTACTCCTGCCATGATGTACTGGACTACCACAGGCTCAAAGCAACAGGGTCAGGTGACCATGGCCAGAACCTTTGAAATTTGAGTCCAAATAAACATTTCTTCCTCACAGAGTTGCTCACTTCAAGTATCTTGTCAAGGCAAAGGAAAGCTGACTAGGTCTACATGTTTCCTGTGGATAGCACTAGTGAATGTCTCACTACCTGTCTCACACAGTTTAATCTTGACTGCAGACCTCCCAGAGCCTGGGCCTGTGTGACACAGATGTTAGGAAGGTGGAAAACAGATTCCGTTTGCCATGGTTGAGACTACTGGGCAAGTTATCTTCCTAATTCTGTCTCCTCATTGGTACAGTAGGACTAATGATGGGAACTGGGAGGAATAGAGAGCTAAGATTTGTAAAATCATTAATATAGTGCCTCATACATTTAGGGGGTGAGGAAGGCAGGGCTTCATGTTAATCAAAGGCCTTCCAAATCCTTCAGAAAATTATTATGTCAATCTTTATATTTTAACTCATTTGTGCTAAAAATGGCATCACTTTAAAAGAATTCCATTCAGAATTATCAGTACTTAATTCCCCACATATTGGGGTGAAAGAGAACATCAGGAAGGAGGATAATGTGAAATTTATTAAAAACATGAGGTCACCTGTCTCATGGTGATTATCTTGAAACTCCAGTGAGCATTAGTTTTTTCTCCTTTGGTAATGGGGATTGAACCCAAGGCCTTTACACTGTGCTACATCTCAACTCAAGCCTTTTAAAGAGATTTTTATTTTAGGATAGGATTTTGTTGTGTTGCTAAATTGCCTGGGATGGGCTTGAACTTGTGGTCATTCTCCCTCAGCCTCCCAGAGTGCTTATGACAGGACTCTGCCACCATGCCTGGTCAGTAAGAGCATTTAAATGAAGTCCCCTGTAGCAAAGTGCATTATTTTAGCCCCAGCTGAACCCTTAGTCAGAATGAAAATATGAACCAAACAAAAACAGCTAAGTTGACAAGAATGATTCACCAACTACTGTATGCGTACTATGAGTGTTAGCAGGTCAGGAGGAAATATTTCTTACTCTACTTTAAGATTCTGAGAAACTTTGCATGTGGAGCCAGAACGTTAGAGTCATTTGAGTAAAATACAAAACCACTCCACACTCTTATTTCTTATACTATTACTCTTCAATATGAAAACTTTGTCTATTACTCTTCAATATGGAAACTTTGACATTTTTTTCCATCTCATAATGTCTTGCACGTGTTCCTGAAGTATGAATACTTTACTGCTAGACTCCTTTTCCGACTCAAGTGGCTCCTAAAATTTTTGTCAGATGCTGGGAATATAGCTCAGTGATAGAATATGTGCCTGGTATACAAGGATGTAAATTCAATCAACACCAAAAAATAAAAATTTAGCAATAGATGAAATTTTAAAGCAATATTTGGGAGTTGCTGTGGTCAGGGGTTTGCAAGGAGAGCAAGACAATACAGGACACATAATTTATACTATTGTTTATGATGGTCACCCAAGGAGTCAAATACAAAAAAGTGCAGGATATCTGTCCACACACTAATTCAGCAGAGGGCCTAGATCCCATGGCAATAACCTGCATGAGTTCAGCTGAAAACTTAGAGCCCATGACAGTGCCCTCCATGAGTCCAGCTGGAGGCCTAGAGCCCAAAGAATGACTCATGGAAGTCTGTTTCATGGATCTGTGCTGGGAAAGCCCTAAGGTCAGCAGTGGAAGTTAGAAAGTCTATGCCAGCAGATAAAAGATCTGTGCCAGTAGGTTGAAGGTTCTGTACTGGAGCCAGGAAGCAATGCTCAAAGTAAGGACCAAGGCTTCCCTGAAAAGTACCATAGCCATCCTTGAGTGATGGTGAGATCCAAAGCTCCTCTGATGATAACAGCCAAGTTCCTATCAGGAAGCCAGCATGACAAGCTTCTCGGGGAGATTGAGCAGCACACATCTTCCCTTCTGGAGCCAAGAAGCAATGCTCATTATAAGGACCAAAGCTCCCCACAAATGAACCTCAGCCATTTCAGCAACAATGATGTCTGAGCTCCTCTGGAGATGAAAGCAGCCAAGTTCATATTGGGAAAGAAGCTCGACGAGCTCCTCCAGGAGAACCCGTGGCAACAGGAGCACCAACAGCACCGAACAACTCTTCCTCTCAGTCTCCTTTGTATACTGGCAGCACTCCTCAGGTGGGCCAGCTACACTGAGCTCCACACTGATTCAGTTCAAGTGATGTTTAAGCTGACCATCAGTTTTCAGTTCACCACAGGAGTAAACATAAAATTCGGTAAAAAGTGAACCAGTTTGTTTTAGTTAATTGTCTTAGTTAATAATGATGTACCATGTTAGTTTCTTAGTTTTAACAAAAAGATTGTGTTTACATAATATACTGATATCAGGGGAAACTGATAAACAACCTACAGGAATCCTTTGTAGTAGCTCTGTAACTTCTTTGTATCTAAAAGTTATTTTAAATTAAAAATTCTCTTAAAGTTGAAATTTGAGATACTTTAATCCATTCATATTTTATATAGAATGAAATGAAAATGAGTTCCACAGAAAAAATTACTATAGATCTGGTTTCCTGATCCCAATATTTTGGTGACATATTTGAAATGTGTTTAGAAACTTTAATTTAGAGGTTAACCAATGTGCTGTTTTACAAAAGAAAACCTGAGATTTTGAATCTGTGTCTTATCGTGGCCCCAGAGACCTTTTCAAGTCTGTTAGTTGAACCTGAGTGATGGCTGTGCACACTTTGGCCACACGTGCTTTTTTCTCTGAACAGTGACATCTGTCATCCAAAACCAGCTGGCCTAAATTCCCCTACTTCTCCAGGGCCGAGGTATGACCTGGGATTGAGGGTGCTGTGGAGTTGGATGTCATGCTCTGAAGATAAGCATCAGTAAGAATCTCAGGGATACAGAGTTTTGAAAAGGAATGCCAGCACTTTGGCCCCAAATAATGTCTCCAATGTACTTTGCCCATTGACTTTGGACTCCAGACTGGTTAAGAAACTCATCTCTTTGTTTGTTGGGCTGGGACTCTGATGTCTTCTGTTGGCTATTCCAGTCCCCTACACCTGGTCATGGCCCTGCCTTGAGCCCCTACTCTGCTTTGGCATCCCACCTGCTCTCTCCTGGCTTTAAGCATCTTGACTTTCCCAATAGTCACTGGCCTTACCTTTTCCACCTGGCCTCGACAGCTTGCCTTGGCCCTGTCTTGTGATGCTTATTGGCTCTCAACTAGTGAATCGCCATAAATAGCATTTGCCAGTATTTTGGGGCAAGTCTGTCTTCTCAGCGAGAATCTAAGCTGCTTTGTCCTGAAGAAAAGAGACTATAACCCACTTGTTTTCTGGAACTACCATCTTCCCAGTGTTGGGAAGCATCCACTGCTGGTGACCTGGAATCTGTTTCAGCTGCAGAAATCCTCTCTCATATCTTTCTCCATTTTCAGCAGTTAAACATGGCTCCACCTTAATTTGACTCTGTTTGCAAAGTACCCCAATGCTGAGAAAAATGGGCCGACTTGAAGTTGGACAGTATTACTTTGAAACTCAACTCTACTAATAACTTCCCCTTTTTAAATTCTTATTTTTGAAGAAATGAAACAATTTTATAACCAAATAAAAATAGTTATTACAAGGTATATAATTCACTATCTTCAAAGTACTTACTCTGTACAAGACACATACCAAAAAAGATTTTTGCAAAAAAAAAAAAAAAACAACTAATAGCACAAGCTTTCCCTTTTGAGTCTCAGTTTTCTCATGGATGAGTCAGGAAATAGCCCAGGCCATTTCCTTATATGTAATGGAATTGTCATGTCACATTACAGGTGAGGGGACCTGAGTCTTACGGTCTTCCTGCTGCATTTTACAGATGAAGGAATTCCTGAGATCTGAAGAAAGAATTACCTCAGTAGGTCATGAAATTAATGGATGGATTTGAGCACATTTTCCAAATTAATTTAAGAATCTTCAAGGATAGCCTGCTCTTATAACTTGGGTTAATTCATTCTGAAAATTCTCTGTGTGGACATTCTTACCATAATACTGAAATGTAAAACTTTAGTATAACAAGATAGAAATTTTATTTCAATCCAGAATACACACACACACACACACACACACACACACAAACACTGGAAATTACTTACTTGGGTAAGAAGGTGGCAGTGTCTATATTCTGGATGATGGCATTACAGATGAGTTTATTCTTTTAGTATTATTTTCCTTTCTCCAAAGAATATATTGCTTGCACAGCAAGAAAAAATGTGCAGAAATAATGTTTATAAAAATATGTGTACTAGGATGAGGAAGGAAGGGATGAGTGAGAGAAGTTGGAAGGCCTTGAGTGAGTTGTAGTTTTGTTCATCCACCCACCCACTTGTTCATTCTTCTAGTGTGCATTGACCACTGAATACATACATATTAAGTGTTGTCAGATGTAAAAGTAGATCAGAAACAGTTTTTACCTCAGAAAATTTGGAAATTTGTATACAAATGTATACAAAAGGTGCAATTTCAGAGTATGTGCCTTAAAGACCATATGGAACTTCCACATGAAGAGCTATACCTTGAACAATAGAAAGGTCCCTGTGGATGTGTTCGGAAAGGCTTTGTGTATCCTGTGGGATTTGACTGGGGCTATGGTAGAGTAGGTGAGTGCTGATAAGCCAAGATAGCAAGGGAGACCCCTTGATTCCTGTATTGATTTTTTGCTTTCTCATAGTTGGCTGTGAGAACCTGTGAGACAGACACTGTGTAGATACACACCCTAAATGCCCACGAAGTGGAAGGTGGTGCACACAGAGAGGAACAGGGGTGACGCTGTCTAAAGGGCAGGAGTTCTATCCCCATCAGCTTTGTATTCCCGGTGTAGGGGTCAAGCATGGTGTGTCTCTCTACCTAGTAAATTCTTTAACTTCCAGTGAAGACAGAAGCCAAAATAGTCAGTAGGAGCATCTACTTTCTCAGCTTCATGGAATTGCTTTTGATGGGGGAACTCAAGATGTTTGATGGGAGCTTGGGGGCTGGTCACACAGTGTCACTTTGGTGTGCTTCATCTTGCACTGTGCATGTTCCTAGCATCCATGGTGCTCCATGGCCTTATGGGCTCTCTGAGTCCTGTCACGAGAAACCAATTGCTTAACTAACCCACCATCGCTCTTAGCTCTGTTCTCTGCAGACCACATCTGTACCTTGTACATAGCTATCTGTAGAGACTGTTCAAACAGAATGCCCAGGTTGGGGGCTCACTAAATATTTGTGTAGGGAGCAAATATTTAGCATCCAAAATGGGACAAGAAAGTGGCCAACAGTTGTTTATGGATATGTCAACTTGACCATAACTGGTGACTATGGATTAGGCAGCAGTTTGGGCATCTAGTTACTGCCTACAAGCTCTTTGGGGATCTAAGTTGGATCAATGCTTAGAGAGGAGAGACTGGAGGTAAGAGATTGTGGCATTAACATGCTATTTTGCATACCAAATTGCAAGCCAATTCATAGTTAAATAAAGTACTATAATATAGTGTATTTATGGGTCATTCTCCTCACAGGTTTGCAAGAGTCCATATTAGTATGGATATAGCAGAATAAGTTAACCCTCAGGAAGTGACCAAGTAAAGAATTTCAGTGCATTTCTTTCATAAGGAAAACATTTAACAGCAAGCATGCCCCCGTGGCTCCCCTAACCTAAACCTTCCTGTGGCTTCTAGACTCAGTCCAGCAGGGTGGAAGACCCACTAGCAGAGCTAGAACATCAGCACTCTTATCTAAAGCCCGGTGTTCCTCCACTACATCTGTTACCTCCTAGGCCTGCTGTCCTGGTATAAAGATTCTGCTCTGGAAATTCTCTTGCCTTTCTTGAGACAGTTTGCAAAATGGATAAACATGCTGTTGTTTTAAGAAAGCCAATGTTGTAATACAGAATTACATGTTCTTGAATTGGCTTCTTACATCTAATTAGTCTTCAAAATAATGACTTGTGTTGACTGGCCATAATGAAGAGTTGCATTGACAGGTGAGGTGCACTATGACTATCTTGGTCATAGTGAGGGGAAGAACTGCCTGCTTTGAAGTCTGGCATCAATAGCTTCTGAAGCCACAGACCTGAATACCAAGGCACCCATTTTGCAATTTTCCCTTTGAATCGAGGATGAGTGGCTGAGCTGAGTTTCCAGTTCCAGTTAGGTCCTCATGCCGGGGGTTGGCGTCACTCCAAAGATTGCATTTGAAGAGTGTGACATGCTGATGACTTCTTTCAAGGCCTTCGTCCCAGGCTCTTTCCCCTGCCCTCTGCCAAAGACCAGGCCATAACTGTAGAGGCAGGTGCAGAAGAGTTGGAGAAACTGGCAGTGGCAGACCTGAATTTCCTGGATGCAGGTTCAACTCTTGCTTCTGCTCCTTCTTATAAGATTATTCAGAACATACACTTTTCTCTTTTGGACTTTTTTCTCATTTAAAAGATATGTGTAAGATTTCGTAGGTCTGCTGTTTATAAGAATTAAGTATCCGGCATCTGATATACTACTTGACCCAGAGTGGGCACTAACTAGGTAAATGGCAACTGTATACACTGTTTTTGGATCTGCAAAGCATGGTCACAGTTTTGACAACATTCGCTTCTCATAAGAGTTGTGAATCTTTCACAGATTGAAAAACAAAAAAGATATTTCACTCAGAAATGCCAGGAATAAACAGGGCTGGAAACTCAAGTTTTCTGTTTTCTAAACTGAAAACATTTTGAAATGTTATGCCTAACATAAATTTAAATGGATAAAGCAATGTCCTTTTAAATACTTACAGATTGTATGGTAAAAAGTTTTAAAACTGTATCACAGTCCAGAATGGCATGTTCTTTAATTGCTTCTTGTATTTAATCAGTTCATTTTGTAGGAATTCATGGATGGACATTAGTTTTTGAAAAGAAAGGTTTCATTTTTCGCCTAATATCTTATTCCATGTCTTATTACAAACCAGCATATAATAACCTAATGTGTTTCCTATTTTCTTAACAAAATATAAGGAATGTTTTTATAGAAATTCACTGAAACTTGTTTTCCCCCAGAAGTGGATCCCTCAGGAAGCAAAGAATTGCCAGACAATTACTTTCCTCCCCCTCCATGCATAAAGCCAAAATGTAGTCTTATTAAAATTTTGAGAATGAATTCACTTAAGCTCCCCACTGCAGAGTATGTGTCTGACAAGTTCTGTCTTAGAAAAAAAAGTATGTTGTACAACTAATTAAGAAATTATTTTGACAGGGTGAATGTTTTGAAGCTCTGTGTTGTATACAACCTAATATAATCTAATTTTCTTCCAGTGAAACAAAATATGTGGATTAAAAAAAGTAAGCATGGCCAGATAATATCAGTAATAATGCCTCAGTTTCAGCTGAGAGGAATTCAAGAAGCAGCCAGCCAATTTGTCTAGGGAAATTTGCTCTTGGCTAAAATGGTATAAAAGGTCTTACCCCTGGGCAAGCCATTTATTTAAAAAGTTTAGAAAAAACATTTTTTTTCACTGACTGTAAGATTTTTTAGAGTTGCCATTTCTGTACGAGTGGATGTCGGATAGGAAGTAAATGGCTTGCAGTGTGAAAGGGTAGCAAATTGAGAGTGTTTGTTGGATATTTACAGTTAAGCTAGATTCTGGGCTTATTTCAAGCAAGACTGTGGGTACATTGGGGTAAGTCCCTAAGTGACAAACTGTCTGAATCAATCTCCCTTTCTCAGCCACTATTCTTCTCTCAGCCCCTCTTTTTTTCCAAATAATTTAAAACCATCTGTAACTTGATTTTTTCTCTCTTTTGTTTCTAATTAGCACTGATTTTAGAGTCTAGGTGAGAAAATTTGTAATTAAATAAATATTTTATCAAATTAGTGTTACTTATGACATCTTAAATATTGAAATTATTGGAAGAATTTGCATTATACAATGAAAAATATTTTGAAATATGAGGAAAGTAGTAGTTATCTCAAATCATACCTGAGGATACAAATCATACTTTATAAATCCCACATTTACAAATGAAAATAATATTTCAGGTCAAAAGCTAATAAGGCTCTAAAAATAATGAATACAAAATAGATGGGGGTATTTTTGTGCTTTAGATGGAAATAGGAATCCTACACAGAGAAGCTGTTGCTAGGACTTTTGCTGTTTTATAGGACATTGGTTTATAAATACCACTGAATCAAATGGAAAGCTTTTTAAAAAGTACCCATTTGTTGGCCCCAGGCCAAACCAACTGGATCAGAAGTTTCCCTTGAAAAGTTCCTCCAAAGTTTTCATGAAAGGCCTTTATGATGAGGGAGGGAAACGAGAGGAAGCAGCATAGAAGGACTCTTGCTTTTCTGGCCTGGTTTACAGGTTATAGGATAAGAAAGAAACAGCTTTGAGAAGACGATTCGTCAATTCTGGGACATAATGCCTTTGAGATACTCTTGGGAACCCAAGTGGCGACAGTCGGTTGTGTGCCACAAAGCACGGATCTCGATGTCCATTAGAAGATGTGGATGGTTGACTTGCCAGTCTTTCTTGATCCTTTGAGACATGCAGGGTTTCCCAAAGGGAGAACACAGAGTGGGAAAAAGGCTATGAGCTTCACTTTATGGGACATTTCCAGAGTACATGTTACATGGCAAGCATTGAATCAGATGTTGGAAATTTACACTTAAAAACTCACTGCCTTTAGTTAATATCCTTTTAGGTTGGAAAGTCAAATTCATAATTGAATATACTGAAGAATAATGCTACTGTTCTAATGATGTGGAATAGTGAGGATCCTTGCAGGAGACCCAAATGGAGTGGACAGAAAAGACCCCTGTAAACCATTAATATTGGAGACGACCAGATGAGAGGCAAGGAATAAATACTGTAAGTGATCAGGTTGATTCATTGTGCCTGGAAAAGTGGGTAAAGACCTCAGAAAGTCTCTCTTAGAATTACTAGATTAGCCAACCACTCCCTCAAAAACAAACAGAGATTTCCAGTTAAACTAGAACATTAGGTGAGCAGTGAATGATTTTTTCAGTGTAAGTATGTTTTATACTAGGGGCATATTTTTAGTGAAAAAAATTGTTTATCTGAAATTCAAATTTAACAGGATGCCCTGGATTTTTTCTTGCCATTATGATTTGATAATAATCCCTTGGTATATTGTCCTTGCCATCATTATTATTATATACTATTCCAGTAGTGCTTTGCAGCATTCCAAATATGTTCATAACCTTATAATAGCCCTAGGCACGTAGAACCAAAATACCTTCCCACCGAGGAATGTCTTTGCACTTGATCACTATGTCTTTGTCAATGGAATATTCTCCAACAATGTAATTCTGTTTCACACAGTGATATCCTTGTTTATTCGGTGGGCACAGTATTTTCACATCACTATCTCACTTGTCCTCATACAAGTCCTAAGAGGTTGGTAAGGCAGAGACTGTTCTATCCATTTCCACACAGGAGACAGATGTGGCAAAGTTCAGGGGTTACCCAAGGTCACTTACTTTGGTCATAGCAGAGTGACCTAAACTCTAATGCTTGCTTATTATGTTAGACTGTCTCTAAAACAGGATACGAACCTCTTATATTGAAGTTAACTTTGACATTCTCAAGTTTTACTTGCTATCTGGGTTTAACCTGTCAATTAGATTCTAGCAGACTTTAATCGTGAGGTAAATGATGTTAAAACAATGTATAAGAGGATGAACTTCATAAATACACTGATAGAGAATTAATGGCATCATTGAAAATGTGCAAATATCTTGTGAATGGTTGCCATTAATATAGCTCTAGAATGTTCTTTATAATTATACACTGATCATTATATGTGTTCTATTCTTATATCTTCCATATTTGGAAAAACATTTGCATAACACACTCGTCAGTTCATTCCATGATGTCTGTAAACTTGTAAATAATTTCATGAATTAAAATGGCTCAAAATGCAGTATGTAACTGAAAATTTAATACAGCATAGATATTTATGTAATCTATTACTATATATTTGCTCAGTAATGTTTTATGGGACATGAATGTGATCTCTGGGAATCTAAATTGAGGCTAGAAAATCTATCATAGTAAGGATGCTAGATTGTTCTTAGAAGAGTTTAAAGCTTTTTATGTTTAAGTTTAATACTTAATGAGTGTCTGTTGTTTTTTTTAACTTGCTAAAATTAGGAGCCCTGAATAGCAGATAAAGAATCCCCTCCCCACTTTCCTGATCTTTCTGTTTTCTGTCATCAAGCATTGGGACACCATCAGTTTCTTTTTCTACTACTTGGCACTCATACTCAATAAGTGATGCTTCTATTTTCATGTTAAATGCTGTGTTCTTTTTAATTTTATTATTTTTTGGATGTATGCAGTGTTATGAAAAACTGCTCACTTTAAGAAATTGACAGGTCCATTAGCGGAGAGTTTTATGTGGGAGAGTCCGAGCAGTTAGGCCTTCTGGTTATTCAGGAAGTAGAGGGTGTCAGCTCAGTCACTTTTATTGCAGGCTGAAATGATGGCTGCAAGGAGAAAGACCCGCATGATCACTTCCTATAAATCACCCGCCTGTCTTTCATTTCTGGCCTTCCCTTAGAAGTTGAAAAGCTTAGAGTTCTTATACTTCAAATAAGAAAAGAACAGAAAGCTTACAAGCCAGCATTCAGCCCATGGTTTCTCCAATCTAGCTCCTGTCTTGGGATATCAAGGAATATTTAGGAAGACAATAGTCCTTCTCTTAAGTCAATTTCAAAGCAATTGTTTGTCCCCCAACGACATGAATGCAATTTTGTTAGCCAGAAAAACTGTTATAAATTTCAGCCTCCCTGGTCTGTGACCATGGCCAGATTACTTAGTCTTTTAAAACCTGTAACATGATGATACTGATGGAGGCTGGGCTCCCCATCAGCTTGAGGAGAGGTTTGTTTAGCTCACAGCTTCAGAGGTTTCAGTCCATGGCTGGCTGGTATCATTACTTTGGGGCCTGTAGAAAGGCAGAATATTGTGGCTGTATCATGGGATAGAGCAAAGCCCTCACCTCATGGCAACAAGGAAGGAAAAAGAAAGTGAGAGTGAGAGTGAGAGAGAGAGAAGAGAAAAGAGAGGAGGAGGTAGACAGATAGGGAAGGAAAGGGGTACAGTGTTCTCATATTCCCTTCAAGGGCACGCCCCATCAAGTATCTGACTTCCTCCCAGAAGGCACCCTCTCCTTAAGGTTCTAGCATCTCCCAACAGCACCACAGGCTGGTAAACAGGCTGGGCCTTAGGGAGATGATGAAGGTCCCTTCTTATGGAACATCTTCCTCCCCTTGTGGCAAGATGGATCCACCCATCTCCCCCACCCCAGACCTCTTTCTTCTGATGCCTACTGGCCCTTCCTGCTGAAGGATCACCAGTAAGTAAGCAGCCCAAGATGCATATTCTAATGCCAACCACATGGATCCTCCACTTGAAAAATTCAAGTGTCTCACAGACTCCAGAGCAACCAAGAGAAGAAAAAATTAAAAGGCTCAGTTATGGGCTTCAATTCTCTTTCAGTGTTTCTTATGGCCCTGTGGTGAGTTTTCCTAAGGGCCGGACTAGGGTTTTTTTTTTTGTTTGTTTTTTGTTTTTTTTAAATCATGAGCACTGTGGACCTGTGGGGCTGGATAGCGCTTTGATGGGGAGGGGGACTGCCCGATGCACTGTAGGATAGGTTGCAGCTTCCCTAGCATCTGCTATGTGGCAACCCCCAGCCTCCCATTAATGAGCAACCATACCTCTTAGACATCCCCAGGTGTCCCCTTGGACATCACCAGATCACCTGGCACTAGTCAGAGGCAAGAGGGGATGTTGAAATCTCTCTGCAATTTGGACTGAGTCACTGATGCCTGCATAGCAGAATTCCGTGTCATAAAGCAAGTGGCCTACATGGCACCTGGGATATAGAAGTGTCCAGTGCCTGTTATTTTCTCACTTCCCATAGTGGATCCTGTGGTGCTTCTCCCAGACCTCCTTTCTCTTAGCTGAGAGCATTGGCTGGTGGGAGTTCATAGCCAAATCTGTCCTCGGGGAGCAGCCAGTGTTTAATGCCTGGTCAGTCCGGGCTATGAAGTCCTGGGCCCCTTGCCTTAGCTGGGGATGGCTCTGAGGGGACATCCTTGCTTCCTAGCTGCCTAGGGGAGCATCCGAGTCCTTCGTGATGGCACACTGTAGTTCATCTCCCGCTCAACCAGTCCTGTTTCCTTCTGCGTTCCCCACACTGTTTGTTCGTTTGGGTGCACCTCACCCACAAACCTGCCTCAGTATCCCTCTAGAGAACTCAACCCAGCACCCAACCCCCTCTGGCCCTAGCTTATGTACCTCTGTTGGTTTTTAAATGACACACGATGTAGGCGAAGTTGTCAGCACTGTAGTCATTATGGAATAAATAGAAGCTGTTATTATTATCCATCCCATTATTTAAGCTATGTCTTGGACTTGGTCACTTCCTATGGGAAATGAGTTTCTGATGTAATTCTCCTTAGTATGAAACTGTATCATATTCCAAGTGATTCCTGATCCATCCTCAGGTGAATTCTGCGTCAGTGTTCTTCCTCACTGTGAGCTTTGGTCTCAGGTGGACAGCACCTCGATGGCGTCTCCAGACACGTGTGGATGCAGACTCCACAGGACGAGGCAGGAGTGCTAACCTCACAATCACTCGGCTTCCGGCGCTGCTTTCACAATTTGTGGCCACACCATATGTTGCAAGTAAGCTGGTTGCAGCACTGTCCCCAGGTCAGAAATTCTTGAGTAGCCAGCCGCGTGTTTACTTTACTTTCTTCTCATGCCTCCTCTTCATCTCTGCTCTTGGAACTTCTCACCACAGACTGTCAGTAGATGGGGATCTTTATTGAGTGCTTGTATACCATAGTCTGTCCTAGGAGCTCCCTTTTCTGGTCTTTTTCCTGTGCCCTATTAAATGAGGAGAACCATTATTCTCATTTTTCAGATATGGAAACAGAAAACTTGTCCAAATGAAAAAGGCAGAACTCAAGCCCAGAGTTGCTCAACTTCAGAGTCTCCGCTATCAAGTTTCTCAGAGAATTTAGCCACAGTCCTTCACAACAAGTCTTAGGGACCATAATACAACATCTCATAAAGGCTTAAGATAGACTATGAGGCAGAAAAACAAAATGCTGTGCGGGAGCTAGTCACTCTCGGGTCCCTCTCCAGACCCTTCTCTCTCCTCTCTGGAGGCAAGCCCGTTCTGTGGAGGCTTCCCGTGGGCGTCGTTCTCCCTGTGTGCACTCCCAACTTCTTCCTGATTTCTCACACAAGCCTGGGGAGAGAGCGGTTTCTCTATCTGGAAAACGTGGGCAGAAGGACTAAGCACACTCGGTGCACACAGTGACACTTGCGTTCCTGCTCTTGGAAGCGCCCTTTCCCTTCCCACCCACTCATGGCCCCTCTTCTTGGGAAGGCCCTCACCTGGGGAGGGTGCTGGCCTGCCTTGGCATGGAGAGGAGGATAGTAAGCTGTCCTGGTTCAGGTGGGCTGGCAGCTGATCTCCTGGACTCTCTCACTGAGCCTCATCCCCTCTCATTTCTGCGAGTGAGAGGTGGCATGGAGCTTCCACCTGACTCTTCAGAAGTGGCCAGAGGTGGGTGACTTTTGCATACTCCCTTGGGGACTTCAGGCTTCCTTATTCCATGGAACAGCTGGGGAAGACTTGAGAAGTGCTGGTCTATCTACTGAATTTGCTTTCCAGGAGAGTTCCTCCCATGTGGAAAGTCTCTTCCTTTCGTTCCTCTTTCTCCATCATCATCTCTCTTTGTCCAGTGCCCACAGCAAGGGGTTAAGGGACAATTTTATTATGGTACATGTCCTGAATTTCTACGGAGCAGCAGGACTCGTGCCTCGAAAATCTTTTTGAAGATTATCTGGTTGCTTCAAAATGATATTAATAAAAGTAACACATGAAATTGACCATTTCCATAGGGCAGTCATGTAAAGTTTTTGTTGTCTCTGACAAGCCAGGTGCAGAATATTCCATGTATAATTTAGGTCCTTTCCCTGTGGGCTGCTCTGCTGGTTTTGTATATAACTTCGGTTATTATTGCCATTAAGAAAAGATATTTTAGGGACAAACTCATTTTTTGAATAGATTGTTATCTCAAATTAAAAAAGATTACGGAAACTAGCAATCAATGCAGCCATCTAATTGCTATTTCTCCAATTAAAAATTAATATACAGAAAGAGCTGCCTGGAACCAATTGGTCTTTAGATAATTTTAAAATAAGGGAAAAAATAGCAGTTTAAAAGCAGTGGGCTTGGGTGAGTGCAGAAAGGGTCTGCCACTTCTGTCCCTCGTGCAGCATCTGGCGCGGGGACGGGGGTGTGGACATGTGGGCAGACTGGACACAAAGGAACGCCGAGCCTGCCTCCATGTTGTTCCTCTGTTAGAGACTTACATAGGAAATTGCTGTATTTTGTGATGTACTTAAGAATAGATGGCAGGTGTCATTTTCGTGCAGTACATGTCATTTTGTCTAGGCGGTAGAAAAACGTGTGTGGCGGAGCCTGTGCTAAAAATGTTCCTCTGTTCTTTGAGGATGTCAGCGAGGCCGTTGCTGCTGCTTCCCTTCTGCAGAGCTTCGTTTGCTAAGCAGTGTTAGGATAGATGGGACCAAGGAAAATGAAATCAAAGAAAGTTTCTTATGTCTTAAAGACAGGACATCCTTCTATTTCATTCAAATGAGCCTCTTTAATCTGAGAGTGATGCTTTGCATTCCAAGCGTAACAGGTACTTCGTTATGAGCTGGAATAAATTATTATACATATGGGTACACATATGCATATGTGTATATTAATAGAGGGAAGCAAAGCTCATGGATCCAAGAGATCTGGTTGGGTCCCAAGAAAGAGGTGGGTTTCGAGCCTGCCTTTGTTGGAATAGAGGTCATCTGTGCAACCACAGAGTGGACCCTGGGATGCTGGATAAGATGGCCCTAGAGAATATGCAGAAGGAGGGTGGGAATCAGTCACAGGGCAGTAGCTGTTTAGAAAAATCTAAAACTCCGGTGTGGAAGATGGGGGCAGAGGAGAGATGAATGGGCTGCCTCAGGTGCATGGAGGATTCAGAGCAGGTAAATAGGGGACAGATCTAGCAGAGTTCAGCATGGACTGAGGAATTCTGGAAAAGAAATTTAGGATTCAAGAGGGCAGGAGTTGCGAGGAGACTGAGAAGCAGGTTCAGAACAAGAACTTGCAAGGATGCAGAGTCCAGGCCCAGCACTCTGGGTCCCCAGGCAGCAACAGCACCTACAAATGGCTCTCATGGAAATCTTGTGCAATAGCAAGGAATATCAGAGAGTCCTGTTCTCTGCGTCTTCCACTGTGGTTCTGAGTCTCACCACACAGCCCCTCTCGGTGTTATGGTCCCTAAGCCTGAGCCAGAGTGGCTTCCTGGATCCCTCCCTTCCTCCCTCCATGCAGCCCTCAAAGCCTCAGGTTTCTGACTCTGGCCAGCACCTTACTGAGGTTCACACTCTGCTGGAGATCAGTTGAGTCAGATATTAGGAGCAAGGGTTGGGGAGAAACATAGGTATTTTTTAAAACTTTCCCTGCACTAAACAACCAAACTACTTTTCTTCTCGCATACTAAGCTTAGACACTCCTCTGCATTGTCTTGCTCTTCTTGTGGGATGCCCACAATTTTTATAACTCCATGTACTGTTTCTTTCTCTTCCTAAGACCCAGTCCCAAGGTGCACCCAGAGCTGCTCCAAGACTTTGGAAGATATGACAAACGCTCCTAGGACTTTTGCACACTTTTCTCACAGCATGTGCCACTTTGGACCCACAATTGAACACAGAAATGTGCCTATCTCCTTTCTCCTTGAAGATTTTAATTTTCTTGGGAATGTGTCTTGCAGAATTTTTGGTAGTCCTTTGTATGAGAAAGTCAAGTGGTTTGAACATGACAAACTTGTGGTTCTAAGATCTTTATAGGTACCTGAACTTTATAAATATCTGAATCTTCACAACCTCCCTATGATGTCAGTACCATTTTAGAATCATCTGCCCAATTTGCAGATTGGGAAACTGAGGCAAAAAATAGGCAAAGATTACAGCTAATGTGTGATTGAGTGAAGATTGGAACTCAGCCTGGCCTACTTTCTTCCCAGCTGTGGTCTGCTGCCTTGCAACTCTGGGTTCTGGAGTCACTGCATTGTATCAAGGAGACACCTGCAGGTTGGCAGGATCATTTTGATGACCAGGATCTCAGTCAAAGCAGCGTTTTGGGGAGAGCAGGCCAAGAGCCGGGCTGAGCTGGAGCCCTCTGCAGCAGTCACCCCTGGAGAATCTGTGGAACTTCTCTCTGTTCCTTTCTGTCCTGGGCTCGGATCCCAGCTTTTCCTTCTCCCAAGGAGAAAACTGCAGAAGGAAGAGCAGCAACGTTGAAGACAGTTTGCTGCAGAGTGGCAGACCAAGCACCCACCCTGTGCATGGGGAGGGAGGTATGCATGCTGCTGTTCACTGTCCGCATAGATTTTTTTTTGTTTGTTTTTTTCTTTTTTTTTAATCGGTACCAGGGATCGAACTCACAACTGCCTGCTTGCAAGGCAGGCGCTTATGCCGCTGAGCTAAATCCCCAGCCCCAGTCCAGATAGATTTTTAAACTGAGGGTTTATTTGGGCACTTCTTTGTCCCTGGGTCCACATATCCCACATTTCACCCTCCTGTTGAAATTTCACAGGAGGTCTTGTTCACACCAAAGGGAGAGGACACAGTGGGGTGAAAGCCCTGTGAGGTTGGACTCTTCCCTCCTCTGCTAGGAGGGAGATGTGCAGATCCAGGGAGCTCTGGTAACCAGCGGCCCAGCCCAGCCCCCATAGGCTGCCCAGCCCAACCTGGACAGCTTAGAAATTGCCAACAGCACGACTGCACAGGTGGCCCCTTCCTGCGAGAGCAAGAAAGATCATTTAACTTCCACATGGAAAAGGAACTTTGAGCATAGTCATGCATGTCCCAGAGGGACTGCAATCAGTGCCTCCCTCAGCCACCCTGTTGTCTAGCCATGGAGCATTACAAATGCTGGGGACAGCTGTGCTTGAGACCAGGGCTGGGTGCTGGTGAGGGGGACTCAGACCAACTGTGCATGCAGAATATGGACTCTCATACTACATGGGTCGATGAATATGGAGTAGGCTCCTTGCTTATATGAAACTTGATTTAAAAATAGTGTTTTAAATTGGATAGTCATTAAAAGCAAACAGACATTAATTTCTTAAAAGATTCATCGTATCCTCCCCTTTTGCATCTTCAGTTTTCTGTATTTGGCCCCTTCCCTCCCATCCTTTCTTTTCCTTCCTCTCCTCTGTTCTCCTCTGCTTTCCTTTTTCTACCTTTGACTGAACCCAGAGCCTTCACATTGAGCTCCATCTCCAGCCCTTATGTATTTTTTATTTTTGAAACAGGGTCTTGATTAAAATGTAAAGCCACCCAGATTGGGCTTGAACTTGTGATCCTCCTGCCTCAGCCCCCAAGAGTGCTGGGATCACAGGTCTACAGTGACGTGCCTGACAATTTGGTCACTTTGAGTAGCTCCATTTTCTGCTCTTCATCTCTTCTATCTTTGTCAGTGTATACCTTCTTCTCTTTCTCCCTGTGAACAGGAGTAGGTTTTTTTTTTTTTTGTGAGATGCTTCAACATTAACAGTCCCCCAAAGACATCACCCTTAAAAACCATCTCCCACTGAGTCAAGGCAGATTACTGAGAAAAATCCTTGTGTTTGTGTTGCAGATGTAGAAACTCCTAGAATCCTGTAGGGCATTCTGTTCCATTCAGCAGATTCCAGAGCAGCATTAGGAGGACACCAACTCATCTGAGTTATTTGCCAGGACTTTCCAAAGTTGGGCAATCTTTAGTTAGTCTCTGTCTTATGTCTCATCCTCAAAATCCACACAGAATACCAGGAACATTGAGAGTGGAACTTCTCAGCCAAATTGCACTTGAATAATTTTACCCTGCTTAAATTCCCTCTGATTTCATCTCTAGTGGAGAAAGAATTAGATTTCTTTGGATAGAAAATTGGGCTATGTACTTACCCAGTCTTTGGTCCCTCTAGTCTATGTCAAGACTACTTAGGCAAATGGGGGATTCTATGTGAGACAAAGGGTCCATCCCCACATTCACCCTGCAGATGGGTAAAAGCACAGAGAGATGCAAAAGGGAGACTCTCTGGATGGGGCCAGGCTGCAATAAGCAGTGCACCAAAGCAGAAGTCTCTCGCGTCTCTTGCAGAAAACGTAGAGCTGAAGGGTGCTGCTGCAAGCCAAAAGTTAATCTCTTCCAGAAAAGCAAGATAAAGTAACAGGCAAATTGCTTGCCTGCTCTTCTTCCTTTTCCAGTGTCTGCTGAAGAACCGCCCTTGAGCTTACTGAGTAATACATCTCTCACAATTGCCACCTATTGTCAAGAACTTTGGTGTTGTGACTGACACCTGCTAGGACATTTTGGCAGCAAGAACCTGCATGCCATGGAAGGACTGGGAGTGCCATTGACTGGCCTGTATCTCCAGCCAGGTCTCTGCTTGCTTTGAGAGCATCTCCCATTCTGAGTTGGCCCTGGCATAGGTATTCCCACAAGATTTGTTTGGAGCCATTGAACCAGGGAAGGCTGGCCTTCCACAGTGCACTGGTAAAGACCCCTTCTAAACTTTCCCTCAGTGGCTTTGCCCTCTGACAGACAGATGTCTCAGCATTTCTTCAGTGCCTTCTGCTTTGGTGTAAAGAGCTATTTTATCTGGTTAATACTGAGTAAGTGCAGATGGGCTATCTGGTCAGAAGGTCCCTGTCCCTAGGAGAAGGCCCAGGGTTTGGTGAACTCCTCCAGGGAGCCCAGCACTGTGCTACAGAAATCCAAAGACATGGCTCCTACCCTCAGAGAATTGGGCTGGAGCCACCAATTCTGGAGGCCTCAGGCTGGCTCTCAGTTCCAGGCACAGTTCCAGGGAAATGAGAAGGGAATGAGTGACACTGTCAGAGACCAGGAGCTTGGGGCTCCCTTAGCTACCACTAGATGGTGTGACTAATCGGCTCCCTAACTGGCACAGCTTCTCCAGTGGGGCCAAGGAGGAAACCTCACATGCTTACAGTCTATTCTCTGGGTTGGAGACAGACCCAGACCCAGACTTAACAGAACTGTCACACATGTTTGTAATGCCCTAAGGACCATATGTTGTTTCTATTTTCTTTCCCAATTTGGGGAGAGATCTAGGCCTCACATCTTCTGCTGTTGAAGGTTATTAGTGCTCCCTTGCCCTCAGTGTCACATAGTCCTGAGGTTTCGAGGAGATACTCTGCTGTCTAAAGAGTGGGCCCAGCCTTAAGTTCCATTGGGGAAAAGCAACTCAACTTGTGTCTTCCTTTCTGGGCCTTGGGTGAGGCTGAGTTTCAGCGAAGGGCCCTTTACCTGTGAAGAATAGTCTGAAGACCCCTAGTTTCGGCTCATTGCAATTGGTTGTTCCTGTCACTAGCACCCTTGCTGGGGTCACTTCCTCTGTGTCCCAATGCTGACAGTCTTCCCGGGTCTGCTTTAGAAGGCTTTTCTTCTCTTTGGTTGGTGTTTCACTCTAGTACTTCTGGAGAACTACTTCCCGTGCTTCTTCACCAAAATAGAAATAATTTGACCAAAATTGAGTGATTGTTTGCTTGTTAGAACTACTATAACAAGATATCTTAGACTAACTGATAAATAATAGAAATGTATTTCCTTATAATTTGGGGGCTGGAATTCCAAGGTCAGAGTGACAGCAAATGTGGTATCTGGGCAGAGGTTGTTCCTCACAGATGGTGACTTTTTCTTGCTGAGTCCTCATATGGGAGAAAGGGACAAACATGCTCCCTGGGCCACTTTTATAACGGTACTGATCACATTTATGAGGGCTCTGAGCCCATGGCCCAGATACTTTCCAAAAGGCCTGCCTCCTAATGCCATCATAACCACCCCCATGGGATTCAGTTTGAGCATGTGAATGTTGGGGGATGCAAATACTCAGATCATAGCACCTACCTTTGCCCCTTAACACTCTTTTGTACTTTCCATTTCCCGGACTGCCACTATTAACCACCTGGCTTCCTAGCTGAGAAACTTAGGATGCATCTTACATTTAGTCTTCCTTTCTCTACACTACCGTAGGGACTGGTTTAGTTTTTTGATATCTCTTCAATGAATCTTCTTCTACTTCCTCTGCCATAGACTTCATTTCAATGACCTCACTTTTGCTCACAAGTCTCCTTCTAGCAGAGAAATGTGATTATGTCTGCCCTTGGTGTAGAATTCCCGACCTGGTGCCCCCATCACTTCCGGGTGATGCCTCTATCACTTCTGGGTAATGCTCCATCATTTCCAGGTGAAGTCTGAACCCTTTGACATGGCAGATGTCATTCTTTGTGATCCGGTTCTGCTTGCTTCTCTCTCACCTCTGCCACTTTGCACCTGATGGCCCACTACTACATGAGTATTTGTGGATCCTGAAATACTCCATGCTCTTATCATTTCCCACCCTTCCCACGTGCTCTTTCCTCTGCCCAGGAAGCCTTTCTGTCTTTGTTCACCTGGGGAGTTACTGGCCAGTCTTCGGCTGATGGCTCAGCACAGCTCCAAAGACCTTTCATGAGTCAGGCACAGCAGTGCATGCCTATAATCCCAGTACTCTGGGAGGCTGAGGCAAGCAGATCACAAGTTTGAGTCCAGGCTAGCAACTTAGTGGCTTAGAGAGACCCTGTCTCAAAATTTAAAAAGAGTTGGGGATGTAGCTCAACATAAAGATTCTGGGTTCTATCTCCAGTGTTAGCAAACTCAGAGAGACAGAGACAGAGAGAGAGAGAGACAGACAGACAGACAGACAGACAGACAGACAGAGACATCTCCCTTTCTAGATTCCTGCCCCATAAGCACGCTCTTTGCTGTGTTACCTATTATGATGCCTTACGCTTTGTTTGCATCTTTTACTTCCTTCAGGACCTTAAAGCAGGCCTGTGTCTTTGTTCCTCTTTCTAACCACGGTTCCTGGTACCATGTCTGACACATGGCTGATGCTCAGCTAAGCTGAATTGTCATTGAAGGTAGCTGAGTACCAACATACCAAATTACAGGCTTCCTTAGTGACAAAGTGGTAACTCGCATATTTTATTCTAAGTTGTCAAAACAGTCATATGTTTAAAAATATCCAGTCATTATTCTGCCTAGAGAGGAATAAGGCAAATGGAAAGCCAAAATTATGAAGAAAAGCATTTTGCATTAGGTACAAATTAAAACCCCTAGGTAAATAGTAAGAGAGACACAGCAGGCAATTTCAATATGAGTTCCTTAGGAAATATTTGCAGCTAATACTTTTAATTGATATTTTCCTGGAGCTGCAAGTGTTCTACTGTGTGGCTGATTTGTTCCCATTTATTTTTACCTTTCAGCTGGGTTTATCTTTGCATAGATTATCATCTGTGGTTCCATTTTAATTCCAGTTGCTCATGGTGTGCTACCAAAGTAAAGCAGTGGGGGGCCCTTCGGGATTTCATAGCCATTTGATTCAAAAATTTATTCTAGGGAAACCCCTTTAAACTATGGTGCTTAAAACCTCATGGATAATCAAATGAGATGAAGAAATGGTCCCCTCTGGGAAATCACACTTCAATTTGTAAAATGTTTCCCTTGGATGCCTTTGGAGTGTTTGCTGAGGCTCCTCCAAGCAGCATGACACGCTTTGTGTTAGAGGCGACCTCCCCTGGAGTCCCTTCCAGGCCTGGTTCCGCACAAAGGCCTTTGATGCTCATGGCTTTCAGAACTGCACAAGTCCTATCTGATGTCCCCATCCCCAAGGGATTCTCTTCCTTGAGGAGCTGGCAAGAGGGAAGCTAGAGGTTCAGATTCCTGCTTTGTTAGGTAAAGATAGCTCATTTCTTCTTTAGCTGAGTGCGATAGAAGCTCACCTCAGTGAAGGAGCCACAATGTGGCTAAACTTCCCAGGTTGCCCCAGATTCTAAAACAATATAATTAGGTATGAGCAAGGGACAATTTCTTACTTCTGTGTAAAATGTAAATGGAGCTTCTGAGGGGTTTTTACTGGTTCTATTGACTTTTGTTGTACAACGTGGGCAAGAACAGTGAGCATGTGTCAAAATGCAGCTTCCATGTGAGTCCCTTAGACTTTCCTCCTCCAGGATGCAGGGCCCTGTCCCTCCTTGGTGGGCATGATGTGATGGCCCCATGGCTTAGAAAGCCTATTCCAGGATCTCTGCTACACTTCATTCAAAGCCACACCTCAGGAAAGTCAGCGGCCACTCGAGAAGAAGCACTGATCACATGTACAGGGACATAGCTGCAAGCACTGTCACTACCCTGAAGGAGACAGCACCTCTCTGGTGCTTTTTGTGCTGGTGCTTATTTCTGCCATGGAAGTCATGGTCCCTAAGTCTGATTACATGGATTTTTACCTTATTAGGTAAACAGGTCTATGAATTTTGGCATGTGTAGTAACAGCCACACAGCTACTGTCACCATTAAGATCTAGCATTTCTGCAACCCCCGAAAGGTCCCTCTAACTTCTTTGTGGTCAGTCCCTCCCAGTCTCAGCCCCTGGCAATCACTGATGTAGTCTTTTTCCCAATAGTTTTGTCACGTCCTGGATGTCATATAAATGAATTCACACATTAATTCAGACCTTTGAATATGAGTTTTATTATTTAGCAAAATGCCAAGATTTATTTATGTTGCTATGTATGTCCATAATTGGTTCCTTTTTATTATTGAGGAGTCTTTGTATGAGTGGATGTTGCATAATTGGTATATTTGTTTGCCAGTTGGTGAACTTTTTGGATTGCTTCTAGTTTCGGATGATTATGAACACCAACTTTTGCAAATAGATTTTATGTAGGCACAAATATCTAGGGACAATGATGCTGATCATATAGTAAATATGTTTAACTACATACAAACTACCAACTGGTTTCCAAAGTGCCACTAGCAATATATGTGTCATCCTTACCAGCATTTTTTTAATTTGAGCCATTAGACTAGTAGTATGTGGTACTCTGTGTCATAGTTTTAATTTGTGTGTCCCCAGAGGCTAATTCAGTTAAATATATTTTTCTTTGCTTGCTTTTCATTTACGATTCTTCTGTGCTGAAGCATCTGTTCACATCTTTTGCCCATTTTTAATCAGATATTTTATAGTTATTATTGAATTTTTAGTCTTCTTTGTATATTGTAAGTAGAAGTCCTCTATTAGCTATGTGTATGGTCAGTATTTTCCCCTAGTGTGTGGCTTACTTATTCTAAAAGTGATTTTATATAGCAGATCTTTTTAAATTTTAATAATGTCCCATTTATCAATCTTTTATTTCTGACCCATAGCCAGCTGTCATGGTTTATGTCTTTGTCCCCCAGCCCTCATGAGTTTGAATTGTGCATTTGATATTTGTTCATTGTCTAGTGCTTGGGTTGATTGTGTCAGTGCTCCACCCACATAGGGGTGGAGTCAGGATGTGATGTAATGGCAGGAAAAAGGTGTGTTTTTCTCTTTGCTGGTTCGAGTTTGCTGTTGGCGGCTGCCATGAACTGCAGCCCAGCCATGCCTGCCTGTCTTGGAGCCAACTGAGTGTGGACTGAAACCTCCAAAAACTGTAAGAAATAAACTTTTCCTTTCCCAACTTGGGCATCAGGTATTTTGTCTCAGCGACGAGCACAAAGTAACTAAGACACCAGCTCATAAATATACCAGGAAAATTGTGTTGGACAAAGGGATTCAGTGGTTTTGGAAGACAAGGAGGAGAAATCAGCTGGGGCATGAAAACCTTCCCTAGATGCATCCTCCCTTTAGTCCTCTCCATTCTTAGATCTCCTAACCATTGTCCAACTGTCCCCATCTGTTTCTCATCTCCCTTCCCTCTGTCTCTGCTTCTGCCATTCCCAGCTTTATACTTTGCCATGGCTATCTGAGATCTGAGAAGAAAGAAGCCTTCTGTGCTAACTCGACAGACGCTTTTCCAACCAGATTCCTAAGCCACCTTGCCACTGCATCTCCTAACCCATTTCTGAAAACAGTGAGGTCTGATTCCAAGCCACTTCCAGACCTTACCTGCATAGCTCTTACCTATGCTGTGGGCATTGTCTGACTATTGTGTTCCATAGCCACTCTTGGCTGCCTAGGTTTTCATCATCTTCCCCATAGCCTCTGCCTCTTTACCTGCCCTCCCTTCCCATGACTCCAGCCCTGCCTGGACTCCCTCTGGGCCTGCCACTTGTCCCGTGCTCTTTAAAACACTGCTTTCTTGCTATTCTTCTAAGGGTGTTTCCAGAGCTTGAGGTAGTTTTCCAGCCTGTGCCTTCCCTGCCTGGAGAGGTCCTGTGCTGCCTGCAGGCCCCATGGCATCATCTATGCCTGACCAGCCCCAGTGCTTCCATGGTGCTTGTGCTTTGCACATGCCTGGGAAAGCATTTTTTATTCCATGGAGATACTGACCCAAAGACATCCTCATTCCTTCTACAACATGCCTCTTTGAGGATGGAGCTTTGATTTATTTGTGGCGAGTTTCAGACAGGCTCCCTCCACACTGCGCAGGCCTGTGTTTCTCACCTTTGTGAAATGAGCAGACTCATCATGATCTTTCTTCTTGCTGTGTCCCTCCTGTCCTTTCCCTGTGCCCATGCCAATGCCATATCCTTCTTGAGCATGACTTGGAGTCATTTCCTTCATGAAGCTCCCTGCCCACTCTGGGTCTCACTTAGCTCCCAAGCTCTGGGATACTTGGTCTTTCTCCAAATGCACATGGCACTGCCTCCCTCCATCATGCCTGTTTTGTTTGCCACAGGTCTGCTTTTGAGGCCTGGTTGTAAGTGCTGAGAGCAAAGGCTTTGTCTTTGGCTCCTTCGTGTCCTGAAACTCTTAGCTGAATGCCACCCTTTTCCACTTTTGGCATGCACATTCTTTTGCTTTTAGAATTGACTTGTACATCCTCTGTCCTGTGTACTATATAAACTTATGCTGTGATACACAAACACTCCACAGACCCCCAACGACATGCCCATTCTTCTCCCTGACACACTGTGAGTTCCTGTGAGGAGGGGGCCCAAGTATGTTGGGAGTCACACAGCACGGACATCAAAGTCCTACTCCTCTACACAATAGCTGAGTGAGTTTCTTTAGGACAATCAGCACCAGTCGTAGCGATCACCATATGGCCTCAGTGCTGTCACCATGGTACAGTTTTCTACTATGTGATTCTGTAGGGCATGGCAGGAGCTTGTGTTCAGGAGCTTAGGGTCCTTCTGTGCTGACACCCCATCTTCAGCATGAGTGATTCCTGGCATGGGGACACAAAACGTGGAGGATAGTGTGGGGGTCTATTGCTTGGCCTAAGAGTGGAACATAGCACTTCCACTACTGTTCTTTTTGTCCAACAGCTGGGGACCTGGCAATGTATTCCTGCTATGCCCTAAGAAAAACAATATGGGTTTATGCTATATGCATAGCATCATAGCTGCTATGTTTTGCCCTATTTTCATTGCAGAGTGAAATTATATTACTTAAGATTAGGTTTCTGTTGCATATTATGGACAGGCCAAAGTTATATTTTTTTTCCACCACAAAGAGATATAAGAGTAGTTGGTTCACCAGTGGCACAGTTGCTCCTCAGAATGTTCAGGGAATCTGTGTCCTTACAACTCTGATCAACCATTAATGTCCTGGTACAAAATGGCAGCTGAGGCTAAACTCGCATTTCCATATTCTGTAAGGCAGAAAAGGGGAAGGAAAAAAAGCAAGGCATGTCCCTTTCCTTAAAGAAACTCCCAGGAGGCTCTAAGACTATACTGCTTACATTTCTTCAGCTAGAACTTGGTGATAGAGTCATAATTTCAAGTAACAATATTTGACAAAAGTACTTACCCAACAAGGCAAAAACATACCTAGCAGACGTCAAGTTTCTGTTTGAAGAAAAAGGCAAAATGTATAATGAGATCAGTAGGAAGCATTCTATGCCTTAGAGGTAAGGCTCTGTATTTCACCAAATCATTTTAAGGGCTCAAAGAGATAATGTATAAAATTGGTGGCCAATAAGTGGTAATCATTATCATTATAAGCACAATTTTTATTATATGCATGCCTAGAACCCTGTCATGGTTTATGTGGGTGGCCCCCAGGCCGCATGCATTTGCATTATGCATTTGTGATTGGTTTATTGTCTAGCGCTTGGATTGATGATGTCAGTGCTACACCGACCTAGGGATAGAGCCAGCTTACAATGTAATGGGAGGAAGAAGGTGTGTCTATCTCTCTCTTGCGGGTTTCTGCCTTGCTGTTTGCAGTTGTCATAAACTGCGGTCCTACCATGCCACCCTGTCTTGGAGCCAACTGAGTATGGACTGAAACCTCCAAAAATTGTAAGAAATAAACTTTTCCTTTCCCAACTTTGGTTGTCAGGTATTTTGTCTCAGTGACCAGTAAAAAGTAACTGAGACAAATCCAGTTCATGCAATTGAAATAAACTATGTCAATAAGGAAATACCTGTTGGTCTGATTTTAATTAGTTCATTACACCATATTTATTTCTAATCATTAAGTATTCATTCTCTCAGATATTAAACATTCCTATTCTTCTGGAGTGCTCCTTATTAGCTGATATTTGGGTAGGATTATTTTTACACAACATCTTCTTGGGCTTAAGGTCACCAACAGTACGTTACCAGGGAAGTACGTTACTGGAAAAGAAGGAGAGGTAGAAAAGGGCAGAAGATTCAGGTTTAGGAGACCTCTGAGGTTTCTAGTTCTTTAAGTAGAGAGTGAGGCTGTACTGCATGGTGTGGCTGTGGGGAAAGTGGCCTCAGAATCCCCGAGTCTGGCTTTGTGCATTGGGAAACAGAAATTATAAAGAAATTCACACCGGACTCCAAGGTGTGCACCTTAGAAATAGGTGCTCAAAATCGTGCCCTGGAAGTCTGCAAACAATAGCACCTCCTCCTAGAAAAACATTGCACACACTGAATAAAACCGACTTGGGAAACTTTCCTAGTACAAACTTTCCAGAGAGCTATATTTCAAATCAGCTTTATTTCACTGTGAATTAGCCCAGTTAATGTCAATCTCTAGGGGCTAAGAAGTTTAAGCAACATCAACAATAGCATCAGTAATAAATTCCACAAGAGCATTTTGTACTTCATGAAACCTCCCTCCAAAAGGAAGATAGGATGCTGATTGTCCCCACCAGCTTAATTGTTTGCTGTTGCGATTAATTAGGTTATTTATAAAATTTATTATCCCCTTCTGGCCAATGGAGCCTTTCTATTAAGGAATGTAATAGATGGAATTTGGGCTTTAAAACAAAATGGAGATCAAGCCCAAAGTTCACGCAATGCTCTCAGTATCACAAGGGTCTTGCTCAATCCTGGGCTAGGTGGGGCCAACCTGGGATATTTGGCCCTGTATTAACAGGAGATTTAGAAAAGGAGAATAGCTGTAGGAGCAGATGGTGACCTTCCCAAAGGCCACCCTGGATACCAAGTGTGAATACTGCCTTTCAGATGCATAGGGGATGCATGCTAGAAGCTGATTTTTCTCCCACTTGATGGCAAGAGGGTGGCAGGTGGGGGGACAGTCCATCTGTCCCTGTGCTCTGCACACTTGGAGCATTTCTTCCAAAGTAGAAAAATCCTAAGTTCAGAAACCACTGGGATATTTGCCAGTGGAGTAATAGGACAAACCATCAGGAGAAGCAGAGGGTCTTTTTCTAACTGATATTTCAGGTATGGCTGATGATCTAGGCACAACTGAGGCAGGGCTCTGAAACTGGCACATTCTGGTCATGCTCTGCAGCTCCAGAGCATGTTTGGGCAGCCTCGTACTGTGGGCTTAGGGTGCCCCATTGCAGAGGGGAACTTCCCTGTGGACTCTGTGTTAGCGTGGGACAGGCGCTCCATGTCCCAGGCCAACCGCTGATCTGTGCTGGGCACTGTATCCAGGGAAGCCCCCCTTTTCCTGGACCGCTACTCAAATTGCCTTGCAGGTAGCCCATTGTGGATGGATCTTCCTTCAGCCACTGTGGTCAGTTATTAAGCCAAACTGGGCAGAGGAATGAGAACAGGTAACTTCTTAGAAGGGAGAATACTGGATAAGAGAGGGTATAAGTGGGAGGGAGGAAAGGGGTTAAGGGAAGACCACGAAAGTATGATAAAAATACATTATATGCATGTATGAAAACGCTACAGTGAAACCCAATATTTTATAAAATTATAACATGTACACAAATGTGTATTTTTTAAAAAGAAAGGATAATTTTTTCCTGCTCTTTTAAACCATGAGCACCTTTTAGGTCATGACCTGGGGAGGCTCTGATGCCTACCACAGTATCTGGCACATAGTGAGCACTCTGGAATGTTCGTTGAAAGAGGCTCATTTCCAGGAGAAGGGCAAAATGAAAGACTGTCTCCTTGTTTTAGTTCCATCTGACTTGCTTATCAATACTGAACTTGATTTCCTGCTTCTCATTGTCACTACTCAAAGTCCGTAAACAGATGAAGTACCTGGGTGGGCCCTGTGAGGACAGCCAGGTATCTGTCCAGAAGCACCTGCTCTCCAGCTCCTCCAGGCAGGATTTTCTGTTACTTCCAATGGGACTTCAAACCCTCATATGGGACAGCACCTGGAAAAGCAGGTATGACTCAAAGAAATTCATTAACTGCAGACTGTATTCAACATCAGGTGCTGATGGGAAACAAGAACGAACACAGAGAAATTATCTGCCCGGATTGTTCATGGTCCAGAGTAGGGTGGCTTTGCATGAGGAAAATGAGCCATGGAGGGAAGTAGTGCCATGGGAGTGTATAGGGTGGACTGGCATGGGAAAGGGAGCTTGTGGGAGATGTAAAATGTGCCCAGAGTCCTCCTTATAGGAGATGAGAGTGTGAGCATGTTTCTCAGAAGTATCTAAGAGTTTGCTAGAAGAGAAAGATCATCATTCCAGGCTTTGGATCTGGTATGCAAAAATTCCCAGCACTGTATGCAGCTGTGGCAGTTTGGAAAACAGTGAAATGCTCTGCAGGGCACACGTAGCCCTGGTCAGGTATGGGGGAAGAGGAGGCGCAGGCCACAGAGTGGAGGTCCTACTTTGTAGAGAAAACTCTTGCAGACATAGATGTAGGCAAGGACTCTCTGAACAGAACTCCAGATGCCCAGGAAATAACACTAACAATCAGCAAATGGGATTATATCAAGTTAAAAGCTGTACAGCAAAGGAGATAACCACCAGAGTGAAGAAACAACCTACCAAATGGGAAAGTAATTTACCAGCTATTCCATGGACTAATATCTAGAGAATATAAAGAAATTAAAAAATTGGACCCTTCCATAAAAATCCACTCAAAAATGGGCAGTTGGAGTAAATATATTCTTCTCAGATGAAGTGCAGATGGTCAGTGGGTACCTGAAGAAGTGCTTGGCATCCTTTGCCAAGAGAGAAAGGCAAATCAAAACAACAATGAGCTTCCTCCTTACTGCAGAAAGAACTGCTGTCATCATGAAGCCCAGAAGCAGCAAATACTCATAAGAATAAAAAATGCATAAAAAATGCTTTCTTTGGTGAAAAAGCTGTTTTACATTGTTAGTGGGACTGTAACCTAGTATTACTACAGCAATCAGTATGGAGATTCCTCAGAAAACTAAACTAGAGATCCTAGCGGACCCAGCTGTATTTCTTCTGTGTGTCTTTCCAAAAGAGTTAAAGAGTATCACGGTGACACATGGATACCCATGTTGATAGCGGTACAATGCATAATAGCTAAATCTTGGAAGTAACCTGTATCTCCATGAACAGATGAATGGGTAAAGGAAAGGTGATATTTGTACACAATGGAGTACTACTCTGCTATAAACAAGAACAAACTTGAGTCATTTGCTGGGAAATAGATGCATCTTGAGCCTTAATGCTAAGTTAAATACATCAGACAGGGAAGTCAAATATCACATGGTTTCTGTTACGTGAGAAATCCAAAGTATAACTAATCTAGAAGAACAATAAAAGAGATGGTAAAAAATAAGGAGAATGACATTGCTAAGATGGGAAGAAGATCTGGGGATGGAAGTGACAGTGCCATCATCCTGCTTTTTTCCAGGTAGCTACGGGCTCTCGAAGACCTGGTGGGCACATTGTGATAGATCCCTAGCCTCTGTTCTTCTTCCTTGGCCGTGAAGTTGTGCTCCTGAAGAGATCATGAGCTGTGTTCCCAGAGCAGAGGGAAGTGGGGGGCAGGGGTGGAGGGGCATTACAGAAGCTTCTAAGGCTCAAAAGCCTATAGGATATTCATCCTGAGAGCACTGTTCTGTTTGTCTTTATTTGTGTTTCTTTAAATTTCTCTGCTTCATAGAGACCAGGACTCTTCACACGTTGCTAGAGCTGGAAGGGCTGGGGTGACGTCTGGTCTCGCCTCTTGCTTTCGGGTCTGAGAAATGTGAGCTTCAGCCTAATCTTCCAGACACAGCACTCATAACCAGCTGGTGAGGCCTGGGCCTAGGTGTACTCTCTCCATGATGGGGTCCTCCCCTGTCTCTGGGCTCCTCCTCTGTTTCTGGTGAACTCAGAGGTTCTGATTTAGTTGGCTTTGGGCAGAACTCTGTTTTGTTTTTTAATCAAGACCAATGACCAAAGCTGAAAACCATTGTTTGTTTCGATAGCTAACTCTTGTAGCTAACTCAAGGCCTTCCACGCTTTCTCCCGTACAGTGTTGGTTAAATGTTGACAGCAGCCAGGGGTGCTAAACATATGTGGTCCCAGCTGGAAAAGGGGCTAAGACAGGAGAATCACTTGAATCCAGCAATTCAAGGCCAACCTGCCCAATATAGAAAAAAAATTTTTGCCAACAAACAAAAAATGTTGACTGGGTTTCCAGTAGTCTTGGATCTGTGGGGAGTCCCACATGTCCCCATGGTTGTAGATCCCCTTAGTTTTATGGTCTGGTTTTTGGAGCTGGGACAATTTCCAAAGCTCATCAGTAGTAATAGTGTAGAGGCCTATGGATTGGAGATAGAACTGAGAAAATGTGGATACCAAAGAAAGTATTGAGCCCATGGTTTTCTTGCTAAAGTAAGGCCTGAGTCACCCTCTTTCCCCAAACATTGTGTGGCCTAGCTCTTGCCATGTTGGAAATAAGGCTGGTGAATCCAGTCCTCCTTTTCCTCCTCTCTTCTCTCTCTTTCAGAGCCAAGGGGCCCCAGACCAGGAACCCCTTAGGCTTTCTACATGAAATTCAGGAAGCACAGATAATACGAGCATCTTCCAGACCCACCACTTCTTCCCGCCTGCTCATAGCTGGACTATTACTCAGCGACGTTCCCTGTCAGTTTAGCTGTCAGTGTTCAGCCCTGGCAAACAGGAATGCCTCTGTTGCCTGAGGGCATCTCCACTGCCCTCACTCCTGCTACTCCTGCAGAGTCACCCTCTAGTCACTTCAGGCTGTGCCTTTCCTACTTTGAAGTCTTTCTATTCCCCTATAGCATTGTGCCTTCCCTTCCTGCCACATACCATCTTGGCCTGGAGAATACTTGGTAAAGTTCTGATTTGTCACTTATTTGAGTGAATAGTTATATATTTCTTCTGCTTAAGTTTCAAGATTTCTGAGAGTAGTCACTATAATTCTTATTTATCAACCTATGTCTGGTCTAGGGTACTGCCAGGCATGTAGAAGATACTCAAATAGATTTTTATGCAGTAGATGACTGAATAAGTAGATGAGCAGTTCCTGGAGGTTTAAGGGGAGGGTGTGTGAAAGTGCTTTTTAAACTGTATGATTACCATTGTTGTTAGACAGCATTGTACAGTGCTAGGTACCAATGCTAAGAATGTGGTACAATGCTTGTTCTATGGAGAGACAAACACTATAGTAGCACACTGATTAGGGCAATCATTAGTTGTGCTAGGGATAGAGGATACTAGTTATCAGAAGGGTGGCCCTTCCATCTGGGCCTGTTTCCTCCTTGTTTACAACACACTCAAAGGAGAGAACCAGATTCTAGAAGTGGGTCTTTTCTGTCCTCATCTGCTATAGTATCTTCTCAGTTGGTTCATGGAGATGGTTTCAGAAGGAAAGTAAACATTTCTGAGTGCCATGAGGCGCTGGGAACTAGTTAATCTCTGCGGTCATTCTACAGGTAGACACTACCCAACCTTACCAAAATGGAAGGAGGTGAAGTAATTTGCTGGAGATTTTCACAGTTTGTTGACAGGTGGTACAGAATACAAAGCAGGCTGTGTGTGTTTTCATGGCCCTTGGTCCTTCTCCTGGCTGTACTAGCTCTTTAACAAAACCTCAGGAGCAGCACACAAGCAGACCTGAAGAGAGGAAGCCCATGCCCGGGGCTGTTCACAGGGAGGAAATGTGAACCTCACAGAGAGGCTTCAGTGATTCCCCCTTCCCCAGAATGACTGCAAAAGACCTCAATGCATTTGGGGGGCTTGAACCCAGATCTTGACTACTCCAGCCTAATGATATTTAAATTATGCTTGTCTGACATAAAAATATATTGCAACTTACTAAAAAATGTGTTGCCTTCTGGTAAGTGCCGTCGGCTGCTTCCATTTTAAGCTCTCTGCTGGTCTTGTTCTACTTCATATTACTCTAAAAGATACTACAGATTTCCATTAAGCATTTTTAACATCTATTACTTTTTAAAAATCTTTTATTGTTTTATTAATTATTTTTATTAAAACAGTCATGCACACAGAGCAGAGAATTCCAAAAAGTACAATACAGCATATGGGAAAATGTGTCTTTTTTTTTCTTACAGATCTCTTTCCACTATTACTACTTTCTTGGGTGCCTTTTTGGAAATATTCTACATAGATGCAAATATGTACATATATATATATATATATGCATATGTGGTTATGTATATCTCTTCTAATGGCCAAGAATAATTCTATGTTTTGCAGAAGTGATAATGTGTATCATCAAACATTTCTCTCTAATCCTACCCAGATTCTTATTTCAAACTCCTAATTGCCTTCTATTTATTTATATGGTTGGGATTCATTATTGGAGGTACAAGGAACTTGGCAGCATTACAGCATTTGGCAAGATACTCTTTCTTTTCTTGTAGTCATAATTAAAAGCCTGTTCCAGGATGAGATTAATCGAGTAGTTCAAATAAGTCGATACTTACTCAGCTGTGAGAAGTGCCTGGTATGGCAGAGGTGGTGTAGGAAGTGGGAATCATCAGGTGTCAGGCTGTTCCACCGGGGTGTGGTCCCAAACAAGTCACCTGCAGTCTTCGAGACTCAGCTTCCCGGCCAGTAAATTCAGAAAGCAAGGCAAGGTGTTGAGGCTGTCCTTCTGGCTTCGCCCTGTGACCCAGCTCTGTGAGTTCTGGTTAAGAACAGCCTGTGTTAGCAATGGAGAACTTGGGAATTTACCACATTCGTCCTATCAGTCAAATATATTTTGCTCTTTTAGATGCATAGTAGGATTACAGTCCCTTTCCTTTGATGAACTGCAGCCAGGTGATGTGGTAATGGTCTGTGACATGGAAGTGGACAAGACATGCTTCACTCCTAGGTGGAAGCTACAGCCTCACCAAAAAGGGGTTTTCCATGCTCTTTTTCTGGCTCAGCCCTTGTGGAACACAGGGAGATGGAGCTTCTCTCAGCCTAGGTCCCTAAGCAGGGACACTAGAAGCAGAGACCCTGACGACCCACGATGGACCTACAGTTTGAGCAAGAAACAAACCTGTGTTATTGTAAGTCAAGGAGATCTGTGATTGTTTATTATTGATGCCTCTCTAATGCAGATTGACCAAAGCATCATATGACTATGAAGTGTGTTTCTAGCAAGGCAGAAAGAGTAGAACAGTGATAGTGATCTCCCAAAATGCATATAGCTCATTTTATATTTATGCAGGATTTTTCAGTGATCTTCCTGGCCATTTTTAATTCTTGGTGGAATTTGTGGTTGTCTTTTCCCATTCTTTTGTATCATCTTTCTTCTTCTTTTATTCTTCCCTGTTCCCTTTTAATCTGTTTCCTAAACTTTTGACCTATTTCCCTATTTTATATTCCATCTTCTGAGAGCCGGCTGTCTCCTCTCCTGTCCCCTCCTGTGTCCCTCCTTTGCCTACAAAGCATTTTCTTGACACTTACCCCCGGACAATTGCTTCCCTGGGTTTGCCTTTCAGGTTCATAAAGCCCCATGTGGTCTCTACTTCCAGCCTCTTTCATGCATCTTTCTTCTTTCTTTTGGATCCTGTCAAACCTGCTTTGTCTGAATTTTCTCATCAGTCAGACAAACATCTTCTTACATGTATGTGGACCATCCTCATCCTCATCAGCCTACTCATATGACAGCTAATACTGTATCCTCCTAATTTCAGTGAATCTTTCATTTCTGTGACCTTTCCCAAGTTGTGGATATTCTCTTTTGATCCTGTGGGCCCTACCTGGATCTCTACCATGAATGGGGTCACTGTGCTAGCAATGAGAAACTCCAGGCCTGTCTGGCAGATGGTTAGGGCTGAGGGTTGTCTATCTTGGGAGTCCTGGAGATGTTTCTGGGAGGGGACATTCAGGCCTTGGAGAGTCATCAGAGTAACCTGTCAGTCTGGACCCAGATGCAATTTGTGTTGACCAGACCATAGTCATGTGTCAGGTGAAGGACCCCAGGGCTAACCAAGCACTTCCATGATTCAGAGCCATGGTTGGCCACCAAGGATAGAAGGGTATGGAGCAGATGAGGCATCAGCAAGTGGGACTTGGAGGAGGAGCTGGGTATAACGAATTCTGGTGTTCAGCATTCTGCTGGAGATCCCATGAGAAAGCAAGGGGCACCTCCAAGGTATGTGACAGTTAAAGGACCACTGAGTGACAACTACCATTTCCAAACCACTCTGGGGGGTGGAAACATGTGCTCAGCCCATCCTAGTGCAGAGTGGACTGATACATCAGCTGAGAGGGAAGCAGGGACTGTTGGGCAGCAGAAGGAAGAAAGCAGTCCCCAGGGGGCTGCCACTGGACGACCCAGAGAGGAAGGCTCTGCAGACATGTCTCAGCTGGTCTCGCCATGCGATGAGGGCAGTAATCCCTCTTGTGCAGAGACAGGACACGAGGAGGAGGGAGGGTGCGAGTGTGGAAGCTCCCCGTGCTGGGAGAGTGTTAGCAGGGACAGAAGGAAGGCAGAGTGAGAACCCAGGCACAGTGATTCCTACAGCCTCCCCCCTCGGAATCCTCAGTTTCCCTCTTTCCTTTGCCACGTCAGCTTGTCCTGGAATGATGATGA
This sequence comes from Cavia porcellus, assembly GCF_034190915.1. Classification (NCBI taxonomy): domain Eukaryota; kingdom Metazoa; phylum Chordata; class Mammalia; order Rodentia; family Caviidae; genus Cavia; species Cavia porcellus. The sequence continues at coordinate 2,486,765 of NW_026947521.1, read as the reverse complement.
CTTAGTCGTGACTTTTCTTTCTGAGGTAGACTGTGACCTTAAAGTAAAGGGGAAGGGTTTGTAGTGTGGCTGTGAATAGAAATTCTGGGGTCATAACCCGGGCTCCCTCTTAGCTTATCATTTACTAACTAGGGGAATCCAGGAAAGCCACCTTGACTAATTAATTCTCTGTGTTCATCGATAAAATTAGAAGGTTACATTGTTATGGCAAGGATTGAATGACATGGCTCTTGGCATAGCTGCAGCACAGAAGGAATCTTTAATAGGTCACTTGTTACTGTAAGTAAGTGTATCAGAGGTAAGTCAGGAGGACAGAGACAGCTCAAGATAAAGGATTTGAAACAGGTTGTGGTTGAGAGGGTTGAACACAGGACCAGGTGCTTTTGACAGCCATGTAAGGAAGGACTGGCTGGATAAGTGACAGCAGGCAGAGATCAGCCAGGAGCTCTCTGCTTTGATTCTCCGAAGCAGGAAGTTATCACCATCTCCTGGGTGAGGAGGAGCCACATGGTGGTGGCCCTGTAATCCCTGGGGGCTGGGGGAACCTGAGTGGGCTCAATGGCAGTATGTCTTTTATTGTATTAAATTTACAATTGAAACACATATTTTCTGACCAAACAGAGTGTGTTACAGTTAGAAGCAGGCAGACACAGTGGTTAGAGCAGAGAGCAGCCAGCAGTCAGTGCCATGGAAGCCTCCGCTACTGAATTATTGTCCCTGCTTGACCTGTCACTGTCTGGATACCTTCCTTCCGTGTTGGTGAGAACTCTTAGAACCCAGAGGCCATGAAAGAAGCACCTGCCCTGGTCACTATAGACCCAGCTTGACAATGCCCAGCAGCACTCGGGTGTTTGTGAGGGCCGAGTGCCCGCAGGGCTCTGAGCAAATCTGTGTTAGGACAGGGACATGTCTCAGCTCATTGTTGCCTTTGAAACCCCTTTTGTTAGGAAGACGCTTGTTGTCTAAAGGCAGCTAAATTTAGCCATATTTTGTCAGCTAGAATGTACGCCCTGAAGAGAAGGCTAGCAAATCTCAGCCGTGTCACACTTTATTAGTCACGCGAGCACTTAAAAGCGTGCTAGGAGCTCAGCTTCCCAGGATTGGCAGTGGCACGGGAGAGAAGTGCTGTGCCGACTCTTTTAGGATTTCCTTCTAGAAGCAGGATGGAGAGGAAAGCATGAAATCTCCTAAACAATGCGTAATTTCTTTCTTTTCTTGCAAGATTCACAAATGGGATATTCAAATGAGGAGAAAATGTGGAAGTGGGATAGATACTGTTCCCATGGCCTTTTTCTTATAACGCCATCTGAAACCAGGCCCGTTTGAATTCAGAAATGTTGTTTAGTTGCTGGCACTTGGTTAAATACTTGAGATCCCATGGGAAGAGATGCTCATCTTTGCTGAGTGTCAACTGTGGAGTAGGCACTTCCCATTCAACCTTTGCTGTAGGTGGAAAAATGATGCAGTAAGGTGAGAGGTGTGCACTTCATTTAAAAAAGAAACTAAAACTCTGAGATGGGCAACAAGATCCAGGTGTGAATTTACTTTGCTGAAGCCCATGTCATTTCTACAACTAAAGTCAGTGTGGAAACGTTGAAGAATCGATTTAACCATGACTTTGAGACTGCAACATCTTGGCCTGAGTGTTGATTTCCTTTTCAGGGGTGTCCAGTGCTTTGCAGGGCTATGTAGCATCACTCTGTAAAATCCAGGGTTCTGAGTGGGTGCTCAAGCAGAAGATGAATAGCTCTGAGCAGCGAGCACTCTCCGTGCCATCGGGTCCAGGTTGCTGTGGCTGCTATTAAACAGAATCTCTGACCTAAAACCAGGCATGTGTCTGTTCTTCCATGGGGCCCACACTGTGCTAAAGAAAACCCCTCTACTGTGCGAGGAAAAGGGAGCTCCCTGTAGCTATTGTTCATCTGGGAGTCTATGGCAGGTTTACAATGGAAACTCTCTGGATAATCCTTTCCTGTAAAATGTTCAGTGTTTCAAAATACGTAAAGACGGATGCCTAATTCAATAAGACAAGATGCCTTTGCACATCCTGCAAGGAGCAGTCATGCCAATGTCCTTACCCAACCACATTTTCTTCTTCCTGAGATTTAAAGGGCCAATAAAAACACCAATCTGCATATCTGAGGCTTTTTCTCATCTGGAAGAGCATAATGAGATTTATGAGCCTCTGTGACCTTACTCTTAGAGGCCTTGAAGATAAAAAAATCAGGTCTGTAGAGCGAAGCTATCCTGTAAGATTTGATTGCCAGTCGGTGACAGAATGTGGACTAAGCCAGGACTTTGGACTTGCTGGTCAGGAGGTGACAACGTGACAGAGCTGGAGGTCTACACTCTTGACTTCACTTTCAGAAAGCAATGCGATATCAGGAAAACTTTAACAGCGCTGACTCTCAATTTTTCATCCAGAGCAAGATGAAGGGTAGTAGAGAAGATTAGTGATAATCAAGCATCTATTGAGTACCTGCCAAAGATATGTTGTCAGTAAACAGTAGTCACCCACATTATGAAGGGACAGAAACCTCAAGGGATGTGAGAATTCAAGGAAAGGAAAGGTGAGCTTACTAGATTGGTCAGGAAGGATTACTTGGAAAATGGCATTAAATGGGACCTTTTCCTAATATTTGGGTAAGGTTAGGAATAAGCAGGGCATTCTTGGTGGCAGCAATGAAATAAGCCAGGGTTTGTAGGCAAGAAAAGCTAAGTTCCAATTTTAGGAAAATATAAAACCTATTTGATTGGAATAATAGATTCAGAAAAGTGAGTGGCTGGAGGTTAGTCTCTGAAGGTGTGATGGAGGGCAACGTGAATATTATGTGAAGGAAGTTGAATCTGTAGGCAGTGAGTAACCTGTAAAGAGTTCTGAGCAGAGGATTTATTGAGTAAAACAAACCAATCCAGTAGTGACTCAGACAGTGAACTGGAATCAGAAGCAGCTGGAGGTCAGCAGACTAAAGGAAAGGTTCTTGTAGCAGACCAGACAGTAAAGAAAGAATCCAAATTAAAGTTGTGGCTGCCAAAATGAGCAGGAAAAGATGAGTGTGAAGGATATTTTAAAGGAAAAGCTGGCAGGAAGAATCAATACTATAGTAGGAAAGAGAATTTAATTAGCTTTATAAAGTGGAGAGGGAATATTCATGGCTTGTTGGGTTGAGCACTATATTTTAAAGAAAAGGTGTCCCAATCCACAAATCTATGGGAAAAGGAGCGTGATAAATGATTAAGCCAAAATAAGTAAAAGACTTTAAGAAATGATAAAATGAACTCAAATGAAGATTAAATGTTCAAGATCTGCAAGTCTTGGCTCAAACGCAACCCCTTAGGGTTAACTTTCAATATGCATCTTGGTGATTCTTCAAAGTCTTTTCACTAATGGCAGACCTCATTGCTGAAAAATGATGGTTGCATATTAAATCAGTAGCATAGGCAGCTTGTGCTCTACCTTATTTCTATATGGAGGCTCCTGGAGTCTGTTTGAGCCTTTCTTAACGATCTTTTCCCCCTCCCCTCACTGGTAATGCTCAGAGCTGCCATTCTCCTAAGTGCTTGGCAGAATGCTGGAGCCCTGTGCTGCTCCATGAAGGAAGGCACCGTACTCATAGCTACCAGCTATTTGAATAAGAAGAATGCAGTATAAACTGAGAAACCCAAAAGGCGGAAGGACACTAAAAGATCACAGTCAGCAGCAATTGCAGTGAGTGCTAAGACTAGCATTACTGATGACACCAGCTGATTTCCATAGGGCTGGTTCTGCTAAATCCTGAAAGCCTGCGTGGAGAGCACTGAGGAGCCACAACTTGGATCTTTAAGAATGGGTGCTGAGGGGGCCGGGGATTTAGCTCAGCAGCCTAAGCACCTGACTTACAAGCAGAGGGCCGCAAGTTGGATCCCGGGTACCGATTAAAAAAAAAAAAAAAAGAGTTAGACTCAGAGCTCAAAGAGGAGAGGGTCCGCCCAAGGGTCCTAGATCCGGAATGCCAAAAGGGGCGGGGGGTATCTCTTCGGCAGTGAGGCTGTTTTTGCAAGTTTTGGGAGAAAGAACAAACTGGATTCAGCCTCATGGCAAAGCAGAAAGGAGGCCTGTGGTGGGGATTCCTGCACTTCCAGCTGAATTGAGAGCGTGGATTTAGAGCTGAAACACAATAACTCAATGACTGGCACATGCTCCTTGCTGCCACAGCCTTTTGGATAGTCTGAGTGGTTTCAGAGAAAAGAAATTAGCTCAGAGTTTGCAGGCACCTTCTCAGGTGCCCTCCTCTTCCCCAGTGTAATGCGATGCAACTGTACATGTGAACAGGTTGCATCCTACTGATTGATATGGAGAGACTCCCATTATGAATCACTTTACTTTTTATATGAAAAGCAAATTATATATTTATATAAAAATAGAGAAGAAGGTTACAAGCTATATGCCAAGCTGTAACAGTGGTTACCATCTGTTCAGGAAGGTTTTAGGTATTGGATTTCTTTTGCTTTCTACCTCATTTCTCTATTGTTTGAATTTTTTAATATAGGTGTACATTACTTCATAATCAGGAAAAATTCTACTGGTTTTTGAGGAAGAGGGATGAACCATTTAAAAATGACATTCTTCTCAAAGTTGTCAATGCTTTTGTTAAAATGTGGTGCTCAAACCAAACAGAATATTTTCAAAGACAAGGAAAGAGTAGGAGAACAGCATTTACTAAACTGTCCGTGCCATGCTGCTAGCAAGTGGCATAAAGCATCCAGTTGATTGTCTTATCAGTTCTATTATTCCCATCATCCAGATAAAAGACGAGGCTCAGAGTAATAAACAATTTCTCAAGATCTAAAAAAGAACTATTGAAAACTGACCATACTGGAGTGGTTTATTTTCTGTTTTGTAGTTGTGCCTCCTATTACTTATCTTAACATGTTCTTTCTGCCTGACAATGATTGTGTGTGTGTGTGTGTGTGTGTGTGTGTGTGTGTGTGCGCGCGTGTGCGTGTATGGTTTCTTTTACTTACTTTTCTCACACATCATACTCCTTGTAATGGCTGTTACAGGCTGAATGATGTCCCTCTAGTCCTCAGAGTCCTAACCCTCAGGAACCTCATTAATTCAAAGAGGCTGTGACTATATTTGGAAACAGGATCTTTAAAGTGGAGAGTAAGTAAAATGACTCCCCTAGGGTGGGTCCTAACCCATTCTGACAACTGTCCTGTTCAGAAGACACTGGACACACAAGAGCTGTCACTTATTGAGGACAACCATGTCAGGATAGTGGGAGAGAGGGTGCTGGCTGGCCAGCCAAGAAAAGATGCCCCCCCCCCCCAGAAACCACGTCTACTGACACCTTGATCTGGGACTTCCGGCTTCCAGAGCTGTGGGAAAATACGTTTCTGTTGCTCAAGACGCCTAGTCTGTTGTATTTTGTTACAGCGGCCTAAGCAGACCAACGTAAGGGAATGCTTGTAGATTAGACCTAAAAGCCTAAAAGTTATTTCTATCCGGTCAAAAATGGAAATGGAATTTAAATTGTCTACCAGTAGTTTGCATACAGTAGATCCTGTAAAAGTATTTCATTATTTATCATCTTAATTTTTTCTCTTTTACTCATTTATTAATACATCCTACACGTGTACTTCCCTGGGCCAGTCACTGTTCTACATCTTGCAGATGAAACAGTGATGAAAACAAGAAACATGTCTGCCATCACATAGCTTAGCTGGGAAGAGATACGGAGCAAATGAAGTCAACATTTTATATAGTGGTATATAAGTAAAATATATAGTATGATAAATAGTGATAAATACTAAGGAGAAGGGAAAAACTAGGAAGAGGATATGGAATGAGGAGAAGGAGGAGACACTGAGATAAAGAGTGGTGGCTGTTAGACTCCAGAGACAGTACTTTCTGCACTCTCCCCAGACTAAACCTGCCGTGCTCTAGGTCGCTGACCACCTAGGTCAATCAGAGTTAATCAGAGTCAATCAGAGTCCTGTTCCTCAGGACAGTAAGTCCCCCCGAGCAGAATGCCTGGTTCCAAAAACACTCCCCTTGTGCCCACTTTGGAAGCTTTACCGTTGCAATCCTCCACTCCATCCATCCTGAAAAAAGAAAAAGCCTAAAAGTTATTTCTATCCAGTCAGAAATGGAAATGGTTTCTAGCATTTGTCTGCATTCTGATGAGAACAGACCCAGGACATTTCATGTTTTGCTGCACAGCTTTCTCTTTAAACAGCGGTGGAAACCAGGGAAGGGCAGTGTTGGAAAAGAGCACAGAGACTGAATTGTTTCTAGGACTTACTGATTTGCTGGCTGACCTTGACTAAATCTCCTTAACCTCTCTTTCTTAAAGCCATCGTCCCACACAATAGCAGGGATAAAGAAATTTGTGGTCTTGATGTTGTTATCAAATGTTTAGAGTCATGGCTGAAAGAGAAAAAAGCAGGCTGCTGTGTTTGTGTGGCTTTTCCCATTCCCCTTTCCCTCTTCTGGGACTGTTCTTCCAGTCCCCAAGGGGACAACTGCCTGCAACCTCTCAGGTTCTCTTGCTGTTTGGGGGGCAGGCTTTGCTTGCTCAAACCTGGGTGCTGTGAGCTAATAGCTAAGTTGGTGGCCACCTTGACATGTGGATGCCCTTGCTTGGTCCATCTCAGCTTCATTATGCCAGCCTGTATTGCAGGGTGATGTCAGTGACAGGAAGAAGCCCCAGAGAGAAAAGACTGAGTGAATTCAGGCTCCAGTAGACTACTTGGATGCCTAAGTGAATAGTTCAGGGACCCAGGAGGCCAGCTCCCAGAGATCCTCTGTTATGATGCCTCCTGTGGGTCAGCTGCTGAGACAGGAGGAGGGAATTCTTGCAAACGTGATCACTGCCTGTGGGAAGCTGCCCGAGGAGCTGGTTCTGTGCTCCTGGGGACAGACAGGAAAAGGCAGCACAAGGTGAAGAGGCTCTGATGACAGGGGCCTGGAGGCAACTAGCAGCAGTCCTAGTCCTACCCATTTCCAGGACCTTGTCTACCCATGCCAGATCCCCTTAGGATTCCCCCAAATGACAGATGGCTCTCTTGCATGGCCAATCAACACAGATGTGATCCCAGCTTTCAGTTAAACAATGGCCCTTGCTGGCATGTACAGTAACCTAAATTTCTCCAATTATGAATCCAGCAAATGCCACAGTCTTGGGCAGACCCTGTTTCTAGGCCCCATGGTCAATTTAAGGACAGAGGTGATACACAGAGTAGCAGATGGAATCATGCTGGCCCCAGGTCCTCCGCTAGATGGCTGAATGACCTTGGCCAAGTCACCTCCTTTGCTGGCAACATGATGTCCTCACATGAGGCTTGAAAGTCACAGCCATGAGCCATATGCAATGCAAGTTTCATTGTCCTGCTCTCTGAAGTTTGTTTACACTTCATCCAACTGGTAGTAGTGACTTCATCCTCTCAGGTGCAGGAGGCTAGGAGGAGGCAGCTTGTGGCGTTCCCACACTCTGCCTCTAAGCTCCTATTCAGGTGAACTTCCCCAGTTCATTTCTCACATGTGCCAATCCAGCTCTGGCCTCTGTCAGTCCCCATTCAGCCATCCATTCTGTGGTCCGCTCCCACCAGGGTGCAATCACATGAACAGATCCTTTGCCTGGGGCCTTTGCATAGAAATAGATGTAAGGCATCTGGGAGGAGAAGGAGAGCAGCTCTGAGGGGACCCAGCTTCAAGAGCCTATCCCTCCCACCCTGGGCTCCTGGCATGGGCCGTGTAAGTCGGGCCTTGTTTTCCTTTCCTATACCCTTTGTCCTCAGAAATAAACACAAATCTTCACACTTTCTACTCACAGAGTCCACTTTTGGGCCTGGCTTTGTCTTCCAGGTCTGCTTTTTCCTTCCACATCTTCTAGAACCTTTATATTTTCACTCTCAGATGGTTCAGCAATGCATTTTCCTTCGTGTGACCAGGGCCCTTCCTAGAGCATCCTGGTTCTAGTTTTTTTTTTTTTTTTTAAATTAGAGAAAATCTAGTTCTTATGTTAACATACATGTGCACAAACACACTCAAATCCTCGAAACTCATTAGTCCTCAACATACTGTTTTAACAAGAATTGCTGACCACTTGCTGTGATTGGCATTGGGATGCCAACTTTAAGATCTAAAAACGATGTACCCAGTTTGGTACCTACTCAGACGGGAAAGCAAGATCAAACACGTAGGGAATTGAGTATTGCTAACTGGTGAAATGGATGCTGGGGAGGTGAGGGCACAGAGAGACCAGTCTGATATGAGATTATCACAGCAAGAGTGAATTTGTGGGTTCCCCCTAAATGAGCAGGGAACCAGATAAGTATTTCTAGAGTAAAAGGCCATTTTCAGAGGCTACAAAGCAGAGCTCCCTAGGGGCAGAGGAGACTTTTTTCTACTCAAACATATACTGAAGCTGAAAAGTGTGTCTTGATCCTACATTGGATTGTTCTTACATGGCCTCGATCTGACCTCCTCCTTGGCGAGCATTCACTGTCTACCAGTCCATGATGCAAATCTGACCCATGTCTTCCCAAGCTGTATTCCAGATAGCTTGGGGAGGGGGACAACTCAGTGCCTGAGTGCTAGGATTCATTGAGAACAGACACCCCGAGTCTGGTTGGCAGGCTGGATGCCCACCATCAGAGCACAAATCTCTGAGAACATGATGGGAGCAAGGTGAAACAAATGAGTGTAAACACAGAAAAAATGAAGTTGCTTATCTAGGGTCCCCATGGGCCACAAGGCTCATTCTCTCATTCACTGTTTGCCAGGTCAGTGACAGTGTGTCTGGTACATGGTTACAGAGATATAGAAGGGATTGCTGCCATCACAACCTGGCCCTGGCCTTCATGGAACTTGCCAGTCTGTTGACTGCTGTGTTGCAGAACTGGAGGACAAGGAGCTCAGAATATTAAGGAAGAAGAAACCAACCTTCTATAAAATAGAAGAGGCTTCACTTCCCAGAGGAAGTGTTTTTTGGGGGGAAAAAAGGTAATAATTATCTAACAGAAATAGGAGTTGTGCAATCTACAAAAGCTCAGAAGTATTAAAGAATCCAGAATCTCCCAGAAGCGGTAGTTCCAACTGGCTGGTCCAACATCACTGTGGGTGGAGCAAATGAGAGATAAGGGGGATGAAGAGTGATTAGAGCATAGAGTCTTTCCCTCCATGACTTCAGCTTTTATTCCCTAGCCATGGGGTCCTGTGGAGCTTTTACACACTAACTTCAAAGAGTCACCTGTCTCTCAGGTAACTCTATTGGTGTGAAAGGGTCACAAATAACTAGAGGCTGCTGGAGCACGAGACAGAGAAGAAGGGTCACCATTCTGTGGGTGAGACACTGTGTTGGACCAAGCAGAGTGAGAAATGGAAGAAATCAGAATTGGCTTGACCTTGACCTAGCTGTTCCTTCTCAAAATTAAACCACCATCAGTACTTGCGTGGATTAAAAATTGCATCCCCTGATGAAAAAAGAACATACTTACTCCGAGTCTTCTGCTGCAAGGTGACCTGTAAGAACTTGTGCTGGAGAGTTTTGAACTTGTCCGAGAGCCTCTCTTCTGCATAGATGGCCAGATGTATCGGGGCCTGACTCTTTATTGCCTCTCCTTAATACCTTGAAATCCCCAAGCACAAGGGGGAAAAGTGGGCCATGTGGCAAAGAAGTGATTATAAAACCTGAGTTTCATGTTGATTGTAGATACTTTAACATGCCTCTTACTCCATGGTGTGTGAGAAGAAGTGTGACAGGTTTTACCCTGAAGGCAAAGTCACAGCACTTGCTGGGACCTTCTGCCAACCTGGCAATCTGGTGCTACAGCCAAAATTGTCCTTCAGAAACCCAGAGCCAAAGGATATCATGGCTGGTCCTTTCCTTACTTTGCTGAACGTTGCTATTCAACAGTTAGCTTTTTATTTTTTCCTCTAAATCATTCCTTGAGTCTATATTCTTAGGTGTGAAGTTGTTTTGTGAGAGACTCTAGAGTTTGCAGCTGGATTTTGGGAGGCCACTGTGCAGGAAACTAATAAACTCCTTCCTTCTATGTCCCAAACACCAATTAAACAACTGTGCTTGCACCTGGAAGGGAAGAACTTGCCTTAAAGCCCTGAATCTGTAGCTATAATCATGGAATCATATGTGGAAATGTAGAATTTGGGAATCATTATGGACTATAGTGAACTGGCCCATTTATTACCCTTTCTTGGCTTCAGTGTTTCTTGAGTGAGTTATTCTCTGTTTATTGGCCGTGGCTCTATAATGCCAGTACATCTGATCCATGGAGCCAGATTTCAGCTCATTATTTGTGGCATAATATGAAACTGAAAAAAATACAGTAAAAATTGGGGGTGGAAATGGGTGATGTAAGAACAGGGTTAGGATTGGGAAGTGGATAGCCTATCATGTGCACCATTCAAACATTTAGATTGGCTAAGGGTTTGCTTTAATTGAAAAACTCTTTCTCAGTGATGTGTTAGGGATGCAATTCTTTTGAGTGTCAGAGTGACTCTTAGGTCTGACTTCATGAAAATTCAGTGATGTCTTTCCTGCTGGGGAATATGTTCAGTGAAAAATATGTTCAGTGAAAAATCAGGAAACAAAGATACATAGTTTTCTGAGTCAGATTCCGAAAAGAAGGTTAAGTAGGTGTACCTGTTCACCAGAATTCCTCCTCATTTGGGAGGCGTGTTATGAATAATCAGACAAGTAATGTAAGGAAGCACCTACTGGCTTTAAGACCTACTGGTCTTTCCAACCAAGTTTCATCTGAGTTGCATTATCTATACTTCTTTGATCAACTTCAAACAATCTTTCAAGATCGACTTCCGGGAGAACATGGCGGACAGATAACAGCAACTACCGGAGGCTCTCTGAAAGGCTCGGCTCAGAAGTCAGCAATGATGCAGACTAAGGAGACATGGGCCGGTAGAGATATGCTCTGCTGACTCAGGAATGAACTGGGCTGAGAGAAACCAACTTGGAATGCAGTCCTGGCGCTAAAATAGGAACAGAAAAGACTCGGTGTGGAGGCTGGACCCCGCGCCATTGGAAACCGCGATTTGGGTTTCCCGCCGCTCGGCGGCTGGCTGCCTCCACAGCGGCTCGGCAAGGAGAGACGCGCAGAAGCTCTGGGAACGGGAGTCTGCGAACGGAGTCGAAAACAGGACGGACAAGGAGGCGTACACTGACTTGTGGTGAGGTGAGTGAGAGAAACTGACACTCTACCACAGTTTGACTCCAGCAGAGGACTTTCTGGGCTCGGGCAGTCCTGTAAGAGCAGGGCACGGTGGCGACTCCAGCCACACATTCCCCTCTCGGACGGGATTGGTGAAAAGTGCCTGGCCTGCGTGACGCTGCGGGCGGACTTGGTAGGCTGGCCTAACCCAGATCCCAGAGCCTGACGGTGGCCCGGAGGAGCGACTGACTCCCGCGTAGGCTGCCTCCTCCGCAACTCCCTGGTGCGCAGCGGTGAGCGGGAACAACTAACCAGCGCAATTTGATCAGGCTGTGGCTGACAGGCAGGGAAGCTCGGCCTCCTATGTAAGCTTGCATATATATAAGGAACAGAAAATATGGGGAAGGGAAGCAACAAGAAAGGCTCCTCGGCCCCCAATTCTGAGAAACAGGCAATAGCGGACACTGCACCAATAGACATTAAGCGCCATATAGAGAGCCTCATAGACCAATTCAGGAATGAAGTTATCAATGACCTGAAGCTAGAAGTATGCAGAATAGTTAGAGAAATGCTAAGCACCACCCAGGAAAAAACAGATGGTGGAATGGAAGAACAAAAAAAGAGGGGAGAATTGTTTGATGGAGAAAACAGAGAAAGCATAGAGTACGTGAAGCAGGTTCAAAGGGACTATCAAGAAATTAAGAAGTCTATCTAAGACTGGCATAACAGCTTGAAAGAAACTAAGGACAGACTATCTGAACTGGAGGGCAGACTTGTAATATGGGAGAATGAAATGAAAAACTTCTTAAAAATAACAAAGAAACAAACAGCAATAATACAAAGACAAGAAGATGATAAGAGGAGCCATAACTTAAGGATTAAGAACATAAAAGAAGAAGTAGGGACACAAACAAGTGAACTACAAAAGCTACTCACAGAAATAATCCAGGAGAATTTTCCTAATTTAGCAAAAGGTAAAGATACTCAGATGTATGAGGCATACAGGACCCCAGCTACCTACAACCCTAACAGAGAAACACCCAGGCATATAATAATAAAAATTCCAGAAATTCAATACAAGAACAGAATATTAAAAGCTGTAAGAGACAAGAAACAGACCACTTACAAGGGAACACCCATCAGAATTACAGCAGATTTCTCTGCACAAACCATCAAATCACAAAGAGCATGGGGGGAAATAATTCAAGCTTTGAAAGATAATAATCTCCAGCCAAGATTGAGATATCCTGCACAACTGTCCCTGGAAATTGATGGAAAAACGAGGTGCTTCCAGGATAAAGAGGAACTGGGGGAATTTGCAGCCACCAATTCAACCCTACAGAAAGTATTGCAGGATATTCTAAAAAAAGAAAAATACAAAGAACCCAGAAATAGTGGCGGGGAGGCCACAACGAATGGAGCAGAGAACAAAATGAAGAAGACAAACTGACAGCTACTGACAGAAAAAGAGCTCAACAGAAATGAGACAGAGAAGATTGGATGATAGGAACAGCTATTTTGGAGAAAATGACATCTTAATAGGCAATACTGATTTAGTACCATCTTGTTTTGAAGTCTCATCTAGCTTTTGTTCTTCTGTCTTCAATGGTCTAAACAGGTTGTATCTTATTGGATTTTATTATGTACGATAGTATAAGCAAAAACCTTTTAAAGACAAGGAGATTATACAGAAACCATTGTTCATTTTCTGTTAGTCGATTATAAATACTCTGTAATGCTGTCATTCTCTTAAATCGTTTTACATTGTTTCGATATACTTAATGCTACAGTATACGAAGTTGTACTCAAGGACTTCAAGGAAAGAGTCAATATGGTAATTACTTTTGGGTTGGAATTATCTGGTGGTGAAACACTATTCTGCTTAAATGGTTATGTTTTGATCTGCGCTGTTTCGCTGTTATGCCCTCTTTTTTCTCAATCTCCACTCCATTATTTACTTTTTTATTTTTATCCATTTAATTAAAGGGAAAAAAATAGCAGGATATAATATAGTAACCCACTTTGACTTTCTATTATCTCGATTTGAAGCCCTGTATTACTCTCACCATCTTGTTTTTGACTGATGTTCCCCTATTCTGTTTTGCTGGATAGTATCAGGGTCGAAAGTTTAGGCATCAGCTGTGAAGATGATGAGATTCATTATAACGCCCATTCTCGTTGACTTTTATCTACTTTTGAAGACCTACAATGTCTCCAATGTTTTGGTTTTGTCGGTTTTGTTCTTTACTGTTTTGTTCAATTGTATTATAACTAATGATATAGGCAATTCTATTAGAGATAGTGGGAGGCATTATGGTAACCATTGTTGATCACCTTGTATTATGTTTTTATATTATCTATTATGTCCACCCTTTTGACTTGACCGATTCTGTTCTGTTATGTCTCATTTGGTTTTACTCTCTTCCAAAAAAGCAATAAGAACCGTGGGAGCAATGAAACCCAAAATGTGTAATAGTCATTGTACAAAAGAGAGGAAAAGAAAGTGCTCTAAATGATATAACTGCATGTATATTTAAGTGTATAAGATAGAAAATGATATCACAGAGTTTTATTGGATCATTGAACAGAACTGTTTGCAGTATCATTGTTGGAATGTCCACTCTACAAGCTTTAATTTTGTGACTTGAACAATTATTTCTAAGATGGCAATATGTAATCCATTAACTAATGATTTCCTACTGTTCATTTTTTTCTTCTGTAAATCTGTATAACTTGTACCCTTTCACTGTTTTTTTTTTCTTTGCTACTTAAATAAAAAAAATTTCAAAAAAAAATCTTTCAAGATCAAGTTGTTCAACTGGGGGGGGGTAACATTTAAATGAGCCTTTATTTTATACCAGATAGTGCTCCTCATTAATTTCCTGACTTAATTGTCAAGGTAGCTGCTATTGCAATGCCCATTTTATAGGAGAGAAAAATAGAAGCTAGAAGGATCACGTGGCAGTTTCAAGAACACGCAAGTTCTGTTTGTGAAAGATAGAAAAGCAGAGTACATCATTAAGTGACTCCTGGTTTAGGCTGTGTTGTCCCAAAAGCCTCTCATAATGACCCCAACACAGCACCAACCCTGCTTTCCGAGTTCCCTCTATGTTTGTACCATGTATCTAAAAACAGTCTAATAAATATCATATACTCTTGACAGATTTTATTTGTATGCATGTATGTATTTATTTTGAAACAGAATCTCACTATGTAGTTGAGTCTAGCCTTAAACTCACTATGTAGCCCAGGCTGGCCTCAAACACATGGCGATCCTCCTGCCTCAGCTCCTGAGTGCTGGGATTACAGGCGTGTGCCACCACACCTGACTTTTTTGTTGTATTTAATTTTTGTGTTGTGAGAATTTTTTCTCATGTGTATTGTAAATTCTGTTAAAATATATAGGCCATGTCTTAAATACCCATGTCATGGTCTGCCAAAACTTTATGGGGCTCTGGGAGTACCATGGATCTGGCTGACTAACCTTGTGGTCATCATCACCTGGTCATTTGCCACAGTGAAAGTGGTCAGTCACAGGCAAGACATGGGGATTTGACTCTGTGCCCTGAAATTTCATGGTTCTGCTGAGATATTGGGAGCCCTGATTTATGATGAAGTTTACTCACTTCTTGGCAGTAGGTGGGACACAAGAGGTTTTTATGACTTAGGTGTTGTGGGAAGACCCCTTTCCCAGCATCTTGAACAGAGTCTTGAAAAGTGGGTAGATATTCAAAGCAGAAGTGTAGATTTCTTTTCTGGAGATGATACAGAATATGCAAGCAAAACTTGCAAAGTGGTTTCTATGTTCTTGGAGTTGTCATTTTTGTCACTTTGTTTGGCTGTGAAGCTGATTTTCACACAGGCTTGGAGGTTGTTAAAGTAAACACAAGTACAGTATTAATATCCTCTGCATATATTTAGGTAAAACTGACATCCAGTTGAAGTCAAGAAGTGGTTTGCTTACTCATAGTTCTTGGAAACTGTACACATACTGACTTAATACTTATGTTTCCCACGTATACTTTCCAACTAACAGTATCTTCTCCTCAACTTTTACAAAATTTTACAAATTTAAGCACACAAAATATGCTTAAAATATCAAGTGAGTAATTTGCAGCCACTCTACTTTGAGAATCTGCCAGGCCTGCTCAGAGGATGCTTCTGAAATATTTTGCTTGGAAGCTTAGGGAATTCATTCATCCCTTTGGATTCATAGGTCAGGGACTGCTCTTAAATAGACATGTATCTCTTCTAATTTGTCACCCCTATTTTGCAAGAATCCTCTTGAACTATTGAGTTGACCTCAGCTCTGTATCAGCTCCAGCATATTTTAGGAATGAGTGGATGCCTTGGCCAACATAATATGCAGCAGTTGTTGCTCCAGCTAAGAGAAAGCTCATGCTGTCCTGAAGCTATGCTTGGTGTTTATATTTTACATTGTTTTGGTGGCCCTTAGCTAATTATATATATTTTTTTACAAAAATCGGTCAGCCAATGACAGGTTTGGAGTTTTCTATTGCTGTATCACACCCAGTTCCATGTAGGTTTGTGACCATCATGCATTAAGTATTTTGTTCAAAGATATATAAACCTGGCTCTGGATCGCATAGAGTTTACAACCTATTTGCAAGTGAATAATTAAAGATCCAACAAGGTAAATTAAAAATGCAGTGTAAGGAAGAGTGTCCCAAAATTGCATGGTGATTGCCAAAGGCATGGTGATTATAGGAATTAAAGGAGGGGAGGTCCCCATGTTGTGTGGTATTGGGACTTTCACTGAGCAGCATGAGGAAGTGATCTGGGATAAGTTACACCAGGCTGCAAGTTCTTCATATGCACACAGCTAGTGTTCAGAGCCTAAGTCATTTCACACACACACACACACACACACACATCCACTAGTGTTTTTTTTTACTGGGATTGCACGAGACCTATACTGAGTGGGTTTTTATGCTTCAAATTTCTATACTCAGCCTGCCCAACTCTCCATTTATTCAGTTCATCTTTGTATCACCCAGTAAACTATATTACTCTCCTTTCCTATATATTACATTTCTCATAAATCTGTTTCCAGATACTTTGTATGTTTAGTGCTGTCATGGATGGGATTTTTCCTGTTACATAGTTGTCAAAGTTACTTTTCCATTGCTAGGACAAGATATCTGAAACCCACAATTTAAAGGACAAAAACTTTAAGTTCAAAATTTATAAAGGTCTTAGTCTATACGTGGCTGGCTCCTAGGCAGGGTGGCATGGCAGAGGGGAATCATAGAAGAGAAACAGTCCATTGCAGCACAGGTGGAAAGCAGTAAGCCTTCCTGTCACTTTTATTCTATCTAGGCTATGTGCCTATTGATTGATCCCAGACCCAGAGTGGACGTTCCTATAATCCACACCCAGAACTATGCTAAAACAGTCAGTGGACTAGCCCAGTAAAACATACCCTGAATCCATTATCACACACCCTAGATCCAGCCATCTCCCAAAACCCTTACCTATGAAGCTTTGGAGGAACATTGAAATATAAACCATAGCAATAGTCTAAATAGATTTTAAAAAATTGTTTCTTCATGTTCATCTCGCATCTGACCACCATTCTGAACTCTATTCTTGTTTCTAAGAGGCCTGGATTTGAATGTTTTGATTTTTCTGTTAAATGAAAGACTACTGGAAAATAACAAATTTATCCATTACATCTATAACTACGCTTTTCTCATTTGTTTCATGACTATTTCATTGCCCAAATATTTGGAACAATAGTCAAAAGCATCATGATATTTTACAATCTTACAGTGTCTGCTTTATAAGAATGGCTTAAATTTAGTGACTCTCAACCTTTGGTATGTGTTAGAATCACCTAGGAGAAGATGCTTTACTGTTGAATCTCAGACATAGTATTTGGCATTTAGAGGAAAATAATATCTACAAGTAAATTTTGAGGTAAATCGATTTACAGTTATTACGTTATTATGTATTATCATCATGCATCTGGTGTGCAGATGTTACTATAATACTGGATTTTTACAAAGTTCCAAGCATTGTACTAAGCAGTTAATGAGAGTCACTTTAATGATAACTCACAGCAACCCTATGAAATGAGAAATTATTATGCCCATTTTACAGGCAGTAATAGAGCAAAAAGATTAATTTACTGAAAGTTTCACAGTCAAAAAAATGGTATACCTGGGGTTTAGACTTTGGTCAGAAGAATCAGGTCACATTACTCATAATCAACATTCTATATGGCTAAGTGTGGTAGTTAAAATCATTTAATAATCTTTACAATATTGGCTTTATTAAATATACTTTTTAGATTTTGATTATTATTAATTCATTATTTATTGGAATTTTTTCCCTTTGTCTTGATGATGCTATTCATTATAGTGACATTACAGTTCTCTAATACTAAGTCACCCATTCGTGGGATGTCTGTCCAATTGTAGAAGATAACTCCTTTAGATGATATTAAGTTTGATTGTTACTGAGTTGTATTTCACTTAATATTTTTTGTATGTATCTAGTATCGCTGATCTACAGGTAAGGAAAGGTGTGTGTAGTTGTACAAACTTTGGGCTTGGGGGTCATTCTTCCTTCGTTAAAAATCAAAATTGCTTTTCATTTTTTCCTGTGCTCTGGAGCAAACCATGTGGCAGTAGAATAATATGATGTCAACACTAAAAGCCTATGGCCTCTGACATGTTTTGTAGATAATTCTTTAATTACTTATATGATTTCTTCCATGATGATTGATTTATGGGAAATCATTTCATATGGGTGAAAAGGGTGTCATTATTGTTTTCTGCTCATTATTGAAAACTTAGGAAACACAAAGTAGAGAGAAGCAGAAAAGCCATCAGCAGCATCCCATACTCAAGATCCACCAATTTTTAAATTTATACTTCATCCAAAATTTTGTGTCTTGCTCTTCTCAATTAAGATCATAGCATAAACGTTTTACTTTTCTTATTATAGTTATGTTAAATTACAGGATAATGTGTTCCTCTTTTAGAGAACTCTGCTTTAGGTTCTGCATACTTGCTTAATGATTATATGCTAACTCAACATATAAATCAATTTTCGTGAAAAACTCTCCTGCTCTGGGATGTTCCCTATCTGAGGGTGCAAGAGAGCCAGGGTAGAAGTCTTTGGCCTCCAGTTTAGCTTGCTTCTATTTTGATACTAAATAACCAGCTGATTACTAATTGTACCATTCAACACTAGGATACAGAAATAATCAGAATGTTGGATGCCTCCACTAATCCAAGGGAATGGAAGAGAGGCCAGCTTGCATGTGCTTTAAAGGAGAAATAGAAATTGCTAGGACAATGGCAAATAGAAAAAGCCGTAGCTGTGACTTCTAAAATGGGAGGTGTATTGGAGGAGTTATAAGTAGTATTGGAACTGCCAAATGTGGAGGACAGCTGATGACTGGTGGGACCAGGAGAGCTATCTTAAGATCAATGCATGATAGCCCCCAGTGGCTAGTGGCCCTGGAATCTCCTAAGTTAACTGTGCCTCACCCCACACTTCAGGTGCTGTCAAATTTGATTTTTTGAAAATTAGATGCTTTTTCAATCCTGATCTCCTCAAACTTTGATGTAGTGAGGTAGGTAATTATTTGCTGTTTCGTTCGCAATACTTGGTTGGTGTCGTATTCTACCTTTCCCTGGTCACAGACCCTAAGACAAAGATCTGCATACATGTACTTGAATAGTGAATTGGACAGTAGGAAGGAGGGTTAGGGAAAGGAAGATAGCTTACCTCAGGAATGGAGCTCAGCCCCAGCCGGGAACTTGGGGAGCCAGTGGAAACATGGTCCTCAGAGTGGTGCTACCTGAAGGGCTGAGGTCTGCATGTATGCACCAGCTCCTGCTGGTCACCAGTCCAGGATTGCTGAGGTACAGTGCTGGTGAGACTCTTGCATGTCTGACCTGCTGGGTGTGTAAGCAGGGGAACTGTGGGTGAGGAGATATGAATGGACATCAGGCCACCATGCACTAAGTCTCAGGGGACATGGACAGGTGCTGGCCACCTCTGCTACAAACAGGTATTTCGTACCCTAGATAGGATCTGATATAACATAATGTGGATGTCTTTAAATGTGCTCTGTACCTATAGGCCTTTGTTCCCTTTGACAAATACCATAGCATTTTGAGAATCATGGAGTCCCACTACTCATCTTGTTTCGACCTCTGTGATTCCATGCCTGCTGCATGTTCTTGCAGCCTCATCTGCATCCTGGGGGTTCATCATACCCTCCCTTTCTCCAAAGGTAGCCCGTCAAATCTCTGGCTGCTCTGTGTTTTAAAATGTACCTTCTATGTAGTCCAAAATAACCTGTTTCCCAGCCATGGTTCTTGACTGCATGCTCAGAAGGCCTGCCTTCTGATTGATGACTGGTTTTCTAGCTGTATGTCAAAATTACCTAGGGAACTTGCAGAGTTTTTCTTCCAATGTGCCTAAATGGGAGTAGGAGCAGAGAATCTATAGAATTATTCCAGGATATTCCTACCAGGCCAGTCCAGCGCTGTGTAGGGCGTAGGGACCTGCTGTCTATGTAGCACTCTGCAACAGTACCAAAGCTTTGGTCCTGAGAGAAGTCCTCCAAGGGAAAACATCTCATTCCTGAGAACATCCCTAATGTGACACTGGTTTGAGTCCCTTCAACATTCTGTCATCTGCCTTGAGTCCAATTATGTCTACTTTCACATGAAAATCTGCCACCAAGAACTGAACTTCATTATGATTTGAGCATGTAAAACTGCAAGAAAGCTACCCTGTCTCCCCTTCTAAGCACTGCAATTTTGTTCACGTGACCTCAGGTTGACATTGACAACACCCTCTAAATCTCCCCTCTCTCTGTGGAAGCTGGTCTTAGCTTTTTTTGACTCAAGGATGGTACTCTACTCTGCTACAGTGATGTTCATTCTAATTCTGACAGCTACCTACCATAGGACACACATTAAGGACAATCAACAGAGTTGGATGATCAGCTAGATATTTGATCAGTCACTTTGGGATGATTAAGCTCTGGATTTGGAACCTACATGAAGCTTCTTGTTATGAAGCATTAAGAAGGTGAGATAATTGGAAGGTAGAGTAGAGATGAGAAATTCAACTTTGGCCCAGTTGAATTTTTGGTGACTTGCAGGAACATCAGGTAGAATTGTCTAGTGGTGACTATGATGGCTGAAATTTACAAAACTTTTGCTTAGTTTATTATTCACAGATTTTATTAATCTGTTTCAGATACAACACAGTGGGAAAAAAATGGCTGCAATATGGCCAAAACATTTTTTAGGTTGCCATTGATTAACTCAATATATTTCTACATTATATCCATTGAAATATTGTGAGAAATCATGTGAAATTTCTAATGAATAGTCAGATGTTTTATTTCTATCTCATTTCCCTGATGTCCTCAGATTAGTAACCAAGTTATAGGGTTAAGGTCTGACTTTAGGGACAAAATATTAGTATATTACATGTTTGTTTGCAATTTGAGCCACTAATTTTTTTCACAATTTAATATTTTTCAGCTTGGTTCAAAGTATTTGCATGTGAGTTACATTCCAAGCCTGGCTTTCTTTAAGGTTTCGTAGGTTGTTTTAAGATATTTGGCAAACCAAACATAGTTTGGATGAATGATGAACTCTTTCTCCAGGAAGAGACTTTTAGGAAACATATGCACACACAAATTAACATTAATTTAGAAAATAAAAGTAAGTCAAAAGAATCTTAACGAATGTACATATTAGCTTTCTTTCGGAATTTAAGTTATGACATGCTTAAAATAAGAGAAAGCATTTTGGTGTTTTATTGCAGAATTGGTCCCTGGGATTAAATTTTCCTTTGACCTGACTTCAAAACAGAGCTAAGCAACAGTATGGGGTTCTCTGAATTTTCTGGATGTATGTGATCACTTCCTTATTATGAATTGCTTTTAAATTATTCCCTTTGCTCCTGTTTACCTCATTATTCTTTGAGCATAAATCTCATCCTCAAATAATTTATGCATAAAGGAATCTGATAGAGGAACAGAGCACGCTCACCAAGTGTCTCCTGCTCATTACAAGTGAATAAATAAACAGGAATACCAAACAATCATTCTCATCAAAAGAATGGGGTGGGTTTTTTTTTCCTAGACAACTCTAATAATTACTGAGGGATTAGGGGAATCTAACCACTGTGAAACTTGGCAGAGGCACACAAAAATCAGCACAATCAAGTATCTGGGACCCAGACTTGATGGCATTATTTTCTACCTTAATAAATCTCTTCATGATTAATCAGAGATGTTAAACTGGTAGGAACCCAGCACTCTGTGGAAGTAGCATATTGGCAGTGGAGTTGGGAGAGTTTTACTGGATGCAGGATGAAGGCAATAGGGCCACTATTTTGTTATAAGACATGATTCAGAGAATTGACATAAATTTTTTGCCTCAGATGATCTGCTAATGAAACCCACCCCCAATTCAGAATGAGAAGGAGAATGAACCTCACTGGCCTATATGAGTGTTGTACATATATTTTTGTCTTTGTAGTATAGAGTACAGCACTAGCCTTCTTGTGGCCACACCTACATACCCTCCCACCCTCCTTGGGTCACTGCAGATTTAGAAGGAGGCAGGATCTTCTGTGTGACTTGAAGATGAACTTGGAAGATGTGATGTGTTCACAGTATCACTTTGTCTCTCTCTCTCTCAAGTGACCGAGAGTCCACCATTGGAAATTTAACCCCAAAGGCCTTCAGCATCTCCTTTGGAAAGGATTCACTTACTAGTTCCCAAGATAAGGATTATATGCTGTTGAACATCAGCTAAAGATGTAGTACAGGGATGGTACTGGAGGGTGGGCCACAGTCATGTTGAGAAAGAGTTATTCCAAATGGCAGTGAACACTGAAAGGCATTTATAAGCCACCATTCACCAGTCTTCCCCCAAAAAGCAAGCCTTTGTTTGGAGACTAAGAAGGCTCTTAAGATTTAACCATGTGCCAAGCAGACTTCCAGGGGCAGGTGCACATTTACACAGTCCGACAAGGCCTTCCTAGCCTGTCGAAGTACCCAGGAACATGCGCATGAATTTTGTCTTCCTCAGCACATTTGGCTGGCAATGCTGAGCCTATAGTTATAAGCACCCCGGCCTCTTTGGTGCCTAAAAGATTGTGCTTGTCCTCTAAGTCTAGTGCAGTGTCAAGGGGGTATTAGAATGCCTAGGCGTGGATCACACATCAGTTGTTGGCTGAACCCAAAGATCTGTTAGAGGACAGAACTAACACCCTGGAAATGTGCCCAGAGACACTTTGCTTCTGGAGCCAAGAAGAAACTTAAGTGATCCATTTTGAACTTATTAATAACTGTCACATTTCTCTTGGAACAATACGAGAGTCAGTTGGGGCAGGTACCATGAGTTCTTGACAAAAGGTCTAGATGTCAAGGAGGTCAAGGACAGTGATGGTGAATCTGTGGCATGTGTGCCATTGAAAGCTTTAGAAGGTTCGCCATCACTAGTCTAGAGCCATGATTTTCAAATAGGCTGCAGGTGGGAACAGCTGAAGGGATGGTCCCAGGGCCTACTACTGGGGAGTCCTACAGAGGAAGAGGGCCTGTATTTTAAAAGCCTTCCCATCTCCCTCATCATCTGCATGATCAGCTATCTATGTGTCAGCCACAAGCCCGTTTCCAAAGCAATACTAATAGCCATGTTTTCTTGATCTGAATTAACTATTTTTTGGAACAGAGTCCATTGGTATTACCAATGAAATAAAGACCCACATCCAAGAGCGGGTCCCTGGACAGCTGGCCCTGAGCTGGGATGTGCATGTAGGGTTTGTGAGCAGAAAGCGCTCCTGGGGGCCAGCTGTGGGAAAGAGAAGGCATAAGAACTGCACAGAGGAAGATGCTGAGCTGTGATGAGTTTCAGGAAAGCTCCAGAGGACCCAATGGGGAGATCTGGACCTGGGCCGGTCCTCTAATGTCATCCTGAATTGGAGCAAGGAACTGGGTCTTCAATCCCTTATGTTGACTGGTCACTCAAAGTGGAGCAAATGTATCCTTTGGCCAGATAGCTGCTTCAGCCAAGCCAACCCCAGGAGGGCTGACAGCTAAGAGCACTTCTGCAAGCAGTCCTAGCACCTTGAGGGAGGTCTTTTATTTACTGGGGTGTGAGAGATTTGGGCAGAAGGGTGCAGTGCCAGTCACAGTGTGTTTCAACTTCAGATGTGATTCACAGGTATCTAGTATTCCCTCTGCACCTGGCTGAACTGGAGACAATTTCAGTTTCCTCTGCCCTCCATTACAGAGAAATGAGGCTGTGGAGTCCAAGGCAGAGTCCAGAGCTGATCCTTTTTACTAAGTGACCCTGAAAGTTATTGCTCAATTATTTGAGTGAGAGAGAACCCAGGTGTGGCACTTGGAAACCCACCGCTGCATTTGTGCAGAGGCAGTCTTTTATGGACCAAGGCTACTGGTGGAGCATGGCAAGGACAATGCCAGTCCTTATTGGGACACACAGGACTCCTTCCCTAGCTACCTGGGCTGAAGGATGCCTCAATGGCTTCGCCTTACCTTTACACCCTGCATGGTGGTCTAGGGTACTTCTGCAGGACTACCTCTCCTTCCCTCCCTCTAGCCTCTCAATGGTAGTTCCACCTCCAGGGCAGTGTAACAACTCTCCAAGCTCTCCTGGCTTTGCCCCATTTTTCCCTCGCAGGTCATTCCCCTAACTAATAAAATGTAGAGCATTCAATGCCTTCTTGACAGTTGCTTTTTTTCCAACCCAGATGAATGGTCAGAGTTTGCCTATTTACTAATGAATGTTTTCTACCTCTGTGACTCCCGCTCTGTGATAGTTAACTCTTGTATCCACCTGAGTAAGAAACGCCCAGCTGATTGGCCTAGCATGGTTATGGGTGTGACTGAAGGAATTTACTGAAGATGAAAGACCCTCCTGAGTGTGAGTGGCACCGACTGACAGGCTGATGGCCTGAATGGAATAGAAAAGGAAAAGATGGAGAGTTTGATTCTGTTTCTTCCAAGTAGCTCCAGTCTTTGTCTTCGCTTTTGACATCTACCTCCTGGCTTCCAACACAGGCTATTCTGCTTCCCGATACAGATTCATGTGGGACATTACAGTGAAATTCAGGCCTTTACATTTTGACTGGCTCCTTCAGCTCTCCAGTGTGCAGACAGCCCTTTCATAGTCATCCACACTTGATATATCTTATATAATATCTGTTTCTGTAGTGAGTACCGCTGAATACACCATTTTAGGTATGCTGGAAATGATGGGTCCTGTGAGGAGGCAGCACTTGAGACTCAGAGCCTCAGAGAAAGCTTGGGATAAGAAATAGCACATGCTAAATAATAACAATGAAATAAAAATTATCATAGCTATAAAGACTAGAAAGAACTTTCCTGTGTTTATCAATCTTCCTTTGTGCTCTATAAGATACAAGAAAAGAGAATAAATAGAGTTTATGGAACGAGCACCAAACATATGCCATGTGTTTGCCTCAAGAAATTTTCATAAAAGCATCAGCTCAGGTAAACAGATGAAGAATCCGAGGAGGGAGAGGCAGTGTAATTAGTCCTAGGTTACATCCTGAGCAAAAGATGAGCCATGTGCAGACTTTCAGGACTTGAAGACCTGTGTCCCGCCCACTTGTTGGGTGTGAAATAAGGGTTGCTACTCCCCGGGCACCTGAAGAGTGAAGACATGAAGCTGCTTTTGCAGCTGAGCAAGCAGCAGGGCTACTTCCTGGTTGTGACCTCCTTTGCCATCTCATTGGTGTCTTTGCACCAAGCTATGGTGAAAACAGATGCCCAGGAGCTCCTAACAGGAGCAGTTGCTCAATGCCCTGATGAGGAGCTGTCAGGGCTGCTGACAGAGCCTGGCAGAGCAAGAGGGAATAGGAGGAGCTACGTCGTGTATGTGTGTGACAGTGGGCCAAGGAACAGACAGTACGACTTTCATCTGGGGGCCACGGTGGAGCTGCACCCTTGCTGCTAACCACAGCATTCTCTGACAGACACCAAACCCTCCTCTTTTGTGACTCACTTTTTCTCAGTGTTTGCCCAGATGCTAATTTGAAAGTGATTCAACAAATTTGAAATGGAAGAAATCTGGGGAGAAATCCACAATCTTAAATATCTCCACAGGATTGGAGGCTTGACATTGCTCAGCGTGCCAAATGACTGACTCAGTCCCATGTAAAGGCAAATGCCCTGGGGAGAGCAGCCCCCAGAGAGCTGAAGGAAGTTTAAATCTTTTTAGTCCATGGAATCTAATTCAAGTAGTCATCAAGGGATTAGAAATGACTTCTATCCTCTTCTTGGAGACAAAGAGTGTTCTATAACCAAAAACATCATGATGTAGGTAGGCACTCCTAAGGAGGGTTTACATTTGCTCTTATTAGAAAAGAACTTTATATCAATGTCTTTCCCATCCTGGAGCCCTTCCAAGTCCTAGCACATCATACCACTGCTGTCTCTAGAGTAAGGAAGATCAATATGCTTTTGAATGCATATCCCTCAATGTGAGAGAAACTCAGCACACATTCCCAGTTTTCTTTCTTTTGCAGAATGGGAGATCAAATCCAGGGTCTTGTACAAGTTAGCGAAGCCCTTTGCCAGAGCTGCACATACCCCAGACCCAATTTTATTTCCCTACTTCTGTATTTATATATAAATGTTTCAATATACTATCATTATTTGATAATATTTAAAGGTATAATATATAATCTCATCAGGATTTATATAGTAGATTTAAATCTATGCTTCAGTCTTTTAGCATGTCCGGTTTTTTTAGCTGGCCTCTTGGTATACCTTGTTATGTCACCATTTTTCATATCGTAAAGGGTTTGTTTATTCTCAGAGTAGAAAAAGTTCAGATGTTGTCTTATTTTTCATTTATACTTCATTAGTACATAATATCTTCTGTGAGACAGTTCTTCATGGGTCTCTTATTTTTCTCCATGTCTGGTAATCAGAGGCTCTGACAGCTTTCATTCTGGACTGTATTTTTAAGAATGCACAATAAAAAGTCTTAAAACACAGATCTGGGCTCCCTTTAGTGTGGAGATCAGACTGGGTTGTATGACAGTGTTATAAAGATGTTTTCTCCTGGGTTACCAGTTGGGCAGCTTTCTGAGCACTCCCATCTGGGTTTCCTTCATGCAGGAGTTTTCATCTATGACATGCACACATGGCTTATGCATCCCTCACTGGAGTGGTACTCAGTGGCCCGTGGACTTGAAGCAGGAGGGGCCAGAGTAAACAGGATCCATGCTGCTTGCATGCTATGAGTCAGAAAGTCCAGCCTCTATGAAAAGTAGTGGAGTATCTGAGACCATCTTGCTGCTAAAAGCATCTTTTATACATTTTACAAAGTAGAATGTAAGTCCTCTGTAGACGTTTGTCCATTTGTTTAGAACTAGGTAATGTTGGCATGTGTGCCTAACTGCACATGCACTAACTCATTTCGGCATGCTGGCATGGAGACCATCTGTGGACACCTGGCCTCACTGTACTGAGCCAACTCCTCCCTCCAGGTGACTTGCTTGCCCACAGGTTATTGAATAGTGTAGCATACAGACTGGGGGGTGGGGCACGAGTTAATCCATAACCAATACAAATAATTTCCTTCAAAAGAAGTCATAATGTCTTCTCCTCCTCACAGTCCTGATAGATGATCTTGGAAGCCCATTAGAAAGGATTGCTTTTGATACTTCAAATAATCAACAACTAGGATCTCACCATATTAAAATGTTTTTGCACATCAAAAGAAATCACCAGCAGAGTGAAAATACAACCCATGGATTGGAAAAAAGATAGTAGACAACTGTACCTCAGACAAAGGGCTTCTATCTAGAATATATAAAGAATTGAAAAAAATCAGGCCCTCCAAATTCAAAGACCCAGTCCAAAAATGGGCATCTGAGATGAATACCCATTTCTCAGATGAAGAAATAAAAATGGCAAATAAATATATGTAAAAACATCCAACATCATTGATCACTTGAGAAATGTAAATTAAAACAACACTCTGATTCCATCTCATAGCAAGAAGAGTGTCTATTATCAAGAAATACCCAAGGGGCTATGGGAAAAAAGGAACCCTTCTCCACTGTTGATGGGTGTGCAGACTGGTGCACCCGCTCTGGACATCAGTGTGGGGATTCCTCAGAAAGCCAGAACTGAAGGTCATATTTAACTCAGCTATTCCTCTTGTGGGTATTTTCCCAGAAGAACTGTAAACATCATACCACAGCGATATATGTGCACTCATGTTTGTAAAGGCACAATTTGTAATAGCCAAATTTTAGAAACAACTGAAATGCCCCTCAACTGAGGAGTGGATAAAAAAAGATGTGACTTTATACAGCGGAGTACTATTTAGCTACAAAGATAAACTTGAGGCTTTTTTAGATAAATGGATGCAATTTCAGGTGCTACTCATAAGTGAAATAAATTGAGACTTACATGTGTAAATATCATATTGTTTCCCTTGTGTAAAAAATGAAAAGAATAAATAAGATCCAAAATGCATAACAGATATTGTGAAAGCAAAAGGGGAAGAAACTGCTCAAAAGAAAAGTGTAACTAGAATGGCAGAAAGGAAAAAAAAACAAGAATACGTGTGTGTATCTATATATATATGTATGACAGAATAAACTGTGCTACTAATGTCTGTTAGTTCATCAAAAAGAACGGTATGTGCTTACATTGTTCAATTTCTCATGTCTTTATGTTGTAATCTGAGCAACTACCTTTAAGTTAATAATACACTATATATTAAATCATCATCAATCTATTGTTTTGAAATTCTGTGTTTTTAAATTTTTTTTTCAAAATAAAAATCAACAAAAAGAAATGATTGCTTCTGAATGTTTCTCCGTTACTGTTAGGAGGACCGTTGCGTTTGTCCCCCATCCCTGAATTCAGCCCTCCAGTGTTGCCTTCCTTGCCCCCCCAGTGCATCTGAGCACCACTGTCACTGCTTTACATGTGGCTTAGATAAACTAAGCAAATGCTCATGTAAACTTTGCACGAAACAAATTGGCCAGCAGCCTCTGACCACAGTCAGTTCTCTGTTACTGCCCATCTACTTCACAGATGGTAAGACTCAGACTGGGATGACAGATGTACTCGGTCCCTGTCTGTCACCAGTTCCTGTGCAGGTATCATCTGCTTGTTAAGAAAACCTCGGCAAAAGCCCTAGTCATCATTAAGTGACTTGCGGTTTTGAACTACACTCGATGAAGCTCTATTTAGTGAATTACTTGTTGTTCTGAAATCATGTTTGAGGAAATTTAAGTATGCTTGTGTGTTTGTGAATACAGAGCTTAGGATTATGTGTCTCAAGGATTTTGGGGAGAGAGGCTGGGTAGGTTTGATATTAAAGAAAGCACAGGTTAGTTTAGAAAACAGAAGGAAAGGTAAAGCTGCCAGGTGACTCTGTCACATTCAGGGACATGCTCCTGTGTGATCAGACACGTACCTGCCTGCAGGACCGAGCAATTGCTGCTCTGGTTCCACAGGAGAGCTGTGACATGTCACCACCCTAATAGAGATGCCCATGAGTCAGGGCGTCAGACCTGAGAACTTCTGAGCACAGTCACACTTTGTGGCTGCTGATGTTGAAAAAGATGGATCATCCTGCCTCCTCCGCTCTGTTCGGACTTCTAAACTCATCATTTCAGTCTGACAGAACACAACATAGTCCTCTGAAGCTTCAGAAAGGAAATCATCTACCCTTTCGGGAGGAGGAAGATGTCTGTGTTTGTATGCTTGGGGAAAGGGGAGACAGGGGAGCAGGCTGCGGAAGTGGGCACATGTGAGATCACACATGTGAGATCAGACATGGCAGTGTGTCTTGCAAGCTGACCATAACACGCGTCACAAGTGCTTCATTTATATTCTGTGGTGAAGAACTAGATGCAGTCTCTCTCGGAGTCACCAAATGTGCAGGACAGGACAGGATAGTGGAAGGGAGGACAAGAGAGAAGCTGAACACAGGGCCAGGCAGCACCAGTAGGTCTTCTGGAATATTCTTACTAGGGAATCTTTGTTGCTTTCTGTCATATCATTTGGATATCCTGTGACATTGCATTCCGTTGTGTGTCTGCTGGTCTCAGAGATGAGTCTGGCTTATGATCACTTACTTTTGATGACAGTGTCACAAATACAGGAACAAGGGACACTGATCTACCTTCTGAGACTCTTTAAAGAGGCTGGGTGCAGATTTCTGGGCTTTTTCTGAAGGAGAAAACAAGTAATGAAGGAAGGTATCGAGATCAATAAATCACCTCACCTGTAATGTGGGGCCGTAGACGTCAACAGTTTCTCTTGACCACTGGTCAGGGAATTTTGAGAATAGTAGATAGTGGTTAGTAATTAGAAATAGTGAAATTTCCTTATTCTGAGAACAAAGTCTTTTCTTATCCCTGATTATACTATATATCAAAATGTCCAAGCTGTGGATTAGAAATAAGCATAATGAGATCATAGACTTGGCATCTAGCCCAACCCCCTCTCTTTACAGAAGTAGAAAGTTACACTCAGAGATAGGAAGACACTTAGCTGAGGTCACGCGGCCTCCCAGAGCCCAAGCCATGCCTGGAATTCCGGGTTCAGTGTGAAGCCCTGGCTTTTCTATTAAACTGCACCATTTCCTTGAAGAATCGGAACTAAGTTTCTAACTTCTCACTTCATACGGGCTTTCCCCATAGCAGGGGAAAGGTAGGTAGCTGAAAAGCTATGGTCTCGAGAGGCAGAGGCAGAGGAGAAACTTCTTGTTGATGTCACCGGCCCAGAGCAGGCTGCCCATGAAGTCATTTCCCCAAAGCTCTGCTGTCTCCATGTTGCTCTTCTGCCTCAATGTCCCTCACAGGCTCTGTAATGGCCTGTAGAACACAATCCTGGTGTTCATATCCACTCCTCTGTTGCGATGAGTCTTACTATGAACACTAAGTGAAGTATTTCTTGCCATTGTGGCGGCCAGATGCTAGATGGAAGGTGACCACATTTTGGAGATGGCTTTGGGGCAAAGACCTAAAAGTGACTTCTGAACCAAAGCACAGAAATAACATTCACTCATGCTGACAAGAAAGTAAAGGCCAAGAAGAGGGTGCTTCCCTAGGAGAGCGGGCTGACACCATACTGGCACCCTTGTGCAGGACCCTGACCTTATGCACATGCTCTCCCCCTGAGCTGTATGCCTGTCCTGAGCATGTGTTTATCACCCACAGAAACTGTGGAATAACATAGGAAGGATCTGTAATAAATGTGTGGCAATTCGTTAGGCAGCACAAGATGACAGATACGCATGTGGAGTAACTCGGAGAGATAACTTCATCCTTCTGGATCATAATCACCTGCTTCAGGACTTTATGCCTGGCCCTGGTATGGGTACCAGCAGCAAGCAAGACAGGCAGTATCCTGTGCCCACAGAGCATTCAAGTCCAGCCTCAGTCCCCAGGGGCTGGGTGTCATCCTGCTGGGTGTACACAGAGTTTCTGGTCTTTCCGTTAAAGGGTTACCTGAAGCACCAGGTAGAGAGCGATTCAAGCCTGAGCCATTCTGGAAGCTTCACATGGGGGAAATCAGATCAAACAGGTGGAGCTTTTGACATAAGCAGATGGAACTTTTGACATAAGCAGATGAATTTATGTCTTTTATTTTTTTCTTTTTAAATTAAAATTTATTTTTAAAATATTTTTTTCTTTTTAAATTATTGTACTTTTAAAATCAAGGCAGATGTGGGTCTCTTTGTAAGAAGTGTGTGACGCGGAAAACCATTCAGTACCCACAGCTGGTCCTCAGTGCCTACAGCCCTGTCCTCCAGACCCACGGCCTGCCCTCAGCACCTGCGGTCTGTCCTCAGACTGCAAACCCTTCCGTTTTTTCCAAGAGAAACATTTCAGACCTCGTTTTAGGGGAAGAGGTCCTATGTGTTGGCCTGGAAAAAGGTGTCGCTGTTAGGGGCCCCTAAGAGCAACGCCTTTTACCTTTGTCCCAGTCCTGCTCAGACTAGAAGGCCACAATGCCAAACTCTAGACCCGTCAGTCCCCTTGTGTCCTTCACTCTCAGCCCCTTCCTCTTGAGGTGACAACACTCCCATTCCCATAGATACCACCAGTGCCCGCACACAGAGGTCCCGGTCCCAGCTTGCTGCCATCTTTCCAGTTCAGTGTGAGAACGGTCATGGCCCTGAAACCCACCCATTCCTCTTCATGGCTCAGTAGAGGCCTCATAAACACATGACCTGGTAGCTTAGAGTGGACAGCACAGCGGGCGTCACCTCGCTTCGCTGAGATGTGCTGTCACAGGCCCTCCTGAGACTGATAAAGATGAGCGGAAACTTGTCTTCAGGAAGGACTTTGAATATTCTAGCACATGGTTGAAAACAGTTAAATGTAAGGAAGATTGTGAATGTTTCCAGGACAGAAATAAATGTCTGAGGTGATGGATATGCAATGATGCTGATTTTATCATTTCATACTATATATATCATACTGGAGAGAGAAAGAGAGAGAGAGAGAGACAGAAACAGAGACAGACAGAGACAGCAATACTTGACTGATTGGGTTTGTAGTCCTAGCTCAGTTACTTACAACTGTGTAACCTTTGGCAAATGAACCTCTCTGGTCTCTGCTTTAAAAACAGGGATGCTCGTGGCCCCATCTCATAGATGCAGTGTCATATGTTTTCAGCCTGGGACATGGCAAACAACTGCTATTAATGTGGCAAAAGGGAAAACAAAAGCAAAGCCAGAGAGTTTTCATTTCCAACCAGGCTTACTCCAACGAAGACAAACCAGGTAAACCAGGGGAGACTTAGACTTTCCCTGCTGGGCTCTGGAGGGGAGAAGCATAGGGCCCTGTCCTTCCCACATCCTCACCTCGGTCCCGCTGAGCTGAGACCCTCTGGTACTACGGACCCCCTCTTCTGTCCTCGCCTCCTCCCATCCTGTGTCTCACTGTCCCACTTCCTCTCCACCACATCTCTCCTCTCCCTGCCCTTGTCCTCAGGGCTTTTTCTAGCATCTGATCTACTAATTTGTGCCAGAATGTTAATCACTCTTGGTTTAAATCAATCGTTCCCAGCCTTTTTTTTTTTTTAATGTCCACACCATACGTGTGAAATATATAATTCCCCAGTGTCCTTCACCATCTGATTTCAGCTCCTCCTGGGAGAGAGGAGGTATAGGCTGAAACAGTGCCCCCATTTGGCCACCTAGAATCATAGCAGCACCCCATGCAGTTACCCAAGATTCAACTACTACAGCAAAACAGAGTCTGTCTGGAGAAAACAATGTTCGAGAACAGAGCTGTGCTTGAACCCTGAAAGACGTGGTTGGTGGGGGTTGGGAGGAGAGGCCTCTGAGGGTTTCTCTGGTCAATGGGTCAGTTGTCCTCTCCACCCGCCTCTAACGTCAATAACTATGATCTCTTGGCCTCATTTCCCTCTCGCTTTCAAATAAAATACTGTATTGGATTGGAACTTCAAGGCCACCGTCTGCTCATAAGTTCCGAACTAGCCTTGGGCAGAGCTCTGAATCTGGGTAAGGATAAATAATACAGAAATTCCTCTGCTTATTCGGGGCAGTGTATTAGCTGTTTAATAGGGGAAGCCTTCTTGACCTGGTTGTCTGGCTAGTGGGAAGATGTCAGGACAGGTTGGGTACGCTGCATACTCCTTTTCATTAGCCAGCCAGGGCAGGTGACACCCAATACCACGATGTTAAGTCTCATCTCAGGAAGTCCTTGATATCCCCAGACCCCCGTCCTCATTGAATGACCCTAAGATGTGAATTTTCCCAGGAAGAAAGAGACTCAGTCTATAGTAAGATCACTGAGAAGTAGCTAGATAGGGAAAGAGGAATGGAAATCACCAGGTCAGACACCATTACAGGTGTTTATTTTTGTCTCCACAAAACCATCTAAGATGGTTAATATTTTAGTATCTAAACAAAGTCTTACATTCAAGTTGGTCTGGTTGTTGTTGCCTTAAGATGGCAACAACAATTTTGCATATGTGTGTGTCTGTGTGCACATGTGTGGGTGCATGTGTATGGATGAATGCATATGTTAAAAATCTGTTAGAGCAGTGTTTCTTAAGCATTGCCACATATTAGAGTCAGGTTGCACCCCAGACCAATGAGATGAAGTTTCCTCAAGCCTTAGTATTTTTTCTTTACCGGATCCAATGTGCTGATAGTGCTAGAGGAAAGAGATCTGGTGAATAAACCAAAACACAAAACAAAACAAAATCAGATTTCAGCTGTGATCAAGACTTATCTCTAAGACCATTTTTGGCTCTAAATTTCTTTGTTGCTTTATGCAAACAAAAATACATCTTCCAAACTTGTCTCTTGCACGTGGCAGTTGCAAAAATTTTGAAAAACAACAACATAGTTCCTGAACTGGAAACTTTGAAGCTTACCACATATACATTCTGAGAATTTCCCAGTTTTCCTATGGGATGGACCTGTGTAATCTCATGCAGACAGGCTTAGAGCTAAATTTGATTTCTCAGAGAAGATACACTGACATGAAAATGCAGAGACTCTAAAAACCAAAAACCAGGTAGAAACCAAAGTCCCCTGCTAAGCACTGAATCTTGCTTGTTGTTTGTGTTGGTGGGAGGTCCCAGGGCTCAATCTTGGCTGCCAGAAGCATCATTAATTTCAATTAGGGGGAAAGTCTTTGGCGTGAATTGCTCCAGTGACAGCCATTTCAGGATGTCCCACGCATGCTTGTGTGTGTGTTTCCCAAGGATACTGCTAATGGAGTTTGAGGTCCTTTCATCTAAACAGACACCTTGTTAAGTCTCCTCACGTCTCCAGGTACCTGTAGCTGCCCTGTTCCCTCTTAATTCATTTTCTGTGCCACATTCAAGAGTATTTGGAATCTCCACAAGAACAAATAAACCTCTGAACTCTGATACACGTGTAATCTGCCAAGGTCTGTCCCCGCACTCCAGACTGTCCCCAAACACTGCTGAAACAACACCAGAAAGTAGCAGTGTTTCCTGTAATCCATTTGCCAAAGACAGTGTACCAGACCAGTCACATTTCCTATTGCAGCAGTGCCCGGCATTTCTCTCCCTCGGTAACTGGGGCAAGGGGTCAAGGGACACTTTGAAGGTGACAGATTTGTTCAAGATGAAATGCAGTCCCTTTAGCTCCTAGGGCTCAGCGCTCACTCTGTGGTTATACCCTTGTTTTCTCCTTTTTGTTTTTGCTTGGTGGACGAGTGAAGAGCTTGCACAGGATGGAAACACAATTGAAAGTTCTTGTAGTAATCAGCCGTGTGACCTTGGGCTTCTGTAGCTCCCTTTGTAAAGATAAAATTTCTCTATATTCCTCTATTCTAATCAGTTGTAACAGGTTGAAATGGGTTATTTCCATTACCATAAGCACCTTCTGGCTCAACTCCTTTCTTGACAGTGAATCTGTGGCCCTGAAGACATGCAGACACCCTTGGGAATACTGGGCAGTAGCTCCAGGCTTGATGGGGGTCTAGGAAAACCAAGAACTTGAGAGATGAGCTCAGTGTGCTACCATCCCCCAGCCCCCCACTCTCCATGTAAACTCTCAGGAACCAAGAACACTGGGGATGCTTCTCCCTCTCATAATTACTTGGGAAGGAATGTCATAGCCTCAAGCGTAATTAACAGCATTTTAATTCATTCTCTCTTTGTAGTCTGTTCGCATACTTGCTGGTGCAGAAATGAGCACAGCATTATGGTGTGTTATCTTTTAAAAACGAGGCCAGCAATGTTATGCTGTGGCCATCCACAGACAAACCCTTGCTCTCAGCTGAATCCCAGGTTGGGGAGAGCTTTCATCTTGTGCTTCCTGAATGCGATATAAAATAAGCATTTAGCTGTGCTTACCTGAGGATCACTCACTCATTTTCTGGCCAGCAGGGAAAGATTCTATGAATAAACCACCCACTGACAAAGTTACACAATGTCTCAGGAGACTTTGTGATGTTGGGCCATGGACTTAGCTGCCTTTCTCCTGGTCACCAGGGCCAGACTAGAACTTCTCCCTGTCTGCCTTGGTAGCTATACTCACCCTGTCTGGCCCCACTTTTAATGAAGGAGAGATAAGCCATGTATTTGCTTTTGGAAAGAGCATAAATTGAAATGGGATAATCTCTCCCTGGTGTATTTTCAGTCCCTCCCAACAGGAAGCATATGGACATTTACAGTATACGGACACAGGTATCCACACACGTGCGCTCACCTTGACTTCATGCAAGCCGCTAATTCTGTTGATCTTTTAATTTCATCCTCAATGGTAATGAGTTATTTCAAACAGAGGCAGTAAAATGTGAAACTGACATTGGTTGAAATTTAGGGCATCCTGCTTTCCTACACATTATTCCTAGCTTCTGAAATATTCATAACCACTTAAAGATGATTTATAGATGTATATCTAGAATGGTACCCTGATAACAAGTGCTTTACATATTTGTATTTCTCAAAATATGGATATGTTTGGTAGCAATTGGAAACAAAAGCACAGTAAAATACTTCTATGTGTTAATTATGTAACATAAATATACATATAATATTTATACACGTATTGGCCAAAGCTCCAGAATGAGAGATACCATGTCAAAAAGCAGTAAACTGTCAGGAATCTATGAATATAAATAGTTTTTAGCAATAGCATATTATCAAGGCATTCTTAACTACATTTGGCATTTTTGGAGCAAGAAAAATGCTGGAGTTTCATTAAACTGCAGTGCAAAGGAAACGGAGAATTTGGATCCTATACGGGGAATGTCCTTGAAATGAATAGATTGCATAGAAATGCTGAAAGGTATGTTTATGCAAAATCAACTCCTTTTGAAAAAAAATTTTCACTTTATTTTTAAGTGCCCAGAAATTAGCAGAAGAAAATGTAGTAAATAATTAAGAGTATGTTTAAATGTCATATACAACATTATTCATGATGAAAGTGAAGTTCATAAAAGATTCATTTGTTTTTTTACTCATGTAAAATAACAAGATCAAATAGAGTGGGGAAACTGTCTCAATTGTATACATTCTTGATTTCTAAGAGAATGATGGTTAGTTATTTACTTCTAAAAAACTGTGTTTTTCTACCCAATAGATGACACATTGGAATTATAAGTGATCCCTATTATGAACCACATGGGTGATATTTTTGCTGTGTATTGGGTGCCAGGATATTACCCCAGGTGCCTCACGTAGGCCAGCCAATCTTTGCTGTTCTCAGAAAAGAAAAATGCATTTCTGGGAAATGCGCCATTTGAAATTCCAATGGTTGCTTATCCCCTTCTGGGGTGATGGTGCCAACTGCTAAGAAAACAGGGCTTCTTGGCTGGCCAGAGGATGTAGCTCTTTCTCTGTGTTGCTACAGGACTAATGATCGACTTGGAGACACTCATTGTCCTAGGAAATGAGTGTATTGTGAGTCTTTTCAAGCTTGGCATTGGAGAGGTGTAATCTGTATTGTGTCTTGTTTGATCCCAGGGAAGGTGCTGATAGCAGTTTTCAAGTCAGTGAGTGCTCAGTCCCAGGAGGCTCATATTCTAAAGAGCTTGAGGTCTAGCTGGCTGTGGAGAGGCTTGAGGGAAGGATTTCTTAAGAAAGAGCAAAAGAAGAGGAGCTGGCTGGGACTTTTGGCTGTGTTTAACACCCAGTCCTCTCTCTTCCCCAACCCATTAAGTAGGGGATGTGTCCCCCTGGCTCTCTCTAGGCCTGCTGAGGTTGATGCTGGAAGTGCACTGTTAGGAGCACCTGCCTTCAGTGTCTGCACAGTGCGCTGAATTAGGTCAGACACAAAGTGGCTTGCTTGTCTCAAAACTACACTCCCTGGTAAGCTTCCGTTGAGCTTCCAGAAGCAGTAGTGCGATCTGAGGGAACCATCTTGAATCCATCCAAGCTAATTTTCATTTGTGAACCAAATGCTTTTCCATATTCTTCTGAATGTGAAGTTTAAAGCCTTTCTCCCTAGAATAACTGAAGAGGAGAGTACAATAGATGGGAAGGGCTGAACTGAAAGGTGCAAGAGCAAGATAGTGACTTAGCAAGAACTGTGGGGACAACAAAGAAGGAGAGCAGCACGGACCAGAGGTCTGCACCAGCCAAGTGACACTGAGACCTGATCCTGAACTCCAGTCAGCGCAGCTGCTGCCATCACGGCTGCCCTTTCCCTCTCCTGTGTTACTCTCTCCACAAAGAATCAACATGAATTTTATCATTACTAATTATGACAGTGTATGCTGTCAACAATCCTCAGACAGATCGTTCAGAGGGAGTCAGATTCTCCTTTTAATAGGTAAGAAAACCATGACTAAAGGAACTGAAGTATCTATGCAAGAGATCGCTATTTAGGGCTGGGGATTTAGCTCAGTGGCATAAGCACCTGCCTTGCAAGCAGGCAGTTGTGAGTTTGATCCCTGGTACCGATAAAAAGGAAAAAGACAAAAAAGAAGAGATTGCTATTTAGGTCACATAGTCAGGATCTGTCTGGACTCAGTCTACAGCTTATCTCCTTCACTGCATCCCTGCCTTAATAGTTGTACAAATAAAACCATCTTTATTCTTGCTTCCTCTGTCCCACACCAGTTGCTGAGGAGCACCACCCCTACACCAGGTCCCCTGATCTGGGTCTTTGTAATTTTAGAGCCTCACTGTCTCCCACTGAATTTACACGGTCTGACACAGGGGCCCATGGCCACCTGTGACTGTTGAGCACTTAGAATGCACAGTGTACTCCATATTAGATGTGCTCCTGCTGAAAAATATAGATTTCAAAGATTTAGAATAATTTAAAGGTTGTCACATATCTTATTAGTACTTTTTATATTGATTCATAGTTAAAAGGATGATATTTTAATTTCACTGGGTTAAAATATATTAAAATGAGGGTTATCTTTGGCTTTCTTTTACCTTTTCAGTGTGACACTTAAATACTTCTACATTGCATACATAGTTCACACTGTGTTGGGCATTTGATTGTGCACTGTCCACAGGGATGGAACCAGTGAGAAGCTGCAGTTTGCTGCAGGAACATTCCTCACTCCAGGGTGCCAAGCCTTCACCCTCTGCCTCAATGTATCACAGTGTTACTGCCTCCCACCGAAAGACTGGAGAACCCTCGAGCACGGCAGAATCTCTGGGATTAGAGTGAACTCACAAGTTACCTGGCCAACACCGGCTAACTGGCACTTTCATGGCTCTATAATGCCACGTTCAGTGTCCAACAATTCAGTGACTCTCGTCCCTCCCTGCCTCACCGGCACAAAACTTTGGGGTAGGGCTTGTGCTCCTTTATAGGGGCAGACTATATTTCTTCCTGCTGCTTAACTCAGGAGTGGCCATGAGACTTTGCTTTGGTCAGTAAAATACACATAGAAATATCTCTGAAGCATTGATAGCCATTGAGGTTCTGGCAGTGTTTATTAACTGCATCATAATGTAAGTAGCTATCCCTGCTATAGCATTGCACAGTTACATTTGAAACCTTTCCGTGACCAAAATTAATACCACTACCCTCCACAGAGCATCTAGTTTAACTCATCCTACAAGAACAGACTTGTGCCCATTGTGCCCAAGATCAGTCTCCTGGAACACACTTCCCACGGAGGACAGAGGGCTCCCACCCCCCTGTCAGCACAAGGGAGATCGCCAGAAGCAGAGAACTGGGAAAGCATGAAGATCCTTGAAGGTCCTTCAGAGAGTTAGAGAAAACTAAGTTGGAGGGAGCAAGGAGACCATGTTCCTTTTAGTGGGAGAGAACTTGGAGTGCTGCGTCCAAGAGGCAGGCTGAGCTCAGAGTCATCCCCAGGGATGGGGAGAGGAAGATGAAGAGGCAAGGAAAGTAGGAAATGCACTCATGGTTGGTTGGCCGGAAGTTGGGTGGCATGGTGGCATGACACAGTCACTTATGGCTAGTGTACCACTGTAGAGACTCTGGCCACAGAAGCCATCCTATAAAGTGCCTGCTATTGAATCTGCCCTTTGTTAAGTAGTAGTTATAAACTGTACTTTTCTCTGGTGAGACCAAAGGACATTAAAAGGAATTAACCCTCAATCTTGTCATGGCAACCAGATGGACAACACTCACTGTGTGTCTGAAGACTCCTTCGAGATCTTGAGAAGTATTCAGTAATGAATGATGTAGGTCCTGACGTTTTAAGGTAGGATCATTTGCTACCAAGATTTTGCCAAGGCTTCCTTGAAGGTTCATTTGAGGTAATTTATAAAAGGGATGTATTCCTTCTTTTGTGTTCTATTTTCTGTTGTGTTTCCTTATCTAATTCCTCCCTTCTCCTCTATTGAAGTCACGGCTGAGAATCAGCACCTTACAAAAGCATGACAACAAGGGAGCACAGAATTCCACAGCCAATTTCATATAAATATTTACAAACCCAAGAAGCAAAAGGTGGAGAGGACACTTATCATGTCCTGTGCAGTCATCAGCATCAGAAAGTCTGCAACAAAAAGTGGCCTGGCCATCACGACAACGTACAATTCTGCCCCTGACAACCAAGGCTGTCCTTTCCCAAGTCACCTTGGAAAGTGTGGGTCTATGTCAAACAAATTTGTTTTCCCTTAGTATCCCATCATCCCATTCCTGGAGCACAACATGGGTTTCTTTTTTAAAAAAAACTTCCTACCTCAAGTGTGTGCCTGTGTGAAGAAAGAAATCTGTAGTTCCGCCCCAGCTCACTATATGCTTTTGACCTTGAGCTTTCCTTTCATCCGCTCTACCTCAGTCCTGTGTGCAGGGACCTGGCTGTGGCTGCCATCCCCTCCGCACTCAGGGTGTCCTTCTCCAGCCTTCACCACTGCGGTTGGGTTCTACTGAGGCCCAGCAGGCCCCGGACTCTTTCCCTTGCAGATGGAACTCCAACCCACACCTCCTCCTGGGCACTACTCTGTTTATCTCATAGCTCGGGTGTGTTGCAGTTTGTGTATAGATTATACGTGTACACACATGATACAGACGCTAATCAAGCAAACATGGGTTTGTAATTCTGTGAGTATACTGGGATCTTGTATTTACACAATCCATTCTGTAGTATATTTCCAAGTTTCTAACCCAATTTAAAGTGTCTCAGTGATCATCGTTTGTTAACGGGAGTTATTCCCCAATTACATTCTGCCTACCTTCAGGGGGGTACAATAAAATAAAGTGCCTACATTTTTGTAAAATTAGGGTTTTTAATTCCCTTGTACCACCTTCAATTAGCCCATTTTCTGTCTTTATTCTTTATAGGCTTTTAAACTCTGATCATGTAGATCCTGAATGGGAGATTTTGAAAAAGTACTTAGGACTCTTCTCCTGAGCTGTTACGGTGGTAGATTTTATGTGCCCACTAAGCCTGCTCCCATATTCTATTAAAATGCTTTTTAAAAAATACATAAAAAGATAGAAACTGGTGATAGTATTATCAACTAAGTCTGCCACGATTGGGGAATCTACATTGAATGGTTGGTGGAAAAGGATTGAAAGTGCGTTGTAGGGATACACATCATGAACCACGTCCCATTCTGTGACTAGGAGCCACTCATTGCCTTGGAGGGCAGCATTCAGCTCCACTGTCTAGGATTAACCAGCACCATGCCCTGCGAGAGAGCGAGGGCCACTTGCTTCACCAGTCTTCTGATCCCAGCATTCTACCCACATCATCAGGTTTTGCTTGCATGTGTTCAGTCTCTGTAACTCAAATCTCGCAATTCACCATAAAGTGATGGCTCTTATCTGTCTCAGGAAAAATAGCTCAGATAGGAGAAAAGACAGAAGGAGATTTATGCACAGTATGTGTGATTTCAAACTGTGACTGATCTCCATGTCATGTCAAAAAAGCAAATACCAGATCAAGGCTCAGCCCAGCAGAGCCAGATGAGAGCAAAGCTGTCCATGGGATACTGAGCGAGGGCACTGCAGCATATCATGTGGAGGAAGAGGGTCCCCAAGTGGGCAGTGGAGGTCTAGGAGGTCTAAGGACATCCACTTTTCTTCACCAAGAGAGTGATGCTGGAGAATGTTTTAGTCTTTAAGGGTGCATGAAGAATACATTCAGAATACATGCAGAAGAATACAGTACAGAAGTACTGTAAGAAAATAAGGGAGGCAGGAAGCAAGAGGAAGAAGAAGAAAGGGAGAGGTGGGAGTATACGTATATATGTATATTACAATAGGAGAAGATGGGGCTGGGGATTTAGCTCAGCGGCATAAGTGCCTGCCTTGCAAGCAGGCAGTCGTGAGTTCGATCCCTGGTACCGATAAAAAACGAAAAAGACAAAAAAAAAAAAAAAAAATAGGAGAAGACATAGATATCTGGATGTAGATCTATGCTTAAACATATAGTAAGTATAAAATAAAGAGATACTTTTTCTAATGACTTGCAGGAGATTACCCTTAAAGATGATGAACATTTAAAAACCCTGTAATACATTTTTCTCTTGTTTTCCTCAAAAAAAAAAAAAAAATACAGAGAGTATGGCTTCCACAAAACAAGAGCAGACTGTTCTAACACAAAATAAAAAGACTGTCCCTGGACCAGGTTCCCCAGAGAGAAGATGAGGACCTCAGCTTGCATCATCACAGGACAAGTATTTCAGAACACAGTAGTGGAGAGACACAGGAAGATTTATCAGACTAAGTTAGAAAGTAAGAGAGAACAGGGAAGGACTTGAGCTTGAGGAGCTGAAGGAAACACAGCTATCATGGAGAGGGTTGTACTGGCCCGTTCATGAAAAAATGAAACCAGCCTTATGGGTGAGCTGACATTGGTCATGTCTGCCTGGTCACTGTCTCAGTCGTGGAGTGGAAGATGGCCCTGGGAGAAGTCCTTATTAGCTTGAGGGTGCAATTTGGTCTCCATGAGATGATTATTTCCACTTGGGGCATCTCAAGGTTCTGTAGCTCTGCTGGAATCCAAGGTGACTATAGGTGTAGAGTGACTGCTGGAGATTTCTGGGGGCCCATTGGACTTGAATGTCTCTGCAAGTCTCTAATCCTGGTGTCTTCAGTTTGAAGGGAATGAGAAAGATTTTGTAACTTCAGGGCTAATCAACCTTGTTTTGCCAACTGTTGAAGAGACACTCTATAAATGATTCACAGTCTATATGCAGAGCTGTGCAAGGACCTGATCCACAGTTTTTAAGCTGATAAATGAAAGTTGGGCTGTGTTCTGCTCTGTTACCCAGCACATAAATGTTGATGGTCAGTATGACCATTGTGATGGTCAGCACTGGACACTTGTCAGCTTAAATGAAGAGTCACTTTTTAAAGCTAAAAACTGCTTTTAAGTCTTACAGAAGAAAACACACAATCTTTGCATTCAATTAATAATGTTAACAGCTTGGAAACTGTTTCTCCTGTCTCTGACTATCAAGATGAGGGCAAGTATGCCAAAGGAGCTAATCAAAACAAGAAATGGCTACAAAGAAATCCAAATGTATCAATCCTCATGTGGGTAGGATAGAGTCTGGTAGGAGAACAGGTTCTCAGCATGTGCAAAGGCCCTAAGTTCGGTTCTGCAACTGAAGTCACCAAAGCACAACTCTAATACTGCTAAGATACTGAGTCAGTGCTGTAAAGACACATGTAAATTTTAAAGCACTCAGAAAATATGTAGATGCCAGGGATATAGCACAGTAGCACAGGGGCACAGTGCCTGCCTGGAAATTATGAGTCATGAGTTCAATTCCCAGTACAAAAAAAAAGAAAGAAAGAAAATAAAGAAAACATGTAAAAAGAAAGGGAAAATCAGGGAGTAAGAGGTTATTCAGCAGAAGATCAGAACATCAGTGAAATAAAAATGTTGCTTGTAAATCAACTTTACCTTCAATTCTTACTGCAAACAAAACAAAACAAAAAATACCACCAGGAACAATAGAGAATTACCTACAAAGTATTAAAAAAGTAAAGCTGATAATAAATTTTAAGTCCAAAACTCTATTTATGTGTCCAGAACAGATATTTCTAAAGATGTCTCTACAAATAAATATAACAGTTATGTCAAAATTAGAAACTCAGGAATTTGGAGCTTAAAGGATCAAATGATGGTGCTAGGCATGGAACCCACTTAGAGATTAAGGAAAGGACAAGTGCTTTCAGTATGAGTCCATGTTTTTTTGAAATTGTCAAACAAGTTCTCACTTCTGCTTCTGATCTCCTGTGTCAGACTCCTTGAGAGATGGAGCCTGGATACGTGTGTTTTTCAAGAGTACTCAAAGGAGTATGTTATGGTTGGTCCATTGTGTCAACTGGAGCAGTTTAGAAGTTTACCTGAGCGACACAGTGGGGAGCCAGGGTTCTTACTAGGTAAATATGCTCTTCCTGTGCAAGAGGACAGAGAAGTGTGTGAGTGCGCCCCTCTGGGTGGGAGGTGACCTGTGTACAGTGTAAGGGAGGAAGAAAGGCTTGCTCCTGTCCCGTTTTGCTCTGGCTGCTTTTGCTGGCTGCTCTCTTGAAGTATTGCCCCTCAGCCACACCACCCTGCCTTGGAGCCAGCTGATTATGGACGGAAACCTCCCTCCACAAACAGTGAGCTAAATAAATCTCTCCTTCCCTAATTTTGGGTGTCAGGTGTTTTGTCACAGCAACAAAAGAAAAGTAACCAAGACAGAGTGCCACATGTAGCCAAGTCTGAGGATCATTATAATAAGGGAACAGTATCTTTTCTTAAATTTGCCTCCTTGCTCAGTGGTAAAATGTGCTTTTTATTTATTTACTAGGTATTTTTGTTTCTTTTGTGAATGATCTGCTTGTGGTTTTGATAATGTTGTATGTGTATGTCCATTTTTTCTGTTTTGAAAAGGGTGGTAAGCATACTCATCATTAATGCTGGAATAGTTCCAGTTTCCTCAGTTTGTTTTTATAGTTATGGATTTTAGATATGTTAGGCTCTCTGGGTCCCCATCATACACACTCAGCTCTTGGTCTCACACCATTCACCCAGTGCTGATTGAGAAAAAATTTTAAACCCTTGATGGAGGATCGCCTGGTCATTTTCTCTTTGGTTTCTTCTTTGAGTTCATGTTGAGAAGTACTTTTTCCAAGAAAAAGACATTTTTAAATAATTTGATCTATGTTTCTTCTAGTTTTCTGGATTGACTTTTCATCTTTTACTTGTTAATTCATCTTGGCAATTGGTGCATTAGTATCCTTTTCATTTTTCAGATGATAACATGAAAGTTCAGAAATGATTGTAGAAAATTGGCTCAAGGTCAGGTCTTCAGAGTCTCATTTGATTAATTTCCAACAACCTC
Organism: Cavia porcellus; assembly: GCF_034190915.1. NCBI lineage: Eukaryota > Metazoa > Chordata > Mammalia > Rodentia > Caviidae > Cavia > Cavia porcellus. The sequence goes on along the minus strand of NW_026947521.1, from coordinate 2,442,319 downwards.
AGGATGTGAATTTGATTTTCAACCTGTTAGCCTCATGCCAATCTGCCGCCCTAGAAACTGGGCTATGGCCTGGCACAGGTGAAGAGAGAAGAGCAGTCATGCCCAGTGCCCCACCTCTATGTAGCACCTGAGGAAAGCTCTGTCTGACCACGACAGCCCATGGATCAAGTGAGGCGACCATTGTCCCGTCCACACTTCAGCAGTGCTTTTCCACCAGGGACCTGTGGAACTCTTAATATTTTGCTTCTAATTATGTCTCTACATACCTTAGCTTTTCAAGAAACTATAAGGCTCGTGGTACTCATTCAAAATATGAACACAGTCATTTCCATATGCAGTGGGTACCAGACAAATCACTCTCAGTGGCATGAATTGAACATTTTATTCTAGTACTTGTTCTACCCTATTAAATAATAATAATCATTATTACTATTTTGAACTTTCAGAAATGCACCTGGTTCAATGCTGAGAAATGCTGGGAAACGGTTTCCTTGAAAGATAAGTGGGCTGAGTGATAGCACAAGTTTGCTTCTACTTTTCCCAGCAGCTCTTTGGTGACTTTGAAAAGTGGGTGTTCACCAGTGCCTTTGGCCTCTGATTGACTCAATATTAAATGTGTTGATTTATCAATAAAGAGGTTTACAGAAGGACCATGGAGGGATTTGTGTACATTGTCTGAAAATGGAATTTAAGATTCTAGTCCATAAATCGCCATTTGGTGAATTGGATTTTCATTAAGGAAAAGGAAATTGATGCCAACATACAGCCTTAATTAACACTGGCTCTGGCAATTTTTCTTTCTTACCTTAAAACAGAGAAAGAGAGGTAACTAAATAGGTGGTGTTTTATAGGCATCTACATTATTGTTTGATTGCTTATTCATAAGAATATACTGTTCTTTACAGGTAAACATAGTCTACATGCTGCTTTTATTTTTCTGTGTGAGGAAACAAAGTACATTTTCTTATTAGACAACTAATTAATTAAATTAGTAAAATATAATCTAGCATACCACGAGCACTATGGCAATTCCATATGCACAATCTGCAAATCATTCATTCATTGATCACACACAGTGGATGCATAGGTAAGTAAGGTCTTCTATGAGACATACATGGCACATAAGGATGCGGACAGGTATTCCCGAAGAAATCTCAAGCTAAGGAGGAACCCTGACGAGTAAGATGTGATATGATAAATGCTGTAAGAGAAGATGTGTAAAGAACTAAGACAGAACAGAGAAGAGAGAGGCCAGTCTGTGTTGGGGAAGTCAGAGAAGGCTTCACAGAGAAGAGAATGTTTCAGTTAAGTCTTCATGAATAAAAGGAAATTGACCAGTGTGAGTCAGGCTTGCAAGGAAGAGTAAGTGATGTGTTCCACAGAGACCTGAAAGGACAACGATATTTGGAGAATCGTCAGTCTGGCTTTAGAGTATGGTGGCCTTAGAGAGGGCAAACAAAAAAGGCTGAAGAAGTGGCTTGAGACATAGGGCAAAGTTAGAAAACTTTGTCTGTGAAAGAAAAGAAATACCTCTGGCCTCAGAGAGTCCATGAAAACAGTCGGAGACAGTGTATGAATGAGTGTGTATGACTGTGTTCCAATAAAACTGTATGTACAAAAAGAGTTTTTGGCCTGTGGGGAGCAGTTTGCCAACCCATAGTCTGGAGTGGGAAGGGTCTTTCAGGGTTGGAATGTAAACCTACCTTGTGACATCTTTAATTAAGCATGGTGCAATCCTCTTGGTTTCTAGCAGCTTTACTGCTGCTTTATTGTGGAGGCAAAGTGAAAGTAGATAGAGATGGACGTTAGCCTCTGCCCACTCGGGCGGTATCTGAATGCCAAGGGACGGAGGAGCGGAGAGGGAAGCTGAGTCAGGCGTTTGGGACGGTTCCACGGTGGGGTGTTCTGGGACGGGGTAGAAAGGTGGAGGAGAGCTGAGCTGATCTTACTCTGACATCACTTCATGTGTCTTAACACAGATGCAATTGAATCTTTCTTTCTTGACAACCCAGCTATCCTGTTTTTGTTTTTTTCTTCGGTCTTACTTTGAAGATGAAACCAGAAGAACCGACCCTCAAGGTCTGCATCTAAGGCAGGAGGTAACTGGCCGAAGACCTCAGTCTCCTCCTGTCGATGTCCGCTCCCGGCCGGCAGGAAGGACACACGACAAAGTCTGGTAGTGGACAACCTTTTCTTTTTATTTTCCTTCTCTGTACAGCCTGCCCTGGGTTCTCCCAGCTGAAGCCTCCTTTGGTCCGCTCCCCGCGGCTCCTTTTGTGCTTCAGCCTGCCCCAAAGCCTCTACCGGTCCGCTCTCCGCGGCTCCTTTTGGGCTTCTACTTCCGGGCTTCTATCTGGCTTCTTCTTCCGCCCAGGGGTGGCACCGGTATATATACGGGTACAGTGTCCAATCATGTTAAAGTAAGCAAGGCAAGCTGATTGGCTAACATCATCAGTTGCCAGGCAGACTATATTGTTGAGCGGGTTGTTTACGCGGTAAGCAGGAAACTAACATATTCGATGGGAGGGGTAATCTACCTCAGGCCTCACTCTTTACTACAGGCCTCACGTCCGCCAAGTGAGGCGACCGGGCTCGGGGCTGCGGCTCCCAACATCTCCCCCTTTTTTATTTTTTATGAATGTGCGCATCGTAGCCCTTCCTGGACTGGGTGCAGAGGCTTATGCCCTATGCGTAGGCCCACCGTAGGTCCTTGGCTTAGACCCTGGTCGGCCGTCCCATGGTCTGCCAAGGCCCTGAGGCCCTCGTCCTTTTTCTAGGGCCAGGCACAAACTGGACGGAACCTGGATGCACACAAGCTTGCATTCATTTCCTCTCCGTAAAGAAATCCCCTCAGAGAGAAATTTAGACCTGGGCAGCATCTAACAGTCCAGCGGCTTACGTGCAGGATGGGGTAGGGCCTGGCTTAGGTCGAGTCATGCTGGGGAGGCACGCTCTTACCCGTCATTGACTCATCTACCCTGCTATATCATAATTTTTTAGAGGAGGAGTGTGGGAAGCTCACCGTCCCTAGACTCGGTCGTAGGCTAGGCGAGCGAGCCATGCATATGCCTGAGGATCTTCTTGTCCATTTCGGGCTACCGCTATTTCTATTCATCTTGTTGGTTGGTCTGTGATGGATCTCCAGTAGGGCAGGTCTGATCTTCAGTCGAGGGCTTTGTTGCCCGTGTCAGTCTCTCCGGTATCCACAGTGGTTCTCGTCCCGGTTCCTGTGGGAAAACACAAACCGCGCCTCGGTTCCAGCTGACCACTGGATCCGGGCCCATCCATTGTCCTGTCAGGACATCTTTCCACTTCACCCACCCTTTATGGTTGGGGGAAGGGTTGCAGTGCTCCACAGCTGGGGAGCGATTATCATTATTTAAATTTAAAAAATTGTGTGTGAATAGTGCCATGGATAATCGTGCCTTTGGGGCCAGGCCTTGGCCTACTCCCCCTTTTTGTTTTTGTAAAATTTCTTTGAGGCTTCTATGAGCCCTCTCAATGATTCCTTGACCTTGGGGATTGTATGGGATACCATGTTTTAATTGAACCTCCATCATTTTGCAGAACTCATTGAAGGCTTTGCCTATATAGGCTGGTCCATTATCAGTTTTTAATATTTTTGGTTTGCCCCATGCGGCCCAAGCCGCCAGGCAATGATTGATCACATTAGACACTTTTTCACCTGTTTCTGCTGTTGTAAATATGACGTGAGAACAGGTGTCTGTGGAAACATGAACATATTTAAGAGTCCCAAACTCCTGTATATGTGTGATGTCCATCTGCCAAACATCACCAGGGATCAAACCTCGAGGGTTTACTCCCATCGGTATGGCAGGTTTGTATGTGGCACAGGAGTCACATAGTCGCACGATATCTCGTGCATCTGCTCTAGAAACATGGAAATGGTTTGCTAGTGTCCTGGCATTAACATGAAATTTATCATGGAAGGCACGGGCTCGCTCGATTGGTGTTAGTAAGGTAAAAATCCATAACGGGCGAGTGGCAGTGTCAGCAGCCGCATTCCCCTGTGCCATAGGCCCTGGCAGGGATGTATGTGCTCTTATGTGGGTGGTGAAGACCTTATGGTGCCTGTTCTGAAGCAATGTCTGGATAGACAGGAACAGTCCAGCCACTGTGGAAGTGGATCTAATTAAACCGGCAGTCTCAAGCATTTGCATAGCATTGACCACATACCTAGAATCGGAGACAATGTTAATGTGTCCTAATCTAAGTTGTGTACTGACTATTTTTGACAAGGCTAATAGCTTCTCCTTAGGCAGGGGCCACTGAGGTACCCAAACCGGATCATTTGATCTCCAGGTGATTTTGATCGAAGTGGGTAGGAGAGCTTCTTCAGCGGCCCCTAAGAAAAACCCAATCCTTGCCTACCTTTTTTGTTCTCTACTGGTATTGGGGATGTCCGACCCTGTAGGGCATTGCCCAAGCCTTTGCCGGGGGTATATCCCTGGTTCCTGAGTATATCCTTAGCCTGGGGGGAGCAGTTTGACGTAAGCGTGACATCCATCTGAGTGAGGATGTCCCTTCCCCATAGAGACACTGGCAACTGCAACACAAACGGTTGGAAATGGCCCTGATGACCCTCCTCATCGCACCAGAGCAGGGTTGAAGCACTAACCTGAGGAGCTGACACCATCCCCAGGCCCTGCAGCGTGTTATCTGCAGTGTTGGTGGGCCAGTTGGAAGGCCAATCCTTTCTGGAGATAATGGAACGGTCAGCTCCTGTGTCTAGGAGCCCTGTTATATTCTTGCCATTGACCTTAAGTGAGAGCATGGGCCTTTTATCAAGTGTCATATGGAGTCCCTCAAAGACTTCCCCTGAGGAACCGAAACCTTGACTTTCTCTAATTTTCTGCTTTGAGGGAAATCTCTTGTGGAGACTGGGGAGCAGCAAGAGCTGCGCTATCTTGTCTCCTTTATTAATTACCATAGTACCCACAAGAGATTGAACCATAATTTTAATATGTCCTGTGTAGTCTGAGTCTATGACCCCCGGGACTACTGTGAGACCCCGAAGGGCCGTGGAGGATCTCCCGATCACCAGACCCACGGAATTTTCGGGTAACGGTCCCTTAAAGGTGGTTTCAACCACTTGAACACCCATATCAGGCACTAATATAAGTCCTGAGGCGACACTGAGGTCCACACCTGCTGACCCAGGGGTGGCCCTTGTTGAAGGCTGCCACCCTGAGCTGTCCTGTCTCTGGGGCGGGGGCCCGCCTTCGAAGGGGGCCCCCTCTGGCCGTTTTTTGGCTCTCTAGCATCTTGTCCACAAATACGGTTGCCCTGAGCATCAAAGACCGACCTACACTCCTCAGCTTTGTGTGATCCCTTCTTGCATCGCCCACAAACATATGGTTCTTCATTCCTAGGACGAGGCCTAGCATCTGCATTGTTTGGGCAGTGACGTTTAATGTGTCCTGGCTCCCCGCAGGCAAAACACCCTTTAGCCTTACATTCCCCTTCTAACCCGCGAGGTCCCCTCTGCTGTACAGCCGCGGCCAGGAGAGCAGCCACTCCCGAGTTGGAGAGCGGCCCCCCTATCTCTCTGCATATCCTAATCCAGGCATTGAGGTCCTTGTTCTTATGAGGAGCTATCGCTGCCTTGCACTCCTTTGTACATTGCTCAAAAATCAGCTGTCTTACCAGCGGTTGAGCCACTCCCGGATCAGAAAATATCTTATCGGCAGCATCTTGCATTCGGGCCACAAAGTCAACAAATGGCTCTGTGGTACCCTGAATTATTTTTGAAAGACACAAGGAGGCTGTTCCAGCACCACTTACTTGCTTCCAGGCGCGGAGTCCTATGGCATTGATTTGCTCATAGACAGCGCCGGGGAACTGGGTCTGGTCATCAGCGTGCCGACCTTCTCCCATAAGCATTTCCTTGTTCCACCCCCGGTTTCCTCGATTGGCGTTTTTCTCAGCCTGCTCGGCAGAGAACTCTGCATACCAGGCTCGCCAATCCAGGTAACTGCCCGAGGGCAGACAGGCCTTTGCCAGCTGAATCCAGTCCGCGGGGGTGAGGGGCCCAGAAGACAGATTCTCCAGCATGGCAATGGTGTAAGGCGCAGTCGGCCCAAAGGTTGTAACTGCATTTTTAAGTTCTCTAATCTGCTTTATCTCAAAAGGCTCCCATACATTGCGTCCCTGGCCCATAGCTACTTGTACAGGAAATATCTCGTAGGGGCCACTATCTATCCCAGGTGGATGTACCTCATGAGACAAGCGTCCCCCCTGCCAAAGCCGCCTGTAAAAATACCGACCTGCCGGCGGCGGAGCATAAGACAGCGGCCGTGATTGGGCGGAAAATGGGGGCCCGTGCATCACTTCCTGTTCTGGCGAAGAGGAAGGGAGCTCCCGGGCGGCCGCCCCGCGGCGAGGGATCGCCTCCGGAAACGGCCCCCAAGGTGGGGCGGAAGGCTTCGCCTCCCTCTCGCGCCGGGGAGCGCTCAGGAGCTCTCTACTCCTCCGCAGACCAGGTTGAGCAGAGCGCAATTCGCGGGGCAACGCTGGAAAAGAACCCTGCGACTCCTTATTGAGCGATTTAGGCTCCTGACAGCTGGTCTCTTTGGCCTCCTTGCCATTCAACTTTCCCTCGTCCTCGGAGTCAGACGACTCCGAGGCTAGAGCCCCGTCCTCCTCCTTAGCATCCTTGTTCCCCTTGACAGACACCTCTCGGGAGCTCCCTGACTGGGCCTGCTCAGATACCCTGCGTACTTTTGTAAGCTCTTGAGAGCTTTCTCCACAACCACCCTCGCTCTTAGTGTTGCTACCTAACATGTTTCCCATCTTTTAATATGTTACTCACCGCGTGAGGCCCAAGGAATCCGCCACTTACGCGTGAGCCTGAGGGGAGTCTAAAAGCCCTGTAGGTGCGCGCCACCCAGAGCCCAGGCTTATCCCCAACTCACCTGTCTCGCAGCTCTGTACTGGAGCGTTGTTCACTTCCACGTCGCGGGGGTGATCAGTCCCCGGGCGGGCCTCCAAATGTCGATGTCCGCTCCCGGCCGGCAGGAAGGACACACGACAAAGTCTGGTAGTGGACAACCTTTTCTTTTTATTTTCCTTCTCCGTACAGCCTGCCCTGGGTTCTCCCAGCTGAAGCCTCCTCTGGTCCGCTCCCCGCGGCTCCTTTTGTGCTTCAGTCTGCCCCAAAGCCTCTACCGGTCCGCTCTCCGCGGCTCCTTTTGGGCTTCTACTTCCGGGCTTCTATCTGGCTTCTTCTTCCGCCCAGGGGTGGCACCGGTATATATACGGGTACAGTGTCCAATCATGTTAAAGTAAGCAAGGCAAGCTGATTGGCTAACATCATCAGTTGCCAGGCAGACTATATTGTTGAGCGGGTTGTTCACGCGGTAAGCAGGAAACTAACATATTCGATGGGAGGGGTAATCTACCTCAGGCCTCACTCTTTACTACAGGCCTCACGTCCGCCAAGTGAGGCGACCGGGCTCGGGGCTGCGGCTCCCAACATCCTCCCACTGATCAAGCCCTAAGTTAGAAAATTCTCGTCATTGGCATGAGACGAGACCGGCCTTTTCAGACATCTGCTGCTCAGCGCCCTTTGTAAGTCCCTGCCATGAAATCTATTGTTTTTGGAAAAATCCTTGAGGATCTTGGAATCTAAAGATAGGAAATAAGAACAAGATATTTTTTTCTCTAGTTTTGTTTTACATTCTTTGTTTAGATTTTAAATGTTCCAAATGATTGTATTTTGACTATCAGATGTCCAGAGTATGCTGGAACTTAAAAATAAATCACCACCATGACTCAGAATTGAAATTACCATGTCTAACTTTCTTAGTAATCTGTCTGTCCCTGGGTACCTGGCCCGTCACCATCTGTTTAAGCGCTGTGATTTACTCTTCATCCTCCTCTGCTCTTCTGCCTCCACTCTTGCTGTGAGAGACAGGATTCAGCTCTTATAGATGGCACAGTTTTGTTCACCATTAATGCTTGGACTTAGACTTATAGACACAGATCAGGGCAGAGCATTTCCAAAGCATTGGAAAGAGACATGAAAGAACAGAGAAGCTTAACTTTGTGTGGTCAACGTCTTCAAAGGTGATTGACCATCTGAAGGCATTTCTTGTGACTATGTCATGGTTTTTGCTGGCCTCTGCATTGGTCTCCTCTCTGTCTAGGTTCCATGGTACATGTCTCACTTCACAGAATGGTTGAGAACCCAAGACTTGGGAGGTGTCATCAACCAAGCTTTACAGAGGCTGAGTACATTATGCTTCATTGACTTGTGTGCTCTTCCTGAGAATGTAGGGGTCACCTTGCAGCTCCAGAATAGGTTATCATTGCTGAATCCTAGGATTCTAGGCGAATATAGGTATAATTTCTACTCAGAGATTTTCCTGGTGAAGCTGTCTGCACCTCAATAAAGAAATTGCAGCTCATGTGTTTATATATGAAAACTGTTTTCCTCACTGGGCCTAGAAGTAACCCAAGTGTTTTCTCCCAGGGACTTAATTAAAATGGAAAGAAAATTCAGAATTAAAGAAACTGCAAACACATAATACATTGATTTTTTTTCGGTGGTTTCATTTCACTAAAAGTTTGTATGTTAGCAAGACTTTTAGAACCATGTACTAAAAATATTTTTATAAGGAGCCATATGTAATGAAAGCACAAAATGAACAGGGATGAGAAATAAGTTCTTGGTTTTATCACTACAAGAAACTCTGTGTTATAGCCAAGCAAATAATATCTTATTTATAAAATAGTGATGTTGAACTAGATGGCTAATATCCCCAATCAACTCTGAAAATATTATATTTGTTGTGTTTATAATTGCAATAACACTTATACTCAGGTAACTGCACACACTAAATGTGTAGCTAAAGTTTTCTAAAACTAATCCTGATTGAGGAATTCAACGCTACGCTGCAAAGTTATTGTGAAATTTTTCTGCCTTATGCTGTAGTGATTCCTAAAAGATAGAGCTCAAGTTCAGATGGATTGGCTACTGTTGTTAGCTGCTCTGAAGGATTACATCATCCTTCCTTTTCTGTTCTGAACATGGAAAAGCCATGTACCATTCCAATAAGCAGAGTACCAAAGCAAGATTCTGTGTTCCTCGTGGGGTGGGGCTAGGACACTTGCATGTTAATCACCTTTTGTTTTTTTCTGTGATTCTTGTAATTCACAAACGAGCCCCCAGAGCCCCCAATCTCGAGTCCAAAAATGGGGCAAGACAAGTTTTTTTTAAAAAAGCAGCACTGATTTATTTTATGCTGGGTCCAGTGACACAGTGCAGTTGGAGTTTGCAAAAGCTGTGTGTCTTGGGCTGGGGATTTATCTCAGCGGCATAAGCACCTGCCTTGCAAGCAGGCAGTCGTGAGTTCAATCCCTGGTACCGATAAAAATGAAAAAGACAAAAAAAAAAAAAAAAAAAAGCTGTGTGTCTCCCTCAAAACTTTCCAGGCTTTTTGTAGAAAGCACAGGTTACAAATATGGGCCTGGATCAGGAAATCTACTAAGGAATGAGGAAGACCTTTGTTTCCCTTAGCAGAGGACAGAGAAGTCTAGCAGTAATTAACAATCCTTTGTCAACTCATTCCAGCACTCAATTTTAGACAACATCTGTTATTTGTAGAGGGGGGCAATGGTTAACATATCAATTATGTCAGGTTCCCAGGGATTTACAATTCTTTACAGAGGGGAACATTGATTAACATATCAATTAGGTCACCCAGGAAAAAAAAAAAGACGCATACAGAACAGTATGGCAGGAACTTTGGTCATATAACTTAGGCATAACACAAACATAACAAAGCTCTTTTTGCTAGTGTACAGCAGTAATCCTTTCTGAATCCCATCTTAAGTGGACAGAGTCCAAACCTTTGAGGCAGGAGCTCAGAATCTGCATTCTGAACAGAATTGCCAGATGAGTTTTGTGCAAACTGTTGTTTGAGAACCAATAGCTCTGTTGTGAAGGGCTGGAGCTCCTTGATTGGAGGATTTGCCATCAACTGGACTCATCATAAAATTGCTGACTAATGAAACCTAGATCATAGGGTTGGGAGGCACCAGGTGCCTGGGAAAGAGAAAATGTTCAGTATGTGATAGTTATTCATGTCATGCTTACCCAATTCTCCATTCTATAAATGAAGGAAGAACTCTGTTTTGTGTCAAAAATCTGTACCAGTCAAAATATCATTTGCACGCATCTTTTATGTCCCTTCCTTCGTGGCTCTGTGGTTAGAATGTGGGGAATTCTGTATTAGGCTAATCATTTCCTTTTTCTCTCTCTACTTCCTCATCTGAAAATAAAACGAATGGGTTGGACCATACCTTGGGTCTGTTCCAATTCTGGAGTTGAAAGACAGCATATAACCCAGTACTATGGAATCCCAGTGTTTAAGAGCAGAAGGAATTTAGAGATCAGATTCTGTGACATTATGTGACATAGGATCTCAGTGAAGGCTGGTAACACAGAAAGTAAGAACAACTCAAGAATATGGGAAAATCCAGTTCCTTACATCAGCCAACTCCTTTCTCCCGTGTGCTCCGGTGATTTTGTGACTGGCTGACTAGAGCTGGGTATATTCACTATTAGGCAGTGGTGACTGGGAACATTCTTGTCTGAGTTGTAACTTAGCTGGGGAACCTGACGCAAAATGTATTTGATGTCTTGGGTGGGTCTAGCTTGCGAAGGATTGAGATGTGATTTCTTATGCAAGTGGTTTAATGAAGAATTGCTCTCTGTTCAAACTCACAAGGAAGCACATCCATCAGGAGAGGGCAGGGGAGGCAGCCAGACAAAGTGGGCCATTGTAACCTCGGCCCCTCCCTCCCAGGCTGTGGCCAGCCAGCCACATCTTATTCTTGGCCTTAGATCTCACCTCAAAATATATTTCTCCTAGGTTTTTGATACTTAAAAAAAAGTCACGACATTTTCCTTGCATTGTTAGTTTTCTAAGAACTTTATCATATAGTTATTCTACATTTTATAGGTGGCTTTTCTGTTAAGGTAGTTATTTGCTAATGGAGATTAATAGTTGCTATTCTGTTAAGCCACCTTTGCATTTCAAAGGTAATTCCTTATGTGTAGTTTGGTGCTCTCCCTATATACAGGAATACATACACACACACACACACATATGTACATATATAATTATATTCAGGATTCTTATATTTTGTATCATTTTATTTGATATACATGTAACTATTTTTATAAATTAATTTAACCTATGTGCTCTGGGGGTTGTATTCAGGTCATAAAACGAGTTCCCAACTTTCTCCTTTTTTTCTATTATTTAGAACAGTTTTTATTTTTTATGATGTTGGGGAATTATCCATGTGTTCCTTTCCTGAGGCTACTATAGCCAATTCCTCCAAACTCCTTGGTCTAAAACAATCCAAGTTTACAGTGCTGCAGGCCAAACAGGCCACATGAAGGTGTCAGCAGGGCCTGCGCCCTCCAGAGGCCCTGGGGTCCTGCTTCCTGGGGCTCACGCAGCCTCTATGTCCCTGGTGACATCGCCTGGCCTCTTTGTGCTGCTTTTCTGTAGATGTCATGGCATGGAGCCTGCCTGCCTTCTCTCCCCTCTCCCTCAGGCATCAGCACTGAGATTTAACCTTGTAGCCTTCATAATTTGTCTACCCAAATCCTTGAGTTCTGTCCTTACTTCATAATCACGATTGCTCATCTCATTCATTGTCAGTCCCCAGGTAGAAGATAATTTCTTTAAGAGCAAACTTTTACCTATTTAGATAACTACTGAATCCTCAGTGCTTGAGTCAGTCAAGAGAGGTTTGTTGAGTGAATAAACCAACCAAAATTTGTTTGAGATGTGTTAGTCTCTGTCTTTGTTTTGTTCTCTGTTTCATTAATTTTTACCATTTATTATTTGCCCTTCTTTTCTCTGCATTTCAGTGTTTTTCTTATTCCATTTCTTATTCAACGTCTTGAACTGAATACTTAGGGTCACTAAAATTTTTTTCTAATATAAGCACTGAGGATACGCCTTTGCAGGGTGCATTGTCCAGAAGTTGTACTTCTCCTAAAGTGTTTTTTGGGAGGGCTTTCACTGTTTTTCAGTCGTAGATGTTTTGTTGTTTCTTTTGCCAATTAATTATGGCGCAAGACAGAGGTTATTTTTAAAGCTCTTAAAGGGGAACAGCTATTCTTTTGTTACTGATTTACAATTCTATTGCACTTTGGTAGAAATATATTCTCCACTTAACATAACCTCAGTGAAATTTGTTAAGATTTACCCTGTGGTCTAGGAACATGTAACTTTTTATTAGTAAGCTGTGTGCTTCTATACTATGGAAATGGTGGATTCGTTTTGCTTTACTTCTGTCTTCCTCCTGATGGTGAGAGGTCATTCTCCTCACAATATTTGTATTTCAGGTTTTAAGGCTATTTTTGCTTTTCCCATAAACTTGTTTCCTTAATAATATGGTCACTGAATTGCAGTTTATCAAAATCTATTCACTCTAGTGAAAAAATTTTGCAATATACATGAGATTTAAATTGTAATGGCTGTTCGTCATCAGGCAGTAAGGTCAGTGACATTAAACATTGCTTCAAAATGTCTAACTTATAGATCAGAAAAAAGTACCTTAATATTGTTTCAAAATATATTCCAAAATACCCAAAATGTTTTCCTTTACTGTGATGATTGAAAAAACTTTATAAACATTATTTTCTCTTGATGATAAAAATCAAGGAAGTGAAAATAACAAAATTTGTTGTCACTATATATACATAGTGCTGTAAATCTTAAATGCTATTTTGTGTGTTTTAAAATGTTATCCTTCAAAATAAAATGTTATTTTCTTTTTTCTAAGAGAAAGATATTTTCATGGTGAAATGAGAGTTTTTAATCTAAAAGAATATTATCTTCAGTTTCAAAAATATTTTTAATGAATCTAGTCAATCAGAATTAAATGTCAACACCGTAAACATCAGTCCTGTCACCGTACTTACTATCCCAAAATGTGTACATTTTAAAATATATATAAAATAAATGATGATATATCAGATAGAAAAGGCAAGCCTTAGCTGACACACACAAAAATAAGTTCCAGTCTTCTATTACACAGTGAGGTGACTATGGTTAACAGTAATATATATTTAATACCAGGGGTTGTGGTGCACACGTAATCCCAGCACTGGGGAGGCTGAGGCAAGAGGATTGCTGTGAGTGTAGGATCAACATGGGCTACCAAGTGAGTTCATGGTCAAACTGCATAGTGAAACCCTATCTCAAAAAGACCAAAAAAATTTTTTAAAAACCCAAAACATAATAATGTATATTCCAAATTGGCTTAAAGGAGCACTGAATTTCTTCAGCAAAAAGAAATGATGAATTTCTAATGTGAAAAATGCAATAATTACCTGGCTTGATCATTACACAAAGCATGATACATCAGAATGTCACATTATATCCCTAAATGTGTATAACTGCATGTCAATCAAAAATAAAACTAAGTACAGTTTACTGAAGCCAAAAGTAAATTTAAATATGCCATATAAGAAGGACATAAATCAGTGTTTGTAACTTGAGCCACCGTGGCCTTCAGGTAATACTAAAGAGTGAGCTCTTAGGCCTATCCTCTCCCCTCATAAAAGACCTCACTGGAAAATCATCAGCCTTGAAAACTGAGATCAAAAGCAGCAGCCTGACCAGCCTGTCCTTCTCTTACCTCCCCGTCAGAGCAGCCCAGAGCAGAACAGTGACAGCAGTGAGGCAGGGATGGGCTTTTTGGGTTGGCGTTTTTCATCCCTAGTTCATAGGCTGCTTATTTTCCAGGAGACTATTTCAGGTACACCATAACTGTCTTACTCTAGCTATTCTCTAACATTCATCAAAGCATGGTTTTGAAAAACATTACGCCTAGGATTCAAACTTGGGACGTCATTTTCCCACGCAGCTGAGCCTTCCTGTCCTCTGCCGTCCAGCCTCCAGCTCCTGGTGAGGGACTGCTGAGCAGAGCCACGGGGTGGGAGGGGGAGCCTGTGGGAGCTCTGGCCCACTAATGTCTTTGTTCCTGGCCCTGTTGTGGCACCCTCACCTCTGCTGTTTTCTCCCATAGCCAGAGCTTGTTAGGAATCCATGGGAACACACTGGCTCAGGACAGCACCGGAGACCAGGAACAGGGTCACCCTGCCGCCCAGGTGCAGCCTGTGCTCTGCTCCTTGCCTGTCACCCTCTCTGAGTTTTCAATGTCCTGTCAAAGCAAAGAAGCCTGATCTTGGAGCACACTCCTGCACAGTACCTGGACCAAATGCTTTGGACCCCTCTGGTGACTCTTGGAGCTGTAATTCCCTCCCTGTAAGTTTACCTCTATCAGCTTTTGTGCTCAGGCCCTGATTGCCAGGCTCCTGAGAGTCAGATTTCATCAAAGCAGCCTGCTGCACTTGATTCTTGTCCCTCTCCAAATGGGACCAGCCCATTCCCGCTTCAGTCAAACCCTGGAATATTTCTATCATTTTTGGAACTTTTGGGAATGGAGTATTTGCTCCTTCAAACAAGCTCAAATTTGAGGACAGATCAGGAAAGCAATATTTTTCATTTCTGCATCTTCCTGGGACCAGTGCCTGACACAAAATATCTCTTGACAAGGCATTAGCTGTGAGTAACAGAAACCCAGACTGAGGTTGGCGGCCTTAACACGGGTTTGCTTTTCTCAGATAAGCAGTCCCGGGTAGACATCTGTCTGTGTTGGTTCAGCTGCCCTGCCACACCACTGGGGACCAGGCTTTTGCTCTTCCACTCCCCACAGCGTGTTGAATTTTTGTCCTCATCCTCACTGACCACGTCTGAGTCCTTTATTGTGGGGCAGCATGCTGGCCCCAGCCCACCCTGGTCACCTTCTTCACACTGCAAGATGCTCCAGCCTGTCTCCCTGCTTGCTCTGTGCCATCTCTTCCAATCCATTCTCCATGTAAGAGCCAAGACAATCTTTTTAAAAATGAAACCAGACACTATTTTTCTGTTATTTACAATACTTTAGTGTCTTCCTAGTAGATTTAGAAGAAAATCTGGACATTGGTATGTGGATTCTCCTCATCAGTCATTAGCTATCATCCATTCTTCTTCATTATTTTTATGTGCGTTGTACTCTTGCTCCTCTGAAGCACCCCATTTGCTCTCACCCTGGGCCTGTTGTACCTGCTGCTGCTCCTCACAGAGCCATCCCTGGCCCTGTGAAATAACAAGGAGCCCCCTCCCTCTGCTGGTATCCACCCACTGTGCTGGATTCTCCAACTCCATGGCTGCTCCTGATTCTCACTTCGTGCTTTATGTTTGGGTCTTCTGGGAACTGCTGTTTACATACCAGTTCTTATTTCAGAGATCTGAATTTGACTGGCTGTAGTGGTCCCTAAGCATTGATAGAATTTGCCAAGTGCCCGCCTCCCCCCGCCATCTTCGGGGTTACATGGTGCACTCAGGACTGAGAGCTCTGGGGCTGTGTGGTTATAGGTAAGGAGCATGAACAATGATTTTGCATAATCCCATAATACTGCCTGGTTTTTGTGTCTAGTAACCTGATGGAGGGAATTAGGATGATCTCATTCCTGGGATATGTTCCCTGAAGAAAATAGTGGGTATTCGTGTTACATCAAACCTTACAGGAAAGAATGATTTTCTTGCTAGAAGAGAATGATCTAATTGAGAGGAACTGTGTTGGTTCTGTGTGTGTCCCTGTAGTGAGCCTGGGGTCTCAGCTTGCCTGGCCTTCTGTACCCCTCTTCCAGTTGCTAGGAGTTGTCAGTCAGGTTGGGGAGACGGGCTGCAGAGCAGAGATCTCCAAGGCTCTCTGTGAGTGCAGAGCCTGCCCGAGGAGTCTGGGAGATGAGAAGGCATGGGTCAGAGGCTGACAGATGGTCTTTCTGCCATGCAGTCTGCAGGCAGATGGCTTTGACAGTTTGGACAAGGCTGCAACTTTGGGCTGCTGAGGCGGAGCTCTGAAAGATGCTTCGAGAAGTGGCAGGTGACACACCTCTCTCTGGTGCTGAGCAGATCCAGCCTGCAGATGCATGGGAGGTGGGAGGAGGAGGAGGAGGAGTAGCAGAAGGATGAGAAAGCAAGAGCTGCTTGCTCTGTGAAGGAAGGCCTTTCCCTCACCTTCCCCTCGCCCACTGCAGAGGCCAGGCCGCAAGTGTTCTTTGTAGGGGCAATGTTTGTAGAAGCCCCAGCATGGGCCTGGCCAGTGGTAAATGCTCCTAACATGTTAGCAACCACTTGTGTAATTGGATGCTGGGAAGATAGAAGCCCAAATCATGGCTTCGCTGTTAAAACATTTACTATTTTTACTACACAGGACACCAGTCTCAGTCCTTTCCTACCATATTCTCTGATTTTAATTTCTGCCAGACTCAGTTTCTAATGAGAACCAGGAGGTCAGTGAGGTATAATGAGGATAGAGAGGATGGAAAAGGAGGAGGAGGAGAACAAAAGAGGAACAAAAGGAGGAGGTGGGGGGGGAGACTTGGTGGTGGAAGAGAAGGAAACGGTAGAGGAGGAGGAGGAAGCTAAGTAGAAAGAGGTGGCGGAGGAGGAGGCAGAGGAAGACTAGTCTCCTTTGTGCTTCCTTGTAGCAGGAGAACAGACCTACCACTCAGCTCTCTGCAGCAAGAGCTGTCTCCTCCAGGGGTCCAGAGGCAGGCTTTTCTGCCTCTCCCACTTTGGTCTACAGGCACCTGGGAACAGTCCCTGCAGTCAGCGCCATTGTCCTCTTGTCCCTATGCAGCTCTTGGCACATGCCTACTGTAGACATTTAATTAACATAAAACACTCTGTAACACTATTAAGACAGAGCTAGATTGGGGAATTGGCAACTCCCCAATCCTGTGCAGCCAAATTCCCGGACACAGGTATGTCCTTCAGCTTGCTCATGGTGACTGGAGACATGGAAGTCTGTCCTGGTCCAGATCCCTCACCTCTGAAGCTTCCCCCATCAGTGTCCTCTGAGATCTGTGTTCCAACCCAGTGCCTCATGCATCAGAGTCCCCTTTGTGCTCCTTGCTTGGGTCCATTTGTCTTTTCTTTCCACCCCATGTCCCAGCTTTTCAGCTTTCCCCTTCCTGTGACCAGAGCCTGACATCGCCTTGGGGACCTCCATACCTTATCTAACTTGCATGTCACACCTGTTCTTCAGTTTAAGGGCTCATCTGTGTTTTAGGTCATGCCATATGGAAAACAGGAATGTGTGTGTTCACAGACACATGTGTGAGTGAATCGAGCGCTGTCTCTGTTGTGTGTCCAGCTGCTAAGAATGCAGGCTGCATGAGTCGCAGGACAGACTTAGTGGTTGGTGAAAAGTCCTTAATGCAACACAAGGACATGTGCATAGTGCTCTGGAAGGAGGGACAGGGACTGCCTGTCCGGCCAGGGAACAGGGACATGGAGCATCACAAGGTAGTGAAGTACTCTGAAAGCAGTGATTCTACCGAGTGTCCCTACCCATCACACCCAGCGCTTTCTTTGCTTCAGCTGCAAGTTCTGGGCTTTGCAAACACAGGGGGCTCAATGACTAGAACTGTCAGGAGCTACTTCCAGGGGCTGCACCTTCTTTCGCCTGGCCTATGTCTAAGATGTCAATTGGAGGTATTCTTTAAATTGTTACTGTCTAAGACACGAATGTTCTGTAAAGGGGAAGTGCATTAACTCAGAAGATACAATCTCTTTAGGTTAATTTTTGAGATATGATCCATATATATGGTGAATATTTAAATGAAAGATCTTATTATAGTCAAAGACACATTGCCATGAATCTTCCTCAAAATACTCCTCACTTTGAATACATCCCAACTATCCTGGCACTTTCCAAAGCAGTTCTGGAAGTCTTCTCTCATGAGGGTCTCCACAAGGTATGATGTAAATTGCAGGGAATGTAGCCCTGTGGCTCATAACACCATTGCTGTGTGTTCTCGTCCATATTACCCACAAGGTCTGGGACTGTGTGACTTCTGAATCTTCTCCAAAGTCAAAATGACAATGTAAATGCTTTAAGCAATTCAGAACATGAAGGCAGCCACAGGGACCCAAGTAAAGGCAATCAGAAAAGAAGACTTCATGATGCTTCAGAAAGTGGCAAGAACTACTAGATAAGCAAAAAGGAGTATATTGAGGGGAATAAATGATAATGTGTTCCTTTACTCTAATACATGTTTTAGAATTTAAGCATTCACCATGTTTTCTGGTCATACTCAAATCCAACGTTTCTTCTTCTGTTTCTCTTTGGTTGTTTTTATTCCTAAAGAAACCAATAAAAGCCAGATGGATGACAGAGATGTATACAAAGAGTTGTTTGGGTTAAGTTTGTTTGTGGGTAAGTTTTCTTTTTTCTATAGTTCAGCTGAGAAAATGATATAACTGTCTAGAAGTTATTTGATTGGAAAACCAGTGCCTGTAATGGGAGTGGGAGTAGCGGGTAAGGAAGGAAACACAGCAAATGGAAGCAGAAAATCTGGACTGGAAATAGCCTTGCCTGTGACCTGACAGAGGAGCGACGTGGCTGTGAGCCCTGGAAGAGCACCTGGGTTGAGGTCCTTGTCTCCCCTCTTACTGCTTTCCACCTGTCTCAGTGCTTTGATGCCTCTTCTCCAGTGCCTGTATTCCAGGTTTGTTTTGCAGCTCAAATCCTACATTGTTATATGAATGCCCACAAGTTGGCTAGATAAGTGTGTTTCGTATGTCACCTGGATTTTATTCAAAATGTGGGTTGTGGACCATCCTCCTGGGAAGTTTGTGAGAATGCAGATTTTGAGGCCCTGCCCCTAGAACTAATAAATCCAAATCTATATTTTAACAGGATCTCGAGTGACTTCTTTGCACATTAAAATTTGAAAAGCCCTAGTCTAGACCACTGGTTCTCTAGTGTGCTGCATATTAGTATCACTTAGGGAGCATTAAAGAATATGAAAGGTTGAAGCTCTCCCAGAGATTCCCACGTAACTGGTGTGGGGACATTATAATAATCTCCCTTGGAGAGTTTTATGTGAAACAGATCTTGAACAGCATGGTTCTCCACTAAGCTGTCTTTGCAGAGTGGCCGTTATGCCTGGATATTTCCCATCCATCTGGTTGTAAAATTCAAAACTCTCACTCGCTTTGGTAATAGCATTGATGTCAAGTTGGTGCAAAGACTGGTCCATTGTTCTCTCCCTCAGTTTGTTAACTTGTCACCAACACCTAACATTAAGGCTCCTAGGACCAGTGACAGCTGTTGGGCTATACACTAAGTCACACCAGTGTAGACTACTGCCTTAGTTACTTTTTATTGCTAGGACAAATTACCTGACACCTACAAGGAGCAAAGGTTTTTTGTTTAATTTATAATTTGTAGATGTTTCAGCCCAGAGTTAGCTGGTTCCAAGGCAGGGTAGCATGGCACAGAGACATGGCAGAAGAGAAATAGTCCATGGCAGGATAGGTAGGAGGCAGCAAGCAGTGAGCCTTTCTGTTATTTTCTTTTCTTTTCCTTTCCTTTCCTTTCTTTTTTTTTTTCCACCCAGCCAATAGAAAGTGTGAGCCTTCCTATTATCCACGTCCAAACCCATGTTAAACCAATCAGTGGGCTAATCCATTATTACACACCCATTCTCCAGCCACTTTCAGAAACTACCTATGAATGCACAAGGCTTTGAGGAGACATCTAGATATAAACTGTAACAGCCATACTGCACTGCAGTCAGAAAACAGCCTCACCTCCACCTCATGTCCTCTGGCCTCTCTTCCTCAGGTCACAGGTTTGAGCAAACACTATTTTATTAAACACACACAGCACTTACTTTGTGCTGGACTCCATTCTAAGTCTTTAAGCTGTGCATGCCTGGGCTGTAGTTTGTACGTCTCGCTGCTGGGTGACTCTGCACCACCAGCATGTATGACTGTCTCATCACATGGCATGGGACTGTCCAATCATGGACTGTAAGCCACCGGATGGGACAGTCATGCATACACCACTGGTGGTTCAAGCCAGGGGAATATGTTAAAAGGTTCATTAATATCTCAAGCAGAATTTCCATTACTCCTTCCCCTTTGATAGGAGCAGAGGCAGATGCACTAAACATCTAAATAAGAGTTGCATTGCTGGTGAGTGGCAGCGGCACAGCTGTTCCCAGGTCATCCAGCTCCTGACTGGTTTTAAGCTGCCTTACCTGCAGGAACTTCTGGGAGGAAGGACTAACAGCTCCCAGGACAGCACTTCCTCAGCCGTTGTCCTTCCCCTGAGCCCTCAGCTGTGCCTCCATCCGGCCCTGTCCTCTATCCCTTACCCTCTTCCTGCTGCATCTGTCCAGCCCTCACATCCATCCTGCACCCCTGTGGTCATGTGCAATCACTCCTCCCACGCATCCTCCCCATTACCAGGATGATCTTTCTGAAATGCAAAGCCATGTCAAGTGCTCTACATCCACTGGCCTGTGGTGAAGCTCGCGTCCAGGCCTCTCCCCGGTGCCTGTGCTTGGAGCTCTACCCTGCAGCCTGCTTCTTGCCTCTTCCCATGCACTCACTCCAGCTATACAGAGCCACCCAGGTGGTGACTGCCTCAGCTGCTCCTCCCTCAGGACCTCTGTGATGGCTGTTCCCTGCGGGCAGGCTTCTGTCTAAAGCCAGCTCATCTGTCAACCTTGGCTCGAGTGCAGCCCCCTTAGGAAAACTTCTTTCATTACAGCCTATACTCCTGCGGCTTTCACCCCTCATTATGGGTCTCCCTAGCATCTGAGCGTGCTGTCTTGGGTTTCTGACTCCTGGGCATCATCTCTCTGGAGTATGAGCCCCTTGCAGTGATGACTGTGCCTTAGTCAACTTTATATGCCACAGACTGCAGTATACATCTGCGGTCAGAGCTGGCATGGAATTCATCTGGAATGAACGCGTGTGTCTGTGGAGAAACGTGCCACCCTTCGATGACTCAGGTGATGCCCCGGATCATTCCCTTTCCTTCCTCCCTCTGACCCCAGCATGCTTTGTCTCTCTGCCTCTGAACAGAAGCCTGTGCTCTTCCTCTAGCTTTGTTGGCTTGGGGACTCAGCCCCTTCTTCTGTTGGGCAACCAGCACGGAGCTGTGGTCTAGCTTTCTCTTATTGCTTCCTTGCTCTGCATGCCCTGGAGAGAATATTAAATGTGTACACAAAATACATGCTAAAATATTCATGAATATGTTGAGAATTTTTTGCTTAAGCCCCCTTTGTCTGAAAATAGAATCGAGGAGACAGACAAACATGGGATATGAAAGCATGGAGAGAAATATACAATAAGCAATTAGTTGCAACTGATCACCTTGCAGAAGGTTGTCTAAAAATCAGTCCTAAACCATACTCCTGGGACATTAAAGGAGGGCCACCCTCCCTTTTTTATGACTGCCTCATTCATGACACCTCATTGGTGGCCTGTCACAGTCTTGTTCTTGCTAGCATCTGACCCATGATTCTTGAGATTGCTGTGCCAGCCTGGATGCTGGCGAGCCCTCAGGTCAGGCATCTGGGAAGTGAGCCTGGCCTAGTGCTCTCGGGTAGCCCGAGATAGGAAAAGGCAGCCTTGCTTGGAGAGTGGGCTTCTGTCCTTACAGACCTCCCACGTACACTCTCCTTCCTGCGACTCCCCGTGGCAATGCCCAATTGTTTCACCCCGCCTGTTTAGCAAGCCTTGTGCACTGGTATCTCAGGATTCTAACTTTCTGTACCATGTTGGTCAGTTTTGCTGCTCCATCCCTCTTCCCTTGTTCCTTTTCTTTCCCTCGTCTGATCCATTCTTTCTTCCTCCTCTCCCTCCTTTTTATCCTCTCTTCTTTCCCTTTTTTCTCCTTCCTTTCCTTATGTCCTTCCTCCTTCCTTCCTTTATATTCTCCTTTCTTCTTCGTTCCCTCCTTTTTTTCTCTATCCATACTTTTCACTCTCCTTTTTTACTTTCCTTAGAAAAAAGGTTAGCTTGGTCCAGCTTCAAAGGCCTGGGGCAGTTTTTGTATTGAGGTGTGACATGGCCCTTGCAATGGGAAGCAAACAGCAGAGCCCTGGAAGGAGGCTCAGTGGCCTCCGTATGAGCCTGTGTTCAGCATAGCCTTTCACTATCCTTAGCACTTGGCCAGTTTTCAGTCAAAGTTGCCATCTTTCTCTGTGGCTGGTCTCAATCTGGGGGGAAGAGGCTTGGAGCCAGCAGAGTCCTCTCCCCTGAAATCGGGTGTAGATGTGGGTACAGTTCCAACCATGCCCAGCCTGGCTGTGTTCTCAGCGGGGGGAAGCCAGTGGGTGGTAAGGGTCCATGAACAGGATGTAGGAGGGGTCAGAAGAAGAATCTAAGCATCCTGATCCTGAGAAGATGAAGGCAAGGTCCTAGGCAGACTCTGAGATGCAGTAGAAGCCTTCTGAGCAGGCTGTTGTCTAGCAAAATGTGTTTTTCAGTGCCACCATATTTGTAATAGTTTCCAGGTGTGACCCTGGGGAACAATAGCTCCAGCTTAAAGGGAGACAAGTTTGGATCAGGACATTTAAGTGATGGTTTGTCAGAGTTTGCATTTTAGGCCCACCACCCTAACTTCCTGATCCATTGCTTTAAAAATATTGATTTCAGCCAGTTAGATAAAGTCTCCAAGATCTGGTACACTATCAATTACATCAAATCAGTAATGAGTAATAAGTCAGCTCAGTATGAACAGAAATAAAAACAAGACCAAAAAATCACAGTGCCTTGTGTGTACTGTTAGATGATCTACGTGAACCATGTATGTTAGATTGTTTTCCTTTATGTCCAAAATGTCAAGGACAGGACCTTTGTCCCAGTGGCAGATACCGTGTTTTTCCCACAATATCTGTGCAAACTTCATGATTGTCAGTAGGCAACCCAGATAGCAGCTGCTAACCCATGCAACTGGGCCAAGAGAGAGACTACATTTGCCTCCAAAGTCTGCCATTTAAATGCGTGCGGGGCTCCCAAGCTGCCTTCTGAACTTATCTCTAAGCCTTCCAAGTATTGTTGGCACCATGGAATGGAGGATCTCCTTCATCAGATGTTCAGAGGCTGAGAATCCTGAGAAAAGACCTTGTACTCTGCAGCCCAGTGGCAAAGACAGAACTGACTGAGTGGTGTCACACCTTACTGCGGTGTGGGGTAGAGAGAGCTTTCCAAGTGCTTCCTGGAGAAGGCAGTATCTGAGCTGAATCTTGCAGGGCAAATGAAAGTGGCCCAAGTGAATAAGACAGTAGGGCATTGTGAAGGTCAGTGACACTTACAGCAGAGGGTTCGGGAGGCAGGAACACAGTGTGCACATGTATGCTAGGGACCAACAGGAGAATCATGTTGCGGGAGTGTGAAATGCATAGTGAGGAATGAAGTTAAAAGGACTGCAGAAAGCCTTACATCTTGTGTTACGGAGCAAGTGATTTCAGCCATAGATGATGGACAGCCACCCAAGGATGCTGACCACAGAGGAGGACATGGGAGCTGGAAAACGACTGGAAGAGGAGAATGAGTTAGGAGAAGTTGTTGCTGTTGGGATGTGGGAAGTCTGACAACTATTAGGAGAAAAAGGAGGGTTTGACAGAAGGTCAGAAACAAGCCTGGAGAATGGAGGTGGCAGTGTGTGTCCAAGTCCCAAGCTCCTGCCTCCTAAGGGTGGTCATGATAAGAGCACCACGAGCAGAACCAAGCTCTAAGGACAAACCTTTCCAAATTTGTAAATGGCGACCCTTACACTTAAAGCACCTGAATGCGAGACTGGCTGTTCTCATGTGGAAACTCAGAAGCCTAGGGAGAGATTCTTGCTCCATATGACACAGGACATCAGGAGTGTGTTCAAATTCTGTGGTCAGTAATCTGTCAGCGATGGGCCCTGTGTCCACAGAGCACCTGAGATATACAATTTACTTCTGAAGCAGTTTTTGTGTTAATTTTTCTGTTGAGACAAGTTCACCAAGTCTATGTACATGATATTTTAAAGCAAAAGAAAGAAATCAAAAAAGGAAGGAAGGAAATTGAACCTGAAATTGCTACAGGAGGAGGAGGAGGGAGAGGGAGAGGGGGAGGAGGAGGAGGAGGAGGAGGAGGAGGAGAAGGAGAAGGAGGAGGATGCTCCCACCCCTCTTCCCAGTCAAGTGTGGTGCAGTCCACTCCCCACCAAGGTCTCATTTGATGTCAGGTACCTGCTGCTGCCAAGTATTCCTGATACAATAGAGCAGAAAGCATGGGTCCTGAGAGGGGAGATGGGCATGGCAGTCCTGCCTGTATCCCTCCGAGTTACGTGACCCTGAGTCCCTGCCTCACCTCTCGGGATCGCTGCAAGCTCATGCTAAACTGTAGCTGTATCTTGCCTGAGATAACACTTGCAGATGGGCTTGCCAGAGTAGACATCCTGAGGCAGCCAGGCTGTAAGACTGTTAGCAGAGGTCCATCTGCACTTACATTGTAGGGACTTGGACACACAGCAGAAGAGTTCTCAAAGTCGTGGTCTTTATAGGGTCCTCATATGACTCCTGCGTTGGCCTTCTGGGCTTCATATTCTGCTAAGTCATTTCCAAGTTCCATGCCTGCCAAGAGGTGCCAGGGAGTGCAACTTGCTCCCCAGCTCTCTGTGAGTGTGATCCGCACTTCTCAGGTACGGCTGGGCTGGCGGGACTGTTCTAATATTTGGTGTGATGTTGCCTTCTGTTATCACCACCTTGCCCTCCCCTTCCCCAGCTGTGAGAATGGGAGAGGTGTTATGTGGTTCATAGGACGGGGCTGTGTTTGAGGGTTGGAAAAAAGATATATACATACCTTATATCTGAAAAAAGAATCCTGGATGTCACTGGAGTCCATTACAGAGTTGGGTGGTCCTAGGACCACCCACAATTTACCAAAAACTGGAATATTTATTCGTTTGAGCTGCTTTTTTTAACCTTAAGGCACATATCTATTCAGAAACATCAAACACATTTCTCTTAGCTAGACAGAGCTGATGCACCCCTTCAAGGGGCTGTTCTGATAGCTTAGAATTCAATCCCTGTTAAAGGAAATCACCAGTAGGTGTTGGCATTGACGAGTGTGTGTGTGTGTGTGGGGGGGGGGGATAGCATGGTTCTCAGTGCTGGCGGCACTCAGGAGTCTTCTGGAGAGCTTTGAAAAATAGCAGTGCCCACGCTCCACCCCTAAAGACTTGGTTTAATTGGTCCAGAAAGGGCTCAAGAAATGAATATCTCTACTAAGCCACTGATGCTGGAGGCTTGGTTTTACTTAAAGCAGAGCCTGTTACTTGAACTCTACCTTGGAAGCATGTGGGAAACTTTAAAATGTACCGGTGGCTCAGCCCTCCCCGCCGGGGTTCTGATGGATTGGTCCAAAGTGGCCTGGGCATCGGGACCTTATATATTTCCCCACTTGTTTTCAATGTCAGCCAAGGTTGAGAACTAATGACTTAAGGTGCAATGCAAGCATCTGTGCGTCTCCTCACAAAAGTACAACTCGTAATTAAAACAGTCGAGTTTATATGCAGACTGTGCCAGCAGCAGGAGCGCCCTTGAGAAGTGTTCTGTGTTTGTACTGATTCTTTCTTTGCTTCTGCTGTCACCTTGAGAAGAACATGCCTTTATGGCCTAAGAGTCCAAATATGGACAGTCCTAAATCTGTCCTAAAACACAGATGAGCCCCGAGTTAGCTCTGCCAGCTACCATTGGCTTTTTACGTTGCGTGATTGTGCTTACGGCTCATATATGCATCTAAAATGCTAATAATGCTTCTAACTGTGAATAAGTGTTGAATTTGATCAAATGCTCTCTCTTCTTCTATGGAGGCAAGCACATGTTTCCCTGCTTTAATCTGTTAACATGGTAGTAACATAAATTTAATATTTACTCTAATATAAATCAGTCTTGCATTACTGAAATGAATACTACTTGGTCATGATGTATGCAGTTTCTGTAAATTTCTTCGCTTGGTTGGCTAATTTTATTTAGGGCTTTTGCATCAATGTTATATGAATGAGATGCCCTGTAATACTCTTTTCTTGAATTTCCCTTTTCAAATTTGGTAGCAAAGTTATGATAGGTTTTGGTTTTTTTTTTACAATAAAATCTGGGGAGTATTCTCTCTCTTTTCATTATTCAGAAGAGACTGTGTAAAGTTGAAAGGATCTTTTGCTTGTATATCTTTAAAAGTGCCAGTGGAGAAACAGGGTCTGAAGTTTTCTTTGTAGAAAAATTTTGACCGGTGCTTTACTTTAAAAAAATTTTTTTGTTGTGTGTATTTGAGATTCATGACATGACGTTACAGGATACACACAGGCTGTAAAACAGTTTCTACAGAGAAACAGATGAACAGATCTGTACTCTCACATAGGCACATTTTAATGATAGAAACAAAATCTACTTGTTTAACAAAATTCCCTAGTGGGGTACAATTTTGTTAACTGCAGTCCTCACATAAATATCTAGAATTATTCACCCTAATTCTGAATTACTTTGAACCTTTAACCTACATCTCACCATTTTCTTCTCTAATTCCTGCTCCCAGTAACCACTGTCTTATTTTCTTTGTATATTTGATTATGTTTTTCTTTTCTTTTCTTTTCTTTTCTTTCTTTCTTTCTTAAGAATCCATATATAAGTGAAATTTTTGTTTCTGTTTCTGGCTGATTCCACTTAACATAGTGTCCTCCAGGTCCATCTTTGTGGTGGCGAGTGGCCAGACTCTTTCGTGGTTAGGGCTGAATGATACACTGTCTGCATCGACCATTCCGTGCTCTCTTTATTCCTTCATCCTTCGGTGCATGCTTATGTTGTTTTCATAGCGTTTCTATCTCATGTGTTTTGATAACAGTCATCTAGTGGATGTGAAGTTATATCTAAAAGTGGATTTAACTTACAGTTAGTGGCACTGAGACATCTATTCAGGTCTTTCAAAACTGAGTTATTTATTTTTCTGCTATTGAGTTATGAGTTCTTTATAATTTGGGGTTATTAAATTCTTATCAGATACTTAATTTGCAACTAACTTTCCCCACTCTGTAGCCTGTCTTTTCATTTTGTTAATGATTCTTTTTCCATGTAGAAGCTTTTTAGTTTGGTGTAATCCCTGTTCTTTATTTTTGCCTCTGTAGCCTGCACTTTTGGTATGATGTCCAAAAATATCACTGCTCATGGCAATGTCAAGAAGCTTCTCTGCTCTCTTCTGGAAGTTTTATGGTTCTAGGTCTTACTTTAGCTCTTTATCCATTTCTAGTTAACTTTCTTGTATATTGTAATGGTTCACCATCACTCTTGGGCATGCTAATATTCCGTCTTCGTTTACTCAAGTTTGTCCTTTGCATTGTGTCCCTCTGGGCCCTTGTCAAAAATTATTCAACTGTATGTATTTGGTTTAGTTTTGGACTCTATTATGTTCCATAACTCTGTGTTTCTGATGGTGTGCCAATATCATACTGTTTAGATGACTATGACTTTCCAATATAATTTTAAATAAGAAAGTGCAATATTTCCAACTTTGTCTCTCTTTCTTGGTATTACTATAGCTATTAGGTTTATGTTGTAGTTATATGTGAATTTTAGGATTTTTTTCTATTTGTGTAAAGAATGTCATTGGAATTCTGATAAGCTGTGCCTTTAATCTGTGTATGGGTTTGGGTAAAATGGACATTTTAACAATATTTTTACAATTCATTAACAAAATGCATCTCTTGGGTCTTCTCTAATTTTTTCATAAGTATTATATAGTGCTCAGTGTATAAATGTTTTACCTTCTGGATTACATTTATTTATTTTTATGAAACATCATAAGAATAAATGAGATTATTTCTTTCTTTTCCAACTGTTATTTATATGTAGAAATGCTGCTGAGTTTTATATGTGGGCTTTATATCCCACAAATATTTTGAGTTCGTGTGTTACTTTTGACCGTACATTTTAGAATCTTTGGAAGTGTTCTGTATGCGTAAGACTGTCTCATCTTCAAACAGAGATAATTCTACTTCTTTTTGGTTTGGCTGTCCTTTTGTTTCTCTTCTGACTACTTGTCGTACTTTCACTAATATGTTGAAACAGGAATAAGGAGAGTGAGACTACTGCTTTGCTTTTTTATTTATAAGGATGCAAGAATTACTTTAAATCACTTTGAATGTACATTTTTCTAGTAATCCACCTATTTTACCCAAATTATTCATAATCCTGTATCTTATTTAATATCTGTAACAATTATTATGTATTGCATTGCTTTTGGATAATGATTATTGTTGCCACCTCTTTTATCGGGGTCCATTTGTCCAGGTGTGAGTGTAGTTTTGCTAACCATCTTTGTCTAGAATTTGCCTATTGTTTCATTTTTCATTCTTTTATTCCCAGTCATCCTATACTTACATGTTTAGAACAACTTAATCCTGGAACTTGGGATTTACTCTAAAAGTTTATCCCTTTCTGAAGCTGCAGTCAGCGATGTTTTCGGCAGGGCAGGCACTCATGGGGCATCCGGGGATGAAGGCTCTCCTTCCTGTGGCTCCATTCTCCTTTAATTCTGAACATTCTCCATTAAGCTGGCCAGTGGGGAAAGCATGTGGAAGAAGCATGCCTGCCTCATTATCACCTTATCGCAGAAGTGGCCCATATCACTGTGCTCAAATTCCAGCGTTCCGAGCTAACTGTGAGCACCCTGCAACATGTAGCCTGACTGCCTGCTGGAACGAAAGGTGAAGGCATGCAAGGTCGTCTCTGGCGCGTAATGTGCCTAGACTACCATGAACAGCCACTGCAGACTTTGCTTCTCCTGTCCTCTTAGAGCACAGAACTTTGTCAGTGAGCATTTTCCCTGCAGATAAAGCTTTTAGCGTTTCCTTTGGTTTGATGGGGGTGAAATAGCTCAGTTTTTGAGTGTCTAAAATATCTTCATCTTCCTTTTTAACAGCTATTTTTGTTGGGTATGATAAATTATATATTGAAGTTATTTTTTGCTCAACACACGGAATATCCCATGGTTTTCTGTCTCTATTGCTGATGTTGAAAAATCCACTGTTAGTGTTGTTCTTGTTCTTTAAAGGGAATCTATCTTTTCCTCTATGCTGTTAAAATCTTTTCTTTGAGCTTGGTTTTCTACATCTCACATTGCTGTCAAAATGCAGATTGACTGATTGATTGATTGATTAGGCATCTGGCAGCTATAGATCAGTGGTTTTTATCATGTCTTAAGATTTCACAACTAATGCTTTCCTCCACTGTCTCTTTCTGTTTTTCTGTCTCTTATTTTTGGGATTCGTTGAGCTGAGTGTCAGGTTTTCTTTCACTATCTTCAGTTTTCCTTACACTTATTTTTGTACTTTACATTTGCTCTCTGTGCTTCGTTCTGAATTATTTCTTTTAATAAAAATATAGCTATTTTTCAACAGTTTCTAATGTGCTACTTAACCATTTAATTAAATATTTATTTTCAGTTACTATTTTGTATTTTTAGAGGTATAATTTTGTTCTTTCTTGTTCAAGATAATTTATATACACATCTGTGTAAATATACATGTAAATATGTATATATAAATGAATACATGTATATATAAATATATATGTATGCATGTAGAGAGAGAAAGAGATTTTATAGAGATGTAAAACATACTAACCCTGGCTGCATTAATTCTCTGTATGACAATTCCAGCATTCAAAGTCTCTGTGGGTCTGTTTCTGCTGTCTGTTGTTTCTTATCATTGATCTGCTGCATGATCACTTTTCTTAGAAATTATTTGTGAGACTTCTTTGGAGCTTACAATAAAAGTCAGTTTATCCCTAGAGAATTTGTATTTACCTTTGCCAGGTGTCTGGGGACACCTATTACCCATATAGTCTTTCAGTCAAATTTACAACTTAATAATTTCGAACCTTCCCTATATGCAAAGTGAATTTGGACTGCAAATACATTTTAGGGTCAACTCACAGAGACAGCTTAATGGGAAATGTTTTTATCGTAGTTTGTTCAGTATTAATGCAGCTTTTCTTGCTGTTGGTTAATCCTTGGAGGTGGGGATTTGGCTCCAGGACTCCCTTTCTTTAAAGAAGGGCCTGCACTTCACAGAGGAGGCTTGCTGGGAATCTCTTCGCATGGAGGCATAGGCTGTGAAAATTAAAGCTCATGCTTCCCAGGACTTTTGGTATCATTTGTAATACTCCCAGAGCACAAGTACCTCATTACTAGATTATCCAAATTCTCACCTTTCCATAGATTTTAGTTTTAGTTTTAATACTTGCAAAAAATAGTTTTAAAAATATTTAAATCAAAATTTTTATTGTTTTTAAGGATAGGTTGCATCTGGAACTCTGTGTCCTGTAATCCTAGAAACAGAATTTGGATTTAGGGAATATTTCTGAAAACAGAACCTATAAGACCTGCAGGTGGGCTGCATCTGTGTGTTGGGAAAGGTGTAATACCTCAGGGAGGTATTAGGGACATGTCAGACTTTGGTTCTGAGGGCCTGGATGACTGGGGCTACTGATGACTGAACTGGAGATGATTAAGGAAGGAAGAGGTTAAAGGTTGGGAAATCAGATCAAGAGACGAGATTTTAATGTCGTGGCTATTAGGGCTGTTGTATATACAAGCTTGAAATTTGAAGTCTATGTAACAGTCTTAATCTGTAAATCTGAGAACTATCAGTATATAGTATGGAGTACCATAAATGGTGGTATCAAAAATTAGACAACTAGAGTCAAGTACCAGTACCCCAGGGGTAGGGCACAGAGAGGGAAGGAGCTTTGATTCTCAGGACTAGGACATCTTGATAGTCAGAAGTCAGGAAGAAAATGATCATTTAGCTAAATAAATAGAAAGAGCAGCTAATAAGGTAGGAGAAAAATCAGAAGAGTGGGTTTCCCAGAGTATTTCCACCAGGATAATCCTTAACAGTGTTCGAAGAACACAGCTAGAGCTCCAAGAAGTCACGATCAGATTGGATGAGGGGGTCAAAGAGTGTGGGACAAAGGCCAGTGGGAATGAACCCAAGGCCTAGCTTGAGAGGGTGAAGGGAGATGGTGATCGCAGGGCGTCCTTGCAGAGTTTTGCTACAGAGAAAGCTGTATGTACAGGGAATTTGGACTCAGTGGGACTTGGTTGTGTTGAGGGTTCCAAGTGGGGAGCGTTGATTTGCCTGTGAGGATAATCCAGGGGAATTCATTTTTGATGTCTAGAACTCAATAAGCAACGGCAGAAGCAAAATCTTCAGCCTGACATGCAGGCACAGGACCTGGGGCTCTGTGGGACATCTGAACTTAAAAGCAGGGGAAATAGACATTCTCACTGATAGAGTGCCCCTCACTCTGACAGAAAGGGTGAGGTCATCAGCTTAGTCCAAGGATGGGGTGGGGTCATGAAGTATAAGGAAACTGGAAGAAGTGTAAAATAATTATTCAGGAAAGAGACAGTGAATTAACTAGGGAAATGTGTGAGATTGTGGTCTGCCTTTGAAGTGCAACCAGTCAGCCTGTTTTCCTTTAGCCTTATTCATTTCTCGGGTACAGGTATGCAGGGGGGGAAAGCTGAATTTAACCAGAGGTGAAATTTTTTCAGTAAATAAAAGTAGAGAATAGTAAAAGGTAAGTGGTATTTTAGTAAGTAAAGGTATTTTACTGTAAAATGTAAATGAGCGGTGGGTCATGACATCAAAGCTGGGTAACAGCATGAGAGAAATAGTGAACAATGGAAAATAGTTAGAGCAGTAGATCAGAGGCTCAGGGCAGTAAGTAGTGTTTACAGTGGGCACATCAGAGTCCTGGGCTGGGTAGACGGAGGGGTGCTGTCAAGGTAGGATGCTTGAAATTGAGCTTCTTTAGGTGACATAACCATGGATAGCCTGAGACTGTGGGAATAGGACCTTGAGGTTAGAAGGAAAAATAGATAATAGATTACCGAGGTCACCAGTATCCAAGAATGATGAAAGAAAGATGGTAAAGAGAAACTGGGAGTTGAAATGAGAAGGCACTGCATTAAGGAGTTGTAGTGCTTAAAATATACATGCTTAAAAAAGGACATTTCTATAAAACCATATGATCTCACCTATATGTGGAATTAAAAATAATTAAACTCATAAAAATAGAAAGGAAAATAATGGATGGCAGGGACTAGGAGGCAGGGAAGGGATGGGCAGTGTTGGCCACAGGACCCATTCCTATTGGACAGAGTAAGTTCAGGATCTTTATTGTACAATAGTGACCACACTTAATAATAATATGTATTACATAGAGTGTGTATATACTTGAAGATTACTAAGAGTGTACAGTTTAAATGTGGTTACCACATAAAGGTGTATGAGACAGTACTAATTAGTTCCATTGAGCCATTTTATAATTTATACAGTTTTCAAAATATATACAATTTGTATTTAATTTAAAATTAATCCTTAAAAAGAACTGCCAGACAATAAATTTCTATGATTTAAGGAAAATGAAATTAAAAAGACCAGTTTTGTGGTAGAGCATTGCTGGGAGGCTATAGTAAAGAGCAAGCAAGATCCTGCCTACCCTCAGACCAGCCGCAGGGAAGCTGGAGTCCACAGCTCCAGGCAGAGGCAGCAGGTGTGGAAGTTCTGTGCAGAGGGGAGAATCTGGTGTCAGTAAGCAGGTGATGGACCATTCAGAGTTGCGCATGGGACATGTTGTCTACTGCAGACTCAGCTCCACAGATAGGTAGACAGGTAGACTCCTTCTCTATTAGCCAGAGCCTTGGACTTGAGGATGGGCTCCTGGCCAGCTGCAGGGACTCCGTGGCAGTGGGTGGTGGGTATCTGGAAGGCAGGTGAGGAAGGGGCTCAGGGGTCACTGCCCAGGGCCCCAGGGAGCTCTTAGCTCTTTGACTTTAAGCATCAAGGATGATGTTTCCAATCTTTTTGCTTCTCCCGCAGCACCTACCCCAGCATTGTACCCATAAGAGGTGCTCAGTAAATATGAGTTGGCTGGAGAATCAATTTTAAAATCGTATCAAGGACTGATAAAAGATAGTGGCTGTGCTATATGCCTACCTCCATGGCTGCACTGGCTAAGGAACTGGAGTCGCAGATGTCTGAAATCAAGTCCTTGCCCTGCCATGCTCTGACTGTGTGACTGGTATGGTGCTTAATGCAAATTCCTAATTCGACCCTGGTGCCAACCCCACAGTGATTTTTATGCAAAAAACTCAGTGTATAGTTGAGAATGCAGTAAGAGCCCAGCACATGGCATGTGCCAGACTGTGCTAGGTGCATGGTTTTTAGCATCTGTGTGACCCTCGCAACAACATGCGACATGGAGACAAATTTAGCTGTTAAACAGAAGAGGTAACCAAAGCTTTGGTAAGGGGACCCCCAGCCAAGCAGGGGCCAAGAGTGACTTGCTTCTTGACAGCTCTTTCTAGCAAGAGAATCCTTCCAGGATGAGCAACCTCAGAAGCTTCCAGCACCTCACC
This sequence comes from Cavia porcellus, assembly GCF_034190915.1. NCBI lineage: Eukaryota > Metazoa > Chordata > Mammalia > Rodentia > Caviidae > Cavia > Cavia porcellus. The sequence goes on along the minus strand of NW_026947521.1, from coordinate 2,408,957 downwards.
CCCCAGTGTTTACTCATTTATTTCCTCCTATTTCCAGGTTGAAACAGTGTACTTATGCTCAGATTGGCCTCCATGCATGGCCTTCAGTTTGCTCCAGGTGAATGAATGGTTCCAAAACTGATGGCAACTCCCCTCGATGTCATGAACCACATGTGTCCTTCCTGAAACTGAAAACTCAAAGCACCATGCCCAGCAGGGCCCTGGCACCTTTTGCTCATAGTGCCTAACACTCTTCTTTATGTTTGATCCTTCACAGTTCTTAACACAACTCTCCACACTGCAGCATAAAGTGTTCTGCTCCATGGATAAGTATATCTCTGGATGCATTATTTGAAAAATGTCAAGGTGATTACAAACAGAATGGACTAGAATGCCAGTAAATAATTGCCTGGCTTTGGATTTTAATTCCCTGTATTTCACCTTCATGATCTGTAATGTCAGGGGTCAGAGCTCAATATTGTAAGTCTTTTTTGATTATAAAATTCTCAAAATTTGTGGAATTTGGAGATGACCAACACATGAAGTCCTTACTATAAAGGACCAGATTCATTACATCTGTAATCCTCTGTAGTAAATATTATCATCTTAGTTTTCTACGTGAAGAAATTAGGGTTCAGAGAGGTCAAATAAGTCACCTAAGGTCACATGGTTATTCAGCGGAAGAATTGGGAGTCATGCCAGGGTTCCACAGAAACCCAAGTACACATTCTCCTTACTCACTGCTCTGCCTCCTAAAGCATCGGATGCCTTAGCAGTAATGGAAGATTTTTATCAGATTTCCTTTAACTGCTTTTCCTCTAAATGGACTGTCTCGGGCTTAACCATGTCAGAGAAAATCCTAAGGCTATTAGATCAGAAATCAGTCTCCTGCAGCCCCTCCTTGCTAGGAGCACGTTTGGCACCCTTTAATTTGTCATTCATTAAGCCTGGAGAAGCAGAGGGAGAGTCATCTCTGATTTTACAGAATCCAGAACAAAGTTATTAGCCATCCTCCATGTAAGCAGTTGGGTTTTGTTTGGGTTTGTGAGCTTAGCAGAGGTCCAGAGCTTTGCATTTTCTCTGAAGCCATAGGCCATTCCTGACAAGATATCAGTATGTTCTGAAAAAGGTTCCGGAGCTGATGGGTGAGTCACAGACATCCGGGCTCCACAGATGCTTGCTTGTGCGAATTCAATGACGGGGAAAGCTCTGTGGCTTCTTTGTGGATGTGGACATTTGCCATTAAACACAGTAGGAGGCTGGATTCTTGGTACCAATGGACACAGGAAGAGAGAGCTGTAAGAGGGATATTTAAGGTGGGTTCCAAAGATTCTCATGGATCTGACCATGCTTCAGGATATTGTCATAAGCTGCAGAAACGTCAGGAGCTGAGACCTGGCTTTGTCACCTTTCTACAGATGATCAAAGTCCTTACCATTTTTAAGCCTCAGTTTTCTCTTGTGTAGAGCAGGGACGGTCTCCATAGACCTGGCTAGTTAAAAACAAAATGGGAACTTGTAACGGATTTGGAGAAGTTAGTGTATTGCCAGCACCTGATAAACACTCCATAAGTCATAAGATTCTTTCTTTTTCTTCTTAATGCTAAAAAGTACCAGGAAAGTCCTTGAGCTCATCTTTCTGTATATCTGAGGGAATAGAAGCCCAGAAAGATGAATAAAGAACATCTTTATCTGGCCAGCAATGGCAGAGTCAGGGTAGGAGCCTTTCTTTCCCTGTGTCCTGACTGAACTGGCCTGGCCTGGCCAGCAGCCTTTCCACTTCTTTCCTTCAGGAGTTCGAGCCCCCAGGAAGAGAGAGCGGGAAGGGAGAGAGTCTGCGAACTCTGGTGTCTGTGCTGCTGGACCTCCACAGTAGGTTGGGAGGTTGGGACTTTTGCTTCATGCTCTTGCCCTGTCAGGTTTGATCCCTATAGAAAATGGGCTGTCACCAGGCTCTATGGGAGATAGAAAACCTGTTTCTGGCTACCTGCTTTCTGGCTGGACTCTGTGGGTGATGGCACTTTCAACCTGGGGGACAAGGTGGACTAGCAATTGGGAGACACTGGACTCAGTGGTTCATGTACGGGAAACTGCAAGCTGTCTTCATGTTTCACCAAGCTACCAGTGGGAATCCCATGAAACCCCAAAGCCAGGAAACTAAAATAATAAAGGAATTTCAGATGCTGAAGATATTTGTGGACTTTCCCAACGCAGCCTGGATTCAGGTGAGTCATGCTCATGGCTGCCTCGGTGTCATCATCTGCAGTGGAGGGACGCCACTGACGGTCACTGCTGCCTCCCCAAGAAAGCCCTCGAGGACCAACATCCTGTTCCTTTGTATTTAGTGTTATGGCTGCCAGGTAGCTACAGAAAAGTACAAGACACTTTCTGAAAAAGTTTGTTCCCATGAAACAGAAAAAATACAGAGGTGATCCACATTACCATTTGTATCTTAGGTTAGATTTTATGGATTTTACTGTGTGACATATCTGTATGTATATCATATATGGGGTGTGATCATTAAAAATTATTAAAATAATAAACACTGCCGTTAATCCCCCTCAAAACACTCTCCTTTCATCAAACACATTTATCCCCTCCTTTTTCACACTTTCTGAAGCAGTTTACATTTTTTGGCAATTTTTATTGAATAAAGAACATTGTAGTATGTCCTCATCCACCTTTTTAAAAGGATCTGGCTCTTCTGCAAAGTCAAAATGGCCCTGAAAGGTAAATTCTCTGAATCAATTCAGAACATCAAGACAGCCAGGAAAACACAACTAAAGACACTCATAAAAGAAGGCTTGTGTTTCAAAAAGTGACAAAAATGATAGGATGAGTGTTTTGGAAGCAAAGGGGAGTGTTTTGAGAAGGACTAAGGGCAGTGTGCCTTTTACTGTAGTAAATTTTTCATCTAAACATTTACGTCTTGTGTGACCACATGTTGAATATCAGATCTATATGAGCATGTGTGTATCATAATGCTCAGACTGATTGGTTATTCACAAAGTTAATATATATTGGGGGTACCATATGTCACATAATGTTCTTTCCAGTATATTCCTATTTGTTTTATAGATAGTCATGACCCCAAAATTTCTTTCATACTGTCATTTGACAGAAAACTTCTAGAGGATATTAAATTCATTTTAAATTAATTTGGTAGATGTAGATTCTGTGCTGAAATTTATGTTTCCATTTATCAAGCTGTGTTTCTTCAAGTGATAACATTACACTCAAAGCATAGGCTCCTTTATAGATAAGAATCTAAGGGGGCCATGGGTGTGTAAGGGACAATGACTAGATTTCTAATGATTGCCAAAATTAAGGTGTTCAAATCAGAGTGTGGTAACTTTGCAAAAGGAAATCACTTCTCCAGATACCCGTAGCATCCTGTGAATTCACTTAGTAATTTTATGAGTACTTGATCAACTAAATAAACTGACAAATAATTGTTCCATAAAAGAACTAAAACTTTTATGCTGAATATGTATTAACTTTTAAAAACAATTCCTGTGCTCAGTGAAATTTTAAAACTTTTCAAAAATCCCAAACTGTCACATATTACTAACCTTAAAAGAATATTGTGAGATAAAAAGGAAGTAAATGTTAGATAAAGAACACCAGTTTATCACATTGGGTGCTTCAACAAAACATTAATCATAATTAATATTTGTTAGCACTTTATGTGCACCAGACCTTGTGCTAATTTCTCTGGATTCATCATTTCACATAATTCTCACACTGTCACAATAAAACGGGTACTATGCTTGCCTCTTCTTAGCCGATGCAGGGTGCTGAGAGTAGAGAAGGTAATAACTTGTTCGGTCACCTAGATAGTGAAGTAATAAAGTTAGGGGGCTGACCCAGATTCTAGCCTTTCTGGAAATGGTGAGGTGGAGCCGAGGAACATAGCCTTGGAGGGAAGCTGCCAGGGTTGGAATTTCAGCTCCACCACTTCCTGGCTGTGTGACCTTGGCCTGCACTACATATTCGGCATGGCTGTGTTGCAGACTTCTTGGCTTGTAGACAATTCTATATTGATTAGGACTCAAGCAGACTGAGTCAGTGTGTGGCTCTGCATACAGGGTGCCTGTATTAACTCATCACAGAGCCCAGGGCCATGCTGGTAAATGTTTAAGAAAGTGTGCTAGGGGTGAAGGTTGGGAATCTGTCTGATTTGTAGTGTTTGCTGATTTCCGTGGTGTAAATATTCCCATTTGGACTGATTTCAATGAGATGTCACTGAATGTCTAGCTGTACGGAGGTGCACACAATCAACTCTAGCAAGTTGTAGGAGCTCATTGCAACACACCACTGGACTAGTGAGTATCTTGGTGCCTGGTTCAGGTTTTGAGAGTGAGTGAGAACATCAGGCATCAGACAGGTCCTGGCCTGATCATGATACAGTTTCCTAATGCACCCGTAAAGATGTTCATCACAGCATTGCTCACAGCAGCAAAAACTTGGACACCAACTACTGCCATGAAGTAGCTCATCTGGGGGAAGTAGGCAGTGCACTGCTGCAGTCCTCAAAACATTCACCAGAGTGCTGCAAAATTTGCACCAGTGTGTAAAACTTTACTTTAATTGTACTTGAACGCTGTTGTGGATAGACCCACCAAGTGGAGTATTGTATTGGGCGTGACTGTAAAACAGGAAGAGGAAGTAACAGCATAGAGAGGAGGAATGGCATTTGTGGTTTAGGTCTAGAATGCCTCCCCAAGGATTTGTGGGTTTAGAAGTGTTGGGTCTTTGGAAGGTGATTGGACAATGAATGTGCTGTACTTATTAGTGTATCCACAGATGAGCTCAGATGTAAACATGCTGTTAGGAGGTGGGGCCTGGTTGGAGAAGAGTAACTGGAGGGTATATCTCCTTTGTAGCTCTTTCCTTTTGTCTCTGCTTCTAGGCTACTATAACGTGAGCAGTTTCCTTAACAGAGGCTCTTCCAACATGCCATTTCTGCCTTGAAGCCAGCCAACTATGGACTGAAACCTCAAACAACCTGGAAATCAAATAAACCTCTCTTCTTTTAAATTGTGCTTGCTGGGTATTTTGTCCCAGTGACAAGAGAGTAACCTAAAAATGATTTTCATACCAGAGAAGTTGTTACCAGAGAAGTGGGTTGCTGTGAATGTGCCTGACCATCACTGAGATGTCCCCTGTGACCTGTGGGAGGAGTTTGGAAAGGCTTGGAGATGACAAGTAAGTGCTGTCAGCCAAGGTTGGTGTCGACCTAGAAAGCCATATGCCAGCCTTGGTGGGATAATCTAGTCAGAGTAAAGAAGACCAGAATGCAGAAAGAAATGCAGGTGGTACAGATGAGCCAGGCTTAGGAGGTTTCAGCTGGAATGAAGCTAAATTGGAAATTGGGCTAGAGGCCATGGGTGCCATAGTCTGGCAAAAAATGTGTGGACATTTTACCCACGTCCTGAGACTCTGTGGGATTAAAGATGGCAGACTAATTACTCTGCCAGAAAAAACTTCCAGATTGTTCAATATTCAGCCTGTGACATAGATGCTGCTGTCTGTTTTCAGCCAGATTTAAGGTAATAGGAGCAAAAGACCATTTGAAAAGTTGTCAGTCTCACCAGAAAGAAGAGACTGCAAGTTGGGGCAAGAAAAACAAGATTGATGAAAGGATGAGCATTAAAAAGCAGGCAAGTACTTCACATCAGGATGCTATGAAAGATGCCCGGAGGGCATTCAGGAATCAGCAGGATCTCGAATTTTGTAAGCTTAAAGGTACAAAAGTAAATGATTTTGTTTTGATAAGAGAACCACAGGGCATTCTGCCCAAAAAGGACTATTTAGAGAACTGTTTCTCTGGCATTCAGTTACAGCTCTCAGCCATGCAGACACTCAGAAGCCTCTGCAGTCATGGTGCAAGGGGACTTGGCTACTGCTTGAGCTGGCAGCAGAAGTTAGCATTTCCATGTGGTGCTGGTTGCATGGGTATGCAGAATGCAAGAATTGTGAGGTAAGGAAGATCTCTATCCAGAGTTCAGAAGGCTTGGAAAGCCAAGCAGTGTGACCTTGTAAAGGCAGTGCTTGACGCTGCGAGAATAATTCCAAAATTGCATCAGAAACCCAAGGAAGTAGGAAAAGTAGGAGTGTAAATTATCCATTGAGGAAAGCCATAAGTATCAGTGGAGGCACCCCAAGGTACAGGCCATGAGGGCTGTAATCAGCAATGCCTTAGGGGTGCAGTTGTCCAAGCCACTTGTAATTGACATCTTAACACATCTTTCTCTGGGTGCTGGACATGGAACTGTAATGTTTGCTCTGCTTGGTTTCAGTCTTGATTTGCTCCCATTGATTTCTACCCCCATTCCTCCCTTTTTGAATGTAAATGTTTTCCCTAGAACATTTTATGTTGGCAGCATTTAATTACCCTTTTTATTTTTACAGTGGCTCACAGCTAAGATTTTTCCTTGAGTCTCAGAAGGGACTTTAAACTTTGACTCTTCAGCACTGCTGAACTGTTAAGACTTTAGTGACTCACCGTAATGGACTGACTGCATTTTGCATAAAGATGTGTCTTTTTTTTTAAACACCAATTACACTTATTCACATGAGTCTTATAGTTTAGATCAGAGTGACTCCCATGGCCTCTAAAGTCTGGACTTTTAGAAGGTGATTGGACCTTGGGGACACTATTCTCATCAATCAGTCCCTGAGTGAGTTCAAGCTAAATGTGCTATTAGGAGGCAAGTCACTGGAGGAACGATCTGGAAAGATAGTTATTCCTCTTTGATTCTTCTCTTCTCCCTCTGCTTCCTGGCTGCCAAGATGTGAGCAACCCAGGCACTCCCCCCGTGCCCTTTCTGCCTTGCAGCCAGTTGGCTATGAATGGAAACCTCTAAAAACTGTGAACCCAGATAAAGCCTTTTTCCTTTAAATTGTGGACGTTGGGCATTTTGTCTTAGTAATGAGAAATTAACAAGACAGTAGCATACATGCCAAGTCAATGCCAAAGAAAACTTTAGTATATATGTTTAGAGTGAAAAGTTGGCCTATTGGCAATGCAAAAGTATTGTTTTACAAACAATTACACACTGCTTAAGAGTGACCAAATTAATAATGAAAACCTCTCGGCACTGTACATGGCACATAGTCAATGGTCAACATATGTTGGCTATAGTTACTATTTTAGTAACTTCTACAGCAGAAGGGAACATGGTCACTGAATTTCTTGCAGAAGCTGTATTGACATGAAAAGATATTTATAAGTATTTCTGGATGGAAAAAAGAGCCTGGGTCCATTTTATATAAAATTTATATATTTGATTTTGGTAATGGAGAAATATCTGAAATATTTTAAGTGGTTGTTTTATGTGTGGTAAGATAATGGAGTATTTAAATTTGTTATTTGTGCTCAAAAACTTTTTTTACAGTAAAATGAATATTTTTTATTCAAAATGATTTGTTTAAATTTAAAAATAAGATGCATTTATTAAATATTTCTTTCCTTATTTCACTGGCCTAGAAGGACAATCAGTACTGTTTAGGTGGTTAAGCAGCATATAGCCAGTGAGGCATTTCTTCATTGTTTCTGAGGAGTGGTAGGTCATTTAATAACTAAACAAAGGGTCTGGATATGTTTTGAATTATTTATTAGTCCTGTATGCTGCATGACTGTAAAGCAGAGCAAAATGCTGGAATGGGAAACTAAGCAGAAAAAAAATAAGGAAAACATGAAAACTGTCTCATATCCTTTTTGTCATTTTTGCCTTTTAAACTTTATTCTCATATTTAAAGTAAATTTCTTTAGACCTCAAGTAGTTGCTTTTAAGCCTATCTAGCAGTCTCTATCTTTTAGTTGGATTGTTTGGAGCATTTAAATTTAATAAAGTTATCACTCTGTTTATGTTTATCTTACTATTTGCTTCCTATTTGTCTCATTTATTGTTAATGTCTCCTCCTCCTCCTCCTCCTCCTCCTCCTCCTCCTCCTCCTCCTTCTCCTTCTTCTCCTTCTTTTTCTTTATCTTTTTAAAAATCTTTTGGACCCATAAAGTTTTTCTTAATGATTCTGTCTTATTTTCACAACTGGTTAATCAGCTGTAGCTCTTTGTTTTCTTTCATTGTAGGATTTACCTATGTTATATACTGTTGTAGTTGGAAACAAAAGTCTTATTCCATTCTTTTTTTATTTTGAAAGTAGTAAAATACAACAGAATAAAGGCAATTGAGACAATGCAGTGAAATTGGTACAGAACGTCACAGCAGGTTACTGGGATAACAGTAATAGGTACCATAGTATATCTTGTTATCTTCACAATAGTTGTCATTTCAATCAAGTATAGTAAAATCAAACCAAATACAGAACATTACAGAACTTATCAAAACAGAATATGAATAGAGCAATACAGTTAATCAGAACAAAGCAAAACAATGATAACATTATTTGTCTTCAAAGAGATGGTAGAAGGAAATCCCCCATATTTGCTATATTGCATACAGTCAGCCTCTCAAGAGATGCCCAGACCTCTGGCTCCTATTTGCTAATGGGGGGGGGGGGTGTTTGATTCTCAGCCCATGTGCTGGTAGACTTACCAGGGAGGCGAGCGGGTTGCTTTGTTTCCCAGCGCCTTAAGTTCCAACATGGCATGGATCTCGGGAGATGCTGGCTGGTTCTCCCCCTGGGGTGCTCACATCACGGCTGCTTACCAGGGAGGTGAGCCAATATTAATCTTTTTTTCTCCATTCTTTTTTAGGATGGGAGAGTGTAACACAAATAGATTTATAAATCAATTGGAATTAATGAGTAAGGCATAACAAATAAACAAAAATATAATCAAGAAATCTTTAACCAAGGTAGGTTAAGAACCTATTTATCATTTTGTGAGTATCTGTACTGGTTCTGAATAGATATACTACTTGATTAATTGTAAAGCTTTGTCTTCCTTTTCCTTTTGATTCAGTGACCTGGAACAGTGGTTGCCTATGGTTACATGTTCTAGACTGCTGCCTGTGATTATCAGCAAACTACTTAGAATTTGTGAGCCTCAGTTTTCTCGTCTATAAAGAGAGGGTAACAATATCTACTTTCCAAGAACTTTATGGGGGCTAGATGATATCATGTATGGAAATGCTTTGGTAGCAGAGATCACATGGTTAGTGAAGGATAGTAGCTTGCAATTAGAAAGATGTGCATCTTCATTTCATGACTTTTTTCTTTTAAAGAAAATAAAAACAATAAAATGATATAAAATTTCTAAACAAGATGATAGGAAATTAACAATGGTTATGATATCACATATTGCTGTCTTCAAAATAATTGCTCAGATTATCAGATACAAACTGGCCAAACAATATAAGCCCTAACTGTTCCTTTCAATGAACTAATAGCATGAGTAGTGCACCTATCATAGCTGTCTTGTGAGTGTAAATACATATATATTTTCCCCTTCCATCTTTTTTCTTTTCCCAACACAGTTATTCTTTCCTTTTGAGTAGTTACTTGCCCTTTCTATCTGTTGTACCTTTTGGATCTTATTTACTCTTTCAGTTTATCAATTGGTTACTTTTTAATAGTTTCTTTTTGTGAAATTTATCTTGAAGTTACAATGAATTCTGATTTTTTCTAATCCTTCCTAACCACTCATCCAAAAGAAAAACAGCTTTTTTTTTCCTGACAACATTTGAAACTGGGCCAATCACACGTTTTTCAGATTTATATTCCTATGTGAAATGGAAATAATTTTATCTTGATTTTTTCAAAAAGTGATTGTGAGAATGAATAAAATTTCCATTTATATGGATCTGTACAACAGTATATTTTTCATATATCTGGTATTAATGATGACCATAGATGGTAAGTACTGAAGCTTGTTACCATGCATTTTCTCAAAACATACGATGTAGATTCTTTGCCCCATGAATTTTCAGTATAGGAGGAAGGAAACGGGTAGAAAGAGGTGGAATGGTGTCTAATAATAAGAGCCAGCATGGCCTCAGGAGATGAGAAGCAAAAGCAGAAAAAGCTGAAATATAATGAAGTAGAGAAGTTTGTAGACTTCAAGGACAATAAAAGTTCTCCAGCTTTGTGACGAGAACATGAAGATCTTAAAGATGGCTAAGAGTCATGTGAGAAAAGGAAAGAGGAAAAAGAGATCAGATGGAGGAGATAAGAACAGCCAAGGACTGAGAGTGAGGCCCACCACGTACAGTATGTTTTTTTTTTTAATTTAAGAGGAAAAAGAGAAAAACACAAAACAAAACAAAGCAGTGTAAGGTTACACATAATACAGAACTACCAAAAAAAAAAAAAAACATAACAGTAAGAAATCACCTGTTAATAGATTACATATTATCATCTTGGAAATAGTTGCTCACATCACAGTATCAAAGAATACAAAGTAGACATTCAAACAGAGAGACTGCAAACAGCTGTGTTCAATGATCCAAAAACATTAATATAGTCAGCTATTTAACAGCCCTATACACACTTGCTGTTATATCCGTTAGAGCACTTTTTTTTTCCCTTCCTCTCTTTTTTACAACAAAATTTACACATATTGGATTTTATTACTCCTTAGTTCTTATTACTTTTTTTGGGGGGGGGGAGAATAAAGTCAAATATGGCAAAACAAAGCTGTCAGTCAAAACCAAGGATAGACATAGCACATGATGTAGAAGAGAGTACAAGGTTATCAACAATGGTTATCAACGTTGTCTCTTGTTTCCTTAAAAAGATTTGTCTATCTCATTAGATATTGTAAAGTTGGACAAAACAGTAGAGAACAAGACCAATAAAACTTAGGCATTGTAAACATTACAGGACTTCCAAAGGAGACAATAGTCAAACCAGAATGAGCATCTTTGTGAATCTTATTGCCTTCAAAGTAGTTGCCTATACCCTCAGACTTGATACTATCGCACAGAATGGAACAGAGTCTAATCAGTCAAAACAAGATCGTGGGAGTATTACAGGACTTCAAAACAAGTTAATAGGAAATCGAAAAGAGTTACTATTATATATCCTAATTTTTAAAATTTTTCCCTTAATTAAAATAAACATAAGAAATAACTAAATAATTTTTTTAAAGAACAGTAGTTACCATAGTGTCTGTCTTTTTCCTTGAAATATTTGGATAAAACTTCATATACTATAGCTTCAAATATTTCCATATCAAGAAGCCCAGAATAAAGCCTTTCTAATTAATAAGTGAAATTTTTATAAGGCTTCAAGGCCACATAATGGGGAATCATGATTGCCACATATTTTTATATATTTGAATCATTACTTACATTAGGGAAACTATTCGGTATTCATACATGCGAGATTGATTTATTTCACTTATGAGTATGGTCTCAAGCTGCGCCCATTTATTGATAAATATCACTAACGTCCAGGCAGAGAGCCCACCGGTGGGGCAGGGTCCTTTGGAGGGAGAGGGGGCTAGGAGGGGGACATTGAGCCTTGAAGTCTTTAACAAGAAACCTAATCCTGCTCTATGAGCCAGAGTATGCAATGGGAATAGTGCAGAGTGGGAATGGGGTGCTGTATGTGAACAATGGGTATGAATTGAGTCCGTCTTTCGGCTACATGGAAGGAAACGTCTGCCATTCCAGTGGAACAACACCTAACAGCCTACATGCATTTTTCAAAGAATATTGCAAAGTATTTCTATATTACCTTGGTTATCTGAAGTAATCAGCTATTGTCAAACTATATATGCCTTATTTATATAATAAAAGACAATATTGTATAGGAAGCAGTATTTTCTCAACAATTTTTGTCTCAGTAAATTGAGTACATTGCAAAAGTGGCACACACTCTTTGCACATTAGAACACAGTGCCTGGTAGCAGGAAGATACTGTGTTCTAGATACTGTTTTCTGAAAAGCGACTGGTAGTGGAAATGGATCACTCCACTGCAGGGCAATCAGGAGCATTGCTCTTTGACTTTTCTCTCCCCCATAGTTCTTCTGCCCTATTCTTTATTGACTAGTTTCTTCTTTATAAGGGAAAAAGTGGTGGCAAAGTTTTGCAGGTGAAGTAGAAGCTATTTTTAGGCTTTTTTCACAAGCTACTAGGGAAAATTGCATTTCATTTACCATATGTCATAATGGCTCCAGATAGAATGGAAAACTATTAGACTTGAGTAACGTGAAGATCCAGACCTGTAATAAAAGTTTTGTCAATTCAAAAAAATTCAAGGCCAGTGCTCCCTAGAAGAATTATTTTATTTAAGCCGTAACTAGTTTGGTTAACTTGACAGGCTTGAATTCACCTGAAACTCCATTCAGTTTTAAGGACACTCAAGCATGCCAACAGAATTAACTAGTTATTTGACTAAATGGACTTGCAGTGTGAAATGACTAGTTCATTTACTCAGCATGTTCTAACTGCTTGTGCATGTACATTATCAGAAGGCAGAGTTAAATGCTTTCTCCTGGCTACTCTTTGTTAAGTAAAAAGACAAATGCAAAGAGATTCATAAAATGCAATATGGATAACGGATTATATAAAATAAGCCAAAAGCAAGCAGTTTCTGCTCTGGGATTAGCACTTAGCAATCCCACTCACAGAGTGTGGGTCCTCTAAAAATATTTGCCAGATTCCTGCTTAAATTCAAATCCCATCACAAGGCTTCCTTATATCTCCTGTGCTATTTCTGTTCACTTCCGTGGACAGCCACAATAGTTTGAGGATCTGCTGTGTTCTATGTACACCCTTATACTTTACCATGTGGACAAAGACTACATTTTCCAATTAAGAGAGTGGTGAAAAAAATGATCGGATCTGTGACATGCTCAAACAGTGTACCAAATTATTTTCAGCCTACCATGTATGATTGGCACATTTTGGTGTCCCAGGAAAAGAGAAAGGATGGAGAGGAGGGAGGAAGGAAGGAAGAAAAGAAGGAAGAAGAAAGAGAAAGAAGGGAGGAAAACAATTTTCATATAATAGGAAAATGTTAACTCTAATCCCATAGAAAATGAATGAGAAATTGAAATAAGTTAACTTACAGAATTTCAACTCTGTTCTAGCCCTAAAAACCTCTGGATCTTTAAAAATAAAATTGTTACTTAATCTTTCTGCCTCCTTTTGCAACTTCTTATGACAATGCTATAGACCTTCTACCTTTAAGAAAAGGACAGATATTTTTTAAGGATACAGCATACATTCAGTTATAGACAGAACCCTCAAAAATATGAGTTCCAAATGCTGAGTAGCCTTTTGGGAAATGGGTTCAGTAGATGAGTTCTCCTTATTGTGGAGAAGGAGGAAAGTTGAACAGTTCGAAGACTTCTTAGCAGTGAAACTCCACTCTGAAGAGCCTTTGAGGTGAATAAAATGAATCAGAAACATATGGATTACATTTTGCTTCAAGTGCCTCGGGGCTCAGAGTGTTGGGCTAGGTACATTTTAGGTTTTTCCCAGTACAGAATTGAAAAAATACTATTGCCTGAAGCATTTTCCCAAGCCCAACTTGTACTAGGATTCAGCTTGTGGACATCTTGCCCCTCTTCTATTAGAAATGCAGATGAGCCCAGAGCTTCAGAATGCTCTCAGGACTGCATGGGGAATCTGTGGAAGACAGCTATGTAGCGGCATTTTCTAATAAAGAGGGAGGAAAGAAAGGAGAAAGGAAAAATGGGAGGGTGGGAAGAAGAGAAGGGAAAATAAAGAAAGGAAAGGAAAGAGGAAAAGGGAGGGGAAGAGGGGAGGAAAGGAAAGCATTTCTTCTCTTTAACATTCTAGAAGATGCGTCATAAAATCCAACGACCTAAAAATTTCTCCATATGTGCTAAAGCACTATTTGCATCCTGTTCAAATGCCTCTTACGCTGAGCACAGGTGACTCACAGTTAGTTGTTGAGTGTGATGGAGGGCACTGAGTCCTCTCTAGAGGAGGTCACTCAAGATTAGTCCAAAAGATCACACCAGAAATCTCTTGATTGTCTTAAAGAGAAGGGAATGAAATTTTCCTAAAGTAAGTATGAGAAACATGTTTCCTCCCTTGTACCAAGGCAGTCGTGGAGTCTGGATTCTACTTCAGTTGCTTTTGTAGGATTTAAGAATGATACTGATGATGATGACATTAGATATTTCTTGAGTGGATAATTTAATTTCTGTCTGCTTTATGATCCTACTCCTATAATATTGTGGTTTAATTTTCTAAGACTTGGAATGAATGTTTAGCATCCGAGAGAACCCCTTGTCCATATGCACTAGGAAATATGTTTGAAAGCAACATTCTTTTTGTAATTAGAAAACAAAACAAAACAAAAAATGCCTGAAACAACCCAAATGTTTCTAAGCAGCAAATAGAAAATTAAACTCTACCATATTCATAAAATGGAAATTGCGTACGACAGTGAAATGAGTGTGAATACTAATTATGGACCAATGAGCATGATATTGAGTGGAGACTTGCACTAGAAAAATCACCCTTCTTGTCTCTGGAGGCCAGATGTAGTTGCCTTTCCTGCCATTTGCATCATAATGGTAGACTTTTGCTGACTTGGGAGCTCCTCTACCTGGCAAAGCCTGCCCCTGATTCCAAGACAGCCCAGGCAAGAGCAACTCAGTTACTTTCAAACCCTGTTGCCATAGGTGAGGCTTAGATTATTGGTAGAAAATGTGCACAGCATGGGAAGGGAGATGAGATGGTGAGCAGCTAACCAGCATGCCAAACGGTTCTATAGACTCCCCAGAAGGAACTGAGACACAAGAGCGAACTAGGCAACCAGGACATGATTTGATCTGTGATTGTTCAATTTATGGTTGGGTGCAATTATATATAGTTGGATGTATACAGAGTGCAAGAGTGGCACTCTTTATAGTAGAAACTAGACTTAGAATTTGGACTTTTCAGCTTTTCCCAGGCCAGCCATATGCAGTGTGCTACTATCTGAAAATGCTGGACACCCCTTCCTGCTCCTAGACAACCACATAATCAAGGGTAGACAGCTGGTGCACTGTGTTGTCAGGCTAGGGTGTTGGGTGCACTTTCAACTGCAGCGTTTTCTCTTTGGAGATGCAGCACGGAATCCTGTATACGCTAGGCAACCACTCTACCACTGAACTACACTCCCAACCCTCCATTTGCAATGTTTTCAATTCTTTATGGTTTAATTGAGTACAACTCCATCACATATTGAAGGACATCTGACTTGCTGGTTTTAAAAGTAGTAGCAATATTCTTGAATTTAACTCCCAAGTAACGTCTTATGAAAGATGAAGAAGAGATAGGAAATCAAAAACATTTAAAGTCTATTGTTAAGTTTTAGAGACTGATACAGGTGGTAAATAATGCTAAGCATTAAAAGAAACACATCTGACTATTCCATTAAAATGCAAGGATAGTCCCTTGGGTGGCATTACATGGAACAGGGTGTAAGGCGGGCTTCCGGAATGTGACATAAGGTGATGCCAGTATGTGAAAATTCATCAAGCTCTGCACTATGATGTGTATTCTTTTCCTATGTCTTTACATTTCTACAAATTGTTTTCAAATATTTATGAAAGAATCACATGGCTAGTTACTACAAATTTTTTTCAGGCAACTGGATCAAAGACTCGTAATAAGCAGTGAGTCTCACTCATACTTCAGACCCACAATCATCTATGTGCGCTAGCTAGAGATAAAGTTGTAGTAATTCCTCCCCATATCCTTCCAGAAGTATCTTAATATTGTGTGTATTCATGTGTTGGTGCATATTTATACTCAGGAATTTATATCCATATATGTAACCAGTATACTAGTACATTATGCATAGTTTATACATGGCTGTAATACTTTCTAGCTGATCAGGTTAATTGGCCTCCTTCTTTTAAAGTGTTTTACAACAATCATAAGCTCTACTATTTATAGCATAATTAAATTATCTAGTACATGACAACTTGAAGCGCTGTGGTAAAGAACATCTGTATAATTGTCATTGCATATCTGTATGAAAATATTATAGAGAAATATATATATTCATAACTATATGGAGTAACTAGATGAAATGGCAAATTCCTTTTAAATTGATAGGCATTGCTAAATTGTTCTAAACATTTTCCATTTTGCATTCCACTAGTAATGAATGGAGTCTATTCTTCCATATTTTATTTTTAGTGTGACCAGTCTGATAGGTAAAAAGACAATTTTAAACTAAATTTATTTAATTTGTTTATTAATTTATTAAGTAGGACTCCTATGTTTAGTATCCATGTCTAAGTATTTTCTGTGTATTTTTCTTTTGCCCATTTTTTATAATGAGTTACCACTTATTGTTTTAATTGTGACTATAATTATATATATAATGAAATTTATTATGTTGACCATTTTTAAGTATAAAACCTGCCGGTATCAACTACATTCCTATTGTTGCACTGCCATCAGCATTATATCTCTCTAGAACTTATTCATCATCCCAAACTGAAGCTCTGCATTCATTGAACAATAACTCTTGATTTCCTTATTAATTTTATGAGCTTTTTATATATTAAGATAATTTATGATTGGTCATATAAACCCTCCCAATAATTTTTGTGAAGTAGGCAGTTGCTTTTATGATTCACTCCCGTCCGGCTTTGACCCCCAGCACACTACTAAAACTGTTCCTACCAAGGTCAGCCATGACCTCTGCAGGGACAAATCCAGCATCAAGGTTCCTTCTTATCCTCCTTGCCCTATCAGCGGAATTTGACACAATCGATTATTCCCTTCTTCTAATAAGACATTTCTGCTTGGACTCCAGGCCACCACAATTTCATGGTTTTCTTATCCCACATTTACCTCTTCATCTAAGTCTCCTTGGTCGACTCTTCTTCCAGGTCTTCTGACCTTTGAGACCCCTGTCTCAGTCCTACTTCTCCTTGGGCGACTGCCTCAGTCTAAGGCTGTGAATGTATCTCCATGCTGATGTCCATCCCTGTGCAGGCCTAGTCCATATTGCTACCCTAAATTCCCCTGTCTAATACTTACCTACCTACTCCATATTTTACCTCCATGATTGATAAATACATCATCTCTAACATATTCAGAACAGAATTCCTAGGCTTGATTATAGAAGAAAACTTAACTGAACTATCTCTCCTACAAATGACAACTTGCACATCCAAAATGTTTTGGAAATACTACAGAGCAAAAGAGACATAGAAAGAAACTGAAGGGAAGGCAATCCTGAAAAGGCAGGAATTGTGTCATGTGCACATGGATGTGGCTCTTTACGTAAAGGAGCCCTGTGCTACGAGAGCCAGAACTAGACACAGTCACAGGTAGGATTTACTCAACCGAGACACTAGTGGACAGACCTTGGGGCTGCAAAGGGACTTGAAAGTCAAAGAGAGGAGATATACCAGAAAGGAGGGTACTGCAGAAGCACTGAACCTCAAAAATAAGAGTTTAAACTCTTCCAACCAATGAGTAACTGTGGAACTGTGTGTATGTTCCAGAGCAATTCCATGGCTTTAGTAGAAGCAGAACATGGAAGCTAAGGAACTGAAGGGGAATATCAGGTTCCTCCATTGCCAAAAAGATAGAGATTGGTGTTTAAATCCATAATCTTTATCCTAAGATATTAGTGTGGAGATTCTCTGCAGTGCGTTGCCACAAGATCCATTGTTCAATAAAATATGACTAAATTCCTGAGAAAAAAAAGATAAATGACACTCAATTAAAGAAAAAGAAGCAATAAACGGTGACAGCCGGTATTGTCAAATATTGATATTGGCAGACAAGTCCTTAAAGCTGCTATCATATCTATATTTTAAGGAATTAATGCAAGCTATACATTCATAATGAATGAACAGGTTAGAAACCTGGAAGACTATAACTATACAGGAGTGAAACTGAAATTCTAAAATGTACAATATGTAACTTTTCTAAGATGGACCTCAAAACACACATCAGTGAACATGAGGATGGATCAACAGAAATTACCTAATTTAAAGCACTGATGAAAGCTACTGAAATACAGTGAGTAATGCATAACCACTCTGTAAGACTAAGTCAGGCAGTAAAATACACATGTAAGCAGAGTCCCAGAGGAAACAGAAGACTTGTTTTTCAAAATTTGATAAAACAAACCTCCGATAAACAATAAAAATAACAACAAAACAAAAAATAGTATTTTCAGATCTAATAAACTTTGAACCTCAGGATATATACAAAGAAAATACACCAAGGCTCATCAAAATAACACTACTAAAAGGAAAAGGAAACAGAAAAATCTCAAACTGAAAGAGTAAAACAGCATTACAAATAAATGGACAACATTACAAGTGACACTGACTTCTAATAAAAAAGATATGCATATATATATATTTACCCCATAACAAATGCTAAAGAAAGTTCTTCTAAATAGAAACATCAATAGAATGGAATTTGAATAGGCAGAAAAGAACACCACGAATGGTAAATATAAAGTGAATAATAAAATTGTATATATATTTTAAAAGATGCAGTTATTTAAAAGATATGGTATTTGAAGGGAAAATTTTAACAATATAATGGCTTGTGCTTAGTGATGATATGTTATATACTAGCAGCAGCAGAAAGGATTCAGGGGATAAAGTAAACTATATTGCTGTAGTATTTTTATATTTCATGGAGGCAGCACGGTCTAAACTCATCCACCACACTTATTTTTCCCCACTGTGCTTCACACCTTCTAACGTGCTATATAATTAGTTATTTTATATGTTTTCTTTCTTCTTGCTAGGAAGAGAATCCTGGAAGTTGTGCTTCTTCTCTAGCACTTAGAATAGTAATGACCCATGCTACACACTCAGTGCTTTTTGAACAAAAATGACTGGCCATGTTAAATCAGGAAACTGAGGTTTGAAATTCTTAAGTGATTTATCCATAGTGACATGGCTGATAAGTAAGAAACAGGTAGGATATGAAGCCATGGCAGAAACAGTGGTGACACTGTGCTGGAAGCAGGGCTCTGGGAAGCCCATGCCACTGGATACACAGGCTCCCTGTGCCCCTCCCTCAATAATGCTGAGAGGGGACCTGGACAATACTTATGGCACTAGCTCTTGGGGTCCCAAGAATGACAGAACCTGGTCTGTTGTCTACTCCTGTCATTCCTGTAGAAATGTACTGGATAGGAGTAAATGTTTTCAATTCAACTCTTAGGTTTATTCTTTACCTCTGTAACTTTGAACAAGTTATTTAATCCTTATTCTTTACTTTCTTCATCTATAAAAAGAAACTATGTTGGTACTACCTCATAGATTATTATAATAACATTAATTCACATTAAGCACTGAAAACCATCCTTAGCAAGGATTAAGCACTCATTTAACGTTAGCAATTATTACTATCTCTCAAGAGAGAAATACATAGGAACAGCAAGCAAACACAAGACAAAGGACTTGTTTGCTTTTAGCTTGCAAGAGCACCTAAGAACCCAGTGCAGAGATCTCATAATGATCTAAAGAGCAAATAGCTTGGATTTAAAATCTAAGAGGCCCTCATGATTTTGTAAAGCACACATTGAAATCTTGGATCTTACCAGTGTCTGTCCTGAATCATTACTAAAAAATGGAGGAGAGAGCCTCTGTGTTTGGGGCTGTGTGGAAACAGACCAACAAGACCTACATCTACTTATTCACCATCTGCATTCTACAGAAGACAGCAAAACAGAGAGCAGGCCTGGGTCTATGACATAAGGTGAGGGAGGCTGCTCCTCAGTTAGTGCTGGCAGGATGCTAAGCAGCAGTCATCTGAGTGGCCTGCCTTCTTACATACAGGTAAGGGGGAAAGGGCTGATGCAGACAGGTGTTTGTCCACAGAAGAAGAATAGATGCACCCACTCCTATGCATGGATAGCCATCCTATTGTAATAAGTTTCCTTCCAAAATCCAGACACTGGTTGTTCTGAGCTTTGTTTAAGAATCCTGCCTGCCATTCTTAGGGTTTTCCCTGAAACTGACCAGAACAAGAAACAACTTGCCCCAAACTGGGCTGACTGGCCAATACAACAATTGACTGGACTGACACCCTTAACCATAGATATGGAAGCAGTTTCCCAAAAAAAGTACCAATTTCAATGGACAGTTCTCCTCATGGTGAGTTTTTATTTATTGCATACTATTTCCATCTTTCAAGGAAGTTTCTTTTACTCCAATAGGCTGAATTCACCCAATGGAAGAGATGGAAAGAATGGTGTCCTCAGTGTAAGGCTCTGCGTTGCTCTTGAACATCTCCCCAGCCTTCAGCATAACTTTGAAACTTGTGGTTTCTAACAACACTGAAGGCAGAAATCATGCTGTACTGTGGGATTTCCTTGGTTTGCACACCACTCTGAGAAGATGAGAAAGCATGGGCAAAAACACATTAGGAAATGTGCAAGAACTCCATACAGGCCATTTGTGAGTGCAGGGTGAACTAGGGGCATGGTTGGAATTTACTTGTTAACACCAGTCTCTCTTTGTTTTTGGAAGCTTTGATACTACAGAGATTTCATTTGTAGTGAGATACTGTGAAACCCAGAGAGCAGAAACTTTATTTTTCTTCTCTCTCATCCCAAAATTATCTCTTACAATTAAAATAGATTCAGCTCTGGAAGTTATTCCTTTCTTACTCTTTTTTGGATATATTTCCTTTCTAGAATCATATTTTCTTTTCCTAAAATAAATGCTCAGATTTCCATTTAGCAGAGATCTGTTGTTGGTAGACTCCAAAGCCTTAACCTGGAAATGTTTTTATTTATCTTTGACATAGACAGACAGCTTTCCTGTGGCTAGGTAGCTATTCTCAGAGTTTAAATATTATTATTTGATTTTCATGTTATGGTAAATAATCAATTTTTGAGCACAATTGTTTATTTGAAGGTAATCTTGTTGAAGTTGTTTTTAATGTTTTAGTTACCTTTTTATCCTTTTATTTTGTCTAGGTATAGATTTCTTTTTTTATCTTGGAATTGTTATAGTTTCTTGATCTGAGAATTTGAGTTTTTCATCAATTCTGAAATCTCTTATTATTACGTAAATAGTTCCTTCTAATCTCTCTAGTGTCTTCTTCTGGAATTTTGATTAGATATTTCCTAGACTTTCTCTTTCAATCTATATTTCCTTCAGTTACTCTATCATATTGTCATTTTGCTCTGCTTTATGATAGACTACACAACAATTTCTTTTGTACTATTTTCCAGTTCACTTATTCTCTCTTTAACCCTATCGTCTTCTTAAATTCATCCACTTAGTTACAAATTTTAAGAATTAAATGATTTTTTTAAGTACCAGAAATTTTGTTTTTCAAGATGTTTTGGTATTTTTTGTAATATATTGTTCTTGGATCATATTTTAAAATTCCTTTTTATCCCTTTATATATTTTAAGCAAGCCTATTGCATAGTCTAGGCAAGTCTTCCTGGTACCCAGGAGACTTTCAAACTTTTGTTCTTTGGCCATTATCAGTTAATATTTGTGACTTGAGACTTTCTACATTTCCTAAGTAACATAATAATAAGCCTGAACTGAATGTGAACATGGATCTGTGTCCACAATTCTTGAGAGAGATTTTCTTCCCACTTGCAAGAGTTCACGTGCAAGTTAGCAGTTTCTTCTCACATCCCAGGCCACTGTTTTCCAGCTCACCCTTGTCACTGAAGTTGGGCTCCCCTCAGTGCTGTTAACTCCATCTGGGAGTCTAAATTTCTGCTCTATAGCGTGCACAGTGCTCAGTCTTGTCTCAGGTCATCTGATCCCACTAAGTCCCAGGGACCAGAAAAAGCCAGGAAAGTGGCCAGAGCTTCAGTGTGAATCTCATTCTTAATTCCATTCCCTCTTAGATTTGAGGTTCCAAGATTTTCCCTTTCTTGCTTGAAAACTCTGCAAGTCAAACCTTTAAAAATCAATAATACAGCCTCTCTGTGTTTCTTGGTGTTATGGACCAGGTGAGTTTTTCCAGGATGCAGATTTCCAGGTTAGCCTGGGTCAACGTGTTCTTGAAAACAACACAACTCTGATTTCAAATAACTTGAAGTACTTCAATGTGTTAGAAGAAATAAAATGAACACAGAACTTTTCTGGATATGGGTAGGAAGACCCAGACCTCTGCTTAGAGTTTTCCTTATTCTTGGAGGCAGCACCCCAAGATACCTGCTGGAACACACATGGAACACTTTAAGGAAAAGGCTATTCTTGACCAAATACTTTTTTAAAAAAGAAAAAAAGTCCTACATGTATAGAGCTTGCCTAGTTGAGAATTCTCTGCGTGGACAAAGTCCATGCTACATACTGACATGAGGAAAGATGATAAATTTGTGGTAGCTACTGAGGGATTCTGCTCCTGGCTTTTACCTAATCTTAAGGTTAATATACTTAGAGCAGACTATTGAGTTTAAATGCAAGGTTACCTTGATTTCTGGAATAGCTACACTGATGACACATTTGAGGTAAATTAATCAACACTTTTACTCACAGTCATTCTAACCTCAGAGCTGTGTTAGCTGCAGTACCCAAAATTACCTTAAAAAATGTTGAGATCTATTGTAAATGCATATTAATTGAAAAAGCCTAATCCCTTATAATAAAATATTATCTTTTAACAAAACATTAAGCAAAAAGCACAACATTGTATATTAGATTATAAATGAAGTATAGAAGAAAAAAGTCTCATTTCATTATTCAAACAGTTCAAGACCTCAGCGATTATTTGTTATCTCCACAAACCCTGTCACATTCAGAGACAGCTGAATTCAACATGCCTTCCATGATGGTCTGTGCTCAGAGAGGTTCCAGTGCGCTCTTTTCTCTGATGTGTCAGGGCGGATGACCATACTGCAGGGTAGAACTCTGGCCGTGGACCCCACCTTCAGCAAGGAGAGGGAGCTACTGGGATTCCATCTGCAGGAACCATTGTCAGTGTGAGGTCTCTGGGCTCTTTATTCTGATCACAGCTGCATGACAGCACCCTTCATTGTTCAGAAGTCAAAACCTCAAAATATGCCTGCAGTTGGAGAGGCTGGCAAAATAGAATTGGCAGGGATGATCACATGGCTTGAAGATTAGTGTACTTACTCCAAAGGACATAAAGCAAAAGCAGAAGCATGAAAATGAGCCAAGGCAGGGGAGACAGACCAAAGCAAAGCACAGGTAATGTGCAAACAGTAAGTGCCTTCATTGGAAGGAGCAGAGTGATGTGTGAGAAAGACTACTTACCTGCTGGAAGCTGGCTCACTCTACGACCAGTATTCTCCATCTTCCACTGGGCATCTTCTCATCCCCACTACACTCTGCATTTCTTAAGGAAAGAGCATTAGTACTAACTGTTGGAAGAGGCTTAAACATCTGTGGCAAAAATACAGCAACAATGGTAATGGACAGGAAGAGAGCAACCAGAGAGAATTCTTGGCGCAAAATCTAGAGGCTTGGGAATGGTTGGATAAATAATGCTCTTCCTCTTCCATGGCGCTTACCTGTGAAGGAAGAATTGAAACAGGAAATACCTGAAGAGCAGCTGTATGTGTTAATATCTTCCCCTGGCCTGACCTGAGATTTTTTGGTTTATGTTCATAATCGTGTCTTTTGATGAGCAGGAGATTTTTATTTTATGACATCCAAGTTATATTTTTCGTATTTAAATGTCTCAGTGACCTCTCAGTGAAATCTTTGCTACCACCATGGTCATAAAGATATTCCTGTTTGCTTTCTTCTACAAGTCTTAGAGTTTTAGCTCTATGGTGAGACCCTGATGTCATATAGGTGAGGCAGGAATTGAGTTGAGGTTCAGATTTCCTAAACACCACTTATCCTAGCACCAGTTAAAAAAATATTTTCGATCCTCCTGGAATTGTTTCAGCCCCTTGTCAAATTTTTTTTGGCTAGGAGAGTTTGTCTCTAGTCTCCATATTCTATTCCATGAATGTATTTGTTGAAGAGATGAACGCAATCATATTGCCTTTATTATTGCAGTGTTATAGTTAGTCTTGAAGGCAGATTGTATGTCTTCCAACTGGGTCTTAAGTCTTTCGTTTTTAATAATCAGTTCAACTAACTCACCCTACTTATGGAGACAGTTTACCATTGTCTTATTATTTCATTTATTCGAGAAATAATTATTGAATACCAGATTTGTGAAAAGCACAATGGTTCATATAGAGAAACTGTGATAAATTAAGTATAATTCTGCCTTTTCTTTTTTGGTCTAATGGGGATTCAATCCTGGACCTCATGCATGCCAGGCCAGTGGAGCTATGTCCTGGAGCCATATCGCCAGCATTTTTATTTTATTTTGAGGCAGGGTCTCACTAAGTTGCCTACAGTGGCTTCCAACTTGTGATCCTCCTGCTTCAGGCTCCTGATTCGCTGGGATCACAGACATATGCCACCATATACAGCTATAATTCCTGTTTTAAGGAGTTTGGTAAGGGAGACACTTATAAAAACTATTACACAATGCACTAAAGGTAAACATGCAGTCAATAAATATTTATTGAGCACATACTATCAGCTTGGCAGTGCATAAGACTGAACTCATGTCGAATTTTAGCTCTGCCAATACAAGTGTGAACTCCTCTCCCCAGCCTGCTGTCGCCCACATGATATCTTTTCCAAGCTACACATTTACTGCTAATTAGTTGGATCCTTCCCTTTTGAACATTTTCCACCACAAAAGCACAATAATATGAATAGTAATATCGTATTAGCATAATGCTTTCAACTTTTCAAAGTGGTTTTACATCTCTTACTTTGTTTTTTCTCTTTGCATTTCTCCTGTGACTTCGGCAAAGCTACTGTTATTATTTTTATTTGACAGGGAAAAGTAGTTCACAGAAATATTAAGTGATTTGCTACCATCATTCAGTTAGGGCAAGAAGACTTCCCCTTCCCTCCACCCCCAACTCCCTTCTTGTTTTCTCCATTTCTCTCCCACGCTCTTCAACATCTTATCAGTGCATAACGGACAGGGAAGCCTTGTAATTACAGGTACCACTTCTGGGTTCTAAGTTAAACTGCCATAATGGTACCTTCTGCTGAAAGGCGACAATAGATTGTCAGTGTTATCTCTACATGCTGATGGAGATTTATGAATGGGGACGGAGGAAAGAATCATGATCATTTTCACTATTATAACTGCGTGCAGAAGATTCATAACATTTCTGACACCTTCTTCATCCTTTTTACCTGGCATCAGCTGTCAGGGGAAGGTCGCCCTTTCCCACCCAGCTTTGGAATGAAGTGATAAATGTGTCAGGAAGCTCATTCAGGACGCAATCTTCTGCCTCATAAACAGTTTTCACTGATACATACATTAAATTTTGCTTTTTCTTTTTTTAAGCCTCAAAAAAAGTGCTTGCAAAATAGCATTGTCAGTGATGAATGTTTCCCCTTGTGTGAGACTTTGCAGGATGTGGGCTGGCCTAAAGAATAAAGATGTATACATGGCAGGATATCTTGAGTCTTGCTGGACCCCAGGCTGACCAGCTGATTAGAGTTGTCACTTTTATATGAGCAAATCTACACTTGATGTTGCCTTTTCTGAGCTCTTCTCCTTCCCCCAACTCCTCTCGTGTCTGTGTCCCACATCTTACCACAACACTCACCAACCCTTGGGAGACAGAGAGATACTGAATGCATTAAAGAAAAATTTTAGGTCAGTTTATTTTTTTTTTCAGTGTTTAATGCAAGGGGCTCGTTTTGCATTCCCATCAGCGACATAGACAGTGAGGCGTCTGTAATTGGGATCACGGCAGGAAGCTTGCTGGGGACCTAGAGAAAGTTTTGCAAAATTAGTCTGTTGAGAGGCTGGAGCTAGGGTGAGGGAGAGCCCGAGAACATTTTTTTGGGCAGAAGGTAGCATACAAGTATGCATTTTCCCAGAGAAATTGAAAGGGATATATTATCCCAGCAAATTAGGAAACAAAAAGCTGGCAACAACGGAACATGAGATAATAGTTAAGCTCCAGGTCTCAACTTTTGTCATTATCACTAATACTATTAAATTATATAGGATCTAACTCATTAACTGCTAACTGGCTCTTTCTATTTACTCTTACTAATTATTCACCTTTATCTGTCTAGCACCTGCCATGGTACCTGACACATATCAGGGATTCACTGAAAGTTAAATTAAAAATATTCCTCATTTGGTCATATTCCAAATATAAAAATACCTCCCACTGAAGTGTGCACATTCTGCTTTATATTAAAAGGAATATTTTGTTTCTGTGTGCGCCCAGGAAGACGGAAGTATGTAATACATGGTCCTAAAGAAGTCATGCCATGACAAGGCATTTGTTTTATTGGGGTCTTCTCTTGTTTGTGCATTATGCTGGTAGACTTTACTTCCCCTTCACTTTCCCCCTCCTTTGTGCCTCTTAACAGTTTTCCAAGTGAGCATCTCCTTCCTCTGGAAGCACACCTGTATGTGCTTTGGAAAAGTGCTTCAGCTTTCCTGTGGAAGCTCATTTATAATCTAGCGAGGCTAAATTTGCCTGCTACGAGAGTCTGAAAACCTGCTTTAGGCTGGCCTTGGCCACAGGGCCCTAAGTGAGTAAGACTGGGACTCTGGCTCTTGCCTTCTCCCTGCAGGAAGGGTGGTTCTAGAACTGTACTTCCTGTGTCAGGGTCTGTGTGAGAAGGCTGAGGAAGGTCTCTTTCCAGTTTCAAGCAGTTAATATTTTGCTTCTGCATGCCATTAAAGTTGCCAGAGTGCTGCTGGCTAGTGTTCCTTTGTGTTAGTTATGGGTGACATACACCAATCAGTTCAAATTTAGAGATAGGTTTGCTCTTGTCTGACTTAGAAAATGCTTCTTAGCTCACCCAACAGAGCAGAACATCTGAGTTCTGGTGATGTGTCACAGTGTTTAGATAGAAGGAGAAGTAGAAAATGTTCTGCAAAGTAAGCATTCATTAAGAATGAGGAGACGGTGAAGTTGGTTGCGTTGGAGGTGTTGGAGTGAATTCACGGCCTTGTTCTGTACACACCTCCAATGAAGCATGCAGAAGTCGTTATAGATGTGGTATGCAAGGGATAATACACATAGGAATCTCCTACTTGTGTACAGTGGAGGAGCTTAGAAGAAATGGCTCCTTCCTTGAAGCAACAAGCATTTCTCATCCCAAATCTTGGTTTCAAAGTACCACTTTCCCATAAAAGACTATAAGCCTCTGGACAGATGGTTGGACTCAGTGTTAGAGCATTAAAAATACAAGATGAACCTGGAACATCTGTGATACTACAAAATATGAAATGTGCAAACAAGCAGAAAAGCACGGGGACATAGCAGAAGTGGTCAGGGGTTCTCTATGGCCAAACCCAGAACTAATTAAACAACAAAACGGGTAATGGTTCAAGTGGTTCTTAGCTGATACATGGTCCTGCAGAAATTAGGCCATGACGAGGTATTTATTTTATTGAGATTTTCCTAATACAGTAATAGTATTGGATGCTAGCCATAGAAAAAAATAAATGATATAAATAGGTAAATAAGAATGGGGGCACTTTTCCTCACAGAATTCTAATTAATCAGAGGAATGTGGCAATTATAAAATCAACAGAATATTACACGAGTGTTGCAGGCAAGAACCACCAGTGAATGCTAAAATCAGTGAACAAAAGTGTGAGGAAAGACAGGATATTTGCTCTGCCTAGAAGAAATACATTCTCCCAATGTATTTGCTACAAAGGGGAGAAGGTGAATTTTGCTTTAGCAAACCCCAGCAGACTCCACGTTTGCCAATAATCAAAGTTGGGTTGACCTTACATGCACCCTCCTGGGATGTAGGCTGCTACCCTTGCCGAGACGTAAGATGTGGTGCATCTTGTGCAAAACATATAAGCCCAGTCTAATTATGATTGGACACTAAACCCAGCTGAGTTAAGGACAAAGTAACTGTCCAGTATTCTGTAAAAGTGGCAAGGTCACAAAAGGCAAGGGAAGAGGTTTAGAAGGCAGAACAATCCAATGCCGTGTTAAATCCTGCATCGAAAAAATATTAGTGGTAATATTGGTGAAATGCAAATGAACTATGGAGTTAGTCATATTGTACCAATTAACTTAATATTTTTGGTCCTTGTGCAATACTTATGCGTGATATTAACATTATGAAATTGTGGAAGGGGTATATGAATGCTCCCTTGCTATATATATAATTTAAATAAACATAAAAGTATTTCAAGTAAGAAGGCACCCAGTTAGGACATTTTTTTTTCACAGTGAAATTTCATTCATTCGAACCCAGCTGATAGGAACATTGAAGTGCTGGAAATTTTCTTCTCTATTTCTTCTGCTTTTCGCAGAGTCTGGCAGGCTGTATACCTAGGATTTATTTATAAAAAGTTTATTTCCAAGGGAAATCCCAGAGTAACTGTAGATCTAGTCATGGATACTGAGCATTCCCACATAGCCTCTTTGTCCTATGTTGTCCACCTCAGAATACTCTGAATTTATAACCACACAGTTGTCCATGTGTCTTCCTCACCAGAAATCACTTTTCCCTTTCACCTCTCCCCTGCCTTTGGGATCAGCCAGAATTTAGTTTGAATGGCGGTCTTGCCAAAATCAGCTATCTGAGTCTTAGTTCTCTGAATATTAATTCTTCATCTTGGGGCCAGGGATATAGCCTAGTGGCACAGCACCTGCCTGGCAGGCACAAGGTTCTGAGTTCAATTCCCAGTGCCAATAAATCAAGAATTTCTTCATCTGTAAGCATAAGCAATAATCCTCCTGCATGAAATTTTAGGTGTTGGCACAATGGCTAATCCATGGTGAACACTGTAAATCGTGGCTCCATATGTAATTTGTTTATATTTATTTAATTTTTGGAGACAGCATCTTGATCTGTTGCCCACGCTTGCCTTGAACACTTGGACTCCAGTGACTCTCTCATCTCTGCCTCCCTAGTAGCTGGGACCACAGGCACCTGCGCCCACCCCCAACCTCTGTATTTAGGATTCACAGTGGAAGGCTCGATGATGTTATCTTTCTGTGAGGCTCTTGACTGATTCATTCACTCATACATTCATTAAGCAAAATCATTGAATGCACTACGTATTTATTCCTGCCTCAGAGGCCTTAGAGATACAGTGGCCTACTGTGCACCCAGCTCTCCATCCTGGTACAGTTGACAACCTCTTACAGAGGAGACAGGCATCCAGCCATCCATTCTGGGTCTCAGCTGTGTGGCCAGCGGGGAAATGTTGGTTTCCAAACCCATGGCCATCGCATTGAGTCAACGCCTCCTTTCTCTACTCTGACACAGTAAAGATGGAGTCTCTCCCATTTCAGCATGAATGAGAGCAGGTACAGTTGAAATCAGTTGTTTATAATTAGGTAAGAAATAGCATTCTAGAAAACTTTGAGTAGAAAGCTTCCCTCAATCCACTGAGTGTCCTGCTTAGCTGAGCATTAGCTTAATTCCCTGTGAGTGCTGCTCACTTCACCCCGCCCTCCACTGAGGCTGCACTGCCTTAAGATGGGGCTTGTGGCAGTTACTTTGTGGTTCATTGTGGGGTGGAAAAGATGTTGGTCTCAGTGGTCCCTGAGGAAGTGGTTGCTTGAGGTGTGGTGAGGTAGAGCCCGAAGGACAGAATGTAACATTCTGCCTTGAGGAGAGACCAGGGTGAACCCAGGAGGCATGCTGATCCACTCTCAGGGAAAGGACAGGTGTCCACATGCAGAGAAGACACCCTAGGGCCAGTTGGCTAACTGGGCAGTGCATCCCCAGACCAACAACTTGTTGCTTCATTCCTGCTCCTGGACTCTGTCAGTGAGGGGGCAAGGGACAGCACGGGCTCTGAGGTGTGCCCCTGCCATTCTGAGCCATGCCATATTGAAGCCCAGTTTGGAGGAGGTGTTGCCATTTGTTTTCACCAAGTTTGCTGCAGTTTTAGGTGCCTCTGTGTTTTGTTTTAAATGTCTTTGCATTAATATCTGCATGAGTTCCTCCCCAAGCTGCATGTGCACTTGCTGAGTTGTGTGCAGACACTTCCCCAGCTTTCAGACCCTTCTCTGCTGTGGGTGCTTTTGCACAGAGCAGGTCCTCCCAGACACTTTTGAATCACAGGTGCCTCCAAACATGTCCCTCCACAGGAAGGGCAGAAATTCCCACCCAGGAATACAACATCTTTTCCCCGGAAGTTTGTAGAGGTCTTACGGAAGAGTCAGGCAGTAGCAGTTAAGGTACCTATGTATTGTATGTGGAATATTTCCAGAGTCTACTTTTTCTTTGAAAGCACATACAATGGTAGGCTACCCTTCAGGTTGTAAAGGAATTTCAACTCAGGTGTTCGGAGGTGGTGATGTGGGTGAATCCTCAGGTCCACCCACCGTAAGTAAGCTGTAATCTTTCCAAATGCCCCAAAGTATCCTCTTTTGTTAAGTGGGGATAGTGATAGAATATGTCCATCTTCTTGTGAGATTCCGGTGAGAACTGTACCAATTTAGCAAGGTATTATTCATTTCAGTGATAACATTAAATAATCTTAAATATAATAGAATGAATCTTTGTTGGCATTTTAATGTTTTAAAATTAATCAGGGCCACTTTCCTAGACATTATTATGATTATCATATATTTTTAGAAGAAGAAAATTCTGATTGATCTGAGATTTGTGGAATAGGTCAGTTTGACTGTGTACCTTCAGTTTTTCATGTGCTTCCAAGGTCCAAACCAACTGCAAGATTTTAGCAAGAGATGACATCACTTGAACAGTATTCTCACAGAATTTCAGAAAAATGCTGGTGCTTGGAACTCAAGGCTGGGGTTCCAGGCAGATGAGGTTTACGTGAGAACTGCAAATGGGTCACAGCAAGGTGACCTGGACATTTTTGTGACTTCTCAGGGCTTCATGGAAATACTCTCCTTTGTATCTTCAAGTGAATATAAGATGAAAGATTGCATATGAAAAAGCCTTTGTAAACTGTTCAAGGTTTAAGATAAATTTTAGTTACTGTCTTTAGGTGAACGATCTTGCATTCTTTTTAGGCTGACAGGAGGCAATCATGTTGCTGTGTGACATGTGTGGGACAGTGTAAACAACTGTCCCACAAAAACGCAATGGAACACAATGGAAAACGCAATGGAAAAGACTATGAAGTACAGTCACAGGTCTTGAGTTCAAATCCTGACTCCACTTTTAGTCGAGTCAGTGAATTGGTTTTTTGGTTTTTTTTTTTTTTAACCTCTCTGTGCTTCTTTTCTACAGTATAAATGAGAGCACCTTCAACTCCATAATAGCAGGTCAGAGTATAGCTCAGTGGCATAAGTGCCTGCCTGGCAAGCATGAGGTCCCAAGTTTGACTCCCAGTACAAAACAAAGAAATAAGTAAGATGAGTGAAAGGCAACGTTTGGCATGTGAAGTTTCATGCTTTCTGTCACTTAATATTTTCTATGTCCTGTGTTATGTGTGCCCTTCTTTGACATGAAGAGTGAAGATAATGCAGGTAGTAACACTTAAAGCCTGATCGTGAGAGATGACACTTTATCTTGAAGCTGTTCTCTACCAGCTGGTTGTTTGCACGATTTTCCATGCAGGAGGACTGGATTTTTCTCATCTCTCAGCCTGTGCCACCACCAGCTGGGACCTCCAAAGGTGAGAATGACTTTTTCTTGGGAACCTGTTCTCACAGGATGCATCCTGAACTACACAGCCTTGTTCACCATTCAAGCGTCACTTTTTGGGTGGTGTTACTGCAGACCTTGAAACTGGCCTAGGTGTCACTGCGTTCTGGCCCCACCTCTGCCACTGACTTCGTGTGGCCTTGGGCAAGTCACTGCAGCTGCCTGGATCCCAGTGTCTTGTGTACACTGGAAAGGAGACATCCCTAAAAAGAAATGCTCCAGTGACCAAAATGCTCCCTTCTTACATGTGTTTACGTGTACAACATTGATGGAGTCTCTGTCTCCCCAGAGCTTTCCTCACAGTCTAGAATGCAGAGAGTAAATAGTCGCAAAATGCAAAATTGATCACAGTATGGAAAAGGAGTATGCATGAAACACAGAAAAGCAGCACTTTCTAAACTAGAATGTTCTGAGAGTCCAGCTTGGATCTTTCTGTTGGCACGCCAAGAGTTAAATAAGCTACGTGAAAGACTGACGAAAGTGTCTCTCCTGAGACCATCCGTACTTAGTACATTTCTGCCAATCATAATGTCCTACTTCTTCACACTTGCTCAGTATTATCTCTCTCTTAATAACAGTCTCCTACCCTCTCCTACCTGCACAGCCTTCTTA
Organism: Cavia porcellus; assembly: GCF_034190915.1. Lineage (NCBI taxonomy): Eukaryota > Metazoa > Chordata > Mammalia > Rodentia > Caviidae > Cavia > Cavia porcellus. Next base: position 2,376,839 of record NW_026947521.1, on the reverse strand, counting down.
TTTTCATCTAATAGATCACACTTCCCTCTCTATCCGACTCCACATCATCTTGTGTAATTCTTTCACTCACCTCTTCTCTCCTCCTCTTCCTATTTCCTAGTGTTGATGTTTCTGCATTTGTGTCTATCCCCTCTACCATGTGATCCGTCAGCTAAGCATGGCTATGGATTGCCCAGAAAAAGGACAAACATGCTAAAACATGGACTGGAGCTCCTCTTCTGGCATCCCTAATTAATCACTAGTTATGTGACTTCATAAGAGTGCTCAATGCTTTCAGCCCAGAGAGGCCAGATGAAAGGAGAAACCTGAGTTTGGGGCAGTATCTACCCATTATTTTCATCCTTGATGGGTTGAACATCTTTTGCAATAATAGCACTTGGGATACATTAAGTGATTTTATAGATGCTTTACACATAGGTGCTTATAAATTCTTCACAATATTCCTATGAAATAGAATGATACAATAGTCAGGAGCCCAGGTAGCTCAGTTGGTAGAGCATCAGACTTTTAATCTGAGGGTCCAGGGTTCAAGTCCCTGTTCGGGCACAGCCTCTTTATAATAAAATGGTATAACCACAATAATCCTTATTTGCACCTGCATCCTTATTTTGCACAGGAAAACCAGAATCCCAGGGAGACGAAGTGAGCACCGCAGGTTCCACAGCTTGTGAATCCGAAAGTCAGATTTACACTGGGGAATCTCATCCAGCCCCATGTATTACAGTGCCTCACTATTCCAATTATACTTTTAGGTTTTCTCTAATGAGACTAATGATAGCTTCTCCAGGAAATTGCCGTAGGAATTAATGTATAGAAAATTCTTAATATTGTGCCCGCCATTTGTAGATGGTAAATATGTCAGTTATTTTTAAAAAATTGTCAGTTTATTTTTTGAAAAGCACACCCCATGATTTTCCACTTCTCTGAATTTTCCTAGCACATACCCCACCTTTCTACCATGTTGTATCTTCTTCATCCCATCCAGATACATTAACTGTATCATGCTTTTCCTTTTATACATATATATTTTTGCCTGTATTCACCCCTCATTCCATCTTTTAACTACCATTCCACAGCCTTTATTTACTAAAAAATTATTAGTATCAGTGTGAAATATGCATGTAGTTCAAAAAGACAAGTAGAGCTAAAATCATCAGAACCTAGCCCTCTGTGCTCACATTCAGACACAGCCACTTTCAGTACTTAGCTGTTTCTAAAATTTACTGTATATTCCTAAATTATATGCACATGCTATCTGTACATCATTTATCAGAAACATTTCTGTTGATATACCACACCACACAAGATGAGGATTTAACAAACAATCACCACCAACCCCCACCTGATGTGCAAGGCCAGATATCCTGGCATTTTAAATCATAGATTTGAAAAAAGTAATATTCAATCTCTATTATAAACAGAGTAACATTAAGTCTCACAAATGGAGTTAAAGGTAGATAGATAGGTAGATAGTTGCGTGTGGTATGTATGTGTGTTTTATGGTCTAACCAAGTATTTTACTATGATTGTACTTCATTTTATACTCGCCTTTGTATTTTTCTTGAAATTAATAGCTGCCTTTAACTTTCTCTAATCTGATCACTAAGTAGTCCCCATTCCCCCAACAGGAGGGACTAACTCCTTTCCTGGCTCAGGGCAAGAGTAGAAATGGAAGGCTACATTTTTGTGATAATGTATGGTTAATGCTCCTAGACGATTGTGTCATTTACTGTGATCCCATGATTCCTTGAAAAGTATATAAAACCAAAACAAAATATGTGTAAATAACTAGTTTATGACATGTAAGTGAACAGCAGTGCAAATTCAAACTTTACTTTGTTCTCTGTCCTAGAGTAGTGAGGTGCCCTGCCCAGGGAGGAGGAAGGAGGACAAAGGACTTCTCCACTGCTGCAGGGCTTTAGCTAGGGCCCTGCAGGTCCCCTTCGGGGCTGGGGAGTGCTCAGGGTAAACACCACGTTCCCTTTTTTCCTTCCCCGCTTCCCCGCTCACCACCTGTGCAGCTTCCCACCATTCATGACCCCTTGAGAGCCAGCTGGTGAGTTCCGTGGCTGTAAGGTTTTCCTCATACTACCTGCTTCACACCTACCCACGTTGTCTCCCCGGTGCCCTGGTTCCTAGCTCCCCTACACCATGCCCACACCTCCCACTTCCGCCAGCCTTGTTCACTCTCTTACACTCTCCAGTGAATTTAAGAGTGGAAGGTGAGGCTTTAGTTAGAAGCTCCCTGACTCCTCAGTGGTCTGGACAAAAAGCAAGGGGCTGCGGATGATGGTAATGGGCCCGCAGCCTGCAGTCTCTGTCCTGTGCCTACCCAGGGCTAAGAAGCCCCTACCACCACCAACCTAGGTCCTGGCCTCTGTTCACGCCCCCATACACAAAGTCACCCGGGGCACTGTTTGGCACAGTTCACCCTCAACAGGATGAAGAGAGTTACAAATATCCCAGAAAGAAAATTCAGTGCCCCAAGTATCTACAGTATGAACCACAGCAAGTAAAGAATGTGGAGACTGCCTGTCAGCATCCCCTTGATTCCAGAGACACTTCCCACAATGAAGAGGAGCCGAGAGGAGGAAGACCCAGGCCCGTCTTGACCGGGGCTTAGACCAGATTCCCTCTGAGCACATAAGAAACCACTGGGTAGCCTCAGCTGGTGTTTCTCTTTTTCTTGTTATCTTGAGCCCTCTTCCCTTCTCCTCTGCCGCATAGGTACCAGCTGTCAGTCAGGCATGGTGTCCACCAGTGCCAGGAGAAGCGTCTTCTTGCCCACCCTGGATTCTGAATCTGCTTTGTTGGTTTACTCCTTTATCTTGGTGGAGCTCATACACAAGTAACCTTCTAAGAAAGGATCGTATAAAGTATCTTTTTGATGCTTTTCCATTCCTGAAAATAGTAATTCTATGCTTAGGTTGATACCTTCGGTAGATACAAATTCCAGGCTCATCTTTCTTGTCCCTCAGAATTTTGAAGATCCTATTTCCTTCTCTTCTAGTTTATAATATTGCTGGCCAAGCACTCATGTTATTGTACTTCATACCTTTTTGTTCCACAGCCTTCAAACCTCTTAGGATCGTCTCTATGTGCTAGCAGTCTAAAAATGTAGGTGCCTTGGTGAATTTTTGAAATTCATTGCCCTGCCTGAGTACTCAGGGAATGGAGGGCTCTTGCAATAAGGCAATTTAGATCCTTCTGCTTGGGAGTGAGCCCACCTGAAGCATAGCCCAACCAAAGCTGAGCCCCAGCCAGTGGGCCAACAAGTGGGCAGGAAATGAATGCCACCATATGCCACTGCGATTTGGGATTTGTTTGTTGTCATCACAAAATCTGACAGATACTTGTTGGCTGTCAATGTGTACTTAAGAATGATGTATTCAAAAACTCATTAGACACTGTGTGTGTGTGTGTGTGTGTGTGTATTTCTGTGTGTCTTTGTATACGCATGTGTGCATGTATGTAGCTACAGCTTGTTGACTGGGGACCCTCATGGGGAGATTAGTCAGGACCTGGCTGTTTTGTGGTGGTGCCCTTGTGGGAATGCCTTCTCTCTGGCAGATTTTTAGAGAAGCTTCATCCATCTTCTCCTGGGTAGCAGTCTGCAAGCTAGCAGTATCCTAGTAGCTGAGCAGGGAATAGGGCTGAGTCCCATCCATAGACTTTGCTTAACCCTGGGCTTTTCAGGCAGTCTTTGACCCCTGACTGTGTCTGTCCCCAGGCTTGAAGCTCCTCTGGGCTCATGTCTCCACACAGTGAACCCCTGCTCTTTGTAAGGTGGAAAGCAATAGATTTGGCTGCATGGGCTCAGGGAGGAGTGAGGGTCTTTGGATGCGTGGTTCTCAACTGGAGAAAATTTTCACCCTGAATGATTAGTAGTACCTAGAGGCTTTTTTGGTGTCCTATGAGTAGAAGCCAAGACTCATGCTTAAACTGCTGCAACACCAACTGTCACCAATACAAAGAAGTAGGAAGCTTCAATGGTCTGTCCTGCCAAAGTCAAGAAATTGCAGCCATTCTGCTGCCTTCTGAGGAGCTTGGGGTCACCAGCTCTTGCACCATTCCCAGGTGCCAAGGCCTGCATGAGCTGACTCCTCGCCTGCTGCTGGGTGTGCATACACTGCTCCGCACAGTCCCTGACCCACCAGTTTCTACCTTCCAAGATGTTTTGGCATGACCTCTGGTTCAGTGCTGTCTTCTGGCCCAACCTCTCTGTCCTTGTGGCCTTAACTGTTTTATTGCCTTGTGCCCTTTTAGCTATGTTTGAGACAGTGAAAGAGGGAGAGAGCTAAAATGAATATGTGCATTCAATTTGTCATGTTTCACAAGGAGTCTATATCCATCCTGAAACTCTTTTTTTTTTTTTTTTTTTTTTTTGGTACCAGGGATTGAACTCATTACCTAGTGCTTGCCAGGCAGGCACTTATGCCATTGAGCTAAATACCCAGTCCCAAACTCTCTTTTTTTTCCTTAACATTGTTAAATTTTTTTTTTATTAAGTGAAAACAAGCAAAACAGAAAAAAGGGTAGAAATAATACAGAATTTTTTTTTTAAAAATCTTGAAACACTTTAAGAAGTAATTTCTCCTTTTCAGTCCAGTCCCAGTGTCACAGATTGCAGGTTCTTCCTGTGTTTGTTACAAACACCACAGAAGCAGAGGAGTGTCATATAAGGAAGGCAGAGTAGGTGTTTTATTTCTCTCTGAAAAGCACTTGTGTTATCAGTAGACAGAACGATCAGCGGATAGACAGTGAGAATACTCATCTCCAGCACTTCAAGAATGCATGGAAATCATCAGGACCAAGGCTGTCTCCCTTCAGCTATGTTGCTGGATGCCACAGTTTGTGTCTGGAACGTTCCCCCAAAGGCCTGTGTGTTAACAGGCTTGGTCCCACCTGTGGTGCTCTTGGAAAGTCATAGAGCCTTGTAGGGTGGTGGGTCCTGGCGAGAGGTCTGCAGATCACCCGGGTCATGTGCTCGAGGGTAAAGATAGTGGGATCCCAACCTCCTTATCTCTCTTTCCTGCTCAACCATTAGGTGAATAGTTCTGCCCCCATGCCTACGTATTTTTGCCATGATGCCTGTATGAGCTGGGATCTCCGAGATAAGCCAAAACAAACCTTGTGTCTTTATAAGTTGATTATGTCTGGTATGTTGTTAGAGTGACAGGAAGCTGACTAACACACTTGGTTGTTCCAGACGTTTCCATTTACCTGTGCATGAGCAGCTGTGTTAACCAGGCATCCTTTCAAAACCAAAACTCAGTTTACTTTGAAATAAAATCTTGCATTATTTCTGTAACTGAATTAGGAGTATCACTTGCCACAATTAGGTGATCTTAACAATCAAACACCACAGGAGGTAGAGGGGAAGAGAGTGAATTCTGCATTCTAGTGGATACCATCACCTGCCAAAGGCCCTTATTTCAAACTTTGCTCTATTAAAAAAAAAGGAAAATTAGTAAGACCCTAGAAAGGTGTTAAAGACATCTCACCTGCAGCCTGAGGCTTTCTGGCAATATAATGCAAGAAAAGTACTGAAAGTAAGTAGAAGAAAGGATTAGCATTTTGTTACCTGCATCAGTGCCGTGAAATGTTCACAGATTTCCAATCAGCGGTGTTTGGCCCTGATACAAACCCATGTGTTCATCAGACGGAGTGAGAGAGGCGCAACGCCCTTTAGTGTCCCAGCTGGTCTAGGAAGTGCTGGGTTCCACTTCCAGATCGTGGGGCCCCAGTCTGTGTTCCCTCTCCCCGTGAGCCTCTCATTTCCGAGAAAAGTCCAAGCGTTAATGAGGCATTTAGGACAAACTGGTGACATGATGCTCAAGCAGGAAGCCTGAGCCTGTTCCTTTCCTCTGCTTTCTGTCACATATGGATTGTTAAATTTATGGGGCCGTGTCAAGGTAGCTTTCTTTTTTCCTCCTTCCTCTGGATCTTTTTTCCATTAAGGACTGTTTCCTTTTGAAAATATGTTTTAGCTACTCTTTTAGATTACCCACACTTTACAGAAAGGAAGCTTATTAAAAGTTAAAAAGGAACACAGAAAATAGCACCTACCTTGCACCCGAAGAAAAAGATACATATGGTGGAAAAACTGAGAATTCTACCTTTATTAATTAAATGACAGTAAAATAGGTTTGTTTCCATTTACATTTTTAAGCATACAGGTTTAGAAATGAATAATGAGCAGTTATTGTTCTGAAAATACAAGTCATGTTTTGACTTAGCTTTTTAAGAAAAATAAAGGAAAGAAGACCTGTATTGGGCATAATTAGTTCAACCTACCAAATCTACAGCAGAGATCTTCACAAAGCAACAAAACCAAGAAAACACGTAATTTCTCCCAAATTTCTAGACTCTTTTATTTCTCTAGTCTTTTTCTCTAGGTGCATTTCAAAGCCTACTTTCATATCCACAATTACGCTAATTTTGCTAATTAGGATACCCCATAATAGGGGAACCCAGGGAGACAAACAATTATTGAGCACTCTTTTTGTGTAATGCAAGTGAGATTTTGGTCCGTTTGTTTGTTTCTTAATGAAGTGAGGTGCAGTCTGAATCTATTACCCACTCCATAGTCTACCTGTCTTGTTTTATTTACTATTGACATCAACTCCTTCAGACATGTGTTGGACTCATTAGCCATGGTCCTTCTGCCTGCTGGGTCCCTTTTCATCTTCCCTCCTGGTCCCTGTGGCCAGGGCAGTAGGGCTGTGCTCTTGTTTACACAGAAGAGGCCCCTGACTAAGTCAGAGTGGTTGTTTGACTTAAGAATGGCCTGTTGATCACTTATCAGCAACCAGTGGCCTGCTGGGAGGGATGATAGTAGTAAGTAATCCAATTAGACCAGCTCCTACAAATTGCTACCATAAGGCAGAGCTGTAAGGGATATCCAGAGTGAAAACACTCAGGAGAGAGATCATGTGGGCCCCAGGAGTGTGGAGAGACCAGCCAGCTTGATTGGAGCCAGCTCTCACTTGCGGGCTACTCTGCTTGTACCTATGCAATTGTGCTATAATTGCACTTTTCTCAGAGTGGCTGAAAGGGCCCTGTCATGCAACAGAAAAAGGAGTTAGCAGGTTTCTTTGATAGATGTAGATGCTGAGGCTATGGGGTTGTCTATATCTGAGTCACAGAATTCACATTCTCCTCTGTGCTACTTTCCAGGTTCGTTGTTACAATCTCTCTTTCCCCGTCACCTTCCTAAGAAGGTGTTCCATGAAAAGGACAGCCCCTGCGTTCCCTGTAGCCTTTCTAGAGCAAGTCCAGAAACATCCAGGAGGAAGGAGGCCTCTGTCATATGTGCCTTCAAAGCAACCCTTCGCACCTTCTCCTCCTTGCCTCTCACATGCTCCATTTGGATCTGGCCCCATCACCTTGCTCTTAAAACAGACATAGCCACTGCCCCTTCCACAGCAGCAGAATAGTTTTCTTAAAATGTGAGTTGATGTTCAGCTGGTGTTCTGCTTTAAGAGGGTGAGTTGAGCACACTCTTGATAGGCCAGCCGCTCCCTGCCTCTTAAGCCCACCAGGTTTAGAAAGTGTAAAGTGGACCATATTGTTTCTCACAAGCTGTATGAAAGTGGGAAAGGGGACATGTGTCTGTTGCAGAAATTTGGATTAATCTCTTGAGGGTGGGAGGTGGAAGGAATCATGTTGGATGATAGACCAGGGAAGGGGGGCCCCGTGCTGGACAGGCTGCCAGAGACTGGCCTTTGTACAGTCCGAAGCGCATCCAGGACAGAGCCAGCTGGTCCATCAGAAGCCTCCAGGGAAGCTGGGGCTCCTATATCTGAGTTGTGTTTCACATATAAACACAGATGCGCTTAGAACCACCAGAGAGCAGACACAATCCACAGCAATGTGGTTAGCACTCACTGCAAATCACCCACGAAGCAGGGAGGGCATCTAAGAAAGAGAAGCAAACCTTTTAAAATGTCAGTAGCCTTAGCATTGCTATTATATAGAACCATAAACAAGCATGTCCACTGTAGAAGGGAATAAAAGAACAAGAAAGAACTCATGGAAAGAAAAAAAGATGTATGCTTGCTAACACATTCATTTTAAGGAACTGCTAGAAACTATTGAGGAGTTTTCCCTAAGCATAAAACTTTAAAAGATTAAAAATGTGAGAAAAAGGTGAAAAATGTGAGAAAAAGACACAAAAAATAATCAAGAAGAACCAGCATCCATCAAAAGCGAGAACAGAGATAAAAAAGAAAAAGAGGAAGAGGGAGGGAGAGGAAAAGGAAGACAAAGGGGAGCAGGAATAAAAAAGGAGTCTGAGGCTTCCTTTTTCAGTAGTAGAGAGATCGAAATCTTCAGAATGAAAGGCTTCACCGGATGTCAGTAAGGAAGAATGGAAAAGACCCCGAATATCTTCATTCTTGTGTAATTTCAGAACATGAAGAATAAAAAAAATCCAGGAAAAGGGTAAGTACTTTCAAATAGAAATATAAATCCATGTTATACCCAGATATGTGCCCAGATAAGCAGACAGATCAATAGACAGACAGACAGAGACACTGTCAAATGGAAATCAAGTAGGTGTACATCTCTGTGTCTTTCAGTGCTAAACATAAGAGAATCATAACTTCAAAAATATGACTTCAGTCATCTATACAACTTGTCTCACTTGACCTTGAAAACAACTGTGTAAGAAAGTTCCAAGGACATAGAAAGTTACACCCCGAGCCCAGTAGCCTGTGTCTCTAATCCCAGGGACTCCAGACGTTCACCCTCGAGGCATTCTTCCCACTCTAGAGACATATCAGTAACAGGAATAATTTAAAAACCAAGAAATTAAATTCATAAAATGAGTTTTAAAAGATTGAGCACACATTTCTGTACACTAAAAACAGAAGAGAAAATCAAAGAGATAAACAGAGTGGTGCTAAGCCCAGCCAGGAAGGGCCAGCCAGCCTTTCCCAGAACTAAGGAACCAAAGTCAAGCTCTTTTCTTGAAACCTGTGGCGGGTGGAGCCCCTGTGCATGATAGGAGTCTGAAGATACTGTCATTGACCACCACCCAGAACTTTCCACGGTCAGCAAGGCACAATGTCAAGAGACGTAAGGGCATAGATGTTACTTATAAATGGGATTTGACCCAAGAACCCCTCCAACGTCCATGATTAGAGTTCCAATGATCTCAGGTTCACCTGGGTAAAGGATCCCTACAATGCACATTAAGACCTAGGTCTAAACAGAGAAGCTAAGAATGTAAGAAAAAATACACTAGCACAATGGATGTCCATAGGAGAAAAAGGAGGTCACAACACACAGACCAAATAGTCCCCATTCCAAGTAAGCTACACTCTCATATTCAAATGCTAACAAAAACATGTAAGAAGTAAACCACAAAACTTACAGCCAGCAATCAAAATATATTACTCTGGAAAACAATAGCCAAAACATGGAAATAAAGATGTTTATAATGCCCAAGAGAAATAAAAGTCTAAAAATATAATCTTCGGATATAGAAAGTCAAATATCATGGTTTCTCCTGTATGAGAAACCCAAACTGTAACTAATTTAAAGAGCAAAAAGAAAAGATGGATGATATGAAATGGGGAGAAAGACTTTGTGGAGATAAAAAGCGAATCTGGGGGTGGGGAGGTGGGATGGAATGCAGAGAAAGAAGAAGTAAAAAGGATCAAGATGTGATCTGTATATACAACATACCAGTTTGCTACAGTGGATGCATTTTTCTGCATTGCAGATGGATAGCAATTCAATTTTTTAATGTTAAAAAATTAAAATACAATGTTAGAAATAAAAAATATTAAAATATAAAGTGCTATAGATGAGATAGGCTTTACACTGGACAGACTTTAGTGAAGAACTAATGAAAGAGAAAAACGGAAGAATACTAAACAAGTGACGATCACTCAACTTTGATAGCTAACCAGGGAACTACAAATTACAACAGAAAGGTACTGTTTCATATTTATATGCTTGGTGAAAATTTTAAAGCCTTAAAAGAAAGTGTGAATAAGAATGCATCTAAGTGGGAAATCCCATATGCTACAAAGGAGCATACACTGGAGCCTCCTCATTAGCAAATATTTAGCAAGATGGAGAAAAGACGAAGAATGCTGTGCCTTACAGACTAGCAGTTCCACCGCTTCATATCACAGGGGGGGGGTTCACACACAGACCCAGGAGATACTTAGAAGGTTCACAACAGCACTGTTTGTAGTAATCAAAAGTTAAAAGCAACTTTAATTCACATCAGCGTACGTAACGGGTTGAGAGAGTGCCAAAGCACTGGATAATATATATTACCTTTAACAAATGAGCTATAATCATCCCTGTATCAACATGAAAAAAATCTTAAAAATTGTATTGTAACATGCGGAATGATACTATTTATATAAATTTGGAAAATGTGTACACTTCTGTTTATAGCAACACAGTCTGTAATAGCTAAATCTTAGAAAGAACTCAAATGCCCATCAACCAAAGAATAGATAAAGAAAAAGTGGGATTTTTTTAATATAATGGAGTACTACTCCGCCATCAAGAAGGACAAATTTTAGGCATCTCTAGGTAGATGAATGCAACTTGAGGACATACTCTGCAGTGAAATGAATCCCACACACATGAGTTATAAATCACATTGTCTTCCTGTTGTGAGAAAAACTAAAAGCGTAAGGACCAAAATGTATGATAGATTTTGTGAAATGGAAAGAAATTGTTCAAAAGGAAAGAAGAATTAAGGGGGGAATGAGGGAAGGAAATAAGAGAAAAGGAAAGAAATGAATTTTGAAAAGGATAAAATGGAAACAAAGCTTTGTAAATAGGAAGAAGAAGATGGACCACAGAGAGAAGATGGGATTAGGAAAAAAGGAACCAAAATATATCATGTATGAGTACAAATTCCCTCTGATGGATATGATCATTACATAGATCTAAAATGTGCCTAAGGACAATAAAAAATAAAAAATTTATAATTTTTAATGTGTACAAAGCAAGTATATGTTATTTAGGATGTGTGTGTAGTCATAATGTATACTCATACTAAACTTATAGAAAGGGGTGAAAACATCCATTTCAGCATGGCAGTAACTTCTGGGAAGGGATTTGCAAGGAAACAATAATATCTATACAGTCACCAATATATGAACAGGTGTACTGTGTAAGACTCACATTGTTGGCTTATAAACAAATCCAGTTTACAAACAATTGTCCTGGAATGAAGCACATTCATAAATTGGGGACTTACTAGTTTAAAAAGATATGATGGAAACTTTCAAGTATACATAAAAGTGAAAGAATAGTAAAATATTTCATATACTGAACACCCAGTTTCAGAAGTTACCATTTTGCCTATAAGGTTCATCCATCTTGTTTTTCCAGAATGTTTAAAGTAGCTGTCAGATATCCTGCTATTCCGCCGTAAGTACTTCAGTAAGCGTGTGTAACAAATGAGGTCATTTAAAAAGCATAATCGCTGTACTCTCACAGTATTTACCAAAATTATTAATAATTCCTGTAGAAAACTGAGTAAGAGTCTCCACCTTCCCTACAAGGACTTTGTACCCTAAGTCCTAGAACCTGTGTCGATGTTACTGTATGTCATAAAAGAGCCTTGCAGGTATTATTAGTGTCTACCTCTGGAGGTGGGGGAGTAGCTTCAGCTGTCCAGATGGATCCAGGGTGATCACAAGGGCAGTTATGGAGTCAGCCTGAAAGGTTCTTGCCTATTGGCTTTGGTGGCTGAAGAAGGGATCGCCAGCCAAAGTGCAGGTTATCCTAGAGGCAGGGACACTTAAATTCTTTTCCAGAGCTTCCAGAAGGGATACAGGCCTGCCAACAATTTGATTTTAACCCAGTAAAAGCCGTGTTGCACTTCTCACCTCCAGAACTGTAAGCTGATACATTTGTGTTGTTTTAAATCACTGTATTTTTGATAATCTGTTACAGCAGAAATAGGAAACTAATTCAATTCCTGAATATTGCATAATATATCTCCAATAATTTTCCTACTTTATACCTCATACTTCAATAACTCTTTGTGGCATTTATGGCTAATACTTCAATATATAAAACAAATACTTTATTAGAGACCAAGATTTCTTATTATGTGACTTTGGGAAATTCATTTTCCTTCAATGCTGCTTATGAGCTTCTTTGTTGAAAATCTATGTAATCAGGAGTTTTATAACAGCATTTCTATCTAAATTAGCAAATGTGAGCATATCTTTAAAAAATTAATATAGTCTACAACCATAAAGCAACTGTCTTATAATTCTGGTTAGCCAGATTATACTTAACAAGTAACTAGAATGTAGAGGGCATCACCAGTACAGGTGGGCACCAACATAAAAGGCCTCAACTGCTGACCATGAGCTCTGTCTTTCCTTGTGAAAAGTGTGCTGAGGCTTGAGAGTTACAGAAAGAAAATACCAAGATCCCAGAGTGAAACAGTTCACTGGATTCCTGGCTTGGCAAACTAGAAGCCGTGTGTTCTGGGAGAAACCATTTAAGCTCCATCCCTGTGTCCATGCAGGTAGATAGGACCAAGAAGAATCCTTCTAAAGAGTGCAGTGCACAGCTATAAAGTAGTTTGCGGGTGAGCTAGCTTCCCCCTCCCAGGAGGCATTGTAGAGCACTGCTCAGCTAGATCCATGATAGGAAGCTAGATCCAGGAAGCTCAGCTAGATCCATAACTTGGCAAGTGGAAACTTGAAAGGCTGCATATTATATTTTAGATATAAAATGTTCCCCTAAAGTCTCCTGTGTTCCAAAGTGAAAATTTGGAAGGTGATAGGATTGTGGGGGTGCTATACTCATCAGGGGACTAAATCATTGTTGAGTTCTGACCAGACTCTCACTCTGAAACGTGCTGTTCAGAGTGAGAGTCTGGGCAGAAGAGGTAGGTCACTGGGGTCCTGGAAGGGTGTGTTTTTATCCTTGGCTGCTCCTTTCCCTCGCTGCGTCCTGGTCTGCATAATGTGAGCGCTTCCAGCTGCCAGGCTGTGACTCCAATACCTTTTTTGCCTTGGAGCCAACTTACCATGGATTGAATCCCCTGAAACTGTGAGCCAAAGTAACTCTCCTCTTAGCTGCAGGCTCCAGGCATTTTGGTAATGAACTGATTGATACAATGCAGTGTACAAGCTCATGATGTTGCCCAGTAAGGCAGAGAGTGAGACCCGCCAGTCAAGTGGAAGAGGCCAAGAATGCCATGAGACTGGAGACACAGTCGACTTTGATCCATAAGTGCTCTGTGTGGATTAGGAAAAAGCAAAGAGGAAGCCCTTCCAGCCTCAGGAGACAGAGCGGGAGGGTGGCAGCAAGGAGACGGTCTGGTCGGAGAGTGGATGGTTTACACCGCAGAGGCAGGAGAAAGACAAGATGGAAGCTTCTAGCTGGGTCGTGGGAACTGTGTTAATCACTGCCATGTCAGTAGGTATCGTCTAGGCCCACGATATGCCAATATGGATCTTTCCCTCGCCTGCTGCTATCCCTTCAACAGAGAACCTCAGGCTCATCTTGTGGAATTCTGTAGTTTAAAAAAATACAATAAATCTGGTACAAACAAAATTTATAAGTCCCAGACACAATGGCATCATGACAGAGAGCAGAACACGTTGAAGCTGCTGCCAGGAGCCATTTCACAATCCTGCTCTGAACCTTCATTACTCTCTACCATTTCCATTTAATTTGGAGGCCTGCACAGAATGTCCCACACAGAATTGCTTGCTGTCTTATTCACCTTCATCTCCGAGTCCCTGCTTGTTCCTATCTGACCCTTACTTACATCAGCATACATTACCCAGCCTCATACCTTTCGTGGTTGTCCATTTGAGGGAACCAGCCGAAAGTGAAGAACCTCCTAGGCTGTGTGCCTGAAAGGTCACGTGGGCAGCCAGAGGAAGAGATGAGAATTTTGCAGTGTTAAATGCTTCATCGCCTTCCCCTTGCTGCCTGAAGTTTAGGAAATGGTATTATCGGTTAGGGCTGAAAACAAGACACAGAAATCCCTTGTGTATTTCAAACAGAGTGGCATTTAATAAGGACTTAGTTCCTTGATCATCAGGAGGGCTGAAAGAGAGGGTTCTCAACTCCAAAGGTCCTGCTTGCCGGCAGAAAGCATCCCAGCTCTTTCCCTTCTACCTCCAAATCACCCACATATGCCAATAAGTGGAGAAGCAAGTTCTCACAGGATCCTCCTTTGTTCTGGGGTGAAGGGCTGCAGATGGGGTCACCCACACCTCCTGGGCCTCTGTTAACAGGGGTACCTGTCCATGCACTTCCTGCCTGGTACGTAGCCCAGACTGACCTTCATGCGTGTCTCCTTGAACTCTCTCTCATGATGAGTCTTTTAAAGTCTTTGAATGTTTACTGGAAACTTAGGTTTGGCCAGACTGTGGGCTAGCTAGGGAGGAAACACCAGGATAAGCTCAGCTCATTCTCAGACTAGACAGAGGCAGATTCCTTTAAAAGTCTTGCAATTCAGCAGAATGAGTGGATCAAGAGGAATCCAGGCTGAGGACTGTGAGGGAAAAGAGGAGAGACGTCCTGCCTTCCTGGGAAGCCAGGGGGCACTCTGGGGCCTGGGCTCACCCTCCTTCTGTGACCACCCCCCATCCCGACCGCACAGCATACCACTGCTGATCCTACCCTGCCCAAACCTGTCCCAACCCAGGGTCTTCCAGCTCACTAGCAGCACACAGGACATCCTACCTTTTGTGCTCCTAAACCTTACCATTTGTTCCTTCTGTACCATCATCACCAACCCCTCGAGTTTCAAAGTCTGACACTGACCATTAATCTCCAGGGCCACCATCTGCCCTTCGCCACCATCATAAATGGCCTGGACTATGCAGTAGCTCCCTCCCTTGTTCCCAGCCCCCACACATGTCCCTCCCCTTCCATCAGCAATGAGTATGATCTTGTAATCTCGAGAACTGCATCATATCCACCATCTGCTTAAAACTTTTCATGGCTTCCCATTGCATTGAGAGGAAAATCCAAATTCCTCTGCTACTATGTGAAGCCTGCCTGGTCTAGTCCTTGTCCATCTTCCCAAACTCATCTCCTGCCATAAAACTAGCTGGTGACAGAGATGTCACCTCATGGTTAGGTTGGGGACCACAGCAGTGCTCATGGGACCAGTGAGCCGTTATGAAGCCCAGGGAACAGCTGCTTGAGCAATAGCAAGGTCTATGCCCCTGGTGGTGGTGCCATCAGCTCCCCCAGACCGGACAGACTCAGGGGCTGCTCACTGGGCATCAGGGCAGATCTCCGGTGACCAAGGAGGACATGTGATGACATTCAGGAAAGGACAGACCCCGCTGGCCCTTAGGAGTACTTAACTCCTGTACCTGGTGCCACAGAAGGCACAGGCAGGGGAGACAACTTAAAAGGAAAGAAAAAGTAACAGGAGGGTGTTTGAACTTTGAATTGACTGAATATTTATCATAACAGGAAGCTATTTTAAGGCAGTATTATTTTAGTGCAAATGGTAATCTTTTTGTTTACTTTTTTCTCTCTCTAATTCCATGTCTTGGAATCAGGGCTCTGGAGAAAGGTCAGGTAAGTTAAAGGAGATTTTAGCACTTAGTCATTTTGAACATATCTTATTTGTAAGTGTACATTTGTGGATATTACAAACACAGATATGGCTATAAACTGGCCAGACATTAACCTAAATATCAACCGTGCCTGGCATGACAATACATCCTTTCATCTTTTTTATGCTTTCTCATTTCTGATTTTTCTACAATGAGCAGATATGAAGTAGAATCAGAATAAAGCTGTTAACACTTTTCTGAGAGTTCAAGCATCTCTTCATCCTGAAGACTTCCCTGCTTCCAGAGGAAAGACATGAGAGCTGCTTTCCTCTCCCCTCCACCCACAGCGGCCTTGGAGTGCCCTTCACAGTGGCACAATTACGCGACTTCCTTGTGACACAGAAGAAACACTACTAGATGTCTGATGCGCCCAGTTTATGTCCCCTGAAATTGAAGAATGAATTCCATAGGAAAAAGGAGATTAAGAGTGGGGAGATTTGTTGGAGAAATAGGCATCACTCCTGAGACACAGGAGGAGTCCTGCGTGGGTTGCCACCAGGGCCCTTTGTCAGGAGTAATTTATACAGCAAAGTCACAGTGTGGGCATAACGTGGGTCAGACTGTAACCAAGTATAGCCACTTAGCTAATATTGATCCAGTAGGGAAGTGGGGCTGGCAGTATTAACCTTGGCTTATGTATGACTTCTTTTTATTTTATAGGAACATTTTGGGGAAGGGATGGTCCAGGTATTCTGGTTGCCCCTCCAGGTATTGGATCATATTGGACTTAATAGACTAATTGCAGTATAACTCAAATTTCTGTTCATCCCTTAGGCAAGCATGCAGGTCTGGCCATTGTGACTGTAATCTCCAGCCTTGGCTTCTCCATATGCACCTCCAGTCACAGTCCTGATGTGTGCTCGCCCTCTGCGCTGACTTCCTCAAGGGCCTGTCCCTGCCTGCCAACTAATTTCTCCCTAACTTAGCTGCCGATAGCACTTGCCAGGCTGTGAGCCCTTCTGACTAGCAATGCTGTCTTTTCATCCCTGTGTCCTCCGTGACCAGCACAAGACGCACAACTGCTAGATGTTTAACAAGTATCTGTTGAATAAAAAATTAACCTTCCACCCTGAGAAATTCATTCTTTTGGCTTTAGTTCTCATGTTTTTAGGTTGCTTATTCTACCTCAATTGCTAATTTCTGAGGGGAGAGTAAATCTTTTGTCCAATAATTAATTTTCATTGGAGATTAATGGAACAGGACTTAGAAAAAAGTAGAGAACAGACTATAAATTTTGATAGTGAATGAGGAGAAAGGAACAAGGTTATGGGGCAGTCAGAGCCATAAATTGAAGTACCTTGGGTGATGGTAGGGCCACAGCCACGGTTAAATAGATCATGCTCTTGTCTTGGATCTGAAACCTCAGAGGATTTCAGACTCCATGATCTAGGTCAGTCATAAGTTAGTGTGATACTTTAGAATTCAAAATGTATGCGGAAAAATCCACAATGGACAAGATATTACTGTAACAGTAATATCTGTCACTAATTTTTTTCCTGTCTCTAGGGCTGATGTAGCTTTTTGTACTCTGAATTCTCTTTGGCTTTGTGGTGTCTTTGTGGTATCTTATTCCATCTGGATTTGTTGTTGTTTTGTCTTGCATTAAGTTGTCCTTGGTATTGCATTCACCTCTTTGTCTTGATCACCGAGTTTTGATCACCACTGGCCCTGGTCTCTATCTTGGGGGAGCCGTGGCAGGAGGAAAATGTGGCTATGCCCTACCTCTAAGGCAGGGAAAGAGATATGCTGTTGGTTTAACACTGAATTTCTTAGTCTGCTCAGGTAGCCAGAGCAAAACACTGTAGACAGAGTAGCTTAAACTACTGAACTCTGTTTCTTACAGTTCCAGGGGCTGGAAGTCCATGGTCATGGTGCCACCACAGCTGGGTCAGGGAAGGCCTCTCCCTGGTTGTAGATACTGCCTTTTTGCTGTGTCCTCCATGGAAATGAGGGAGCAAGCCAGCCCCCTGTGTCTCTTACCAATCCCATCCGAAGACCCTCACCTCCGATCTCATCTAACCCAATCCCTCGAAGGCCTCACCTCCCAATCCTGCACACCGGGGTGTGAATGTGGGAGGCACACAAAACAAATGTTCACTCCATAATGTCCCTGGGAGTCACGCTTCTGCTCATAGTGCCCTGACAGCGATATTGATCGCATGGTGACATCCAGTTTAAAGCACTTCCTGATTTTTCTGCCATTATGTCATTTAATCTCTGCATAAATAGGCAGGAGGACTTCGTTAGCCCCATATATCACAGGAGGAAACTAGTGAATGAACTCAAGTTTCCAAAAGCAGAGGTGTTATTTGCCTGTAGGGTTTCTGACTCCAAAGTATTTTTTACTGTTACCACACCCTCTTCCTCTCCTCTGACTGGTGAAGGTCCTGTAATTTACCATGTACTTTAACCTGCATTATCCCCTTCACAGTTCTAAGGACTTAGCAAGGGAGGCAGCACAGGGACTCTTGTCCCCATTTTACTGACAAGGACACTGACTCTGAGAGCATTTTACTAACTCAAATCACAGAGTACTAAACAGCTCTTTGACCAAGCCTGTCCCATCCTGTCCCACTGTGAGGAGTGCAGAAGGAGATCAGCTTGCTTGCCAGGTCTGAGCCCCATTAGGCTCTGTGGAGCCTCTGACTGCAGGCTCTTCCTGCCAAGGCTGCATGATACAACTTTTGGTTTCCGGGGACAGGGGCGTGAGGCGGAGGGGGCTTGCAGACAAGCTGTGCACATCCTGCTCCAGCCTTTCTGGAGGCCCTGCCAGTGCCTCTGATGTTCACAGTCATCCTGTGGGCAATGGCAGGTCCCAGACTCACGAAATGCAGATGGTCCCCAGGGCGGTCTGGGGAAGAGCCAGGCTCTGCTTCCTCATTCAGCAGCTTCTCGTTCAGCAGCGTTGATAACTGGCAGCAGCGTCAGAGCTTTCAGAGTCTTCCAGAAACCATGCTTGCCCCCAAACAGGCACAAACACATGGGCCCAGAACCCCATCGGGGATGTGAAAACTCCAGCATGTGGCTAATGGACCACAAGTCTTGATATCTGATTATGGCAACAGGAGCAAAATACAGCACTAGATAGAGAGAGATGGTGCCAGCCAAGGATGCCGAGTCAAAGCGGAAGGGAAGGAAATCTCTGGAGGAACAATTCCAGGGAAGCTTCCCTTTGAAGCCCAAGGAATCAGTCAAGACCTCACCTGGGTAGCTAGTGATGAGAAGTCTTCAGAAAGGAGGATGTCAGGTACAGGTATTTGTGATTCAAAACACAGAATTAATAAGTGACCCAAAGTCCAGAGGCCAGAATATTAAATATGAATGGCCACAGAGGGAACAGAGGCTGGCAGTGTGTTGGAAGCAGTCAGTAGACAGGGGTCTGGGGGCTCCGAGTCTTCGACAGAAAGCACCTGCCATGTGACAAAGGGACCTCTATCTTACCTGAAGACGTCAGGTACTTTCCTCCTTCTCCTCCAAACTTCTTCTGCCTCCTCACTTTTTCTTTCTCTTCCTCTTTGATCTTTTTCACCTATTTCATCCTCATTCTCCTTTCTCTCGCGTATGTCCTTCCTCTCTTTTTATTTCTCCTTTGATTTTTCGGTCTTTCTCTCTGTGTTCATTAATCCACTTATCCTAATCATTTGCCTGCCCCTGGGCATTTGGCCAAATACCCACAGCTCAGAGAAGAGGTTTTTATTTTGGCTCATTGGTAAAACCCATGGCCGGCTACATGCAAGATGGAAAGGCTTAGTGAGGAGAAGTGCTCAGCCCTTGGTAGCCAAGGAGTAGTGAGAGAAGGGAGGAGCCAGGGCCCAGAATAAACCCTTCTGCCTGATGCCCCAGTGACCTCCAGCCAGGCCCCACCTCCTAACCATGCCCTCGGCTCCTGAACTGATCCATTGAGGAAATCACCGATGAGCATACTACCTTCGTGACCCAGTCACCCTCTAAAACATGAGGCTTTTAAGGGATATTTTTCAATCTGAACCATAATATCACTTTCTTCTTTCCTCGCCATTTCTAGAGAGACTGTTATGTTCCTGAATGCATTTGGTTTTGCAAAATGGAGCTACCTGGAAAACAGAAAAGTAATCCTAGGAATGAAATGTTTGTGTAAAAGGTTTTCTGGCATAGGAATCACACATGCCCTCATGTTGCCTGTATGATTTCCAAACAACAATGTTCTGCAGCCATTAGAAATGATGGCCCTGGAAACCATGAAATGGCAGGAAAACAGCTTATTTGCTGCATTTAAATGAAAAATTCAGGATGTAAAATTTTTATGTGAGGCATAATTACAATTGTGTGTAAACCCCTGCCCAAACCTGTGTGTGCCTAGGAAGAGATAATGCGGCCATGTTCACACCCATTCCTGAAAGTGGGGAGCCTTTTGGGGAATGATTTCCATCTCTGGTGCCTTTCCAAGCTTTATCTGATCAACACATAGTGCCTTTGTAATGGCAAAATAAGCGGTCAATAGGACTTGCCAGAAATTTGTGATTAGGACGCAACCCACTCTGCCACCTGAGGCCTTACTCCGCAACGTTCATTGCCAGTGCCAGTTGAGCAAGAGGCTACTGGCAGAAGCACCAGGTACCATCCTTCTTGTGTGGCATGGTGCATGGAGCCCAACTTGATTTTCAACCTCAAAATAGGGACTTGGTATTTCTCGCACCCTCTACAAAGAAGCAGTGCAGTACAGAATCTTTGGAGATCCCGTCATTTTGGTCCCCTGAACAAGGTACAGCATTGCTTCTATCCTACAGCAGAGGAGCCAGAGACTCAGAAATACAGAGTGATCTGTTCATTATCATCTGGAGACTCAATCAGAGTAAGATTTCATGTCAGTTGGATCTGAATTATCCATCACCTCGAATGACCTCCCAGGAATTCAAGGTTTTGAAAGCACCAGATGGGTTTGCAAGCTCCATGAAGTGGTGAAGGATTTGTAGAAACCAATGAACTTGAATTAGGACAAGAACAACGTCAGTCCAGAGAGCTCATGTCCCTGAACAGTGAATGATACAGGCGACCGCTGCTGGTTTCTGAGAATAACTTTTCCCTTGACATCTTAGGCAGAAATGTTTGCGTCCATAACCAAACCATTATCAAAGAGACCTGAGTCCCTCATTCAGGGCACATTACCATGTGCTGCAAAAGTGGCACGACACTTTTGGATTTAAAAGATTTTTATTTTAGAACTCTGTCACTTCTTCTACTTACTATTAAGACAACTTCACAATATTTAAAGAAGGGAAATAAGAATGTAACATAACTGCTCAGGTATATCAGTATTCACATTTTTCATTTTCTACAACTTTTCACACATACATGTTTTTACATAGTTGCAGTCATACATTCATAGAATGTTTGTTTCTGACATTTTTATGTAGTCATTTTTAGTTTTGACTGTTTATTATTGTCACTAAGTACCTAATGTTCATGGGATGCATATACATTATCTTAATTCCCTTGTCTCTGGGTATTAAGATTTTCTTACCACTATAAACAATACTGCTTAAATATATTTTACATAGTGCTTATTTTTTCCTTCTGAGTTATTACCTTCGGACAAATTCCCAGAAGTCAGATTACTGGTACAAAATGTATGAAAAGAGTAATAAATCTAAATATGTACTGCTGAATTATAACCCAAAAGGATAGGCCAGTGTATAGCACCTGGGCCTTAGAAGATGCTTAATAAATGTTTAATGAATACACGAACTAATGCCATCAGCAGCATATATAAATCTTCTTTGAATTTACAAACCGTTAAGCAAAGGAGACTTGGTTTTACTCTATTAAGTGTACGTATTCTGGTCACACTGACTGAAAACAGGATTATTACCATTTACTTGTGTTAACTGCAGACCCCTAGGAAGGGAAGCTCTTCCAGGAGAAGGACTTGGAGCTGACCTGCTGGAGAGAGGAGAAATGAGTGCCATCAGAGTGGCTGCAGGGAGCCTGGTCTGTGTTGGAAGCTTTGGCTTCGAACTTAGCTTTTGCAGGACTTTGGCTTTTGCATTGGCCACTGGCTTCCTGGTTCCCCAGTAGTGTGGGCACTTTCTCAACCCCTAGCATTTGATTCTTCTAGGTTTCCTCGCCTGACTCCAGATCTTGGCAAAGTCTTAGAGCAGTGATGGTGAACCCGTTAGTGCTTCTATAATACGAAGAACCCACTGTGGCATGTATGCCATAGGTTTGCCACCACTGTCTTAGAGAATGGACTTCCCACAGACAACTCAAAATGAAAAATGCACCAACCAGAAGTCAGAATTTAAAGATTCAAAAGCAATGAGTCCATTCTGGTGAAGAGAGAAGGAAATATTTGAAACAAACTAGTGTTACAACTCCAAAGCAGAACAGAACACCAAGAGAAACAGAAAAAAGACATGAACCCCTGTGCAGTCTCCCTAAAGGCAGCAGAAATAATCTCATTTTAGATCTGTGATAGAAAGGAAGAGCAAAACAAAAAACAACTACAAATCAGAGCTGGCAGGAATAGCAAAAGACAACATTGACCATGTAAATATGATAATAGAAGCAATGACATCAGTGGTGACCTTTTCATGAGCATGAAGAATTAGTTAGAGGACCCAATGAAAATCTAAGAAAATGTTATCAGTATTTGGCAGGGTACGAAAGAGAATGAGAGACAAAAACTGAGACTATCTGTGGCAGATGGGCAGAAGAAACCCCAGCGCAGTAGGGCCATGGGGGGGACTGCAGAGCTGGGGCCGAGGTGAGGGTGGCAGGGACAGTGTCCATAGGCCGGGCACTTCTAAGCAGCCCTCCTTACAGGCAGGTGGACGGACAGCAGATAACCTGGCAGGACTGCAAGTGAAAGGACGAAGAGCTCCCGTAAGTGATCAGATGCGAAAATAAGAATTACATCACACACTGCCCATCCAGAGTTGGCCCTGAGTGGGAGCCCTTGAGGGAGGAACAGCCACACAGCTAAGAAATGAAGCCGGACTAAGCACGCCTTCCTGCCAAGAGCATTGTTCTCCTTGGAATCAGAAAGAGATGTTCCAAGATCCACCCAGAGGATATGAAACGATTTGTCAACAGAGTCCCACAGACACCAAGATCGCTTTAGAAAGTAATGAAGATTTAGAGCCCAGCGAAGGGAAATAAGAAATAGTTTAGCATTGTTTGCTTGAGCTCATCTACTAATAATTGTCATTTATAGACATTTTCTGTCTCATGTGTGATGTTCTACAGCCTAAGTGCTTGCTGTGGTTAAGCTAGGATGACATGCTGACCATTTGTTTTTCATGATTAACCATGGAAGGTCAAAGCTTTGAACTTTTTAAGATGAATTTATTTAAATGATGCATTCCTGTGGCTGCAGAAACTACTTACTCCTCTGCTTTCCAGATTCTGTGTACTTCAAAAGTGTTGGCAATCCTAAGGCCTCTGTCAAAACTGGGGGAAATTTTGTTTACAAACAGCCAGTGTCATCATGCTTGCTGAACTTGAATTTTAAAATTAATATTTATCAAACTGATATGCTACCACAGTTTAAAAATCAAATAGTTCTAAAAGGCTCATAACCGTTTCTAATGATTCCCCACCCACCTGCTCAGCACTCTCTCCAATCTCCCTCTTGAGGCAGTGAGGCAGTGAGTCTTGCAGAGTTTTCTTCTGGCATTTAGGCACATGTATTTCTAAGTAACAGGCACATATTGGTCTCCTCAGATTAATGAATTTTAAGTATAATCTTCTACCTTTCTATGATGATGGATGAGGTTTTTGCTCCTTCCTCTCTACTTCCTTGTTTGTGTCTATCGTATTTGGATAAAATAGTATTCATTTATAGGGGCTGGGGATTTAGCTCAGCCGCATAGGCGCCTGCCTTGCAAGCAGGCAGTCGTGAGTTTGATCCCTGGTACCGATAAAAACGAAAAAGACAAAAAAAAAAAATAGTATTCATTTATTACCAAGTATTCCTATGCAAATTTTGTTTCCAGATTTATATGTTGATGACTGTTTGTTTTCTTCCTTCTCTTTTGTCTTTTTGGAACTGGATTCTTCTGTGTCTGTCTGCCTCTGTCTGTTTTTTTCCCATATGTTATTACTAAGCCTACATATACTGCTGTTTTTTTCCCACAAGAGCTTTTTGGCTCAATTTTCTATACAGTCAACCATGTGGAGAAATTTCTCCTTTCCACCATTTTTCACTGGGGACCTTGAATATCTTCATCTTCTTCTCCTCAGCAAGCACTCCCTAGAACAGTGCCTTGCCAGGAATTCCCATTGGTTTGCTCTAGGATTTGGTTCTAGGCCCTCCAGTTTCTAGAATGCTTTTTATAAATTATGATCTTATCTCAATGATATGTAAAATCTAAAGAAGTTGCCACATAGGGAACAGAAATAGGGAGTATAGGGAGTAGTATAGTGGATACCCAAGGTTGGCAGCCAAGGGAAGAGAAAACAGAAGGTGGGGAGAGATTGGTCAAGAGGCCTCACAATACTGTTGTGGAAAAGGAACAAGTTCCTGCATTCTGTCGTATGGTGTGGCAGCCATTGTCAAAAATATTGTATTGACTATTTCAAAATATAAGAGAGAATTAAAATGACCTCATTGCAAAAAAATGGTAAATGCATAAGGTGATGGATATGGGAAATACCTTGATGTGATTGTTATACAATGTACACATATCATACTTATACCCCACAAATACATACGGCTACCGTGTGTAAAATAAAGGCAAAATAATTATTCTTCACTTTCTTTGCATATAACTGTTCATTTTCATTGGCAGTTTGTAGGGTCTTTTTCTGGAGCCAAATGCTCTATAATCTCACAATAGTGTCCATGAAGAGAAATCTTTTTTCCTACTACACACACAGTGGGCCTTTCGATGTGTAAACTCATCTCTCCACTCTAGGAAATTGTCTTGAATTGTTTTATTGATTATTTCATCTCCTAGATTTCTTCTCTCCTGTCTGTAACTACTACTTTTTTATTGTAGAAACACATCATTTGATTCTCTGGCTCTAAAACATCTTTCAAAATATGGTTTTGTTACCTGAATGCAATGGTACATGCCTGAATCTCATCTACTTGGGAGGCTGAGGCGGAAGGATTGAAAGTTTGAGGCCACTCTGGACAACATAGGGAGATTCTGTTCAGATTCTAAGAAATAAAAGTTAAAAACAGATGCTTCTGTTGACATATTCAGTCCTGCAGTTGTGTTTTTAGTCTTCATAAGTGGTGTGTGTGTGTGTGTGTGTGTATGTGTGTGTGTGTGTGTACTTGTTCTAATTTCCTTTTCCTGGTGTTCTCCTGTTTATTGTTTCATAGAGTTTATCTTCTCTTATTTCTGAGAGTGCTATTCATGGTTGATTGTATATTTGTTGTCTGTTTTCCCTGTATAATTTTCAGGGTTTTTTTTCCCCCTCTGTGGTAGAGGCTGTCTTCAGATGTTAGACAGTCCTTATTTTTTCATAAATTTGGGGCAAGGAAGTTGATTGAATTTGAGGTTCACCATAGCATTTTGTGGGTGAGCCACTTAGGGGAGCCTCGTCTGTGGATGTTTTGTGTCTTTGTATCTCTGGCTTGACACATGCACTCCAGGGATGACTCCTCCCACACCTTACCTGGACAGCGAAGTCTGGTCTCCAGCATTCTGGAAGCTGAGCGTAAAGTGAGGCTGTTCTCTGTTCAAGTATGCAGGGAGCCACCCACTGCCATGAGCTATGCCTGCCCATTCCACAACCACATCTTTATCCTCTCCACAGAATAAGCTTCCAAATTTCTGATAAGATGGGGAAAGAGAAATTCCCTGGGAACATGAGGCAAGGGAGGACTCCTCCCAGAGTGTGTCAGTTCCTGTCTGGTGGACGTTACCACCCAAGGGCTGGCTGCTGGGTCCAGCAGTCCTGGTCTGATGGCTACTTAGCCTTTGGAGATTTTACCATGCAACTTGGCTTGGGCCTTAGATTTCCTCATTTCATTTTACATGTGACTTTACCGCACCTAATCACTGAATGACCACTCATCCATCTGCTTTTTAGCCTCTGAAATTTTGGAATTACTGTTTCCGTTCCTGTTTTCCATTCAATGTTGATTTATATCTCCTAAAACAGCTGATTTGCCTTGTTTGAGTGGGGTTTTTAGGAGCAAATAGCTACTGTAGATGTTCATAACTATATTGACTTTTTAAAAATTTGAAGCATATGCAATTGTAACTATTGTAGATTGAAACTTGGTTGGAAATTGACAATGTCATGTGGCTGGGCCTCCTGAATTTATTTTTCCATTGTCACCTTAAAGATCTCTCTTCATGAGAGAAGTCGTGATATATTTATCTCTAATTGCTACCTCACATGGGGACATAAGATGATTGACCTGAATATTTTTGGCTGTAATACATGTTCATCTTCTTACCACCCACATTAATTGTTGTTCTTCCAGCAAACACATTGCGGTGTCCTTTGTCAGAGTATTGTATGCTAAGCTGTGGTATACTTAAATAAACAATTTTGGCATTCAAAGACCCAATTTTCATCACCAGGATTTACTACTCTGTATCTGATATTAGGATTCCCTGAACTTAAATGCTTTCTTTCACAGCCTTACATATTTGGTGTTAGAGAAAACACCAAAGATTTATCAACTGGATAATCTCAGAGAGTTTTAACCTCTGATGAGGGTAACAACCTATGTCATGGAATAACTACATGAGATAATGAAAGTAGAAGTCATCAAAGATCATGGAATGAAGTGAAGGCCTTTGTGGCATTATTAGCATGACTAACTGTTAATAGTATGAACAATTATGTATTGACCAGTAACTAGTTGTAAGATCTTAATACATGATTGTTTCCTTCCCATCACCATTGCTCTATAGATTTAAAAATCCAACATGACAATATATATAAATTCTTTCTGTAAATGAAACCATAGTCTGCTCTGTATTGGAGACCACTGATCAATACTTTCCTGGACTGATTAATCCAAAGGAGGCTGCACAGTGTTCAGGGAAACTACTTGACACAACCGCCATGAAGACGGTGCTTTTTATTTGCTTGTGTGTATCCCAGCCAGCTTCCCTGACCACTGGAATTCACATGACAAAAGTCAGGAAAACCAAATCCATTCTAGATCTAAATGTATTTTATCTTTCAGAATTAAATTAAAGGATAATCTTTTCCAGTAAAACTCATAGGAATATTAATAAATAAGGAAAAAATAAGGGTCAAACTTTTTTCTCCAAATGTAATCTTTGTTGCTTGTAAATCACCCTGGCTCAATGCTTTTTGTTTCACTATTGTGAAATCTACCATGATCTCATTGTAATTTTGTGATAATGTAAGTACACAAAGAGCCCATAGAGGGATCAAGGAACTGAAAAAATTTCCATTATCTCTTGCCATTGGTTTGAGACTACTTTCTAGCTGTAAGTCTCCAACAAGAGTATCAGTCATTCATCAGCTTTATAGAATGGAAGATGGTGAGCAAAGTCTTCACAAGAATGGTGTTATTATCTGTGACCTAGTAGGAGAACTTTCCTAGTTAATTTTCTTATTACTGAGACAAAACATACAACGTCCAGAGTTAAAGGAGGAAAGGTTTATTTAGCTTACAGTTTGTAGAGGTTTTAGTACATAATTGGCTGGCTTATACATAATTGGGTGGAGTTGCAGACAGGCATCACAGAAGAGAAACAGTTCATGGCAGGCCGAAGGTAGCAAAACACCAAGGATGGCCACAGCTTTTTCTGTCCCTTATGTCTTATCCAGGCTACTTCGGCTTGGTGGCACTCAGACCCTTAATCCTAGTGACCTTGAGCCTAGCACTGTACCATAAATCAGTTCCAGCACCACATGCTTTAGATCCAGCCATCTTGGAAACAGCTCCACCTATGACCATATGAGACTTGGGGGAACATCTAGGCATAAGCCATAACAAGAACATAGCTCATAGAATTAAAAAAATTGCTCAGATTTTCAATACTCCTATTTTTGGAACTGCAAACAGTAGAGAACAAACTGAAGGTTCAAATTAATAGTTTTTGACTATCAGCATTTCTCAGCCTTCTGGAGAAGTGGGAGACATTGTCTCTATTAATGAATGAGAAAATACAGGCTCAAAGAGTTGAGTCACATACTCAGAACTCCCAGCTCTTAGCAGTAGTGTGATTGGGGAGCCCTTGAGTGTCTGGACCTAATGTGTTACCTCTTCTCAAATGTGGAAGATGACAAAACTATGACACAGAAGGGAAGGTAATATGTTCAGAGTCTCACTGATGGAAGTCAGGCTAGAGCCAGATTCTAAGTCTCTTGGCTCCTCATACTTCTTTTTTTCAGAAGTCATCCACAGGCTGTCATTATGTAAACAGTCTTCCCTTGATCAAAAGTGGGGTGAGTCTGTCTCGGCCTCAGGCTTGTACATGGGGTAATGGAAAGAAGAGAGATGAGATTCATGGTAACAGGTAGATGGGTTTGGGACTCACCTGGGAATAGCTGACAGACAGACTAGCAAGGATCCTGTCCAGCAGAATCTTTGCAGTCTCTTGACTTGATGGGATGTCACAAAGACGCATCTTGTTGCTTCTCAGATATCTGCTAAACCATTGTGGATGTGGCTGGCCTCTTTCTAACAATGATACCGGAGAATAATCTTGAGAATATGCATTATTTAATTCTGAATAAGAGGAAAACTAGGTTGTCTATGGGAATAAACCCTCTGAGGCTCTAACATGATGATTTATACTATCTTTCTACTAGGTCTGCTACAATCATCACACATGCCATAGGACCGATATGGCATGAATCTTTCAGGGAACCTTCTGAAAATCTTTAAAGGGATGCTTGATAGCTACTTGCTGATCTTAATGCTAGGATACTGGAGATTTCTGTTTTAAGTAATAGGATGTTTTCATGCTGTGAGAGAATTGCCTTACTAATAAGATGCATGCTATGGTGAGTTGAATACCAACTCTATATGTGTATGTATAAATGATAGGAAAACCTCACTCCAAGTTGTTGAAATTTTAGAGTATTATAAGGGTAAAGAACAAGTGGCAGAAAATTTTTTAACAGACCCATGGAGATTGTTGGCAAATAAGAAGTACAAGCAAGGGAACTAAGGTTGTTTTTCATTTTATTTACTGAAGAGCTAAAGTACTTATCAAGTATAATGTGTTTGTATGTATGTCCTCATTAAAAATTAACTGAAGTGAGGGAGGGTAATTTGATGAATTTCGATCCCACACAAAAAGATCTCAAATTTAGAACTGGAAAAAAACTGGGTTGAAATCTATTTGCCATTTAATTGATTTGCTTTCTTATTGACTTCTACAGATATTTGTTCTGTCTATACCAAGGGTAATAATGTCCACTCATTATACAGATAATGATTATGCATGCCAAGGACATAAAGCTCTAAGATGGGTATCTAGTACATTGTGTAGACTGAGTCATCACCTTAAACTGTTTCTCCCTCATGTGTCAAGATTCTTTATCATATGTCTCTACAGTGGCTTCCTACTGTGATATATCACCTTTTCTGTAGACTTGGCTTTGGTCATGAGTTATGCTTTGGCCAATAGACTGAGGCAGATTGTATCATTCTGCAACTTCCTGGACTAGGTCTCAGGAGACTGTTTCTGTTCTTGCTATTTGCCCTCACTGTAAGAAGACAGCTCATTGGATAATCTGAGCAGAGGATAAGACATATAGGGTGGAAATGGTATAAGCTGCCCTCATTGAGATGAGAGAGTCCATCATTTCTGTGCATCATTCCAAGGTCCATGAATAAGTCCAGCCAGGGTGAAGAGCCATCAAGACAAGCCCAGTTCCTATTTCTTATATATGTATACATTTGTCTTAAATGAATCCAGATGAAGTGGATTTATTATACAGTAATAGTTAACTGATAGATTCACATCCTATTGTACCTAATGCAATCTTTTGTGATGTGATGCAGAGTTGAAAAACCACAACAAATGACTCAACCACATGTCAGTTAATAACAATTTGGGCACTTCACTCAGCTCTCTACACATTTATGACTGAGGCTGTAGGCACCATAAAAAAGAGGGTTGGAAATCCCTTTTCATAGTCCAAGATTTGTCTTCAGTCTGCCATCTTGGATAAGCTACCTTCAGGTTCCATTGTGTAGGACCTGAATTCTCTCCCTAGGCTGAGTTGTGCTGACTTGCACCATGGCCAGTCTGATGGCTCAGTTTTTTAGTTTGATTACTACTAGATACTTTTTGTTATATGGCATTCAGCTTTATGCCAAGAACTTAGGAGGCTCCATGCACAAAATTCCCATTCTCATCCTGTAGCCTGGGAAATGAGTTCTGGGTTTTCATTAGTTTAAGAGCAGAGAGTGATCAAAAATTACCCAGGTGACAGTGGCTTAAGAGGCGCTCTCATTGTAACTTTTGATGGGATGGCAGTGCGATACAAAACAGCTTGCAGGCATGTCAGACTTATCCCAGAGAAGGGGAATCCTAGATCCCTGAAATGTACATAAGAATACAATGAATCTGGTCATTGCATCTATAGAGAATAGAAATGAAAATGACTCAAAAGTCAGTATCTCTGAGTTAAATCAAAATCAAAAGCCAAGTAGACAGTTCCATGAAATGCTCATGGGACTTGGGCTAAAGCTTAAGATCGAGGTAACAGGACAGAACAGATAGGCATCCCAATATATGGGGTAGTAAAAAGGTCTTCACTGGAATAAATTAGACACACAAACTTAAATGTCACACGATTTCTTCTATATGAGAAGCCTAAAGTACAAATAGTCAAATAAAAGATGGATAATTAGGAAGCAGGGAGCTATATATTTCTCAGATAGAAAGAGGATCAAGAGATGGAGGGAGGAGGGAGGAAAAGTGGGCAAAAAGGAGATTAAGAGTGTCCATGCACCAGCTCCCCACAAGGAGTGTAAACATTATGCGCTACAAACATGCACAACAAGTGTCTTCACTAGGGAAGGGAATGGGCCCTAGGGAACAACCCCAAAGCATTCACGGAACTCTGGAGAGCTGAGCTATGGGTGGGGAAAAGCTAACTGTGTCACATGCCAACCCCTCCGGTACCCCCAGTGAACTTCAAATCAGAAGACCTCTGACGGTTCTTAGACAGTGTATACAGCAGAAGTGCAGGAAGAGAGTCCCATCCACCATCTCTCTCTCAATTATCCCAGTCATTCCCCAGTAGGAAAGAGAACTAAGCAACTGTCCTAATTTACCATCCCCTGGGGACCACTCAGCTTTCTCATTTCCTAGGGGTCCCGTGGGTGCAGAAAAGCAGAGTCGACAGTGGAAAGATCTGCTCTCTGTATCTGAAGAAAATTGTTCCTGTCTGCCCACGGGCCATGTGGAGTTGTGGAGTTTTGACACAAGTTGTAGAGAAGGAGCAGGGAGGGGCCCAGAGGACCTGGAAGGACTCCGTTTTCCAGAGGGTTGAATTAGTGGAGGCCACAGTGTGGATGTAGTTTCAAGTGTCTACTAAGTCCCTTTTTGTCTTCACACGTATCTTGCATCTTTGCCTGCAGTGGTATCACTAGAGATTCATTTACTCAGTCAAAAGAATATCTTACCTATTTCTGTATAAAAACCCTATGTTAACAGTGTCGTCTGAGGGAGAAGTAGGAATCCACCAGTCATTGACACCTCAGTGGTGAGTAGCCAAGGAGCAGAGGCTGGGGATTGGCAGGCTGGTCTGGTGGGGCTTCGAGGAGGTATCAGGAGGTCCCAAACCCCTGGCTGGGAAAATGATGATGGGGAAACCAGGAGACAAAAGGACCATGAGCAATGAGAGAAACCGGAAAGTGAGAAAAATGTCACATACTTAATAATTAGAACGTTGGAAACAAGCAGGAGAGACAGACAAGTTGTGGTTCGAAGGTTGATACCTCCTCAGTGGACCACTTAGAGAGGCAGTGAAACAGTACTTATAGGGGCTGAGGATTTAGTTCTGCAGCATATGTGCCTGCGTGGCAAGCGTGAGGTCATGAGTGTGAAGCTTGGTACCAAAAAGTAAGAGGAGAACAACATGTTCGGTGTTTGGCACCTCCTGGGCACCAGTCAGACACAGGCATCGTTACTGGTGCTTATGTGAGGAGGTGTCTCTTCTGAAGACAAGCGCTCATGGACCAGAGTCGGATTCCAAATCCTGTCATCCTGGCCCTCCAGTCCTGCTCTTGTGTCCTTGCCGTCCCCGCTTCTGCTCACTGCTCACCTGCACCCAGTCTGCCGCTCAGCTCCCACTGGGAACCCCCTTTCTATGTGGCTCATGACTCATCTGCAGTCCTGTCTTCTTTCTGATTTTCTCTAGCTTCCTCTTGTATTTCTAGAGGCCTCATCCCCTCCCTAGACTTGACACCCTCCAGACACCTCGCATCTGTGCCCTGCTCTGTCTGTGTTGTGCCCTCTCTGGCGTTACCTTCATGGGAAAAAATTGCACTTATAGACACCTGGATATGAGACCTGGTGCTGGCTCTTTGTGGATCATAAGAAGCTCATTAATCATCTCTTGGCCTTAGTCTTCCCATTTACAAAAGTGAGATAGCTTTCCTACCTCTCCATTCACTTAGTACTCACATCTGTCGAGTGGTGTGGAGGGAAAAGAGGATTCTATAGTGAGAAAAACACAGGTATAGGCCTTGTCTCCATAGAGCATGCAGCCCACAGCATGCATTCAGATTCTAATCAGACTGTGAAATAAACATAAGACAACGCATGTGACCTAGGAGAAGATAAAATACTAACTGCAGCTGTGCTGTGAAGGAGGGTTAGAGAATGTGGTGATGCAAAGGTGAACCCGATGTGTCTTCACCGCTGATCAGGTATGTGAAAAGCATCCCATAATTCTCTCTCTGCAAAATCTTAGGATGCCCTTCTCTCTTCTTTTTGGTCTAGTTTGCTCCTGTTTGTTTTTCAGATCCCAGTTTCACCTCCAGTTCCTCAGGAAAAGTCAGTCTTCTGTGATCCCATGTTATCTGAAGGACCACAGCAAGTGGCTCTCTGGCTTTAGCACAGAGGGGCAAAATTGGCATTAATAAAATTGGTTTGTTTTAGGCCCTACTCCTAAATGATAGTAATGAGTGAGTTTTAAATGAGCCCTAGATATGATGCTTTTTCTGATTTCTCTTGGGAAATTGGCGAGCAAAACTTCTTTAGGGCACTTATTATAATCAAGCATTGCACAGATACCAAGTATCATCAAAAGGACAATTAAGTAAATAGGTTATGAAGCATCCATGGTATGAAATGCTGCTCAACATTTTTAGAAATATATATATATATATATATATATATATATATGTATATATTATGCACTAATATGAAAATGGCTGTAATAAATACTAGTATACAAAGAAAACCAAGTACTGGAACAATATTTCCAGTGTTGTCTATATTTATGGCACAAACACCAAAATCTAAGTGCTTGCAGGTCTGTATGTAAAGAGAAGAACAGAAAGTGGATCCACTGCCTGGGTGCCGTGGTTAGGATTAGTTAACTCAGTGGGAAGTAGACCCATGGGGAAGGAGGCACTCGTGCGGAGCAAGGGGCATTCAAGACGACCTTCACATTTTGCTTTATATACTTTTATATTGTTTGTATCTTTTATATGAATGCCTTTCTGTATCACGTAATTAGATAAAAAGATCAAAAAGGAAATAATACAAGTCAGCAGTTGCATTTGTCCTTCCCAAGGGTCTTCTGTGTGCATGGTTTTATGCCACAAGTTTATGCCAGGGTTTATGCACACAGGGTTATGCACATTTGCATTGATGACCGCGTGATGTCCGTTTAAGCCAGATGCTTGAATTTTGCATGTGCCCAAGTACCTTTCATCATTGCCCGGGGAAGGACTGTCATTTAAAATATGTTTTGTACTGCTTTTGAAATACATTTAATCTTTCCCCATTAATCTGCTTTCCCTAAACCTTTCCCTAATTCTCCTCAAGGATTTCCCACCTGCTGTGCAGGATATAAAACAGAATGACTTTAATCATGTTTGAAATTATTTTTGTCAACTTAGTTCATATTTGTCAGGTTTTTTTTTTCCATTCCAAAGTCTGTAACATTTTAGGTTGAATACTGATCAATTTTTTAGTGTTATGTCTCATTGGCAACAGAAATGATAACAGGAGATAATTATCTTCTGAAAAACAGTAACACCTAATATTTGCTAAACTAAGCTTAGATCTGTCTATTGAGTATCTTAGATCTTCCAATATGGAAGTTCTCTTGACCAAAATAGTACCTTTTATTGGGTTATATACAAGCTGCACACTTTTTTAAGTCCCTCTCATGCAGGCATGAATTGGTTCATTATTTTTCCTATTTATGGGCTACATTTTGATAAAAAATATCTGATTGGGGACTTTAATGGAGATGGAGGGTAGAGGGCTCAGCACTTGAGGCCATCTTTCTAGATTCAGCCAAGACTCCCTTTATCATTGAACAACTACAAGTCAGTTTCTCGGGGGGAGCCCAACCCCGCTGGCTGCAGATCCTGGCTGGTTCTGCCTTCTCCCCTTGCTTGGCATCCATGGGTTGGCCCTTACTGGCTCTTAACTTTCACAAAACAGCAGCCGATGGGTGTGTAGGGGTTGAGGGGAGACCAACATCAGGGTATTCTCCAAGCATCACTGCGTGCGTGGATTTGGTCGGCTGCTTTACTGTTCTTTCACTGGGGCAAGAGCCATGGAATGACGCCTAGCGGTTCTGATACGCAGCTCTTAGTGTTGAGCCAAGGCACTCTTTAGCAGTTTGATCTGCCGTGAGATTTGGATACCATCTGCAATACCTCTCGGTGTGGTAAATTATGAATTTCATAAAATGGAAATTACACCCCATAGCCGTTCTCGTGCTGTCTACAGTGCTTAACTCCTTTATATAAGACAAACCTCAGCACCATGAAGCATTTAGTTCCACTGCCCAAGGCTTTATGGGTACAACCTTGGCACTGCTATATGGCTTTGGGCAAGGAATTTCACCTGCCAATGCCACCACTTTTCATGTCCATGAATGAATTCCCTCATAAAATTCACCTGAGAATTCAATTAGATAAAAGCAATCAAGCACTGAACTCACTCTATGTCTGGTTTTATCATCATATGAAATAGTAAATTCTGTTATTTTCAAAAAACACATCCCCTAGGGATTCTTTTACTTAACCTCAAGCATCCTGACCAACATGCCAAGCTTAATGCTGTGGCTTCCAGCTCTGAGGTTAGCACCTCAGCCACCAGAGGCTGGTCTCACAGGACTTGCCTTGCAGCATTGATGTCCACTGATCCTTGTCCTTCCTCTACATCCTGACCATGAACATCTGGTAGCATCTCCAACTTTATTTCCAGTTCTTAGATTCCAGATTTCTGAGTTTTTACTCACTATTTGCTTTACCTGCTTCAAAAAGGCAAGCCTTTTTCTCTCAACTGGGGTTTTCTGAGTTATGCTGTATGTTTGTGTCTCAGATATGACATTTATCTTCAAGTTCCTGTCCTGTGGTTTCCTTTGTGGCTGTGGCCATGACTGCCCTGGTGGGAATCCTGTGCTTGCAAGACTTTTTACTAGCCTTGTGTCTAGAGAAAATTTACAATTACTCCATAGCTTTACACCAGAAAGATACTGCTAGGAAAAATTAAACAAATGATTGTATTTCCTCTTCCAGTTTTTTCCCTATATTTTGTTTCTTTTTTTCAGTTCTATACTAATATAGTACCATAGATATAAATGAAACACCTAACCTGAGTTTTCTCAGATTTCTAAGCTATTTTCAAAAGAATAATCTTAAAAATTCTGTCTTTCTTATGAATACGTCATTTCACTGGAGAGTTTGTGAAATAGTCTGCTTGACCTGGAAGTTTATGCTTTAATCACTGTAAGAGGAGACAAAGAGGAAATAGCATAAGACCTGGAACAGGACTAATTTTCCTGACCATTGTATAGATGAAGACCTTTTTACTCTCTCTTTGCCTTCAACAATAGCTACTAGCCATATGTGATTTTTAAACTTAAATTTGCTGCATTTAAATGCAATAGTTCAGGTCTCTAGTCACACTAGCTACTTTTCCAGTGCCCATTAGCCACCTGCAGTTAGTGGCTACCGTATTGGATAGCATGGAGCATGGTGCCCTCCAACCATCACAGCAAGCTCTGTGTGACAGGGCTGGTGTAGATGGAGAGATGTCGGGTTTCAAAAGCTGAGTGTCAAGATCCTAATGATGAAAGGGACATGGGCTCACGCCTCTGCTCCATGGCCTAATTAACCATACTTCTTTGTGAGATAAGATAGAAGAAATAAAGACTGGTGGAAAAGAGGAAAGGAAACGATAGGTCTAAGGCTTGATCAAAGTTAACCAAGGTTATCCATATCTGTATTCATATCTTTATTCCCCAGGCTTTTGAGGGGTTCTTCCCAGCCCATCATACCCAAATCCCTTAAAGACACCCTAAGTTCATGAATTAATCTAGTTGGTAAGGTAAAGAGCAGCAATCTGAATTTAAGATGAAGAAACAGAGTCAAGGAATTTAAAGATTATTTTTAGACAACATCTTAGGTCACCCACTTTAAAGGATGCCTCTATCACTATATATATTGGATATATATATATATATATATATACATATATATATATTGGATATATATATACATATATATATATTGGATATATATATATACATATATATATGGATATATATATACATATATATATATACACACACACATATATGGTTATACATATAGATATGTATATGTGTGTGTGTGTGTGTGTGTGTGTGTGTGTGTGTGTGTGTATTCCTAGGTCCAGACCAAAGGATGTCTCTCTCCTGGGTGCTGCCAACACTATTTTTTTCTGAGTATATACTTCTTTAAATCCGCATAACAAAATTGTCTATGTTTCTTAATAATTGACAAATCCTGAAATTCTTTTTCTGTGAGAAATTGATGAACAACTCTGTGGAGAAGTGATCTGAGGTCACTGTCTCCTCTTCAGGGAACCTCTTTGGACCCCCTCTGGTGACAACTGTACTTTAGTTATTTGAGACCTATAAAATGGTAATATGAAGTGCATTCTTCCCTGAAAAGTGGAATATGAAAGTCCTTGTTACTACAAAACTCACATGGAATTTTGTTGGGGACTATAAGTGGAACATGCCATAGAAGTGATCTCCATGTGTCTACTGACACTTCCTCATTTGGGGCTGACCCTCATAACAGATGAGGGGAGAGATGTGGTACGCCCTCAGTCCCTAACCACTGGGATTTGCAAATGTACCCTAATCTCACCCTCTCCTTTAGCCCAAGCAATACTCAAGATCTTACACTGATTGTTGACTCTGTTTAGTACATTTAGTCTAAGGCTACAGCACTGTGGGACAGGTCTTACAGTCTCACCAGTGAAGATCTGAGCAGCATAGACAGGGCCCTCGCTCTAACCTGGCAGCTGACAATGACCATCTCAAGGCCAAAAGCAGACACTTCATTTGTCCTTTTGCACAAGTACACATGTCCACCAGTCAGCCTTCCTGCAGCACCACTGAGCTGACTCTTATATAATCTCATCCCCAACAATGTGTAAGCCATTTGCAAAGTGCCACAATTTATGCCATTTGCTTGGGGAAGAAGACATTAGAAACTCAGCTCCATTTCATTATCCATTTGAATAACTTTTTCAATTTCGAGCTTGCTGCCTAACTATGAAGGCTGAATTATGACCACATTTTCCCTCTTTCTTTTCTCTCTCTCCCTTTCTCTCTCTGCCTAGTGGGAGCAATAAATAGATAAATAAAAATCACTGCAGAATAATTGTAGGTACTGTAGGCTAGAAGCCAAGCTAGGCCAATCCGGAGTGTCTGAGCCTTGTCTTTCTGGGTCTTTTTTACATTATTTTTCCAGGCCCATCATTATAGGGGATTCAATTATCTCCATGAGCACAGAGGAAGTTTGCATACACCAGCCCTGGGGCCTTATTCATCACAGTGCATTTCCAGAGCAAAAGAAATACAGGGAGCTGTCTCTGGTTTCCCTTAAAGCTGTTATTTTTCATTTGGAGATTGGGTCAGATTTTAGCATTTCCAACCCTTTTCTAAAGTCCCCTTCTCAAGAATGAGCTGTTCTCAGAGGGTCCTCATCAAATTCTAGAGAATTCCGAATACGAAATCAAGGCCTGTTGGCATTTACTGGAAATGTTCTTCTCCTAAGAAAAGCCAAGCAAACAGAAAGCACTTTAACTGTTGGAATGTGTCTGTTTCCATACAGGTTTTGGTGACCTTGGAATGACCTGGGGGTAGATCTCTGCTGAAAGAGACACCCACTTTCTTTGGTGCCCAGTGAGTCTCCTAATAATCAGACACTGAATGTTTCCCCCTGGTTAGGCTCTATCCTGAGTGCCCTAAAGGTACTAACCCATTTAAAATTCACAGCACTCCCCTGAGGAAGATAGTATAATTATTCTCATTTCACAGGGACAAGCCTACGGAATTTTAAAAAACTTAAACCGGTTCTCTGGCCAATAAGTGGCCAGAGACTCGACTTAAAATCTAGATAGCCTTGCTCTGTCCAGAGCCTTGGCCTTTACCTGATAACCTCTCCTGGCTCATGCATATAGGTCACTGCCCCCAGCCTTGGGTCTCAGTGGCCTGGCTGAGCCCCAGTCTGTAATCACTGAGTTTCTAGCACATGGATCATATGTGGTAGGAGCACATTCCATCCCTGCCCTAACATGTGTGGGTCAGAGCAAGAGAACAAATAGAGGCCACATCCTCCGTATCTGATGACTTTTTGAAAACTAAACTCCATCCTATTTTTAAAAATATAATCTTCATAACAACCTGGAAGTCTAGGATGAATTTGGGATCTTCATATCCTCACCACGTGGCATTGTAGAGGGCCAGTCTCAGAGCCCAACTCAGTCGTGACCTGTGCTCCCCAACCCTGGCCTCCCACTTTCATGAGCACCACACTTGCTCCCTGCCTGCCTGTCCATGCACAACAGTTCTCCTGTCCCCCAGACAGCTTTGTCCTGGTGGTCATCCTTCAGGATGTTGGGAGTGCTTTCAGACTGTGCGGTCTGCCCTCGGGGCCGTAATCTAAAGGATCCAAGAGGTCCCCTTGATCCAAGGAGTTCTGGTGTCTCCAGTACCTGGGTCACCGTCTCTCAAGGAGGCTCGGGCTCCAGATGGGCATGTCACCTTCACTCCTGTCATCTTACTGTCATGGAGAGGAGTCTAAGGAGGGGCAGAACTAGGAATCACGGTGTCTGTGGAAAGTTCCTCAAATACGTATTTGAGAAACCAGACATAGGAGACCATTTATTATGGTATACTATTTATTTGAAATGTCCAGAATGTGAAAATCTATAGAGACTTAAAGAGATTAGTGGTTGTCTAGGGTTTGGGGTTTGGGAAGTGGCTACTAATGTTCAGGCTTTCTTTGGGGATACTTGAGTATCAATTCTCCAGTTGATTGTAGTGAAGGTTGTTGTAGTGAATGTATTACTAGCCACCAAATTCTACACTATAAAGATGAATTTTATGAGATGTGAATTACATCTCAATGAAGCTGTGAAGAAGGATCTGAGGTCCAAGATAGAGGTTTCTTAGCCAGAGTGTATGCTAAGCAGGTCTCAGAAACTCACGAGAATTTGAAATAGTCGTTTAACTCCAAGGATGGCTCAGGATTTCAGAAAATAACTCCATGACACAGAACTAGCTCATGTCTAATGTGACCCAGCTAGGGATCTAAGCCCAAAGAGTGGGCACGACACAAGGACAAGTCACTCCTGTCTTGTCCCTATGGTGATCAGTGTCACCAAACAGAGGGGATCATGCATATTAAGACAATGTCCAGCCCCTACAGATGACTGGAACTGACAGCTTCTTGTAATGAGGACATCTGCCACTCACCTGATCAGAAAAATCAAGCAGGGCTTAGCCGGCAATAGCCGGCAAACTCCAGTTCACACCAGTACCTGGAGAGAAAAGCTTGAGTGGAGCTTATCTGGAAATTCATGGTGATTTCAGATACCTGTACTAGGCATCTCTCAGACACCCACTAATGATGCTGGCCTCTTGGTGCTTGTGATCCCTCTTTCCTCAGAGTTTAGTGGGGCCTCGGGGTTCACTTCCAAATAGTAGACTAGATTACATAAGAGTGACTTTATTCTGTTGGCAGACTTCATTCTGCTAGCAGATTCTGCCTCCTGGACGCCCTAGGGAAGAACCCACTTCCCTACCTCCTTCGAGGTGCTGTCCATATCCCTCGTCCCATTGACTTGGCCATTCTGCTAGCAGACTCTGCTAGCATCCCAAGTTGTTGCCTCTTGGATTGTATGCTTTTGACTAAGCACACTACCACCTCCTAAAGGCCCATGTAGTAAGGAACTAAAGAAAACCTCTGGCTATGTCCAGTTGGGAACTAGTGGACATGCCAATCTGGCAGCACCTATGGAGCTAAATTCTGTCGACAGTCACATAGGTTTGGAAGCAATCTTTTCTGGTGGTGCTTTCAGATAAGACCACAGCTTCACACCATCACCTTGTGACAGAGACACTCAAGTAGAGGAACCAGAGACCTTTCTGGATTCCCAACTCATAGAGACAATGGGGTTATAATAAGCATTGTTTAAGTTTCTGATAATGCATTATGTAGCAATAGGTAACTAACACACTACCAAAGTTTAATCACCCTGGCCTTCCAATACTGCTCCATAATCCCCTTCCCAGAAGGAATAGGGAAAAGCAAAATGCTAGACTTGGTTCTCTTTGATCTACAAATTAGAAGTTACACTTGTAGTAATCAGCAGTTACTACCATTGATGATACTAGGGCAAGAATAAGGCAATCTGAAGATGCTGTACAGCATATGCTATTTTTGCCATCGTGCAGTGTGATCGAAATACATGGTAATGCTTGACACTTTTTAAAAAACTTCTTACAGTGAAAGGCACATTGCCATTAATCACCCTTGAAGTACTCCCCTCATGTTGAATAC
Organism: Cavia porcellus; assembly: GCF_034190915.1. NCBI lineage: Eukaryota > Metazoa > Chordata > Mammalia > Rodentia > Caviidae > Cavia > Cavia porcellus. Next base: position 2,336,264 of record NW_026947521.1, on the reverse strand, counting down.
ATTTATCTCACCATGTTTGCCCCCTTTCTGGAGCAGTTTTGGAAGTTCTCTTTCATGAGTTTCTTTATAGATGTGATCCAGAATACAGAGAATGCTGCTGCTGAGTGGCATCCAGCAGAAGGCTGGCTTGGGAAAGCATCTTGGCGTGCATCCTCCTCTGCCTCATGCACCATGTCTGGCAGTGCATTAACTCCTGGCTCTTCCACAGTGCAGGAATGCTCAGGAAGTGTGCACATTTTGAATCGACTCAAGACATGGTAAGGCAGCCACCACAGCGCAGCTGAAGACACGCTGAAAACAAACTTCTAGAACTGCTTCGGAGAGTGGCAGGAACTGTGGGCTAAGTGTGTTCAAAGGGAGGCTGAGTATTTCAAGAGGATTAACAGCAATGTGTCTTTTACCGCAATAATAATTTAAAAGAATTTAAATATTCAGCATTTCTTTTATCACACCATATCATCCAGTAGACTCCACTGCTAAATGCAGGAAGCAGACACTTCCTACTCATCTCTCTACTCACCTCCAAAAGTGGTTCATACTGATGGGTGCTGAACTCAAGAAGATGGCGGGCTCTTTTAAGGATGGTGTAGCATCTTGTACCTGGTATTGATTGAATGAATGTGGGAGTGATGGTGCATAGCTGACTCAGTAGGTCAGTGACCCCCAGAGATGTCAGAGTGGGAAATGAATGCACAAGGAGGAGGAGCTGACAGCCTCCCCACCTCTGTCTTCCTCCTGTGTCTGTGACCTACAGTTGCAGACGTACTATCAGGCCACTTAAAAGAATTCATCCACTCACTCATCTGTGTATTCGCCCTGCCCTTACTCGATGATGCTCTCCACATGAATAGGTCTCGCTGGGTCTCCTGAGCACCTCTTGTCATTAAATCCAATGACCCTGACCATGTCCTCTTCCCTGGCCGGCAGCAGCCTTCACACCACCTTCCACACCATACTCTACCCTCCTGCTTCTTATGCACCTCTCTCTCTGGTCACTCTGGTCACTCATTCTTAAATTCCTTTTCCTTAACTTCTGAATGTGCCTTCTTGGTCAGGTTTGTCCCCAGCCTTCCTTTTGATCTCATTGCCTCTTCTCCCCAGGAGACCCTGTCCTCACCTTAGGTTTCAGTTGTTAAGCAGGCACAACACCTCTTGATTTCTACTTCCAGCCCAGTCCTCTCATCTGTGCCTCAAGCTTGTGTGTCCAACTTCCCACATTCTGCGATAGCTAAACCTCAGGGACCTTCCCCCAGCCTCAGGTCAAATGGCCCAGTCCTCTCTCTTTTGATGTATTACCTTCCTAGAACTTACCACAACCTGCAATTACCTCACAGTGTGATTACCGTATCAACATCTTCTGTGAGAATATAACCTCCTCATACTAGGAGCCATGGTTATTTTGCTCACGGTTAACGCCCTTATAATCAGCTCTGTGGATGAAACTTTTGATAAGTATATATATGCACTGCTCCTCTTTTTCTCTTTATTTAGTTTATTGATTAATGTTGAAAAATAGCCAGATTTACCTTCCTACTATAGACTAAGGCAGATGTGATTCTGTTTTTACATGTGCATGTGTGTGTATTCTTTCAGAGATGTGTCACAAATAGGGTTGCCTTTAGCTATTTCTATCCTAATAGGGAACTGTTCTGGTAGTTGAAGATCTCATCCCTGGCTTAATGTTTTTCCATATTATTTAGATAATAAACAGCTATTAGTGCTAGGATGTTTTAAGTCTAATGACTTTACAATTGAGGAAACTGAGGCCCAGTGGAATAAGCCAGCATGTCCAAAGTAATACACTGATTAGTAGCAATAATAAAACCATGCTTCATGTTTTCTTGACCAATTGCCATGGTAACTTGTATGTGGGGTGTACTTAACCTATCTAGAGTTTCTTACGAAAAATTGTGGTGCATAATTAAGAGGCAAGGGTGAGAGAATTACATAGTCTTTGAGCTAAATCAACCACTGGCCCAGGGTCTACTGTCTTATAGCTATGACCTGCAAGAGAGGTTGGAGACTCTGGAAGGGCAAGCACAGGGATCACTGGGAACATGGGTCAACTTAGGTCATCGTTCAGAAACTGCGTTGAGTACCATACCTACATTGACCAATTTATGTGTAAAACATCTACACTTTTCTCAATCTGACTTGTGCTTAATATTAGGAATACATTATATGCTAGGTAGTTATCAACAGTCACGAAGGTGACCAAGGTGTGTATTTGCCTCAGGGACTTCAGTGTTATTTTCATGAAGGCAGTTGGGATTTAGAAGCCAAATCACTAGAATTAGGATTCTTGTTCAGTGGAGATGAAAACTGTCCCTTTCTCCCATTCTGTTTTCCTGGAGTAGAGGTGCAAGAAGATGTGTAATAAAGGAAGGCAAGGTTCAAGGCTCCAGGGAGCTTCAGGTGTGAGTGGGAGGGACGCTCTTCAAGGTCACAGCAGATGAAGTAGTGGCAAAGGAGTGAGAAGTAACCATAACTTACTTACGGTGCTGGGCAGCTCCTCCTGCCCTGGGTTGGAGCCGTGGTAGCCTTTGTCTTTCTTTGGGGCTTTGAGGTTGTATGCAGGTACAGTGACCCTTATTCTCACTGAGGTCCTCGTGAAGAGGGCACAGAACTAATCTCAAAAGAGGAACAGCAGGCCTGCAAGGAGAGAGAGCTCTAGAGAGATACAGGGTGGCAGCTGGAGTCAAGTTTCTGCTGCAGCTGTGAACAGATTTTCCCATGTCTGGTAGCATTTGAGAAAAGACCAAGACACAAGTATTGGTTTTGCTGTCCTTTGCTGCTTTTGTTTAGGAATTTTGGGGCACAGAGTGGGACTAACAAGCTCAGAGATAGGTGAATCTATGATCAAGTAGAGGTTTCTCCTCTAAATAAAAGGAATATATTGGGAAAATTATAAAGTCAACAATAGAGTCACAGAGTGAGGCGTCATAATGTCTGCATGGCAATTTCTGCTCCAGGCCCATGAAGACACTGGAAAAACTTTAACAACAGTAATAAAAGGAGCTTAAAGACACAACTAACTACGTCAGAATCCAAGCAGAAGAAAAGAACACTAGGAGAGCCAGATACAGCAGAGGGTTTATTGTAATACTCTGACTTTATGGAATCATTAAATAGTTGACTAAAGGCTGTGTATCAGATGTTGATCTGTGGTGGGAAGGAAGGAAGATGCAAGCGGGTGAAAATGAAACTGGAGTCCATGTGAACAAGCTGAGCTCCATGAGGACAGGCAAACCCACCGTGATCTCTGGCGCAGCCAACCCCAACCCTGCTGATGCAGGCACCTTAGGAGAACATGGTGCTCTCTGCCACAGCTCTGAACACCCGCCTGAGCCAGAACATGAAGAAGCTGAAGGAGGATGGGGGACCTGGAGGCTTTGTTGGCCTAGCTGCTGCCCCCAGCAAATGAGGATAAACAAGAGATCCATGTTCTGGTGCTGTTACAAAAGCATGCTGGTTCCCCTACCAGTGTAGTTTCCTCTAAGAATTGTCACACACTTCATGACTTTAAATGACTCAAATGTTACTGTTGCAGGGGTCCAAAACTCGAGAGCTCTCTCATGGGACTAAAATCATAGTCAGTGTGCCTCCTGGACGCCCAGGGAAGAACCCACTTCCCTACTTCCTTCTAGGTGCTGCCCATGTCGCTCGTCCCATCGACTTGGCCTGTTTTCATCTTTGAAGCCTGCATCATGTTCCCAAGTCCTTCTCGTGTGGCCATCTCTCTTGTCCTCCCTTTTCTACCCGCTCTAACTATGCTAGGGCATGGATAATCCAGGGTATTCTTCCTATTTTAGGGTCAGCTGATTAACAAATTTAATTCCATTGGCAGTTGTAATTCCCCTTTGCTGTATAACCCAACATACTCACAAAATTCCAGGTATTAAGATATATACACCCATTACTAGGTCTACCACACCCTATTCACCAAAGAAATATAAAACAACTCTTTATCCATCTTTGCTGATGTGATTACTTATGTCATATTTCTTGTTTAATAACCCTATAATTTAAGTGTTGAGATAGAAGCTTAAATGTTAACATATCCTGTTAGATGAAAGGAGTTTCAGAGAAAAGAACAGTATATATATTTACATCAAAATAAGAAAGAACTGCTCACATCTCCACTCTTCATGTCTGCGTCTGCCTCTGGTCAGATGGGGTGTAGCTGTGGTTTATAACTGCTTTTTCTTAATACCCATACCATACTGCTTTTATGATCAACAGGTCACATGGCAGGTTGTGTCTCTTTGGCTGGCAGTGTGACACACACTTTCCTTCCTGAAACATCTTTGTCATAGTTCTTCCTATATCAGTGTGCATTTTCCCCTTGGTTTCATTGTAGCACAGCAGGGTGAAGACTTACCCAGTGGGAGTTCTTACATTTCTGATATATTCCTCATTTCCCTCGATGTGTAGTAGCAAACCACTTTCCCCTTAGTAGTTAGGTTCAATTACTCCAGTCAACACAGTGATCCCCTTTTCTGCCTATTGATCCATTGGACTGAGGATCCTCAAATGGCCACTCTGAGGACCATTTGCTCTGCCCCATGGGGGAAACTTTCTCCTTTTGAACTATAAAACCTCTAGATCACAGAGTTGTAGGGGCCAGTTATGTAGCTTAATGGTCAGAAAGTTGCCTAGTATGCTTGATGAACTGAGTTCAAGCCCCAGCACTACAAGGAAGAAAGAAAGGAAAGGAAAGGAGAGGGAGGAATGGAGTGACAGAGGGATACAGAGATGGCCGGTGTGGCAGTGGGGATATAGAAGGAAGGGAAGAAAGGAAAAAGGAGGATGTTTATTACTGGGTCACTAAAGATAATAGCAGAGAAGTCCCTGCCATTCCCATTCCTTGTCACAATCCCGTGAATCTTGTCTATGGGAAACACACCATCATACATTTTTTTTTATTTAGAGACTAAACTATATTCAAGTACATATTATCCCAGACTTGCAAGCTTTTTGCTACCCAGCTGCACAGTATCTGAGCTTTAAAAGTCTTTGCATTTTCAACCAGCCCATACACTCTTGAGTGAAGTGGTTGAGGAGCATGCTCAGATCATGAGCATGAGCCCAGCATGCACTGTTTGCTGTAAAGTGTGAGCCTTGCACAGATGCTAATAAGCAGGGTGCAATATTATGACAGTGAGTGAGGTGCTCCCACACCAGTGGGTAATGGTTCTAGCAGAAATACTGCAGCTCAGAAAGGCAAGCCCTTATTCATACTTAGTGTCTATTCTAGTGAGAATATATCTCTGCGTCTTCCAGGATGAAAGAAGTATTCAGGAGTAATAACCTGTCACTTGAGTCTTGCTGATTACCTAGGGAATTATGCCATAACAGAAGCTTAGCAGGGTTTTATCAGGTTGGGAATTCTTGTCATAGTAAGAGCCAGGTTGTACTTCATGAGTAGAAGACCATGCCTAAGCCATCTGTGTCACCATGGCTACTTTTTTAGCTCATCCAGTAAGGACAGAGTTGACTAAGAAAGAAATTCAACTATTACCACAGAAAAAGGCATCACATTCACCAGCTTAAGTCTGGTAATTCATGGTCATTCTCCAGCATCTGTGTCTTCTGTAAACTGAGTGAGGATGTGTTAGGAATCATGATTCCTACATCTTTCACCTTCCTTGAGGGTAACTGCTGTCATCAAGCATTATAAGGTGTTGTAGTCAGGGGTTGTGCAGAGAACAATTAGAATCAGGACACAGAATTTATAATATTATTTATGATGGTCACCCAGAGTTAACATAAGGAAGTGTAGGAAATCTATCCACAACACTAAAGACATAGGATATTGAGCCAAGGGCCTGAATCCCACAGCAATGTCCTGCACGAGTCCAGATGAAGACCCAGAGCTCATGACAGTGCCTCCCACAAGTACAACTTGTGGGTCTAGAACCCATGAGAAGGACTCGCGCCAACCTCTTGTATGAATCTGCACTGGGAAGGCCCAAAAGTCAGTGGTGGAGGCTAGAAAGTCTATGCCAGCGGGGTGAAGGAGCTGTGCTGGTAGGTGGAGGGTTCTACACTGGAGCCAAGAAGTCACACTCAAAATAAATTCCAGGGCTGTCCTGAAAAGTACCATAGCCATTCTCAGTAACATGGAGCTCCTGAGCTCCTCCAGTGATAAGAACAGCTAAATACATGCCAGAAAGCCAGCATGATGAGTTGCTCCTGGAGATTAAGTGGACATGTCTTGCCGTCCAGAGCCAGGAAGTGATGCTCGACGTAAGGACCAGAGTTCCTCTAAAGTGAACCATAGTCATTCTCAGAAAGCTAGTAATGACGAGCTCCTCCAGGAGAACTAACGGCTCAAACAGAAACATGTAGGAGAACCCACAATGCCTCTCTTCTTCTCTATATCTCTGTTTATGCTGGCAACTTTCCTCAGGTGGAACATCCATGCTCAGCACCATGTTGATTTAATTCAGCTGGCATTAAATTGACCATCAGTTCTTACTCCATAACACAAGGAAAACAAGACAATACAGGACACATAATTTAAAGTATTATTTTATTATAGTCATCCAGAGTCAAATACAAAAAATGCAGGAAATCTGCCCACCCACTAAAGACCTAAAGAATCAAGCTGAGGGTCTGAATCCCATGACATTGCCCTCTATGAGTCCAACTGGAGGCTGAGAGCCCACAACAAGACTCATGCAAGTCTTTTTCACAGATCTGTGCTGAGAAGGCCCCAAGGTTGGCAGTGGAAGCTAGAAAGTCTCTGCCAGTGTGGTAAAGGATCTGTGCTAGTGGTTTGAGGGCTCTGGACTGGAACCAGGATGTGACACTCAAAATAAGGATCAAGGCTCCTCCTAAAAGTACCGCAGCCATTCTCAGTGACAGCAAGGTCCTGAGCTTCTCTGACAGTGAGAACAGCCAAGTATATGTCAGGAAGCCAGCTTGACAAGCTTCTTTTGGAGATTGAACAGCACACATCTTCCCCTCTGGAGCCAGGAAGTGATGCCCAAAGTAAGGAGAAGAGCTCCCACAAAGTGACATGTAGTCATTCTCAGCGACAAGGTCTTAAGCTCCTCTGATGATAACAGCTGAGTTCATATCAGGGAAGCCAGCATGACAGGCTCCTGCAAGACAACCAACAGCTCCAAATAACACCACTTAGGAAAACCCACAACACTACTGTTCCTCTCTGGTCTCCTTATCATGCTGGCAGCAGTCCTCAGGTGGGCCATCCATGCCCAGCACCTTGCTGCTTCAGTTCAGCTGGTGTTTAAGGTGACCATCAGTGTTCAGTCTACCACAGTAACACTAACATCTGTTGTCCCAGGCCTGGGGATTTAGCTCAGCGGTATAAGCACCTGCCTTGCAAGCAGGCAGTCGTGAGTTCAATCCCTGGTACCGATAAAAAGTTTTTAAAAAAAAATAGTCTGCTGTCCCTCAGGGTGGAAGTGTTGCTTTTTCCTTGCTCTCTTGGCTGTTATCATCACTGTAGCTCTTGTTATATGGCCAATAGAGCCAAGGTGCAGATTTTTCCAGCTTCATATATTTTCATGTCCATTATCAGTTTTGTGACTAGAAATCACTGGACCCACTGTGAGACAGACTAAAACACCCTGGAGTCCTGGCCTTTAGAAGCCTTTAAATGGACTGGAGCTGTCTAATGGCATTTAGGATTTCCAGGCATCGTATCAATTCAGTGCAAATGTCTCTTATTTTCTAGAAATCTGATTACTCTTCTCTTCTCCGTCTATAAATCACCCTGGAAAATGTCCATTGGCCCCTTTATGGATGGTAAGCCAGGCTTACAGTATAGCTTTTTGGTTATATAACAGGGCATGTTCCTCAAGGATATCTTCATATGGGTTCCCTTTATGGTAGGCCATAAAATAAATTCAATATATTTAAAGGGTGCGAATAACAAATAAAATGTCTTCTGATGGTAAGGATATTAAATGAGAGTCAATAATCTGTATAATAATGCTCAAATATTAGGAAATAAAATAACACCTTTTTTTTTGTCTTTTTCATTTTTATCGGTACCAGGGATCAAACTCACGACCACAAACTTGCAAGGCAGGTGCTTATGCCGCTGAGCTAAATCCCCAGCCCCATTTTTTTTTTTTTTTTGGTCTTTTTAAAATAACACTTTTAAATATACCATGGGTTAAAGAAGACATAATGAAGGAAATCAGACTTGAAGTATGATGAAAATACAATATGTAAAAGCAAAGTTATAGATTTTGATGGATATATTATAACTGAAGAAAGGTAAATAATTAGTGATACAATTTTCTTCCTTAAGCTAGAAATTAAAAGTAAATTAAATCCAAGCTAAGTAGAAGAAAGTAAATGATAAAATTAGCAGGAGGAGTAATTGACATAGAAAACAAATAACAGAGAAAATCAATAAAGTGAAAAGGTAGTATTTAGGCTTCTAAATGAATATTCATAGTATCGTTGTTTGTAATAGCTCCAAACTGGAAGTAACATGAATTTTCATCAATAGGTCAATGAATAAACAAATTATATCCATACAATGAAATATGGAATTAACAACTGATACATGCAATAATTACACACATATAATCTCAAAAATACGCTGCATGACAGACACAAAGTTAGATACAAAGGGAAAATACTACATGATTTCATTTATATAATAGTTAGAAAAGACAAAACAGGGGAAAGAACACACAAGGATGGGCTGGCAGGGGGCACAGGCAGGTTTGGAGGATAGAAATGATGGTATTGTGAGTGGACCAATGTGCTTTTCAACAGTACGTACACCAAGGTGGGGGTGGAAGGCAGAGTGAATGTTTAAGTTTTAAAATTTGTTATAGTGAAAGACACATGGCCACTGATCCTCCTCAGAATGCTTTCCCTTGCTTCAAACACACTTACCCCGTTTTCTAAGCACTTTCTGAGTGCTAAGTCCTTAGGTGCGCTGTTGGGGCTGCCTTCACATCCTAAATCGATGCAAAATGCTATCTTTCGTGGTCATTTAAGGAAGAGCCAGAAGGCACGTGGTAAGTGCCGTGGATGGGATCCCCATAGTGATTTCCCAAGCTGGCCTTTCTGCTGCGTGGCACTGGGCAGCAGCGTTCGCCAGATTCTGGATCACATCTTGTAGAGACACTCACGAAAGAGAACTGCCAAAACTGCTCTGGAAAGTGGCAAGAATGAGGGGATGTGTGTTCCAAGTGAGGAGGGGATAGTGTGAGGGGAAGTAATGGCACTGTGCCGTTACTGTGGTGTTTTAAAAATCCCAACACACTGTATGTTTGATCACACCTTCCATATTCATTTTTAACAGTCTTATGAAGTTTCGATTCCGCACAGTTCCCTGTTTGATAACTGTTAGTAGATAAACAGCTATGAAACCAGCATTATCCAGCTTTAGAATCGTTCCATTAACCCAACATATTTCTTTTCTCTTCGTAGTATATTCTCACTTACATCTCCAGTATTTAGAACCACTAGTCAGATTTTGCTTCCCAAGTTCTGCCTTGCCTTGACATTTCATAAATATAAAAGCATACAGTGAGTGGTCTTTTGTGTGTGATATCTTTCATCAATGTAAGTTTTTAAGGTTCCCCCCAAAAATCCCTACTGTTGAATATCTTAGTCATTCCTACCTTCTAATGCTAAGTAGTATTCCACCCGATACATACACCATAAAATATCTACCACATTCTATGACTGAACATTCAGATTCTTTCCAGATTTAGGATATTACACAAAGCTCTTACTAACTTTTGCATATCAATCTTTGCATTAGGAATGAAAACCAGCAAATTGGTCCTAGAAATGTCATTTAATCTCTGCTCCCTAATCTGCAGTTAGCAGTAAATAACTCTGTATTTTAATAGTATTCTGAGAATTAATTAAAACAAACTTATAAAATGATTAATAAAATACAAAGACAGTGCTCAATAAAAGGTAGTTAAGGTTAATAATAAAAATAGATACTACCTCGTAATCTCTTATTTGAGAAGTAGAGCTAGCATAGGTAAATAATCCACTAACAACTTCCAGCCAGATCAAATAACAGATTTATATGGTTTACAGTAATTGTTAGTGCTCATTTTCTTTATTCCTTCTCTTGAGCCTTACCTGGAACATGGATCACTGAAGGCAAAAGTCTTCACAGGCAGGCCACCAGATAAATTTATTGACAGAAGAAAAACCAGACAGTGAGGAAAATAGTCATCTAACTCTAGGAAACCTCCTGAGTTACTCCTGGTGTCAGACAGACGGAAATGAAAAGGCACGTCCCCTTCCCAAGCCCACTGCAGTCTCTATCTAACAGTGCCTGATAATAGGTTGTTAGGGCTCAAGTCTTTTGGAAGGATGACAGGCATTCTCCAGCTTCAAGAAACTTTCATCTCATTAGGAAAATGGGGCTCATGTTTTGGGAGGGTCAGCCATCTCTCTGCACAAGGCCACACATGGTCAGTACCGATTCTTTCACCATGGGAACCCAGAGGGAAAAGAGATTTATGTAAGGGAGACAGCAGCCTCCAAGAATTTTGCATTTGAAGGGGTATGCCAAATATTTCCTCTTTTAAGACAGCTAAATTTAATGAGGATTCAGAGAACTGGGAAATAGAGAAGTAATAGACAGATGTTGGAGGGCAAAAGGGTAGAGATGGATTCTCTGAGATTACTCAGTTCCCATAAGTGTGACACTTTAAGACACAGATGGCTATGTACTGTGAATGGACTGAATGTCCGTTTCAATATTCATAGATGACAATAGCTCTCACACTCAGTGGGGTCGAGGTTAGGTATTGAGGACATGGTCATGTTGTGGTAGAGAAGGTACCTGAATATTTTATAATGTTGTATGATGCATCGCCTACTGCGCGGCCTGGACATGACACTTACTGTATGGTAAACTCAGTGCATGATGTGGGAGCTTTGAAAGACATAGGTACACACACACGTATATAAAAAAAAGAAGGATGATTTGGCCATAATCCCACTATCTAGAGGTTATACTTAACTTCCATGCAGTCATTATTTTAAAAAAGGTTTTTTTGTGTGTGGTAAAGTCACACATACAGTCTTGCAATTCATGTAAAAACAGGTCACTTAAAACAGTAAGAAGACCTTCAGTCACTGAGCCATAGACCAGTTTCATCCAGTAACTATTGCTCGGCCCAGAGTAATAGTCTAAGTATCAACCTCTGTTTGGAGATAGAGCTCTGCCCCGTCCCTGCCCTTCACGTTGACCCCAGTTGGGCACCTGGCTGCCAAGAGAAAGGGTGCATCTCCTCTACCCTCATCCAGCCCTTCAACTTCTCTCACTTTTCCACTGGTTTCTGACCCTACGGCATGGGTAAGGAGGAAAAGAAAGGGACACAGGAGGAGTTTTACTTGACTGATGCTGTGATGAACTGACCTTGGTGCTATGGGGACCTGGTAAACCTTTGAGCTTGTTCTTTCCCTCCCAGAGTATTTTTATCAATCCTTTGGAGATTCCCCCACCCCAGTTTACTGCTGGAAGTTTCTCATTTATAATTCTTTTCATGCAATAGATGCCTTCCTTCTGGCTGGTCACTGAAGATGCGTTTCTGACCCTGTAAGCCCCTGGAAGTACATCTCCAGCCTGCTTCACTGAGGCTTTTGTATCCCTCCAAGGAGCACTTCTTAGAGTGTAAGACACTTTGGCCTACCAGCCTTCCCTGGTATTGGCCTTCAAATCTGGCCCACAAGGAACACAAAGTTCTGAGCTGTGACAGAAGTCACTTCCCAAGTTTCAGCCCCTGGTCCAGTTCTGCTGGCTGATTCCCCAGCTCTTCTCTCCAGACTCCTCGGGAATAAGTCACACACTCTCCAGGGGATGGATCCTAAGTTCTCCAAGTGGTGTCATTGAAATTTTTCCCTAGGCTTAAAAAGGAGGAAGGGAGGCCAGAGACTCATTGAACACGAATAACTCTGTCTAAATAAATTCTCTTGCTGTCTCTAACTTCAGATTCTTCTTATAATCTGAAGGTAGGAAAAGATTAATTGGCAAGACTGAAACCCTTCCTGCCAATCTAACATGGTGTTCTCACATCTCACACCCATGGCTTTGGAGTCTCAGTTTAGATGGAGACCAGTAGACTTACATGTTTTATATAACAGTTTATGTGTTTCTAGATAAGCAGACACACACACACACACACACACACACACACACACACACACACACACATGCATATCAGTTGGCTCCTGTAGTGATGGAAAAGTCAACAATTTTGGAAACTACACATTGAAAATAGTAGTTACCATTGGGAGAAATTGGGTCCCTGAATCTTTATAGGGAGAAAATGCTCCCGTGTATGAGAACTACTCACTTATTATTTCAGTGCATTTGGGCTACTGTAGCAAAAATATCTGAGACTGGCTCATGTATTAACAGAAGAAAGTCATTGCTTACAGTTCTGGATACTGGAAGCCCCAGATCAAGCTACCGGCAGATCACAGTGTCTAGTGAAGCCCTGTTCCTCACAGGTGGTCCTTCTCTATGTATATTCATGGAGGAGGGGAAAAAGGGACAATGCCACTCATAAGGGATCTACCCTCATACCCTAATCACTTCCCAAAAGCTACATCTCTCATACCTACACACTGGAGATTAGATTTCGACATAAGAACTGTAGAGAGACACAGCCTTCAGACCACAGCACTTATGTTAGGTTTTACAAGAATGAGAAGTCAGGGGCCAGGGGTATAACTCAGTGACACGGCATGGCACCTGCCTGGCAAGCATGAGGTCCTGAGTTCGATTCCCAGTACTGGAAAAAAAGGAGAGACAGAGAGAGAGAGAGAGAGAGAGAGAGAGAGAGAGAGAGAGAGAGAGAGAGAGAGAGACAGAGAGAGAGACAGAGAGAGAGACAGAGAGAGAGACAATAAGAAGTCATGTTCACTATACTAAGATTGCTGAAGATTTTGCTTTCCCAACTGTAAGCATTACTCTGATTAATGTACTTTTTCATTTTGGGGTGTTATTTTATTATTGATTTATGAGAGCTCTATATTTATTAAACATTTACACATAATTTTAGCATAAATGTTGCTAAAAATCCAGCTTGTTGCTTGCTCTTAAAATTATAATTTTGAGTGCCTAGAATATTAAGTTTTATCTAGTGAGATCTTGTGAACATTAGTTTTGTGGTCCAAGCCTTTTGCCATTGTGTTTAGAAAGGTATTTTGGAATGTTGATAATTACAAACCCAACTGCCAACTTCTCTGCTGATACCCTGAGCTTTCCAGATATTCATAATTTTTGGTCTGGAAACTACTTAGTTACACTAAAGTTTTGAAATAGTGAATTGAAATTCACTTTGAAATACTGAGCGAAACAGTGCTCAGGCCAAGGGGTGAGAGGGAATATGTAACTGGACCTGTGGGCTGTTGTAGCATTAAATGTCTTATCAAGATTCATATAAGTGATGCTCAGCTTTAGAGTTTCAGTGGTTTGTGTCTTCACCCTCATCTCCTGCCAGAGACCCAGCGCTCCCTAGCTGGCTAGGAATTTTCAAGAAATCCTTTGTTATGCTTATTCTCTGGAGCTGTCACTTATGTGCAGAGGTTTCTCGATGCCACCCTCAAACTTCCTTCCCACATCCAAGCTGTTTTGACCTCTGTCCTATTTCTTTGAACAACTGCAATGAAAAACAGGATCTGTATTCATATGAGCTGAAGCTTCTTATATTTATATTCTCTCTGCCAAAGCAGCAAAGCAAAGAAGGTGTGCAATTTAGGAAGGAATCCCCCAAATCACACTACTTAGGCATTCTTTTTTACCAAGCAGGGCTAGCCTTGTGCCAGTAGTGATCATTGTAGTTATTTGTCTTTGATGCAGTCACATACAAAAAAAAAAAAAAAAAAAAACCCATCAATATTTTCAATGGCTGGATTTCCAATGCTAATATACTCAGACTTCTGTAAAATGCAAGGCGTTACCTAAATAAAACATTGTGCATTGAATATAGCTGCCTTTCCAAGTCTTAGCACAGTGCTTGGCATATAAATTGTTCAACATGCGTGTTGAATGAATGAAAGCTTTTGCCATTCTAAGACACAAAAAGTGGTCAAGAGTCATAAATATGTTGAATGGGTGTAGATGAGAAACTAGAGAGAGCAATCAGGCTTTGGCAAGACTTCTCCCGATTGTCTAAGGTGTGGGCTCCTCAGAGAACACAAGCCCAGGGCATCACAGGAAGGAGCAGGAGGACCGGGAGGACCCAGGGCAAGCTGTGATGAGGAACGGTGGCAGGATCACAGTCTGCCCAACACCAGCCTGTGGCACCAGCCTGAACTCCCACTGTGAGAAACCAAGCAGGAAGACATGGTGGAAAGAATCATGGCAGAGAACCACCAAGGACAGCAGAAAGGTCCCTGCCCCTGTCTGCATGAGCTCGGCCATCACCTCCTGAGGATTTCAGGTTTCACACGGCAGTGTGCTCAGTCGCTGTGCTCACACCATCACAGTACCACGTGTGCAGACATAGGTGTCTTCTCATTCAGCCCCTGCTCAGTCACCCTTCTGAGGAACCTGGGAGAAAAGCGGGGATAGCAACAGAAGGAATCTTGAATACCTGAAGGGGAGTCAAGATAAAGGGTAATTCAGTACGCTCTTCCCAGAAATTGAGACACAGAAGAATCACATGCCTCAGTGGGTAAGAATGAGCCTTGCACTGGGTTCAAGTGAAAGAACACCATTTTCTGTATATCTACATGTGTGACAAACATCCTTGGCTTTTTGTTATTGTCTATTATTTATTATTAGTCAGTTGTAATTATTACTTGTCACCTCGTGAATTTAGTAAGTAGCAATGGCTTCTGAGACTAGCTTTCAAGCAGGCCACAGTGGGAAGGTCAGTAGCCTACGGGAGACCAAGAAGCCAGAAGAGTGGGTGCTCAGACTGAGAACAGTGGTTCTCAAAGTGTACTCACTGGCTACAAGCACTGGGACCACCAGGATCCTGAGGCTTGCTCTTTTCACAAATGTCATCGCGTTGAAGCACAGTGATGTGACAACACTTCTGTGAAAGTGGCCCTCCTGAAAGGTACTGGGTTCTTGGAATAATCTAAGGACCCAATGTATCTAATAATTCCAAGAGACAGAGATACAAACCCATGAGCTACAGTCCTGTTCGCGAGGCTGATAAGTCCTTTTTCTTTATATCCTTTTCCTGAAGTTCAAATGCACCAAGAAATTCACCAATTAGCCAATCCTAAGTAGTTCTGGAAAAACAATTCCTTTCTTATTTCACTATTTAAATGGGATGCACTTTGATACATTCAAAGTTTTAAATTAAAAGGAATGGTATTCATGCAATTTGGAATTAGGATTTGTGTGATGAACTTTTCTCCCTGTTGCTACATAAATTTTATAATCTTGATTCTTTTGGCTGTCTAATGTTCTGCCAAATATATGCATCAATTATACTTAATATGGGATGTATTATTATAGTTTTATGTAGTTGTAATTTATGTGTTTAAGTACTTGAAATAATCATTTTTATATACTGCATAATTTTTTAAAAAAGTATTTTGGACTATTTCTTAAGATAGTTTTCCAAAAGGGCAATTTTGATAGCAATGGTAGTAATATTTTAAAGCATGTTATATGTATTTGTAAAGTGCTTTCTAAAAGGATTGCAACAATTTACATTTCTATTAGCAATGAACATTCTAGTTTGACCTTACACTTATCAGGAAAAGTTTTTTTTTTTTTTTGGTTTGTTTGGGGAAAACTTTAAAAGATGATTATATGTAAGTATAGGGGTGATTTAATTTTCATTCATAAATAGAAATTTCTATTCTCTTTTCTTATAACTGAAAGTAGAAAATATAAATTGACATTGCCAGTTTTCTTCATTGAACTCTAACAGAAAATAGAATCTTTTGATGTTATTTGCTTAGGAGTAAGATTATAAGGCATGTCTGAGTTGAATCACATCTGAGAGTTTAGTTAATTTGGTTCTAAACAGAACTCTTAACAAGAGCACCACTTAGAAGGTACTACCAAGGTAAGACCTCTGAATAAATTAAGATTTCAACAGGAAAAGAGGGAAACATTTTAAAAGGTTCGGATGGTCATGTTCTGCCATTATAATCTCTTAAGTTTCTATAAAACTTTTTATTCAATACTTTCATATCTATATTATTTCACTTGTGCTTTATAAATACCTCTATTGATAGAATAAGTACTGTTACTCCAAGTCTGAAGAGGCTAAAAGAAAACTTAGGAGGTTAATTGATTTGTCTAAGGTTACAAAGACAGCAGTGAGATTGATTAAAAGTATAGAATTTCTATTCATCCTTTCACCCACATATCCATCTATTCATTTACTAGCTGGATAAGTATTAATTGAAGCCGTCATGTTCAAATGCAAAGCCTGAAGAACAAATCATTGAAGAAAGTAAAAATGTTAGACAATAGGAAACAGCTGAGAAAGTACTAAATGACACACTATGTAAATCCTTCTGTTACACAAATTAAGCTGTGGTGCTCATTTCAGAGGAAGGAAATCGCAAGAACAGTGAGGGCTGTGTTACTGAGGTAGGACGAGCAGACTGGAAAAGTGACTCAGAAGCAGGGACCTAAGGAGTAAGGTGTGTGTGTGTGTGTGTGTGTGTGTGTGTGTGGCATATATGGTGCTGCATTTCAGAAAGATCTAAACGTCAAAGTCCCTGAGATGCAAAGTTCTTGATAGCTTTCTATAACTGAAAGAAGGAGGAGGAGGAAGAAGGAGAGGAGGAGGAGAAGGAAGAAGAAGTGGAGGAGGAGGAGAAGGAAGAAAAAAGAGAAGGAGGATGAGGAGGAGGAGGAGAAGAACAAGGAGAAACAGAAACAGAAGCAGCAGCAGCAGCAGCAACAGCAGAAGCAGAAGCAGAAGCAGAAGCAGAAGCAGAAGCAGAAGCAGAAGCAGAAGCAGAAGCAGAAGCAGAAGAAGAAGAAGAAGAAGAAGAAGAAGAAGAAGAAGAAGAAGAAGAAGCTGCCCACAGGTTTGGCTGATAAAATGTAAAATAAAATATGCCAACTGATAGATCCCACTGATCTCACAAGGCTTGCAATCAGCTCTTATTAATTGCCTTTTAATTACAATTTAAAAAGACATTTTAGGAGTATCTCTAAAATGAAAAAGAAGATTAAAACAAACAATCAAATGGGAGAAACAGAGGACAAGGACACAAACTCAAAATCAAGTGAAAAAAATTATTATTTGAATGGTTTTGATGACATGATAGCCATCAAGCAAAGATAAAAAGCTATAGAAAAGGAACAGAATGAAAAAGAATTTTTTTTTTTACAATGTGACAATCACATTTTTAAAACTAATGAAAACTTAAAGATGAAACAGGGCAATTTCACAGATTATAGAACAATAACAAAGGATAGATAATAAGAAAGAAACAAGATAATTAGGTATTGATACAAGAAACTAAACATCCCACCAATTTGATTTCATAAAAATTTCCCAAATTAAAGAATGTATTTCTCCAGTTCAAAAGGGACCTTTTCATGCCTAGCACAGTGAATTAAAAAGGACTCTCAATGTAGCATGTTCATTATAGGTTTCAGACCCCAAAACAAAAGAACATGAAAGCTTCCGGATGGGATAGTATTGAATTCTCAAAAGTAATTGTGAAAGGTCCAGAGAGCACTGCTGCTGCCACCGCCCTCTTGAGGAGGGAGCTGCGCTGTGGAGGCCTACTTGGGCCTTGGCGGTGACTTTCTCTCAGTCCCGGAGCGCCGCCGCCACTGCCCAGAGGAGGGAGCTGCATTGCGGAGGAGGTTTGAGGCCTGCCTAGGCAGTGCAGGTGACCTTCTTTCAGCCCAGGGAGCTTGGCCACCCAAGGAGGTGGATGCCTCACAACATCCGATCCCTGGGAGAGTTTGAGATCCTTGCTCTGGGCAGTTGGGGACCCACCCAGCTTGTGGCCACACTAGATTGGGCTTGGCAGGATTTGGACCTGCCTGGACCGTGCCTGATGGCCTTCTTTTGATCTGGGGAGCTTTGCTGCCGGAGGGGGGAGCTGTGCAGCCTGAGGAGGCTCTAGGCCTGCCTGAGCTGCACCTGGTAACCTTCTTTTAATCCAGGGGCCTTGCTGCCCAAGGAGGGAACTACACTACCAGAGGAGTCCCAGGAGCCCAGGACATAGGAGACAATTTCCAACACGCCCAGGGAAAGCTTTGTAACAACACTTGAAACACAGAAATATAGGAAATTGACAAAATGAAAGACCAAACTGCAATCTCAAACATCCAGCCCATCCTAAGAAAGCCTAGGAACCATGTACATAGAAGAAAATATATGCCTGGCCATAGGTCTGCAGAGGAGGAGCTGGGCAGATCTGGGGTCCCCTCACCGGCCTCTCTGCGTGTCTGGAGGACTCTGGATATCTCCGCCCAGACTGCTGGAGTTCCCCCAGGCTTCCAGGTGCAGTGAAGGGGAGAGGTGGGTTTGAGGCTTCCACATCAGCCTCCCCATTCTGGTTACACTTGGAAAATTGCTGAGCTACCGACGGGTGGGCGGGCTCACACTACCAGCCTAGCCCAGCCTGTTTAGCTGCCGCGCCTGGCCATTGGTCTGCAGAGGAGGAGCTGGGCAGATTTGGGGTGCCTGCATCGGCCTCTCCATGTGTCTGGAGGACTGTGGATATCTCTGCAACCAGGGAGGGTCCACAGGTTCCTGAAGCACTGCGGCCTGTGGTGAGTACCCTAACCCGGCTGCGAATGAAGAACTGTGGAGCTTCCAAGGGGCAGGTGGGCGCACAGTGTCCCTGAGGCCCAGCTTGTCTGGAACTGCGGAGTTCTGAGCAGGCAGAGGAGGGCCACTGGTTCTGTAGGCCCAATGGCTTGGGGTAGCGCGGTGCCAGAGTCTCAGTAGCTCCAAACATAGAAGGGGATTTTCAACAGATCCTGAGGAAACTTTCAAATAACACTTGAAACACAGAAATATAGGAAAATGACAAAACGAAAGAACAAATTACAACCTCAAACCTCCAGCCCATCTCAAGAAACCCTAGGAGCGATGTATATAGAAGAAAATATATCCCATCCACCTCATATATCGGACACAATAGCCACTGAAATTGACAAGCAACTCCAGGAAGCTTTAAAGAAATTCAAACTCGAAATAATCTCCCAGATAAAAGAAGAAATGATAAAAGAAATGAAAGAGATTCTAAATATATCTAAAGAAAACACAGATAAAAAAATGGAGGAACTAAACAAAAAGATAGAATCCCTAGACGAGCAATATAAGAAACAAACAGAATACATCATAATGCAGATGCACAGAGATATACAGGAAATAAAAAACTCCACTGAAAGTTGTAAAAACTGCCTTAATGAAAGTGAAGATAGAATTTCAGACCTTGAAGACAGGATTTCAGCTAGTGAACAGGAAAGGAAAGATCTTTTGAAAATAACAAGGAATCAGGAAACAACAATTCAACAACTGCAAGACGATGCAAAAAGAATAACATAAGAATGATAGGGATTAATGAAAGAGAGGGAGACAACATGAAGGATGTCAGGAGGATATTTAGAGAAGTAATAGCTGAAAATTTCCCAAGCATGAGATCAGAAACTGACATCAGGATCAGTGAAGCATATAGAACTCCAAACAGTCATAACCAAAATAAAACTACACCCAGACATATAATAATCACCATCCCAGAAATCCAACACAAGAATAGATTATTAAAAGCTGTCAGAGAGAAAAGACAGATCACTTATAAAGGAAAACCTATCAGAATCACAGCAGACTTCTCAGCACAAACGATAAAGTCAAGAAGATCATGGAGTGAAGTATTCCAGATCCTAAAGCAAAATGATTTCCAACCAAGACTGATATATCCTGCAAAACTATCATTCAAAATAGATGGTGCAATACGATACTTCCATGACAAAGAACAGCTGAAGAACTTCATGAACACCAAACCAACCCTGCAAAAAATATTGAAAGACAGTTTAGATACACAAAGGAAAAAACCACTAAGCAAAGCAAATAATTAAACAGAACAGAAAGATAAAGATGCAACAGCAGAGAGATAACATTCCTACAATTAACCAGCATTTAACAGTAATAACCATTAATGTAAATGGTCTCAATGCACCAATCAAAAGAAACAGACTAGCAGAATGGATCAAGAAACAAAATCCAACCATATGCTGTTTACAGGAAACCCATCTAACCCAGAAGGATACTCACAGACTGAAAGTCAAAGGATGGAAAACAATTCTTCATGCAGCAGGAATCCAAAAAAAAGGCAGGAGTAGCCATTCTGTTTGCAGACAACGTGAACTTTAAACCAACAATGACCATAAAGGACAAAGAAGGTCACTATATACTCGTAAGGGGAAAACTCCAAGAGGAAGAGATAACTATCTTAAATATATACGCACCAAACTCCAGAGCACCCAGTTATATAAAACAATTATTAACAGAAATGAAAACTCAAATTATCAGTAACACAATTGTAACAGGAGACCTTAATACACCACTGACACCAAGGGACAGATCAACCAGACAGAAAATGAGCAAAGAAATAACAGAACTGAATCACACCTGTGAACAAATGGGTTTGATAGACATATACAGAATGTTCCACCCAACAACATCAGAATACACATTCTTCTCAGCAGTACATGGATCATTTTCTAAAATAGACCATATATTAGCTCACAGAACATATTTAAGCAAATGCAAAAGAGTTGAAATCATCCCTTGCATATTATCGGATCATAGCGCTCTGAAATTAGAAATTAATGACAAAAGATACTGCAAAAATTCCGCAAACACATGGAAACTAAATAACACACTCTTGAGTAATCAGTGGGTCACAGAAGAAATTAAAGAAGAAATTAAATAATACCTAAAAGAAAATGAAAATGCAGATACAACTTACCGGAATCTGTGGGATGCAATGAAAGCCGTTCTGAGAGGAAAATTTATTGCACTGAATTCCCACATCAGGAAAACAGAACGAATACAAATAAATAACTTGATGCTACACCTCAAACAGCTTGAAAAAGAAGAGCAAGTCAAGCCCAAAGCCAAAAGAAGAGAGGAAATTATAAAAATCAGAGCAGAAATCAATGCAATAGAGACTAAGAAAACAATCCAAAGAATCAACGAATCAAAGAGTTGGTTCTTTGAAAGAATAAATAAAATCGATAAGCCCCTAGCCAACCTTATTTTAAAAAAGGGAAGAAAAAGCTCAAATTCATGCAATAAGAAATGAAAAAGGAGAAATCACTACAGACCCAATAGAAATACAGAGGATCATCAACACCTATTTCGAAAACCTCTACTCTCAAAAGTTTGATAACACAGAAGAAATAGACAGATTCTTAGAAGCATATGAAGTACCAAAGCTAGATCGAGAGGATATAAAACTGTTGAATAACCCAATCTCTGTTAATGAACTTGAAAATGTAATTAAGGCCTTACCCACCAAGAAGAGCCCAGGCCCAGATGGATTCACTGCAGAATTCTACAAGAAATATAAAGAAGACCTAATGCCAACACTCCTCAAACTATTCAATGAAATTGAAAGGGAAGCAATCCTTCCTAAGTCATTCCTGGAAGCAAATATTACTCTAGTACCAAAACCTGAGAAAGACCCAACTATAAAAGAGAACTATAGACCGATCTCCCTAATGAACACAGATGCAAAAATCCTCAATAAAATATTGGCAAATAGGATCCAGCAAATCATCAAGAAGATTATACACCATGACCAAGTGGGATTCATCCCAGGAATGCAAGGATGGTTCAACATATGCAAATCAATAAATGTAATCCACCATATCAATAAAGCCAAAAATAAGAATCATATGATCATTTCTATAGATGCAGAAAAAGCCTTCGATAAGGTCCAACACTTATTCATGATAAGAACTTTACAGAAAATTGGAATAAATGGTCTTTACCTCAATATAATAAAGGCCATTTATGACAAACCAACAGCCAGCATCATACTAAATGGCCAAAAATTGAAAGCCTTTACTTTAAAATCGGGCACAAGACAAGGATGTCCTTTATCACCACTCCTATTTAATATAGTACTGGAAGTACTAGCCAGAGCAATTAGGCAAGAAAGAGAAATAAAAGGGGTAATGATAGGAAAAGAAGAAGTTAAATTATCATTGTTTGCAGATGACATGATACTCTACATAGAAGACCCCCTAAACTCCATTGAAATACTCTTAGATACAATAAATAAATTCAGTAATGTGGCTGGATACAAAATCAATACTCAGAAATCAAATACACGAACAACAAAATCACAGAGAGGGAAATAAGAGAAACTGGACTATTCACATTAGCAAGCAAAAAAATGAAATATTTAGGAATTACTCTTACGAAAGAAATGAAAGACTTATACAGTGAAAATTATAATACACTGAAAAAGGAAATTGAAGATGATCTCAGAAAATGGAAAGACATCCCTTGCTCATGGATAGGAAGAACAAACATTGTGAAAATGGCCATTCTCCCAAAACTCTTATACAGATTCAATGCAATCCCAATAGAAATACCATCAACATACCTTATAGATCTAGAGAAATCACTCCTAAATTTCATCTGGAACCAGAAGAGACCTAGAATCGCAAAGGCAATTCTAAGCAGCAAAGACAAAGCAGGAGGCATCACAATCCCTGACTTGAAGTTATACTACAAAGCAACAGTAGTAAAATCAACATGGTATTGGAATCAAAACAGAGCCGAAGATCAGTGGAATAGATTAGAAGATACAACCACAACTACGAACACACTCAACCACCTTATCTTTGATAAAGGAGCCAAGCAGGTTCACTGGAAGAACGACAGTCTCTTTAATAAATGGTGCTGGAAAAACTGGCTCTCCATTTGCCGAAAACTAAAGCTAGACCCATGTCTATCACCATGTACTAAATTAAAATCTAAATGGGTCAAAGATCTGAATATTAAAACAGAAACACTAAATCTATTGGAAGACAAAATAGGTAGAAACCTTGGAGACATAGGAGTAGGTAAAGAATTCATGAACAGGACTCAAACCGCACGGGAAATACTTCCCAGAATCAATAACTGGGACCACTTCTTATTAAAAAGTTTCTGCATGTCAAAAGAAATCTCCAGCATAGTGAAAAGAAAACCCACAAACTGGGAAAAGATTTTAGTGAACTCTCTCTCAGACAAGGGCCTCTTGTCTAAAACATATAAAGAATTAAAAAAACTCAGACCTCCGAAATTCAAAGATCCAATCCAAAAATGGGCATCTGAGATGAATACGCAATTCTCAGATGAAGAAATGCAAATGGCAAATAAATACATGAAAAAATGCTCATCATCATTGGTCATTAGAGAAATGCAAATTAAAACCACACTGAGATATCATCTCACTCCTGAAAGAATGGCCAGGATCAAGAAAACCGACAACAAATGCTGGAGAGGCTGTGGGGAAAAAGGAACTCTCCTGCACTGCTGGTGGGAGTGTAGACTGGTACAGCCTTTGTGGAGATCTGTCTGGAGATTTCTCAAAAAGTTGGGACTGGAAATCCCATTTATTCCAGCTATTCCACTTCTAGGCATATTCCCAGAAGAACTGAAAGCATCATACCACAGTGATATATGTGCACCTATGTTTATAGCAGCACAATTTGTAATCACCAGATCTTGGAAACAACCCAAGTGTCCATCAACTGAGGAGTGGATAAAAAAGTTGTGGTATTTCTATACAATGGAGTATTATTCAGCTATAAAGAAGGATCACATTGAGATATTTATCAATAAATGGGCGCAGCTTGAGACCATACTCATAAGTGAAATAAATCAATCTCACATGCGTGAATACCGAATAGTTTCCCTAATGTAAGTAATGATTCAAATATATAAAAATATGTGGTAATCATGATTCCCCATTAGGTGGCCTTGAAACCTTATAAAGTTTTCACTCATTAATTAGAAAGGCTTTATTCTGGGCTTCTTGATATGAAAATATTTGAAGCTAGAGTATATGAAGTTTTATCCAAATATTTCAAGGAAAAAGACACTATGGTAACTACTATTAAGTCAGGTTATATGGTGGTGAAGTACTAGGTTGTTGAAACAGTCATGCTGTGACCTCTATTGTTATATTGTTATGTCCTGTTTTATCTCAATCTCCCCCTTATTGTTTTAAAAAAATTATTTAGTCATTTCTTATGTTTGTCTTAATTAAAGAAAAAATTCAAAAAATTAGGATATATAAATAGTAACTCTTTTTGATTTCCTATTAACTTGTTTTGAAGTCCTGTAATACTCCCACGATCTTGTTTTGACTGATTAGACTCTGTTCCATTCTATATGATAGTATCAAGTTTGAAGACATAGGCAACTACTTTGAAGACAATAAGATTCACTAAGATACCCATTCTGGTTTGACTATTGTCTTCTTTGGAAGTCCTGTAATGTTTACAATGCCTAAGTTTTATTGGTCTTGTTCTCTACTGTTTTGTCCAACTTTATAATATCTAATGAGATAGACAATTCTTTTTAAGGAAACAAGGGACAACGTTGATAACCATTGTTGATAAACTTGTACTCTGTTCTACACCATGTGCTATGTCTATCCTTGGTATTGACTGACAGCTTTGTTTTGCCATATTTGACTGTATTCTCCCCCCCCCCCAAAAAAGTAATAAGCACTAAGGAGTAATAAAATCCAAAATGTGTAAATTTTTTTGTAAAAAAGAGAGGGAAAAGAAAAAAAAAGAAAAAGAGCTCTAACGGATATAACAGCAAGTGTGTTTAGGGGTGTTAAATAGCTGACTATATCAATGTTTTTGGATCATTGAACACAGCTGTTTGCAGTCTCCCTGTTTGAATGTCCACCTTGTATTCTTTGATACTGTGATTTGAGGAACTATTTTCAAGATGATAATATGTAATCTACTAACAGGTGATTTCTAACTGTTATGTTTTTTTGTTTGTTTGTTTGTTTTGTTTTTTTTTTTTTTGTTTTGTTTTGTTTTGTTTGTAGTTCTGTATTACGTGTACCCTTACACCGCTTTGGTTTGTTTTGTGTTTTTCTCTTTTTCCTCTTAAATAAAAAAAAAAAAAGAAAATATATGCCATATGCCCAAAATACCTGAAATAATAGTAACTGAAATAAAGAAGCAACTTCAGGAAGTGTTAAAGGAATTCAAACTAGAAATAATCTCCCAGATAAAAGAAAAAATGATAAAAATAACAAAAGAGATGCTGAACACATCTAAAGAAGATACTGTTAAAAAATAGAGGAACAAAACAAAAAGCTAGAATCCCTAGATGAACAATATAAGAAACAAACAGAACACATAAAGCAGATTCAAGAGATACACGGGAAATCAAAAATTCCATTGAAAGTTGTCAAAACTGCCTCAACGAAAGTGAAGATAGAATTTCAGATCTTGAAGATAAGACTGCAGCTAGTGAAAAGGAAAGAAAAGATCTCTTAAAAATAACAAGGAATCAGGAAATAACAATCCAACAGCTGCAAGATGAGAAAAACAATATAAGACTGATAGAGATAAATCAAAAAGAAGGGGGCAACACAAATGATATTAAGAGACTATTTGCAGAAGTAATAGCTGAAAATTTCCCAAATATGAGAATGGAAACTGATATTAGGATTAGTGAACAATATAGAACTCCAAATAGCCATAACCAAAACAAAACTTCACCCAGAAATATAATAATCACCATCCCAGAAATATGACATAAAAATAAAATATTAAAAGCTGTTAGAGACAAGAGACAGATCACCTATAAAGGAAAGCCTATCAGA
This sequence comes from Cavia porcellus, assembly GCF_034190915.1. Classification (NCBI taxonomy): domain Eukaryota; kingdom Metazoa; phylum Chordata; class Mammalia; order Rodentia; family Caviidae; genus Cavia; species Cavia porcellus. The sequence goes on along the minus strand of NW_026947521.1, from coordinate 2,310,476 downwards.
ATCACAGCAGACTTCTCAACACAAGAAATGAAGTCAAAGGGGCTGGGGATTTAGCTCAGCGGCATAAGCACCTGCCTTGCAAGCAGGCAGTCATGAGTTTGATCCCTGGTACCGATAAAAATGAAAAAGACCAAAAAAAAAAAAAAAAAAAAAAAAAAAAAGAAGAAGAAAGAAAGAAAAGAAATGAAGTCAAGAAAAGCATGGAGTCAAGTATTTCAGATCCTAAAGGAAAATGATTTCCAACCTAGACTGATGTACCCTGCAAAACTGTCCTTCAAAATTGATGGAGAAATAAGATACTTCCATGACAAAGAATAGCTGAAGGACTTCATGATCACCAAACCAACCCTGCAAAGAATACTGAAAGACAATTTCTATACACATAGGAAAAAACCACTAAATAAAGCAGACAATTAAACAGAATGGAAAGATAAAGATGCAACAGCAAAAAGATAACAAGTCAACAATAAACTAACATGTAACAGTTACAACCATTAATGTAAATGGTCGCAATTCACCAATTAAAAGAAACAGACTAGCAGAATGGATCCAGAAACAACATCCAACGAATGCTGTCTACAAGAAACCCATCTAACCCAACAGGAAACTCACAGACTGAAAGTCAAAGGATGGAAAACAATACATGCAACAGGAACCCCCCCCCAAAAGTGGGGGTAGCTGTTCTGTTTGCAGGCAATGTGAACTTCAAACCAAGAATGATCCTAAGAAATAAAGAAGGTCATTACATACTGGTTAGGGGAAAACTTTAAGAGGAAGAGATAACAATCTTAAATATATATGCACCAAATTCCAGAGCACCCAATTATACAAAGCAAGTATTAATAGAAATGAAAAATTAAATTAACAATAACACAATTATACCAGGAGACCTTAACACACCATTGACACCATGGAACAGATCAACCAGACAGAAAATCAGAAAAGAAATAACAGAACTGAATCACACCTGTGAACAAATGGACTTGATAGCCATCTATAGAGTGTTCTATCCAACAACATCAGAATATACATTCTTCTCAGTGGTACATGGGACATTCTCTAAAATAGACCACATACTAACCCACAGAACATATTTAAATAAATGCAAAAGAGTTGAAATTATCCCATGCATTTTATCAGATCATAGCACCGTGAAACTAGAAATTAATGATAAAAGAAACTGCAAAAAAACCCACAAACACATGGAAATTGAATAATACACTCTTGAGCAATCAGTGGGTCATAGGGGAAATTAAAGAAGAAATTAAACCATACCTACAAGCAAACAAAAATACAATTTACAGAATCTGTGGGATGCAATGAAAGCAGTCTTCAGAGGAAAATTGATTGCACTGAGTTCCCACATCAGGAAAACAGAATGAATACAAATAAACAACCTGATGCCACACCTCCAACATCTAGAAAAAGAAGAGCAAGTCAAGCCCAAAGCCAAAAGAAGAGAGGAAATTATAAAAATTAGAGCTTAATGCAATAAAGACTAAGAAAACAATCCAATGAATCAAAGAGTTGGTTCTTTGAAAGAATAAATAAAATTGATAAGCCCCTAGCCAACCTAATTTTAAAAAGGAAAGAAAAAGCTCAAATTCATGCAATAAGGAACACAAAAGGTGAAATCACTACAGACTCTGTGGAAATACAGAAGATCATTAACACCTATTTCAAAAACCTCTACTCTCATAGGTTCAATAACACAGAAGAAATGGACAGATTCCTCGAAGCATATGAAGTACCAAAGCTAGATCAAGATGTAAAACTGCTGAATAACCCAATTTCTATCAATGAAATTGAAATGTAATTAAGTCCTTACCTACAAAGAAGAGCCCAGGCCCAGATGGATTCACTGCAGAATTTTACAAGAAATACAAAAAGACTTAACGCAGACACTCCTCAAACTCTTCAATGAAATCAAAAGGGAGGCAATTATTCCTAAGTCATTCCTGGAAGTAAATATAACTCTAGTACCAAAACCTGAGAAAGACCCAACTAAAAAAGAGAACTACAGGCCAGTCTCCCTAATGAACACAGATGCAAAAATCCTCAATAAAATATTGGCAAACATGATGCAACAAATCATCAAGAAAATTATACATCAAGACCAAGTGGGATTCATCCCAGGCATGCAGGATGGTCCAACATACATAAATCAGTAAATGTAATCCACCATATCAATAAAGCCAGAAGTAAGAATCACATAATCATTTCTATAGATGCATAAAAAGCTTTTGATAAGGTCCAATACTCATTCTTGATAAGAACCTTACAGAAAATTGGAATAGATGGTCTTTACCTCAATATGATAAAGGCCATCTATGACAAACTAACAGCCAGCATCATATTAAATGGCCAAAAACTGAAGGCCTTTCCCTTAAAATTAGGCACAAGACAAGGATGTCCCTTATCACCGCTCCTATTCAATATAGTGCTGGAAATACTAGCCAGAGCAATTAGACAAGAAAGAGAAATAAAAGGTTTAAAGATAGGAAAATAGGAAGCTAAATTATCATTATTTAGAGATGACATGATACTCTACATAGGAGATCCCCAAAACTCCATTGAAAGACTCCTAGATATAATAAATAAATTCAGCAATGTAGCTGGATACAAAATCAATGCTCAAAAATCAATAGCATTTCTATATACTAACAACAAAATTATGGAGAGAGAAATAAGAGAAGCCACACCCTTCACACTAGCATCCAAAAAAATGAAATACTTAGGAATTAATCTCATGAAAGAAGTAAAAAGATCTATACAGGGAAAATTATAATACCCTGAAAAAAGAAATCAAAGGTAATCTCAGAAAATGGAAAGACATCCTTTGTTCATGGATAGGGAGAATAAATATTGTGAAAATGGCCATTATCCCAAAATTGTTATACAGATTCAATGCAATCTCAATGAAAATATCATCAACATACCTCATAGACCTAGAGAAATCACTCCTAAAATTTATCTGAAAACAGAAGAGACCTGGAATAGCAAAGGCAATTCTAAGCAGTACAGGCAAAGCAGGAGGCATCACAATCCCTGGCTTAAAATTATATTGCAAAGCTACTGTAAAAAATCAACATGGTACTGGAATAAAAACAAATTTGAAGATCAATGGAATAGATTAGAGGATACAACCACAACTACAAACACACTCAACCACCTTATCTTTGATAAAGGGGCCAAACATGTTCACTGAAAAAAAGATCAATGGAATAGATTAGAAGATACAACCACAAATACAAACACACTCAACCACCTTATCTTTGATAAAGGGACCAAACATGTTCACTGGAAAAATGACAGTCTCTTTAATAAATGGTAGTGGAAAAACTGGCTTTCCATATGCTGAAAACTAAAACTAGATCCATGCCTATCACCTTATACTAAAATAAAATCTAAATGGATCAAAGATCTGAATATTAAAACAGAAACACTAAATCTGTTGGAAGACAAAGTAGGTGAACATCTTGAAGACATGGGGGTAAGTAGAGAATTCATGAACAGGAATCAAACCACAAGGGAAATACTTTCCAGAATGAATAACTGGGATCATGTCTTATTAAAAAGTTTCTGCATGTCAAAAGAAATCTCCAGCATAGTGAAAAGAAAACCCACAAACTGGGGGAAAATCTTAAGTGAACTGTCCCTCAGACAAAGGACTTCTGTCTAAAACGTACAAAGAATTTTAAAAAATCAGATCCCTGAAACTTAAGGACCCAATCCAAAAATGGACATCTGAGATGAATACACACTTCTCAGATGAAGAAATACAAATGGCAAATAAATACATGAAAAAATGTTCATTATTGTTAGTCATTAGAGAAATGCAAATTAAAACAACACTGAGATTCTATCTCACTCCAGAAAGAATGGCCAGGCTCAAGAAAACTACCAACAACTGGAGAGGCTGTGAGGGAAAAGGAACTCTCCTGCACTGTTGGTGGGAGTGTAGACTGGTGCATCCACTGTGGAGGTCAGTCTGGAGATTCTTCAAAAAGCTGGGATTGGAAGTCCCATTCAACCCAGCTATTCCACTTCTGGGCATATTCCCAGAAGAATTGAAAACATCATACCACTGTGGTATATGTGCACCCATGTTTATAGCAGTACAATTTGTAATAGTCAGATCTTGGTAATAATCTAAGTGTCCATCAACTGAGGAATAGATAAAAAAAAGTTGGGGTATTTTTATACAAGGAGTACTACTCAGCTATAAAGAATGATCACATTGTGATATTTACTAATAAATGGTTGCAACTTGAGACCATACTCATAAACGAAATAAATCAAATTCAGATGTATAAATACTGTATAGTCTCCCTAGTGTAAGAAATAGTAAGAGTACATAAGAGTTTATGGTAATCATGATTCCCCATTACATTGCTTTGAAGCCTTATAATGATCTTATTCGTTAGTTGTAATGGGTTTGTCTTGGTTTTTTGATTTTATTATCTGTGATGGTATGAACAGCTAATTTGAGGGAAACAAGTCATTATAATAACCAGTACTGATATAATATCATCTTACTCTGAAGTCCTACCATGCTTTTGCTCTTCTGTTTCCATTGGCTGTATCATGCTGTACCTTATTGGATTATATTACGTGTGAAAGTATAAATAAATTTTCTATGGAAAATGAGATAATATAGTAGCCATTGTTTGTAATCTGTTATTTGGTTCTGAATGCCCTGTAATACTCTCATTCTTTTGAATGTTTTATACTATTTTGTTATATTTGATACTCTTGTATATGAAGTTATACTCAACTGTTTCAAAGAAAGAAACATTGTGGTAGTTACTTTAATTACAGGTTGTCTTCTAAAGAAATACTGTGTTGCTTACATTGTTCTGTTCTGATCTGCTTGGTTATGTCTTGTTTTCTCTTAATCTCTATAAAATGAAAAAAAATTTAAAAAGTAATTGTGAAAATTAGAAGAAAATGGAATGGCATTTCAAAATCCTAAGTGATTGGATTTTTAACACGGAGTTATATTTTAGATAAATTATGGACTGAGAAGATGAGGGATGACTTAGAAACGAGTTCTGTTCCAAGAGAAACTTGGTGAGTCAGATTCCTTTGTGAGTCCAGCAAAGTGAGTCTCACACACATCTGACACAATATATGATGTGAAGCATATTAAACCAAACACCCCACTCAAAAATACAGTAATTCCCTGATATATATTACTATATTGTACAGTAATCATATGGCAGCATAACTGTACTAATATCCAGCAGACACACGAGCTACTTCTGGGATTTGTTTGCATCTAATAATGTTCGGAATGTGAAGTCCATTAGTGTCTGTGAAAGTCTGCAACTCAAATGTTCATAATCAGGGACTTACAAATACTCAAATGGATATAGCCTTTCTCACAAAGCTACCTCAGGGTGTCCTTCAGCAAAATAAAGTTGTAAACCAAGAAAAGGAAAAGGACTAGGTGCTAGAGAAGAAAATGATTCTGTGTAAACTCAGTATTTTCAATGTGTAAAGGATAATAGTAGTAGACATTTAATAGTAGTATTAGCCTTTTTTTACTCTGCTAATTCTTCAATGATAATAATTAAAATCAATTTAAAAATAAACCAGTTGATTGGATGAGATGTCCAGGGAAAGTAAAAGGCTAAGCCTTAGAGGAGTCCTGAGAACATTTGGATTGAGTTGTCAGAGGAAGAACAGGTATCTTGGGAACTGGAAGAGTGAGTTTAAGGAAGGGAAAGGTGGCTGCTCTTGGGTTCCTAGATAAGATGAAAGCTGAAAATTTGCCATTTGATTTGACCTCCTGAAAGCTTTCAGAACTTTTTGCTTTCACATTCCCAGGAAAAGCATCAGGGATCTAAGGGAGCCAGAGCAAGGCCGAAGAGAGGTTAGGAGGAAATAGGAAGCCGGTTTGCAGACAACTCTACTTTTGAGAGTTTGGACTATGAACTCAAGAAGAGAGTGCAACATGGAGAGATGTGAGGCCACTATAGGTTTCTGGTTTTGTTTTCTTTTCTTTTAATTTGTGTGGTGGTGAAACGTGTTTGTTTATTGGTTAGACTGATACAGTGAGACAAAAAGAGCTGATCCTGTAGAAAAGAAAAAATAACAAACATAAGGCAGTGTCTGAGTGGAGGAGGCCCGTGGTGTGTGTAGAGAGGTTGGGTGCTGATAGGCTGGAGAGAGTGCTGTCTCCGGTTCAGCCAGAGCAGAGAAAATGGGCCCCGACGGAGACTGCAGCTTTGGTGAAGGGAAGATGATTTTCAATTTTATCCACGAAATGAAAAGTCATCATCTGAGAGTACAGCCAGGGATGTGGAAGGTTTCCGGAGAGAAGAGAAGATAGGAAGTAGTCTTGGAGAATAGGAACGTATGGGAACAAGTGAAAAATCAAAAGCCTGCTGGGCAGTTCTGAGTGCCCATTTGAGACCAGGGACCTTGAATTTAAAGTGAACCAGACAGCACTGGTCCATTTCTTACATCCCAAGAGCAGCTCAGACCTCAGCTCAGAGAAGGCAGAACTTGCCCGAACCGAGTAAAAGGGAGAGGAAAGAGGCGGAGGGCGTGAAAGGGGTGGGCCATAATGGAGGCTGCTGAGATCCAGACAGGCCCCGGAGCAGAACCAGAACCGCTGGCCTAGTCAGGACATTCCTAGTCAGGAATGCACAAGCAGAAAGTACCTTGCTGGGCCTCGCTTCCTTCAGAGGAGGTAGATGTGGAGACAGTGTGTTACACAATAATGCCATTGCTTTTGCTGGGTGGCATTTGGTACAATCAGGCTGCACATTAGCCAGGAAAACCTGTGGATGACCCTGAAGGCTGGTATTCCAGGACAGGGATAGGAGTGCAGCTCTGGACTTCTTTCCTTCTCCTAAGACCAAGTTAAAATACTGCATTTAGTTGCAGGTTGGCCCAGAGTTGACTCGTGCATCCCTTCCAAGTCTAATACCCTATATTATGTGGAAGAAAAGGTTTAGCTGTATGTAAATGGGTGTCTCAGATCCTGGAGCTTCTCCTTAATGGTATATAAGACCTCAGAAAAACTGCATAATCTACTGAACTCTAGAGTAACCCCTTGTATTTAATGTGTTTCTGAACAATCTCCTGTCGATTTTGGATGTATAGAATGTGTGGGTCCCACCACAGAGAATAGAAAGCCATGTGTCTTTCACATGGTGGTGCAGCTGATACATCAAAGGAGGAGAGCCCAGTGACCGTGGGAGATGATTATTGCAAACAGGGAGAGCAATAGACAATTGTTCTGAAGTTAAATATTTTTCTCATTTCCACATGTCACTGCATGGCAAATGACCAACCCTGTAAGACCTGTAAGACATGCCCATTTAGGCATTGTCTTCTAATTCTCATGCTCCTTCTGGCACCAGAGGCTTTGCACACAGAGTGCTTTCCCACTGGTGCCTGCAGTTAGAGCTTCTTACCCTGTAGGTCACATTTGAACAGCGCTTCTGTGGGGACGCCAGCCCAGCCACTCCTTTTACACCCTCCCAGTCCATTGCCTTGCATTCCTTCTCATGGAGAGCTCAGCTATTTTCCTGTTAGTGCTTGACTTTTTTTTTTTTAAATCGGTACCAGGGATCGAACTCACGACCGCCTGTTTAGGCGGTCTGTAAGGCAGGTGCTTATGCCGCTGAGCTAAATCCCCACCCCCCTAGTGCTAGACTTTTATAATTAATGTATGAGGTGTGATCAACGCACACAGTGAACATTTAATTTTTAAAAATGTAATGTAGAGAAACATATATTGCCATTAATACCTCAAAATATGCTGTTTGCTTCAAACACAACCCTCACACTTGCTGCTTTGGTACTGAGAATTGAACACATGACCTCACGCTTGCCAGGCAGGCACTGTGCCACTGAGCTACATCCCATTACAATGCTTGTGACTTTCTGAAGCAGATCTGGAAGTTCTGTCTTGTGAATATCATCAGTTGCACTATCATGGCTGCCTTAACGGCATCCTGAGTTGATTCAAAATGTTTGCCTTCAATGTCATTTTGACTTTTGGGAAGAGCCGGAAGTCTCATGGTGCTAGATCCAATGAATAAGGTGGATGAGGAAACATTATAATATTTTCTATTTGACAGAAATTGTCATAAACATTTGATCAATGAGGCATGACCAAAAACTGAAGTGAATATTTTTAAAAATCTATAAAAAGTATTTATTACTTTTTATAAAAGAAATATTGTCATTAATCCTTCCTTCAAAGTATTTTCTATTACTTTAAACACATGTCATTGTTCTTGGCAATGTGTTTTTTATTATAGTAAGGTTTTCTCTAATTTAAACATGCTTAGTATTTTTCAGTCACCCCTTGTGTTTATTTGTGTGCTATCATCATATCCCTTCTCTGGTGTCCAACAGATGGTGGACATCAAATTCATATTGAGTTGCTGAAAACATTGGGGGATCTTAATACATAGGCATGGAGGGTTTTGTGTGATAAGGTGGCTATGTGATAACTGTCATCTTTTATGTGGCCTCATGCCTACAGCTGGGGACCGATTCTGTTTTGTTTCTACGACTATGCCTGTACGTGGCAGATGTCTCAAATACATGTGGACTCAAAAATAAATGAATGGATGAATGGCACATGTTTTGCAAATAATTTTTCTAGAAAAAAAAACATTGCTCAGACATAAGTATTCTGTTTCTTAAAGATTTTCGTTTTAGCCATGGTGAAGATTAGTTACAATGGCCTTTAATTTTTTTCCTGCTAAAACTCATTCTTGCCAAATGAAGTACAATTTAAAAATTTTAAGCATTCAGTTATCTGGAAAGCAATTTTAGACGAGAGTCCTGTTCCTTTCCAGAATGTCTCCCTGAATCTCAGCCCTCTGAGAGTGCGGCTCAGAGGGGTTTTACTCAGGTCGTGTCCTTGTTAAGCAGCCGTACCCAGTTCTCAGCAAACTCATTTGGGTCTCTGCTCAAGCACAGCTCCCTGCTGCTGAACCATCTCTAACTCACTGCTACTTAGCATCTTCAAAAGCTGCACTCAGGAAAATGGAACTAAGGGCTGACAAGGAGAGAGGCTGCTTAATGGACACACAGCCTTTCGGTTTCTCCAAGTTACCCAGGATGCAGCTCTAAGTGAGGCCGGAGCGATCAGGTGGTAGCTACTAGACTCTCTCATGTCTGCTCAGAAGAACTGCATTTCTGCACAATGCTTGTTTTTCTGCATCACCTGACATAGGGATCCTTGTGAGCATAACCCCATGGAGCCATCCCTAGACTATTAGTGCCACTCTCAGAAAAACCATTCATTACAGCAAACTGTGTTAAACTCTGTAGGAAAGGCTCCGGGAGGTCTCTGCATGATCCACGTGTGAACAATGCTTTGCCTTCTTTAAAATGTGCTTGGTTAGTTTTCATTGCATGATTATTGTGAAATGTTCCACTGGCCACCTTCCTTCCACTTCACCCCATTGACTGCTTGGAAGTTGAAAATGAAATGTTCCTCACCTCACTCAGCAGGTGTGCGGTGCCTGTGTGCCCACTGAGAGCCAGCTGCCTGGTTCTACAGTGTCTGTACCTGGAGGTAGTATTTTGAATCCACTTGTGAACCTGTGTTCAGTCACCTTATGTAAGCTATTCTGAGATGTTGCCTTAGACTCCTTTCCCAATGAAAACAGACTATGAATAGCTAAAACTCTGTAATAATGTGCACATTACTGAAATGTTATAAAAATTGCCCCGAAAATGTACATACAACTTAAAGTATAAAAGGCATCTGAGGAATTATAGCTGGTAGCTACAATTGCTGTTGTCACTGCCGTCCTTACCCATGATTTCCACCCTACATCTCCTTACCTTGCTAATCAAGTAGCTTTAAATAGACCCTGGCTAGATTATTGTTTTAGCTTAACTCTCAGTTCTCCCACACAATTACCCTAATGGCACATACTGGATAACAGCTGGAGAGTATTAGAGATGTCAGTCTGGTTTTAATTTCATTAAGAGCTGCTTGGGTCTACTTCACAGATCTGGTCACTAACAGCTTAGAGGGAGCTGGGAGGTACTGAGGTTCTAGAGGTTCTAGTCACAGTGCAGTGAATAACTGGAACTAACGGAGGACAGCCAGGGCTGTGATTCTCAGAGCATGGCCAGAAACCTACAGCATGGACATCCCTTGGAGCCCTGTGGGTCTTACGCCACACAGACCTGCCAGAGCAGAGCCTGCAGCATAACGAGAGCCCCATGGGTGGTTCGTGTGCACTGTGGTGTTTGAGAAGTAGGTCACACGGAGAGTGAGGCAGTCCTGGCAGCCTGCGTTGGCTGCTGGAGCTGAGCCTCATGTCCAGTGCACGAGTAGGGTCTTGATGAGCTTGTAGAAGAGCAAAGGCCCTGGATGCTGGTGAGTTTTCAGATCTCAGCTCCACCACCCCCTTGTCATGCAGACTTGCAATGTGCTTCACCTCTCTATGTCAGTTCTGTCACCTCTCAGTTTGGTTAGCTTCGGGTCTGTCATCCATTCTATAGAAATAATAATACATCCCCAAGGAAGCTGAGAAGATGGAATGAAATACCATGTGTTGAAATGCCTCCCCTTCAAGGAGATGAAAACATACATATGGCTGCAGAGTTTACCTAATGAATCCTGGGAATTGAAGGACATCTCTAGTCACCCTAGGGGTGTGCACACCCAAAGACAGGGTGCCAGTGTCCTCCAGGCACTGCCTCTGAAAGTGTGGGACCTCCTGGCATGGGCATCTGTCTCGTATCTCTCCTACAATAGTTAGCCAGGGCCTTCTTCCTTGGTTCTACTCCAGGGGAAAAGCACCTGGGTCCAAGTAGCCCACCCTAAAGAGCAAGAATTATCATTCCCATTGGAGAGGTAGAGAAAGGGAAGTCAATGGATCCACACTCTACAGCTGACATTCAGAGACTTGGTGTTTGATCACAGCCCTTCAGTTCTGTGTTCTTCCCATTCTGTGCTTATTATAGTCCCGTCTCTTGCTGTACTGTTGATACATAAAGAACCAACTATTGTCATCAGGACTTTACCCACTCCAAAAATACCAATCCTGAGGTAGGGTGTCCTTCCCTTGACTCCCATCTGGAAGATATTCCATTTGCCAAAATATACAGCCTCTGGTGTAGAAACTCATGTAAATATAAATATCCCCTTCTATCCCACTCATAGGGACTCTAAACTGGTTTTATGGTTCTGCTCTTTACAATTAGGATCTCATCTCACAGTGAATGGTCTTTTTCCTTACGGACAGTGACCAGTGGCTCTCTGGAGTCTAACCTGCAGGATTAACTTCCTCATATTTCACCCGTATCTTCCTGTGCTAAAAGGCTTCACTATTTCACATCAGGGCCTTGACTTACTAACCATCTGCTCAGAAGTCTGTCATTGACTGGATGATTTCTTATTCTCTCCAGACTGTAAGGCTTTGCCAAGATTCTAGTGAGTGAAGTCCTGACCTTGAAGGCAAAAGGCACACAATGCCTCAATCCTTAATTGGCTTCCTTGTCTGCCTGGAAAGGTAGGCAGTGCGCCCTTTTAGCTTTTCTTACCAAACCTCATACATGCTGGAGATGTGATTTCAAGGCAGCCTCCATGGGGGATCACTGAGGAATTTTTTTCTTTATTGATATTTCATTGTTAGGCTCCTTGATTTGGTGATCTTCGGGTTGGAAGGAACAGAGTTTACTCAGGTGTCTCTTGGAGGGAAAAATAAGACAGCAAAAGATAACAAGTAGATGCCAACGCAGGAAAAGTGAAGAAATGGGAAGTAGTGCAGGCAATAGTGGTAACAAATCTATAGCACATGGGCTGTTTGTCACCATTGAAAGCTCTAAAAGGTTCGCCATCACTGGCTGTGGTAGATTGATAACTGGTGGTCAGCTTGTAATGCCAGTTGAACTGAGTCAGTGTGGTGCTAAGTATGGAAGGCCCGCCTGAGGATTGTTGTCAAGACTAAAAGGGAGGACTGAAGAGAAAGCAGTGCTATTGGTTCTCCTGTTGCCACAGATTCTCCTGGAGGAGTCTGTGGAGCTTCTTTCTTGATGCGAACTTGGCTGTTCTCATTAGAGGAGCTCAGGACCTTGTTGCTGAGAATGGCTGTGGTTCACTTTGGGGAGCCCTGGTCCTTATTTTGAGTGTTGCTTCCTGGTTCCAGTGCAGAATCCTCAATCAACTGGCACAGATCTTTCATCCCTCTGGCACAGACTTTTTAGCTTCTGCTGCCAAGCTTTGGGGCCCTCCCAGCATAGTTCCATGAAACAAACTTGCATGAGACATTATCGTGGGCTCTAGGCCTCCAGGTGGACATGTGGAGGGCATTGACATGGGTTGTAGGCCTTCAACATGGGGATCTGCCCTTCTTCTCTGTGGACCACCCTTTTCCTGCTTTGAGGGACTGTTCACTCCACTGTATTACTACCATTTCCTCCTAACTTTATCCCACAAGCTACCTCCTGACTGTGCTCCACAGACAGCCTTCTATCCTCAGGCCTCTCTGGCTGCCAATGGCCTCCAGTGTCCCAATAGCAAAAATTCTGAAAGAAGTTAGATGAGTACTTTCCATTTTCACAGGCCACACGTTAGGCTGCCTCTTAGGTGCCCCTTCCAATCTATTGCCTCTGTCCAGTATGGACCAGGAACGGGATAGATTCTCTTAGGAGACAGCAGGAGGCTGCACCATCTGCCTTAATTTTGGGGAGCTAACACAGGGAAGGTCAGTTGGATGATGGGTCATAAAAGCATGTGGACACCGACAGAAATAACGTCATTGTGGTACCAACTTTATGGAATATCAAGTGACCATAAACGTTAAGAAAAACATGTGAAGAAAAATGTTAAGATACAGTATCAAATAAAAATAATACAGAATTATTCTTATACCATGGATATTACCATGTAAAATACGATATGTGTGGTTTAGAAATATATGAAATAATTTGAAAGATAAAGGAACTACTGGCGTGAGACCCCAGGGTACTCCGGGTAGTTTCTAAAAAAATTACTTGGATTTTGATTGCTGTATTGTTTTCATATTTTGTAAAAGAAAAACAAGTAGGGGTGGTAAGAATGGTGTGACCTAAAGAACAAGCAATCAGAGGGAGAAGAAAGTTATTTCTAATTAGCCAGCTACAACTGAACATGCAAAGTGACCCTGTGGCTTCCTCCCTCTCTCCCTGCAATAGCAACAGAACTATTTCAAAGTGCTTTGCCAAAAGTGATCAATACTTTTTCTTTCAAGTCTGCTTTGTCAGACTAATGATTTAAAGGGTGCAGAGTGCTCACCAGAAACATGGAAGTGGCTAGAGGGGCTTCGTGGAGGTCAAGGCTAGAGTTGAGGCTTGAATTGAAAGAACAGAAGCATTCTGGGGATTATAGGACAGGAAGTACCAATGAGAGGGGGTGGGATGGCCTCCCAGGGAGATCTATTTGGAGGCTGCTGATGTGAGTGGAGAGCTTCAGGAAATCTTGGCTAGTGTCTAGGATTGTGAGAAATCCAGATCTCAGAAGCCCCTGTGCTAACCAAGATTGCAAAGCTGAGGTGCCCAAGAGATTGCAAAGCCCAGGTGGCCCAGTTGGGGCCAAAAATCATTCCTCTAGAGCTCATGCTTGTCCAGCTATCAGAGTCATTAAAACAGAATCAGCCAGCTGTGTGCACCACCAAGGACAATCGCCTCAGGCCTCATTACTGGAAGCATCCCTGCATACCAGCTTTCCAGCAGGGTGCTGTGGGTTCTTGCAGTCTGGCTATTACAGTCCACACAGCAGTTAACCCAGGGAGGAGATGTTTATTTATGCATTCCATGCCACATTTGGTCTCCATTATATATAAGTAACTCTAGACTTTACAAGTATACTGCCCTTCTGTTGATGAAGGTCATGTGTGAGAATCCTAGGGCATACATCTACATCACCATAGATTTCTGCTGGAGGTGGCGACTCTGGACCTTGATTGCAATGCCTTTGTCTTAGCAACTTGACAGCTGACAGTCAGTGGCTCTCAAGAGGACGATGTTAGTATATCTGAGGGAGTTCATTTGCCCTGTAGATGCTAAATGAGTGTGAAAAGAAAGCAAGATGAAAGACGAGCAAGAAGGTTGGACAAGGAGTCCAAGAACTGTGCTCTCCACAGCTTTGCAAATCACTGTGTACCTTCTGCAAATCACTCGGCTTGCTTTCAGGACCTGAGTTCCACCTGGAATAGAACTATTTCAGGTTTGGTTTGTGTTAATTAATACTTGACTCAGTGCCTGCCACTTAAACTGGTCCAGCCATCCTGGTTTGTTTGCCATGGCCCAGTAATAATGGCCCCTGCATCCCTTATTTGAGTGACACTCTGAATCCTGACTTTTGTCACTGTCTTAGTGATTTTTTCAACACTGAGACACAATGCCAAGCACCAGCACCTTAAAGGAAGAGAGGCTTGGGGCTGGGGATTTAGCTCAGCGGCATAAGCGCCTGCCTTGCAAGTAGGAAGTCGTGAGTTCGATCCCTGGTACCGATAAAAACGAAAAAAGGAAGAGAGGCTTATTTTGTCTCAGTGTTGCTGTCTGCAGCAGCAAGGCAGAGAGGCTTAGCAGAGGAGCACTGTCAAGTAATGGTGGCCAGGAAATAGAGAAGAGAGGAGCTAGAGAGGGAGATGCCTCCACCCTTGACAGCACACCCAGCTGTGGGACTCAGTAGCAGATGAATCCAGTGATGGGTATAGCACCCCATGGACCAACCGCCTTCCAAAAGCTCCACCTCTGAGTGCATGAGAACTTGGAGGTGTAACCTAAACAGAAACAATTACACTGTCCGTACCACACACACCTCAGGCGTTCTTGCTTTTTACCAGACAGTAACATGAGGCTCATGGGGTAAAGATGAAGACCTTAGTCTGTTCCTTCTTTGTGCATCTTCCTCGCAAGACTTGGTCTTCTTTTAAGCTCTCCTCACCAGAGCCTGGGCCCTTAGATCCTCCTTGACACCTGTCCCCCATGTCTCTTGACCCCATCACCAATCTACATTATTCAGTGCCTGGTTACTGGATACATAGTCCTGTGTTCAGTCCAAAAACACATGGGTATAAGACAAGAACTGGTCTAGGCTTCCATTCTTTGCTGATTAGGAAATATTCCATTGAACATTTCATAGTTGTCTTCATTTGTGGACTGAATCGATTTTTTTTAAAAACACAGGAAAAACAACCACCAAAAATCTTAAAACCAAAATTTAGAAATCCTGAATAAATCTTGGAACTCTCTAAACAAAAGTTCGTTATATCTGAGGTAAACATAAGGGACATAAAAATATGCCCCATACATCGTATTGTCTCTCTGGTATGAGAAACAAAAGAGTAAATAAGTTCTCAAATGTACAATAGCTCTTGTGACATGGTAAGCAATTGTTCAAAAGGAAAAAGAAACTAGGATGGGTGACAGGGGAAAAGACAGTAGGAAACGGGGAAAAGGCAAGTCAGACCTATTATTAGTTTCTTAGTTCATTAAAAAGAAAAGTTTGTGTTAATATCAATTGGAGAAATTTTTATATCTTGTACCTCAAGCAATTACTTTAAAGATAACAACATGTAATGTGTTAACAGTTGTTATTCTCCTAATATGTTATTATAAAATTTTGTTTTACCTGCTTTCCATAAAATAAAAAATATGTGCTCCATTTAGCAAAAGCACTTACTGGAAAAATGTTTGAAAAATGCTACACCATGCATAAAACCATATTAAAAGCTCTGTGGAGTTCTAGGTTAAGGAGCCTTTTTAAGTTAGTCTAACCATATTTACCGCATTGATTTAACCAAGGATCCTTAACCTTACTGGGTCACAGTTGGGGAAATGCTACACTGAGGGAGATGCCACTTTAGAAGATTAAGACTTTCCTAGTAATCTCTTTTTCAATCTCAGTCATCATCATCATCCTTCTTCAGTAAGTCTCCAGTTGACTGCAGGTTATAGCACATTAGTGATCAGGGAAAAACTCAAGTGCTGCGGCACGAATGGTGAGTTCATCTGCAAAGGACAGCAGCTATGATGACACTGAATGACTTAGCAGCTCCCCACCGGCATCACAGTCTACAAAAGTGAAGTGCAATAGTTATTCTGGACAAACAATCAAGGTAAAAGGGGGAAGACTTTAGCAAGCTTATAATCAAGTCAAAATGAAAAGATTGCCACATTATTTATAATTAGGAAATAACTTGAAACAAACCTGTTGATACATTAAAATAATAAAATATGGCTATGTCTAAGAAAAGAATGGTCAGAACGAAATGAAGTTAATGTCAGAAGTTACCTGGAGACAAATACGGGGATAATCAGAAAACAGCAGAATCCCAGAAACTGGAAAGCATATGAATGAAGCACCAAGGATTTAGGAGACCGACAAAACACATAAGCACATAAAGGAAGTTGCCAGAAACTCATCTGACTCCACAGAGTCACTAAAAGACTGAGGAATTGTCCATCCCCTCAGGAAGCTGGTGTGAAGAGGCATTGGCTGGGAAGTCTGAGAAGCATTCAGCTCTTCAGGGTCCTCCCACCCTCCTTCAGCCCAGTACCTTCCTCCCTTCACCCCAGACAAAGGCTAAAAAACATCAGAGTCTCTGATTTGGAGGAAGTCAGCAGAGTTGAGGGTGGGGTAATGCACCAAAACTGAGGAAATGCCCAGAACTCCAGTGCCCAGCCCTGCCCAGTCTCCTCCTGCTGTGATTTACATCTGAGTGTCCGCCAAGCCTCACGTGCTCCTAAGCAGGGCCTTTGAAAGGCGGTTGGGTTAGGAAGCAGTGCAGCCAATGTACTGTGAGGAGGCACGATCTGAACGGAAAAGAGGGATCACTGGGTGTGACCTGGTAGACTGTACCTGCCTCCCCTGGCTCCTCCCTTCTCTACCTGCTGCTTGGCTGCCATGATCCGGTTAACTTTCCTCTGCTGTTCCCATGCCATCTAACTTGGACCAAGCCAGCTACTGGCCAAAGCCATATGCAGAATAACCCTCTCCTTTTGAAGTTATGGATGTTGGATATTGAATCCCAGTAATGAGAAAGTGACTCAGATACCTTCTAAACAATGACAGGGTTACCAGAAAGGGGTGAGTGGAAAATGTCAGTCCTCCAGAATTGAATTACCCAAGAGGAAAGATCTAAACACCAAAACAAGATAATAACTAAGACATAAGACATCTAGGGACAGCTTCTAAAAGGTAAGTTAAAGAACAAAATAAACAGAAATAGCAATTTAGAAGTCATAGAGATTAAACCAGGAGGAAAAAACTTGCAAAATATTGTCATCAGTATGCTCCTAGGAGAGTGCTTAGAAGACAGTCCAACCGTGAGACAAGAACAGTGTGCTATTAAAAAGGCCACTCAAAGAACAAGAACCACCGCCACTGCTTTTTGAAAATTAAACAGAGGAAACAAAACAATGCAGAGGGGTTTTCAATGATAAGTAAGGGAAATTTCCTTGAAAGAGAGAAAACACAGAAGAAAAAAATAAAACTATGTGGCTAGTCTAAGGGGTCAAACATCTGAAAATTCTACAGTGAAAGAATAATAAAAAGACGCCAAAACAAATAATCAAAATAATTCAAGAAAATTTCCCAGAAACAGTGAATCGGCTTCCAGTTTGAAAAATGTTTACCATAATCCCAGAAAAATGGATATGAGTATGTTTGTACCACACACATTTCTGTGGGATGGCAAAATACAATATTTCAAGAGAAAAATATGTAATGTTGGAAGAGGAAAATCAGGTGATGTAAGAAAGATTATTTGTCAGAATGTCCTCGGCCTCCTCACCTTGTAAAATAGGAAGCTGAGCAGTGTTTTTCTTTCAAATCCTAAAAGAATATTTATTTCCAATCTAAAACTTTAGCGTCAATCAAATTAGCATTGCACAGTCTTGTCATGCAATAGTTTAAGGCATGGGGCAGAGAGAAGGCACCCCAAGGAAGGAACAAAGGGCACTTCCTGGTGAGGGAAGGGAAATCCCACAAGGCTGCTGTCCACCAAGGGGAGAGAGAAGCCAGAATCCTTCTAGCTGGTCTCAAGTCTCTATTTTTGGAGTCCCTGTTGTATCTAATTGTTCTGAAAAGAAAATTTTTGGGCAGTCAGTGATGAGTTTGGCTTAGGTTTGAGTGAGTGATGAAATATAAAAACTGAACAAAGACACAAAGCAAATAAAAGTACATTTGCCTTAAGCAAAAACAAGCAATGTATAAGAGAAAGCTTCCTCAGTTTTGAGCCACACTTACGAAGTCTTCCTAAGAAAACGCTCATGTGGTCGTGTGTATCCAGAATGACCAGATGACTGAAGCAAGGCGGTGGCTAGAGGACTGTGAGGGAACCAAGGCATTCCTAGGACTGCAGACTCAAGGGCAATTCAAGCACCATTACCAGTGATCCTGACATAGAAGCCAAAATAATCGGTTAAGGCCAAACAGCCTGGCACCTGCCTGTAATCCCAGATACTTAGGAAGCCGAGGCAGGAGGGACTCAACACCAGCCTGAGCATCCTATGGAGACCCATCTCAAAATGAAGAAGTACAATTCCATGGTAGAATGCTTGTCCAGCAAGTGCAGAACCTTGGGTTTGGTCCTCAGTACTACAAAACAAAACAACAATAACTAAAAAAAAAGCACAGCTAAGAAGTTTGCCCTTTGGGAGAGAAAAGTAGTAGAAATGGGGATGTTAGAGGCAAAGGGAATATTATTTGCTTTTAGTGGTAAACCTATGAGAAACTTTAATTTTTCTAAGTATGTATATTAAATTTTTTATTTAAAAAGAATAATTTAAAAGTGAGTCCGAGAGGCAAAAATATTAAGGAAATCTTACCATTTGTTTTACAAGGTAGATTATATATAAAAATGAATTTATGGAAAAATCTCAATTATGAATTCAGATATACAAATCTTGAACAAAATACTAGTACTTCTTATATCATAGTATCTTCACAATATTCTATCCAAACATGTTGAATCCCTGAAACTAAGAAATAAATAAAGTTAAAGTATTGATTATTGAAGTAACAAAGAGAGGAACATGGCCATTTTGGTACATTTAGATAAATGATTTACATTTGGTAAAACTCAATGTTTACTCAGGAAATAGGCTCTTAGAAAACTAAGTTTTGGAGATAACGTCCTTACTCTGCTGTCAATTCAAAACCTAAATCATGAATGATACCTGTGAAGAAACCTTAGAAGTAATCCCATTAAGCTGGAAAACATAAGGATAAACATAAGGATTGTGATAGCTGTGTCTACATCCCCCAAAGCCTCACGCAGACCTACGTGGTTCTTTCAGGGGGGCTGAGTCTAGAGTGTGTGGCACTGGGACTGATTCATGGAGCAGTGCTAGGTTACAGGGACTAAGAATGTGAGTGCCCTAAGTTGCCCAGATAAGACATAAGGGATAAGGGCTGGAGATTTAGCTCAGCGGCATAAGCACCTGCCTGGCAAGTACAGAAAAAAGCAAGTTGTAAGGGATAGAAAGAGCTGTGGTCAGCTGAGCATGGTGGCACACACCTGTAAACTCAGCACTTGGGAGGCTGAGGCAGGAGGATGACCAGGAGTTCAGGTCCAGCCTGGACTACAAAGTAAGTTCAAGACCAGTCTGAACTACATAGCAAGACTCTGTCTCAACCCCCCACACCCAGAAAAAGAAAGAACTGTGATTATCCCCAGTTGTTTTGCTATGTTCTACCCATCCAGAACTGTTTGTCTTCTATGCCACCCTTCATTGGGACCAGCTGATTTAGGCACTGAAACCTCTAAAAATTGTGAACTAAATAAACCTTTCCTCCCTTAACTTTGGGTGTCAGGTATTTTGTTTCAGCAATAGTAGAAGTATCTAAGACGCTGTCAACCTTTCTAAGATTCTAGCCATTACATTAAGATTTTTAAAAGTATAAGAGCAAGAGAGGAGGAATATATTAATTTATAATGGACTAGCAGACGGCAGTGAGAAGGGTCATCTAGCCAGTGCACTTCAGAAGAATTGTAACCAACAAAGAAAGAAACTGGGGCCTCCTGGAAGAAACAAAAAAGATGGGAAGAGGAAGCAACAACAAAAATTCACCAGGTCCCAACCCTGAGAACATTGACCCAGGACAGGTAAATTCAAAGGAGAATGAGAACAGCAAACATGCAATATCAGACACAGCGCCAGTGGACATAAAGAGATATCTTCGGGACCTCATAGATGAGTTCAAAAATGAAATATTTAGCCAAATAAAGCAAAATATAAGAAGATTAATAAAAGAGATACTAAGCACCCCTCAAACAGACACAGACAGAAGAAGGGAAGAACTCAAACAAAGGAGAGAACCATTTGATAAAGAATATAACAAAAATATAGAATACATGAAGAGATCACCATGAAATTAAAAACTCTATAGAAAGATGGCAAATCAGCTTGAAACAAACTAAGGATAGATTATCCAACCTGGAGGACAATTTTGTAATGTGGGAGTATGAAAGGGAAAACTTTTAAAAATAACAAGGAAACAAGCAGTAATAATACAAAGGCTAGAAGACGACAAAAAGATCTATAATTTGAGAATAAAGAATGTGAATGAAGAAGCTGGGCTACAAACAAAGGAACTACAAAGGTTATTCACAGAAATAATTAAGGAAAAATTCCCAAACATAGGAAAAAGAAATGATATTCTGATATATGGGGCATACAGAACTCCAGCCACCTACAACCAAAACAGAGCTACCCCTAGGCATATAATAATCAAGATCCCAGAAATTCAATATAAGAACAGGCTATTAAAAGCTGTTAGAGACAAGAAACAGATAACCTATAATAAAGGAAGGCCCATCAAAATAATGTCAGATTTCTCGACACAAACCATCAAGTCAAGAAGAGCCTGGATCAAAATATTCCAAGCCCTGAAAGAAAATAATCTCCATCCCAGATTGATATACCCTAATAAACTGTCTCTAGACATTAATGGAGAAACAAGATGCTTCCAAGACAAAGAAGAACTTGAGAAATTAGCAACCAACAATCCAATTCTACAGAGAATACTGCAGGGCATTCTAGAGAGAGAAAAGTACTAGGATTCCAGGAACAGTGGCAGAGAGGCCTCAGTGAATGGAGCAGAAAACAGAATGAAGAAGACAAACAGAAAACTGATGGCAAAAAAGGAGCATAACAGAAATGAGGCAGAGAAGATTTTATTCAAAACTGATACGATTGATAGTATCAAGTCTGAGAGTATAGGCAACTACACTGAAGATGACAAGATTTCATGATGCATATTCTGGTTTGATAACTGCTGGTTTTTGAAGTTCTATATACTATATACAAAGTTGTGTTTTTATTAATACTGTTATATACTGATATATCCAATTATACCATGTCTGATGATATAGCCAAGTCTATTGGAGATAACAAGAGACAACACAGGAACCACGGTAGAACTCTTTGTACAATAGTCTTATATGTTTATTTTGTTTCATGTGTTTATAGGAATATGTTTTGTCTTGCTTTGTTTTGTTTTTCCCTCTACTATAGAAAGGATAGAAATACATGTTAAGACTCATGCATGTATAGAATCTATAAACAGTTTATGAGAACTGATCTTATGACACATGATGAAATGAACAGGTACTTTGAAGAAAAAGAGACACTAAAATACCCTGTGCTGATCCTGGAGTGTCGTAATGTGAAACCCAGCAATAGCATTATTCTTTGCTCAGAGTGATATTAGCCTGCTTGTGTTTATTCAATCTCAACATAATTGAAGATATGGATAACTGCATGTGTGTTTAAGTGTAGAGGATTGATAACCATATTTCTAAGTTTTTGTTGGATAGTTGAACAGAAATGGTTTCAGTCTCATTGTTTGAATCCTCACTTTATATGCTCCAGTTTAGTATCTTGAATAACTATTTGTCAATCTGTAATCATCAACTGGTGATTTCTTACTGTTTATTTTTTCTTTGAAAATATGTATTATTTCTACCCATTTTCTGTTTTGTTTAGTCTTTCTTTAAATTAAGTTTTTTTTAAAAAGACACTACAGTACCCAGTGCTGATCACAGAGTGTCATGATGTGAAATCCAGCAATACTATTATTCTTTGACTTTAACCTGCTTTAGTTTGTTTAATCTAAACATAAATGAAGATATGGATAATTGCATGTATGTTTAAGTGATAGGAATTAAAACCATGTTACAAGTTTTTGTTGGATAGTTGAACAGAACTGTTTATAGTTCTGAATTGAATTGGATTCCCACTTTACATGTTCCATTTTTGTATCTTGAACAACTATTTGTAAAATAAAAATATGTAAACATCAACTAATGATTTCTTACTGTTTATTTTTTTCTCTGAACATATGTATTATTTCTACCTATTTTCTGTTTTGTTTAGTCTTTCTTTAAATAAAATTTAAAATGTATATATTTATGATTGTTTATTCAAAAGGTCCATAAAATTTGAAAAATCTTCCATAATTAGCATGAAAGATCAGCATAGGTATAATTTTACCACAGCAATATTTTTATGTATTCTAAAATGAAGTAAAAATAAAAATTTTATTCACAGTAACAACATTTCTCTAAAGTAATTGGTGCTAAAATCAACAAATATGTATCATTGCTTTAGAGAAAAAGCCAAGGCATTACTGAAGAACATAAATGATTTTATGAATCAGTAGAAAATCATACTGTACCATGTAAATTTGTTGGGAAACTAAAAATTAAATATTTGTCAGTTACTATTAATCTATAAATTCAATGATAGTCAAAATCCCGGGAAAATTTCTAGACATTGTCAAGCTCAGCCTAAAGTTAAAGTGTAGAAGAGCAAGGGGCCCGAAGTAGCCAATGTAACTTTGGAAAGGAGAACAGGTAGACGGAGAGTGCTACTTGCCCTGTCAAATGGTGAGATGTTTTCTAAAGAAAGATCATGCATCTGCTGATATTAAGATATTAAGATATTAAGAAAGATCATGCATCTGCTGGCTGAAAGGAAGATAGAACAGTGATACAAATAGTGCAGAAATAGAATGATCAAAAATGGAAAACCATCATGTAAGAGAGGTGGCATGCAGATCAGGGAGCAACAAATTCACTGTTCAAAAATAGAAGTCGTGGGCAAAACTGATTATTTAGATGGGAAAAGAGAACATCTGATCCCTACCCCACTCCGTATATAAACCAGGTGGGCTAAAGAGGTAAGCCTGCAAAATTAAATTTTGTCTTCCACAAGAAGAAATACGAGAATATCATTATGACCTGGGGTAAATAAATATTTGTTAAACAAGACTCAGGTCACAATACATTGATAAATGTGGTCATGCTTAAAAACTTTTAATTCTATTACAAAATAGATCCAATAAAGAAAATGAAGAAAACAACCCCAGGCTGGGAGATACTGCTTGCAATTCATGTGCATATAACTTAAAATGAATGATATCCAGAATCTATAAAGACTTAGCAATAATAAGACTAATCAAGCTAACAATGGAAATTGGCAAGAAAAATAACACATTCCAAAGATGCAGAATCTCACATAAAAAAATACTGCTGCAATGTTTAGTCTTGCTGGTAATCAGAGCAACACAAAACAGGACAAATAGATACCATGTCCTACCACTATGACTGGCAAATGTGAAGGAGGCCTGACAATACCAAATGTCAGCAAAGATGAAGGGAAGAGGAGACTCTCGAAACTGAGGGTAACTGTGTAACTGGTTTGCTCCTTTACATGCAATTTGAAAATACCTAGTAAAATTGAAATGTGTGTACTTTACAACCCAGGTCTTATATTTTTATGAACAAAACAACAAATGTGTACAAAGAACTATGTAAAACACATGCATTCTAATGTAATTTAGAGTAGCAGAAATCTGAAATATCATCAGTACCAGCAACACGGTAGTATGTACTATTACCTCTTGGGCAGACACATCAATACCCTGATGAATACTGTGGGTCGGCATTAGATGTGGCAAATGTAGTGGCTCAGAAATTTTACAGTGAACCATTTCCCATCCAATATCATATGGGCTGTATACTCCATAACAAAGGAACCCCCCATCCCATAGAGTCCTAGCTCTGTACCTGCTATCAAAAGGACAAAATCATATCACCGTGGAAAGCAGAGCTCAGATACCTTAGTAACTGGCTCAAAAAATGTATTTCAACTAATTTAAGAGAAGAAAAATGTAACCATTTCGTACATAAGCAAAAGAGAAATTGACAACTGCATTATTGAAATATTTGCAAGCTGCATGAACGTCTTTTGATACTGCATATTTGCAGCTAGCAAAAGCTACTGGTTCTACAAGTGTGAACATGGTTGGAAGAAAGCCTACCCTCCAATTCCCTTCTAATCAGCAGGCCCCTCTGAGTATCCCTGGTGACACCTCTCCTTTGAACACTTAGTTCTTTTGGCGAGAGCCACCACTTGGACCAGACGGCTGTGCTTTCCAGAGGCTCTGAACATCTGTCCAAACTGTGGCACAAAACCTCCCTGTCCCAAATTGACCTCATGACTCATTTACAAACATACAAATAGATGATGGGGGAAATTTATCCTTGCGTTCCGCAAGGGACTGCTCATTACCGTCTCCACAGACTCTGCGGCTGGCATCCATTTCTCGGGGAGACATGGGGAGCTTTTCAAAGGGCAGCCTTAACAAACACCACATTCCCCCTTTGGATGCAGCCCAGACATAACAAGCCTGGAAGCAAAGAACAGTCTTTGTCCCTCCGATTCAGAGATGATTCATGTATGTAACATGAACACATCGTCCAAAGAGCTTGTTCTTTGATGCTTATTTCCTGTTTCCTCTTTTAATGAGCAGCCCGGGTTTCCCTGTGCTCTCTGGGCTTTGTGAGCCCCTAAACGGTTTCTAGGGAGCCTCCAGGAGCATTAGCTGGTTTGGTAAAGCATTTGGACATTTGCCCGGTTTCCACTTCACCTTCAGATGAGGAGGCACCCAGTTGGAAGCCTTGATCAGACTCTGTGCTTCCTGTTGGTTTTCATAAAAGCCCAAGGGCAGGCTGAGAAGGATGAAATTTTTCTATTCAATGTTCAGATCCAATCCAAGTTACAGGAAATTAATAATACTCTCAGCTAAGCATGGGCTCCCTGTCTGTACAAAGGATGCTTGGTTTTAGTGTTAATTTTTTTCCTCTTTAAGACAAAAATCAATCCGTTAGCAGGAATTAAAGCGTTTAAAGATTACCTAGCACAGACCATTAGAATAAAAGTCATCAAGGCATGGGCAACCTGCATCAGAACTCTCCCTCTCCCGCATCCTAACCCTGAGGACTTGGACAATTCACTGAACCTCTCTGAGCCTCAGTTTTCTCCTTATAAAATGGGGACGGGATTAGTAGATACCACACTAGGGTCATTGTGACAATTTAATGAGTTGGTATCTGCAAAATGCTCAGGACAAGGCCAAACGCATGGCAAATATTCAATGAACATTGGCTGCTATGATTACCTAGCGCTTTGCAGGATATTTTGGGATTAATAAAATGTGCTGCCCTGCTATGTCTTAGAGGTATTTAATCGGAAAAGACAAGTAGTAGTCACATGAGATAATTAGTGCACAAAACAGTCCTTCATCAGCAGCTTCTGCTGAGGTAAGGTCCTAAATGGAGTGATGCAGAGTATTAAGAAATAGCATTGCAGTTATCCTGCTGTTTAAGATACACGATTCCCAGACTTGAGTGACTAGCCCTAAGAGTGATGCCTATAAGAGGAAAATCTCCCAGTGACACAGATCTTGAAGTTGGCCTTAAAGGTTCCGCAAAACATCGCCTTTTGTTTGCTTTGAGACAGAGGTCTCACTACATAATCCAGGCTGGCCTTGAACTCAGTATGTAGCCCAGGCTGGTTTCAGACTTGTGGGCATACTCCCTCCTCCTTAGAAAAAGAGACAGAGGGAGGGAGCAAGAAGACAACCCTCCTGAAAAGTATTCCAGTACCTCTCCCTGTGCTGCATTGTGTGTGCTGTGGATTTGACTTTGTTCATGGCTTTTCCATCCAATTGCCAATGCTCCCGTGAAAATCTAAACAAAAAGAACCCAAGCTTCTTTCAGAGTTTTCTCCCACTGACTTTCATTGAAATCTTCATGTGAGGCCCTGATCACAGGCCCAAAGAAAACACAGTCAAGGCAACAGTAAAGGGGAAAAACTTTGCCTTTCTGTTTTACAGATCAAAGAATTTTCTATGCAAGGTGCAAACAAAAGAGAAGCATGTGCTACAGCGGCCACGGAGGGTCAAGTGACCAGGCTGCGAGACACAGGGCCCTGAACTCATCCTAGCACCTTGAGATGACACAGATGACACAACCAGAAGCATCTCCAGTGCACAGACTTCTAGTGAGAGCTGGGAACCTAGAAGACCGTTCAGCCGCTGGCACTGCTAAGTGCTTAATGAGTGAACAGAAGGGAGCATTTAACAGCTCAGAATCAATCACAAGAGTGTGAGATTAGGAATCCAGAGGACTAATGAGGCTGTGATGAAGTTGGTTGGTCCGTGGACCAGCACCGCTTGCCGACTCCACGGGTCAGCTTCATCTGTGCAGGTGGGAGCCCAGTGATGCACTGGGGAAAGAATCTTCATTATGCACCAGCATTAATTTAAGTCACATGCTGATGAGTGGGTGTGTGTGATCCCATCAGATGGTCACTGAGTGTACCTAGCAGCCTGTAGGCCTCTAGTTGGCGTGGTTTTTGATTCCTCTGCTTGTCTTTGAATATGTGTCTTGTGGGAGAAACTTAGAAGGCAATTTTGAGGTCTCAAAACAATTACAGATTTAGACAAGGAAGGAGACATCTTCAATGCTTTTCTATCAAAGACCCCTTTAGGGCTAAGGAGCGAAAGACACAGGCAGGAAGGAAATCTCATCACCAGAGTGGGTTCTCTTTCATGGTAGCTTATGATATTTATCGGGAGAAGGGGGACCAGGCAGCTTACAAGGGTTTTGTGGTCAAGGAACTGTGAAATCTGTCTTCCCTCCATTGCTGAACACAGTGGCTAACATTTAAAAGGTCCTGGTGAAACCGTAAAGACTCCTAGCCCTCATCTTACTCTCCTGTAGCACTAATTTATGACAAAGAGGACCTGCCAATAGTTAGCCAGCTTTCTACAAAGTGGCAGTGTGAGTCCAAGAGTCCAAGTCTTTAAATGCCATTTTAACACTATTTCTGATTGGAAAGCCTCTCACATTTAGGATCATAAACTACCCTCAAGTAGGGGCCAAGGACATAGCTGTCCTTGCCTGGCTGGCAAGTACGAGGCTGTGAGTTTGATCCCTGGTACCAAAAAGAAAAAAAATATCCTTGAGTGTTGGATATGCTACACAAATGAAGGGGTTTTCTCAAGCTATTTCTATTTCTTCCTTGAAAGAAAGCATTGTTTCAGGTCAGGGTGACTCAGAGTTTTACGCTCCCTCACCAGATCTGACGCAGCAAGGTGTCATATGGTAGGACCACCTACTCAGCCAGCATGAATACCATCGTTTATGTTCCCAGCACTGGGCACTATAGTTGGTATCAGAATGATGCAAAGAAGGATGGTATTCGCCACGCTTCAGAACTGCTGTTAACACGTGTAGAGGACAATCACGGAAAAGGGAAAGCCTCATTTTCTGGGGTGATCAGAAGTCTTCCTGGTCTTTGGAGGGTGAGGAAGCTTTTCAGATGTGGATTATAGGCCATGCCAGGCAGAGAGACAATAGAGTGGGGAAGATACAGAGGCTGGATCTTTTCCATCTGTAAGATGGAACATAAACCAATTGGACAAAAATGTAAAATTTATGAAGAAAAAGAAGTCATTGGTGTTAAACTACTTGCAGTTTGTACAGTGGAGCAGCTTAGAGGGTTTCGGGAGGCCTGAGCGGTTGCTAGGCAGTACTGAGGCAGAGCTGAGCCAGCCTCACTGTGGGGTGAGTGGAGTAGACAATGTCAGTGCTCTTTCTAATGCCCGGATCTCCTCAGAACCTGTCTGCTGTTTCTCTGTGCACCCCCTCCCTTCACTCCCTAGATTTTGTATGCTTCGCTTCTAAGAGCCCACAACCGTGATTTTATTTGGGCTCCCGCCTTTGGGCAATAGGAGACACTTTGACAAAACAAGCAGGGTGCTGAGAATATTGGGAGTTGACATCCCTTGGGGCGGCCCTTAGCCAGTGACGGACAGTGCGCAGAAAGGAAAGCCCTGCTCCCCGACCTCTGGTCAGCAGGGACTCTGAGGGTCCCAGGGACCAGGCTGATGCTGGGATTCTCCGCAGACAGATGCTCATGTCCTTGTTGCTTCTGCTCCTTGCAGGTCTTGTTTCTTGCACTCCCTTCGTCCATTCTCCTAGCACAGGACACCCCCCGCCCTGTGCCTACTTATCTGTAGGGGACACGTCCCCAGGAAATCTTGGACATATACCATATTTTCCCTCTATGCTCGTACCTATGGTAAAGTTTAATTTGTAAGTTAGGCACAGTGAGAAATTAACAACAAGTCATAATTGCTCTCATAAAAGTTCTATAAAGTAGACTCGAAATGTCTCACCGTGTTGTTCTCAGCCTCCCTCTTGTGATGATGCAAGATGCTAGAGTCCTGCAGGGCATGCGAACTGAGGTGAAGGATGCACACGTTGTGAGGCAGTGTTGGGCGATGCTGATTTTCTCCACCTCTGGAAAGCCTGTTCTGAGCAGGGTAGCACTTTTGCCACTCATTCCACTCTGCCTGAGGCGTGAATCATCCCTTGTCTGTCTCTGTCGTGTCCACACTATAAGTGTGACTCTCCCCTTAAGAGCTTAGTAGCCCTCCCACTTATCAGATCGACTGTCTCCCTAACAGAACACTTGAGTGCAAGTAACCCTTGGAATGGTGCATGATTTAAAATTTCTGAATTATTTCTGGAATTTTTCATTTAATACCTCCAGACTGTGGTTGACTCTGGATATCTGAAACCACAGAAACAAAACCACAGATAAAAGGAGACTGTTCTGTGTTGCTCATTCATAAATCTTCATCTCGGGGTTGGCTTCTGGAGGGCAGACAGTTAAGGGAAGAGTGTTAAAATAAGGCCAGCTACACAATTCTAGCCAAGACATCACAGAGACCTACGCAGGACAGTGGCCGTGTAATGAGAGCAGGAAAGGGAGAAATTATCCAGAAACAGACAAGCTCTGTCAAATATAATGCTAAGTGAAAGAAATCTGATACACAAGCTTACTACTGTATCACATAGTTTCTCTTATGAAAAACTCAAAATATAAATAAAGGGTAAAATAAAAGATAGATCATAGGAAGACAGGAGATAAATGTTTCTCAAGTAGGAAAGGGATCAAGAGATGGAGAGAGAGGAAAGAAAGGCCATGAAAAGAGGAATTAAGATGTGTCTATGCACCAGCTCCACACAAGGGGTGTGAACATTATGTGCTGCAGACGTGGATTCACAAAAAATGTCCCCCCCCAAAAAAAAAGAAGTAGGAGAAGAGAGAAGTAGAAGTCAAAGACAAATGTGTGTTTCCAAGCTTAGCTAAGAGGATTCTGCTAAGAGTCGGAGGACCCGGGAAGGAGGAGCACGTTCAGAAGAGGAGGAAGGTAGAGCTGGGAGATGCTGCTTGCATGGGAGGGGAGGAGAACGCGGTATGGCTGCTGGACAGACAGCAGGGCCAGGGCCTGAGTCGGAGTCTTGCTTCCATGTAAGCAGTAACATAGCACTTCCTGAAGCCCAAATTAGGAGAAGCTTCCAAAATCTTGTACCTTGTGACCATATATGGAGGCTCCTCCCTGACCCCCCACGCTCCCAAAAAACATAATAACATTTACTGAAGTTGTTAGCCTTGGGAAAACTGAGTCCGACATGGGCCTGGGCAGGACAAGGCCTGGGATGGATGTAAACTCACTTTATGTATTATTCGCTTTCCTGTCACTGGGACAAAATACCCAACAGTTGCAATTTAAAGGAAGAAAAGTTGATTGTGGGTTTCAGCCTCAGTAGGTTCCTGGTTGGCTAGCTCTGAGGAAGAAGTGGTGTGAAGAAAAGGCACGGCAGAGGAAAGCTGCGTGCCCAGTGGGGGTCAGCAAAATGAGAGACGGGTGGGTCGGAGAGGACCTAGGGGCGAGAACACACCCTCCCAGGCTATGTTCCCGGGACCCAACTCCCCCAACGAGGCCAACTCCAAACCACGCATTCAGCCGTCCCCTCATCAGTGAATTAATCCAATAATGAGTACAGACAGCATCACCATGGTCCAGACACCTTCCGAAAGCCCTGCTGCAGAACACACGGGACAGTTTTAGATCTAAGCCGTGACACTTCTCTACCAGTGTCTGCTCGTCTCCCGGAGCACTCTCCTCAGGAGCTGACCCTACTCTGCACTCCCTTCCCCCAGAGAGGTGACCTTATTCACCCTGGAGAATCAACCCAGATCTAAGGTCATCAACCTGAAGGTGCCTGGGAAGGCATTGTTTTGGGGATCTTTTAAAATAAGAGCTGCTATTGCGATATAAAGAATGTTCATAGCATTTTAAGGCTAGAAGAGCTGCGATGTAAGCTGGTCCATGTTACAGATGAAGAGATGGAGGCAAAGGTACATGGCCATTCATGACTTGCTCAGGACCAAAGAATTGATACCCTCTAAGTCCAGTGCTGGGCTCTTTCTCCCCACCCCCACCCTGAAAACTGCCCAGTTCCTCCTGTGTTCCCCACCCCTGCCCTGGACTGCCATTCACATCCTGATACTGAGTGGGAGTGGGCAGCTTCTTACAGGGAAGAATTTTCCCATTGATGAGATCTATCTACTGCTTTTCAGGATCTGCTGCTTTCCATAACAGAAACAAGGAAGTAGGTAGCTTTACGACTTTCAAGAACTGCAAGGAAGTTGATATCCCAGGCATGCAGAGGCTGGGCAAGTTAGATTTGCTAAGTGAGAAATGGAGCGAGTGGCAAGTACATGGTAGCAGTGGAAGACAGAGTTGAAATGGGAGGAAGCAGGCGAAGGTGTTCGTGTCACGATTCCCTGCTGGCCTCGCAGCCACCAGTGGTTCTCGAGGTGCAGTATCTACACTGGGGCAGCAGCTTCACCTGGGGAACTGTGAGAGGCGCAGACCATCGGGCTGTGACTCAGTCTTGCTGATCACCGAGTCTGGGGTGGGCCCAGGGTTCTGTACTCTAACCAACCTCCCCGGGATGCTGGTGGTTGTTCAGAAAGAAAACCACTGCTCCAAACCCCAGAGGAATAGGACGAGTTGAGTCTTTTACAGGCACAGAGAGCCATATTAATTTTCTGGGGCTAAAAAGGAGAAAGAACACGCTGACCACTCTCTCCTCTAGCAGTGCTCAGCCAGAGCCGCCTGGGTCTTCCCATGCAGTCCTCCTGTCTCGTCATGTAAGTAACCTTGTGGAAACAGCAGCTCATTATCCTCCATCCAAAGAGCAGTGAGGAAGTGCTTTTCATTTGAGGACGAGATGACTGAAAAGATTTGTCCAGGGCAATCACTGCAGATGGCTGTGATTTAGACCAAATTCAGGTCTGGAGGATAACGAAGTGATGGGACAACGTGGCAGTGCTCAGGTGGAGGTCCCAGCAGGAATGCCGCACCAGTGCTCCCTGCCTAAAATTGCAGAAATGAAGCTCACGCGTAGGTCCTCTCTCCAATCATTTTATATACAGAAGCAAATGGAACCTGCATCCTGCTCCTCCAAGAAGGTGAAGTCCCATTGCCTGTGACTTAAGCAACTGAGGAAGCAGTCAGGGGCCACCGTCCCCCTCCCCCACCTCAAGAAAACACTAATGAAAGAAAATGGAAAAATCAGTGGAGAGGCCAAACGATTCATAAAAATCAATTTAAAGCAGCATGAGATAAGTAGAAAGCTGAAATCTGAAAAAAAAATATACAGTGAGAGCATCAGACAATTCCAAATGAAAGTAAATATCTTTAAAGGGGACTCTGTATAACCTTAGACAATTGAATTGGGCAGGATCTGACCACAAACATCCATGGTTAGAGCCCAGACAGGTATCCTTGGCCAGGGACGCAATGTGAGAGGTCAGAAATACAACAATAAAGGAAAGGTAGAAGGAGGGATCTGAGGACCGGCATCCTATTGCAGTGTGTGTGCCTATGTGTGTGCGTGCCTCTGTGTGTGTGCGCGTGCGTGCGTGCGTGCGTGCGTGTGTGTGTGTGTGTGTGGTGTGTGGGGAGAGGGAGCCTAATTGGCTTTGCACTCATACTGGTAGCTGCCACTTCCGCTGTGGCATTGCTGCCCACCACCCGACCCTGACAGCTGGGCTGGCATGGAGGCTGGCCGAGCACATAGTCAATAGGCAATTACAGTAATCGAATCTTGGAGGAAATGACACAAGTGTAAATAGCCTACTCCCAGCTGGCCTGTGATTAACGTGACACTAACTTGGATATGTTTCCCTCCATGGAAGCAGGGCAACCAGTCATGGCGCAAAATGGGTAAAAGCACCTCCCTGTCCTGGCTGGAGAATAAACCTCAGAGGAAGGAGTCAGGCACCCCTAAGAATAAGAGAGGGGTGTGTAGGAAGTGCCGAGTATTTGCGCAAGGCTTTACACAAACATTAATTCACTTGTTCCTTTCCGAAGCACATGTTAGCATAAGCACCATGTCCTGGTCCCTTTCTGACAAGGAGAGAGGCTTAAAGCGGTGACAGAATCTTCCCAAACATCCTGATGCACAGCACAGTATCTCTGGGCTCATGGCTGGATCTTAAGGTTTTCTAAACATCAGTAAGGGGAAGGTGGTTACTGAGGTTACTGGACCCAATCAGCGGCATTGGACCTGGCCCTGTGGTCAGTACCATGTGTGCATGTGAGGGCTTGGAGGTGCGATTTCCAGACTTGATTCCAGTGTGCTCTCTGGGGGAGAAGCCCACGCCTTCATTTGGGATGCAAGAGATGGCACTACAAACTAAGAGATACGGCGAGCTTGAGTATAGTTTGAAAACAAGTTTGGCAGAAAAGTTGGCATGAG
The DNA here is from genome assembly GCF_034190915.1 of Cavia porcellus. Classification (NCBI taxonomy): domain Eukaryota; kingdom Metazoa; phylum Chordata; class Mammalia; order Rodentia; family Caviidae; genus Cavia; species Cavia porcellus. Next base: position 2,277,516 of record NW_026947521.1, on the reverse strand, counting down.
AGGCAGGTGACAAGCAGGATTGGCTGCCACGCCTCACTTCTGAAGGGCATGGGGACTGGGGTTCTACAGGTCTCGCTTTTGGGGAAACTAACTTTAAATTAAAGTGGAAAAGAGATGTGATCGTGACGTGGGGAGGAAGACATCAGGTGTACTGGAAGCAGAGCTTTCTATTAGAAATAGGTGACAGGATAGAAAAATCCACTATGCAGCGGGAATAAATGGTTGGAGAAACAAGAGAGGGTCATCTTTTTTGTACATTTTTTGGCTTGAACTAAATACTGGGGCTTGAACTCAGGACTTTTGTTGAGTTGTATCCCTACCCCCTTTTTAAACTTGTTACTGTCGAGACAGGGACTTGCTAAGTCTCTAAATTGCCCAGGCTGAACTCAAACCTGAGATCCTCCTGCCTCCGTCTCCCTGAGTGCTGGGATCACATCAGTGTGCCTCCATGCCTACTCTCCCTTGTCTCCTCGAGACAGGCTGAGGCACCAGAGAGGAGAGCCAGCACCCTCTGCTGTAGGGCACCCAGGAACTCTGGATGAGTGGGGGAAGAAAGCACTGGGGAGCTCCAGGCTGTGCACAGAGCCTGCTTGGGACTCACAGTGCCTTGTAGCTCATTCCACAGTACCTGCTGATACCTACATGCCCAGTGGGACTGAGCAGAGGGTGAGGACCCTGCTCATCCATGGGCAGCTGGGTGCAGGGAGAAGGATCTCGAGCAAATGCTCTCAGACCTGCAGGAGAGGGTGGCAAGCTGGGAACTTTCTCAGGAGGCCTGAGTGCTGCCGGGAGCTGCTCATTTTGCCTCCTTCCTAAACATTGCCCCCCAAGAGGATAGCCACACATGAGAAGTTTTCTTCTCTCTTTGGGAGATCGACAGTGGGCAGTGGGGAGAAGGAGGTGCTGGTGACACAAGCTGAAAGTCCAAAGCCAAGCTCAGGTCACAAAAGATGCTGGAGTGTGCTATGAACTCAAGGCCCCTGTTTCACAATGATCAGAGTGGGATGGAGGGAATCAACTCGCTGCCTTCTCAAATGTGGGAGGAATGGAAGTTGGGAGCAGCCAGGAGGAGGCTGGGTCTCAGTGGATCTAGTCAGCAGTGAGGGAATGCACCCCTGCCCTGAGTGACTCTGTCATCACTGAGGCATAGTATCTGATACCCAGCTTAAAGGAAGAGAGGTTTCCTTTGGCCTGCATTTATAATTGTTGGTCAACTGGCTCCAAGGCAGTGACTGCATGGCAGAGGGGCCTAACAGAGGACTGCAGTGCACGCCACGGTGACCAGGAAGCAGAGAGAAGAAGGGAGACCTGGACAGAGCAAGTCTGGTAATTGGCCCAAGAAGCTAAGGTAAGGTTGCCCTAGAGTCTTAGCAATGCTGGAGCTCACTGGCTGCACCTCCATGTTAATGGTTCCCAGAGTGGTCCCCAGCCAGCAACGTTTAGCATCCTCTAGGGGCTCGTTAGGATGCAGACTCTCCATCCTCACGCCCATCTGCTGAGTCAGGACCTCAGGGTAGAGACTAGAGTCGATGCTGTAACAGGACTTCTAGTTGATTCTGGCTCATGCTACAATCTTGAAGACCATGGAGTTATACTGGGGAGCCTCTTGGGAAAGTCCCCACGGAACTTCAAGGTTGATGGGCTGATGACTCACTGCCAGCAAGAAACATGCTACTGGGCAGTCTCAGGTGCCTGAGTGACAAAACCTGCAGAGACACAAAATTCAGTCACTGCGAAGTGAGACACAACCCCAAACCTCAGAGCATCTGATGCGATTTCATGGGCAGAACCCCAGAAAGTAACCCCTGTGTAAGTCCAGGCTACAATGCTGCAACCAGGTGGTTATGACAGCGTCCTGCTTCCAGCCACCTCCATCGTTTCTGCCACTGAATGTGGCTAGCTACTCCAAACTTTGTGATTGTCACATCTGTAGACTGTTCTAGAAATGAAGCAAGCAACTGTGGAAAACTGAATTAGGGGCTGAGCTACTGGAGGCACTGGCACCATCCGAGTACCCCAGAGTTTGATCTCTGAATGGAGGTCTTAACTCTGCAGAGGATTATCTCTGGGGTCCTAGGCAGCTCGTATAGAGCTTTGGTAAATGAAGATGTTAGTGACTCTACTTAGAGTTTGTCATAGGAATAAAAGATAATGTATGAGGCAATACTCTGGAAAATGCGACCTTTCGTGTTACGATTGTTTTAATTTTCCTCCTCTCACTTTCAAACAAATACATGCCTTGTCCCTTAACTGCCTTTTGCCTAGAGTCAACAGTGTGCAAAAGAGGCTCCTTGGATTTGCTCAGTCTTTCCAGGTAACCTAGTGACCTTCCCTAGAACGCTGTCGGACAGCTGGACATGCCCAAAGACGGAGGAGGTAGCTCAGTCTGGAAGACTTTTAGCCAGTTTTCTCTGGGTGGAGTCACACTGGTTTGGGGGTCGGCATTTGGAAATCATGGTGCATATTTTCACCACCACCCACTCTTTTATTTATAAACAAGAAAACAGCACCCCCCCGGAAGGGAACGGCCTGCCCAAAGAGCCTGTTTCTTTATCTGCAAGCCCTGACCTGGGGTGTCTTCCAGGAAGCTGCAGACCCTGGCGTGAGACACAGGGGACAGCAGCTGCCAGAAGGGCGGAGGGCATCAGCCCGGGAGGGCGTGCTGGTGTGAGGCAGGAGCACCTGTCGGGAGATGTCAGAGAAGATGGAGCGCTCCCCTGGGTGCTGATGCAGTCCATTCTTTGGCAGCGTCTGTATGTGACCAAAACCCACTCCTGGCCAGCAGCCTTTTCTAATTATATTGTATAACCCAAGAGTTTGCTAGATCGCAAGTGGATGTGGGGGCTGGGAAGAAAATTACCCATTCAGAAAGGAAGAAATTTTTAAGATGCAGTGTGTGGTTATGATACTTTTATAACCTGAAAGGCAGCGTGGTGTAGAGAGAATGCTAGCTTTCTGAAAAGTAAAGTCTAAAATTGGGTATTACTCATAATGACAATTGACACTTACTGGGTTCCTACCAAGTGTCAGGTCTTGTTTTGCTGAGTGTTTTCATGGATCATCTCATCTTTACTATTCAGAGGCCCATGAAGTAGGTATGAGTGTGACCTCTACTTCCGAGCCGGAAGTCTGCAGGCGAGCAGGCAAGGGATTTGCCCAAGGTCACATGAGCTTGGAATGAACCAGGATATAAAACGAACAGACTCCAGAGGTCATTGTTTTCTACTTTCCATGTTGTCTGTAGAGACCACTCTTAGCAAGTAGGGTAACTTGGGCCAAACGAGTTCACCTTTCTGAATGTCATTTGAAAACCCCTAAAGAATAGTCATGTAACAGGCCTTGAAGTATTGTTGTAGTGACAAAAAAATCAATTTAACTTACTGGACACAGAGCTAATTATTAATATAGCTAGCTTATGAAAAGAATCAGTGTCGAGGATTTAGCTCAGTGGCCCAAGCACCTGACTGGCAAGCACAAGGTCGTGAGTTTGATCCTCTTGCCTCTTCCCGCAAAAAAAAGAAACCTGGAAAGAATCAAGGATGCAATTACTATGTGACAGTTCAGATGAGGTTAGAAGATTGTACCAAAAGGCCTAATGTAGAAAGAGCTGCTACAGCTGGTCCAGGAATAAATCAGTTGTAATTTCCCACAGTCAGGGTGAAAGAGGAGATGGATACCTTTCATAAAAGGAAGAATGATGCATGGTCAGGACATGGCAACTTTTTTGTTCTACATTCTAAGGAAAATGTATCTTCTGGTTGTTTCATAAAGTATTTTGAAGAACACAGTAGAGCTTGCTTATGGCGGTGGGTGTGTTCAAAGTTCCCAGGAAGTTTTCTAGGGGACCTTTCTTAGAAAAAATGGAAGGCTGCCTTGCCATTGCAAGAAGACGCTTTGAGAAGTTAAAATAATACAGTAAGTGTGTGTTCAGCTTCTTGCTACCTTTGTAGATGAATTGAGTCTGTGTGAAGGGTTGATATTTGCTCTCAGCAATATTGGAAGTTTTTAAATATAGAGCATTGTCCTTTGGGCACATAGACCTAAAACTCCTCCAAAAGTGTCCCTTTGTGTGTCCCCATACATGTAAGAAGACAAAGACTTCTCCAGGAATTGCCTTCTCTCAAACAGGCACAGGAGAGGGTTATGCTTCAGGATGGGATCCAGACGTCCTCTGAGGGGGACCAGAAAGGCAGAAGCACAGTGAGGCAGAAGAAGCTTCAGGAAGGCAGAGTGGCGGCTTGCAGGACCGCAACTGGCTGCCAGGAGAGACAGCACGCAGGTGTGGTGTCCAGAGGTGAACACGTGGCAGGGCCCACAGGGGAAGTGATTTCGTCAGTGTAAGGTCATGGTGAACTGGCCCCAGATGGAACTCTGGTTACCTTTGAAAGGTTAACTTGTGTCCTGATTTCCATGATTGTAGCATCTCTGAGGGCTTAGGGAAGAGAAAATAGGGAGTAAGCAGAGATACTTTCCTCCCTGCCAGCCTCCCTGGTGAACCTTTAAGAAGGCATGAGCTGGGCCTCTGCTTTCCTTGGCTCCGAGTCTGGCTGCTTTACTTCCTGAGGAGGTGCTGTCCCTGAGCAGCCCCCATGCATATCCACACCTGCTCCTGCCTACTAAGGTGGCTGCGGTGCAGGCTGTACCCTTGGGCTCACTAGCCCTTTAGCTCCCACTGGAGGATGACTAACAGATGGAGGGAAGGACTGGGGTGTTATTACTGCCACTCCATCTCACACCATTTGAGAAGTGGGAGGAGCCCCTTACAATACCCCCAGATGCATCCCATCGGGACTGTAGCTCGAACTCTGAGGTTTTGGGACGCTGTTGTTCCCTTACCTTTCCCATCAGTGAGCAGGACAGTAATGCCCACCACGTTGCTGGTCTGGGAGTGCTGCGCTGCTCCCAGTGGGTGTCTGAGTCCTAATGACACGTTTACATGAATAAATAGCTCCCTTATCAGACTCTTGGGTCATATAAGCAATACTGAATATGCTTTCTGGCAGGCACCCTGACTGAATCAAGGTTGTAAGAAAGTCACTCTTTGTGGACTGCACCTGATACAGTAATGGTGATAATGTGGGCAGGATCACCCCCAGGGAAGGAAATTAGTGTTTTTGATCTCTGTTGGCTGAGCCATCCCAGGGCATCATGCTCTTTGCCTGATAAGCCATGAAGTTCTCTTGTTGGGGTAGATTAGCTGCAAACATTCACTTGACTTGGACAGACGTCGGGGGAGAGAGGAAGGACATGTCAGAGCAGGAGACCTCCTCCAAGAGAGCACAGTCCCCTCCTGACAGAGTCCAGAACATTGGAGACTTGGGCAGGAATGATTTCTCAGGGCAGCTGGGTCTGCCCTTAGGCTCCCTGACGGTAGTGATCCCCTTATAGTGCCCTGGGTCCCATCTAAGCAGACCCCCAATGGGGGAGAGAGAGGGCTGAAACATTTGCACTTTCAGGAAGAGTCTGGGGCAGCCTTAGACCCCAGAGGAGGATGCAGTGGAAACCGCCCTCCTGTTAACCACGGAAGAATGTCTAGCAGCTGTAGTTGGCCCAGGAGAAACAGTGCTGCTTTGCAGATGTCTCTGCATCACTGCAAGTGGAGAAGCAGGCAGGCCGACCTTCTCAGGAGAAGGCTGGGTCACTCGGGATCCTGGCAGGAAACAGGTGGCAGGGGCAGAGTGGGCAGTCAGCACAGACCTGTGCAGGTGCGTTGAGAAGATTCTCAGAGGCGTGGACGGTCTGAGGAGCCTGAGGTGCTCAGTGGTGGAAAATCCTTCCCAGGTATGTCTGGAGGACATCACAAGGAGAGTTTGAAATTGCTGTGGTGGGGGCAACTTAAAAATCATCACAGATATCTGCAGATATTACATGTCTAGCTTTGTTTTACTTTCTATTTTTGAGAAGTGTTTTACTGACGTGTCCCTGTAAGCAGCATCCTGCAGCTGCTAATACCTAAACTCCTATCACTCTTAGGTGGGAAGGGACCAGAGAAGGTAGCAGTTACCACATTCCTTAGGCAGAAGGCTCTTGGACAGGGCCTGCCAACGAGAGGGAAGGCCTTCCATAGAGGGTGAACATAATGCTAACCCCAACCACGGAACTGGCAGTTGGCTGAGATTCACCTGTTCCCTCCTGCGGGGCTCCCATTGGCCTGGGAGAAAGGCCGAGAGGCCCTGCAGCCAGTGAACTGAGCTCACATAGGTCAGCCTCTGGGGCCTGGCTCGGCATTGGGTGGCAGATCTGGGGGGCAAGGAAACGCTATGTAACTCTCTTGCTAAAGGAAATTCTGAGGCAAGTTTAGCCCTGAGGACTTTAAGCCCCTCCCAACCTGCAAGCTGTGATCAGAAAGCAGGTTTTTCGAAGGTCCAGAGGTGCTGGCTTGGGTTGAGATGTTCAAGGTGAAGGAAACACAGGGCACTATGGCTGCATGGAAGCAGGTCCTGTCAGGTAGATACTGATGTGCTGCTTTGGTCTGATCCAGCCCCGTCCACCATCTCCCTAGGACTTTTCCAGAGCAGTCCAGCCCCTCTGTGCTTCGTGCACTAGCACTGGAAAGGCAGCCTTAAGCCTTTGGAATTCATAAGGAGTCCCTGTGCTTTGGCTTGGTATTGAGCACATTTCAGATTAGAAGAGAAACATAAACATTTCCATGCCACATCTAATACAATTATAAGGTCATTACACATTCTGTAGCACAAAACAGCTGTTCCAAAAATCCTTATTAGAATTTAACAGTTTTATTTGTTTGGGGCCCAAAAAAGCCATCTTTTAAATTATGATTTAATGAGACTGCTAAATGTTCATCATCAAGTGGTTACTTATTAAATCTGTGTGGAGCTTAGTTATGTGTTCATAAGAGGTTAACTGGATATTTTTTCCATCCTGACCCTACACACGCACACACACACGTACGCATTCATATACACACATAGCCACATAAATTTGCACTCAATAATAAATGCAAATGTTTTAATTCAAACCCTTGCTTCTTTCAAATTGTGGCATATTATTTTAAAGGCAAACTTTGCAAATCTATATAGGTTTAAACTCCAAATTTTTGTGGCTGAGTTGGCTTTCAAGTCAAATTCATGAGGAATCTATGTAAAAAAATACCTTAGCTTCTAAAATATCCTTCCTGGTGAGTTTTGTATCACTTCCTGGTGGGTTAGGAAGCACAGCCCTGTTTTCTGGGGTGAAGCTGGAGGTAGAGGGAGGAAGAATTTTGCTTGGTGACCTATGAGCGATCTAATACAAATGTGTCATTTTGTCAGGCAGCAATACTGTAGCAGTTCATCCACTAGCATTTTGAATAATTGCAGTATCCTGCAGGAGCCTTACTGTGACACAGTGTATCCCTGGAATTCATAAGTAGGTTGTTTAAATGCAAAATAATTATTAAGCACTCATTCTTGGAATTCATCCTGAGATAAGTAGCCCTTAAGAAAATGTCTAATACAAAATGACATTTGGGTTTTAGAATATATAACCTTTTGTATTAATGGTATCCCAAGGTGTTTTACATAGTAATTGGATGGTAGTGTGGTAAGTATTTCAGTAAGTGAAATGGCTCTTGGGACTGAAGTAGAGGTGTAGCTATTCTTGGATTTCGAGCCGGATTTCATTGACTATAGGGCAATATGGTGGCATGCCAGGCTTTTTAAAAGTAGCTCAAGCCCTTCTTAAAACTTCATTGAAAATGTCAGGAAGCAGAAGGGGTCTCAGAGGTTCAGAGAACAAACTCTTCTGTAATAAGTGAGGAACCCAGGTCTCCAAGAGGACCTGACTTATGGTAACACTAGTTCAGGATTCACACATCAGCTAGACTGGGTCCTAGCAAGTGACTCTAAATTCCTATCTGCAAAATGAAAAATGATATTTGTTGGGGGTTAGAGAGGGTTAAAAATAAAACAATAAGTACTGTTGCCAGAGCTTAGTAGATGCTTCATACATGGTAGTTATTATGAATCTAGATTTCTAGAAACATTTCCTGTGTGAACCTTTTCAGCATTGATTTGGCTCACTTGTTGTATTAATGCTGTTATGTTTTACAATTATAAGTTATAATTAAGCAAATATGACTCATTTGACTCTCCATGTCCAATTCTCAGCACTCCTGCAGCACATCAAGAAACAAATCAAAATGCAATTAGATGCTGACTTGATGCTAAATAGAAAGTTTATAATTTATTGTCTCATGGAGGATCACATTGGAAGGGGGAATTGATCTCAAGTCAGTAATGGAAGGGTTGAGACTAGATCTTTGTCAAGTATGAAGAAGATTAATGGAGATGCTAATTTGGCATGTTTGTTGGGAGAATGTCTTAAATTACAATGGGTGGATATTGAAAAGCTCTACCACGCAGCAACAGGCTGAGAGAGAGACTTGGCCTGACGCACTTGAATAGATGATATTTTGAAATTTTTATACATTAAAATATATCCAAGAATATTTTATATAGATCACTACCATCCAGCTTCCACATGTAGAATTTCATACCTAACCTCGCCAAAAAATTAAGAATGATTATTAATTTTGTTAAAGAAGTTACAATCAGAGTATCCCTTGAAATTCATCCTCCTGGTGTGAGCTAAGTACAATTTAACTTATCTTAAAATCAATTTACAAGTCAAAATTTTAGGAACACACCTGCTAGGTAAAGCCAATTCTGCCAGTATCCCGCAGTAAATGTGACAGTGATATGTTAGTTTTTACAATGGATAAAATTATGTGTGCAGAGAACATAATTGCATATTTTAGAAAGAGCATAGAAGTGCCTAAAACCTGGGTCTTCAAAATCACTCTTCTACTTCCTGAACCAGTGTAGGAAACGTCAGTGTTTGTGTATTTCTCTAGCTCAACTGTCTTTACATGTGGATCATCTCATCAGTATTATGGAAACTCTGCAATGGCTGCACCAGTGGGCTGAAGAAGCTGAAAGGCCCTGGTCCATTGGGGATCTAATTGAACCCCTGAGCCACCCTACTGCCTGGTATATTATCTCCCCACTCTACCTATAAGAGAACTGATTCTCAGAAAATGAAGTCATTGCCATAGTCACAAAGGCTGATCCATGACAGGGAGCTAAATCAAACCACTCTCCCTGTTCCATTCACTGCTCTGGCTCAGTGGGGCAGCATCTCTCACCCCACCCATGGCAACAAGCTCCTCTTCTTGCCTCTGCTCCAGCCTTGCTCCAGTCCATACTTCACAAATTTGACCACACTACTCCCCGCTCAAAACCTCATGTCTTCTGGGCATAGTGGCACACGCCTATAATCCCAGCATTTGGGAGGCTGAGGCAAGATCACCGTGAGTTCCAGGTCAGCCTGGGTTACAGAGTGAATTCAAGGCCAGCCTGAACTATGTAGTGAGACCCTGTCTCAAAAAGCAAAACAAAAAAGAACTCCATGCCTTCCCCGTGCCAGTGAATAAAGTCCAAGCTCTGTAACTCATATTCCAGAATCTTCAGCATCTACCTGTTGACATTCAGGTCTACAATGGTTTTCATTCCTCTCTGCTTTGCAGATTTTAATTCCAGCACACAGCCTAATTGTAGGTCCATGCAAATGTTCACGTGGATCTCCTCATGTTTCTCTACCTTGTTTCTCTCAGATGTTGTTATTGTTTATATCTAGATGTTTCCCCAAAGCCTCATTCACTCATAAGTGGAGCTTTTGGGAGGTGATTGAATCCCAGGGACATGATCATCCTTGGACCAGCCCACTGGTGGTTTGAAACCTCCGTGTGATATTGGGAGGTAAAGCCTGGTTGGAGGAAGTGGATCACTGCGGATGTTGCTTAATAGGTCTGTTTCCTTCCCTCCCCTGTTCTTTGCTCTCTGCTTCCTGCTACCCTGCCATGGACTCTTTCTCCTCTGCCATGCCCTCTGCTATGCCATCCTGCCTTGAAGCCAGTGACAACGGACCAAAGCCTCTAAAACCCTGTGAGCTAAAATGAATCTCTCTTTTTTTAACTTGGGACATCAAATATTTTGTCCCAGAAATGAGAAAGTAACTAAGACTGACGTCCTTCTGCCTCTGCCCATGGGTGGCCTTCTTTCCTGGGTGTCTGTTTATAGGGACACGAGTCCTTGGCTAGAAGGCCTGCTCTGCTGCTGGATGGCCTCAGCTTATTATATCTACAAAGACACTGTTTCTGAATGAGATCTTTTTCTGAGGTTGCAGCAGACATGAATTTTAGAGGACACCAATCCTTCCCATAGATTTTTCAGTATACAAAGTGGCTCTCAAGACTCTTCCCCACCCACTTCCCAAACCCGGGCTGGAATGTCTTCTGAACTTAGCAGCTGACTCGATGTCTTCTCCTGGAGCCTGCAGTTTACCCATGACCAGCATCCCAAGAGCCAATGCCAGACCTAGTTAATACTGGCTTTCCTCCCCTTTTGGACCCCAGTCAGCTTCCCACCTCCCATGCTTTGTGGGATACTCTGAACTGGACAGAGAAGTCTCACTCTGGACTTTCATCTAACAGGAATGTGCATCCTCTTGACACTCTGTCCAAGCCAGGCTACTAAATTCAGAGCAGCCTCAAACTCCTATCTGTTTGTGCTTCCCACCTTCTGCTATGGCACCCGTGCCCACCCTGCCCACTGGGTCTGCTCTGCCCAATCCATAGCTCCAGCTGGATTCCTAGTCCTGCCTGTTCTGTCTTTGGGCTAGCCCACCTCATCTCTCAATGGCCCTGACTCTAGTAAAGAATATATTTTACTGAAGTAATTTTTTTCCTTTCCTGAAGCCCCCTGGAACTGCCTAGCTCTAACTTATAAACTAAAAGAGTCCCATTGGCAGTTCGAAATGCTCTAACACTTCAGTATTATAAGGGGAATATTCCTGGTTGTCGCCTCCCTTTAGATGTTTCTGTTGATCATTCTGCACACTTCCCTGGAGGGCACCTCTTTAAAATACTGATAAAGGCAAAGGCAGAGTTTTCAGCTATATCTGTGCAAGCACTGCTGGGGTGCTATATGGGAGATGGATGTGAATTTCATCTTTCATTAGCACAGCACTCACCGCCTTTTAAAAATGGACTTGCTTATGAATGTGAGGTATGAAATCCATCTGAGTATGCTCTTCACCTAAAAAAAAAAAAAAAAAAAAAAAAAAAAGCAGCAAATTTCACACCAGCAACTTCCTCCCGTATCAGGCAATAGGGTGAGATGAGGTTTTGACAAAAATGGTAGGTATTACATAACATCCCCCCCCTTCTTAGGGATGCGTGCGCAGCTTTAAAATAGAAACAGGAGGCAAAGCGGTACCTTGTCTGCAGCAGCAAATGGTTTGAGGAGGCTAACACTTGTGTTGCCCACAAACATGCAGTTAATAAACATGAAAAGGCTGGGGAAGGACCGCTTGTTTGTGCATTTCCAGGTGATCTCTGGACGAGGGCCAAGCGAATCTGCTGTTAGGGAGTGTGTTCCAGGAGGGGTTAACATCACACTGGGGGTAGCTGTCTTTGAGTTAGGGTGATCTATGGCTGTGTCCAGAAGCAGGGCCTTCCTTGGTAGCTGCTTTGTAAATTGTACCTTCTATACAAAGTGCCAGCCTAAGTGCCTTTCACTGTGCTGGATGGCATCCCGTGAAAAATCCATGTCCACCTAGAGCCATACAGAATTCATCAGAGAGTGACCTCATGCGGAAGTAAGGAACTTGTATGCACCTTTGGTTCCATGAAGATGAGGCGGTACTGGATTAGGGAGGCCTTAAATCCAAGGACTGCAGTCCTGCAAGAAGAAGACTGTGTTTTAGCAGGCAGAGGCTGCGTGAGACAGTGATAAACAAAGGAGCACCAAGGGCTTCAGCTGCTGCGGAGCTGGGAGGGACAGGAAAGGGGTCTTCCCTGGAGCCTCCAGAGGGAGTGTGGCCTTGCTGACATCTTGATTTCAGATTCCAGGACTGTGAGAGATGAGTATTTGGTGTTTGAAACCTCCCCATTTGCAGGAATCTGTTAGGGCCACCCTGGTCCATGAGTGTTAGGAATCTGATACCAGCCACATCCTTTTCACAGCTGGGGGTGTCAAGCTTTCTGTCCTGCTGCTGCCCTGCCTGACACTGCTACAAGAGCCTTCTCCAGAGTCCCACCTTCACTTCCCAATGAATTCTGTAAGGCTTGCGATTGGGCAGGAATTTTTTTTAATTATAAAGAGAAAGGAGGGGCTGGAGGTTTAGCTCAGCGGCATAAGCACCTGTCTTGCAAGCAGGCAGTCGTGAGTTCGATCCCCGGTACCGATAAAAATGAAAAAGACCAAAAATAAATAAATAAATAAATAAAAAAGAGAAAGGAAAAAAAAAAACAGAAAAAAAAATCAAAAACAAACAAGAGAAATAACAACAACAAAACCCCCAAATAATAGCAGCATGGATTTGAAACATTCAATGCAGAAATTTAACAATGGTTGTTACATTGCATATTGTTGTCTTCAAAAGAGATGCTCAGAGTACCAGATATAGGCATGCAAAATTGATCAAACAGTATGAACACTAACTGCTCTTTCCCCATGAACTAATAGAATTAGGTGAGCAGTTATCTTAGCTATCTGGCATGGACATGAATTTTTAAGGGAAACCGTCTAACCCAGCACAGGGGCCATGGCCTGGTGCTTCATGTGAAAGGTATAATTTACCTTCAGCTGCTGCTGATGCACTCAACATGGCCCTTTTTCCTTATCCCTCCTCCCTCTGCAAGTATAGTTCTTTCAAGGCCTTACTTATGACTTTAGCTCCTCCTGATACCCAAGCTAGCTATTTTCTTGTATCCTTTTGCTTCTACACTTGTTAACACCCATTCTTTGGGCTCACGATGGCCAGCCTGGACAAAGCTGTGCTCCTTCCTGTCCTCCACACCACCTGCTCCCCGCCCCAGGATTCTGTGTAGCCATATAAGATGCTTGTTGAATTTGTGTTGCATGTGTGTTCCATGCCTGGTGGGTCAGCAGCAACAGCCAAACCAAACTGGTACCGCTTTTCATATAGCCCTCAGGGGTTTGCTCTGGTGCTGAAATGTGGGTCCAAAGAATACAACAAACAATACCTTATGGTTAGGATAAGCTTTGGCACAGTGAAAAGAGAAGTCACTTTTGAGACCGAGGCCAGAGACTCAAAGCATTTGCTGCTGATTAAATTTGTGGAAACAAGTTAGGATGATTGTGAGCAAGTAGCTTTTTCCCTCTTAAAGTTCCTAACTGGAGGCCCATCTGTGGGCTGGATTCCTTGTTGGATCTTGGGCATGTCTGTGTGTTCAGATTGTTTGGGCAGGCAGAGAGTTAGGATTTGCCATTGAGGGTTCAATTCTAGATTGGACTCCCCGCAGTGATGGTGGAAGTGTGTACACCCCAGGTGCAGAGCTTCTACGGCTGATTGATGAGAGGAGAGAGCTCTGCTTGCCCTGAGATGCCTTATGCTGCCTGTCTCTGACCCAGTGCCCCCAGTGCGTGCTCCTACCCACCCAGAGAAAAGGAGAGTGCCTGCTGGTCCCGTCATCCCTGGGGTCCTGCTCAGGGTACCCCTGTCCTGGGCCACAGCCCTCTTAGTGATACTCCCAACCTTCTGCAAAGAGCTCTCAAAAAGAATCATTGTTCAGTCTGGATCCCAGTGCTGTCTTTCACACATTTCTTATAATCACTTGTAGTGATCATCAAGATTTACCTCCTTATTTTACAGTCTTGATGTGATTTTTTTCTTTTTAAAAAAATGTTTTATTTATTATTTGTATCTTAGGAAATAGGTGAGGTTATATCTGTCTTTTCTACCACCTTGAATAGGAAGACACAGAAAACTTATTTAACTTCCCTAACCCCTATTATTTCTATCAGATGAGAAAACAAAACTGTCTTGAAGTTTTCCATATGGATTAAATGAAATAAGGGTGCTTGGCACAAGATCTACACACAGAAAGAGGATAGATTTGATCATGTATAAACTTTGTTGAGTCACCTAACTTCCTTGAGCTTCAGGTTCCTTCTCTGTCAATATGTGTTTCCTTATTCTTTTTCTTTTCTCCCAAAAATCAAGGCTCCAGGCCCAGTGAGTGATCTGAAGATCCCTAAGCAGTTCATTCTTCTCCATGCTTTTGTGCTTTATTGAATTATCTTTGGCTGGGAGCCAGTAGTCATCATTATCATTGGGTTTCCTCAAATCCCACATTCTCTAGGAAACCTCTTCTTTAATCAGACATTAACTCAGACATTCAATAAAGAATGTCTTTATTGAGCATCCTACTAAGCTTGAGGCTAAAAACCTAGCAGGGAAGAAGACAGACAGGCCACTTGCCTCTCGCTTGATTTCTTTCTTTCTTTCTTTCTTTCTTTCTTTCTTTCTTTCTTTCTTTCTTTTTTCTTTCCTTTCTTTCTTTCTTTCTTTCATTCTTTCTTTCTTCTTTCTTTCTCTCTTTCTTTCTTCTTTCTTTCTCTCTTTCTTTCTTTCCTTTTTGTAAAGAAATATTGGGCTTACTGCAAAATTAAACAAACAAAACATAAATATCCCCATGCTTCCCACCCCTACAGCCTAGAACCCCCATGGTCTACCTTTCAGATGACTGAGTGAACCCACATCCACACGCACCGTTGCCCACAGTGTGTTGCTCACCATAGGGCTCACGCTTGTTGTTGTACACTGTATGAGCTTTGGCAAATGTAGAATGGCATGTGTGTACGTATCATAAGAACAGTTTCACTACCTAAAAATCCTCTGTGCCCTACTTACTTATCTCCCTGAGCCTTACCCCTGCATCCATTGATCTTTTTACTGTGTGCATAGTGCAGCACTATGCAACAAGAATGTCAAGAAGTGGAATCATACCAAGTATAACTTGCTCAGATTGGCATCTTTCACGTAGAAATAAGTGTTTAAGATGTCTCCATGTCTTCCCATTTGTTACTAGCTCATTTCTTTTTAGTAGTAAATAATACTCCACTGTCTGGATGCTCTGTACTTTATCCTTTTACCAAGAAAGGGCATCTAGGTTGCTTCCAAGTCTTAGCAGTTATAATTAAAGCTACCATGGAAATCAGTGTACAGGCTTTTGTGTAGACCTGGGCTTCACCTCCTTTCAGTAAATATCAAGCAAGGTCTATGATTGTTGAATTGCAAAGCAAGAATATAGTTTAGTTTTGTAACAAACCAACAAACTGTCTTCTGAAGTGGCTGTGCCATTTTGCATTCTCACCAGCAATAAGTAAGACTTTCTGGTGTTCTTCAATTTTTACCAGAATTTGATGACACCTGAGTTCTGGACTTTGGACATTCTAACAGGTACATGGTGGTATCTTGTTGTCTGAAGACAGATGATGCGGATCATCTTTTCACTAGATTTAATATCTTAAGCCCTAGACCTTTCTGCCCGGAGCCACTGACCACTGAGCACAGCCATCTCCAACAGCCTTTGTCATTGCTCCCTGCTGGTACTAAAGCAGGCCCTTCCACTTCTGTGTTTCAGTTCCCAGGACACTACTTAGCCCACGGTAAGTCTCCATAAGTGCATATGAGAGGCCTGTACATTGAAGGGCTGATGGAAGACCTCAGCAGCAGACTGGCCTGGAGAATCCATTGCCACATGCAAGAACAGAAAGCCACACAGGAACATTTGTTCAGTAATATGCAGCAGGCACCTTGTCAGAGACCAGATCAAGTGCTGCTCTCAGAATTGCAAATTGACTTCTGGCCAGAGCCCCAAGGAAGTTTCTTCATTCTGCAAGGGCAGCTCTTTCTCCTGCTTGACAGGGGAGAGTATTGAACACTCCCAGATGGGCCTTTCCCCAAGACGGGCCCACTGGGGCCCAAATGAATCAAGTTGAAGGGGAAAGAGCAGAGTCAGCAGCCAGAGAAAGATTCAGCTGCAAGGTCATTGCCCCACTGAAGACGGGTGCAGAGAAAGACAGACAGTTCTTCCTGGATCCTTGTACAGGGAGAGAGGATGCTTCATTCTGCAGAGGCATGCTTGCTCTTGGTGTGATCCACTAACACCTGCCACCTGAGAGATCCCAAGGGCCTGGCACCCATGTTAGAAGACATGGCTTCTGCCTCTAGCACCACCCATATCACTCCAGGAGTCTTGAACTCTTGATCTCTCTGGGCTTGGTTTCCAAATAAAAAGTGTGGTGACTTCTTCCTAGGTCTACTGGGATGAAGAGGTATGGCAGTCCGTTTGAAGGCCTTGAAGAACTGTCAACAGCTCTCCAGGAGCAAAGCGTTAATCGTTCTTGTCTAGGCGCCAGTTCTTGAAGTGAACCTCACCTATCTGGCATCCTTTCTTTTTCTCTCTCTCTACTCCAGTGCCTAAAAAGCAAGGAAGAAAAGAGAATTCAGAATTCAAGGAGCAGACGAGACCAGGCAACCAAGAGCACAACGCAAGGCAGCGAGCAGTGGGTGATAGCTGGCTTCCTTGGGGTGCTTTTCTGTATTTCAGGTAGATTTACTCCTTTGTCATAGTCTCCTTCCAGCTGGTCTGCTGTACCCAACCAGAACATACCGTCTGACACCATCTGATTAGCACACTGAGGCCCGAGGAGGGTGGGTAAGTGAAGTTAATGTAAATTCAATGTTAGAATACATATCTCTTCAGTGCCAGTCGAGCACCTTCTAGTCTAGCACAACTCGCTCTAGTCTAGCACAGACAACAGTGGCTGCACCTTGGTACGGTAGACGCTGGATCTTAAAGGATCCCAGGAGATAATGTCCCAGGTTTTGTGTCTCAACAGAACACCCTGTAGGCTCTCTCTTCTTCCGGAAGAATGTATATACTCAACCAACAGTTTGCATATAAGTTCAAGGGCCCATATGAAGCCATTTGAGGGGTGTAGAGTTATCTCTTCTAGGATACACTTAGAGGCATGTTCTAAGCAAAGAAGCTAAATGTTACTATTTAGGAAGTTGCTGATAAATAAGGGAATCATCTGGTTTTTTCCTTCCAAATATAATACCTCAACTAACTCATATGTTTCAAAGTAAGTGAGTTTGGGAACAGAAAAGTGAAAAGCCTTCAGATAGCCCATTCCAAAGACTGCCAAAACTTTAGAAATAAACCAATTTTTAAAAGGCTTCCAAGTGAACCCAATAAGATACTAATTTTAGGAAATGCTGCTATTGCTATTGCTACTTTTATTACTTTTCGCATTTCTAAAATTTTGTTTGCTTTCCCCAAATCTAAGATTTTACTTAAGAATATTAGATAGGGAAGTTGACTGCAAAATACAGAAATTTGCAAACCATTTCGTTCAGGAGAAGGTCAGCTGGTGGTTTTAAAGGTCATCAAGTACTAAGAAGAATACGTTAGTCTCCTGTTTGTAAATTGAAACCATGGCCAAGTTTAGAATGGACTAGTCATGGCGTTTTCTAGCAAGAGTATAAATGCCTCTGTGGCCATTCCTTTAAGCTTGAGTCCAAATATCTCTATGCCACTTTTAATGTAAATCCTGAAAGAATGAAAAATATTGGTTCAGTGGTGTCTGAATTTCCTAATGAGAGACATTATTGGTTTATCCAGTCTGAGAACTCTTCAAAGGTTAGAAACTCCTTTAAGAAGAAGAAGATTTTATAAATCTCACCCAAAGTAAGCTCACCTCTTCAGGGTTTCTCTACAGCTCTCCTTCTCACTGCAGTTCTGGTCCTCTATGTTGTCACCTGTCACCTGGAAGCACTCCCAGAATCCCTTATCTGAAGTTCCTGGAGCTGAAGTCTCTTAACTTTTGAAATGGACTCCTGTTCCTCCTCCATTTCCACCATGGACCTCACTTCTAAGACTGCCTGAACAACCTCTCCATCCACTCCAGCCAGCTGCCAAATGTCAGATTGTCCACCTTACATAATCCCTCCGCAGCCCCCCTCCTCCTTCCTCATTCTCACTCAGAAGCACTTAGCTCTTACCTGTGCTGGGGTTACTGGTTTTCCCGTGCCTAATACCTAGGTGCTCTGTCTCAACCCCCAATTTTCAAACAAATTCAAACACTAAACATAACAGTTCTGACCACAGACCTGTGTTTGTAATTTTCTAGGGCTTTTGTGAATATGTCTAAATCAGTTAGCCTGGCTTTCCAAGGTGCCCACAGCTGGTTCCCCCCCAGGTCACTAGGTGTCTCCTCCCACTCCCACAATAAGCTCTGAGCCCCAGGGGAACGGCACAGCCTTTGTGCTCCCTTGGCAGGAGAGTTGCTGGGCTTCCAACAGCCCATCCATGCCAATGCACTGAGCAAGGCACAGAATGTCTCTGAGCTCCTCTTGGAGATGGGAAGCTGACGTGTGAGTGGTGAAGACAACATGATTTAAGTATGTAAAACACTTGGCAGGCTGCCTGGCACTCGGGACGCTATAAACAATTGTCAACTATTAGCATCAGCATTCAGAAGGTAGTTTTTTTCCTTCTTGATACATCTGTAGCCAAATTCTTATCATTTTTCAAGGCTAAACACAGATGTCACCTTTCCTTTGAAATATTTGCTTGTCCTCACAACTCAAAGAATAACCTTTATGTTCCCTCAAAACACAAAAAATAGAAATAAAAAATAAAATGGAAAAACCAGCTATCTGGCAATCACATTTCTGGATATTTACCCAAACGATTTGAAATGAGGGTGTCCATATACAGTCCTTAGCCCAAATTCCCTCTTTCTTTGAAAACCTCAGCTTTGCCCTCCGGATTAGGGTTTCCTGCCTTCCATCTACACCAGCCCCTCTGAGATCATCCAGGGCATCTCCTTTGCCTCAAATCAACTGATGATGGGCTTAATCACAGCCATAAAACACTTGGCCAGCAAGCTCTAGGCTGGTATTTGAGTAACTGGGGGCTCTCACCAAAACTCACCCTCACAAACAGATCATTCCATTAGCATATTTGGGTTACTGCCAGCATCTCATTTGGATCTTCTTCCCTACCCTCTGTCTTCTCCTTGCTGCTCCTGCCCCATCCTCTCTTCTCCCCAAGCTCCTGTTCCTCCTCCTTAGTTTCCTGCCTTCTGTTGATCTGAGTTCCTCAATGACCTTTGAGCGAGTTACTAGTTCATGAGGCATAAATTTCTTTTCTAATTCCTCAGGCAATCATCCTTAAATTTGTAAGACCCGTATCTAACTTAGTATGTATCTAATAATTCTAAAGCTAGTAAATATCTGCATTTACTTAGACAAGACAAGGAAAACTGGATATTCTACTTCTATCTGAACTACTCCCCATTGCAAGAAAGCAATTCATGTTTCTCAAAGCCTTAGCTTCAAAATAAGTATGTGCCCTTTCAATCTGAAAACTCATGTCTTTCTAGAAAATTCTCCAACATCCTTGCATGCCATGCTCTGCCTCCACACCCACATGTAACACTGAAGTCTCTCTGTCTGTCTGTTTCGTCTCTCATTGATTCTTGCTTACCATGCATGTGTGCAGACCTCTAAGTTCCACCCTTAGATCCTTCCTCCAGTTTAGGATTTTTGCTTTGGTCTTCTTCGGCTCGTTCTGCTGAATCTTGTGATTATAACAGCAATCTGTTTCACTCACAGAGTGCACATTTATTTCCAAGTCTTCTTATTCTGTTTACACAGTGACTTCTAAGATTATAAGATCAGTAGATACCTTTCTCTTTTTGAACATTTTAAAAATCATACTTATTTTGAAGCCCTTAGGAAACCACTCTGTTTTCTTTAGTTTCTCAACTGTAAATTCTTTCATTTATCCTGTCTGTAGGTCTCTAGTACAGGGGTGGATTTCCTGATGTGCTTTCTGTATTTTTGCTGTTAGTTTATGCACCAGAGTTGTCCTCTGTGGTACCTGCATTGTGGCAGTCATCTCATTTAGCAGTAAAGCCATTGCTTCTAAGATCACCCTCCCTGTTTATCAGTTCTGGACCACTTAAAAGTTGCTGTGTAAAAAATTATTTTAGACATATAAAAATATAGAATAGTATAATGGATATGTGCGTAGCCATTAAATAGCTCAACAAGTAAAATATTCTAAATGCTTCCGAAGTCCCTATGTATTTCTTTGAATTTGTAATTACCTCCTTTCCTACCTCCAGAGGTACATGCTGCTGAATGTGGTGGTTTGGGGCCCCTATATCTACATATATTCCTCCAAATAATATGCAGTGTTGCTTTGTGTGCATATAAAATGATACTACCACTATGTCCGTACCATTTTCATTTTTCAATTAAAATTTTATTAGCTATATTAGTACGTAGATCTCTAGTTTGTTATTTTCAATTCCATATTTTATTCCATGGCGTGACTTTTATATGATTTCATTATGTATTCTCCCGCCTCTACATATTTAGGGGTCTCCTTATTGTTTCGCAGTTATCAAAATGCTGCCGTCAGCTTCCCTCTGCAGTCCATCTTCCACGCAGGTGCGAGAATCTTTCAGGAAAAAAAAAATCTAAGAAAAGACTTATGGGATAATGAAAGCCTGTGCTGGCAATAGATTTTTGTCCGGCTGCTCTCCCAACTTCCGAGTGATTCACCCCCAGCTCGCTGTCAGGATGGTTTCATGCTCCCTTCCTTAGTCGGCGTTTTCCTGTCCGCCACACACTGGTTTGGAGTCCTGTTACCTCGTCATCTTCATCTGTGCTCTGTCTAGTTCCACAGGAAGATGTACCGTCTTTTCAGGCTTTCATTTCTCCCATCTGAGCTTTTCCCTCTTGCTTCTTTTATTGTTCAAATTCCTCTTCTTCTTGACTTACGGGCGTATTAAAATTAGCAGGATGCTAATTAATCCCCAGCAGTATGTGCAGAAAATGTCTTCCTTGGCCTGAGAATTAGCTTTCACTTTTTTTTTAATTAGTGACTTTAGGGTTACAGAAGTTTTCACCTTCCTAAAAACAAAGCTCTTAATCTATTAGCTTAGGGAAAAGAAATCCTTCAACACTTTGAGTCCTGGAAGTATTTTTTAGCTTCATTTAATTTAAAAGAAACTTGACAATTTAAACTTAGTAGATAAGTCTACTTTGGGGAGTATTTTCAATATAGCACGAGACGTGTTTTCAATTTTATTTTTACTTTCGCATATGAATGGATTGCACCAGTAACTTCTGTTAAATTTTCTTTTTTCCCTAACTGCTCACCTCAACCTCTTCTTCCATGCTTGAAGTCTGCATCTCTGTACATGTTCATTTCTTGCTTTTTCTCCTTTTCTATTGATTCATCTGTCTTCTCTGACAATTCCACACCTTTTAATTTACTAGAGTTTTATAGGAGGATTTAAGAGTTGATAGGATAAGCTTTACTCAATGTGGTTCTTTTTCAGAGATGCCTCGGCCACTGTGACACAATGCCACACATTTAGGGCCAGCTTGTCTAGCTCTGCCAAATAATTTGTCAAATTTTATTAGACCTGCATCGAAATATTAGTGTAATTTTATAGAATTTGAATACGTTTGAGTCTTCTAAACTATCCCCTCCTTTTTTTTTTTTTTTTTTTTTTTTTTTTTTTTTTCCTTTTTGCAGCATTGGGGATTGAACCCAAGCTCTTTATACTGAGCTAAATTTATGCCTTTACATTCTTTTTTTTTTTTTTTTAAATTTTGAGACAAGTTCTCACTGAATTGCTAAGGTGTCCAAGCTGGGCTCAAACTTGGAAACTTCTTGCCTCTGCCTCCTAGTGTTAGAATTACACATGTGTCCCACCACACCCAACTGGATCTTCTAAATGCTTAATTCTCAAAGTTATTTTATGAACCAGAAGCCCTGGGAACATGTTAAAATGCTAACGCTCAAGGTTCACCTCAGGTTAACTGAATAGAAATCTGCATTTGAACAAGATCTCGGGTGTTTCAATACATATTTTTAAGTTTGGGGTGGTTTTGGGTAATCCATAAACATAGAGACCTTCTTAGGTCTTTGCAGATTTCTCTATAAAGGTCAGCTACCTATATTTTAGAGTTCCTGCTGGATATTTTTATCATTGTCAGGAACATATTTTCTAGTTGTACAGATGCAAACAGATGTAGTTGGTTTTACTTTTGTATGTTGAATGCCTGTGAAATTGGTTTTGCAAGCCTATCTTACAGTTCACTAATACTTCTATTGTGTCTAAAACACTATTACACTAACCTAGCAAGTAATAACAGTTATAAAACTTTCACTTCTAAGTTTCCTGTTGATTCCTTATAAATTCTGTGATGCATCCTCTGATGAAATGCTCCATTTTTTCCTCTCCTTTCTGGCATATACAATCATCTTGTGACTACTTGACAAACCATTTTTGTTGCCTGCTTTAGCTTTACCTGGGTTTTGGTCGTTTGGTTCTATCTCCAGACTGGGGTGGCAGTTTTCTATCATATGTTGGACCTTGCATGTGACAGTTCAAACAGGGTGAAGCCGCTGACTGACGCTAACTTCCTACCAAGCAGACTTGTGGGAGGTAGATCCATGCAGGCCAGTCTGGATTTCAGGGTCTCTGTTTTCAATTTGCTTTTACACAGCTCTGATTCCTAGAGTGCAGCCTTCTGGTGTCTTTAATAGAAGCCTGAGTGTTCACCAGGGCCTGTCGCTTTGGGTAGGCACTCTGCACCCATCTCTTTGTCTCCATCCGAAGCCTTTCCCAAGCTCTCTAGCCTGACAGTCACTGCTTTTGCTTGTTTTTGTTTTTGTTTTTGTTTTTGTTTTTTTTTTGGTGTCTTGTGTTGTGCACTTATTTATCCCGTGCTTGGGCAGCTTAGGAGTTCACAAACAGCTCTAAGGAAAACTAAGCTTGAATTTCAGCCTCACTTCTCTGCCGTTCCTGCCTCTAGGAGATCCCAGCTCTTCTCCCACCTAAGCAGCCTCCCATCACCCCAACTCTAACTTCTCACTTCTACAGTCTGCAGCTCTCTCCCAGAGAGGTCTCAGCGGCACTGATTTCCGTGGGCTCGACTTCTCTCTAACGTGCACTCTGGAGTCCTGCTCACTGTGATGGACCTCTGATGCCTTCCAGCAGCTCTGTTCTGGACTTTATTCAGGGCATACAGTTCCTCTTAGTGGCAAGAGTGGCATCACACCATTTTTTCCATCATAGATAAAAATGGAAGTCACATTATTTTATTTCTCTCTGTTTTCTAATTTTGCTGAGGAGGATTCTTGGCTTATTGCTTTTTTTCAATTTTTCTTAAGAGAAGCACTTAAAGTACACAGTTTTGGGTACATGCTAATTTACATATCAAGGTCCCATTCATATTTGGCTTTAAATGTTTCAGTTGTACACTATGTTTTATTCCATGATGTATGAGTTATTTAAAGATAGGAGTTTTGGTTGTCATTTTTGTATATTTTCTTTCTCACAATGATTCTTGCTATTTGTACATTATTCAGAGATGTAATTTGAACGCTAAAATTTCTTGGGAATGTATTGAGACTTTTGTGGCCTTGATTTATAAGACATGCTTCATGGTCAATTTTCTTAAATGATTTGTACATGCTTGAGAAGAATTTATATTCTCCAATTGTGTACAAGTTCTATTTCTATCCATTACATTTCATATTGTTCAGATATTTTATATCCTCACTAAATTCTGACCTGCAAAGACAACCTTATAGTTAGTTACATATTGAATCTATCAAGGGTTTAGGTCTTGATATAATTATGCAAATTTTTAATTTTTAGTGTTCAAATATAGAAT
Organism: Cavia porcellus; assembly: GCF_034190915.1. Lineage (NCBI taxonomy): Eukaryota > Metazoa > Chordata > Mammalia > Rodentia > Caviidae > Cavia > Cavia porcellus. The sequence continues at coordinate 2,253,933 of NW_026947521.1, read as the reverse complement.
TGTAGCTTTCTAGTGAAATTTTTAATTATTATTTAGATAATGTTTTTGTCTCTAATAATATTTTTGCTCTTAAAAGGTATTTCTTGTCAGTTTTTAATAACAGTATCCAACTTTTCTTAGTATTTTATATATATGTATATTTTTGTGCATATATAAAAATGTAGCATATTTATTTACAATTGTTCATTCTTATTTTTCTGATTTTTAATCTCTTAGTGTCCTTAGATTTTAGATGGACATAATTCTTATTTTTTTCTGCTAATATGACCATTTAATTTTGACCATTTATACATTTCACTTTGTTATACTACCATATCATATAGCTTTTATTCACCTGCTTTACATTTTTTTGTCATTTTTTCTTTTTTTTTGCTTTTGTATTAAATAGTTTTGAGTTTTTTTGTAGGATTCTTTTCTCTCCTAATTTTCCATCTCCTGGCTAGAAGACTATGTTCTTTATTCTTCTGGTGAGTGCCTTAAAATTGTAGCACTGTAGGATCTTAGTTAGGATTTCAGGGAAGAGGGGTCCTCAGCTGAACTTAAAGTCGGGCCTGTGTGCCAAGCAATGTGCACTTGGCCTCCACCAACCCGTGACAGACCAAGCTCGGGATCCCAGTTCCTTCTTGGGCAATTAAGTTGTCATGTATAGTCCCAGATGATTCGTACCACTCTGCCACCATGTCATTGCTCACACTGCCCATCAGAGGCTCTCGGGACAGTGACCCACCAGCTGTGCAGTGCCAGCACCTGAGTCCCAACCCTTTCCACCAGGCATCCCACTCCCCTCCCACGGCACCCTGCAGCTCTCTTCAGTTCCCCATTCCTAGCAGCTGGACATTTCTGTTTCTAGCTTTCATCTTCAGTTACACATTGTTTTTTTGTTTTGTTTTTTTAATTTTTAGCATCCATTCATAATTTTTTTTTGGTTTGGAATGGGAAGTTGATGTCAAAGCTTAGACAATGCACCCATATGAATTTGTGCTGTAAAGTCAAAAATTTCATGAAATTTACAAAATTTGCTAAACCAGCCTAGAAGAACAGTCTTATATCCAAATCCCCTCAGCATTCAAGACTGCTTTTGCTGCAGTACATGGGAGATAATAAGATGCCAGAGGTAAATAGAGATAGAGAACTTTATTATGTGTTTGGAAGGTCATTTCTTATTCTAGTTCTGTCACTAATTTTGTGACTTTGATGAAGTCATTGAATCTCCCTGGGCTAAATATCTTTTCCTTTGTTTACTGCCACTAGTCCTGTCTTTTTTCTTCCTACCTCTTATTTCAAAGAGTCTCCTTGACTATTAAGTGGAAGATTAAAAGATCAAATTACATTAGAGAAAGGTCTTACATTTCTAAAAGTAAAGTGTAAGTACCGCAAAAAAGTATCTTTAAACATGTAATTATTACTCTTGTTGTTACTGTTACTTTTGTTGTCATTGTTAATGACTGGTTATCTATAGGATCAAAGGGAAGTGTCAAAACTACTAGTTAGTAGGTAAAAACTACATTTTAGCTTTCCAGCAGCTACAAGCATAGTGCTCTAAAGAGAACAGAGCCCTAAAAATTATGAACAGATCAATATACAGCAAAGAATCCATAGCACAATGTATAGAGGAGCTTTATATTTGTTGGAAAGTTAATGTATTTAGCTTTAGACCCCTTCCATAATTTGAGGTATTTGTCAGAAAATATTGTCAGGGTATTGCTCCCTAGAGTAGAATTCAAGCAAATTCAAACATATTTTCAGTTATTGGTAGACACTTAAGCTTTTAATATTGGGCAAAAATCTCTTACTCAGAATGAACAATTGCCCCTGATAGACGATCTTAAATAAAACATTAACTAATTGCTACTTTTCTCTGACGTTTGTTATGAATGCTTTTTTTTTAACTGTAACATATGCATTTTAATTCATTTGCCCTTGAAACCACAAAACAGGAAAGGTAAACATGGTGACTGTTCCCAGCCCCGGGAGCTAGTGAGGTAAACTTTGAATTTCACCTGTTTGGATGATATAAATTGAATTCTCCACATGAGTCCTTTGAACAAGTTCTTTATGATAGAAACCAAAGCAGGAAAGTTGATTGCAGTAGCTCTCCTGGGCAGAGTCTATTGGAACAGGCTATTGCCCAGTATTGTCAAAAATGCACTTGTGGAGACACAGTGTGGTTTTGGGGTCCCAGCAGGATATCATAGGCACAAGCTCTGCCAGCAGGAAAAGGGAGCAATTTTAAAAACTCCCCATTATATTTATGAATTTAGCCAAAATGTGGGAAGCCATCAGGCAAGCTGAGGCCCTCGCCATACCCAATTTGGGTTCACTGCTGTCTGTAAGTGAACCCTTTGTGGGAATGCCAGAACCTCCATTGCCTGGGGAGTGGAGGAAGGTTGTCACCACCTGCTCCAGTCCAGTAAACCCAACCAGCGCTCTTTGCAGTCAGAACCTTGCCTCTTCTTCTAGTCATTCCCTTCCTTGGTGAAAATGCCATCTATTTCATCCCAATCTCCTGCCCAAAGATACGCAATGGCTCCTCCCCATCATTTCACAGCTGAACTCCTCAGCCTTCCAGCTTGTGGGTCTGGTTTCAGTTCACTCTCTCACATTAGCACCTCTGCTCTGTCAGCCCAGCTTGGGGAGATCTTCAGTGTATTGTAGTCGTTCATTCTGTTGTAGCTGGCACCTCCCTAGTAAAGGAGGCTTCTCCCTCACCTCTAGTTATCGGTATCTTATTTTATGACTGGAGGCAAGACCTATTCTACTTGAACAGTTTCCCCTATTTTGACCAAACTTCCCATTTTTTAAGGAAGTTCTCTTGGAGCCATTCAGGGTGAAGGACACTCTTCTAGCTCCCCAGGTGAGAAAAAGTAGTCTGTAAGTACAGAATGAGGGACAAAGTCATGGAAACTTTTCAGTAGTTTAAAAAAAAAAGTCAAAACTCAACATCTCTTTATAGTAAGGAAAACTCTTGAAAGTTTTATGTAAAAGGAATTAAGTTCAACACAATAAAGACTTGTGTGACAAGCCCACATCGAGCATCATGATGAACTGGTAAAACTTGAGAACTTCTCTTCTAAGATCTAGAGCAAAACAAGGCTGCCCACTTTCACCACTGGGTGAGCTTGGGACGAGAGCGGTAAGTCAAACAAGCCAAGCACAGAAAGGCAAATAGCATATAATCTCACTCATATATAGGATCCCCCCCCCCCGCAATTGACTTTAATAAAGAATAGAATAGCAGTTACCAGAGACCAGGAAGGTTGGGAGAGAGCAGACGAGGAGCTGTTGGTTAGAAGATTCATAGTTACAGTTGGATAGAAGGAATATAAGAAAAATGTCTAGACTAGGTAAACATATAGAGGCAGGAAGTGGATAGGTGATTGGCTGGGGCTGGGACGCTGTGGTTAAAAGAGAATGATAACAGTGAGACGTAGAAATGATAGTTCTGAGGCTTCTTTTTCAGGTGATGAAAGTTCTAAAATTGATTGTGGTAATGGCTGCATAACTCTGTGAACAAACTGAACTTGGGCTTTCCACCTTAGATGAATGAACTGAATGATGTATGAATTAGACCTTGAAAACGATGTAGGTAGACCTGGAAGCTTCTCTTCACAGTATATTTTTGCCTTCAATCCAAATGCAGTATGTGATGATTTGTAAGAAAAAGGAGACTTCTTGTGGACACTGGGGTCCATAAACAATTTGGCCCTATAAGAGGGCAGAGTAAGGAACGTCGTCGTTCTAAGTAAGGTAAGAAATGGTCCCGACATGCTGGGGGATGCTCCAGTGACTTTGTACATATTTATTGCTGAGTCTTGCAGCTGTGTTGAATGATAAAAGACATAAAGGTGATCAAAAAATTATGTTAAAAAAGTGAAATGCCTAGGTGGTAGGTGGCACTCACATTCTGAATTCTACAGTTTTCCAAATGTTCAAATCCCTCCTTCTCCATCCCATCCCAGTGAGTTCTCACCTTGCTCTCTGTGGTTATAAATCTTGTCTATCTGAGATCAAACAGATGAAAGACAAGTCTCTGCATCAGTACCTCCCAAACTTGACAAACACATCAGCCTCTCCACTGGGGGGGGGAATAATTTCATTTCCCTGATATTCATAAAGTATTTTACAATGATACTGAAACATACCAATGTGAAACAGTGCAAAATCTTTTATGGTTTCGTTTTGCAGAAAAAGTTATAAGTTGAATAAGGCAACACTTCAAAACCAAAATCAAGTTCATGGCATGTCACATGTGTTGTCACTGTGCTGAGATCAAGTCACCAATAAAGGGTGGGTGTGGGTCCAGGAGTTCTTGTAGCGATGGTTCTAGGTCTGGCCATCTGTCACCTATTAGTTGCATAACCATGGGCAGAAAACCTGCTGAGCCTCAGTCTCCGTGTTTGGGAAACAGATAAGTGGATGCATAAAACTTATTCTGAGACTTGAATATGTCTAGACTGTATTTAAGTATAAGATAATCTTGAGGGATTAAATTAAATATGTACATAAAACACCCTAGAGAGTGGCACATGTGACACAGTCAAAAGCTAACATCTATTATGACTATCATTAGTGAAGTTATTATAATTCTAGCTTTATAACTTAGAAACCTGAGTTTGAGACACCTAACTAATTGTTAAAATTCTCTGGCCATAGCCTACTTTATGGAAAGGAACTGGTGGGAATTTGGGCATCTTTCTAGCTATAGACTGACTCTACTTGAATAGCACTGTGCTCCAAACACTAGGGAGCATAGTGCTGATGTCACAGGGGTATTTAATTTACTGATTTAGTCCCACAGAGACTGGCTCTTCTCTGCACACTAGGGGACAACCTGAGAGCAGTACTAGGCTTTTCCCAAGAAAAATAGGTGACTTTTCTTACAGTACTGAACACAAATTCTCACACAGGGGATCATGCACCGTACACTGTGCACTTGGACTTCAGCATCTCAGTCTATTAAAGTACTCGATAACTCAATCATGGTTACCAACATTATCACTGCATTTTATAGATTAAAAAAAAGACATGGATTTGTAAGGTTCACTAGTTTACTCAGGGTCACAGAGTCGATGATGCTAGAATTTGTTTATTTTTTTAAATTTTATTTTATTTTAAAGAGGATAAAACAAAAGAAAATGAAACAGAATAAAACCTATCAAAATAAACTAGCAGAAGTGATACAAGACTTCAAAACCTTATGAAATCAGCCATAGTTATCACAGTGCCTTTTGTTGTCTTCCAAATAGCAGCAGATACCTTTGGACATAGTAAAAATCAAACAGAAAAGAATGGAATAGAAACAATTAAAACAAAACAATGAATGCAATAAAGGACTTCAAAAATAAAGTAATAGTAAATCCAAAATGGTTGCTATAATATGCCTTGCTAACTTTTAAATAGCTGCTCCTGCCATCAGATTTAACATAATCAAACAAAACAAAAGAGAATAAAACCAACCCAACAAAACAATGGAAATGATACAGTTTCCAGGTGGGGGTCACCTCCTGGTGAGGCCTGGTTCTCTACCACTGCAGTCCATGAATGGCTCGGACTCATGGAGAGAGGCCTGGGTGTGGCTGTCCCCACTCCAGCCATGCTAGAATTTAAACTTATGCTTGTTTTCAGAAATGGTCTTACTATGCTTCATTACATGCTATTGGAAGTGAAAAGAGGCCAAAGAAGAACTGCTATCGTTATGCATTTTGATACCACCCATTTCCCATGACTGTGAAACTGTGGATTCTCCAGAGGTCATTCCCTGACTGACTGAGGCCAGGAGCATCAGCACTAGGGTTCTCTTCTGACAGCTGTGTGCTAAGGTGCAAAGTACAGAAGGCAGAGGATTATAGATGTAATGATAACAGGTACATAGATACCTGCTAAGCATGCAGATGAGATATCTGAAAAAAATCTGAATACTTCAGTGCCAGTCTAACACCACAAATAAAGAACTAACTATACACCTGGCCTCATATGATGCATGGTAAAAAATACTGCATAAAATTAAAATGTAAGATTGTCTAATGTCAATTTGAGACATACATATATTTCACATTCAGAGTTGAGTCCCATCCCAAAGATATCACTATATGTATATGTATTCAAATAGTCACAAATCCCAAAAGTCTAAATCCCAAATACTTTTGGCCCTGAGCAGTTAGATAAGGGATATTGAACCTTTAGACAGATTGATTTTCCAGTGCCGGCTCATCTCAGAGACTGTCATTTCAGAAAATTTGACCATCATGATTACCAGCCACTTTGCCAAAACAGCATGCTCTTATGATGAGTGAAAGGATATAGATTTTATGTCAGTAATTTTGAACTGGAAACTTTTTCTTTTTCCTGAACAGTTCAGGCATATATATATGTATGTACACACACACACCCACACACATATATATACATATTTACGAGATCATATATGTATGTACACACACACACATATATATATACATATTTACGAGATCATATATGTATGTACACACACACACACATATATATATACATATTTACGAGATCATATATATGGGGCAAAACTACATTTGATGCGCAATTGATCAAGAAATTAGTCCAATAGTCTACTTTTCTCAGTAAGTATAGACCAAGCCAAGATGTCCTCAAACATCCTTTTCCACTCTGAATGCCAGCCAAGCTCCGGGCAGAAGGTAACAGATTTCTGGAATGAAACCTTTCGGCACCAGCAGCCCATCACATGGGAAGGAAGGAGAGCGCTCTTTACTACAACAAAAACCACAGAGGAGTTAGAACAGGAGGCAAGATAATTACTTACCTGGAGGATGGCCAGGGAAGCAGCCCGGGCCTCTCGTGAAAAACGCCATGGGAAATGTAATGACCACATGTGGTAAGGAGGACCTCAGTCTCCTACCAGCTCTGATAAGCAAGGTCAAGGCAGGACACTGATCCCAGAGACAGAAGGGATTGGCATGCATTATTTATCTACTTGCAACCAGGTAGACGCTGCATGATGCAAGGACCCAGCAGGGCCCCATCTTACAACTTCAGGGTTTTCTCTGAGGACCTGAATATCCCGAGTCTTGGTCTTTTCTGTTTTCTTACATGAAAGCCTCTTCAGTCCAGGGCTCTTGAGAGACCCGCAGGGCTTGGGGCAATGGCTTCTCCACCACAGTGCTTTGCCCCAGAACCTCATGTAGTCCCTTCCCCCAGGCTTCTCTCCCATCTCCTAGCATTGCCCTGTTGCTCACCCTTGAGGACTCAGCCTCAGTGTCTCGCTGGCTCCTCTAATCCCTGCTGTCCCTCTGGGGTGCAAGATACTCCTCTAACGTCTCTGCCTTACCTTTCACTTCACTGAGCTCTAAAATATTCCTTTCAATGGTCTGAAAGTTTCTCACAGCCAGGAGCTCTTCAGTATTTTATTGAAGGTGGAACCCCAGTTCTTTTACAACACGTGAATTCTGGAATGCAAATTATTCTCATCCCCGGTTCATAAATAAGGACACAGGGTCAGCACGATGTGGAAGTCTCATTAGTCCGTAAGCAGTCTGTGGATTTCTGACACTCTACTGTTTTGTCCCCCCACCCCACAACAACTGATGCAGACGAACACAGTGACCAACACAGGGCCCATTGTTCCCTGTGCACCATTGCCAAGTCCCCACTAAGAGACCGTGTAGGTTTCCCACCTGGATACTCCAGTGACCTCTCCTGAGGTCACCAGCAGAAGATTCCAGGACCTGTCACTTGCTCCATCTCTCTGACCAAGGGTGTTCACTAGGCTCCAGGTAACATTGCTCAGCCTGTGCACAGAACAGGAAATGCCAAGGCATGTGTGCCTAAGGGTGACCTATCACCTCACAGGATCCCACAGGAGCAGAGTCCCTGGTGCCCACAGTGGTCGTCTGTTTATTGCTGGTACTCACTGTGGTGAGGGAACTTTAAATCTTTTCGCCCTCATGGTGCTTCCTGGGATCAGGTCCCACCGAATTACTTGTCCTGAAACCTTGACCTTGGGGTCTATTTTTGGGAAAACCTGAGCTTTCCTCTTGAGTGCGTCTCCAAGTTCTGTTTTACAAGTGCTGTGGATGTGGTCCTCCATCGCCATGGCCCCATCTCCACCCTCCTTCACACTTCACACCCACACTGACCGTGCAACCTTCACCTTTAAAAATCGACTTAATAAACATGCACTGCATTTAGTAAATATTCACTATACTATTCTCTTAGAAACATAATGGATCTTTTTAGCTATGTTAATATTTCTTGTAGAACCATCATTATTTTTTGTTACTCGTATTCATACTCTGATTCCAACATGGCTTAGCCTTCGACTAATTTGTCCTAATATTTTCTTTCCTTGAAGTCTTGTTATTTTTAAGTACATGATTTTTCAGAATGAAAGCTTTTAGGAAATGCATATACTGTGTTTAAGCATAACTGCCTGTATAGAGCAAGGTGCCTCCCACATATAATTCAATCACTGAGTATTTGGCGAGTGAATGAATGAAGAAAGGAAGGAAGGAGTATTCTAGTGGCTCCACTGAGACATTAAAGAAGCCATAATTGTCTGTGTGACAGCTTTCTATTTTGCAACCAGGACACCAATCCATATGTCCACCAAAATTTTCAGCGATGTTTTCATTACCATAGTTACCTTGCTTATTGGATTTAATTGTGTATCCTTAAGGTATGGGGGAACTATTAAAGGCCTGCGGAGAATGTCCAAACAAAAACTGCAGCCTAGAAGTCTAAGGTGTGCAGTGTATCACCTGCACTTCCTGTTTGTTCCTAAAGACCTGCGCACCCTGCACATCTGACGATAGAAATTTTGTTATCTACATGTAGATTGTTCTTGCTCCTGTTGTTTCTAGATTCTAAAGAGATTACTCACTGATAATGTGTTATTATAAACTATGCAATAATTTATACAGTTTCCCTAAAAATATTACAGCTATTAAGATTGAAATAATCGGGGCTGGGGATTTAGCTCAGTGGCATAAGCACCTGCCTTGCAAGCAGGAGGTTGCGAGTTCGATCCTTGGTACCGATAAAAAAAAATAATTATAATTTAAAAAAAAAGTTTTAAAAAAGATTGAAATAGTCCACCTAATGCCAAGTAGTAGTCAGTTAATATGTATAAAGGTGATTAAACATCTTTTACTTTGAAGGCACTGTGGTAGGAATTATGGGAAGATGCACGGAAGTAAAAATCAACTACAATTCTAGGTTCTTCAGGGTTGGCCTTTACCCTCTGGTTCCCAGAAATACTCCAGCCTCCATACAGATGGGATTTGCATGCTGTGGTAACGATACTATTCAGTGTTCTCCATCTAGTGGGATTTCTCATCTCCTGGGGAAGATACATATGGGATGAACAACAAGTTGATACAGCGTACTAGTGGCACAGACCACACCCACCCAACTTATATTTCCGATGTGTCTTAAGAAATTACTGGGGGATAAGAGGGAAGCTGAATTTAGGGGATATGGGACATTCGGGAAATCTCTCTCTCTAAACTGAACTAATGTGTGACATTTCAGTGTTGTTTTAAGATTCCACAGTGGGGGTGAGGTAGGGGAGTACCACAGTCAGAATTAATAAGAACAGAGAATTGGGAAGAGGAGAAGGGGCTGAACACTTCTGTGGGGGGTGTGGAGAAGTCTTTGGGGGAGAGCGAGGAAGAAGCAGAGGGGTTGAAATTAAGACAAGTTTAGGCCAACGATGAGACCAAGCTTTATAAACACACACAAAAATGTGACATCGAGGCCATTGGCAAGAGAATACTGCCCAACTCAGAAAACCAAACCTGAGCACAGAACAAAACCTGCTTCCTAAAACATTTAGATAGCTGAAACATGTTGTTTAACCTGAACTTTCCAAAATGTTTCTAAAACATTTTTAAATATTTCAGCCACCACTTAATTAAAGAGAATGGACAAAAAGCACAGGCTTTGGGGGATCAGACATTCATGAGTTGGAATCCCACCTTTAAAATTTACAAGTCACCCCAACACCCAGTCGTTAGTCTCCTCATTTGTGAAATGCAGAATTGCCACATAAAACACCATAGACTTCTGCACGTGGTGGGTGGAGCCAAAGTACACAAAACTCCTCCTGTAGTGTTGCAACCACACTGTACGTCTTCCTATTGGGACCATTCCACAGAGTACGACTCCTCCTAAGCAAGAGTGATGCAGGGCCCCTGGCTACCTATGAAGGAGGGAATATCTGTGCAAAACTGTAAGATATGTGAGATGGTATTAGGGTCATGTGTAATAAAGGATTGAACAAAGGGCTGGATATCTGCACATTTCTCTCTATATAAACAAATAATATGTACATCTAAGGTTTATAAAATAATATTATAGGATATATAGATATAGTGAAAAGTTATAGATACAGTGAAAAGTTACTGTAGCAAAGCACATTAATATGCTCCTAGTTCTTTTCCACCAACACCAGGGCTTCTCAACCATCTTTGTCCACAGGAACCCCAGGGAGATCTTGCTAAAGTACAGACTCTAAGTCCCTGGGCTTGGATGGGGCCTGAGGTTCTGCATTTCCAGGCAGCACCCCGGTGGTACTGGTGTTACCAGCTTACAAATCACACTGTGAGTCAACTTTGAAAAACCCAGCTCCAGAATCTCCCTCCAGAAAGCCTTTCCGACCCTCGCATTGTCTCAGTTTTTGATAAAATGCTAAGCAATTACAGGAGCATGCAAGTCTCTTATCACTAGGTCTGCTGTATAAAATCCAGGATTACCAGTTAAGTATGAATTTCAAGAGGGAGTGTAGCAGGGTGATAAAGCACCTGCATAGAACAGGCAGAGCCCTGGTTTCTGATTCCAGCACTACTACAAAGTAAGGATGAATTTCAGATCATAAAACCAAGTACACCTCGGATATGAGCCTCACAGGAGGCATGCTCATACTAAAAATTACTTGTCATTTACCTGAAACGCAGTTTACCTGGGCGTCCTGTCCTTGTATTTGCAAATCCTGCAACCCTACCCACCCACAGTGGAGATTGGATGACTCTTATTGAAGAGAATCAAATTTCAAGATATGGCAACCTTAGAGGCTCTCAGAGTAAAGTTACCAGTCCCTCCCCAAATGTATGTTTGAATGTTTCTGTGCTAAATACTAGAAAAGCTTTGAGTGTATCCCTAGGTCCTTTCCCATCTGGGCAACCAACTCTGAAGACCCTGTCTCCATGAGGCAGCTGGTCCCCAAGTCCAGTCCTGCACAGCCTAGATGCACAGGAAGGGGGATTCCCGAAGGAAGAGCCCTGCTTGTCTCTGTGACAGTGTCCACCGTTCAGCCAAAGAGGACTGTGAAGAGTCTGTTGCAGTGTGGCAGCCCTGATGCAGTAGATACAGCAATTGCTGCCTACAAACCCACAGTAAATCATGGAAGGCCAGTTGCAAGCAGCAATTTCATTTTAATTCATTATTCAACATTTACACAAGCTTCGGCTTCATTTGGTATATGTAATAGCTAGCCAGCCAAGTTTCTTTTATGAAAACCGAGAATCCAAACAGAGTGTAATTACTCTAGGAGGGAAGAACCAGCCTCGGTCAAACAAGACCACTCTAAATATTGACACTGTATAGTTTCCACTTGGGTTAACCATTTGGACGCCCCTCGTGTGCAAGAGTAATGCTGTCTTTGGGACAAAAAGTGGGTCCCAAAGAGGAAAGTGTTAGATGCAGGATTATAATGGGGCAGGGGGAGCACTGAAAGTGGATAGCAAGAAAGCCGGAATGAAGTGAAAAGAAGAGAATAAATCACACTACCAGCTTCCATAATCACAGCCGCCAATGGCTGGTACCTTCTAGTGGCCAGCCCTGTGCTAGGCGCTGTGTGTGTGCTAGCTTATTCATTGCCCACAGGAAAGTCTCGGGGAAGTTGTGTGATGCCCCTCTTACCCATCATCCCTGGGGTCTGAACATGCCCCTGTTAAAGTAGGACAGATCAGGTTGCGGGAAATCAGCTTCCAAACCCCCCTTGCACTGGTAGCTCCATCATTCCTCCTCCCTAAGTGAACCTCTATCAACATTTACTTCATGTTCTCTTTTCCCTTGTAGCAGTTTACCTTGAGCATCATTTCGCATCAGGAGTTTCCATCCAGAGCCCAGGATGGATCCCAGAATGCCCGCTTCCTGGACCTTTCGGATCCTAGAGACAGTGACTGTGGGTGGAGGCAGCTACCTATATTTACAATCGTCAGTTCTGAGTTTCTGCGTTAAGGAATCAGACCTCAAGGGAACACCATGGCAGGAAGAGGATCCCAAAATATTCCAGGAAAGAATCTGGAAATCACATGCCCTGATCCTCTCATTATAAAAGAGAGGATGTAGGTTCACAAACATAGAAATCATCCTCACTCATGTCCCCTAACTAGTTAGTCCTAAGTCTCTCTGTGCTGAGTCTCCTCACCGCGCCACCCTGCTCACCGGCTTCTCTCCAGAAGGCAGTGATCACCAAATAGCCACACCAGTGCGAGTCTGGAAACACAGTTCCTATTACTGAGACCTCACCCTGGGCAGGACTCTGAGACCACAGCTGCTGAGCACCCACTCCCAGGCAGACAGGAAGAGCCAAGTACCAAGCTCCGGTGCAGGACTACCCGCTCACTACTGAATAGAAAGTCCCCCTCGTCTCGCTGCTGAATTTTTGGGGATATCAGCAATGATGCTGCAACAGGTTATGATGAAGCCACACGCCTCCACTGCCAGGCATACAGGCTAATGGGAATGTACGACATCGATGAGGGAAAGGCGGATGTTTTTCCCTCTACTACCATACATTTTATTAGAAATCATACATGGATAAAATTTAAAATAAGGTAAAGATGACAAAATAAAATGTAAACATGTCCAAATGCCCAAATAGATAATTACTCTCACCATTTCATCCAACTACCTAGGTGTTTTTCTATCCATGTACATGCAGTGTATGTTTCTCTGCACTTAAATATGTTTCTTTATAAAAAGAATACAGTATTATGCTTTCTACGTGATCAATATTGAATGCCACTATTTAATACCTCCTTGGGTCAATAAATTCACTTCAAAGCCAGACCTGGTGGTGCACAAATATAATTCCAGCATTCTGGGAGGCTGAGGCAGGAGGATCAGAAGTGAGCCTGGGCAACAGAGTGACTTAGCAAGAGCCTGTCTCCAAAAGAAAGTATAGCTCCATACAAAGGCCCTGGATTCAATCCCCAGTACCATAAATGAATGGGTGAATGAATGAATGCACTTTAATAACCTACTTGATAGATGTGGAGAGTTTTATCATCAGATAGTCAATTAATTTAGCAAACAGTACTCCAGTGCCTGCTTTGCCCAGTACTGTGCGAGGCTGCAGGGATAGAGGTGCCTATTGGGAGTGAGCTCCCCGGTGATAGTGGACTTAACATCACCACATAATGCCCCATTTTCTTCCTACCATCAGCTGAAATGATGACGGAACCCGTAGCCTGTGCAGCAGACCTGATAACTAGTCCCCATGATGTGATGGGAGCCCAAGGACAGTCACAAAGACGAGGAGACTAATAGACTTGCTCTTGGGAGAAGATGAGCCCTTCTCTTAACTCCTACTCCTGATTGTGTTCTTACTGTGCAGCGTGGCCGTGCTGAGCACACACGTTCTTGCAGGGTGACTCAGTCACAAGTACTGCTATCTGATAAATGAAGCTGTTTTTAAAATATGTATTTTTAAAACAATTCACTCTCCAGCAACTTAATGTTAGTACGCCGAGAACACTGTTTACCGTGTTATTCTTTATGCTAATCTATTCACTCTACTGCATTACAATATCCTATACTGTGCTATACTGTAATTACTACCATGCAAATAGCTTATCACATAATTATTATTCTTTTGTCCTGGCAATGCTTTCTCCTTCACCAGACTTGGCAGGGAGGGGGTGTTGTCCTCCCTTTGGGGTATGGAGAAAGCGAAGTTTAGTGCTGTTGGAGCTGGGGCTGGGGTATGGACTCTGCCTTGCTTATTACTTTAGCAACCAAGTGTCAGAAACAAAGCAATCAAATTCAAATAAAAGCACAGCAGTTGTGCTAAAGTGTGGAATGGATGGCAGCAGAGCTACCTCAGTCCGTGGAGCCACGAAAGAGCAAAGAGCTTTAGACCCTAGGGCTTTGGGTTCCAGGCAGCACCACCTATGAGAGCCAAGCTTTTGAGACTCAGTTTCTCACCTCTAAGAAGAGGTTTACAGAGAGCTTCTAAGCCCTAAAAGTAATATATACCAATAATATGTCACCTTACATGGGACTTGCAGGTAAGCATGTTCAATAAGAAGGTACTGTTGTTAACAGCATCGTGACCATGATTAATCTGCTTACATCCTGTGGGAGAACACATTCCCTCCCCAGTCCTTTATTAGAATATTCAGACTCTAGAGATACTGGTCCTGCTCATCTGCCGTGGGACTCTGTTTACATCCTGAATTACTCAAATGAAATGCAGAAACAGATTCACTGCATCCTAAAGTGCTCATTACTTTAATTCAGACAGCACAGAGTTCCCCTCAAAATAAATGACTCTGTCCATCTGTTTATTTCCCTCTGCTAAGCTGATTTCATGCTTTTCTGGGGCTGGTAAGAAACACTTCGAAGACAGCTGATGGAGAACTCATAGCCAGGCTGCAGCGCAATCCCAGAGTTCCCTGGGGCTCCGGGCCAGAAAGGAGAGGGCCACAGCCCTGGTGGCCCAGGAACTCAGGTTGGGGTGCCGAGGGACTCAGGCACTGCCACCTGAGACCCACTTGAGGGGAAACTTGTTTGGATTCCATTTTTACACTTACCTTATTCATATTTTTGTTCAATGTGTTCCAGTTTTGTATGACTGAATATAAATTTATTTTTTATCTTTCACATCACTACCATCAGAAAACATAATTTAAATTTAAATTTCGATTATACATAATGAATAATATACACGTATAATGCATGCATATTATGTATAATGATTCTGGGTAGATTATAAAAAATAAACTTTACAGATATATAACAATTTATAAAATAAATGTTTTAGTACTTTCTTACTCTTCCAAACATGGAAAGACCTTTGAAAGTTCATCTACATATATCCAGGAATGAAACTATCTTCAATAGATTTCTTATTTTCTATAAAATGCATAAATTTTCACATTTTTAAGTTCTGTCATTACTTGTCAACATACATTCAACTTAAGTGTGTCGGAAATGATTGTTCCAGTAGTTATAGATAAGTATGTGGGCTTCCATTTATATTCTTTCTCCAGACCTAGGAAATGTTGGGGGGTGGGTAGCTGCTAAGGTCCTTGGTAACCACAGATAATTTCATGTGTCTGATGGGGAACTGGCAGGCTATCCAAGAAACCCAAGATCCTCCTGAGTGATACTCTGCGCTCATGATTTTAGATAGAATTAAGCCTTCTATTTTCAATTAGAAAATCTCACATCAATTGCCCAAGGTTTCCAGGTTGCTAAGTTCTGAGCACTACAAGAATGAATCAGCAATATTCTGGCTACTTCCTCAAAAGTTATGTGATGTGCAGATTTCCCTATTCAAGTCAGGAATATAATTACCTAAAACCACACTGCTGCCACAAGACACTTATTCTTATCTGTATGCATACCCTCAGTATGTATCATTTTCATTATTTTAAAAAGTGCATTTTTAGTTCTAACCTAGTTAGAATTTTTGCTTAATATTATTGTATAAATAATTATTTCCGTGTTATTATAGAAGTAGCTTAAATCTCAAGGAGATATTTCATAAGACATTCTGCACAATAAAACAGACAATAAAAGCCTTAGCTTTGGAACTGCAGTCCTGTGAAATATAGATGCTATTTATCAAAGATCACCATGGAGCTCCACCTAGTATATGAAGAAATGTTCTTTCACGAATGGGGATGTGTAGAGGACACCTCTTCATTTCATGAGAAAGCTTAAACAGTGTACACATGCACAAGATTATCATAGAATCAGTTCTGCAAAAAACATTTGTGGAACAAATTATGATTCTCTTTAAAAAATACAAAATGTATAGTATTGGAAATGGTGCAAAGATGAAATACAGAGCATACTATATTATAAAAATAATGCTGACAACTTACAGTAGTAGGAGAAAAAAACTAAAAAACAGAGAAAACACATACACACCAAAAGCACTAAAAAAACTACATTCTACATATGAAAAAACATGCAGTATCACCAGGGGACTTGGGGCAATGTCATGGAGGAAGTCTGTAAGAGCTGAGCAACTCCCACGTTCACTAACTGTATTTTGATGCCTTCCTTCATGATGAGTAGCTGCTTTTTTCCTTTTAGGGTACAGCTTTCCTCGGAGAATGTATTTACATCATTTTCTACATGACACCACTCTTTTTTAATTTCTTCTGTGATCTTGTATACACCGCCTTAGCATTCCCTACTGAATTTTCCCCTCCACTATGCCACATTCTATCTTGCTTCGCGTATTGAAAACTCAGTTCTCATACATAGACCACAGATTTGGCAGCAATAATACTGATGATCAAACATCAACACTATCGCATAAGCATCTTTTATTCTACCCAGGCGCATATCAATTTCTCAGCCAGTCAGTAACATCTTCAGGCAAATGTGGCTTTAATTCATTAAAAGCTCCTGGAATTTCATCAGCTAGAAAGAATGCCAATGCAGATAAATGATGCATTTTTAAACTGAAGTTTCCGTTGTTTCCATTTGATGTTACCGATTCCTTCCCCAGAATTCAGCTTTCTACCCCCACCCCCAGCCCCCCACCGCCCCATGGAACTTCTGAGACTTTTCAGGACATTGGTTTTTAGGATTCTAACATTCTAAATTTTGAAATTTTAGGAATGTGACTTTTATGATTTTAGATTTAAAATATTTTGGTCTTCCATGATTTAAATATCTGAGATTTAACCATTCAGGATTATATCTTTCAGGATTGTGAGCAGCACTGATTTTATATGCATCTCCATACATTAGGGTACTATCTGCTCATTGAGATTTTCTCAAGAGTCTTTTTGGAATAAATGTTGGGTTTTATTTATTTTTTTAAAAAATCTATAGAGATAATCATATACATTTCTCCTTAAAGCTATTAATATGATGAATTACAGTGTGTGTGTGTGTATATATATATGTATATGTATATGTGTGTGTATATATATATATATATATATATATATATATATATATATGTTTTTTTGATACTAGGGATTGAACTGGTGACCTCGCACTTGTGGGGCAGGCACTTATGCCTCTGAGCTAAACCCAGCCTCAAATTACAGTATACTGATAGATGTTCTAATATTGAGCCATCTTTGCATTGCTGATAGATAACCCAATCAGTGATTTATGTGTAACTTTCCTAATGTGAAGTAGACTATTTTGCAGATATTTAAGATTTTTAAATTAATATTTACAAATGTTATCACCTGTAACTTTCTGTTATCTTTATCTTGTTTAGATGTTGTTATGGATTAAAAACTGGTGGTCAATATAATGCCAGCTGGATTACATCAGCATGGCGCTGAGCATAGATGTCCCACCTGAGGAAACTTACCAGCATTAATAGAGACGTGGAGAAGGAGAAGCTACTGCGTTGAGGCATTGAGGCATTGAGGTGTTGAGGCATTGTGGGTTCTCCTACGAGTTGCTTTTTGAGCTGTTGGTTCTCCTGGAGGAGCTCTGGTCCTCACATCGAGCATGGCTTCCTGGCTCCAGAGAGAAAGATGTGTGCCTCTTGGTCTCCAGGATGAACTCATCACGCTGGCTTCCTGGCATGTACCCGACTGTGCTTGTCATCGGAGGAGCTCGAGGCCTCTGTGTCGCTGAGGATGGCTGTGGTGCTTTTCAGGACAGCCCTGGTCTTTGTTGTGAGCATGACTTCTCGGCTCCAGCGTAGAACCCTCATCCCACTGATGTTATGCTCATTTCATAAAAACACTGGAAAATATTCTTCATTTTCTCTAATTTGAAATAATGTGTGGGGCTTTGGGAATATCCAGCCTCTTAAGAGAGAAGATAGAACTTCCTCTGAAAATAATCTGAGCCCGCTGCTTTTTGGGGGACATCTCTTTGATGTCTTTTTTATTTCTTCCTTACTTTTTTGGCTATTCATCTGTTTAAGCTTGGTATGACTGTGCAGTTCAGGGTTTTCAGCCACATTTGCTTAATATGTTCAATATTTCCTCTCATTTTTCACATTTGTTTGCATGGAGATGGTCGATTTGTGACCATTTTAAAGCATATTCCTTTTATCAGAGTTAGCCTGTCATTTATAGATGTCTGAATTCTCTCCTTTTTTAATTTACTAGATGATCTGGAAATTATTTATTGAATTTTTAAAAAACCAGAATTATTTGTTTTTCTTATTTGACCTACTGATTTTCTTTCTCTATCTCATTCATTATAGCTTTCATCAGTACGACTTCCTTTCTTATATTTTGGTTTATGTTGTTTTTATATCAAAAACTCTTACCATTGTGTACTTAATCTATTTACTTTCACTGTTTTAATTTTTATCAATATAGATGTTTAGGGTTGTGAAATTTCCTTTGACCACTGCTTTAACTATATCCTCTGTTCTTATATATAGTGTTTTAGTGCTGTTCTTTTTTAGGATTTAGGTTTTTGCCTGCTTGTATTTTACTTTTAACCAAATAGTAGTTTAATTTGTGATTAAAGAGAATTTGGGGAATAGTCTTTAATTTCTAATTGAATCATTGTAATCAGTGACTGCTGTTTGTAATATTTCTATCTTACAGAACTTACTTTTTGCTTTAGTATGATATTATTTTAGGTGAAATTTTTATATACACTTGAGAAGGAAGCATATTCTTTATTGTTAGAGTGTAACATTATACACACTTATCTCTAAAAGATTTATGCCACAGTTATGTAGTTTGACATTTTGTGTTATATGTGTATTTTATTCACTTAACCCATTTCATCCTGAATGGGCTGCTTTAAAGTTTTTAATCATTGGTATTTCTGATGATTCCTCCTCCAATACTTTTTGTTATAGCAAACCATGTTGAATCTTCACTGTAGAATATCGCTTTAACGTTGTAAATTGTCCTTCCTCATATAATACTTTTCACCTTGAAGAGTATTTCGGTATCAAGATTGCAACCTCTGATAGCTTACAATTTCTATTTACCTGATACGTCTTTTTATTTTTGTCAAACTGTTTGAGCCTCATAATTTTAAGTGTATCAATTTTTGAACAGGATCTCTTTGCCCTTACTCTATACGCAGGAATGAAAAACTTTTTTTACTATACAAGTCTATTCACATTTGTAACTGTAAATGGTTTGTCATATCATCTTATTTGTAACGATTGGGTATATTATGTTGTATTTACTGAGTTTATTTGAAGTACTTCAAAGGGATTATGTGTTATAGTATATTAAGACTTTTACACTGTCTTGCTTTTCTCCTTTCCTTGTAATTTAAATCATTAGACTCTGCTGTAAGCAATGCAAGTTATCTTATTCTTTCTTTCTCCTCCTTTCTGTCATTTTTCCTGCTTTCTGCTGCCCTAACAGAACATATGATGTCCGCATCCTCTGACCCCTCTTTGGCTCACTCTTCTCATCTTAGGCCTGCAGGTAAACACACAACACGTTCACCCTCATCCGTTTTTGCAAAGTGGGCTTCTTCACTCACTTTCTACCTGCAGCTTGGGGGGCACACATCATCTCAGGTGTCTTTCAGATTATCTCATGATAAAATGAAAGTAACTTACTATGGCTGATCGGATACAGAAGCAGCAAGTTAGAGAACGCGATGCCTAATGAGAGACAAGAGTTAACTAAAAACAAAAGACACACAGGAAAGTGAAAACATGAAAAATTTTAAATCACTTGCTCGTGGCGTCATAAGGCTATTATTATGAATATTTTATCATGTGCATCCAGCTACTAATTATATACATATGGTAGCCTGAATGAGCTACTGTGGAAGCTTTTCACTTAACAGCAAAAATATGTCTACATAGTCATATTTAATAACTGAAAATTCTTTGCAAGCATGTAGCATAAGTTATTTAACTCCACCTCCACTTTGGGTCATTTGTTTGCACATAAGTAATGCTATAATGAATTTCCCAAAGGATATTGCTTAGGACTTGCCTTAGTAATTTCCTTTGAGCTTAATACTTAAAAGTTGACTTTTTATTGAAAAAGTATATGTCTTTGAAAAGATTTAATAAAAATTATACGTACAGTAAGCCAACATGTTTCAAATTTGAAAAATGACTCTACACTATTGTTTTGAATGTCACTTAAGATGTTCAAATGTGAGTAGACCTTTGCACATGTGTACTACACTCCAAATTCAAAGAGTGAGTAATAATATATTTCTATTGAGATAATTTTTCAGTTTTTATTTTCTACTGGCACGTATTTGCGTGACACAATAATCACATTCTTTGTGGGGGTTGGCACATTTTAATTCTTTATTTTCTTCCCCTTCCTCAGCCTCCTCTTTCCTTTCCCATTGGAACAAAATCTGTTTTCCTGCTTCCTGTTATCTTTTATTTTGTTATTTTGTTCTTTGTTTGTATTTTAGGTTTCTTTATAAGAGAAACCACATGGTGTTTGAGTTTGTAGACCCAGATTTATTTCACTTAACATTATGGGATCAACATGTTTTTTAAAAATATTACTTAAACATTTTTGAAGAGCAAAAACATGCAAAAGCAATGGGACCAGAAATCTTAGTCCTCCCAGATTTCAAATTAGAAGCAGAAAAATGTACCCCTCACTTTACCCTAAGAGAAAGAGATCAAGCACCCCACCCCTGGGGACAAAAGGTTTTATTCGCCCCTTATGTAAGAGTTCTAGGGTGAAACTCCCCCATGAATGGAGGCTGAAATGAGTCTAGGGCCCTGCCTGAATCTATGGGTGGTACTGAGCTGGATGACTGGACAATTAAAGATACGGTGTTATGCCCAGGTGGAGTGGCGCGTGCCTGTACTTCCAGTACTCAGGGAGGCTGGGACAGGAAGACTGCAATTTTGAGTCCACCCTGGGAAACTTAGTGAGCCTATGTCAAAATTAAAGGTCAAAAGGCTCTAGGGGTAACTTAGTGCAAAGGTCCTAGGTTTGGGACTGGAAAAAACTATATAAACAGCTTCATAGAACAAGAGCTTGAGTACTCCTGCTTTAAGACCTGTGTTATGGCTCATATCTGGATATCCCTGTAAAAAGCCTGATGTAATCTAGATCTAGAGCTGGCTGGGTCTAGAGTTCACACTGGAATCAGGAGTATGTGATTACTAAGCTAGTCCACTGGTGTGGTTCTGGGAGTGGATAATGGGAAGGCTCCCCTTGGGTGAGAGTGCTACTTGCCCTAATAAAAGGGGCAGGAAGGGGGCTGTTTGTCACTCACCACTTGACTGCTTTGCTGCCTTCTGCCTGCCATGAATGGCTTCTCCTCTGCCACGCTACTGTGCATTGGAGCCAGCCAACAGTGGACTGAAATCTCCACAAACTGTGAGCTAAAGTAAATCTTTCCTCCTTTAACTTTGGGTGTCAGATGTTTTTGTCTCAGCAGTGAACTTGCTTCTGAACTGAGGATCCTGTCGTGAGGTGAAAGCAACCACACCATCTACCTTGACCAGGTTGGGTGCAGACAGCGATCATAACGAGTCTCCCATAAGAATGAGCTTGCAGGTCCTGCACCAGTGTTGAGGAAAGCAGAGGTAGGAAAAACACCTTCTCAACCAAAAGAGTCATCTCAAGGAAATCGATACAATAAAGGATTCTTGAAAAGATTTCAAAATAAACATATCTAAGATTAGAGATACAGGGAGTAGCCACAATCCTCTGAAAATAAATTACAGAGGATTGTTATGAGAATCACTTAGAGTTTCTGAAAATGAAAAATGTAACTCTGAAAGGGAAAAACTCACAAGGGAGAATAAACACCACACTGACTGACACAGTTGAAGAGAAAATTAATGAGTAGGATGAGAATGTTGAAGAATTCACCTGGATTGTGGAATAGATTCCAAGAAGGAAACTGGAAAAGAATTTAGGAGTCACAGATAACAGATTGAGATGTGTATGAGTATGTATTTCAAGAAATAAAGAACAGATGGGACAGTAGAAGTGCATTGTGGAAAGGATGTTTGCTGAGATCCTGAAAAATTAAAGACTTTAGCCATCGGATGGAAAAAAAACTTTGTATTTTACTCCAGATGCCTAAAAATAAATTCACCCCTGGACATATCAGAATGGATCCTGATTTTTGTAATATTAGAGAGTACTGACAGGCTTATTTTAGTACTTTGGTTAATACCGTATCATTGACTTTATTTCTCTTAAAGCAATTATACAATACTAAAAAAAATGGAAAAACTGCCTTGTGATAGCCCCAACATGATGTATTACATGACTTAAGAATGTTTCCATGTGAAACAATGAGGATTTCAGTTGATAGTTACATTTCTTCAGTTTGTGACCGTTAAGTACTATTTAACAGCTATTCTTCATGCATAAACACAATTCTAAGTTAAGTTTCTAAAGAAGCATCAGAATAGCTTGGGAAAGTACCAGTGTCTTACACTCAAGCATCAATGATAGTTGTACACTGTCAATGTTATATGACGTCTGTGTTGTTGGCAGCCTGTTGCTAACCCATCTATCCGGGGCTCCTCTGGAACCTGCGTGTGTGCCCTCAGTGTCAGTTGCCAAGGCCCCTGACGTACCTCCTGGCCAAGCCTGCTCCGTGCCCGAGATTCGGAAGCTTTGCGGCCGTGTCCACACCTAAGGAGCCCCTCTGAGCGGTGTCAGCTGAGGGGGAGAGGACCGCATGTCTCTGTGCCTGCCCTGGTGGCATCCTGGAGTCTGACTTCTCCTCTGCTACCGGGAGGGCCTGCGTGACATGACACAGGAGATGATGGCCAGCAAAGAAACTCAGGAAAGGGAGAGGCAAAAAGGACTCTGAAAGACACACTGTCAACCTCTCTCCTGCTTGTACAGTCTTGATGGTGACGCATCCCTAAGGAGGAGCCGCTGACACTACCTGGTGTGGAATTTAACCATCTCATGCCTTCCTTGTATTTGATCTCTGCCCTTCCCTCAGTCAATTCCCCTTTCCCTTCCTCTTAATTCCCCAGGATTATACCTCCCAATAAAATGTTCACAGCTAATCCTTTGCCTCAGGCTCTCTTTTCTAGGGAACCTCAGCTAAGACTATATTAATATCTGACAGATGACTTGAGCCATCGGCTCTGCTCTGCACCCAGTCAATTTCTCTCTTTGCCTTCATATTCACTGTATTAGAAAATTCAGGTTTGCAGTCACAGGTTGTCAGCAAGGGCGGCAAGGTTTTGGGGGCTCCGACAATCAGGTTTGGGTTGATGGTGGACATAGAAATTATGAAGAGAGTTTTCATAGAGGATCACTGCCACCCTTCAGTCAGATGCTAAGTTGGGGAGTGCACCAGCACGTCGCAGGCTGAAGCTGGAAGGCTGAATATGAAATACTTCAATTTAAGAGATAGCAGCAAATAGCTGCCAATTTCGCTCAACGCATTTGATGTTGGAAAGTATTTCTGCACAGCCTTATTTTTCTCATTTGTTGATAATTGTCAAAAATCAAGTTATGGAAAACGTCAGCTGGTGACTGTGTTATTTGTAACATACTTTGGTCTGTGTAGGACATCCTAACATCCTGACACTTAAAAACTTTTTGTAAAACGCTGAAATAATAAGTTAATCTGATTCAAAAGACTTAAACTATCACTAAGAAATTCCGCATGATCAAGCACCTAAAACTAAGGAAGCGTTCAGTAAAAGAATTAAGAAAGTCATCTTTATATTTCTTTTTATCAAACATTTTAATGTACTATATGAAAATATTTAAGCATACACAAAATTGAAAGGATTCTATTCATGTACTATCTAGACTCTCCAGTTAACATTTTATTTCTTTATCATATCTCTCCATTTATCTATATATTGACCTATAAATTCATAATTTTTAGACATTTCAAGGTATGTGTCAATAGAATTCAAAACTTTTTAGTTCTCTATTAAAAGTAAATTTTAATTACAATGAATGAGCAAATTTTAAGAGTGCTAGTCTATGTGTTTTGACAAATCTATACATCTCTGTCACTCAATGTCCTAAGAATATACAGAAAAATAAACTCAAAAGGACTTCAACCATTCATCTTCCCAAACAGACTCCATGCCTGTCTTCTAGAAGCAAGCACATTCTGCATTTTTCTTGAATTCACATTAGTTGTGTTATTCTAGAGCTTCCCATAAGTGAAACTGTAGAGTATAAGAAATGGTCGCCCTAGAAAATAGGATTTTGTATTAGAAAAACTAAAAGCATATTCTCTGCTATTGTTGGATGGAGTGTTCCATAGATAATTAATTTTTGACAAGTGGCAGCACAGCAATGCAGGAGAGAAGCAGTCTTTCGGCCAATGGTGAGAGAACAATTACAGGTCCATATGGAGAAGAAGGAAATGTCTACCTCTCCAACATATATGCAAAAGTTAATTCAAAGTGCCAGGTAATAAGCTTAATGTAAAATCACAAGCATTCCAACTTAGAAAATTCAAGATAACATTTCCTTACACACTTTTTTGGGGGGTGAGGCCCCGTTTTACTTAGCATGATGCCTTAAGCCATCTCCACCCCTGGCTGCATCCGTGGTCCACGCGCACGCCTGCTGCGCTGCTCTCCGCCGCCTCCGCACACACGGTTTACTCAGTCCTTCTGTTCAGGGGCTCCTAAGCCGTTTCCAGTCTGGGATTTGGTGAGGAAGGCTGCAGCCGACATTCTCGCGCCGGTCTTTTTGGGGCTATATCTTTCCTCTTTTCTTGAGTAAATACCCATGGCTCAGATCTCTAAGTCATAAGGTCAGTGTATATATACTTCGATTAAAACAAAACAAAACAGAACAGAACCTGCTGGCTTTCACCAAGACGGCTGATGAGCTTCGCAGACCGTCAGCAACGTAGGACGGTTTCTGTCATTTCAGTGCTCCAGGAGTTGTGGGCTTCCTCTCCTCTGACTCAAGACGTTCCCTTGGGTAGGTGGTGCTGCGCCCTCACAGCCTCACTTGATGATGCTGAGCACATCTTCATGGGCACCTGAGGCTTCTTAACATTTTCCTGTGTAAAATATGTGAGTGAAGATTATAATCACTCGTTTTATGTCGAATGAGTTCACTTTTTATTATTGGATTGTAGAAGTTCATTACAGATCCTGAAAAGTGCTTTTCTGCCAGATGTACTTTATAAATCTTTTCCTAGTCCATGGCCTGTCTATTCATTTTCTTAAGTGTCGATTGATGAATAGGAATTTTTGATTTGATGAATTTTAATACCTGCATATCAGGTTTTTTCATGGTTCTTGCAAACTGTGGCTCCTCTAAGAAAATTTTCTCTACTTCCAATTCACAATAATATAGCCATATTTTCTATTTTAAGTTTGAGGGTTTGTGCTTTCACATTGGGCTTATTGTGTTCCACGTTGAACTAACTTTTGTGTGTGTTTTAGGGAGAAAGAGGCTCCTTTCTTTTCCACGTGGATTTACGCTTGTTCCATCACCATTTGGGGAAACTTTGTACATTTTTCTGTAATTTACAGAAACATTTTTCCAAGTAGACTATTTCTAGTACCAATAGATTTAATTTGATGAAATCACATAGAATATGTTCTCCAACAGAAATGGAACAAAATTAGAAGTTATTTTTTTTTAAAAAAGATTCATGGTGGTGCACACCTGTAATCCCGGTACTCTGGGAAACTGAGGCAGGAAGATCACAGTTGGAGCCTAGCTTAGGCAATTTAGAAACTTGGAAAGACCCTGTCTCAAAATAAACAATGAAAATGGGCTGGAGATGCAGCTCAGTGTGACGGACCTGGAGTCAGTCCCCAGTACCACAACAACGAATGTGAAAGAGGAGGCGGGCAGGAGGCATCCAGAAAGCCAGGGAACGGGAGCTGGGAGGATTAGCAAGTGTGTGGAAACCAAACAGTGCAATTTCAGATAACCCACGGATCAGAGAAGAAGCCATCAGGAAAATGAGGAAACCTTTGAGATCCATGAAAACAAAAGCACAGCACCAAACTTATGTAGCTGTGCTCAGAGGGACATTTATAGATATAAAATATATGTTAATAAAAATCTTGAATTACTAACCTTCCAGCTTCAGGAAGTAGTCGATTAAGTAGCCCAAAAGCAAGAGGAAGTAATAAGATAGGATTAGGGATGAAGAAAACATACAAAGAAAAGCAACAGAGAAAATAAACCAAGTCAAAAGTTCATTTTTTTAAAAAAATTGACAAAATTGGTCAGTAGGTTCATGAAAAGACTTGATGTTCTTAACTGTCAGAGGTGTGTATATCAAAACCACAATACAGCACTGCTTCCCGCCCACTACAGTAATACTTTTAAGTGGAAAATAATAATTTTAACAATATCAGGATACTTAGAATCTTTATACATTGCTGTTGGGGATACATAATGTTCAACTACTGTGGCAAAGAGTTGGCAGCTCCTGAAGAAGTTTAATTTAAGGGGCTGGGGATTTAGCTCAGCGGCATAAGCGCCTGCCTTGCAAGCAGGCAGTCGTGAGTTCGATCCCTGGTACCGATAAAAACGAAAAAGACAAAAAAAAAAAAAAAAAAAAAAAAACCAAAAAACAAGAAGTTTAATTTAGAGTTATCATAAGACCCAGCATTTCCTCCTCTAGTGATACACCCAAAAGGACTGAAAACATATGTCGGCATGAACACAGGTACACAGTGCTCATGGAACCCTACCCATAGCACACACATCGTGTAAAATCACTCAGGTGCCCATCACTGGATGGATAAACTAACCAAATATCATATAGCCACAGAGAGGAATATTATTCAGTCATCAAGAAGGAGAGAAGAAATACTGATACATGAAAACATCAAATGCCAGCTTAAAAAAGCCAGACACAAGAGTCCACATATTGTACAAAAAGTGTACAATAGCAAAACCTTCAGAGATTAGAAACTAGGTTGGTGACTGCTAGAAGATGTGGATAAAGGGAATGAGGAAATCAATACTAACACCTGTTTACCTGAACATAAGACCTAACATCAAGATAATGAGCCTTGAAAATTAAAGATCAAAATTGTTGGCCCCAACCAGCTCATCCTCACCTTAACTACGGGACAAAGGCGCCACCCAGCAAGAGAAGGTGGTGACAGCTAAGATGAAGGTGGGTTGATTGTTCTGTGGCTAGGTCTTATTCTGGGGGAAGCACGGTAGTTGCAGGGTTTGTTTTGGAATCCTGGGGGTGGCCTAGGTTGGGCAGTGGTGGCATCACTCTGGCAGTATGCTAACGTGCTTTACATGTTAACGTGCTTTATTGTAGTGAACCTTAGCTAAAGAGTCTCACTGGCAGTGTTGTAAGTGTGGGACTCTTCCTACGCTGCCAGGTTGCTTCTTCATCTCCATACTCCTGCCAGTGCCACGCTGTTGTGATTACTGACAGTTTAGGGTTCGCTTTCAGTTCAGGCAGAGTTAGTCTGCCAATGTGATTCTTCTGCTTCAGTGTTGCTTTGGCTACTTTTGCTTTTGCTTTTTAAAACTTCAGTGCAGGCCTGTTTGTTCTTAGCAGGCTGCGCTTGCGTAGAATTGAAGTCGTGTATGCACCCCTGCCCGTGGCTGGCTCGTTTATTTCCCTCAGCGCTGGGGCTCACAGCGGCCCTCTGGGATATACCAGTCCATGACCACCAGCTCAGATCAGGCGTCTCAGTGTGCGTGTAGCAGGTGGCTGCTCCGTCCATGCTGATCACAAAGCACCTTGCCCAAAGTCCACACCTTCACCTGGTGTCAGCACCCAGACTCCTGTGCTTCACTCCGTGACCCACAGCAAGTGTCCCCAGCCCTTCCCCTTCGTCATGTGGGTATCAAGCCACGTCCCCAGTTTCCTCACAGGAAGCCTGGCCGTGGAGAGGGCTTGCTGTCCACACCGTGCGGGAAGCAGCAGCCTCGCTGGATAGAGGTTCCCTCAGTGGCTGCCCTCCCTCTACGGGTCACATTCCTACACTGGAGAGCATGTCCTAAACGTGTCAGGAGTGGCAGCCCTGCTGTTTTATAGGGCTTGACTTTGAAAAACTGCTCCCAAGCTTTTCACCCTTCCCTTGCCTTTAGCAACAATGTTGATCAATTTCATGCTGGAAAACATTTGTGTTTATAATGGGAAGTATAAATTTATTTAGCAGAGATGTCTCTCTGTGTGCAGAGGCTTCTTGTGTCTATTTGATGGTTTTATACCATGATTCGGCAGTTTTGTATCAGAACACTTAGAATTGAGAGTCCAAGACTGGTTAGCGCAACAAAATCTAGTTCCTGGATTCATGACAGTTCCTCCCACTCATTTTTTCCCTTTTTTTTTTTTTTCTGGCTGTGTGGGAAAGGCAGGGCATTTGTAAATACGTGTGCCCTGCACAAAGGGATTCATATTTTCTCTTTGTACTGCAACAACTCACTGCTCACGTTGGACACACTATTGTGAATCCTGCTATTTTATCACCTCTCATGTACTTCAGGCAGTGATTGCTGATTATTGACCCTTTCAGTTCATTAAGAGTAGAAGAGGGTAGTACCAAGAACAGATGCAACGCTCTCAAACAACAGTCATATACATTAGACATGAGAAGAACAATTTTAACCAGTAAACCAGGAAATGATTACCCGAAGACAGCTGACTCACAATGATGACACAAGTCTAGTGGTGCCTAACCGACATTTTAGAATAGATGTACTAAGGCTAGGATTATAGCTCAGCAGCACAGCACCTGTCTGGCAAGTGCAAGGTCCTGAGTTCAAAAAATATATCCATGTGTACGGTCATTAACACTTTAATTAGGTTCACAGAAACTCATAACTAAGCTCAGACTTCAACCATATGTTGATGGAATTGCTCTCAACTTTTCTCCTTCAAATTCATGAAAAAAATCTGACTTGGTTACCCATCCACATCTCCATCGAGATATGCAATTTTAAAAAATTAACTATGGCTACCCAGCAGGTTTATCACTAAAAACTTCACCAAGTTGTTGCCAGACTCTGCCAATGACCCATCCTACTGCTTGGGGAACGAGCTGGGTTCTCGAACACCTTACTGCTGGGCTTCCCTCCGTGCCAGATGATCTTCAAGAAAGTTGCTGTCAACTCCTGTTTCCCACCAGCTGTGAGTGAGGGGTTCTGCCTTTCCAGCTGACCCCCAGCTCTGGGTAAAGAAACTCTGTATATGATGTTTCAATTTTTAAGTCCACATTTAAAGCTAAAAGCTCGGGTTCTGTGGTCCAAATGGCGCTGGGGACCTCTTCTGTTGTCCTTGAAGTGCAGAGACAGAGACAGTTCCCCAGGCTCTCATCTCTTTTGCAACCTGGAGCTTGGGCTTGTTCCACGGGACAGCAAGTGGTCTGACTGCTCTCTTTATGACTTTTCTCTTTTATTCTCTTTGTTGTTTTTGCCTGAATTTTGTTCCTGTAAATTAAATACAACTGTCTTTTAAGTTGCTTTTGCCATTTTTCAATTTGGGATTCGTCTTTGTCTTATGCTGACAGACTGATTACCTTGTAATACAAAATATAAATTTTATTTCATGGATTTTGGATTTGATATATATTTTGTATTTGTTTGTTCTTGCTCATTAGGAAATACATTTTCTAATATGCTATCTCAGAACAGTGTGTCATGTATCTATATGTATATGTGTGTGTGTGATCTCTTTAGGGTCTTCTGAAGCACAGTATCCAACATGTAAAATCCTAAATTTATTCCACAATGTGTTCGTGGCTTTGATTAAAACTTAAACATTTAATTTTTATGGACTGCATCTTTGTATACATCCTGAGATAAAAATCTAGGTTTATTTTCCTCCATGAGGTTAAACAATTATCTCCTAGAGGCATATCTTTTAAATTTTTGTGATAGTTTTGTATTTTCTTGTCCTGGTTTTTATACAAGACCTTCAGCTATTATTAATCTGCAAGGAGAAAATCAAGACCAATTTTTCCTGTAACGCACTTGCGCCCAGGGCTTTTTCTCCCTCTTGGAGTAGAGTGGTGCTACTTCAGTGATTTGCTTATAAATAAGACAATAGAGAAAAGCAGAACAGTGAGCTTTTTAATCCTGTAGCAAAGCTGTTAATTATCCTTCAATATCAGTTCTTGCTTTCCTCCTTAGTAACAGAGCTCTCAATTCTTAGCTGGGTGCATGACCACTCAGAACAATTAGCCTTCCTGGAAGGTAGAAAATACCTAGATTTTGTGAAATATCCTTAAAGGGAAAGGGCATGGTCTTTCTTACTTCGTTGTTGCTCGCTAGATGTGGATACAATGGCTGGAGCTAAAGCAATCATATTGGATTGTATGGCATCAAGTTAAGAGACCAGACCAATGAAACGGTAGCATCCTTGGAGATGGCAACCCCACAACACAACTGACTTCTAACTGGCATAACGAATTGTTGTGGATTGGATTTCTGTTACTTAGAGTGGAGTTTGACCCTGAATTATTTAGAACCCAGGGACGGCTTATGATTCATTATTATATTCACAAGACTTGACACTGAACTTAGAACACAGCAGATAATAAATGTTTGTACAAGGCATATATTTCCATTTATAGGTAATGTGATATACAGCAAAATCTTGGATTGCAAGTAACTTGTTCTGCGAATGTTCCACAGGACAAGCAAAGGTTTCTAATACATTTTAACTTGATAACTGGGCAATGTCCTGCAGTGAAGTGGTGGCACTAAATGTCACATGACCACACCTGAGCCAATGGTCCGTGCCTCTCCCTCCTCCCTGCTCCTCCCCATTGTTATAGGGGAGATCTTTCCGCAGAGAAGGAGAGAAAGACAGAGGCATCCCTCACTTCAAATGAGATCAGTGAGTTGCGGACAATGTGGGAACTGATTTGTAAAGAAGTCTCATCTCAGCAAGGCTGTAGCAGTGCAGGCAGGTCCCTCAAGTAAGAGCAAATGTCATTGGATAGGTTCCTTGTTACAGCTGCAAGAAAAAGAAAAGACTTGACTGAGCCAATAAACAGCAGTGATTCCTTAGTGACAGGGAAAGGGGTGCTTACACAGTGACCTCCTCTCTCATCTGCTCACACCAGATAGGGAGGTTTTCAAAGGCAAACGCAGGTTAACTTGTTTATTTGTCTTTATATTTTATTTATTTATATTTGTACAGCATTTATAATTTTGTATTGGTTACAGTGTCGTAAACATTTTTATATGAACATTTTTGAGTTGTGGGGCGAATCATCTGAGTTTCCATTATTTCTTATGGGAAAATTCACTTTGATACCTAAATGCTTTGGGTCCCAATCATGTTTACAGAATGAATTATGCTTGCAAACCAAAGTGTTACTGTCCTGTCTTTTGGTTTTGGCCTTGTCTATGACTTTGAAGGCAAAACATGGCAACTTCTCAGTTGTGTTTTCTGTCACAATTGTCTTTCACAGGGAGCTCTGTAGAAATTCTTCTCTTTGAATTATATTTTTTAAGAATGGCAGCCAGAAGCATGGTGGTGCATGCATGCCTATAATCCCAGCACTCAGGAGGCTGAGGCAGGAGGATCACTATGAGTTTAGCGCTAGCCTGGGCTACATAGTGAATTTAAGGCCAGCCTAAATTACAGAGCAAGACCGTGCCTCAAAAAGAAAAGAAAGAAAGAAGAAAGGAAGAAAGGAAGAAAGAAAGAAAAAGAAAGAAAGAAAGAATGAATCACCCTGGGGTTGCCCACCTTGGTATGGCTGCCCTTCTCTCAGGAGCACATACGAAGGAGCACGGTGAACAGCCTAGAAAAGATCCCAGCACAGCTGTGACCCTGCCGCGACAGTTCTCTGCAAGGTTTGTGCTCCTGTTTAATTGCTGTTATATCCTTCTCCATTCCCCCAGGGCCCATCTTTATGGAGGAATAGGCAGTTGGCCGAGGATGTTGGAAGTGAACATTCCTTGCTAATTACTTAATTTTCATCTGGCACAAACGAAAGCCTCTTAAGTTTAGTGGGAGCCGTAAGTCAATTACCTCTCTTTGATACCAAGGAGCCTGCCACTTATAACCAAAAACGAACCCCGCTCTGCTCCTTTCCCTTATCCTCCACTGCAGCCAGGGGCCCGCTCTGCTCCTGTCCTTACAGTGCATGGAACAGGAGCCTCGAGCCTCTCTGCAGGCCATTGCAAGTCGGGGGCCCTGGTGTAGACGCAGTGTAGACAGAAAGCACCCACTTCATACACCTCCGCTTCTTACAGAAACCGAGCTCCCCTTTACGGCCTCTAGTTTGCGGCTTGAAGTGAGAACCCTAACGGGTCAGCCGGGAAGAGGGCCAGAAACCGAGGCTTGGAGAGCTGGTCACATGCCGGGGGAAGCAAGAGTGTCAATCCCGCTGTGCCCTGGTTCTGAGTTTAGACCCTGAACTGAGGCCCTGGACCTTTATTGATAAGGGTTTGTTTGTTTGCTTGTTTTGTGATACTGAGTCAGAGTCTCATAAAGTCACTGATTTGCCAGGCTGGACTTAAAACTATCACTGTCTGCCTTGGCCTCCTAGAATGCTGGAACTACAGATGTGTGTCACCATGCCCAGCTGGATGAGAAGTTTTTAACATCCTTCTTTCCCTGGCCAACTGCTATGCATTCACCTTTCAAACGCAAAGAGGCAGGAGGTGCTTTCTCCAGGAACCTGCACATGGTGCTTCAGACGGTGACCCCCTTGGGGGCTGCTGTAAAGAGAACATGATGTCTGCAGCCTGCACTGCTATCATAAGCACATTTCCCACAGATTTTCCGCTGTGGCTCTCGTGAGTCCTGTGCAGAAGGCCACCGTGATTGCAGTCCACGTGGAGGACCCTCGAGTAGGAGAACCGGAATGCACATTCAGGCCTTTCTGATCCCAACATCTGTGCCTTAACCATTAGAGTAGGATGCCGTACAGTGGCTTTATTAACTTGACCGCCCTCTCTGTGGACCCTGATGTCTTTAGTCATATATCAGGGACAGTTTCCTGTTAGTTTTGCTCTCTCAGCCTGCGGGTTAGGACCTGACACCTCACAAGCTCTGGCCCTTTTGCCCTGAAGCCTGCTTTCCCCCAGGTGCCCCTTGAACATGGTGCTAGCACATGAGATAACATATATTAATTTTGCACAGAATATTGAAAAAGAGAACCACTGTCATTTTCCTGTTGTAGAGACACACTCACAGCCTCACTGGACTTTCTCCAGGCCCTCCCAGGTACTTGGTGGAAAACATCTTGGCAAAGCAGTTCCCACAGAAGAGCCCATGGACACCTCTGGTGTCATCTAGCAAGAAGTGGCCATGCTGCCTTCGGGAGAGCTGTTGGACTTGTCCTTCCAGCCACCTTGAGTGAGGTGAGGCTGTAGGACTGGCTGTGGTCCATACAGTGTGAACACCAGTGACAAGCCTCGACCCCAGGGGCGACTGTAAGAGCCCACGTGAGATTTCCGCTGGCCCAGTGGCCAGCAGAGTATAAAAGGAGGCTGTGAGAAGCAGGAGCCCACGGCTGACCTGCAGCGAACGTTACCGTCAGCGAAGCGCTAGCGTGTCACTGAGAGTTCTCAGCATCCGGCGGAGGATGGCCGCTACGGCATCTGAAGTCGCTCGGGATGGAGACACTACTCCAAGCCCAGCCCGGGGATTCGTGGTGCAGTTCTCTCACATGGTGGAAGGGAAGGAATAGCATTGAACTGGGCCTTCACCCCAACACTTTAGACCCCACTGGGATCTTAATGACTGTCATCCAGCTTAAGAAAGTCTGACTCAGAGGATACTTCGGATCATCTATCCTCCCTCTCCACCGGGGGCAGAAGTGACTGAAATGAACCCAAGCTACTGCCGAAGGGCTTTAAGTTAAAGGAGCAGAAATAACCCAAAGGTCAAAGGGTGGTGTGGCATTCTGGAGCGTCCTTCCTGAGGCCACAGGGATGTCCACCCCTGGGTGAGGTGGTCGGGAGCCTCATTAGGGAGGAGGTGGACCTGTCTCATCCAGAGATGGCCTTCTGGCTTTATGATTTTATTATATCTTCAATCTTGGCTGGTTAGAAGATTCATTTATACATTTAACCAGATTTTCCCAGGGTGAAAACTGCCCCCCAAGGTAAATTAAACACTTTTAGGGATACGAGAAATCTGTGAGGCCACCAGGGTACCATTCGCCGCCTTGCAGCAGTGATTTACCAAATGGCACCCTCGTGGCTGAGAGCAGGCGTGCGCATGTGTGCGGAGGCCCCTGCACGGTAAGGGAGGCCTGCTCGCAGTTCTCCCGGCCTTGCAGGACAGCTGAGGTGGAGGATAGGCACAGCAGGGCCTCCCAGTGGCTCTTGTGTCCCCGTTGCATCTCACAGTAGGCGGCTGTGATGGGTGACTCCGGAGTTCAGCTAGCCAGGGGGGAAGGTATGAGCTTCTGCCCCACATTAGGGCCATCTCCTGTGGGCATTTTCCCTGGGGAGGCCTGCTGTGCTGGTGGCCACTTCTGGCCTGGGATCCTTCCGTCAAGGGCTCTTCCTGAGCCACAACCCTGGGAAATGTCCCCCGGCCCGTGACTTCTCTCTTACTTCATCTGTGTGAACATGTTTTATTTTTTCTTCTTTATACTCTTACATTCATGTGTTCGCTCATTCAAAGAACAGTAGCAACCACTGTCTCCAAGATTAAACTTTGGTTAATCCCATGTGTTCTTGGCTTGGATGGATCTGAGTTTAAATCAGGGATCCATCACTTAGGGTGCTTCTATGTCTACCCGTCACTTTCCCCTCTGTGGAGGAGGGACACTCACCACCCCTCTTTTTTGATGTATGTTACACTGCGGATTGATTCCAACAGTGCAGAAAAGGCTTAAGGTACTGAACAGGGAAGAAACATGAGCTGCTCTTGTCGCTTGCTATCTACTCTGTGTGCCAGGAGCTGAAGTGAGAGGCAGAGAGAAGCCCAGCATGGTGGTGCACACCTTTAATTCCAGCACTTGGGAGGCTGAGGCAGGAGGATTGCTGCAAGTTTGAGGCCAGCCTGGGCTACAAAGTGAGTTCAAGGCCAGCCTGAACTGCACAGTGAGATTTGTTTTAAATAAGTAAAATGGCCCTTCTTGTGAACCAATGCAAGCATGCAGGGCCCC
Source organism: Cavia porcellus (assembly GCF_034190915.1). Classification (NCBI taxonomy): domain Eukaryota; kingdom Metazoa; phylum Chordata; class Mammalia; order Rodentia; family Caviidae; genus Cavia; species Cavia porcellus. The sequence continues at coordinate 2,218,769 of NW_026947521.1, read as the reverse complement.
AAGGAGAAACAAGCCAATTTACTCTTCCCAAAAGTCAGCAGGAGCGTGCTGATCCTGGGAGGAGAAACAAGAAGCCAATTCACTGTGCTATTGAACCAACAGGTGTGCAGGCTGGGGGACAAGAACACCCCCCCCCATAAGCAACCTGCTGATTTGGAAGACAGGCTGAGTTGATGGCAACTGAGGTACCAAAACAATTTAATGCATATATTGCTTGATTGACTTTGCAGGCTAAAGCCGGTAGTCTGAGCATCTATTAAGAGAATAACCATAGGCAGTGCAGCAACTATGGGGGATTTCCTTCTGTCTTGTTTTTGAAATCCAATATTGTTCTCACTATTTCATTTTGTTCCATTTTATTGCTTTGTTTTATTCAATGTTTTGTTTTATGATGTCTGATGATATGGACAGCAATTTTGAAGATAACAAGAGGCATTATGGTAGCCATTGTTGATTTCCTGTTATCCTGTTTTGAAGTCTTGTATTACTTTCACTGTTTTGATTGGCTGTATTCTGCTTTATTTTGTTTGGTTTTATTCTCTTCAAAATATGCTTTCATTATTTCTTTTAATAGGTTGATTTCTTATTATTTTGTTCTGAAGTCCTGTACATCTTTCATTGTTCTGTTCTGATTAGGCTTATTCTGCTTTGTTTGGTTTGGTTTTATTCTCTTTAAAATAGAATTTTAAAAATAAATAAATACAAATAAACCAAAAAAGAGATTATAGATATAAAGATGGCATATATGGTTCTCACACTCCAGAAACCCACAAGTCCCTAGCAGGGAACTCTGTATGTCCCCACACAACTGGGGACTGATCTGTCCTCCATTCAGACCTCCTGTAAGGTAAACTCTGGGACCCAGCAAAATTGAAGGATTCCTAAATACCTCTGACCCTTATTCAGTTTGAAAACCACTCTTATATTAAAGAAATTACTAGTATGGTATACTACAGGGGTGAGTACTTTAATGTACATAAAATATTATTGCATGATTTTAACGCAGTCTTGTTTGGTGCAAGACTGGGTTTATGATTCAGTTCTGATCAAAAGACAAAAACGAATGTTTATTCAGCAGTCTCGAAGAATTATTTTTCTCTCTTACAAAAATGTCAGCACCAGGTGGCCCTTTTCTGCAGGACATGGTATCTAGAGCAGCTGCAGCCGTCTTGTCACCAAAGGGAAGGTAGCACAAGGCCCAACCCACATTCAGAGGACATAGAGAGCGAGAGGAAGAGGCCCCTATGGGTCTCATCGTGGTGTGATGTTAGCCAGCTCCAGGTCCAGCTTTCTTTAGGATCTTTTTGGTTATGACCAAGTTACCAAATTGTTTAGCCCATTTTGAGCTGGCTTTTCTTTCCCTTAAAGTGGAACCCAGCCTGGCGGAGTCTCCCATGGAGAAAGATCCACTGAGACTATCAGAAGGGGCCCTCTGAATTTAAGGCCTTAATTTAAAACCCTTACTTGGACCATAGCATGACTTGTGAGTGCATAGATTTTGACAGATAAGGGCTTTGATGAAGGTACTCAAACCAGTGCCCAGTTCTTGTGTGTGTCCTGTCACATTCTCACACCATGCCTCCACCTGCCGTGGCAGCAACTTCTTTTACAAAGACTAATCTAAGCTGAGCTCATCACATCCTTATCCCAGGCTCTGGCCAAATCTCTGGCACGCACTTGCCACACATAAATGGTAAATACGATTACCTTTACTTTCATAGGGCTCTGAAAAGAGCTACAGGTGGAGGAATGACCACATCATGGCACAGCTAAATGAGCAGGTGGTCGTGCAACACGGGATGGGGGGGCACACGCACTGCACTCCGTCCCTCTGGAGATCACGGACTTCTGTGCCTGTGTTGCTTCTGCCCAGACAAGCACACCATAAACACTTCCAAGGGCAGCAGGAGCAGCTCCAGAAAGCAGAGCTCTGGGGTCATAAACCCACCATCAAGGGCTGAGGAATGGCTCTAAGAAAAGCAAGGTCTCACTAGGATTCAAAGAGCTCCTGGTCTCACCAGGAGCAGAGCCAAACTTGAACCTTTTCAAAATTTCTATCTGCAGAACACAAGGCTTGAACTTGCATTTTCCTTTAAGACTCCGGGAAGGCCAAGGCCCCCTGCTTTGTGAGGATCCTGCTTAGGCAGGTAGAGTGGTGCATGCCTCTAATGCCAGTACTCTGGGAGGGTGAGACAGGAGAATAGCAAGCTTGAGTCTACCCTGGGCAAGTCAGCAATTTTTTAAAAAATTTAAAAGGGGCTGAGGAAGTAGCTCAATGTTAAAGCCCTAGTATGGATCCCCTGTACACCACACACACACACACACACACACACACACACACACACACACACCCCTCCTGCTGATCACAGTGGGGCAGGGCTCTTATATAGAAGGAAACTTCAGGGAGCAGCAGCTGCCTGCTGTGGGGAGGGAAATATGCCACTTTTCTGTCCACTACTTCTTCTCTTCTCCTTTGTCCTTGTCCCTGTCTGTCTTCCTGTCCTTCTTAACCATACATCCTTCCTAGTCCCACTGTTTTACACAGCTGGGGCCAGCATTAATGCTTTGGGAGGGACTTGTCTGGTCGACAAGGAATCTGGTGTCCAGGAAGGCATTGATTTATTCATGAGCTCTGCCCAGGCCCAGCAGGAGTGCAGTGGTCTCAGGCAGGGCCCATGTGGCTCTGGAACTGGAGGGAGGGTGGTTGTCACATCACCCTACCACTGAGAGTTGTAAGAGCTTGGTCTTCTCCGTGTCTTCTTCCTGATACGGAAGTGACAATAGGAGCCACCTCCCTGCACAGGCATGTGGGGCACACGTGGAACATGCGGAGGACAGGTCTGCACCCCAGAAAGATGGACGGGTAGGAGCTGTTCATATACAATCTTGGCGGGGTATGTGACAGCCCAGGACTCAGACAAAGGCTTCTCAGTTCTTTGCTCTTTCCACTAATCTACCCTCTTTTTCATTTCCTTCTTTCTTTCCCTTTGTCCGAGATTCAACTTTGGTTTTAGTTTTCATTTTATTACTGTTGGCAGTGGAGTGTATGTTGTAAACACGGACAACAGAATGAAACAGACCTAGATGGAGGGCTGCCTTCGCTGACTATTTACTCTAGAAGTGAACTCTACCTCACTTGGGGCTGAGCTTCTTTCTTTCTTTCTTTTTTAAAACTTTTATTTTGAAAAGAACAAAACCAAATGAGAAAGGACACAAAACAGGGTCATTCCAAACAAAAGGATGGACATAGCACATGATTAAAACCACAATACAAGGTGATCTACAATGGTTACCATGATGTCGCTTGTTATCTTCAAAAGAATGTCTATATCACCAGGCATAGTAAAATTAAACATAGCAGTACAGAACTGAACAATGTCAATAAAAACAAAACATTGGAGACATTATAGGACTTCCAAAGTAGATAATAGTCAAACCAGATCAGGTACCCTAGTGAATCTTATCGTCTTCAGAGTAGTTGCCTATACTCTCAGACTTGATACTATCAAACATAACAGATTGGGCTGACTTTCTGTGTAAACAGCGACCTTGTGAAGTAGTTCTCAGCCCTGAGGCGCTCACTTGAAGGTGTCAGTCAACAACCTTCCTGAGGTTCAAGGTGTGTAGACTCTGAGGCCAGGAGTCATGGTCTCGGGTGCCCAAGTGCAGCAGTCAGTGTGACCAGCTGCACCCCAGTCCAGCCCAGCATTAAGACCAAGGCTCATAACTGGCCTTGTGCACCCACCTGGTTTTCTGTGTGGCTGCCAACCAGTCTCAAAGACTGGCCGCCTGCATGTTCCGTTCGCTGGGGTGCTTCTGTGTCCCCTACTGTGGCCTGCATCTATGCCCAAAGATCCCTTTGCTTACATTGAGGCAATGATGATTTAGGAACAGTTCTGCCAGCAGTGGTGAGAACAGCCGGTGCCTCTGGGGCTGTCACCTTAGACCAATACAGTGGAACAGGGTACCTGGGGGACTCGGGGCCCAGGCCCACCTTCACTTGGATCTTGCAAATAACTTTGGGGAGGTCCCTGCTGGACTCACTCATTTCCTCCTGTCACTGAAAGACTGCCTGTAACGAGTTCACAGTGTTACTTACTTTCTAATGGCCTTTCTTAGCAGCCCAGTATTCCTCCCGTAACATCTTCCACGTGGAACATCCAAGTGTACCCAACTCCCTCCGACGCTGTCTTTTGTGGTGCCAAGTCTCTTTTAGGCCATGCAGCGGAATTGCCTAGGGCCCTTGGAAATCATCTAATCTATCCTGCAAAGGAAGGGAAATCCAGAGATGTTGAGCAACCTCTCCAAAGTCACACAGCTTTCTGGCAGCCATGCTAGGACTCCTGCCCGTGGCCTCTGCCACAGAAAGGTGGTTGATGAGTAACAATCCATCCAGGCCTCCTTTTTGGTCATGTCATGTGAACAAATGGCCGGCCAGACCCAGGGATTTATTTCCGTTATTATGACAGCATATCCCCGAGAAGAAAATATTTGTGGATCTTACTTTTGGATGTGAAATAGGTGTCACACTGAAATGCTATTGACTCTGCCGCGCTTCCCACTCTGATAAATGCGTCCAATATGTTCCCAGTGACTCACGTACGCGGCGGATGTATATTTTTTCTTCCTAGCAATATTTTTATTGCTCTACACAGAGCTCCCCCGACCCCAGATCCTACATATGCACTGATAATTAGCCACAGCATTATGGAATTTCATCCAAAAATTAATAATTTGGTTATTCAAAAATCTCAAGCATCCTGACAGCCAGCCATCAATTAAGGGGAGAAGTAATGTGCAAACTGATGATTTATCTTCTTTTTTCAACAAATGAGTGGATCTGTAAGCCAGATAACATATTGGGAACTCGTAGGTTGATCAGTACATCTAGAAGATGTCTCAAGAAGCAGGAAGGATTTTCTATAATGTAGACTGGTTCTTTCTTAAAATATTTTTCTCAATACAGAAAAAATTATAAAAGGGGATGTGATGTAACATATTTTTTATTCACATTGTGCTAAGAGATTTCACAAGAGACAAACAGAAAACTGTGAAATAAAATTAATGGTGGCATAAATGACATGAGAGTTTTAGGGCTAAAAATATGCAGAGACCCAGAGTGGCAGAAACTCTGTTGAAAAGCATAGTTTACAAAGGATGAGGATCCTGCTCTTATCAACCTCAGATATCTCTTTTCCAAACTATATGGCAAAAAACACCTTGTCCCTTAAAAGAGACCTTTATATGGTCCTCAGAAATCATTAGAAGGTCCTTTGAGTTTCTATGTATGTATATAACTTTCAATGCCAGATGGCACACACAAAAAAGACCTTTCTTAAGGTGCATTATACAAAACTATGGAAGTGAATGAGACACAAAATAATAAATTAAATGCATTTTCTGGGTAGATACCCAGGGTCTTCAGAGAGCAGGTCCTACCTTCAGAGGAGGCAGCAGAATTCTCTACTCCTAAACACTGCTTCTCCAGACATGGAGACCACTGACAATTAGCACCCACACAAGTGTTCTTGCATTACGGATAGATAAGTAACAAACTGAATCACCAGCAATTCATTAGAATTCAGCACTAAGAGAATCTCTGGTGATGCCTGTTTATGAATTTGACCTGCCACTGCTCACTGGAGGGAGCATCTGATACAGCAAGGTCCTTTAATTGTAAAGGGTCTTAAAAGACGATGAGTTCCAAAAATGCATGGGAAAAGGTCCTCCCCACAGTACTGGTCAAAGTTCTGTTTATTCAGTCTGTAGCAGTCGGTTAAACAACAGTGATTCTCAGGCTTGCCTGCTCATTAGAATCACCTGGGGAGCCTTTACTATGCCCAGCCTGGGCTGCTCTGAAAACAAATTACACAGAATTTCTGGGGGTGCAACCCAGGCATGAGCACCTTTTAAAGCTCCCCAGATGGCGACAGCATTAGCCAAGCTTGCAATTCTCTGATCTAGAGATGAGACACCAGGTGATCAAACTATTAGTTTCTAGTCTTTACTCCCCCAGAGTAGTTGCACCCACTCCCATCCTTGCTGGGGTCTTTTGGGGAGGAGAGAAAACACTTTCCCAGCCCTTGACTTCGGATTGTTTTGACTTGACTTATTTTGACCAATAAGATATTGGTAATGGGATGGGTGCATAAACCTGATCTCTGTGGATCGCCTTTCTCTCTTGGGCATCTGCTTTTGGGTCAGAGTTGAGCACTGCTCTATCGGTCACTGTCCTTAGGAGAATGGGGAGCAGCTAGAGCAGAACTAACCCCAACCAGCACCTGGAGCTGAGCTTCATAACTCTAGCTCACCCACAAATAAAACAGTGAAACAGAGGTGCTCATACCAATAAGCAGAGTGATTTCAGGTGGTTTGTTTGGCTGTATTGTTCATGCATTACCTGCCTAAAATGGAATTAAAATGTTAATGAGTGTCCAAGAACAGGTTAGGGAAATGAACACTTTTGGTGGCATTAGAGGATCACAAGTCAGAAGTTCCTCTACAGGAAAGTCTGACCCATAATATCTACCATGATGTGGCTTTTTGGAACAGTGCTGCTGTCTTTGTCACCCCTCTGATCTGTTAAGCAGAAAATATTTCCGCTGATTTCTTACTCAGCTTCACACAAGGCCTCTACCTAAATGTAGTGCCAGCATTCTGAATCATCAGCGCCCCAGGCTACTGTGATGGGGGCTCTTCTTTTTTAGAAATGTTTTTAATTTTTAATCCCAGTTTTTCAAAAAGAGAAACACCCATAAAAATCCTTCTCTATGTAACTACCACCCAAATGGTGAGACATGTAGACTTACTCTAAGTTCTTACATGGAGCTGGAATTCTGTGTCATACTGTAGTCATAAATCGTGAGGACGTGGCTATTACCATCTTAAAAAGAACCCTTTTAGAATCCACAGGGTCCATATATGTGCGCTCATGAGTTGGACGTCTTGAATCTGAGACAGTGTTTTCAAACTTGAGCACACATCAAAATTGCCAAGGTGGCTCATTGCAAGACCTCACTGGGAAAGTTTTCAAATCCTGGAGATCTGCACTACAACCAGCACCCCTGATCACGCTGATGCTGCTGGCCTGGGACCACACTGGGAGAATCACACGTCTGGGCTCATACAGTCTGCATGCATGAGATAGTTTCTCTCTGGGATGTTGCCTTAGAAAAGGGAAGTTTGCTATGTATTTCCTTAATGGAAGGTGTTTGTGTATAATACTAACAATAGGTCCACCTCAGGAATAAAATGGAGCAGCAATGTCAGCTATCTTTGCAAAACCTTCCCATGTCCCTATATCTGCTTCCCGGAGTCGAATCTTTAGTCTCGAGTGCAGAAAAAACAATGCATAAAATGCCTCCTTTCTGAGGAGGATGCTTTCCTGGTTTCTCTAACAGCAAACACTGGCTTCTTTTGAGGCCATTGACCTGAACTCATTCCAGGGCAGATACTGTCTGAGATCTTAAGGTGCCGCACTACTGGCCTTGTCTTAGGCCTTTATAGAGGATGTATGATCTACCTGCTTCATCTTAAAATCCCCTACAGTGTCTTTCATGTATTTTTAAAAACAAAATAAATATTTATAGAAGCTAAAATCTCTGAGTGAATTTCTGTAAAAGAGTAGCTCAGAAGTTCAAAAGAATAAAACACAAACAGCCTGCATTGTCAGGTGCAGTCACCATTAGCCTCATGGGGCTATTTAACATCAATTTAATGGCAATTAAATAAAATTAAAAATCCAGTTCCAGGCTACAGTGATCCAGACAGTATGGTGTCTGCAAAAGAACAAACAAATGGACCAATGAAACAGAATAGAAAATAGGTACATACGTATCTATTACCAGCTGATCTTTGGCAGAGGTACAAAGACAGTCCATCCATTGCCAGATGTACTTCTCCAAATCTCCAGTTCTCCTTACAGAAGCTGTCAAGGGGAGCAGCAGCTGCCCAGGAAGGCCCTTCCTGTCACATACCCAGAGGGAGAGACGCCCGTCCCAGGGCGGTTGATGTTTCATCTCTGAGTGATTTTAGGAAAGATATATAATGCCAGATAGTCTTGCTGTGAACATCTTACCTTCTTCCTATAGGCGTATGTCTTCCTCTGTTATCAGCATGCAGCTCTGGTGTCCTTACAAGGACCAGAAACACAATGAAGGTTTTCTAAAAATTTATTTTATTAGAGCATGTTTTTGATGCATAGTAATACATTTGTCTTGGGGAACTAGTATCTATCTATCTATCTATCTATCTATCATCTAGCTAGTATCTTGATCATTTTTTATCCCACTCTCTTTCTTCCTTCTACTGCTTTTCCCTGCCTCTGCTCCAAAATGTCTCTCCCTGTCATCTCTCCTTTAGTCTGCTCTTTAAATTATATTTTGGGTTTTACATATCAGAGAAACAATGCAACATTTTATCTCCTGTGTCTGATGTATCTCATTTAACATTATAGCCTCAAGACCCTTCCAGGATTTTGTTAAGCTTTGTCCCAGGATGCCTCTCGCTGAATCCTAACAATTACACACCTACTGTCTGCCAGAGACATTCCATTCTGACCCTGGAAATTACATCTATATAATGTAAATGATGTAGGAATTTAAAATTTTCTAGTGGGTAAATTTTGAAAGAGTTAAAAAGAGATAAAATTTCTGGTTGTAGTGGGGCAGGCCTGTAATCCCAGCACTCAGGAGGCTGAAGCAGGAGGATTTTCATGAGTTCAAGGCCAGCCTGGGCTACAGGCTGAGACCATGTCTCAGAAAAAAAAAAAAAAAAAAAGATAGATGAAGTTGATGTCTGGCTCTTATCAACCTCAGATACCTCTTTCCCAAACTATATGGCAGAAAACACCTTGCCCCTTGAAAGAGACCTTTATATGGTCCTCAGAAATCATTAGAAGGTCCTTTGAGTTTTTATGTATGTATATAACTTTCAATGCCAGATGGCACACATAAAAAAGACCTTTCTTAAGGTGCATTATACAAAACTATGGAAGTGAATGAGACACAAAATAACAAATTAAATGTATCTTCTGTGTAAGTGCTTCATTTGCCCTCATAGACTCAAGCCGTGGCTATTCAACATGCAACCAATATAAAATTAATGAAGCTGATGAATTAGGTGGCTTGAGGCAAGTCACCTGTCTGGATTTTGGGGTCCTCGTCTATGCAGTGAGCTGGGCACTACCTGCTTCCGCCTTCCTCTTTCCCTCTCTCTGTCTAGCAAACTTGACTCCCCTGTTCCCATGCAGGAGCACCTCAGCTTCTTGCTGCCTCCGCGCGGTTGACAAAAGGTTCTTCTGACCCTGGTTCTCCTGGGTGGGCGGTGGGCGGCCATCCTGAGTACAAACTCTGCAGTTGGAAGAAGCCCCTGCCATGCCCAAGAGCAGGGCAGCATTGTCTTCCGGTTAGTTTCTTCTCTTTCAGCATATGGCCCAGCTTCAGCTACTCTGTGGGTTGTTTTCGTCTTTTGTTTTGTTTTGCTTTAAATAAGGAACCTTGTTGTCCAGGCGCTCAGTTTTAATTTTCTGTCTTCTTTGTTCTTATGCGTGTTACAGAAAGCTCCCCGCTCCCAAGGAAATTCTGCTATGTATTTCCATCATTTTTCTTCTCTCTCCAAGAAACGCAAGAAAATAACTGTCAACTTTTTTGCATATATAAATTTTAACAGCCCATACATGTCAACTAATCTTTTATCCCAGAAAGGAAAAGCTTATTTCAAGTGATTGAAAGTTGCAGTGCTCAGGTTTTCATTCTTGCTGTATAATGGAATCACCGTGTGGACATACTTCATGATTAGTTCATCCTTTGCATTCCACAAATCCACTAACTCTAATGAGTGCCTACTGTGTGCAAGGGCACAATCCCTGTTTGTAGGATATATATTTTCCCCCAGGAAATGCTAATGCAGGTGCACCACAATGTCGATGAGACATATCAGTTCCTTAGGAGGGATGGATACAAAGCACTCAGTTCAAATACTGTATTTGATTTGGAGTGAATCATGGAAGGCGTCACAGAGGAGTCATCATATTGAAGGAACCCTGAAAGAAAGGTAGTTTTCAGTATACCGGGAAGACAGTGAGGGCACTAAGGTGGCAAGGGCATTCATGTGAAGAGACTGATGGAGGAGGAAGGGACGGGTGGAGTGAGGGGAGGAGGGGGAAGCAGTGGAGTGTGGCCTGCATTGTAGAGATCTTGTGCATTGTGGAGGTTATGTAAGATTATGTAAGGGTGGAAAGCGCTCTGGCAAACTGAACTGGCCTGAGAGTCATTACTTCCTGCCCGCCACCCAAGGGAGACAGCATTAATCAATCTCAGTGCACTTCTTTGCAACCAACCTCAGGAGTCTCCACCTCCCCCATGAGATCCACTTGCCATCCTTGGTATAGGAGGACAGTGATAAGTGAGGTAGAGCCTTGAATACCTTGTTGACTAGTTAGTGGTTAATTGGACGGGCAATGGGGAGCCATTAAAGTCTTGCAAGCAGGGGAGTGACATGGTGGGAAACAGCACTGTAGTTCAGGGTAATTAACTTGGCAGTGCTCTCTGGAATGGAGTAGAGAGGTTACGGGACAGAAGGCCAGTTGCTTGGAAGGTTACCTCCATGGTCTGGGTACACGGTAATGTCTGGAACCGAATGCATGCAGGAAGGAAGGACAGATGGCATAAAGTACAATTTATACAGCCTGGTAAGATGTAAGGAGAGGGAGAACCAGGCAGAGGGGAGAGAGTCGGTTAGTGTAGAGTGGGAGAATGGTGGGTAGGGAGAGTAGGAAGAATGGCAAACACAAAGAAACAACCCTGGATTTAGGCTTATTTCTTCTACAAAGCACAGCTCTTCTAAACCTTCGCCTGTCAGAAGAGTCAGTGGTACAAAGTAAAATAACCATTTGTAAGCACACACAGTCAAGGAGGAAAATGTAAGGAAGGCTCCCGTCTCTCCAAATATTTGGAAATTTGGAAAGTTTTAATTGGTAATCAGGAAAGGAGCATGAGGGGAGGAAAGAAATGTAAACCTAATCACTGTGCTTTTCAGATTCCAAACACTTAGGCAATCCAGGTAATTTACACTTCCGTAACAATGATTGACACTCAAGCAATGTATCTAACTCACTTTTATTTTTCCCTTGGGGAAAGCAGTCACATTCCCCATTGTTTTAAACTGGGAAAGCAGTAATCTTCTTAGTTAGGTGAAATGGTTGTTAGGGGGCTGGGCTGTCTCTCTGAGGGGTGTATGGTCTCTCTTAATTGCTTAAGGTCACAAGGGCCATTTTCCTGGAAAATCTATTGAGAGGGGCCAAATCCCACCTTAGTTAAAGAAGACTAAGACAACCAACTGAGCACCCAGGGGAACAGATTTAACCAAAAAATATGTTAACAGGTTTCCGGGGATACTTTTCCAGCTACTTGCATCCCAAATAGAATTATTGGTGAAACTTAATATAAAAGTATTTTCTAATATTCCAAAATAAACATGGGGCAGTCCATGACTTTTGAGATGCTCGCTCTCCCAGAGGAAGCTGTTTATTAAACCACACACTTTGAAGTCCTTGTTTACTTAGAAAAGTCAAGTGGATCAACGAGGGTCAACTGCATCAAGAACATTATTAACAGGCAAATGATGTGAAGGCTGGGTTGGAAATCTCAGCTTTGATATGCAGGGAAGCCCACACATCTGATTTGGGACAGCAGAGACAATCATGGCATTGTGTGTAGGCGCCAACAGACAGGCAAAAACCAGGGATCCTTGCAGAGACCGGATTAAGGTATCAGAACTGTTCACATCGCATTTGCATCACCCTGAAGAGTAGATCACAAGTTTGCTGAATAACGCACAGACCAGGGTGAGAAGACTGTGGATTTGCAGTCAGATCAAGATAAGTGATATTCATCTGAATCCTGTGGGAAATTTAGCACATGGAGATTCCCCTTACCTAACTGGGTCCTGCCCCCACCCTTTATTTTTAAAAGCATTTTTTCCAAAGCAGGAGGTTAGTGAAAACAGGTTTCACACTTGTCTCCCCCACCAGACTCCCTTAGACACTCATATTTATGCCACCTTCTGGTATGTAATAATATTCTTTATTGTCAAAATTTTCAAGTTTTCTGAAAGGAAGGTGGGGGTGTGTGTTAAAAATGGACTGATTTCTTCAGTGTCTTCGCAGGCAAAAGGAAATGATGGGTTGACAGGCCAGGCAGGGATCAGGCTACTACCCTTCGAATATCTTCCAGCTGCTGGGTCTCCTTCATACTGAAGTTCTGGGGTGAAGACATTAATGTAATCCTCAGGTTTTCTTGGGTTTCTTTAAGTTTGTATGGGAGTGTTTTGGTGAGAGCAGGGTGACAGTGGTGCCTACCAGGACACAACTCACAAGGAGCTGTTAATTATCTGAATTTATCATCGAGGTATTATTAATACCTCTCCAACATCTTATCTTGTATGGATGAGACCGTGCATTTAATTGCAAAAGTGCCAGTGGGAATCGTCAGTCAGCAGCCAATGTGTGGCTTATTTCATCTAGTTTAGATAGTCACCGACCAAAGAGGCCAAAGTTTTCTTCGGTAGCAAGTGCTCTGCCAAATAGTTTCTGGATCGTTCTCCGAGGAAACAGCAAACGAGCTCAGAACGACCTCTTTCATCCACGCCAGAAACTGGCTGTCCATGGCAATTCTAGGCTCCCACAGTCTGTCTCAGACCAGGCTGTCTAACCAAGATTGGAAACCTACTGGCCGTCCCATCCAGAGTAAAAAGTGCCACGTCCCCCATCCTGCTCAATTCTAGGGCTTCCAATTCCTCCTGTCTCCTGGCAGTCCTGGGTAGGGCAGGGCAGGCGGGGAGCTACCTACGATTCCTCCACGCGTGTTCCCGGGTTTGTCTCCTCCCAGGCTGGCTGCGGATGGGGCGAGTTCTGCTCCCGAGAGAGTCTCAAAAGTAGACACACCACCGTCCTCCGATTTTCATTTCTGTCCCTGGGCCGAGCCCAGGGGAGGACTAGGGCGCAGGAGGCGCTCCCCCCTTCTTCCCCCTCTTTTCCCCACCTCCCAAAATCGGCAGCCAGTCGGCGGCTGGCGGTCTGGGGTCTGGAGGGTGGGGAGTGTGGGTGTGGGGGCCGGCTGCACGGCTCTCGCTAGCGCTGCCTGTGGCCAGAGCCGCCGCCACCCGCACGGGGCGCACACCGCCGTCCCCCGGCGCGCCGCGCGCTCCCTCGCGCTCGCCCGCCGCCGCCCGCTCTCCTCCTGCCCTCGCCGGGCTCCTTCTCCCTTTTTTTTTTTTTTTTTTTTTTTTGGTACCATAGAGTCGCTCTGAAAACAGAAGATAGAGGGAGTCTCGGAGCTCGCCATCTCCAGCGATCTCTACATTGGGAAAAACATGGAGTCAGCTCCGGCAGCCCCCGATCCCGCCGCCAGCGAGCCGGGCAGCAGCGGCGCGGACGCGGCCGCGGGCTCCAGGGAGACCCCGCTGCACCCGGAATCCGGCCGCAAGAGCGAGCCGCCCGCGCCCGGGCGCAGACAGAGCTATTCCGGCGCCAGCCGAGGTAGGAGGCGGCGAGCGGGGCTGGGGAGGGGGCGGCGGGGCGGGGGGCGGCCGGGGGCGGCGCCCGGGGCGCGGGGTCCCGGGGCGCGCGCGAGCCTCCTGCGGCGGCGCCCCTGGTCCGCCGCTCCCGCCCCTCCCCCCGTCGCCCCCCAGAAATGTTGCAAACTTTTGCAGCCCGTGCTGGGCTCCTGGGAGGAGGGGGCGGGGAGGCGGCGGCGGGGTTGACAGCCGGCGGACGCGACCCCTGGCTTTGATTTTTTAAATTTTTTCATTTTTTTTTATTTTTGCAAAGACAGGAGAAGAGCCGCGCTGCCCACATTAAATTCGCTCCCCCAAAACACGGAGCTTTGGGCAGTGGGGGCCCGGGAAAGAAACTTTTAAAGCGGCAGTGTCCTTTTAAAAGGAAAACAAAAATCTCTTTCGTGTCCACCCTCCTCCTCCACCTTTCGCTTCTTGTCAGTTTCGGCCGCTGCTGCGGAGCCGGAGTGTGTGTGTGTTCCTAGAGCTTGGGGAGGGGGGCGCGGATGGCGGAGCGACGTGGGGAGCCGGGGTATGGAGAGGGAGCGCCGCTGGAGCCTGGGGGCGACCCGGGCACCTCCTCCGGAGCGTGGCGAAGGGTGTCGGGCTGGGGGAGAGGCCCGAGGCAGCGAGTGGGGTGCAGGCGCGCGAGGTGCTCGCCAAGTTGTGCGCTGCGCAAGTTTAGAGCCAGGGCTGCAAGCCTCGCGCCACGGCTGGCGGGGGGCGTGTGCGCCCGGGCGCCCCACGAGTCTGGGAGGCAGCAGCCACCCAAGCAGACGGTCACCAATAGAAAGCTCCTTGGGCACCCAAACTTAGTTCTGCCCGGGGAATGCTCCTCTCTCCCCCCTTGGAGGTTCCCGGCGAGTCTGGGAGAATCTGGGGATGGGTCAGGGCGAGTCGAATGATGGTTGGACAGTTGGAGTGATTTTCCCTCCCTGGGCGATTTGTACACTTCATTCTGGTGTGTGTGTGTGTATGTGTGTGTGTTGCAGGAGGGAGGGGATCCGTGGCTTCTGGCGTTTTCCTAGGTAAAGTAAGCTGTCGGGAGAGCTTACTCCCTTAAAGGTGTGGGAACCTGCTGTGGGTTTTGTTCCCCACGCCGGGGGTGGGGGATTATTTGAATGCGCCTGGAGTTTGCAAAGAAGAAGCGGAAGCTACCGCTTTAATTACTGTTGTAAATAATGTATAAATCACGCCGGGCACTCGGAAGGAGGACGCTGGCTCGCGGGAGCCGGAGAGCGGGCGCTCTTCACCCAGGCCGCACACCGGCCCGCGCGACCCTCCTCTGGGCACGGGCGTTCGGCGGCGGGCGGGGGGGAGGCTGGGGAGGCCGGGCCGGGAGCCGCTCCCCATCTCCCCGCGGGCATAGTTGGAGGTAGGAATATGGCTGATCCTGTGCTGGCTGTTTTACAGTACCCCCCCTCTCCCCACCTTGGCCACACCCCCAGTCCGGGCGCTTTCCCATTCACGGAATTCGAGTACAGTAAAAGCCATCAGGATGACACACGCGAAAAACATTTAATTAAAGGCGATTTCTGAAGAGTGACCACAGCGAACCGCGCTTGGCGTGGGAGGGGGGCAGCACGGGCCGGGACGCCACGCAGAGGGGAGAGGGCTGGGGGCCAGACCTGCCGCCGGCTGGGTGAGTTCGCGTGTGGAGAGCTTTGGACTGCAAAGAGTATATTTAGACCCTGAGACGGTGGATTTGGAATGCGAGAGGGTTATGTAACAGGGTTAATCAGAAACACTGGAGAAAATCCCCTTCATGTGTTTCTGTGGCTTTTTTGTTTTTATTAAAGAAAGGGCAGCGTAGTATATGGGAAGCCACACTGATTTCTGGTTTGTGCTGATACCCCTTCTTTCTTAGCCCCTCCCCTTCCGTGTGTTATTAGAGCCTTCAGGTGTCATTCTTGCCAGAAGGTGTTCTTGCGAGAGATAGGGGTGGCAGGCTGCAGAACCGACTGGCAAATCCTTAACTTGCTGTTCCTGCAAATTATATAACGCCGGGGCATTCAGTCCCACCAGCCCCATAAGCTCCGTGAGAAGGGGGGAGGGACAAATAGCCAGGCGCATCTCGCACAGCTGACCTCCTGACCCATTTCCCCTGGCCCCCTGGAGCACCATCCCCACTCATTCTTGGAGCAAACCCCTGTCCCTTGCTCTTAGGAGATTGAATGGGAGGGGGAGGTAGGGCCCAAACACTCAACTCACATCCTGCACGCAGGCACGGGTTATGTAACAGTCTGAATGGAAAAAGGAAGGTCAGAGATGGAAGCATCCTTTAGCTAACACAGCAGTAGAATAGCTTCCAGAAATTAGGTGTCTTTGCAGACTTCGACCTCAGATGTAGCGTCTGCTCTCAGGGGTACCAGTCTTTGTGTGTGTGTGTGTGTGTGTGTGTGTGTGTGTGTGTGGTGTGCGAGAGAGAGATCCAGCAAGGGAGAGAAGAGAGAATGTGTAAGTATGCCTGATAGTTGAGAGTGATTTGAAAATAGGAAATGTTTGGGTTTTCAGATGATGTAATGGAGTTGGCAGAATATGCAAGTCGGCTTCCAGAGTGTAAGCAGTAAGAAAATTGGAGCTGGCATCCAGTATTAATGTTGCATAAATTACAATATCGTAAAGAAATTAACCTACACACGAGGTGATTACGCCTCTTAAATACTTAAAACATAAAGGCTTATGACTGGGAAGGAAAAGCAAGCATCACCAACTTATAATTAGCATTTTCCACCTCAAAGAGGGTTGAATGGAGTTCTTGGCATTGGGCGAAAAGGAAAGTGTCGTGATTTGGAATACTCCTTTCAGAGGGTCCCAGGTTAGCCTCCCATTAGCCAGCATTTGAAATTCACCAAGATTGTGGTCTGAATTCTCATGACATTGAGGTGACCTCATAAGACATTGCCTAGATAGCTTTGAGGATATTGTTGGATTCCTCCTTCCCTCCTGAGAGTCCAGGTATGAAGGGACTGTATACCTTTAATGCCCAGAGCACCCGAAATCAGATGGGTGACTTGGTGATCTGAGAGATGGCTTTCCCCATGCCCACAGCTGCAGGGAACCGTAGCAGTGGTCAGGAAACCCTTTGGCTTGGTCTTATTAATGATGGTTGATGTCTTTTGGTCCCATCATTCTGGAACAATGAAAGGGGTGTGAGAGAAAGACAGGAAAAAGGAAGGAAATACATGAAGTAAAAATGAAGTGGAAAAAACCAAAAACCCACAACGAATCTTTAATTTAACAAGGTTTTCTGGGACTTGAGGGAGCCATGAGTGTTGTGACATAACTGTTGTTAAAAACCCTTTTCCAGGTCTTGTTTTGCTTTGCATGCCAGAAGCTCACGTACTTTACTGCTCTAAATTTACTGTCTCAGGGGTGGGCACCAGCCGGTGGGATAGCAGTGCTGGTGTGGAAGGGGGAAGGCTTTTAGGCAGGCCAACCTAAGGGGAAAAATCGAAACCTAGAGGTGGGATTAACTCTGAAAAGCTCAGCTGGGCTGGGAAGGGAGCCTGCACAAGCTCAGTTTAGATTGACTTAGAAGCAGTTAATGGGGCCTGCAGTATATTTCTAGCCCTGGGGACGTCTGGACCCTTACAACTCCTTGACTTTGAAAGTGTGCTCCCTCCTTTCTGCCCTTCGGTCTCCCCTGACTGCCTTTCTAGTAGGTTCTCTACCTGGCAGTGTAGTGCCCTTTCTAGAAATGAATTCTCAGATGCACGTTTCTAGTGTGGACATAGCTCTCTGTAGTTTGAAAATGCTACTGGCTGGGGGAAATCTTTTGCCAGAGAGATGAAATGATGATTTTTTTAAACCCAAGGACTTTAATTTTCTGGTAAATTGCTCATAAAAACATTTATAATTATACCCTTTAAAAATGTAATAGAATAAATTTAGAAAATGCATTACATGATAGATATGATAAACTTTTCTGTTGCTTTTCCTTCTTTCGTAAAAGGAATTGAATTATTAATCTAGAATTCAAGCCCTGAGTGACTAAAACATTTAGAGCAGACCTTTTTTTATGTTCGTCACCTGCTAGAATTTTCCAAAAGCAGTGTGAGGAGTCCTGGATTTTTAGACAGTGCCTCTGTCTCTGCAGCTGAAGCAGCTGGGAGCCCAGCTGAAGCCTGGTCACCTGAGACCTTGCTGCTTGTGTGTTTCGGGCTGCACGGGTGGGTGCAGTCCCCGCTGTGGCTCCCCAAGGCCAGTGGGCTGTCCATTGTCACTTCTGAGTCAAAGTGTGTTTTCATGACTCTGCCACTTCTGCATTTAGGAGCTTGAGGAGTGAAGTGGGATGACAGGCTGAACTGCGCCTTACTGAAAATCGTGTTCGGATGGGAGAGACTCTGAAAGCATAGGCCACATTTTATGGGGGATCCTGCGTTCCCCCCTCATCCTCTTGGTCCACTTGGCAAGTTGTGCTCTTTTTTGGTTTCTGTGTGGACTTCTGTGTCTGAGGAAACAGAATCTATCACTCTACTCTAGGGGTCTAGTGAAAAAGTTGTATTGTGGCTTGCCTTGTGTAGAGCAATACACACACACATGCATATGGGAGATAAATATATATAAAATATATGGAAGATATGAAATGTTTATATATATATGGAATACATACAGAGATATGGAATATGAATATATATGTATATATATATCTTGCAATATGATGTCCCCTACTGGTTGCCCTCTGTTTTTCCATGAGATGTTGTGCAGGGACTTTGAAGCTTTTATCAGCTCCCTGGAGGAGACCCCTGGACTATTCCTCCCAGATTAGCAAAAAATTCTTCCCAGATTAGCAGTAAATTCTTCCAAAGCAAGGAAGGTTCCTAATCATTACAGTGATCAGAAACCTAGAATGGAAGACACCCTTCTGCATAGGAGGATTGTCTTCCTGACTCAGAATTTGTGTCTTCTCTCTTTTCCCTTCCTCTCTTTCATCTTTTCCATGGTTTTTTGAAAATCTAATTAATGAAGGTGTTGGTTTGGAACCGAATTGTTCAAATTTTTTTTAACTCATCCTTTTAGGCTGTTTGTTAAAAAATAAAACTATCATTTTTGAATTAATGCTTCAAAAGAAAAAGCCATCTCCTGATCATCAACACTTAAGTGTTGATTAACATGCTGTAAACCATGATTTTTCTTCAAGAATACCAGTGCGTTACTGATGAATTGATTTTTCTGATTAGTGTAGATTAACTCAAAATATTTTTTGATCTTTTCCTTATTAAATATGCTTTTTAAATGTGCTGATCCCCTTTTCTACCCTCAGAAGTGCACTGAGAATATAATCGATCTTTCCTTAGGGTTTGAGCGTCTTACAGGGCTCTAGTGTCGCTGCCTTGAGGAATTCCGATTGTAAGTTACAGACCATGAATGGAGAAAGTGTCAGAGGCCAGACTAAATCTGTCTTGATCTCAGTTTGGAAACTGTATTCTCTTTTCTTTTATGCTAAATCCGTAGCAGAAGCATGTTTTCTTCCTTTCCTCCCTTGTTTTCTAAGTTACAAGTAGCAGTTCAGAAAACTCAGTAGGTTCTATTTAATTGAGGCTTTTATTTCATAGAAAATTTTCACCCAGCATCTACAGTTCTCTTATTCTTTCTCTTGTAGAAGATGCAAAATTGTTTTTAGATACTGAGGAAGGCTGTGATGTTCACATAAGTCATGTATTTACTTTCTTACTGTAACACGATATAATCTCCCCCCTCTCTAGTGGTAGGTATGGTAGATAGTCTTGCCAGGTTTACGTCTTCTTCATGTATGTTGAAGTCTTTCTTGGTGTGAGGCTCCTAATCCTGAAAATGAGGAAGCTCTGGGGTTAGAACAAAGAGCTGCCAAAATATCAACATGGCGCATTTGGATTTGGGGCAGCAGCTCAGTGTCTAAGCTCAGCCTTGTGCATGGACAGCTTCCCTGGGACCACCGAGATAGGGCAGAGGGTCCCGCCCTTCCAGCTGCCTCCCGGATTTGACGCTCATCTCTGATTATCTTGTCAGCACTCAGAGGGCGTTGTGTTGGCAGTTTGGTTTGGGGGTTCTGACAACCTGTTATTATTATCATTATTATTTTGGGGTAGACATCAAGGAGATTGCCCAAATAAATCTTTAGAAAAGGGAAATATAAGAAGAATGGGAATGGCATAGGGATAAATGTGGCAGAGTTCATGGTGTAGGCTGGCTGGCCCTTTGCTCCAGCTCCTACATGCTCGTGCTAAGAGATACCACAAGTACCCATCCCCTTGTGTTGGGAGAAGGAGTCCTTTTTTTTCCTTAGAAATTTTGATGGCTTTATGTGACCCGTTACTGCATATTGCCTTACCACATTACACACGGTGGCTCATTAATGATGGTACGGTGCCGTGGTTTCCTCGTGATTCTCTGGCCCCAGAACTGGGGCCCTCTTGGGAGGCCTTTGCAGGGCCCACTGATGCTGGGTACAGGTTCTGCCGGCTGTGAAGCATGGGGGACTCCAGGCTGCCCCCGAGTGAGGTTGGTTCTATACTAGGGGTGTTTCCCTGGAATTCCACCAGAGTTTGGGAACAGTGAAAAAACATTACAGTACAGAGAATGTGTAACCCCCCAGCCTTGAAGCATCCTCATATTATTGGGTGTTGACATTTTGATTGTGAACTCTATCTTTAAAGTTTTCTGAAATAATTAGGAAGTTTCTGCATCATACCCACCTTGTAACAGATGAAGCCTTCCAGGGTACAGGGAAGGTCCCCACTTAGTATGGGGTCCTCAAGTCAACTAAAGAAGCAGTGCCCTGTTAAAAATACCTAGCTTACTTTGGGGGAGGATTGGGCAGAATACTGATGAAGTGTATGAAATATGAGTAGCGAAGTTGCTGTACGTAAGTGGTAGGCGTGTGCGCCAGAAGTGAGGAGAAATAAAATTGTATATAGATGAGACTCTGAAACTTGATGGGATTGAGCACGTGAGAGGAATGGGAACGTTTGAGTCTGCTTAAGGGGTGGGGGAGAGAGACAGGCTTAAAATCATTGTGTCAAACCAGACATGGAACTAAAAATAATAGAATAGAAAATCACTTGACTTACTTTATAAGCAAAGAATAATACCAATAATAAACAGGCAGGTTGCAAAGAATAGAGATGAAATTTCCCAAAAAGGGGAAAGAATGAGAGAGCACTGCTAGAATCTATAATAAAATATGGTAATCACTGTCTAAAGAATTCTAGACTACTAACCACTGTGTTGTTAGGTGGGGAATTAGTTATAGCCAAACAAGAGGCATAAGTATGAATTTTAGGGATTGTGGGAGAAATCCTTTTGATGTCCCTAACATAAATGTCTATATCGAGATCCCAAGCTGTGCCCAACGTAATGTTCCCTGTCTTGTCCTGATTAATTGACTGCCTATAGGATGCTTTTCTCCGGAAGGTGACTTTCCAATCTGTAGACACAGACATTTCTCTCTGACGTGGAGGGAGAACCCCAAGCTCAAGTGTATCTCACTGGGCAAGGTACTTGGGAGAGAGATAAGGAAGGTGCCGAGTGGGAACAGAGCAATGTGTAGAGGTGTTAAGAATGTCTGTTGGGGCTGCCAACCCGAGGCTGGATGAAGGCAGGGACTCTCTAGAGGGAAAGAGAGATGTTTGTGCAAAAGAAAATGAAATTAGCATTGACTGTGAAATGGCTGGGAATGTGACTTTCTAATTTTAAATTATCTTTAACAAGGGCAGTCAAAAGAGGAACCTTGACACTGAGAAGTTTTGACGAACTTGTCGAGAATGCCAATTGACAAAGGCAGGTAAGGGAATACTTGGAGAAACAGCCCGAGCAGGTCTGAAGGGCACCGTGATCTGCTTCCCAGGGTGCCTGGGGAATTGCTGAGGATTTTATTGACTCTTCCAGTTCATTTTAAAGAAGTCTGGAGAAATGGACAAAGAGAGAGAGAAAGCAACCACATGTGATTCTGCCCTTCTGGAAGCTAGAAGGCTTATGTCATCCCGTGTAACGAACGCCAGTCATGGGGAGGAGTAACTGTGGAAATTAATGGATTTTCACCATCCAATCACAGAGGAAATGTGTATATTTAGCTAGCCTCAAACCTCTCACATAAAATGCATTGCTTTTCATTTTCACTTTCCAGTTATAAAACCAGTGGATGATGAAAGGCCACGTGACATACAGCGTGTGTCCTCCCAGGAACATTCGTGTGACAGGGTCATTACATCTGAAGAGACAGACAGCTAGGAGGGTGGGTTGCCCGTAACTCTCAATTGTCCAGGTAATGAAGCATTGGGGAAGCAGAGGCAGATGAAATAATTTGATAATCCAGAATGACCCCTCTCTTAGTGATCTGATTAGCTGACTGATGATGACAGGTGTGAAATTGCTAGAGCTCTATGTCACCACCACTGCCCAGCGGATAAACATGTGTGCTGCAAGCTGGAAACCGGCAGCTTCTGTGGACCAGGCTGTTTACCCCAAAGGCATCGGGTCTCACGATATGAGAGATGGCAGCCTGAGGTTAGTGAGGTTCTGAGACCTTCTGGAAGCACAGGGAGCCTCCAAGAATCCGGAGAAGAACTGACCTGTACCCAAAGGGCTCTCGAATGTTCTGAGGCCTGCCTTTCATAAACCTGTGCTTGAGAGTGTGAGTCAAATATGTGTCGCCTACTCCCGATGCTGCCACTGGTCCTATTTAGGAGTAGGATATGTTAGAGCTGGAAGGGACGCTATGCACCACATTCTCTAGCCTGGTACCCGTTTGAGCTGATGCTCATAGAAACCTAGTGAGATATGGAAATCATATTCCCAGGAAGGGTGACAACCAGACCCCAGGTCTCCTACTTTCTCATTAAGTGTTCTTTCTACTTGTGTGCTTGGGCAGGATCCTCAGAAATTCCAAAAGCATACAGGATCAAGTTCACGCTTTCAGGAAACGCCCCTGAGGCCGTGAAGATGAGAACACGAGTTAATCCAGTGCCAGGGCATACATATGTATGAAAGCAAGTGTGCCATTTTGGCTATTTGTCAAAAGTAGAACATTGTCTGTGCTCGTTACTGTTTTTTTAATCCCAGTAGACATTTTTATTATTAATTAGAAAGTAGCTAGTGAGGTATAGCCATGTCAGTAAGTCATTGTAAAGCACAGTAAAAGTACCTCCTATTTGGATTTAGTAGGAATCAAATAGTCTCCATGCAGCTGGACATAGCCAAGGGCCCCAAGAGCGTGTGTTTCTCCCCAGCAAAGCTATGCCTTCATTGGGCAGACCGGAGATAGAGTCTGCCACTAAAAACCTGGTGACAGTAGAAAAGTATTTCTTTACAGAGGACACGTCATGATCTCCTGCCTGGTGAAAAGTTCCAGCATTTATTGCAGCTTGCAGAGGATCACATCATTTTTGTACCAAACTGTAGTGTGTGTGTGTATGTGAAATAGAATTCTACCAATAAGTTAACTTGGATCCACATATTCTAAAATGATGTAATAATAAAGTGGTCATGTGTGGATGCTAGGTTTCTGTTTGTTTCTTTTTCTTTGTGTTTTCTGGATTTTCTGAGCTGCCTGCATTATGTATGTAATTTTATAATTAGAAAAAAATAAATTGCTTTTCAAAAGAATTGATGGTGTGTTGTTACATTGGGGTTGCTTCAAAGGAACTATTTCTTAATTTAATGTGTCCCATAGACTTTTCTACATGTTTCAAGATGGACAGTGTTCAGATTGACACTGTCTGAACAAGATGGACAGCCCAGAAAGACCTGTAACATTGGGATACTCACTCTTGTCCAGCAAACAAGGGTCATTCAGCTTGAATGGTAAAAACAAGTCCTGCTTGTGAATTCATGACCCTTTACAGAGATAGCTTTGAAACACTTATACTGTGATCTACAATGAGAAAAAAAAACTATGTTATGAACCAATACATGTATACACATACATGCACAGAAAAAAATAAAATTTTCACATAATACTTTCATATAAAACATTTACCTTTTGCCTGTGCTACACGGTCATTTTTGCTCTAAGATTTAAAATATGGGCCAAGACCCACCACACTTAGGAACTGTCCCTCCCATATTTGGAAACTGCAGGTGCAGCCCTCCCAGGCTCAGGGCTTCGAAGTGGGAAGGACCAGGGAATCGAGTTTCCACAGAGCTCCAGGTGTCACTCATTACGGTTTCAAGGAGGAGGCAAGGGAGGACCGAAAAACGTACATCCTTATAATTATTCAGTATTGCACATGCTTATTATGATCCTGTTACTTTAGGTGTGCATGTGCCCTAGACTGTGGAGATCCTTCCCCTGTGTGTTTAGTGTGGATGTCACTGTGTTCGAGCCCAAGGAGGTCTTTTACTTGTCCAGTGTGTAGGAAGCATTTTCTCTGTGCCCGGTACTGTTCTGGCCTTTGAGGGGTGAAGGAGCAAACAGGAGCAGTCTGGTTCCTAGCCTCCTGGCCCGGTGGTGTTTCTCAGAGTAACCTGTGTCCGGTCACCTCCAACCCAACACTGTTGAAGTAGTGTTGGGTTGTAGTGTAGTTTGTAAGCATGTGGAGCCTCTGCATGTGCCTGCATCGTTCTCTCCCTCCTGTCCCTCCCTGTCCAGTTCCTACTGTGAGTTGCCCTCTCACTTTGCTTGTTGGAAATCCTCCCACTCATCCAGCCCTGGATGAGATCTTCTCTCCCTCTAGATGTCCCAAGACTTCCGGCTTTGGCAGTTGTCGGTCACATGTACCTGCCTCAACACCAAGGAACTCTCTTCTTCTGCCTCTTGCTTCCGTGCTGCCTTACAGTGCCATTTGCTGGGTACGAGCCTGGCCTCTGCTGGGCAAACACCACAGCTCACGTTTTCACCCTGTGCAGTGCCTTGAATAAGGCAGGCACTCACGTGCTCTGCAGGTTACCTATCCCACACTGTCCTGTGGAGCTCGGCCCTGTGTGGCGCTTTGGGCGCATTTCCAATGGCTTACACCTGCGCCTGCATCTTCATTTCCCACCCGGCCACTCTTGACTGCTTCTGCCTCATGGATTCCCATTTCTGCCTCTCATAAGCTCAGGCTTGCTCCATTCTTGAACCACGCATATTGGGACATGCTGGGAGACAGAGGACGTTCTGCTGGCTGCGACAAACTGCTGGGAATGCTGTGTGACCTTAGGTAAGTTCATGGATCCCTTGGTTTCTGTCCTCACCTGCGAACTGGGCATGGTGGAAATGCAGCCTCCTGCCCTGATGCCTGGGAAGCGCCTTGCACACAGCGCATGTGGCTGCAGCAGTGGTGGTAACCACGAGGCACACACAGAGCAGCCACCTCCCCATCTCTCCCTTGAGTCTTCATTCTTCTTTGCTGGGAGTGTCCTCTCTGACTGTGATTGGCTGCTCTGTGAAACAAATGAACGTCTCTGGGCATCCATGGAGGTTCTGACGCTGTTCCTTTTGCTGCCAGTTCCAGTCCTGGGATGGGATCCAGCCTCATCTCAGTTCCGTCACTGCGGGCTGGGTCCTGCCAAGCTAGGACAGATCCCTAAAGTTCAGCCCCACCCACCATGTGTTGGGCCTTTCTGAGGTTACCTCTCGTATCTTCAGTGAGCAGGAGGTGGGCTTGTGCCTAGCTGCTCCCTGCCTACCATCTCCTCCGTTCCTGGAGCCTGGCTGGCTGGCCCCCTCCCCAGCGTGGGGGCTGGGGTAGCTCCTTCCTTCCCACCATGCTCGGTGCTCTTTGGTGCCTCATTTCACAGCATCTCATCATTCCTTGCCCTCCCTTCTCCTTTACTCGCTTTCTCTTTCCTGCCAAAAAATCCCATTGGAGAAGCCTGTCTATGAGGTTTCCATTCAACTTGTTCTACATTAATGCTCCACTATGGTGGCCCACTGCTGAGTCTTTCACTTGTAATGTAATCTAATAATTTACATGCACTTTGCAAGCAGTGCTCTCCGAGACTCACAACCTGTTTGAAATTGCTGTGCTGTTACAGTATTTGAGCTGATGAGAGAGCAGCGTGAGAAAGAGTGGTTTATTGGTACCACAATGGTATTTCGTAGACGCTGGAAAATAATGTTAGCGCGAGGTGAGGGAGTGCTGATGGATTATAATATCCTTTCTTCGAGGATCAATTAAACCTGCTAAGGGTCTTTTATTGATTTTGCTTGTAATTGCACTACGATAGGTCAAAGTGGAGAAGAAATAGAGGCATAGTAAGCAAGAGGAATTGAACCAAGAGTGGAATCTTGTCTTTGTGGGATGCTGCAAACATATTTTAGTTTTGATATATGGCATGACTTTTACAGAATTAATTGGTAGTGTGATTAGGTGGTTTTATTTCCTCACTCAAACATGTTGGAAGTTAATTCTGATATGCATGGGTAATGAAAATAGAGTGATGTTGTAATAATAGTGCCATTGAAGAGCGAATTATACCATTAAGCATCTATTTCGCTTAATTTGTATTGTGATAGTGTGGGTCACACGCACTCACACACACTTATACAGATTTTGAGTAGCTGATCTTCAAGAGATAGACTGTAGCTAAGAGTAGAAGCCCCAGTTTGGTAATACTGAACAATCAGGAAATGACAATGCAGTGAATATATATATATATATATATATATATTTATGGCACATGCACACTTATATACATGGATATATATGTGTCACACAGGCAGATTGAGAAGTAGCTGCATGATCACACAATGTTGGCTTGGCTCATGTGGCCTTGCAGCAAGATGAGTCTCCTGCTTGGGGACAGATGATCCATGGTGGAGGGCCAGGCAGTAGTGACATCTCTGGCATGGTTAGAAACCAGACTTTCTCACCAACCTCATTACTGAGCCTGGAAACCTCCATTTGTGGAGATTCTCAAGTTGGAGAAGACACACAGAGGGTCCGGGAAATGTTGGTCATTCATCTTGTAAGGAAAGATGTTAGTGGAACAACTTCTCCTGCAGTAGACAGAGATATATTCTTACTCTTTAAGCAGTGCCCAACCCAGGAGGATGCTGGTGTTGAGAACTTTCCTGGTCTGTGTGTATCCTGGATGGCTGCCTCCAGCCCCTCCTTCATGCTCTGTTATGGCGGCATCTAAAGTCTAAACTGGACTTGTTCTGGTGGCCCTTTGTCCTCTCCTGCCCTTCCCCCTGCACTTTGCTTCCATGACATTGCAATCCCCATCGTCTGGCCATCTGGAACCCACAAAGATCTTGGACAGAGTATTGAGATTTGTGTGTGTGTGTGTGTGTGTGTGTGTGTGTGTGTGTGTGTAGGTTAGAACACATTTAATTTTTATGTACAGTACTTGCTCTGATGGCCCCAATATTGAAAGCAGATTTGCTTTATAAATAACTGTGTGCATCCTGTATTTGAAATCAGCGCTGTTGATTTTAAACTCCATGAGGATTTAAGGGGAGGGAAGGCAGCATCATTGCCTGGCATCTGGATTAAGAATGTATTTAGTGGGGAAATTTATTGTAATCCTCAATGAAAAAATATCAATATCATATTGTGCCTAATAAAATGTTATAATGAAAATTACCACAGCGTTTGACAACATCGCCTTATTAATTGGTCTTTTCTGTTATGATTTTCTTAGTAGCAAACACACTCTGCTTTTCTCTCTCATTCGTTACAGTCCTTATTGAATTTGTGTTTTGCTGCTTCAGCTCTGCTTGTCTTCGCCTTGGTCTCCATTCCTTGAGGGCAGGGTTGTGGGTTATCGCCCCTGTGCCTTCCGAGCTCCCTGCCTCCTGCTTGAGCGGTCAGCGAATGCCCTCAGGATGCTTGTGACGCTGCTGTTCAGAATCAATATGTGAAAGATGAGCCAGTGGAGAGAAAACCGGAACGAGACAAGAAGAATCTAATATTCTTCGAAAGCCCCAGCTGTTTAAAGCGGGTATAATACATCATCTGCTTGGGACAATTTGTCACGTGTTTCTTAAGCACTTACTGTGTGCTGGGCCCTGTGTTGGTCAGTGGAGGGACACAGCTGAATTAAGGGAACTGACAGGCAGCAGCGGTACATTAATTTGAAAAGTGCAGGGCTGTAACGGATACTAAGAAAAAAATATATGCATGGGGGTGGGGTGGAGGAGAAACAATTCAAGGGGAAGCATGAGGTATCCTGGTTACCCAGGCTTTGAAAAACTGGGGAGATCATCTAGGCAACGGCGGGTGCAGCCATTTGCAGGCTGAGCGTTGATGATGCCTTCTGGTTTGCTCAGTTTGGGCCTCCGCAAGAACTGTGAGTTGAGGCTGGGCAGAGCAGGTGAGTCCCCAGCTGAGCATTTTGGACCTTTTCTCACAGCAAAATTTTGTGCAAGTGAAAAACACGTGATTTCTTTTTGTGGTAAGCTACTAATGTCTGAGTGCATGGGGTCAGGCGTGGAGCATTGTCTGTGCAGACGAGAAGCCAGGTTAGGGGACCATGGAGATAATTCTGGAGCAAGATTGCAGTAATAAAAATTGGAGTGGAGGGTAAGAGGTGGTTTCTGAGGGAGAACTTCCGAAGAGTGGGATCCGAAGTATATGCGGGCGGAAGTGATTGTAGTCAGCCCCAGAGTAAGGTACCAGCTAAGGAGCCCAGACAGTTTGGTGGCGGACGTATTGGAGGGGAGAAGGTGTGGGTTCAGTTTGGGGTGTGCTGATCTGGAGGTGCTTTTGGAAGTGTGAGTTTGGCAGGAAGCTGTGACTCTATTACTTGTGGAATGACGCAAGGGAATAACATTTAGCAAGGGCTTGCGCTCAGGAGGGCTGGTTCAGAGACAGTCCAAGCTCTGAGCAGCACTTCTGATGGGGAATTTGGGAGACTGAAGCTTTAACACATGAGACCATCTTCATGGATTTCGAAGTGATATCAGTAGAAAATAAATCTAAGATCCAATTACATTTGGCTCTGAAATTGAATGGGATAAAGGGAGCAGGAGAGACAAAGTGTCTTTGAAAAACAAAAGGCAGGATTGTGAGCTGGGCATAGTGGTGCATACCTGTGAGAATCCTAGTACTCTGGGAGGCTGAGGCAGGAGGATTGCAAGTTTGAGCCCACCCTGTGTAATTTAGCTACTTGATAAGATGTTATCTTGAAAATGCAATTAAAAACATTAAAAAGTACCAAGGCGCCGGATTCAATCCCAATATTGCACAAACAAACAAGAGTAGACTGGGACCTGGACATCCTACAGGGACTTTGTAGAGCCCAGAGCTGGGTTCCTGCACACTGCTGCCCCAGGTGGGACTGGAGCTCAGTGTGTTTTGGAAGTGATCCCTTCCCTACGTTCCGTGGCTGAGTGGAGAGCTGCTGCTGCCTTTTCTTCCTTTTAATTTCTTCACAGGCTGGCATTGATTTATCCCATCTCTGAGGGGACTCTCCCTCCCGCTTGGCAGAACC
This sequence comes from Cavia porcellus, assembly GCF_034190915.1. NCBI lineage: Eukaryota > Metazoa > Chordata > Mammalia > Rodentia > Caviidae > Cavia > Cavia porcellus. The sequence continues at coordinate 2,189,876 of NW_026947521.1, read as the reverse complement.
TCCAGGCTGGAGATGGGATGAATAGTGGCTTTGGAGAGGTCTGTGCACCGCTCTGGGAGGAAGGTTTTGTGGGGGCAAAGTTGAAAGAGAGGCCTGAGAAGGGCAGAAGACCTTCAAAGGACGGATCTGGCCATGGGAAACCGACTGCAGGATTTTTTTTAAGTTGACTAGGAGAAGAAAAAGCAGGGGCGTTGGAGGTGACTGTGGTGTGGTCACCGAGGCACTGATGTGGTGTGTCCCTGGTGCTGTGCTTCTCCCGCGCTTTCACCTCCGCAGCACCCTCGGGAAGTCTTGGCAGGAAGTTGGTAATGTGCAGGCTGGGGAGGGACAGGGAAGTATGCGGTGTCCTTAGGGGGACCTGATCTTATTTTTCACTCCAGTGGCCCGGAGGAGGAGGGGCCTGCCTGGTCCTCCTGAGCTCTCAATTGTTTTCCCTGAGCTCTCCCTAAATGTCCTTCCTGTCAATATTCCACTAATGTGTTCTATGTGTTATTCTTTTATCTCTGTGCTGGGAAATTAGAAGCCTTCGCCCACACTCTGGTAAGCAGATTAAAGGGAAAGCTTGTTTTTATGATGTGGGGGAAACCGGGCATACAGGAGGGCGACGTTCTGTGTGTGTGTGTCGGCTCTGACAGCAGGGCAGGGGGGTTGCGATGCCAGGGTCTTCTAATACCTGAGCCCTGAGCCCCGGCTGGAGCTTTCTTCAAAGAGGTTTATATTTGATCCGTTGGCACTTTTGCGGGAAGGGAGGTCTGGAGTGGGTGATTCTGGGATGCTTCTTTTCTTGCTGTTGTTTTCTTCTCTGTCTTTTGAACTTTGCAGAAAGCCCTTCCAGTTGGACACTCAGACCCTGCTCAGGACGTTGGTGGCCAAACAGTCCCCTTTTGTTAAGCGAGTGTCCTACTTTTGTCTCCATTGAAAGGTGCCCGTCGGGACAGCAGAACCATTCTTCGGGCTGTTTATAGCCAGGTCCTGAAGAAACCTAAACAGAAATCATTCTAGACCTGGACCAAGCACCTCCTCTGCCTTGCTAGGCAAAGCTGAACCCACACAAGATGAAATCTAACCAGCGGGTTACCTGAGAACCACCTTGGGGAGCGCTCCAGCTTGACTCTGCTCCCTTGGCCACCGTCCAAAGAGCCAGAGGAGGCCAGCCAGAGCCTTCCCGTGCTGAGATGCTGGGAGGGAGCTACAGCCCTTGGTGGGGCAGGTTAGCTCAGGTTATGCTTTAAAAGAGCCCTGTGTTGGCCAACGATCTATAGGGGGATGTAAGTTGGACAAGTCAGCCATAGAGTAGTGAAATTTAAGGAACATTTTCCCTCTTTGACTCAAGCTTTCGCTAAGGTTATATATATTTCAAAGCATATAACACACACATTCTTTTAAGAAAAAGATGTTCATAGCTTTAGCCCACCTTGGCATAGTTCCATCATTCCTGTTTCTGCCATTTTCCTTCTACAGAATAGATAAACTGAGATGTCAGATAAAATTCAGGCGTGAGTACAAATTGATAACACAGAAGACTGACATTCTGTGGTATGGGAATAACTTCTGTGATTTGAAGCAGAATCTTTGTCTCCTACCTCAGATCATCTGGTTCAGGGCTTCCAATCAAGACTCCATGCCCACAAGTACTGCCTTTGGTTTTTGGAATTTTTCTTTCCACTTTAGGTACCAGCTGAGGCATCCTTTGGAGTACTTTGGGTGGCATAGGGAAAGCGCGTTGGGTTTTGTCAAAGGAGGATCAACCGACTAGAAAAGTTCTCATGCCTGTTTGGTTTGGAGCCTTCCTGCATGTGAGGTCACTGCTGTGTCTGGCTTCTGAGCGCCCTTCTTCCTTTGCTGGCTGCACACTCTCCCTGTGTGTTAGAGGAAGAGACACCTGCCTTTGGGGGAACCCCCGCAGGAGGGGAGCATCTGTCCAGCTGGCCCCTATGTAGACAGATGACTGAGGAGGGAAGCAGTTTGGAGCGACGCATCATTTTTGAGGCTGAAGTACATTTTAGGAAGTTAGGGACTTGTGCAAGTTGAGCTAAATATGCAGTTCTATTTTAATTTTCACTTGATGCCAAGGCGAAAGCGTTGGGAGCTAGACTGTAAATGTATAAGTAAGTCACTGCAACAAGAGCCCTTTGCAAGATGCAGATCTAGGGAGGCCGAGTACTTCCTCACATCCTTCAGCACTGCCAGTAGCTAACCTCAGGAGCTCCTGAAGTGGCGACCGCCTAACCTTGATCACTGCTGTGGGTTGCACAGAGGGCGACTGAACTGGGACAAGTTTGGTTGCCTGCATCAGCTTGGGTTGCTGTGAGAAAAATCCCAGGCACTGGGAGGGGGATCTTGGACAATTTATTTTCTCACAGTTCTGGAGAGTGGGAAGTCACATCCCAGGTGAGGACTCTCTTAATGGCTTAGGGATGTCACCTACTCCCCGTCCCCTCACACTGCAGAGACAGGAAGCAAGCTGATTCTCTTCTTCTTATGTAGCACTGGCTGGGCTCTGGTGGGGGCTCCACTTTCAAACCTCATCTGAAACCTGATTATCCCCCATAGGCTACCATCCCACTGGGGGTCAGTGCTTTAACATAGACATTTGGGGAGCCACAAACCTCAGCCCATAGCTTGGACAATGCTCCAAGCATTCTAATAACTTTCAGGATGTCCAGATTGCCTCCAAATGTGTTACTAAAAATCCTCAACTGGCTCAATTGTTTGCTTAGACAGAGCCCCTTCTCCCCTTTCTTTCTGGGTGTACTCTATCCTCTTCTTCCTGTGCAGTTTTAAATCATAATTAAGTCTGTGGTGTCACTGTTTTAAATGAGAGTGTGGGCTTTTTTTTTTTTTGGTAGTTCAACAACAAGTTCCTTCATATTCTGCATAATTGAATCCCATTTTAATTTCGTTGGGAATAAAGATCTATTTTACATTTCTATTAGAAAGTCAGGCCCATGTGGCTAGGGCTGAATCAGGTTGTTTGCTGTTGGGTGTTTTGAAACCTGGAGTCTTAAGAGTTGATTCAGCGTTTAAAACACTCATCTCTGATTCTTTAGTGCAAGGAAAGAAAGTTTCAGTCTTAAGCTGATAAAAAGTCATGGATTTCACCTCAAAACTACTATTGAGAAAATAAGAAAATGAAGTGTACAAGTGATATAGCAAGCAGAGAATAACTATAATCATGAATTACATATACTCCAAAAACTTGTTGGTCTTGGCTTTAGGCATATATATTTGTATATGTATTTTATTTTTATATTTTATTATCTATATGGTTAACACCCATGGTTTACATAAAACCAAATAATGACAACTAAGAAGGGTACATAAGACATATAACCAAGAGGCCTGAGTTCTGATCCCACCGTGATTGTTAATTAAAAAGTGGTTTTGAGCAAATAATAGCTTTCATACTAGAGGGCTTACTTTCTCCATAGAACAGTCACTACCCAAGCCACACTCCATATATAACCCGAGACTATGTTCTATGACCCCATGACTAAGGCCCAGTGTTTTAAAAAGAATCAGAAAATTATTACTGAGACATCGTTTATAACCATTCAAGTCACCTGTCTTAAGAGTGCAATTTAGTAAAGTTATGGAGTTCTACAACTATCACCATCATCACCCCACAAACATCCCTGTCTGTCACATTCCCTTATTCCCCATAACCTAAGACAACTATTAATCTCCATTTACTTTGATGGGTACTTTACTTAAATAGAATTACGTAAAATGAAGTCTTTTGTGTCTGGCTTCTTTCACCCAGCATCCTGTTTGTAGCACAAGTCAACACAGGTTGAGTATCCCTTATTGGAAGTGCTTGGGACCAAAAATGTTACATGTGTCAGAGTTTTTTTTTTTTTTTTAAATTTTGCAGTATTTACATAGACTTTAATGGTTGAGTATGCTTAATCCAAAAATTTTAGATTTCCAGATTAGAGATGCTCAATCTGTATCTTTTTATTGCTTGGCAATATTCCATTGGATGGACAGATTGATCTTGTTTGTCCATCCAGCTGATGGGCTCCTTTTCCTCTTGTACCTAAGAGTCATTTACTCTCTACACCTGAAGGGAATATGTCTCTCTTAGAGACGTATGGGACTTTTATTTGAGGTCTTCCCTTGCAGAAAAGGCTAGAGCTTGGTGTTTTAAACTACTGACAATCTTCCAGTGAGTGCACTGAGCGGGTTGGGTCCCAGAGAATGTGACTGGGTAACTCTGCAGTAGCCACCAGTAGGTATGGTAGTACTAGCTGTGGTGCTTCTCAGGGGTATGTTGCAGTGGGCAGGAGTGTGTGGCTTCCCTCTCTATCTTAGTTTCTTTGTTGTCACTGGGATGAAACATCTGACGCTTGCAACTTGAAGGAGGAGAGGTTTATTTTGGTTCATGGTTTCAGAGGATTCAGTTTGTGATCTGTGGCTCCAAGGCAGAAATAGTATGGTGGCAGTGGCCAGCTGAGTAAAGCCATTCAACCCATGGCGGCCAGGAAGCAGAAAGACAGGAGGGGTGGAGACAAGAATTCACCCTTCCAGGTCCCACTCCCAGTGAGCTCACCTTTTAGTTAGGCTCTATCTCCCCTACAGCATGTGAATTTGCCAGTGGATGAACCCCTGGTAAGTACACACCCTCCATCCTCCATGATCCAGTCACCTTCCAAAGACCCAGCTCAGAATATGTGAGACTTTCGAGGACATTTCAGGTCTAAGTGGCAATGGCCAGTGAGCAACTGGACCCCGTCCATGCCTGTGAAAGCCTGCTTGCTTTGTGCATTTGTTTTGCTATTGGGTGGTGTTGTATTGAAGTCAGAGAGTTAAGCACCCCGACTTTTACTTTGATTGAGTAACGTTATATTCCCTGTTCCCTGACAGTCATCTAAATTGTCACGAACAACAAAACCAGGGAAAGAGTTGTATGCTTTGCTTTTCCGCTGGGGGTCACAACAGCTGCTAAAAATGGTGAAGGGAAGGTGGCTAGACTGAGAGGAGGACTGAGCTAACTCTGCTTCTTCATTTATTAATTTCTTTTTTTAAAAGAGAAGCCATGCACTAGCTGACGCTCCTGTGTTAGTGTTTGCTGCTCTTTTCGTGCTGGGAGTGAAGATGGATGTGCGTTTCCATCTGGTGAGATGCTAGCTAATGGAGGGTGGCAGCGCGGTATTCTGACGCTTCTCACAGGGCTCTGCAGCTCGGAGCTTAGCTCTGGAGACGTGGGTCATCTGTAACAGGGCTCTGTCTTCAGCTGTCCTGGGGCTGTCCCCTTCCCTGGAATCCACGCTGGCTCATGTGTCCCTCAGACTGAAGGAGCGAGGTCCTCTGTTTGCCTCTTTCATGCCCTTCGAATAGGTGTGTTTTGTGAGCACATTCTGTTTCCCATTTCAGGAAGGTGGGGCTCAGCAGGTAGCGTGTGTATGTGTGCACCCATGTGCATATGTACACGTGTCTAGAGATTCACACATACGCTTACCTTCTCCAACTGCTTACCAGGACCAGGCCTATCAAAGCCAGCAGCTTGCTTCAGTTTTATTTAGCATGCTAATTATAAACAGCGGCAGTAATATCTTTGGGAATTTATAAGTTAGACTGGTGGCTGTTCCCAGCAGTGGAAGCGAGGTGTAGCGGCAGCATGCCCTGCCTCCTGGGGCCTGGGGAAACCTTGCCTTGGTCGCATCCACGTGGCAGGGGTTCTGTCCAGGCAGATGAGCTGGCTGGTCTTCAGTAGACAGCAGACCTTCCTTGAGTGGAGCCTGAGCTCTGGTGGCTGGGGGCAGAAGTGTCACTGTGCTGCCGGGCTGCTCTGGGTGAGCACATTCTCCCCCTTTCTCTCCCACAGCTGGGTGGTGGAGGTAGAGGGAGGGCGCTCACCTTTCTCGTTTGGACTGGTCCTGGGGTCACAGCTCATCTCCCTGGGGACCGTTTATGTAGGAGCCTCAGTCTGAGCTGCAAGTTCTTGAAAGACAGGGGAGCAGCAGTTGAGCCTTGTGTTCCTCCAGCATCCTAGCACAGCCCTTGGCAGGACAACACACCCTCCCCTCCTGTCCTGTAAGTAGCTGATGAATAAATACTTCCCATAGGACCATGCTGGTGTTCATGGTGGTGCCTACACCACTGCTGGGGGCCCTCGACACACAAATAAAGAGTCCCCAGCTCTTCCCCTTTCTCCTCCCTCCTCCTCCCCTTCCTGGCTGCTTCCCTTCCTCTCTCTTTACTCCCTTCCAAACCCACAGTTCAGCTCTTGTGCTTTGGAGCTGCTGCCTAAGGGGATGAGGTTACAAAGATGAAGTTAAATATTGTCTGTAGTTCCCTTGGGGTTTGGGCAGTGATTTGACAGGAGCTCGTGACAGGCCTGGGCTCTCATTTACCGATTACTTACTCTGCCCCAGGTACTGGACACACAGGGCTCGGACTTTCTAGTCATCTCTGCCTTCTCACAGGGGCTAAGAATTTGATCTCCATTTTGCAGATGAAAAGCTAAGCGTGGACCAAGGCTCTGTCTATCAGCATGATCACACATTTTCTTCTGTATCAGAACTGTGTCCTTACCTCTGACACTGAGGCTAGCATCCAAGGGATTTCTGGAAACCTAAATCTCATACATCACTTCCTAGCTTAACACCCTGCATCAGATGCCAGTTGCTCTGAGAACATAAGACCCATTCTGATGGTGTCACTCAGCCCTTTCTTGCACCCTGGTTCATCTTCCCTGTCCCCATCATGCTCTGTCCTCCATCTGCTCTGAACTGGGGTCCCCAGACATGCTGTGCTTTCTCCACTCCACCTGCCTTCCCTCCATCTGAGCACCCGCCTCGGCAGCATCTCCTGCATGCCTCGCCCTACCCTGAACCCCCAAGACACAGCAGGGTACAGATACTTCAGCCCCCCCGGGGGGGGTCCTCTCATGCTGAGCCTGGCCATCTGGGACTCTCAGCGGGGACCTGCTGCCCTAGACCTCACTCCTGCCAGTCCACATTCTTCCCTTGTCCTCTAAAGCGCCCGAGTTTTCCTGGCCCACCGCTTGTACCTCCTCTGAGTTCAGAGTGCCAAGTTCTGTGAAAGCAAAGGAGTCTGTTGCTCAGGGTAGTACACAGAAGGTGCGCAACAGAAGCCCACGGACAAAATCAGTGCAGGATGCATGGGACACCAGAAATCATTGTGGGAAAGTACATTCCCTCTGCAGTCATTTTGCACAAAACTCATTCTCTGCAGCCAGTGGCTTGGTGAGGGCCTTTGACCAGTAGGCGGCATCTGACTTGTGGATGGTAAGTTTACTGTCAGTCACATCATTGCTGTTTTACTTGTAATTTGTCTTCCTGGCGGCTTTTAAGGTTCTCTCTTCCTTTGGCATTGTGCAGGGTCACTGGGATATGTTTAGGCCTGGATATGCTTCTTCATCACTGTAACTTGTTTGCCTTTAACTCTGGAATATTCTTAGACATTCTTTTTTTTTTTTTTTTTTTTTAACTCGGTCCCTTTTTCTGGAACTCCTGTTGGCGTACAAGAGCACTTCCCATTTTATCTTCTATTTAATTTCTCCTTCTTGCTTTTATTTCTGTTTTTTTATGTCCAGTGCTCTGAGCAATTTCCTCAGTCTTTTCTTTGAGCCACTTTGGCCTCTGTCTAATCTACTGTGTAAACTGCTTATTGGATTTTTTAAATGATGGTTTAATATACGTGCTGAGAAGTAATAAGGCTTTTACGTGACAGTCTGCTCAAGCAGCCATCACCCACATCGTTAGTGAACATCTACTGCTCCCTGAAATCCCCTTCCTTGCGTTATATTGAATTTCGTATACATGGAAACCTGCCAAATGTATTCTTCTTCTATGTTGTGTTCTTTGCATCTTTAATTTTAAAGACTATATTTGTTTTTACTGGAAAATGTTTTTCTTTTCCTCTGTTTTGTTTGCTATCATTTTTTTACTAACATCTTTATGTTTTCTGTGTCTTTTTAAAAACTTCTTCAATAATTTTACACTCCCTCTTTTGTGAACCTTCCATCCTGTCCTATGATGTCAGGTTAATTTTCATTGCTGGTGTCTTGTGTTTAGTGGATCTGCTTCTTAGGTGGATTGCAGTTTTTGATGACAAACTCCTCTTTGCCAGATCCCCCAACCTGGCTGTCCTGTGTGGCCTGGGCTGTGTACCTCTCCTGGGACACAGGGGAAGTACAAATGCAGAATTCAAAGGCATCTGCCTATCCATAGGTTCAGAATTTGACTTTCTCATTTGAGCCTGGTTTTAGTTTTTTGTTTATTCTACCTAGAATTCCAAGTGCGTGGCAACTTCTCCTTTTTCTTCCTTGGGGGTGGGGTCATGTTTTTCTGGGCTTTCGTTCAGAAAAGAGGGCTTTGCCCATCGATCCTGTCCTCCTCAGTGTCTCTGTTCTTATTCTAGCTAGGGACACTCCATGGTTACCTCTCCCTCCCTGGAGGTGTCTGTCTCCAGGCCACCCCCACCCACGGGCTGTGTTGGGGAGGTGACTTCTCCTACCTCAGGCCATCTTTCTGTGATCTGCTCATTTTTTCTGATTCTTTTTTGCTTTGCTTCTGGCCTTTGAGAGTTTTGCGGTTTTGGCCTCTGGTAAGTTTGTGTAGAAGAATCAGTTAATAGAGGAGAAACAGTATGAAAAGGGAGGCAGATGTTTTAAAGTTGGGAAAGGGGACTGGAAAGGATGGAAAATCTTTTTTTTTCTCTCTCTGTGTCCCTGTTACACTTAAACACATGCAAAGAAAGAACAGCATAGGTTATTGAACCTACCCCAGACTTGACTTTCAGTTTTTTTTAAAAGGGCCTAAAAACTGTAAGTTTTTATTAAATGCTCCAGGTGACTATTCAGATCAAGCAAGTCTGAGAAATATTCAAAGTTCTAGAGGTAGAAATATTATATTGCATGCATAAATATTACATAGGCCCTAATAGTAGGTTTTATTTAGCCTGTCAGGGTGTGAGGACCTGGTGGTTATCTCTCTATTTCTGTCTTCTTTTATCTTGCTTCTAACATTCCATCCATGGAAAAGCAGGCATCGGAATATCTAATCAGGATCAGGCCGAAATGGACGGGGCACATTCTATTTTGGGTTGCGTTATGTAGACCCAGTGGGAACAGTGTTCTGTTGGACTCTGTGTCTGTGTCTCCTCAGACATACACTGGTAAACCAAATGGTGTGCAGGCTCCTGAGGAACAACATGGAGATATTACTGAACATCTTAGTTCAGAGCTATTTCCGGGAAAAAATTAGAGTTAATGTGAAGTGTTTGAGGAACCCTGTGTAGTTAAAGTGCCCCAGAGACGCAATCTGATGAGAGATTACCCCCCCTCCCGCCCCGTTACTGTTTACAGGGAAACTGCAGGATTTCTTTTTCATTTCTTCGTCTACTTTTGCCTACAGGATGGTTGCATTGCTTTCAGGGCCCTGTCCGTTTGTCCCTTTGTGGACTATTTGACCTGTATCTCCCAGGTGTTATGGTAAGTGTGGCTACCCTGGGAATGCAAAAAAAAATTTGCCTGAAATCTTGCTTTTTGTTTTTGAATGAGCAACAGGCTCCCAGAAGTGACAGCAGATGCGTGGGGACTTGGACATTCACACCATTGGATAAGATGGGTCAATCTTGTCCAACCCTGTTTACGCCCCTGGGTTTATAAACAGCGATCACCCACCCTTGGGTTTTTCTATGATGCTTCCAAGAAATGTCTCAACTTTGCAAATGAAAATCCAAATATAAACTCTGAGGGTGGTGTGGAAGATAATACTTGTTGTGAAGCCTAATTTAGAAAAATCATTTATTGTGCCACCTTATCACTGTGAAAAAATATGTGGTCTCTTGCATTTGTTAAAACAAGTCAGCTTCTGCTTTCTGGTCTCAAAACACACTTTGCATTTTTTTTTTCCCTGGGACCGTCAATTTAATTCAGGAATGATCTAATTATGAGGAAGTGAATCCAGGCCTCTGGATGGTAAGTGCTGACTACCCTGGGAGAAGCCCTGGCAGATGGTTAGTTCAGAGTGAATTTACCTTGGGATTGGGGCTTTAGATTGACAGCTTTTTCCACTCAATTAAGTGCAGCAACTGCTAAAAGATGGCATTGAACTTGCTGTAGATCACCTCTGTTGCAGGCCTGGGCTAACCTTGTGAGGGTGTTTCCGGTGCCGCATTGTATGAAAGAAACAAAGCCCGAGGTGTACAGAGAGGCCCGAGACGCCTCTCCTTTAAAATGTGGGTATTTATGTCCTTTTCCGGGTCGCTCGCTTTATTTAGGGCCTCTATTTTGGTTTCCTGTTGCCAGTGATTCACTAGGTGTCTCCTGAAGTGACTCCGTGTTCCAGGAAGTTCGTGTATGGCTCTTTTATTTGGGGTGCAATGTGACCCCTCTGTGTGCCTTGACACACCCTAGCTGACTCCTTGGTCCAGAGAGGAGAGAGGCCTTCCCAGCCAGTGTACACATCCACATCCCTGGAGCTGAGAGGCCCCGCAGCTGCTCCTCCCAAAGCCAGTGGGCTCGGAAGTGAGCAGAGGACTTTCTGCACTGGCTCCCCTGGCTGGGCTGTGTTGTGTTGGAGTCTGCGCCCTGCGGGCAGCTTTTTCTGCATGCCTCTTCTTGCTCTCTTAGGGTGCTCCTGGCTGAACCCCGACTCACTGCACTCATGCTTAGCATCCTCAGAGAGGGTCCATTCAGATGTTTCTGGACAGTGTAAGGAAGCCTGGCACCCTGCACCCAGAGTTCCCAAGGGGGATTGTTTTCAGAGGAGGTGGCCCCCTTTCTGCGTCTGTCCCAAGCCGTCCTCACCCTGTGCCACAGTGCCCAGGTGCCCAGGAGCCCTGAGCAGTGCCCCTAGCTCTGTGTTGTAATTTCCGTTTCACCAGCCTGGGCAGTCTAAGCTTGCAGTTCCCCCATCAGGTACAGGCTGTTGTCAGCCTGTTATCAGTTTCCTGATTTCCTGTGTAAGCAGTTTGGATAATCCCTGTCATATGTGATTACATTCTCTCCCCCTCCCCATAACATCTCGCTGTAATTGGTTTGATAAACTCGACCTCAGTCCAGTAGTTTGCTTGGAATATACTTTCACCTTCTATCTGTGTGACTAAGATGGTTTTGAATTGCTCTGCTCGGGAAAATCGGGCTTCTGAGCAGCAGGGCCCTCGGCAGTGAAAGCCAATCACAGAGCAGGTGGCATGGATGTGGGAGAGCTGGGGACTTCAGTTAAGCTCTGGGTCAAAATGGATTTTTCTCTCCCCAGCTCATGTGGAGAGCTGTGGGCATTTCTCTGTGCGGTTTGCAGGATCCAGGGAACATTATCCTGTCCATGTTTGTGACTCCTGGGGCCGCTGGACTGACTTCCTGTCCCCCTGAAGTGGGAAGTGCCTGCATATTGGTTTAGGGATCCCTGCTTTGTGCCAGGAGCAGTCCCTAGGGGACAGGAGCTTTGCATTTTCCTTTTCTCCTCTTTTCTTTCCTTACCCTATTGGCTCTGCTTCTAAAGGCAGAGGAGGAGTCTGTATGCTTTGACAGTGGAACTTTGGGGTGGGGTTGATAAGCATTTTGGTTAATTTCATGCTAAAATGCCAAAGCTGCTTGAGGCCATAGCTTGCTGACTTTAATTTGTCTAATAATTCAGCACCTAATAGAGCTCCAAGGCTTCACCGAGAGGGCGGTTTGAGACTTGAGGTTGGAACAGCCTATGAGATTTAGGAAAGGAGCGATGGTTCAGGGAGGTGAGAGAGGGCTTCCCTAGTCCGGGAGACTCCTTGTCCAGCCCTGTTGCATTTACAGATTGGAGCAGAGGATCTTGCAGGCAGGGGCTTGCAAAGGGGCAAAGAAGGAAGGCAAGTAAAGGAGTCCCACGGACTAGTGCAGAGTGGAAGACTCTCCTGCCAAGCTACAGTCTGTAGGCAGTGGGGAGCCATGTAAGGTTCGTGAGCTAAGGGTAGTGTCATCAGGACCGCACTGACAGAAAATACACGTATGTGACACCAATATAGAAAGTGTTTTTTCTATTTTGAGGACAATACAATGTGGGCCAAAGCTTTCTCACTACTTCCATAGTAGTTATTTTAAATATTCCTTTAGAACGAAACACTTCTAGTAGACCGTTTCCTTCCGGGGCACAGATTTTTTCTCAGTCTTGGGAATGTCTGGTGAGCCTCCTCTTAGGAGATGAATATGAACCCCCTCCTATGGGCGGATCCCACCAGCCCAATCTTGCAGCCGTGGCCACACATCCCAGCTGCCCATGCTCAGGGTGTTCTGCACACACAGGTGTGGTCAAGACAAAGAGGAGAATGTACAGATGTCATCGGTGCTCCTGTGCCCCCAGCTGTGGCACTAGATTGAAATGTCCAGGATGTTATGCCAGGGTCTTGTACCTGGCTATCTCTAGGCTGTTGCTCTCTTTATTTAAGTTTTTAGTGTTTTGCTTTTCCTAGAGATAGTCTCTCACGTTCACATTGATTTTTGCAGCATTGCACTGGCATGTTATTTATCTTGGTGTTCACATCCTCTTGGGTTCTGTACCTAAGGTGAGCCCCTTACTTGCTTCTTCCTTGTCCAGCCCTGTTGCATTTACAAATTGGAGCAGAGGATCTCCAAATGCTCTGGGTTTTTGAACATCTCTAGATGTACTGTCGGCCTTACAGAGTGCAGGTACCTCCTACCAGGTGGGACTCATGGAAACAAGACCAACCCTGCACCTTGAGCTCCCTGGGCGTCTCTCAGGAGCCCTGCCTGGGTGAAAGCCTGCACTATAAGTCTTTGCCATGTGCCTGGAGCAACATTGTCTAAGTCAGAGGCTCCTGGCATCTACTGACTCTGCCGCATCTGTCCCGCCTTCTTTGTGCTGAGTGCTGCTGGCCTAGGATTGCAGATGTGGACGCTGGAGTGATGCTGTCTGACATGTTGATGTTTCCTAGTGGATGGCCTCATGGTGGCACCTGCTGACTCTCTGAGAAGAGACTGCAGGAGTTAATACTCTTCTTTTGCTGCTGACAAGGTCAAGATGCAGTGAGGAAGACCCCCTCCAGACCCCCCAGGCTGAGAGAGGCAGTGCCTGGCACTCAGGCCACGGTCACATTCCTGGCAAGCTCCTCTGTGCCAGGGCCCAGCCTGGAGATGGGATCTGCTTTGTTCTCGCTGCAAAGCACCCTGTTATTAAAGCCTCCCCTGGTTCCCAGTTTCAGCACCTCTTCTTCTGAGCTGTGTCAGACCCAAGAAGCACCTTTATTGCCACGCAGGGAGAGAGAGTTGCAGACGGTTTTGTAATTGAACAGCCGAGGGCCTGTCGCTATTCATTGTCCTCAGTCTGGCTGTTCTGGGGCTGATGCCCCAGCAGGGACCGGGCTCCCAGAGCTGGCTGTGCCCTCGGTGGCTCCCTAACAGTGTTCCCTTTGGTCTGCGAGGAAATGTGTCTTTAAATTTTTCCTGTTTTCTGAATTCTGCTCTGGCAAGCCAGCTCTGCCTTCAACCTGCAGAGTTAAATTTACCCGGACTGACAACTGTATGTGCTGGGTTTAGTTACATAACAGCGGTGGCTGCTTTTCACACCGTGCTAATCCAAACATGGTGCACAGGGGCCAGGAGGAAGCAGCCTGTGTTTGGGGTGCTATGTGTGTGACTGGATCCTGTGTCTTTACCGTTTTTGAAAACACTGTACTAATTATCTCATTATCCTGACTTTGGTGCCATTAGGTGACTTTTTTAATATCTTAATTATTAGGTTAGCAGATGCTGTGTGCACATGGGCGATTTGTTAATTTATGCTGTTTGAAATGAAATCCAGTTGTTTTGCAGCATATTTCATAATATTCCGGCCAGCTGAATTCTAGAGTTGCTGGCATCGCAGAGCTACCCTAGGGGAAATGAGTGCTTTATTCTTTTTGTCCTCTTTAGTGGTGACTTTAAACATCGCTTATGACTCCCATCTCCCCAGTTTCCATCTGAGAATGTATTTTGAGCATTGCAGGCTGGCAGGGGTTGGGGAGGCTCAGCAGAGGACTCTCAGAGCCACTGGCATGCTGGAGGAGAGTATGTTCCCATCCATAAGCAGCCCTGACTTGTTGGGGGAACTGAGGAGGGGTGGAGGGCTGGCCGCATGGAGACCTGGAATCTGAGGGCCATGGATGTGGGCTCCCCTTTGGTTGATAGCCTGAGACTTCAACACACAACAGAGACTGCTCCTTAGCCATTCAAGGAGCCTCTAAATATTTTTGAGTGGCTGCTAATACCTCAGTTCACAAATGCTTCTGTTTGCAAACAATTTGGTTTGCAAATAAAAACATTTGGCACAATTTTGCTTCTGTTCACAAACGCCACATCCGCAGCCTTCTCACACAAACACAAACGCAGCCATCTTTCCCAAACTTAAAACAAATTAAACTGATAAACCAAGGTAGCATTATACTTCAGGCAGTGTTGAGTAGATGTGAACTAATGGAGCCAAAGAGCATGGCCTTGGGAGTTAGATCTGGATTTAAATGGTGGCTGTTGGTTTACAACAGCCTTGACCAGGTGGTTTTATTTCTTTAAGCCTCCATTTCTATAAGAGGAATGGAAAGTTCTCTTTAATAGGCTTATTGATCAAGATTATGAAGCGACCAGCTTTGTAGCTGACCCACATGAGATAAATGGTCAGGACTTCCTTTTCCTGCATCAGAAGTGGGGACTTAAGTAAAGGAACAAAATAAGTAATGCAGAAATGGCCCTTGGCTAGTGAATGAGAGACGCGAAAAGTTCCATGAGTTCAGAGGAGGCAAGAGATGACTGGGAATTTTCTCACAGAGGTAACTCCTGACCAGTTGTGAGGGGCGAAGGGAATTTAGGTGGGTATAAAGACCATCGGGGCTGTGGTGGGGAGGCTCCCAGTGGAGCAGTTACTGTGTGTAAAGGCACACAGGTAGAGCAACCAACAGCCCAGCATTTGCTTGGGAAATGTCAGCATATGTATCGGATTGAAATTGATGGTTTGCATGTGATAAACAGTGAGATTATAAAGGAGGTTAGAAATTGAGGAAAAGCTTGCATTATCTTGTATAATTTGATTCCTTAAAACTGAGCTCTGGACCAGCCTACAGACTTCTGGCCAGCCCAGTGTAGTCTCAGCCCACACTTCAGGAGTGGACCTCTAGTGGCCAAGAGAGTTACTGCAGTACTTAGGAGCATACCTCTTGTTTAATGATAACTCCTGCAAGAGAAGCTCCAGTGTAAATTGGAAGCAAAATGTAAATAACATCCAGGATGACAGCAGTACGGCTGATAGCCTGACATCTTACCATTAAGAGTTGCAGAAAGCATTAAAAAATAAAGCATCCCGGGGCCATTTAGTGATAGGGCAAAGCTGCCTGTAAACCTCTGTAGATGCTAAAGGCCTCACCATCTTACCAGAAATCATAATTGGCAACTTTGAAATAGCACGAATGATATTACTGTGATTAGCAACAGCGGCAGCCTTTGCTTCTTCACCTGGTGCTGTGCTAATCATTTCATTCCATTGTCTTAATTCTCACCGCACTTCCACGAGAGCGGTATTGTCATTATCCCTGTATTACAGAAGTACAGAGTGTGGTTGAAAGAGGTTAATTAATTTGCTTAAGGTCACCTCGTTGGAAAATGTATAATGGAATATAAACCTGGGCAGTATGGCTCTATCTGTGCTTTTACAAATACGGCTACTATTCGGTGACCTCCAAACCTTGAGTCATAATGACATAATATTCAGGAAACCCTTTGAACCACACATGGAATGTGCAGTGCTGCATTTAAAAATATAAACTGCAAGAAAACAAGCAAAGATGTCCTATCCGAGTGGTCACCACTGTGGGGGAATGCTGCCTCCCCTGGTCTAAGAGAGATGGAACTCCACGTTTTAAGTCAATATTAAACGTGCGCGTTGGCTTGCTTTTCCTATTCCCCAGCCCCTTGACTCCTTTTCTCTCTGAACAGGGAAAGGCAAGAGGCTGCGTGTCTCTCAAAGGCATGCAGCTTTGCTTCTGCTCCAGAACGTGAAGCAATTTCATTAGCGCACTCCTGGAGTCACAGAGGACTCGGGCGCTTCTCGGTGGTCATTCGTTACCGTGGCCTTGGCCTCGCTGGAGAGCGAGTGAAGAGCGGCTGGAAGAGTTTGTCATAGCACGTTCCCCAGGGCTGTAGGGAAGCGCTGTGGAGCCACTGCCAGCTAAGTGACTTCTGGGGAGAGGGGCACTGTAGTAGCGGCAACTCATCTTGGGTGTCCGAGGGCCACCTGCTGGGGTCAGGGTCTCAGGGCGGCACGTGGTGGAAATGGAACATCGAGCTAGGAGTCGTGGTGCTCAACACTGCACTTGGCCACCACCACTGTTAGGATGGTCTTGGGAGAATGGCCAAGCCTGGCTTAGGTCTCAGAGTCCACCTTGGCAAAAGTGAAAAATGTAAAGACAACCTGTGCGTACAGCAGGCAGTGTCACGGTTCTTCAGTGCCGTGGAACTGCTGTCATTAGTGGCACTGGTCATGGTTCTTTGGAGGGTCATATGAGAAGAACCAGATTTAAGGCATTGTAAGGAAAAATGATAATAAATGGGCTCATGGAACTGGAAATATTTAGGGGAAGATAAACCTTCAGGAAGAGCTGGATCCAGGGAGTCAGAGGGTTTCTGAGTTGGCCCATTTCTTCTGTTCACTGGTAGTTTGTCTCTAAGAAAAGTATGACTTTTACTGTGTGAATCCATAACCACGAACTCACTGGTCCAGGCTGAGTCACAAGACCCCCCCATCCTTACTCCACACTGGTAACTGGAGCTGGAGAAGGGGCAGTGGGATACGGCTCACTAATGGCCAGCCTGGGGCTCATCCTGTGCT
This sequence comes from Cavia porcellus, assembly GCF_034190915.1. Taxonomy (NCBI): domain Eukaryota; kingdom Metazoa; phylum Chordata; class Mammalia; order Rodentia; family Caviidae; genus Cavia; species Cavia porcellus. The sequence continues at coordinate 2,173,059 of NW_026947521.1, read as the reverse complement.
TGTGGAACGCATGGTTCTAAAAATATCTCGTTGCTTTATGAGCGAATAGAGTGGAGATAGGCTGAACTGAGATGAAGACAAGACTATATCAGCATGACAAGAATGAAAGCATAAGAGGTAAGAACTGGAATAATATGTCCAGGGATGAACAGAAGGATGTGTGTGTGGTAGATGGTTCATACTGGGAGGTGGCTGGGGAGGGTCCTAGTGGCTCTGCTGTGTTTGGGCTTGGCTGTTGTTTACTTACTGCTAGAGAGCTATGGAGGGTTTCATGCTGAGGTGCTGAAAGGTAATAGTAATAGCAACAACTAGACTTTGCAGACATTTTCGTACCTGCCAGACACAGCCACTGCTACCTGGTTGGTCTGACCTTACAACAACCCTTCGAGGCAGGTGTTAGCTCTTTTTTAGATTTGCAGTTGCAGACGCTGGGGTGTGAAGAACTTGCTCCAACCCTCAGATAACCCGAGTTGCAGAATGGGGCACATCTGAGTCTCTCTGCTCAGTGACCACGTGTCATTATCGGGGAGGAGCATGGCAGTTGGAGTGTGCCCTAGCCGCAGGATGCAGGCATCACTTGTTCATCCCATAAATCACTCTCCAGGGATAACCAGGAGAAGCAGCAGGTGGACCCCCTGCCTCACAGGCGTGGGATCTCAGGGAAATGAAGGTCCTGACGTATCACGGTAGATGCCAATGTTTGGGGTCTTTCCAGGTGGATGACACAAGGCCTCAGGCTGAGTTGTAGAGTCCTCTAGTTACTGAGCATGTGCTCCTCCTCCTGTAGCAGATGCATCCTGGGTTGAATGGGGTATTGGGGTAAGCAGTGTTGTAAGGAAACATGATAATAAGAAGGCTCATGGAACTGGAAATATTTAGGGGAAGATAAAACTTGAGGAAGAGCTGGACCCAGGGAGTCACAGAGAGTTTCTGAGTTGGCCATCTTTTACTGATCATCGATTTTTCCCTCAACCCTAGGTGGAGCGGTGGGGAGGGGTCCCTTGCAGCTTGGTTGGGAAACAGGCAATCCAAACTAATTTGCCTTTAAGCAGAAACCAGTACAACATGTCACTTTTAAAGTAAAGCACATTAATTCCCGGAATGACTATTTTATGGTGAAGAGCAGCCTGTCTAAATGAGAGGAATTAAAGGCCAGTGGTCAAGTTCTCCACATTATTCACACCACCCTTCTCAATAAATCACAATTGCTGAAACCGCAGGTTGGCGCTTACTTAAATAGCAGCCTGCTGGTTATGGGTGCTGTGTGGGGACGTGACCTCCGTTTGCACGCTTCATGCTCTGTGGAGAGCTAACCCTCCAGTGCTGCACACATCCCTTGGTTATCAACCTATGGATCTTGTGCACCATTAAACAAGACTGAGACCGAGCCTGGTCTGCAGCTGTAATCTTCATTCCAGGCAGCCTTTGCAGAGAGAGCAAAGCTTGAATGGCAGTAGCATTTGGCATTCAGACCTGTAGCACTCTAAAGACCTGAGTTTTAAATATTGCTGTTCCCACCCGTTTTCAGAGCAGTTCAAGCTTGCAGAATAAGGGAGAGCAAAATGGTCAGGAACCCATCAGCATCTGGGGCCTCACTGAAGATGCTGTAGTGGGCAGAGTCATACTTTGGGTTCCTGGGAGTTTCTTTGGGTGCCATGGATGCAGGAGTCCCACTTGACTCCTTCACTGTTTGCAGAATGAGACCAGATAAACAGACCCTGTTTCAACCCCGTGGGAGGACAGGATGGAGAGTGGTGAGTATTTTAAAAGCTGACACTGTGTTTACCTGCAAAGCACTGGTTTGACTAAAATGTTTAGAATACAATCAAAGAAATCCAGTAGCTGTCCTCATGGTACTTCAGGACACTTACCCGGGATGATATCTTCCTGTCACACTTTCCCTCTTGACCACTTCATGTGCCCTGATCAGAAGTGATTTTTGTTTGGTTTTGCTGTAAGAAGATAGCAACATCAATTTGCTTTTCTTTAAAAAAAAAAAAAAAAAAAAAAGAAATCAGTTCACACCGTGATGATACAGGTAGCAATCCCCGAGCAGGCAGAGTCACACTAGAAGCTTTGCATATTGTGTTTTCATCTTGCTGCAGCTGATGCAAGGAAAGCACTGTTCCTATTTTTAGATGAAGAAACAGAGGTTCAGAGCTTTGCCCAAAGCCACAGCCGTAGAGCCAGCATTTCCACACAGGTCCTTTCCACTCTGAAGAAGGTGTTCTTTCCAAGACACAGCACTGCTTTTGCCTTTAAAACCCAGACATGGGAAATTTCTCCTGACTGCATTTAGTCCTTGTTTATAGATCATTAATTTCTCAGCTGAAAGACTAAGAACCTTAACTTATGAGCTATTGAAAATCAATCAGAATTGTTTTAGGGGAAGCCAGTGGGTAGATAGGATTCATATATACAAACAAAATATTTATAGTTTGTACCTATTATGCATAAAACTACACAACATACGTTCTTTAATATGCTCATTAGGTAACATGGGGCCTCCTGCTTGAATTTCTTATGTGACCTATCTCTCATGACTATTTCTTAGTAAGGCATCCTTGATATTTAAGAGTAGGCCTGACCTTATACAAAAGATGATTGTGTAAAGTTCACTTCAGTTTAGTTTTCCATGTGGCATCATACACCATGTATCATGTAAAACAGTTTTATAATACCTATTGGTGCCTCTTTGGTCAATGGGAATACACCTTTCATAAAGAGATAAGGTCCACCTGTTTTTGTGTGTGTTTCTTAATTTTAGATCTGAGTACACTGATGTTCTTAAAGCAAGACACTCTGATTTTTTTGGGCCAAATACTAATTGATAAAGCCTTTTTTCATTGTCATGTGTGATAATCAGCTTCAGTAGGGGTTTTGGGGTTTAAGGGACAGATAAACTTCAAAAAGGTATTATGAGCTTCACTTCAAGCCAATGGATAAAAATCTTACCTGTTCCTTTTATTGAACATCACCATGTTTCCTATAGAATAGAATTACTGATTTATTTACCCCAATCAGTAATGTAGGTGCTTCTGTTCCATTTTGGAGACTGCTGGAGTTGTGATGGAGAGGCAGTCTGCCTCCCGGGTCCAGGGCCTCTAAGGTTGCAGCCTTCCTTTTTGCTGGAATGATGACATTGTTCTGGCCTACCTGGCCCCTCTCTTCCTCCCCTGAATTGTCACTGAGACCCAGTGTCCACCACCTGCAGCTTAAAGGAGGAGAGGTTTATTCTGGCTCCCGGTTTCAGTCCATAGTCAGCTGACAGTGGTGCAGAATAGCAGAGGAGCCGGGCAGAGAAAGTGTTTCTGTGAGTGGCAGCCAGGAAGCAAAGAGAGAAGAGAGGAGCCAGGGAGTGAGGTGTCCCCTTCCAGGTAACACCCCAGTGATCTTCCTCTCCTGCCCACGCCCCACCTCCTGACAGTGTATTTCCCTACTAACGGGTCAGTGGACTTTGGGGGTATACTCTAGGTCTACACCGTAGCAGGTCCTTTCGCCTGCCATCCTTTAAGTCATCTGCTGCCGAGCTTCTGAAATCTGGGAAAGCAGAAACGCAGGCTGGAGAAGACCCACTGTGAAACAGGTCCATGGAGGCCAAGCGAGCCCCCAGGAGTCTGTGAGTGGAGGCTGCCTATTGCTTACGACTCTGGGCCTTCATTTTCTCTTTCATTATACAATGAACCCCGCAAAGGCAAAGCTCGTCCCATCCTCATTTAAACATCTTTTATAACGTCTCACGTGCATGTGAAAAGGCATTAAGTTAAGAAGCAGCATAGGCCTCTGCATTCATTGAGCACTGCAAATCCAGAGGCTGAGAAGACACAGCCCTGAGGCCTGGATTCCCCTTGCTCTGCTTTCCTCCTGCAATGCTGTGTATTTCTTCTTTCTGTTCTAGAAAGTCTGGGACTGGATTGGTAGTGCCTTTGGTTCTGATGGGCTTGCACAGTTTTGCCTTTCTCAGCAAGTACAGTATCAGCTCTTTCTTTCTTTCTGGTGCTGGGAATCGAATTCATGACCTCATGCTTGTCAAGCAGGCACTGTGCCAGCCCTAGCTACCCAGCCCTAGCTCTTCCTGTTGAGAAAGATGCCAAGGCCTTCCCCACTGACCTGGCCACTCAAGGGTCAGGAGTGATGTCCTGCTTCATTAAGCGCTTCTTGCACAAATACCCTGGAGAACACATGGCATACGAGACACCCTCCTTTGCTGCAGAGGAAACCAGGAAGCAGCAGGCTCCTCCATCACCTGCCTTCTCCCCATCATGGACCTTGTGCTTTGAGAGATTTTGATCCTGCAGCTCTGTTTATTCCTGATTATTTCTCATGTTTTGCTATTCAGACAGTGTGAAATGGGACTGTCAAAACAAGTGGTGGACATAATTGCAGCGAAGACCCTAGTCAACCATGCTGCTGCAGAGAAGGCAAGTGCTCCTTTCAGCAGAATGTTCGAAATTCCCCATGCAGCTGCCCTGCCCAGATCTCATTTGTACCTGGTCCCTGATTGGGCCACTGCTGCCCTCTTGTCAAACCCAGCTTTGTCAGTGCCTGTTGTTATATATAAAATGCTATTGGAACACAGCCACACCCATTTTTGCACACCTGGAGTTGCAGAGGGGAGCAGCTCTCACAGAGACCAGAGGGCCCTCAAAGACTCAAACGCTCTCACAGAGACCAGAGGGCCTACAAAGACTCAAACGCTCTCATAGAGACCAGAGGGCCTACAAAGACTCAAACGTCTTCTCCCAGGCCTCCTACAGAAATAATTTCCATGCCTTTTCTACACTAGAGAAAGGTGGCTCTTGGGTGCTTCAGATGGGGAATCTCCTCAAAGCCTGTGCATCCTGGTATGTGTGTATGTGTGGTTATAAGATATTTGACAGGGGAACCACAGGGAATATCCAAGATGCTAAAAGAAAAGACATGGTGGGAAATGTATCACAAAAATAAAAGAAGATCCTGTAGATCTGAGGCAAGGACCTCAGGGGTATGACAGGTAAGCCTGACTAATTGCCATCCTGATTGGGCCACCCATGGTTTTGTCTGGGAGGGCCATGGTGCTGTGCTCTCAGGTCTACATCTGGTCTCTGGCCCCTTCTCCACGGTGCTGTTGCTCTGCTCTGCTTCCCGTCTACCATGACTTGAGCATCTCTGCTCCATGACACCCTTCCCCAGTGATGTTCCTGCCTGAGAGCCAGCTCACCATGGACTGGACCCCCTGAAATCGTAAGCCAAATTAAACTTCCTCTTCTTAAACTTGTAAGTGTTGGATATCGTGTCCTAGTAAATCAAGCTGATTGATTCAAGGAGTGTGCTATGGAGCAGATGTTGGGAGACCTGGTTTAAATTCCCACCTGAAGCCTAGCAGGAGAGAAGCAGAAATGCTAACAGGGTGGCACATAGGGCAGTTCTGTCTTCTTCCTCCCGAAATGTCCTCCAGAGTCTGTAGGGTGCTTCCAGCGAAGCAACCAGATAAACCACAGTTCCTGCCAACAGTGCTGGCTTGTAAAGTTTTTTCCCTTCCTTTTTATGCCTGTGGTGATAAACATATGCTTTGAAGCATGAGATTTGATTATCCTGTCTTAGTGCTTATAAATACAAATGTGATTAATGGTCATAAGAACCAGGTTGACAGTGTAAGACTAATTCTTAGCAAAGCAGCCCCGCACAGTGCCCCGAAGGCAGCTGCCTCAGACAGAGGCCTCCTGAGTCGGAGTGAACTGTACCTCTGTCCCCCTCCTCTGACTCCTGTTTTTCCCAGAGATCTCCTGCCAGCACTTTGGAGGCTCTTCCTCCTTGATAATTAAAATTGGTGGATTTTTCCCTCCAGAGCTACCTGAGGTAAGTATCCGAGTCTCTGTCAGGCCATTAATAGTCCGGAACTCTGCACAAAGGCACTTGGCCACTGCCACCGTTCCCTACTTGGGCCTGGCGAGTTGCCCACAGATGTTGGGGACAGCACAACCTAAATTGGGACAGTTTGTATTTTAGTAGTGATGGGGATATTCGCTCTCTTCCTCTGTCATTTTGCATTAAGGACCTGCCACTAATAAAACTAATTAATAACTGCTGGCTCGATGTGAAACCGTTGGACTTCTTAAAGCTGGCAGGCTGCCACCACTGCCTTTGAAAGAAGCACTTCATCTTTGTCAGGGACAGGATGAATATTTCTCCACACTTCTAATTGGACAAAGTGCCTTTCAGACTTGCTGGCATTTCAGAGAGAGCAGATAAGTAGACTTGGTGCTGTCCAGATGCAGTCACCGCTCAGCTGTCCCTCAAGGTGGGAGTCTGTCCCCTGAGAAGCCACTAGGACTCCAAGCTTCCTCTCCTTTGGTGAGCTCTGACCTCCCCTGTGACCTCTCACCCCAGAGGAAGGCTCTCAAGGGCAAAGAATCACAGGAGCTCAGCGCACCCACAGCTTCCTGTGTTTGGGGACCCCACAGTGAACTGAAGGGAGGGGACACCTCCTGGAGAACAGGTTTTTCTGGGGCCCTTCCCAGGCCTTTTGAGTCAGATTCTGCAGGTGGCAAGCTGAGCATCTGGCTTTTCTTTTGTCTCATTTTTGCAATACTAGGATTTGAACCCAAGCCTTCAAGGAAGCTTCCCCTCGGGCCTTTTTATCATGAAATAGGACCTCAGTAAGTTGCCCAGGCAGGGCTCAAACTTGGAATCCTTTTGCCTCCATCTCCCAGAGTGCTGGGATTCCAGGTGTGTGCATTGCCACGCCCAGCTGCCATCTAGGTTTTTAACAAGCTTCCCAGCTGCTTCTGATGTGACTGGGATTGGAGGATCAGTGGGATCATCCTGCAGCCTTCATCTGCTGGTACAGGAGGATGAAGTCCCTCACATGATTTAGAGGACTTGAGCTTTCAGGACACTGGGCTGGGTGACATGAGCCAGGCTGACTGTGTAGTCTAGTCAAAGATACAAGACATGCGCACGTGAAAACTTAGCGATGAGAGTTAAATAATGAGATTCAGTGACAAAATTGTGCTCTGCAGGCCATTTATAAGTAGGCAAGTCTCTGCCTTCTCAGAGGGAGTGGTTACATTAAATACTAAATAATGCAGTTGTTTTCTCTGGGGAGGTTAACCAGTGTGGCATCAGAGCTGGAGTAGGAGTTTACAAGTGAAAGGTGTGGCATTGGGAAGAGGTCAGCGACGAGAGGCTAAGGTTTCTCGTTTGGGTGACCAGCAGGACAGGAATGGAATAACCACAGATTCAGGACCCACTGTAAGTCTTGGCAAATGTCGAGGGCAATGGAGGACACCTGCTCCCACCAGGTGGCTGGGACGAAGTTTCTAATGAGACTTCAGGAAGATTTCAAGGCTCGAGTGGTATCACCGGAGTGGGTGTCACTGGAGCTCCTACTGGCATGGCCGCGTGAGTTCATTTCCTGTCCTTTCTGGAGCATTTGTGCTCACAGCGGGGAAGAAAGAGATTGGATCCACAAGTCTGGAGGCTAAATATCATAAGTTCGCTGCAGAGCTCAGTGCAATCAGACTGTCAGCAGATAATCACTTCGTGCTTTGTCAGTATGCTGAGCCTTCCTTTACTGCAAGTTGCCACCAGACCTAAGGGCTTGCAGAGGACCCGAGGAACAGTTTGTGGTGTGGCTCACGGGGCTTAGGTGATGACTGTGTGTTCCACGTCGTATCTGCCACCACAGCAAGGGCCTTGGTGAAGGAAGCAGAGACTGGGAAGCAGTCTTCGTGGGCTCAGCAGTGTCCTCCCAGGGTCAAGGGGTGCGTGGTGAAGAGAGCTCAGTGACTGCGCTCGCGGAGCCCCTGGTGTAGTCGGGGTGGACGTGTAGAGAGGTCACTAAAAGCGAGTGTTAGACTCACCTCCTGGGCACACAGGTACCTCTGAGCAGGAAGTGGTTGCTTTTGTGGAGGAGCAGACTTGTCTAAGAGGTGCCTGGAGCAGGCTTCTTGGAGGAGGTGACATCAGAAGACCCTCGAACCTTTTCCCAGTTTCGGGAGGGGCCCCAGGAAGTGTGAACAGCTTCTGCTTCTCAGTGCTGAGTGTGTGGTGCATGTGGGCAGCATGCTGGGTCGCGCACTGCGGAGGGAGATGTGGCTGCAGACAACCTGCATGTGTTCGCTGGCAGGCTCGGGGGACAGGTGGGGTGCAGTGCAGATGGGCATGGCGCCTCCTCTGCGGGAAACAGGGGCCTTGCCTCGGGAGCTCCAAACACGCGGGTGTGGGCTTCAGCTCCGATGCTTGAGACAGTGCCCCAGGTGAGGAGAGGGTCCTTGTCTTTTAACCCTGGGAACATGAGGACACTCCCACACCCTGTCCTTCCTAAGCTGCACAAGGGGGGACAAGGCCTGAAATGGTTGCAGGAGGGCCAGGCATGAAAAGAGTGAAGTGGACCGTTGAGTATGACGCTTTCCTCTATTTGACAGAGTTGGGTTTTTTAAATTGAGCATTTATTTTGTGATAAAACCCTGCCCTGGGCTCTCGTCACTGTCATAAAGCTTCCCCCTGCTTTCTTCCTGGAAAGCTTTACCATTTTTTTTTTTTTTGAAGCTAGGGATACAAATAATCAGAATAAAGGAGTAAAGAGGGGAGCTTCTGAAAACTGCTTTTGAAAAAAAGGAATACAGAGTGATTCTGAGGGTCGGAGAGGAAAGAAAGGCTTCTGCATTGGCTCCTGCCTGCCAGTGAGCCACTTTTTAAATTCTGAAGTAATGTTAAGCCAGGGCGTGGTGGTGCACATCTGTAACCCCAGCACTTCAGAGGCTGAGGCAGGAAGATTGCCTTGAGTTCAAGGCAAGCCTGGGCTCCAAAGTGAGACTGCATAGCAAAACCTTGTCTGGAAAAAACCAAAAAAATTTTTTTAGGCAGGATGAACAATTGCATAGCTGCCTCACTCAGCTTTCTCCAAAGCTAATATCCTGCCATCACCACAGATCGGTCATTAAAACTCAGAAACCACCATTACCACAAAGCCACTTCCTAAACTAGACTCGGTTGATTTCCATCCAGCCTCCCGCCAAGGCCCTCTGTCTGTTCTGGAGTCCACCCCAGGAGTCCACGCCGCGTGTAGTTGTGCGTCTGCTTGTCTCCTCCAACCCATGACAGCTCTTTGGTTTTCCCTGTTTTTTCATGATCTGGACCCTTGTGAAGAACATGAGCCGGGAACCTAGAGGAGCACCCCGTTTCCTAGTAATTCTCATGGTTAAATGGGGGCCTTTAAGTGTGGACAGAATGCTGCCCAGGTGTGAAGCGCCTGCCCTTGGCCACTCTTCATATCAGCACATCCTGGTCTGTCCTATTTCTGGGGATAGGCGCCTCTGTCTTCTGGTTAAAGTGGCACCTGACTGACTTCTCCCCTCCAGAGTCTCTGCTTTTCCTTTTCCTAATCACTGAGACACATCGAGGCTGGGAAAAAATATCCTGATCCCCCTTAAACTGGTGCAGGGGCCACTTTTCTTGCCTGTGCCTGGCTTTCTGGAACCATCTGCTCCCAGGCGCAGGGCTGCTGTCTTCCCGTGATGCGATAGTCCGTCTTCCTGCAGTTGGCTCCAGGGAATAACACACACACACACACACACACACACACACACACACGCGCACACACACACACACACTCACACACTGCACTGAGGATGTTCCCAGGGCGACAGTGCATGCACAAAGCATTTCTTTTATTTATATTGAGAAGAAATGGTGCTCAGGGCTGGCCATTTGTCCAAACACGTATTTCCCAGTGAGTGCCTGCACTGCTTTGCTTTGGTATTACAGAAACAGTGAGCTGGAGAAAGGAAGACTGGAGACTGCTCTGGTCCTGATAGCCCTGAGCACTGTGGCCACAGGCAAAGGGTTTGAGTCATGGGGTCGGGTGGAGGGTCTCAGTTTCCCTCAGATGGAGAGGCTCGGTCAGTCACTTCCTGGGGTGACGTCCAACTCCGGCATTCTGTGGTTCTGTGGGATATTTTCCCATGAATTATAAGTCTGCTCCTAATGAAGAAAATGGAATTATAATAGGATGAAGAAAACAGATAGGAAGGGCGCCTGGGTGTTATATGACCTTGGAGTCTTTGGTAATTGAGACATCTGATAGGGTGATTTGAAATCACTCTAATGAATGAGAACTAAATTGCTATCTTCAAAGTCTAACAAAAGGACACACATCCAATTATACGGGATGGTTGTAAGGATGGACAAGCTCTTTATGCTTCAAGACCTTCCCTCTCTGTGGCTTTTCATAAGATTAGATTGCTTTTAGTTACCCAAGCTCGGAGTTTCCCTGATGTGCTTCTGGTATTTCTCTCTCTAGGGGTATGCAGACATCGTCACCAAGTTAGATTCTGAGTAACATCTTAATTCTTACCCCATGGCCATATTTTTAAGCCGCACATGGAAGTGACTGACTTTACCCATTTCTTTGCCAAAGTTAATCCTTAGCCCTACAAATCCTTCCTCTGCTAGCCTAATGAAAATACTTGTTCTTTGCCGATGGGCCTGGCAACAAAGTCTGAGTGATTTTGGAGCAGTGAATTTGCAGTCTTCTTTGACTGTTCATAAGCATTCCAGATTGTCATGCTGTCCCTTTCTCAGGTCCTTTCTGCTAATTGACTCTATTTGGTGTTAGTAAGCTTTTTGCCTCACGAGCTTTTCACCTTGGTTTAATTTATCGTTTGAAGTCCTTGCCTGTAACATGTGCAATTTGTATCCTTTCAGAGGAGGAAAGGAGCTAAAGGCTCTTCCAGGTGATAGGTTTTCAGGAGGGGACTCCAAGCAGCCTGCCCTTTTTTCTTAGTCACGGCAGTACTGAATCATTATCCTTCGGACATGTTTGCTGGTCACTGGCTACCCTGAAAGCAAATGACGTCCACAAGTGAAACTACTGACTACTCAGCAGAATGCCCCATCTGTCATAGGCCAGCACAAGGGGTGCAGAGGTGGGCAGAAGGAGGGAAGAATCAGGGAGAGCTTGGTGGAGGAGGTGCTGTCTGGGGAGCTTTGCAGTAAGATGTTACCAGGAGGAAAGCAGGCGGAGGATGAGAAGCTGGGTCGGGTGCCGCACAGTTTAATAGCCTGGGTATGCAGCCTTGTGGAAGCCGTTAGGAGGGCGTGGCGTCTGAACTCATAGATGTTCCTCCTCTGAAATGAGAAATAAGAGGTGACAAGGTGGAGAGAGGATGTTGTTTGATGATTAGAACGGATCTGCACCAGAGCTTAGCTGGATGCTTGCCTAGCTTTAACCCATTTTTAATGTAGTAATTGTTGCTTTGTGGCCTAACTATCTTAGCATCTTGATTATTTATTTTTTTAGTGTGGAAGTAGATACAGGGGACCTAAAGATAGTCACCCAAGGGTCTTTACTGGATGTGTCCATTTATGAAGTGGAGAGTCCCTCACACATTTCACAATCCTCGTTAAAGCCCTGTAACGGTGCCATCTGTCCATTTACTTCACATTTGTTGTTGTTATTGTTACTGATGATGGTATGGGGACTGAACCAGGGCATTCCCATCAAGTGACATCTCCAGCCCTTTACAGTTTTATTTTCAGACAGGAGTCATTAAATTGCCCAGGCTGAATTCAAACTTGCCATTCTCCTGCCTCAGCCTCCCAGAGAGCTGCTTTCCCTGGCGTGCACACCCTCTCCCGCGGCATTCACCGCGTGTGTACTGGATGTCTGTTGTGTGTCAAGCAGTGTGCTAAACCATTGGTTGTCAAGTTTCTCAGTCTCAGGACCCATTTAAAGTCTTAAAAATTATTGAGGATCTTAAAGAGCTCTTATTTATGAGTTGCATTTATTGATATTTGTCATCTTAGGACTGAAGATGGAGAACAATTTAAAAATGTTTATTTTAAAATAATAAACCCATTATATCCTAGCATAAATAACATATTGTAATGAAAAAAATAACTATTTTCCAAAACAAAAACAGTTTAGAAGAGTGGCATTTTGCAAACCCCTTTTCTGTGTGGCTTAATAGAAGACAGCTGGATTCCGCGTTCAATCTGTTGTGATATCACACATCGTGCTGCCTCTGGGAAATGCGGCTTCGTGCGATAGCTATTATTATGAAAATAGTTCTGACCTCATGGGTGCCCTGAAAGAGTCCTGGGGACCCAGGGACCGCACTTGTGGGAAATGCTGTGGTATAGGACACTCTGGCTTTCTCCAGAGAAGCCATGCAAAACAGCCAGGAGGTGGTGCCATGGCCCAGGGACCTCTGGTGTGTGTGACACTCCCATGATTAGTCCTAGCTGGGGACTAGGCTTATTTAGGGTTCAAATCTGCATGAGAAAAGAGATTGCTTGTGTTAGGCTTCCTCTGTACTGCATGGGAGGGAATGTATGCAGACGAGGAAGGGTCAAGTTGAAAGCAGATGTTTTTATCAGAATATTTCCATCCCATCCCAAGATATTTTGAAAGCGTGCAGCCTCATAGGTCAACCCTTCTGGGGTGGTGCCATCGATGAGCTGCCTCTGTCTCTCCTAGGTGTCTCCTGATGGGTTTTGTTTATCACTTACATGAAAGATTGTTTTCTGTATTACTTTTAACTAATTCACAAGCTGTTCATTTCTGACAAAATCGTTATTATCTTTTGTACTTTCTGCATTTGGAGTATCTTTTATTTTTAAGCAGCATTTCGGAGCCATGTTGTGTATTTTAGAGTTAAATTAATCCAAATATCAAAAAGCTTTCCATCTGAGGTTTGAGCAGCCTTTTAATAGACGAGGACTCTCAACTTTCCAATACCCATGAAATGAATGAGAGTGAATATTCTAGATGGATATATTTACGTGTAATCTTCAGGGCATAAAATAGTATTTGGTCACTTTTCAGATTGTATTTTGGAGCATTGAAGGCAGTATATTTAAAATGTTTTAAGAGTTAAGAGAAAAGAAAAGAAAGACTTGATTTTCTTGGAAGCCTGTAACTCCACTTGAGAGCTTCAGTATTCAATTTGCTTTGCCTTCTATTGGTTGGTTTGGGACTTCTTTTGGCCTGGGATTCGGTATTTTGCGTCACTTTAGGAAATTTAGGATGTATCTAACTTTTAAAGTAATAACCCAGATTGATAGCTGAGTGGATTTAGAGTCAAAAGGTACTGAAAAACACACACTTGCTCGTTGCTCTGTGTGGTAAAATATCATTCCCAGCAAACCAGGGTATTGGAAACACGTTTTGCAATGGAATCCTGGAGCCTTTCCTAACGGTGAAGAATAGGAAAATGGAAGGAAGAATCCCCACCTCCGGGTCTTTCTTTCTTTTTTTTCCTTTTCCTTTCTTCCCTCATTTCTCCCCTGCTTTTTTTTGTTCTATTTTTTAAAAAAATGTCTGCATGGTGGCCCCTCCCCAGGCACAGCTTTGCCGCTCCAGACTGCCCACCGCAGTGGGAGAGCGCTTGAGGGGTGGGATGGACCTGGATGCTGACAGCAGTATTTTTCACATAGTTGTGAACATGTGTGCAACCACAAATTGGTCTTGGACTCACTGATTTGTAGTAATAATGCAATGATTTATAAAGTTCCTCTTTCAAAACAAAATCTGGTGTGTGGAGACTGCACAGATTACAAACATATGCCCAGATGTAAAACATCTGGGCTGAAAAACTTATGTCTATGTCTATCAGTGTTTTTCTTTCTTTTTTTCCTTTTTTCTTTTTGTCTTTTGAGGCAAGGTCTTATTATGTAGCTCAGACTGGCCTCGATCTCACAGTGATCCTCCTGCCTCAGCCTCCTGGGTGCTGGGATTATAGGTGTGTGCCAATGTTTGAGAGCCTGGTATCCTATTAATAAGAGGTCAGGCATGGATATTGATATCATAAGTTCTGTAATTCTTCTCATGGTGTCTGAATGCCAACCATAATTTCAGGAACAAGAATTACAGTGGCCACTTTCAGTAAATGATCCTGTGTCCCAGATAATATGTGAGGTACATAAGATGCATTATCTCTTTTATTTTTTTAGCTACACAAATTTATAAAATAAGTCCTATTATTTTCCCAGTTTTACAAGTGGAGCAGGCTCTGCCCAGGTTCACACAGCTTAGCTGCCTGGTTTTAACCAAGCCATTCAAATATAGCACAGGTGTCGACTGGTTCACTGAGGGGCCTGGAGATCTCTGTATAGGAGACAGGACACACTTGGAAAACCGAGTTGCCCCTGGGCCATCTCCTTTGGGAGACTAAGCTTTTGTTTTGGTCCATGTGAGAGAGAAGCCATCCCAGCATTGACGAGCCCGTTACTCAAAGGGTGGGAGGGCATCAGGCAGGTGACGGGCTGCCATCCAGAGAATGCTGGAATGCACTGTCGAAGCTCCTGTCCGTGGCAGGAAGGGCAGCATTTAATAAGAAAGCACCTGACCTGGTTAGCTGGGAATGTGTCTGGTGCCTGTTAAGTGATAAAAGTTTCAAAGAACAAAAAGTGTGTATGTCTTCCAGTTTTGTTAAAGGAGGAATGTGTACATATGTGTGTGAGTACATGTGTGAATTTGAGAAGTAGTATGATTATGTACACATCATACCATTGATATTGGTGGCTTGGGGGGGGGGGTGTCCTGGGGTTAGGGTGAGAGAGGAGACTTTTTAGCAATCATGATCCTGTAATGATCCTATTTTCTTACATGATCAAAAAATGAAAACCAGGCCTGGGGACTTAGGTCAGCAGCACAGTGCCTGCATGGCAAGCGCAAAGTTCTGAGTTTGATTCCCACTATCCCCTCCTCACCAAAATAATGAAAACAAACAGACAAACAAAAAAAGGGAGGTCTGATTCACAAGAGGGATGTACCCACTGCTTATTTGCTGCGGGATCTGGCAAACACCCAACACCCAATCTTCAGTTGTCCAGGTCTCCTTGGTCTTTTGATCTGTGACACCTTGGAGGCCTTGTGCTTACCTGACACCTGTGCTCCCTGAGTCACAGGCTGGCACCCAGTATACTTTCTGCTCAGACTTTTCAGAACCAGGGACACAGTCCCCAGGCCTTCCTCAGTTTAGAGGTGCTGTCCCCACCCCAGGACCTTCACCTGGGGCTTGTGGGAGGACTTCCTAGCCATGCAAATTTGCATCCTCCACATAAGTGTTTTCCAGCCTGCACCTTGCCCTTTCCTTTTTCCATCTGTATTTTGATATCATTAATTGAACACTTGTAAAATCATTAGGATTATTAAAAATTAGAGCAGCTAAGAATGTGGGCTTTGTAGCAGGCAGATTTTTCAAATGCCAGCTGTGCTCACTGTGGGCAAGTTAGTTAACCTCTCTGAGCTAGTTTCCTCATCTAGCACACAGTGACAAGATCACCTTGGTGGGCTGCCGTGAAGACGAGATGTGCAGGCAGTAGAGACTTAGGCCCTGGAGTGGAGTAGGTACGCAGGAAACACTTGTTGGGAACCAGGAGCAGGTGCCTGGTGGGAACATGCAGTTGGACGGCAGGGCAGCTGGAAAGGTGGACTCAGGCTCAGGAGGCACCTGCCGCATTTCAGGTGTGAGAGCTGCTGACCCTATGACAAATGCAGACTTGAAAACATTTTGTCTGCGAGACAGTAGGTTTTGATCACTGTAATTAACAGACTCGCTCCCAAGCACCGCTTGTGCCTTGTAAATTCTGGATTGCGCTTTGTGTGTGTGCCCTCTCCCTCTCCCCCTCCCCCTCTTTTTCCTCCTCCTTGCCAGTAGCATCAGCTTCCCTGAGAGGGAGAAGCCTATTTCCAGGACAGTGGCTCCTCCTGGTTGCCAATAACAAATTAAACCTGCTAATCCCCATTAAGATCCTTCTATGACCACTGCCTTGGCTAAGAGCTGGAGAGGAGGGTTGGGATTCTTAAAGAGCTCACTGCCTGCAGTTGAGACACAGAAGCAGCTCCCCAGGATAGAAGGCAGTGAGCTGAATGCTTGGAGCCATGCGACCTGCCAGATCCTGGCAGAAGACAGCAGGTCGGCTTTCCCAGAGGAAGTGTCACCGAGCTGACCCACCTGCACCTGAAGATGGGCAGCACACACGCTAGGTAACATGGTCAGCAAACAGTGAGATGGGATGAGAGATGAGCGTTATCTTGTCCATGCACAGTTGTGAGCAGGACGGAAATGCTTCCCAAACTTCCTGCCAGTGAAGTTCTGCTGGGAAATGCTGCTGAAGACCAATTCCCAGGCCCTTATTTCCTCGTTCAGCCTCCATGTGCGTAATGGAGTTCTGGAAGAGGAACCTGAATGGAGCATGAGGGCCGGTTTCACAAGAACCTTGAATGGCACTTGGTGCTTTGCCTTCAGTTGACTTCAAATCCCAGAGCAGCAGACACTTTTCTCGACGAGCTATTTTTGTGCAGTTCTGCAAGGTTCCCATGGCAGATGCTGTTCAGGTGGCTGCAGGTCACCGGCTCCTTCTGAGAGGCGAGGGCAGCTCATGGTCCATGACGACCCGAGTGGGTCTCCTGCAGCTATTTTAGGTATCTTGAAAAATCTAATGCAAGTTGTGCATTTATCTTTACCCAGTCTCTACCCAGTTTGCTGAGTACTTTCTTTCATCTGGAACTACATGGACGGAGGGCTTTGGAGACAGGTCTGAGCTTAGACGCCTTCTGCTTCCTCTAGTGCAGTGTTGTAAGCAAGTAAATTCCTCCACCTGTATGCTCTGCCTTCCTGCTTTGCAAAATGAGAGTAAGAGTAACTCCTAGCTCTGTGGGCTGAGCAAAGATTCCAGTGCCTGCTGGAGACGAGGTGCTTTGAAAGCGTTAATATTGAGCTTCTGGTGAAAAAACGACCGTACAGCTTCATGTAGTTCTTTTAGGTAGCAGTAGTCAGGAAGAGGCACAGCAGAAAAGGCTTGAAGGTGAAAACCTAGGAAGCCTCAGAGGACCTGGTCCTAAAGTTGGGAGCATAGCCCTGCCTTTCCTTAACTCTGCCCCTTCCCCAGTCTGGGCTCTGTGCTTCTTGGAGGACCCTCTGACTTAAGCTCTGCCCGCAGAGTGTGATTTATGCTGGAAATAGTTCTAACAGAAAATAATAGAAAATCACCGGCCAAGAGAAGCATCAGATGAGTATGTGTATTTACTCTGGGCGCTTTTCCCACCGCCCTGGGTTATATTACCAAGAAGTTAAAAATAGTGGCGATAAGTACTCTGCGAATTGGTCCCTCTTGGGGTGGCAAGGGTCAGTGGGGAAGCAGAATGACTCCTCCACTCCTCCGGGGCCCTGAGAAATCCACAGCTTCCACCTGGAACCTGGCTGCCAGAGCCTCCTCCCACAGCTCTGCTGGTCATCCTCCCACCGGGGCGCATCCCTGTATGTCCCTGGGGTGCCTCCAGAGTGCCTCAGACTTGTGGCAGCCCCTGTTAAGCTAACTGGTTTTAGATGGCCTCGTGTTTTCACTGTGCTATTTATAACCCCTAATTTATGTTTTCATGATACTTCATGTAGCAGCTGGTCCCTGTGCCTCCTTAAGAAGGAATAATGAAATACATGGTATTTATATGGGTGGCTGTAGTGTTTGTCATTTTGCATATGGATTGCTATTGTAGGAGGCATGTAAAATTGCAAAGGGTATTTTTTTTCCTCTTAAAGATAAACCCCCAGCGTATTAAATATTCATCTGCTGTGGAAGCACACTATACCATGTTTTTGTCTCTTTCCTCCTTATTTTCTCATGGAAATATATTCAGATGTCTACAATATGTATTGTTCTCATAAAATGCTCCTCACTGCAACTGTTCCCCTGAGCAAAACTTAAAATGTCCATCAACAGCTGTTCCAAAATATGCTAATAGGCGTGCCCTTCATCCCGTGGGGTCACGTCTGAATAACACCAGCAGAGCATGCTGGAAAGCTTGAACCCTGGCAAGCAGAGACTTTGAGCTGGGAGTGAGGAGTCAAGGTTGGGAGGCGGAGATACCTCTGTCCTTTGAAAAGAAGGGCTGCCTCCCTCTGCAGCCTCATTCCCAGAGGTGCCGTGCTGGGTCTCGAGTTGTATTCTGTTGCATGGCGGAATTGGAGGGACTGGGGTGCAGGGGCAACAAAGTCTTCTCTTCTAAAGCCGAGGTCGGTTCTGTGTACTCACTGTCCACTCTGCTGGGTAGAGTCAGTCACTGGTGCTCTGTGGGGATGCAGAAACAGAGAGACTGTCAGGCCACACATCTGAGCACTTCGTTTTCCTCCAGCGGATTTCCTTGTGGAGGACCCCAGATTGGTGGTTCTCCAAGTCTTGGACCAGAGCAGGATCAGAAGCAGCATCACTGCTGGGGATTCACAGAAAGCACATGTAGGCCCTACACAGCAGTCTGCTACAGCAGATCCTGGCTCAGCATCGGGAGCCTCTGGTCCATGTATTTCCCCTCGCTGGGCTCTCCTGCCACTGCACAACAGGGATCCCATCGCCCTCTTTCTCTGTGACCAGGGTGGGCATAGAGCTATAGTGGCCACTGCAGAAACATGAGGCTGTTTGCTGCCCTGGAAAGTTGTGCTGGTGCTGGGCGGTGGGGTACTTCTGGTTACCATGAGGCCTGTAACCCACCAGCTAACCAAGTCCTAATGCTTGCAAAAAGGATAGGCTTCTGAGATGGGTACTTGTTGTACCAGTTACTGAGTCATCTGCTTGATTGGATTGAGACTTGGGTAGAAGGGATTGGATCCTGGAGGGAGGGGACACGAAGTACTGCTCATTGGATATTCGTAGCAGAGGGAGCTGTTAGGAGGTGTGGCCCCAGTAGAGGTGAGGGATCCCTGTGGGCTCATCGTTGGAGGGTTTCCCTGGGCTCTGCTTCCTGGCTGCCATGAGTTGAGCAGCTTGGTCCCACCGTGCTCTTCCACATCATGCCTTTGTCTTAAAGCCACCCCCCCCCACCATGGACTGAACCCTCTGGCAC
The DNA here is from genome assembly GCF_034190915.1 of Cavia porcellus. Classification (NCBI taxonomy): domain Eukaryota; kingdom Metazoa; phylum Chordata; class Mammalia; order Rodentia; family Caviidae; genus Cavia; species Cavia porcellus. The sequence continues at coordinate 2,154,233 of NW_026947521.1, read as the reverse complement.
CATGAACCAAAACAAACCTCTCCTCCCTTCAGTTGTAGGTGTCAGGTGTTTTGTCCCAGCCACAGGAAAGCTAACCAGTACACTTTAGTTGGTCACAGATGGAATGACCAGAGCATATTATGGAACTCAAATCTTATTGCCTTTGCCTGTAACATAGATCTATTAATTCTACTGGTCAGGACTGTTAGAGAAATGAAAAGTATCTGTATCTAGTGGGCATCCAGTAAAACTCATTTTTTAAAATTGAAAGGTAAAGATAAACTGTCAAAAAAGATGTCTTTGTGCACTGTCTGGCCCCAAGAAAAGTTCCTGTTGCTTTCACCAAAATTTGCACCAAATGGTTGTGCATTATGTAAGTTAGAATCAATTTTTTACTCCTGTTAGTGCTGGTATGTGTGTATTGATGTAATAATGACTCACATATTTGGAGCACTTATCCTGTGTAAGGCATTGCCCTGAGGACTACATACATTCTCTTCTTCATATTTTATGATACCGTGTGGTAGGCACAGTAATGAGCCCCTGAAGGTATCCACATCCTAATACCCAGGACCTGTGAATATGTTACCTTAGGTGGCAAAGTACTTTACACATGTGATTAAATTAGGAACTCAGGGGTGAGTCTGCAGTGATCAGCAGTCTTTATAGGACTGTGTCGGGAGATTCAAGAGTGAGAGATGGCGATTTGGTGACAAGAGTGGAGGACAAGGAAAGAGAAAGAGGAAGAGGAAGATGCTGCCCTGCTGGCTCTGAGGATGGAAGAAAGGCCTACAGACAGCCTAGGCGGCTCTTAAAAACTGGGCTAAGCAAGAGAACGAATTCCTCCCTAAAGCCCCAGGAGGAACTTGAGTCTGCCAACTCTGTGACTTGAGTCTTCTGATGTTCAGAGTGGTGGAGTAACAGATTTTTGTCAATAAAGCCACCAAGCGTGTTTGTAGTTTATTACTGCAGCATTAAGAACCCAGACCAGGTGTCTTTCACTGCACCCATAGGACAGATGTGGAAGTAGGGTCACGAAGGCAATGCAGGTCACCTGCTGTCACGTGGCTAGGAAGTTGTGAGTCAGGAAATCACACTCACTTGTGAGTTCAGAGCTGAGACACAGAATGACACTTCACACACTGCCCCTCCAGGAAGAGTAGGTGACTTGAATTGTGGACCCATCTTTTCAGTGGTACTTGTGTGGCAAGGTTGGCAGCAAGGGCCACCCTAGGCTGCTGGCCAGGGTCGTTGGATGTGGTCACAGAGTCAAATGATCTGAGTGCTGTGTGCCATTGATGTGCACTGGCTGTCTCTGCTGAGGTGGGTGAAAGGAAAGCAGATATTAAAGAGAACAGGAAGTGACACTGGCATCCAGTGACGCTCTCTCTGATGCAACTCCCCCCAGCACAGCTCCATCTGACACAGCTCTACTCAGCACGATTCCATCCAGTCCAGCCCCAGCCGGTCCCGCTCCCGCAGTACCACCCCATGCAGTCCAGGGCCATCCAGTCCAGCTCTGCCGGCACAGTTCTCTGCAGCACCTCCCTTTCCACCAAAGCTCCGTGAACTACCACCCCATGTATCCAGCCCCACCCCGTCCAACTCCATCTGGGTCAGCCCTGCCTGGTACAGCCTCGTCCAGAGAGCCAGTGGAGATCCCACAGCAAGGAAAATGAAACCACAAGAAATAACCTCTCATGCCTTCAACATTAACTGAGAAACATGGAGGCCAAGCAAGGACTCTCAGGCTGGAGAACTGTGCTCCCTGAAGCCGTGGTGTTTGTAGTTTGTGGGAAGAAATGCACGAGCTGGGGAAGGTGGCCGGAAGCTCCCTCCCAATGGCAGAGCCTCATCTGCCTTAGGGGCTGGGGTCTGAAAGGGGAAGGCAGAGCAGCCGCCAGGGGAGGAGCCCTGGGGATCGGTGGAGGGGGCCCAGCAAAAGTCCTGGTCAAGGCCTCAAGAGCCGAGCTCCACGCTGAATGTTTTGAACATCAAAGTCCAACTAGGGCTGAAAGAAGCCCAGGCTGTCTTTGAAGCTGTGTGTGAGCCGCACGAGGGAAAAGCTGGAAGGTTTTGGTAAAGGCCCAGGGAGGCTAAGGCCGAGTTCAGTCCTGCAGACGCCTAAGGCAGCAAATGCCTGCGGGCAGCCAGCCTGGGCTGTGACATGGGGAGCAGGGGTCCAGCCTGCCTTTGAGCCTTCCTAGGCCCTGGCAAGAAGAAAACAGCAGTTTCGGTTTCCTCTGAGGTGATGGGGTAGGCTGGGGCCTGGGGAGCACCGAGCGCTGGGAGGGTTAGCAGTGGCCAGGGTTACCAGCGCCTCCTTGGTGAGCTGTGCCAGGCATGTATGAGGCCCTGTGTTCAATCCATAGCACTGATTTAAAAAAGAAAAAAAGCCTGGTGAGTGAGTGGGAAGAAAGGAATAATATTTGGGAGGTTGATTCCAGGCAGATTCAAAGCTGACCCAGTCACATAAATTACCTCTTTTGGCTGTCAGTTTTAGGGAGGTAAACATGACACTGTTTTGTAGACCGGTGTTTTGAGAGGTTCAGTAACTTGGCCAAACACAGCTGGTCCTGCTAGGACCAAGACTGAGGCTGAGAGCCATCACAGCTTCCTGTAGGCCACGCTGAGTCCTGGCGGCCATGACATGGCTCATGTGTTATCTAATGACCTGGAAAGACGTTCAAGAGCTAGTTAGTGGGCAAGGCGGTTATGCCATCCGGCTTTTATTAACACACAGACACTTATGGATCCAAGAAATAGCAGGATCAATGTATGATGCCATCAGGTAGCTTGCTACCTCCAGGGCTTGAAGTTGGGGTATTTTTAAAATTCCTTCTGCTGACCTGTAGTTTACAAGTTGTCTACAAGAAACAATGCTTAGCTCTTCTGGTGACTACTAATGTTACTCCGGGCTTGTACGTTCCTTTGGTGGCGTTTGTCTGAGTGACAGTTACCATGTGGTTCAGAGTGCCCCCCCAAAAAGACGAGTGAACATAAATGGTATCTGGGAATGTCTGCAGGGTAGAGCAGACACTGGAAACAGAAAATGTCAGCACTGTGTCTTTGCTGTAATTGTGCAAGAAACCTGGACAACAGTGAGGACACAGGATGGGTACTGCAGGTGGTGGGGACATAGCAGTGTGCATAGTGGGGCTGGCAGGCCCTGTGGAAGGCCCTGAACATCCCATTAAAGATCTGATGTGGAGTCCCACAGATGATAAAGTATCTAGCCCCGACAGGATGGTGGAACCAGGCTGGGTTTGAACTTTCCATCCTCCTGCCTCAGCCTCCCATGTTGGGATCACAGGTATATGCTACCACACCAGGCTAGTAGGGTTGCTTTTTTAGTACAGAAAGTATGGGGCACAGCCTGTAGCCAATGTGACTGGCCCTGAGTGGTACCACAATCTCACCACCTAATGGTTCTGTGGGCAAACTGCAGATGTAAAGGATTTAGGTTGAAGAATTTCTTCATCAAAATTCAAAGTCCTTGTCGAGCTATCCATATTCTCCAAAGCTCTGTAGGTTTATAAATACATGAATAAAAAACCTTGATGTCTTTATAATGAGGACTCTCCTTTGGGTAACAAAACTGTTCAAACCATGCAGGTAAGAGAAAGAAAAAATTTACATCTTCCGTGATACACAGTCAGAAGTTGAGAAACTCAGTAGGTTCAAGACTTGTGATGCAGGGGAAGAATTTTTCTTAATAACCCTTATAGGTTAAAGTTAAGAGATATAATTGCTGAGACCCACTCAAACAGTGATTTTTACCAAACTCTTGTTTCTGCTGATTCCCCAGCCTGGAGCGATATCATTAGAGCGAGGGCTGAAATTTGAAGAGAAGTGTTGAGTGCTTCTCATTCTGTGATTTTTGTCACCGAAGCCCATTTGAGACATCTGGCAGATACAGCTTCTTTGTCTTCATGCTCTTTTGTCATTCAGGGAGGACTTGTCTCAAGAGGGGAATGAGCTGGGCTCCGAGACACGAAGGGTGGTGGGGTGGCTGTGGGCCGAAGATGATGATTGTAGAGATGATGAGAAAAGAGAGCCTATATTTCCACGTTGACCTCTTCAGTGCTAAGACAGCTGAGCGAGAGGAAAGAGTTGGCTGAAGGGCTTGACTTCGGAGAGGAAGGCTCTGGAACTGGAGGGCCAGGGTGCGGCGGAGAGGGAGACAGGGCTGTCGTTTCAGCATGTGGCCGCCAGTTACACCCACAACCAGCTCTCCGGGCATGGCACTGACATAGAGGACTGTCTGCCGGTGCAGAAGGGACCAGAAGGTGGGGAACATGGTGCTGTGTGTGCTGGGACTCTGAGTGGGGTGGAAACACCAGGACAGCCCAAGATGGGTGAAGGTCCTTGTGGCTGAAAAGATTCTGTGCTGTCAAGTCCATGGACTTCTTCGTCTTTTTTTTTTTTTTTTTTTTTTTACATTGACACTTAAAAATAGCACACATTCGTGGAGTGCTGTGGGATATTTTCACATGCGTGTGTAATCAGCAGCGCCGGATTCTCAGGTTTTCATGGGCACTTGAAATTTTTTTCGGTACTTCTTGGAGAGCACCCTGCAGTCATTTGGAACAATTGTATTTTTCCAATATGTCTCTGTTTCTCTCCTGAGTTTCCAAAAATTGTTCTCTCAGCTTCCAGATCTCTTTCGCCTGTGACAGGAACTGTCTATCTAACCCACAAATCTGTTGCAGAAGGAAGTGTTAATTTAAGTCTCACTAGTTCAGAATTTGTGATAACTACACCGGGTGGAGAAATGGAATTAAGTGCTCAAGGGACAGGGCTTGCCCACGCAAGCTCATTCAGGTCACGGTGCCAGCCTAGCAAGAGCAAGTGGGGTAGGGAGTTCAGAGACACCCCAGTTCTACCCCCTGTTCATCTTGTCGTTGAAGCAGGATCTCTTAAGATTGTGTTGCTTTTGTTAGTAAATCCAGCAACACCTGATGAAGCAGGAAAAGCATTTACTTTCTGTTTTAGCTTCTGCTGACCCTCAGCGCTCTGCTGACCCTCAAGTTTTCTTTAAATCACAGCGCTAGTCTCCCCAATGAGGCTGAAGCACAGTGGACTCACATCCCGGAGAGTTATCTGCCTCCCCAAAACTGCTGAGAATTCAAGGGTTTGAGGACCAGAAAAGGGCACAGAAGTTCCTAGTGTCTTTAGAGTTGTGGTGCAACATTGCACACAAAGTTAGGAAAAGTACCTGTTTATACATGCCAGATTTCCCTAAGGTAACACTGTGCTGCAAAAGACACAATAGGGCTTATTTTCAGAGGCCATCCAATTTTTTCATGTCTAGCAATTACATTTATTTATGTATAAAAACTATATTTATTTGTGTGTAAAAAAAATCTACATTTATGCAAACACAGCCATGTCGTCTTCTTCTGGAACATCGTCATAGCTCTCTAATCCTGGATTCTGGCCTGAATTTCTTGCGACTCTGTTCCTGTGGAACAGTGATGGTGAACCTTTTAGAGACCGAGTGCCCAGACTGCAGCCTAAAACCCATGTGTTTCTCGCTGCGTGCCAATACTTCAACTAAACCTCCATGCTGAGGCTGTGGTTTAGGAAAAAACAACTCATAAACATCTTTCCTTTTAAAAGAAAAGCAACACACATACCATGGGTTCACCACCCCTGCTGTAGAACCATTGACTCCAAGCTTTTATTAAACAAGTACTTCCTGACCATGTCTCGGGCTTGTCATGCATTGGCGACATGGTTGTCGGTAATTTTGTGCCGTGGTCAGGACCTCATGCAGGTTGGGCTTCACAGAGTTTCCCTTAAATCAGGTTCCTTTAATCGAAGACTTAGGAGATACCAGTGGCAACAAAAATGGTGACAATTGGGAACAGTGGTCCATAGAAAAACCACGAAAAATTACAGGGACCAAGAGTCAGACAATGTTTCTTTGTTTCACAGAAGCACATTGAGTACATCTGTTACAGGCCCACAACATACTGAATGATGAAGACTCGTAGTAGCCGGAACCATGCAGTGTCGGTACTCTGATTGGTCACTGAGCAATAAGGCTGGAGCTCATTGGTTTACAGAGGTGTTTACCGCTTGTCCAAAGGCAGTCGCTTGTGTATTTACAAACAATTATAATTTACATTATTTTAAGTATTAATGTTAATAATTTTTAACTATTATTATTTTATAATTCAATACACTCATCTGGATTACAAGCGATGTACTAAATGCAGCTTATCTGGCAGTCTTAACTGGGGCTTGTTTTTAGCTTATATTATGAGGATCCTGAAAAAAATTACACTCAGGCTTATTTTCCAATTAGGTCTTATTTCTGGGGGACTGTAGAATCAGAAATACCAGCTCCAAGCATTTGGGGGATGAGAATGATTGCACAGAGCCACCAGGCTGACCTGTTGGCTGTTCCTTGACCCAAAAATGCCCATGCCCTACAGGGATGAAATCTCTGACTGTAAGATCTTGTTTAGTTTAGTGCTGTTTTGATTCGCAGGCAGTTTATTGAGCCCAGCCTCAGGAATCTGATACATTGGACCAGATCTCTCCATCACCTGCTTGCTGTGATACTTGGAGCAGATCATTTCATTGTAACTAAGCTCAACTTCTCCACATGAGTCATGAAAGTAACAGCTCCTTTTGGGGGAAAAAAATGATGGTAGAGAGCTCGCTGTGGTCCTTCGTGAATGTCAGCAGAGAGCTGCAGTGTGCTCTGGAGGTGAGGTGTCACCAGATGTCCCAGGATAAGCCCCATGGAGAAGCTGTGGTTTCTCTCTGTGACTTTCAGGTGCCCTGTGTGCCTCATTTACACATACCCAGTTCCAATTTCTGATCTCTTCCCTCAACATTTCTACCTCCCCAAATAGAGGTGGGCACGTGGAAGTATTTCTGTTTGAAGATGATGCTCCTAGCCATGCCTTGGTTTTTGGTGCTGCTTTCTTGCTCTGTCTGATTTGCCAGCTTCCAAAGCCTCCCATGTGTCATATGGAACGGAATTGCAGGAGGAGTTTCAGGCCTGTGGATGCTGTTTGCCTCTGAACAGGTGTGTGTATCTTCTCCCTCCTGTTGTGACACTGCTCTTGCGATGTTACCTGCCGTGGCCAGCTGGTGTCTCCTGGAAAACTCCTCTTGATTTTTCTCTGCTGGGCCCAAGCCCGTTGGCTGTTTCATTCATAGGTAGCCTGCTGAGGTTTGGGGCCCTCACACAAACACGTGTGGTATGCAGATGTGTATGCACTCAAGTACATGCGGAAATAGACAGATCATTAACTTGAAAATAGTAGGTAGAATTTTGGTTGCACTCCACTGAAATGGAGGAAAAACCATCAGACTGCGTCACTGTGTGTTTCTGTTGCCTCTTACAGGCTGTGATGTCGGTGCATGTATTTGTTAACTTATCACCCATTCTCTGTCAGGTCTGCACACCTTGGTGAGTTGCTGTGCTGTGTGCAGACACATGACTACAAAGACCTGCCCTGACCCTATTAGATGGAGCACACATCCATTCTGTGCTCTGCCAACGATTGTGGCCTTGTTTCTGGTTTTATCTCAAAGACTTGCAAGGACCTAGCAGCTGGTAATAGAACACTCGGTTAGGAAGCTGGGCGATGAGGCTTATAGATAGCGCAGGAGGATTGGCTGGTATGTCTAGAGAAGTCACTTACAGGCCATGTTCTTTAACGGACAACCAGAGGGATCACGGGTTGAACCTTAGAAGCTTTCTTCTACCTCACATTCCTTAGCCAGGAAAGGAGGCAGCTAGCTAGTTTAGGTGATCCAGATCTGGATTCTGTTAATTCGTTAACAATCATGTTGAGAGATCAGGGCAGCAAGTGAGACCCATGTATTGCTGAGACTGTCAAGGCTGGCAGAGCCCTTCACAGAGAGCACTCCATGTGACTCAGGGTGGGGTGCTTTGGGGACCATTAGCACTCAGCATATCCACCTGGACACACCCCTTGGTGGTTGGGAGTGTATGTGACCTGACTGGCCACGACTCACCTCTGTAAACACAGCATGACATGGCTGGTCGTGTTGCTGTGCTTTTTAAATCTGCCAGTCCATGCTATGTGAAAATCTGCTGCTGGGAACTGTCACACTGTAATGATCTAGGACTGGGGACTGGCCCTGAGGGTCATGACACACACCTTTCTGTGGAACTAAAGGTGATCCAGGGTACTTCTACCTAAATATACATGATGGGGGAAAGCAAAATGAATTCATTGAAGTGTATGGGAGCCGTGCCACTACTACAAGGGATCAATGTTTAAATTAAAAAGTTTGTTAGGATAGAAGACATTGTCTTTAATCTCCCCCTCGCTTCCCATAGGCCTGTTGTTCTCACCACTTGGCGAAGGAGTTCTTGAAGTCCTCTTTCATTTCTTTAATGAGGTGTGACCCAAAATACAGTGAATGCCACTGCTGAGCGCCATCAGCTGAAAGGCAGGCTTGTAAATCCATCACAGTAGGTCCTCACTCAGTTTACTCATGAGACTTGATGCAACATGACTTCCAGCTCTTCCCTAAAGTCCAAATGACCATGGAGGATAAGCACCTCGGGTCAGTTCTGGACATGAGGCAGCTACGACACCATCACTGAAGACACTCATGAAAGAAGACTTCAAGCACCTGCTTCAGAAAGCGGCCAGTGTGACGGGATGGGTGTGTTCAAGGCAAGAGGGAGCATTGCAGGGAGAATTCCTGGCCATGTGGCTTTTCCTACTACTAATTTTTTAAGTTTAGGCATACACTAAATTTTCTGTCGTACCTTGTATACTACGAACTAATTTTTAAGGGCACCTTTAATCCCTTTCTGATTATAGACAAAATATGTTGATTTGGGGATAGAAAACATTAAAAATATCCTAGAAAATGATCGCTTTTAACAAATGTGTATATATATCTATATATATGTAATGTTTAACATTTATACACACACATATATATATATATATATATTTCAATTTGTACATACTTGGATTCCATCTTTGGTATCAAATGGAAATTATACATTTCTCATATGATTATAAATAGTTCAAAAATATTTGTAGTGAATATCCATATAGTCCACAGTGGTTATGTGATCATTTATTTAACAGTTACCACAAAGTATCACTGTATTTTTAGGTCTCTTGAGTTTGTTTTTCTGGATAGCTTTGTAGGTGGAAACACAAATATGTTTTTGGACTAGCAGATTTGAAGTTCACATTGACTGTGAGACACAATTGCCTGTAATTAGCAACTTCAAATTATTTATTCTGTCCACAATCTAAGCTGCCTGATGTTTAAAAATTCAAATAATACATAAGGACTTTTTTTTTTTTTTTGAGATTCTGTTTTTATACTTATGTGAGTCCTGACCAATAGCAGAGATAAGAGCAGACACGATAAGGAAACATTGAGAAGAGATAGGAAAGAAAAAAAAATGGATGGCGATGGAGCTCACGCTCTGGGGATGTGTGTACATTGTTACCTCATTAAATCATCACAGCGAGTCTGAAATGAGTGGCATTTGTCCCCATTGTAGAGGGCCTGATGCTGAGCTCGGGAAGAGTCTGCTCCGGGCCAGGTGTGTGTAACTGGAAGAGGGCAGCGCCAGCATTTGAATACAGATGTGTCAGAGTGAAAATCCAAACTCTTCCTCTGTACCGTGCTCCCTGAACACTGCTGAGCCCTGCGTCATGGTTGCTGCTGCCAGCTTCCCAGTCATGTCACCATTTGGCTCTCATAAAATTCAGGACAGTCCCCAAGAACAGTGGCTTTCTGTTTCTTGGAACCCCTGGGGGGCTGGGGATTGACATGGGATCCATGGTCCTTTCAACTCCTAGCATCATCTCTCTTCCTCCTACTTCAGCAGAACAATTCAGTTTCTTCATGTTTTCTGTATCTGGCTTCTGTGTAACAAGTTGCCCCCTACTTACTTTTGCCCCTGCCTTCCCTGCAAATGCACCAGAACACCCACCCCGAGGCTCCCCTGGAAGTGTTGTTGATTTGCCATGGAACTGATCCCACCAGATCAGTGCAACATGGGCTTATTAGATTGCATTCCTCCTTCTGGCCTTCCCAGATTTGCAGTGCAAATCTTCACTCATTGAACCAATTATTGATGAGATTTAATGAAGGAATGAAGACCATTCTCTTTATGACCACCTGGGATGCCCACTCGCAAGCTACCTTTTTTTCTTGTGGTAGCACTAAGAGACCACACAATTCTGACCCTCTCCCCTTGGCCTTTATTCCTGTGTAATTCTTGTGCCCTGCTCTTACCTCCTATCACATCATCCCTGCCTCTTCATTCATCAAACAGATCTTTTCCCCCACCTTCTCACATTTGTACATTGCTGTTTTCCAAGAGATTTTACACTTACTTGAAATACTAATAAGAATACATTTACTTACTGAATATTAAACCTCAATAATAAGATTCTACAGTGTTAAATGTGGTTCAGCATTAAAACAACATTGTTGTAGAAAATGTGCGATGTGACATGGACTTGTAAATTATAAAAAAGTTATCTTTCTCACTTCATAGTTACTTTACATATTTTACCTTAAGCTAAAGACCCAGTGAGATAATATCTGTGCACAGGAGGCTGCTTTATTCTCACTGGTGATCAGAGGTAAGTTTATGCCTTTTTGCCGTTGCCACTGGTTTATGCGAGCCAAGTCGTTCATGCTGTGGGTTAGTGACAGCTGTCTGACTGGGAGGGCTTTTATGTGTTGCACTGATTTACTTTTCTGTGGCACTCTGACCTCATTTAATTTGCTCTTCCTAAGAACCTTTGCTGTAGGTATGTATAAGTGTTTCCAATTCATAGACAGATACTGAGGCCACACAGTTGTTGATTAGAGATGAGACTGTATTGAATGACCATCTACCTTAGTGTCTATTACACAGTGGTTTACTATTTAGTGGTTTGCTATTTAGTGGTTTGCTATTTAATGATTTACTATTTAGTAATGGTGTCTTATACCATCAGATCTTCACCAAATGAGGATTCTTAATACACATACAAATCCTAACTTGGACAGGCAAATGACTTTTGTTCACAATGGAAAGCTACCTAAACTGGTAAAATACATGATGTCCACAGCATCACTCTGGTGCATTCCCAATGCGGTGTGATGCCTGCAAACCTTCAGTGTTCCCCACTGTTGGTGTGCCACCTAAATGCATGAGTGTGATACAGTGTGGTATTTTGGAACACAATGTTAAGTTTCCTGATTGGAAATGTTCTTGAACTAAAATATCCTCTGTGACAAGCTTTTTTGTGGTTATAAAAAAAGATCAGCATCTCACAGGTTACCCGATCTGCTAATTACTTAGAATTCAGATCAGGTATCTGTGGTGAAATTAACATGCAATCACCATCAGTTTTTGACAGTGGCTTCTGACTGAAGAAAGGAATAGTTGTAGGTGATAAACTGGTTAGAAAGGAAAAAAAGAGAGATATGTAATTTCAGGGTGAAATTTTATCTGGTAGATAAATGATGCCTTAATGATATTCTGCCAGGGAGATGGTGAATAGAAACACAAAGTTAGTTCCTTAGGACCAGGAAGCTGTCTTAGGGTGTCGCATTTCATTCAAAGATGCTGATAAATGGGACTGGGGATATGGGCATTTACCCCTTTCATCTCATGTAGGAGGATCTGTGAGAGCGCGTTCTATTCCAGTTAACAAGGTAAGAGCTCCTCGAATTAGAAGCCTTGATGTACGTACGTGTTTACGTGTACCTAGCTGTGTCCAGGGCTGGCTGTCTAGGTGTCTCTATATGTCGCTCTGAGCTTGCGGTTTACCGAGGTCAGAAGATCCTGGATGACTGCAGTTGGATCTGAGGAAATATCCTCTGCATCTGCACCCGAGCTTCCTTTGGTACCCTGTGCCCTCGGCTAGAGGAGTTGAGGCAGAAAGTGAAATCTTAGCATCATCTTTTCTTTCCCGCCTCTCCATTCCATGCTGCCTCTAGCCTTCAAACCACACAGCCTGTGCTGAGAATGGCTCACCCTCCAAAAGCTATGGAGTCCCTTTATTGGCAGAAGTACACAGGCTTTCTTCAAATATTCCTCAGTGTATGTGACATTGTGCCCGACAATCCTAACCAGAAACTCTTTCTTAGTCTCTTTGGATGTCAGTTCTGGTATCTACAAACTGAGAAATCTAACTCTATGTCAGAAGGTTGGATGAGAAATAAATAAGCCTATATTGGGGATGAAATTAGGAGAGTGACTGGCTTTTATTAAGAACTTAAAAATTGTTCAGTCAATAAAGGCAGAGTCTGTTGCCGAAAAGGTAATGAGGTAAGTAGCCATTTAGACAACAACAGCGGGTTAAAAATAATGTGCTGTGGACCAACACGAGCTGGTCTGGAGGAGGAGGAAAAGATCTGCATGCTGCAGATCACCCAGCCCTTAGTGGGTCTAGAAAGTTGGGGGCCCAGGCCTCACCACGCCTCCTGGCTGATCTCCAGTAGCTGTGAACTTGCAGGGAGGAGGAGAAAGAGGTTGTCAGGCCTTCACTTAAGCCAAGTCAGATCATCACACATTTGCCCACTGTCACGTCCAGCACCCTGGGGACCACATCTGCCAGGGTGGAATTGCTTGTCCCACGCTCTGAGGACAAGGACTTGGCGTCTGAGTTGGACATGTGGTCAACACGCTGTTTGGGATACTGGTCACGGCTGACTCTTCGGGAAGGGAGCTTGGTAAGATTTCCCGCAGTGCAGTGTGCAGCTGGGGCTGGACTTGGCAAATCCTCCTGTGAATCAAACCGTGGCTTTCCCTGCTCTCTTGTGTTGGGGTTTGGCCCTAGCTGAGCAATGCACACATGCTTCAAAGACCTGACACCACAGCACTCTGCAGCTCTGTGTTTTCTGCAGTCCCTAAGCCAGGGCTGTTCAGTAGGCTGCATGTAAAGGATATCAGGTGCCTTTTAAAACGTGTACTAATGGAAGAGTTTGGTGTCAAATTATACATGAAGGTTTTTTTTTTTTTTTTTAAATCACATCATTTGTGTATATTCAGTTCCTTTTATAGCACCTAGTGATGTAGGGGGATGAAACTCCCAACCTACTATGTCTGGTAAGAGTTCGTGTTCTCCAAAATCAAAGAATGAATTTTAGGAACAACGGAGGTTAAGACCAGAATATATTTATAGAGAGAAGGAAAGCTTCAGTCTGAGAGAGACAGAAGGGGTCTAAGTGGGTTGCCAAGGACTCTGTCTTTTCCAGGGACTTTTATAGAGTAAAATCACGGGGTGAGTTGGGTTCAAGGTGGGGAAACTGGGAACTCGCAAGGCAGATGGGCGTAAGGTGGGACAGAACTATGGTTAGCCAATAAGATTAATAGTTCAGGTAAAATTGATTACATTAGGGACAAATGGGGAAGCAAGTCACATAAAAAGGATGTATTTTTAGAGAGCCTTGACTCTTCCCTAGGGAGATGGAATGGTGACTCTTGGCTTCTTCAGGGTGATACGGAACTATTTAGTCCTTAGGATATGGATGCATTTGTTTGATCTTTTGTCTGGAGGCCTGGCCTACAGCAGGAGGTGTCTGTGTCCTCCCCGCCCCCTACAGTTGCAAGGTACCTAGGCTTCTACAGGGGTTCCTTTGAGGACCTCACCCTGTCTCACTGTCTATAATATTTCTTTCTTTCTTTCTTTTTTTTTAATCAGAACCAGGGATCGAACTCACGACCACCTGCTTGCAAGGCAGGTGCTTATGCCGCTGGGCTAAACCCCCAACCCTGCCTATAATATTTCTAACAAACTCAGCTGCATGTAACACTAGCACCTGGAGGAGAGGAGTCCCTTAAACCTTGGTTACTGGCAAACACTGGGGTGATAATCATAACTGGTGACAAAGTGCTGTGAGAATAAAGTGTCCTATGTTTGTGCAGCACAACCACCTGGCCCCGTATAATAATTTTGACTTCATGTTCCGGTTGCATCTTGATGATATCTCTGAGTTTACACAATTAGCTCCTTATAATTAAAAGGCCTTTTTCTTATTCCGGTTACCAATGGAGCACAGAGTTGCTAACCTCTCTGTCCAGTGTGGGTCACAGAGCTCTTGTTGCCACGCTCGGTGCTGGCACTGTCATGGATCGAAATCTCTCTCATTCATGGTATTGCATATCTGTATGCCAGAGGAGCTATTTTTATTTGCCTAGAAAGTGTCAGAACCTAAGGTTTCAGAGGGTAACATGTAGTCCCATTTGGCTAAAATATTGATTTTGGTCCTGTATCGCATAAACACGTATGGAGTTCCAGATGCCAGGTGCTTGCTTAATTAAATATTCTCTTTAAGATTTACTACACATACCATGTGGGGCTTTTCAGTTTTCTAACACTTGGAAAAGGATAAATTATACTTTGCCTTGAGATCATATTGATCAAACTATTGTTTGGGTGATTTAGAAGGAACTGGAGGCTGTGGCAATATAGATTCCTTAGTAGGAAACATCCTTCTCGTCGTTCCTTACAAAAGATAAATGGTGTGGAGCTGAGTCTGCACTGCCCATATTTCTTATCCGGGAGACCCCTTTTCAAGAGCATATCCTTGATAGGAGCTGGTACTAAGCCATGCAAGTGTGGTCCTGACAAATGTATCCCCTTGTCTTCACCTCGGATTCAGCATCATCTGTAATATGGCTAGTCGGAAGTAGAAGCTGGTGCTGAGAGTCTTTATCATCCCAGGCCTTGGCAGCATCTCAGCTCCCTAACCTAAATGATGGCTTGGAGAATGCCAGGGCTACCTACCAACGCGCTCCTCCTTCCCAACCCACTGCCTCTCCCTCCTAGGGTCTCAGACTTCCTGTTTGCTTTTCACTCCCACGGATTCCTGCTGGGCTGTTCTCTGGCGCCATCTCTCCAGTCTCTGGGGACAATGATAGAGAGGAGCTGGAGCTGGGTTCTTGCTAGGGCTATTTTATGACTCATGTACTGTAGGGGGTGCTGGCCTCCAGGAGGGAAAAGGGAACTTCTCTTTGTTTCTTCCTTTCTGCTTGCAAGGCACAGCTCAAGGCCCCTGTCATCTCTGGCAATGCCTTTTCCGCAAAAGTAGGAAGTGGTATTAGACTCTTTGCAAAAACACAAAACAAACTTAACAGCTCTAGAATTATCCTAAGAATGGTAACTGGAACCAGTTTCTAAATATCTTAATATATCTCTTCTGACACTCACCCTTTTGCTATCCCTGCTTTCCCTCTGCTTCACACTCTTTAAAAAAGAAAGAGAAATGACAAGGACCTGGCTCCTCACCCAATAAGGAGTAGAAACAGTCCTTTGGCTTTTGAGCAGCTCATGATCCCTTTTTTCCCTTTCTGCAAACATTTCAGGGACTATCTTCCAGAAAAGTCATGAGTGCAGAGGGTAAGTGGTTGCAGCTGGTTTAACACCCTGTTGGTTGGGTTCAGAAACACCAGGGGCATCATTCTCTGTAAAATCCATCCTGTTTTCTAGAACACGGGCAGAGAATACACCATCGTCATCGTCGGTACCTGCTTTGGCGCGGTGAGAGCACAGCTGTCCCCCTCCACCTCGAGTATGCTGAAGAAAAAGCACTGCTGTCTCGAGGTGTCTGGATCCTTGGATCTGGGCCCAGTGATTCACCCTTTGCTGTTTCTAAACACATCATCTGCCTTTGTCAAGTTTCTGCTGTGGTTGGATAATTAATGTTATTGGAGGAAACTATGAATTTTTTTCCCCTTGCAGCTGAAGATGAGACAGTTTGTGAAGCATCGCGCAAGTGTGTTTTGTTGAAGCTTTCCCATTTGAACAGGCACTCTCGCCCAGTTGCCCAAGGAATCTTCTAGAATCCTTGCTCATGCTGGAGGCCACAGAGCCCCAAATAGCCAAGATCCTTTCGAAGAAGGGAAACTGAGCAACCTTTCTAGCTTTTGTTCTTTGACGGTCTCTTTTTTTTCTTCTCAGTTTGGAAACACTCTCCATGCCTTTGCTGGAGTTGGATTTGGCTGGATTTACCCTTTAAGATTTCTCTGCCTGAAGAAGACATATTTCTTCTGATCCCATAAGTCTGTGAAGTAATAATACTTTCCAATCACTACTGTACCCAAACACACCTTTGCCCTACTGACCTCCCTGTCACAGTGCAGAGGCAGAGCCATCACTGGCCTCATTTCTGCCACAACCAACACCATCAGTGACATTTCCACACCCGTGAGGCGTAGACTTAACAGGTGCCCTGACTCCAGCTCTGTTTTCTTCCCCACTTGAAGAAATACATCCAGATGCAATGCAGTTAGAGGGCCTTTACGATAGGATGAAGGTGGCTGTCCTCTAACTTATGAAGAAAAGCTTCATTATTTGGCAGCCTTAAATTCTGCACTGTTCTTCTGAGCCGCAGTGACCCATGCCCATTGGTATGGGTCCCCTGGAGTCACTAGGAGTCAGTGCAGAGGTCTTCCCTGGCCCTCTTGCCCAGGGACACAGTTGCTCATGGAGCACTGTGGCTTGCCATGCCTTAGCGATTACATTTTTCACCTTGAAATCCAGGGCCCCAGGAGTCTTAGGGGTCCAAGGGTCCCCAAAACCTGCCTGTTAGCAGTTGCTTAGTGTCTTGGGGAAGTTTGGTGTGGATATGTATCAAGTCATTTTTACTTGTGGGTCTTGCTTGTCTGTACTTTCCCCTTGGTATCCCTTTCCATCTCATAAATAGGAATTGTTAAGAGGAAAAACAGCATTCAGAAACACCAGAGTATTGTCGTTGGTGGAGAACAGTGCCTTCCAAATGGGCTGTGGCCTCTGCGGAGATGCCTTGTAATTTGGGGCTGAGACCAGGGTGAATTAATGCCTTGGTATTGAAGGCTGAGGGACCCTGAAGAAAGGATTTGGGGTGGAGTAGCAAGCTTGGAACCCCACCCATCAAACAGAACCCCTGCTTCCAGCCAGTAGGCCTTGTGAGCGAGGTGTCTAAGGGGCTAGAAGTGGGTCGGCCTTGGAACTGTGTGCTGGGGACAGGATCGATGGATGCCTTTGAGCAGAAGTGATAACATTGCGTTCTGCTCTAGCCCGGGCCTGCCTGTCATTGTGTGCCCTTGCTTAACACTTTGCTCCTGAGGGTTCTTAGCAATTGAAGAGGGAACCCATGCATGAAACCCACAATGCAGAATCTGCAAGGTCATTACCGACGCGTGGAGCTATAGAGAGGAGTCAACGGAATTTTAGAGCTGGAAGAAAATTTAGAGCATGTCTTGGGCAAATCCCCTCATGCAAGTCAGTTAACAAAAATTATAAAGCCAAACATTCAAGTGGATGCCCTGTAATTAGTAACTGGCGTTTGAGGTATTCAACAAGGTAATAAAGCCCATTAACAGCCGTCAGACCCACTGTGTTTCTGGCACTGCTAGTGGGTTAGCAGCTGCTCACTGGATGAAGAGGCTGAGAGGGAGAAAGTGTCTCCCCAAGCACATTGTGCTCCATCCAGGCTGTGCCAGTTGTCCCCACTTCCTCTCTGGTAATGATTAGCAACATTTTCCTGGCTCCTGAGGGGCTCGCAGAAGATCAAAGCATTGTGGGATAAACACAGTGTAAGCTCATTTAAATGAGGAGTGGGTAAGGGGCATGCTCATGGCATTTCCAGGGTAGAGGGCAAGCTCCTGGCCATGGCATTGAGACACAGTCCTTGGGGGCTCCATGTGTTTTCTAGAATCTTCCCAAGGCCCATCCTGTGCTCCTGGGCCTGGGGTACTTGTGGGGCTCCCAATCGTCTCATGACGTCTTCCGATGACTGTGCCAGGATACTTTTTCTCCCTTGGTCAACCTGGTCCAGTCTTACCCTTCAAAGGCCACTAGCTGTGACTTCTGTCTTCCCCTAGCTCCGTCACCCCTCTGCCCACACAGTGCTTTATCTGTGCCTCTTCCTCTGTGAGTTGCTTGCTTGCTTTTTTACTTATTTGACAGTTCTTGGCTCTTATGTTCTTGACTCTCTTCCATCTTAACCCATATAGGCTGGCATGAAATAGTTACCTTTTAAACACCTTTGTATATATATGGATAGATGTCTGTAGATAAATGTCCCAAAAATCCGCCTTCCTGGTTTTATTTCTATATAAATGTGAGTTCTGTTTTGGATAGTAAATGCCTGGGCACCTAGAATACCATTTAGCATATAAGAGGTTTCAGTAAATACTTTTTGAGTGAATGAATGAATAAAACACAATAGAATGGCTTTTTTCATAAGTACATTTTAACTTACATAAATAGTAGACTTTTGCTCACTCATGTGATTGGTGTGGAAGAAAGCATTGGGCCTGTAATGACCCCTTTCCACACATGGATTGACATGAGTTCCTCTCCATTGGAACTGCAGGCAGCCACTTCATACAGGAGCTTCTTATCTCTGAGAATTGGACAGCAGCTCAGTCATTTCTCCAAGTTCAGAATTGGAGAAACTTTGAAGAGTGTGCACTTTAAGTGCTGACTTTGGGAAAATGTCCACTTAGAATATGTTATAGCATTTACTTTTTCCCACTGTCTTTCCTGCTTTATCATTGTCCAACAGGCTATTTGGGCAGAAGAGATGGGGGACGTGCAGAGAGAGAGAGAGAATGTTTTTATGTGTGTGTTTTATTTTTAGTTTGCATAGAAAGGAGGGAAGCTATTGCACTATGAACTGTGAAATGGCGCTGGAGTTCCTCCTAGCTGCTCTCCTGGTGGGAAAGATGCATAACCCTTTTACTCAGCCCTGAAGCACAGGGGACCCTGTGTGAGATACGCTTTGGCCCCTGGCGAGACCAAGCACCTGCCAGTGGTGAACGCAGGCCTGGAGGGCAGATTGCTTTGTGTGTATCAGAGTGCTCTTCTGTGGTAGGCATTTAATAAACAGCTGCTGAATTTGATGTAAGTGTTTGCTAGGTTCATCCTCAAAAAGAGTGTTAGAGATCAGATATTTGGAACTTGTTGCTTAACAGATAATGCCAGTGGTGCCCAGAGAAGGGAATATGCAGCGTTGCAGGTCACTGGCTGCAGTCAGGCCTGGTGTCTGGCACCTAGCCTATGGGACCTAACTTGGGGGACACTGGGTCTGTACTCATGAGCTGTGTCATAGCAGGATGCTCTGGTAGTTTCGAGTCTAGCAATGGGATTTCGCAGTCTTATTTGCCTGTTGAACTTCATTTGGTATTTAAATATTGTGATGTGATAGTGATGAAGAGCTGAGATGAAAAGGAGAAGCCATTGAAGAGCAGAAGGAGGAGGCCCGTGTGCTCCCTCAGCTAAATTGATTATTGGCTGCGCAGTGCCGTGCCTGGAGTCCAGTGGAAGAGCACCAGGTGAAGAGTGTGGAGTCCAGGTGGGTCCTGGCTCTACAGCTTAACTGTTGTGTATCTTACCCAGTTTAGAGTTTGGTGTCATTCCTTATCAGGCATGGATGGCATAATATGGAATACAAAGCTTTCCATTCATGTGCTGTCACTTGGTGTCATCTCTCTGTAGTGCTGTGTTACAGAGAAATCTAAGGCCATGTTTGGGCTGAAAGTAACAGCATGCCATGACCTGTTGGGTGGTGTCTTCTGTGGACAGTGGGTAGGGGGTTATAGCACTGAGGCAGCCAAACTGCCACCCTGGATAACGCCGAGCATGCCAGCATGTCTTCCGCTGAGTTCCTTCCTCCTAGGTCCCTCAAAGCTCTGTAGAGAAGGTTTAGTTCTATTTAGCTTAATGTAAGAAAAAAAGGAAGCTGAAAAGGGTAGCAGAAGCAATATAGTGATTACAGATAGCTACTTACAAGTGGAGAAACGGTAGTTTTGCTATAAATGCATGCTTTTCAGACCACTGTCCTTCAACAGGGCCACAGAAATGTGTGGTTTCCCTGGGTCAGATGCATGTTCATATCTTGCAATAAAGAGTATTGACAGGAATCCAAATGCCCTGCTAGAATTCTGCCTGAGCTCTTGTTTAGCCTACATGAAAGTTTAGTCATTTATGCCTCATTTCAGTGAAAACCTTGAATCTTTAAATAAGTCACATGAAGTTTAAAAATATAAGCTAGAACGTTTTTGTATATTTTGGTCTAGGAGACAGATTTAACTCCAATTTGAAATTGTGTTTCATTAGGGATGTTTTCTTTTGACTATGGCTTTAAATTAAGGTGGTTAGACATAATCATGTTAGCATGAGGAGGGCCGAACAAGGTCATCAAAGCTAGACCAAACCGATGAGCCTGTTTTGTAGGTACACGTTCCCTTTGTCCATTCATCCGAGTGGAAATGATGGCTCTGTGATAATTCTTTTTAAATTGTGCACACTGTTTTAGATACTGCCAATTAATGTGGGGCTTTAGAAGGCCAAAGAGGATGAATCAGGTGGGTGCCCTAAAAGTTTCACCTGTGATTTTCAAACAGTGCATTTTTTTTCTGCTTCTAAGAACCATGGTAAAGTGTCTCTGAACACTGTTGGTCATTGGAGATCTCTAAAAGCATTGCTTTCTGCTATGCAGACTTAAGAGTAACTAGCAGGTAGATAATCCCGTTTCTTTACCTATAAAGGGCTCTTACCATATGCAATATTTCTAAACTCTTTAAACATCTGTGGTGTTTAAAAACAAATAACATTCGAATTGGAAAAGGCTGTACTGGGCTTTCTGCTTCCCTCTCGAAAGCTGAGTTTATTTGCTTACAGGTCCCTGGGGAGTCATGGCAGAGCTTAAGAGGTTGGCATCACCGCAGAATTGTTGATTTCTAGTCCACTATCTGTTCTTCCCTCCAATAATTAAGACAACAAAGGCAGCAGAACACAGTGGGAAGTCCCATGGATATCAAAGAGGAGAAATGGGAGCTGTTATCCAAGGATTTGGTCTTCCCAAGTCAACACTTGCTAACTGCTCTAAAAAGTCTTTCTGCTCTGGGGCGTGGGGATGTTTTGTTGTTTAATTAGAAACAGGTAACAGTTCTTTCATAATGCTTTCCCTTTTGTTGTGGCTGCCTGGAAGCTCCTGGCTGGTGTTCATACAGAATCTCAACGGTTATATTCATCATTACGAGGCCAGATGTTTGCTTCCTCTTCTCCTCAGTCCTGATTTATGGCTTATCTGCCCTTTGTTGTAAACTTTAAATCCTCTCTGGAGGACTGTAGGAAAGGCAATGAATAAATAAAAGGGAGCTGATTTAGGGAACATGGGCTCTTCCTGGCAGTTGGACTGACTTTTTGTCTAGTAGGGTGGTGGGAGAACCTTGTGTGAGGAGGTCTCTGCAGGAAGGCAGGAAGCTGTGGGGCATCCAGGCTCCAAGAGAAAGTTTCTCTGAAGAATAGGGACAAGAAGGACCGCTCCTGTCAAGGCTGAACACAGTGATGCATAGGAGGAGACTTTTCTGGGGACCCCTCGCATGGGCCATCACTCACATGGACAATATGGCGGCTTGAGGACAGCTGTGTCCCTCCTGAAGCTGGAGCCTCTTCTGTAGCGAAAGCTCAGGAGCATCAATGGGGATCGTGTGAAATCTCTGATGTCTGGGTTGTGTCTGCTTATGGAAGCCACCCCTCAGCATTTGGAACCCCGGATGCAGCTTCTCTTCCTTCCTTGGAGGCATTCTCAAGGCCCACAGAGCCAGCTGCCCGATGTGAAGTCCCTGGAGCTGACCAGGGGCCATGTGGCCCCTGCCCTGTAGCCCCTGTGCTTGGCACACTGGCACGGTGAGTTCAGCCCTTCTCCTTACCTTCCCAAAGCTACCTGCACAGCCTTTTTTTCTTTTGCTCATGTAAGAAATCATTTGGCTGCCTTTGCTCTTGAACTAGATTGTGTCATCCCATTATTATTTTAAGTTCACTCCTGAGTACATTTCTAAGGACTTCTTTATAATATTGAACATTTGGCCAGGCATTATCTTTTTCACTTTCTGAGCAGAGAGGATTGGTTATGAAACTGTAGGACTGCTGTGAGAATCCTTAAGCAGTTCCTCCCCACCCTGTTTATGTTGTTCTTTCCTTTGCGGGGAAAGGGTATAGTTTACTTTATTTATTAGGTCTTGCATGGGACCAGGTCCTTGTCCTTCCTGCCCTGCTGTGTCACAGAGACTGGGGAGAGACTTTCTAATGGTGATGCCCTGACCTAGATGCAAGGTCTCGCTGTGTGCTGCCCCACTAGTCCGCTGTGCCACGGATGCTGAGAACGCAGAATCCAGCGCAGGCGCCAGCCTCCGGACAGTCCACATGGCTACCGCTTTCGGCCCTGACCCATGGTATCCAGCACGCAGAAGCCAATCTGGGAAACAGATCAGGTCCTGCCCCCTTGTGTTTAAGGTCCCTGGCTGCTCTCCATAGCCATGTTGGTAAAATGCGTGCTTCTTGAGATGACACTGAATGACCTGTCCTTGTTTGTGCCCACTTCTTCCAAGGCTGTGATCAGCATGAGCAGACACAGGGATGCCCAGGGTGGGGTCATCACCCTGAACATCACTCATGTGCATGCACGCATGCATGCAAGCAGAGGTATAGACAGGCATGCGTGTGCACTTACTGATGTGTGAGTCCTGTGCTAGCTCCGAGACCACAGTACCTCCACCTAGGATGCTTCGGTTTAAAATGGAAAAAGAGTTTCCAAGGTGAAGAAAGCCTCCTGGTTCCTTGCCCTTCCTCCTCTGTCTCTTTCAGCAGAAGTGACTGGTACAAAGCCCAGTCCTCTTCAGACAGCTCTGCCTTTCTGTCTTCAGGCACCGGTGGAACCAGCCTTGCTGACCAGAGTGAGCCTGCTTCTAGCAGGGCTGGAAACTTCTATTCTCCTTCTTCAGTGTCACCTTGCCCCATCACCCTGCCTTCCCTCTGCTTCCTGGAGGGCTGGGTAGCGTGGTAGGGACTTGCTGTGCTCCAGAGTCTGGGCTTGCGGCAGGAGGTGAGGAGCCAGGCTCCATAAGACTGGCCAGGCACCCTAGGGGAGCCACAGTGCACACTGCCCAGCTTCAGGGCCCCACCTGGCCTCATTATTCTCTTGGGTCTGAGAATGTGCACAGATCTGTGGAATTAAAGCCATAGCTTCTGCTTGACTCGTGAGACAGTTCTGTGGAATAAAATAAGACAGCCCTCAAAGGTCCAGGACGCAGGAGGCATCTGTCCACATGGGACTTCCTGTGCCTCTGGCCGGCCTGGGGCTCTCCAGCCAGCTCTGGGGTGGTGGAGGAAATGGAAGCCATTCAGTTCCCCAGCGATTGCCCCCCACCACGAATAGCCCAGAGGGGGTTCTCTTGTGATAGCTTCTGCTGCAGCCTTCTGTTCCTGTCCCTGGCTTTATTGTCCCTCCCTCCTTTGCTGCTGCTAGTTTACTGCCTGAACCCTGACAAAGCACCAGGTTTATTCTCTCGCTCTGCGTGTTTGCCCGCTTGGGCGTCTAACCAGTGTCTCAGCCTCAGCTAATACATTAGAATTTGAATAAATGTATAACAGCAGGTAGCAAGAGACTGGTGACAGGGTGACATATTGACTTAATATCTTGTGTAATGTGATATGAAGGATGTGCCTTTTGGTGTGTATTTTCATTTTAATTATTTTTTTGTTGCTTTTCTTAGGCAGACACTTGTAGGCAGTTTTGAGTAATTGTCTGAAATCATTAACATGTTTATTAAATAAGGAAGCAGAGTGCATTATCTAGCGAATCAATTATGTAAATGCACAGAAAGCATAAGAAATTAGTCTTTAACTGTTGCTGAACTGAATCCCTTTTCTGAAGTAGGGAGGAAAGTTGCCCTGTGTGTTTTGGGAGAAGAGAGGTATATGCCAATTCACTTCCTTTTCTTGCAGTTTTAAAGTGGCAGTTATTAAGTTTTCTTTGGCAGGGGCATTTCTGAGGTGCAACAAGTTGTAGAGAGTTATGCCTATCTGTCTGGTAGGCCGCTCTAGGTGATTTACAAGAAGCAAAAGATCTGCATGGAACAGTACACAGTGTCAGCGGGGCGGAAGCCATGGCCACCTCCTCTGGGTTACACCAGAGCTCTCTCAGTGAAAAATCCTTGGATGTATTTTGTTAAATCAACTGTCTACCTATTCTGATTTCTTATGATTAGAGTATTTTAAAAGACTTCTGCCATAGGCTCAAGAGGAGCCCGGGATGTTTGCATTTGGGAATCCATGCCATGGGATATTCCAGAACTCACTCAGTACCCCCGTACTGTGATTGGGTAATCCAGGAAGTTGTCTTGACATTTGAGAGAAGCATCCTTTGCTTCTTGCCCTTGTGCTTCTCCAAATGTCTCCAAATGTCTTATGGGGCTTCTTTCTCTCCACAGATTCAAATAGTTAACCCAACCCTCACTTCCATTATATGGATACAGTCTTCACTTTACTGATTAAAAGAAAACAGTGGAGCTGGACCTCTATCTCCTCCCTAGGCTGAGAATTTTGCCTTAACCGTTTTGGGGGAAATCTAAAGAACACTGGTATTCTAAAGAGACCCCGCCTATTTTGAAATCTCTTTGCATAAAGTGTTTATATGTAGATTGAAGTGCTCTCAAAAGGAGATAATAGGAAGATGAGGATCAAATTTCTGGTGTATTTTGCTCTCTTAGCTAGAGAAAGATACTTGGTACCATTTCTTAGTCTTTTCTTCTTTAAGATAGAGATTATGGCACCTGTATTGTAATTTACCAATGGTTGCTCATAAATGGTTTTGGACATCAAAGGAAAAGTAGTCTGGGAGGCAGATTTGTAAGAAGCATTTACACAAGGACAGTTGGTCACTTTCATTTGTGTTACCAAGAACTGCCCATGTAACTTTCATGTGTTCCATTTCCATATTTCTCAATTGGCAATAAGAGATAATTCAGAAGTTGTTAGGATTAAATTAAATACTACATTTTAAAATGTCTGTCTGCATAATAGACAAATAGGAGTATCTCAGTTTCCATTATAAAAGTGTTTAGAATTGCTGGGATTCGTGTGGTTTGCTGTGTAGAAGTTAAATGCGTGTGATTCCTCGTGGATAGGAGTATGTTTAGGAAACCGAGTTTAGGACAGTGTAGGAGGTCATTTAGCTTTTCAGGGTGGAAACAAGAAGGGGTTCTCTTAGGCTTCTCTTAGGCTTAGGGTACAGGTGTAGCTAGCATTTCAATTTCATGTTTGGACTTTCTTTTGACCATTATTTAAAGAAAAATAACACATACACAGGATTTAAAAGGTCAGCCAGTGTAAAAAGGCAGACTGAAGCCCAAAGCTCTTGTCTTCCTCTCACTTCTGGATGTCCTTCCACAGAGGAACCAGCGGTCATAACCTGAGCACACATCTCCAGTGTCCACATGACTGTGTCTGTGGGAATAATTCCTAGATGTGAAAGTGCTGAGGCAAGGGACATACACACATTCAACTTAGGGGGATATGCCAGTTTGTCCCCAGGGAGACCTCAGAGCGTCACACTCTTCTCCAGGGAGTTCATCAGTGTCAGTGTTAACTGCTCTGGGTTGGCTGCCCTTTACCTTTGTCTGGTTAACGGGACGAATGAGACTTCTCATTTATGTGCTGTCAGTTGTGAGTGGGGTGAGCATCATCCACTACCTAGCCACTTCCTTTTCTCTTGAAAGTTGCCCCTTCCTGTCCCCTCATCAAGACGCAGGCCCTCTCTCCTGCAGCTGTTGTGTGTGGTAGTAACAGAGACTCACCCTTCAACCCGCTACTGGGGTTACGGCAGCTGAAGACAGCCCTCTAGCCAAAACCTCTCCACTGTCCACAGATATCCCACACTCACTGAGCACTAGTCAGTGTGGGACTAGAGACTCAGCCCATTGTTACCAGGCGGGGACAACTCTACTGGTCCCAACTCTGCAGAGCAGCCAAGAAACCGGTGACATCTTGGCCTGGTCTCCTTTGTACAGTCCTGTGTCTTCCCCCTCCTATGGGTGCTCCTCCTGATGACACCCAGCAAGCCTGCCTGCTGGTCCCCACGGCCAGCTGCTCTCCTGAGAGCCCTGCAGAGGACACATGGATCCTCCTCCTTTTTATACAGGGTTGTTGTCCTCTTCTTAGAGCTTTGAAAGTCTTCTTTTTTTGAAAAACTTAGCGAGTTGTGTAACATCTGAGTTGCAAATAGTTTTTTGCCTTTCTGTCTTTTGCTTTTTACTTTGTTGCTGGTATTCCTTGCCTTTCAGGAATTTCAAATGCTAATGCAAATTTATCAGTTTTTTTCCTTTTATCTTTTGATTTATGACTTTTTTTATCTCTTACCTAGTGGAGGCTTTCTTATGCTCCGTTTGTTATTTTTTAATGTTTCCTTTTTTTCTCCTAAGATTTTTTTTTTGCATTTAAATTTTGGAGCCATCTGGGATTTATTTTGATGTAAAACCTAAGAATGGAGCCAACATTATTGGCTCCCCCACAGTAACCGGCCAAGTACACCAACGTGTTTATTAGGTATTTCATCTTTTTCCACATCTGATGAGATTGGGCACATTCAGGGTGGGATGGCCATAGACTCTTCCACATCTGAAATGCCAGTTTTATTATATCATAAGTTTCCATGTGCAATATATCTATTTTTGAAAGAATTCTGCCCTACTTCTTCTGGCCTTTGATTTGCTGGTAAGAAACTACTCCAATTATCTTTGCTTTACAGTACATTTTAATATCTAGTAGGGCTAATAACCCCTATTTCAGAATTTCTCAGGCAATTCTCACAGGTTAATTTTTCATGTGCATTTTAGAATGAACTTTTCAACTTTCAGAGAATTCTTATTGGCATTTTTATTGGGATCACATTAAATTTATAACACAATATAGGGAAAATAGCATCTTTACAATGAGTTTAAGAACAAGGTATATCTTTCCATTAGTCATCCTTTATGCCTCTCTGTAGGTTTTTAAATTGTTTTTTATGAATTTTACGTTACTTAAACTTAATTATTAGAAATAATATGTCCATTCTGCTCTTCTAAATGTGATCTTCCATATGTTTAATTGGTTTTAAAAGAGCTGTTTCTATATATCAATTGTATAATTATCAACCTTATTTTTTCTTAATATTTCCTATCATTTGCAGTTGATTCTCTTTGTTTTTTTGGTATGTGCACCACCTACAAATGTAATAATTTTGTCTCTTTTCTAGTCTGATTATTTATGACCTTCATCTAATTAATTAGTACTAACTGGAAAATATTAAATTATAAAATATTGGTAGTGACCATTCTAGTTTTAATAAGAATGCTTATTATGTGTTATCACTAAGCCTATTTGAGTGTTTAAATTAAGATATATTTATATCTCTTTTCTGCATTAAAAATATTCATAGAGTCCCTATTTTATTAAAAGCTTATGAATAGACTGGATTTGGATTTGTATCAAGTGCTTTTCTTAGCATCTGTAGACATGATTATATGGTTGTTTTCTTTTAACTTTTTGATACTACAAATTTCTGTTCTTCATCCTGGTATATCTGTATCAGTCCTCTTTGAGTGGGATGTTATTTTATTATTTTACTGAGTGGTTTCTGTTTGTTAATGTTTGAGTTAATATTTTTATGTCATTATTTGTAAGTTAGATTGATCTAGATTTTCATTTTTTGGTTATTTTTTGTCTGTTTTGGAATCAGTGTTACAGCTATTAAAGCAAAAAACCTTGGAAGCTTTCTTTTCTAAATGCATATTGAAGCATTTTAGTGTGAACCAGCACAGAGCAACTGGTTGCTGGTGTTTTTGTCCGTTTTTCCCTAAATGTGTGTTAGAGGAGGATATTCAGAGGGTTACAGGTACTCACTGTCAGGATCAGATCTGTCTGAAGCTGAGAAGGGAAAACTGGCACATCAATTCCAGGGGAGCGGAGGAAGGCGCCTGCCTGGGCTAAGACAAGACAGGTGGCCCAGGGAGCCAGCTGAGTCCCTCTGCGAATCCGAAAAAAAACCTGGGAGATATTTAAGCTAACGACAACAGCAGCAATTTTACAGATTGCCAGTATTACACCATGTTTCCCTGGAAATAAGATCAGCCTTGAAAACCAGAGATCAAAATTGCCAGCCCCAATCAGCCTGCCCTCGCTTACCCACCTTCCAGAGCAGCCGCCTAGCCAGAGAACAGTGGCGGCAGGTGAGGGTGAGGCGCGGGTGGGCTGATGGGGCCTGGGATTTTTCATTTCAAGCTTTTAAGGGTCATTGTTTTCCAGTCAGGTCTTATTTTCAGGGAAAGAGAGTACACAACCTGGAGTTCTGAACCTTCAGTGTGGCTGTGATGTGGCGGAATGTGAGAAGGGCCAATACTGTCTTATTTCCTCCTGCTCTCTGCTTTGGACCTTATTTAGCTAGCGGCAGCCCCAGGTTCAGTCTCCTGTTTCTTCTCCTTCCCACTTAGCCTGGGCCCTGGCCGGCCACACCCGGTTGTGTAGCTTTCGGGATGTTTTCCCTTCCACGCCCTACCCTGGGCAGCAGCTGTGTGCCAGGGCCTAGGCTGTGTGTTTTGCAGGGAGATGTGATAACCCCCACCCACTGCCGCAGGAAGCACCCTTCCGGGCAGGCCCACAGGACCCTTGCCTGTGCCCAGCGTAGCCACATCTCTAACGGTGGTCTTGTGGGTTGGCTCAGTCCCGTCCCTAGGAAATCAAGTCATGATATTGTTGATTCAGCCTCCGCTGTCTTGTAGCTGGGGAGGTCTTGGCTCCTTTTTCAAATCCTTTCTCAGGTTTTCCCTCCAATATACTTCTAAAAAAAAATGTTTTTTAAAATGTATTTTTCTGTTTTCCTTTTTTTCTTCTTTCTTGTGCTGGCCAGTGGCATTAAATTGGATCTTTTCGTGTTTTCAGATTCTGTTTTCCTCTCTGGGTTTCTCCTGGTGCTGGTCCTCGAGGTGTTAGGCCGTGCCAGCAGGGCGTAAGATTACATAAGAATGTCTGTTAAAATCACTCGAGTCACCAATTGTTTTGATAAGCTCTTCCTCTCAAATTTGGTGTCAATTCCACACTTTGATTATAAAAATTTTATTCCCAGTAGCAGTGGGAGTAAATTGAAAAACTCGACACATAGGAGAAACCTGGGGATGTGGCAGTAACCCCAGAAGTCAATCCGCACCCCTTTCAAAGTCTGTAACTATATCTCTCAAGTAAGAACCCAGTGTTTAGAAATGCAGAAAGAACTCCTTGATCAGCTTTAGCTTTAAAAATAAAGGGGATTTTTTCGGGGTGTCCAATTTACACTTTTCAGTTGCCATACTAACAGAGAAGGGTACTGCAAATAGACTGGAAGTCGGTAGGATTTAGGGTTCTGAAGGAGGTTTCTTGTGTGAAAAACAGCTTTTCTTGACAAGCTGCTTGTCAAGGTTTTCAGCAACTTCTCTTTTCATTTATTTATTTGGTTAGAGGGAGTTTAGGAAGGTGTTTGGTGTATTTTATGCTGGCAGCTCACACGTCAAAAACATAAGGCTAAAAATATTCCCCGAATATGAATATACAGGACTTTCTCCCCCCACCCACTACCCTTGGAGCACCCGTGGGGAAGCTTGGGCAGAAGGCTGGGCCTGCTAAAATTGAGCTGAGCTTTCTGCTCCTAACCCCTTGGTGATTCCTTGCTAAGATTATGGGGCCCTCCCGTAGTCCTCCGTGTGCCCACCTCCCTCCCTGGGTTGGGCCTTCCTCATCTCTCCGTCCACCATGGGAACTGTCTCTCCTGTTTCCGCTGCTTTGGACCAAGGCACGTTTTGGGACTTCAAGCACAGAAGCATTATGGGGCGGCTGTGGGTTGGATATCATAGAATATTTGTTGAAGGAGATGGCTTTTCACCTGGACCTTTCCGGGTGAGTAGACTTTTCTCTATGATGCCCTCTGCCGGGAAGGATTATTCCTGAGCCTACTTTAAAAACAAACACCTCTACCCAAAGGTATTAAAAGGAGTCATGGTCTCGCTGGAATGTTGGGTACTGTGCTTGGCCCTCTGCCCAACTGTAAAGCAAGTGAATCCAGCCTGACCTTTCTTCTTCGCCTTTGCATTTTTGGAAGGCAGCAGACCCTGGTAAAATGAGACGATTGATATGTTGAGGAAAAAATGTTTCGCTCTCAAAAAATAAGTTCGGCGTTGTACATTGAGTGTACTGTGAATGCATGTGCGTGCCGGGGGTGACATTTATAGCACTGCGACTGAGAACATGCAAACGAAGTCTGAGAAGTGCCAGGAGATGGCCTCCAGCGTGCAGCAGAACCTCTCCGGCGTGGCAGGCGCTTCCAGTCAGGTAACAATTCCTTCCTGTCCCATTTCTTCAACTGCAGTTTTAAAGGAAACCTCGCCAAGGGGCTAGGGTTTTGAGAAAATAAAACTGAAAGCATTTTTGGAACATCTCTTTATGTTTTTCTTGTCGGTGTACTTATAGGTCCTTTCCGCCCATCTGCTCCTAGGCCTGCTGTGTTCTTGCTACCCTGATGTCAGCGGCTCAGGCAGGACAGCAGATGACTCCTGTTCTGTGGGTTAGTCTCTGGGTCCATTAAAAGGATGGGGAGCAAGAGGTTTCCCTGAGGGTCTCCCTGCCGAACTCAGTGGTGCTGCAGAGGGCCCTGCTCCTGCAGTGGGAATTCAGACCCTCAGGGCATCAGGGGATCATGGTGCTGCCAGCATGGGTGGCCTCTGGTGTGATGTCATTATCTCTTCTTCTCACTTGTGGATCAGAAAGCTTTCTGTTAAGTTATCCAAAAGGTGACAGGCGAAGACCTTTTTTTTTTTTTTTTTTTGTCCCAGGCTGATTTTAATGAATAAACTGAAAATCAGTTTTTGTTCTTTTATTTCTTTGGGATCTTATTTTTGTTTTCTAAGAAACTAAACTAATTGCTGGCTCTTCCCAGGCAAGATGTGCTGCTGCTTCTTATCTGTTATGCTAGACATGTGTTTCCCAAACTGTGTTCCGTGGAACACTGCTTACTGGCAAGGTAATTTAGATATGCCGTTGGAAAACATTGCTGTGCTCAGTTCAGTTTGCGGCTCACCTACCTGCTGTCTTTCCTTCTTGTTGCTTCTTAATATGTATTAGCATGTTAGAGGTGGGGAAATTTATTTTCTATTTTTTTTAAAGCTTTCAAAATTATTTCACCCAGCATTTATTTGTTTTTTTGCCTGAGACCAGTCCTGTCCTCTAAGTACCGTATACATCCTACGGTGCTCAGGGGCACAGATGCTCACCAAGTGCATTCAGGAGAAGACCCTCTGTACCCTTGGTGTGAGCTGCACCGTCTGTGGCTTGCCCTCTTTAGCTGGTGGTTACAGTTTCGTGTAAGCATCTGAAGGGACTCGGGTTTCTTACAGTCTTAAAGCTCATACACGCTATCCCAGGATTTCTAAAGATTTGTGCTTGAAGCAGGCACGCCCGCACCCTGAGCTTCTTCAGAATGGTCCAGCCACGGCATTTTTCCAAGTCTATGAAGTCGCTCTCCAAGAGTTCTGTTCATACACCCCTCAGCAGCCACAGAGCTATCCAGTGCCATCCCACGTCTGTGTGAGTCACTTTTTTAAAGCACTTCTTTTTAAAAAAGTGTCTCATGCACATAGATAATTAGAGAGAAGAAAAAATAACAAGTAAAAATAAATCATGTTGTTTGATTTAAAAACCCAAATGAATCTTAAGTACCAAATACATATGTTTCTCACTTTCTTGGATTACCAAGAACTTGCCACCTTTGTCCTGATCTTATTCCATGCATGAGCGCTAGCATTTTTCCCCATAAAAATGAATGGTACAGAAAGAGCATGTCAAAATAGAGGTGGTACTGGATTAAATTCTCCCGAATGACTCAACATAAATAAGTCATGGAGAAGTCCATTGTAACCGTCTGCTTCAGAGTAACAGCTCCTTGTGTCTCTTTCCGGGGTAATTATGTTGTCCTGATGGACAGTAACTTTCCACTTTATATGCTCCTCTTTCAAGATTGTTGCCCAGCAAATGGGATGCTTAGAGTTATTATTGTTGAGTGGATTTACTGATCGTGTGATGTTTATGTCAGAATTGGTAACCCGTTATTGCCTATTATTTCATCATTAAATTTAATGCCCGAAATGTGTAATTTTATAGCTATCCATTACTGTGTTAATGTAATGTAATGCAAATGGATTGTTCAGCAAGAGTGGCACGCATCTAAGCACACATCTGAAATTTAAAAATATTAAATGCAGCTTAGTTCTGTTCTGAGCACTGGGAAAAGATGCATCTGGTGGCTTCAGAGAACAGGCTTGGGAAGCCTACGGTGGTGGCATAGGTTGGGATTTGCCGCCACAGGCTAATACCACTTTTATTTATTTATCTTTTTCTTTGGTACCGGAGATTGAACTCACAACTTCATGTTTGCCAAGCAGGCACTTTCGCCACGAGCTAAACCCCCAGTCTAATGCCACTTTTAACTGCAGGCTCAATCAGGCTATGAGCCACACAACGCAGGGAAAGGACAGATTGCAAAGGATGAATGTGTGCAGTGTGTTAATTTTGCAGGAAATATCTTGAGGTTCGTTCCTCTAAGGAAATTAATATTCCAACCAGGCAGAGTAGTACACACCTATAATCCCAGGTGCTCTAGTGGCTGAAGTAGGAAGATGGCAAGTTCCGGGCCAACTTAGGCAATTTAGCAAGACTCTGTCACAAAATAAACTTGTTTAGGAAGGCTGGAGATATAGCATAGTGCTAGAGTAGCTGCCTAGCATGCAGAAGCCCCTGGGTTCAAATCCCCAGCACTATAAAAATGAAAGAAGTAATGTTAAAAAATGCAGAAAGTAGGTGAACTACAGGCTCCAACTCTGGGCTATTTGGGGCTCCAGATAAAACAGAGCTTTGGAAGTTAGACCTAGAGTTGCTGCTGCTGCTCTTTTCTCTATGTGTGCACAAACCGCAGACTGAAGGATGAGGTGCATTTGGTTGGTCTCTTGCTTTTCATTTGAAGAACATGCAGAGGAATGAAACAAGCTGGAGCATGTGGTGTTCCGGAACTAACTTGGGAGTAAACGGAGCTAGGTGTTGTTGGTTTCTTACTTTTCAGTTGTATTTGGCAATACTGGTCATGTTCGTCTTGATCCAAAGAAAACACTGCTCTTCTCCTCAGCCTTCTGTGTTTGAATCCTGCCAGCTGTGGTCTCCAGCCATTAGTAATCAGATGGGCACACCTCAGGAAATATCACATAAGAAGCTGAGGCCGTCTTGACTTTGGACTCAGCCCTGATCATCATACGCCTCATCTTCACAGCGTAGACTGTAGGAGGAGATGGTATCCTTGGTACGGAAGAACTGTGGACAAAGTTTTTCACATGCTACCATGGTGATGTGTCTTTACTGTCCTTGAGGTTAAGCGCAGCATCCTCGCTGCTGGCCCTGGTTTGGCTCATGAGGCCTCATTCTGAATTACACTAAGACTTTCTACTCTGGAGTGGAAGTACGCACCTGGTAGAGTGCGTGCCCTTTTTTTTTTGTTTGTTTGTTTATAAGAAACAAAATCCCTTTACTTCCTCAATTCTGTCTTGAAGTGACAGTGTGTCCCTGTGTTCTCTCTCCTTAGAATGTAGTCTTCTAGTGAGAAAAGATACATATCACACTCGGAGCGAAGGAAGTATTTAAAGAATTTCCTTTTAGCTGGTGATACTAACTGTAGATGGGACTCCACACGTTTCATACTGGCTACACATGTTTTCAAATATGAACTTCACTGCCATTAAAATGTCAAATCCAGAAAGTGAGGGAGGCGATGAGTGCTATAATTTCTCTGTTTTTGTGTCCAGGAAATAGTCTATACTTTTTCAAAAATAGTGTAAAATAAATTCTGCATACTCTAAACTTAAATCACAATCAATCCGAAAAGCAAGACAATTGATGAACAAAAATATTCAAAACAGATGCTACTTGGGCATTTGGTAACCTTGTCTCTCGAACTTTGGAGTCACGGGAAGTTTTCTCTTTCCCTTTCGGGTTTGAGTTTCTCTCTTCTTCACTCCAGTTCCTGTGTACATCTGGCAGAAGTTTGCATATGTTTCAGAAGTGGCAGAGTGGTGCCCGCTGGGTCAGGTCCTCACTGGTGCTCGTTTAGTTGACTGTGTGCTCCCTTCTGAGATGGTGGTACTGGTGTGGCTTGTCACGGTACTGGTACCATGTTGCTGGGTATTCACTGGCTGTCCCAGTGGGCTCAGTTCTCCCTTTCCACTCATCCTCGGTTCATACCCACAGTTCTCATGGGCCCGGTCTCTGCTTTCCAGGTGCCATGCGAAGAAGGTACCTGTGAATAAGGATAGAAATGTACAGGAATTTTGTAGCTATGTGGCTCTAAAATTTGGTGGTAATTGTATTTTTGTAAATGTGGGAATATAAGTCTCTGACGTTACAAATGTGAAAATAACATCAAAGTGTGAGAAAAACTCTCACACTTAGATATTATTCTAACACTCTGGGGAGTAAAATAGGCTTTATTGGTAGGTTGTGTCGGCACTTGCATGCAGTAAGTGGAATATATCACATTATTCCTCTAAGGTTATGACGCAAACAGATAACAAAACAAAAGTTTTGTTAAAGCAGATATTTAAGTAGCACTTTGCCAGAAACAAAACAATATAAAGAAGAAGAAAAGAACTCGTTACTGTTAGGGAAAAAGTGGTGAGACAGTACTTTTTGTATTTCTTCAGAATTCTTGATTTTATCTGGAAAATAGATAAGAAATGTCCTGCAAGCGAGCCAGTGTGGTGGTACATACCCACAGCTCAGCACTCTGGGAAGCAGAGGCAGGGCTGTTGCAAGTTTGAGCCTAGCCTAGGTAATATTTACAAAGTAAAAAATAAAAACAGCTGGAAATGTAGCTGGGTTCCATGACCAAAACCAGACAAAACAATCAACAACAAAAACGAACAAACAAATAGCAGGGATATTCAGTTCTGCCTTAAGAAGGAAACAGTGACTTCTTGGTATAGTTTGTCTCACAGTAAAAGGAAATAAAATAGTAATTTTTAAATTCCTTGATAATCAGTTTGTATCAAAATTGAATGAAATCATATTTGGCTCATTTCATGCATTTTTCCTGTATTTGAGGAACTATGGTTCATAAATTACATACCTCCTCATGAATTTATCATTTCTGGTCTGAGTACTAACTCTGGTGTCCTTGGTTTGCTTTCTGAAGCTATCGCATCTCAAAAGGAAGCTAATTATGAACCACGAGTGTTGGCTTTCCTGTGTGCTAACCAAAGCCAAGGAAGCAGTGGAATAATTATATACAGAGACCTAAAAACAAATACACATTCCCTTTGGTTGAACAAGTAGTTAAGACAAAAAGAAGAACACTTTTTAATATACATTTCCTAATCAACCAAATAATTGCTTAAATTTTGAACTTTATTTTCCTGCGGAAAAATAACATTGCCCATATTCTCTTGGGCCTGTGGCCTGCGGGAAGGGCCTGCAATTTGTAGGCAGAACAGGATTGGAGAGTGGGAGGGTCAGTTTCAGACGGTCCCGCCCCTCCTGAAAGCCCACCACCTCTGGAAAGTCTCCGGATGTGCCCACACCTGTTTCATTTGTTGAGTCAAGGACAGTCAGAGAAAGTCTGAAGGTTGAAATTTAGGCAGTGTATTTTGTTATCTGAAATGAGATCTTATGAGCACATTTACATTTTTATAAATCAAACTTGGGTGATTGCACAGTTTTGTATTAATCCAACCCCGGGGGTTGAAAATGAGAAAGTTTTGCTAGATTTCTTATGGATTAATCATAAAGACCAGTCCTTACGGAGTTTCTACTCTTTCCGGCTCTTGCCCAAGTGCCTCACATGCATCCTTTTGCTCCTGCCTTAGGGAGCTGGCAAGGTGCTGCCATATATATCCCTTGGCCTTGTAGCGAGGGATCGAGGTGCAGAATGAATGTCGTGGGGGCTGGCTTTCAGCTCTGCACTGCAGAATCCGTGCTCTTTGCTAATACTAGCCTAGATGTGCTTATATAACAAGGGAGCTCTTCCAAACCAAACTGGTGGAGAAATGTTACAGGGAGTGTTAACCCTATCAATCATCAATGAGCCCTAAAAATCCACTCAGAGTGGCCTGGCCAAGCTAATTCTCAGGCTTCAGGAACTTTCTGGAGGATCTTGGAAGTCCTTGGAGTCAGATGCCTAAATCAGGCTACTCATTGTGGGAGCCAAATAAGAGGCCTGATGCTGAGAAACCCCAGAGGTGTCCCCTTAGTAAACTGTGATTCTAGCAATCAGTGGTGTACCTGTGTCTGTGGCCATATCCTAAAAGAAACCAGACTGTGCTGTTAAGACATAGCCTTGCTTATGAGTTGCTTTTTGGCAAGAAGTTCATGAGGCTTTGCCTTCTCATGGGGGAATTTAAGGGTATTTTGGTGCAGCTGGAGATTTATTTCCATTGCACCTGAGGACGCAGTAAGAGGAATGGTAGGTGTCAGTAAGGGTAAGGCAGTGGCCTGGCTTGCCTTGGGCTGCAGAGGAGTGGAGAAGAAAGTTTGCAGTACCTGCTTATGTGGTCATGCCTTGGGAGCACCTGCCCACTCCCTGGCCCTGTGGCCGCCTATTCTGGTGCCTGTCCCTCCCTGGCCCCTGACTGCTGGCCTCTGACCACTCAGCACTGGCACTCGTTCTCTCTGGATTTCTTCTAAAAGCATCTTTAGATGCTTTTAGCTTCTTTTTGGTTCCGTTTATTTTGCTTTCACAGTCGGCTGGCTATGTAAACCTGCTGTTTGAGTAAGTTAAATTTATTTTACTGGTATTACAATCATTATCCTAAGTGCTGTGACAGTCCTGCATGCAAATTTGTACCTATCCCAGGGTTAGAAAGCTCAGAAAGGTGTCAAGAGCTACTTTCTCTTTACGCCCCAGAAGTTGTTAGCAGTCACCAGGCAGAAACATGTATATTATCAGGTTGATTTCATTTCTCACATACATTCATAACTCAGAAAATGTTTCCTATTTTTAAAGGAAATTTTTAACAGAACAACTTTTGTTCTTTTGTTCCAGTTAACAAAGGTTTGTTTCCTTATGCATTTTCCAGTGTTTACAGTTTTGTTTTTGCAGCATTTACCTTTTGAAGCGTACTTAGTTATTTTAAACTATTGTGTTGCCATCCTTCAATGAATCAAATAAAAAGCAGGCTATTTTTATTAGCTGTCAGATTTCACAACCATAGAGTGTTCCACTTTAATACAAAGAGAAATATGGCAGGATTTATTCTGCAAGTTCTTTATAAAAGTGTCAACAGTGAAAAAGTATGCATTTATACGGTCAGTCATATAAATGCACCACACAAACAGTGGCCCTGGACCCTGGGTTGCTTTTCCCTGCAGGAAGTGGGAGTGATCTTATTTATAGCCCAGTAGGTAACTCAGTGTTTGTTCTTTCTGTTGTTTGCATTTTTGACAACAGTTACTGCAGACTTAGACTAGATCCAGAAGCCGGAGGAAATTCTATTTATGTTTATAATTGCTGAAGAACAGCCCAGAATTAGTGTGCTTCAGATTTTTTTGAGTCGTAATTATAGTGCATTGAAATTTACATTTTCATTAGTCATCTTTTGACATTACTTATTAGAGTATCATGAGATTGCTAATTAAAACAAAATTGGAAAGGAAAAAGTTAGAACTGGGATATTCAATGCCAGGGAAATACGGGCAAGGATGATTATGTGGTCTTCACTGTGGAAAAACATTTCTGCAGTAGCAGTGACCATCTCACAAAGAGGACGTTTTGCTAAACGGACTTCATTTTGCTGGATGATGGAGGTCGTGGACTATCAATCATTAAACCATCCATGAAGACATAAAAAAATTAATAATTTTCTCATTGACATGTGTATACACTAGCACTTAATGTGGTTATACTTTTGGGGGAATTAAGATGAATTGAATTTATTTTTCCAGAATGGAATGGTTTCTATAAACCACTCTGAATTATGCATTTCATTGAATTTCTCTTTCCATTTTATACCATGAATAGACAGATCAGAGAGCAAATGCCTTTGTTTTTAAAGACCTGAATGAAAATCTGATTTCTGTTTTTCAAAGTGAGAGGGAGGGTGGGGAGGAGAAATTGAGGGAAGCCATGGGAAGCACAACTCCACCCAGATGCCTGCTGCCCTGGTCGTCCTCCGGGTCACAGGGCCACACCAGCTCACTTTCCAAAAGGAGTTTTCCCTCTTTACTAGAGGTGGCATTCAACCCCAAAGGAGGACTGAGTTGTCTGGGTGACACAGAAGCAGCTCTCACCCGTCCCCTGCCCTTGCTGAGTGGGGATCCCCAGCTCCAGATCAGCTGAGCTGTTGCCATGTTGACTTTCGTGCTCAGAGCCTTGTTTAACCCACTGTAAGTAGTATAGCAAGTTTGTATGGAGCATAGCAGGAGTGTTGAACCCCTGTTTCTGGAGCTTTCCAGCCAATGGCCAAAGGGCCCTCTCCCCTTAGAAATACGGAATCACTCTGCCCTTAGCAAGTGCTCCTTTAGTCTGCCAGAAGTCTCTTTCAGCAAAGAATATAGGTTTACTTTCTACAGGTGATTCACTCTCACAACACTGATTTGTTTATTTCTAATAGAGAAAATGCAGATGGCATTTATTTATTTTTGCTAAGTGATAAGCAGGATCAGCCTACCTGGGGAGTTAATGAAATGGGCCCCAGGAAAAGCAGAGGTTTGGGAACATTAGTGATGTCAGCATGGTCCAGTGGTTCATTGAGTGTGTGTGCTGGTCAAGAAGGCCTGCTCCTGAGTTTGCCTCACTGTGTGTCACAGAAGGCTGAGTAATACTCTAAACGACATACATGTGCTCATGGTCCTGGTATGTGTGCAGCATTAGGAGTGAGGAGACCTGGGCTTACCAGTTACCGGGGAGCTGTTTGTAAAACCAAGCTGAGTTTCAAGCCTAGTTGTAAGGACACATGCCAGCCTTTTTTTTCTTCATTGATTTTTTTCAGCCGTCTTTTCTTCCATTTGTGTTTCCTAACATTTTATTAGATATGTTTCTAAACATACAGAAAAGCTGAAGGAAATTCAGAGGGAAAACCCATCCCAGGGTGGATTTTAACAGCAGTAATGCCACCAACAGCAATCACACAGTAAGTTGTTATGCTCCAGGTACTATGCTAAACCCTTTACCTATATTTTCCTCATTTAATCCTCTTAATAACTTTATGGCTAGCTATTCTTATCTCCATTTTATGAGTGAAGGAATCAAGGCAGAAAGAGATTAAACTGCACACTCAGAGTACTTCTAGCTGTTAGATGGCAAAACACAATTTCCACCCAGGTCTGTGAAAGCCGAATTTGAAGCCCCTAACCAAGCACCCCACTGCCAGGACATCTCGTGCTGCTAACTGCAGAGCGTTCACAAAGCATTCAGCTGCTTCTTCATTTCTCACGGAAGCAAAATCTTTAAAACCCGTCATACCTGTTGTGCTTTCAGATCTTTACCTTCCGGGCCTCTCTCTCCTCCTGTTTTTCAGACTGTGCAATAAGCATGTTGTAGATTTAGAGCATCTCCCAGCTGCGAGATCACACAGAGCAGGTATCTCCATCATCAGTAATCAGAGAGGCACCTTTACCTGGCCCCTTCCAGAGCAGGTGTTAGCCACCTTCATTCTCTGGAGCTGTAACTGGTGAATTATTTTACCATGATTATCATCACTGATGTTATTGTACCTCTTCAGATACTTCTTAGGCAGTGAGGACTAGTCGGTTTTGGATGGATGCTGTCATGTATTCTTCTCTGTGTTCCTTTTTGGTTTTCTCAGTCCCTTCTTTTCTTTTTCCCCTTCTGGATAAGGAAGACATACCCAGTTGTAATAGTACAGAGCATTTGGGAGGTTATAATTTGGGAGCAGTAATCTTACAGTACTCTTTCAACTTCCTGCTGTTTGGAAATGCTCTCAGAAATGGAGCACGTTGGGAAGTGTTCCCTGGAAGGAATTTGTGGCTGCCTGGGTGGGTCACCTACTTTGACTTGGACTGAGAACTCATAGCCAAGGAAACAGGGAAAGGTGATGATTTCCTTCCCTGTTGCAGTGTTCTCGGGACTGCATCTCTTTCAGCCGCAGATAGCTCTTGGGAGTAGAAGCGGAGGCCCCAGGTTAGTTTGATGCGTTGTATTTCTCTTTAATCTCTTGTGAAACGCTGGCAGGTTTAATGAGTACACAGAACTTTTGATCCTTTGACTTATCTGTCTTTCATTAGAACTCAAGCTTTGAGTTCCACCATCTACAACATTGTAACACTTTTTAGACTGTAAAATACATATAATGTGAAATTCATCATTTAAAAATGTACCATCTCCTCTCTCTATGTACTTGCCAAACTTAGATATTTCATTTAGGTGGATCTGTACAGTATGTGGCCTTTGGTCTCTGGGTTCTTTAACTTAACCTTTTCTAGGAAACATCACCTTTTAAAATCATCAGGTCTTTTGTTGTTGTTGTTGTTGTTCTTTGAAATCATCAATGGTGCCCAAATTTTTTAGCCTTTGGAGTTACCTTCTACTCAAAGGACTATATCTACAAGTCAGGAAGATATCTTGAAACAGCCATTAGCCGAAGAGTATTTCCATAATGATTTGTAAAACTGCCAAATGCAGATTGGATTTTTCTGCCCAGCTGAAAAGTCATTTAGTATTAACCAGACATGTGAATTCTTAAATTATTGTTTTTTTTAGAAAAATATTTTCAATGATTTAAATTCACTAAGTTACTACTTTGTAAAGTATTGGGGGCATTTGTGGACAGGAACGGGGTCAAGGTGGGCACTGTGTAAATCAGTAGCTTCGCTCTCTTCTGGGGCCCTAAGATGCCTGAGCAGATCGACTCCATGGATCCATTGACCTCTTTCTCTCAGGATGCATTCCCAATGTTGGATAGTGCTGTGAGAGAA
This sequence comes from Cavia porcellus, assembly GCF_034190915.1. NCBI lineage: Eukaryota > Metazoa > Chordata > Mammalia > Rodentia > Caviidae > Cavia > Cavia porcellus. The sequence continues at coordinate 2,113,482 of NW_026947521.1, read as the reverse complement.
GAGATCCCTTGTGATCTGCTTTTACTCCCCTGGAGGGAATTCAGAGGTAGTTCTTGTTCCCTGGATGACAGGCATCAAGGCATCCATATGTGTCCCTGGCAGCAGAGAAGCTTCTGTAGATCTGGATAGACCAAGGGAATCTATGTGACAGAAACGATGGCACAGCCTAGGCTTTCTGTCTCCCCACATCCCTGAATTAGGTGCCATAATGGGCAGCCTCCAGGGCTGCGCCATGGTATCTGTCGTTCTCTTCATTTGTGTGGATTCCCCGGGAGCCCAGCCCCGATCTTGTGAGTGGTAACCCCCAGTAGGAAGCTGCTGAAGTGATGGCACCCCTTGGGGTTTTGCACACCGCATGTGACTAATCTTAAGTTTGCATCTTGTGTGGGTTTTTTTCCTTGCTTTTTTATTTTTTTAATTAAAAAAGTAAAGATAAGCTAATAATTCTCAGGTCAGTTTACCGTTTTTTAAAAGCACTTTTCAATATACTCCTCGAGGGAAGCACACGTACACACATGCACACACACACACACACACACACACACACACACACACGCTCACACATATAGCACTGTGTTATAAGGGAAACATTCAAGTCAATTCAACTTAAGTAGAAATGACAAGTAAGCTGACTCCTGAAATTATGTTTCAGTGTGAAACCAAAATCATTTTCTTTCCCTCTCTCCATCCCATTTTTTTCTTCCTCCAAATTTAGAATCCTATGGGTAAGCCTTTTCCACTGGCTGCATAATTAGGTGGATTAATTAGCACCTGTCCTATAGGTGTAAGAAGAGGATGCAGACAGTGTGGACTCTGTCCATGCCAGACCACTAAAAAAGAAGTGGTGAGGGGCCAGTGCCTGGCCTTTTGACATTTTCATAAATTAGAAATGTTGAGAGCCAGCCCAAGGCCTGCATCCGCGCCAGAGGCTTGGACAGGGACCGAGCCGGGCTGGTGATCTGACTGGATGGCCTGCATTCTTGATGACGAATGAGCTTAAGGACAACTGTTGGGAATATTGGAAGCCTGTGTTCTGTAGTTGAAATGTCCTGTCCAATTAGAGAAAATCAACTTAAATGCCAGCAAGTGCAGACCCCCTAGAAGGCAACAGGGAGGAAATTCCTGGACCATCAGGCATGCAGCATACTTGAAATTGCTATTAATTTGGTTTGTAGATCATACTGTAAGAAAAAAAAAAACTTTGGGCATAGGGAAAGACTGCCCATTTCTTTGGCTAACTTTGGGTAAACTTTTCAAGACAGACAAATGACATGTTGTTTGAACACAGGGCCTAAAAGCTATAAAGGCCATACATGAAATTGGTATTGTTTTTTTGTTTTGGTGACTCTCTTTGTCCTGATCTCATGCTAATGTCATCTCTTGACTCCCAGCAGTTTAAATGCTGTGTTTAATAATCTGCACGAAGATTTAATGTTCCTCACTTGTAAACGTGTAATAGTGTTATTAGAGCTCCTCTGCCATCAGGCCAAGCCCTCCACAGAGGGAGGCTGTGGAGCATCCTGTGGCAGGCACCCAGGGTCAGAGGGCACAGCCAGAAGTCCACATGAAAGCTGCTGGGTGGCTGTGACACTGAGCTGCCTTTCAGAGAAGGTCCCCTGCTGTGTTGTCCTGGGTAGGTGTCTCGTATAGTAATATATTTATAATTGGATTTTAATTGCAATCTGATTTTAGTGTGTGTGCGTGTTTCGGTTCGCTGCTACCGGAAGGACAATGCTCCAAATGAAATTATACAGTCCGGATCCCAGGGCAATTTGTTCTCTGCCAAAAATATATTGGAAGAATAAAATGCATGCAGCGTTGTTTGCCTTCGTTTATTGACTTAACATCCGAAGTGCTGTACTCTTGGATGTTCTATCTGGCTTTGTGGTTCACCGGGGGAAAGGGAGCACAGCCCAGGCTGGATGGGGTGGGGCTCTTGCAAGGGCCTATGGTCTCTTGGCATGTTGCTCTATGGTGTCGAGGCTTAGCTATTCAGTCTGTAAACTGGGGATAGAAATGACTTTCAAGTGTCTATAGGAACAGGTTAGGATGATTAACCAGAGTAAGACATGAGCACTGTCCTGGGGTCTATCATAGGAGGCTAAAAATGCATTTGCCATTCATTTATTATGATTCTTCTATTACTATTTTCTTATTCTGCACTCTTCTCTGCCCCCCTATATTGGCTATGAAAGAAAAAAAAAGATGAGAATTCTGAGATGCTCTTGAAGGAATTACTTGTGTTGGGAACACTAAGGTTATTTGGAGATTCTCTGGCTAAAGTTTGGTTAGGATGCATGTGTTTTGGGTACCTACTGCATGCACACTGTGACGGCTAGAGTCGACAGGATACTGTAAAGTTGAAAATTGCTAAGGGTAGATTTTAATAACTTCATCCCAAGGAAAGGATGTGTCAGGTGACTGATGCACTCACTAGCTTGATGTAATCATTTACGATGTATGTATGCGTGCAACAGAACATTGCCTTGTCCACTATACTTGGATTCAATTCGTAGGCCAGTGGCGCCTTAGCAAAGCAGACAGAGATATATTCAAGGGCCTCTATTGCTCAGCGGATATGGAGACACCAGTCCTGGCTGTTGACTCGAGGGTCCTAATATGAGCCAAGGTTAATTCCTTATGACCTCTGAAGAGGCACTTTCCAAGAAGAGTGACCAGAAGTCTTCCCAGCACTCATTACATAGCTGTGGGGCTATAATTTCATGTAATATGATATTTCAGAGAGATCACAGCACTAATATTTGTGTCGGTGGTGTTACAGGACAGTCCCCAATATGAGATTCTGCTTTTCTGGATCCTGTGCCCCAGTTCCTGTGGTTATTCCGTTATTGCCCACAGTAAATATGACAGTTTTTTTTTTTTTTTTTACTGCTTTTTAGCTCATTAATTTTTCAGAATGTGCTCATGGAGCTGATTTTATTTACATCAGAAACATTTGCTATCAGGGCTTTGATGGAAAATTGGGATCTTAGGTTCCTCTGTGTTGGCAGTTCTGATTCAGAACTGACAGGACAGGAAAAAAATTGAAATGGTATTAAACAAAAGAATTGGAAACACTATCAATTTTTAAAGAATGAATCTATTCATATAAAAATAATTGAAATTGTGGAATAAAGTTATTTCTGTAACCTAATCTTCACAAATGGGAATATTTGGGATCAAGTCAAATCATAAGACATTCACCTGAACTAATAATTCAGAATGATCTGACGTAATAGGAGTAAGCGTGAATTTAACAAAATTAGTAGAGTCTGTGCCCACTTGCCGGAAGGCGGCCACGCTATCGTTAGAATGACAGTGTATCTTGCAATTTAACAATATTTTGCAATCTAACAATACCAATAAAGAACCTAGCTCCTTAGCAGGGAAACAGTAGCCACAGTCCTCCATTCTGTAACTTTTGTGGTGCTGGGTATTGACTCCAGAACCTTTGCAGTGAGCTACATCTTCAGATCCTTTCTTTCTTTTATAATTTTTTATTTTGGGTTATTTTTTAAATGTTGAGAGAGGGTCTTGCAAAATCACTAAGTTATCCATGCTGGGCTTTAACTTGAGATTCTTCTGCTTCAGTGTCCTAGAGTACAGGGATTACAGGTGTAAGCATGACTACACTCAGCGCAATCGTATCTCTGTATCTGAAATACCAAAGATAATACTAAAATTCCATCTGCTTCTATAAATATGTACAGGGCATCCAATGGCAGGTTCTGTAGTACCCTTATCTCTTCTGACCTCACAAGATGTACTTTTTGCAGTAATGAGATAATTGGCTTTTGATATGAATATTAATGTTACTACATGTAAAATATGACATTTAATGGATGAAAAGAGATATTTTACATTTCATAGTTTTTTTTTATTGCTACAGTGATAGGAAGGGTTGACAATGCCACCAGATTTTAAACTAAAAAAAATCTGATAGTCTCCACCCCAAAACACCCATTTCTTTTCTCATTGTGCAGAGTGGACAGTGGTAGGTGTGTAAAGAAAGGTAATGTTAACACCTGCTGGGGGATAGCTGCTGGAAATAAGATGCAGAGTGTGGGCACAATCGTGAGAGTAGTGAGAGAGCCTCTTATCAGATGGGGAAACTGAGGCTTAGGGAGGGGTTCAGGCCTCTTCAGAATTACAAGCCTCCTTGGAGGTGGTGCCTGGGTTAGGATAGAGGAGTTACAGCTCCCAGATGGGATTTAAAAAGTAAAGGAATTAGGGAAATGTTTTTGTTGGGGGGGGCCTCAAGGAGGGAAGTTACAAGGTTGAATAACTACAGACAGGACATTTCTTTTAAGGAATTACCTGTGTCAGAAACACAAGATTATTCTGTTCTGGAAATTCTCTGGCTGCTGCTGTGCTCTGGATCTTCCTGAGCTTGATTATGAGAAGCCAGAGCTGTGAAGAGGACCCCACGCACACTCTGCTACCCACCCAGGACAAGGGGTGCTGAGTGGCCCCAGATACAGGTCAGCCCCTCCCTTGCCGCCTCCATCTGCATCCATTTTGTTTCTGCCTGGAGGTAGACTACAGCCAGGATCCAAATATATAGGAAACAAAACCTAGCAGCATGTATTATTATAAGCTGTACTCACCAGAATATAAAAATAGTATTTTCCTAGTGTCTGCATTATCTCTGAGCCCTGATAAGGGAATGGCTTAAAGGGAAAATGCTGATACCCAAATGGTGGCAGTGCCCGCTGCATGATGGGTTGAGAGGTAGCGGCAGCCAGGGAAATCTGCTTCCGAGGGAAGCTGCGAGCTGGGGCGGTGCCGGGTGCTGCAGGGTGAGCAGCCCTCCGGCAGGCCTGGTGCTGATTGCCCAGACCAATGAGCCAAGACCTGATAAGTGTGTCATTGGTGGAATAAGCAGACACCTCGTGCCTGGGGAGCAGGCTGAAGTGGACTGTTGCCATCTCTTACCAGCATTTGACCTGGAGTGTCAGGATCCTGGAAAACCTGACCTCTGGAATATAAGGAGTGGGAGGGCTATTCACACTCTTCCCTCTTCCTCCGTGGGGAGGGACTTGGGGGTGCTGGAAGGTATTTTGGCTCAGATCATGCTGAGAAGTCCAGCCTGGGCTTCCATAAAGCTTCTCAAAGTTCTGCCTTTAGACTCACAGAGGGAGGTGGAGGGAGCAGTGAAAAACCCCGCACCCCTGGCTGTGCCCCACACCAATGATATCAGAATCTGCGGAGGACTGGGAAGTCCAAGCACCAGTATTTTTACAAGACAAGCCCATTGCTTTTAATACGGATCCTAACCAATGGGCTGGAACATTCTCATTCTGCAGATAGTTTAAGGGGGGAGTTTTGAGGGAATCATTGGTCTTAGGCCCTAGGAAATTCTTTTAGGCTCTCTATGGACACCTAGAAGTGGTTGAGGTACCAGATGTGGCCGAGGGTAAGAGGAGAGAGCAGAAGACAAGGTAGTACCTGCGCTTTGGTTGTGTTGGGTGGCATATTTGCAGGCTAGAGCTGCTGTGTTTTGACATAATGTTGTTCTGTGAGTCAGTGAAAACTCCGTTCCCCTCCCCTAGCCACTCCCACATTGACATCCAAATCAGCCCTTGGTAGATGAAGAAGAATCCTCACTACCCATGTAGGACCCACGATGCACCATACCCCTGCTCACCCACCCGCCCATCTAAGCACAGGGCGGAGTTGTGACAGGAGGGTGACGCCCCGAGAAAGAAGTTTCATCATGAGTCCATTAAAATCCCAGCCTCATGACCTCCAATCATAAGTTCCTGGCCCTGGGAAATAGCTCTTTAATGGGCTTCAGGCGATAAACCAACAAGGTTGAAATTGAGGTTACATTAAAGGCTAATTTTCTTATGGGGAGAAATGTGCAATTGAATAGGAAAGTGAAGTCCCTCTGTAACGCAGCTTCTTGCCTTGGCCCCCAACAGCCTTAGTCTTTTTGTCTCAATTTTCCCCCATACAGCGTGTGCCTGAAGCTGCCTGAATACATTTCCCTCCGTAATGCACAGGGAAAGGGAAATGTCCTCTCAGAGGGGCGGGCAGAGAGCCGGGCAGTGCAGCAGTTTGGGGCAGATCAGGACTAATGAAGCCTGGTACAGGAAGGGAGGTTTTTGCCTGCTGGCCACCTACCTGGCTTGTGGTCACATTTCAAATACCAGGGAAAGATCTGAGATACTTGGCTTCAAGCTCTTTCTCTTCCTCACTGTGTAAATTTGGGAGGAGAAAACAAAAACAAAAACAAATCACCTCTTTGCTCAGCTCCAGCTTTTTCATCTACAAAGAGGATGGTTTTGATAGGATATTTATGAGATCGTATTTGGGAAAGAGCTTTCAACATTACACAGCCACATATAAAAAAGACATGTGGCTCTGTCGGTGCTGCCATGAATTCACTAGAACCTCCTGCAAATCATTAAAGTACTTTGGGCCTGATTTCTTCTTTAACATGGGGGTGGGGGTGCGCGGTTGGAGGTAAGGGTTCCAAATGCGTCCTAGCTCTGCTTCTTGCTCCTGGATTCTAAGAAAAGATCCTGGGTGTTTAGTTTTCCCAAACTGCCCTTCCTGAAATGCTGTTCCTCCCTCCCAGTCTCCCCCACAGTGAAAGAACCGGCTCCTTTGCCCACTGTGAGGGTGTAGAAATAGAACAGAGAGAAGGAACCGCACGAAATAATGTCTTCCCAAACTTTCCAGCTCTGACAGCGAGCCTGCCTTAAGAAAGTTCTCTGGGTCCCCAGAAGTGCTGAGATGCAATCTGGAAATACTGTTGACTCTCTCGCAAACAGCAAGAGAGGTGATCCAGAAATACCAAGTGAAGGTTTGTCCTCTTACTGCACGGTTCTTATTTCCCTGGTGTTTCTAGGCAGTATTAGCCTTATGCTTAAACAACCCATCTTATATTGTCCGGGATTTCATACACACTAGACGACATTATGCTATTATCACTTTTAATGCTGTAATAATTTTTATAACTTGCAGTATGTATATGGTTCCTTTTAATAACTTCTACTTGGGTCTTTTTATAAGAAGTCATTTTTTTTTTCTTTTGGCAGCTACATTGCTTACGGCCTTGAGGATTTCCTTAATGCCATCACTCAAATGGTTATGGGTTGTGAATTGTCGTTTTCTGCTTTTGTGCAGTTTCTCCTGTTCCTAGGAGCTTCGTTACCTGCTCATGAAGAATATGGCTCTTTGGAAGTCTAGATTGCAGGCAGCCTCAGTGATGCCCAGAGTTTTGGAGGAGGGCACTTCTTCTTGCCCTCAGCATGACAGATAGGAGATGCTGGTGCAGACGGAAGCTAAAATGAATTGCAGAGATGAGACCCCAAAGAAAGAGACATGCAACTGGCCGAGAGTTTCTGGGAGCAATTTAATCATTGCTGACTGCAGACTTTCTGGTTTGCCGAGTTGGTTTGTGAAGCAGCCAGAGCTCCCTCCTTGAGAGGTTGTTAGAGTCTGCGTCAGAGTAGGAATGAGCTCCCACAGTCCCTGGATGATCCTTAATGATTCCCTTCAGAAACTGTGCCTGGCTCTCTCAGGAGAAACCCAGGACCCAGCCCTGTTCTCCTGCCTACCAGCGGATGCCCGTGACAAGACAGCAACTTCTCTGAGCCCAAGAATTGCTCTGCCTTGGTGTGTTTTCCTGTTTAGCGTTAACAATGAAGGGACAGTGCTTTTGTTTTCTGAAGAGCACTCAGGCCACTCAGTTCATTTTATTTATTTTTATGAATTTCTCCCTAAGAGAGAGTGGAATGTAAGTCTTTATTTCCTGCTAAGAAGAGATGTATCCTTTAATTGAGGGTTTTTAAAAAAAAAATTCTTCTCTGGGAAGCTGATGCCAGCAATGGGTACATAATGGCTTCAGACTTGAGGGTCCATGATGGGGGCTGGAATGAGTATAGAACATCAGTTTCTTTGAGATATGCCTTGAAGCAGTAAATTATGCAAATCTTAAGTGTATGGTTTCATAAATCTGGGCTTAGAATACATCTGTGTAACCACTGCCCACCTCAAAGCAAAGAGCATCAGCCACCCGTGTGCTTTTCTCCAGATGATTGTAATGGGCAGCCCGGGCAGAGGACCATGACCCAGGTAGATGGCTGCTGCACCTGACCCTGGTGTTTCCTCCTCCCCACAGTGCCCTCACCTGTGTGCTCTCCCCTGTGTCCATGTCCTTCCTTGCCTGGTGCCCCCCACCTTGCTCCTGTACCCTCAGTAGCGAGCAGATACATGTGTGTCTCCCACTCAGGACACAGAGCTTCTTGGGTACAGAGCCTGGGTGTCACCAGCTGTCCACACACTGGGCTGATGCCCTGTGTATACACAGGTGGAGCTGGCCAGTCAGGCTCAGTGCCCATCCTCAGTCCTACTGCCCTTTGCTTCCTGTGACACAGAGAGCTGTGCTGGGTCCAGGGTGGGAGGGGGTGAAAGGTCCCGCTTTCACTGAGGCCTGGTAATCCCAGACCTGATAGAATCTGGCTTCCTCCTTCCGAGAAACTGGTGGCCGTCCCTGAAATTAGGTTTTTAAAAAACCCTCCAAGTCATGATATGTGTTTTCTTCAATAGTCAGAGACACTCAAGAAGTCACTCATGACGATCTGCCTTTCCAATTCGTGCTGTAAGAAATAATCCCAGTGCAGCTTCTCTGTGGATCTTCACTCAGGCTTAAGCTAAGAGTAGCCTCAGGTCTGCGAAGCTGTTATGGTTCACATTTAGATGTCCTCCCACAGCCCCATGCATGCATAGGTAGGGCTTTGGGGAGTGACTGGATCAGTGGTGTGTCGTACTAGATCATGGATGTTGTCTTAATTACCTTTCTTGTTGCCCAAAGTTAGAGGAGGAAAGGTTTATTTAGCTCCTAGTTTGTAAAGGTTTCAGTCCATAGTTCACTCACTTTGAGGCAGAGTGGCACATGGCAGCAGAAGACAGCAAAAGCAATAACAGAGAGTAGACAATCCGCTGTCGGTCCCTTAGGTTGTATCCAATCTACTAGGATCAAGATGGTGCCAATCCAATCAATGAACTGATCCAGCAGTTATCCACCCTTAATCCCAACATTGCACTATGAATCAAGTACATACTCTAGAATCAGCTACATCCAAAAAAATCCCACTATGATCACATGAGACTTTTGGGGGAGGGGATATCTAGACACAAACCATAACAGATGTGATACTAGATCATCAATGTGTGATACTGGATCAGCCCACTGATTGGTTTAGCATAGTTTTGGGTGTCAACGATGAATTGACTGTAGAAAGAAGACCCTTCCTGGGTGTGGGTATCACCAGCCAATAGGCTGGTAGCACAGATGGAATAAAAAGGGAAAGAAAGGATTGTGTCTTCCCATCTGCTATGCCATGAATTGTTTATTCTCTTCCATGCCTCTGCCCGGCTGCCATGCCTGGAGCCAGCCAGCTATGGATTGAAGCCTTTACAAACTGTGAACTAAAGTAAACCTTTCTTCCTTTAACTTATAAATATTGGGTATTTTGTCCCAGCAATGAGAAAATAACTAAGAAGGTGAGACAGGGGAACTCAAGCTCACCTAGACAGGACCTTCTTTAAGAAAACTTGAAACCCTGACCCCCTACACCTGAGCCTTCTTCATTCCTAACACTTGCATATCTTTAGTATTGCACCCAGCACACCGGCAGACAGTGATGGCAAACCTTTTAGAGAACCAGTGCCACACTGCAGCTCAAAACCCACTTATTTATTGTAAAGTGCCAACACTGCAATTAAACCTTCTGAAACTGAAGTTTTAGTTCAGAAAAAACAACTCTGCGTTAATATGTTTTGTCTTAAAAAAAAAAACACACCATAACATGCGTGCTGCCACTGCTGCAGGATTATCTGTCTGTATGTCTTTCCTCTAGATAATGGGACTTTTGAGGCTAGAAACCTTATCCTAGCCTTTCTGTAGATCCAGTGCCCACTGCAGTGCGTTGCCACCAAACTCAGGATGTCTCTGTTGAGTAGAAGAATGAGTGAAAGGATAAATGGGCAACGTGGTAGAGTTATAAAATAAAACAAGGACTAAAAACCAGGGATCTCCAGGCCAAATAATTTGAAGGCATTTAACCTAAATCTTTTGCGTGTTTTTTCTGGCTGTTTCATTGTGGACTTTAAAAATCCTACCTTTACTGTTATCATATTATACACCATCAAATATTTATAGAGTACATACATTCTTGCTGTGGTGAATGCAGTACTCCATAATGGAAAGTCTGGAATTTTAGAAGCCCAAGACCACAGCTGTCCTGGAATTATGCACCCATTTCCTTTTGCCTGGCAGGGACTGCAAGAGTGCGGTGATCTCAAAACCCAGCTTCCTATTGTGTGGGAGAGAATTCCTCAAGGATGTTTAGCAGTCAGAACAACCTCCTAGAGGAGAATGGATGGAAGTGGTGGCGTTTCTACTCCAAATCAGTTTGCAGTTTCTGTCAATGAGAAGAGATTGAGTATTTGATGGCAAAATATTTTTAGCAAGAAAGAATTTACTTTGGAAGGTATCTGGGCATATTATATTTATACTAATGTACAACAAATTCAGCCATCCTTAGGCATACAAAGAACCCAGATTAAGATAAAGAATTCCTTATATCTACACAGTACGGTGGAGAAAAATCTATGAATATAAGCTTAAACAAATCATGGTAAATGGACAGTTATGCGACCCAAGTCTTTGAATGGTTTTGTTGTGGATTTACTTATTATCATGAATGGAATTTTTGTGCCTGCCACCCAGTAGAATTTTGTTTTGTTTTAATCGGATTTGTTCGCTGAGGCAGTTTGTGTTGTAAAAAAAAAAATGTAACTTTTAACATCCAGCTGCTTTTCTGAGAATTACCCATCTATGAAAAAAACTAGTGGTGCCATTAACATTTATGAGCAACAGACTTAACATTATCATAAATTATACAGTAAACTATCCTGGACTCAGACGGAAAGGTGTGTGTTTGTCTTTGAAGCTGATGTATTTTGACAGCACACCAGGAGGCAGCTCACTCTGAATAATGGGCAAGATGAGAGCCTCGGAGGAAAGAAATCACTCCCTTAAGTGAGCAGAAGCCAGATAGGGGGTAAATGAACTTTCCCACCTGGACACATTGCAATTTTAGAAGCATTGATCACACAATAAGTTAGCGCTCGCAGGGACCTAGGAGCCATTTAGTTCTATCTTTTCTGTTTACAAATGCAGACTCTGAAGCTCAAGAAATGCAAAAAATAAAAGAAAATAAAATCCAACCCTATGAGCTTCATCCAGAGCTTGAGGCGGAGCCAGAACAGAGCTCAGCAGCAGCTCAGAGTCCTGCTCTGTAGGCCTGGGAAACCACAGTAGCCCCTAGGCTCCTCCGTAGCATGGGCACAGTTCACGTTCTGCCCTTTCCTGGTGTTGACCAGCTCGCACTTCAGTGGGGTTTGCTGTGAGCTAGGAAGTGGCTGAGTTTCATCACCTTATGCAATTGGTTCATCTCAGAGGAGTGGCTACTTGGTCCAGGAGTGGGGTTGCCAGTTAAAGTGGTTATGGCTGAGGGCTCCAGGAGAAGAGGAGACGCAGAGTCCTCCAGCTGCTGCTGTCCTCTTTTTCCAGGGTAATTGTACTTCCTACGTCAGGCCAGGGGAGCACATAGCCAGCCCCTGTACCATAAGACCGGCCCACAGTTGGGCACCAGGGCTTGCTCACTGGCACAGCATCTGTTCCACACTTCTCTAACTATCGTCTCTGCCTTCCCAGTCAGCTTCCCCATCATTGCTAAAGTAAGCACTTGCCATCAAGAAAGATGGTTGTTTTTTGGTCTTTGTTTTTCACATACATGTTACATGAAATATCCTGTCAATCTTGTCCTCTGCCTGTGGCTCACCCTCTCATCTCTGCCCCCCAACATTGGTCTCTGCCAGTCCAAACTCATCACAGGGTTCCCTGGGGCTCACCCTTCCAAGCTTTCTAATAATATACAGACAAGAGTTCATGGCTTCTTGTCTCTTGTCTCTTCCTTGTAATTACTGGATTGTTTGTTTCTGGTGCTTGTGATGTCGAGGACCTTCAGGCTTGGGAAGAGTTGTGTACTGAAATTACTTCTTCCTCCCCAAAGATCTTTGGGGCCATCTGGAGTCTCCCAGAGCCTGCAGCACCTTCCCAGAGGCATTTCTCTTCCATGCCATGCTGGGGAAGGTGGTCTGTCTGAACCTGGCACCGTAGGATAGAAAAGGAGTCCATTTAGTCATGCCATTGCTCTCTAATAAAAAGAAATCTCACTTCACTCTGAAGCCACAAAAATGCGCTCCTGGGTTTGTTGGAGGGAGTCTGTTTTGGAAATTCCATGGTCAGAAGCAGGCCGTGTGGCTTGGCATGCCCAGGATCAAGTGTCCTGTCTTTCAAGTCAGCCAGCCTCCTTTTAAAGCCCGTGGTTTACCAGGAGATCTCCTGTGGGTTTTCACTTTAAATGGTGCCCTTGAATGCAGCTTGTATTTGCATTGCACTGACGTATCCATTCCAAAGCCTTCATGGTGGAGCACCTCCCAGGAAAGAGAAGGAGCCAACGTAAAAGACTCAGAAGCCACCTTCCCCCGTATGCTGAAGATATGAAAGAGGACAGTGTCCTTCTTGGACCAGACCCCAAATTCCAAGGGTACTGGGCTCCTGCAATTCTCAGAGTCTTCACCAGGGGAGAGGGAGTCATGGTTTTCTTACCACCGAACAGTGCTCACCTACTGCATGGATGCTGAGTTTTGTACTGCTGTTTTTCTAATAATATAGCAGCTTTTTGGATTTGTGAATATTTTTAGGTAGTTTGTAGGAGTTTTTAGTGGGCCCAAATCATAACCTTAATGATATGGGATTCTACATAATATTTTAATGTCATAGAAGGGTCCTCATAAGATCTGGGCTAAGATCTAACACATGGGGACCGTAGGATTGTCCTGAGCATGTCAGCTTGGAAAGACACTGGCCAGGACTTTACATCAGAAGGGATAATCCTGCTGGGACCAGCCCACACGGCATGCACAAGGTGCAGGGATAACAGACAAACTGTCCATGCTGAAAAGTCAATTAAGCAAGACAGCCAGTTTCATCTGAGGAGCGTCAGAGCCTAGCATCTTACCAAACCGCTTAGCAGGTGTAATTCAGCCCCAGAATTTTCACTTTAAAAAGTCTTGTCCTGCAAAGCCTGTGGCACAGGGCTGGTGATTTCCGCTGTGCAACAGAAGTAAGCATTAATGCCTATGGTTAGTTAGTATGGAATGTAGTGAAGAAACACTAGTGAAGTGTGAGCTTTCAGACCTCACAGAAGTGCGTTGCTCTGCCAAAGACCTTGTCGTTACAGGTTTTCTCACCCAGGGAAATAGTGTTGTAGTTGGGGGTTGCAAGGAGAACAATGACATAGAGGACACAGAATTTATAGTATTATTTTATGAAGATCACCCAGAGTTAAATACAAGAAAGTCTAGAGAATCGGTCCACAACACTAAGGACCTAGGAAATGTCCTGCATGGATTCAGCTGAAGACCTAGAGCCCGTGACCATGCCTCCAGCGAGTCCCACTGGGGGCCTAGAGCTGACAATGACTCGTGTATGTCTATTGCATGGTTCTGTGCTGAAAAGGCCCAGAGGTCAGCAGTGGAAACTAGAAAGTCCATGCAAGCAGGGTGAAGGAGCTGTGCTGGTAGGTTGAGAGTTCTGCACTAGAGTCAAGAAAGCAATGCTCAAAATAGGAACCAGGGCTCCCCTGAAAAGCACCACAGCCAACCTCAGAGACATTGAGGTCCCGAGCTCCTCGGATGATGAGAACAGCTGAGTTCATATCATGAAGCCAGCATGACAAGCTTCTCCTGGAGATTGAACAGCACACATCTTCCCCTCTAGAGCCAGGATGCAATGGTCAACATAAGGAGCAAAGCTTCCCTAAAGTGAAACCCAGCCATTCTCAGTGACATGGTCCCAAGCTCTTCCAGTGATAATGGCCAAATCCCATATCATATCAGGGAAGCCAGCATGACAAGTTCTTCCAGCAGAACCAACAGCCTCAAACAATGACACTTAGAGAAACCCACAACGCTCCACTCTTCCTCTCGAGGTCTCCTTTTATGCTGGCAGCTTTCCTCAGGTGGGCCATCCACGCTCAGCACCATGCTGATTTAATTCAGCTCTGTTAAGTTGACCCCCATATACCCATAACAGATGGGAATGGGGTAAATTACCTGTGGCCCCACCCATCTATCTTTGTAAAGGTGAGACTTACCTGAGGGCTACGTGTATTCTGCCATCTAGGCCAGCCAGGCGATAAAGCTTCAGTTCCACCCATTTGTCACTTTCTTCTGAGTTCACTTGGGTTTTGGGAAGAGGCAAGGATGACACTGAATAGGCCAGGCGGTGACATCCGTCTCCCAGAGTCTGAGGAGAACAGTCTCTCCCGCCGCCTCTGTGGCAAGCCACATTTTCAGATTCGCAGTGAAGTCTAAACTTAAAGCTTTGTTGGCTGAAATAAGAACTCTGCGGAGTGACATTTCTGTTTTAAGGGCTTCTGTGGAGACCATATTGCTGGCGTAGGAATTCAGCTTCAGGAAACAGTTTTTCAGGCTCGAGTGAAAAATGTTCCCCTATTTCAGATGGAAAAACACTGAAAATCATGATTTTGGCCCTCCGAGAACAGCTATTCGTGGCTACCATGGTTCACGCTGTCACTAGTTTTGCTTTGGCGACAGAGGCCAATTTACCACAATAACAGGGACTTTGATTTTATGGCACTTGACATCTTGAAAGTTGCTAAAGTGCCTCACAAATTTGTAGGCAGGCCAGGCCAACTGTGCCTTCCTGGGGAAAAGGCGGGAGTGTGTGAGTGTGTGTGTGTGTGTGTGTGTGTGTGTGTATGTGCGCGCGCGCGTGCAAGGGAGATTTTTTTAAAAAACAGGCCCAACAACACCTGATCGAGGCCTTGTCTTCAAAGCAGACACCTGGGAATGGCCACAGGTGCTGGAGAGCCTGTTAGGACAGCTGGCTGCCCTTCAGCCCTGTCCCCTCAGCCTTGGGTCCGGTTTGTTTTTCTCCTCCGGTGTCGTGACCTCGGCCCTGTGAGTGACGCCATTTCCCACAGTGTTGTCCTGCTGAGCCAGGGGATGTTTTGTGTGTAGGCTAAAAACCTCCCGTGTGGTCTGAGGCTGCGTCCATCTGCCTTTGGAAGCACCGTGCTCCTCTGACTCCCGTCATCTGGGCCTCCATCACTCTGCTGTCCCCACTGCTCTGGTGGCTGCTGGGCCTGAGTGCAAGATGTGCTCACCAATCACAACACGTTTACTTCAGAGCAGGTGCTGCTTGCCATGCTTACTGGTTGGGGCGCCTGTATTTCATGAGTCTGAAGCGCACAGCAGGAACTACTGCATCTGTCCTCGGAGCTGGCTTTCCAGAGAGTTAAACACAGAGGGGCCTGGACAAAGCCTGTGTGCCCTGTTCTGTCTCCCACCCAGGCCGTCGCTTCCTGCTTTGCTCCCAAGGCTGGGGAGGCCGAGCCTTAGGACCTCCCTGACCGCCTGCCTGCATGGCCTAGGCTGCTTTACCTGTCCCCGGTAAAGCCCCCGGATTCATGGTCAACCACCTGTTCCTCCCCCAGCCCTGGTGCACTGTGGATCAGTGCTTCTATGAGTACAGTTTAAGAGGAGGGCAATTTGAAAGGCAAGCCACACTTTTAAAACATTGCATTGGTGTATATTCAAATACATCCGTGGCAGGAAGCTGGTACACAGACAGATCACGGCTTGGTCCTTTCGTCTCTTCCCCCTCCTCGTGTCCCCTTCCTGTGGCCCTCCCCTACTGCCGAAAAGTCTCTCTCCTGTGTCTTACCTGTTTTTTTCTTTTCATTAATATTTTGTCTTTCTCACATAAGAGAAGTCATGTGAGCATTAACCTTAGGTGTGAATTATTTCACTTAACATTATGGTCCCAAGTTCTGCCCGTTTTTCTACATTGGCTTGAATTACTCTTCTTTATAGCTGACTTACACCCCATTGTGAACATTTTCTTTATCCATTTCTCTCTTCTTGAGCATCAAGGCTGCTCCTGTAGGTCAGCCATTGCGAACTGTATGGCTGAGCTCCACTTTTTCCTGGTTAGAACTGACAGACCTGGAAACATTCTATCGAGCATATGTAAACGGTTTAAAGGTTGCTCCTGGGTCTCTCTGTCCTTCTCAACCCCAGTCTGGCAATGCCCAGTTTGAGGCCCAGGGTGGGTCTGACATGTGTAGACTGAGTAGTGCTAGGCACAGCACCCTATCGACACTGGCAGGGTTTCCCAGGTGGGCATCTCATTCAGGGGAGCCAGCCTTCCACAGCTGGCAGAGTCCTGCCAGGTAGAGGGCTGGAAGAATTAGTTGTGTTGAGTGAATGATTGAATGATCCAACTGCAGAGCATTTTCTCAATGCTGAGGTTGAGGTTTCTTAATGAATGGCATGCTGAAGAGATTAAGATCTTTAATCCGTGCCCTTTAGAAATTTCACTCATTTGCATTGCATATTGAGACCCAATTCTCCCTGCCCCCTTTTTAAAGTTTTCTGTGCCCCATAGCTAAGTGGAGATAAGGTGGGTAGCTCACATGCATATGGGCAAACTTGATAACATCTTGAGTAACACGAAACTCGTAAGAAGACATGTACCTTATGCTTGAGTGAGAGTAAGAACTTCTGAACTTAATTGTTAATTAGCAGGAGGAAGAGTTTAAATACAGTACTTAAATATATAAGAACTCAACAAGAGCAGCTCTGATGCAGACATGTTGGAATTTATAGAGGTAAAGGGGTAATTTCAGTGTCACCTTCAGAATCAACAGTAGATGACAAAGAAATCATTGTTAGATGAGACAGACACCTTGGACAGGCTCAGTGGAGTACACCTATAATTCCAGCTCCTCAGGAGGTGGATGCAGAATGATCTCAAGTTCAAAGCCAGTGTGGATGGACCACTTACTGAGAGCCTGTTTGGAAGGGAAGGGAAGGTCGGAAAGAAGGAAGGAAGGATGCAAAGAAAAATGAGAGAGAATTTCCCCTTAATCCTTGAGGAATATGCTCTGATCCATTCTTGCCCGTTGGGAAAGGATCCAGAGCCTTACAAACGTGGCTCCTCTCTTCATTCCCTACTTTTGCCTCAACAGAAGAGAAAGCACCCGCCCCCCCCCCCCGCCAGCCGCAGCCTCCTCCTCTGTAACCACCTAAAGGAAGTTTTGAGGTTTGAGGATGTTACCTTCTGGTCTCCAGCAATCAGCCCTCCACAGCTCAAGTACCATTGCATCAGATTAGGAAATGCAGTGCAGTGTTATTTACAAATGGTCTCTTACTTTTCCAATCAGACAATTAAATGAATATAATAATAATAAATCTGTCTCAGGTGCGCCTGAGTACTTACCCTGCGGCAGCCTCTGGTACTGTGTAACGACTTTCTTACAGGCTGTCATCGCTTCAGGTTTACATATGGGAGTGTGAAATGGGGCGGCTCAGGAACACCTCCAAGGTCACACAGCAAGGATGCAAGAAAGCGGGGATGTGAACTGTGGGTAGTCTTTTAGGGTTCATGCGTTCATAAGAGCATTCTACATTGCATGTACTGTAGCCAAAAAGTATCTCATTCATATATGTATGTATATACTTTCTAATTTCTAATACAGCTGAGGCAAATCAGCATTGATAAATGCTTACTAAATAATCAGATTAGATTTAGTTATCCCATTGCCAAAGGGTCCTTATTCAATTGAAAGCGAGAAGGGCAGGAAGAAGGTTTGCTGGTTGAGCCACACATTAATAAAGGCCCTGAGGTATTAAGAGATGGAAACCACTGGATTTTGGATATTCACATGCCATTTTGCCTACTTTTAGGACAAACCCCGCAGTGGGGTAGCTCTTCGTTTTGGTTTGGTTTTGGTGCTGGAGAGCAAACCCAGGGCCTGAAACATTTTAAGGATAGAGCCCCTACCCCACCACTCGAGGCTTTTGTGAGAAGTAAACTTTGTGCATGCATCAAATATTTAGTGTAGTGAATGTGCTCACCACTGCCCAAACCCCAAGTGACTCAGAAGAAGCCTGTCCTAGTGTACTTCAGGTTTTCATTACATAACCACACACCCAAGGGCGTGTCTGTGTCTGCCCAAGGTATTACTTACTCTATGGAGCTGCTGCTGTTTAGTGATTTTTACAGGTGGCTTTGGCATGGCTGGAACTTTTCTGGCCGGGCGTGTCAGATGACATGGAGAGACCAAGTCCTAAATGATGTTGGCAAATTAGATCGCATTATGAGGTGATTATGGCTCTTTAGGGCCTTCATAATAATCACTGCTCAATCATAGAACAGTTGGCCTCAGCGTGTAAGACAGCCAGAGTGTTCCCTTTGGGCCTTAGACTAGTATTTTTGATAGTGTACATTTGAACATTTTTTTTTTTGGTAATGTTTTAGTACTAACAAAAATCTACAGACTTTTTAGGTATATTTTTGTCTGTGTAAATAACCAGACCAAATAGGATTTGCAAGCAATTAGTCTTTTTTCTGTCTGCTGCTTGTGGCAAGAGAGGAACTATAGAAAATATATCCACAAATGGGCTGATCTTCTTTCCACTAAAGCTTTGTTTATAAAAATGGGCATTCTGACCCAAGGTTGCAGTGTGCCAACCTCGGAGTTCTAGAAGAAAATAAGTCTGTGAATGATAACATCAGTCCCCTATGGAATTAGCTTCTAAAAAGGAGAAAAAACATGAATTAATAAGACCAAATAGCCTTCACTGAGTTCAGACTCACCTTCACTGTCTGCTTAGATGCAAGTCCTGATGTTTAAGCAGCCTGTTTTGCAGGACCTTCTTTCCTGGTTGGTTCCAGACCACAGCAAGTTCAAGGGGTCTTTCAAGGAAGAAGAACAAGCCCCTGGAGAGCCTCTGCTGGAACTGAAGCAGAGGCCACCCATGTCCCATGTCCCATGGGAATTTCTTTTGGGTACAAGGAAGAATCTCAGGCAGTGAGAGCTTTGAAATATTGAACTAGATTATGGGAAGGTTACTGGAAAGCATTTAGTTCTGTACACATTTTAAATTTCACAGAGGTTTCTGCTCTGGCAGCTGGTCAATGTTGGATTTTTGAAGACTCACTGATTAAAAATCTGACTTTCTCTTCTTGTCCAAGGTGGCTAATTCCTCATCTGGCCAGTGGATTTATTCGGTGGATTGCATTTTCTCTCTGGGATTTGGTGATGAGCTTTGCAAGTTGGAGGGAAGTCTTACTGCATTTGCAGAAATGGAGGGGGAGCCACTCTGAAAAAGAGGAAAGGAAGCAAGCATTTTCCAATGTCTTTTAACAAATGAAATTCTAGTCCAGAGGCTCCAAGTGCCACAGGGCAGAGGGGCCCGACCAGCCAACACCTATCCCAGATGAAAGTAAATGTTAATTAACATATCAATAGTTCCTAGGTCTTGGGTGCTTCCAGAGTGCTGGAGGGTGCTTGACAACTTTTTCTTCCCTTAAGCTCTTCTGCCTTCTCTTTGAAGAACTATTTTAAGCAAGAGAACTCCTGTTCCTATCTATTTTGATCTCAAGGATGTCTGATTTAATATAATTTTCTCACGTTCCTACAAACTTGCCCAAGGTGAGGAATAATTTACTTTGTCAGGGCAAAAGAACAAAGGCATTTTTATGGAACAGAAAATAATGGACTTCTTTAAAAAACAAACAAAAACAACAACAGCGCTACAGATTGTTCATATTGGCACAGGTGCCTCCTGTCATCTGTAAACTTTTACATTCGTAAAGGGTCTTCCTTGCATTTTGAGGCTGTGGTGGATTTGTTTGAATAGGCAGTCATGCAAAAACGCCTGCGTTTTCCACTGCAGTCTGCTGTGTGTTTAGATTTTGGTTGATGGGTGTGTTAGGAGCAAGCAGAGCAGGGGTGATTCCAGCCCACTGGAGACAGCAAGTAATTACTTCCCAGGTTTCGGAAAAAGGCAAATACACACCCACGCAAGCAAGGCAGGCAGCCAGAGCCAGGATGGGCAGACGTTGCCTGCTCCATGACCATGCTGAGGGAGAGGCTTATAGAAGGGAGCCAGGGCTTCAGGACGCATCTTCTTTTTCTGTATTAGGACCAGGATGGGCCCGAGGGGAGGGCCCACAAGTGCGCCTTCCCCAAAGGTTGCTTTCCGTGCTAACCCTGCTCGCTGCTTAAGATGCTCTTGGAAAAAGTCTACTTTGACTTGAATAAAAACGCATTTGTTGTAAGCCTGCCACAGAAGACTCAAGGGCCCTTGGCATCTTAGCATTTACAACTAGATGGAGAAAAAGAGAAGACAATTGTGGCTCGAAGGATGATCTGTCCGGCAGGATGGCCCATGCAAATATGAGATGACAAATAGGAAGCCTTTGTCCTAAGCTGGATGCGGAAGAAGGTGCAGAAGGACAAAGGAGGGCTTCCAGGGTGAGGCCTCAGTGGGCGAGCGGGATCTGACTGGATTCCAAGGAAAATCCCAGCTAGAGAGTTACAAGGCCTGAGGAGGAGTATTTTGGTTGGTTAATTCATTGTCCTGTGTTTGGTAGCTACTTCGGAGATGATAACTAAATAAATGAATAATTCATTTGATTCTTTAGTCCTCTGAGCTTAGTCTGAGGGCCCAGCTGGGAAATGGGCTCTGTGCTGTCCTACCTGGTCAGGGCAGTTCTCTCTCCAGCTGCGCTGTGTGTGCCACCTGGGAGTGTCGCCTAAGAGGAGTGCTCTTAAACACTTTCACTGAGTACTGTGACAGAGACAGGATGCTAAGCCTTGACAGAGGCAGGGGGACTTGAACAGGTCTCTACCTGGAGACTGCTTTGCTCTTGGTGAGAGGGGACCCACCTCCACGGTCTGCAGGACGCCCCTGGAACAAACCCACACACCTGTTAAAGTGTCACCTTGCCCTCGTGTCGAGGTAATCTTGATGTTTCCAGCAACTAAACCCATACATAAACTTGGCCCGAACTGCTTCCATAGCACGTGATCTTTTAGGCATACTTGGGGATGATCTAACTTGGGGAGTAAGAGAGCAGTGCCTACCGAGAGCTTCTTTCACGTGCTGGGCTTCTTGGTCCTTTTAGTACATCACCAATCCTCAATGCTTATCATGGCCTCCTGGATATTTTTCCATTTTGAAGGAGAGAAACCAAGAGGATTTCGGTGATCGTGTCCTGAGTTGTGTTTTGCCTGGTACTGGGCATCTGCGTCCCCACATGGTGGCCCTGGAGTGAGCAAAAGTGATGGCAGAGAGTGACCAAGAGTGGGGCATCAGACAGTGCCTTCCTGGAGGTCTTGATGAGGATTCTTGGGTTTCTGAGGTTGGGTGACATGACAGCTAACCCTGGAAGGCTTCACACTTAGAAAGTTCATAGGAATCACCTGGAATTTTTTTTTTTTTTTTAACTAAATGACTGATGTGGTAAAAATTTTATTTATTTATTTATTTATCGGTACCAGGAATCGAACTCACGACCGCCTGCTTGCAAGGCAGGTGCTTATGCCACTGAGCTAAATCCCTAGCCCCGACATGGTAAAATTATTAACTAGGAGATGAAGCATACTTACTAAACATGTGTTACATGCCACATTCTGTGTTGGAGCAAATCGTGCATTGTTTTGGCTCTCGTGAAGTGTTTTCCTTTAGTGGACAAGATGTACCTTGGTTAAATTTCAGGTACTGTGTATCCCTCCCAACTCTGGAATGTGCTTCAGAATGGCTGTGTAAGGTGAAAGCCTCCCAAGTTGGCAGGGAGAGCTTTTGAGGAGAAATGCCAAGAGGCAAGTAAGGGTGAACTACATGAGAAGAAGATTTCGTGTAGAGGAACCGTGTGTGAAAAGGCCTGTGGCAGGAGGAAGTACTGGAGAAGATGACCTTCAGCAGCGCTGAGCAGAGTGAAAAGCAAAGTGGGGAAAGCTGGGAGGACCTTGTGGGCCACTGAAAGGGGTTAGTCTGTATCCTATGGGCTGAGGTCGGGCTGTAGAGAAGTGCCTGTGAAGGTAAATAGGAGAACTGCTGCTGACCGAATCCTGATGCCGCCTGTATTTCTAGAGAAAAGCCAGAACTCAGGGGACACCGTCTCCTATTATGTTTGCAGGCTGTCGGTGCAACCTGGAAAGGCAAAGGGTGTGAACAGACTTGTCCGAGTTGGTGTCCTGTGGAAACCGATGGGACCTACCAGCAGGGGGGCTAATGTTAATAGAAGTCATTTGGTGGGTTTGTTCCTTTCCCTTGTCCCCCGATGACCTGTCTGTGTAGCGTGAAGGTGAAGGGATGGGATGGCAGGAACCGAAGGCCGTGCCGTGCGTAGCTGACCGTGAGAGTGGCACTGTCTGCTGAGTGAAGGAGCAGGCAGGTGGGCTGAGATGCAGCCTTGCTAATCTGAGACTCATCTTTCTTCCCGGGAGCCTTGTCTTTGGCCATCCGGGCTTTCATCATTTCTTGGGGAACTGAATACACTGGCGACTGATTCTGTGATTGGTGTAGTGTGAGATTAAGGAAGGGGAGTCCGTTCCCTGCTTCCCTGGGGCCCTGAGTTGCTTCTTTGCCCTGTGGCTCCATAGCGCAGGAGGTGCTGGCAGCAGGGAAGGCCCATCCTCTGCGTGGCAATGACCCGCTGTTCTCCTTCATGAGGTCCTTTGCCACCATGGTAACGTCCTGGCCCAGGCTCTGTGCTGGGTACAGGTTGCCAGGACACCGTGAAGATCTTGGGGAACCCTGGAGCTGGACATTTTGCACTTGTGCATCCGGCCATGGTGGTCCCCAGGGGTCTGTGGCACCCACAGCATTCTCAGGGCCCAACAGGAGCAAGAGGTGGACACCCGTGAGACATCTGGGGTGTTTGGATTGCAAATTCACTTGAGAGCAGAGGCTCTGCTTGGGGCACCGCCCCGCCCAGGGTCCCCTGGAGCAGCCCTGGGCTTGTGGGTCACCCCTGGAATGTGGCGATCATTCCACTCTGAGCCCTTACATTGCCAGGGACAGGAGAAGAGAACTGGGTCACCCACCCTCCCCAGGAAGCTCTTTGTTCCCAAAAGTTGATTGGGCCACAGCCCTGGCTCCTGCTCCTTGCCTCCTTCCCTGGGGTGCTGCCAACCTTGGTGCCACTCTGTCCCCCTCACCCAACGCTGTGCCCTCCCTGGGGCTGTGAGCTCACTGCTGACCCCTGCAGGATTCGGCAGGCAAGGGAGCCGGATGTTCACAGGTGCTTGGGGGCATCTCTACCCCGCGGGGAGGAGTCACAAGATAATCTCTGTCCAGCATTCAAAATTAATGGATGTTTACATTCCCAGGAGAGAATGACTTAAATAGAGGCTGAAGCCTCTCACGGGCTCTGAAAGGCCTCTGCTGTTCCTCCTAGAAAAGCATCCAGTCCATTATCTGGGAGGCATCTGGTTCTGTAAAGCCCTGCAGTGTAGGGAAAAGGGTGCCTGAGCAGGAAGAGGCAGTGGGAAGCCTTGTGTAAGGAAGGAGGAAGAAGGTGTGGGTGCATCACGCCCTGAGGGCGGTGGTGCTGGAGAGGCGCAGGCCAGCTCATGGCAAGGACAGGGACCCAGCACAGTGGCCTGGGGGGCACATGGTGAGCAGAGGCAGGAAGTCATGGGGACACAGGGGGAGAATTTGGATCCAGGCTCCAGCAAGAAAACAAAAATGTGCTTTGGACAGTAGAAACCACAGAGAGGAGAAACCGGATATCAAAGGATGTTTTCAGAGGAACCTTGGATGTCAGAGGAGCTGGGCAGAGGGAATACAGCGCGGGTAAGGAGCGAGGAGGCCGAGGTCCCCAGTGGTGGCTCTGGCTCTGACAGCCAGGCAGCCGAGGCCAGAGCTCACAGTGGGAAGCCGGCTTTTATTTTGCTATCTTAAAGGAAGGATGTTTACAGGCCGCTCAGGGAAGGGGGAAGATTAGATTCCGCTGTGTGCGTGACCACAGAGGGCCTGTCCTCTGTCCTCTGCAAGCTGAGCTTGTGCAGTCTGCATGGTGAGGAGGCACTGGGCTAGGTGGAGTGTGTCTGCCTGCCATGGGGCCTCAAGAGGACCTGGGTGCAGGTGAGAGGTAGAGATGCAGCCTGCACCGAGGCTGGGGACCAGACAGCAGCCCAGGGCCTGGCATGGTGCTTTTTCCTCCAAAGCCCCCACCCAGATGCATGCTGGGGAGGAGACAGTGGTCCTGCTTGGTTCCTGGGTACAACTCACAGCATGGAGACCAGTCCCATCCTTTGGCCCTCCCCTGGTCCAGGCTCTGCCTCAGTGCCTCGCGTCGGTCCTGTCAGCACGGCTCTGCCTTCACCTCTGCCTCTGCTATGGCCTGCTCCTGCCCTGCAGCTGAGCACGCAGACCGGCGGCATCTGGAAATGGTTCTGCTGCGGGTTCTGTCGCTGCCCTGCTTCAGTGGCTTTTGTTCATCCTGAGGACAAAATTAAAAACTCACCCCCAGGGTCAGTAAAGCACCCATAATTCTGATTTCTTCTATTAAAGGAAAGCTGTTGATGGAAGACTCGGGGAAAAGATAATTTAGATTTTGGAGAGATTGCCACAGTCACTGCTGCTTGGCATTCCCATTGCTGAATTCTAGACCCACTGATGCATTTGTTTCTTCAGTATCTCAAGCACTGGCTTTTCTCAAGCACAGGGCCTTTGCACCTGCAATTCTACTGCTTGGAAAAGTCCGCCTTTTTGTTCTCTCCCTAGCTAATCCCTAGAGACCCCTCTAATCTCAGAACAAATGATTTCCTCTGCAGGCCGGCATTCCCTTTACTTTCCTTCCATTCACGCTATTGGAATTTTCAGTTGGCTGTTCAGCTGTGGGATTACCTCTTCATTGTCTGACTTTTACATTAAATGTAAGTATCTTAAAAGATGGAGCTGTCTCTGTTTAGTTCATCATGATGCTCCTGGTATACTTTAAATGTGGGTTGATAAAGGAATGAACAAATGAATGAATGAATGAATGAATGAATAAAATTTACAGGTTGCCGTCACAGTGTTTCCCATAGTAGGGCTTAAACGATTATTCATTATTTACTTAATGTATTCATTCTACAAACATTTAATGGATGGTTCATAGAGATAAGCCAGGAATAAGGCACATTTCTATCATTACGAACCGAATATTCCGCGCACAAGAAGGAGTGTTATGGTAGACCTGTGCCAGGTCTCTGGGCAGTGAGAGGTGCCTCACTTCACAAACTCAGCTCTCCCAGTGACCATTCTGGCCGCAAACCGAACTGGATGAGGACAGAATCAGTTTTCCCCATGAGGTCAGCGTTGAACCTAACCATTGAATTTGATCCTCTCCTTGTTCAGCTCAGTGTGTGGCCACAATCGTGGAAAGAATCAAGTTTGCAAACTAAGGCACCACTGTTCTGACTTGAAAGCCAGTAGGCGTGACTTACCAGGACAGGATCTTCCATGCCAAGTCTTCCCTGAAGGACATTCGCCTAAACTGCAGGGGCACAGGATAAGCTGTGATCATTTGATCCTAACAGGAGGGGCTGTGTGGGCGGCGGATCGGAATGGTAAGGTGCAGGGCCACAGAGCAGGGTTGTGTCTCTGTCCCGTGCCATCTCTGGGAAACACACGCCTCCAAGCGAATGACTGCTTTTGTAGCTACAGGTGGCCCTGGAGGGGAGAAGGATGGGCTTCTTGCATGCTGAGCCCCGTTCTTCCACTTTTCAAAATGCGGTGGTCACTGTGGAAGATATTTTTAAAAAGGGCCACTTCTTAGTTGATGCTGGTGGGAGGAGTGGGTAGAAGGTAATTTCTGGGTCATTCGAATTCTGTTCCTATCATTTAAAATGACTTTTAATTTTATTAGGTTTAGTATCAAACTTGTTTCCTTCTTTTTAAATTATGTATGACAAAGATAATAGTAGTGAGCCCATGTCTGCTATTTCCAGAGCTGTCTTCGCCACTAGAAAGATGACCTTTACGGTCCGACTCCAAGAGCGTACGGCCGTCAGGTTTTGCCCACCTCAGGGTAGAAAGGTTTGAACTTTATTTCCTGAGTTGATGAGTATTTCATGATAAACCAGTTCTGGCCCATTAACTTCATTTCTCAAGACACAGCTTTTAAAAGAGTTTCCTAAAGAGTTGCCTCTAAAGATAGAAGGAATCCAACGTGCCGGAAATAAAAATGGCCAGAGCTGAACATGGTACGTAATGTTGATAAAAATACTTTTTGGTAGGAGTGTGCGATAGTTTCGACATAAGTAACAAGCAATGTTTTATAGATAAGAACCGACAGGGCTAGGGTTAGGGTTAGGGTTAGGGTTAGGGTTAGGGTTAATCTGACCAGCGGTGCGGTACCCTGGAACTGTTCTGAGGAGGGTGATGTTAAGTGTGAGCCTCACTTACTCCCCTGGCATCTTAATTAATCAATCTATAAAATTAAATGGAGAGGATAAGGTTTTTAAAAACCTCTCCCCACCTCTACCACTGAGAAGTTAGTGGAAGTCAATACTGACTGCTTTTTAGGAGATGATCAGAAGCCACATTTGCGGGGTCATCTGTGTTTGTAGACCAATCTGTACAAAATAACCTGTCTGATGTGTGCCCTGGGCAGCTGTGAACTAGAGCTGCATTGCTGAATTCTGTGTTGTAGGTGCAGTCTCACCAAGGAATACCTACAGTTCTCATTTAATTTTTAAAATTCAGCAAAAATCATGAACATACCCATGAACATACAGGCATAATGCCAGGGAGAGGGGACGTTTTTGAACATACCAAAGCCAGTGCCTCGTGACCAGGTCACCTGCCCACTGCCCTTGCTCAGTCCCTCCTGCTCATCTGTCACCCAGGGAGAATGAGCAGGCCCAGTTCTGCGTAGGTGACTGTTCCTATACCCACCTACTCTCTGTCAGAACAGCGGAGAGGGCGATGGGGGATTTTCTGTTAGTGACAGTGAAGATTGAACCCAGGGCTACATCCTCGGCTCTTTTATTTTTTAATTTATAATTTAATTTTTAATTTTAATTTTAACAGGGTCTCACTAAATTACTAAGTTTCCTGGGCTGGGCTTGAATTTGCTCAGCCTCCCAGCGTGCCGGGATTGCAGCCTGCACTGCCATGTCCTGCTAATTTTTAATATAAAGTATAGCCAAGGAGCGGGTGGGGGCTGCTGAGCGAACCGTCTGCAGTGTTGAGGTGGTGGGTGGTATCGGGGCCCAAGCTGTCTGTGCACGCTGTCACTCCCTTCTGTCCTGGTGTCCTTGTTTTGAGGTCTTCAGCCGGCCCTGTGCCCACAGAGCCCTCTCTGCAGCCTCTTCCTTGCCCCCTTTGGGGCAAGGTGTTTTGGGAAGGCCCCACCTTACAATATGGCTAACACGCATCCTGAACCCTGCTGGTGCTATGCAGGTGGCAAGACCAGATTCCCAGACAGCTCCAGAGAGGCCAAAGCAGCAAAAGGAAACCCAGGTGGGTCCCAGCCACCATCGGCTGCATGCAGTGGATGCTCCAGGTGAAGGTGGCTATGCTGTCTGATCCTCGGGGCCCATGAGAGTGAACAGATGGATTCAGTGTACAAGCCGCCTTGGCCAAAACTGCTTCCACAGTGAGGCATCCTTGTATCGTGGTCAGGAGACTCTGGGACAGGAGCTTGCAGGCTGGGTCTCCTCTGTGTTGTTCCTGAAGATGGGCTTGCTGCAGGGATTCAGGAGCCTTTGGTCCCAGGAATATGAGAGCATTGCTCTGGCCAAGGAGATCTGTCCCTGTTATTTATCTGTGTGTGCTGCCATGACGCTTGGCTGGCAGCTGTCACCAACACCCTACACTCAAATACCACCACTGCCACCGCCAGAAGTCGTTCCTCCCCTGCCAGTGTGAGTAAACATGCAGCTGTGAACAGCCACCAGGATGAACTGTAATCAGGTGCATTTTTAAGGTTTGCAGAGAGATTCTTGGATACCTTTGTAAAATTAGCAGTACACGAGCGAT
This sequence comes from Cavia porcellus, assembly GCF_034190915.1. Taxonomy (NCBI): domain Eukaryota; kingdom Metazoa; phylum Chordata; class Mammalia; order Rodentia; family Caviidae; genus Cavia; species Cavia porcellus. The sequence goes on along the minus strand of NW_026947521.1, from coordinate 2,085,543 downwards.
AAAATTTCCCCACAGATAGTTCAGCTAATTGCTCCTTCTAGGTAAAGAATGGCCCGTTTCTTGGTGTGTCTGCTGATGACTTTTCATTTTCTGCCATAAATGAACCTAATTTGCAAATGAAAAATTTCACTGAAGGATAGGTTGCCTACGAGGGAATTACCGCCCTGCACCTTTGGAAGTGTTCTGCAGAACACACAATTGCATTTTAAACAAAAGACTTATGATCTTAATTCACAGTTAAAGTAACAATTGCTCCTAAGTAGTACTTATTATTTTAAAAAGTTTAGACATTCCAATAACAGTAATCAAGAGAAGTGTGCTTTAAAGCAAAGCAAATGAAGAGTAATTGTCAAAGACTGCTTCGTATTTCCTGTTTGTAGGCAAGGTTTCCCTCAGATCACCCCACATTCCTTGGCAGATAAGAAACACATAGAAGCCCTTTATAGCTTGCTGTCAAGACAAGGAATAGCAATTCTTTCCTGGGCCCACGTATCAGGCAGAAGACCTGGGTTCCAGTCTTAATCCCTGTGGTTACTGACTCTGTAATTACTAATAATTCGTTGCCTGTGGTATCAGTTTTTTCAACTGTGAAGTTGGTGTGAAGCACCAAGCACCAAGGCTTTTTGTGTGGGCTGAAGCAATCTTGGATTCCAAAACTACAGCGGTACCTTGTGCATAAGAGCTGATGGTATGCAGGAAAATCGTAATGCTAATCCTTGTGGTAGGGCAGAAAAAGTGATGCAGAGCTTAGATAGATTATTTGAAAATTTAAAAACATACACATGAATTCTCCAGGACAAGATTCTGCAGTTCAACTCTTTCCTGCAGTAGTTGAGAGCTTTATTTAAGCCACATATTTATTCCAAAGATAGTAACTGATCTCCTACTATGTGCTAGGTACTGAGGGGAAGAGGACAGGAGACAGAGTCCCTGCTTTGGTGGAGTCTGACAGGAAGTGGCAGTGGACAGTCCTGCGGTGTGGGCACCGGTGGCTGAAGCATAGGTTGCCTACGAGGGAATTACTGCCCTGCACCTTTGGAAGTGTTCCGCAGGAAGAGCGGAAGGAGGAAGGCTGGAAGATTCCAGAAACAGGCTCCTAGAAACTATGAGGCCTTGGCTTACCTTTGGGGAAAAGTTTGTTCTGCACCTTCTTTTGCTTTGCAGGTGGAAATCCTATTGAAGTCTACCCTAGATATTTCACCACCACTCCAGCATGCAAGAAAAGCAGACCAGAGCCACTAATCTCTCCTTCTGCTTGCAGTTCTGCTCCTTAGTCTGACTCCTGTCTGTGGCCTCTATTCTAATCTCCCTTCTTGTACCGTGTTTTCCATCGTCTTCTCATTCAGGAGCCTGTCTCCCTCTTGTTGGCTTTGTCTTTTTTCTAGTGCTTCTCCCATTGTGTATTGTGATATTATTTTGTGTTGGTCTCCCCCGGTAGAGAGACTTCATGTTACTCACTATATGTGTGTGTGAGTGTGTGTGAATCTATTGCTCTGTCCGTGCGCCCTCTAAGAAAGGCACCCAGTACCTGTTTATTAAGTTGAAACAACTCAGATCCAGATCACAGCCCAGCTGAGAAGGGTTCTCCTGTGCATTGTACCAGAGAGAAGCTGTTCTGAGAGTGCAATGGGAAATGAAAGCTGAACACTCATAAACTGGTTTATTTTATTTGTGTTTAGTCTTCTAGGAACTGCATGGGTCCATGAGAGATCATTTCATTTCATACATTGGGTCGTGGGGGTTGTTAAGCTGGCAGCTTTGAGGGCTCAGTTCCATCAAAAGGAAGGATATTTCTATCCACTTTTTAAAACGACAGACACAATGCATCCTTTGAAAACACACTTAACAAAACACATAACAACTTCATCCACTCATTCTGCCCCCACAGTTGCCCCTTCTTCAGAGGTGAGCATTGCCATGAAGTCCTTGTGTGTCAGTCATTCCAGAGTTTCACCTGATATTCCTTTTGTCTTTGTCCACGTCAGAACATGTAGACTGGCTGGATGTTAGTAACAGCTGGATCGTCTTCTAGGACCTGGGCCTATGATTTGCACATTCGTCAACTGATGACTGTTTAAATCATTTCCAGTTTCTTGCCACTGCTTGCTGTATGACCTTGTACTCTGTATGCATCCGTGTAGCACTCTTAGTGGTATATCTTGCTGGATCAATCTAAGAGCCAATGCTTCATTTTTAAGGACGCACGTTTTTGGCTGTGTCCTACCTGGTCTTCCATAGTTGTGTATATCACAGATCAATGAGGCCTCCCTGTGAGGTCAAAGAGCTCGTCAGAGAGGGGACAGATGATGTACAAGTGGGTAAGGGCCAGATGCAGAAAAGCAGGACCAAATCACAGAAGACTTTTCTATCTTCCTTTGCTATATTAAAGAATTTGTAAGAAAGAACTTGGAGCTTTTCATGAGATTCTTACTTGACTGCATTTAATGCCAATATACCAGAAATTGGTGCATATTCCCAAATCGCAATGAGCTGTTTTAGAAATGAGTCCCATGCTGTTTCAAAGAAGCCTCTCTAAGAGGCCAGTTCTGGAGCCGAGCTGGCAGGCAGCACAGGCTCTGGCTCCTGGTAGCCAGGTCCCTGGGCTCATGTCATTCTCGCCACCTCCCCACCCACCCTCTGCTCCCTCTTACCTGATCCAGCATCACTGTGTAGTCTGCACAGAAACAGGTAGCACTGGTCCCCAAGGATGTCAGGCTGGCAACCTTCAGAGTGTCAAACTCATTTAAAAAGGAATCAGGGAAAGAAAAAGAATGGGCAAGCCTGTTTGGATGGCATGGTTTGTATGGCGAGTTACTTTAAGTTTTATTCTTGGAAAAGGGTTTGCAAGAATAAATTGTCAGGGAAGTTTTCCTGTGATGTGCTTAACAGTATTGCCATCAAGGAAATAACAGACCAGGGCCTAAGTGCTGTGAACACAAAGCAACTGTGGGTTAAACTCTTCAGGTAAGCTTGTTTGTCAGGTCTCCCCAGTGTGTATTTATCCAGGTATTCTGGGATGGGACAGGACTGAACCACTTAGGCCCGCAGAGGCTGATTGCTGATCGTGGCGGTTCTTTGTGTGAGCCTCTCAGCAGCACCCATGTGCTGGGAGGGCTGAGCTCTCCCCTCATCCATCAAAGCCTGTGTGCCTCAGTTTCCCTGTCTCTGAAATAGGTATTAAAACTTGTCTCACAGGGACTTTGTTAGGGGAGAAACTTAGTGGGACTATTTTGTCAAGGAAAAAAATATATTTTTGGTATTGAACTATGCATCTCTCAAATGGCTTCTAGTACTATCTGGCTATCTTAGCCTGCGTTTCACTCGTCTGTGAGATTCAGCACTTTCCTGGGGACTGAATTACTGCTGCCAGATGAGCTTGTCAGTCTGTGGTGAAGAACAAAATGTCCCTGGATTTACCCTGCACCGCCTGGGTTTGTACACTCACCCTGGAGCCCCAGATGTAGAATAGAACTCATTTTGAGATTTCCTAAGAAGGCTGACTCTCCTAAGGGGCTGTGGGATACACAGCTACTCCCCAGTGCCCCTTAGAGGCTTCAGGGTTGCACGAGTACCATCCTCACAAGGACCTTGCTCAAGGGCAAGTCAAGAATCAGAGACTTGCTGAGAGGAGCCGCCTTTCGCTCGTCTCCCTTCTCCCACCTGGGGATGAACTTCTGGAATGTTCCCTCTTGTCTGTGACTGATGATTGTAATTAATTGTAATCGTATATAATTATACACGTATATGTAATTATAATTAATTGTAATAATTATAAGGTAAACAGCACAAAGTATCATTCTAGACTGATTGGTCATGTGCCATCATTCAAAGTCTTTGGTGTGACAGATGGGCAGGGTGGAAGAGCTCCTGACTTCGAAAATCAGGAAGTTCCTGAATATTTGTTCAGAGCCTGTCTGGACTACCAGAGCAGACAGAAAATACTGGGCCCTAATTGTCTCCAAGTTCCTAACATAGCATCTTAAGCATCATCCATGTTTGTTACCTGATTGGCCTACAGGATTTAGCATACGATTTTGCTGTTTTAAAAAAAGGTTTTTTTTTTTTTTTTTTTTTTTTTTTTTTTTTTTTTTAAGGCTCTGCTAGTTTATGTAACTTTTAGATTTTGTATCCTTGCACAACCTTGGCCCTGTCTTCTCTCATTCTTTGTGAATTGCAAAATGCATCTGTCACCGGGGACCACCCCCAACTAAGATGACATTTACAGAGCCGCCGGGATCCCTCACGCCAGCAAGCCACTGACCTTGTCTGTTGTATCGTCTTTTTATTACTGGTTGTGTATGTGACTTCCTTTACAATTATTAGGACATGTTATCAAAAACTCTTCCTGTGAAGCAAACCTTTTAAAAGACTTGGTTTTTTTTAGGTTGTTTTTAAAAGTATTTTTTCAGTAAACAGGTTTATGTTGTAAGGGTCCAAAAGTGTCAAAATACTTCTTCATCTTCCTGCTGTCCAAAGGGACCCCCAAACGCAGAGATAAAAACCTCAGCCACTCCCTGGCCGTCACTTCACTCGACCACACCTGTAGTCCAGGAAGGAATGACCCATGCTGGGCTTGGCCTGGCCATTAGGCTGGCACCCTTCTTAGGTGAGTGCCTGGTGGCCCTTAGCACTGGCCATGGCTCTTTCATGGGGAATCTTGAATACAAGGTAGCCTTTCATGGTGTCTAGTGTGTTTGTACTGGAAGGAACCCATCCTGAGAAGGGAAAGTAGTATTTCTATGTGGAATTTAAGAAAAATCCCATGGATGGCAGAATGTTGCCCTCTTGTTGTTGATGTTCCTTTTATCTCTCTGTGGGATAGCCAAGTATGGTGACCTCAGTCACAGGCCAAGCAATTCGCCATCCATCTAACCAGAAGAAAACTTCAGAAGAGAAATCCAGGGAAGTGAGATAGAAATTCTGGCAACCCATAGAGGAGAGGGCAGGCGAGTGTGTCTGGAGGCATATAAATAAGAGGGCGGGGAAGTGAGATGTTATGACTTTGGTCTGCCAAGGCCGCCCCCATGCTAATTCACCTGGGGTTCATCTAGAGAGAGGGGCATGGAGAACCCCCAGGTCTCCAGCCTGAATTCCTTTGACCCACTGCTTCTACCCCAGATGGTATCTCCAAACGGAAGGGGAATGAGGTTTTGACTGTGGTTTGTACTTATCAGTGTGTGTGTGTGTGCAGGGCAGTTCATACTACTTTAATTTCTTTAAAAGCATGCTTTTGTTTCATGTTACAGTGTATAAGCTCGTCAGCTCGTGGAGATTTAAGTAAATGGGGAATGTTATTTAAATGGAATCTCATAGAAGATGCATCCAGCTATCATCTTCATTCATATATTTCCATTTCTTTTGGCAGCAATAATGTAGTATTTCTATTTTTCATTTTTATGTAGTGTTATGGGGCATATTCTTTGTGGGTTTCGATTCCACAGTAGTAGCATATCTGATTTATACTTGATAAAGCAGTGTTTGCCAAGTAATTTTGCTGAAAAGCAGTCACTTAGGCAAAAAAGGGAGAGACTACTATAAAAAGAGCAGCATATTACAGAGCTATAATGCATTTTATTGAGGTTGAAAAATGTTGGCAACCAAGAGTTCTAGAGACTAAATGTTTACCTGATCAAGTCTGAGTCTCAGTTTTATTGCATGTTTTGGACAGTTTTTCAGCCTTTAAGTTAAAGAATTTTGCATTTGCTTATCACCAAGATCCTGGGTGATTTCTTCCCTGTGGGAATGGCCATACAAAGCTGAACAATAAAGGTAACTGTACATTTATCATAACCATGGAAACTATTGTTGATGATTTATTAAGCATTCTTTCTCCTTATTCCAAGCAATACATTGTGTTGGCCCAAGTTCCCCGGAGGACTGGTTTTATTCCCTAATCACACAGACCAACTTCAGCTTTATTTATTTCTGACTCGTTCAATTGTGTGATGATGCTGTTGGCTTCTGAAAACATTAAAACCCGTCTTGGGCCACCAGCATGTATTTGAAGTGTCTTTGAAAAGTGTTTCAAAGTATTTAAAAGACACGGCATATGTCCTTGTGGGCCAAATCAAGGGAAGCTGAACCTTGCTTTATCTTTTTGATTGGATCCATACTTAGGTTTCAAATAAGGAGTGGCTAGAAATGAACTCAGCAGTCCTGGGCACCGTTCGACACCCATCAGCGGGTGTTGACTTCTTATTTCCTGAATTTACTGTCATGTGAAATTGCTCTTGTCCGGGCCCAACAAGTAGCAGGCCAGTGTGGTTCATATATTTTAGGTCTTTCTGCCAAAAGAAGCCAGGTGGTACCTTATTGGGATAAGGACCCTTACCTCAGAGGGTGCTGTCATGTCCTTTTCTGGACCCCCATAGCCAGCCCCCCACAAAGTGGGAGTCTCTCTTCACCACCTGCAGAGTGCGCCGGCTCCTTCTTGACAGGCACTGGACTTGGGCTTTCGCAGTAGCAGGGTGAAAGTGCTGATGGGCACCCACCCATTTTGGTAACAGTTTGGCGGGGAGTCAAACTTTGGCCCAAAAGCGGAGGTGGCACAATTAAACAGCTGAGATGCATTCTCCGAACACACACTTTTAATTGATTTCAGCTTGTTCCGTTCACAAAGATAGCGCTCTGACACCCAGCAGCCTTCTTCGAGGGGATTATTTTTACTTTCCCTTTATTCAGCAGCGCAATTCAACAGCAACAGAAGCAACAATAATACAGAGCTCTAAAGAGCGCGTAGTTGGCATGGCTTGGATACAAAAAGTATTATTAAGAACTAATGAGTGAGATAGTTAGATGTTAACCGGAAAAGCATTAATGAGCAGAAGAAAATTGTGGCATAAACATCTGTTTCTGAAGCAGATGTTACCTTGTGAATCTGCCGCAGAAAAGCCTGTGTAAGTGGAACAGTGGACTGTTTTAGGTAATAGCAGGGGCAGAAAAATACCATGAAGCTTTCTGCTTTATTGAGGCTCACAGATGACTGTGTGCTTGATTGGGGGATTTGGGTGGGGGAGGGCTTTGGGGATGGCCAGATGTGTCAAGCAGGGGTGAGTAACAGCAGCAGATTACTGATATCTGTTTCCCAGAGGGAGATTTGGGGTTCTCATTAACTAAATAGCTTGTCTCTTGCCTCATCTTGTCTAGAGCACCACAGTCATCTCATTGTATATGAATTGTAGCTGCTGTCATCTTCCAGGGCTGGAGATTTATGACCTGTTCTGCCCTTAACCTCTGGCTGACTTACTGGGTAACTCACTGTGTGTCATGACTAAAGGACTGGTAATGAGTGAACGGCCACACATTCCTGGGTTTCGCAATGAGTACATGTTCACCGCTGTGGTTCCTTGATCCAGAAATCACTAGGTGACAAGATTTTCAGGAGGCTGGAGCATATTGTTTTAGGAGCTTCAGATGACACAGTGCCGGCAACTGGCTTATTCATAAGGCACGTAAGGTCTGAGAGGTTGTTTTCACTTAGTATAATAGCACAATCTGAGCATGAGGAAAGAAGCTTTAGCTTCATCTGGTTTATCCAGACCTCTAAGGGAGCAGATTTAAAACTGGGAGGTCTCCTGAGGCCTGCAGCTGGGGAGAGGGTTAACTCCCAACCCAGGGAAGGGCTCCTAGTCAGGGGCTCTTTCTCCTTCACCCTTCCTGGGAAAAGCTCTTACAGCCTTCTGTTATCCACTCTGGTACGTAACGGCGAAGGCTTCACATCCATCTTTGGAGAGCTGTGGTTACCAAGGGCACAACTAGAAGGATGGTCTCCAGAAGTCTGCGTGGTCCTCCTGTGTGTCACTGCCGGGTAGGCTGCATGGGGACACAGTGCTCTGATGACTTTTGCTGCAGCTGAGTGGGTCTTCCCTCTGCAAAAAAGAACGGAGGCTCTGAGACCTTTAAAGGATCCTGCCCAAGTGTGGCTATGTTGGAATGATCTTCATAGGTCTCAGAGACTAGTAACCAGATACCTTAGAAGTGATTCTTAAGAATAGCCTGTGAGTCCAGTAGTGGTGAGACATTCTTTCTACTTAAAGATGTAGATCTCAACCCTGAAGATGTGATGGTTTCTTTTTCTGTGTGTGTACACATACGTGTGTATACATCAAAGTGTGTGTACATGTACATAGATGTTTGGTTTATGCAAGAAAAAGCGATAAGAAAAACCACAGGATGGTTTCCCAAGTTAGCAGTGTCTCTATGCTTCTAGGAATCCTCTCTCATACAGAATTAAGGCAGGTCGGGCCAGAGATACAGCTCAGAGGCACAAGCACCTGCCTGGTAAGTGTAAAGTCCTGAGTTTGATTCCCAGTTTGATCAAAAAACAAAAAAGGAAAAAAAGAAAGAAAGAAAAGTCTCAGAGAATGGTAGCCACCAGTCTTTGACTCCCTTGCCCCCCAGAATTTGGGGATTTACACATAATCATTAGAGAGTTTTTATTCCATGAAAGAGAAGCTGGGAAAGCTCCAGTAAGAGAAAAATTCTAAGTGAATTCCTTTTGTTACCCCTGCAGTGCTGATTTGCATCTCTGTAAGGAAACTTTGAGTCATCTTGTAGCCTCTAGCACATCAGAAGTGACTTTTGTGAGCCTTCCAGGGAAAGTCTGCCCCATGGCTCTGGAGCCCCCATGAGCAGCACAGAGCTTGTTGGGGTATGGAAAGAAGGTCTCACAGCACAAGCATTTGGAACAGCATCAGTCGTGCTCCCAGCTCAGCATCTACTTGGCTGTGTCTCTTTCACCTGCGTGGTGAAGACCCAGGAACATGGGAGACTGGGGAGGTTTGAGGTAAATGAGCCTTTCCATCATTACTGAGTGCTGATGGAAGGATCTATAGATAGAATTCTTTAAAGAAGAAAAAAGGTATTACCTTCCGGGCACAATGGGTGTGATCCCTTCCTAATGGCTTTGTTATTAATTTACTAGTTTTTTAAAGCCCATTTTGCTCTCAGGAGCCAGCCAGTGCCACCCGTGTCCATCTTGCCTTCCACCCTCAGTTGACTCTCTAGGGCCATATAGCTATAAAGCCTCTGGGGCTTGTGGGGTTTATCAAGTTATCATAGTCCTACTTCCAACAGGCTAACCCTAACCCTAACCCTGATGGAGTCCCGTTCCAAGCCTATGGGCTTTCTGCACTGTATTGTTGTGTGTTCCCTGACTCCTTCCATTTTACACAGAACCAGTTCTGAAGTACTTGTGCCCCATGGAGCAAATCATCCTGCTTCTTGGAACCATGGCGGTGTGTATGCCTTTTTTACGTGAACAACACATGGACATGCAGAGAGATAAACACACAGATGCATATAGACATGTACACACTTCATCTTATTTTGTTTGTGTGTTTTGTACCGGTCTTTAAAGACTTGTTTAGGCTCAGGCTTCTATAAGCCAACTTCCACAGGCTCTTGGCTTCTTCCTATTTTGATAGGTCTGGTCACTGGCTCGATTTTAGCACTAATCATGTCATAGTATATGTACGCCCATCAGTCAATCTGGCCAAGCTGCTGATACCTTGAGGTCAAGGGCCTTGTCTCTGTGACTGGCCCAGAACCTGGCATCCTGAAGCCCCAGTGACTGCAGATCTGAGCTAAGCCAAGTTGGTAGTTGTTATGGTTTGTGTTCAGATGGCCACCCCAAGCCTCATGCGATCATGGACATGGCTGAGACTGACATTTGTGATTGGTTTGTTGTCTGGTGCTGGGATTGGTGGTGTGAGTGCTGCACCCACCCAGGAGTGGAGCTGGCATACAGTGTAAGGGTGGGAATAAGGTGTGTCTTTCCTCTTTTTGCTCTGCTTAGGCTGGCTGTTTGCAGTGGCCACAAATGGCTGCCCCTCCATGCCATCCCACCTTGGAACCAGCCAAGACTGAAACCCCCAAAACTATAAGATAAAGAAACCTAATTTCCTTCCCTAATTTTGGCTTCGGATATTTGTCTCAACAATGGGAGAAAAGTAACCAAGATAGCAGTCCAATTTCAAACCTGTGTGGCTTTGATAACACCAATGACAACTCCTGGAGCTGGTCTAGAATGGCTTGCTGGCAGGAGACATCTGTGTCTCTCCACTTTTCAAACACTGTGACAATCTTCTCAAGCAAAAGGTTTGAAAAACTATAACATTTATGGCTCCCTGGTCATAAATTCACTGCAGAGAGCATAAAAAATGCCATTCCCACAGGGTTATGGCAGAGATTCAGGATTACAAACATCTGCATACAAGCAGTAAAGCTAACCTCTGGTGCGCGGCGCTTGACAGTTCCTGACATATATTAACATTAGTGACAATGGGATGTGATTATCTGGGATGGCACTTTATCTGCCAACTGTAGACTTATGGCTTTTTGGGCCCTCATTTGCCTTCTTTCTCATATGTTGTTTTTACGAGACTCAGATCGCATGCAGAAATTAATGATTAGTGTGTGCCTGCATTCATTTTTTGGTGGATGTGGGATACATATAATTTTCAGTGCTTAAATTGATTGTGGCGCTTCAGTTAGCATAGGTCCTCAAAAGTTTGTTAAACAGCTGAGTGAAATCCAAAGCAGAGGCACTCCTGAGGGCCATGGAGGAGGAGGAGGGGGTTCTGACACTGGCACATAGGCTTTTGATCGAACTGGTTTGTAACTGGTGTATGTGGGAACTGTTTGTAAACCGTCTGCTTTCTGTGGCAGCACTGAACTTCTGCAGGGGCAAGTTCCAGGGACACTCTACAGATGGGTGTCACTATGTTCTAATAAAACTTCGTAGAGCCACAGGTCACAGGCTAACCCTGACTCAAACAAATACAGATATTTAGGCAAAAAGCATTCCTTTTAGAACTTTTGAGAATGGACTCCTTATCCACCTGATATTTTCCACAGTGGCCAAACTGAATTTTAAATTGAAAGATAAAATGTTAAATGAAAGTGTGGTTATTTATCCTCGTGCAAATGGTTCTTAATATTTATTTGACTTTGGTTCATCTCACAAGGATAATGCTCCTAGTAACAGTGGCTCGCTGCAGCACACATTTTCAAATAGGAATCCACTGCCCTATTAACATCCCCCGGATTCTCAAAGTTCCTTTCAATACTATGTTGTAGCATGAGCTTTCGAATTTGAGTGTGTTGTAGTTTAAATGGGCTTGTATTTCAGTTACCGGAAGCAAGAACTTAGAATCAGAATCCTTTTTGAGATAAACTTGCATCCCAGTCTAGTGCTTTCTTTGTCTTATGCAGTCTATGTTGCTCTGTGAGACTGGAGCTATGCAGGAATTCTCAAGTATTTAACGATCTTAGTCCAACTACTGAATGGCAAGGAGGATTCTGGTTCTGTAGTCCTAAAAGGATTATACAACTAGGTGTCAGGTAAATATCTCAGGATATACATGATAATACTTCATCCTCCTCTCTCTCCTCATCCTCTTCTCCTTTTCTTCTTCCTCTTTCTCCTCTTCCTTTTCCTTCTCTTTCTCCTTTTTCTTTTTCTTTTTCTTTTTGTCTTTTTTCGTTTTTATCAGTACCAGGGATCGAACTCACGACTGCCTGCTTGAAAGGCAAGCGCTTATGCCGCTGAGCTAAATCCCCAGCCCCTCTTTCTCCTTTTTCTTCTCTTCCTCCTCCTCCTTCTTTTCCTCTTTTTCTTCTTCCTCCTCCTCCTCCTGTACTTTGGAGACGTTCTGTCTGCTCTTTAGTGCCGTGACTGCGGAACTCACATTGCACTGTTCCATGTGACTCAGGCAACTGGAAAACTGGGCCCAGGATAGCATACTGGGCTAGTGCACTTATGAAACTTCTTCCTGCTTTGCTATTTGAGTTGTCTGTCTTGTAGTTTCAGACACTTCTGAGGTAACGGTATTGTTGGCTCACCTGTACCTTTGTTGCTTCGCTTTGTTATAAGCAGGCAGGAGACAGGATGGAGCCTTGTGGCTTTTGGTTCTGACTGGGCAGGTGCTGCCCCAGGGATGTATAGGGATGCAAGAGTCCTTGGGCCAGTGGTTCTCAAAGTGAGGTCCTCAGAGCTTCAGCGTCAGTGTTGCCAGGGGTCTTGGTAGCAATGTGCATTTTCAGGCTCTGCAGTCTCAGTACTGGACCAGAACTCTTCCTTAGCTGGCTCTCACGATAGTTATATACACAGTGAAGTTCAGAATTCTATCTTCATTCACCATCCAGCTGCATCTGCCCAGTCTGCTTTTTAGGACTGTGGAAATGAGGGTCGGAGAGTACGGGTGACTTGCACTCTATGAAACCACTAGTCAGGGATAGGGACCTGGCTTTCTGATTGTCAAACCAGAGCTGTGTTAGTAACATTATCATTGAGGTGGACCGTGGCCGGGGGGGGTGGGAAGGTCAGGAGTGATGATGGCTCAGGACCAATATCTGCTTTTGCAGGGATCAGCAGAGAGAGCGGAGGGCTGCTTGTCACTAGTTCTCCTCCTGCCCCAGGTAGCCTGTCTCCATTTATGAGCCCCATAACCCTGCTGTTCATCTTCCTCGTTGGCTGAGCTTAGGGGCTAGGGAGGGGGAGGACAGGCTCCCCCTTATCATGTCCATGCAATCACAGGGATTACAGCTGAGGATTAAGACTCACTTGGGGATCATTCATCTAGGCTGGAGAGGGAAACACAGATAACACACACACACGTGCACACACAGCGTAGACAGATTGCTAAAACTCACAGCAGAAAACAAACTGCACAGGAAGGGAATGAAGAGGATGGGTGGATCGAGAAGGGCCTGCATTTTGAATAGGTGGTATAGGTTCCAGAATGATCTGTTGCCTAAACACTTTGGGCGAAGTTGTCTACACAGTGACTGGAGCAGAGCAGCTGCTTCCCTAGCTCTGTGCGTTGCTCTGTCTCAGAATTGTAGCATCCTCTCCTCCAGGCATCTGTTCCTGAGCACTTGTGGAGATTCTGCCAAGACAGCTCAAACTGGCAAAAGCATGCTGGAAATGTAAGAAACGAGAGAGAGAGTCGCACTTGCACAGAGATGTTCCTCAGCTTCAGAGAAGATTGGCGGTCCCAAAAGAATGTGCTGGGTGTTTCTCACTATGTTGAGGTGCTCTGACAAGGTCAGGTGAAGCTACATCTCCTGTGGTGGTCCTAGAACTTAGACCAGAGACTTCAGTGAACAAGTAGTTTGCTTCTCCCAGAGGGAGGATGAGGTGGGCTCACTCTCTCTGCCTTTCAGTGTACCAGCATCAAGGCGTTTTGTGCATGCATGTGATTTTTCTTTTCTTGATGTTTTGAGCGAAGGTCCAGTTGGCCAGCTTCTTGCAAGCATGGCTATTGGAATCCAGAAGAATCTGGTGCTTTTTCAATGAACCCAGAATGTTCTGATGTAGAGAGAGGAAGTGATTGGTTTGACTTCTATCTTGGTTACTTTTGTCTTGTTGCTGGGACAAAACGCCCAACACCCAAAATGAAGCAAGGAAAAGTTTATTCAGCTCACTGGAACAGGGAAAAGCCTTTTTCCTCCTTTATAGTGTGTGCAGGCCACCTGCTGTCCCCCAGGACAGGTGTACCACTCAGACCACCTCTGTGCCCTCCTATTGCACAGGATGAGGATATTTACAAAGCAAGGATCCTGGCTTCCTGCTGTGTCTCTTAGTTAAACTTTTAAACTTCTCAAGTTGATACAATGTATCAACCACGCCTGCCTGGAAAGGCTGGGCAGGAAGTGACATAGATGAGCAGGTGACAGTGAGACTGCCCCGTCAGCCCTACCTCCTCTGGGTTGGCAGTGCGGAAAGGATCTGTAGCATCAGGAGCCTCTGCCCACCTCCCCCAGCCGAGGCCTGGGCCTTAAATATTGGTCAAGCCAGGTGGAGGCAGAAACTGCCCCAGGGGTTCCATGCATGGAGATCTGAGACTGCTTGAAGCTGATAGAAATGACTCATATTTTCCCTCCTATTCTCTTTGCGTGGTTAGACGCGGTCAGCAGGAGAGGCTTGTGTATTCCTGGCTTCTCCTTGTCTCACAGATGAGGCCAAGCCTGCTCTGTTTTCCTGAGTGGAACTGTCCCGAGGAGGGACAAGTGGTGGTACAATTTTAGCCCCGGGAGCTTTTCCCTCCCGGCCTGGTGTTCCCCGTCAGCACCAGAGAGCTCTGGACCCTTGCCCAGAGGAGCACACACTGCTGCACATGTGCTGTGGGCCACAGGGTGTGCTGGGCTCATTTGGGTCTGTTTAAATTAGACTTTTCTTGCATCAAAGGATTTTATGAAACATGGGAGGCTTTTGGACACAGGCTTCCAGCCTCAGATTTGGAGGGACTGAAAAGTGAATTAGCCCATTTCCAGAAGCGAGTGGGTATGGAGGGTACCGCCTGGTACCCCGGGACCTAAAGGAACCAGTCTCTTCTTTTCTGTGATACCTGCTGGAACTAGAAATTGTGTATTTCTTAATCTCTATTTGAATCTTTGGGTTCTGCCTGGAATTTTATCCAGGTGCCATGCAGATGTCCTGGGGCAGGAGGGGGCAGCATCCCATCCCTCCTGCCTGCCTGGGGTAGAGGTTTGAGAGAGATCCTGCAGGAAACAGGAGATGCAGTCCTCCGCTGCCAGGCTCACTCAGAGGCTGGCTTCTGTGGAAAGTAGAGAAGAAGGTTCTCACTCAGCCTACTTGGGTATCCTCTGTGTGCTCTGGGGGTTCATCTTGGCACCTTGTCCTCTCCCTTTCCTTCTCACAGGTCAGGGTGGGCCGGAATTAGATGCCTTCTAAGCTGCTTCTCATGACCGCCCTTTCTGATCCTGTGTTTCAGCTTTCAACTGTGAAAACAGGTTACTTGTATTTTATTTCTTCTAGAATCCTGGAAGGCCCTTGCCAGGGTAACCCTACAGAAATAATTGGTGGAAATTTACTTCTGCACATGGCTGAACATTTCAAAACTCTATTGATGTAACTCTGTGCCTCGGCCTTGACGAGGACCCGGAAAGACCTCAGTCACTGCCAGGAAGGGCAGTGCTTGGCCCGAGTTTGCTACTCATAGTGGTTGCAGCGAACCTGGGAGGTGACTGTGCATTATCCCATGGTAAACCTGAAACCCTAAATCTGGGTCTACGGTCACCCAGTTTTCTGGACTTCCTGTCATTATCCTGAGGGCTAATTCTATCTACGTAATGATCGTGAATCTTGGTTACTATAACATGAAGTAGATTTTTAAGCACCTCTTACAGTTTTCTTTAAAAGCAAAAGGTAAGGGAGGAACGATACGGCACACACAGAGAAACAATGACCCTCATGAGGTAATTTGCATCAACCGTTTGAAAAAGAACATGTACTAGTTAGTCCCAAGCTTGTAAACAATTTCAAAAATAGCTCACCCTTCTGCCTTCTTTGTAGGATGTATCTAGATCATTTCCCTCTTCCAAATATAAATCCCGAAACGTGATGTGTACTCCTGTATTGAAGGCCCTGAGGAACAGATGAAGGGAGCCTTTCAGGGGTCCTCCTGTCACCAAGGCGGCCCTCCAAGGGAGTCCAGATGAAATGGCCTGGTGCCCTCGGGCCTTTAGAACACGTCTCATGGGGGCACTGCTTTGATTCCCAGGCAAGCCAGAGGGAACAGATGTGACTCTCCATGGTGCTTACAGAAATATGCATGGACGGTGGGGCAGCACAAGGGGCTTTGAAGATGGGAGAATTTGTCAGCCCTGTGACTGTTTGCATTTGTGCTTTTTTCCTGCGTGGGATGTCTGCCCACCCACAGTGAAAGCCACTGGCCCGACAGTGGATCGGAGGACAAGCGGGCAAAATGTTTGTGATTCCAGGTGCTGCGGTCCCAGCCCTGTCTCTTTATGTCAGGGTGGGGCTGGAACCAAAACCTGAAACAGCTCCCAGGAGAGCAAGCAGATGATGCTACTAATGGGTGAACGGACCTGAATTCTTTCCACCTTTATTTTTGCCGGCTGTTGGTGTAAACATCTGAATTGGGTCCACCTTCACATCCGTGTTTAGCATTGCTATCTTCCTGGGAGAGAGGTAGCCAGCCACATGATGGCCTCTGTCCCCACCATGAGTGGGACAAGCCACTGAGGATGCTGCAGCCAGCCTGCTGCTTTCCCAGAGATCTCCTGACACTGGGCATGAGGTGGAGTGGCAGAAGTTGAAGCTGTGCTTGAGCAGGGCCTTTCTCACAGGCAGACTTGCCTAGGGTTAGGTGCGGTATCTGCTTGCATCATCCATTCGTTTGCTAACCAAATGGCTACGGAACACCTGCTGCTGTCCATCTCTGAACTTGGAAGGTCCTCTGAGACAAAGTCTTGCCTGGGTGGTTCTCACACTCTGGCAGGGGTATAGCTGGGCAATGAGGGGCTTCCAAAGGTAAGTGGCAGGTGCAAAGTGTAAACCTAGAGGTTCTCGGGGGCTGGGGATTTAGCTCAGCAGCATAAGCGCCTGCTTTGCAAGCAGGCAGTCGTGAGTTCGATCCCTGGTACCGATAAAAATGAAAAAGACAAAAAACCAAAAAACAAACAAACAAAAAAACACCTAGGGGTTCTCATGAAGAGATTGCAGTTGCAGGAAGAAATGTGAATGGGGGTTTAGAGTAGATTGCAGATTGAAATGCAGGTTACCAGGTGAAATTTGCAGTGGGTTTGGGAGCACGGAAAGAAGAGTTACAGTGTCCGCTCCAGAGCCCCCTGAACAACGGAGAGAGGCTCTGCAGAGAGCGACTGGCCAGACTCACAGCTTCTTCCTGAGCTGCCCCAGAAATGGCCCCAGCCCATCATCTCCCATCTGGTCAGCTGCGTGCTGGACACTGGGCTATACTATTCCATCCCACATGCCGTGCCCCTGAAATGCACAATTCACTCACTGCTCCTCACCCACTGTAATAATATTTGCTCACAAATACGGAAACTGAGCCCTTAAGGATTTAAGCAACTTGCGCTCAGTTGCAACAGATCCAGTTCCTAAGGAGGTCTGAGTCAAAAGTGAGTTTTCACTGCCATCACTCTGAAGTATTGGGGTCAGCCGGAGCAAACCAGTGCCCTGAGAGTGAGAACCAGGCTCATACTGCTGACTGACTGGTGTCCAGGCAGAGCAGGGCACGTCATGTGTTCTTAACAAATATGTGCTTGCAAAGCTCTGCTTCCCCTGTCCATCGTTTTGCACAGGCATTTAGAAGGAATTCAGCAATAATGTTGGAACTCGGCATTTTCTTTACGTAATTCTGAAACCAGTTAGGTCAGTCAGCAGGAGATGAACCGTTGTATAACCACTGTTGGGACCTTGGAGAGCCTCGTCTGGCACTTGGTTATACCCGCGGGCTTGTGATTGCTCGCAAAGAGTGTGTGCTGCCCCCTGGGAAATAAAGCCAGCCGTTGTCCTAGGAAAGGTTTTATGAACTAGATGAACAATACAGAACTACCACTAAGATTCAGTGCCGCTAAGATTAGATCTAAGCTCTAATCTTATTTTAAGCTCTAAAATAAGTCGCTTAAATCTCCCTAATTGATCCATTAATAATATCAACATTATGCATTTGTATTTTATTGGTGTTTTTCTTATGGTGATTACCTTTTATATGGGAATTTTATGACCATGGTTAAATGAATTGGTGGCA
The DNA here is from genome assembly GCF_034190915.1 of Cavia porcellus. Lineage (NCBI taxonomy): Eukaryota > Metazoa > Chordata > Mammalia > Rodentia > Caviidae > Cavia > Cavia porcellus. The sequence continues at coordinate 2,068,000 of NW_026947521.1, read as the reverse complement.
TCTTTTTTGATGCTTGGAGTACACAAGATCTTTAAGCTTATGGTCCTCTAATAGGCCTGGATTAGAATTAGCTTTTTTAAAAGTAACTAGAGGAAGGATGGTAATAAGCCTGTAATTTGTTAATAGGGTCAGATACTATGCAAATGGAATGAGAAAGACACTATGAGGGGAGCACATGGACTTTCTCGTTTAACCACCTGTACCTGCTATGGGAGAAACCTAGTGAATTATTCAGTCTTATGGATGTCAAGTTTTCTGTTACATGAGGATAGAGGGTCTTACCTCATAGATTGTTGTGAAGTTTGCAGATAGCATAGGAAGAACACTCATTGCCCTGGGTTCCGTAAGACAGATGGTACAAGACTGCATCCCTGTTCGTGCTGTCCCCGTGTAAGATGTGTCCTGGATGTGTGCAATTTTTGGCCCAAGTCAGAGTATAAGAGTCTGGATGCTGAAGTCTGACAGCTGCAGCTTGAAAGTCTGACTTTGCCACCATCCCCTTGACTTCCACAATCTTACTTCTTCCCTGTAAAGCAGGGATCATCATAGTATCTATGTAGTGGGGCCATTATTGGGGCTGCATGAAAGTGTCCTGTGCATGGGCTTAGCACACAGTACGTGCTTCCCTCAGGCAGCGCCTTTATTACTCAGCTGTTGCTAAACTAGAAAGCAGAGTCCGGCGGCTTTCACCAGGACATGAGTGCTTGCTGTCGTCCTGAGCCTTCATTTGCATTCTGCATTCTGGAGGTCTGCGTTCTGGAGGACACAGCATAGCCACTTCATGGAGACAGAGGATGGAAGTGGGGGAGCTCACCCCACCCCACACTGCAGGGGATATGGAACAAGCAGAGTGGAGGGCAGAGCTGTGTGAGGTCCCAGAAGTAGAAGAGCTACTGTGTAGGCTGGTGCAGACATCTAAGAGCAGAAGAGATCCTTCTAGGTGAACTGGGAAGGGAGGCTTAGCGAAGCTGGGCATTTCTTTATATTTCTGAGATCTAACAGCTCAAGCAAGTAAAAAGGTTCACTTCTCAAAAGAAGACTTTCTTGTCCTCAGATGGCCTGTGTCTTTCCTAGGTGGGTATGGAGGAGATGGCTCAAAGACTCATCATTGGCAAGAGGTGGCTCAGTGGTGGGCATCTGCACCCTCGTCCCTGTGGCCAAGGTCTCTTCCATGGAGGCGGCTGTGGTTTGGGGTGAGTGGCAGGGGAGCTAGGCGATAAGGGCCAGTTTCTACTTATAACCTTTTCAAGCTTTGCCCAGTGCACAATCTAGATGGAGGAGCACAGTTCAGAATTCACAAGGTGCCATAGTTTACTGCATGCACCTTTATTGCATGGATGTAGCAAGATGATACATGGCATAAGACCGACTCCAGAATCCTTGAGTCTCCTTAGTCTTTTTCTTTTCTTTTTTTGAGACGGGGTCTTTTTATGGAGCCGGGCTTCAAGCTCACTGCAGTCTTCCTGCCTTAGCTTCCCGTGTGCTAGGAATACATTGTGTGCCACCATGCCTGGCTGAGGACTTCTTTCTGAACCCAAGTCTGCTCAGGCATCTGTAATGTGGTCTGCTCCAAAATGAAGCCTGCTCCTCCTCCCTTCCCTTCCTCTCACTCACGCCATCCTCTGTCTCCCCTCCCTGATAAACACCCCTGAGCGATTTAAAGGTGCTTTCAGCAGCTGGCCTGGTGCTTACCTTTGTTCTCAGCAGCTTTCCATCCCTGCCCTAAACCATGTCCTGTGCCCACTGATCTCACCACACCGTGTTCTCCACTGAAGGTGTTGCTGCCACAAGATTGGTGTTTTCCTCGCTCCTGTGTGCTGAATTACAGTCCCAGTCAACGGCCCACTTGTGTGCAGTTCAAGAAGCAATTAAAGGCTTTTTGCTCGGAATGGGGAAGGGAGGGGTAGAGTGAAAAATGATCACGATCCTGGCAATGCCTCTGCTTAGCTGAACACTTGCGCGAGTCCTCACTACCCCAAGTCAGCCACAGCCACGCCTGCCCATCAGAGCCACTGGATGGCAGGGCTTACACACTGCTGGGTTGCCACAGCCCCATCCCACTCCAGGACTGCGTCTAAATATAGCTGTAACATCTGTGCAGTGCTCCGTGGCAGGGTGATGGTATCACTGCAAATTAAAAAGTGGGAACCTCAGGGACCTCCCAGGGAACCTGGCAGTCTTTATTGTAAGCCTTTTGTTTTATTCGGTGGGATTTATTGTGCTCGGAACGTGGCAGCCTTATCTGTCTCTGCACATCCATATGCATTGTGTCTATCTTCGGCTTCTGTGTTCCTAGAGAACAGGGACTTTTATCTCACTCATGCCGCCAGGTCTAAGACAGGGCTGATTAAAAGTGGCTTGAATATTGTCCTGGGCTGATTGAGGCTGCCCTCCCTATGTTTGCTCAGTAAGTGCTTCTGCTTCAAGTGGACAAGGCAGCGAGGCCTTGGGAAGAGACATCGCTGTGTAGCTGTGATTCTACCAGTAAGGTCCCTGAACCTGCAGCCTCTGTGTCACCTGAACACGTGAGAAATGCACATTGGTCGACACTGTCCCTTGCAGTTTGAGGACCCAGCCTTCTAGGAGTTATGATGGATGCTCCTGCGGGAGTATCCCTGGTCTGTGTCACCATGGGACCTTTCGTGTTTCCCTGAATTCCTTCTGCAAAGAGGAGAGAGACCAAGGGCAACCCCAAGGCTAGTGGTGAAGGGACTGAGCTTTCTGGAGGTGCTGACAAGCATAGGCACTGCCTTCTACTGCACCAGGAGTGTGGCAGCACAGTGACTTCCCTTCTTTAGGTGCCTTCGGGCTATCTGGCAGCTTGGGGAGCTCATTTTGCCAAGCCACATAGGGTTGGTGTGATGTGGGACAGTTCTTGCTTTGACGGCACTGATTCTTGTGCAAGCTCCCAGCAGCTGAGGTGCAGTGAGAGGTGTAGACATGGAAGGCTCCGGCCGTGGCTCATAACTGCTCTTGTAGCTTTGGGACTCTGGGAAAACCCATTAACCTCATTAAACTCAGCCGGACCTGAGTTTTCCCATGTCATACACTGAGATAATTATATCCACCCCATCTGTTTCCTAGGACATTCTGCTCAGAGGGGATCGAAGTATGGGCTGGGATTGTGCTCGGACCTACACCAACCCTTCTGCACTCAGAGAGACCCTGGCCAAAGACACACTTCCAATAACACGAACTACAACCCTGTGGGATGAGAACCCTTGACTGATGAAGCCGATGCCTTTGTACACACACACACACACACACACACACACACACACACACACACACACACACAGCAGGGCCTTCCTAGCAAGGAGTGATAGAATAGAAGGCTGAGTCATGCCATCCATCTCCAACCTGGGGGCTGACTCTGCATCAATTTTCTCAATCAGCCCATGCAAGGGCAGCTGGCGCCCCCACGATGCCCAAGGCCAGTGTGTGAGGACATCAAGACAAGAATAGGAGAAATGCCTGTCCTCCATCGTACCTGCTCTGAGCGGGACCCTGCAGCCCCCTCCTGCTGTAGCTGAATCTGACCTATTGTCTTGTTGCTGGCTGGCCCCCATTTCTACCTTGGTGGGTGCATAAGGCCAACAGCCTCTCAGTAATGACTGCTGGTGGGGGACTTGGTGGTGGTGTTCTGTTCCTGAGATGGGGCTCTGGGATACTGGGCTGGGTGTTCCAGGCTGCGTATTAGGTGACTTGAGAAGCTGCCTCCTATGTGCTGGTCTGGCTTATGCAGTGTGCAAATGTACCCAGGAACCCTGAGGCCAGAAGACCCCAGTTTGTCATCCTTCATTACATAGTGCAATTTAGACAAAATTTTGTTGAGCTCCTTGGTTTTTGGCAAAGATTTGCTCTCAGGGTAAAATTGAGACAATTATAGGTTTAGACCAATTCCATTGCTTAAGTCATTGACTAAATCTGACTGGGGATGTTAACCCTAACCATCACCACGTAGTACTCACCAGGCCTTGTGCTCTGCCATGCACATGCGTGGTGAAGGAGCGTCCCAAGACATCTCACTCGGACTCCGCACAACCATCTACTGTTCCAAGCCTGGAGTGACATGCACTACAGTGGCAGAATCTGTAAGTCTCCTCCAGCAGCTTCCTCCAAGAAGAGCTGGGAGGACTGGGACACTCTGTTTGTTGACATGGGATCATGAGATACGATGGAGAGAGATTTGTGCTCCAAATTCCTATGATGCCCAAACTACGAAGACTTTGTGTCTAGGTTACTTTTCCAGAGTCCCCTTTGACCACGAGAAATATCTACCAGTTTCATGTGTTAGTACTTAGTCTCGAAGAACTTAGTAGTAAGTAGTCTGTGCCTCAGACAGTAAACATGGCTGTGTTACCTTGGAAATGTTACAAGACCCTTTGACGGTCCTGTGTACTTGTCATAACTCACAGTTTGGGAATCGTGACCTTGACCCCACCTAAGCGCCAGAGCAATGGAACTGGACATGGAGAGGCATTTCCAGAAGTCTGTTACTTTCATGTTGCTTTCTCCTGGGTACAGTTCAGTAAAATAATGAGAATTTTTATCCATTCCCAGGGGGAAAGAGGGTTATTTTGATACATTAGAAGAGATTGGCAGACACAATCTGCTTTCTCACCAGCCCTTTAATACAAGGATCAGTTTCAGGGTGAATAACAGAGTTTCTAGCCAAAAGGCTCATTAAGCCTGTTTGCAGATGTGTGGCGGGAGGCCAGTTAAGAAGCAGAGGTTACTTTCTGAGATAGCAGAGTGCATGCCCGTATCATACATCTGCCGCTTTTTCATATCGCTCTGTGGATCTGTGGCTACTGCAGGGTTGAATTCCGGACAGAGGAGGTGCCCTGTACCTGTCTGGGTTATGCAGTTCCTCTGTGGGTGGCACGTGGAGGGTTTTCATCTCCCACTGGCTCCTCTCATGGATACCTCTCCTGTCATTCTTTGGTCTCTTGTTCTTGAGGCTTGCAGTGTAGCAGAAATATATCCAGTACTGCAGCTAAGGCTGCATTTAAACTCACAAGCTTATCCTTCCACTTCCTCAAGGAGAAGTAAGGTTAAAGTGTGTTGGTCCTGGAGGTCCTGGTGGAGCTTTTTTGTTCATCCATGGTAAGAACCAGCACACCCTTGTGGGTTCGGGCCATGGCTCCATTCTGCAGTTGGCATTGTTCCTGTGACCATTGGAACCTCGTGTCACTCCATGTTTTACGGGTCAGCTCAGCTTTTAATGCTAAGGCAAAACCTTGGTGATAAGAAGCCAGGAAACAGGATCTTATCCCTACTATCTCATTGGTTTTTCAAACGGGACTGCTTGGTATTTTGGGACACAAAGGAACACAATGGAGCATGATACCAAGGAATGCCGTTTTGGACTTTGGCAATGAATTTGAAAGAGCTTGGCATTGGTGATGGGAAAATAGGGTGGAGTTGAATAACACTAGAAAACTCCACCTTTTTCAAAGTAGGTATACTGTGGCATTGCCTGTTCCAGTCTAAAGGTGAGTGAAGCATAACACATCGACATAGGAGTTATCTTGAGAATACCACCGTGCATTCCTATCTAGGTTGGCCACTCAGTAACCTGAGATGAGGATTTCCATTGTGGGGTTTTCTCCGCTCTGCACAAGTGCTTTTTCCTTTATCTTTTAGGCCACTCATGGCGAACCTTTTAGAGCTTTCAGTGATACAAACATCCCACTGCAGCATGCATGCCTAGGTTCACCACCCTGCTCTAGACCACAGTCCAGGGTCCAGGCAAGTCACCGCCTCGTGGTGAAAGCACTGGTGCTGTTCCCAGGCAGTTCATGCCACTAAGCAACAGCAGTGCTAGTAGGTGACCACCAGTGTCATGCCCATCTCCAAGACTGTGCTTTTGAGATGCATACTTTTAGTGGGCCCTTACGTGGTCAACAGGGGTTTTATGACAAACTGGAGCTTGTGACAAATAATACACTTCCTCTCTGCCTTCCCTTCTTCATAGCCACACAAGTCCTTTAGCATCTGAACCCAAGAAACTGCTTGAGGAACTGTTTGTACCACAGACACGAGGGAGGAGAGAGTCTTGGCAGGGCCTCGCTCAGCTGTACTTCAGAGTGGACACGCGTTGCTTGCGGTTTCCCAGCTTACCTCCTGCAGTGAATTAAGAAAGGATGTCTATGATGGCATTGAGGAATGGATAGGAGCTGTCCCTTCCCAGAGTCTTCCTTTGCTGAAGAGCTACCTTGAGTCCTGCCATGGAATTCACATTTCCTGGAACTCCAGTGGAGTGGGAGGCTGGCTTTGAACATTCAACGTTATTCCAGGGCTTTCAGTATAGCCCATGGCCTGTGCGGAGTGTTTTTGTAAATGAAGTTCATTTAATGAATTCTCAGAATAACATTAGAGCCAGTAAGGTAGACTAATACTAATTCCTTCAGTCCTTAGTGTGAGGCTCATATGATTTTTTATATATCCCCATTAGTGCACGAAAAACATTTTTCTGGGAGTCGTGTTAGACTTTCTAAAGTAAGAATTGTTTTGATTTTCTAAAATGTAGTTTATATGAACTTTTTGTTACAATATACAGAGAAAAGAATCTAACTTATGCAGAACTTCATTTGGGTTCTTTTAGGTTTTTTGGGGGGGTCAAATGTGGACCTTTTAGGATAGATTTATTTGAAAATTATAGGCATACACAGTTCTTGGGGCAAGTGATGTCTCCCTTTAGCAGTGAGAGGTACAACCTTTGCACTCCCGTGACTTACAGTAGCTTGGAATATGGAAATGTGAGCACTTCTGCTCTATTACTCTGGATATTTTCCTGTGTTCTAAAAATAAGAAACATAGACAGTATTGCGCTTCTTCTGGCTTATCAGTGCCAGTCTCTGCTGAGAGCACCGAGAGAAGGCAGCACGACACAGGTAATGGTGTATTTTCACGAGCGGAAAGAATTGGAAATGTCTTGGCTATCTTTCAGTAACATATAATTTCTTCTGCTCTTCCCTTCATTTATAATCCTGTCCATGTAGAAACAGTAATTGGATCCTCTAAACACATACGGTAGTTAGAGTTCTGTTGGGAGCAATTGGTGTTATTTATCTGTGATATCATGAGCATTTAAAAAATAATAATTATAAATATCCTCCAGAGTGAAAAAATAGAAGTATGCATTAGAGAAGCAGTCTAGCGACTCTGTTGCTGTTTCGGATTACTGTTCTAACATCCTCAGTTTACACACTCACACTCACATACACTCACACTTTTCAAAACTAGTGCAACTGTTCCCTCCTGTAAAGCATGGGCAGGTCCTTACTACTTTCTCTTTATATCTGAGAGAACATGTTATTGTGAACTTGAATCTTCCGTTTCTGAAATCCACACAATAAGCCTGTATCCGTTTGGTGTAGCACCCTGAATTGTGGGCTGTGTTTTGTGTCTTTAAGTCCGGAGGTGAATCCAGGTTTGTATTTTTGTATTTCTCTGAGTGCTTTGAGTTAAAGAGAGAAATGACCTTGTGCTGATAATATTGGCTCAGGCCCCGAGACACATGTATACATAAGTAAATGGAATCACTATTTCAGAGACATACCTCAGTTCATAAAATTCAGAGTTACAGAGTGGTGTCTCGACCGGAGAGACCACAGATTACTTAGGGGATATTTACAGAAGAGGGAGCAAAAGTACAATGGAATCTGGATATATAAACCACTTATGTTCTTAAAGTCCAATTTTACCCATTTTTTTGAAACTCCCAATAAATTTCCCAGTAGAAACTATATTTTGCATGCTTTTGAGTTTTCCAATTAGCTTATGAAACCATAATGTAGCAATGTATTTCTTTGAAAGAGCACAGAATTAAGTATAAGATAGCTCTGATTTTGGGTAGAAACTGTAGGACCTATTAGTTATGTAGCCCTGGGAAGATCAATAAAACCCTTCCTGAGCTCTAGTTTACTTATCCACATAACTCATCATGTGAAACTATTGGATATTATGCATGCGTTGCTTTTCCTGGGTACAGTTTGATGCTTGATGTAGTCATTCAGGAACTGCTGAATGGATGGGCAAATGAATAACCACACAAGATATTTTATTTCTTTGGAAAAACATATCTAACCAACCAGGGTCTCTTACAACTCCTGCAGCCTCACAGCCATGATTTCCAGCCAGGAAGAGAGACTTCTTGGGGACACTTCCATGGTCATAAATATTACAATAGGGTGTCTTTGGCCATGCCAGGTGGCTGGATTTCTAGTGGCTACAGGTTTGGAGGCAAAGTTAAGGCTTTTGGCATGAGTTTTGTTGCTGAGAATCAGAGGCTTTTGGAGAAGAAGATATCAAGTGTATGGATCCGTTGGGGGCACATAGGTGTGGTGAACATCCTACAGACTTTCTGGACAGGTCACCTTGCACATCCAGAGAGTGACACCATTTCTGCGTTGGACCCAGCCAAAAGTTAGATGGTTGCTAATCAACGGCATTGTGGATACTTTGACCTCTGTGAACTATAATATAAAGAAAGATTTTTAAAGAAAAGATCTAACTACATTTTTATTGGCCCAAAGGGGATAGATGAATGCATTTAAAATAACAAGAAAAGAAAAAAAAAATAAACATATTTAAAAAATAGAATCTTGGTGTCATTCCCAGAAAGGAGCAAAAAGATACCGGGTATTACAGACTTGGAACCAGTTGCGTGCTGACTTTGGGAATGGATGCCGGGTTTATTTTAATATGACACTGCTCTTCTAATTATAGACAGTTGTGGCCCAGCAAACATGGGTTGGAGTCATTTTAAATCTCTCTTCTATTTCAGTAGGCACACCTTCTGAAAACTCCCTAACATTTCACGAGGGCCTTTTCTTCTTCCTCTTCTTCTTCATCATCATCATCTTCTTCTTCTTCTTTTCTTTCCCTTAAGCAGTTGCTGTTTTTTGAGCTCCAAGGGCCGACAGCTGTTCTAGTTTTGCTTGGGGACTTTTTCACAATGTGGATTAATCAATGTTATGAACTGGGTCCGTGGGGTTTTGGGAATGTAATTGGTTTCAGATGACACTTTGCTAGTCAATCTGTGAAACAGCCGAATGTTGACACAGCTGAACAATTCCAGCTGTTTCCACTCGCCCCTTTCTCTTTCCCTGGATGCTGCCGCCTTTGCCTGTATTTTTGTCTACTCTCGCTCATTGTGACTTTGCTAAACTAATTTGTTTTCCTTTCTGAAATTTCTTTTTGCTTTTCTCTCCTTTGGGATGCTGTAACTCCCCACTTTTTACTTCCTCCACCCAGTTTCACTTTGCAAAACTTTTTTCTTGGCTAGTGTAGCTTTTAAGGAAACGATCGTTTTACCCTTTAAGTTCTTTTTATTGGTGGCAGTCATCTAGTTTGTTTTTTAAGGGTACACAGCTACAAATTTAGGTTTTATATAAGTAACTGCAAATGTTTGTTTCACAACTAGATTAATCTTTTATTTTTAATTACCAATGGCATGCGCTTAAGTAAGCAATACAAGCTGTTGGCTTCTTGCAGTTCATAGCTGTGCTTTAAACTTCAGGGGCAAAAAGATTTTGAGTGTCAATATTGTTGCAATTAAGGTGCATGATTAGAAAGAAGGAAAGAAAAAAAAGACTGATCCTGAGTTATGTACAGTATGCTTAGGGTTTATATACTGTCAGGGGAAGGGCTTATATACTCCATTCCATGGGACTTCCTTATCAAGCTAAGCTGGAGAGTCCTTGTTTCTGTATCTTACAGGATGCAGGAATGGGCTTAACCACTCATGTGCCCTGGGTAATTTTTGCTTTTTTTATTGGGTGATACACTGAGATCTTGAACTGAGTAAGCCAAAGGCGAGCAGGGCTGCCTGTACCTGTGAACACGGTCATTTGCTGTGGCTGAGACCCCTGAAAGGGGCAGCATGATCCTGCTTTTCCCTGAGTGGATGGCTCAGATTGACAGGGCCACTCTGCAGCCACCTGCCCCGCCTTGCCAGGGTAGATTTCCATGTACAGAGCAGCTCAGTTTCCTGCAGTCAAATCTAAGATGTCAAAGACTGTGGAGCAATTGGACTATCATCATAAGAGTTTGACAAAGAAATGCAATTGACATAGTGAATTTTTCCAGATACTTCCTCCCACTAAAATTGTTAGTGAGCATGGTATCAGCGGAAACACTCTCGTGGGTGGAGACTGTATCAGAGACAGGAAACAGTGATTAGAGATACAATAATTATTTCTGCATTAAGGGTCAAATGTGCCAAAAAGAAGATAATGAAGAGGAAGAGGAGGAGGAGGAAGAAAAAGAAGAAAGGTTGCACGCGTACAAACAAATTCTGTGTGGGGGTCTGGGGTGTGAATTGCACTTGGAGATGAGCCACCAGTTACAGGTGACAGCTCACTATGGAGATTTATAAATCATTGCAGGCATTTATTTCTCCAAAGGCTTGGGCCAAAACATGGTTTGGTCCAGAATGAAGACCAAAGGCCTCATGGAATCATGGTACATGTGTCTAATGGGTGTGTGAGGTGCTTTTTAAAAGAATGCCTTGTATTTGGAAGGGGTGTCCATTTTTCTTCTCACTGTTGCACAAATTTTAGAGTATTTAGGTCTTCATCATTATTTACTCTTTAAAAAACAAGTCCATCTGTGAAATTTAAATTTTATGGTGAAACTGAATATTCTTCAGTGTTTTGCTCTGGAGCATGATTCGGTAGTGAGTTTGTCACCTTGTCTTGTCTAGTTCCAGTCTCCAGTGCCTGTCAGCCACCACCTCTGTGCAACAGGTGAACAAGGGGTGAGAACAGGGAGCTGAAGTTGGACTTGGGGTGTGGAGGAGTGCCTCAGGTCTGGTCACACCTGCACCTGCATGAGACATTGGAGGCTTGCTCAGGCAGGGTGGCCTAAGTCAGAGGGCCAAGCCTTCCCTCACACAGGGCACAGCCAGTGAGCGTATAGCGAGTCCTGGGCTTTCTTCCGAAAGATGGACCACATGGCAGTAAAGGAAATTCTGTGCTTCTCATGTAGAACAGAGAAGTCACTGCAGTATAAAAAAGTATCAGACCAGCAAGACAGAAGCAGCATCTTGCCTGAAGGAAATGTCCATGGGAACGAGGTCTTGATGTAACATTCTTGTGCTCTGCGAAGCCCTTTCCCTCCCAGGTTTACACCAAAGCTGGCCTGCTGTAAAATTCCTCAAGTTCAATGGCAGGCAGCAGGCAAGATAAGCATCCCATCAGGGGTTGAGTTATCCAGGGGTCCAGTGCTGCCCCATGCTCTCTCATTGGCTCCAGCATGCACTTTGACCCTCCAAACCCACACACTTATCCCAGAGAGATTGCCCGAGAGCCTTTCCCGTGTGAATCCTGGTTGTCCTCATGGAGCCAGTGGGGGTGGGACAGAAGCATTGAAACCCATGAGAGATCGGACAAATGGAAGCATCATGCAGGGTGGACACAGAGAGAGAGCCATGGGCATCCACAGCCAGTGAGTGGGAGTCCACTCAGGGCCGGAAGGACGCCGGGCTAGGTGGGCAGGGCTGCAATGTCCAGGGATGCCCAGGTGCAGCCCCTGCCTGATGGCGCAATCTGACCCAACAGTGCCAGAGGATGAGCTCAGGAGCGCTCTCCTGCTAAGCTCCATCTCCAGCTCCTTTTTATTTTTCCTTTCCCTCTTTTTTTAAAATTTTGAAACAGGAAGTCACTGAGTTGCTCAGACTGGCCTCAAACTTGCCACCATCCTGCTTCAGCCTTCCAAGTAGTTAGGGTTATAAGAATGCACCACCACATCCAGCCTGGAGTTTTGTTTTGAATTCTAATGTGACAGTTATTTGGTGAAGCAACCCAGACCCTTCCGTCTATTGTTCCCCCCTCATTGGAATCATATTTGCCATGCTTAGTGTACTGAAATCACTGAATGAGTCTCTGTAGGCTTTTCTGGGGGAAATCGAGTAGCCCAGAACTGGAGAGGAAGCAGCACTAGATAGGAGGAGCCAGGGTGGCACAGGGGACGTGGGGAACACTGCTGCTTCCCAGCTGGTCAGCTTACATCATCCAAATTCCAGAAATCCACTTCTGTGCCAGGAAGGCGGGGATGGGCAGTAGCTGTCCTTGCCACCTGATGGAGGAGAGGAGAAGCACAGCCTCCATTCCGGGGACGAAGGTGTCTCGGCCACCTGTGTGGGCTCCATCAAGGTCTCCACATTGAAGCATGGAGAATTGCTTTCCCCACAAGGTGGGCCATGTCACAAGAGGCACTGGGGAGTGTGAAAAGCAGCAGGAGCCCAGGCACCCACCCCCTGCAGGACCCACCAGGAGCGGCAGGCTCAGCGATTTTCACAGGTTCCCTGAGTACCCTGGGGCGTACCTGCCTGACAGCCCAGGTAGAAGGGCATGCGGCACCCCAGTCTCACAGAGTCAGTCAGGCTGGGTGATGTGAATGTGCCTTTGTATTCCAAAACTAAGAAAGAACTCTTCAAATATTTGGCACCGAGAAGGAACAGACTAAAATTCCTTGGACAAACTTTTGGGGTAGAAACTGTAACTCTAGTTAATCACAGTTGTTCTCAACCGTGGGCTACGGGCTGGAGTCTTTCCCTTGGCATCAGGTTGTAAGTGCGTCCCGCCTCTCGCCGCCAGGCATGGAGGTCTAATTGCATAGCACAGCCCTCTAATTATGGTCTGTAAAATATTTCGTGTTGACTTTTGTCACCGCAGCTGCCCTGGAGATTGACTTCAGAATCTCAGTGCTGGAAGGGACGGAGTCACTGTCCAGTGTACGACAGGGCTCGTGGGCTTCAGTTGCTGCAGGGCGAGATGTGTGCCAGGCTCACAGAAAGGCAGCGTAGGACTGGAATTTGAGTTCAGGTCTCCCAGTGTTTTTCCTGTTTCCTGTAGTAAATCCAGATGTGCTCTTGCTCTAATATGAGCAACACTGGCTCTTTTTTTTCACCATTTTCACAAGAAATTGGACGTGAGTTTTTTTTTACGTCAAAAAGCTTTCATTGAGTATTTTTATTCTGGACATATTTTAATATTCCTCAAGAACACAGCTTGAGTCAGGCTATATATAGCCACCTTACTCACATTTGCCTTCAGTTTTGCCCCATGAAATAGCCCCATTTTAAAGACAAGAAGACTAAGGCTTTAGACATTTTCAAGAATGCTTCCAAGGACCTACAGCTGGCCAGTAGGAGACCAACAGATTTCAGTCAGGCTAATCAGATTCCAGGGTGATATTTTATCCTCAACCCTGCTGCTGTGTACAGTAAGCATTTACTCTACGTAGGGTTCTGGGTCACTTTTTGCTCTATCAGTTATATTTTTATTCTTTACCACGTTCCCACCTGGCAGGGGCTGCTCTTTTCTCTTTGTTTCTTTCCCTACCAGGAGCTTTTGCTAAAAGGGGGTAGCCCTGTTTTCTGTGGAGCCTGTAGTTTTAGGAACCTCAGAAGCTCCTGGAGGTGAAGACACTGAAATCAGTGTGTCTCTGAGGGGAGGCTGTGTTGCCGGCAGTGCCATTAGTGGGGTGTACGTGTTTGTTTGTGGGCTTTGAGAGGCCAGACTGGTGTAAACAGCTACATCCTGCAGGCCAGGGAGGCCTGTGGGTGAGGAGCACCTCTAACCTGGGAATCATCGTTCTTTACCCCCTGTACTACCAACATGTGTGCATGTGCACACAAGTATAAGCACACACAGGCATGTATCATGGCTTGTGTCTGCATGTCCCCCAAAGCCTCATGCAGTGGTAGAGGTAGCTGGATCTAGAGTGTGTGATGCTGGGATCAAGGATGTGTGATTGCTAAATCAGTCCAGGGATGAGTTTGGGGTGGTTGCCGGTGAGATCAAAGGTACCTCACTGTAGGTATCAGTGCTACCTGCCCTAAGGGTATATAGCCTGAGTGAAATAAAGGGAAAGAGGCTTAGTGGCTTGTGGCTTCTGCTGTCTGCCTGTCATGAACTGTTTCTCCTCTCCGATACCCTTCTGCCATGCCAATCTGCCTCGGAGCCAGCCAACTACCAACTGAAACCTCTACAAACTGTGAGCCAAATACACCTTTGACCCTTGAACTTTGGGCACTGAGAGTTTTGTCTCAGCAATTAGAGGAAGGTAACTAAGACATGCACACGCTGTGAGCCATAGTCTCAGCTGTACCCTCAGCATGCAGGAGAACCCACACAGAGCATGCAGATGCTGCCCTAGACTTCCCGCTCTGCTCCCCTGAGAAGAAATGGTCTCAGCCATGCCACACCTTTGTCTACTGCCACACTCCTCCCGCCCTCCCCTGAGTGTAGATGCTGGCTTGCCCTCTCGTTAGCATTGACTGAGTGTTTACTATCAGCAAGGTGCTGACTGTGATGCTGAACACCCTCTGCCTTTGCAGACGCTGGGAGCCCTGTAACCAACACAGTACACTTGAATTTCCTTTTAGCCCTTGCAATTAGAAAGACTATGTAAGTCTAGATTATTTTTAATATACCTAGGGATAAATAAACCATCAAGCACTTTGGGCTGGTGCCAAGGAATGTTGTAAAAATCCAATGTGGGAATTATGTTTTAGACTGAGGCTAGAGCTTATGTGTACTTTCACACCATCCCCCACTGGGCTACCCGTGCCCCAAGCCAGCACACACACTGGCCGCACCACTCCCTGCGATGGCAGGGCCTCCAGTGTTGCAGGTTTGGGGATGCCAGGATGGCAGCCCCTCCTTTGGAAGGACCTTGGGGCTACTTGCTTTCCGATTCAGATGCAGCATCTTACCTTGTCCCTGATGCCGGACTCCAGCCACTGGTTTTGATTGGATAAGAAGAATGCGGTGGTCTGCCCACTGACATCCCCAGCTGCCTTTCCAGCATGCTCCTCAGTGCTAGGGGATGGAAACCCCATGGAGGGACCCCATTTGCCCTGAGCAGCTGATGGTCAGGACTGGAAGAGTGATACCAAGGATGGCTGGGATCTCTTCCCTGCTCCCCTGCTGGCATCCACAGGGTGGGGAGGTCACTGTGCTCCTTCCTGCCCTGAGGTATAATGGGGAAGACCGAGTCCAAGTGCCTGCTCCTGGGGATGTTGCCATGACAACCACCTAGGATGAGGCCAAGGAGAAGCCAGCTCCCGCTGTGCATTAACTTGAGCTGAACAGAATGAGGAGGGTTAGGGAAGTGAGCCAAGAGCAGTGTGTGAAGCAGGAGCCTGGGCGCCAGGGCACTGGGCTGTGCTCATCGGGGGCTCACCTTCGTGCATGGCTGTGCCAGGTGCAGCAGCAACCTGTGAGATGGGAAATCTGTCACTCCCTGCAAGGAGTGTGCTTGCAGTCTATGCACCAGGTGTTTACAGGGACCTGGGACCACATCCTGCACTCGGGGAATGAGCTTGTGTAGATGGAACCTTTCCTCTTCCAGGGACCTGATAGTTGAGTACACTTACTGTGAGAGGTCATTAGCTCCCACCTCCTCCCCACTTCTCCTCTTCTTCCTCCTCTTCCTCTTCTGTGGAACTGATATTTCAATCTGTCTTTTACAGTTTCTGGATTATTTTATTATCAAAAATAACCAAAGCCCCCCTCCTTTTTATTATCATTTCTGGCTGCTCACGCTGAAGCTTTGAATCTACTTAAATTTTTTCTCGTTGACCCCACCTGTCCTTGTCCTAGCTTTGAAGCTGATGCATACCTAGAGACCAGACTAATAAAGAAAACTGAGAAGAAGAATGTTTTATTGGAGTCCATAAATAGCAGGAAATCCTGGACTCTAATTTCTTAGTGGGAAGAAAGATTCTGTGATACAAGTTGCGATAGTGTATCTCAGAGAGGACTTTGTATGGTGTAAAACAGAAGATTTCTACCAATCTCTCTTCCTCCAGGAACTTTCTCAATTTCTTAATGACCTTGTAATAAGTAAGTGAGCATGTTTAAATAGCTCTTTGGTAAGCAAGGAACATAAAGTGAGCTATCTTTCAAAGACTGACAATTAAATACCATTATCTCCAGTTGAATAAACATCACTCCAAGGTAAGCAGTGAACATCTTCTAACTAAGATCACTTGCAGATGGCTCAGATGGGCTATGCTTTGTGTGTTTCATTCAGTCAGCAAGAATCTTGGTTGTACTGACTCTGTTAAAACAACTGGGAATTATATTCCTCTTTCTCCTCTTGCTAGCAACACAGAGGCATCCCTTGGGGTTCAGTCCCTGGCTTTCTCATCTTCTCTGCTCTGTGTAGAAGGATCTTTCCTGAGAGCTGCCCTGTTCATCTGCCCATTGGAAAGGGAGGTTGCAGCTGAGAAATGTTAGGAAATAAGATGCAGACCAGTTGTCTATTATTGGCTGGCTGGTGATGTTAGTGGTGGATAGTGAAGAAATGGTCTCTTTGCCCCAAATTTCACACTAGTTGTGCTTGTAGAAATGCTTGGTCTCCACAATTTCACTTTATTTTTCAATTCTGATCTCTCCCTCAATTGAACCTGACTTGTAGAACAAGTGTGTATTGATCACCTCTTATCATGAGGGCAAAACAAAGGCAAATAAGATGCAGGCTTTACAGTGGAATTGGCAGGACTGACCAATTTTAACACAGGGTGTTTTATCTGGCTAAGAGATGCAGAGTCTCAGATGTAGAAACAGAGCCCCCATTTCACCAGTGAGTTCCCAGACTCTGTTCATACTGTCAGCCTTACCTTTGCAGTAACCGATGCAAAGCCATGATTTCCCTTCTTCCCCAACTCACCCGATGATACCGAGTTAGTCTGTAACTATTCCGACATGCCTGCAGTTACTTCCTTTGCTTTCTCCTGCCAAGCCTAGCTCAAGGCCTTTCTTTGGCCAGGCTTTGGTCTTCCTTGTTTCCTAAGCTGATCGGTTTGCCTCAGCGAGGACTTTCCCATCCACGCCAAGCCTAGTAGCAAGGTTCTATACAGCCTGTCCTCCTCCCTAGTGTGTACCTGGGGTCCTTAGAGGCACCTAGAAGCTACCCCAGCTTCCAGGATAAACTTCAGAACCATGGCCATCTCTGTTGCTCTTCCTCTTTTCCCTGCAGTACATCCACTGTTCCCTGGCAGCACAATCGGAGTCGCCTGTTTTCATGGTGCCTCCCTGACTGCTGCAGTCTAGAAACTGCAGTAGAACAGTCAGTAACCAGCCGGGCTCATGTCAATGATACAAGAACCCCAGGAGCTGAATCTGGCGCTGGTGCTCCTTCTAAACACTGCAGCCCTTGTTGGCCAGCCTTCCTATCCATAGTGGTCCACCACCAGCAGAGTTTTCCCACCACAAGGATGGCTTCCAGAATGAGGAGGGGGATTAGGAGACTCTAGAGTCCCTGGCTATCTGATTAGCTGTGTTTCTGCTCTTTGGTAAAGCTAGGCACACCCTGAAGGATGAATGATGGATTCTGATGGCCTTTGTACAAAGGCCAACATTTTTATTGGCATCTTCTTCTTCTCCCTCAGTTTGCTAATTTATGGAGAAGCTTCTACTGGTGCCCAGGCCTCCTCTGAAGCCATTGCAAGAGAGGATGGCGTCTGAGTGTGAACAGAAGCTTTTGTTGTTACTTTTGTTATTATTTTGATGACTAACTCCAAATTCCATGTGCTTTCAGCTTAAAAATGTTTCATGACATCTAAAGAAATGCAGAAGCACCTGGCTTCCCAACCAAAAATCCTAAGTGCGATTATCCTGGGAAATGCTAGCAGAACAATCACGTGCAAGGAGAGGGGCGAGAAGTCAAATGCTGGAATCTTTCTGCATTCAGATGCTTGACAGTCAGAAATAATATTCTCTGTCTTTTATCCTGTGTTTCTCTTTTATACTTGCATATTAAAGAGCTGGGCATAATGAAGTGCACACAATTGAATTAGAAGCGTGTTGGAATACTTTCACTTAATGAATGCAGACTATCCAGAGAGCTCCTCCTACCTCCTCCTGAGTTGGTCCAGCCTGAGGATCCCGGGCAGCCTGGAGCACCCTTGGGTGTTGAGAGAGGTAGTTGAAGGCAGACGTTTCTGATGCACTCACCTACCAAAAATGTCACATCACCGCCAGTTCTGTTGTTTTTCATTGAACAGGAAGACTCACGAAAAGGTTAATTTCAAATCTTGTCAGAAGTAGATCATTAAAGGCATTGCCTTTTCCTGCCCATATTTTAAAAATTGTCAGGGACCAAGAGGGATGGCAGGTGGGAAGGTTGGATAGGCCAAGTCCTTTCAGAAGCCCACATTGGGGTATTTTCATCTCTGCTCGACAGAGGTCATGATTGGTATCTCTTTGCAGAGTGGAACTGGATAGGTGTCTGCCTTTTATTTCATTAAAATAGGTTCTGTCTGCTCTGGAACTAGTTTCAATAACTATTTGTCATTGTGTGATTTAATTCTAGACTAGAGGTTGCCCATAGTTTTTAAAAAATGGTTTTTGTGTTCCTATTTGTTTTGATTCCTAGGACTGTGTTTAGATGACAAAAACACCAGATTGAAAGATGGTCCATCTGGTATCTTTGGCTTTCGTAAAAGCCAGTTTGAATCACATCGAGGTTGATCCAATGGCTGGAAAACACATATTTACCCAAAATATGGTTAATTCCATGCCTCTGAATAATCCTGTTTTTTGTCTTCTTGGATGGGTCAGATATTTTCAAATAGTCGCTTTTTACTTTTCAGTTTGAGAAACATCATCCATAGTGGAGGGAAAGTCAGGTTCAGAGAGACTCCTGTAAGAATTATAGCTTTTCTGCTTAAGAGCTTTGTCTTTTGGCCAAGATACTTAACCTCTTCCAGCCTGAGTTTCTTCGTTTAGGATGAGGATGCTGTGTGGTTTGGGTTCTCCAGAGGAACAAAACCAATAAAAGATGTATAAATAATTATCCTAGAAGATTTATTAGGTAGGAGTATAGGATCAGAGGTGGGCAGGTCCAGAAGGGCCATCGGTGTGGTAGGGAAGCGGAGGATCCATCGGGTGCTCAGTCCAAGATGCTGGGAGCCACAGAACAGAAGGATCAAAGATGCAGTACCAATCTGAGATTGGAGACCCAAAGCTCCAGGAGGGCTGCTGGTGTGAATGTGCTTTGCAGGGCTCAAGATACTGGAGTTTGATGTTCACAGTTGGGGGCAGCAAAAGATGCAACCACTTCAGCAGAATGGAGCTTTCAAAAAAAGTTCCCCAACTTCCTGCCTGTTTCCCTTTCATTCCACCCAGGTTGCAAATGTGTTTCATGGTGCTACCCATCATCGGCAGGGGAATCTTACTCTACTCAGTTTGGTGACCCCAGTGCCAGTCATCGCTAAACACCCCACAGACACACCCAAAAGAGTGCTTTTCTAAACCTACTAAGCATTTTTTACTCAGTCAAGTTAGCTTATCAGTCATGATTAGTGACGCCAAGTGTCAATCTCTGAGGATTTAGGAGCTGGTCAAATGAGATAATCCTTGTAAGAATACCTAATGGAGGAATCAGCCAATTAATAGTACACATTTTAAAATTGTTGTCTACCCATGACACTGTTATTTTCTAGTTTTTAATTTTCTTGTTCTGTTCTCTTTAACCCAGCCCTTTCTCTGTCTATAAAATAGAAGTAGTCTGGGAATTTTTATGCATTGGAGTTGATAATTAATTGAATGTTTGGGTTACTTATGGCTTATAAACATCATGGTTTTCTAAGACACTGTGCTTAATTAAAGTCTGCTTTTCAAGAATAACTCTGTTACCTTGAACAAAAGGGAGTTGCAGCCTCACACAGAGGAACTCTACCTGTCAAGAGGCATTTGCTCTGCCAGGCGGAGAATGGAAATAGAGTGCTGCACCAGTTAATTATTTAAAGCCACTTTTTCTGAAAACATTTCTGAAAGTTTCGTGATTCTGCTTGTTGCTTATAGATATTAGTGGTGCCATTCTGCAGTTTCATTGAAATGGTTCTAAAAATATAGGGTGGAAATTTTGACTGGTGATAAAAATTCAGGAGAACCATACCCATCTCCCTGTGTACTTTTTTAAAATATTACTTTTAAAAACCGGTTGGAATTTTGAAGTGAGCTTAGTAATGGCCCAGCAAGGTAACTGCACACTAGAAACTCTGTAAGAATCTGTGTACCTACCCAGCCTTCACAGCGAGGTAGCAGTGAAAACAAACAAGTCTCTTTTTTCATTGTTGTTCTTTTTTTCTGGAAGAGTTGCCATTTCTTTCTGGAAGAGACACCATTTCTTTCCGGAAGAGATGCCATTTTCTGCTGAATGGCTTCAAGTGCTCTGTATGCCTAAGCTGCAAGGTAAATATGTGTCCTCACTCAGGTCTGCTAGCTTGGGGAAGACACACCTAAGTCATGAATAGGGTATAATAAAGGATGAGGGAGAAGCTGAACAGAAACCAACCCATGGAGTGTGTTGATGTCAGGCATCACTCCACTAAGAGTGAATTCAGACTAATGACTCATAAAGAGGAAGTTTGGGGAACAGAAGCAGAAGGATGGTGTTTATGCATCTCTAGCCACCTGGGGTTGAGCCCAAGTAAGTACATGACTGTGTTCTATATCCATGAAAGAAAGAGAGGGGCCTTGCTTCATAAGAACAGCCCCCCATAAACAATGGCTTGTTTGGTGGTGCCACTTAGCCTGCTCCCTAAAGGTAGATAGTGTTTAAAATAATGTGCTTAGTGATAGAAAGTGTAATAAAATAGTCTCCCCAGAGCTCTTTAGCCGATGGTGATTCTTGCTTGGAGACTGAAAGAGAAGGCCCAGTATTCCCAGTTCCCCAGGGAGGATGAGAGCTATCAAGGCTGTGAGCTCTAATCCCCACCCGTATTATCCCTGCTGTCTTCTGACTTCCTCCTCCATGAGGAAAATCACTGGATGTCGTTTGACACTCCAGAAGTAGACTGTGGCCATGCTAGCTCTTTCCCTTGGCTCCATGGCAGATTTGTCTGGGAAATGAAGCTCTTTCCCTGGACTTAGCTTCCTACCCTCTTCCTTTTGTTCCATTACAGTTTGTTTCCTCTTGTCTTTGGGGGAAGCTGCATACGTGTAAAAGCAACAACTTGCCGTGAAGATGCTGACTAAACCCATCTGTAAACCTTTACATTTATTCATCACCCTCTCTTTGCTTGGCTTTTCTTTTTCCTTTTTCTCCTTCATGCTCAATCCAAGTAGTTTGCTTGGGACACACCGGAGCTTTCCAAGTCACACCTACTGCCCGACAGCTTTGGCATAAAAATGTCATGTAGTCTGTTTGTCTATTGCATTTTGAAAGGACTCTTTATAAATAAAAGAAAATAATTGGCCTTCCATAAAAGATGAAAATAAATTTTCCCCCATTTCCCCTTTTCTTTAAGTATTGAATTTTGTAGAGGAAGCCTTCCCTGAGGAGGAGGACCATGGGTACAAATGGCACCTTGGGAGTAATAAAGGACCAGGAAAGGCTGAGTGCTTTTCAGTACTCTTTGCACTGTTCTCTGGCTTCAAAAATAACCTTCAGCTGTGTTGTCTCTCTGTCACTTTTTGAATAGGCCAATGCAAGAATTTTATTTTTCTGAGGAATTCTTGGAGACTGCATGTCCCCAGCTTCGTTGTGGGGGCTCTGCTTTTCTCTCTGGGACTCCAGGTGCAGAGCCAGCAGTAGCCAGGGAATCAGGAGCATCCTTTCAGCATCCACCATGTGACCCAATCAGGGCTGCATGGTATGGTGTCTGTCACAGCACTGTGTCCACAGTGACTTGTCCTGCGCACTTCCTCTGCTGCCTGGCGTGGGGGGGAGGTCACCTTGGTGAGGCCTGATGACATCTGGACCGAGGACAGAGAGTGAGCACAGGGAACCCAGGACCTTTGCCTTGAGTTGTTGGGCCACCGTGCAGCCTCAGGGAAATGGTGGAGGGAGCCAGATTTTTGTGTTTAAAAAATGTTTTCACAGCTGACAGCTGTATGCAAACAGTAACAGTACTTTGTGATGAGCATCTTCAAATATGGGGAAGTAAGACTATTGGCTTTGGGTGAAAATCAAGTGATTTGGGGCCAAGGGATTGGTTGTTACAAGGACAAATGCAGGGGTGAGGTACTGGGCCAAAACTTTAATTATTAAAATAAATTCAGGACTGTGAATATAGAAATTCTCTCTCCCTTAGGACATTTTATTTATATTATGCTAGAGTTTACTCCCAGAGGCACTTTTAAAGGATCAGGAAAAGATATGTCTTTCATCTCTGATAGGAGGCAAGGTGGACAGTGTGACTTCTGAGGTCCTGTATCAAGTCCACAGCTAGGTAAATGGGGTACAGGCTGGACCCTTGCACAACTAAATCATGGTACGTGCTGTACACACAGCAACCATGCATGCTGCCTCCTCTTAGCCTCTCCCCTTCCTAGTGGGCTTTTTGTGCACCTTCTTTTGCTTTGGTCTTCTTAATAAACTATGTGAAGATAGCCAAGAATGCATAGAAGTACTCTGTGCTCTGGATTAGAAACAATCAGTGAGGAAACCAACAGCCCAGTCTCAAAAGGCACGCTCGGAGGATCTGGAATGTTTCCCACAGATGTGGTGATGATGTGTGGAAGCAGACTGTCTTTGATCTAGTGAAGCAAATCCATTTTCAGAAACTGCAATCTGATAAATGTCATTCACCCTCCATTTCTCTCCTAGACTGATGTTTTCCTTCCTTAGGAAAACATCGAGTCATAACTCATTATATTAGCATGGGAGGACAGCAGAAGCCCTGGCAGTGTTCATGGTGCAGCTGCAGTGACTGCACTCCCAAGGATGAAAAGCATTATGCAAACGGCTTTGCCAACCTGACTCCTAGAATTCTAACTGTTCGGCTGAGCTGTCTTCCGAGGAATCTGAAATGAAGAAAGGGTGGGGGGAGCATTTAGCATGATTTGGTAACGCAGTTTCTGCTCTACCTTGTGAGAAGCTTAAAAGACATTTCTCTTCACAACCGTGCTGTCATCAATGGAACATGTCACTGTGTATACCTGAGCTACACCTGCTGAGTACTCATGGTTAGCACCTCCCACTGGCCGTGCTTGGCGGTGCACATATCCTCACCCGGCAGTCTAGGTTTTCTCTTTTTGACTGCAGATGGTAGCATTTCTGTTCAGTTTAGCAAGCAGCAGATGCTGCATGCAGAACACTTCCAAGCTGTACAGCAGAGAAAACTTCTTATCGCAGTCACAATAAGATATGGGCAAAGGTGCATCTCCCGTCTATGCTGCAAGCCTGGAACAGAGCTGTCTGCTTTGTAGTGTTGGTAATTAGTGCTGTAGAGTTGGGTTACTCCTTATTGGTGTGAGTTACTCTTGTCTTCCTATGCTTACCGGGAATGGTCAGTGAAACCCCATGAAATGTTTCAAACCTAAGAATGCCTTAAGACCCTTGCACATAGAAATGCTAGGCAGAAATAGTGACAGCCAAGTCCCCCCAAAACCTCTCCTGCTGTCTGTGGGATGAGAATAGTACATGCAAGCATCACTAGGTGGCATAGCTGCCCTGGTGTATTATTCAGCAGAGCCTCACTTTGTGACTGCCGTGGGATGTTTGATGATACGCCTGATGGGATTCCCATCTGGAAGATGCTCGCTACCCTGGGTCATTCTGATCGATGGAGGCGTCCCTTAGCAGAGTATCACACGATTGACCCTATGGGAGAGAGAAGCTGTGCACTAGGTTCTGGCATTGCAAGCACCTCCATGCCATGGGCCATCCACTCAGGCTGCTGCTGTTTGGACCAGGCTTTCTAGTGCATAGCCAGTGCGCCCCACCAGGGGCTTGTTTGTCTCTGCTCCGCCTTCACCAGCCCCTAGCTTATGCATATATATATATATATATATATATATATATATATATATAAATTTTTTTCCAAACCTTCCTGATTCCTTCTAAATTGAGGATATATATATATATATATATATATATATATATATAATTTTTCCAAATCTTCCTGATTCCTTCTAAATTGAGGATATAGCAATATCACTTCCAGTGTACCTTGACTGCTTTCTCACTCCTTTCTGATATCTTACCTTAATCACCTCAGAGCAGTCTTCTTACCACCTGAAGTACCTGACATGCTAGAGCTTAGCTTTTTCCACTGCTTCTGGAACATTGTTGCAACAGGGTACGCTGTCACCTCTGTGAAATGCAGAGCCTAAGTGATGCCCCTAAGGGTGAGCCCCCTCCCCAACATAGTATTCACCTGTGTAATGTACTTGTTTTGGTCCTTGTTTGCTGCTTATTTAATATGTGCTTTATTTTGATAGTTAATCAGCCTAAGACTCAGTTTCCTCACCTGTAAGTTGGGATAATAATAGTATGTATTTCCTTGTGATAAGCATACAAAGAAATTTTTCATGTAATACAAATGGAACGGTGCAGGGTACAAGGAAGAGATCATGGAAAAGTAGATCTTACTGTCATCACAGGATAAAGTGTCACCACTAAGATTTAACTCCAATTCTTTCTGCCTACGTCCCATCTGTTTTACTCTTCTGAAGTCCTGAGTTTTTCTACTCTGCTGCGTTGCCCTTCTACATCAAGCGTCAAGTAGCACGCAGCAACCTGGGCTGCCTGTTCTCTTCTTCTCTGTGCACCTCCAGACTGAATTGTGAGCTCCCTGGAGCCAGAGGCAAGATATAATGGCACAATGTCTTTACACATGATTGCTGAGATACTTTAAGAGAATTATTACAAAATTCTGCTCACCATGGAAAGTTTCTCAGTAGTGCTAGAAATTTCCAACAGAGCCATTAGGCAAAAGTAAAAGATGAAAGACACACAGGTTAGGAAAGAAGAGAGTCAAACTATCCCTATCTTCAGACGATATGATTCTGCGCATAGAAAACCTGAGACTATTAGAACCAGTGAACGAATTCGGTAAAGAGATAGGAGGCAAAAATAAACACAAAAATCAGTAGCTTTTCTATATATTCTGAATTTAATTCTTTCCAAGATTCAATTCTGGTCACAAATCCGATTGGATGAGAGCTGAATCAAGTTTCCTCATTGAGCTCAATATTGAATATGATTTGAGTTTCAATTTGGTTTACGACTAAAATTATGAAAAGAATTAAACTCATGACCAAAGTATCAATAGTGAACTCACTGAGAAAAAAATCAGGAAAACAAACCTATTCACAGTAGCCATAAACAAAGAAAACTGACGATTTGAAAGACCTTTACAATGAAAATTACAAAAACTAAACTAAAAAGTGAAGAAGGTGGACAACATGGAAAGACATCCCATTGTTTGGGATGATTGATAATGTTTAAATAGCCACACCACTCAGAGAGATCTACAAAACTGCCATCAAAATGTCCATGACATTCTTTACAGAAGTAGAAGAAACAATCCTAAAATTCATATAAAATCATAAAAGAGCCTGGATGGCCAAAGCAGTCCTGAAAAGAATAATGCTGGCAGGGTCACAGTAGCCAGTTTCAAACCATATTACAGAGCCATAGGAACAAAACCAGCACAGTCCTGGTATAACTCTAGACACAGAGGCCAGAGGAACAGAAGAGTAGGCCAAGAAATAAATCCCTGTATCTTCAGCAACTGACTCTTAATAAAGGGGCTAAAACCATACATTGAAGTAAGGTCAGCCTCTTTGTCCAGGGAGATTTGGGTATCCACATGGAGAACAATGGAGCTTAACACCGTAACCCTGTACAAAAACCAACTCAAAATGGGTCACAGATCTGAATCTAAGATCTAAGATTTTAAAACCACTAAAAGAAAACAGTAGGGAAAAACTTCAAGATACTGACACGAGCAGTAACTTCCTGAGTAACTCAGGAAACAATAGCAAGAACTGACACATAGGATTACCCCAAATTAAAGAGCTTCTGCATGGCAAAGAAAGCAGTAAAGAGACAAT
Organism: Cavia porcellus; assembly: GCF_034190915.1. Taxonomy (NCBI): domain Eukaryota; kingdom Metazoa; phylum Chordata; class Mammalia; order Rodentia; family Caviidae; genus Cavia; species Cavia porcellus. The sequence goes on along the minus strand of NW_026947521.1, from coordinate 2,042,189 downwards.
TTGCACAATAAAAGAAAGTCTGTCCTAGCCTTTCTTCTGATGGATAATATCCAGAATATATAAAGAACTCAAGTATTAACCAAAAGCAATAAGCTAGTTAAAATGCCAACTGTCCTAAGTAAACACCCCGGGAAATGGTCCTTCCGGAGTCTCATAGGTCTACATCCCACCCGGGACTATCACTCCTGGCTCTGTGTATATCTAAAGAAAACGAAGCCTACAAAAGAGACAGCTGCATACCCGTGTTTACTGCAGCCTTACCAGCTCCCAAACATGAATTAGTTGTGGTGCCCATCATGGATGGATGGATAAAGAATACATGATATAAGAACACAATCAACTGTTAGGCATTTTTTAAAAAATGAAATCTTGTCATTTCCAGGGAAATGGAGGGCACTATGTAAAGTGAAATTAGTCAGACGCAGAAAGACATATGTTGCCTATGTGTCTTTCATATGTGGAAACTGGAAAAAAATGACCTGCAAGTAGAAGCAGAATGAGTAGGACATGGAAGGGAGGTTGAGGAGAGTGGGTGAGAGGGTGAGGCAGGGGAGAGGCAGGGGAGAATCCCAGCAGGGGGAGAGGATATTATCAGTGTGTACTGTGTGTCACAGCACAGCCCAGCCATCATCAGTACATGGATTAACATAGCAGCAATTAGCATTTAAAAGGAAAAATGTATTAGAAGAAACCTATCCATCATCCTTATTAATTATTTCTGTCATTAGTACTGGGATCCAACTCAGGGCATTGCCCATGTGTCGTGTGTGCTGCTGGTGAGCTGCATGCTTAGCCCCCTGGTAGATGCATGGGTACCTGCGTTCCCCAGGCAGGTGGCTCGTGCGTTCTGTAGTGGGCGAGAGAGTGACTGTGTGGTGTCTTTTGTGTCGCTGCCGATCTCCACAAGGGAGTGTGAAGCAGCCATGGACAGAATGGTGATGAGGACTCTTGGCTGTGAGCATTTTTATTGCAGGTTGACTAACGAACATACATTTTGTAGACCAGTACTCTCCGCTTTGCCAGTGCAACATACTGAATTTTTAGATGTTGATTGGCTGAGATCAAACCTATCCTATTTGCCAATGGTAGGGCACACACAAGCATGAAATTGTTGTTGGAGGCCAGGGACTTGTGTGACAACTGACTTGGGTAATTGCGTGTTGTCCACCAGCAGCGTGTAACACCCCACCAGCAGCAGGCGCCTGTGCAGTGGGTGCAGATGGGAGGAAGATAGGGGAGGACATGTCTACCTGGGGGGTCTCTGGGTCCTGTTCCTGCGCAAGTGAGAGATTGTAGCACCCTATAGCTTCATAGTCTGTCTCCTTGGCTGCAGCACCAGCCTTTCATGCTTTTTATGACTGGAAACTTGTACTTGATTTTGATAACAACAAGACAGTTGTGAAAGAGTGCTCCATGGTTTCCTGAAGTGCTCAGTTCCCAGGAGTTTGGGTCCAGGCAACTTGCCCCAATGTGGGGTTGGTGCACAAGGTACTCACATGGGGAGGAAGGCCTAGGGGCCTGACTCAAAAGTGGCTACTTAGATAGCTTTTTTAAAGCATGGAGACCATGAACCAGGGGCCGTAGCCTCACACGCCTGAGCTTCCTACCCAGCTGGGACCACAGGGGCACGAGATTAGGTCCTGCCGGGCCTGCTGGCCAGGCCTCCTTCCATGCTGAGCATGTCTGGCCCTAGAAGGCTGCAGATAGATCCTGTCCAGCCAGAAACGGACAAGTGCTGAGGGCTGTGAAGGTTGTGGGTTCCCAGACAGAGGCCCTAAAAGAAGAGTTAAGAAATGGGTCCAAAGGAGATTTAGAGCAGAGTTCAAGTGTCTTCACAGAGTGCAGAGATCCTGCTTTGTCCCCTCCTCCTCTGTGGCCTGGCTGACTGGGGTCCCTGAATCCTGGCTAACCCATGGCTATGTGTTTGGTTCCCATATCCTGGGATAAAGTGGGTGCTGGGCAAGTGACCCTGGATGACCTGGGAGTGAGTTATCCAAGACTCATGGATGGGAACACACCAAGCAGACCTGTGCAAACTTAACCAGCAACACGGCAAGGATACTTTACAGTGTCCTCGATGTTTAGTTTTAATTAGAATGGAAAGGGAAGAAGGCATGTGATTGTTTGTGAGAGGACGAAGCCGTGTGTATGTGTGTGTGTGTGTGTGTGTGTGTGTGTGTGCGCGCACACACACGTGTGCATGCACGCATGCACTGCTGGGCATAGAACTCAGGCCCTCCACATAGGACAGGTGAGCACTGACCACTGAGCCACACCTCCCACCCTAGGAGGTGATTCTTGATACAGTCTTTAGTATGAGACACTATTAGATGCGTGTGCTTTACCCAAAGTCATCTCAAACTGCCTACTTAAATAAACACATGAATCACTTCTGCTGCCTGGGGAGTTTCAGAGTCCTTCATTTTATCACTGTGGGAACAAATATCTTGATGAGGATGGTCCAGATCTGGAGGAGGAGACAGAGGCCTCCGGATTTTCTTTTCTTTCTTTTTTTTTTTTTTTTTAATCTTTTTTGCCTTTTTTAAACTATTGTCAACATCCTCATTCTGATTTATTTCTATTTCTTGAGAGCAAGGCAAGAGACACTCCAAGGAGAGGTTCCATTTGCCCCTTGAGAAGGTGGAGGCCACATCAAGGCTGCTATTACCAAGCCCTCTAGAGGCACTTCTGTGCTCTGACTTTTTTTTTCTTGCAAAAACCTAAGCCCTGTTGTTTTCCTCTTCAGGAAAAATGTGAATACAGAATGAGTGATGCAAGTATAGAATGAAGGCTTCCTATTAAAATTCTTCAGAAGTCAGGGGATGTGAATCTGTCTCCTGGTAAACCTCACGAAGCTCCCAGGCCTTGTGGGAGGGGAGGAGAAAGTCCAAGTCTGTGCGTGCTGGGCAGGAGTGTGGTCAGAACAGCTCACTGGGACATTACAGAAGACCCCAGGGCACCCAGGGCAGGGTGCGTGCTGCGAGAGACCCCAGGCCTTCCCACATAGAGAGAGCCAATTGTTCAGTGCATCCCAGCAGAGGTGCTATGGCCTGGCTAGTTGTCAAAGGAGAAGAGAGTTGAACCAAGTGTTGGCTGGAGCCACTGAATGTGAGCACATCTGTCACCGGATGTGAGCACATCCTCCTACCCCAGTGGTGGGGAGACCCAGGCCATCACCTTGAGCAGCACCCTCCAAGAATGACCTTGAGCTTGCAAATATCAATTGTGCTTGCTGAGACTGCTGCTTGGCAGAGGGATGAATTCCTCCGAGAGTCCTTGGTTTCCCTCCAGGCAGCCTCACAGTCTGGAACACTTGGTCTCCAGCTTGCACCAGAAGAGGCTGTCCTCCCCTCCGTGGACAGCCCTTTGGAATGCATCTGGCAGCGGCAATTCCGGCCTCTGTCTTCAGCTCAGCACTGGGCCCTGCTGCGTAGTTCCTCGCCCCCCATCCAGCTGGGCTTTGTTGATTTTCTTGAAAATATTGAGCAACACCTGGCACAGGTCCCCTGCTGCTTTGGGGTCCAGGGAGCATCTTGCATCCAGTCCTCTGTCACTACAGAGCTGCTCTGGCTGTGACACAGGGTCCCCTATGCCCCAGCCCACTCTCCTCTCATGAAGGAGACTGGCTGGCTGCCTCCCTCCCCAGCCTCTCCTGAGGGCCTGTCTCCTAGGACACTTGTCAGAGCTAAGAGCAAGGTGACAGCGTTTTACCAGGATGGGGTGCAGGAAGTTGAGCTTGCATAAGGACCATTGTTTTTTCAGCTCCTTCTGCTGTGCATAGCCTCCTTCTCCTCCTCCCTCTTGCCTTCACCCTTCTCCGCCTCCTCTTCCTCCTGTTCTTCCTCATGCTAATTGAAAGGTAATCTATTTAAGACATATTCTCCATCTCCTGTACACATCCAGCTTCTGGCAAGACTTTCAGGGCCCCCACACTTCTCTCTATTCCACTTTCTCATCATTCCCTGGCTTCCAGCTCTGCTCTCTCTTCTACTGCCCCCCTCTCCACCACTCCCCCCCCCCCAGCTATTGTTCCCTGGCCTGAAGTTGTGCGTATCTAGGACTGAGGGCCAGGCAATGAGTTAGTAGCTAGGACTGTTCTCTACAAGCCAAGACATCCCTGCCCTTAAGCATTCGCTTCTGATTTGAGAAATCAAAGTCAGCTTTATGTGCTTTTAGGGTTGAAGTGGTCAGATTTCCCTCTGAGTATGGGGGATTTTAGGGCTAGAAAGGGGTGCAATGGAGAGTTGGGATCCAGCCCAGTTTCCTGTCAGAGCCTGGGCTCGCTGGATCCTGCAGTGTGCTTCAGGCCAGCCTGTCCTTGGGCCCCGGCCGGGCCTGGCCCTGTTCTCTGCTGTCTGGGCTGCATTGCACTGTGTGTACTCTGGTCTACTCCCGCTGCTTCCCAAGACCAGCTGGATATTTGCAATCCCTGAAAACACAGTTCTGCCTGAAGTATCACCTCCCTTTTCCCATCTTGTCTCAGCCTTTATGCAGCCATGATAACTGAGAGGGCCTATCACATGCACCTTGGCCTCTTAACCTTGCAACCCAGGTTCTGAGTCTGTGTTCTGGGAAGGCACACAGGACACAGGATCCTGAATTTCTCACCTGCTCCAGCACCCCTTCCCGCACATACTTCTCCCAAGGCCTGATTCTGCGGGCCTGCTTAGATGAGAGGTGATTAATCTGAGGAGCCCATCAATATTAATGAGCTACAGACAAAGCCAGGGACAGGGCTTGCCTTTCCCCCTAGGGTCCCATATACAGCTACTTTTTAGCCATAATTCATTTATCCATTCCACAAATACTTCTTGCATGCCTCCTGTGTGCCAGGGTGTGCCTCTGACCTGAGGGCTGGGTCGCTAGGACTTTGGGGCACACCTCCTGAGCGTCCCACGAACATGCAGATTCTGAGTCGGTAGGTCCTGCACCCCCACATGCTGCCCTGGAGACTGAGGCTTTGGTCTTGCAGTGCATCTTACCTGGGGAAAGTCTAGATCAGTGCTGTCCAGGGGAGCATGGCATGAACCCCAGGTCACAGCCACATACGGGGTTTTCAGTTTATGTGGGCCATGATTTAAAAAAAACCATGAATGGGGTGCAATTCATTTGAAGGCATTTTTTAATTTAAACTAGTATGTCTGAAACACTATCATTTCCACATGCAGTCAGCACACAGATGATTGCGACATTGGCATTGACATTGTCTTCCAGTCTGGTGTCAGTATGCTTTTCCATGAGGACTGCCACCTTCCACGTGGTACCGCATTCCACAGTGAGGTCCAGGTGCTGCCCGTTGGCTGGTGACTCAGGGCGGTGAGTGGGAAAGGATTAGAAGACCCCAGCAAGGGGCTGGTAGTCCAGCTACAGGGCCTATCTTCCAAGACCAGCACCTGATACCAATGGACTTCACACACACCTGTAAATAAATGCAGTAAAAATTCTGGGACTGAAGGATGCTTTCTTCCTACCAGAGGAAGCCAGCTGCTTTTGCGTCTGTCAGATTTTTTTTCTATCTGCTCCTGTTTCACTCATGTGGAATTTCTTTAAACCCTGCAGGTGGGCCAGCAGGAGATGCCAGGGCCCAGTTTGGTGACTTCCTTCAGATTCGCTGCTGCCTCCAAATTGCTTGAGTATAGCCCGGCTCAGGAAGCAGGCTCTGACTTGTGCATCTTGGCTTATTCTCTGGATGCTCCAGGCTTCTTGTGCGCCTTGGAGATGAGAGTGGGGTGCAGGGAACCAGTGTCACGCCCTGCTCACCATACCCACGGAAAGGGACCAGGATGGAGGATTTGGGCACACTTAAAGCAGTAAAACACTTGCTTCCTCACCTCCCACCCTCCCTTCTCAAAGCTACTATTGGTATTTTAAAAGCTACCTTATTTTTATGGACATAGCAGTGAGAGTGGCACAGACACTGCCCGAGGTTTACGACAAGCATCAACCCAGGCCATGGCACAGTTCCATGGTCCGCTGGCATTTGCCCGACTCTGTGCCTGCTGTCTTGGAATTAAATTGCTCTGTCAGAGTAGAATACATCCTAAGGTAGCGGTTAAAGGCCTGTGTGGTGACAGCACTTAATGTTTATGTAGCACTTCCTAGTTTATGTAGCGTCTTGAATGCTGACTTCATTTCCACAAAATTCTTGACAAGTGAGGATTTTCTGGAGGAGAAAGAGCAGCCTGAGCTGGAGTCCTGACTGCCCTGCCAAGAGGGGAGGACCACGCGGACCTGCCAGCCCCATCTGCCACACAGTTGTCCTTGGGGTCAGTTCATGTATCCAGACAGCCAGCCCACAGGGTCGCACTGCCGAGGCTGGACTTCAGGCAGAGGTTTTGGACTTTGCTCAACCTTAGTTTCCTTGTCTCTAGAAAGAGAATGGTGTTTCTACCCGCCATCTGGTAGTAAGTGTGGCCTATCACCATCCTTGTGGTCACTGCCCATTGCCTGGCCCCATCTCCCGTGTCTCACTGTGAGCCCCCAGATGAAGAGCCCCCGGGTGGGGGTCATGTGGCCGTGCTCTTGTCCAGTCCCATTTCCTTACCAGTGCCTGCTTTGGGCACTGCTTTGGAAGGGGCACTCAGATCTCTTGAGTCTCCAAAGAGAAGATGGCCCTTGAGAAAACTTGGAAACAAGTTTAGATTCCACCAGGCCAGCAAACTCGAGGTCAGTAAAGTAGCAGATGTGGCCCTCTGTTCCCAGAGAAGCAGGCTGAGGTGAGGGGACCTCGATGGGCCCCTCACAGCATCTGCCACTATTGAGTTATCACTGTCTGCTCAGCCAGAGGGATGCAAATTGATCTCTGGTGACTGACCAATTACACAAGGCCTTTGGGGAGAACACAGGCTCAGGGAAGCTTGTTAAGTGGTGCCAGGAAGGGGGAGGGGAGAGTGGGTTCGCTTGGAGGTGGAGGACTTAGTTTCGCATCTGTGGTCCAGCTGGTCTTGCTGGGATGCCTCTGACAGGGACTGTGTGACACCTGTGTGTGTCTGTGAGTGCGATGTGTGTGTGCATGTGTGTGTACACGCAAAGCCAGTGGGGCCCGGGCACCTTGGCTTTGCTGGAGTATCTTTTTCTGTGATGACTGACAACACCCTCCCTCCTGCCCCAGGGCTCTTGGTTAGGACAGCAAATGTTACGGTCACTTTAATGATGACCTCATGGTGCAGCGGGGGAAACCATTTTTTGAAAAATGATTTATAGTACTGGAGAAAGAATCCAATAGGCTGTTCTTGTGGTTCACCTTTTTGGTTTCCCTCAGAAGCATAAAGCAGGGTTGGATCCTGGAAAACAACAGCCAGCATCCTCTCCTGGCGTGGGGCTGTGTGTGAAGGGAAGCGGCTACGAAGCTGATCGGCTGTTGCCAGCCGGCTCTGGGACTCTGCCAGACTCCTTGTGCTGGCTTGTGAACCTCTGTGTGTGTGTGTGTGTGTGTGTGTGTGTGTGTGTGTGTGTGTGTGTTCATCGGGATTAGAAGTGTCTAAGTCCTAAGCTGAAATGAGAATGCAGCCGTTAATAGTTAACACCTGCTAATGGTGGTGGCAGGAAGCCTTTAGTCAATATTTGCTATTCCTGTACTTTGGTCCCAGACTTAACTGTTCTTCAGCTGTTTGGCTGTGGCCACAGGCCGCTCTGAGCCCCACTTCCCTCATCCGTGGAATCAGCATCCTAATTTCCCCACTGAGGAGATGCAGCGAGCAGACCCCAGTACAACACCTGCCCTTCCGAGGGTGCTTCTGAGACCGCTGTGCATTCCAGCCTCCCCCTGCCCTCCTTCCTGTCCCCGTCTTTCATTGCTTGCTAAGCTCCTCTCTTTTTTGTGGAAATACGGAAGCTGCACTCTTTGACATCACTGTGACCCCACCAGTGAGATAACTAAACTCTTCGGGGAGCGGTGTTTGTCACAGGAGCAGCAAAGAGAATTTTTAGACATTGTCTTAATTTCCCCAGGTGTCAGGGGAGGGGAGTCTGTTGAGTTGTGTCTTGATGAGCCTCGGGATAGGTTTCCTTTCTTTCCCTGTCCCTCTTCCAGATCTCTCCTCCCCCTCCACTCACCCATGTCCTTGAGTTGTTTTGGCTTCTATTTCTGTTTAAGTCACCACAAGACAGAGATGAGGTTAAGCCTACCAAGAAAGACCTGTGTGGTAGTGGGTACCACATAGCCTAAAACATTGAGTTTGCTTTGGGCTTCCGTGGAGTTAACAACACCTCGCCAAAAGTTTCATTGAGAAGAGCAACCTTTGGGAAAATCCGCAGTGGTTGGTTATCACCATAAACTGTAGATTTTTGCAGGGGCTTTATTCATTCACAGAGATCCAGCTGGGGGATTTTACCTATCTGTCATTCAGCAGTCCTTTCATTTGTTTTTTGTTTGTTTGTTTGCTTGCTTTTTGTGTATTTCCTTTTCTTTTGATTCCACAGATACCTTTTTGCCGAGTGTTGTGTCGCATTCCCAGGGCACAGTGGCATAAAGAACTATGCCTGTCCCTGTAAAGTCTGGGGTTCACTTGGTGTCCACGCAGCGTCCCTGGCATGGTATGCATCAGTCATGACTCACCAGGTGTCCTGAAACACAAGCGTAAAAGTAGAAATGGACCAAAGGAGAAAGTAGCTGGCAAGGATCTGTGTTAGCGACACAGAAACCAAGCCTGAGCTGAGTAGTTTGCGAGACTACTCAGGAAGGTCGAGCTCCGCTGGCTTAGCAGAGGCCCTCAGGAGAGGAGAGGCCGGAAGCAACTGTCTTCTGCCGCAGCTGCCCAGCCATCTCCTGCTGCGAGCTGTCCATCCCATGTCCAGGGCGGGCCTAGGTTCCCGTTCAGCTTTGCCATCTCACTTATTCAGATGAACTTGAATGAAACAGATGAGGTGCCCCGGTGTCTACCTGCCTGTTTAGGTGAAGCCAGTGTAAGGCTGATAAAACACCATCTGACACATGTAAGAGATGTGATCACAGCTACTGCAGTGGCGATTTTGCAACACAGGTACAGACAATATTTATGAAGTTGAAAGTGGATGGGGAGAAATGTAACTAGAAATCACTATCAAAAATGACCCAAACCCTGTAACCAAATAGTGTTAGTTGCCAGTGTTTTCCAAAGGCTGTTGATGGAGAAAGCTCATCAGAATCCCTCGACTCTGGGGCAAAAAAGGTGGATCCTGGGTCCACCTCACCTGCCGAGGGAGGACTTAGGCAGGAGCGCTAAGCTGCTCCTGCGCCTTGAGGTGCGGAGAATCACCAGGCTGCTTGGTATTTTCACTAAGCAAGGATGAGAGCATCAGCCTCTGAAAACGCTCTCTGAGAACTGGGCAAAGCAGAAATGCACCACAAAAGCAATAACTAAAAGGAGCTGGCCAAGCTGCTGTTAGAGGAAACACAGAAGGATGCAGAGAACATTCAGGGTGGAAATATCCAGAACTAAACCTGGGCGGTAGTTAAAAACTGAACCAGATACCGTTTAGACTCTTCAGATCCCCAAGTGACTGTTCTCATGTTTGAGGTTGTCCAGAGAGGCCAGATGTTTTTTGGCAGATACAAGTTTTTCCCTCAACTTTTAATTCTGGCTCTCATGCATCTTTAGCAAAATCCAGTGTACGTATTTTTTAATAATCCTGCCCTACACTTACCAAAAATGTCACTTTGTGTCAAGGACTTCTTAGCCTCCTACTATTTGGAGATCTTTTTCCCCCGTTAGAAATCAGAAGTTGTAGCAAAGTATCACAGTGGATTCCAGCATTGTTGGAAACTGAGGCAGGAGGATCACAAGATTAACCTGAGCCGCTCAGTGATTGCCTCAAAATAGGGCTCTGGATGTAGCTCCACACAAAGACCCTGAGTGTAGCCCTGAATTTGTTCTCCAGTATCCGGCCTCCCAGAAAAAGGAGGAGGAGGGAGAGGAAAGAAACCAGAAGTTGTGCTTGGTTAAGGAGGAACTGACTAACTCCAAATGGCAAGAGGTTAACATTGGTCCCAAAACACAACGCCTAAAGTACTCTGTGAATTTCCACAGGGCTCTGGGCCTTCCATGCAGAATTGCAATTTAACTTCAAGTATCTTAATCCTCCAGCCTCAAGAAATAAGGGCGTGCGTAAGCAGCAGCACCCCATGGACAAACGTAGAAGTGGGAGAAAATCTGGATTTTAGCCTTGGTTTCCGCACCAGTTTGCTGTGTAACTTTGGGCAAGTGTCTTCACCTCTCTGGTCTTCTATGTCTTGTTTGTTAAATGAAGGGATTAAATGGTGCCTTTGGATCAAAAGGCCTTCTCTCAGTGCCTTAGTAATTATAGACACCGCTGCCTGGACGTCCTCTCGGTTTACTGCCTTTGCAAGCACGATGCATGGCTGTGTTTGGGGTTTTGCCAGCACAGACAAGCCGATTTGATCCTGTGGCTTCTGGATGTCAAAACACTGTCCTCCGGCCACGCCACAGGAGAAGTTTGTTGAGAGTGTGACTGGCTGACAGGATGACTGATTGGCTGATAACAGCGGCTGACAGTGATTGATTGAGTGTAAAATTATCTGCTCTCATTACTTCTGAAATTGAATTCAGATTGGTCCTATTGGAGGGTTTCCATGGAGACTATACCTGCTGGAGCAGGTGTTTGGGAAGCAATGGCTGATTGTGATCAATACTTGTTTCCTGAGCTGGTCTAAAGAAATTAGAAGTGATTGGCCTCAGGTAGAAGGAAGCAGCTCTGTGCTGGAAGGAAGAGCAAACGCCCGCGGTTGTGTTGCTGCTATCACCGTTGGTCGGGGGCCTGCGTGGCCTCCTGCTCCTGCCGCTTAGTCTGAGACGCGTTCGGCAATTCGCTGTTTTTATTTTGTTGTCCCTCTGGAGATTTGCTTCTGCAAAATAAAAGCAAGATTCTTTTGGTTCTTTATGGTTTTTTTATAATATGATCAGTAACATTTAATCAAATCTGAAGCACTTTTGTGTTAATGCAGAGACAGGGACATCCCTCCATCCTTCTCCAAGCCATTTCTGAGGATGAAATAGTCATGAGACCATTCCATAGGCCTGCTGTATTGATCTCCCTCCGGCTTGGGCTGGCTGCTCTTCAGGGACGCCTCCCCTAACTGCCCCATCACAGCTACCTACCAGCACCCTGCAGTTCTGTGGCTTTTGTCCCTCTTCCATGGTGGCCCTCATCTCCAGTGACCTTGCCTCAAAGTGCCTGATACCCGTTTTCTTTCTGGATTATGGCCTCCTTGGACATGGGTCATTTTCTCATTTCTTTTGCTATCCTCAGTGTCCACTGGAGCTCCTGACACCTCACAGGGGGTCAGTAAGTGCTTGTTGCATTGAGTTAACCAGGTTTCCCCGAAAGGTCATCTATCCCAGGCTTGTGCTTGATGGGATTTCTGCAGAGTGAGGCAGAAGTAGTCCTCCTGCTCTGTCTCCAGCGGTGTCTGTGCCTAGGAAGGTGCTGGGAGAGATGGTACCATAGGAGCATCATGCTGTCTGACTTGTCTGGAGAGCTCCTGGACCAGCGCTGACCCCGCAGGGATGGTGGCGGAGGATGCCCACTAAGGATTCAGTCATAAGTGTGGCCGCATTCATTCAGTGGTGCAGTTGGAATCTGGTCAGCTTCCCATCCCCTGGAATCTGGTTCATTAATTGAAAACACTTTTTGGAGAAACCTGCTGTTGGTAACCTCTAACCTCTGTGCTAATGTTTGAGCGTTTACCACAAGCCTAGTGCTGTACTGAGTACTTTACATGTTTTCCAACTCTTACACCGTGGTCCAGTTATGAAGGTAAGGAGCCTGAAGCACAGAGCGGCTAAGCACTTTCCCTGAGGCCTCCCAGCTAGGGAGTGTTAGGGCCGGAGCTAGAACCCTTCCAGGCGAGCCCCAGATACCATTCTGAGACCAACTATCCTGTTGCCTCTTAATGAAAAAATGTTTTAAAGTCTAATTTCTGAATCTCTGATGTCAAAATGACCTAGAATTGTGTTAATTGTTTTCTCCCAAGACCTTTACGGGTTCCTTGGGCTGAGGCCGGATGATCTGCCCACCGCTGTCGTGTGTGTTAGAAGTCGGTTTTGCTGAGGTTTGCCTTGTTTTGAGAGTAGAAGAAACAATGACTTATATCCCACAACTTTCAAAGTCTCTGAGCTGGGAGACACACTTCTTGAGGCATCTACATTAAAGTCAAGGCGTTAGGATTTGTGTTTCTGTGGCCTCGGGTTAACACAAAAACTTTGTGTGTTTTGAGACAGGGTCTTGCTAAGTAGCCTATGCTGACCTCGAACTCTTGGGGATCGCCTGTGTCAGCCACCTGAGCGCGGGGATTTCAGGTGTGCACCACCACACCCTGCTCAGCCCCTGTCCCTCCTCCCACTGATGACCCCAGCGTCTCTCACAGGCCACCACTGCCCCGGCCTCTTTCACCCCCAGGTTTACTGAGCTGTTGATCTTCCACCTGCAACCAGGAAACTACTTGTAGAATAAGTGAATGCTTCTTTGTGAGTTGATCCCTCCTTTCTCCCATTACCCAACCTTCCTTGCTCTCCTTGATACCTTAGAAAGGCGTCTGTTCTTGTGCATTCTCCGGCCTTCTACAGGGAAAGGCATGACCCTGGCCCCTGTGCCATCGGTGGGGTCACAGCTCTGCGTGTGGCACAGCCACCTTTGCAAGCCGCTTCGTAGCGGTTCAGGCAGCTGTCACTCGGTTCCTTCCCCGGCTTTTGCAAGGTGAACAGAAAGCCTCTGTGTTAACTCCAGGAGCTCATCCTTGATGAAGAGACACCCAGTGCTGTGGCCTCCCTGCAGTTGGGGGAAGCTCGTCGGGACCCTCACATAGATGACGTTCTTAGGACTCCCAAGTAAACTGGGACAGAAAATCAGATTCCACCCTGTGAAGTCTGCTTAACTGTACTTAGCTCTTCATATTCTTTTAGATTAAGAACTCCCCTAACATTATGTGGGTGAGTTAAAAAAAAATCTCTGTGTTTGTTCCATTTAAATAAAAAAAAGGAAAAGAAAAAAATCTATGCATTGTCAAAATATTTGCTTAATCTTGCAGATTTGGGAAGTTGTGTAGCTGTTCGCTGTGACAGACCAGAACAATGGTCATTAAATGAGAAGCAGATGCAATAAAGTATGCAGTAAAAGCCTTCTATTATGGGCTGTGAGGGGGAAAAATTAGTTGTTAACCGTACACAGTAAGCGTTATGGAATAAATCAGAACAAAACCGTTCCCAATTACTGTACAAAGATAATTAAAGTCTACAACGCTAATTAAGGTCTGTTTATGTCTATTTCTGTTTGTGTACAAACATATGCACATAGTTAAATATTTTCTATTGTTTTCCAGGCGATGCTAACTTCAGAGTTGAATTTTTCTGAATTTAACTTTTGTTTGTATATCACCAGGAAGTACAGACTCCAGAAACTGAGACTCCAGCCTTTCCGCCTAGATTTTACTTTATTTTTCTTGGCTGACTTCAGAAAATCCTTCAAGTATGTAACACTACTTCCTTGAGTAGATTTTTCTGGCCTAGAACGTTTTTAGTTGGCTCAACTGGGATCCTCCCCCATCCGGTCTTAAAAAGGGGCAATGTCTTTTCTTTGATCATGACCAATAGTTGCAATTATATGCACATAGTATCAGAATCCATACGATTCAGAATGTCCTTTGGATGTTGAGTCCCAAGTAAATTTAAACTTTAAGAGTTAGAAATTGGTAAATCACCCTTCCTACTGGCTTCTCCCTAGGATTTTCTCCCCAGACTATAAATATCACATAAATATGTCAGCTGTAATTTTTTAGATGGATATCAGTTTTTTTAAAGAGGGAACAACAATGAGCTATAATGATAATTCACAAGTCATCAGCTAAACAATTGCAGAGTCAATAGCTTTCAGCCAAGGCCCAGGAATAGCCTGTGAGGATACTGTATTGGACTCAGTACTGTTTATGAGGAAGAAATTTGATTCTGACATGCTGCTGACATTCTTGTGAAAATCACTCTCTGCCACTGACGAACCACGTTTTTAAGAGAATGCTCGACACTCCTTTTTTCTTCTCTCACTCTTCCTTTAATCCTGCCTGCTGTCTCTCTTTTCCCTCTAAGTTTCAGGCTACCAAGCATTTCACACAGCTGCAAATTTAATAAAATTCTTCTTTCTAGGATTAAATCAAAACAAAAACAACCTGTATGTGATAGAGAACTTTTGCAATCTTTAAATAGCATTGGCAAGCCTTTATTCCAGACCAGGACTGTCCAACAGAACTGTAAGATAAATACCATATGTCACTTTACGTGTTCTAGAAACAGCATTTTGAAAAGCAAAAAGAAATAGGTGAAATCACTTTTGACAATATATTTTAGTTGATATAATTTATCCAAAATATTTTTACTTCAACATGTAACCACTAAAGTCATCATTAAGATACTTCAAATTTTCTTCAGATGAACTCTATGTTATATAAACATATATAAATATACTTAAATATAAATATATAATATATAATTTTATATATGTGTGTATAAATATACATATATTGTATCAGGAATCAAACTCAGGACCTTGCATCTGCCAGGCAGACACTGTACCACTGAGCTTAATCCCTGGTCCAGTATATATATATATATATATATATATCCATAAATATATATTATATATATTTATAACTATATATCTATATAGTCCCAGTACATCTCAACTCAGACTAGACACATTTCATATGCTCAGTAATTTGGTGGTGACCAGATTATTCAGCACCTTAAGCACATACTACTTGGAAAAGACCTACTGTTAAATTAATAAAATCTGAAGACCTGGGTGTCTTGTTTACCTGGAGTGATTAGCTAGAATCGCCCTTCTTGCCACTGGATTGCTGGTGGAGTTGCTGAAGGAAAACAGTGGGAGGGTCCGAGGGCCCCACTTTGTTTTCTCAGCATAAAGCTACAGATTTGGTGCTCATGCGTTTTGCTTGCAAGTGAGAACGGAGCTGGGCAGCTTCTTGGGCAGATGCAGCCTTCTCTAACTAATCTCAGAGGGAAGGAGCATTTGAATGGAAGGAAAGTGGGGCTTGGGGGAAGCTCCCACCTCAAGGATGACTGTCTTTTCTCTGTCTGCTGTCATACCCACAGGCTGCAGCCCAGCTCCCTTCCAGCCTGGGGGCTCAACCACAGGTTCCTTTGGGACAGAGCAGAAATGGTTAGAATCTGATTGCCCTCAGTTTGGGCAAGTGGGTGACACAGAGAAAACTGCAGATCTGAATCTGTTTCTTCCTCCATCACACAGAAAAGCTGATGCCCACGTGGCAGCATTGTTTGAAGAACTAAACAGGGAACAAAGCCCCTGGCAAAGTGCCTGACCTGTTATAGGCAGCCAATGGCTGACAACTCTCATCATAATATAGATACGCAATATAGAGAGGGACGCAAGAAAGAAGCGATCCCCTGTGTAGCGGTTGTCCCTTGTTGCTGCAGTGACCTTGTGCAGAAGGATCCTTTGTGTTGCTCTGTGGTCGTCAGTGGGAAATGTGATCTCCAGTTGACAGATCTTGTGTGAAGATTACCCTTGGGGAAGCTGGGCCAGGCATAGGTAGTTGTTTAGGCTGTGTTAGAAAATTTCTGTTTGTTAAACTTGGCTACTGCCACTTTTCCTTTTTTTATTTTTTAGCTGTGATTGCAATGTTTCAAAATCCACACTTGGTCTAATCTGAATGTGTTGTTATATCCTTATGGTTGTCACCTGCAAAACGAAAACAAGCATATTTTGATCTATGCTGTTTACCAAATATAGGTAAAATTCTTGGTTTTACTGCATGGGGGCTGCGGTTTTCTTGAAAGCCAACTTTTTATTTTCCCTTCCTCCAGTTGACTTTCAAGGTTGCAAGCTTGGCCAGATTTCACACGGACTCCTCATGCATGAAAAAGCACTAAGGAATTATTTCCCCAGTTGTCTGTCTGTCTGTCTGTCTGTCTGTCTCTCTCTCTCTCTCTCTCTCTCTCCCTCTCTTTTTCTGTCTCTCTGTGTGTGTGTATGTGTGTGTGTGTGTGTGTGTGTGTGTGTGTGTGTGTGTGTGTGTAATGGTAGCTTTCATTCTCAGTTCTGCATTCCTTGGTTTCCATTTTGTTTGGGCCACATCTTGTAGCTTACTTTATGAACCATAAATGTGGTAACCACAATTGGTTGAAATGTGACGTGAGCTTACTTTGATGGGTTTTCTTTGTAATTCTGCATGGTTTCAAGCACTCTGCCTGTAATTTGCTAACCAGTCGATTAACTGGAGCGTTCTCCATGGACGGTGCATATGGCAAACTTGACGCACGTAGATTACCTCAAGTACGTCCTTTCGACTGTGCATTTCCCGTGACACAAAAAGACACTGTTTGAGAGACAGTGATAAAGTGACCACCTTGGCAAGATAAATAGGAGGGGAAAACAGCCTCCATCTCTTGAAAAGGGAAGTGAGGACTACTGAAAACAAAGTTACAAACATCTTTGTGTTTTACATGGGAACATCTGCATGGAATCTTATGCAGGGGAAGGGTCTCTAAGCAGTTGTATTGTTCTGCCCTCATCCTTTCCCTCGGTTCATCATGACAGAGCAGGATTAACAGACTCACCTTTCCCGTCTTTCTCCCTGCAGACACAGGTGCATATAAACATGCATGCGGAGGGATTTTCTCTCTGTGTGGAGGTAAAGTTTTATATATTTTTTTCCATTTAACAGTACATGATTAACATTACTAACAGTCAGTAGATAGACTTCTAACCCTCTCTTCCCCACCAGGAATTGCTAAAACAATCTTTAACTGCCTCATACATGCAAATCTGGAAATGCACACAACCATATTATATTTTAAGACTTTAATGACAGTATTCCAGGAAACCGGTTGCAGCTAAACCAAGTGTCAGTTTCAATATGCATCTGAGTTAAAACCAGACTAAATGTATATCCATATTTGGTGTAGTCCAGGGGGGAAAAAAAAACAGATAAATTGGAGACGCTTTCTTTTTTTGAGGATTGTCAAACCTACGTGAAGTTGTATAAAATAAAAGCATCTGAAAGATTTAAAGGAGAAAATAAATTATGAAGTATGAGTTTGAAAAACTATTAAGTGTTTAAATTTTTAAAACAATTATTGTTGCTACCAACCCCTCCACCCCCTTGCAAAACCTTTTCCCTTGCTCGGATCACACTTACCCGCCGTCCTCGCCACTTTGTGAAGCAGTCGTGGAAATCCTGTCATGGGTCTCTAGTGTTGCTAACATGGCTTCCTCAGTGCTCTATAAACAGATTCAAAATGTTTACCTTTGTGGTCGTTTGACTTTACGGGAGAGCCAGAAGTTCAGTGGTGCCAGATCTTGGTGAATCCAGCAGATGAGGACACACAGTGATGTCCTCACCAAGCCTGCCTTTTAGTTGGATGGTCCTCGGCTGCAGCCTTCACTGTGTTTTGAACAACACCTCATACAGACACTCATGAAAGAGGACTTCCAGAGCTGCTTCAGAAGTAGCAGGAGCAATGGGAAGAGTGTGTGCAAAGTGAGGGACACTTTCCAGAGGGATTAAAGGCAATGTGTTTTTACTCCAGTGCATTTTTTAAAACTTTAAACACCATGTATTTCGTTCACCCCTTGTACACTTAGAAATATCTTTTGCCTTGTTTGATAGAGTTTTTCTTTACATAATAGCTCAATTCCAGCTATCTAGTAACACTTTAAATTTAATATTTTACGTAATTGTTTTTCTTATGCTTTTCCATTGCTCAAATATTGCCAAGGGGCTAAGAATTTGTAAATAACTTCAGTTTAGTTCAGAAGCTGTATATTAAACAGTTACTTGTGCCTACGGTACTGCTCTTGAAGTAAATACTTGGGTGATAATATTTTAAATAAACTTTCTTTTTAAGATTATAATGAAATATATGTGTATATATGACTAGCTCTTATCTAAAATGCTTGAAAACAGAAGCATTTTGGTTTGAGTTTTTTAAAGAATATTTGCATATGCATAATGAGATGTCTTAGAACTAGGAACCAAGTCTAAACACAGAATTCATTTACGTTTTATATATACTTTTACACATACCCTGGAGGCAACTTGGTATATTTTTAGTGTGCTTGCATTTTGACTGTGACCTGTTCCTTGAGGTCACATGTAGGATTTTTCAAAAAATTTGGGGTTTGGAGGATTTTGAATTTGGGGATTTGGGATGCTCCAATGTGGTTATATCTATCACATCAAACAGTTTTGTGAGTTTTAAACTATATTTCTCTGATACTTTCGTAATTGTTATTTTAGTTTTTTTTTTTTTAAACTCACCTTGGTGAGGATGAGCCACTAAACATGAATATTACCCATTACTAGAAATAAACTTGTTTATTAATTTGGATATATTTAAAGAATCTGGGGTTGTTATTTTTTGGTACATTTTAGTGTATATAATGATAGCATTTGTCATAGAGAATTGGTGCCTGGGGAGTCTGTAGGTGTTGAAAGTCTGCATGTGATTTAATTCTGTGCCTTGGTTGTACCCTTCATCGGATCCTGACTCAGCCTGTTGGTCCCACTCCACTGTGACTCATTCCCCTCCGGAACATAACAACTGCTTCAGATCCCGTGTCAGACTTCCTGTGCTGCCACTCTGCTCTTCCTTCTCCAGCCCTGCGCTCTGTCTTGGTCTAGAATCTCTTCTCCCTTTTCGATGGGTCCTGCCCTCTGGTGTATAGAAGGGTAACAAGATTGCTTCCAAGAACTTCATTGGCTTCTGAAGCATCTTGGCAAAGCCAGCCTCTTGCTCCGTCTCCTGAAATACTTTAGCCACAATCCCATGTATTTCTGGTACAACCCTCAGGGTCAGGAGTCTTCGCTTCGCATCCTTCTGGTCCTTTGACTCCATTCAACTTGGCCCCGTTGTCCCAGTCTTTTTCTTTGCATCAGATGGTCCCAGGCCAGAATCACATCTTACATTCTGTCGTCACGTCCCTCTGTTCCCTTTAGTGTGGGATGGTTTCCTATCCTTCCTTGACTTTTGTGACTTTAACTCAAGTGACAACATGGGCCAGTTATTTCGCGAATGGCCCTTGATTAGGGGCTGTCTTATGATTAGGTTCCACTTATGAGATATCAGGCTACAAAATGGCAGTGTTTCTCAAATTTCCTTCCCAGCCATTGCCTTCTCAATGCAGTGAGCTTCTGTATACCCGTGCTCCCATTTCTCTATGTCTGAGTGAGTCACAAATGGACAGCTCAAGCCCAGGCCCCTCCACTCAGAAATTGTAGAAGAAAGTGCCTCCTGAATACCTCCCCCAAAACCCAGCACTGTCACCTCTACTGATAACGTGGCTCTCTATAGAATCTTCTGCCCATACTAGGCCAACAATTGTCTTGTTCCAAAGACAGTTCAATCTTTTCTTTCCTTTCACATCCAGCCCATCATCTTGTCCTGTGGACCCAACATCTTTCCAATCCTGTCCATCCTTGTCACCTCCAGCTGGACTTGCACTACCATAGCCTCCTAGCTGGCCTGTCCATAAGCCTTCTGGCCCTCCTATCTCATTACTGTAGCCAGAATGATATGCTGCACAGTACAAATGGGATTGTATCATGTCCTCCTCCACCATGCCTTGCCTGCCTAAGACCCTCCAGTGTCCCCCCTTTGTCCTTAGACACTCCTTGATGTGCTAAATAATAATGTGTGTGTGTTCACAGAAGCATAATAGAGACCTCTTTATTTTAAACAAGTGACTTGCTCTGATGAGTTAGTTTCCCTTCTCAGAGAGTTTCCTGCAGGCTGGACACTATGCTATGAGCTTTGGGCTTGTAAGATCATTTGAGTCTGCCATTCACTTGTGAGACAGATCTTACCTGTGTATTGGCCAGCTTTCTGTGTCTGGAATGCAATAACAGACATCTACAACTTACAGACAGAGGGGTTTATTTTGGCTCACAGTTTCTGAGGTTTCAGTCCATGGTCAGCTGACTCCAAGGCAGGGGCATCACTGGGAGGAAGGTTGTGACAGAGGAAAGCTGCACATCTCGTGATATCCAGGCAGCAAAGTGAACAAGGACGAGATAGAGAAGAAATAGCCAGGAAAGGACCCCAGGAGCCATCTAGACATACCCGGAAGTGCACTTTACTAATATATGGGTGTCTCAAGCCCATCAAGTTCATGGTCAAAATTTATCGTCACAAGCTGTTGACATTTACATATGAGTACACTGAGGCTTTGAGGGAGAAGGTCATGTTGCCTTGGTTCTGTTGGTTTTCTAACTCCAGATCGTGTTAACTTCCACCATGTTAGGTACTGTGTGTTCACTTCGGCAAATCTCGGGTCTCCTTTTGTTATAGTTTATATCTCCATGTCCCCCCAAAGACTCCTATGCTCAGTCGTGGGGCTGTGATACTCAGTGGATTATCCCACTGATGAGTTTATAGCTAAACATGCTGTGGGAGGAGGTAGGCTCCTGAGCACATGTCCTGGAGGAATGTATCTCCCCCTTTTGTCTTGAGTGCGCTCTCTCTCTCTCTCTCTCTCTCTCTCTCTCTCTGTCTCCCTGTTTCTCTTCCTCTTCCTCTTTCCCTTCTCTTCTCTTCTCTTCTCTCTCTGCTTTTCACTACTATGCCATGAGCTATTTTTCCTCTGCAGTGCCCCTCTGCCATGCTGCCCTGCCTTGTGACCTGCTAACCGTGGACTGAAACCTCGGTAAACTGTACATCAAAATAAACCTCTCCTCCTTTAAGGTACAGGTATTAAGCATTGTGTCTCAGTGATGTGAAAAGTAACTAAAATACTTTTTAACTGGGAAATTTAAAATCAATAGAGTAAAGGTAGAAAAATACAATGGAGATGATGCCTGAATTAAAAAGAAAACAAAAAAATCACTTTATTTTAACAGTACAGAGGAAATAGCCCAGGCTCTGGGCCTAGATGGAACTGTGTTCTAGGTGGGTGTACATTTTGCCAGTTTCTAGTTGAATGTGTTGCTTATTTTACTTGAGCCCCATTTTCTAATTTCTAAAATAAGCATAAGCACATCAATGTCAGTAGTGTAATTGGAGATCAAATGAAGCAAAGCAAAGTCCCAAGCCAATACCTACTATAGAGCAGGTACAAAACAGTCATACAAAGCTACCTCCCCTTTAATTTCTTCTGCCTTTTTACCTGCACATGAATGGTTTCCATATAAAGTTTTTGCTACCCCTCCCAGTTGACACTAGAAATTAAGTGTTAAAACATTAAAGTGTTCATTAGAAATAGAAACTCATACTCATACCCAAGTATTCTTTTCTTCATTTCAGTGAACAGCCAATACTGTCAGAGCACAGAAATAGATATTAATGGTTAATAGTGAACTCTTGCCCACATGTGGCGCCTACTGCAGTAGAAAAGACAAATGGGCTTTTACTCTTCAACCAAATCCAACTCACTTATTAGAATAAATGGCGTTGAAGGTATATAGGGAAATTCAACAACCTTTTTCTGCAGACCAGAGGTTTTTGAGCTCTCTTCTAAGGTAGCTAAAACTCCAGGACCTCTAGGAACCAATAAAAAAACTTTAAAAATTTCCACTGCATTATAATCTCCAGGGAAAGAAAATTCAGCCCACTCTATGGGATCACATATCCTGGTAGGTTAGGGAAGGCATTGTTCTCATGTGTCACCTACAACTGCTCCAAGAACAAATGACACAGGAAGTATCCACCATGAGTACTTTTGGTGTCTGGATTCCAGGACTCAGGATGGGAACAGACTATGGACACGTTGAATGGGTGCCCCCTGAAACAGTCCAAGTCTGTTGATAAGCATTTCCATTTCTTTGTGATGAAACAGAACTTAGGAAGCCAGCAAGTGGCAAATTCCATTGTTTATAATGCAGGCATATTAAACATGACACAGAATTGTGGATGTCTTTCATGGAATAGTGTCAGATACTAGGGGACAAGGAGAAAGGGAAGTGAGGTATACTGGATTTCCTTAAAAGTCTCTCTGCTCTCGAGTGCCCAAATATCAAAAGTTGAAACACATTTTTGTGATTCCTTTGTATAGCAAGCCAGCAGAATGGCTACCATTGTAATTGTGCTGCTTCCAGCAATTCAGCAGCAGCCGACAGCCTGAAATAGCAGATACACAATGCAGCATATGCTTTGGTGAATCTAATAATCTCGTGAACTCCTTCACTGCTGGGTTAGGAATCCACGTAGCTTGAATGGTGAACTTTATAAGATCCGGAGCCTTATGAATCAGAGGAGCAAAAACAAAAGCAGACAGTTTTAACAATGATGGATGACTTGCTAGCAAGTAAAATTAAATGGTTGATAATAATTGTGGTAGCTCAGAAAGACTGATGTTATTTACAAAAGCTCCATTTTGCATGTAATCAGATGTCTATTCCCACGAGCTGGGTCATAATTCATATTCCACTTTAATGTTCGTGGAAATGTGCTTCTCTCGGTATATGTATTATTTTTAGGATGTTATGTTTCCTTGGTGCATACACAATGAGCCTGAAATCCTTTAGGAATGTGTTTAATTTGAAAGTTTTATCCTCTGGTCTGGTTAATTCAAATACACGGCTAGAACATTACCGTGGGCCCCAAAAGAATGCAGGCTTGGCACAAAGGACACCCCAATCCGTGCCGCTGATGCTTGTGTGCTGAAAGGTAATGGGGGAGGGGAGCCCTTTCTTTCCAAACTTTTTTCCTCATGTAATTTTCTACATTTCTCCTCGACTTTAATAAATTTGATTTATACTAGACAAGATCTCCCATCTTTTAAACTCGGAATTATTTCTGGTGACTCTTTGGAGTTGAAATGCTCTCCCTGGGGGCCTTTTATACACCTGTGTCTTTACCCCACGGCACCAAGATGTCCTGTGTTCCCCTTGCATCACCCTCTACCCCTGGTCACCAAGGCCATGTGAGCTATGTTTTGCCCTACAGAAGTAGGGAAAGACTGACAGTTTATGGTAAGGACTCAAGCTCAGTTGTGCTCGGAGAGGATCAGGGGTCACCCATGACTCCAAAGGGAGGACTCCAGAAGGTATCAGGGACCCTCAGCCAGGTTCTGGGAATTGGGCCCAGCAGCCCATCAACAGGCCGTGGCCTGGCTGCCCAGAGGCCCTCCAGGAGGGCATTTGCAGCTTTAGGTACACACACACACACACACACACACACACACACACACACACACACACACAGTTGTAGTTTATGGCTGGAGAAGTCCAGAAAGGAATTAAGTGTTGTCCCAAGCTCTACTGCTGTGCCATCAGAATAGCTAGAACATTTCAGGACATCCTAGAACCTGACATGGGTTTGCTGTTTTATTGTGAAAGTACTTCAGAATCAGAGGTGTCAATCCAAATCCTGAATGCTTGACTCGTTAGACTTATAACCCGGGCCTGGACTGAGACTTGTGGGGACCTAACGGTGGGATGCCTTGCCTCATTCCCAGACAAGCTCACCAAACAAACTAAACCTGAGCCACAGATAAAGAGTTCCAGCAAATTTCTGCTTCCCCCATGAATATGACTTGTATGATTTTTTAAAGCCAGGCATGGTGGCTCATGTCTGTAATCCCAGCATTTGAGAGGCTGAGGCAGGAGGATCATTGCAATTTTGATACCAGCCTGGGCTACAAAGTGAGCTCAAGCCCACCTTGAACTGCATAGCGAGACCCTGTTTCAAAAAGACAAAAAAAAAAAAAAATACTGACTTTTATTTCCCGGCTCTGCGCTGTCCTTGGCATCGGATTTGTAGACACGTTCCCATGGGGTTACCACCGCCATTTCCTGAGGCCTATGCATACTAAAGAAGCGTAAGCATGCTGTGCACCTCATCCAGTGCCAGGCAAGTCACCAACCCCCAATGTTGGTGAATTTTTTGTTTTGTTTTGTCATACTCTTTACCCCATAGACTCTTTGGACATGATGCCATAATTTGTATGTCTTGGACCTATGTGGCTTTAAACCACTGGTGGTACATGCATAAGTGTCCCATCGAACAGCATGGGACTGTCCCATCATGGGGTACAAGCTGCCAAATGAGACAGTCACGCATGCGCCACTGGTGGTTCAAGCCAGTGGGAATGTGTTAATGGTTCACTAGTGCGTCGAACTGGGCACTCTGAATTGAAGCTGCTCAAAATAGGCCAGAGGGTATCCTGAGGGCACCTATTATTGCCCACAAATTGGATTCTTTTATGTTTTCTTGAGCCTCTGGGAGTTACCTCCTGATGCAGGTAGTGTGAAGAGCTCGCTCATCCTGTGCAAAATCATGAAGTGGGAGGAGTCAGACTTGCAGTGGATGAAGATGCACCTTCCATAGAGCTGTTCGTTTCCATGTCTGCACCGGGGGACCTCTTATTTACTTAGAAGAATCCAGGGCTCTGAACCAAAGTGGCAGGCTCACCATCTTGGAGGGTTCTGAGGCTCTCCACCTATCCACAGGCCCACAGAAGCCAAACATCTGGTCTTCTCCCTTCTTCAACATCGGTTCCCACCCGAAAGACTCTTGCGTCTCTGCTGCTTTTTCCTGAGGGGCCAAAGTCAAGGTTGTGAGCTTGATCTTAGTTATGCTCAACAAGTCATTTTCTCTTCCCTTTGCTAACCAGCAGGACCTTAAACATATAGGTATGGGTAGGTATAGGATGGAGTTAACCAGTTAACCATCCCCAGGCCATTTCATTTAAACCTGTATGTTCTTTGCCATGATGAGTGTACAGGGGTGTAAGGTCAGCACCGCAATATGTCCTGTCTGTCACATGGGGCTCTGGACCCTACCTCCCGATTGTTTGTCCTGAACCCCATACATTTTACTTTGACGTTTGTTCTCCTGGTCACTAAGGCTTTGGGAGACGGTGTGCTCTAGCTGAGTTGTGTATGCGTATGCCTTGCTGAATCCGTAGCAGTTGTCCTATCAACACAACACAACATATGCCTGTGTGGGCACCATGGACAGCTCTGACCCAGCAACAAAAATGATACCTTGACATTTGAGCTGTGTATAAGGGCAATGGGAAATGAGACGCCTGTCAGATAGAGCCTGGAGGCTCCAGCCTTCTCTTCCTAAGGGTCTTAGCAAGTAACACCCTTGCCACACACAATGCCATTCATACAGCTGAGCTAGCACACACCATTGAGTATGTGTGTTACTTAATGTCCACTGAACTTTTGAGCCTTTCTGGGTCAAGCATTTTTACATGCATTGCCTCACTCAAGTGGTTCCCACCACCCTGTAGGCTCATTCCTTTTCTGTCATAGCTTTACAGATAGGGAAACTGAGTCAACAGCATGGTAAAGTAGGTTGACCTGCTAGTTAGCAAGGGGTGTTTGAATACAGTTACTCTGATGCAGATACTGTCTGTACTTTTCCCAGATGCTGCCTCAGGGTCCCTTGACTAGGCAGATCCAACCCACTCCCTCAGCTCGGCCCTGAGCCACGGGAGCCAGGCCATTTCCCTGAACAGAACAAAGCACCTCATGAAGCACAGGAGGGAGGCACACACCATGCGTGTGTAGCCTCTGCCCACACGCCTCTCCACACTAGTCACACACGGTGGGGTGTGTCCTCCAGAGCTCTCCTGTGGGTGAAAGCCGTAACACGTCCACACCTCCTGATTGGTCCAGGAGAGTTTTCCTGGTATGAGGAGGAATCGTGCTTCCGGCCACCCCAGGCATACCCTCTTTGGCTGATTCAGTTGTCCCAGCCTCTGAGATTCAGCGGAGAGGGTAAAGAAGGAAAAGGTGTCTCTGCACAGGAGACCACACACGATGTGGAAGAGCTTGCGTGTGTGCTGTCCTTGTGAGACAGGTGTGAGTGGTGGCCATGGATTCTGGGTGCACAGCCAGGCTGCCGGTGTGTTTGAATCCCTTTCTGCCTCACTGGCCTCACCTGGGAGGTCACGATGTCAAACTCTGACCTCAGAGTGACTGTGAAGATAAAAGTCAGGACCCAGATAGTGTGTCAGGTACCGAGTCCCCTCTAGCATGCATTGCCTAAACATTGGCTGCCGGTATCTCAATAGACACATGCTTAACGCGGGACTCCCAAATGTAGGCAGAGATACCTACAGGATATTTAGAGAACTGCAGTTACTGGTTATTCAGGATTCACAGCACTCCCTTCTCCCTTGCTGGAGAGTGTGAAAAATACCAGGTACTCTCAGCCTCCCTTGCGTCCATCTGGCCAGTGGACACAGGAGGAGTCCTCAGGGAAGGGCCTACAAGTGCCTTCATCTCCCGTTTCCCCCTTCCCGGACCTGGGATGCAGGAGAAACTTGCAGTAGCCGCTGCTGTCAGTTTGCCAACCCCAGGGAAAGACCAAGAGCATTACTAACCATGACTCGGGCCCTGACCAGGGGAAACCACTGAGGCAGTGTCAACGCTGTCTGTCCCCAGAGGTCACGTTACGCTAAACAACCAGATAAATAAATGCTTAGCTGTCCAGGGCACTATGGGCTGAGGTTCTGATGATTACCACTGGCTGCATCATAACCAATGGACAGCAGAAATAACCTCATTTCACAGCAGGTCGGTTACTATTGAAGCAGGAGAGAAGCCAGGTGAGGGAGCCTGGAATGTCCTCAGTACATGATATGGAGCCCTTAGGGCTTCCCTAGTTTGGGAGTAATGTGGTTTGCGTTATGCTTTAGGGAGGAAATTCTGGCTTCCCGCTCTGTGATGGATTAGAGCAGTCTCCAGAATCTCATTACCATCCCTGGGGAACGTACGGAATCCAAGTGTGAAGGGCCTTTCGTCGATACTCTGGGTTGGCATCAGCAAGGACAAAGGTTTGGGGAGCATCTGGATTGGAAGGGGGGATCTAGATAGTCGTAACAATAGCTCTGTATTATTTTCAAAAAGTATAAGAAAGTTATCTTATTCTTAACAGATAGAAACATTGGGCCTGAAAGAGATTGTGTTTAACCCCGAAGAGAGTTCTTGAAGGAGCAACGATTCTGAATTCCAATCCTGATTCACCTTTCTCAGATTGTGGATGGGTGCTGAGACAGAAAAGGCCTTTTTATCCTGGCTTCCCTGTAGGAAGGCCTAAGCTGGATTGTGGGACAGAGAGGCACAGAGGTGCCTCTTAGAAGTGGGCAGGAGACAGGAGCAGAGAGAAGACAAAAGACAACTGCAAGATGTTTTAAACTTGCAGAATCACCAAGGATTTAGCTAGTGGCCTACGTGGCTGCCTGGCAGGCATGAGGTCATGAGTTTTATTCCCAGTACCAGGAAAAAAAACCCTTGCAGAACCCTGACTTTGCTAGCCCGGTTAGGTGGGAGGGAAGACACGTATGGAATCTGGGTTCACTGGTGCTCTGCAGAGGGGTGCCTTGTGATAATGCCCAGCACATACCGGGCACTGCGAATCTGCAGCTCTGGAGACGAGCTCTCTATCCCTTTGACAGCTGATGCCCACAAGTGGTGTTGAAGGATATGCAAAGGGGAGGTGGGCAGAGGAAGCAGGTTACTCAGAGAGAATGCCAGCGGTGACAGCAGGAAACATGAGGAAGGGAACAAGGAATGAGCCGTGCTACACAGGGCTTGTCAGGCTTTTGCAGAAGGTAGGTGGACAGCCCTTGGGAATTGTTTAGAAGGACAGTGCACAGTTGGGGAGAAGAGAAGCATGGTGTGTGACCTTGAAGAGCAGATTGTGAGAGACTTGTAGTTGCTTGAGATGTGTGCAGGGGAGGCCAGGACAGAAAGATCACTGAGCTTCTCCCACTTCCCTAACTGTTCTCACCCAGAACCCCTCTCCTGCTTCTGACCTGGAGAAGCAGCCCCTACCTGCACCAGACTCAGTGCCACCCACCTCCTCCACTGTCCGCTGGGGCTAAGGGTCAGCTGACAGCCTCATTCACTCTCCTCTCGCTAAGTGACAGGCATCAGCAGGAGTCACCACCCGGAATGGAGAAGGAACCAGGGGAGGATGCTGTTTCTTCTTTAAAGAAAGGGCAGGATGAAGGACAAACATGGGGAAGGTTCTGTCACTTTAAAACCTGGGAAGCAGAGCCTGAGAACAAATGGGGTTATCGCGACAGTGTTAGAAATTTGGGGCGAGCGATGCCGGCAATATCAATTTCAGAGAGCCGCGCCGGAGCCGTGTGTAACGTATTCCGCTGGGCATGTTCTGGGGAGCTGCGAAGCCAGTGCAGTCCTTGTGCCTTGCAGCAACTGGGTCCTTTTGTGTTAGAGAGCTTTGGAGATGTGAAGAGCGTTTGGGGATCTTAGCAGAACTGAAGAGATCCTGCCGCTCAGAGGGTGTGTTAGATAAGATGGAAGGAACTCAGGAGAACAGAGTGGATAAGCTCTGTTTGCTCACAGCCCTCCAGCCTGAACACCGGTCTACATTTTGTCTTGATCATTTCATTTAGCCTGGCTTGCTCTGAACACAGGTGAACTGGTTAGGAATATGTGCACGTGCAACGTGTCTGTATGAGCAGATGTCGTGATTCTGTGTACAAGTCCCTCATCGTATACATGTGAAATCATGTGTACATTACAAGCGTGTATTTACTCTGAGACCCATGTAGTCACATGTACAGCTGTACTCATCCATGTGTACTAAGCGTGTGGTATGATCAAGGCACACAGTGATATTTGCATTGTAAAAAATAAATCAAGTTTACACTGTAAAAAAATTACGGAAACAAATACGCTGCCCTTCATATCGACTCAAAATACCCCTCCTACTTGAAATACACTTATTCCATTGTTCCTGCCACTTTCTGAAATCTTTTCTGAGTGTCTTTATAAGATGTGCTCAAAAATACAGTGAGTGCTTAGTGTCCAGTGCCATCCAGCAGAAAAACGAGCTTGTAAAAACATCACAGTGTGTCCACATTCACCTTGTTCACTGGGTCTGCCACCATGCAACTTCTGGTCCTTTCCCAAAGTCGGAATGACCATGACTGGAATTTTGAATCCACTCAAGACGTGAAGGCAGCCACAACAGGGCAAATACAAACAATCAGGAAAGAGTGTTTGTACTCTCTTGCACATGAGAAAACACAAGAATGATGGGGTAGGTGTGTTTGAAATGAGGGGAGATTTTGAAGTGAACTAATTGCAGTGTGCTTTTCTACTGTAATAATCTTTTTAATAAAACACTGTTTTAATTGCACCTTTGATGTCTATATGGTTGTGTGATACAAGCTCAGTATACACACATGGAAGGATATGCTTATGCCTGTGGTACATATATTTACTACCTATACATGCATACACATCCTTGTAACTTGGAGACTTTGTAAAGCTCTTTCTGTACTTTACACTTGGTTTCTGCCTGCTTCCTGCCCTCTTTTTGACTCCCAAAGCATCCATCCTCATGTTAATGGGGAAAGAGAATCCCCGTAAGCGAATAAGCCCATGGAGACTCTTGGCGGCAAGGAGCAAGTCACAGGTGGAGCCAGAGGCCCAGGTCCTGGTGACCTTGAACCCCCTCTGGTCTCGGGAGGAGCCACAAAGCAAAGTTCTCTGAGTTTGTGAAAATCTTCGAATATGGACAATTATGAAAATGTTCCATTTTATCACTTTTCTACCATTCTCCAGTAAAATATAATGTGTTGGCAAAACGTTACATAGGAGATTTCTTCAGGGAGGGTCGTAATAAACAGAAAAGGCAGTTGAATTGTTTTACTGGTTTTCTTGATAAGCAATGCTTTTAAGTGCTATAAAAGGGCGTATTCCACTCTGTAGGTACATTACAGTACTCTTTACGATATTTATTGGTTTGAAAACCCTCTTTGCCCCATAGGTAAATGTAAACATCCTCACAAACCCTCTTCCTAGCTGAATGGCCAACAGAGGAAATTAGTGGAACTGGAATTGGTAAGGTTTTACCGTAACACCAATTAGGAAGGAATGCACATGTGTTTGTCTCCAGGAAGGTTAGAAATGGAAATAAATGCAAAAATATGCTTTCTGGCAAGTCATCGTTTTTAATACGAAGACAGAAAGCACAAGACAGCTTTGTTTTGCTTTGGGTGAGGGGGCTTGTGGCTGATTTTTTTTTTTTTTCTGGCTTCCTGGTTTTTGCTAGAAAGAAACTTGTTCATTTCCCACCCACTCCATACCCCCTCCCAGACCTGAAATATCCAAGATCTTCCTTTTAAGTGCTCAGTCTTAGAGAAGAGAGAAGAAAGGAACTGTGGTTTAAAATATGTACATCTTTTTTTTAAGCTTGCAAACTGGGATTTCTAGACTCAATTTGTGTTCTTGAGACATCGGAGTCAAGTTTATATATAGTTTTTGATGTAGGACCTAATTAGGCTCTCAGCATATCTTAATACTTTCTGCTACATCTGCATTAAAGATAACATTGCATATATTTGCATTTCATTTCCATAAAAAAGTTAGCCATGCCGTATGTAACAATCACTTTAACCAAGTATCGTTGACAGCAAATATTTTGAATAAGCATGTGAAAATCCAGGTCTGCACAAAGCCTGTCCTGGATTCTGTTGTCTCTCTTACATTTGAAATTCGTTTACATGTGCCATGTTTATTTCATTGGAGCTCTTAAGGTTAAACCAACAAATAAGCCTGTGGGAATCGAAAAGTCTCCTGTGTTTGATATAGCCAACCTGGAAAGGAATCACTGCACCGATCCTCTTATTGATGCTGTTTCTAATATCAACAGCAATGGTAATCAGTGGGAAGGAGGCTGTGATTTTTATGAGCCAGTTCACAGTCGAGGGGATAGCCCTGGAATAAGAGAGTTCATTCATTTTTTTCCCCATTCATATGGATTTGGGATGAATCTATATGGGGCAACCTTATTTCCAGGTCTCACTTAATGAGTCTCAGGTTTATCTGGGCCATTTGACTTTTAAAATGAGCTTTTACCAGGGGACTCACCCACCAGTTCCTCAGAATGAGCTGTTTCCTGCCTTGTGCTGTGACCTCTGCCACCCTCAGCCATTCTTGTGCACCTACAGCTCCCCAAATCTCTCTGGGGTGTCCCTCCTCAACATCGAGCAGCGCCAGGCGGAGCTGGGGACGTGTAGACATTTCCGTGGTCCCCGGAACCAAAGCCTGTTTTGTAGAACATGTTCTTTAAGAACGGTCCTCGCTGAGCACTCCTGGGAATCTCTCCACCTTTTTTCCTCTTCTTGGAGAGCGATGGGCAAAGAGTAAAAAAAAAAAACTTGTTTAACTTACCCCATGCTGGCATTTCCCAGAACCATGGCACCACGGAAGCCTTTGTTGGTGTGTCACCTGTGTAGCCTGGGAGATCAGGGTTCCATAGTGATTTGGGTGATTTGGGGGAGTTGCTGTTCTATTTTAAGAACCACAAGAACAGCGATGAAGTGGCGAGTGTCCTGAAAGCCAAGTAAGTGGTCAGGGGTTTCCTGATTATGCGTCAGCTCATTCTCCCAAAATAGCATGAAGATTGGTGCGACTGTTGGTGCCGTCCTGGAGACGAGAACACTGCAACCTAGGGAGGTTAAATACCTTGTTTCCCTGAAAATAAGACCTAACTGCAACATCATCAGCCTTGGAAATGAGCAATGAAAACACTCAGCCCCCATCAGCCCGTCCTTGCCATCACAGTTCTCCCGCTCCGTGGCTGCTCTGTAAGGCAGAGAAGGCAGGGACGGGCTGATGGGGCTGGTGTTTTTGATCTCTGGTTTTCAAGGCTGATTATGTTATAGGTAGAGGTAGGTCTTATTCAGGGAGAGCGGGTACTCGCCCTGCATTATGGTGCTGAAGGAAGAAAACAGTGAGCCCTGAACCTGGCCAGCTCTCTTCCTGGTTGGCCTGCTTGCAGTCTCTCTCAAAGCCTGGTCTCTTCTTTCCTGACCCCTCTCACCCCCGCTGGTTCCTGCTCACTGCTCAGGTGCACAGACATGTCCCTCTCAACCTTGGCCACTCTGCATCAACTGCATGCATTATACCAACAGCGCACCCTCAGGCGGCTTCTGAGGGCCAGGGGTCCAGCAGACCACTCCCTCCTTTGTCTTGTGTCCCATAGTCCAGTTCTGGAGCCCAGGGGCAGAGTGGCCCGTTCACGGGCATAGAGGTCTCGCGTGCCATTTGAAGAACTCTCTACAAATGCTCCGTCTTCTTTTCCCACGTACACAGTCGATCTGTCAAAACTGACTTCTGCAATCCATGGCAAGTTACTCAGGCTCATTAAGCATCAGTCTGCAGGTGAGGCAAATGGGAAGACTAGCAGGACAGACCTTGCAGAGCTGCACTGGGTGCAGGTGAGCACCCCCAGTCCTCACAGACTTCAATTAACATGAACCTTTTGCATCACTGTTGTGGTCACTGAATAGTTAGAAACTGCAGTTGAGCAGAAGTCTGTCTTCCACACATTTGTGTGTGTGTGTGTGTGTGTGTGTGTGTGTGCACTTCAATGTAGCCAGTGTTTCTTAACTTTAAAAATTGTTGAATTAATATCTCAACTTACAAGAGCAGCTTTGTCAGTACATTTTAAATGATTCCTACAGTGCTGATTTAGGCATTTTACATTTTGATATACATTTATAGCTGACTTTCAAAGTTGCAAGACTCTCAGGGAAAAAAAGCTAATCCTTAGTTGGCAGGAAGGTCCCTCCCCAAATCCTTGGATTAAAATAGAATCTGCCGCTAGGGATTTCCTTGTCTCCTATGATTGAGATTTCTCTTGAGCACAGAGGCATCCAGTACCTGTGCTTGGTGAATCCATTCTTCAGAGACAGAATTTGCAGCTTTAATATTTATCGATAGGCACACTAATTCTCTTGATGACTGTAATTAATGAGGTGCTTATATCTTGTTTTGCGGGTAGTTTAACAAGCTTTAGGCCAAGCAGAGTAGATCCGGTGTTTGCTGTAAATGTTGAAAATCAAAGATGCTGGAAGAAAATGTAGAAAATAGAATAGGCAAAAAAAAAAATAAGGTTTTAGCAGATAAAATGCCTTCAATTTAAAAAAATCTGAAAACAAACCTCAGTGAGGCAGAATCATTTAAAAATCAGTGAGCTTTCTAAAGGAAAAGTCACAGACCACTTTTTGCCTAACCGTGTTGCTGGCTTTGACCGCCCATTTGTCTTCTACCCTCTTGGCCTGGTCTGTCCCCAGTGGATGGAGTGAAAAATTGACAGGAAAACATAATTTGCTTCTTAAATCTTAGGTAGGTATAGCCAAAAGATTTTGTCATATTGGACTTTGAATAATTGTGTCAAATAGACACTTAATTTTGCCTGGGACACCTGGCCTTATGACCCTAGTTAACCTATGTTTTCTCTTGTTCTTTTATCCTCTGAAAATGAGGTTCACGGAACACAAATTCAGAAAGGCATAAGTTCTAACTCCTCAGAAGACAGGAATAGAAGTCAAAGTGACCTCAATAAATCAAAGCAAGTTGAAGTTCAATAGGGACCCATGTAAAGTAGGATAGTTGGGCCCAACGTGTAGGCTCACAGATTTAGAACTGCCTGGACAAGATCCCGGTAGGAAAGTGTCTCAGTCAATGACACAAGGAAGTGACACCCATGACCTTGTCTGTGAACCAGGCCTCTTGCTGCCTGGTTCACTGCCTTACACACTCACTCTTATAACCTGGGTTTGTCTCTAAGCTCCATACAACATGTTTGGTTTTCACTCAGCGGAAACTGAGGTTGAGAGAGGTAGCATCATTCAGCCACATGTCCTGTGTCCAGTTGCTGAGTGATTTAACTGATTAGAGGCAGCATCTTTTCCACTTGACCAAGAGCCCTTCGGCACAGGATTGTTGCTTAGAAAACCAACGCAGTTCTTTGCTGAGTAACTTAGATTCCACTTGAGAAGCAGATAATAACCTTTCCATTTTTCTATATATGAATTACAATTTAAAAGAAAAATGAATCAGAGAAACTGAAGCAAGTCCAGAAATACCCCCCCCCCCATCAAACCAGGCAGGCAGAGGATTTGCAAGTGGCCCGATTGGAAAAGGCTTGAGGTGTTTGGGTTTTAAGATAGGAGAGGTGCAGCTCTGGGGTGAGGGACACATGAGTGGCCCAGAAACATCTAAAAGGCAGCAAGAAAGATTGACGTTTTACATGAACTCTTTTTTTTTTTTTTGTCTTTTTCCTTTTTATCGGTACCAGGGATCAAACTCAGGACTGTCTGCTTGCAACACAGGCGCTTATGCCACTGAGCTAAATCCCCAGCCTCCTTTACATGAACTCTTGCAGTTTACCCAATACATTCAGATCCCTTGTCGCAGTGGTTTTTCCCAACAGTCTTCTTGGGCATGAGGTGGCGAACTTTTTCCAGGAAAGACTGGGTTGTTAGAACGTAGGGCTCAGTGTGCCATTTGGGCTCCTCCGCCATCACAGGGCATGGAAACAACCACACATGATCATAAACAAATAGGCACAAGTGACCCAGGGCAGTGCTGTTTTCAAGAAGTGGTGGGCAGAGCTGGCTCACAGACTGTAGTAATGTGAGCGCCTATTATTATTCCCATGGTGAGGAAATTGAGTATCTGTCCAGAACAACTCTGGACATAGAAGTCTGTTTCTGTGGGTCATAGTTTGGTGCCCGGTGCGCTAAATTGAAGTTATATCACCAGAAAGATTTCAGGCCAATTTGTCATCCCATGAAGCCTTTTGTCTACAATGGAAATTAAATTCAGAGCAATTGAATCAAGAAGTTAGATGGCAACCTGGTGTCATGGAATGATGTTTTCCAGGCATGCGAGGGGGGTATCTGGTCAAAAAACAGCTCTGCTAGCCTGAAATGTCCAAAGAATTAAAGAATTTTCCTGAGACTTGTGAATTTAATTTTAGCAACAGCATTCTTGTATCTAGGAGAGAAAAAACAGAAGGCAGCTTAAGAATTCATTTATCCCATTATGTTGTTTGAACTGATTTTTAGCTAGCAAAGGGTAGAGTCTCAGTCACTTTCTCCTCACTGGGACACAATACCCGGCATCCACAGCTTAAAGCCAGAGAGAGGTATTTGAACTCATGGTGTAGTAGTTTCAGTCAGAAAGAGCGTTGTACCAGGGCCTGGGTGTATGAAAGCTGCTCGCATCATGGTGCCCAGGAGGCAGAAGGAGAAGGATGGAGCCAGGGAGGGCAATAAACATTTCTGGGTCACACCCCCAGTGACCACCTTTTCCAGCCAGCCACTCAGGGCACCCATGGATGGCTCCACCAACAAGTACAGCGTGCCATGACCCAGGCGCCTTCCTCAAGCCCCACCTGTGAGCACGTGAGGCTTTGGCAGGATGTTCTTCATGTAAACTATGACGAGACTGGGGGTGACAAGGCAGGAGTAACAAGTTAGCATCCTGGGACTTAGAAGTCGGTTGGAAAGCTGTCACCAGAGTGTCTGACAGCAGTGGAGGGGGAAGCCATCAATATCAGCACCATCAGCTGTGTACCTAATATCATTTTGCAGCACATGTGTGTGGTGCTGTTTTTGAATCACTCCCACCTTTCCATCCTGTGAACTAGGAGCTGTTCCTGTCACCGTGAGAGACAGGTACACTGAGGCACAAAAGCTCACAGTAAGAACAGCAGGGATGGAGCATGAAACGCATGCTTTCTGTGACCTGTTTGTACAGACGTCCTTCCAGCCGGCTCTGGGGAATGGAGGCTCTCTGCTAGCAGGAGGCTTGGGTGATGTGCCACCCACAGGGGCGGCAGCAGGGGACCCTGCAGCTCTGGTCTCCTTGATAGAGATGGAAACCGAGGGAAGCTTGGGAAAAGCAAGCACAGGCCTTCTGCGAGGGCATACATCATTTCTGGCAAGCCTTGTGGCATGAACTCTAGCTGAAGAACGCTTCCTCCTGTTTGCAGAGAGAATCCTTAAGTGGGCACTTGTAGCAAGCTTGGTTAAACCTACCCTGCTTGGGGTTAAACCCTTGTAAATCAAAATAGCTCAAGTGACCCTAGGAAATGCCAGGTATTCAACAATGGCTGGAGTAATTCAGCGTGCTTTGTCAGTGTTGAGTAGCTAATACTTTTTTTACTATTCTTTTTTATGTGTAGGAAAGCTTTTGCAAGTATACTTTCAATGAGAATGCTTTCCCAATATCTCCCTTGAGAAAATAAAATGAAATACCACGTTTCTTCCTGCGCACAGTTTTATTTCAAACCACTCTTCTGACACATGTCTAAAGTGGGTAAGATTTAGCATTAAAAAACACACAACAAATGTAAATCTTTGGCCGTCCGTGTAGTCATGGTCTTAACATCATTAGTGTCAGGTTGTCATCAACAGGAAGCCCTTCCAAATTTCTGTCCAGCTCTTAGAATTCAGGACCTGTTGTGGTCTGTGGAGAGGAGATAAACAGATTGAGTAATGCAATAAAGGAAGAGGTAAGGAAAAATTGTGAAGAATAGATAGTGTGGTGAGGAGGGGAAAAATATAAAATGGGGTTAGGAAAGAAAGAAAGGACCAAAAGGCAGAGGTGTGTGGAAATGAGTAGGCAGAAAAGAGAGCTGGATTTGGAATCAGGAGACCTGAGTTCAGATCCTACCTCTACCTTGCCTGCACGACCTTGCCCTTGCCCTTGCCCTGTGGCCTTCATCACATTCCTTTTATATCATATATAAATAATCCTGTAGGTCTAAGAATGCGTTTCTGTGACAAGATGATAAAAAAAGGTGCTGGGCCCTACGTGTCTTAGAAAAACAGCTGCAGAGAGGCAGCGGACCGGGCAGGAAGCAGGAAGCTCAGCGGGCGAATTCATCTGGGTCCCTGGCTAATAGTCCTCATCTCCGGGCTCCAAAGTCACAGGACACCCCTGCCAGCCCGAGTTACCAGCAGCTCCTTGAGATAAATCCTGATGTCACCAGGCCGCAGATTTTCACCAGAACCTTATGCACTGAGAACAGGCTCTAGGACATGTGCCATCTTAAAGAGAGACGCTTAGAGGGAGTGTTCGTACGGTACTTCAGGGACCAGAGCTAGGCTGGACGCAGAGCTCGTATGCTGTGGTTTTCATTCAGTCCAGTCTCCAGTGTGCCCCGAACAGTGTGCTATGTACAATTATCCCAAAGTCTGTCAAATAGAAGTGTTTCCACGCCAGAGCCAGAGATCTTCATAAGCCAGATTTACATTTAATTCTTTTCTTCCAGTGTCTTTTCTTCTTAACTGGCCATCTGACAGGGAATAGTTAGTATATAACCCAAAGCATATGTGGGACGATTACTCCTCTCTGGCTCAGTATGAGTTTAATAAAAAGTAGCAGTTAACCATATGTTAAAAATGAAGCAGTACAGTCGGGGGTGGAAGGACAGAGACTGAGAGGCGACACCGCTGTTTGTTAGTTGTGCTTTTCATTTCCAGGTTCGGAGAATTTTAAGACCCAATCTTAAAATTTTGTTTATTTATGTTTTTTGAAAGCTGCCACTAAATCAGTACAGATACACACCTCACTTGGGGCTTCATTTCTGCCAAAGCCCTTGTCTGAAGCAAAGAGCATTAGTTAGCAAATTAATGAGTTAGGATCTGTATGTGTCAGCTGTCTAGGTCAGTACTGTCGGGCTAACCATGATCTCCCTCAGGGTGAACCTTGGCATTGCCGATAGAAGTTAGGTTTAGCATTAAGCAATCTTGATGCCCTGGATTGTAGTTCAAGATTTGTAAGGTATAAACATGGTCAGGACCAATCCCATGTTTCTGCTGCTATCAGCTTTGTGAAGACTGTCCACCTGATTTAAAATCAGGGGTGACTCTTGAGCTTGTGGCATATGAATAAACACCGATTTACCTGTTGTTCTTTCCTATGTGAGGAGAATCAGTCAAGACACCTTTCAGCTTGGTGCAAGTGACCAAGCACAGCGGCTGAAGAACAAGAAAGACTATGCCCAGCATTGTGGCTTGTATTAGTTAGCTTTTCATGATTATCACAAAGTAACCGGGGCAGGCTAACTTCATAAAGAAAAGAGATTCCTTAGCGCATCTACTGAACCTCTAGGCCACAGGGTTGGAAACAGGAAAGTGTGTCTGTATGTCTGGTCTCTGTTCCTCTTCTTAGGAAGCCAACAAGATTCAACCAAAGGGCCTCCTCCCCAGTGATACTATAGAAACCTAATTGCTTTCCAAAGCTGCCACCCATAAACATCAGATTTCAGTTAAGTTCTACCCCCGCTATACCACCGACATTCAGCATGGGAATCAAACCCCTGTGTGAGTTTGGGGGAGACTGCAGGAGGTGAACCAGAGCATGCCTCCTCCTTCCACTGCAGGGATAGCGGGGCTGCAAGCCCCAAGTCTTTATTGAGGTGTGTGCTGTTGCTGTGTGTTAATGGCTTAGGTGAATGGCCTCCATCCCCACCCTTCCACCCAATGGGCTGCTCTCGGGGCAAGAAGAACA
Source organism: Cavia porcellus (assembly GCF_034190915.1). Lineage (NCBI taxonomy): Eukaryota > Metazoa > Chordata > Mammalia > Rodentia > Caviidae > Cavia > Cavia porcellus. Next base: position 2,003,920 of record NW_026947521.1, on the reverse strand, counting down.
GCATCACAACACAGAACGAATGAAGAAGAGAGGAAAGGTCCTCCTAAACGCGCTGGCCTTAGAAAGCCATTCATCCTCAAAGGGATGCGTCACTCATGGCCTCCACCGTTCCTTCAGAGCCGTAATCCAGCTGGCCACTTGTAGCAGTCCTGTGCAACAGCAGGCCAAGTGTCTGTTTCGAACTCCACTTTAAAGAGAAGGAAACCCAGCCCCTTCCAAAGGAGTCGTGGCAGGTCTTGGTTTTTCCCATGTGCCCCTCGGTTTTCTAGTTGTGTTCCTGGGTGCTGCCCATTCCTGCAGTTGCCCTTGGTCAGAGTTAACAGAGAGGAGGGAAGCACATGTCTCCCATCATTTTTCCACCTCATTTATTTCCAGGTCTGTCTGATTGTTTGCATGTGAGCAGGTGCATGCAGGTTTCTGCACAATGCGCTGTGCTGAGTTGTAGAACTTTTGGCTCACGAAATCAAGCAGAAGCCTCCGAAGGTGGTTGGTCAAGTGGATGGACAAGTCCACTGCACGCTCATTTTTCCCATAAAATGTCTTCCCTTCTTGCAAATGGTAGCATAAATTACCAAGCTATAACTGTGATGCTGGCCTCAGGGGGATTTTCCTGTTTCCTTATGTGAGTCAGAACTATTCCATCCATCAGGGAATCACCCATCCTCAGACCTGCCCCTAACCAAAGCTGACCTCGCTTACCCTATTCCTCTCCCTGGGCCACCACCTGTTTTCCTGGGACCCTCCTGACACCTGGCTGATGGGTACAGGTGGAATGGGGCCAAGCTCCTCCCAGGAGATCTAAACTAAATATTTTCCTTTATCCCCTTAAGCCCAATAAAGTAAATATTGTTCTTTTCGACTGTGTGAAAGAAAAATAGCCACAACATGTAACAGACAGGGACTTTTACTTCTTTTTTAAAAATTTTACCTTTTCCCTCAACAAGCATTTGGAAAGCCTTTATGCCGCCTTACACATTTATCTAAAATTTGACATTTAAAATTTCAAATTATAAGCTCCACTGGTTTTTATAAAGCAAAGATTATGATTTTTGCCATATTATAAATACTGTCATTCAGAAATAAAGCTCTTCTGTCACTGTTGAAATGTATCCAGTGAAGTCTAAATAGTATTTTGAGTAAATTTTCATCATCATTCATTTTTTAAAAAATATACAGGCAAGCACTCTATCACTAAAAAAATTTGCATCTTTGCTTTAAATTCATATTCTTGTATTTTTCCTATTGAATTTTATCCCACTATTGTATATTTTGTGCTTAAAAAGACTTTATTGACCATGATGTCATAATCCTTTGCAATAAAATATGTGTAAAAGTTTAAATCTTAAGAATCTTATTACAAGGCCAGAGATACAGCTCAATGGCACAGCACCTGCCTGGCAAGCATGAGGTCATGAGTTCAATTCCCAGTACCAAAAATAGATAGATAGATAGGTGAAAATCTTAGTAGCATAAACTCTAAGTAAAAAAAAAAATTTTCTAGATTAACATAGCATTATGACAATGTTTAACACAAAGTTAATGGAAACAAATGCATTAAACATTTTAATAAATAAGCATAGAAGTACAAAGTTATTAGAAATATTGCTTAATAAGATAGTTGGGGTCTTATTTCTCATTAGTTTATTTACCCTGAATGAATATTATTTACTGCTAACGAGTCAATATGAGTTCTGTTCCAAAGTTTGGTTTGTTTGATATAAATAACGGTAAGTATCATTTTTGTCTTTGAACTTCTGAATTCTGTGCCAAACAACCAAACAGCAGCAGCAAGGTTTAGTGATCTACCAATTAGGAAAGATATGAGGTCCTCCTTGGACTTTACAGGAAGCAAAGAATTAGAGGACATCTGGTTTTCAAAAGCATTTGCCAGCTACTCATTAGAGTCATCTACTTTCTGAGTGTACATAAAAAAAAAACTGTATTGCAAACAATGCCAACATCACAAGATGCTAAATGTGTTAGGTCTTCTGCTACCTGGTAAGATGCTTCTTAGCTTGTATCAACTTAGTCTTAGTAATTTAGAGATACTGGCAATTTCAGTACATCTTATCTATACTTTTCTATAATTACAACAAAAATGCTTTTATCATACGTATTCTTTAAATGCATATTCATCAAACCTTGGATCTGCAGATTTAGTTCATTGAGGGCATAGAAAATATGCCCTAATTGTCTCAATATTTAATCAACCAACCAACTCAAATTTATTTTGTGTTAGAAATGTGATTTCCTTTTTTCAATATGGTAATATGTATCCTTGTGATGAATTTAAATTCAAATTCTGAATTTGAATTTTACCTAGAATCTGACTACAATGTAACTAGATGAGGGCAGGGGTTTTTTGGTTGTTATTGTTGTTTTATTTTGTTTTGTTTATGGAGAGAGGCATTGCTCAATAAATATCTTTTGAACAAATGAGTTGTAACTATCTTTTAACGCATATACCAAATTGTTTTTTCTGGAGCATCCAGTGATGGTTCTAGATCTGAGGCAGGCCGTAGGTAGGAGTCCTGCCTTTCTGCTGTAAAGTAGATGGACAATGACAGGACATTTATAAGACCTTCTTAAACATATACATATTTTTAGCATTCTCAATTTTATGATAGAATAATAGGGAAAATGAGATTCTGGAAATAAATTTCTTTAAAGTTATCTGTGCTCATGTACTTCAAGGAAAATTTTTAGTTGACACTTCAAGATTGCGGATTTTCTAGCTTGAAGATTGCTGTAACAGAGAAACAAACTCCAAGTCAAGATGGGAATTCAGAGAGGGTGCGGCTTGGTGTAGAGGAGACAACCCGTGGCCTCTAGTGGGCACTGGTGAGGCAGATTGTGTTGCCCTGTGACTTTGTGTTAGCTGGCTTCCTTCACACCATGGGAATCAGGTGTAACCCAGGGCCTACAGAACACCATTCCCGAGTGTTCCAGTGTTATGGGTTAGATCTAAAGCGTTCCCCAGTAGTCTCATGTGTGGAAACTGATTTTGGATCATCAGGTGCTGTATTCCTCAGGGGTTTCACTGCTGATGAGTTCATAGTGGACTGTGCTGTTCTGGGCAGCAGGGCTGGTTGGGTGTGGATCACCAGTGGTGGGACCTGGAAGGGTGTCTTTTTTTTTTTTTTTTTTTTTTTCCTTTTTATCGGTACCGGGGATCGAACTCACAACTGCCTGCTTGCAAGGCAGGTGCTTATGCTGCTGAGCTAAATCCCCAGCCCCAGGGTGTCTTCTTCTAGTCAGCTCTTCCCTTCCCTCTCTGCTTCCTGGATGCCATGGGTTGAGCACCTTTCTTTCTCTGTGCTCCCTTTTCATCGTTTCTTCCTTGGAGCCAGCCAGACTAAAGCTGTGCATGAAACTGTGAGCCAGAACAAACATCTCTTATAAGCGGTGGATGTAGGGCATTTTATCCCAATGACAGGAAAACAACCAACAACAAAGGGGAAACAGCATTTATTGAGAAACTATTGTATGGGGTTGATCTCTAGGCCTTGTTGCTTCTGTCTTCACGGTGCTTTACAATGAAGTGAGCTTTTCCTATACACAAGGTCAGCAAGCATCTGTACCTGACTCCCGTGTCCACCCAGGAGAAAATGTCCAAGAGCTACCTCCTCCTCCTGTTCACTTTATTGAATTCCAGTGAGTCAAAACAATAGTCATCTCAAAAGATATTAATTGCATTTGTTCTTAGTTCCAAAAAAAAAGTATATGGACATTATAGAAACCATGAGGGACATGAAAAAGCACAAAGCAATAAATAAAAAATCATCTCTAAGCTGGCCACTGAGACATAGCCAGCCTATTAGAGTGCGTACATCCAACTGGAGGGACGTGTTTACAGGAACATGCGTACACTTGTACTCAGGCCAGAGAGAATAGTTTTGTGTGGTTTAGACCACCCCACCACTGCTTTCAGTGCCCATTTCCCCACATTCCAGTTGCTTTATCTGTGCAAAGGCTATAAGAACAGGAAAACCTTCATGAGGTTGTCGCAAACATTAAATGAAATAATGCAAGAGCATTTAACCTAAATGCTTAGAACGCAGCCTCAGTGGGATGGGCAGGTTGACAGCTATCACTGAGATTTTTTATTTTGATAATTAACATGTCTAAGTACCTATCCATGTCATTAATTAGGGGCTGCTGTCTGCATGGCTTTAAGTCACAGTGCAGCACAGATAATCAGGCCAGTCCACCAGCTTGTTTGCAGCAGTCTGCAATTCTAAACAACGCTGTGGTGAACATCCTGCCACTCAGTTGGACAGCACACTGCTGCACAACAGGTGCACTGGAATCCACACATTTCAGGCCTTTGCAGCATGTTTCCTGTCTCGAGTGTGTTTGTGTATGTGTGGTACTGGGGATTAAACCCCCGGCCTTCGCACTGAGCTGCATCTCCAGCTCCTTTTCATTTTGAGACAGCGTCTCGCTTGGCTGTACTCTAGTGGTTTATATTCCAACTCTGAGTAGACACAAACGAGCCTGTTTGCATAAACCTGCATCGACACTGGTATCATCTTCCTTTTTTCATTGCTGCTAATTGGGCAAATTTTTCAATGTGCACACATCTGAGTTCGCCTTTCCTTTGATTATAAGTGAGGTTTGCTATGCTTTCTTATTTCTTTAGACTTACAAAAAAATCTAACAGTGAGAATATGTGCAGGTGCCTGTTCTTCTGTTACTTAGTGTTATTTACTCCCAAACCCACGTCTGTATCCATTTCTCTTTTCTGTAGGAGGCATAAAATTAAAGCTCAGCTTTCCTCGAGTGAGTATGTATGCGAAAGAGCTTTGATCAGTAAGTGACAGGAAGCCGGGGTTCGGAGTGCCCTCCCGGTCTCCATGGAGTGCTTCCCTTCGAATCCACCTGCTGCTTCTCTGCTGCTTCTCTGACAGATGTACTTCCTAACTCCAGGGGCTCGGACAGACAGTGCTCAGCCCTCCTTCTTCCCACTTGCTTAGGGACTCCGGATGTTCCAGAAATACATATGGCCAGGAGAATGTGGAAGGTCACAGGCTTATTTTTAGATGAGAACAAAAGACTATTTTCAGATTAAAGAATCCTATAAGAGGCTCCTTTTTGCTGTGTTATTTGTATTCTAGGTTTGGAGTGTCTCTCCTCCCTCTCTCCCTTGCTGTCTCTCTTCCTCTTTCAAGTTATATCTTTTGATGACAAGAAGTAAGTTCTGTCAATACAGAAAACAAATGCCAAACAAAAAATTCAAATAATAAACAAACTGTTCCAAACCTGAAAACCATGTTTGCAAACTGACAGGTTGAGAAGATTTTTCTCACTTTGCAAAGAGTCCAGAACTGGTCTTGTCCAAGTTCCTTTCGCTCTGGAATTTGAAATGCATGACACAAGCTCCCTGCTGTTTGTCTAACGGCTGGGCCAGGCAGTTCTCCCTGGCCCATCCCTCCCACGGTGGGGGGGGGGGTGTGCTCAGCCTCATGGGCCTCAGCCAGAGCTGGAGCCTGGTTCCTCTCCTCGCACTGCAGCCATTTCTGTCTTCCTCTTGAAGCAGGATGGTGCAAAGACAGTTCCTCCCTGGAAACTGGTTCGGTGCTCCCACCCCCTCTACCTGGACTTGCTTTGCATTTGGTAGTTAAAGAAGGTGAAGTAAACTTGGAAGCTCACTTAGTCAGATAAACACCCCCACGCCTCACCGTGTGGACACAGAGCCCGCTTGGTCAGTAAAACTGCAGCAAACATTTGAAGGCGCCAAAGATAAATCTGGATTGTCTTTGAATTTCCAAAGTTTGCATCTCCCAGCTGGAACCCTCCAGTGGACCTCATTCATAGCCATTCAATACAGACATCAGCGGGATCCTAATTAATGAGTTTGTTCATTCTTCTTTGCCAGCTGGGGACAAAAAGCATTGTTGGGTCTCTAGCGTGTGTGTGTGTGTGTGTGTGTGTGTGTGTGTGTGTGTGTGTGAATTTGGAATCCCCAGATTTCAAACCACCAGATCAGCAGATTCTATAGTCTCTGCTGTCCCTCAAGGTACAGACATTTTCTTCTAATGCCTAACAATCAGGAACAGTATTTTTTTTCTTTGTGGGTGACATATTATAAAGCCCATCCTAATGGTTGCATGCATCCATAGGTTGCTAGACAGTTAGTTATGTCCTTGTATTTTCAGTGGTTTCAGGAAAGCCAGTTTTGTGACATTGGGAAGTTTAAGTTATTTATATTCCTTGCCTGGGTGCATCTAATAACTCCTCTTCAAACTGGAGCATTAGTTCCATGGCTGAAAAGGATCACTTTGCAGAGTGTAAACCCAAATGCAGAATCATTCATGAAAATGATTTGCCGGCGGAGATTAGCGCACTGCTGAGATGGTGCTGGAGGAAGGCAGAAGCAGGCTGACTGGTGCCTGAGTTAGGATAGGCTGCATGCAGAAACTCGAAGGTATTTTGTCAATATGCTACAAGCCCTTTAATCTCTGTATGGCATTGTTTTAGCCCTGAGCAAGGCTCCTCCTCAAAGCCCACGATTAAATTAGTAGAAATTCCCCTGCTGTTTCTATTGAATTGAGTTAATATAATGAGTTTATTGTTAACTTAAACAAAAAGAAGCTCCCCTTGTGGAAGAAATAGGACTGATATCACGGTAAGGTGTTGTTTTTTCCCTCCCACCTTGCTTCTGGGTTACTTCAGTGTGGCTCACTGGCCCCCGGGGTACAGTTCCAGCACGCTGACTCCCTACCTCTGGGAGACAGTCACTGACAGTGAAGGTTGATGGCCTGTGAAGCAGAGAGGGATGCAGACCTTCCAGGTAGCACAGTGCTGGAAGCCTTCCTGTGATGAGCTCCTGCTGGGGAGATGCAGGCCGCAGTGTAGGGTGGGCCAGGCTTCTGCTTCCTCCTACAGCTCCAATTCAAAGGCAAGATGGAGGAGCCGGGGTGAGGCCCAGTGGTCCAGCACCTGGTAACATGCCCGAGGCCCTGGGTTCCATCCCCAGCACCAAAAAAGAAACATAAGTGATGAGGATGAAGCCGGCTGACCTCCCTACCTACACACACACACACACACACACACACACACACACACACACGCTCACACACACACACACACACTCACACACACACACACACACACACACACACACACATCACGCTCACACACAGCCCCTCGGTTCCTCAGAGAAAGCTGCTTAGGGGTAGCTGTTGGCCCCCAGCTGCCCGCTCCTCTGTTGGCACCTGTGTTGACTGCATTCTCCTGCTCAGCTCAGCTCTGCGCCCTTGCCCCTGACTCTTACCCAGGCCTGGCAGGGCAGTCTGTCTGCTCATTCTGCTCTTTTTTTTCTTCCTTCACCACCTAGAAATGCCTCACCAGTAATTCCCTGTCCCATTCTTTGGATTTGTTTTTGACCTGTTTCACGCTACCAAGTCCTCTCCACCTTGCCTTTGTTTCTACAGAGAGCAAACTCTCACCTTGACTTCATCCCCTGGAATCCCACAGTATTTGGGAGAGTAAGAAGTCCAGCCATAGTGGTAAGAGTCTCTCCTCTCCACTCTGGGGACCGTGGCCAGGCTGTCGTTACCTCTGTCATTACCTCTGAACTTTAGGCTGTCCGCATACCACCGTGGAGAAAATAATGCCATGTCACGGTGCGACTGTAAAAGCAAAATCATTTGCTAATGAATTAGACCGCCACAGTGCTGGCTTCTCTCTTTCTGCTATAAGATTTCAGCTCAGGTGATCTACCTGCCTCTTGCACCTGGGTCTTGGGCAACCATACTGTTCTGGGGCTGATGTTCCTGCGCAGGGAGCTGAGCTCCATCCACCTTGAGTGATCAGTGAGGATCCTGATACACGCTCTTCCCCTCCCAGGGGGGTTTGTGCGTCATTTTTCAAAGGCAGCCTTTCCTCTGCTGCACCACGGATCACAAGGGTCCTCTCCAACCTGGTAGTGATGGCCACAGAGATGGGACTGTGACCCCGTGACAAGGCAGGCTGGAGTCAGGCTTTGGAGAGCACCCTGGAGAAAACTGGGAGAGAGGTGTTCTGCCATCATGAAGGTTAAGGGACCCACAGCCTCAGTGGCCTGCTTAAAGCTTTTGTTAGCTTTCTCAGTGGCTAGAGATTTGGCTTTTAATTTTAAGTTCTAATTTAAAAATCATCGAGCTTGGAAGTCACCTTCTATTTCCTTCGAACATTGCAAATGAGGAAACCGAGGTATACAGAGGATGAGGTGCTCACCTAGATGTCTCTGTGTCCACCTGGGCCTCCACAGTCCCGGGCTTATCAGGACAGTCCCCAGAATGCCCACCTGAATTGTCCCTGCCTCAGGCCTCTTACCAAAGTCGGTCATGTCCTCAAAAGTAGTCATAGAATCGCCCTTTTTCTTTCCTTCTGATCTGCTGCTCCTTCCCCACCAGATCCATCTTCCATCTAGTTAGTGGCTTCTGCTTTCTTCTTTTCCAACTCACTTTACCCCACTTGAAGAGTGGAGCCTGGCCGTTGCCTCTCCTGGCTTCCAGAATCCTCTCCCTAGGCGAGGTTCTTGGCACTTTGAGCTATGATCCCTTGACTTCACCATTCCCACACCAAGGTGACACAGTTTTGACTGTGACATGCTCTCTTGGATCTGATATCATTTTCAGTCATGGTTGGTAAGCAGGACACTCTCTTCCCAGGCTTTAAAGTGGAGATATAGATATAGATACAATTATAAATACAGCTATAGGCACTGATACAGGTATAGGTATAGATATAGATACAGATATAGGTGTATGTTCCAGGCAAACTGACACAAGCCACAAGATTAAAGTATGACTTAGTAAAGAAATTATTTTTATTTAGTATTATGAATATTCTAAAAAAAGTCTTGCTATTCATCATCAAGAAGTACTAACCATCGAATGCATTTTCCCCCCAAAAAAATCTTCTTTAGCTAATAATTTTTTGGAAAAAAATCTAAATGCTAAGTATATCCTATAATTTTACATCTGGTAAGTGATTTGAACTGTGAAATGTTAACACGAAAAAAAGTTTGCCTTTCCAGCTGTTGATCTGCTCTAAACACTTCCCGCCAGCAGCAGCAAGTCTAGGGGGAGTTTTGTGTGGAAGCCTTGGGTGGGGGGCAGGGGTCGAGATGGAGAGTTTGTGTGAGATTCAGCTGCTTTTCATTTTCTTGTAACGGATGTCTGTTTAGCATTGGCCCCCAGAATCTGATCCACTGCTCAATGGCTGAAAGCCAGCTTTCCTGGCCCTGTCTTCAAAAAGAGCAGGGGCTGCTTTGAAGCTGGCAGGACAGAAGGAGAAGAACCTAGCAGCAAAATCCTTTCCTTCCCTCTTGCCCACATGCATGGGCAAACGAGCCCCACACATGGACAGGGAGCTGGAGGGGAGTCTCGCTAAGCCCGCGGCAGGCGGGGTGGGGGACAGCAGTGACTTAACCATGAGCACATAGGCGGGTGGTACCTGTATGAGGGCATGTCTGACAGACAACGGGCTGCCCTGAAGTAGTAAGGACATTCCTCCTTGTGAAATGCGGGTGGGAGTTATTTTATTGGTCCTCAAAGGTGAGCTCATGTCCATGAATTTAACCTATCAGGAGACAGAATTCAGCAGAAGTTCTGGAAGAGTTTGAGCTGCCCACTGGAGGTGACCTGTGGCAGTAGTGAGCTCCCCGTCCCTTCAAGAACCCCATCTTCAAATAGCTCTGTGGACCCACCACAGCAGTGTCAGGACCCTGGTCAATGCTCTGTAGGGGGAGCATTGACCCAGGTCTCTTGGGATGCAGAGATGTCCTTTCCCAGTGTGCAGGAGTCTGGGCAGGTGGCCAGGCTCCTCTCAGGGAGACATGTAGGACTTGCAAGAGTGTCACCCCATCTTTGTCCTTCAGAAGAAGCTATGAGAGCATCCACAGTGAAAGGGCATCGGCTAAAAGCAAGTGAGCCCAAGTGGGGGTTTCAGATTTCTCCTGGGGTTCTGGAAGCTCATCTGTGCCATGCCCTTTGGCTCTCACCACCTCTGCCTTGGGGCAGTACCCAGAGTGAGTAGGGTACCAGTGTCGCTAGGCATCTGTGTGCAGAGGCTCACGCTCTTTGTGAGCCTATGCTAGAGACGTAAACTGGCAGCTGACCCTGAGGAAGTATAGGGAACGGTTTCCAGGGCACCATGCCCTTTACCTGGTCTCTGACAGTTCCTAAAGAGAGAGGGATGTCTTGCCCAGTTCCTGGACAAAGTCGATGGAGACACTGAGGTCCAAATGAAAGAAAATGTGAGTTTGGGGCAACAAAATGTCCTCCAAGAATCTTCTGTTATGGGGAATGGAAGGATGCAATGACAAGAATCAAAAAGTAGTTTTTCATAACCATGATTGTTAAGCAGAAATTATCAATGAGTATTTCTTAAGAAGAGAAACACTTGAGAAGCAATCATTCTTAGGGAGAAACATTTCACTGAAGATGTTTTTCATGTTACTTCCTAAAAATACTGCTTTCTAGGAAATTGATAATGGCTATAAATATTAAACCTGCTTTAAAATAGTAGCAGAAGATGTCATTTAAAACAAGAATTATGAAAGACTAGAAAGAGACTGGACTCATGTTTGGCAGAGACTAGCTGTGTGTTTGCAGACAAACTGGTTTCCTTCTCTGAGCCTAAATTTTTGTATTGGTTTGACAAGGACATTAGTTCATATAATGGAATTCCTTTTTATCTCCTTATTTCCATCATTCTTTTTCTGAATCAAACAAACTTGCTTGTCGCATCTGCAAATCAGTGTAGTTTGAACAAATGGCGTTGCCCTCTTCTCCAAATATTCAACCAAGTCTGGGGATCCTCATATATGGGATTTGGGGAGCAACCTTTTCAAGTACCTAACATGTTTGACTTTCAGATGAAAAAATAAACCACCAAGCAAACCCCAAATCTGCTCTGTGAGTGTATGTGTGTTATCTCCTCCTCGCCAGCAAACTTCCTGACCTATTCTGATCTTCTTGGTTGCTAAAATGTATTTGAGGACAATCGAGGAATGACCTTCGGTTGCTTTGAAACTACTCTGTTTGCGAAGCCGCTAGTGTGTACCCCATTTCTACTTACATTAGCTGCGGCTGGATGCCCATGTGCTGGTGTAGACCTCAGTGTTGCTGGAACGTAAGCCCTTCATTTTTACTCCAGTATAATTGACATGTGACCCAATGCAAAGATCGTATCGTAAGTGTTGGAAGAATGAGCTTTGGCAGTTGTATATACACCCATACCACCATGAATTAAAACAAGATATAGAACATTACCATCCCTCTAGAATCTTCCCTTATAGAAGCACTTATTTTAATATCTTAATTCCCTGTGGTTTTTAAAAATTTCCATTACCAAAAGGCATATACACATAGATCCTGGAAAGATGGAATGCTTTGATAAATGGGGAACTTTCTCTTCACCTTGACCTTGACTCAGCATGTTAATTACTTCTCTTGAAGTCAGTGGCCAGGTGTGGACTGTTTTCACATCCAGACCCCGCGTGTGGACACAGTGATGTGTGAATAACTCTGTGTGGCATACTATCTTGTGTTAGTGAAAATGTACTGAGAAGCCCTTGCTGATTTGTGGGAAACCCCAGGACAGTGTGCGAAGGTGTTGACAGACTCTGTGATTCCATGTGCACATCGGGCTCTCTAGGGCGCCTGGAGTTGGGCCATTAGAGCCAGGCTGTCATGGGGGGGCAGGAGTCCTAAGGGGGTGATCACGTCCGCCCTCCCCTTCCTGCTCCCTGTCAGGCTTTTCAGGAAGTGACCAAGAGAATCCCCATGTGATGGAAGGAAAAAGAGCTTTCTGGGTAGAGGGAGGAAGGGCAGCTAGGGGAAGGTCCCTCTTCAAGGTCACCTCTACGAGATCACAGAGCCCAGAAGTAGAAGGGAGGTTCCCTCCTGCAGGCCAAGAGGTCACCAGGCCAAGAAAGTCTCAGGAGCATGTGGGACGGTCCACAGCCACACCTGAGAGCCCCGCATTTCTCTGCGTCTGAGCGGCAGGCCTGCTAACAACCAGCTCAAATTGGCTGATTTTCCCACATTTGTCAGGGCGCCAGCTGCACGGGCTCAGCTGAGCATCTGCAGAAAGGAAAGCAGAGACCCAGAAAAAAAAGCTTTCCAGTCATCATTATTCTTATTCATTTCCCTATTCTCTGCCCCACCCCTCCGAGGCTCCAGTGCCATGCTGCTTTCTGCTTCTTCCTTTTTTACAAATCTTTTTATAACAATCTTTTCCTTTATGTGGCGAGAGCCTTTGGCATCCTCCCAGTGACCTGTCTGGAGGGAGACACTCCTCCGCGATTATTAGGCCTTTGTTACCCCACTTCCTGGCTTGCTCCTCTTTCTCTCCCTTTGAAAGCCTCTGGTCCTTGACACCCCAGTGCCACCATGGAATAACCACACTTGTTAGAAGGAAGGGTCTTCAAAGGGGTGCCGGGGATGGATTGCTCAAGGAGCCCTGAGAGCTCATCAGGCCTGTGGTTGCAGTGGACTATGGCGTGAAGGAGCCCAGGTTAGACCCCTGCCGGGATCTCTTCGTTCTGCTCCCAGCCTCACCCCCAGGTCTCTCTAGCACTTGGCTCCCGTTCCTGGCCTTCTGTGATTTCATGTCCCATTGCCTCATTCCTGGGCTGCCTTGCTGCGGACGTTCGGCAGGAGCGTGAGGTTCTTTGTCATCGGATCTCCCTGAAAGGACACAATGAGTGAAAACCAAAAGAGGCAAGAGAGAAACAGATGGGCACAAGACAAGACCCACGGGCCCAGAATCCCTCATCCTAGGGCTCACGAGTTGGTTGTCAAAAGACAGAGAACAGATTAATTCCGTTCGAGAAAGGAGATACTGATTTACTTGCACAAACAGCCAGCTAGATTTATTCGGTCTGCTGAGCACTGAATGTGTCCCCAAAATAGCCTGTGTTGGAAAAAGCATCCCAGAGAGAGCAGTGTTGGAGCTGAGACCTTTAAGAGTAGTAAATGAATGAATGGCATTAGCTCAGAAGTGGGTTCCTGCTAACGGGATGAGTTTGGTCCCCTCCTCGTGCTGTCTGTGGCCTGTGGCCCTTCCCTCTTGGTGTCATGCAGAACCAAGGCCCTTGCTGGGTGTGGCCCCTCCACCCTGCGCCTCCCACCTCCAGAACCCTGAGCTAAATATTCATTACTGGGCCATGCTACTCTGTCTTAGCTGCAGGAAGCAGACTAAGTGACAGTCCTTTCAAAGGACGCTGCTCACGGGATATCTTAGTTGCACTCCTGCATTTGGGGGGATTCACGGTATAAACCTACATTTTTGTGTGTGATCACCCTGACCTCCTTGGAACATGACAGGGAAGCGTGGAGTGGGTGCATTGGGCTTCCCCACCCAGATCGGTGGTTTCTCTTTGTTTTGAGATCTGCAAATGCCACACGAGTTAGATATGCATGTTTAGTGACCTCTCTGCCCCAAAGGAGAATTTGAGACACAAACCTGTTTATCCAGCCTAAACTTGGACAAAACATTGGCTTTTCATCTGCCCTCTCATTGATTTCCTGGTTGACTCACGGTGTTACCAAGCGGTTCTGGTGGGATTACATCAAATGAAGGTAACTCAGAGGCTTTGTTTCCCCTTCAAGGGTTTTAGAATTTTTTGTAAGACAGAGACTGTATTTTATTTCCTTTTGAAAGTTGTGTGTCTAAGGGAATATTGTAGGGAGAAAATGTTCATCAGTATTTATTTTGTTATACAGGGACCTGTGCCCTTGGCTATCTCTGTACACACCTACCAGTGCACTATTTGTAGGTATCTGTTTAAGAATACCAAATATTCTTCTTGGTGGTTTGAAAAATGCTGAAATTAGGTGCCTAGAAAAAAGAATTAGACTGGGTTGAGTGAGAACTAAATGGGCTGATGTAACAGCAAGTCTGTAACATCAAAGGTAATTCCTAGACTCGGGAGTTATTTAGTCAGTCAGTGTGTACGAGAGGCGAATTAATGGTTTCTTCACAATAATGTGAAGATTAGTGAGATTCTAGGTTCAAAGTGCTCGATACTGTAAAATCCTCAGGATATGGTCCGTGGCACAGATTTAGAGGTTTTCCAGAGGCCTGCAGTGTGCCTTTCCAACTTGGGAGAGTTACCGCTAATAAGAGTTGAGGTTCCTGTAACGGGGTTAGGGAGCCAGCAGCTACCTACATTGTTACGTAATTCACACGCAGAAGAGGAAACCATTGAGAAGGAGCTGCGCCAAATCTCCTGCCTCCACTTCCAAGTGGACCCACACCTTGTTGGGATGCACAGACGTCGGACAGCTCTGTTTTAGGGACCCATTGTTTCTGCCAAAGCACAGAAAGGTGTTGTGTTCTGTTTTGGACCCATGAAAGACTTCTCCTTTATCACAGTGCTGTCAGTATGAGTTAAGTACTCAAACCAGTCCAACCTAGATTTCTTTGTTCGTCATAACTGGACATTTGACTGCCTTCGCATCTCCAGTATTATTTCCCATGAAACTGTGCCTTTTGATTTCAGACACACTGTCACCTCCTCTGGTTCTACAACCTGTGGCGTGGCTCCCCAACACACTCCATGGTGTCCAAATTCAGACTATGGAATGCAGGCTAAGAACAGACCAGCAGCTGTGTGTGGAGATAAACTCGGACTTTCCCAGTGACTCTGGCAGCAGGAAGGAGTGGTCCCATCTAAGTCTAGGCCTGATTCTTAGCTCAACTGGGGGCAACAGATTCCTGCCCACAAGGAATAGAAAATCCGGTCTAGACTTTCCTTTGTTCCCCATTCACTGGATATTTATTGTGTCTGTCTGAGCTGCCTGTCTGAACTGTGTATTGTGTCTCCATGAGCTATAAAGGCAAATTTGTAATATATGCGGGTGGGGTCGGCCTTTTATCTGCACGATCTCTCTCTTTCTGTGAATGCCAAAACTTCTGAATGTGGTCCCCAGACCACGGACATTAGTCTGTCCCAGGAACTTTTAGGAGTGCAAATGGTAGAACTTCACCCCGGACCTCCTGAGTTGAAAGGTGGCAATGGTAGCTGCCACGGCTCTAGGATCGCTGGCTGGCGTAAGTATCAAATGTGATTCTCGGGTGTGTTGTAGTCTTGGAGGAAGGGATTCCTGCAGAAAGTGTGATGAGAGGGTCTCATGAACAAGATGAGCAGCTCAGGCGACATTTGTGGCTTTCACTGGGAATTAACTTCCCAGGGCACCACTGCCAGGTGAGATACAGGCATCCCAGTTGACTTTGAACTTTAGATTTTAAAAAAATTGGTAGCTTTTCAGTATAATTGTGTCCCATTTTGCATGTGTGCTTTTTCGTTTGCTTATTTTTGGCAGTACTGGGGCTTGAGCCCAGAGGCACTCTACTACTGATTTTATCCCCAGCCTTTTTTATTGTTTTGAGACAGGGTCTTGCTAAGTTGCCCAGGCTGGCCTTGAACTTGGTGCCCTCCTGCCTCAGCCTCCTGAGTAGCCGGAATTATAGGAGTGTGCCACCGTGCTTGGCTACACCTCTTGCTTTTATTTGTTAAATCTGCAACACTAACTGAAATTAAAACTGGACAAGCTAGACTCAGCACATTCTGTTTTACACAGGGGATGAAAGATCACATCAACACTATTGTCTTGTTAGTCCTAGATATTCCTTACAGTACTAAAGGCTACTTTACCCATGAGATGTTTTTCTTCAAAATTTATAACCTTATCCAAGTCATCGTAGGACATCAGGCAAACCCTCAGGGTCAGAGTTGTGAAAGACAAGCAAATGCTGAAAAACTGTCACGACTGGGGGGGGGGGCATGAGATTTAATTAATTATGTGCCATGTGGGATTCTAGATGAGACCTTGGAAAGCAAAAGGGCATTCATGGAAATGAACATGAAAATAGAGTAAAGGCTGCAGTTACTAGTACTGTGCTAATGCTGATTTCTTTACTTTAAGAAATGTGCTATGGTTACACTGATGTGACCATCGGGTGAACGCCATGTGGTAGCTCCCTGCTGTCTTTCCGAGTTATTTCAGAATGAGAAGTGTGTTTAACAATCAGATTGGATGTGCCCCAGCATCCTAGGAATAGTATCCCCTTCCTTTGTCGTCTATGGCAAGAAAGAAGTATGATACTTGAAACTGAGAACATTTAGATGAACTACTGACACATGGCACAAGTGTCTTGCAGCACTTCAGGGGACCAGAGGATTGCAGTGACTTTAACTCTGCCATGGATAAATGTCCTCTTTTTCCTGCACATAGAATGCAGTAGCAGTGAACCAATGGCTTGTGTGTTACTGTGAGTTTTTTCCTAGACAAACGATGTTAATGTGGAGTTGGTTTTTTTTTCCAAGCTAAAACTTCAGTATTCAGGTTTCATTGCAGTGTTGGCACTTTGTGAAAAAGAGGTGGGTTTTGGGTCGCAGTTTGGCATTGGTCTCTAAAAGGTTCACCATCACTGCCCTCGAGCTGACTGAGATAGATTATTGGGTGGGAGATAAGGTTGGAGGTCAGATAGAGGTGTAAGCGAGGATTGCTGAAAACAGGTTTCTCCTAGCACCTGGGTTGTTCCTGGACAGTTATGTTGTGTTCCTCAGTTTATAGTTTCATCTGCAGAGTGTGGGCTATGTGAATCCATAAGCATGAGGGTGCCATCGTACTTTTCAATTAAAAAAGGTTTTTGCACAGTATGTACATGCAGAGGGTTGACCAATTTGTTCTGGAATCGATGGTTTCAGATCAGGCCTTTTGGTAGAGCCTCTGTTTGCAAGCATTTGGAGGCAGGCTGTTTGCTTAGTCTTTTCCCCATTCTGTGTTCAGCAGCCTCTGTATTTTCTTGCATAGGAATGTGTATTTCATTAAATTAGATGTCCTCAAACCGAAAGGACGCTGGTGCCTTTTTCCTAGAAGCTGAGATACTCAGAGCTTCTGGCCATAACAAAAGGCCTCAGGATCACAGTTAGCTCCTGCCTGGCGCTCAGG
Organism: Cavia porcellus; assembly: GCF_034190915.1. Lineage (NCBI taxonomy): Eukaryota > Metazoa > Chordata > Mammalia > Rodentia > Caviidae > Cavia > Cavia porcellus. The sequence continues at coordinate 1,986,965 of NW_026947521.1, read as the reverse complement.
GTGGCTTGATCAAAGCTCAGTTTTTAATCAGAAATGCACATGCAGCTCTTCAGAATCTGTTTCCATCAAATCCTCAATGTTTCCTCCCCTCCTTTGGTCCCAAAACTGCAGATTAACTCTGTCTCATTTCCCCCAGCAGAACCTTGTTCTCCTGTATTTGAAACTTTACTGTTCACTAATCTGATCGTGTTTAAAAGCAGTTATAGTACCTGGGACATTCTAACCCTGCTCTTCTTCACTTGACACCATTCACATCTGCTGCTGTTTATACCTAAAGGTGATTTTGTTTACCCTCTTACCACAAGTTTATTTCTTACTGTTAGATATTTAAAGCGCTTCAAGCTTTTTTGCCGTTACGAATTGTGTTTATTTTAAAAACATCATTACTCTTCACTCTTTCATCTTTTGAGTCATTTTTGTTAAGAAAGCTCGTAGGCGTGGTGTTATTGGGATGTAGAAACTCTTCGCCCTTTCGGGACTTGTGACATGTAGCAGTTGTTAAGGTTTGCATGTCTGAAATGGCCCAGAGTACCCCTTCTTGTCTTCTCTAGTCGCAGGCTTGTCACCTTCTTGAATACTCCTAGCACCGAGCCTATAGATTTCAAATACATCCCACCTTACATGTTCTGTCTGTGAGGTTTGCATCAGTCATTCATTTAACGATTTCTACATTTTGACATTTTTCCCCTATCCTGGGCCGGAAATCCCCGATCCATGAGGTTCTACCCTCTTCTCCGTTGCTCTGAGAGGAAAGCTTAGTTTTATATTCTATGGGTAATTCTTGCTTTTTCAACAGGGACTGGAATTTTCCATTTTTTAAAAAATTTACATTTTGCAGTAAGCATCCAGTTTACAATAAGCTCCACATTCATTTCTGATTAAGAACTGAGCCATGATCCAATCGAACAGCACCACAAAGATGCAAAATCTGGTCCGGAGGCCTTTTGTTGTGGCCAGGGACTCGGAACTGCTTCGCTTCTAGGAAAAAAAAAATAACAAAAACAAACAAAAATACCCAACTCTTCAGCCCTTATGGTCTTTCTTCCTGTGCATGAAAATGCAGAGACCACTAAAAGGAAGATGGAGAATAAGATTAAAGAGCCAATGAAAATGAGTAAGCTGGGGCTCTTGCTAATTTGGCAGTCATTTTATGTCTTAATAAATGTGATAGTAGGAATCGCCTGCGATTTGGTAACACGAAGAACGGTTTTACTTGGGGATTGGTCTCCTGCTTTAGCTAAGCAGATCTGAAGTTTCTGATTTGATGCAGCCTGCATCATGTCTTGAGAGCCCGTTGAACTCCTTTGTAAGCAGCCTCAGGGAGGAAGCACATATTAAAGTAATAAAAGTCACTGCGTTTTTTGTGAGCTCAAAAACTCGCCCCTGCTGCAGGCGCAGGTGGTGGGCACAGGAGGTGGGTGTGTGGGGAAGCATCTTCACACTTGGATACATGTACCTCCACACACTTGCAGATATCTGTGCCTCGTTCTGAAGCACCCCAAGTTCCTCTAGAATTCACTCTCGCCTGTTTCCCTTCTTGGCACATTCGCAGGATGAAGGTATTAGCTGTTTAATCAGCCTTTTCTTATCCAGGAATAATTGAAGTGAAGGAATTATACCATTTCGTATTATTGTGTTGGACTTCTGATTCTATGTTACTTTTTTTTTTCACAATTTGCTACGAGGAACTCAGACCTAGAGCTTTGCCCAGCTTCAACTTCTCAATGATTGAGTTACTGGCCTGTGATAATGTGAGCCAAGTATAATTGTATCTTAAAACAATGGCTAATAAAAAAAAGGAAAATCACACACAGGCCCTCCTAATTCCAAAGTATCCTAACACTTTTATACTAGTAATTGTCAAATTAAAATTTCATTTATTATCTCATTAAGCCTTCTGAGTACATAAACTCTGCATTAAGGCATAATTGGAGCTTTTTAAAAGAAAAGTTATATTTGATCCAACAAGATAAAGTCTGTTGCTATTGATTTGCCTGGGAAACAAAGTGCTCAGATCTCAGCGGGAGTCAAATGAAACTACCAGATCCATGAGTTCAAATTAGAGCCATTAATCATGTGACCTCCGGGTGTTTGAGTTGAGGTTAGGAGTTAGCAGTCTTTTACAGAAATAGTTATTCGGTGAATTTTTAGCCAAAGGAACTCTAGGTGCTGTGGAAGGACCATGGGACTGTGGGCTCTGTGGCCTGGGTTCAAATGCTGGCTAAATGACCCTTGTCAGGTCCCTACCCTCTCTTGGCTTCCGTTTCTACATATTAAAGCAGAAGTTACATTGCTAGCAATGAACCCAAGAAAAAGGAAAACCTGTGTTACACGGGAACTTGTGGTGGATGTCCACAGCAGCACTATTTAGTATAGCCCTAAAGTAGAAGTGATTCAAGTGTTCACTGCTGAATAAATGGAATCACTGTTGCCTGTGATTTCTAGGTACAATAGACCGTTTTTCAACCCTAAAGGCAGTAAAGTGTTGCATGCTTCAAAATTTGCTACGAGGAACTCGTAGTCCAGCTTCAAAATAACATGTTAGATGAAAGAAGAAGCCATACACCGAAGTTAACTCAGTGTGATGTCAGGATACTGCAAATCCATACCGGAAGAAAGCAGATTAATGGCTAGCAGGAGGTAAGGGGAGCATAGAGTGAAGGCAGGGTGTTTTCCTGGGATGATAAAAATATTTTGGAGCTGGAAAGAAGTGGTAGTTGCGTGATCACACGAGTGCCCTCAGTGCCACTTAATCGTGCACTTTACAATGGCTAAATCTGAGCTTAGTGAGTTTCACCTCCGTGAAAATCACATGGAATCAGAATGCCTTTGCCTGAGAGTTACTAAGATTAAATCAAGGAGATGTGTACACAGCGGGCACTCCAAAAATACCCTTGCCTCTCTTTATTCTAACTTTTTAAAAATTTCTAAGCATTTTAACATTTTTTTATTTTCAAAAAGCAAACAGGTAAGAAATGATCGAAATGCTGCAAAATTTCAAAAAAAAAGTAGTAGGAAATTAGCACTAATATATTTCGTATTGTCATCCTAGAAGTGGTTGTTCAGGTTACAAGATTTAGGCATGAAAACAGAATGATCACACAATGGAGCCAACTTCAGACCGCACTCATAAGTGAGATAAGTCAAAGTCACGTTGTAAATATCATGTTGTTTCCCTAGTGTTAACAGAAACCAAAAACCCGGAAGAGTAACAAGACCCAAAACGTATAGCAGATACTGTGATAATGAAAGGGAAAGAAAGTGCTCAAAAGGAAAGAACAACCAGGACAAGGGAAAGGAGAGAAGGAAGAAGGGAAAAGATTGTGTTCATAGGTGTACATCTATGTATGTGTATGTATATACAGGATACAGAGCTATACTACTAACCTCTGTTAGTTCATCCAAAAGAACAGTTTGTGCTCTCCTTGTTTGTTTTATTCTGCCTTTACCCCCATTATTATCCTCTTCCTTTGCGGATGATCCCTGCTTCCCATGCTGAGAAGAGAAACATGAGTGAGTGGATGTTATTTTTAACTGAACGGTGCGGGGCAGTGGTCAGGAAGGTTACAGGTAGCAGTTCCTGGGCACCTGGAGTTAAGAGGTCGCCCCAGCCCTCAGGATGTAAGGGCTGAGCTGTGCCATGTTCCTTGGTGAGGTCCCGGGGAGCCTTGACGCATACGGGGCTTTGCAGGAGGGGGATGGATGGAGGTCACTCTGTGGACTGGAGCTCTTCATCCAGAGCAGGTGTTCGCCCAGAAAGCACGAAGCCATAATTTTAATAGTTCAGCGACAGAGGATTCACCATGGTGGACGGGCCGTTTGTCAGCGAGGAGAGTATTCTGCCTTTGGCTGTGACTTTTATATATTCTTTCCAATGGCAGCAAAACAACAGAACAACAAAAGTCCCCAAAGAGTACACTCACTGGTTGAAAAATAGGCATTTCCTGGGCCAAATAAAGGTAATTGCCTTCTGACCTCCGAGGTGATCTGTTCATTTCCAGAAGCATCAACTGTGAACTCCCCTGCTATTTACGTGCTATGACTGATTGCAGCCACACGTGCTTCTGATTTGACACCCCAAAAGGAATGAATATTTCTTCCGGTGTCTAGAAAGAGGTGATCCGTCACTTGCCTTGTGAATCCTCCCTCTCCCAACTCTCCTTCCAGCATCACTCGACCTTCTCGGAGGTTCTGTTTGCTCTCTTCCTACCCTTACTGCTCAGATGATCTGTGAAAAATGGTCCTTAGAGTTGTACAGCTTCATGCTGGTGCTCAACACACTGGCAAGAGTGGAAGCCAAGCAGGTAGGGATGAGCCCACCTCAGGGACTAGGAGACCAGATGCCTTGAAGAGAAACAGGTCATTCACTAGGGCTCGGAGCAGAATCCAGCTAATGTATTGACCAGTGATTGATTGCATTTGAGGGCCTGCATGTAAAGAGGACCTGCAGAGTGCGAGTTCTCTGATGTGTGGCTGTGGCAAGCACCCCGTAGTCCTGGGCAATAGCAATCTCCTCAATCTCCTTGGAGTCCCTATCACAATGTGGACACTCAGTGTAAGTGAATGCTGGTTTAAAGACACAGGGTGACTTCACCGCCCTCCAGGATTCTGGTGGGAACAACTCAAGAACCCCTAAAATAGTGTGCAGATCATAGAGATCCTAAAGAATGTGGCTCCAAGTCTTAGGCTTTTGGTACTCATGGGAAAAAGGTGTAAGTAGGTGGCCGTAATAATAAACATTATAACATCTATTATTTCCAAGCATTTTTTCCTCTATTTCTCATGATGAGCCAACATTTTTTATGATGGAGAATCTGTGGCTCAGAGAGTTTAGCTCATTCACCCACCTCTGCACTGGACAGCCTTGAAGACCACATTTTCCCACCACTCACAACTGTTTTTAGTGGCAGAGTTTGAGCTGGACCTTGCAGAATGAGCTGCTGTACGCAGATTGTAAGTGTGTCTTGGACAACTGGGTGGATCATCTTCCAGGCACAGAGGAGCAGCTGGAGCGGAAGCACAGAGGTGAGAATGACATTGCCAACAACGGTCAGGAGCCACTGTCCATGCGGAGTGGGAGGAAATAATGGGGCACCACAACCCTGCATCTTTCGTATTGAAATCTGCTCTGAACAAGCCGTTGCCCCAGCTGACCGCAGCATGCTGCCGGCATCATCCTATCCCTTTTGATGTGATTACAGGTTTCCGTGGAGAGGCTACTTTAGCCTTCTTTTAAAAAAAAAAAAGCATTTGGCATTTGCAAACACCAGGACCGGCTGAATCCAAAAGGCTTTAATCACCTGGTCTGAGGATTGTGCTAAATCAAAGTCTCAGTGATTTTAAGCTGTTCTCTGTCCCCTTCAACTGAGCCAGGACAGATATTTCAGGGAAAACTGGAAATTGGTCAGTGCTTATGCAATCCTGCTGGCTCAGCCAGACCTCCATGCAGCCAGCTTTGAGATAGTTGGAGCTGCAGTTAGAGACAGACGCAGATGAATGACAACAGTCGCCGCGTGAGATGTGCTTTATGATCTAAGCCTTTCAAAGGCTGGGGGTTTGTGCATCTGGGTGATGGGAACCTGAACGGAAGCCTTCATCCTGCCCCTGCAGCCTTCGGTCAGCAAGAAGCCCGTGTCTGAAGCTTCAGTGACCAGGGACGATCAACCAGTTCCCGACCAGCCAGCGTCCTTCTTTGTCGCTACTTGCTGTGGTCACTGAGGATTTTTCCAGTGATGCAGAGGTCGCCTCAAGTTGTCCAGGAACTTGACGAGCAAGTACCTCAAGGCCGATTGTGTGCTATGGATGATGTTAGTAATGGAATACTTCAAAGGGGAATGCAGTGGATCAGAGTGAGGTGGGCCCACTGCCTTTCTCTACTGACCCAGGGCACTCTATCTATGGCCCCATGTACTTTTGTCTTGCTATGAGACCTCCAGGAAACCTTGGGTTCCCAGAATCTGAGACTCTATATCCCTGTAGGGTGATTTGACTTGCATTAGTCATGGTGCTTTCCAGGCCCCAGAGTTTTAATACTGAAGAGCTTTTAATTTGAAGCTTGACTTAAACACTTCATTTTGAAGAACTCCTTTATTTAAATAAAACATTTCAAGCTGAGCTCTTTGCCTAGCCTTGGCATAAGACTCATTTCTCATGTATGGAAAAACAGACCTTCGCTCACTTCCCGACAGAAGGGTGGCTTTTGAAAATATACGTGCTAACGCTTAGGCAAGATTTCATTTTTCTCCATTCAGATCAGATAGTCTGACCACTCACAGCGCCAAACACTTTAATTTAGCTCTTCTTTCCCTTAAATAGGAGGAAGTTTTTCCTCCTGGTTTTAAAAATGAGAAGACAATGCGCATTTTCTCTTTTGCTCAAAGATATTGCTGATCATGCTGTGTAGGTTCTATATCCCTTAAAGAACATGAAAGTATAGGAAGAAATTAAAAGACTTTCAGATTTACACTTCTAATCTCACTCATCATAATTGTAAGAGATTACTATATTCAGACCAGACCATAAACCTTAGGGTAATCCACACACGTTTCACTTCCCAGTTTCGGGAAATTTGATCTTGGGATTCTCCTCCCTTCTTCACCTATTATTATAGCCATGTGGAGCCCTTGTCTGGGTGGTAAATCATGCCCAACCAGCCACTCTACTGCAGAGTGATCTTTCTCTGTTCCCGAATCCAAATAGCAAACGTTACCCCAAGCTTTCACTTCACAAACCAAGTGGCATAGGTTATCTCAACTCAGCCTTCTCAGACTATCTGTAGTGAAGGACTCTTCCTCTACTTCACCTTAAATTTATTGCATGTTTTATCTTGAAAAACAGTCAACATGAATTATCAGAAAAATAAAATAAGAAAAAAAATTATGTATGATACAGGCCCAGATTTATTACTTATTATTATCATCAAACTCAGTTGGCAAAAAATACTGATGTCGGAAGAGATGTCCCCATTGTGAAAGTACTGTCAGTTTGTAAATGCTCCCAATTTTTGTACCTTTTTCTCTGACCAGTAATGCAAGCTTGCAAAGCAGCTGTGTTCCGTGGCCGGGGCTGTGGCAGCACTGCTTGTTACATTGCAGTACCTCAGTACCTTTGCATGTCTTATTTTCTCTATTCTTTAAAGTGCTGATGGACAAAAGGTAGTATATACTTCTGTGTTCACATTCCTCCACATCCCACAGTGAGACGCCTAAGTAACTAACAGTCAGCAGTCATTACAGTGATGCTGCTGATGATAATAATGATGACACCAATTTTTCCCCTAGTAAAAGTAATTGTTGGTAATAGCAGCCAACTGTTTTATTACGGTTATTTTTTTAAATAACAAAAGTATACCTAGACCTCATGCTTCTTCAACTTTTATTAGTATTATACTCAATACTTGGTTGTTTAACTCTTTTTTTTAAAGAGGCTATAACTTTTTAAATCTAAAAAATATCATCTTTTTTATTATCTCGTTCAATTAAGATGCTGTGTTTTCATATAAATTAAATCAGAAAAGAGAATAGTGTATGGGTAACTCCAAACTTGAGCATGTTCTCATTCTTTTCCTGCTGTCACATGAACAATGGTGGTTTTTTTTAAATGTCCCCAGTGTATTCCAGTAGGGAACAAAGAGAATAGAAATACATCAGGGTAATAATTTAGCTGTGTAACATACAAATAGAAAATTAGGAATTCTCTTTCTTTCCCAGAAATTCCCATTCCTTACTGCCTTCTTTCTAAGCATCTTCAAGGACCATAAAGTTAGCACACTTCACATAGGACCCAGAAGATAATAGATGCTTCACCTTAATGATAGGGGAGAAATAAAACAACCAGAAAATAGTGGAGTAGGAATTCCAAAATCTATCCTTCCATAAAAGTAACAGAAATTATCAGAAACAACTCTTTGAATCTAAGCCAAGGCGTAAGGTAATCCTGGAGCATTTATTAAAAACAAATAAAAACCTCAGCCAATTCATAATACAAACTTGGTGATGTCATAACTTACCCAGATCCTGACCTCTTGTCCTCAGTTCAGTGACTACCTTGAAATCGACAGGCAGCGTTCTTTCCCAGCACTGTTATCCAAGGAGCAATCTGGACTGTACTCACAAACAGTGGCTGTTTGATCTGTCTGGCATCTGTCTCAAGGATGCTCCCTCTCTCCTAAAAACTCACCTGTTGCTAAGGGGTTTCCCAGGGAGCATCATCTAAAACACATGTAGGCTAATGTTTTCATCTCTGATACCTGAAGCAATAGGAAACATTTGTACCAAACTACAGATGAATCAAAAAAGTTTTGGAGAAAGGCTATGGAATAATCTACTGTGCAGGATAGGTGCTTTGAGAAGCTTCTATATATTCTTTGAGAAGCTTCTGCATAGCCCACGAGACCAGTCATGTGACTAGGGCTGTCCACATACTCAGAAAATATCCAAGCAAGGTCTCACTCTCTGACCACCGGATGGTTACCAGGCCATGCCCAACCATGAGGTTTGTGCAGAGGAGTAAACACTTGGCAGAGAGTTAAAGCTGTGCCTCACTTAGTGTACAGAATCCTTTGGTAGGTTCAAGGTCTTAAAGAAAATCTCTGTCTAATATTACCTTACCATTAAGCTAACCAAGCAGCGGTTTTAGTGGCTATAAATAGCAAGGCCTAAAGATTTTAGGGGAGTAGTTCCCAGAAGTCAGTAAACAAGTTACAAGTACAACAAGATACAACAACAGCACACCCTAGAGAAAAGGAATAATCTGATGTCCAGAGATGTCACATAGTATTAAAAATATCTAGTTTCCAACAAAAATATGTCACATAAAAGGCATATTTATAGACCATACTAAGGAAAAAAAGTCAAGCAACTATGTCCCAGGATCCAAAATGTTTGGTTTACTAAACAGTCTTTAATTTGTTCTGTGATTCTGGGAAAAGTGGCTGTGTTTGTGTTCTTGGGGGAAAGATGGCTGTGGTCATGTTCATCACCTGATGCAGAGTTTCATGAACAAAGACAAAATTCTGCCAAAGGCTTCCATTTGCAAACCAAAATGTTTACAAACAAAAGCATTCATGAGCTGAGGTACTACGGTATTTTAATTATGTTTAAGAAACTTAAGGAAATCATGTCTAAAGAGTTAAAATATCTTGCTATTATGTCCCCAAGTGTTAATAAAGAGTTAGAAATTATGAAAAGAAACTATATAGAAACTATGGAGTTGAAAAATACACAGGCTGAAATAAAAATTCATTAAAGGGCCCAATAGCCACATTAAGCAAACTAAAGAAAGAAATGGCAAACTTGAAATAAAGATTATACAGACAAAGAACAAGAAGAAAAAAGACTGAAGAAAAATGAACAAAGCCTAAGAAAACAGAGATCATTAGTTTATCAATATACAGTAATACGTCTGTTCATGAATAATTCAGTTTGTAAACAGAGGTGTTTGGCAAAATTTTGCCTCCATTTGCAAACTCTGCATTGGGTGACTAACATGACTGCAGCCATCTTCCCCACACCAACATGAAGGCAGCCATCTTCCCTACACAAACATGACGGCAGCCATCTTCCCCACACAAATATGATGGCAGCCCTATCTTCCCCAGAATAAATTTCCCCAAAGTTAAATTTGTGAACCACTGTTTTCATAGAGTTCTAAAAGAAGAGAAAGAGAAAGAAAGATTGGTGAAAGAAATAATGGTAAAACATGTCACATTTGATGAGCAATACCAATGTACAAGTGAGAAAAACTCAGAGATCCACACTGAGTCATCATCATTAAACTGCTGAAAACCAAAGACAATCCCTTGAAAGCATCAAAAAATGAGTTAAGACATGAGTTCCTCAGAAGAACTAATAGCTGACTTTCATGACAACTATGGAGATCAAAGGCAATAGGATGCTAGTCAAAATGCTGAAATAAAAATGCTGTCCAACCAGACTTTTATACCTGATAAGACAATCCTTCAAAACTGAAGGAGAAATTAAGAAATTCTAAGAGAAAATAAGACAGTGTCACTAGGAGACATACGTACATTTTAAAAAATTGGAGGGTTATGAGAATGTAATGACTGATGGTGAGTCAACAAACTGGATAACTGACATGGGAGGAGCAAATTTCAGTAAACATATCAACTATCAAAACTGACTCAAGAAATGTAATATGTGAACAGATTAGTAACAGATCAATATATTGACTTAGCAATCAACCAAATTTCAACAAAGAAAGTCTGGGATTGAAATGACTTTACCTATATTCATGGGCATAATCACAAGAAAGTGGAATCAAATCAAAGTCTATCAGCTGAAGAATGGATACACAACAGTTGATGTATGGAATATTATTTGGTTGTAAAAAAGAGTGAGACATTGTTATGTGCTTTAGTGTATGTGAATCTTCAAGATATGCTATTATAAAGAAGCCAGGTACAAAATGGCCCATGTTGCATGGTTCCATTTATATGAAGAGTCTGAAAGGACAGAAAATATATTAGGGAGGTGAGGGGAGGAGAGGAAAGCTGGAACTGCTTGCCAACAGCTCTGGCATTTACTTTAAAATTAAACAGTCGCGTTCTGGAATCAGTCTTGATGGTCACACAAAATCGTGGACACATGGCAAACTCTTGAACGGTGCAGTTCAAGATGGTTAAGATGGTGCACAGTAAGTAACAAAACTTCTACTAATAGGAAAATATTTTAAATGAATATATATGTATGTATAATTTGGTTTTAACGTATTAACAGGATGTTTTGGTAGGCTGACGGCTGATACTCGTTGTTCTTCTCAAGGCTACAGAACACAGGTTCTTGCCTGTATAAACTAAAAACACTAAATCGCATTTACTACCCTGCCCTCCTGTACCTCCAGCTACATATATATAACTTTTAAGTTCAAAACTTTACATCATTGTGCATTGGGACTCTGGGATGATAGCGTTACAATTTCATCACTGGTGGCTCCGTCGTCTCATTTGTTGTTGTTGTTGTTTGTTTGGCTTCTTGGGTTTTTGTTGTTGTCTCCTCACTCCCAGCCAGTTCTGAGAACAGCTCAATGTTGAGCCTGAGCAACCGCCTGGTTCACAGCTCAGCTGGGGTGCATCCCAGCCTGTGGGTGCGTGAGAAGGAGCCTGGCTCTAAGACGTGCGGTCTGTTCCTAGTTGCCAGGAGTTACTGCAGAATCATCTGACCTCACTGCTTTACAGAGAGGACACTGCAGCACAGAAAGGGTCAAGACTCTGGCAGTCTCCCCGCTGCCCTACGGTGGGCACTGGTCCTTTACCTTGTGGGCCGATGGTGTACTTAGCTCCCGTTTCAGTTGGTGCGAGAAGGAGGGACTCTTCTTAGGAAAATGTTTCAGAATTGCTGGGTGAGCATCCAGAGGGTTGAGGCAGTGTCCTACAGGGCTGTGTGTGACGCCGCGGGTTCTAAGTCCCCTCCTGCCAGCGCAAAGCACCCACTGGCCATGCCTCGTGCCTCATAAGTGAGATGACATCCTCTGTCTGCCTCTCGGGGCTGGGCTGTGGGTAATGAGCGGTTAGCATCCAGAAAGTACTGTAAGGAGGAAGCACTTGCCTGCATCCTTCCTGGGCTGCAGGATGGGGAGGGGATGTCTTGTGGGCCCCTGGAGCCCCGGGACAGGCACCAGAAAAGCTGACAGCCCACGGATCCTCAGTTGGCTGCATTGAAACTGGATCGTGTGTGAGCACATGGGGGAGCCTGTGCACCAGTAGAGGCGGTGACTCTGAACAGAGGGGACAGGTGGCCCGCAGTTAAGAATCAGGCGAGACCACTGGGGCTGCCGTGTTCTGTGCCCACCCCGGACCTGCATCAGTTATTCTGCACGGTTTCCCTCTCACTCTTCCTCTGTCATTCATTGTGTGGATTATTAACCTCGCTCCCCAGATGAGAAAGAAGTGCCCCAGGCCCAGCATAGCCTGGAAGGAGAGGGAGTCTCCCGGAAGGTGACCCAGATTACACACTCATGGCAAACATGAGTTTTGGTGCTCTTCATCCTGAGTTCTGGGGTCACCTTCGTCTGTCTCTGAGTGTGGCACCCCAGAAATGGACTCCTTCCAGGTCTGTAAGAGCCCACGCCTTGCTTGACAAATCTGAGAAGATGTCACGGTGGTTCAGGGATTTAGAACGCTGGGAAGGAACTTGTCAGGGCTGCTTGGTGGGAGGAGGAGCCCGGGGCTGGGTGTGCCCACTGTCTCTTCCCCCTCGCTGGTAAAGCGTCTGCAGGCCTCCCTGACCCTTGTGACACTAACCGTTCAGGCCTGAGTGCTCCTGCCAGACCCCTCATCTTGGAGCCTGCTCCATGCTGTGGCTTCTTTGGAGCCCGCAGGGCATTTTCCTCTTTCCACTGAGCCAGAAAGGGAGATGTGAGCCCCTTGGCATGTCTTCCCTTGGGGGCAGCCTATCATCCGTCCCCCACTCCCCCTGGTGAAGGCTTGGGGATTATCCCGCGTGGCTCTCTGTGGCCTTGCGCTGTTCCTTCCCTGGGGCTGCTCCTCTCCAGCCCACACTGATCACCAAGTCTAGCCAGACAGTTCTGTGTGCCCTTGCCCAGACTGCCAGCCTCTCTTACCCTCTTTTCAATGTATACAGTGGCCACTTCCACACTGTCTCAGGCCTGACCATTGTCAAACTAGCTGCAGACCCTCCCTCAGGAAAACGTGCCTCTCTCTCCCAGCTGGGGTGCAGGCTGGAACCCTGCCGGCTGGCACTTATCACATGCTTCTGCTGCTCACCCCTGGGCTCCTGGGGCCTTGTTTGGGATTTCTCTGTCCATGTTCCCCACTACACAGGGCTTGGTGCCAGCAGGAAGCTTGGCACGTGGAATGAATGAGGTCTTTAGAGGGAGGAAGCCACGGAAGAGATTATTGCATCATTTGGTTTCTCTGGGGGCTTCAACCTGGAGTGAATTCCATTCCACCCCAAGAAGTGGCCCTCCAGACTTCGAACCCCTCACTGGAACAGCATAGGGTAGAGATGGTTTGGACTGGACTTTTCCCAATGGATACTCGAGCCCCTTAAGAAGTGAAAAGGCTCTAATCCAGGGGTGCTGGCAGAGAGTGCTGCTGGGGGTTCAGCTCCAGACCTGGAATCCGCATGCCACATCCTGATTCCTAACAGCTGGAAGACAGCAACATAACCCACGCTCATGAGAGGATTCGGGATTAATGATGGCGAGCCCATGCTCCTGTTCCCATGCTGCAGGGGCAGTGCGGGCTGGGCGTCCATCAGTCATCCCAGGTGACCACAGCCCTGCTCCAGACGAGCCATCCTCACCTGGCGCCTTCCCCGAGAGCCTCGCGGAGCGGCGTGCTGATTAATTAGTCAATTAAAGGACCTTGAGATGCAGTGCCCTGTGAGTCAGGTGTACAAAAGGCTTGGCCCAAGCACATAGGTGACAGTGTGCTAAAAATAATCTCCATCTAAAGTTCCCCGTATGAAGTTATCCTCCTCTGCAAGCTAATTGCTAACAGGGCCTCCGCCTGCGTCTCTGCAGCCCGATGGCAGGGCCTAATTGGCCAGGCCCGAGGCAGCAGCTCCTTTGCCCGGTCTCTGGTTACAGAGCCAGTGATTGCAGGAGGCCCACTAGGGCTGCCAGCAGTGCCTGGACCCTGTGCGCCAAGGTGACTTTTCCCTCTATTCTTCTCCAGGCCCAGCCCTGACAGCCTCACCTCCTCCCCGCGCCCAGCTACAAGGGTCTGGAGGGCAGTGTCTTTTGTAAGCCACATAATGTTAACAGCTGGGACGCGCTGGCTGTCAGAGGTCACCGTCCGTTCCAGGTTTCAGAGTGAACATTTTTAGTAGAAGGTGAGCCGGGACAACTACTGCAGGCTACACTTTGAGGCTGCACACAAAAATCAGAGCCTTCTCGCTGCGGTGGGCAAAGGCCTTCCAGCCACCCGGCTCGACCCTCGCAGACCTTTCTGCTCAGACTGAGCCTGCCGGGCGGCAGGGAAATTGGGCAGGTGGCAGGGAAGAGTCAGCGGCTCCTGAATTGGGACACAGACATTTAAACCCTGCTCACTCACACAGCCGGGCCCCACAGAGAAGCAACAGCAGGCTGTGAGTCTCACTGCCTGAGGAGAGAATGCGGCTTCCCGAGGGGCTGGCGCCCTGCAGCCTCTCCTTGCTGGATCTGCCCTTCTTCCTCTGTTTTCAGTGTTCCCAGCCACCCAGGTAGGTAGGACTCTGCGTCCTCCTTGTGCAACGCTGCCCACACTGCCTTCACTTCCTTTTCTAGCCCCAGATTTCTCACGATTCACTGAATAGCGTGTGTGTGTGTGTGTGTGTGTGTGTGTGTGTGTGTCAAAGTAGGGATTCAGGATTCATGAGGGAATTCATCAGGATTCCTGAGGGGATTATATTTTGGTCCGGATGCTAGCGTATCCTACAGTCAGAGGACTGAGGATCCTAATAGTTGTCACAGCAGTAAGCATGACAAACATTAGAGACTTCTCTGTTCTGGACCTTGTGCTGTGGGATGCCTGTGCCTTGCTACATTTAAGTAATATCCTTATTGCTCCCATTTTATGGATGACAAAACTAAGCTGAGAGAGGTGAAGTGACTGTCTTGGGGTCACACATCCAGGAAGCATTGGTGTGAATACTACGTGGCTTTTTATCCCCCAAAGACTCACAAGGGAAATACTAGACATTGATTTTAAGGCAGTGAAACACACACACACACTATTCTTATAGCCACGGCCTATTTTTCATCCCACTGCTGTGGTCATTGTTTCACCGTCCAGTGATACTATTATTCCCATGCTCAGATATCTTTTTTACCAGGCTTGGTTCCAAGTGGCTTTTGGCTGTTTCCAATATGCAAAGCCAATCAACCCTTACAGGAAAAATTTGCCACCATTCAGCTGGTCTCGCTGACTATATTTTTCCCATTCTTCCATTGACTTGCAAAATATTTGAGCAGTGAAAACATTTTTATTGCCTATGGAATCTTTTAGAGGAGCGTAATTTGTAAGGCCGACGAAAGGGGAGTTTCCGCGTCTGAAGCATGAATGAAAACCTCCACCCACTCTTCCCTCCTGTGCATCTTGTCTTCATCCTTGGCCCGGAGGACCAGAGGGCTAAAGGACCTCCAGATACCAGGGGACCCGGTTTGGAAACTACCCCAGCCCAGGCTGCCCAGCGGAGGGAAGGCTGGAGTCAGGAGCTCTACGCCCTCCCCCGGGTCCCATGTGAGCAAATTCTGCCAGTAAATTAAAAGAACCTTCTCATTTTTCCCAAATGTTCTTCCTGGCCATGAGGGGGTGAGCGTGACTTCCTGGTGGATGCCTCCTCCGGGTCTCTAATCCACCATTTCATGTTTGTGGAAGAGCTTTTAAGAGGCTTGCAGAAATGCTTTAAGGAAAGATGAAGGAGCTCAGAGCTATAAATAGGCTACTTTGGAGGTCAGGAATGGTAAAGGGAAGGAGCAAATGTGTAGGGACTACAGTGGAACGAGGAAAAGAATCGCAAGGGTGTTAAGAAAAATCACAGTGGACAGGAAGCAGGAAGGGAAGAGCACCCTGTGTCTGGATCTCTGGTGAAATGTTAGGCATCTGCTGTGCCCTCTGTGTGCCCAGAGACTCCCAGCCCTGGTGGTTAGAGACCTCAAGACTGGGAGGGTTCCTGGGGACGCCAGCAAGGACCTGGCAGATGGGGAATTTACCTCCTAGTAGAAAACAGACTCAGAAACTCCAAATCCAAGAGGAAGTCAGTAATGGAAACACAAATGGCCAGTTAGAGGAGGTTGGGAGAGGGCCATTTCCAGGAAAACATCCAGGCTGATTCTAGATTTCCTCTAACACCTGGCAAGAGGTCCCTTTGAACATTTGCATATGGACTTTGGGGTGAAATGCCTCCAGCGTTTGTCTTCACCAAACTCATTTTGACTCCCTTGTTCTAGACCAACTCTTCTCCAGAAAAGAAGACATTACTTCTCTCTTTATGCCCCAAAGGATGTGTAAAAATGATGACAGTACTTTTTTCCTGCATGAGTCAGTTGAATCCCCACTTTAGGCCAGGACTACGTGTGGCTCAGGAATTTTTCAGTTCCTCTCCAAGTGTCTGAATTTCAGCAGAGCAGAGCAAACTCCTTCCATTTTTGTTTAACTGCTTTAAAACTTGCTTTCACAATAGACTGTCATTATCTGATACCTGAAACCCAACACAGAGAAGGCCAAAACAAAACTCTCTGATTGTCAAAGGGAAAAAGAAGGCCCATATTAGTTTGGAGAGCCCCAGCTAATTATTGGTAAGCTGGGGAGAAGACTGGATTACCATATGAATATAAGAAAACCAAGGGGGAGCGTGGCAGGGTATTGGATCAAATCCTACCATTCATTCATTTTTCTCAGCAGCCCAATGCTGGGAAACAGGTTCCAAATCAACTTCCTGTTTCTGCTTGTGAATCCCTCCTTTTCTCACCAACAGTGGTGCTTGCAGTGGCGGTGCTCAGGCCAGCAGTGGGCAGCATCTTCTCTCTTGGCTTCGGGCCGGAAGCAAAGCCTTCTTCGGTCTGTGTCCCCAAGGGTCTCGTCAAGAAGAACTCGCTTCAATAATATTTATGGAACTGAACTGATGGTGAACAAAGGCAGAGGAGTGGGACTGTGCAGGGCATGTTTGAGGACAAATCGAGCCATCGAAATAAGGTAGCAACAGAACACTGATACTGCAAAGCATTTTCTAAGAACCAGGCATCTTGCTGGGCCTTTGATATTTTGTTCTCATTTAAAAGTCACCAGACCACTAGTAAGACTAGTGGTATCCATTTTGCAAGGAGAAAACAGATCAGATAAGTGAAACTTCAGTCTACATGGGTTCCCATAGCAAATGCCATCAAGTAGGTAGCTTAAACTAAAGGAATTTATTTCCTTCTATTCTAGAGGCCAGGAAGCTCAAGATTAAGGTGCCAGTCAGATCAGTTTAATTTGAGGCCACTCACCCTGGCTTGTGCACTCTAGCTTTGTGCCCACATGACCTTTGTAGGTTGGTGGAAAGTGGGAGAGGGAGAACTCTGTGATGTCTCTTCTTAGGGCACTAATCCTATTGGATCAGGGCCCCACCCATAGAACCTCCTTTCAACTTAATTACTTCCTGAGAGGCCCTGTTACCACACTGGGTGTTCAAGTTCCAGGACCAAGCATTTAGTCCCTCACAGAAAGCCAGCAGCACACAGTTGTAGAGCTAGGAAGTGTTAGAGCTGTGCTCAGCCCCCTCGCCCTAAAGAACACACATCTAACTGCAAGGCAGCGACACCATGCTGGTGCAGTCACAGCTGAGTGCACAAGGAGAGGCTGTCATGGGAGATCATGATGACGAGGTAGCCTGGGCTCCAATGAGCCCTGAAGACTGCATCTCTCGATATTGCACTGCCTCCCATCTGCCCACTGTAGGGAAAACCTTGCAATTCCAGAGGGTTCTGTGTGTCCCCCACTCCTTTGAGTATAGTGTTTCGCTCCATCCAGAGAAGTATTTCTCAGTCCTGACTGCCCAGTAGAATCACCTAGAGAGTTTAAAAAGAAAAAGAAGACCAGGAATCAGAGCCAGATTGAAGGCCTCTAATCAGTAGTGATAGTAACAGATTATAGCCTACTAAGCAAAGTAAGCAACTGTGAGTTTACCTGATTTAGATCCCCCAAGGATTAAGTTTGATGACAGCAGGACATTTACATTAATTTTCAAAGCACTCCCACAGACACCACACATACAGAGAAGGAATGAATTACAAAAAGAAAATGACCACATTTATAGTGGAGAAGTCCAATAGTCACCTAGGTAATGAAGTGACCAAGGTATAGTAAACAGGGACAACCAACAACCAGAAAGCCACTGCGTGAGGGACAGGAGGAAGACACCATGTCACTGCTGCAGAAGTGCCGTGAAAGACACTGCACCTGAATTGAACCACAAGAGAACAAGAGAAAAATCCTAATGAGAGACATATTTTAAAGTAACAGACCCAATAATCTGCAGAAGTTTTGAGGTTCTGAAAGTTAGGGGGCCTGAGGAACTGTTTCAGGGTGAGTAAGACTTAAGAATCAAGGCAGTTTATAATTCTGAGCTCTATCTTTTGCTCCAAAGAACATTATGGGTACATTTAGTAAAACTTAATGTTCTAGTGCATGATGTAAGCCATCGTGTTCTAATGTGAGTTTCTGGTTGTGAGGGTTGTATTGCAGTTACATTGGCAAGTATTTTTGTTTCTAAGAAAATACAATCGTGGAGTAATCAAACATCAAATTAATAAATTACTCTCAGAAAGTTCTGGTTTTTTAAACATTTATACAGCGTATGCATATTTTTCAGTAAATGTGAGGTTCTTAAAATGCAAGCATGCAAACAAAATCCCTGCTGTCTCCTTTGCACATAAAACCAATGAAAAGCCTGATCTCTAGGGAAGAAACCCAAGCATCGCTAACTACAAAAGCTCCCAGATGACTCTAGTCTGCGCCTGGATTGGAACCATTTGCCTGTTCTCAAAATATGGCCTCTGAACCCAGGAGGGTTAGAATCAATGGGAAACTTGTTTAGAAGTGCTTATTCTCTGGCTCCATATCTGACCAGGATCATAAAATCTGAAGGTGGGGTCCAGGCATCTTACATTATTTCAGCCCTCCACTTGGTCTTGGTGCACGCTTACTTTACGAGCTGCTGGCCTCCTACTTTTCTCCTTCCTTGTTTGTCCACATTTGCACCCAGTTATGCTTCCAGGGACAACTCAGACCCATCTGGGCGCCCACCTCGCACCAACTTCCCTATTTGAGCATGCATCTCGGGGTTTAGAAATTGTCCGCTGATGTACTTGTCTCCCAGCCAGGGTCAGTCCCTGTCTCGTTCACACAATCGCTGGCATACAGTACCAGTGATACTTAATTGATGCTTTGCAAACGAATTGAGAGACCCACTGTGGTGTTCAGTGATATTCTTCTAAGCTACGCTTTCTTTCATTTGCATGCCCTTAAGAGGCACACACGGATGTGTTTCAAGTTTGTTCTCTGATGGGAATTTGATAAGAGACTCTGCAGAGGCAGGGGAGGCGTCAAGTGCTAGAAAGCGCATGGAGAAGCACCCTGCTTTATGGGAGCTGGAGCTATAGCCTTTTACTAAAAGGTGCCTGCGAGCTGCTGGGCTCGCTAATTAAACCAGATGGACTGCATGATAGCTGATTAGATTCCTGACTTACCCATCTTCCTTCTATTTACTCACATAAATATGCTGATGAACCAGAAGCCATCTCATTCAGGAGAAGCACCTCACTGAATATTTTTAGAAAATTAAACTTTTATGGATGAACCGGTCTGTGAGCAGCTAAAAATGCCAAAGTCTGTTTCCTATGGCACTTGGATGGCTGAGCTTTCAGAAGGGAGACGTGAGCGGGGTCTTTCTGTGCTCCTGGGCCAAAGCAGCAAAGACAAATTACAGGCTTTCGGTCATTTGGAAGGAGAGAGGACCACGTCCTAATGGGCAGACATAGCCAAGCCTTGGATCCTCTGACTGCCTCTCCCAGCTCTGATGGCTGGAGTTGCATTTTGTGTATGCTGACTCCTAATTCCCTTTGCTCTCTCACTTGGTAATATTTAGGAGTAGAGTTGATAAGTAGATGCTTAAAAGAACACATAATACATTAAAACATACATGTACCAATATGTGCATGTAAATATCACTACATTTGTCCATGCATAGGTACGGGTGCATCTTTAGATCAGTGCTGTTGTTCAAAATTCTCAAGATGTAGACACACCGCAAAGATCTTAAGTAATGGGCGTCTTGAGAGATTAACTTCTGGTTCTGCTATTATTCAAAATCCATATTTATGTCCTATTGAAATGTGAATTTGGCCCAAATTGGATCTATGGATAATCATTTTATAGGATGCCTTCCTATAGGGCAGTGATGGTGAACCTTTAGAGCTTTCAATGATACAAACAGCCTGTTGTAGCACGCGTGCCTTAGGTCTGCCACCACTGCTGTAGGGTCTCTCCAGGGTAACTGCCGAGATGGCAGGAGAGTACAACACAGGGTTGTTGACCCCGAGGAAGCGTCATCCGTAGAGAGTTCAAACCTCAGTAACAAGTTTCCCAGATTGGGTTTGACTGTGAGAGTTGATGCTGACCTGAGCTGACTTCTTTGACTAAACTTTATCATCAGAATGCTGTTCGGTCACATTCAAAGAGTATTTTGAACTGCCTGTGGATTGCTGTAGTGTGTTTACTTCTGTGGCTGACACAACACATTTAGAATATACCCGGTTTACCAGTAATGTGGGTGCATTTTCCGTGGGAGTGAAAGCCAGGTCACTGTGCTCTGTGAAGGTCAGGAGGTCTCTGGAAGGACAGACAGATGTCATCCCATCTCTCTGGTTGTTTCATTTCTTCGTTCATCTAGTATTTAATACATTCCTGCCGTGTGCTTGGTACTTTTTTGGTATGAGCAGTAGTTCAAGAAGGTAAAATCGCTTTTTGGGGTGCTTATAATTTGGTAAACATTTAAATAAAGTAACCATTAAGTTTTGTGAAAATAGAAAGGATAACATTGGTAGATCTAATAAAGTACTTGGGGAGATAAGACTCATCTTATAGAAACTACTCATAAAACCATCTCTATGGAATATCACAGGGAACTGTGTCCCCCTCAAAAATACCTTTCATCAAGTCCTAACCTCTTGTATCATTGTGTGTGACCGTGTTTAGAGAGGACCTTTAAGTGGGTATTGAAGTTGAAGTGAAGTGGTTAGGGCGTATGCTCATCCATCTTGGCTGATGTCCTGAGGATGTGCACACATTCATAGACGGGTACGGGGGAAAGACAGTGTGAGGACAGAGGCAGAGATGAAGGTCTACAAGCCAAAGATCCTTCTAGAAGTAACCAGCTGCTGAGCCTCTGAGCTAGGACTTCTAGCCTCCCGAGCTCAAGGCAGTAATTTCTGCTGTTTACACCTGCCAGTCTGGGCTACTTCATGTTGGCAACCCTGGAGACTACAGTAGTACATACTGAGTGAATGCTAATGTGTAGATGGTTGGAAGAAAAGAGGTCTGAGATAGGTGGTTGGTTTACATTGGAGCAGAGAGGGAGGATGGCATAATTCGTGTTTCAGAGAGGGAAAAAGAAAAGAAGCCAGTGCTCAAGGGGTAAAAATAGCTAAAAAAGAAATCAGAAAAATCAAGACACAACTCTCTTGTTTTACAAAGAAGCAAGAAAGCTTCAGTTTAGGCTGCTCCTCCTTTGCTCAGATATATTAAGTTCTTCCAGTGTAAAGCTCTTGGTCCTGTGTAATTACACACTTGGCATTTCCTTAATGCTGGCTTTAGACTTTTAAGCCCAGTGGGCAGAGACCATTGCTAATTCTCCATTTGGGCTTGTGCCCCGACCAGTGACGGCCCAGGTGCCCAGAGGAACAGCAGGACTGAGAAGGCAAGATGCCGTCATTCCTGTTCTGTCCCTGGGATGCTGGATGACAGGGTGTTGAAAAGTTAAGCTGGGAAGAAAGGGCGGGACCTGAGCTCAGAGATGAGAAGTCAGATGGAGCGCAGAGCACGTCCCTGGGGCTCCTAGGATCAGGGAGTTGTCTTAGGACTCAAGGCTAGCACATGCCACTCCCACTGCTGGTCCAGAAGGAGTGTGAGATCCTCGGGAAAGGCTCTGGTCACTTTCTTCCTTAGTACAGAAGCTCCTTTCTTTCCACTCTGTAAGACCACAGCTCTTGTTCCTTCATGTCACGGGCCCCTGGCATTAAACTATGTATCCTGCCTGTCCCCTCGGAGCCTAGCAAGACCTCACAGAAGTGAGGCTGGCTGCCCATGTCGCCTGTAAGAGACAGATGGTCAGGGGAGCGTCCCCATCAACACGTCCTCTCCTGGGCTCATCACTACTGCTCTGGCCTCTGAAAATGGAAATGGCCACTTAGAGGACCAGTCGTGTAGTTCTCCCGGCATCCCGGGAATCTCATCCATGCCTGCTTTAGAGCTAGTGTCCAGCCTATGTCTGCTGTAGGCACCCAGGGAGGAAGAATAGCTTTGCCTGAGGCCCAAGGGACACCCCCACGATGTTATTACTGTGCTGTGCTCCAATGTAGCTTTTACGATGTGTGCTTTGCAAAACATTCAGGCAGGACTCTGTGCACTCACAGCCCTTTGTCATGGCCTTCCCCAGTGGGTGACTCTGTGTGTCTGAGGCCAGGTTCCTCGGTGCCACTGGGCGCTGTGTCTTTTCCTGCAGAGCCGACACGCCTGTGTCTACTGTGAGGAGTACAGTGCCTGGGCTAGGAACCTGTGTGCTTTCTTGTCTCTCCTGGTTCCCATGTACAACTGCCTGACCCGCTGCTCAGACCACTGTGCTGGGCAGATGTCTGGCCCCACTTGCCTCCTTGTTCTCCCCAGATGGCTGGCCCGTGGCTGTCCACTTTGTCCGGAACCCACAAGTCTTTGATGTGGGCATCCTGGCTCAGCCAGCTCCAGAAAGCCACTCACAGAGTGGGGAGAGCTCTCGGGGATGGAGTCGCAGCAAGCTCTGTGTTGAAACCAGGCTGTGCTGCACCACCTCTGTGCCAGCATGGGAGAGTTCCCCAGGCTTTCTGGGCTGTAGGTTTCCCCGCTGTCTGAAGTGAGGTGGTGGTGAACGTGTTGGCTCCTGCAAGTGGAGACAAGCTGCTGCCTGCACACAGTAGGTGATCACCTCGCCTGACTTGTCCTGACTCTCCATTCCTAAGTTAAGCGGCCGTAATAATTTGGAGAATGGTCACCTGAATGTCCCATCCAGAGAGCCCCACCCAGGGATCTTGGTGCAGCTCAGAGCTCCTGCTAACCAGGGGCCACATCTGCATCTCACCAGAATGTGCACATACAAGAGCCAACCTGGTCCATTCCTGCAGGGGTCTGTAGCCTGCAGAACACAGCCAGCTGTCGGCAGGGACGCAGTGCTCAGAAAGGGCCCCCCAGGCAGCTGGGAAGTCGGTGTCATAAACTTCACCTGGACAGGGCCCTGAGGAACAGGAGAAACCTCACACAGCCCTGCAGTCTCTCTGCCAGCTGCTTGACCACTCCAGGACCCAGCCCAGAGAAACCCAGCCTCCTTCTTGGACCCAAGGAAAAGCAATGCCACCCTCTTAACCTCCCTTTAATGTGGCTCCCTCAACAGCTGCCCCTGATACTCCCCCACCCGACCTGCCACCATCCTCACTCAGGACTGTGGTGATGGACAAGAACTCTACTTGGAGGACAGCATCTTGTGACCCATTGCCCTGCCCTGGCTCTGAGATGGACTCTCCTGTACCTTCAGCATCTGAATCAGACAAGCACAGAGCAGTTAAGGGCAGACTTCAGGATCAGAGCTGGTCTCACCTGCCGAGGACTCAATTTGGGAGCCAGTGGTCTGCCTTCTGAAAGCTTCAGTTTCTTCTATCATCAGGGATGCCTCCTACTTTGAGAATTAGGTGAGATAATATTGGCAGTGCCTAACATACATGTCCCAGAAGTGAGGTCACAGGGTGGTTCTGTGCCCTTCCTCAAACTGCTCTCCTTGGAGGAATCCTCTCCTCCCACCCTTTAAAACCAAGCCTACTCCTCAAGATCCCAGGTCACCCCAACTCCAGACCGTCTTTCTGATTTTCAGTAACCATTTACTTCCCTTTGAACTTGCTCCTACCTTCCATCACCATTTCCTTGGCCTTCACCTGTCACTACCAGTTCTTCTGGGGATGTCTTAGATTTTTCCCGGGGTGCTGTCAGCTCCTTTCAGTGAGGCCTTTGTGCAGGGCCTATGATGATCAGGCACTGTCACCTCCCACATCCAGTCAGGGTGACATGTGCAGGCTGTTGGGTGTTTAAGGCACAGTGCTTGTTGAAACGGTCTTCCAGGGTGCCTAGGCTGGCTAGAGAAGCAGAGGCAGGTGCAGGGTGTGGGCCCTGTCTCCCACCACCAGGTGAGATTCCAGGTGCTTGCAGGCAATCCACCCTTGGTCTGTGACTTTCCTGTGTGACCAGGAAATGTGTTGGTGGGCCTGGGAGGCGCCATCCTCCCGACAGCTGTCTTAGACCCTGGTGCTGACAGCAACGCTGAAGCAGAAGAACTATTTCTACCCATCCCACGTACCACTTGTTTCCTGTAGTTAGAAAGCAGGGATGGGAAGGAAGAATTAAAGGTGGCATTAGGGTAAAAAGCATAAGAAGGGCAGAAGAAATAGGCTTATTCTCCTGCCACCAAGCCATCTTCTAGGGAGGACAGGAAATGCTGGACCTCTGCAGCCACTGGGTGGAGGCACTAGGAATGTAATGCTTTCAACTACGAGAACTGAAGGCATTAAAGAAGAATCCCTACCTGAAGCACTTCCAGAAGAGCAGAGGCCCAGGGAAGGCAGAGCCTCGTGGGCCTGGGACACAGAGGGAGTGCTGAGTCAGCCTGAGGAGCCTCACAGGGCCAGAGAACCCCAACACCAGCGCCTTCCCTGGGGCTCTTTGCAGACCTTATATGTGCATGTCTTCAACTGGGTCCATGCATCATTTTCTGCTCTTGGGCCACGGCCCCAGGGAATGCCTGCCTGGTGCAGACTTGCATCGGTTACCATCCGCACTACTGCCTGTGTCTGGTTCCCTGCCATCCGGTCAGTCTGCACTGGCTTTGGCTTTGGCCGGCAGCACTCCTGGAACCAGGACAGCTTGACCACATATATCCGGGAATTAAACCATTAAGACCCTAATGGCTTCTTCCTTCTCCCCTTTGGCCCATTCATGTCCTGGGAAGTCTCTCGGGAGTAAAGAGGCACCTGCCCGTTCACACCCTGGGCCAGCACCGCAGCTCAGATCATTCCTCATGACAGCACGAACTAGCTTGCTGTGGTCAGCAGTCGCCTTTGAAGTCTCTGTGGTGATCATTGGGCAAGAAACATTTTCTTCTCCTTAGCTTTCTTGTGGATCTTGGCATCCGAGGTTAGGTTATGGGAAGGTCAGTGGCCATCAGAGAATTCATCTTGTGAACAGCTTTCCTTGCGGATTGAGTGCTCCCCTCATCTCTCTTACCAGGCAGGACTTTATCAGAGACGCAGATGTCCTTGACACACAGTCTCACAGTCCAGTCAGAATCTGCAACACAAACATTATCTTGACCCAAAATGAGACAAACATGGAGGATGTGGGGAGTGTAGCAAACGGAGCTACAGGGGGAGAGGTTGGTATTTAGAGCTCCAAGGATGTGGCATTTATGCTCAGTGTTGACGAAGTGACCAGTTTAGGAGAAGATGAATCAAGTCCCTACCTACTGGCCCCTAAGACTGAAGACTCTGGAGTCAGGTGCAACTGTCCAGAGCTTACAGCCCAGCTCTCCTCTTTCCTCACTGTGTGACCCTGGGAAAGTCACTGATCCTCTTTGTCTCTGTTTCCCCAATGGGAAAATGGCACGGATAAGGATGGTGTCCCTTCATGAGTGTCCTTGAGGTGACCTGAAGTAATTCCTGTGGAGCACACAGCTGGAGGGTCCGGTAAGGTGGTGATGCAGAGGGAAGAGGAGCAGAATGGGCTGAAGTGAGGGAAGGTGGTGAGATCCAGGTGGAGTTCAGTAATCAAGCTTTTGGGGCCGGAGAGCCATCCAGAGGAGTATGGACTTGGTGCAGGAGGACAGAAGGAACTGTTTTATAAGGGGAAAAATCATGTGCTAAGCTGAAAAGTGGTAGAAGTGCTTTGAAGGGAAAACTGGTGTGTCAGCAGTGTGTCCTTCCGGGAGATATAAATCTCCAGTTCCTGTCCCCCTCATCAGATCAGCTAGGCAGGGAGCTCATCAGCCCTTGAGGTGGGCCAAGGCATCAGCCTCTTTTCTGAGCAGGGATTTTATGTTTAATCGGATGGACAAATGTGTAACCCAAACTGGTGGAAACTTACAGAGCCATGGCGACTTCCCAAAGGGTTACCCAATGGCAGGGCAGGTTTCAAGACAGGTAAAGAGGACCGGCTCATTGGTTCCTGGCAGTTGTCTCTGCCACAGGAATTTCTTTAGAGCAACATGCTTGTTAAAGGCGTCAGCCCTGAGCTAATGATTTTATGTTAAAGCCAAAGATCTTCTTTCAACACGTCTCGGTGGAGTCGCGTCATTTTGGAGTAGGATCAGACAGCTGAACTAATCCAGCCTTGCTAGCAGTGAGAGGGAGGGGAAGCTGCATGGCTCTGTAGGCTAGGAAGCAGCCGGAACCTCAAACACTGCTTTCAGGTGATGTTTTGCTCACTCCACAGAAAGGCCTGTAGCCATGGACTTTGGGGCTTCCAGGGAAAGTTTTAATCATCTTTCTTCATTGTACAAACTGTGGAAGGTGACTGCGCTCATGTAGTGAACCCCCAAACTCACCCAAAGTCTGGCAGTGGGAAAGGGGTAGGTGGTGAAGCTGGGTGGGAGAAGAATTGAGATGTTTTCATGGATGTGGTTTTACCTGTGCAAGTCTGTACAGAATAAAAAGAGGCCTTTCTGTGAGCACCGTGAAATCCAGCAGCAGCAGCAGAGTGTTTGGGACCATTAATCCAGTGTTTTATAAAGTGCGTTTTACCAGTCCGCCAAGCCATTGAAAGGTGTGACATTTCATGGTCCACTAAATGTGGAACCGATGGCTTCAAGGATACTAACAGGTCAGCCAGGAATTTCATTCTTCAGTGTGCTACGTTAGCATTGTGACTCTCTGAGCAAGAGATATAAGCCCGGCTCGTATTTATGGGAGATTTTTCTATGTGTGTGCAGGTGCATGTGTGAGTGTGTGAGTGTAAGTGTGTGAATGTGTGTGTGTGTGTATATGTTGGGCTTTACTTTTATGAAGAGCCCTTTTTTATTTTAAGCCTGTTGGCAGTGGTTGACTTCTGTGGAGTTTTAGGGACATCGCTTTGGTCTAATATTTACAGATCAAGTTCACAGTTGAACCAGGACTGCAGCCCACATCTCCTGAGCCTTTGCTTCGAAGTTCCAGAATTCATATTAGGCATACATGACTGTCTGAATGTTTCAGGAGATGATTGCTTTTCAGTACATATTTTGTTTAGCCTCTCCATGTCGGTATTCCTGTTTGCTATTCCGTTACACAAAGGCACACAGCCGGGAACTATCTGATACATGTCCTCTGTCCGGTAGATGTAAAGGAAAAGGAATGTAATTTCTCTTCTTCCTTAACAGAAGTGCCTAAAAGGAATGGCGCTCTGTGTAAGTCAGTAGTCTTGATTTTGGAAGTTTCCAAAATTCCACACCTAATTAACCCTGGAGTATATCCATAGGGATCTTTCAGCAAGTGCCACTTTAATAGGCGTGTCAGTTTGTAGACTTACTTGGCGTTTGAAGCGTTCCCATGTGCTAGCCCTGGCCTATCTTGTCCAAAAGAGCCAGAGCCATTGCATCTCTGAGGACCACTTTGCCACCCACCTGAAAACGTGTCCGAGCCACGCTGCTATGCAAGTGCTACACACTCAGCTCACGACCGCGTCTAACCTGACCAGCAATCCAGAAGGCCACTTTGCAAATAACACATTTTGTGGACAGGACGTTTTTCTTAATGACAGCAGCTATTCTTCACTATCGCTGTTACTCAGTAGTAACCACCCCTGTGGGCTTTTCACTGACATCAGTTTTATCTCATTTATTCGTTGCATCAACTATTGTTCAATCTTAATTACGTGTCCTTGAATAAGATGGTTAATTCTTCTGGGTCTCAGTTTCCATTTCTGTAAAGTGGGGATGGGGTTGCAGCCTCCCAGGGTAGATGGGAGGATGGGGTGTGCCCTCCTTGTACTAGGAAGTAGTGCAGTCATTGGCTTCTGGAAGTAGGGGTGGGGCAGGATTTACCTCGTGGGGAATGTGGTAGAAATCCGGTTCTCTCTCTCTCTCTCTCTCCCTCTCTCTCTCTCTGTCTCTCTCTCTCTCTCTCTCTCTCTCTGTCTCTCTCTCTCTCTCTCTCTCTCTCTCTCTGTCTCTCTCTCTCTGTCTCTCTCTCTCTGTCTCTCTCTCTCTCTCTGTCTCTCTCTCTCTCTCTCTCTCTCTCTCTCTCTCTCTCTCTCTCTCTCTCTCTCTGTCTCTCTCTCTGTCTCTCCCTCTAGCCAAAGCAGTCTGGCCATAAGTCATACTTTAGAATCATATGTTGTGAGAAGGAGGCAGTGAACCACATTAGCCTGCTAAATCCAGAGTGATTCTCTAGGGCAGCTTCTTATCAAGATGAAATGGAATTTGATTCTCTCTGCGCACGAAGGCTCAGGCAATTTGAGCCTGGTGTTTAATCCTCTCTGAACAGCCTTTGTATAGAACCTCTGCCATCACCATTTAGGAAAATTAATATTTATATCAAACATCTTCTGTAATGAGATAGGAGCCTCTGCCCACCAAAATTCTAGCGCAGACTTTAGATTTGCATGTTCCCATAGCCAGGTTGCTGAATAATGTATTTCTGCAATTGGAGAAATAAAGTAGATGAATGAGTTCAAAGGAGACACTGAATCAAATTCCTTCACTCATTCCTGCCTTGCCAAGGTATCCTGGGTAGGGGGAAGGTGAGGATTCTGAGATCAAACGTATTTCATAGATCACTTGGGTCTTATATAGGTTTACAGAGCTTCTTATAGGGTAAATTGTGAAAAACAGGGACATAAAGCGGTTATATCTGAGGACCAAGTATTTGCCTTTGGGAGGAAAATGTGGCAGTCTGCTGGGGTAACTGGTTGTTTTGCAATCAGTTTTGCCTTCTTTTCACTCTCCCTTTTGTGCCATTCCCTCTGTCCCACACTCTGACACTGTAAGCCTAAGGTCAGGTGTCACCTCCCCCAGGAAACTTCCTTCTACCCTCCAGCTGGGAGAAGGGATCTTTCTCTATTTTAGCACTGTTCACCTGTTTCTCAGCTGCAGCAACTGACTCTGCAGCAGTGCGCACCCAGTCTGTCGGCCTCGCTCAACTGCAGCCCCTTCAGCCCCTTAGCAAAGTGTCCTTTCCCTCCATTTGTCAGGCGTGATGACCATTGCATAGGAGGTCTTCAGTAAGTCCCTACAAAAATAAATGCCGTGGACCCCACCCGGGCCCCTGTAGCCAGGAAGATGCGTGGTGTGCAAAGCTGATGGAAACGGAGCCCAAAGAGCTTCCTTTGCACGCTGGTTCTTCGGTGTAGAGGAGCCCTGACAGGCACAATGGAGTCCTCACCTGCCTTTCCTGGCAGAGTTCCTGAATGTGGATGTCGAGAGGATGTTAGTCTTTTCTCTGCACTGAAAGTGTGGGCTGAGTTCACAGTTTGGAAGCTCTCTTGTAGCCCCCACAGTCTATTTCCATACCAGGCGCATCAAGATGATGCCTCCCCTGAATCACAGCCCGGTTCAGACACTTCTCACCACCACCACCCGCACCGCGCCGTGCTCTCCCCCGCCCGCCGTCCTGGTGCAGGTTGGCATTGCCACTGCCGCTGAGTGTGTTGCCTGCCCCGGGAGGCTCCCTGCCCCCAGGCTGGGATGAACGAGTTTGTGGAAGGTGCTCGCCGTCAGATCTCACTTACTGCTGTGTCCAACCCGAAGCATGTGAGACTCCTGGGGCTGGAACTGCTCCCATTCCACATGCAGGACTGGCCACGAGAAGCAGCTCAGACCCTTGATCTCAGAGCTGATGGAGGGAGGGATAACGACCCCCACTTGGGACTCCCAGGCCTTGGACCACACCCCTAAGCACAGACTCATCTGCCATTGACGGCAGACTAGATAGGTCTGCAGTATTTTTGTAATTTTTATTTTAATCAGTGCATGTTTTCAGGATACAGTGATTCTGTTCAGGGCAGGGGGCTGGAACCTGTACATACCACATTTTTTCCATACTTGAAAGACCACGAGTCCTCCTGAGATACTTTTCCCAGGCCAGCAGAAATGTGCATCATAACAAGAGCTACTGTTTATCAAGTCCTTAAATGAGTACTCCGTAGATGCTGAACATTGCGAACAAGTTCTCCTAGCAAGCTCGCACATACCTGGAGAGCCACTGCTCCCACTGTTGTGTCCCGGATGAGAAAACTGAGGCACAGCATGTTTGCATAACTCGTGCATGGCCACAGCAAAGGCATGGCTTGAATCTGAGGACTCTGAGGACTCTGAGTTCAAGGCTCCTGCTCGGAACCCCTCCGCTGGGCTTCCTCCCTTGAAAGAGCAGTATTCTAAGTTACAAAGTGTGGTCAGAGTCTACAGTGGATATTTAAAATTCTTAAAAAATTATTGCAGCAAAAGGCACATTGTCACGAATGCCCCCCAGATACTTTGAACTCTCACTTTGAACACATTTGCACACACTTATCCCACCATTCTTTCCACTTTCAGAAGCAGTTCTGGAGTCCTCTTTTGTGAGTGGCTGTATAAAACATGATAACCAAGCAGTTCGGTGAATTCCACTACTGCATGCCGTTCCACAGAAAGACATGCCTATGAGACTGGGGTAGTGTGTCCTGGTGCACCCTGTTCACCAGATCTGGTACCCTGTAGCTTCTGGCTCTTCCCCCAAGACAAAATGACCACGAAAGTACACATTTTATATCAATTCAGGACATCATGGTAACCACAGTAGCATAACCAAAGACACTCATGCCTTCAGAAATTGACAAGAAAAGCTGGGAAGTGCAGGGAAGTATTTTGAGAGGCATTAATGGCAGTAAGTCTTTGACTGTAGTAAATCTTTAAAAATACTTAAAGGTGCATCACACTCTTCAATCACACCATACACCACTGTTTCCCAGCATATCACCAGTCTGAGCAAATTTGATCTTGGGTAAATTATCTGACATGGCTGGGACCCTCTGCTTCCTGATTTGTAAAATGAAGAAATTAATATCCACATTTTGGATTTGCTGTGAGAATTCAATGGTAACATATGAAGAATGTGCTTTTTGTGAGCTTTAAAGCATTATACAAATGAAAGTTATTATTGCCTAGTGGAAAAAAATAACAAGCTATTCTAATAATAATTCCACTGAACAAGTATTTATTAAGTTTATAGGACGGGGAAGTCATGGTCAAAATTGGAGAAATAATTCTATTCATCACGGAATATAATGCTATTAAATTGCCAGGAAGAGAATCTGCTTTCTCTGCTGCTTTTTGTTACAGATTTGCTAGTGAAATTATCCAACAAGAAAGGAAAGGAAACCAGGTAAAACAATTTTGCTTAAAATGGTGCCAGCAATTACAGTGTTATTATTTTCTGTTTTCAATAATACATCATCCTGCTTAAGAGCTTTGTGTATCATTATTGCAATGGCAGACATCACCTGACCTCTCTGGAGAGTCTACGTCTGTAAACTGTCCTTCATTTTCCAGTGGAATAAACAAAACGAATAAACTGAAAACTGGTTAGAAAGCTCCAGCAAAGAATCAGAGAGGCAATGGGACCGTCAGGCTTTGAAGTTGGAATTCTCTTTTGTGTATGTTGCTTTGCTTGTTTTGTTTTGTTTTTGTATTGTAGATTAAACTCAGAGAAGCTGTACCCGAAGCCACCCTCCCCCCAGCCCTTGTTTTTAGTTTCTTATCTTGAGGTAGAGATAGAGTCTTCCTAAGTTGCCCAGGCTTGTACTGCCGTCTTCACCTCCCAAAGGGTTGGGGGGAAGTCAGCTTGTGATGGGGTCGCATCCCTCCCTCTGCTCTGTCCTGACTCTGTGACCTTTGAGCAGGACACATACGCTGGCCACGTCTGGGTTTCTTCACCAGCAGCACACAGCAGTAGTCACTTTGTGAAAAACAATTTCTAAACTCTGTCAGTATGTAAATGCATGTTCTTGTTATTATGTCAAATTCACAAGAATATTTAGCACGGTTTTGAAAATATTTGTACTAGAGTGAGAACCAGGGATTTTAAAGTCATAAAGTCTGTGTCTAGGTAGATGTCTGGCGGCAGCATAACTCCTGGCATTTATTGGGCACCGACAGTATAACCAACAAGCAAGAGATAACCAGAGAAAAATGCACGGCTCTGTTTATAATTATTTAGCTCAAATCTGTCATTACTGGATGGCTGCAAGGTGGGACAAATCAAGTGGCCCTGCCTTGATTTAGCTTGTTGTCCTGCTCCTGATGTGATGAGAGCTGGATGAGACCCGGGGTGGGGGGGTTTGAGATGCTCAGGGGTAGCGAGTCTTTCCTGGCCCTTGTGTGAGTTCACCCAAGGGACACTTCACCTCCAGTCTCAAGTGTTACGAGGTCTCCTCTTGAAGTCATTGGCAGCAATCCCTTGTCACTTCTATGAAATCCTATAGAAACCTACCAAGGTGACTCCCGGATCATCAGTGGGAACACCAGGACTGTCCTCCCAAACAGCTCCCTAAAGCAAAAGCTCTCACTTTCACCACATACCTAGAAGGAGGATTGAAACCCCACTCTTACGCTTAAGAGTGTCCTCTTTGAAAATGTCCAGAGACCCCTGTGGTTTAGCCTCCACCTACAGACACTGAAATCATCCTGAACATTTCCATCATCTTAAAAGATCCTTCTCATCTCTTTTGCAAAACCAGTGTTTGTGACACATCACAGATGGTGCGAAACAGGGACTTTACCATTTGATTTCACTCATAAACCAAGTGCAGATAAAGATCCAAGTCAGAGTGAAGCACTCTGAAGATGAGTGGGCGTGTGTTAATGCTGTTTCTAGCATCCCCCAGGGGACCTGGGGCACACACACACACACACACACACACAAGATGCCAGATGATAAGGCGATGGGTGATTAATGTCCCTTCCATCCAGTCTCCATGTCCTGCAGCAGGCCATCGGCCACAGAGTTCAGACGCAGGTTCCACAAACAGCTCCCCATGGCAGGGGAGCTCGAGGTACTACGGGCTGTGTCCCTGCCCGAACAGTTGCGCTGGTCACACCCAGGGAGGCACGGTGTCCTCCTGGGTAGTTACACCAGACACAGACAGACAAGGGGGCATGCTCTGTGGACAGTTGAGGTGTTTTCCTGCCGAGTTTTCCCTTCTAGCTCTCTAAGAAGAAGTTGTATCTCTGAGACGCGGTGCTGTTCCATAGCCAGACTTGAGAAGCCGA
The DNA here is from genome assembly GCF_034190915.1 of Cavia porcellus. Classification (NCBI taxonomy): domain Eukaryota; kingdom Metazoa; phylum Chordata; class Mammalia; order Rodentia; family Caviidae; genus Cavia; species Cavia porcellus. The sequence goes on along the minus strand of NW_026947521.1, from coordinate 1,953,957 downwards.
GCACCATGCGGGCTGGCATCTCCCAGCCATTTCAGTCTGAACAGTAGGAGATGAGACGGCAGGCCTGGCAGTCACACGGGCTGGTGGCTTCTTGGGCATCATGGGTCCTCAGCAGGGAGGGCAGTGGCTTGGCGCCAGGATGCTATTGGGAGCCACCGAACTCCTGGCCTGGCCACGGGCCTCTGGAGATGACAGAGAATAGAAGACAGGACACCACAGTGGTGTCCTGTCTCCTTTTGCTCCCAGGCGGCTTGGAGAGGAAGCCCGCGTATTTCCTGTCCCATCATTGCTGAGCGTGTACCTCCGCTCTGGGCCTGTCCACTTCCCATTTACCTTGACCTGTTCACCTCTCTCATCTCTGGAGCAACCCTGATAATCCAGCCTTCAATGGCATCTCCCCTTTGTGCATGTAGCCTTTGAAACCAGGAGAGCCTACGCCCAGCTTCCTGTCTCCAGTTCTGCAGTGAGTTTGGGTTTTGTGGCTCCTAGGAAGCAGAGACCAGGACCATATTCCACATAGGGGATATTTGGGAAGAGGGGGAAGAATCTGAGGCTAGAATAATAGAAAGCTCCAAGTCTGTGTCCTGCTGCTATCTGTTAATATGTGTACTATCGTGACCATGCCATATGTACTCTCTCAGCCTTGCTCTTCCTATCTTTAAAATAGGATACATCATGGTTGCCACAGGACGGCCTAAGAATGAACTGCAGTGGCTGAGGTAGAACTGTCTGCCATAAATTATGTGCTTATTGCTGTTTGCTGTTGTTTATCTCTGACAGATGCCAGCTGTAGCTAGGAACCTCATCTATTTTTAGTTACTATTTGTTGACCGCCTGGGAAATGAACCAGGAGGAGTGTTTTGCCTTCCAGCAGTAGCTCCTATACCTCATTGTAAACATTGGCATTTTGGAGTGGGAAGGGAAAAATTGGATTCTTTTTTTGCAATGGATGGAGCCTCATACTTGCATCTGAAGGTAGAGTGAAGGCACGTTTTCAGCCGCTTGGCTGTCACTGGTGACACCTTGGCTGTTGTGATCAGCGGTGTGTCCCTGATGTGTAGGGAGCTGGTGGCCATGGGGTCGCGCTGCCCGCATAAGCGTGGAACTGAGGCCACTCTGGCGCCCTCAGAGGCCCTGTGCCCTTTCTACTGCCACTGCAGCCTATTATCTCCTGGCCCTGCGGAGGCCACAGGTGGGAAAGCAGCCAGGACCTCCTCTGCTCTGCCGTGCTGCCTGTGAATGGAGGAAAATGGCTTTTGTTGTTTGCTGTGTTTTGTTTTTACATTCCTGCAGTTGTACCCATCCAGTTGCATGGGACACAGGACAACTGGGATCTCTCTTGTCCCGGGCTCTTCTGGCCCCATTGATGGCGTGACGTGATCCTGGTTTTCAAAACGAATAGAGGTGGCCTCGTGCTTCCAGGCCTCGTGACATGCCCTGTAATCTACAAGTGTGCACCCTGGTGTGAACTGCTTTAGGTTTGCCAAGGAAATGCCCTTTTCTGACCTAAATGTTTCCCTCTCCAAAATACTGTTTTCTCAGAGTTCCCTTCTTTCTAATGCTGCTTCTGGACGGAGCATAGCTCTGTACCTGGGAGGAGGGAGATTGAGAGGAGAGAATCTGGATGAAGAGCCAGTGTTCTCCTGTTGGCAAGAAGGCTTATTTCTCCTAGCAGGCATGGCTTTAGCCTAGAGGACCTCATCCTGTCCCACTCCTTCTGATCCCCAGTGGCCCCTGTGGCCCAGCATTTTGTGACCAGAACTCGGCCACTGTCTGCAGGCTGTGAGCCAACCAAACCTGCTGGACCATTGGCACCGCCCCCTCTATTCAAGAAGCCAGTGTCCTGCTCTGTCCCCAGAACCCTGGGATCCTTCTCCCAGGGTGAAGCACCATCTCTCCCCCAGGTAGATCTTTTACAAAAGGGAAGGGGACAAAGAGCTAGAGGGAGAGAGAATGGAAGGGAAGAGAAGGGAACAAAGAAAGCAGGAGGACGTATTCCATGCCTGTATCAACTCTCCACTGTGAGTATATTATTAGTTCCTACAAACACGTACTAATGACAATTTTTCAGAAAAGGAATAATGAGTGCTCCTGCATCCCCATGGCCTATGGAGTGGATGTGCTTTTGAGTTTGAGTTTTGGGGGTTGTCTCTGTGGCCCCAAGATGCTAGATTTGGGGGCTGTCATCGGTACTCACCTTCTTGCCTTTCCTGTTAAGCCAGTCCACTGCCACCTCATCGCTTAGCAGGGTCACCATCTGTGGGGTTGAGTCCATGCTGGCCTGCAGTGTACTGGGCCATGGGGGGCAGGGAGCAGTCTTAAGTGATGTTCCTTTCTGACATATTTCTAGGCTCCTGCAGGGATGATTATTGGTCGCAGTTTCCTGCCCTCTGGGAATACAGACAGAACTTACCAGGCAGGAGTTTTGGGCCATTGTCTTAGTTACTTTTTACTGGTCGATGAGATAAAATACCTGATGCCCAAAGTTAGAGAAGGAAAGGTTTATTTCTTACAGTTCTTGGAGGTTTCAATCCATACTCAGTTGGCTCTAAGGCAGGGTGCCATGGCAGAGCCACAGTTCATGGTAGCCATAAACAATAGGCAGAAATCCACGCAAGAGAGAGACACACCTTCTTCCTGCCATTACATCACATCCTGGCTCCACCCCTGGGCAGGCATAGGACTCACACTACCAATCTGAGCACTAGACAATGAACCAATCACAAACACTAGATTTGGTCGAGTCCATAATTGCATGAGGCTTGGGGACCACTGACATGAACCATGACAGCCATGCTGCCCACTCTGCACAAATCCCCAGCTTATTTTTCCCCACCTGCCACTCTGCCCATGAAGGTGATCCCTGCAGAGTCCCCAGTCCCAAATTCTGTACTGAGTACTGCTGGTAAGGTCCACACTCCAGCTCTAGCTGAGAATGGAATAATAACATGAGAATCTGTTGGAGGCTTTTAGATAATACTGAGGTCACCAGTCCACTTCAGGCCGCATCAGTCACCCTTGCACAGCCTCAGGGCTAGGTGGGCTCCTGTGTGGCACATGTCACAGCTTTCCAGGCCATGGAAACTGATGACCTTCATGCATGTCTATGTGGCTTCTCTTCAGAGCAGTGAACGGCTGCACTGCGGTAGCAAAGGCCTCTATTTCATGCTTCCTTCAGCCAGTGGAGGGCTTTGTGTATGCTCATGTCCCAGACCCCCTTGTCTGCTCCCCTCGGAGCTGGCCACCCACACTTGACAGTCACTGGCTGAGGGTCACCCTGCAGTCCTTGGTGAACTTGGGGAACAGGTCACGGGAGGGCTCCACTGAACTGAGTCACTGACCCACTGATGCATCCTGTAAACCCAGCTAGCACTGCACACTGAGAACATAGTTCCTGCAGACCCCTGATCAAGCAGTTCCTATGCATTCTTTTTCAAGGATGACTGTGATGATTGCCACTCTCAGAAGAGTGACTCTGGGAGTCAGAAGCAGATTGAATAGAACCACTATCGACCTTTCTGAGCTAACTTTAAATGTGCAGGGAAAAAAAGAAAAAGACAAGAAACATAAGGAGCTACATGCTAAACCTGGCCAAACGCTTTTAAAATACCCTGCAGAACCTGCCCGTCTCCTTCCGCACCCTGGTTTCTGGCAGCATCACAGTATAAACCCTATCTGAAGGGATGATCACGTCAAAGTCAGAAGGTGCTGCTGCATGTACCGTATTTCCCCGAAAAGAAGACCTCACCAGAAAATAAGCCCTTGTGTGCATTTTCAGGATTCTCGTAATAAAAACCCTAGCCTAGAAATGAGCCCCAGTTAAGACAGATGCATTTAGTAAGTCTGCAGCCACAGAGTGGACATACCGAAGTTTAAAATAATAACGTTAGTATATAATTAAATGTAAATAAATAATATTATTGACACTATTACTTAAATAGCAATACAAATTATAATTATGTATCTGTAAATACCCAAGTGGGCCCATTTGGAATAATTTAATTCATCGATCGCTGTGATGATACAGTACGAGCAGGTGTCATGGACAAGAAGCACTGTTGCTGGGCATGAAGGATGGGACCTGATGGTCCTACAGGAAATGGGGTCACCGGAAACTTAAGCTAGAATTTGGGTTTGGAAAGTGATGACTGCGTTCCAGAAGAAAATGACGTGACCGTAGTTGAGTAAATGTCGACTTGCACACGTGCATGAGTGCAGATTTTTGTACATGACTAGATGAATAAATGTAGACTGAATAAACGAATAAACGCAGATTGTTATACACGAACAAAGGTAAATTGTTATACATGAAAAAAAAAAAAAAGACATTCCCTGAAAAGAAATCTTCTTGCATCTTTGGCACAGAAATTATTTTAAGACCCAGTCTTATTTTTGGGACAAAGGGGTAGCTGCTTGGACTTGATGTAGGATATGATGCCAGCAAAGACGGATCCAGTTGTCCCACCTTGGCTCCCTTGATTCAGGTAAAGCAATTCCTATGGAGAATGAATGCATGCTAAAAATAGGAAGTTGTTATTCAACCATGCTATAACGGTACAAAAGAAAATCTAATAAATTTGACCTTGGGTGAGCTGCTATTTCAATTCTAACAGGGCTCTGAGGGCTTGATAATGTGATTAGTCTTGTTTGCTCCAGAATGGGTGAGCGCGGCAAGGGCCAGCATGGAGTTGTGTGAAAGCTTGGCTTCCTGCGTCTCCCCAGCCTCAACCCCAAACCTTGTATTGCAATCACTTGTGCAACATAAACCTAAAGATGAAACAGTGGGTCTTTCAAAGGAGGACAGGGCGAACCAGGTTAAGGAGAAATACAAGCTTGAGTTTGTGCACACACAGTGTTGTAACAAAGTATTGTGCTAACAGGAACATTCTGCTAAGTGATACAGACTGGCCCCATGTTGCTGCTCCTGGGAATGTGTGCCTGAGGCTCGGTCCTTAATGTGAAGCAAAGTGTAAGTCAGGAGAACCAAAACACACACTTTCCTATTGATGGCAGAACAGCTCGCATACATTCATGATTAGCATTGTGAAAAGAAATGTAACAAAAGCCCACCTCTCCGATTTGACAGCACACAGAGGGAAGAGCACTGATTTGGGATTTGGCCAGCCCTGAGCGTGTCAAGACGTTCACAGGCTCTGCAGCCCTGGCTGTGGCCATGAGGCATGAACTTACCAAGACTCAGTTTCTACCGTGAGGTATGAGGTTTAAAAGAGCTACTCTGTGCAATTTCTGGCCATTATTTAGGAGATCCATAACTAGATACTTTTGATGATCGTGGATTTTAGCTGGGCATGGTGGCCATGTCTATAATGGCAGCACTGTGGGAGGCTGAGGCAGGAGGATCACAAGTTTAAACCCAGCCTGAGCAAATTAGAGACTAAGAAGACCCTCTCTCAAAGGAAAAAAATTAAAAAGGGGTTGAGGATGTAGCTTAGTGGAAGGCCTTGGGATCAAATCTCACTGCCAACAAAACTAAAACCAAAGCTGAAAACAAGCTAATAACAACAAAAACCTATGGATTTTGCTGATTCTTTATTTTTCATCTAGATCCATTACATTAAAAAAATATTTCATGCCTTCAAAATATAAATAGCAGTCTTTCCAAGATGTTATGGGAAGAGTTGCACTCGACTGTTTAGAAAGACAAGGTTGGCTTGACACCTTTGCAGGTTTTATGCATAGGACACCTGCTTATCATACTCGTGGGGGACACATAGATCAGTGACTATCTTTGTGACAGCTCTGCTTTTTGAAACCATTTCTTGATTCTGATGGCTGTGCCTGTCACCAGTATCTGGTTCACAAGTCTTTTCAAAGGCACATAGTTAAAACCGTCCTTTACCTCCAGGATCTTTGCAGATGTGAAAAAACTGTGTTGGTGGTGAGAGGGAGGTCTTCGGTTGCTGACGCTAATGTGTGGAATGACTCATAATCACATAAAAAAGCAAGATCAAAAATTCCCAATCTTAAAATCTGAAAGTTTTCTTAGAATACCAAGTGAACACTCACCACAGAGCTAAAAATAACATAGCTAACTCACCCAAGAGCTTCAGAAAGCATCCTTGAGTGGAATCAGGCTAGAACCCAGCTCCTGTGTCCAGTGGAAAAGTCCCCCAAGGGTGACTCACTGAGGATCCACAGTCAGCCCGGAATCTGTCACTTCCTTCAAGTATCTGAAACTACCACCCCACACCCACCAGATAGCAGGCTGATGTTGCAACCAGCAAGATTTGGCGTGGGGCCACAAGAATTAAAGAGAATTGTAAGATACTGTCTCATTAAGAACATAGAGCAAGGGGCTGCATGACAGTATCATTTCAAAGCTTTCAAACCAGTTGGCCCAACCCTTCTATTATAAAGACCAAGATGCTGAGATTGAAGGAAGTGAAACCACTTCCCTACAGTTGCACTGTGATTGGAGACTTTTAGATCCAGCTTGAATGAACTTGAAAGCCCAGCTGTAGCTGACAGAGCCCCCTGGACCAGTGGTTACACATGGAGCAGCCTCCCCCTCTACATTCAGTCCCTGCAAGTTCAGACACGCAAGGCTGACTTACCTATGGTATGAGGACCACTTGTTTTCCTGCACGATCCCAATTCTCCCTCAGAGGGCTTCTGTCGCATAGCAGGAAAAGTCAAGGCCATCCGCCCTAGTCAAGAATTCTTTTTTCTTTTGCTGTTTCCATTTATTAGAGTATTACTTACATGCAGTAAAATCCACGAATTGCAAGCATACAGTTTGATGAATTCGGGCAATTGCGTGGGATCATACCACAACCTCCAAAGTCAATATATAGAACAGTTTCCTCACCCCCAAAAGCTCCCTTGAGCCCTTTTGCTCTCGATTCCTTCCTCCTGCCCCCCTGGCCTCTGGCAACCACAGATCTGCGACTGTCGCTGCATTTTGTCAGTTCTGGAAGTTTGTATCAATGAAATCACACAAGATACCATCTCTTGCACTCAGTGTCTTTCACTTAGCATAACGATTTTAAGGTTCATCTGTGTCATGGCATGTATAATTACTTGACTTCTTTCGGCTGCTGTCCAGTGTTGCATAGTAGGGCCGCAGGTGCAGCATGTTTATCCATTCACCAAAGTTCACGGGACTGCTTCTAGTTTGGACCAATCAGGAATCATCACAGCTGTCAGCTTTTAATCTTTGATTTCTCTCGTCTCTGAATCCCTTGACCCAGCCTCTACATTTTTGTGGCCTTCGGCACACAGTACAAGGCAGTTTCGCATCTCTTATCATAGAGAAATATTTCCACCAGATGCTGAGGCGGTGGAGGACTGGGCTCCCACCCTCACACGTGTGCCGCTGGAAGGGACCTATTTGTCCTGAAGAGTAAGGCTGGGCCCAAGGCCAACTGTTGACCTATTCAGTGCACTATCTTGTCCTCCACCTCCACTGCAGGCCTTCAGGGACACGACAGAGTGCCCCAAATGCAGTGTCCAATATTTATAAGAAGCAGAGTAGCACGGTTTCCCTCTCCCGCCTGTGGAAAATGCGCCTTCTCTGGTTACAGCCTCAGGGAGCCCTGAGAGGAGGAAGCGCGGAAGCCCAGTGTGTGACACTGTCCCTGTTGTAACACTGTGCAGGCTCTGGACCAAGCTGGGAAGAGTTAGCGCCGAGGCCTAACAGGACCCACTCTCCTGAAAAATGCACTGTCCTTGTTATAATTCACCATAATGAGCCGGGAACAAAAGGTTGAGAAAGAGAGCAGTGACTGATGGGGCGACACGGCCGCCCGTGCTCCAGCTGGCGTGGCTCCCGCTGGTGAGAGGCGTAATAGATGATGGCTCCAGGTCGTGTGATGGTAAATGAACACTTATGGCCGCTGCAGCGAGCGGATTGATGACAGCAGCCACCTCGGGACCAGCCTGGTCTCATGCTACCAGGCTACATCTGCGTCGGCGTCCAGGCCACACTTCCGTCAGCAGTCACCTCCCAAGCAGCCTCTGAGGCCTATGTTCCCTGTCTTCAGCCTCCTTCATCCATGGGGAATTTAGGGAAAAATCGTGGCCCCAACAGTTGGGCCTCTTACACCAGAGACCCAGGGCTACATGTTGAATTACGCTTGGCCAAGTTGCCCAGGCAGACCTGGAACTTGCAATCCTCCTGTTCTCCCAAAAAATAACAGGCCTGGGATGTAGCTCAGTGGTACAGCACCTGCTGTATTCCGTTCCCAGCGTCGGGGGAGGACATTCCTAGCTCATGGTGGGAGCAAGGGAAGTGATTTGTTGAGTATAATAAAATGAATAAATGCATCCCTGAGTGAATAAATGAACCCTCTAAGGGGATGCCAGGAAGTCTCTCAGAGAGAATCTCTAAGGCAGAATAGGAAATGAGGGGAGAGGTCAACGTGGGTTTCATGAGATGAGAGGCCAGGGGGTCACAGAGAATCGAAGACAAAAACAGGAAACAGCAAATTAAAACGAACCAAGCCACAGTGTCCTGAGCACAGAAGTTTGACCAAGCCCTTGCTGGAGGGGCTCAACTTCTTCAGTCTCTGAAAGCATACTGCGAGGAAGCGAGGTTACTGAGCAGACTGGACGTGGCTCCGCCTCTTCCTATCACCCACAGATTGAGGGCGGAGAGCCACGGAGTTGTCTTTTCAATAACTAAAAGAAGCCACCTGCACCTCTACGGACAGGACCCAGCAGATCTGTATTTTTGTTTTGAATGTTCCAATTACTGTTTTTATTTTTCCAAGTATCTCATCAAAAACGTTAACCTGAGTTTTTCCCGTCCCTAACTTGCAAAAGTGGACCCAGGGTAAAGGGCATTAAGGGTGTGTCACCGCTCTGACTGGGCAGAGGACTCCCTCTGTGGAAACACGCTGTGAAGGTATTTGAATTTTCGGCCCTTGACTTCCCGGCGGGACCATCTGTACTGTGCCCGCGTCCCAACCCTGCATGGCTTATTAACTGTCAGGTAAACATGCGGTAAACTCAAATTTGCTACCTTTACTGCTTCTAAAGGAAACTTTTTAGACATTGGCTTTCTTGTGACATTTTAATTCCACTGTATACTTATATAAGTGTGTGTATCTGTGCTTTGTACATGAAAACGGTCAGATTTATTTGTCCCCAGAACCAATTCCACTCCTTCGGGGGCACTGTCAGCTCTGTCGTGGGAGTATGTGCTACGAAAGGCTAGGTTCATCTTTCTGTTTCCTGCAAACGGCAGTAGTATTGTCCTCCCTGGGGTTCCTGGCACATAATCAGAAATCTAGAAATGTTAGCTATGATCTCCTTTACTGACACTTATGTTCACATATGGGGTCCTCAGTGGTCCTTCTGGTGAACCTCTGAAGCATGCAGGTTCATGGAACTCAGGGCCCACAGACAGCATCTTCCCCACCTGGCTGGTAATATCCCAGATGGTCAGAGTGGCTGGGTGACTCGCTCAAGGTCATGCAAATAGTAATGCTGGCTGGAGCAGAAGCTTGGACCCAGGGGTTCTGGTTGAGAATGTTCGCAGCCGCACCTGGCTGCCTGTGGGTGTTGCCAGACCCCGAAGTGTGGATGGGAGTTTGAAGCACTGGAGGTATCAGCCAGGACAAGGGGCAATAAGGAGCAATCACACATCTCCCGTTCCCAGTACACAGGTAACAAAATGGTCAAGACTTCGAACCCACTCGTCACACCCCATTTCAGGAAATCTGCGATCATGGGAGCCGAGGGCTTCAGTGGGGCAGGATATCCCCTGCTTAGATCCCTCCACCTTCCAGCTGGATGGGGGCCAGTGCTGGGCCTGATGTTCTCAACGGGCTCAGTAAAACGTCATGTAGCAGAGGAGGGTGGTCTGAGTTCTGGGGTCAGTCTTCATGTGCTCTGATCCCAACTTTGCCTCCTGCCAGCCATTTGCCTCAGTTTTCTTGCCCTCAGATGGGTTAGAATAGCACATTCCTCATACGGTTGTGCAAATAGAGACGTTATGAGACGTTCCAACAGAAAGCAGCCTACCTTATGTCAGCAGTGCTTTGGATATGTTCACGTGACTTTGTCTGCGTGGTTTCAGAAATGTAGTCTGTGGCACCCTAAGATCCTCTGCCTTCCCTAGCCCCGTCTGTACTCATCAGTATTCACTGCCTGCTTTTCTGACTTCAGGCATTTAATTCCTTGCGCAAGGAAAAGATGGAGTGTGAGAATGAGAACTAGTTTCTTGGCTCCGCCTTCATGGGGTCATGGACACATTTGTTCTGGGGGCCAGAGCTGTGGTGATCTGCATTTGGGGTGCTGCTGGTTGTAAGGATGACAGAGTAAATGCCAAAGCAAACATCTCCCCTTTGTATCTGCTGGGGGCAGAGGGGTAGGGTCAGAGCCTGAAGGCCTGACAGGTGTGGAAGATGCCCTCTGCCTTTCCATCTGGGCAGTTTCTGGAAACCAACCCCATGTTGCTTCTCATACCAGATCACTTGATCAGAGCCGTGGTGGGTCGTCTGGTAGGAAGCCACGCTGAGACTAAGACAAGAGTAACCTACTTGGTTCCCGGAAGAAGGGGAGTTTATGAGCAGCTGGTGGGAAGCTAGGGAGGAGGAGCCAGGGGACTAACACTGCTGCAGCAGAATGGGACTTCAGTGTACCCAGAAGCTCTCCCTACAGCATCATCAGACAGCCTGAGGAGCTGGCGTGACTGTTTCTCTGCTGGTAACTTATCCAGGGACTTTGCTGAGTCCTGAGTATGGACTCTGTCAGGGCTGGTATTTCCATGTGGATCTGGAGGCTTGTAACTACAACACCAGCAGGGCCAGTTGCATGGGGAACCCTTCGAGGTGACCCAGAAAATGAATCCCATGTTGTCAGCCTGACTTTCCCCAACTCCATAGCCTTGGGTTCAATTTCCTTTGTGATGCTTGTCTTCCACCCATGACCAATAGCAGCATTCCCCAGAAGGAGCAAAGCTGAGTGACTTCGGGGGAGGACACACATCTTGGGATGAGCGCATGCCCTGTCTCCTTGGGTTGTGCTTTGCTGATCATGTGGGCAGCGTCCAGTAGGTGGAGTCCACCCCTCTGAAGCAGTGGGCAATGCAGCTACCAGTTTGAGTGTGATGTTTTATTTATCCGTACCAGGGTAACTTTATGTGTGATGTGTTTCTCACTTTGGGCCTCAAGGCTGGCTGAGCAAAAGGCGGGAAACATGAATAAGTTATAGAGCGAGGCCTGTCCATTTTTAGACTCTCAGAGCTGACCTCATTTCTGCTGCTGGGTGAGCACTGGCACTGCATTAGCGTTGTATGCATCTGTGGATGTTGGGCTGGCGCGTTTGGTGGTGATAATCAGGAAAGACATATCCATGTTCTATTTTTAAAATAAAATATTAAGAAACCTCAGGCTCAACAGGGGCACTTGTTGGTAACGGGAGCACTGTGAGCTTCAGTGATTCGTTTTCCTTGGGTTGTGTGAGATCAGCGTGTTCCTTTCTGCTGCCCTCCAGTATCTGGTTATTATTAAGCTACCCTTTGTGAGAGACTAACCCTGGCTTTCCTCCCAGGGAGGACAGGTCTCCAAAAGCCAGGGTACCCAGCCAATGGCGGGTGAATGGATTATTTGGTGTCACACAGGAACAAACAACAGGTTGGCCAGCCAGTCCTTCACTTTGTGTCGGCTTCCTTTGGCACAGAAACAGCCCTCTGCAGTATGTACTGTGAATGCTTAAGAGCCTCCCTGCATTCATTCATTCAGAAAATATTTCCCAGGGCTCCCTGTGGGGAACATTATTTGTAAAAGGAGGGTAACAGTAATACCTACTGCATAGAATGATGTAAATTAAATGAGGTAATAATCTGTAAAGGACTTAGCACAGTGCCTAGCACTCAGTTAAGGCTTAGTTCATGTAAGCATGGCTGTGGAATTTGAATTCTGTTTTGTAGGCAAGGCACAGGCCATGGAGCCAGCAACATAGGCTTGGTCTCTGTGGAGAGGAAGGGACAGATTGGAATGGAGCAGAGCCTCGGGGAAGGGCGGTGATCACGCATGCCTCTCCCAACTTCTTTCATCTGCATTTCTGGGGGTAGTCTGATGCCATGGTTCTCGAAGTAGGGTCCTTGGGCAAGAATGTTGGCATAGCCCCGGAATTTGTTGGAAATGCAGATTCTTGGACCCTGTCCCAGAGCTGCTAATCAGATTCTCTGCTAATCAGGTCCTCCCCAGCAAGCTGAGTTTTAACAAGGGCCTCCAAGGGACTCCATTCTTTGCCAATTTTCAAACTTTGCTAGTTCAGCCCGTGGGAAGGAGCCCTTCGGCAGCAGTAGCTTCTGTCTCTGACTCCGCGTGGTCTCCATCAGGCCAGCGTGGGACGGGCACGTGGGCTTGTTAGCTCGTCGCATGGAAGCAGGAGCCTTGTTAACAGAGCTCTCAGCTGCCTGGCAAGTACAGCAAAACCAAATCACAAGTCTCCACCTGGCTCCCTACCGAGAGGCCACTGTGACCCACCCCTGTGGAGCTGGTGTGGAGCTGGAGCCGGTGTTGCTGTGAGGAGGTCTCTTTTCAGAGCAACCGTCAGCCAGAAGACTCCACACACTTCTCATCACACAGAGAAAGGAGGGAGCCCCACTGTCTCTGGACCCTTCCAAAGCAGATGTTGTATCTGAATTGGGGGAATCTGCCTGAGGATGTCCCATGGCTCCCAGGATGCCTCTGCCCTTTCCCATAGGAAAAGCTGTTCCTTTAAGGAACGGCCTCCAGGAGGACAGAGCAGTCACTCACACAGATGCTGGCCATTCAGAGCAGAGTGTTACATGTCTGCTGGAAGGTATGGCCTGAAGATCAGAGGAGGTCCACGTGAGACGAGCTGGGGAGGCCGCTGGGAAGGGAGAGCATTTCATCTCAGCCTGGAACACTGAGCAGAATTTCAAGAGGCAGAGAAAGTCCATCTCCAGTAAAGGGAAGCACTAGAGCACAGGGGAGGGGAAGCTTGAAGGAGCACTGAGGCCAAAGTGAGTGAACATCCATTTGCCTAGAAGATGGACCACCGCCATCTAATGGAGGAAGCTGGGGCTTAAAAATGAGATTGGAATTGGAGTGTGAGGTTGGGGGCTGGGGTATGGTCTGGGGGGAGCCCGTGGAGGCTATGGGGTAAAATGATGTGATCACTGCAGCATTAGAGAACAGCTGGGCTGATGATGGACTTGGGATGGGTGGCCCTCACTGTCCATAGTAGGTGACTTGCTCAGGGTCACAGCCATGGGAAGTGGTACTGGAGTTAAGCATCATCTGTCTACAAGTTCAAGGGAAGTTCCAGCAGCCTCCAGAGAGTCTCGAGTAGGAAGAATGATGGAACTTTCAAGGGGCAGTTTTCTTGGTGGAGAAAGCCTTCCAAACACTCCAGAACTGAGAGGCAAGAGAGACAGTTACACAGTAAATTCAGCAGCCTTTCTTCCTGGCCCGCACCCCACCATCACTTCTCAGAAAGAACATTTGTCCCTGTTGGGGTGAATGAACACCAGGGGCCCTCAGCATCACACTCCAGCCAAACCCGGCATGGCTCGGCAACACCAGGGAGTCTTGGTGCGGGGCAGGGCCATGGGCTTGGTTCTGACTCAGGTGAGTTGGAACCACCTACTGAGTCACTTGCAGGAGCTGTGGTTTCCTGGGAGGTTTCCCAACCAGTTACCCACCCCGACACATGGTGGGGAGCATGCTAGATCTGAAGGGAGCTGCCCTTCCCACCGTGTCCTTGCCCCAGGCAAACGCAAGTTGCATATCTCAGGCTGTTGCATGGGACTGGTTTCCTTCCTGTGCTTGGAGAAACTTGACACTAGGTGGTGACGCTAAAACAGATGAAACAACTTTTATGTATCTGTTAGTTATTTGATCTTAGGGAGGTCTCAGTGTTCCTACCTATGAATCTGCACCTATGAACTGTGAATGAATGGTTGGTATCTGAAAGGATTGTTAGTTCTTAATGGTTGTTCCTTCAGAAGGTCGAGAGTGACCTAGCCCTGATCTCAGCTGAACAAGAATTTATGAGAATCTGCCTTCCCCTACCTGCCACTTGCCTGAAGGTTCCAGTGAAAATGGAATCCAGTCCCAGGCTGCTCACAGCAGCTCTGTTTCTTATACCCTTACCTACTGCCTCTCGAGCAGCTCTGCCTTCTCAGCTCTCCCCTCTCATTCATTATCCTGGAAATGTCACATGTCTTCGAATGCATCCAGCCAGGAAGACCATGGCTTTCAGCACGAACTCAAAGACGCCAGCACTGCTATGTTATTCCAGATAGAAGTGGTGCCTCCCCTGGTACAGTTGGATCTCTGGGTTTGGGGAATGCCTTTCGATTCAATCTATTTCTAGAGATCACCTTGAGAATTCTGGGCTGGAGTGAGCTTCATAGGTCCGCTCCAGACTCTAGTTTCCAGAAGCTGTCTCACTTGTGTACAGTGGTAGTTTCAAGCCATCATAGTGGCTTTACACAAGTCCCAAATACTGAGTCACTCATACTCTGGTTTCTCTTCAGATCATGTAAGTCTTTCACCTTTTACCAAATATTGAGCTGATTTGGAGCAAATGAATATTTAGCTGGAGAACTTGGGGTTCCATGCAGTTACAATCATGAGGCAGGAGAACTTGGAGAGAAAGATGGTAATGTCCCTTCTCCTGTGTGTTGATGAGGTCCTCTTTGAGGCTGGTGATTGGTGACTGAGGAGCTCTGTCAAAGAATTCCCCACATGCAAGGAGAAGCCCTTCATCCCATGCAAGATGGAACAGGACGTCTTAGAACCAGGCACACAGTTTTGATACCCACTCCTATTTTCTAGAGGCAAAATGAGGCCACTTGATGAGCAGAAAGGAGGAGCAGATATCAGAGACTTGAAAGGCTCCTGGAGTCTGGGAGGTTGGCAGCACTGTAGGGCTTCCCCTTGTAGCTAGGAGCTGAGGTGGTGCTTTCCCAAGGAGCCAGAGGTGCGAGTGGGGACAAGGGCTCAGGCTCTGAGTCCAGCGGAGGCCTGTGGGTGCCTTTTTCTTTCTGGGATGGGGCCTCTGTGCCAACCCTCCTGCCATGGCCACCCCCTGCCTCCCACTTGCTTGGGCCTGCCCAGCCCTGTTCGTAGGCCTGGAAGCCTTTCTGCACCCTCCTAGGTGGGATCTTCTCTGGGACGGGGAGCTCCTCCTCTGACTCTTGACTGTTTGTTCATTCTGCTATGGTATCTTTTTCCTGGCCCTTTCAAATAAACATGTGCAATAAAGGGTGGCCAAAATACATGACAAATGTTTAAATAAAATTTATTCCAGCAAAAGACACCTTGCCATTCATTCCCCTCCTGATTCCTCTGCTCACTTTGTTCGTGCTTAGCCTATCATTCTTGACACTTTCTGAAGCAGTTCTGGAAGTCTTCTTTCATATCCTTACAAGGTGTGATTTAAAAATATACATGGCAAAGGCTGCTCCTGCTAAGAGCCACCCAACAGAAAGACGGGTTTGTGAAACACGATGGTGGGTTCTCCTCCACCTTACTCAGAGAATCTGGCACTGTGTGACCTGGGATTCTTCTCCAAAGTCAAAATGAGTATGAAAGGTTAGCATCTTTAATCAATTCAGCATGTCAAGGTGACAAGACAGCTCACAAGTCACTCCCAAGTCTCCTAGCAGGACTGCCTGGGGTTGGGTCACTTATGTACTTATTTCCTCTCCCTGTAGTGGGGAGGGAAGAGATGAGGGACTGGGTCCTAAGTGAGGAGGATGGTGTCCTAGTCTCAAAGATGACCCACAATGCTCCACTTGGAAGGTTTTGAAGGTATTGGACCCTCCAGGTCCTCACCTGTACTGACCTTGGGAATGGAGGTAGGAGTCTATACCTTCCTCCTCCTGTTCAAAATGATCAAATAGGGTGTGCCCAGGGGCTTGTGATGTTTATTAGCTGGCAAAATAAAGGGAAGTGGGAGGGGACTGGTATTTCAGGTCTCCATGGTGAGTTTTTACTTTGCTCATGCTCTGCAAAAATTATAGCGTGACAGGATTAATTATACGGAGCTATGCAGTCCGGTGTGGTACTCCCTGGCTACATGGCCACCTCACATCTCTCATACCGGCCACACTCCAAGTACTCAGGAGCCGTGGGTGACTGGTGGCCCAGGTATTGACATCATCAGAACGTTTCCATGGGTCCACAGCAGGGCTCAGGCCTGAGGTTGTGTCACAAAGCAAAGGGATCTGATAAGCCTGGTGAAAATACAGGTTCCTGGGTGCCTCTCCCCACCACATCAGAAACACAGGTTTTCAGAGTGTAGAGCCCTGAAAATCTGTGGCTTCACAAGTGCTCCCAAGGGCTGTCACACACATTCACACTTGTGAAACCAGTGCTCCCAGGGAGGCCAAAGTTGGACAGCAGAGCAGAGATTCTGACCACCTCAGATCCTTCGTGGCCATTTCTACTCCAGCATAAGATTTTCCACAGTGTTTCCAAGAGACTGTCACTGGAGTGTCCATCCCAACGTCTGAGGCCACCACCTTGGCTTGTCCTGGCTGCTCCTCCTCCAGTAGGGAAACCCAGAGAAAGGCCTACACCTCTCCCTCTTCCCGTACATGAAACTGGGAGGACGGGAAGAACCCCATGCGGCTTTCCTCAGGCGTGTTTGAAGCACAAGTTCCTTCCCTGGAAAATAAATGTATCTCATGCTGCCTCCATCCTGACCAAGCACGGCACTGATGAATACCAGACTCTGTAGCTGATTTGTCAAATCATCACACCTGTGAGGACTCCTAGGGAAGATAAATCTGGGGACGGGGGCGGTAGGAGGAGGAAGAACCTGGCCAGGAATAAATCTTCACACACTGCACCGGCCTGTGAATGAGTGTGTTCATTGCAAGGCTTGGCCCCTGACACCGGATGATGAATTACCCACCTTGCTGACACCTTCATTGGGTTATTTATGGCTCATTAATTGAACCGAGAAGGGGCCTTGTAGACCTGGCAGGGGCATTGTACAATGCTTTTCCAGTGTACCCAGCTCTTGGAGAAGACAAAAGGTGGGAAGGAGGAGGGGCTCAAATGTGTCCCCTCTTTGACTAGAGGTGCTCTTCAAGCAAACCCCTGGAGGTGTGGGCAAACCTCTTTGGGCATGACCAGCTGTGCTCCTCGCACCCAGCCTCTGCACCATCTAGTAGCTGGTCCAGCAGCTGTGCTCCAAGGTCTGGCCATAATAGCCAGCCTTGCGTTGCATTTGGCATGCCTAGGACACGAGCGTGGCATCCTGGACACCATCTGAAGGACCTCGGGCACCATCCTAGTTCTTCTGTGAACCTGCCATGGGTCTCTGAGGAGACGTCAGGATCTCCCTGAGCTCTAGATTCTTCCCTTATAAGATGAGGGAGTTGGACTGGATGATCTTGATGTCTTCTCATTTCTAAAAATGCTTTTAAAAAAACAGAGCAGTTTTTTTTTTTTCACTTCCTTCATCTCGGTTTAACATTCCCAGGTCTGGTTATTCCATTAGTGTTCATTTGGGAAATAGTATTTCCCAAGCTCCTGCCGAGCGAGCCTCAGGTCCATACTCAGCGTGGTTTAGTGCTGGCTCCGCACACTTTCCGTTGAGAATTTTGGTTGTGCTTCCAGTAGCTAACTAACCTGCAGGACTTCAGGGTTAAGTTATTCCTTAAATGAGGGACTTCCTGGGCCTCCCTCAGAGTCTGTTGCTTGACAGAAAGGGAATGTGTAGCAGTATGTGAACAGTACTTCAGACATGTTGCAGAAGGGCCAGGTGTGTCCCCCTTGGTCTAGCCTTCCAGAAAACTCTGTCCTGTGGGAAGAGCCCATACATAAAGCAAGGGCAGCATGACTTCATTCAGGTATGCATTAGTGATCCGTTTACTCATTCTTTGGTTCTACAAAATTTTATTGAATTTTTATTTCTTTTTGAGATAGTCTCTCTATGCAGTTCAGGCTGGCCTTGAGCTCACTTTGTAGCCCAGGCTGGTCTTAAACTAGCAACAACCCTCCTGCCTCAGCCTTCCTGAGTGCTAGGATTACAGGCATGAGCCACCATGCCCAGCTAAATCTTTATTCTCATTTCTGAGTCACAAATTTTGCTCACAAGATGAAGGATACTCACCAGAAGAACTCACAGAAATGGTACCTGCTGTTCCTGTGTGGGGCAGGTGCTGAGTTCCTATTGCTTTTGCACTGTCCAGTTACTGGACAGAACCTGAGTTATCACAGGGACGGTGCTATGAACACCAGCAAGAACTCACTGGCTGTGGCATTTTGAGCAAGGCGGAATCATGACAGTCGTGGGGACCATCTTACATTTCTAACGGGGAAACTGAGCCCTGGAGAGTCAAAGTGCCCTCTTTGCTGGTTGCGTCCAGTGTCTCCTATGAGGTGCTTCCTGGAGTTGAGAAGCTCTCTGGGAGTGGCGTCTCTGGAGACGCCTTGACCTCCCTCCACAGAGAGCCACCCAGCAGAGGACAGGGTGTGGTTGGTTTTGTGGGATCAGGAGGTGTGGGGGAGACAGCTCTGTGGCTTTTCACAGCATGTGAAACTTGACGTCTCTCGGCTGGCCCGCCATCCTCCTCCTCTAGCTTTTCATGTGGGAATGTTTGGGTCGCCCGCTTGGAATTTGATCCTACTTAGAGAAGATGGATGGGACAAGGGTGATTGCCTCTGAACTGGGAGGCGTGTCAGCCTGGAGGTGCTGACAGGTTTCACAAGGTGCCGCAGGGGTGCTCAGTTGTCCCAGATGAGGTAGGGTGGGAGGGGCTCTCTCAGAAAATGATACAGACCTTTGAACCCTTGAACGAATGTGGCAACCCATCTTTTCACCAGGGGTCCCCCTCACGTGGCGACCGTCACCAGAGTTCCAGAGCGCTCTCACCCCATTGCCTGGCTGCTTCTGTCTCTGTGCCATCCCTGTACGAGTGGCTCGGTCATTACCTTTAATGTGTGTTCACGCTTTTCCTAATTAATGGGAAATGTGAAGGTGCAGAGGGTGAGCGATTTGTCCACGGTGCCAAACTAGGCAGGATCATAGTGTGAGGTAATTCTAGTCACTTTCTTCCTTGATGCGCTTCATGCACAGAGAGTGATAAGGTGGCAAATGTGCCCCGAGCCTGAGACAAAGTCTTCAGCTCCCTGAAGGAGACGGAGAGGAGGCAGCCAGCCAAGGGCCCAGGACCCTTTCTGGAAGGGGTCCCTGTGGGTTGTGGGAGCCGGACTGAGGAGGGTTTCACGTGCTTCAGTTTCCGGGAGGCTGACACCTCCTGCGTCCACCTCTCCTGTGCTCATCTCCACCCGTGCTCATTTCTGCAATGCAGCACCTTGTACACAGGCCCTGGTGGCCAGTCACTGCTCACTGAGGGACAGGGGCCACAGGAAACTCTGGAGTCCGGCGCCTGACAGCTCTGACAGGACTTGGTAGATTCGCACCTAGCACGTGGCTTGGCGTGCCACTGGGGACTGAGATGGGAGGGTTCGCTGTGGCTCTTCTACGTGGTGTGTGGCCACTGTGATACATCGGGGAATGGCAACACTCAGAAGGTCCAGGGCAACCAGCAGAACCAAGTGCATTGTTGCAGCACGCTCTGAAAAGCCTCAGTACCTAGTTTAAGCAGTTAGCTGTTTAGGATGGGAGGTGCATCATTGGGTCAGGGTGGTCGGTGAGATGTGTACACTGTAGAGTCCGAGGCCCTTTTCACACGACAACGCCCAGCCCCGAAGCTGCTGGGAGTCAGTGGCTTGCCCCAAGCCGCTGCCCAGACATCTTCCAGCCTCTGTTCACTGAGGCTCATTCATTTCTTTCTGGGTGCTGCAGAGAAGTGGGGGTACAGGAGGACAGGGTAGCCCATCCTGAGGGTCTCCTCTCCCATGTTCGCAAGTGCCTCCCCCAGAGCATCTGCAGGAGGTGAACTGGATCTGGGGCTGGGGTCCCCCGTGCATCAGAGGACCCAGGCAGGGTGCAGGATGAGGATGAGGATGTCAGCTACTTCTGGTGAGGCTGGGGATGTGGAGCAGGAAGCTCAGGGCTCTGCCCACTGCGCCTGCACTGAGATCTGATTTGAATGGCGGTAGGTACTGGCTCCCTCATACACCGCGCACTTGGTCTTCCTTCCTGCCTGTGCCCAACTGACTCCTGCTTTCCATCACGGGATGGCGATGGCTGCTGTCCTGCGTGTGTCCACAGCCTTGGGGCCCAGGAGTGCCGCCCTTCACTGGGCCAGATCTGGTGTGGGTGGTGCCAATGGTGACGGCAGCTGTCCACAGTCCTGAGCAGTCAGAGGTGGATGCTCTGGGGGATTGGGGAGAGCCCTCAAGACAGGGCAGGCTCCTTCTCCACAAAGCGTGGTGTGGTTGGCAGCCAGAGGATGGGCTAGCTGCCCTGCCCTTTGCCCGTGGCTTGTCAAGAGATCAAATGACTTTTAAAAATGTACCTTTGTGTCTTGAATGGAGCGAACTATAATTTGTGTCTTGCTTGCAAGCCAGTGGTAAAAAGAGATTTATGAGTCAATCAGCAAAGCGTGATCAGGAGAGCAGTGGTGATAATATTTAGTGATGAGGCTATTGTGTTTGTATTTTTTTAGTAGACTTTGTTTTAGAGCAGTTGTAGGTTCGCTGCAACACTGAGCAGACAGGATAGAGCTTTCTGGGTATATCCTGCTCCTCCCGTCCACCGTTGTCACCTGCCGCCAGAGTCGCACATTAGTTCCTGCAGGAGCCTGCAGTGACACATGATGCTCACCCCAAATCCGTAATTTACATCAGGGATCCCTCCTGATTCTATGCATGATAGGGGTTTGCACAACCTTAAATGTTCACCGTTACAGTATCACGCAGAGTAGTTTCAGAGCCCCGAAAATTCTGCACATCCTGCTCTTTTTCTCCCATCCCCTAACTCCTACCAGCCACTGACCTTTTCCTTGTCAAACAGTTGTTCCTCAAGTGTATATCTCTAAAGTGTGAGTTTATTTTTTTAATGACGGAGGCAGATATAAACGCAAGCAAAATTAGCCATAGCTTGCCAAGCATTAAAGCTGGGTGATGGGTCCAAAGCTGTTTGTTTCCCTAGTACATTTCATTCTCTGTATATTCAATACTTCCATTAAAATTTTTAGAACTTTAAATAGTGGATGACTATTAATTACCCTGTGTCTGGTTCAAGGCTGGGTTGTTTCTGTGCTGCATTTTATGAGATCCTCCCTCTAGGATTCTAGTGCACAGATTTCCCAGATGAGGAAGATGCAGTGCAAAGAAGGGAATTCTAGAAGTCACTCTATGTGCCAGAGATGGGAACCAAAGTCTTTTTAAACATCTTATTTAAGTATGACAGAATACACTGGGATGCACACAAATCCTATTTGTGCAGCCAGAGGAATTGTTTCTGTGAATCCCTCACATAACCTACACCAACATCAAGAGATGGAACAGGCACCAAGCCACCCCTCACTGCTCGCTGCTGCCCCCCTCAGAAGTAACACTGTCCGACTTGACTTGAAGCACTAGACATGAGCTTTATAGACATTTTGAGCATCACTTAGCTACAATCACTTTGTGCGTACTCTCTTAAGTATGACTATTTTTGCCTAATGTTGTGTGTGTGAAATTCATCTCTATTTATGCCTTCAACAGAGCTTTCTCTTGTATGGCTATAGCCTACACTTTGATAGACACATGTTACAAATTGCCTGTAGGCTCCTGCCCATAGACACATGTTACAAATTATCTGCCGTGTCTGGATGGATTTGAAAGGGGATTGCTACTTAAAGTCTATCAGAAGTGGTGATTCCGTGAGCATTTTTGGAGCGTGGAACTGAGATTAAACCCAGGGCCTTCACACTGAGCTATATTCCCACCTCTTTTAAAGAATGTTTTCAGTTTGTCATTAAGTTGTCCCGTCTGAGCTCAAACTTACAATGCTCCTGCCTCAGCCTTGCAGAGTGCTGGCATTACTGAACATTCTTATATACATCCTTGGATCTAAGTATGGATTCCTGATGGGTGTGTCTCTAGGTATGAAATTGCAGGGGTTTAAGGTTGGCATAAGTGAACCAGAAGCTTGGGTCTCTTTTTTCTATTATGTCACCCATTTATTGCTAAAAAGGAAACAAGACATTAACTGCTTTATGTGGCTGATTCCTGGGAGGTAATCAGAAGGCTCTGGGGTAGAATCCAGGTGGTGATTTGGGCCAACATGTTGCAATCCAGGGTTGGCGAAGGCCATTACACAGCCAGTTTTTCCGGGGTTCGTGAATCTTCCTGGAAATGAGCAAAATGCAAGGAAAGTCCTGATTTGCAGAGCACTGCCTCTCCGGCTTTACCCAGTTAGTATGTCTTTCAGGGCCTCAAAAATCATACGACACAGAGAAACAAAAATACTCTTGTTTCAACCATTAGCAAAAGAACAAAGTTTTCTCTTTAAAATGTTCAATAAGATCCGACTTGACAGTTGTCTATTACTGTATCATTGGAGTCATTGCAGTCCCATCCCTAAGGCCGCCTTTACTGTGAGCCACCAGACTGGGCTTCTGCCCTGGGCGAGGTGGGAACCCCTCGTCTTTCATCTTTGCAGCCCTGTTCTGTCCTTTCGGACCCCCAGTCGGGGCGCTGTTAGAACTCAGAAACCATAGGCCAGTGATGGGAATCTTTTAGAGCTTCCAGTGATACACACAGCCGCTGTAGTGCTCCTTCCCTAGGTTCACCACCACTGCCATGGGCCTAGTAAAAATCTGAAATGCATAGCCTACCAGTGACAGTGCTGGGTGACAGGGATCGTCTGAGGATGGGGAATAATGGAAGGGAAATAATGTGGGCTTCAAATGCCAGTAGGTAGAGGTTTACTTTTGTGATCTTGAAACCATTCCTTAGTTCTGATCCTCTGCTTCCTTCTCTGTAAGACTAAGGGTGATGAAATCAACCTTAGAGAAATACTAGAAAAAAAAGTTAACCAGAAAAACAATGGAGATGGCTGACCAAGGGCCGGAGGATGTATGATTAGGTACACTGTTGCTTTCTAGGAAATGTCAGGTGCTTTTCATTTCTGTTTATCAAGCGTGTGCCAAGTTGTTATAGCTCTGTTCCAAATCGCACAACTCCAGAGCCTCCAGAAGGGCTTTTCCCTCCCTTTGTATCTCCTGGTTGGACTGTAGTGAGGCTGGCCTGGGCCCCTGGGGGAACTGGCCTCTTCAGGCTTCTGCTGCTTGTCACTATAAACACACCACTTCCTCCCCTTCCTCTTCATCCATGGGAAGCTCTGGAGGGTGCATGGTACTTCTGAACTCCACTATAGATGCGTCACAGTTTTCTTCCCTGCATGCTTGATTCTGAACCTTGTGATTATCACTGCATGTGTTTTGTTTATTGATTGATTGATACCCCCACCTTCATCTTAAATTTCATACTAAAAACACAACTACCAAAGGTCAAAGCTAATTTTTGTAAATTAAAAGCCGGTACCAAGCAGAGGGGAGAGGAAGAGAACACAGCAGTGAAAACTCATGCCTGAGGAAGTGTCTCGCTCTCAGCCTTGAGCGCGGAGGAGAGGGGGTTGTGTGGAGTTGTCATCATCCTCCCATAGGGACTTAACAGGTCAGGAGGACCAAATGTGAAGCCATGGAGTGGCTTTAGTGTGAGGGTCTTTGCATAGAGTGGCATTAAACAGGCAAACCATCTGTGTTCCCAGACCAGCCTTCGTGGAAGAAGCACTCTCACAGGCCACAGTGTGTGTTAGAGCACACACGCAGCTGCTCCCTCCAGGAGGAGCGGCGTTCTAGAGAATTCCTCAGAGGCAGCCCATGCCCCCTCAGTGATGGCTCCACGGCTGATCTGCCATGGCTTTGGGTCATACATGCAGCCCCTCTGGGCCCCAGAGTTCTCCTCTGTTAAACCAGGGCCCCTGCAGTCCTGAGAGCTGGTGACTCCCGTACTCCGCCTGCCTCACGCACCTCATCCTATGGGTTCCTCGCTCTCTGCTCGGTGAAATGCAGAGCAGCCCAGCGCAGGACAGTCCACTGAAGGGCAAGGAGGAAGGCGTGGGTCGCCGTCACCAAGCAAACGAGCCTTGAGACCAGCTTTGGAGGTTGGGGACGGGGCAGGGCCAGTGTGCACGGCAGGAGCCGCAGCTCTGCCTCCTCTTCACCCTCCGTTCTGCAGTGCATGTTCCAGCAGAGGACAGACATCCTGCAGGCTTCCAGGCACTCTGGGCCTCTCCACTGTGTGCTCAGCAAGTTAGTAATCCCCGATGTTGCCAGGACTCAGCAGCCCTGGAGACGGGCCAGGTGCCCCTCAGGGTCTGTGGCCCTTTGCTAACACTCACGCATCTCTTTGTGTCCCCTCCCTGTCACTAGGGCACCCAGACACGCCCAGAAACAGGACAGACTTGCACGGCACCCTCTGTGCCTGCCAGAAGAAGAAAAACACATACCTGATCCCTCCAGGGTACCTGCTTTTCCATCAAGTAGGGATGAGAAATAAAGTCCCTTACATAACAACTTTTTCTTCAAAGGCCACAGCTAATGGTGTTAGCAGTGGGTAATTCCAAGGTGGCCGGTTCTTGGTGATCACGCAGCCCAAGTACCTAGTTTCTGTGTGGCAATTCTGATCCTAATTATCATGAGATGATGTAACTGCAAGTTCTCGTGCCACGGGAAGGGGCATAAATACACAGGTACCTGCTCTGCCACGGGGCATCTGAGCGGCATGGCTACTTCGTTAGTAGCCACTACCACTCAGCTATGAAACTGTCACTTTCTCTTAAAGAGAGAAGAAGGTGACTCAGTTTGAATCAGGTTGTAGTGACAGCACAGATACTACTTGCGTGGTTTTTATTCATCCCCCCCCCCCCTTTCTCTCGATCGCTATTTGATTCTGGAAAGCAAGGCTCTGTTAAGTGGGCAGCCAGGGTGCCCAAAAATGGAAGTAGAACTCAGAGTGGAAGAGAGATGGTGTCCACATGGTAGTGGCGTGACTTTGCGGGGCTGTGATCCCTCTGAGCCTCAGTTTCCCCTGCCTGTGAAGTGGGAGTACTGCCAGGTGGTGGCCATGCCTGACTCTTGGGGGTCAGCCGAGGTGGCATTCCCGGAAGCGCGATGGGAACAGCTTGGCATTAGCTGTCCTTGGCTACACTTGGGAGGAAAGCCTGGGCTCCAGGGCAGCGCGGCTTCCGTACTCTGAGTGCTGAGTCTGGTTCAGCCGGATGTGAGATGTTGCCAAAGCCAAAGCACTGGTACTCTGTCACTGGAGGGTGACAGTGTGGATCCAACGCTGAGCTGCTGCCACTTCGGAAGGGAGATCATGAGTCCATTTCCCCCAGGAAGTGAGGGGTAATGCTTCAGCTGCATGACAGCAAGGGATTGCCTAGCTCCTTGGAGATTTTGTTCTCAGGCCTGGCCGATCATCCGGAATCAACTGCCCAGTGCAAACTCCAGTGAGGCAGTTTGAGGGCTCTGGCCTGGTCACCGCAGCTTCCTGTACCTTTCTTGCCATCTCGGTGTCTCTTGGGTGCTTCACTGAGGCAGGGTAATTCCAAGAGGAACCAGAGGAACAACTCCCAGCAATTTCCCAGCAATGTCTAGTCCGGACTGGGAGAATCTTCCAGTATGAATAAGCTGAGAAAGACCACTTTCCTTAGGACAGAAAAGTAACCCTGCTCCTGTGCTTGCTTTTTGATGTGCGTCAGAGCTGCACCTTGACAAATAGAAAGCTACTTTCTGCAAGGATAGATTTATATTCCAAAGTGCTACTAAACTTGTAACCATAGTAACAAACAAAGCTATTACATAAAATGGCTTTGCCATCTGAAAGCAATAATTACATTAACCAGATGGGAGGAAAAGGGAGAAGGAAGTCTGATCAATGTGGAAGGCACGGGTAAATTGGATTGAAAATGCATGACATTTTCCTAAATTACATGCGTCTGGGGGAGGGGACAGAGCCCAAGGACTGAACGTGGTGAAGTTGGGGCCAGACCCCACCAGGTGGCAGCATGCAGAAGTTCTCCGGCAGCACCTCTGGAGGGATTTGGGCTCCCGAAGCCGGTTTAATACTTGTTCAATGTTTCATTTTAAAGCATTACCTCCTCCTTGTGCTGATTCGATGGGGAATTTCCCTGTCAACACTAACAATGTAGAACTGGCCCAAATTAGATTTTATTAAAGAGGATGTTGGTTGAGAAATATTCTCTTTGCAATAAGCACTGTGTGCTAAGCGAAACAGCCACTCGATCTGATTAAACCTTGGGTGTAGAATATAGATCAGGGCTCACGATGCAGTTCATGCCTGAGTTTCTACCCAGATCGCTGCCTCCGAGAAGTTGTTTTTGTAGCTCAGCTACACAACAGAATCAGCTTGACGGGCTTTAGAAAATCCTGCTTAGCTACCACACATACTGTGTTTTATTTAGTCGTAGGAGGTACCCGGCCTGGGGACTGGGACATTTGAACCATCTCTGGGTGATTCTGATGCTATCTGCAGGGGTTGGATGAGGAGGAAGCTATTTATGAAGCCGATGCTGGTTTGAATATTCAGAGTTGGCATATTTGGAGGCGATGGGAGTTGAGGACTTCCTCTTCGGTGGTTTTGTCTTTTAGTCTGGGGGGGAGTCTGTTTTTATTCTCATTCAAATGATCAGCTAAATAGCATGGAAAGTGACATCTTGACATCTCAGACTTTGGTACCTTTGTCGTACAATGAGGTGTGATCAAAAAATGCAGTGAGTGTTTAAATTTTAAAAATTCGTTATCCCAAAGGCACATTGCTCTCGGTTCTCCCCAGGATATCCCCTGGCTCCAACAACACTCATCCCATCTTTCTTGGGGCTTTCTGAAGCAGTGACAGAAGTCCTCTCCTGTGAGAGTTGTGTTGCTTTCACTGAGTTAATGTCCTGAATTCAGAACATGTGCCTTTTACAGTCCTTTTGACTTTGGGGTACAGCTAGAATCACACAGTGCCCGATCTGGTAAATAAGGCGGGTGAGGATAACTGCGTGCTTTCCTGAACCTGCCTTTCTGTTGGCTGGCGCTCACTAGCAGCACTGGCTGTACTTTGGAACATCCTTGTGAAGATGCTCAGGAAAGAGAACTCCCAGCACTGTTTCAGAAAGGGTGGGATAAGTGTGTGTGAGTGAGGGGGGTCTGTTTGACTGTGTGTCTTTTATTATAATGATCTTGTTTTTGGTACCAGGTATTGAACTCACAACCTCTTACTTGCCAGACAGACACTCAGGCCGCTGAGCTAAATCCCAAGCCCTGTAATAAATCTTTAAGATTTAAACACCCGCCGTCTGTGCTGTGTATCAGGACCCTTCCTTTGTCTCCAGAGAAGCGTGACTCTCAGTGGCAATGTCTCCTGTGTGTTCCCTGGCCTGGCAGATCTCTTTTATGAGCTCGGAGGATTACACAATGCAGGTGCACCGTAGCGGTGGGAATCTCAGTATCTAACTACATCTTGTGTAATGCTACCCCTTGGCACAGCCCTGGGAAACATGTAAAGTAGGCAAAACTACCTTTCCACTCTGGGACTCCTCCTCACCTCCCCCGACAGTGCCTCACCCAGTGATTTGTAAACCTCTCTTTCCTTCCACCCAGTCTTAGGTTAAACATGCTGGCGAATGAAACCACGGGTCCATCAGAGCGAACCTGCCCTCCTCCGGCACTGTTGCATGGAACACCCCTTCTGCTCAGTACCAGAGATCCAGCCTGGGCCCTTGTACGTGCCAGGCAAAAGCTCTGCCCCCGAGCTGCATCCCAGCTCTGCATGGACCCCTCCTGGGTACAGGACAGCGCTGCAAGTGCTGGGCCTCCAGGCAGACCTGTGGGAAGGGTAAACGGAAAGGGGAAAGAGGAATCATCTGTTGTTTGAGCTTATAGTACCCAGGACCGGAAGACAGAGGAAGAAAGACAGTCCTCACTAGAGGACCCTGAGCGGGTACGCGTTCTCAGACTGGAGGCAGAGCTGAAGAGTGGCAGGAAGTATTCAGACTCCCCTGTGTACAAGCTAGACTCCCACCCTGATCCACCCTGAGCCAAAGTCACCCTGCCTCGAGATCCCATGGAGGAGCTACCTGCCATATGGGCTGTTTAAATTTAATCTAAATTAATTAAGATTATATAAAATTTAAATGTCAGTTCTTCAGTCGCACTAACCTCATTCCAAGCGCTGCTAGATCTGTTTGCCAGTAGCTCTCTTGTGAGGCACAGCAGGAGTCCAGGGCTCGAACCCCAGAGGAAGAGCCATGCTTTGACCCGGCCTGCCAGATTGTCCCAGTTTACAAAGAAGAAACTGAGTGTAGGGAGAAAGCACAATTTGCCTAAGGACTTCCCACCCTGCAGACCCCCACACCCTAGCAAGGTAAAGCAGGAGCCAGAACCCAGGCCTCCTGAGCATGGCCAGCTACATCTTCAGTGCTAGTGAAGGGAGGCACAGAGAGACTCTCGAGGCCTGTGGTCTGTGCTGAGTAGACCTGGGGGAAAGGCTGCTTCTGGAAGGCTCCTCTTGGCAGCAAAGGCTGAGCCTCAAGCATTTGTGTGATAGCAAAGAGATCTCCCTGTGCAGCCTCTCAGGCCCCACAGAGTAAGTCACACAGCTGGGGCACTTCCTGTGGGGGCTTCTGCTGCCTGGCTTGGGGTGAGGTGACCAGGTTGGAGCCAGGCCTGTCACAGGTAAAGGGCTTCCAGGGCTTGTACACCAGACTGCAGCAGCTCAGAAGGAGGTGTGCGTGCCACTTCCAGCTCACACTTGTGAGAGCTGGTCAGAGGAATGGCTGCCTCAGCCTTGCTGGGACTCCAGATCCAGAGGAAAGCCGGGGCCTGGAGAGAGCTGCTCCTCTGGAGTCAGACAGCTCTTTGTGTAATGTCTACATGGCCGCTTAGTAGCTGGGAGGCCTTGTGGGGGGCCAGTCTCTCTGCCCTGCCCCCCTTCCTCTGTGAAGGTGACAATCGCTCACATCTGCTTTGGCTTGGAGAACCACAGTGAGAGATGGAGTACCCAGTACCCAACGCAGAGCAAGGACCAAGAAACATTTGTTCCTTTTCTCCCCTGCACTCAAGCTTGTGGTGGCTCCCAAGTCCAAGGTCCCTGAACATTTCTGAGGTCCTTCAGAAGGGGAATAATCATCTGAGATTACTAGAGATTTTGAGTCTTCACCACTTCGATTTTCTAAACGGTGGAACTCTCAGGCCTTAGTTCTGTGGATTTACCTTTCATTTGTTAATCATATTTACAGATTGCTTCTTGTTTGAATGAAATGTCCAAGGAAAAATGCATTCTAGGACTTCTGTGGTTTTAGAATGGAGAAAATGCACACATGCACACACACTTGATGGGAAAGAAGTCAGCTAGACTATGAAATATTCATCCACATCACTTCTGTGTACTGGGTAGTGTGTTGAGCAGTGAGATACAGTAATGGGCGTGAAGGACAAAACTAACGCTGCAAAGCCAATCTGAAAACCCACAAATGGGAAGCACACCTTTGTACCTCTTGCCATGGAAGCAGGTCTCACAGTAGATGCCTGTTAGAAGGACCGATTGCCTCATTCCCAGCCAGGGTGGTTGTCCAGTTAGTACCTGTGTTCTCTTTTGTTAGGATCCTGCACCTCCTGACCTTCTCAGCACACAGGGACTTTGGGAAGGCCCCTTCCTTACGCTTCCCACCCATCTGGCACTCTTGGTAACTCACTATCACACGTGTTTCCCTGGCTATGTCATTTTTCAGTGGAATGAAGAAAGAGCCATGCCCTCCTTCTCCCACGCAGGTCATCTGCTGACTATCTCCCATGTGCCAAACACATTATTAGCCACTAGAGTTACTGTCAGAGCAGAGTGGCCCTTTACCTACAAAACTCACCATGTGGGAAGGGCACAGACCTAAAGCCGAATTGTATCTACTCCCAGCCTGCACTCATAGGAGGGAGGATGGAAAGAAAGAATGGTCCATTGTTTTGACTCCTGGTACCCTGGATGGAAAGACAGAGGAAGAAAGGCACTTCTCCAGAGAAACCAGCATCCTGTGAGGGCATGAATATCTTTTGTCCAGACCTCCTTTAATTGAGTCGAACTCCACAACTGTTACTTTGACCCTAACCAGGAAAGCTCTGGTGTTTAAGTAGGTTCTACACTCAACCAAATATTTGTTCATGGCCATTCTTTACCCACATCTGCCGCTAACAAATAGCCAAGCACAGCCACCTTTCTCCCAGTGTTCGCCTTAAAGTAGGGTCACCTTTCTGCTTTCTAGTTAATGCTGATGAAACACAAAGACCAAGGAGAGGTGAATGATTGGGGAGGGACAGACAGCTGGGGTTGGAGGGGTGCTGTGCCCACCGTATCTA
Organism: Cavia porcellus; assembly: GCF_034190915.1. Taxonomy (NCBI): domain Eukaryota; kingdom Metazoa; phylum Chordata; class Mammalia; order Rodentia; family Caviidae; genus Cavia; species Cavia porcellus. The sequence continues at coordinate 1,923,680 of NW_026947521.1, read as the reverse complement.
AGAAAGGGCGAAGTGAGAGGGAGACCTAGCAGTTGATGGAATGCCCGGATGTTGGCCAGCTTCCTTCAGGCTTTCCAGGGAGAGGTGGGTGTAGGAGGCTGGAGTGGAGGGTGGATCACATGCTTGCTCCACTGGCTCTGGAATTGGAGGTGTGGCCAAGCGCTCTCAGTAACTTTCCAAAAGGTTGTGGGAGTGGCAGTGGACTTCCGTGTCAATGGCAAGGGTCCCACCTTGAGTTTGAGAACTGGATGGCTGAGCTCTGAGCTCACCCCCCAAACCCCTGCATGCACTTGCTCAGAGGCTGGGGCTAGGAGGAGCCCCACCCCCACCCCTGCCCCGGGACAGTGGAGCTTGATGTAGGCTGAGATAAGGAGAAATAAACCTGACAGAGTATGGGCAGACAGCGTTACTTTTGCAAAGTATTTCTTTGTGCTGAACTTGTTCCTAGTACTTAATTGTAGTAAGGGTTGCAGCATTCTATAAATTGACTTGTAAAGTGTGGATTCTGTGGTATGTAAATTATGCTTCAATAAAGCTGCACTAAAAAATGTGAAACCAAATGTGTTAACAGATCTTCAAACCATTTCCCCAAGCCTAGGTTTTGCAGACACTGCCTTACAAAAAATAAATGACTGTCCACAGGATCCCTGATAAGTGGTCCTTCCCCTTCTCCAAACCTGTGACCTTCTCTCCAGTCAGTTATCTGATGCCCTTTGCTTTCTCCTGGATCCTTTGCTCCTAGCAAGAACTGCTCAGAATTTTACTTGTTCATTAGTGAAGGAGTCCATGTCCCCAATCGATTACTTAATATATCCACCCTTTAAATCTGTCTCTCACTGTGGAATGATGTTTTTAAATCCCCATTCGATGGATTTAAAACCTTAAGGGGAGGGATCAAATGGAATGGAAGAAGAGGGGTTTTCCCCTAGGAACTTAGAAATCACAACAGGAAGGCATCTGTTGTCTGCCAATAAAATCACCCAGCCGAGAGTGAGGAAAGATCCAGTCAGTGTGATGGGAGCAGAGGGCGTGCACTGCAGGACTGGTTCCACCATTCCATCCATCCGTCCATCCGTCAGCAAATCAGACGTGGCCGCCAGAGAGGAGCTGGCTGCAGTCATCAAAAGAGCCAGAGACTCATAAAGATATTTATGTCCCGGAGAGGAGCAGGGACTCCCGAAAACCGGGATGAGTGTTGGCATAGGGATGAAGGTAATTAGGACAGTGTCGTCCTTTTAGCCGTAAAGAGCATTTTGCATGAACCCCAAAGCAGCAGTGTGATTCCTTTGAGAGAAGACTGGAAACAGAACTGGACATTCTCTGTCTGTCCCTTCCTCGTTGCTTTCTAGCTGAGTGAATTTAGATGAACCCCCAGAGTTGCAGCCTCCTCAGCCCTAAAATAAGACTGTTTCTCTGAGCTCCCAAGGGCTGTTTGAAGTACTACTGCAAATGGCGCTTACCTACCTACCCGATGGAACGATCCAGGAGCTAAGAGGCCTCTCTGGGGTGAATATTCACATCGGATGAAAACACAGAGTCTTCTGGAAGCCAGCATGTTTAAGATTCGGCGTTAGTTTCTGCCGTGATTCAGGGAATGCAGACGGGGAACATCCACACTGACATTTCCAAAGCCTCCCAATTAGTCTCAGGAGTTCACATACCGCACTCTGCTCGATACAGCCTGGAGTGTAATCGTTTGTTGGTAATAACCTCGCCCTGTTTAGCCTCATGGATCCAACTCCGAAGCTGGACGTCCTATGGACAAAAACACCGCTTGCTCGTTATTGGCGTGTTGGGAGGAATGGCTCCACACAGCTAGGAAACAATTTTATTTTTCCCCTTTGCAACTCAATTATGAGGCTGAAGGGCACGTATAGATTTTTCCACAGAAAGCAGGGGCTCTCAGGCTGACTTGGTCAGTAGATTTCTGCATCACCTCTGCGGTGAAAGGCTCACTGCCTTAAGAGGCACAGAAGCCCAAAATGAAATAAAGAAGGAAATAAAATAATGGCACATTCCAGGTAAGCTTACCAAATGAGTGGGAGGCATCTATATCTTGGTCTCCCACGTCTGCTCTATCGGAAGCCACTGTCCCTCCAGAAGACTCGGAATACAGAAGTCCAAGCTGGGATTCTGTCCCCAAATCCTGTTCAGAGCTTTCTACCTTCTGTTCCTCTGTTTCCCCACCTATGGAGCAAGAGGAAGCAGAGCATGATGGCACTCACCTGTAATCCCAGCACACTGAGAGGCTGAGGCAGGAGGGTCCAAAATTCAAACTCAGATCAGGCAACTTGGCAACTTAGTGAGCCCTTGTCTCAAAAATTTTTTTAAAAAGGCTAGGAATATAGCTCAGTGTGAAGATCTTGGGTTCTATGATGAATTGAATGGACTACTTCATAAATGCTTCTTCTCCCAATATTCTGTGACTACTTCCTATAGATTATACCTTAACACATCATCTTCCGTATTTATATGCATGAAGATTGCATATTTCAATAAAGTCTAGGTGTGAGAAAGAAAAGGGAAAGGCAAGGGATAAGTTTGGGTCCTGAGCTCGCTGCTCACGCTAGCCCACCGAGGTGCTCAGGAGCTACTAGTCTTCACAGCATGACCCCTGGGATCTGTGACTGAGCATCATGTTTCTTATTTTTCTATTAAACCTAGAAGTTCCCCAAAGGCTCACAGCGACTCAGCTGCAAGCCTGTGGTGTGCTGTCGGAGTGGGCTCTGAGCAGCTGTCCTGATCTCTATGTATCTGAGCTATGGACGCCTCCCTGGGGATGCACTTGCAATCGTTTCTGCAGTTCAGGAAGACTATCGATGACTCCAGCAGCTTCCAGGGACCTGCTTCAGCCCGCGTGCAGATGGGTCTTTTGGGAAGATCCCCATCCTGTCTGTCCCCACGGTTACCATGAAAGGGGTCTTAGTTACTTTTCTCTCATTTCTGAAACAAAATGCCTGACACCCAAAATTAAAGGGGAAGAGGTTTACTTAGCTCACAGTTTGTGGAGGGCTTCAGCCCATAATTGCTGACTCCAAGGCAGGCTGGCATGGCACAGAAGCAATTGTTCACAGTGGCAAAAGATAGCAAAAGCAAGAGCAAAAGAGAGACAAGTCTCTTTCTGCCCCAGACCGCTAAAATTGGGTTGGTGCCAATCCATTCAGTAGACTGATCCAGCAGTCACCCATCCTAAATCCCAGCACCTTTAATCCCAGCAATAAACCACAAGTCAATCACACAGTCTAAATTCAGCTACTTTGGAAAAGTCCACTCCCCCATGACTGTATAAGACTTTGGGGGGATATCCAGACAGAAACCGTACTGAGGAGACTCTCAGGAAGGGAAGGCAGACTGTCGGGGCACAGGAACGTTGCAGCCTTGAGTTTCAGGAGACCTCCTTTCTTTCTGGCACTCCGTTGTTTGTCCGTGGTAAACTGAGAGCTCTGTGCCCCCAAAAAAGGCAAAATAATTCCCATCTTCATTGCACCAAGAGGCAAACCGGACACAGTTGCCCCAGTTGTTAGCATCTGGCAGTGCAATACCCAGTTTGCAGAAACAGGCTTTCTGGGGGGCATTAAGCTCAATATTCAGCCTGCATTCCGGGTCAAGGATAGGGGAGGCGATAGGAACTGCAGAGATGAGTTTCGACTCCGAAGTATTATTGCTGGGCTCTGGAGAAAATGGCTCCCACACAGACAGGACTTTTTCAGTAGCATTTTCAAAAAGAGTTGACGCTTCTGGATTTTCCATTTATTGTAGCTTCCCCAAAGCTTATTTTTAGCAGTACTAATAGTGCAGCCTACTCCTGTATTCATTTTCTACAGATTTTAAAATTTGGTATTATCCTGTCTCTCCAGAGGTGCCTTCCATTTGTAAAACATTAGTACCGTGGAAGGGGAAAAATAGGGCATTTTCTGAGAGGAAAGAGGCTTGGCTATTTGCATGCCATTTTGATTAGTAGATCTTTGTTTCTCTAGGTTCATTTGTGAATCAAGGAAAAGCATGCTTAAATGGAAAACGGTGTGATGCCAAGACCTCTGTGCATGAAGGGACTTCCCCACTCACTCATCCACCCCACACACCCCCACAGAGCACCCCCGGGGACTGGGCCCGAGCACCCCAAATCAGGAGCATCACTGGCTCAAATCGAAGGAGCCTGGGGAATTCCATCCTTCTGCATGGAAAGGTAGAGCCAGGAATTAGGTGTCTGCCCACAGGGTCTGCTGCAGGAAGGTGACAATGCCCCAAGTCTGACCTGAAACCACCTGCCTTAGGAACGCTCTCTCACCTCTGCCATGCTGGTGGTCTTGCCATGTGACAGGTGTGACGTCCATGGAGTGAGTACGTGCCACATGTAGCTCCTGGCCTCTGAGGGGCTGAGAATTCCTGCAGGGGTATCCCCAGCCTGCAAGGAGACCCCATTTGATGGGGAAGATGCATTGTGTGGGTTCTAACAAGATCATGATGGGCTGAGTTCTGAAAAAATAGTGCTGCGTTAGATTTCCACAGATGACCTCGTGTAGCTCAAAGAATTAGTAATTTTAGAGCATAGGGTGTTTAATGTGGAAGGGAATCTGGGAGATCTTCCAGTCTGACTTGCTGTCGTGGTTGAAAGTGTGGAGCCCAGAGAGAGGAGGTCAAAGTCTCAAGGTCACCCAGCGAGTGTCTGACCCTGGTTGATCACCTGGTTCTTGCTCATCTTTCTTGCACTTTGCTTTCTCAGCAGTGCTTGAGGAAGATTCACTCAGCCCCTCGCTACTCTCTTTCTCTCCCTCGTCTCCTACCCGCTTCCCAACTCCTGCGTGCTGGGCAGCACTGAGCAAATGGCCATCCCTCTCTGAAGCTTGTTTGCTGTGTGTCAAAGGTGGACAATGCTGACATGGGTGGTCGTGGGGAGATGTCCAAGCTGACTGCGACCATGGAGATGGTGGTGACAGGGGTATCTCCCAGAATGAGCTTCAGAGTCAGAACACTGGATTTCCACTCTGATGCTACCCCACTGCAGCCGCTCAGAGCCCTGAGGGTCACTTCGTCTCTCCAGGAGCCTCAATGTGCTTGATTTTCAAAGCTGTAGTGAAAATTAAATTATAAAATATGTACCTAATGCTCTTGTCTTGGCCTAGGTACCCGATGAATAGCTATTACTGTCACTGTGGTTGCCAACAGTAATAGTAAATTAGAAAAACAGAGATTCAAGTCTTTAAAAAAACCCTAAATGCAATAAAAATATTAGTTATTATTAACCCCAAAGGCTATAGTATGCATCCTAAGCTGTTGGTAAGATTCCTGCGTCTGCCTCTCTCATGGCTGGATTGGCCCAAGTGGGGATATTAGATTTGCTTACTAAAACATCCTGAATCATTTGCTTGCTCCTGGTCCAGTCTGGCTACTTCTAGCATGGCCAAAGAGACCTCAGAGGGTATTAAGCTGCATAAAAGAAACTACAATCAAGATATCAAGAGTGGAAGAGATTTCCTCTAAAGGTTACAACCACCTCCGTGCTGCTTTGATTGCCTGGGCAGATGTGTGTGTGTGTGTGTGTGTGTGTGTGTGTGTGTGTGTGTTGAAAAGATTGATGTGGGTGTGACCTTCAGACCCTGTTCGAAAATTACACTTACAAATGGTACTTTAATGGTATGTGTGGTCGTTGGAGGGTGGTGTTAATCACAGTTGAATAGAGAGACCATGATAATTCACTAGCTCAGCTCTCGGTAGTTAATTTTGTTACATCCAGGGAAAAATTCTGTTGGGGTCTTATGAGTAGCTGTGGTGCAATTAGGCGGCAAGAAGGGTTTTGTCAGTACAGTTGCTATTGATTAGTGTTTACTTTAAAGAGAGTAAAAGCGACTCCCTTGCGCCGGAGCTGCCCAATCTGTCAGTGGCGAAGCCAGGCGTTTTGGAAACACATAGCAGCCTTGTTCATATATTATGAAACCCCCCAAAAGACAGTCCAGTAGGAGAATCTTCCCAACTGGTTTTAATGATGCCCCAATAAAAGGCATATACCACAGCCGAGATCTCATTAAAAGAGAAAAGTCTTTTTGTAGATTTGCTTATTTATTTATGAAACGCTTCTGAAATATTTATAAATGCTTCCCTGATATTTGTCTAAAAATGCATGTTAGGACTTCTTTGGTGGAAAAGGGAGGAAAATAAAGGGGAGGATGCAGGTGGAGGAAGCGCGAGAGGGAAATTAAACCCTGTATCTTTTCTGCAGCAAGGAAAGGAGGTGGACGGGTGTACAAAAGTGTCACTAGGGGGCGCCTCACCAACCAGGCTGCTCTAACCTGCTCGGCACAGGTGACCCAGCTCCCTGGGATCGGGATCGCTTACACAGTGGCAATCACAAGTGGTCTGTTTAATTTTCCTGACAGAACCGGGGCAGATACAGACGCTCCTGAGGCCTCTATCACTTCGCTGCCTTTTAGAACTATTTATTAATTGAAATAATAGTTATGCCACCCCTGGCCTCAGACCTACTTTCATCTGTTTAGCAACTGCTTTGTATGAAACACAAAAGAACTCGGAGATGACACTCATGTCTTAATTAACCATTGAATACCTCATAGAGCAGCTGTCACAACTCTTGTCACTTGAAAGGAAACACAGTGGTCCCTGTTTAAAACACACACACACACACACACACACACACACACACACACACACACAAGGAGAAAAAAAGTTGATCTAATGAGCTGCCTTTGACATGTTTTCAGAAATGCATTTTTATCATCAGTCTTTGCACTCAGGCACCAATGCAAATCAGGGACTCTAGCTGCTCAGGAGAAAACCAAGGAATTTGCATCTCTCCCCACCCTCCAGAAAGAGATAGGGGTTGTCCAGTGGCTTCAGGAAATGGTTTGCGATCAGAGATGATAACCGCTAAAACTGCACGTCAGGGAGAAGAGGAGAAGCGCGGAGGCTAGCTTATGTAACCGAGGTGTTTCCAAACCCTTCCAGCCCTGGGTTGAATGAGTCTCATTCAGACTGGAGCCCTACCCTGCTTGCCAGTGGAGGTGGCGCTGCCCAACCTCAGCATCCTTTTGGCTCCCCAGAGGAGACCGGCCAGGGCCTCCTCTGGCTGGAGTCTGCAGACCCCCCTGAGCTCTGCAGTGTGATTGGCCCCAGGGCCCTCACCACCCCAAAACTTGTGGACTTCAGCCCCTTCTTTGGGTGAGGACAAGCCCTGGCCACCCACCCCGTCCCATCTCTCATCCCGGGGCTCAACAGCGAGGAGGAGGAGGAGGGCATCTGCCTGTGAGCTCACTTAGGAGCGTGGGTTGTGCTGTTGTACACTGGAAGTTGGCGCAGCAGGCCTTTCCGTTGTACACAGAGCCCGTTGTCCCCGGAAGATGGGACCGACCGGGCACACCGGGACGCTGTACGGCACAGCACATCCAGCCCCGCTGACTGCACCTGTGGCCCTGCCTGACCAGCCCTGTCTCCTGACTTTCTCTGCCTCTACTCATCATGCTTGTCTACACATCACTAAATCTCTGTTTTTGCTTCCTTTCCAGTCTGCACCCCCACACACACAACAGCCCCCATGCAAAATACCCTAGCCTACTCCAAACACTGCATACAGGACCACACGTAGTAACAGGAACCTTATAAAGGGAATGCCCTTAGTAAAACCCAGGATAGGCTTCTGGAAAACACAAACCTGCAAATGATACAGTAGTCAACCTGCTCCAGATTTATTGTTGTAACTTAAATGTATTTGAAATGTCTTAAAGGACTTCAGTGCCCACTCACTCGTCTGCGGCTTCCTCAATGACCACACAAACACTCTTTCCGGTTCTGAGCAGGATATCACAACAACCCAAGATGGTCGTGACTGACCTTTCATTTTTCAAAGCAAACGAGCAGCCTCATACATCACTCTCTGTAAATACCGAATGTACCCCTACGCACTTAGCAAGCCAGTGGAGCAGCAGGGGATTTTATAGCAGAGTTTCCCCCGGAGGTGTCAACACTGAGGAGATATTATACCGGGACCACCTTACTTAAGTCTCTGTTATGTGAGCTTTAGGGACCAGCCCTCTTCTGTTGTTCCCTGAGTGTAACATGACAGCTCCTGGGAGGCAATGACCTCTGTTGGTTCCAGGTAAGGCACACGCCTCGGAACAGGGACCCTCGAACTCTGCCACTATGCATTGTGCAGAACTTAGGGAAACATTTGGGGGCTTGGAATGGCTTTGCCAGTGGAATTTCAAAATAAAACAGGGCCTTGAAAATCAGTACCACGTTATGGCCCCAGGGCCTAGAAAAACCGAGGCAGCTGGATGCAAAGTGGGCAGAATTAGGGCTCTGGGATGGGAGGGGGGCTCCGGAAGACATTTCATCTAAAGCTTCTTGCCAAATCACCCAGTGGGGCCCATCCGTGCGTCCAGCAGTACAAACAGTGGTGCCTGCTGGGCTCTGCCAACAGTGCCCCTGGGAAGACAGACGCTGCTACTTGATTTACTGTAAAGATGCACAGAGGAGTGTCTGGAGCCCAGCATCACTTGCTTCCTATGTTATTAACCTCGTCTCTCCAGCTTTAGTGCCCCTTCCTCAGGCCAGAGTCTACTGTGTTCCCTCCTGGAACCCTCAGTGACAGCGAATGCCAACACCCCTGGAGCAGTGCGGTGCCTGGGGACTTCCCACCTGTTGACTTGACTTCCCTAGGGTGCCACCTTGGATCTGGGGGGATCAGCCAGAAAGGTCAGGACAGTGTGCCCATGTGCAGAGAGGAAGATGTCCCCTGCATAAAATGCTTCCAGACAACCTGCTGTCACAGGGACACTCTCTGTATCTGGGAGAAATTCTCCTTTCGGAGCTAATAAACTTGGGCATTTTCAGCTAGATCTTGCTTTTGGTGTGTCTCCTGGTTTAAAGCATCCTGCAGACGGCTGTACAGGAGGAGGAAGCCTCAGCCTGGGGTGGCCTCTGGCTGCTCAGTATCTCCCCTCTGGAGCAGAGTTTCAATGACCTCCCTCCACCATGTGGAATACAGAGACAGCAGGACAGATGAAGGGTTTTCCTCTGTTAGGAAACCCTTAGACCAGCGCATCTCCTGCTCCTTCCCTCTCTTCTGCTCCCCTTATGGGCTTCTCACTCAGCTTTACACCACCTTTCAGCTGCATAACTTCTATAAAACAGCGCAGGACACAGTTGGAGCAGAACGGTAGCCCTACCTTCCTCCAGGTCTGAATCCACACTCAAAGGAGCACCGGGCTTCCTGGGTCCTGAGCTCTTCTCACCTGAGACCGGAGAGCCCTTTTCTGATCCCAGCTGAAGCCCCAGGAAGCTGATCCGTAGGTCACTAATTCCTATTAAGGGGATGGACTACCTGGAACACTTTGGGTCACTCTATCCTCTTTAGTGTACCATTAAGATAAGTAAACATCTGTCCAGTGCCCAGAACCTTCACTGCAGAGTTTATCTGGTGCCCTGTGACACTCTGAAGATGACTTTTTAAAACCAAACCAGAAATAGGAAAGCAAGTCAGAACTCTGTGAAAGCAGGCTCTGCTGTCATTCAGATTTATCTGCTGTGTTGTCTGCTTCTTGCTTCTGTGAAACAGTTACACACAGAGGAAAATCTGACCCAGTATGGTTGAGCAGCCTTCCAGAGGGTACATGCTCTGCACGCTACTGCAGACCAGGGAGGTGCCAGGAGATAGCCGAAATAGTGGAGGAAAATGTACCCATTCTTTTTCCTTTCTCTCTTTCTTTTTTTATTGTGGTACTGGAGATTGAACACAGGGTCTTTTGATAGAGCTACATCTCCACTTCTTTTTATATTGTGACAGTCAAGTTATGTTGTCCACACTGGGCTCAAACTTGCTGTCCTCCTGCCTCAGCCTCCTAGAATGCTGAGATTATCGGTGTATATTACTGCAGGGTTCTAGGTTTCCCTGTGGGATCCGGCATTCTCTAGGTAATGTCCCTAGTGCTGTGGAGCCATGCGTTTGGCAGTGACTGTGAAGTCCCAGGGGTGCTTTGTGACAGTCAGCAAAGCACGGGAGAGGGGAACAGGGCTCTCGGTGGGGTTTCCCACAGGCGCCTGTGTCACAGGCACGGGGTACTTGTGATTATTAATGACAAAATAAAATGCTGTTTTTCTTTAAATTTTAAGATTATTATTTTTCAAAAATTATTAAGATGTTGGGAATACTGTTATTTTGGTCTAATTATAAATAAATAAGGCTGCTTAGGTATTTCTTTTAGCTTAAGTAGATTCTGAAAGTTTTTTCTTTCTTTCTTTTGTTCTTTCTTTCCATCAGTCCACGTTTGCAGGACATCATGATCACACTCCTGTGTAGAGTTGACCCATGTACAAAACACATGGCAATCCCTTGTCCATCCCCTTCCCTGCCTTCCCATTTCTTTCCTACTTCCTATTATCTCTCTTTTATTTTTCTCTTCATTTCTAGTTTAAATCAAAAATGTTTGGCTGCTCCTCAGTTACAGAGGCAAGAAAGGTAAATGATCACTGTGTGTTATGGAATTAAAGACAAGAAGTATTTGTGTCTGCACAGTACTGGTTTTATAGAGTCATAAAAGTAGTAAAGGAACATATGCACACATACGCACACGCACACACGCACACGTACCTGTACATATACATGGAGACACACAGGTTTCTTTCAGACCTAAAGGGAGGAATGGTATTAAACACGTGCTGTGTGCCCCGGCCACATACTGTACACGGAATCTTACTGTAGCTATGCAGAAGTCTGTGTGGAGGAGTTCGATGGTCTTCATTTGCCAAATTATAAACCAGTTTCCGAACTTACATTGTCCGGGGCAGTCCAAGAACTGGTGTGCCCTTGGTTTGTATTTGATGCTGCTATTTGTATTTTCCTATGCTGGCATCTTGTGAGTATACTTAATTCATATGTGAGTAAGAATTTAATACTCTCTTTTCCCCGGAAACTTTGCATTTGACAATTTGGCCATAAATGACGCTTGGACTTTGCTGCTTGTGCCTAACCAAATTAAGAAGCGTAGGTAACAGCATCCATACTGTGATTATGAGGATGTTTCCCAGTCAAGTTGGGAAACTGAAGCAGCTCAGACAGGGAGGCTTCTATTCAAACAAAGGAGGAAATGCTGTCTTGTTCTTTTTCGCAAGCAGCTAACCTCACTTTGCAGAAAATGTGCTACCTGGTCTTTGCATGAGGTAAACCAGGCTCCACCCAGGATAAAAGCAAGCATGAGTGAGCTCCTCCTTGGGGCTCCTGTATTGGCTGGATTAGGAAGTCCTTAACAGCAGTGCAAAAAAAAAAAAAAAAAAGAAAAAGAAAAAAAAGAGGTTGCCTTTGTGGTCTGACATTTGTATAATGGATGTTCTGTACACACATCCTCTGAATTTTGTTGATTCAGAGATTACTCGAACTCCATCCTGGTAAAGCTCTATTTAATCGGGGTTTACTTAATCGTTTGTTTAGGTTGAAATGCGGAGAGCTGTTTTGGAAAGGAGCTTGCTACTTGTGTGGAAAAGGCTTCCTGCTGACGTCCTACCCTCCCCTACCCAGAGAGAGGGGAAGAGGCATCTGTGAATGGCCTAGCGTTGGGGTTCAGATGTCTGTTGACCTGGGGTGCAGAGACCATCAGGGGAGGAGTGTGGCTGAGAACTGCCAGGCTGTGGTGCTCAGGAAACTCCCTGTCTGGCTTACTTACCTTCTCTTACTAACTTCTCACCCAGTTGCTCTTCTGGATTTCCCCTTTTTCCTCTCTTCAAATTAGTAATCATGCCATTTCTACTCCACGTTCCTGTATCCATCAGATAACAGCAGGGACATTCCTGTGTCCATACTGGGTCACATACTTTGGGTTTTCATGTGATCATCTGCTGCTTCTGTGTCCATGTAGCTGAAGGCTGAGTTCCACACTGTCTATGTTGAGGGCTTTGAAAATGGCATCTTTGCCTTTACTTCTCTGAGATGTTACCTAGGAGGTACTCAAGAAGAATGGGAGAAAATGAGATTGGAAACTGTCCAGCACACACAACACGCTTGCATATTAGCCAAGGCCTGGCTAGAGATGAAAAGCCACTCCTCGATCCCTAAGTAGAGTGTGGACCACCTTGCCCCCTGTGCTGGTTGACAGTGCTGTAAGGGTCAGATATTCTCCTTAGGTAGTCTTTTGTGGGTGCTCACAGACATTCCAGGGACTGTCCACTATGATCTTGTCTCTCAGTCAGCCCCAGAGATCTTTGTCCCACTCCCTCCTGTCCCCACATCAGCTCCCTGGAAATAGTGCTGGACACAATCTCTCCACTGTCATTCCAACCAGCTGCTCCTAGAGTCACCTTCCCATGATGCTTTCCAGCAAAACAAAACCAGAAAGTAAGGATTTGGGGGTACAGCTATTGGTAAGGTGCTTGCCTACCATATTCTAGGCCATAGGTTCCACCTTACACACCCCCCCCCCACCAATTTTTTGTTGCAAAGCCAAAAAGTATGGCTATGATCCCATGCTGGCCCTGAGAGAACTGAGTCATACAGATTATTGCCTGTCCTGTTTATGAACACTAAGCCTGTTTCTCTAGTAAACAGAAGGCCCAAAGCCTAAGCACCATCCGGACCCAACCCATCCTCTGGGCCATTGGAATGAGGCATCAGTCTCGGTGGTGTGATTTAGTAAGTGCCGCTGGACTCCGCAGGACTTTTGCTTCCTCTGTGAAGTGGAGGGAGTGATCCTATATTGCCATGCTTTTACAGCATCTGTCAGACGAGCCATACCTGTGAGATACCTAGCACACAATAGGTGCTGACAATTTAGAACTTTCTAGTCTTACACTTTTTTGACTTCGTCCTGGGTCCGGCCCATCATGTGTAGTCCTCCAGGATAAAGGCAGGAGCAGGTAAGACAAGGCTGAAGGGAAGCCCGTGCCCTGTTTCTAGCTCACGCTGCGTCTTTCCTTCCCCCAGGTCTTCCTTTTCTTATTGCGGGCACAGTCAGCTGTGTCCAGTTGCATGATTGTGGTGTTTCACGGGAAGTTCAAGAAGATTGAAGGGAAGGAATTAAGGTGCGAGCCCTACAGGTGTTCACTCTGGATGGAACAGAACAGTCCTAGAAGGAAGGAGTTTAGTAATTTCCTTGAGTAAGCATTATCTCTGGGAAGACATCAAAATTTTCCATGAAAAGCACTGTCTTTTGCATGAGAATGTCACATAAATAAAACTCATAAACCACTTGGGACTCCCAGTGCCTTAATTAGGGGAGCAGAAATTTGTGTGTAGCCGTACTGCATCTATCCAGTCACCCCAGAATACAGACCCAGGCTCTTCCCTGAACAGTGGTAATCAGACTGATGGAAAATTTTATTCTCACCCCCAAAATAGATATTCTTGGTCTCTGGATGTGTCACCAAGAAACTTGGTTCAGACTTTCCTTTACATGTTCGTTTAGGATTCATGCAACCTCCCTCTACAAGGAAAAGATTCGAGGCCACCGTGTAACTTGCTCTTCATCAAAGTGGAGATTTATGTGGTGCACTCTGATTACTCATTAATCCCACAGCCCCAGATCTTGAGATGTCAAATTTGAGATAAGGCGTGTAAGGCCTGATATGTAATCAAGTGAGGGCAGAACAGAGTGAAACTGGTGAAACTGTGGGCAGAAGGGGTTACGGCGGATGAGGGGGTGGCGGTGGGAAGCTGCTCAGGCTAGCTGCTTTTGGTGTTTTTGCTCGATTGGATGCTTGTTTCCTGCCCTCTAACATTCCCTCATAACAACACAGAGAGAGACCCGCATGCGTATCCCGCTGGTGATCTCCTCCCAATGGGCCTGGTGCTTCTGTTTTCTCATTAAGGTCTTAGCATAAAAATCTATTGTGACAGCTTTCCCTTTGGCCTGTAGCCAGGGAGAAGAAAGTTTGCATTATCAACCTCTATCCGAGAGTCAAGCCCAATACAGTGCCTACTTCCTGCTTTTTAAAATTTACTCTTCAGCAGTCTGATGCCCAGGATCTTGATCTCTGGTAATGGTAGATACTACTGGTACCTTTTTATAAACGATGAAGCAGAGCCTCTTAGAGGGTGAGGCGTCCAAGTTCACAGCGCTAGGAAATGACAGCTCTCGATTTTCAGCTCAGCTCTGTCTTAATCTTAAACCTAAATTCTCTTGGCTCTGCAACCAAAATAAAGGGCTGGCTAAATTCTCTGGAGTCTTGCTAATGAAGGAGATTTAATGGGTTGCTTCTCAGAATAGTTTACTATTAAAAGCATATTTCTAGATCTCCAGTGTCGTAAGGATTTGTCAGTGGTGACATTTTAGACATAAGGTAGACCGTAAGGACATGCTCGGGGGCTGGGATTTTTGATCATTCCTGGGATCACACACACTGAGGAGCTGTCTCACCTATGAGATGCATCAGACCTGGCTAGCAGGTCTGCCGTGTGCGCCGTAGGAGAAATACATGTGTCTGGAAAGTGGATGTTTCTAAAGGATCTGATTGGAGGAAATGGAGGTTTTAGAAGTGTAGCCTGTGTGCTCTGGAATGAGGTGAATCTTTATTCATAGGCGAAGTGTCTTGTGTTAGGTCTCCATTGGCTTTCTGTTAGCTTTGAGCACTGGTAACAGAAAAGGATTTGGGCAGAGATGTGAAATGTAAGAGGAAAATGAGAGGCAGGTCATCACCAGAGTGTCTCTAAGTGCTTAGGCAGGGGAGGTCTTTTGTATGTAATCACTTAATGAACAGAGACGGACCCCCCATAATCCAGTGATGGATACCAGAATGGACATGCTCAGAAATATAACTGGGTCCCCACGGTGAGTTTTTTTAGGGAAGTAAATAAGATGACCTTCTACAGATAGAATCACAGTCTGTCCTCATAGGGCTGCCACTGAAAATGTTCCATAATATCAAAGTTTGCTTTTTTCCTAATTAAAAAAAATCACCTAAACATTTTAAGGATAGAGTTTAAGCTTGTACCCTCACTAAATGGATAAATTGAGCAGGTGAGTCTTAAGGAAGGAGAACAGAATGGAAAGAAGTTAAAAGCTGAAATAAGACCACTAGTTTATCACAGCCATGTGTTAGTGGTTATCAGGGAAATTGCAGAGAGACAGAAAGACTGCCCTGGACGCTTGTGTCACAGACTCACTTCCAAAACCTGTGCCAGGTGCCCTGAATGATTATTTCCAGCCGTGACTCCCAGGAATGACAGAGTTTATCCTATTTTATTTTTTCAAGGCAAAGGCTCAGCCTAAGGAAATACTGTGCCCCCTCAAGATGCAGAGCTATTGAAGGAGCCATTCCGAAGAGAGGGGGTGGAGGCCGGAGGAAGTATATTTTCTAAGATTTTCTGATACTAAAACCCATTTACGACTGTTGAGAAAAATCTTTCTGACGGAGGATTTAGCTCTCACTAATCCTTAAGTGACTTGTTTTGACAGAGCCTTTAGAGGAGATTTTCTCAGCAACTTGAGTTTGCTCTAAAGGAGCAATTACTGATTTGTCCTCCAGAACCTTCTTCTAAGTTGTCTTTTTTTTTAAAAATATTTGCCAGTTAATGAGCTTCATATATGTTCCGAAATAGCAAGCAACTCACTCGGACCCGAGTGCTGTAGAGACTCGGGAACCTTTGGATTTTCTTGGATCTCCCATCCCTCGCTCCCCCCGAGGCATCGAGGACCTGGATTTCATTTCTTGTGTCACACGGCTTCCTCAGCACATTCTTGGAGTGGAGTCTGGAAACCCAGTCCTACTTTCTATTTACTCTGTACGTTCTCTACATAAGGACATTTTCTCCTGCCCAGAGGAGCAAGACACCCGGGGTGGGAAGCCTTGCCGTGTTTGCATTTGCTTAGAGAGGCACTGGTGCTCTGCAGGTGACCGTGGTGGCTGCCTGCCCTGCACTGCTCACCTCCCCGTGGGAGGAACTGCAGGCCTCACATCTGGGCAGATTTTAATGGTTTTTTCCCTAACACCAGGCATTGAACCCAGGGCCTTTGCTCTGAGCTGCATCCCCTGCCTGGTTTCTCTTTTTCTTCTTTTTTACTTGTTCTGTTAAAACGGGGTCTCACTAGGTCACTGTGGCCCAGCATGGGGTGGAACTTGTGATCCTCCTGCCTCAGCCTCCCAGAGGGCTGGGATCACAGGTGTGCACCGCCACACCTGGCTGTCTGCAGCTGTGCAGCTGTACTTCCTGCCCCACCTGCTGTGCTTGGGAGGGGACTGAAGAATTCCTGCTTGCATCCTGTCTTCCAGATTTTACTTAAGTTCCACATCAGCAGAGGCTTGAAAGTATCTTTCCTGCTTGGTGGTTGTCAAATTGTGGTCCCCAGGCCACAGTACTTGTTCCACCCAGGGACTTGGTGGAAATTCTGATTCTGAGGTCCCGGCCCAGAATTGCTGCACCAGAAATTCTAGGAAGGGGCCCTGTGACCCACATTCTACAGACTCTCCCAGTGACCGGTGCTCAGGCTGCCAGTGCTGTGTTTATTTGCACGCCCCTCTTCCAGGATAAGCACCATGGTCTCAGTCCAAATCCCAGATTCGTGACTCCATGCCCGCCTTTGGTTTGTGACTTCAGAAGCCTCATCTGCCTGGTTAGGTTTCAGCTCCTAATTTACAGCTTTGCCCACTTTCTTGTCTTCTTTCTTTCAGGAAACCCTGCCAGTTTGTCCTTAGGGCGTGGTGGGAGAGGCAGACGACGGTTTACGAAAGTATACAAAATTCTAGGCCAGCATCAATGTAATGTACTTAAAATTATCCTGCAGGCGTTTTGGGAAACTGTCTGCTCCGATGCTCCGGTCAGGGAGCTACTAAGTCAAACAATGGTCGTGGAGCCCAGTTGTAGAGTGCTTACCTAGCATGCACGGGGCCCTGCATGGGGTTCAATCCCCACACTGCCAAAAGAAGAAATAAAAAAGATCCCTGAAGTGGCTTTGCCAGCTTCCTATGAAAAGCCAGGTGCCAGATGGAGCCCAGGAAGAGGCTGGGGTGCCTGCATGGCTAGTGGAGAGAATGGGCAGCCACAGGACTTAGGAGTATTGTGGGTGGCATCTTGCGGGTGACATGTGCAGCGTCTTGTTCATGAGGGCCATGTAGCGAAACAGGACCCTGGACCTGGGATCCAGAGAACTGCGCTTCCCAGGCTGCTGACCTGAGGCAGGTCCTTCGCATTCCACACTCTTTAGTTCCCTCATTGAGCAAATAGAGACTGTCGGCCCAGGCAGCCACTAAAGGTGCCCACTGCTTCTGCCTTCTTCTCTCCTAGGAGCTGCTGCTTCTGCTTCTGCTTCTCCTCCTCATCCTCCTTCTCCTCCTCCTTCTTCTTCAGGAGGCCTGTGAGGGGAGGAGCCCCAACTCAAACAGATGCAAGGGAATGTGCTCTTCCCAGCCTCTTGCAGATTCAACTGCAAATGAGCTGGCTTGATTCTCAAGGGGTGGGAAGGCTGTGGCTCAAAGAGGGCAGACAGGGTGGCCAAGGGAGTGGTGTCCAGAGACCCTTCAGACTCTGAAAACCAGGGTTCTCCTGCCAATCCCTTCCTCCCTGCTTTGTCCCCTGAAGAAAGTGAGCCACCCCACCGGAAAGGTGGCTGAGGTGAGAGAAAGGCCACAGCTGCTCACTGCTATGGGACATCCTGGGAGAGGGCTTTCATTCAGAAAGATCCCAACATGGTCTCCGCTTGCTTCCAGTGCCGGGCGTCCTCACGCCTTTAGACAGAGCCCTGTCCTGGGGTGCCCTGAGGAAACCAGTCCCTGGATGTCACAGGTGACCGAAGCACCTGGATGCTCCTCTGTAGCCCAGCTCTCAGAGCTGAACTTAAGGGGCTGTATCTTCATGCCCGCTCCTCGTGGAAGTGGAGGCGCTGGGAGAAAAGGGCCAAATAAATGTTTCGCGTTTCTTGCTGCTTAACTCAGGAAAAGTGCGGCATAGACTCCCATAGGCTGCTCCACCTAAATATGTAGAACGGTCATGTGACGGATCCTTGTCACCCTGGGAGGAGGCCAGCTTCCCTCCCTGCTACCTTGTCATCTCCTGAAACTGAAACCCCTGGAAAATTCCTTCCACTGCAAGATAAGGGAAGATTTTATCTTATGGAGCCATGGTCAGTATATTCCTTTCTCCAGAGAGTTTCACCTTCCAAGGCGAGGAGTGGAAGATGAAATGGGAACAGTGGCTTCGGCTTCCTGCCCTCTTCCTCCCCGAGACAGACGAGGGCACGTCCGTTTTGATTATATATTTACATATTGAGAGAGACAGCCCAGAACTCTTCATTTTTAACTTGGGTGACAGACACTGGCAGGGCTAACAGAAAGAAGTATGCAGACAGGGACTTTGGGGGGATTAGGCAGGGAAAACATAAGACCCAGGCCTCGGGTGAGTGGGTCTCCACACCGAATGGCTGTGCCCCCATGAAACTAGAAAAATCATGGCTGTGTTAGGAATTGCAGTATTCCACACTGAGACTCTTTGGGAATCTTACTTGACATGCAGATTTGCTTAGGAACCCAAGGCCTTGGGATCGCTGTCTGATTTTGCTGTCAGTCATCTTTATAACCCTGAGGGAACTATTTCTGCCTTTCACCTCATCTTAGTCTTTCTCATGGGGACAGTGGCTTGGACCCAGAATAGCAGAGGTAGGCCCACACCCCAAAACAGCTGATCCCCTTAGCCGAATGCAGTGTCACCTCCAGCCAGTGCTAGACAGCGCCTCAGAATCGTCCCCAGCACAGTGCCCCAGGTGGCCCGGAGCATTCCGAGGTTCAAACCTGACCTTCCATGTGAAACTTCTTTGCCATGGAGGATGCTTGAAAATTAGCAAGAAATCACCAGAGCATACATGAGTAGAATGGACCTAGCCTGAAGGTCTGGTGATTGAGAAGGCTTCCAGGAAGAGGTGACCAAAAGCTATGTCTCGGGAAATGAGGAGAGATTTTTAGAAGAGAAAAAAGGATTTTAGCACAGAAAGCAGAGGGAACAAAAGCAGGAAGTTAGAAGAGAGCACGCAGAGGACACTGCATCTTTAATTTGATGGATTTATCCTACCCGATGGGAAATAGGAGAAAATGATCCTAGAAAGATGACAGAGGCCAGACTGTGGAGGACTTGGGAGGGGTGGCTTCTTTGACCCATTCTTTACCCTTCCTGTCCCCTGCCTTGCTGCCTCCCTGCTGGCTGAGTGTCTGAGTATGCCCTTCTCTGCCTCTGCCTCTGTTTTCAGTTTGTTGGTTTTCTCTGGTGCTCATTTGACTTCTGTCTCTGATTCTGATACACACCTTCCCCCTGCATGCACACATGCATGTATATGCAGGCATGCACACACAGGCATGCACACATCGGCATGTACATACATGCATGCACGCACATGCATGTATATGCAGGCATGCACACACAGCATGCACACACAGGCATGTACACACAGGCACAAACACATAAAGTCTACATCAAAGTGCTGCAGAAATATTACATAATGACCATTTCCTTCACAGAAGCTTGAAGCCAGTTAGAAAAAGAAAATGTGTTCATTTACAGGGCCATGGTGGCTCTCGTGGCAGAGGGTCTTTTTGAGGCACTAATGGGCAGACAGCTGGTTCTAACAGCAGAATTCAGGGTCCTTGATCTTCCCGAGACATCTGCCCCCTGTTCTGAACGTGAGCTGTGGTGTGGGTCCTTCCCAGGGAGAACTGTGAATCCTATTCAGCCGCCTCCTTGTGATTTGGACATGAACAGGGAGCTTTCTCTGTCTACTTAATTCCCTTTGAAAGCTTTCCCGTCCCACTATTGGGCACTTCAGAAAGAGCACTGCATTAATATCTTCTGCTCCGGTTTCAACTTGGTATGGGTTTGTGATCTTAAAATAGATGGAATTACCACGGCAAGCATTGTTCTGCCTTGAACTTAAAAGTCTCAAGAGCCAGTACTTCTCAAAAAGTTAATCCTTTTCTTATTTGCAAGGATTCTGGACTGTAGTTTACAAAGAAATATGCTAAATTATTTATAATCCAGGATTACCGCGACACCAAAGATTCCCTGGCCTAACATCCCGGCAGCACTAAAATGGCACAGACAGCCCCGGCCACGCCTCACCATGGCTGCTCTGAGCGATCCCCAGGGGGGCCCCCTGAGCACAGTGAGTGGTGTGGACCCCTGACCCAGCATACAGGTCCTTCCGTGGGTCCTGTGCCCGGGCTCCACTGCGGCACCGCCAGGGCAAGGGCAAAGCTGAGCTGTGGGGACCGTGATGTGCCCGGTAGAGGAGGGCACAGCATGTGACTTCTCTCTTCTTATAGAAGACTTAGTCTTGTCCCTCGTGAGCTGGCATGGTGGTGTAACGAGAGACATTTTAGAAACACGCCGTGCTCCCGTTAACGGTGAGAAAACTCACTCAGCTGCCAGTCCCCCACCCCCACCCCGTGTAAAACAAGGTTGGGGTGAAGGAGGCTGGAAGACCTCAGGCTCCCCCGTTCGGGGTCTCTACGCAGGAAGGCAGTGAGTGTGGTGTGGACGATGGAACGATGGGGAGACCGCGCCCGCCAGGGGCTGTAATAAGGCTTTGAGTCAGGAACCTTCTGGAACATCTGTACATGTGCGAAAGACTTCTTCCTCTGTTTTCAATATTGGGAAATTACAATGCTGTTTTTAGCCTCTTACTCTGTACAAGTTATTCCCAGATTTTAGAAGTGATCTTCTTATATTTTTAAGGTATTTTTATGGCCATTGCCATCACAAAGGGTTGTTGTGATTTGCATTCCCAGTGGTGGTGCGTGCTGGGTCCTGTGTGGGATGTGTGCGTAGAGAATTAAAGCTGGTGTAAATTCAGTGCTTCAGATGGGCTGGGGTGAAAGGTTATGTCATGGAAATCGTGAGATTTTTCGGTTCCTGTCTGGTCCCTGGATCATGGTGGGGGAAACTAGAAGACTTGTGGGGTACAAGAGGTGGCCCTAACCCTGAGCACCTGCAAACACACGTGAACACACGTGTGCATGCTCACGTACACATATGCACATATGCATGCATGAATCCGTGTGCATGTGCGTGTGTAATACATGAACATGCGCGTACACACACACACACACACACACACACACACACACACACGGAGCAGGGGTGGCAAGGAGGGGTCAGGAGAGGCCCTCTGAGGTTCCTGTTGGTCCACAGTGTCTCTTACCCTGGGAGCATCTGGGGTCCTTGGGACTCCCTGCCCCCTGAAGCTGTAGTCTTTGCTGGACCTCCCCCACCTTGTACCCCTTCAGCCCTTCATTGGGGGAGGTCTGGTGAAGGGGCAGGGTCACCTCACACAGGGCGACAGTTTCCTCTCCACTACTCCATTTTTCCAACAAGCACCTAATGAACTCTGAAAGGGAGTGAGGATCTCGAGGGGAGTCAGAACCAGGAGGCAGGAAGAGCCATGAGGCTCAGGACATCATAGGCCAGAAATGTCATGCACAGGGAGGCCCAGACGGCCACAGGGAGGCCCAAATGGCCACTGTGGCTTTGATTTCATTCAGTTGAGGAATGAGCTGCTGCCCTGAGAAGCCTTCGGCGTGTGTGTGTGTGTGTGTGTGTGTGTGTGTGTGTGTGTGTGTGTGAATGCACGTGCACTTGTGTGTTACACATGCACATGGATTCATGCATGCATGTGTGCATATTTGTGTGTGAGTGTGCACACACGTGTTTGCAGGTGATCATACAGGCGCCCGCCCTTCACCACCCCCCCTCCTTCTTTGCCCCATGAGACACCCGTGACAGGGACACAGACCTTTCTGCTTCACTGGAGGAGCTTCTCCAGGGCCTGGAGACACTCAGAGCCTGGTTCACCCACCTGTGGCCACAGTGTCCGTCCAGCCTGGCATCCCCTGGAGTAGGGGAGGTGGTCAGACACGGCTGTCCAGGTGGAACAAAGTGCCATTGCTGGAAGCTCCATGCCAGCATGTCTCCTGCTTTGAGCGCCCTGTGTTGTGCCAAAGAGAATACACTATTTTTTACAGACACCTTCACTATCCTCTGCCTGTCCAAATCCAAGTCATGAATGAATCTTTGCAAAGAAAGAAGTAGATAGATGTCCTCGGTGCTACCTCCAGCATGCATGAAAAGATGCTTTCTGTACCCATTTCATGTTCCTGCCTCTTGGCCACTTCCTCCTCTCCCTCCTGCTTCTCTGCCCCCGTCTGTACTATGTAGGACACATGAGGTTGAGGACCTTGGGTTTAATCCTAGTATCTGCTTCTATGCCTGGGAAACCCAGTTTGGCTTCCTTTATGAGGCCCTGGGCCTGCACACTGGTGGCACTGTGGCAGTCAGAGCACATCTTCACATTTGACGGAGGGTGGCATCTCTGCAGACCAAGAAGTCTGCAAATCTCATATGCTTTACATCCCTGTCAGAAAGGCACTTGAAACATATTTTTAATTCAAATACTCTCGCCTCCTCTCCTTTCCTTTCATTTCCTCTTCTCTCTTCCCCTCCTTTCCTCCTGTCTTCCTCTTCTTCCTTCCCCCCTCTGTCTCTCTCTCTGACAAAGAAGCGAGCTTTCTTCTGACCTGTCTTAGTTTTCCTTTGTAATAACCTCATGCAGAACAAATCACCTCCAGAAACCAGAAAAACTGTTGAGAAAGATAATCTCATAGCCCAAAAGCAGGAGAGAGAGAAAGAGAGAGTCATGGATGACGATGTCCTAGCAGGCTGTTAGGTTTCAGTGTGGTACCCGCAAGCCTCGTCTGGTCATCGCAAATGGCTGGGATTTTACAATTCTTACAATTCTTACTGTCTTCCAAGTCCACCACAGGGGCTCGGCAGGTGCCAAACCACCATGGAGAGGGACCCTGTTGTCTAGGAAGAAGCGGCGGCTATCAGACATACTCCCTGCAAAATGGCACAAAGGCACAGCATTTTTAAGTTATTTTTTAATAATTTTTAATCGTTCATCCTCCTTGCAGTTGTTTAAACAAGAAAACTGCCTTTCTTTTATCACTGTTGTGGCCCCCTCAGGTTCAGATCAAAGGTGTCGCTACTGACAAAGCAGATGCGTGGAAAAAGCTTGCAGGAGGAATTGAACACTGGGCGCCCCTTGGCAGGACAACTCTGTAAGGAGTTTCAGCCACCCAAGTGCAAAGTAGGTCCTGCAGGAACCTGATGTAGTGCAAGCCTTTTGTGTATTTCTGTTTAGTTGTAGGCAAAGAGGCTGCTGGATATAGCCTTTGAGACCTACCCTGTTCCCAGGAAAATAAGAGCTAGCTGGAGAGTAACCAGCTTTGCAAACTGTGGATCAACAGTGCCAGCCCCGTCACCCTATCCTGCCCTTACCTGACTTACAGAATAGCTGCTGAGCAACAGAAAGGGACTGGTTCATTACATGTAAGACAGTGCCATCAGTTCCCCTGGGGAACTCGATGGGTGCTGGTCTCCTTTTTGTTAAAGGCTATTTGAATTCAAGGTGGGGCTCCTTTAAAGACGCCTTTGCTGGAAATCTACCCATGAAATGGCTGAGACATAGCTAAGACCAACTGAGGGCACTGACTCCATGGAAAAGTTTAGTGAAGACAGCAGAGAAGCTAGCTGGGAGCAAAATGTGGGGGCAGGCTGGGCAGGATGGCCAGACGAGACCTGGGGTGGAGGTCCTGGCGCGGGACTCAGACGCTGAGTTCTCTGCTTTACCCACTAGCAGGGAGCTAGGTTATCCCTGACTTGCAGACAAGGAAGTCGAGGCCAAAGAGGCTGACCTTGCCAGAGGAATCCTGCAGGGCAAGACTGCGGGGCAAGTGTGCAGGGGCTGTGTCCCTGCAGTTGCTTTAAGTGTTAAAGCAGTGCAGACTGCTTTAACACTCACACCAGTGGCAGCGAACCTTTGCGAGTGTTCCATGATCCAAACAGCCTGCCCTGGCACGCGTGCCATAGGTCCGCCACTGCCATATGACAGCTACATCTATGCCTGAGAACGTGTGTGGATTTCTGAGGCAAAACCATTATCGGATGCAGGCAGATGTCATCAACCTCTAGCCTGCATCTCTCGCTGTAAACAAGCTACTCTGAAACTCTGCAGCTAACAACACAACTGTTGCATTGTAGCGGTCATTTTTATGAATGAGGAAGGCTAGTAGAGCCAGTTGTCCTGTTTTACGTGCCACCCATCACAGCTGCTAGTCAGTGCTCAGCTGCCACCAGGCTTGGTCTAAAGGATCCAAGATGACGTTCCCCATGTGTCTGGTGGCTCGAAGGTGACAAATGTCTGAGGCTCAGCTAGGTCTCTCCTACTTCAGGGATCATTAAGTCATCTCGGGGTGGGAGGGTGCTACCCTAGGCTGCTCGCACTTGGGAGGCTCAGGGCTCCCTGGAACATGGTGGGAGCTGCCGGTCCCCTCTAACGCCCTCCCCAAGGGGCCACGGTATCATTTCCACTACTCTGCTGGTCAAACCTTCACTGCCCAGCCCAGATTCAAGGACAGAGAAAAGAAGCTCCATTGCTCCCTGGACAGAGAGCCATCCTTAACCTACTCAGGGAGAGTATGCATGCCCAAGAATCAGATGGATGGCCAGCCACAAGCCAAACTGCATAGAACACAGGGGTCACTGTGGCCTTTTATCCCTTGGTGACTGTCACCTTCCTGTCATCCTCAGATCCCCAGTCACCCCTCCCCTGTGTCCCTAAAATCTTTGCTCAAAGCCATGAGACATCCATGACTCATCTGCTCTTGGGGGGCCATTTTCATCTTAAGGTGTGTTTTTAGCTAAAGGATGAAAAGGCTTTTTCTCTTGTTAGAAAGGATGTGTTGTTCCTCAAAGTTTTGGGGAGATAAAGCAGGTGGAATAGCATGAGTCAGGGCCGAGTGTCCTTGACAGCTTAGGTAAACCCCAATTCAGTGCAGTGATGGCCAGTTCTGCCTGTGCAGCTGTGGCTGGGTCTTCCTGATCTACGGACTGTCTCTGTCTGGTCTGTCGGTCTGTCTGTCTGTTTCTCTTTCTCTCTCTCCTTTCCTTTCCTTTCTATTCCATTCTGCTGATTCTTATAATTGCTACATAGCCACAAGTGGATTTAAATTTTATTCCTTCACTTACCTTACCAGGGGACCATAAATAAGCAAATAAATAAAATTGCTGAGCTTTTTAAATTTTAACCTAGGTGACATAAGAATCCAACCATTCCGGGAAAGGGACAGATGACATTTTTCAGGGTTGTAGTCCCAAAGAAGCATTTGTGAAAAGGCAGGAGGGGAAAAAAGAAGCCTACAAAGGCTGCATGGGTCCCACGCACGGGTCTGGGTTAGCGCCGGCCTTTTTAGCAGCTCTAGCACCCAGCCTCTCATGTCCGTCTCATTCTCTTCTCCTCTCCCTCTCTCTTCGGGATACTTTTTTTCTGTTCTATTTTGAGCAGCCCAGCACAGCTCTTTTATTCCAGCTGTCAGCCGCAGACACACATCCAGTTGAAAAGCATCCCCAGCCTCCACGGCTGTCACAATGCCTCCGATGGCGCTGTGGCCACCGGAGCCTCTGACCACATGAGTCTGTGGATTTGTGGCCCCTCCATTGTGGCTGTGGGTGTCACTCGTCGGGGAAAGCTGGACACAGGGAAGGATGCTAAGAGGAAACAAGTGTCACCCAGAAGCGCTGCTGGGCGGGAGGGCGGGTGGGGATCCCATATAATCCTGTGTTTTGAATCCACAGTAGCCGTGTCACTGTGTCCCTCAGTCATGTCATGGAATGGGCTTCCTGAATTCTGCGTGTCCTGTTCTGTGTCCTTTGCACATTCATCCTTTCTTTTTTTTCATGGCTTAAATTCTATTATGTTGCTTTGCTTTCTACATGGCATTGAAACAATTGATCTATTTCCTCTTTATAAACATAGAACATGCTTTGTGGAGAACCTTTGAAATATAAACAGAAAAATACGGATGCTGAATAGCTGTTTGACCTTGATAAATCACATTGCTTGATAGCCACATTCATTGTACTTGCTGAATAATTATGACACACTTACTGTGAAAAGTGCTTCGGATCTCAGGACTGCAACAGGAATCAAAAAGGAAAAGGCCCTGAACGTATGGATGTCCACCTAATGGGGAAATGAACGTTGAAATAATGGTGCGGTTATAAATGTAATTTGTAATAGCAACATAAATTCCCTAATTTGCCTTCTCAGAATTGTTTTTATTTTGTAGTGCTAGAGATCAAAGCCAGGGTTTTGTACAAGCTAGGTAAGCACTGTACCACTGAGCTATGTCCCAAGCCCTAGATGAAAACTTTTTAATATAATCTATCTGATCTAAACCAAACTAAAATTTGTTAAACTAATCACATTGTTAGGTATTGAGATCATTTCTGGTGTTTCATTATTATAAAGGATATTTTGCATTCCAGTACCTGCATATCTGAAATATTTTCTTTCCATGGGATAAATTTCTTGTAGAATCACTAGCAAGCCAATGAGGGAACATTGGGAGCCTGTGCACCTGTGTCGTCTCTTGGTTTCGGGAGCACTGTCCCCCGGTACCACTTTCCCATCTCTCCCTGCCGCCTTGGCGTCTCCGTATTCTTTCCAGCAATAAGTATCAATGAGGCAAGCCAATTGTTTTGTTTTATATTGCTTTTCAAAAATGGAAACAGTGTCTTCTTCCTTCTTACAAGAGCAGCAAATTTAAAAATAATAAATCCAGGTCAGATATACCAGAGCAGGGAAGAAAAATCAGAGCCATCACCCTACATTCAGCAGTGATCACAGATTCCATTTCGGCATCTGTCCTTCCAAGGCTTTCTTGTTCTTTAGCTAAGCTAAAATAATAAAGCCCTTCTCAAGCACACAGGCATAGGAGCCACTGACAAGTGCCCCATGCCTGGCTGTGCCATTGGTGGGACTGAGTGGTTTTCAGGAAATGCCACCACCAATGTCCCTCCTTGGCCTTTGGCCTCACCTCGCAGAGTAACCCTGAGGCCAGGGTTTTTCAGCCTCAGGGGTGTCTAGTCTAGAGAATTCTTTTCGGGGTAGGAGGGGCTTTGTGCATTGCAGTGGCAAACCCTACTCTTAGTTATAATAATCTAGGACATCTTCAGAAATATCGCCGTTCTGTGGCCCCTGATGGCAAAGCACTGTTTTAGACCAAAAAATACACTGTGATTCCATGCCTAATTAGTTTTAATGGCTGCAACCAATGAAAACCTTCGCGTGTCTGCCAGCAGGGACTGGAACACTCAAGAGCTGTTCGGTGGACAGGAGAACAGCCAAGGAGGAGATGCTGCCTGAGACACTGGCGTGGGGATGTTCTGGAACCCGTGCCTGGGAAGACAGTGTTCCCAAACGCAGCCAGGTCTGGGCACAGGCGACGTGGAGGAAAACACATCTCTTTTGCAGTCATTATAGTGTAAACCAAGAGTATAATAAATTATTGAATGGGTTCTTGTGTATAAACATATTTATCATCTTTCTTTCTCGTCAGTCCTGTGGTGATCAAGGGAGGATTCTGCAGAGCTTCCAGCACGCTTGTCCTCAGCTGAATGGCCCCCTGCTCCGAGGTGTTATTTCCTTCTTGAGTGGCTCTCTGCCTCGGGGACACTTTTTATTGCAACTATTGTTCAGAAAATGAGTCATCCTGTTTTCTAGCACTTTCTCTCCCCATTCCTCCTGTTTTTTCTTTCTTCTTCTTCTTTTTTTTTTTTTTTTTTTTTTTTTTTGTTTATGTAGTTAGAAAAGAAAACCTAGAGGTTTATGAAAAATGCCAGGAAGTCACGGTGTGGTCATTTTGCGTTTTGAAATATGCTTCGAGCCTCAGCTGGAGAGGCCGACCTCACAGTCCGAGCCCTGTCGTGATTTCCTAAGTGGCCGTATTGAGCTTCGCCGAGTGTTTTGATGGCCTTTGCTCCATGTGGGGGAGGGGATTTCAAGGGAGTCCAAACACTGAGCAAACATGGGGTAGCCTGGGCTCCAGGTCCTGTGAGGAGGCTGTGACCTGACCTCTCATTGGGTCCAGTTGCAGTAGGAAGGCATCCTCACACTCAGGACCAGAGGGGGCAATGAGGCTCAGAAGACCAGGGTCCCAGCAGGGATGGAGGTCCCCCTGGGAGCTGCCTCCTGGGGAGACCTGGCTGGTGACACTAAAGGTCCTAGCAGAGCAGAGCGAGGGAGGGCCTTGCTCCCACTGTGGTGCCTAAGTTTCCTGAGGCCACTGCTTCTCCAGGGTTGGAGAAGCCCTGCTAGGGAGGGGAAGGGGGACCTCCTGGGGCTTCAAATAGGGGTCGGAGGTGGGGGCCAAGTTATTGGATCAGAAAGTAAACAGCAACGTTTGCTTCCTGACTTTTTTATTCATCATTGGTACATGTTTGCTGTCCAAAATGATTACAGTCATCCTGGGGAGTTGGTACGTGAATATATTTCAGTGTAATTCTCTTTTTATTCCTCCCTCCCATCTCTTGATTACTACATGGCTCCCAGCGGAAGAAATGAATACTCTAAGAAAAAAGGAAAAACAATTGAACCCATTGGCAGACCTTTCTATTTCTGGTTTCCTATTTAATCTTTTTGTACCATAATTTCACTAGAGATAAAAATCAGACCATTGTTCAGTTCTGTTTTACTCATATCTTTTCTCCGCTTCCACAAATCCACAAACTAACGTTGGTTTAAAAAGAAAAAAAGGTCAAATTGAATGAACTTGTTGAAATTTAATGAACTGTGCCATACTAAAATGGTAGTAGGTTTATCCTGCTAGAAATCATTTTTATGGAGCCCACAGATAAGTTAAAATGAAGAGAAGCTGTCAGAACAATACCAGGTAGAGTAAGGGGTGGAGACCTGCTGGTTGCTGGGAGTCCGTGGAACCCGAAATATTCCTGCAAACCAGAGAGTAAACTAAGATGTGGTGCGTCAAAAGGAAAAAATCCCAGTGTGCAAGGAAGCTAAATAGATTCTTTGTACTTCTAGGAATAATATTTCATGCAAGTCCTCTCTAAGGCCCATGGATGGAGGAGTGGAGGATTTCTCCAAAACATGCCTACACGAAATGCATTCACAGATTTCATAGATTGCTTTCCAGAGATGCGAAGGATGAGCCCACATCCATGGGGGTGGCTTTTGTGTTTGTTTTCAAGAGAAGAGGTATTCTAAAATGGCACACCCAGGGGGGCAGTTTACACGTGTGTCTTCAATCACAAGGACTTGTGTTGTTGCTTCTGCTAAGTAACACGTAAAAGCATTTCCTTTTAGTGTAGAGAAATTTCCAGAACCCTGACCCTAAACCTCAATTCTGTCACTCAGAGATAGATTTTATTGATATCCTTGTAGGTCTGATTACCACTGATGTCATTTCATGTCTTCTCAAGTGAGTCCTCACAATAATCTAACCAATTCATCATCCAAACTGGTTTTGGTTTGGAGGGAAACCGTTCTTTTGTTTGAGGGGCTTGTACAGGAAAATGCTTCAACTCAGATAAACTGTGCAGTTGCATGAAAATGAGGTTTTATCTAACTCCGGGTTTGCTGTGTCACTTTGTTGGTTTTTGATATTTGTTTGCTTAAATAACACTAACAGCTAGTATTTCTGAGCATCCACTGGCCAT
This sequence comes from Cavia porcellus, assembly GCF_034190915.1. Taxonomy (NCBI): domain Eukaryota; kingdom Metazoa; phylum Chordata; class Mammalia; order Rodentia; family Caviidae; genus Cavia; species Cavia porcellus. The sequence continues at coordinate 1,894,192 of NW_026947521.1, read as the reverse complement.
CTGTCATAGCCTAAAAGCTTTGAGTACATCATCTCCCCCTCTCCCGTGACATAGAGACTATTATTCCCACTTTATTGATGAGCAAACTGAGGTTCAGAGAGGTTAAAAAAAACTTACCCTTCTCAAAATAAACAAATAAACAAGACTGGAGACATAACTCAGTAGAAAAGCCCTGGGCTCGATCCACAATAACACAAATAGACACATACATAAAAATGAAACTTCTCAAAGCCAGCAGCTAACACCTAGCAAGTCAAGATTCTGACTGAGCACCACGAATCCTTTGATCCTTCTTCTTCGCTGTCAGAGTCTAGGGTCTGTGCCTGCCTTCCTACAGGCAAGAGCAGTTGCTCCTAGCTGCCTCTTGGGGTGAAGGAAATTTAAGCTCCTAACTCAGAAGCAAACTGCCAAGTTTGGCTTCAGGGACTTGGGCAGGAGCACCTAGGTAGCCTTGGCCAGCTGACGTGATAGCAATGGATCTGAGGGCTAGCAGGGCCCTTGGCGGCTCCACAGGGCAAGGGGCTGGGCTGTACTGGGAAGCAGATGCACTGTGGTCTGGGGTCTGGAAGCCACGGAGTCCCCGTGAACAAAACAAAAGCTGAAGATTACAGCGAAGGTCACTCCTGCCGCATGCTGGGAGGGAGGGCTCGTAACGGAAAGTTTCCTTTCACCAACCCACTGCAGCAAGCTGGGCCACAGGACATTAGCTCTGCCCACGAGTCCCTTCATCTGGAAAAGTTAGCGCAATCGGCTGCTCTGATACATTAATGTGGCCGCTGAGAGCTGCCATTTCTGCAGGGCCTGGCTTTTCAGATGGGGCCTGATCAACACCAGGAAGTGAGATTCAGCCAGATTTCGCCTGAAAGAGCCAGAAAAGGCTTTCAGGGTCCAGGGCTGACCTCACGATGGCCGGGGCCTGGCTGCTGGAGGGGGGCAGCGCCGCCTGTGCAGGATGTGGGCCGAGGGGACCCCTCTGTAGCTTCCTGTCCTTCCTAGTCACCTGTGCCACCCACAGGGCGGCGCTGGATCTGCAGCTTTCGCTGCCTTCCTGGTTAGGCGCGGTGGGCAGAAAGGCCCTCTGTCCACCCTAACACGGGGACATCTTTTTTATGCTGATTTCGCCTCCCCGTCCAGCTCACCAGCCCAAACTCAAGAGTGTTTTACATGTTTTAGTTTAGTTTAGTTTGCCTTGAATAGAAATGAATCCAAATCGGGTCTCATTAGAGCACCGCTGGTGTATGATTTGGGCAATTTTACCATTATCTGCAAAGAGAAGAAATCATGGATACATTCAGACATAATTCCAAGGAATAAAAGTGAAATCTGCCTTTCATTGCGTGGGCTGCTGGGTTTTATTTATTTCTTTATTTTACTTTTGCTTCTGAAGCAGTGCAAGCATCAGGAATTCAGTGAGTGTGATGGCAGATTGTGCATGAAATTTTAGGCCTTGGGATGCCCGTTGGCATTTTCATTAAGTCGACTTGGTTATTTATTGGATTGCAGAAAATCTAGTTGTCATTATTGTTTTAAAGAAGAAACTCCACTGAATTCTACTCTAAGTCAAGATGTAAGTAAAATACCATGGAAAGATCGCAGTAAGGGAGGTGATAGAGGCTGCCTCACAAACATGTCCTCATGGGCTAGCATTGCATAAGAGAGATTCAGACACCGGGTATTGTCACTTTAGGTTCAGCGGCATTCCCTCATGTGATTGTGAAATGTTGATAATAACCATTTTATAAATTCACACCTATCCTAAAACTCACCCTTCTCGGTGTGCAGCTCATTGGCACATTCACAGCCTATGCGGTCGTCACCAGCATTGAAGGAATTACATATCCATTAGCAATCACTCCAAGTACTCCCCTTGTGCCAGCTCCTGAAAGTCACTTATCTTCTTTCTGTCTCTGTGGATGTGCTTACTCTGGATAGTAAATGGATACAGACAATAGGTGGTCTTTGGGACTGGTTCTTTAGCCTGTTTGGGGAGGCTTGTTCACTTTGTAACGTGTGAATATTTCGTTCCCTGGTATTGCCACATAGGAGTCCACTGAATGGACATGCCACATTTGGTTTATCCATTCATCAGTTGATGGACCTTTGAGTTGTTTCTGTCTATGACAGTGCTACTATGACTGTTCATGCATGTGCTCTGGTATAATCATGTCCTTTCAGTTATTTTGGATACATACCTAAGAATGGGATTATTAAATCACGTGGCAGCTCCACTGAATTTCTTCAAGAACTGCCAAACTGTTTTCCAAAGTGGCTGCAGCTGCAGGTTACAATCTTGCCAGCAATGGACCATATAAAGGGTCTATCTTCTTGACATCCCTTGCTAATACTTGTCATTATTTTATTTTAGTTAATCCTACTTAATGTAAAATGGTATCTCTATATAGTTTGCTTTTCGTATTTGGTTTTTTGTGTGTGGTACTGGGGACCGAACTCATGACCTTGCTCTTGCCAGGTAGAATCTTATGCTGCTGAGCTAAATCCCCGGGTCTACATAGTTTTTATTTAAATAATTACTAATAAACTTGAGCATCTGTGGTGTATTGAGAACGGATGGTCACTTTAAACACCAGCTGAGCTGAATCAGTGTGGTACAGAGTGTAGATAGCCCACCTGAGGGCTATTGTCAGCGTAAAAAGGAGACCTAGAGAGGAAGAGTTTGGAGATGTTAGTTCTTTTGAAATTGTTGATTCTCATGGAGGAGCTTGTCATGCTGGCTTCCCTGATATGAATTTGGCTGTCATCATTGGAGGAGCTCGGGACCTTGTCACTGAGAATGGCAGTGGTTTGCTTTGGGGGAGCCCTAGTCCTTTGAGCATTGCTTCCTGGCTCCAGTGTAGATCCCTCAGCCTAGTGGCATAGACCCTTCATCCTGCTGACATAGACTTTCTAGCTTCCACCGTTGACCTTGGGATTTTTCCAGAGCAGATCCGTGAAACAGATTTGCATAAAACATTGTCATGAGCTCTAGGCCATGCGGGGGGGAGGCATCGTCATGGACTCTAGGCCTTCATCTGGACTCATGCAGGAGATTGCACTGTGATCCAGGCCCTAAGCTGGATTTTCTAGGTCTTTAATGTGTGGACAGATTTCCTGCACTTTCTTTGTGTCTGACTCTCTGGGTGACCATTATAAATAATACTACACATTATGTGTCCTGTATATAATTGTTCTGCTTGCAATCCTTGACTACAACAGCATCTTTTGATATTATTATTGGCATTTTGAAGAAATGTGTTTACATCTTTTGCTCACTTGTTAATTTGGCTGTTTTTCCTTAAGAATTGCCTGAGGCTCCTGGAGTTCTAGAAAGACAGACATAGGTCACCACACCCAATTAGTTCTTTATATATTCTTGATACACATGTCTTATGATGCAGGATCTGTACAAATTCCTCCAGTCTGTAGGCTGTCATTTTACTTTCTCAATTACACTCTTTGATGTGAAGTTAATTTTGGTGAAGTCCAGTTTATCCATTTTTCTTTTATCCCATCCTTTTGATACCATATCTAAGAAGCCTTTGCCTAATCCAAAGTTACAATGATTTTTCCCCTATGTTTTCTTCTAAAAATTTCATAGTATTGGTTCTTATATTTAAATCTATGATTCTTTTAAGTAATTTTTGGATAAGGTATAAGAGACCAGCTTAATTTTTCTGCATGCAGATACCAGTTGTCCTAAAATCATTTTTTGAAAAAACTAATTTTCTTCCATTGAATTATCTTAGAACCCTTGTCCTAACCCTTATTTTATTCTTTTCTCACTGACTAAATCATCTAGCTATCTTAGGATCACATTAAAACAGTCCCAGTTTCTGTCTTCAAAGAACTTACTCTCTCTTAGAGAGAAAATGCACTAAGAAAAGTTACAAAGACATTTATTCATTCATTCAATAACATGGAATTCTTACAAAATGTGAGGCATTGTGCCAGATCCTAAGCAGAATAAGACATATGGGAAATATATGAATATACCACCATGAAGCAGGTGAAAAACTCCCAGAGCGTTCAGTTTTTAGTAAGACCAAATGAAGCCCTGGGAAGTTCTGGCATCTCTGCTTGAATTTTGCACTTGCTGGGCATAGTAGGTCCTTTCTGGTATACTATCCTGGAGCTCTCACCCGTCCTGAGACATTCTCTCTTCTCAAAGGTTTTCACCTGTGCCGCCAGGATTATGAATCACTCTGAGATAGCATTTAGCATGTCGAATTATAAGTAGGTTTCTGTCCCACTCATCCTTGGGGACATCCTTGTCCTCATGACATCATGTCCTAGAAAACTCTTCGGCAAGAGACCATCTTCTGTGTGTTTATTGAATGGATGGAAAATTGGATCCAGAGCACTAGATGTTGTCTCGCTTGGAAAATTTCCTGGAAGTGGGAATTTCATGTCTTTTCCAAAAAGATATGAAAGCAGATCTTCAGGAAAGAAAATTTTAACCAGTAGGGTACACAGTGTTACAGGGAAACTCAAGTCTGACTGCACCACGTTGCCTTGATCCGATGACACTGGGTTTAAAATGTTTGAGGGAGTGATGTGGACAGGCACCAGTGTGGCTATGTCCCGACTTCCAAGGAGAACATTGTCTTTGGCCTGGGAAAAAAAGAGCTGAGAATCAGAGTTAAGCCCAGTATAACCCAGATGTTTCAAGTCAGCAGAACCATTTATCAAAAGAATTCTACCGATTCCAACAGTGTGGTGTCTTCTAGCCCTCCTTCTTCCTGAAAGAAACCACAAATGGCAGGCGCCAGAAGGCATCAGCCTCGGGAAGAACTGGGTTTCATTGGGGGGCGGGGAGGCACTGACCCCGGAGAATTCATCTTCCCAATTTTGCTGTCACATTAGCAATTAATTAACTGCAAGTTCCTTGAGCAAATATGTATTCTGTTGTGGCTCGATTTACTTGAAATAGCAGAAATCCATGGGCTTTCCAGAGGGCGTGGTGGCATAAAACCCTTGGCTGTCCTGGCTCTGGGATTTTCTTTTTCCCTGAGAATAACTTACATTAAATTCACTGAACAACTGTGGTCATCAAAGGATTTAGGGGAGAACTTGATCTTTCAGGGAAACAAGCAGAAGGTTGAAAATGATGATCGTGAAAAGTAATATTCTGAAGGGCTCCTTGGGTGGTCTGCGGTCAGACCAAGCCACCAAGCAGAATCCGAAACATTGAACTTCATCCTGGACTTCCGGTCACAGCAAATCTGCTGGAGTCTTGGCTTTCCTGGGGCAGAGAGGAATTGAGTTTTCTTATCCACCTTGGCTCTGCTGCACAGTGTACCCTCCAAATGGCCATCTTGTTCCCCCGAGGAATTCCTACTGGTAGTGTTAACGATTGGGCACATTAGTGGGATAGTAGGGACACGTTATAACGGGCCACGAGTGACAACAGTTAACCTGCCCTGAGGAGTTTCTCTGAAGCGTCTTTCTATACATCACGAGCCAGCCCTAATCTTCTGGGTCCTGGAGCTGAGTGAGCACAGGTGGAGTTTTTATTACTCATGGGTTGTGTGAATTACTGTGCTCTGGAGAACAGTGAGTGTTTTAGCCAAGACTCTGACTTTGGAGGTTCAGTCCCTGGGTTCCCATCCCGACTCCCACAAGCTCTTGCTGGGGAGCTGTCTATCATGTCATCATATCATGTCACCTTTCTCAGCCTCAGCGTTTGTGATCGCGTGCATATATAGAATTTAAGCGTTCCCTGTGCACCATAGGTCCTAGTAAGTGTGTACACAAGTTACCTCAGAACCTCCTGAGGAGGAGGTGTTACTGTTATCCTGAAGTGAAAGAGGTAGGATCTGAACCCTGGAAGGCTGATCCCAAATCACACTTGTAACCACGGTGCTGCTTCATGAGGAAGAAGATGAAAATAAATAGATGTCCTTTTCCAACTCCTGATTTCCGTAATTCTATCAATAACACCATAAATTTGTTCCAGTGATTCAGAAGCTAGGAACAGGAACAGGAGATGGCAAAACTATGGCCTGTGGGCCAAATCAGGCCTGTGTGCTTCTTTATACCAATGAAGTTTTATTGAAACTCAGCCTCACTCATTCCCGTTCATACTCTCTGTGGCTTCTTTTGCATCGCAATGATGGGACTGAGTGTTGTATACAAGTCTAGGCACCAAGCCAGAACATTTATTTTCCTAGTGCTTTACAGAAGTTTTCAGGCTCCTATGGCAAAATCTAAGTCTATCAGGGAAACAGGATTTTATTCTGTCCACTGGTATATTCTTAGCATCTACAACAAAGTTTAGTGCATAGTAAGTGATTTTATATTATATGTATATGTAATATAGTATTATATAATACAAACATGTAGAGTCTTTTGTTTATAACTTCTTCGATTGTACCCTCTTAGCTTCAGTACACAAAACAAAAACCTATAAAAGCTGATGTTCAAGTATATAAACTGTGTAAGTTGCAAATGCATAAAATGAGATTTTTATCAGTTTTCCTGGGCACTCGCCAAAGAGAGGGCAATATAGGATATAAGATAAACAGTTGTTAGGGGCTTTTCTTCTCCCCTTGGACTGAATACCATGGTTTGGGAGAGTTAATCTTCGCATTGAAAATGTAACTTAACCCATTTTAGATGGGTTCCTTGTAAAAACTGATGAGTAAATATGCCCCAAAAGATAGACAGAGTGATTGGTTTGCACTCTTTACTTGTCCCATCTTTTATGAATTACTGTGTGAAAGGTGAATTCTCTGCTGTTTTAAACCTGATACTAACAATACATGCTTTTTGTTCCAGAACGTCTTATGTGGAGGTATTTCAGACAGCTGCCAGGTGTCTCTTACTGTCCTGATTTAACAGCACTAATATAGCTAATGGAAGGTGGGGTTGTTTCATGGAAATTATTTCATATTCCGGAACAAACTTAGGAGCATCATATCTGTGATAGCCCCACCACCACCACCAGTTCGCAGAGTCCTTTATCTTAGCAGTGAATTAATTAATTTCATTATCTGGTACTTAGTTATATATAAAATGTTGTCATCCTGAAAAACGTTCCACGTATATTGTCACTATTGCCAAACTGTGTGAGTTTGCTGCCCTGCTAGGAATGTGTTTAGAATGGATTCCAGTAGAAAGGGCATTGTCACCTCTACCGCTGGGCCCTGTGGTGCTTTCAGGAGCATCGGGCTCTTCCGGAGTCAGTGGAAGGGATGCAGCCGCTTCTTCCTTTACTCATTTACTCTGTGGTCCTACTTCGGGCTGAGTAGTTGGCTCAGCCGTGAAGACTTTGGGGACACACACTCAGCCTTCCCCGTAGAAGACCACAAACTGGCGTGGAGGACGTTAGGGAGACAGAATACAAGATGAGCAGCTTAACCGAGGACTAGAGAGGCTGGAGCCCAGAGTAGGGACCAGCTGGGACCAGGGTAGGTGGGACAGCAGGGGAGATCTCTAAGGCAGGGGCCCTGCACAGGAGCCAGGGCTCGGTGGCATTTATTGGTGCTGGGAGCCACAGGAGGATGATCCGATGTGTGGAGGGCAACAGGAAGGGCTAAGGGTAGCAAGGACAGATGGCTAACAGCGCAGCCAGGGCCACCCGGTCTACCTACAGACTGCCTCTGCGACCTCTAGGCAGGGGGCCACCCCATCGCACAGGACTCCCTGGACGCTGCCCACCTTTCACTTCCTCTGTAGACACCCACTGCTTGCTGTGCCCCGCTTTCATGAGCCATCGGAGTGGGGAGCAGAGCACCCCTGGCTGTGTGTCTGGCTGCAGTCACATCCCCGGACTCCCACAGAGCTTGATCGTTCTCTCAGGACTGTGGGTTCCTTGTGCCTCTGGGTTGCCAGGGTGCTTCTCAGAGGATGTTTGCATTTGTCCTGCCTGACATCCCTGGAGAGACGGAGAGTCTTTCACAGGTGCAGATGCCCATTCGGCAGAAAGCTGAAGGATCTCTGTCTTTCTTTCCCTCTCTCTCTCCCTGTCTCTATCTGCCTCTCCTTGTCCGCCTGTATCACTGTATGTATGTCTCTTTGTGTGTCTGTCTTTCTTTCTCTCTCTCTCTCTCTCTCTTAATATCTCTTTCTCTGCCTCTCTCTTTCTCTTTCTGTCTGATAATTGAACAGAGGACATTTGCACTGAATTACATTCTCAACCCTTTTCTTATTTTTTATTTTGAGATAGGGTCTTGCTAAGTTACTAAATTGATGGAAGTTGAGATCCTCCTGCCTCAGCCTCCCACAGTGCTGGGATTGTAGGCATGTGACAGCATACCTGGCTAAGGTTATATTTTTAATTTTGTGTAAAACTGGGCCTCAGAGAGCAGGGCACCCTCCCCCTTTAGAGTGGCTGTGGCCCAGTAGCCTTCTGCTAGAGATCTCCTCCTAGCACTACCATTGAGTTCCCTTCCAAAACACAAGTCCCCTTGTAAAGTTTTGGTAAACACATTTATTTTGGAATAATCACAGATTTGCAAAGATTCACCTCGTTTCTTCCAAAGTTAATTTTTACTTAACTGTGATTTATTTCTCAAAACTGGGAAATAAACATTGATATGTTACTATTAACTGAATGCTAGGCTTTATTTGGATTTCACCAGTTTTCTACCTTAATGCCCTTTTCATGTTCTATTATTCCATCCAGACTACACCATTGCATTTAGCATCCTTAATTATACATGACTAGGGCATATGGACACAGACGGTCTTCCATTAAAGGCTTTGAGCCTGAAGAGACTGAAAAACACAGAGCCATATCTTTCTTTCTTTCTTTCTTTCTTTCTTTCTTTCTTTCTTTTGTTTTGTTTTGTTTTGTTTGTCTTTTTTGAGACAGGGTCTCTCTATGCAGTTCAGGATGACCTTGATTTCACCTTGTAGCCCAGACTGTTCTTGGGCTTGCAACAATCTTCCTGTCTCAGCCTCCTGAATACTGGGATCACAGATGTGTGCTAAGATGCTTGGCTATAAAGATCCTTTTATCAAGTCTAAAACTCACCTAGCTTCTGAGATACAGGAACAATATTTCCCTCATCAACTCTCCTGATTGAGTGGTTTCAGCAAATAAGAATAGGGTCACCGTCTGAGTTGGTGATATTTACTTGATAAGTGACGGGCACCCTGACAGGTCCTGCCTCATATATTATAACCCATTGTGTGTAGGACTTATGTTTAATGTATCTTTCCAGAACCCCACAGGGCTTAGCATGCTGCTTGATACAGAACAGCCATTCAGTAACCATCTCAGTAGATAGCACCTGGTACCTAAAGCCAGTTGCAGCCAGTGGTAGAATATCCCCAACCCTTCTCACCACCTTCTGAGCAGAATCATGCCCCCCAGGAAGGCTTGGTAAGATACCTAATTGAATTTTAATGCCATTGTTAAAAAGAGTACTTCATGGAGAACTTTTCTTTGACCTAATCAACTGTGATTAGCCTCCAGCCCAGAAAGAAATAAGCAGGTGACCGAAGAAGGCACCCAGTCCCACAGTCATTTCCCCCCATATTGCTGTGAGTTCACTGTCCTGTGTTACATTCTGCTAGGTTGCCTCTGCACCCTGGGGGTGCAGGTATGGAAGGCAAAATAGCCTAGGCAAAAATCTGAGGAGAGAAAAGGAAGAGGACCCAAATGTCACACCCAGAAAGTCCCATGGCACCAATGCCGCTCATGCCATTTCTTGTCCATTTGATGGTTTTCCAAAGAGAAAAAGAGCTGTAGCTGCCCACTTGCCCTTTTCTTTCCCCTGAAAGTCCAAGAGTTGCCTAGTTAAGGGCTTTGAGAAAGCCATGAGCTGGGAACAGCTGAGGCAACTTGAAACTCTAAACAAATATTTATAGCACCTAGTATGTGACCAGCCACATACTGAACACGATAGGCCACTGGGGCTGCCCACTCACCTTTTGAAAGACTGTAAACAGGAGAATGTCAGCCACATCCTAACAAAGTATCAGCTGGACCAGAGTAGTAAGTGGAACCCTAACCCTCCTGGTCAACCCTAGCTTTCTTCTCTAGTTCTGTGTTCCTGAAGTCTGTGTCATCCACCACCTGAAGTGACCACTATACTCCCAACCTCCCTAATGTATGTTCCTCAGAGATTTTGATTGAAGAGGACATCCATCTTTAAAACCATGGAAGGTACCCATGGTCTCTGGATCACTGGGAAATTCCTACCAATGGAGCCCCATCCTGGTACCTGACAGCTCCATAGACAAAGGGCAGTGGAGAAAATAGTTACCCTGCTCACGATGGGGACCTGCAATTTTATGACCATCCCAGCCAAAACACAGAGAGCTGCTATGTGCTCTTGTTCTAGGCGTGATACATTTTCTGAAAGATGCCAGCATCAAAATGCCATACAGTAGTAGTGGTGCATCCTAGAGCAATTCTGTCTGAGTCTGACAGTAATGAAACTAGAATGTCCATTACATCTGGTGTGTGTGCTGGACGGCTTCCTTGTTTGAAGTCTTCTGTCTGTGCCTTAGTGGAAATAATTAGATTGCTGACCTGTGTCCAGCTCGCCACGGAGATAGTGACTGTTTACTTACAGATATCAAGGCATGATGTCTGTAGACATTTTCTCTATTCTCCTCTTCCTTCTATTTTATTACTGTGGGGAATGCTTTAATATCCATCTAATAAGGTCCCAAGTGAAATTTAAACATGAAAGAAAAAGAGGGATTCTAATAACGTGACATTATAATAGCTTTCTTTCTTTTTGCCCAATACCCTTGCACTCTCTCTGATGGTGCCTTGTCTTAGTCTGTTGGGTGCCGCTGTAATAGAATGCCTGAGACTGGATGATGTATAATGGGCAGAAACTTGTCATGTATAATGAACAGAAACCATTTCTCATGATGCTCAAGACTGGGAAGCTCAAGAGAGCAAGGGCCTTCTCACTGTGTCATATCACAACAGAAGAGGGTAGGGCAAGTGCGTGAGACAGACATACAGAGCAAGAGAGGATGGAGACTAAGCTGACCCTGTGGTTAGGAACTGTCTCCATGATAGTTAACCCACTCCTCTTATAATGGCATTCATTTGATTTGCCCTCATGATCTTCGGGTGCCACCCCTCAACACTCTAACACTGGGGATTAAGTTTCCAACTCATTGCTCTTTCAGTGTCACGACATTGGACTTGGAATGAAGCTTAAAGATGACCTGACCCAGCTCCCATCTCCGTGTATCCATAGGGCAGCTCTGAGACTCTAGGTCCTTGAGTCTTCTGATGATTGAGTATTGGCTAACATGGGAAAATCACCAGCTTTGCAGTGAGCTTAAGCGATAAAATAGCTTTCCATACAGGAGTCCCCTTTAATAATAATAGCTACTTTTTGTAAATGCTCAAATGTAATACTCTGCTAGGAACTTTAGTGTGAATTGGACCAGTGTTGACTGTTCACAGCACTTTCAAAGATAGATACTGTTATTTTGCAGTTAGAGGGAAACTTGGGCGCTCCTCTAGTTTATGTACAGATGACAGGGACGGTGGGGCCTCTCTCCAACAGCGCCGACCCTCCACTGGTTCTTAGAAGGCAAAGCACATCTGCCTAGAAATCAGGCAGCAGATATTTCCTGCTTGGTTTCTAGCATGCTATCAGGATTCTCAGATCTTTGAGTCCGAAATGCCCAGTGTTATTTGTGTAATTATTTATATTCCACTTTATTTTAAGAAATATGTGGAAAAATAAAAGGATATTTGTGACATACCAGAAAAGCAAAATATGGTGAAGACCAGAGACCCAGGTTCAAAGGAAGGCTAGTTGAAAGCTATTAAAATTAAAAATATACACAATGATATGGAATATAAAAGTGTGTCGGTTCATTGTGTTCATTTGATGTGGGCTTCCTGTCCACCAAAAGGGAAGGACCATCAATTCATGGTTCTTATTAATCCAGTGATCATCGGGATATGGGAGATCCTTTCCTGATCAAATTGTGAAGAAAATTTCTCGTGGCATTTTCATGTGAAGTAGAGAAGCTGGAAAGATCCAGTTATCCATCGCCTCAGCTGCAATGCCTATGTGATATACTGGTACTTAGGTTCTTATAGCATTTTTGTTGTTGTTTTTGGAAGCCAAGGGCAGAGCATTAAAACAAACTTGGCCAACAAGGCAATGTAGGTCAAATTTGTAGCCTGCAACCTTTCATCTTTATCCACCAAGAGGAAAAGTTTCCTCAAGCGCTACATCACCTCTGACACCAGATGTATGGCTATTTTCTCCCAGAACAATTGAGTTCAGTTTTCTGGCAACTGAGTGTTCTACAATTTGACTCAATTATGATATGGTCTATTTGGAGATAGCATGCTTGGATGTGGCCCCCAGTGCCAGAGATGAAGGGCTCATTTTGCAAGACCACCCTTGCGTCACAAACCCATCTAAGCCCAGGTTATTGCCTGCACATCTGATCAACAGGCCAGAAGAACAAGGTCTCCACCACTCCCTCCTCAGTGCCTGAGTTTGGATGGTTTGCTGAAATGGCTCAAGGAACTTAGGAAGAACAGCTTCCTCCTAGATGATTCATTTACTAAGAAAGGGTACAAATTAGGAACAACGAGATGGACCACGTATGAGTCACCGTTATTGCTTTAGAAAATTCTGAGGGTTTTAGGAGCTCAATGCAAGGAATGAATGAGAACCAAGTATGTATCCTTTTTTTTTATTACCAACCCCACATACATAAAACATTGTGCTTGGTGGAAAGAGTCTTCACTGTAGCTCAAGTCGCATAAGCCAAGTCACACAAGCCAGGCTGAGCCCCAGACTGTCAATGAAAAGTATATCCAGGGCATGAGTTCTCCTGTGAGTCTGCACCACCTGTCCCTCTGACTGAGACCAGAAAGTACCGTCTTGAGAAGGGTGGTCTTTGAGCCCAGCACAACGATCAAGTGGGGAAAGGGTGGATGAAAGATGCCAGCTGGATGTGACTGAATTCATTTTCCTTCACTGATGCTCTGCTGTGTCTCAGTTTCACTTATCTGTGAAGAAGTCACATCCTTGGCACCGTGGAGCATTCGTGGGTTCTGCCGAGGAACCACCAGCAGATCACTGATATTTAGCTCAGGTCTCATAAGACAAATTTGGCTCCAAGCAAAAATGACATCTCTGTTTTCCTAAAGGAATGTCACTTGTTTGCCCCAGTTAATATTAATAAACCCAAGGCTATTATGCGTTTCCTTATCAAAGCGTGAAGATGTTAGAATAATGGCATTTTCAAGCTGAAATGGATCTTGGCGATCTTCTAGTCCAACGTCCCCACTGAACAGATGAGGAAGCAAGGAAGAAAAGGGCTCAGATAGTCAGGTATACAGTCTGGGCTGGGAGCCGGGTCCTTGGATGGCCAGCCCTACACATGGCCCCACAGTTCCATCTGACTTTTTCATCTTGCTATTTCATCCCTGAACTAGAAGATGATAGAGAACATGGAACCAGGTACTTTCATCCATGAATTTATTTTGTTCTACAATTCTAGTTGCAAACCAAGTGGTCGCACACCAAATCAAATTTCCTCATAAGAGTGGAGGCGGACTTAGTGAATGGAAGCAAAATTGTGCCGAATGCTTCTGTTCACAAACTGAATTGTTCGTGAACAGAAGCATTCCTGAACCGAAGTATTACTGTAATCTGTACATCACTTCCGTTTACTTAACGCATCTTTGGATTACTTATGATTTTACCTACCCTAATGTAAATGCTATGTAAATACTTGTTACACTGCATTACGTAGGGAGTAATTACAAGAAAAAATAGGTTCATACAAGTTCAGTACAGCTGCTTTTTCCCCCCAGATATTTTCAATGTGTAGTTGCTTAATCCTGGGGTGTAGAGCCTTTGTGTATGGGGCTATGGGCTATGGAGGAGCTATGGTCCATCACGGATGGCTGGCGTGCAGATTATCAAGATAAGCACATTCTCACTCTTGTATTCCTTTTCCCCTGCCAATGGATCATATGTAAGTTCCTGCATTTCTTTAAAGGACATGAATTTCCCAGAATTTCCCATAGCCAGGATGGAGGATAATATAATATCCCTAAATTACTTACCTGTTTCCACTGATGAAGTAAGTCAGCCTGCAGAGTTCATCTCCATTTCTCTTCAACTAGACAAATACCCATTTTCACCAACATGGAACCTTCCACTAACCTGAGGACAAATAAACCACATTTCCGGTGGTCCCAGGATAATTCAGCTATGAAAAAAATGGGGGAGGAAAGAGATGGCAACATAAGAAGATGTGCCGAGTTGGGCTGAAACTAGGTCCCCACCAGAACCAGGGGAAAGTAGGGCCACTAAAACAGCCCTTTCAAAATGTGACACCACCCTTAAATGTATCTTGGGAAATAATAGATTTTTAGAAGGACTGTTTCAGAGGGCTCCATTCTTCACTCAATAACATATCGTAAATGAATCACATTATTAATTTATAATAGAACAACTGTTTTGTCTCAACAATCATCTTCTCAAGCTCTGACATTAATTTTCTTCTTCTTTTTAATCATCTCAAAATATTAGCACTCACACCACCCCCGGCATGCCACCTAGACGTCTGTGCTCCTCCTCTAAAATCTGAGATGATTTTGCCTGGTTGGCATCCAGCATCTTCTGACCATCCTTTTGTGATACTGAAAAGCAGCTGGCATTGGTTGAGGCTGATTCTCTGCCAAATAGGATGTGAAGGAGTTTAACTGTGTTGCTTCACTTAATCTTCCTGACATCCTGTAAATCATGTATCATTATTAAGCCTGTTTTATCTATGAGGAAACTGAGGCAGAGAACCATTTTGTTTTCCTAATGCAAAGAAAAAGGAAAGTTTCTCTTGGTTAGGTTTCATGAATATAGATGTTCATAGACACGGTTTGCTTAAATCAGGGTGTGTCTGTGCACTGTTTTTTATATAACACAAAATGTAAATATTGTCTTCAGTTATACTCAAGTCCAAGTAGTGAAAGGCAGACAAAAACATAAATGAAATATTCAGTTACGACCACCAAAACTATGTCTGTGAGAAAGGATTCTTATATATTAGTATTAAGATGACTCTATCATGGCATATATAGATATTTTGGTTGTTTTGTTTCTGGAATATCCAAATGTGACTGGGTGTGGCTGCATGTTTTAGCTACTTCCTTGTTGCTGGGGCAAAATACTGACAGCACAAATAAAAGGGGGGGGAAGGTTTATTTTGGCTCAGTTATAGAGATTTCAGAGTCAGATGACTTCAGGGTGGCATGGCAGAGGAGAAACAGTCCATGGCAGGCAGGCAGGAAGCAGCAAGCCTTCTTTTTTCTTCCCCTTTTTATTCCATTCAGGGTACAAGTTTACTGGTTGGTACTGCCCACACCCAGGGCGGGTCTTCCCAGTAAGTTCATCGACCACACCCAGTACTGTGCTAAACCAGTAAACCCAACATCACACATCCATGATCCAGGATCAGGCACCAACAGTCCAGTCATTCCCCAATGCCCTACCTATGAATGCATGAGGCTTCGGCAAGACCTCTAGATATAAACCGTGACACCCCCGCTTTGTTCCTAGTCAACAGATCGCTTCATCTCTCTTAATCTTAGTTCTCGCAATTGTTAAAGATTGGCCGTATAATTCCAGCACTCTCAGAGGTTATACCAAACATACAAGTAACTGTACAGACTGATCGGGAAGATGGTAGAGGAAAGGGGCGCCATTTGTGCACCGAAGGTAACTGTTTGCATCTACGCCTGTTGGGAGAACTGTGATTTTAGACAACGGAGGGGAAATCCTGTACACGAAAGCTTCTTAATAACAATAACCCCCCAGAAATCCTTGAAGCACCACACCACTCAAAACTCATTCCAATCACTATACCAGCTATGGTACACCTAATTGAACAGTTACACAAATAGATACTGTAATACAGTTGTGGTTCCCATTAAGGTGCCAGCCTCAGGATCTATAAACACTTGTC
The DNA here is from genome assembly GCF_034190915.1 of Cavia porcellus. Classification (NCBI taxonomy): domain Eukaryota; kingdom Metazoa; phylum Chordata; class Mammalia; order Rodentia; family Caviidae; genus Cavia; species Cavia porcellus. Next base: position 1,878,274 of record NW_026947521.1, on the reverse strand, counting down.
TACTTCTTGTTCCCCTTTTCAAAAGCTGTTCTGGGCAAGCTTTGGAAAGGGAACCTGTCCTGTTATGACTCCGCTGAAAAAGCATGAAAACGTATGCAAGATCTCCTTCTCGTTTCTGCCCCAAACATACCTCCCACTCTCCACACATTTCCTTGAGCTTCTGACCTTGTGATCCTTGGGGCAGGAGGGAATGCAGTTTGCCAGTTCCACTGTATCTGCTGTACTGCTTCAGGCACTTCTCTGCAATGACATTCACCAGGGTCCAGACCCCACAGACCACAGTGGCCTGATGTTCTGGTCCAGTGCTGTCATGCTAAGCTCTCTTCCCATGGTGCAACGGATTTCCTTGTCAACTAACTGAACTGAATATTAGTTTCACTTTCCTTTGCTCACTTCTGTGTGTGTGTGTGTGTGTGTGTGTGTGTGTGTGTGTGTGTGTGTATTAGCTCTCCAAGCTAAGAATTTTAACAGATAAACAGTTCTGAGTTTCTCTGAGCGCCTTCCTTTCGTCTTGACCTTCTCAGAGAAGAGGGATGCCATTCCCCACGGGAGGTAACCTTGGGATGAGGATTGAAACTCAAGGGCTGCCTTTGAATCATGGCAAGTCTGCTGGGTTAGAAAAACTCTAAAGAGGGGGCTAAAGGCAGTTAAAGATTTGTACAGAAGAGATATCCACAAAGTACCCATTTCCTGTCGCTCCAAGCTGGTCACCTTAGATGTTAATGAAAGTTGTGGTGGTCACGGACAGTGACAGAGGTAACATCTCAAGTGAATATCATTTGAACTCTAGGAATTATTTTCCCTCTGTCCTAAAACTAAGGGCCTATTTTGAGGGCAGGGTGGTTGCACATATTGAGAAGAGGCCAGTGACCTGGAATTCCTTCAGATCCTCGGTCCCCTTAAATCTGAGTGGCGTAGCCTTCTGCAGGGGACTTAAACGGAAGAAAATCTAACACACCAGGACTCTGAGAGTCACATTACATAAAGAAGAAGTCAGCTTAGCGAGAGGCCTCCTCTCTTGGAATTTCAAAAATTATTTTTAACGCTTTGAAAGTAGCGAACGGCTGTCTTTTGTTTGATAGAGAGCATGGCACAGAACAGTCCTCATCTGAGCCCTGTGCGTCCAAGTCCTGTGGCGTTGTGGCAGGCCACCAAGGAAACTGAAAGGTACCAGTGATGTCAGTCAGTCAGTCCATGAGCATATCCGCTCCTCTGGTGGGATTTGCATTACCAAAGGCACATTTGGTTTTAAGAGCTATGGGATGGATGTTAAGCACCACCACTAACCTACTTAATGAGAAGGTGCATTTTGCCCACTGTGACCTGCAGCAGATTCCTCTGTACATTGTCTAATCCAATAAGCATTACCAAGGTTAGCTTTAGGATCTAGTTTTATCATTGATATCTTCAGTAATAGCCAGAACCTCTTTTGCAGAGGAAGTTAAAGCAGGATTGGTAAAGATACCTCATAGTAACCATGTATATCACTGTCAAAGGACTCTGCACATCATGTGGTGGGTGGACATAGCTGTCTTTTCCGATAGGACCCAAGAGGCTCAAGGACAGTAATCTCCTGCCTCAGGTTAGCAGTGTTTCTGGAACACAGTACATGGTCACTAAACACTAGAAAAGGGAAAGGCAGCTGTGGGAAACAAAAGAGAGTCCCACAGTGAGGTCTTGGTACCCACTCTACAGTGAGACTCCCCAGAAGTATGCCGTAGACCTCTTGAAAATGGTATAGTTAGGTGATGCTAGGAGGTGATGCTAAATTGTGATGTCACAATTTAGAGAATGTGGCAGGTAGGACTGAGGACTTGGGCTTTGTGTCCTTGCACTGGAACAGCCTCTCCATATCTCTCTGAGCTATGGCTCAGGATGCAGATTTGTGTACCCAGAGCTGAGCTGGAGCAGAGAGTATTACTTTGGTTTTTGTTTTCCTTTATCATCTAGTAAAGAACCCTTGGACTGGTGCAGCATAATGCACATCTGCTTAGGCTGGACACTGGTCAAACCACTCTGTCTTCCTCACAAAGCTTGGCTGAAGCCTTTCTTATTGGAAGCTTGAAGTTGGGCCTGGACTCCAAGACGTTAAATTTCTCATAACTTTTGACCTTATCATATGTACTTAAGATTTTCCATTGATGAGCAAATTCTGCATCTGCTATGAGAGAAATGACTGTACGCCCTTAGACTGGGTCACGAAGCAAGTGAAAACCAGTGATCAACATGTCTGAAATGGGTTGAGAACACAGATTGGGTTTCGGTCCCCGGCGCAGGGTTAGATGGTTATCTGAACTTGACTTATCTGGTCTCAGTGTGGATCACTGCATTTGTAGCACTAAGCTCAACACCTCAAGTGGGGAGGGTTCCTGACATTTCTGATGGTGCCAAGCTCCCCTCAGGCCAGCCGTATTTCGATGAAATGTTCTGGGCTGTTGGGCATGTCCGGTTCTACTCCAGGCCCGGATGTGGTTTCTTGGAGAGAAGTAGGAGTTGGGAGTGAGTCCATGGAAATAGGCTGCTGTGCACTGAAGAATGCTTGTGTCCTGCCTTACTGGGGAGAGGAGGGCATAGGGTTTGTCATTCTTCCATCCCTTAACTGTGACCCCCCCAGGCAGAGTAGTACAGCTAGCAGGAATAACTGGGTTGTTCATGGAAATTCCACAAACACAGATGAACTGTTCTTACTGCACTCTGTTCCAGTGAGGATTAAACTCCACTGTGGCCAGAAGTCCCCCAGGAGTCTGGTCAAGTGGTAAATCCAGACCTTAAAGTTCTGAGGATCTTGCAATGTCCTGGGCTCTGCTAGTCCTGGACACCAGAGAGCATATTCCGTGGACCTCGGCCTTGGCGAGAGTGGAAACCCTCATCAGGGAGACGCAGGCTGAGATCCATCATCACCCAAGTCCTCAGAGAGAGGACAGTAGAAGGTGGAGTCCTGGGGCGTCCCACACTGGGCTCAGGGATGAGGAGGAAGAGGAAAGACATAAGGTCCGAAGGGAGTGCTCCTGGCAGAGGCCGGAGCCTAGGTCAGGGGGGAACCAAACATGACATAAGCTCCCGTCATTCTGAGAGCAGGCGCCTGAGAACCTGGTTGCTCACTTGGGGCCAGAGCCCTCGGAGGGAAAGATGATGGCTTCCCTGAAAGCTCAGCGGGTCTCCAAGGCAGGGGAGCCACAGGGGCATCCCAGGCCTGCAGCGGCTTCCTGTGGCACAGTGCAAAGAGAACCCTGTCCAAGTCAGGGCGCTGGAGCCTGCTGGAAACCACACAGGCCTGCCTCTTCACACGCTGCACTTCCGGCAGCCCCGTCTTTCATTTCTGCTAGGCTGACCAAACTAGGGACTCCACTTTTGTTTTTTCAGTGTATTTTGTGTCCTTACCAAATCTAAAACTCAAAGTGAAAAACCTAGACAGATCTCTCAATTTCCCCAGGTTTTTCCTGTCCTTGCTGTCTTCCCTGCTTAACCCCACCCTGGCTGTCCCCTTCCTCTCTGGAAATGAGACCCTTTGGCCTGGAGGGTGTCACAGAGCTCCACTCACCCTGTCTTTGATGACACACGAGAGCTCTCTTGGTCCCACCCTGACCCATAGGGAGCCACAGAACATGTCTCACAACCACACGAGTAGCCTCAGTTACTTTGGATGTTTGCAAAGCTCTCCCCTCAAGCTTGCTGCCTTCCCTGGTAAGGAACCAGTGACCATCAGTAGACCCAGCAGCCCTCAGATAACCCAGGCCTCAGAGAGGAGACGAGGGCCTGGGAAAGTTAAGCATATTCCTGAGATCAGTGAATTCCAAACTCAAGGCACAAACCGTAGATTGCCCAGACTGTGTCACTCCTGAGGTCATCCCATCACCCTGTCCATCTTCTCTGGGATTTCTTTTCCCCTCTGGGCTGCAGGCAGCTGTCTGGGATCATAAAACCTCCTCCTTCTCCCAGCTTGAATATCCTGTGATATGGTAATTTTGTCTCAGAAACCAGAGTTCATCGTTCCCAGCTTCTCTCCAGTGCTAATCACTGCACTTCATTAACGGTGAGCCCCGTGTGTTGTATGGCAGCTGTCAGCACGCTTCCAAATGCTGGGCCGCTGAGGCTGGTGGCTGGGTGCAGACACCTGTGTGTCATCCTGCAGCGTTGAAGGCTTCTTGCTCCCTGCCTGCTGCCATGTTGGGTCTCAATGTCAGCTCAGACCTTGTGTATGTACTAGAAAGTGGTAGGCCTACTCTCGGCGACAGATTCCTGGAAAGCAACCTCAGCTGCCTTTGGCTGGGTGTAAGCTGCCGGGGGTGTAAAGAGCCTGGGCCTTGTGCTGTGTGGATGAGAGTTCAAGGTGATTCATATCCAGTGATGCCTTCGGTGTCGCCGGATCTTGGGTCCAGACCCGTGCACTCAACAGCTTAGTACTTGTGTAGCTCTGTACGCATCCTGTCTAGCACTTTAAACCATCTCTGGATTATTTCTAATGCCCAATACAATATAAATGCTGTGCGAATAGTCGTTAGACTATGTTTCCTAACCCTAATGACTAGGAAAAAGTCCAAACGTACTCAGTGGATGCACAATATTATTTGATGTTCTTCTTATCTAGTAGGCTGATTCCTTGTATGCTACACCTGTAGATACAGAGGGCAGACGCTGCTTCCCTTCTGGATGTGTAAGCAAGAATGATTTCCTTCTCCACTGTAATGTTCCCTCCTGAATAGCACCCCCTATGGGTTAGCTTGGCGCCCACAGGCACAGATTTCTTTGGAAGTAGAGGTCAGGAATCTCTCCAACATTCAGGGGAAATGAGGGGTACCTGTCTCCTCAGCAAGCACCTTATAGCCTCAGAGAAGAGCAGGACCTGGATGGGGAGTCACAGCTTACTGTCAAAGGCCATTGCAAGCTTAAGCCGCCCTGTGAAACTGAGTCGGTCTCTGTCTCTCTGTCTCTGTCTGTCTGTCTCTCTGTCTCCCTCTCTCTCTTGCTGATTCACAGCATAAAAGGCCAGGGAACATCTCATTCCTTTGATACCCAACTCCCCAGAAAACTTTAAAGTACGAATTTCTCCCACATCTTAGGAAATACCAGTGTCTACCAGCAGGTTCCTTGCAGACTGGTAAAGCCAGCTATGCCAAGAGCTGTGGTCAGCCAGCTGTGATCTCCAGCTCAGCCCCAGCCTGTGAGCCTGAGTCAGCACCTCCAAATCACCAAGGTCATGACGCCCACAACTGCAGCCCCCTCTCCAGACCCATTTTCCAGGGGCAGGATACAGAACTTTAGAAGGAAAACTCTTTTTTTGTAGGTTGAATAATTCTGAGTTTTGGGATATTGTTGATGTTATGACGGATTTTCTTCTGGAAAAGAAGGGGAGAAGTATTTTTGAGCTACCAAAGTATCATTCATACCCCGTCTTCTCTGATTTAAAAAGCAAATGCTCCATTTACAAAGTAACTGAAATGATACCAAATGCTTTTTCCCAGCACACACTTGAGGGGACTGATACCCCATTGTAATGCTTCAGGATTTAGGGGTGGTCATCAAAGGCATGTTTTGTTTGTGTATTTCCACTGCTAGGAATATTAGCTGAAGTGTTACAGGTTGCTAATCTTGCCTCTTTGCCTCCACCAAAGGCATTATCAACCATATATTCGTGCACTACCATGTGCCTTTGGTTATGTTCTAGTGTTTCATGGATTATCCCACCAAAACAGTTTGGTGTAGCAGTTTGTAGATTCTCTTTATCAAAAGCAGCAAAAATTCTTTAACCTTGGGAGTTTCAACACGGAAAAATGTCACCCAGAATAGATGAAGCTAGAGATTACTTCAGAGTAGTCTATTATAGCTAGGAATAGCATTTTGGTTTGTGTTTATATTTGTATTGTCCCTCCTCATTTGTAAAGGACTTTTCTCACGTTTAAGCTTCACGAGGACCTTGCACAGTAGGCATGGACATTGTTCCATTTCCAAAGGAAATGAATCACAGTGCCAGGGTGGTTAGAAAATCAGATAATACTGCCCACCAAATATGGGCAAGAATTGAGGCTTGAATGCAGGTCCGTCCGGCTCTAATTTCAGCAATCTTCTGGTTCTTTCTATGCTGAAATTGTCGTGAAGGACAACAAATTAGATGGTGGGGACAGTGGCCCCTGCTGGGCCACAGTGTTGGACTTCGTGTGTGATCACATGGCTGACCCTTGCATTCTGTACCAAGATCGGTGCGGGGGTACTGTGAACTCATTTCCATATCTGAGGTGATGGCACGAGACGTGATAATCGCTGCTTTCTCCTTCCTCTTTGATATCGTCTTGTTGGCAATGGTATAGCCATTTGCTACACTCCCCATTAAGGCGACAGTCTTGTAGTCTTTTGTAGAATGTGGAATCTTCTCGTTTTATGCCTTGTGACCGCCTCATGGAGCCGACAAGAGAGATGGCAGAAAAGGTTACAATCACTCTGCTTCTCTATTATCGTCTTCCACTGAGAGCTTATCACTGATTTTGGTGTCAGAGCAACAGCCATCCGGAGGCCTTATGAAAGCCTACATACTCCCCAACAATGCAGACGCCCCCCCTGACCTTTGCGGCTAGAGATAATGACCATGGCTGCGGTGCAGTGACCTTTAGGCCAGGAATGGATGGCAGCACTTTATTTTCTGTGACATTCATTTTGCTTTGCCTGTGTCTGTAGTTTTAATTGGAAGCAGGTATGGTGGGGACTCCTCTGGTTTGTCCCCCGCCCTCAAGGCTGAGTAGAAAGATGGCATCTGGCTGTCGTTATAAAGGACGATCTCGGCAGCGTCTTTATTAATTGCCACCAGCAATTAATTGCCACAGGCACAACATGGATTACTCATGACCTGTTGGGAGAGATGCTGTTACCTGAAGAGGGCCTTGGTCTAGCCCGTACTTCTGTTCTTATAATGGTTTGATGGGATGAGTTTAGGACTTGGATTTTTTTCCCCAGGTGGCTGGTCATGTTTTTATTTCTGTACAGATGGCACCACAGCCCTGGAATCCACTTTTTCAAGGTACATCTTGGATCTGTGTGCTCTGTAGACAGGAGTTTGCAGCAGGCTGTCCTAGACAGTCCATTCTGTTCCCTGCTGTGCGTGGCTCTAACCTCTTTCAAGATCTTGTTATTTACTTTATTTAGTTCCTTAGCACTTACTGTCTTTCTTTGTTCCCAAGTTACTCCTACGTGTTCACCTTATTTCCTTAGATAGATTTGTTTACTACTTATCAAAGAGCAATACACCATGAAAATTTCATAAGTACCTACCTATGAGGCATCAGGCCCTGTGGAAGGGGCTTTATGTTTAGCTCCACTTAAGCCTCACAAATAAACCCCCAAGGCAGGAGTGGTTATCCTCATTTACCAGGCACAGAACCAGATCATTATACGGGAAGAGGCTCACATACAGCCATCGAGGAGGTGCACACTCCTCGGAGAGTCCCATGGGCTGAGGCAGATGCCAGCACTGGGACATGGCTTGGGGAAGAGAGGGGGCTCAAGGAGTGTTTGATGATAGACTTCTGGAAGCTTGCAGACCCAAGCTATAGGACTCTGTGTCATCTACACCCTAGCCCCAGAAACATGATCACCGTGCTGGTGCTCTTAAACACGGTTTTCTTCTGGCTATATCAGGTGGGCACATGGCACAGAAGCCCCAGCAAGGGGCACACAGCACACAGGGAGCCTCTGCCAGGCCCACCAAGGGCTGAGATCCACAGATGATCACAGTGGTGTTGCTAGTTTCTCAGCTCCCTCTGCAAATCCTCTATAATATGGGTGCAGGACAGGAGACCCTAGGGCAGACCCTGGGGCGGGGGAGGGGGGGACCTTCTGGGGATTCTGCAGTCAAGCCTTAGCCTTAAGGGTACAAAGACCTTATCAGGAGACACTTCCTCCTTTCTTTGAAACCCCAATGATCCAGAGGGAAGGTTTCAGGACTTAGATCTAATTGGCAGAGTGACCTTTCTGTCAAAAGCTGGAGGGAAGAAAATTGTTATGGAAAAAGAACCATATCCCACCACCACCACAGCTTCCTGCACACAACTATAAACCAAAGCCGCCCGGCTGTCCTTAGCAAAAGACAAGTGACAGAATGCTGAGGTTTACTTTCCTCTCCCTATTCAAAATTGCGTTTTGTTTTTGGAAAATTCAGATGATTTTGTTTTCCTTCAAATTACGTAATTTGGACAGTCTGCAACCTAGCACATCCTAGGAGTTCAGTTTCCCCTTTGGGATGTGCTAGTCTGTGACCCAAAGTAGCTGGAACCTCCAGGTTTCCTTGGCCTGCAGGCCTGTGGCTGCCCACAAGCCCACCCCTGCCTGTTGTGCTCCCACTGGGGGCCCCAGAGCAGAGGAATATAAAGACAACAACAAAATCATCCCTTCTTCCTGGGGGGCAGGCAAGAGAACATTTCAAAAACAGAAGATGGACACCCAAGATCGTGGAAAGGGACAGGTGACCAAGTGCTATGGTCTAAGAGAACACTGTGCTTTTATGCTCCTCTGATTTTTAAAATCCAGCTTCTACTGGCGCAGCTCGGTGTGACCGTGTCACGCGCCCAGGAGGGTTTTATGTTTATATACGCATGCGCACTGTTCCTCCTGATGATTCTTGTGGCCGTGCCAGCGGGCAGCTCCGTCCACCTCGGCAAATGCTTAACAAGAGGCCTGACAGCAGCAGTGTGTTACCTCCTTTGTCTGCACCCCATCTTCACACCCACTCGCTCAGCCCCACGCTGAATGGACTGTGCTCTGCTGCTTTGTGTGTGTGGGGAGAACGGATGAAAATAATGGCCATCTAGGCAAAATAAAGCTTTCGGTGCTTTTCAGACAGCTGTCTTGTTTTCATTGTTGTCACCGTAGGCACATAATGGCCTTCTCCTTGTGCTTGATTGAAAGGCGCCCCAAACAAAGAAAACATCGCGCCCCACACAGAAGTGACTGTGTGCTCTTAATGCGACCAGCAGGGAGAGTGTGGGCTGGGGGTGCAGTGGAAAGGGGGTTTGGAGGGGCCCCTGCTCAGAGAGGTAACTGTGGACGGCAACAAGCCACTGGCTGGGGAGTTGGCTTAGCCTCTGTCAGGAAAGACCTCAGAGGGTGGAAAGCAGGATTGTGACCATGATCGTCACCCTTGAGCACATGGGTTGGGCACTTCCTGTGCAGCAGGCATGATGCTGGGCGACTCTTATGCATCGTGGAATCTTCCTAAACCCTTGTAGGAGTCATTACCATTGTCATTGTCATCGTCATCATCATCATCATCATCATCATCATCATCAGTATTATGAGGATAGTAACTCCCATTTTAGAGAAGAACGGTAGTCCAAAGAAATCAAGTGAGCTGTTCATTCACCTGGAAAATGGTGAGGTAGGATTTGAGTTAAAAAATATCTGACCCTCCCCACACTTAGCTGTGCCTCCATCACTGCTCTTTACTACTCAGAATTAAATCTCCCAGGCGTACAAATTAGTGGGAAGACCCGTGCATGAAGGCAGGACTTTCAGGGATGGATCCTCTGAGAACCGTGGCTGTGAGGGTGGTTTGGAATTCATCTGTGGCTCATCCTTAGGATGGGACTGGTGATGGACCACATGCTGTGTGGGTCCTAAATGTGTGAGAGGTGGAACAACTGAGAACATCCACCTGGACTCAGGTCTGGGTGTCCTGTGGACAGCTCAGGGGTGCCACATTCACTGTCCCTTCTGGGCTTTGGGAGCTTCAGCTCTTGGACAAACCCAAGCTTGCTCAAATGAGTGTGCCCCTAGTAAATCATCAGGTTTCCCCTTGCAGTCGAATCTTCTGCTTCTGCATCTTTTCAGCAGTCTCCACTGCAGTGGGGTCATCATGCTGAGCTGCGCTGTCCCTCTATCTCAATAACAAGCAATCCCCCGGAGTTACCAGGAACACCAGGGTCTCAGCTCACCAGCCTTGAAGAGAGTCTCGCCTTTGTATGTGACCATAGGTAGTCCGTACTCCATCAGCTCTTCTGGATGCATTCTACCTTCTCAGCCGCAGCCTCTTGTGAATATCTTTTTCCAACTCCACATTCACAGACATCATAAGGGTAGCCTGAAATCAGTCATGGTGGGAGGACCTTTACTGCAGAAATTTGCAAACCATACAAATCAGGCCTCTGTTGTTGCTCTGAGAGCTGATTTACCAGCACCTGCCTGCTCACTCCTCAGGCCACCATTACTCACTTGGCCCCAACAATTTAACACCCGCTCTGGCCACTGTTTTATCACATCCTGGTACTTGGCTCTGGATATGACTGTGAGAGCATCATCAAATTCTTTTTGTCTCAGCAACACCATCCTGCTGTACCTTGTATATTATTACTCTTTCCAATATCTGTCTCCAAAACTTCTCCAATGATATCCAAGTGGGCAAAGCAAATATTTCAAATTTCCAGTTGTCATCTAGTCGGCCACCCAACCCTTCGTTATGTAAATGAGCCTTCACTATGTGTCAGGTCCTGATTCAAAAGTAAGGTACTTAGAAGTACGCATAGTAGTTGAGGTTTCTGCCCTCAGGAAGTTTGCACTGTTGTTAAAAATCAGTAGTTAATTAATTAAGTATTATCTGATCGTAGTAAAAGATACAAAAAGAATAACCTAGGAGGTTGGAGTAGAAGAGTTGGGGCCTGCATGGTACCCAGTCTTGGACTGGAAGATGCATCATTTCTTATTGCTGCTGTAATAAAGGACTTCAATTTTTTTTTTTTAATTTAGAACCATACCAGATTTATGGCTTTGTATTTCTGAAGGCCAGAGATCTAACATGGATTGGCAGCTGTATTCTTTCTGGAGACCAGGGGCAGAATCCATGTCCTTCCCTTCCCCAGCTTCTGGAGGCACCTATATTCCTTGGCTTCTGACCACCCATCTCTCCTACTTCTGCTTCTGTTGTTCGATCTCTTTCCCTGGCTCTCGATCTTCATCTTTTTCCCTTATAAGGACCCTCATGAGAATATGGGCCCACTTGGGTAACCCAAGTGGGTCACCATCCCCATCTGCAGATCCTCAGTCCTGTCCAGAAACTTCTTTCCACCATAAAGGTGACACATTCAGAGGCTCCCGGGATTGTGAGGCTGGCATCTCTGGGGCCACTATGCTGCCTACAACAGGAAGTGATGGAAGGCCTCTCAGAGAACATGACTTCAAGAGGTGGCCCAAACGAGGGTTCCAGCGTGCACCAGTCCTGAGCCTGGCATAGCACTCGGGGTGCTAGGGGAGATTGGCATAGAAAGGCTGCAGGGTGGGGCCCTGCAGGCACCCCCCATGACGGCTGGAGAAGGAGCACGGATTCGCTCTGGAGGTGGTAGAAGAGGCAGCGGGTGGCAGAGCTATGTGTGCTTGGGCGAATCCATACTTAAATGGAAACAGTTACTCTTGTAATTGTGTAGAGTGGTGCTACCTAATAGAAATACAGCAGGAGCTACATGTGTCCTTCCAGTTCTAGTAGCTGAAGTTCTAAAAGTGAAAAGAAACAGATGAAATTAATCATAATGGAATATTTTACTTAACCCAATATATCCCCATGCTTTCATTTCAGCATATGTTTAATTTTTTAAAAATCTTTTTAATAAGACATTTTACATTCCTTGTTGCCTAAGGCCACATGACCAACACCCTTTGTAGGTGCGGTACCTAAAGCATATCCGGTCTCAGCTGACCACATTTTCTGTACTCAGTAGCCACCTCTGCTTGGCGGCTGAAGTTTTGAACCCTACATGTCCAGACACTGTTTCTCGAGCACCAAGCCTGTTCAGGATGCATTTGAAAAGGCTCTTGGCAATGAGGGGTCACAGAGACCACCAGTCACCCTACCAGCCATCCCTCACTCAGGTCACAGGCAGTGGATTTGGGGGAGAAAATAGATCTCCTGGTGGCACTAATGGAGCTCAGTTCCCCCAGATTCCAGACCTGGATTGGACCCTTGCCTGGCTCCAACTGCCAAGACAGTTGTCTCTCTCTGTCCACTTGATGGATCTGTAATTGACCTCAACATTCACCTGTCACACTTCCTCCTCCAAGGGTGTTAGCCAGAGCCAGGCTTTTCTCTGTTCCTTGTAGACAGAGCCATTCGTCCGGCTCATTAGAACACTGTTACTGAAAGCAAGGGCACAGGTCAGGCACAAGAAACATTCCGTGAGACAAGGAGAGGGCGTCAGTTGCTAAGACAAGAAGTACATCCCAGGCACCTCCAAATTACACCCATATTTTCTTGAGCCCTGGTTATGACCCTGATATTAACCACAAAGTCTAATCGCAAAAGCTTAGTACCAAAAGAACATCATGTACATCTACTTAGATTTTACAGTAATATTAAAAGGGCTTATGAAACAGAAAGTCAAGATTTGAATTAAACATCTAGGTCACAGGGGTTCACATAAAGGCTGGCTTATGAGAAGCATATTCAATACTACACAAAGCAATAAAAGTAACAGTGTTTATTACAAGTTCCTATTTAGAATCAGCGATCTGGCAACGCACTCAGCTTCCAGCAGAGAGGCTGGCCCTGAGTTTCCCTACAGTGGTGAAATCGGTGGGCCGGCTCTTCAGCCCTTTCAGCACAGCTGTGACAGCCAGAAGCCCCATCAGAAGGCCGCTTGTCCATGCTGCTGTGGAGGGACAAGGACAGAGGTGTATTCAGTGAGGATCTTGGGGCTTTAGGGTACCAAATTCACTGTGACAGATCAGTGTTCCTGTGCGTGGGAACAGTCGATACCTGCATTCTCCAAAGGGATGGGATGCTTGCCTCTGTTAAATGTTGGCACATGTGCTTCCTGAAACAGTCATCCAGGATGACAGGGACAGCATAATGTTAGGGGGCGGGGAGCAGCAGTGGTAACTTTGAAAATCAGCAATGGTCTTCTAAATCAGAAGACTGGCAAATTTTTACCCAGTTTCTATGAAGAGCTACACTGTTTAGGGGACTTAGGAAGTACCAAGTACCTGTTTCCAGGGCTTAAGATTTGGATGGATGAATGGATGGTTGGATGGATGGATGCATGGATGCATGGATGCATGGACAGGCTGATAAATAACAGTACATTGCAGCAATGTGATATCCTGCGGTAAGGCTCTGTCCTGGGAATGGATAGCTCTTAGTTCTGCCCCAAACTTGGCCATTTATGAATACTTCTGTCTCTGGTTTAGTCATTTTCTAATGGGAGCAATAGTTGTTGGATCAGATGCATTTGTTCTGGAGAAGTGAATTTAACTCTCTGGACCTCAGGGCCCTCTTTAAGAAATTCAGAGCATTTAACAATGCTGGTGGTGACATCTATCTTTGTACTGCTTGTGCTGAGTACTTTACATGAATTCACTTATGTTTCTCTGGTAAACTTAACTGGGCAATGGTGATCCCAGTTCACAGACATGAAATCTGAGGTTTAGGTTAAGTAACCTAACCAAAATCCAAGAACAGTGGCTAACACCAGAGTGGAGGTTTAACTGTGTGTTCTCGAGCCTGTGAAATTTGAGATCTGCTCCCCCAGGCCCATCCTGACAGTCACATCTGTAGCTCTGAGGGCCTTACAGAATCATCTGAAGATTGCTAGGGAGAATAAAAGGAATAGAGACTGATGGAAGAAACATGGACCAGGTGAGAGCAGAGCTTCAGAGAGAAGTCAACCTGTGGCCCAGGGAAATGAAACTCTAACTAATCAGAATACTATAATGGTGCCATTTAGGCTCCGTGTCTGGGATACGGTGGCTCAGTGCCGGTATCTCAGCTTGGGTTAATGTGGCGATAGTCATTCAGCCAATCACCTTCACACAGCAGCCAGGGCCCCCCAAAACGGACTTCAGGCTTCTGTAGTACCAACTAATCTCACCTTTTCATTTTTATTCCAGCATCAGCTGCATTTGAGAACTGTGAATTTCATGTTAACCCTAATTTTTAGGGAGCACACACACACACACACACACACACACACACACACACACGAGTCTTCACTTTGAGACAGGGTAGGTTTGGTTTCCTTTCTTACACAACTGATGTCACCCAGGGACACTTTTGCTTTGATGGCTCATTGGCCACAAACTGTTTCGATATGTGTGGCCCAGTTACCTTGGCTTCCTGCCTTCTCCCGAGCAGAGAGCTCACCTCCTTATCTCGGGTGTAGTCCTGGAGTTGGTAGCTTTGATACCATCGAGGCAAGACAGCATCAAACCACCCTCTTTGTAATTGTGTGAGTCGTACTTTTTCATGTCTGTTTCATGAAAAGATGCTGTGGTTAGATCTCCGCGGGGCCTGGCTGAGGGTGTCATCTGCGCCTGGGGTTACCCACAGTGTCACGTGGCTCGCCCTCCTCTGCAGCCTGGTGATCTTATCTCCACGGCTGCACCTTCCATGAAGAAACACCAGTTCCTTCCAGCTTCTGTGTGTGCTGCACACACCGAGTGTGCAGGGACACCTGGAGAGGTTTTCTGGTGGCAGCAGCCAGTCAGGAGATGCTTGATCATTTACCCGTAAAGGACAACACCTGGTCGAGACCTTCTCTGTAGGACTGGCTAAAAAAACCCAGTCTTCACTGGTTTTATCACTTGGGAATTTAGAGCAAGGTTTTCTTTAAAAGGATGCCTTTCTCTTTCGTTTAAGCTGGTAATTCTTTTGTTCCCTCTGTGTTCCAAGAATTGAGCTAGTACTCAGGGTACAAAGATGAATATGACTGAGCTACTGTCCTTGAGAGATTCTCGATATAGCCACAGAGAGAAAGCATGTTAACAGAGCCCCAGGATATAACTCAGCAAGGACCGAGCAGGTGCCACCAGCAGAGCGCTGCAGGAAGACAGATAGCAGGACTGGGCGGGGGGGTGGGGGGGTGGAGGGGGGCTAGGAAGAGGAACAGGCATTTCAACTTCTTCTTCAAAGACAGTGACAAGTTTGCCAGTTCAGGGGAAGGAGCATCCCTAGCAGAGGGGATGGCAAAGGGAAAGTGTGCAGATGTGACTCTGTGACTCCTGCTGTGTTTATAGCAGGCCCTGGACAGAGCAGTTATATCAGGGCAAGGCTGGGGAAGGATGGGCTGGCTACTCTGGAGAAGGAATCTCCCTTTCCCTGAGATGTTTAGAGCTTGGAGCACGCATGAAGATTTAAGCCCAC
Organism: Cavia porcellus; assembly: GCF_034190915.1. Taxonomy (NCBI): domain Eukaryota; kingdom Metazoa; phylum Chordata; class Mammalia; order Rodentia; family Caviidae; genus Cavia; species Cavia porcellus. The sequence continues at coordinate 1,863,168 of NW_026947521.1, read as the reverse complement.
CATTGGCATGAGAGACCTAGAGAACCAAGAGGAGACTTTCCAGCACCATGGCAGAAGCAAAAGCTTTGCCTCTTCAGCTGGAAGGGTTGCAGCTGCCCGTCCATCCCTGGTGGTGACTCAGTCTTGGTTTTCTTTCATGCTTGATTGTCATGGAGCCCTGTTGGTGCTGGCTTTGCTTGGCCAGGCTGTGAGTCCTATAAGTGTCCTTGACCTCTGCTCACAACTGAAGCACACGAGGGAAGAGTCGCTTTTGTATCTCATGCGACCCTTGAGAAGCCTGTGGGGACTTGATCCCACCTGTGGGATAAGGACAGAGTGTGTGTAGCTGCAGATTTGCAGAGACAAAGGGAGAGAGTTTCATGCACTTATCTGGGCCCTGCCACTTGTACTGAATGACTCTGGATAAGTCGTTCGCTCCAAGAGCCATTTGGAGCCAATTTCCTCATATATCCAGTGCGGGATTCTAAGCTTGCCTTCCCTCTTTCATCTGAAGAAATCAGAGTGGAAGCAACTAACCCAGAAGTGTTTCCTCTCAACACGAGGGCTCCGGAACCTGTGGCATGAGTGAGAAGGAAGGGTCACCATCTGGCCCAGTGAGGATGCTTCTTTCTCTATCTCCTTGCAGAAAGGCAGGGATGGGAATTAGACCCCAGCCACTGGGCCTAGTAGATCTTGGGCTCGGCTATTTAGACAACTCAGCGCAAGAAAAGGGCTTCATGAGGGCCCAATGCAGGAGTGCAGGTAGAGGAAGAGGCCGCGGTGGGAGGGTAACCTCAAAAGTGCTGACAGAGAAGCCCACCCAGCCTTGGGCAAGTGTGCGGAAATTTTCGCTTTCAATGCCCGAACTCCTCTGGCTTCCATGAGACGGGGCTGTCGAGGAAGGAGGTGGCATCATGGGTTGAACCCATCGTGGAAAGAACTTATCCTGCCCCTGAGCAGGACCTGTCCTCTAGGGGAGGCAGTCGATCCACACCCCACTCTGTGTCCTTCCTGTGGGACCCCTCAGGTGCAGAGTCTGAACCAACTTGTCCAGGTCCAAGCCACTGCAAGTGACAGTAGAGATGGGTTATCAGGGCCTCGGTGCAGACTGTTAGGTCTCCAGAGTACCGAGCATGGCAGCCAGGTGGCTGTGGGCCATATCTTGCCTGGGATCTAGGAGATACCCCCCCCCCATCTGACCCCACAGCTAAGGTTCTCAGAGCTGTGCCACTCAGAGGCTTCTGGGGCCTAGATATCTAGACAAGAGGACCAAACAGCAGCCCCCAGGTCCAGCACAGGGGTCATAGACCACCAGAACTCTGAATTCAGGCAGTGAGTAGGGGTCATCCCAGAAGCAGTTCCAGCGGCTGCTGCAGACTCCAGCTCTGCAAGTAACCTCAGCACCAACAGCCGCTTCGTGGCTTCACAGCTCGTCTCTTACATGGCTCCCCGGCCAGAGAGACTTCTGCTGTCCCCTAACTGCACCTGCCTTCTCCATTTACCTATTAAAACACAACCATTGAATGAGGACAGCAGCAAAAACGTCACAGCACCAGCTGGATGCCAGTGTTAGGTGCTGCTTGGGACACAGAGGCAGGCACAGCTGTCCCTGTGTGAGCTATTTTCTTCTTCCCATACCTTCGGTTCCTGTGAGTGTCTCTCAGCTGCAGCAGAGTCAGACCTCTGGTCCCCTAGAGAGCCACCACCTCACAGACCACATGAAAGGTGCTCCGGCAAGGGACATGCTTGCTCTGCAGGTCTCTCACCAATGGCACATCCAGGAAAGTGGGTGCTGTGGGTGGTTCCTCTGAGACCAGGCAAATGCAAATCTGGGCTCCACTGTCCATAAGCTCTGTTCCTTCAAGCAAGTTACTGAACCTCTATGAGCATCCCAGCATGGAATATAGATTGCGTCCCCCTAAGCCAGTTATCCCAAATCCCTGGTGCTCCAGCACCTGGACTTCTTGAGCATCAATTTAAGGCTACAGGTAGAACATTCCATACCTTGAGACTTTGTACCATGAAGTCACTTAAGTTATTGTATAAAATGATCTTTAAGTTATATAGATAAGTGGTATATGGAACATAAATGAATTTCATGTTTAGACTAGGGTCCCAAGTTAGATAATAGACAGATAAAATATTTTAAGAATCCCAAATCCAAAATGCTTCCAGTTCCAATAATTTCAGATAAAGGATACTGAGAGTGTATTTATTTTTAGAGTGAGTTGATAAATGAGATGAAAAATACACAGAGATACTTTTCAGAGTCACCACATCTGTACAGTTATTTCCATCATCATCATTAATATAATTACTCTTTAGGCTTGGCCCACGTGTTCCTTCAGGGTAAATGCTGCTTTCCCATGGTGCCTGGCATGTAAGCATTCACTAAAAATGTGTAGACTGAGTGCTCTGAACAGTGGCCAGGTACAAATCTTCCCTAGTGAGGAAAGGACTAGAGCCAGAGGTGCTGGGCTTTTCAATCCAATGGTGGTTAAATCATGTTGCCTGCAAGCTGGAATTAGGGGGGCCTCTCACCTGGCCACGCATTCTTCACAGAGAGCAGGGTGCTTGTGAGTCTCCTGCCATGTTCCTGCACTTCCAGAAAGAAATTGTAAGGGCTGTGTCTCAGGACCACTTTTATAAGGTTAAGCCCCAGACTCTGAGGTTCTGATCCCATGGTCAGCGCTGGCACATACTGGGGGTCCCTGGCACCTGCTTCCCTTCCACACTTGACCATCACACCCAAACCAAGGGATCAGGGGCCAGCCCAGACTTCTGCAGGTTCAGAAACAGCCTGATAGCTTTCTTCCCATTGTGTCCCGGGTGTTCGTCGTTATGTCGTCATGGCTAGGATAAAACCCAGGCCAAGCCCGGGCCTGGGCTGCTGCACCCTGTGTACAGAGAGAAAAGGCAGAAGAGCATCCGGGACTGTGCCTGCAGGGGCCAGACTCACATCAGCAGGTTGAAGTTAGTCGTGAGCTAGTGGTGATACACGCCTCGTTACCTAGGCGTGCTGTAGGGTCCCACCCTGGAGGAACAGAGTGCTAGGGCATCAGGGCCGAAAGTGCAGATAGTAGAACTGAATCTGTCCATGGTGAAGACAAGGAGGGCTTCATTAACAGGACATGGGCCTCGTTGTCTGTTCACCAGGCCCCTGCTGAGCATCAGCTCCCGGTCTTGTGCCATAATCTTCCTTAGGGCGTGAGCTCTTGGTAGGCTAGGTTTCCATGTATCCATGTTTTTGGGGCATCATGGGAAAAGCAATCCGATGCAAGATTATTTGGGGGGCCCTGTAGGATTTCCATGCAGATGGAGACAGTGCAGGCTGCATGGCCCCCTTTGGGTCCTCCCTGGGGTGGGGGGAGTAGTGTGCTCACACATGTGGCCAAGCCAGAAGCCAAGGGCAGGCTGGAGGCCAGTGTGCAACATGACTTGGGTGGAGGGGCGTCTCCCCAGGGAGGGAGGTGGCACTTTTCTGGCTTCTTGTTTTGCACATGTCCAACTTGTCATACCTGCTGTCAAGCCTGTGTTGACGTGCACGAGGAAGGGCGAGGTTGGTGGCATGTCCTGCCCGCTGCTGGATGCACCTGCACCCTCGCCCCGCTGCAGTCATCAGCTCTCTGCCTGTGCAGGACGGGGCACTGCCAGGCTTTGTGCCACCTCCGGAATCACCCCAGTCGCATAGCGAGGTTCTTTTTCTGTTCGGGTATATTGACAAATAGGAAACACAGGGACAGCGAAAGAACAAGAAAGGAATCGTTTTGGGGGCGGGCGCTCTGGGCAGACAGGCAAGAATGGTGCTGCCAGCCGGGGATCTGCCTCTCTCACATGCCACACCCCTTTCTGCCCAGAGCCTGGGTAAAGGGCAAAGATGAGGTTGGAGAGGCCCTGGCAGTGCAGGTGGGGAGACCGTGGTGAGACTGGTGCCAGTGGGACATTGTTCTCAGCCCTAACCTGTGCTGAAATAAGCAGTATCAACAAGCACGAGAAACGTGACCAGGAGCCACAGGAGGAGGGGGCAAGGAAAGGAAGGGGAAATGGATAAAAACCCAGCCGTTACAGGTGCGTGTGACCACTTCCCATTATGACAGTAAACTGCATAAACTACAGACATGTACTAATAAAATAAAATAAAGAGGCTTTCATAGCCGCAGTTTGTGCTCTGCCTTAGACGCAGGAGGGCCTGAACCAGGTCAGCCAGGGTGAGAAGGCCACATGCAGGTACTCGCTGGGGAGCACCCAGGGGCTGAGAAGCTTGTGGACTTCTATGGGGCAGGCTGCAGAGAGGACTCCAGCTTTCCTGCTGGGGCGAGAGGTGGTACCTGCCCCTGAGCTGGAGAAGCAGGGCAGTAAATTAGGCGAGAGGATTTGAGTCCAGCCCAGAGGTCTATTTGGGAGATGTTTGGTGGGGATGTCCAGGGAGCTCTGGGCGTGAGACCTCTGGTCTCAGTCTTCATGCAGAGCCAGTGTGCATCTTTATGGGAGGTATCGAATCCCTCTGTCCTAGGGAAGGACATCCCTTTTCCACTGGCTACATTTACACGATCGTGCTTTGGAGACCATATTTTCAGCTGCAGGAAAATGAAAACCAACTTTGTCTGACAACCATTGTGCCCAAAACCTAACCCTTAAAATATATCCTCATTCCCGAGCATATTAGAAAGGTCAGCGTAAAGGTGTAAGTGACCACAGCGTAAAGGTGTAGAGCCCAGGGCTCTACTTTCCATTTTCATTAAAGTTCTCATTAACTTGTAGCCCGAAAGCTTCTAACCAAGCCCAGCCTCCTGCAGGGCCCCTTGGTTCCATGGGAGCAGAGAGCTGTGGCTCCAGGTGGAGCAGATACCAGGAAGACAGGGGTCGAGTGAGGCTTCTCTGCTTCCAGCGCCAATCGCACCATTGCATGTGGACATTCGGGCTCCACCACCACAAGATCCCCTGTGCCTAGGCCTCCTGTGCCTAGGAAACTCCACGTGTAGCTGTGCAGGTACCTCCCAGGGCTTTGTAGCTCCGATTGCTGTGCACACTGACTCCTCTTCTGAGGACGGGAAGTCCTTTTGGTGACAAGGACTCTGGCAAGGATGAGAGTTCAGAGGGGAAGCCCACCATTGTCGTGGGAGAGGGGACCAGGAGTGCTGGGCATGACTCAGAGCATCTCCCTGCATCCGATGTCCGAGTATCACAAGCATCTTCGTCTCACCTGATAAGCAGGAGGTCTCCAATGCAGTGAGTTTCTGCCTATGCTCAGGTAGATCTGCACCTGTGTTCTTCCTCCAGGGGCTTCGAGGGGATTTTTAATCCTTCAGCTGGTGTTTGCTGAAGGGGCCTCCCGAGTTGCCCACATCTGTCATTCCATGAATAGGCGGTCTTAAGCTGAATGTCATCACCTTGGTAATCTGCTAAGCTGCAAAGCACCTGAAAATAGCAACTCCGTAGCTTACTGAGTACTGGCTATTACCCGGCTGACATGAAATGTATTTGGGGACTCTGTGGTTTGAGTCTGGGTTCATGTGGAGCACCCCAAGTTAAGGGTGAGAAGTGAGAAGAGGGCACTGTTTATAGGAAGCCGCTGGATTTCTAGCACCGTGGACAGGTTTGGTGGCTGTAGATTAATTGATAATTATGTTTTTACTCATAAATGAAAACTTGGATCTGAGCTCTCAGTTTGACATTGGCTCATTATTTTTGTACCTTCTTTGCACCAAAGGAGTATCATATTAGGGCCTTATTCTCTGCAATTTCACACGATTTGAGGAACTGTTATTTTTACCTTCTTGTCCTCATTTATTTACAAAGATTCATGGAGCTATCATGTGTCACATTCCTGGCACTGTGGTGGGGGATTTGAGAAATAACAGATTCTCAGAACAACGAGCCTGGTGCTTAATAGTAGGTGGCTGCACTCCGGGTTCTCATTCCGACCATAACACAAGGGAGTTGTTAGAGTCACTGCCTCTGTAGAAAGGAGCCCGGTTCTCCAGGCCACCTTGCTGCCAGTGTTGCAATCAACTGAATCTGGATCTTCAAGTCCTAACCTGTGTCCTGTGCAACACTCCACCTCCTTGGGTTGGACAGTCGTCCCAGAGATACAAGACTTAAACAAGTGATCAAGGCGGCACAAAGATTCTGCGAAGAAACACCTAGTGTATATGATGTCCCATGCTCAAGCAGATGGGGCTTGATGGGCCAGGTAGCTGAAGAGAGAGCAGAATGAGGAGCGAGCGGGCAGAGAGGATCTTGGAACCAGCAGGCTGCAGTCAGGGCAGCAAGGACGAGGGTAGACCAGAAGACAGAATAGCAGGGACCAGCGGCAGGCAGGATAAGGAAAAGGACATATACCAGGGAGAGATTTGGACTTTGCTGCAACAAGTTGTTTTCTTTTTAAAAAATGTAATTTATTTAAATTGTGTTGAATCATCTTTCCCCACCCCTAGTATTTTTTTCATCAAAGAAGTTATGCTATATACATTAGCTAGGGGATATCTCAAACTGTGCTAGTAGCTTGGATGTGGTGGAAGCTGATGTAATCTTCAGATGAAAGTCAAAGCTGGTGTGGTCCTGGTGCTACGTCAAGCTGTCCTGGCAGGTTCCCTCTGTTGTTCCCAGGGCTTGTCCCTCTCTGCGCGGCCAATTCCACATTCCAGGAAATGGCCTGAGGAAGGAGGCAAGTAGATCAAGGGGATTTTCTAGGACACAGGATTTTCAATGTGAAAACCAGGAAAGACCTTTGAAAAACTGGAGAGTTGGAGAGTAGATTGTCACCCTAGCTCTAGAGCTGCCTCTAAGTAGCACACCTCACTCACCTTTATAACTTCCATGTGAGAATTTAGTCAGATGATCACACCTAGCTACAAGGGATGCTAGGAAATGTAGCATTATTGCAGGTAGATATTGTGAGTGAACACACCCCAGCTAAAGTCTTTATTCTTGGCTTGTTATGACCATAGATATTTGGCCCTGACCATCTGTCTCTTGCAATAACACAGAAGAAATGTTTTTGGTGGTAGAAGAAAACAGTGTTCAATAAAGACAAAGACATTAGACACTCATGAGGAATCAGGAACAGCAGCTCTGTAGAGTCAGGCTGTGTATTTCCTACTACATTACCTGCAGCTTGACCCTTTTCCCAATTCAGAAGCCACACCTGAGAGTAGTATTTTGCAGAGATAAATATGAACCCTGCTAGCTTATTTTTAATTATTATTAATTAGCCATTGATATTTTGACATTGGCTCATCATTTTTGTACCTTCTTTGCACCAAAGGAGTCCCGAGAATTAATTGCCACATAATATTGTGGCCAGATATGGAACCTCTTGTGATTTCTAGTAGGTTGCCAAGATGGTAAGTTTATGAGTTAGGAAATGATCTGATGAAACAGTACCTAAAAAAGATTCATCAGGAGGTTAGGATGTTTCTCTTCTTCCTCCCTAAATTTGTCCACCCAAAAGAGGGATGGGTAAATACATGGATCTGGAGTTTCATGTTTAAATGTTAGAGTACACTCCTAGAAGATCTCACTATAACAGATTTGAGGACCTGCTTCAACCCAGCCTCTAGGGAAAATTTTCCACTTACCTGGCCAGTTAGCATCCCAGAAGGAGTTTTGAGACCCATTGCTGTGTGACCCCTGCTGCTGGGAGATAATATCATCTCTCACACTGACATTTTGGGATAGAGTGATCAGTGGGTGCTGGTGTGACCCTAAGTGATGAGGGTAGACAGTTTCATGCCACCTTGCTTTGTCTTAGCTCTACAAGAGGGAGTTGCCCAAAAAACCAAAAACACCTAATTAGATCTCCCCAGCACATCTGTCCCTGTTTCCTTTGTACCTGGGAGCCTCCAGCTTGAACAGCAGGAGTTTTCTAAAGGCATGAATGTGCTGGTGAGAATTAGAAGCTTTGGGAAGGGAAGAGAAAAGGACAAGAGGCAGCCATAGCTGCCACCCTTTCTATCTCCAACAAGGAAGTATTTGTGATTTCATGACTGGTTCCCATCTGTGTCTACCACTGAGAACATCACAGAAGCTTGGAACAGTTTTGATTGTGCAGTGATTCAGGAAATTGTTCAGGACAGTAAATTTGTGTTAGTTAGAAACTGAAGAACTATAATTTAACATTACACAGCCATTAAGTGTAACATTTTCAAAGAATATCTAGTGATATAGAAAAATACTCATCATATAATGTTAAGTAGAAAAGCTAGAATCTAAAACTGCGTACCCAGTGTGATTCCAATTCTGTACATTTCTAGATGAAGAAAAGAGACTAAAAGGAAATTCCTAAAGCTATTTCCAACATGAATAGGATTATGGCCAACTTTTTGTTTTGTCCTTAAAAATGATCCATATTTTTCATATTTTTTAATCAGTAGATGTTTACAATATGTAATGAGTGCATTCATCATGGGGTGTTGGTACATGTACAGAACACATCTTAGTTACAAAGAATTCACATTTTCTAAAAGAGCAACTGCCCCTTGAATTTTAGTACAAACACAGACTACATTTATAATTATGAAATGCACTTATTTTTAATGCAAACAAAAATGTATAGAAGCATTGATAGAAGTAGATATTCTTTGCAAAGGTCTAAAACAAACGATGCGACCCCTCTCTTTCAAGGGAGTCTAACAGAATGGCATATCTTGGCATTGGTTTGCCCATTCATTCACCTTATTCACTCATTCATTTAATGACGACTTGATATATTCCCGCTGTGTGTCCAGCCAGTGCTGCATGAGCACCAGGGCCCGATCTCAAGAGGCATGCAATAGCTCGGGAAGCAAAGGAACTCGGAAGGCAGCGTTTACTGTCCTGTAGTGTTGTAAGTGAAGCATGTGTTGATTGAATGAACAGATGAGAGAGTTACTAGATGAACCCAGATGAGAGCTTGTCTCCAGTCCTATAGCTGGTAGGAGCCTCTTACGTCCAGGCTGCACCATTTCAGCTGATTGTTCCATGAAAGGGCAATGATTCATGCACAAACTGACCATCTTTATCCTTATGCTGTCTTGGCCAGCTTGGTGAGCTTGACAGATGACCCTGGAGGAGTCACAGTCGGAGGCCGCCATGTACAGATTTGTGAGGTTTCTCCCTTGTTCCTGCAGGGTTCCTAGGACAGCAGAACTCAAACCAGAGACCTGGCCAGAGCACCTTTGGTTAGTGGAATGAAGCCCCCTAGAGACAGAAATTAGTCCCATTGTTTCTAGATGGGGGTGCAGATCATCCCAGCAGCCCCTCAGATATCAGAATTCTCAGATTCGGTGTCTGTCTGTAACCCTCACACCTCCACCTGTCACCTTAACTGGTCTCCTGATTATTTATAATACCTGACATGATGTTAATGCTGGGTAAGCTCTGTAACACTATACTGTGTAGGGAAGAAGGAGCAGAGTTAGCGTTAGCCTCAGATTTACCCAGTGTCAGTGCTGCCACACTTCTGTGCTGGCTGAATTCTAGGATGCAGACCTGGCTGGACTGGGGGTTTGCTCTTGAGGGTCCTGAAAAGCACCCCTCCAACCGGCCACCACCACCATGTCCCTACCCCTGCTCCTTGACAGTAATACAGTGTCGCATCCAATGAGCTGCAGTTTCACCGATCAGGTCGCATCCTGCTAGCCCCAGGGTACAGAGAGCTGCCGGGACACAGCAGAGCACCCGGGGGCGTCGCCTCTTGCTTCCAGCCTGGCAGGGACCCAGGGAAGCCTGGTCCATGCCAAGCCAGAGGGGTCACCTTGCCTTTCTCCCTGCTGTACCCCACTTTCACCCCCATGGGGTGTGTGGTTCTGCTAGAATGGAGGGAGGGTGCTGTCCAGTGTCTTCTCTGCAGGACTCCTGGAAATCTCTCAGTGATCTAAGTAAATGAATAACCCTTTGGATATTACGTGATGAAAGGGAACGACTTTCCCTGAGACCATAATGAATGCAAATGAATTCTGTACCTTTCCACAGGTAAGAGAGAGACTAGAAGAGTGAGGGCTGTTCTGTCGGAACATGAGAGAGAATCCAAATCAATGGGAATCTGGAAGAAGAGAGGGAAGGAAAGTGTAGAGCAGTGGTCCTTGGAGAAGCTATTAACCAAGACACGGCTTTTATCATTTTCTTCCTGCGCTGGTGATAAAAGATCCTGGCTGTTTCCAGCCGGCGCCCCTGGGAGCTTTCTCTCTGAGGCCACATCCCAGGCTCTGACAGGGAGGGGGTGCGTCCTTTCCCTCTGCTGGCTCGTCAGAGGGTGTAGCCACCCCACATGCAGGGTTCCTCTGCCCCTGGCCACCCTGGTCACCTCCCCCTCAGCTTGGTGTCCCCGCCCACCTGTATCCTTTCCTCCCCAGAGCCACCAATGCCCTAGACCTGACAGTGAGGCCTGCAGAGCCATCTCCTCCCCACCCCCTCCGGGGCAGGTCTACTGTCCAGCCAAGTGGTCAGGGGAAGGCTCAGACATGCTTCTCTCTCCTGCCACAATGACTGCCTCCTGCAGTCCTCCTTCCCTTTTCCACCTCCCTTTCCCTTCAGCAAATTTATTTGATGTCCCCCTCATCCAGCCACCCCCAGCACTGCCTGTCCCTCCCCTAGTGACCCTCCACCAGGAAACGCCCAACACACTTGCCACTAGTCTTCTCTGCAATGTTTAGGACCCTTTCTTACTGTGTTAATTACACATCTAATACAAGCCAGCCATGGTAGTAGGGGTTGCAAATGAGGAGAGAGGAGATCTGGCTGTTTTATAAAAATAGAAAGCAGCCAGGTATGGTAGTAACAGATCTATAATCCCATCATCCTGGGAGGCTGAGATAGAATGTTCACAAGTTCAAGCCCAGCCTGGGCAACTGAATAATTTAATAAGAATCTGTTTCAAAATGAAAAATAAAAATCAGAGACAGGGATGCTCAGTGCCAAAGCCCTGGGTTCAATCCCCAATAACACAAGACAAAAATGAACAAACAAAACCATAGAAAGTAGCAGCTCAATCACTGTCTGGTGGTCTCACTGCTGCAAAGGATGATGGGAGGGCTGGGGATGCTAGGGATGCTGAGAGGTGTGACCTTACCTCTCTGGTAGGGACACCCTCCAAGTACATCCTGGCTATAACATATTCTCAGACTATTTTCTGGAAACATAACTGGCCGTAACTTTGCATTGCCAAATAACAACACAAAATTGGTTCGTTGTGGGTTTTATTTGCACTGGCATTTTTTCACCAACCTTCATGCCTTTAAAATTCCCATTTTCTTCAGCACTCCATTTATACACATTGACTTATTATCCTTTGAAGTCATTTGTGTTAAACTGTATTGAGTTAGCATGTTATTTTTGTGAGTAGCCGTAAATACGTATTAGCAGAGACTTCTGACAGACGAGTGTCTTAAGCCCCCAAAACCACCACCAAATGGAATCGCTGAAACCCGATAGGTATTAAGACAAGTTCATAGCAGACATTTGGGAAGAGAGCATCAGGACACTTGGGAATCAGGTGCCTTGGTCAGTACACATAGGTGTGGCATTGATGTTGTTTTCTGCCTGGGTTTAATATTCTCCTCCTGCGAGTCCTGACTGACATTACACTTGCTTCTCTGGATGTCTCCCGTCCAGCCAATTAGATGCCTCTAATTCCAAAATGTAATGGAAGCGTATGGAATTTCTGAACGGAGACGCAAACCTGTTCCTCTCTGTGGCTGTATTAGAGCTTGAGAATTAAAGCTAAGGACAATAAATACTAAAGTTTGAAATGTGATGGGAAGGGTGAAAAAAAGACAATGTCTTTAAAAACGAGAGAGAGCAAGCAGGTAGAATAATGTCCTCAGGCCAGGAAAGTACCAGTCATTTCCAGATAAATTATACCCTCTTCCTCCTCCATGGGAAAAAAAAATCATACTCAGACTTAACTGTCCCTTTGGCACTTTTGTCAAATGAGTTTTAGTAGCAGGAGCTGCTAAAAATATAAGCCAATTTCTTTCTTCATTTAAATCAAGTGCTTAAAAAAAGCATAGAGCCTAGAACTGGTGCAGGGCTGAGCACCGGGTCCTGCCGTGGTCCTCAGCCACAGCCTGGGGTCCTCTCAGAGCCCCGGGAAGTTAGCGGGGGCACGGGAAGTTTATTCCAGAGAAAAGGGTTGTTTGAGCATCGCGACCCAGGTTCCAAAGATGCCCCCAGGGAAGAGATAGCAAGGCTTAATGTGGGAAGCATCCTCAAAGGTCACGTCTTGCTTGCCTGTTTGTTCATGCTATCTTCTTTCCTTATTTTTTCTAAAAATATGTAAAAGTCCTCATGCATATGAGGCTTCTGGGCCACAATGGGATTTATAGCCCTAAATGAGACACAGCCTCTTCCTCTTGGGTGTAGGAGACTCTTTCCTTTCCATCCCAGGTCACACTGGGCAATGTTATGGTGTTTGAAGAATGGTCTGACCCACTGGTCCTCCATTGTGAATGCAGGCTTGCATTGTGCTCGGAGTTGGTGCCTTAGAAGCCTGGAAGCCCTTTGGTGCACAGATGGTATCCATAACTCTCCCTTTGTCTCTGTTTCCCCATCTGTCAAATGGGGCTGTCTATAGTGTGAAACGTCAGGAGTGTGATAAAGGAGACTCAAGGGTCAGGTGGGGGTGGGTGGATTGTGCTATCGAAGGAGTAGAAACGTTACATCCAAATTACACGCATAGAACAAGCTTCATTTCAAACTGTAGAAGTGGGAAAGCTCTCAGAAATTCATGTATTTTTATAGATGAGGAAATTTTGCAGGTGTTGGGCTGGTGAGTACCACCTGTCACTCTTTCATGCTAGCCACGCTGTGTGCTTAGGTGTGGCACTTGCCACTCCAGAGTGGACACAGGCTGCAGTTCGCCTACCTGCTGCTGCCTGTGGACTGGGCCACGGTTCCATCGTCCGACACCCTATGGCTGTGGGCCTGGAGATTTGTGAAGGAGGCCACCTTGCACCAAGTCCCTGAAGAACCTCCTGAATGAGACTCTGAGAGTGCGCTGGTCTCTAATGAATGGCAAATGTACTTTTTAATGTCACCCCGGCTCCCAGAGAATTGCTTCATCTTTTGCAGCTAGGTCTATCCTACCCTTGGCTTCCCTACGTGATGATCCTGTTAGTAGTACTTCCTGTGAGTTGGTGTGATGTGAATGGAGATGTTTAGCGCGGGTTTCAGGGTACAGTTGCAAACAGTGATGAGTTCTGCCAAGCCACCCTTACAGCCACAACATTGTCTTCCAGTTCTGCTTCGTAACAGCTTCCCAGGAGGGATGTCCACTGCTTTGAAGAAAGGTGACCTCTATAACCTTTGTCTTCTAAAATGCAGCACTCTGATCCCCTGAGCTAGTGTCAGATATCAGCACAAGACAACCCTGAAAGTTCCCATAAGTTCCTATACAGTCCCCCTCTAGCCCATTTAGACTGTCTTTATTAATGATGGTTTATATTCCACAACCAAGGTCACTACTGTGACCTTCTCCACAAAACAGTCTTTAGCTAACTGCTATCCTGTCCCTTAGCAGAGATACAATTTATTTCCCATGGTCTTCTGATTAAGCAAACAGGTTAACAGCAGATTCCATGGGCCCAAGATTAGATACTGTTAACCCTTACATCCCTAATCTTATAAATTGCATCACTTAGTCTTCACAGCAGCAGCAATACGAGTGAGGTTCCTCATTAGCCCCATTTGACAGATGGGGAAACAGAGGCAAAGGGAGACTTATGCAAATTGTCCAAGGTTCGCACAGCCATTACCAGGCAGAAGCTGAGATTGAAATCTGGCTGGTATGGTTCAAGGACCATGACACACGGTCCCCAGCACGCTAAGTTTGGGAACATGGATTTTATTATTGTGTGTGATGTCCCAGTTGCTGGCACCTCAGGATTCTTTTACAAGGGAAGATGTCTGTGAAAAGAGCCAGTTGGCCTCTGTCAGCAAGGCTGTATTTATAGCTCACAGAGACAATTGTGTCTCCTCATTTGAACCCCCAAATTGCATCCAAGAACACAGTTTGTCTTGACTTCAGAGATTAGGGCTGCGTTCCACACAAGGGCCAAGGGCATGGTGACTGTTTTAACTTCCTGAAGCCTGGTGGGGTTTAGAGCTCTTCCTCTTCTCCTAAGACCCCCCCCCCCAAATCCCGTCACTCCAGCAGGCAGTGCACGCCCACTCTGACTAGTCCATGGGTCTCCTGTGAACCTCCGCTAGGGCCACTGATCTGGCCTAGGTACAAAGCAGGCAGCAGACCTGTGCTGGGAACAATGCTTCACTGCTCACCTTCGGCTCCTTCTTGTAACTCCATATCCATGAGCTCTGTTTTCCCCATAAATTCAAGGCCCTGCACTTCGCTTTCACCGGTAGTGTGTCTCACAAAGGGCTGGTTCATATAGTGACCACCCAAGCTGCATTTAATAAATATATAGGGACTTGACCTAGAGAAGTGGTAATATTTTAGGCAAAGCCATTTTTTTGGCTGAAGTCATTATATTGATATTTTTTGTCAATCTACTGTGTTATTATTGTTGTTGTTGTTTTTTAGCCTGTTCCTTTTCCTGGTGCCTGTCTAAAAATATTCCTAGTTGTCTACCAATGTGAGCTAAGCATTCTTATTTCCAGGGAATATAAAACATGCATTATTTATTCTTCAATCTTCCCTGTGTAAGGCCACAGAGGCACACTCTGAGAAGTGAAAAACTCAGTCATACCTGTGTTGCCTGGCCACACCTGGCATGCGTGTTCTTATTGATTTGTAGAGTATAGTGCTTCTGTGTCTACCTGGGCCAGGCCAGGAACCTCACAGCCCCGTCTCCACTGGTGAAGCCCAGCATGGAATGGCAGGATAGGCAAAGGACGTTAGGCCTTCATGTCTTGCTGAGTGCCAAGAAAACTGACAGTAAAGCATGATAAGAGAACACAAAAGAATTGCTCTATATCATTTAGATTCTGGCAAGTGCTCTGACACCTTTCACACTGATGCCCGGTCCCACCCCTAGAGGTTTGCAGAGTTTGTTGAGGCTGGAGCTTGGGCATCCGTTTTTCTAAAGCCTCCTAATGCACATGGGGGAATAAAATAAATACACAGAACACCGATGCCAGACGGTGCAGGGAGAGAAGCAGGGGAGGGGGGTCCATCATGAGCGCTGGCTGGTGCATAGACCTGGGTGGTTTGCACCCAGAAGCTGATTCATGTGCTCAGCACTCAGCCTAGTGGGGGAGCCTGCCTCTTCCAGGGTGGACCTCACCAATCCCTGGTTGCAATGCACGTCTGTAATTCTACCCAGCTGTCATATGAAAGAACTGGATCTTGATGGACCTGCTTGCCTTGAACTTGAGCTCCAGCGCAGAATGTTTCTGCTGAATTTAAATCTCTCACAGTTGGACTGTCTGTTCCCCAGTTCACCTCTAATCGGACTCGGGGGAAGAAGAGATCTTGACAAGGGGTCTCACTCTTTGGGGACGGCTGTGTCATTTAACAAACAAAGGCATCCAAATAGAAGATTGCTGTTATTCTTTTAAACAGTCATAGTCTAGCAAGTCCAGTCTTGGAAATAAATGTGAAAATAAACCCTAGTTTTCTCCCTGGTGAAATAAGGCTCCGGTTTGTGATTTCTAAGACTATGATCAGCCCCGAGTGCTACGCTCCTACCAATAACAATAGCTAGGATTTATAAACACTTGCCATAAACCAGGCACTGTTTTATGAGAATGACATTATCTTACTGAAGCCCCCTAACTGTAAAGCAATGAAATAAATTGCTACCACCCCTATCTCACGGATGGAGACACTGAGGACACAGAACTTGCTAGATTTATGGGGAAGTGGGTGATCGTCCAGCTTGTCCACAGCAGGGCTCTCACCCACCCGCTCATTTCAGCCTCAGTTTCCAGCTCTGAAAGGCAATGCTTCTGTGGGCACCACCATTTATTTATTCATTCATGGCTCCTCCACTGATTGAGGGAACCTTGATTAACTTCTTCTAATAGGACTTTGGAGACATACACGCCCTGACCACCCAGCCACTGTGCCACCTTTGCTAAAGTCACCTAAACCCTTGGACTTCACTGACCTCTCTTCTTCAAACGGACCTGATAAGAGGGGCTCTTGCAGGGTTGTTTCGAGGAGAGAGTGGTGAGGTACACATTGCATGAAGTGGCAGCCTGCCCCTAGCGCAGTGCCTGCCAAGCAGTAAGCTCTCATAAATGTTTGTGCCTGCTCCTCAGGCCCACACTGGTTGCTAGGGCTTTGGGGATGAGTAAGTCATGGTCCTTGGCGCCGCGAAGATCACCACCTAGGCAGGGAGGAGAGGGGGATTCGAATTATTGGAAGAGGATGTGGATAGGATCAAGCTCCAAGCCTCTGGGGAATGCAGAGGAGGGAGCGTGTGTTTCAGGGGCAGAGATGAAAGGCATGACTTACCTGTCACCGTCCTGTGGAAGCCTGGGGACCCTTTTGCATGGAGAGAGGAAAAAGGAGAGAGTCACTCTCTTCATGGAAACCCTCAAGACAACCGAAGGCTTTGGGGGCCACCAGCTCCAGGATGTGGGCAGTCCACAGAGTGGACCTAACATAGTGTCCTCAGTGCCAACCGCCAAAGAGGACCATGGTGCTCCAAAAGGGACAGGCAAGCAGCAGGGAGAGAGGAGGGCTGCTGTGAGGGCATGGGCTGCAGCCAGTGAGCCCCCAGGCGCTGACGTGGGTAGATCCCTTATCCAGCCAACTGGCCCTGTCAACAGTAGGGCGGGGCCAATCTGGCGGAGGTCCTGGGCCCTGCAGCTGGGATAGGGAATGGGTGACACCTGGCAAAGGTACATCTGGCACTGGGGCAACCTCAGACAACCTGCAGCCACGGTGCGGCAGAGCTGGGTGGGGTGGGGATTAACCATCCAGCACCTCCTTGCAGGTGCTTGGATGCTACCCAGAATGCTGCAGGGCAGGACTGAGGAATCTACACCTTAGCAAGCAGTTCTAACACTGTAGCATGCGGCTCACTCCGAGAGACACCGTGGGAGAGAGAAACTCAGTTGATTTGTAAGCAGGAACCCCCAGATTTGCAGTTTTCATGGTTTAGGAGAAATCTGTGTTTTTATCCTCAAAGTTTCCTGTAAGACCCACAAACCTGCTACCTCCACCCCCACCCTCAGTCTTCATTCTCAGTATGAGAGCTGTAGACCAAGAGGGTAACATTTAGCTTGAAAATAATTGTTAAAACATTTACAAGAAAATGAACGCACCAATTCTGGCCTTCAATCATACGCTCCTTTCTCACAGTGACATGATTCACCAAGGAACTGTCTGGTTCCTTTATGATTTCCTGGCATTGGAGAGCCGCAGGAAGGGTGCCGTCTTCCCTCCTTCTCTCCCTTGCTGGAAAGCCAGCTTCCAGTACTGTCCAGTCTTTTGAAACTTCAGGTTACTGACCTAGAGCTTTGATCAGCAGTGTTTATCTGTCTCAGGGTTTTTTTTTTTTTTTAATAGGCAACTTTCAAAACACATACTCCAGCCTACACTTCGCAGGAGAAATTCTGTTAATTCTCTGATCCACCTTTGGGCGGCTGGCAGGTGGAGCCCTGCATCCTGACCAAGAGTGTCACTTGTCACCTTGTTCCAGACAGCTAGCTTCCCAGAGACAAGATGGAAAGGAAGACTTCAGAGTCCTGTGGCCCAGGGGAGGGCCGGCTGGGAGGGATGTGCAACACTGTTACTCACACGTGCACACACACTTCCGCCGGCCTGTGGGAAGCAGGCTGTGTGGGAGGCGATCTCCTTCTGGTTCACACTGGGGCATTGTGGGGGCTGAGTGAGCCTAGCTCCCACCAACAGGTAGGCACTTCCAGTGCCTTCTCCCTGGGGGGCTTGCCTAAGGGCGTCCCTCCTGGGATTTGGATGTGGGCTCATCCCTCAGAACACAGAAACAGGGGATCTTTTCATGCATAGATATCTGAGTTTGAGTTCACTCCCTAGATGAATGTCCCAAACTTGAGGAAACTGAGTGGAATTCACCTGCCTGTACAGCTGGAGATCGAAGGGGAACAGAGGGGCTCGTGTGGTCCCCTGTGCTCCACAGGCCAGCCCCAGCCTCCAAAGGCACCAACAGTGGCAGAGACGTGGAGGAAATTTCTCCAGGGAAATCTCACAAGCCTGTAAGAGACTTGACCTTATTTGCATTTTCTGATTGAACCACAGATAGGTTTTAGCTCTCTCCCTTCCCTTTCCCAAGATAAGCGCAGGAACGAAGAGCAGTGGAAAGACTCAGTGCTTGTGGGAGTCGCGTGTGAGCATGGGTTTGGGTCTCTCTCGTGAGGTCTAGGCCTGGACCCATGCTGCTGTGGATGTGTTTCAGAATCGTGTGATGTGAGGATCCTCCTTCCTTCCTGTGCATCACAGTTTAATGAAGAATTTCAGCAGCATCAGAAACCTTCCTGAAGGATTTATTAGTTGACTGGCTCTTTGCCCTCATTGTGGGACGGGCGGAATTGCTCTGAAGGACTACAGGCCCATAATAGCATAAATCAAAGACTGGGCTGTTGCTTGCTTTGCTCAAGAGTCTTGTTTTTAATCTCATGCCCTAAAGAGAGGGAGAATTTAGATACAAAGAGCCAGACAGTGAGGCCGAGTTGTTTTGATGCCACAAGTGCCCCGCTGGCATCTGTCCATCGGCATCATAGTGCCTTTAAGAAGGGCCCAGGATGGCAGAGAGGGCTCTGGATCTGTCCCTTGGCCTTCCTTGTGCTGGGTTTGTAGAGCTCATAAGCACAGTTCTGTCTGCTTGGCCCAGACTGGACTGGAAAATATTGCTGTGACTGGACTCAGCAGCTTTCCTGCTGGGGCTGCACACATAGAGGGCTCTGAGACATGTACCCAGTCGTAGGGAAGCAGGCCAGGAGCCACAGAAAATCAGTTCCATCCATTTTCCTTCTGATGGAAGGAAGCAGGAATTTGTTGTTGTTGTTGTTTTGTTTTGTTTTATTTTTCATGCAGAAGCAAGAAACTACTCTGCAAAGTGTCACGACTGAACACCTCCCTGGGTGCCCAGTTCCTCTTTCTTCTTAGGGCCCTTGAGTCCAAAAAGAAGACCATCCTGCCCTTCTAAAAGGGCAAGGTAGGACTCTGTCCTCAGCTTTGCCACTGGAGTGAGCGGTTTTGAGCAAGGTACCCACCTCTCTGAGCTTCTTTGTCTTCCTTTTAAGTGTGGTTTGGAGTCACAGAGTGAGTATAAGGCACAAAGGAAATCATGTTTATAAACATCCTAATAGGTTTCTCCTTCTGGCCCCAGTTCTCTTAGAGGGAAAATTCTCAGCAGATGTCGTTAAGGATGGCTTTATTTTCAATATCTTAACATCCCTGACCACATTGCTGAGCTCTCTTCCCAAATATCCCTCCTTCTCTCTCACTGTGCCTTGTTTCTGGTCCCTTTTGCCCAAAATATTACTTCGAAGGCATGTATTTCTTTCTTTTCTGCTTTTTTCTCATCTGGGCTAGATGTAATGGAGGGTAAGGAAGGATTAACATTAAGGTTGGACACAGTGTAAGAGAATAAACTATAAGAGGAGACAGAAAGAAATTGTATTCTTTAACTCTTTGGACAGTGCTGATTAAGTATCTACTGTGTGCAAACCCAGCGTGTGGGACTGGCTCACTTTATGCCCCTGTAGGCAGAGATACACAGCAATCTTGGCAGGAAGCAGGCAAGTTCAGTGCTCTCCGCCTGGTGCTTTGGTGCAGGACACATATACAGGTATGCTGGGTATACCCGAGAGGGGCCTCCACACAACCCTGGAAAGTGACAGCAGCTCCCCATAAAACTAAAGACCAGAAGAGAAAGAATGGATGTTAGGCCAGAGCAGGGTGGGCAAAGGCAGCTGGGAGAGAGGGATTTGGTGTATTTGAAGAAATAAAAGATCCAGATGGAGACGAGGAAAAGATCTGGTGATGATTTCTGAGAGCCGTGATGTTAGTTAATAATAAGGTACAGCTGTCCCCCCTTCCCATAGCTTTGTCTTCCATGCACTTAGTTACTCCTGGCCAACCAAGGTCCAAAAATATTACATAGAAACAAGAGAGACAGACAGACAGACAGACAGGTGGACAGGCAGACAGGCAGACAGACACAGACAGACTCAGGGGAGAGAGGAGAAGGATAAAGAAGAAGAGAGGAAGGAAGGAAGGAAGGAAGAGAGGGAGGGAGGATAGAAACAAGCAGACATTTTAATTGCCTGACAGTCTATTATTCTACAATGTCCTCTCATTCTATCCTGCCAAGGACATGAATCACCCTTTCATCTGTGTATCCACTCTGTATAGGTTACCTTCCGTCCATGCCTCTTATGAGTTGGTAGATAGCTCAGTTATCAGATCAATGACTGTGGTACTACACTGCTTGTGTTCAAGTATTTACTTTACTTATGTAAAAAATTTTAAAACTGCAACATATGATTCTGGCAATTCTGAAATGCAAAGGGAACCCATAAAGAGCTTCCTGTAATTGAACATTCTCAATAAAGAAAGAAAAAACAAATCATATGCCATGATGGCTCAGATCTAAAGTAAGAAGAAATCTTTTTTTTTTTTTTTTTTTCATTCAGTGCTGGGCTTCGAACCCAGGGCCTTGTGCATGTTAGGCAAGAGCGTTGCCTCAGCTCAGAGTAAGTCTGCCCAGGAAATTGTGAAGAAGGGAAACTAAGTTTAGACTAGCTTTACCTCAGACTGCAAAAGTTACAGTTACAACACCTGATAATTACTTGGTTAAGATAGGAAAAAACATTACATTTTTACCTATGTGTATAGGAAAAAACATATATATAATGTAACAAAGGGTCTCATGCCATTGAGGTTTCTACACCCACTTTGTGTGTCCTGGATTGTCACTTCCCCAGATAAGGGTAGATTGAGGCACTGTACATTTCAAAATTGCTGAAAGACTTCATCTTAAATATTCTTGCCACAAAGAAATGGTAAGTAGGCGCCCAGGACGATGAAGGGTCTGCTCATCTCCCCCGCGCCTCTCTGTTCACTTTCCTAAGCTCGGCCCTCAGCGTTGCCAGCTTTTAAAAGTCAAAAACTAGCTGCAGGGCTTTCAGTGGTCCAGCGAATTGAAATCAGAAGAGGTCTCCCTTGGCCAGGCTGCGTTTTAAGGACTCTGCTGAGAGTTTAAACGGACTCATTTTGAAATGTAAGACAAACCATAATCACCAGGCAGTGCTCCCTTGTTTTACCAGGGAGAGACATTTATAGGTATTAAACTAGCTCCAGAAGGCCTCTAATATAGTTCCTTAAATGCAATAATAACACAGAATTATTAGGGGGAGCTATTATTATTATTCCAAGTAATAACATAATTCTGCGCCCATGGAGGACATCCAAAGTGCTGAGAGAAGTGTGCTTTGGTTAATTAAGCCTCACTGCTCCTCCCTGAGCTGGGCAAAGTATCATTAGACTCGTTTTTATAGAGAAGACAACTGAAACATTGTTGGGTTGGTTGAATTTCTTAAGGTCAAAAACGTGGGAAGAGAAACTGGGGGTTTTGGTCTTATCAACCCGTCTTGCCCCCTTGTGAATGTGGATTCAGATTCGCCCAGAGCTTCTGCAGACAGTCGGCCCACAGGGTGAGAGTCCTCAAGAGTGTTAGGTCCTTCATTCCCTAGCCTAGGGTCAGTTGGGTATGGAGGAAAGACTAAGCACTGGAAGTGATCCTGGCAAATGCGCCTCCGCCGGAAGTGATCCTGGGTACTCACAGCAGCCTTCAGTCACCAAGAGGAGCTGGTTCATGGTGATGCCAAAGGCAGCCCTTTGGAAGAACGTCACAGAATGCATGACACATGAAACCGAGCAGGGCGGACGTGGATGGAGGGAGAGGGAGTCACCATTGTTGGGCTTCCGGTTCTGCTGCAGGAATGTAATGTCCAGCAGCTCTCCAGCTCCTGCTGGTACAGCCATCCCCCTTATACACATTTTTTCCCCGCTGGCATCTGCCTCCAAACTTCCAGGCTCAAAGCTTGGGAAAGACACTTATAGGGCTGCACTGGGCATCTTAGGAAGCTGTGTCCTCCCTTCTAGAGCATCTGTTTATTTTTCCATTGTGTGAAACTTTAACACATTTAGGAATAGCACTAGCTGCTGGAAATACAGAAGCTGAATCAGACTTGATTCTCACCATCTGGAAACTCTAGCCAGAAGGAGAGAATGGAGCCATCCGTCTTCACTCTGTCTGCCTCTAGCCCAAATCTGGATCCTCAGCCTAGGATCTGTGCTCTGGAGAGGAGAGTCACATACAGGACACCGTGCAGAAGGCAGGCTGTTTGAGTCTACCTGGGGACCTGAGGAAGGCTTCGGGGAGGAGGAAACGTTCTTGTCAGAAAGATGAAATTATTGGGCTGAGAACTAAGAGAAGGTCCGTCTGAGCCCAAGGAACAGCCTGATGTTGTGCAAAGTGTTCATTTAAAAAGAAGTTGTGCAAAATAGTCCCTTTGGGTGGGAAGAACTATATTTGTTTCTCAATTATTTATTTTTTCCTAATTTTTGTACATTGTAATGTAAAATGTACTATGCCTCTTTTTCCAAATAGCTTTATATTGCTGAAGTTTCTCATGTTCTCCTACAGCATAGAACTCAGTGGTACCTAAGAGTGTTTACCGAAGGGGCATAGAGGGAAAATCAAAGTTAGATTTCTTTGTGAAAACCTGGACCAGTAATGACAAACCTTTTAGAGATGAGTTTCCAAACTGTGACCCAAAATGCACTTATTTATCCTAAAATGCCAACATAGCAATTAAACCTGAATACTGAGGTTGTAGTTTAGGAAAAAAAAAAAAAACCCCATACATGAATATCTTTTGTCTTAATAGAAAAACGGTACACACATGCCACCAACATTGACCTGAACCAAAGGGTCATATTGCCACCAGCAACCTGAATGATCTTGAATATAACCCTTAAATCTTCTAAACTTTGATTTTTCTCAAATATGAAATTAAAATGATTAGAATCATAGTACTCAAATAAGACAACAAGGGTAAAAGTATTTTGTAAACTCCAACATATTATATTAAATGTTGTTTTTAGATCTGGTTTAATAAATGATTACAATGAAGATATAATGTCCTACAGTGGTTTGTATGCTCTCTATTTTAGGCAGTCAGAGTCTCTAAATTGAGCCACAAGGCATTCTGGGATTTCAGTGGCAGGTTAGGTGGAAGATGGGCAGATGCTGTAATGATGGGCAGGTGCTCATTTTGTAAACTATATTTCAGTCAACAGGTTGCAGGTTCCACTGAGCACTGGAATAGAACTCCTTAACACATCACTTTTCTAGACCCACTGCCCTGAAGAAGGGGAAGGAACACAGATTTCAAATCTTTGCTACCCATAAAAGTCACAGGGCTCAGGTGGGCAGAGCTCACAGTTTGCAGGCCTGGGGACGCTGTACAGCAGAAGGGGATTCCCTGGAATCTCTCTTCAGTATTGAAATGATGTACGTGCAAAGGAAGCGGCTTTCATAAAGAGCCTGACGTGAAAAGCGATTCATTGCCTAAGAGACAGTAAGTGAAATTCAGGTACTTTTCTCTGTGTCTGGTTATAAACAGTGCTCGCCGTGGATTAGGCAGTCAAACTGGAAGTCATAAATTCACCGGGCAGAACCGGACCTACAGATGTTACTAGGCAGAAAAGAAAATTGAGAGAGGGGTCAAATAAATGACATAAAGATATTGTCAGTTTTCCAGTGGATTAAAATACCTCCTTCGATAATGGTTTTATATTATTGGTCTAAAGACTTTTACTGTGGTAAACATACAACGAGCTTAGACAGAAAGATAGCACAATACATACTCACACGTGCTCCTCAACAACTCATTAAAATTACTTGTAAAGAGTCTCTTACGGGTAATCTACAAGGCCAAAAAAAAAAAACCAGGAAGAGAATATGTTGGCAATAGTATTTTGGAAGTTGGAAAGTAACAGAATACAGGCCACTGACTTATCAGATGGTAAAGAAGCTGACTCTCAAGCCAGCAAGGAGGAAAACCTAAAATGTCCCCAGAATCATAAAGGTTCGAGAACTAATGCTGCTAGTGATCTCCACCTATGGAGTAGGTGGCCTGAAATTAAAGTCTCTTGCAGTAGCAGCTTTGTCCCCGAGCTACTGCGGGAGACCATCTCATCACTCCCCCGAGCTGGAGAATTAATCTCAGGATGGTGTGAAGTGACATTTCTGGACTGGGGACTCCCTGTGGGAGTTGGGGTTAGGAATGTGCTCCTAGACCTAGCTGCAGACCCCTGCTTTCTTCTTTGGACTTATCTGTTCACATGGGTACCAGTGGACAGGAACTAGAATCTTCCCAGTGATATCGGACAAGCCCAGGAGGGCTCAAAGACTAAAGGAATTGCCGCTGGAGCTCCCTGAGAAGATCGCCTCACCAGGTATTCCAACAGCGATCAAGAGCGATCCTCTCCTGCGCTCAGAAACCGTACTCAGCTTTTTAATGGTCCACTCTTAAATATGAGCAGATGACTGAGAGTCCCAGGACCTTGAAGAAAACATCTAATAGGAACTATAGAGCTTGTTTTTTAAAGCAGCGAATTTCTGAAGACAGGAAAAATTTGAGTGGAACAGGGACAATCCCTCTTTTTAATAAACACTGAAAATGTTTGGAAATGATTAGATTCATGGAAAAAGAGAAGTGTTCTTGTTAAAGGGATGCTCAACAATGATGAGTTGTAAGAAATTAAAATTCTAAAAATAGGAATGAAAAGTGAGAGACAAGATGGGGAAACAGAAAAGATAAAATAATTCAGGAGCAATTTCAGGGGAACCTCCCTAAGCTAAAGTTGACCACTGCATTTCTCAGATCCACAGGAGGACACTAGTTTGTACCAAGGATCATTATTAGGAAACCTCAGAACACCAAAGACAAGAAGCAGACCCTCGCTTTCCAAAGAGAAGGAGCAGGCTAAAAAAGGGACTGTCAGTCTGGTCTTCAGACTTTCTCAGTAGCAACACTGGCAACCAGAAAGCCACACACGGCATATTCTCAGAGTTCTAAGGGATATTGATTTGCAGTATTGAATCCTCTCTATAGCCAAACTATTAATTACACCCAAAGTTAGAATGAGGCCACTTTCAGATTGTTGAGGTCACACACCACCCTCAAGAGATCTTAGAGGGAGACACCATTGAAAGTGAGGGTGTAAATCAGTCATGTCAAACTTTTAGAGAGTTAGTAAGACAAACAGTCTGCTTTAGCACACACGCCATAGATTCACCACCACGGGCATAAACCAAGAAAGAGCCGAGGCTCTAAGCAATAAAGAAGCCAGCAAAATAGTCAAGGGTGTCCGTAGGATCATGGAAGCAAGAAATCACAAAGAAAGCCATGCAGCAGCCCACAGAGAAACCAGCACAGGGTGGGGCAGGTCAGAAGGCTCCTAGGACGATGGCTTCAAGGAGAGGAATTTGATGGAATTCCTGATGTGATAGAATGCATCAGAACTTTCAGAACTTGGGGAGAGTTTGGGGACGAATAACCAGTAAGTAGACAGAAAATTCAGCAAGCCAAAAGTGAGTTAATCACTCCAGGAAAAACACAGCATTGTACAGAAAAGGAATGTGACATATTATGTGTACCATGCCCCAGTAGTGAAATGCATTTACAGTTTCATTAAGCCAGGAGCAACCAGAAAATCTAGCCAAAACTGTGACTGAACCACATTGACAGGACCAGGGCTAAGAAATGTTCATGCATGTGATAGGGGTTGGAGTTCTTCAGAGAAAGCAGAAACCGTGTCCTCCATTGTAGAAGGTCAACAGATGAAGCCTAAGACAGAAGGGTCAAGAAGGAGTTACATAAGCCTGTTACTTAGAGCCTTGGAGGTAAATACCAGAAGAATCAGCTCGAAGAGTCGGAGAGAGGTTTCCCTGAAGGCTTGAGAAGTGTGGAGAGTGACTGTGGGTTTCTCCACCAAGCTTTGTGAAATTCTCTCTTCAAATAGTGTACGAGTCTAACTATTTTTGTTTTTAATAAAATGCAACCTTTAAAAAGACAGATTTGGGATGAACTCTACACATTGCCACCAGTTGTTCCAGCCCAGGCCACTATGACAAGCAGTTTACCAATCTAAATCTGAAGTCAATTTGGTCATTCAAAGGAGGCATGGAATTATTTACAGAATTCAGTCGAAGGACTTTTTTCATAGATAGGAACCTCACCACTGAGCAGTTAAGTGTGTTCATGGATCCTGACTCAGTGCTGGCAGAATCAAAACCAGAAGGCAGGAGGGGCTTCAATATTCCTTCGACTCACAGAGCTTCTCTTTTGCCTGCTACCTGTGCTCAGAATTGTGGAAATCTTGCCAGCGCCACATGGTGGACAGGAAGGAAGTCCTGTGTCAGTCCAGCTCTGCTCCTAACTTGCTGGTCTTAACCTCACAAAGCATATGGGTTTTTTCCATCTGTGAAATGGGAATAAGAATATGCATGCTGCCTGCTCTGTAGCACATGGTGGGGATGGAGGAGTGGGGAGGTGAAACATACTGCAGAGCCATCGAGCCCAAAGTCACCACAAGTTGTTACGATTCTCATCACGCCTGCCACCCCCTGCAAGCAGCTGCAGTAAAGACGATTTCAGGGTTCCCGTTAGTGACACTGATGGCAGGTCCCGTGTCATACCGAAAGAGCGGCCCACCAGAGGACACGCAGGGGACGTGTTAACCGATGGATGCCCATCTGGCCTACATTTACGTCCTCTGCTCCCAGAGGTAGCTGGTGGACAGAAGAGGATTAGGGTGGGGGGCTTCTGCTCAGCTCGCGGTAGCCAGACACCAAGCTTGTCCTGCCTCTTGCTCCTGCAGATTATTTCATAATCTCACAGTTTTCCCTCTTACCCAGAAATCAAAAGCAGAAGGGTTAGACTTCTGACACTTCTGGCTTCCCTGCTTGAAAGAAAATTTTCAAAGCAGCACGTCACAGCCTGAAATGCTTATCACAGATGCAGTGAAATCCAGAGGGAGGCTCCATGTGAATTCCGGAGCACCCTGTCCTCCCTGGCACCCCTTGCCACTTCAGGGGGGCTGAGGAGGCTGGAAGAGAGAAGAGTTGGGGCTCCAAAGAAAAAGGTTCCTGAATGCTACAATGTAAACTTCTGCCTCTGGCTTGACAGTCTGGTATGGAGCAGTGAAAGGAAAAGATACCTTAGAAGTACATAAATTAGAAGAAATACATAAATACAATAGAAGAACTGGATAGCACCCATTCATACTCTTAGTTGGTAGCACTGGAAACTGACCCCAAGATAGAGGATTTGCTCATTGGGCCTTTGGAAAAGTCAGGACTGGAATCTAAGGCCCTTTCACGTCCTTGTTAAGACTGTCCTGCTTTGGGGATTTAGCTCAGCTCAGCAGCACCTGCCTGGCAAGTGCAAGGTTGTGAGTTCGATCCCCAGTACCAGAAAAAGCAAAAAAGCAAAAAAAAAAAAGACTGTCCTCCTCTAAAATGTTCACTAATATACGAGGAAGTCGGCCCAACTGTACAGTCCTATATTAATAAAACAGTGCCCTATCCACCAATATGGGCTGGGTGCCAACCAGGGCTAAGGGTCTTACAGAGGGACTCAGAGTGGGTTCTATTAACTACTCTGGACAACAGAAAACAGATCCCAGAAGGTAATTTCTCCAAGGCTGAGTACCCAGCAGCACCAGACTCTGAAACAGACCCTTCTGACCCCTGACTCCTCTGCCTTCTGCAAGGTCTCCCTGCATTTCCCCTGCCCAAGTATTAGCGGCTGGGTCTCAGCTGTGGCAACAGCCTCTTCTCTTTTTCTCTCTGCCCTGTTGCTGAGGCTCCGCCTGACCTGCTCAGCCTGGTTGGATCGGTGTTTATGGTTTAAATGACAGCGTTTTGTTTGCTCTGTTGTCAGAGTGACAGGGTATGGTGAAGTCACTCTCTGGCAGGTGTTTTGGTTAGAGGAGAGAGGTGTCATGGTGACAGAGGATGACTGCTGGGGGCACAGCAGGGGGGGCGGGGGCCAAGAGGAGCCTTGGGTAGCCGGGGCTGCCTGTTGGGAAGTAACTGGTGGAAGCAGTGATTCATTACCCTAGATCCAAACAATCTCGCCGATTTCACGCCATGAACACAAGCGCTTTCAAACCGGTGACTGAGAAGTCCTTGACTCTTGATTTCTGTGGCGACGTAGAAATTGTTTTTAAAGCTACACTTTTCAAGAGGTCAATGACTATATTTTATACTGAATAAATCTGGATTTTAGGTTTTTTATTTTCTTCTGTTGAAAGAGAAAACTCCTTTAAATTTAAGGCCCGTGGATCATAGGTGTATAAAGAGATGTGGACTGAGAAAGGACTTCTGAATTTACAATTCAGATTTGCAAACCTGGCTAAAATGCAAGGAGGCTAATGTTCCTGTGTGGGTCTTGGAATCAGTCGCCTAAGTTCATCCATATTTAATTTCCTAGTCACGCCCCTGGTTTGTAGAAATTTAAAAATATTTGTAGTTCCTCTTGGCTACCATTGATCTTAATCTGATACAGCTTAAGCAATCAGACTGCCTTGGCCAGGACTTACTGACTTCAGCGGCTGTGGACCCAGAACTGCTGCGAAGTCCTAGGGTTCTGGTTCCAGATCTGCCATTCTCTGTGTGACCTCGGGTAGGTTATCTTTTTTGAGCCTGGACTTCTGCGTTTTGCAAATGGAGGGTATTCATGTGGACCTCCAGAGGTTGTCTGCAGCATGTAAGATAGTTCTGTCACAAAACTCTAGCATAATGAGTAACTAGGCAACACTAGCTCTGGAGCGTATGTTCTGCACATACGTGGAAGAGGGGAGAGAGAGGAGACGCAGAACAGCGGAGGCAGAAGAGGAGAAGATCAAGTGCAGGGTTCCCTGTGAGACAGATAAATGCCAGTTCTGCATGTTGTGGCTTGGAAATATACTTGTCCCCATTTCACCTATTTTAGGCTAATTGGAAAAAAATAGCTATAGTCACCAGAGCTGAAAGGAATAAAAAATAGGTAGCTGGCAGTACTAATAAACTACCACTTTCTCTTGCATTCGAGTCAAGAGTGTTGGGACATCTTGGGTGGCTTTTGTTTTATTGCTGGGGAAACTGAGGCCCAGAAAGATAGTGTGACCTGACCAGGTGACATGTCTAGGGGAAAAGACATCCCTGCAGCTCAGCACAGCCCTTGTGGTTTCCTGAGCCTCAGAGCTGCTATCCCCATGTCCTCCTGCTTGTTGGGTCCTCTTCTGCCTGGCCACGTGCCCCACACTAGCTCACATCCAGGGACAGAATGAGGGACAGCAGGTTCCTGCTTTCTTTCTGGCCACCACTGCTGTCTGCTTCCCCCGAGAGTGAAGAGTTTCACGTGTCCTTTGGGGCCCTGGGTCTGCCTCGTCGGTCCTGCCTAGCCACTGTTTGGATGTGCAGATGACAGGGACGGTATCAGCCACCTGGGGCACTGATTTGAGGCATAAATTAATGCACATCTGGCCAGGTGACATTATCCCAGTGATAAATTGCTGTGGGCACAGGCCATTGTGTGCAGAAGGCTGATTTATGGTCCTGGTTTGAAAATGAACAGAGAAAGAAATATTTAAATGTAGCCATTTAAAACCCAAGGGCTGTCTTTTAAAAATTGAGGTGTCTTTCTTTTGTTGCGGTTGTCCATATGAAAACAGAACACGGCTTTAAAAGGTTTTTTTTTTTTTAAAGAAGGGGGAACTATTTGGGTTTTAAATAGGACATGAAGGATTTTCCTTCCTATTTTATATTTTCCAGAATGCAGAACCCAAAATGAAAGCTCCAGGAACCTGTATACACTGTCTTTACTTAAGGCTTTTCTCAGCATCTTGTCTTTTGAAGCTGAGCAGAAAATGAGAAGTTTAATTGATTTCCTGCCCTATTGAATCTGGGCAAAGATTGTCATCTCTGTAGACACAGAAATATCTGAAAAAGACAAAGGTGGTTTGTAGACAACAGGTGAATATCATTTCAAAAGTAAAAAGGAATGGAGTAGGCCACGGGGCTCATGAGGTGCACACACACATACCTGTCACATGTATGTATATATCACACACATACATGGCATCTGCATAGATGTACAAATGCACACACACTAGACACATGCATACAGAGCCCATGAATGCACGTGTAACATACACAGGTAAATCGCCCTCTACACATACAACACAGCTGCACACATCACGTATACCCACATATGTGCACACACAACTCTAGTACCTCCTTCACCTATGTACAATAAACCTATTCGTGCATAGCCACAGCCTTACACAACTGATAAAGGACTAACGGTCACCACTCTCTTGGTTCTTACCATGGACTGTGCACCCTCCATCACTCAGTCTGCATATCAACCCTTGATGTAGCATTGATGTCCACATACGCAGGGGTGGAAATTGGCCAGAAGGCCAACAGAGGCCCAAGGCCATGGGCCCTGTCCTTTGCAGACCTGATATAGACTCAGCCCTGTGCTCTCTCCAGTCCTCTGCTTGCAGGGACCCTCCTTAGGCAGCCCCTCTGCAGCACTACAACCCCAGGCATGGCCAAGCCACACTGGGCTCTGGCGCCACAGCAGCCCTTGTCTGGCATTGAGACCTTAGCCTGCACTTCTCTCCTGGCCTTCTTTCCACCTCGGTGACATCGCTCATTCATCCCCCACCAGCCAATGTGGCTGTGAGGTCAGATAAAATGAGGATTACCATACACACAGCATTCTGTGCCCTGTCTGCATCCTCCCTCCACATTCCAAAGCATCACCCCTCTTTCCCCGTGTGTGTCCTGACAGGGGCATCTAGACACTGACGACCCCATGAGTGACCACAGAGGCCCTGGGAAATGGGACACATGCCCGCTCAGGGTCTGCTCAGGAACGCTACACTGTGATGGCCCCACCAGGCCTGGCAGTAGCCACAGGGAGGCTTTGGAGGCCAGAGAGCTTCGTGCCTGTATAACATTATGTGTTAAAGCCATCTGTAAAAGAGGAGACACTCCAAATAGCCTTATGTGTTTCATTTTTTGCTTTTTGGCATCGGGCTGCAGAGCAATTTTCCAGAATGTTTTCAATAGGAAAAAAACAGTCATTCTCAAGACAGCTGTTTCATGCTCCTGGCCTCTGGGTCATATTCACATTCAGCAGCCTCTAAATCCGAGGTCCTTTAAATGGGCTTTTAAAAAAAATTATAGTTAAAACAAATGAAGGCAGCATTCATTCCTTATCTAATATTCTTCACCTTGGAGCCCTGTGGGCAGGGAAGTCTCAGAATCCTGGAAAAAGATTTCAGGGACACACCAGACAAGAAGAAGGAGAAAGGGAGAGGGGAGGAGGAGAGGAGGAGAGGAGGAGGAAGACGGCCCTGGGATCCTGGTGGACCTGCCCTCCTGGGCCAGTAGGGTTCCTTATTGCACCCACTGTTACCGGGTTTCATGCTTCAGTGGGGTCTGCCCCCAAGCCAGAGCAAGGGTGTGCACCCCACTTTGTGGTCTGCCATTGGCAATAACTCTTTACTCTCCCTGCAAGGTATGATCAATATACATAGTAAATGTTTAAATTCCAAAAGATTTATTACAGGAAAAGACACATTGCCATTCAGCCCACCCAAATCCAACCCCCTTCCTTTTACGTTTATTTCATTGTTCTCACCACTTTCTGTAGCAGTTTTTAAAGGCTTCTTTTGTGAGTATCTTTATGAATAACACGTATGATCAGATATACGGCAAATGCAGCTGCTGCTGAGCGCCATCCCACAGGAAGGCAGATGGATAAGGAACATGGTGGTGTGTGCCCAGCTATCTGATTCACCTCTTACGGTCCTTCTGACTTTGGAGAAGAGCCAGAAGTCGCATGACCATAAGAGGTGAGCTTGTTGATTCTGACATACAGACAGCTACCATATCACTGAAGATCCTCATGAAAGAGGACTTCCAGAAAGCTTCAGAAAGGCTCAAGAATGACGGGATAAATGTGCTCAAAGTGAGAAGGCATGGGCAGAGGGAGATTAATGGCGATCATTTTTTAAAATTTACTGTACATGCAATATATTTTTCGGTCATATCTTATATATGATGTCTACAGCTTTAAAACGCCTTCATGTCCAGTTTTTCTGTGGGACCCTTAAATAAGCAGTCAGCCATCCTCTACCATGAGACACACACCCCAGCAATGACTGGAAATGTGGATTCCCTGTGATGTCTGCCCTTGAGAAGGTTGCACAGTGCTTGTAAGAGTGACGCTGTGACCACAGTAATAACTGCAGCACAACCTAGTAAATGCTAGAGTCAAGAGAGGAATAAGGGACCAAGGGACCTGTGCACTGAAAGAGAGGTGAAAACGGGGCATGTGAACTGGATCCTGGAGGATGAGTAGGAGTTTGTGGGGTATGTGGGGAAGTCTCGCTGTCGGGTAGACAGGTGTGTTCTTTACTGTCTATAACCAGGAAAATGAGAGTCAGAGAAAGTCAGCCTCTCCCTTTGGGGGTTGCAAAGAGTTGTATGTGACTGCTCACTTCGAGCCTGGCCTCCTTCCATCCCAGCCTTGAAGACTGTTTGCATTTTAACATCAAAAGAGAGAAGAAACACTGTGAAATCCTCGCCTCTTGCTTGTGGCTTTATAAAGTTGATAGTTTCCACCAGATCTGAGTCAGAGACGCGGTTACCAAAGAGAAACCATGTTTTCAATTAGTCTTCCGGGCATTACCTCTCAGCGCTGAATCCCTGGACTTCTCGTCTTGTTGTTGAGAAGTTACAGCTGCTGGGCCGGAGCGGGTGGGAACTGGCTGACCCGCACAGCGCCCTCATGGTGTCTCCTCCGTCCCTTCACTCAGTGTTTGTGGTACACCTTTGTCAGTGGTGTGCGCGCAAAGGCTGAGCGCCGTGGCGGCCAAGGAAAGGATGGCAGAAGCCCTGCTTTGTAGTGTTTGCTGCTCTCTGTGCGGTAAATGCTTCCTTGCTGGCCCACTCAGAGTGACCCATGGAAAGGTGGGGGACAGCAATGTGCAGAGGAGGTGCAGGAATTGAAGCAATCTCATCAGTGTGCTTTTGATCCCCCTGCAAGATCTGAGTCCCGGTCCCGAGGCTGGAGAAGCAGAAGCAGTGTTTCCCATTGGGTCCCAGCACTGTCTTCCTTGCTGTTCTGAGCAGAAAGCAGCCCTGAGGAGCAGGGACAGAGAGCCGAGCGGTCTCCGGTGCATCTCAGTGGAGCCAGTGGTCTCCCCGACTCTCTCTCCTTATCTGCCGCTCTGCCTCTTGATCTCTCACACATGGGGTTTTCAAGAACATTGGGTGGCAGGGGTGATGAGAAGGCGAAAGAGGAACCATCACCACACTCCCCATGGCTGAGATAAAGCTCACTGATCTTCTGGGGTGCTCGAGGCAGGGTCTGTCTGGCTCCGAATTTGTTTGCGTTAGCAGTTCGCTCCTCTCTGCACCTGTGGACCAAGGCAGAAAATAAATAAACACGGATCCAGCACAAGGGCAGTGGTGATGTTCTGAAGGCCTGTGTCCAGACACGTAAGTCTAGAATAAGGACACTGGTTCAGACCCCTGGCCGTGGTGCTCCGCGCTGACCAAAGGTCGGAGGTGCTTGGCAGGTGTGGCTTTCAGACCCCAGAAAGGGTCATCCCCAGCTCAGCGCTCGCCTCTGCAGAGAGCTTACTAGGAGTTTGCTTAGCTCAGCAACGTTTAAAGTCTGGGTCTCCTTAAAACCGGAATGCAAGTCCAGCTGCTCAGACCAGTCCTCCTCCAGGTTGGGCGGGAGCCAGTCTCGGGGCAGCCATGCACCGGTGCTGACCGCTCTACCGGATTGCATCTGAGGGAAGCCACACCCCAAGTCAGCCTGGCTCCTGTGAAAGACTGGGGACTTTCCATTAAGCCAGTTTGTGTGGCGGGTCTCCTTCATGACTAGGGGCCTCGGTGGCCTCTCATAGAGAAGGAGGGATGTGGTGAGGGCTGGAGCTGCCCATCCACACCTTGGCTTCCCCTGCCACTTCCTGTCCTCTCGGTACTGCTCGTGAGGGGCACCAGACCCCTCACCATGTCCTTGGTGGTGCCCGTAAGGAGTTAACATCTCAT
The DNA here is from genome assembly GCF_034190915.1 of Cavia porcellus. NCBI lineage: Eukaryota > Metazoa > Chordata > Mammalia > Rodentia > Caviidae > Cavia > Cavia porcellus. Next base: position 1,829,122 of record NW_026947521.1, on the reverse strand, counting down.
GCAAGAGTGCAAGGAGTCTTACATAACTCATTCAGCCTCATCTCATGGGTGTTTTTCTGTGAACTCTGCCAGAACTAATTTCACGGTTTTAAAACAACGCGTAGTACCAAAAGAATGTGTAATGAGCTGCCATGAGATATGATTGTCTCTCATTTGTAAGGAAAAGACCTGTAGCTCCTTGGGACTTGTTAGGAATAATTTCTCAATTAAACCAAAAACTCAGCCCTCTGGAAGGGCACACACAGGGCTGCAGAAGTGGCTTCCAAAGGGTCCCTTCCACCCACCCCATGCCACCTTTGTCCAGCTGTTTCATGCTATAACCATTAACATCAAATTCACCATCATAAACACTTTAATGTATATAACTCACTCTGGTCCAGTCATAAAGTCACATCCCCGTAACCATTAGCTAGTTCCAGAACATTTTCATTGTCACAAAAGGAACGCTGACACCTGCTAAACAGTCATTTCCCATTTCCCATTCCCTCCTGGATCCGACAATCGCTCATCTGCTTTCTGTCCTCTATTTGCCTATTCTGATTATTCATGTAAATGGGATCAAATATCAGGTAATCTTTGATGATGGGTTTCTCTCACTCGATGTAATGTTATATTGTGTGACCTTAGGTGACCGGCTTCTCTTTCTTCCCATGTTTTCAAGGTTCATTCATGTTGTGATATGGATCAATGCTTTATGCCTTTTTCTGTGGCTAATCTTCTGTGGTACTATATGGGTGTACCACATTTCCTGTATTCCTTCACCCAATGGGGAACTGAGGTTGATTCGGTTTTTCTGGATCATAAATAGGTTTGTGATCAAGACATGTACACAAGCTTTCGTTTAAACATTTCTTCAGGTACTTCTGGGAGAAGAATCACTGGATTAGAGCAATTCCTTGCTTAGTTAATTGAGAGGCTGCCATCTTGTTTCCCATAATGGCCCTCCTGATTCCCATCTCCATGGCAGTATCTGAAGGCCGCCATCTTGTTTTCCATGATGGCCTGCCTGGTTCCCATCCCCGCAGCAGTATCTGAAGGCCATATTTCTCTTCCTTCTTGCCAATACTTGACATTTCCTTGTTTTTGTTTGTTTAAATCGCCCTCCTACGGGGTGTGAAGTGACATCTGTCTGGCTTTACTTCAGAGTTCTTTTGTTTTCCCAAATAGTTGACAGGTTTTCAAAGGTGGCACACTTATAACAGGCCTGGTCACTGCCTTGCCATGACCCACAGGGCCACATTCACACCCACACTTCAGCATCTGACTTCGCATTTGGGGAAGCCATGAGGATCACCTCCAGGTGAGAGGGGGCACCCGGGGAAGCTCAGGAACCCCCAGCTTCTTGTCCTTGTGCTGGCTCATCACAGCCCTGCTGCGCCTCCCACAGAGCTGCTCTGTTGCCCACACTGGGGCACGGAGCTCCGAGCCTCCCACACATGGAGTCAGACTAGGAAGGATCCCAGATCCCAGCAAGCCTCCGGCCCAGTCCTCCTCATCTGCACTCCCTTTCAGCCCAAGAGCTGTAATTCACTTCGTATTTCCCGAATTTGAAGAAGCAAGGGTTAGGGAAACGTAATGATGATGGAAAGAATAGATTTTACTCATTTCTGATACCCAGAGTAATCCCGGGGTATGGGTCAAACATCAGGTAACACTGTCCTGCCTACAAAGCTGAAGCAACTGAGGCACAGTCTGTTGAAGTAGCTGCTCAGCCCTGGTGCCTGTGTTACCTCCTCCTGTAGAATATCTCCCGGTAGTGCCTTGCTTTTCGGAGGGCCATAGAGGAGAGAGAATGCTGCTGTTCCTGGCCAGCACCTTGCAAGGGTGGGGGGAGAAGCTTCACAGCTGCTCACAGCCTTTCTTGGGTGTCACGTCCCAGGATGGGCTCCAGGTGCTGCCATAGGGGACCCCATAGAAACCCCATCAAAGAACTGTACTCTCCTGCAGCCCAGCCAGCTTTGGGAGCTAGGCCACAGGAGGGAGAGTGAATTCCTTGTCACACAACCCCCTACCTCCTGGGGTATCCACATTCCATGCTTTGTGGGGAACAAGGGATGAATGGGGGAGCCCCTGCCAGCCTGCTGGAGGGGACCAGCCCATCCTGAACAACAACCTGGGAGCGCCATTTTGAATTCTCTGTCCTCACCACCAGCCCCTGAATCCGGGGTGACTTTTGAGGACTCTGTGCAGATCACTGAGCTGGGACACCTCTCATGGGTGGCGATTTGGGATAGCTGGTATTATCGCAGGTGAGGCGTACCTGGATGGCTGTAGATCGTAAATGCTAAAATTTGTGGCAGCCTTTGCCTAGCATGCAGGGTGGACTCAGGATTGTCACATTTACAAAGGGCCAAGACATTGATTTTGTATCGTTTAGAGAGACCCTTTGATGGGAACCGGGGGTCTGAGCTCCTTTGGAGTGGCAAGCTCGGGGATCCAGGTACACTGGCAAAGCGCCCTTCACAACACAGAGCAGGGAAGGAAGCCGGGTGCTTTTCGCTTCCATTCTAATTCAGTGACAGTTCCACACTATCAAAATAACAAGTACCATTATTCAACAACAGCGGCTAATGGCTTAGTGGTTTCTAGTTGTTGTTTTCAAAACGCATTGGGTCCCGCTGTCAGGAACCCACGGACAGCGCCCAGAGACAACAGTGACATCCGTGGAGGTTTGGATTTCTGAAAGCAGCCTTTGGCTCACTGATTATGTACCCAGAATTCCCCTCCAGGACTTTAGGGTTATTATTTTTCTTCCCCCAAAGAATAGCATAAAGGCAGGTGTAATGTCCTGGGGTGGCAATGTTGATTCCATCTAAAAGCCATTCAGAAACACAACTGGCGTGTGTAGCGCCTTCCGTGCCCTCTGCCAGGAAGTTGGAGCAACTTAAAGAGGCAAATTTAACCTGGATGTGTGTAGGAGGGAGACAAGATTTGTGAAGAATGCTGTGAAATAAGCAGAAAATTATTCAGCATTTCTTTGCTCTATTCATTAAAGCGATGGTGTTGGGCTTTGAAATGTTCTGTTTGAGTCAGACCTTGATTCCTTGCATGCCAGTATTTGTAAATAATTATATTAATGTGACATTTTAAGTAGACCTGTTTCTAAACAGCGCGTTATTCACGGTGACTATTTTCTGGGAGAGAAAAGTTGAGTACACTGCGCTCGGCAGCAGGATTATAAAGTTTCTGCCAAGGAAGGACCTGGAACTTTCTGCCTTTCCTGGTTACCTGGAAGAGGCAGCTGGGACCCAGGTCCTCACAGGACAGTGGGTTCTGGAGTGCATGAAGTCAGGTATGCCCAGGCCATGGCAGTGGACGCTGCAGTGTGGCTTCTTGTGTTGCTTTTAAGTGGTGTTTCTCGTGACTGTTGCCTAGCACCTATCATGGATCATGTAGGTGACAGTAGATTACCGTGTAATGAAAGACTCCGTGCAGTACTAACTTTGTCTGCAGGGCAGATCAGACATGTGCCAGAACAGCTCAGCAGGCATAAGGCAGTGCTCACCATAACTGAATTTCAGCCTGTCTACCTCCAAGATTGTGTGCCCTGGAAAACAGGAGACAGTTGTTGCTAAACAGATAACGTCAGGTTCTTTTATTCAGTTAGTAAACTTTGGTTCGTGTCATTACATAAAGTCATGTAACGAGTTGCAGTATTTTTCAAAAGGAAGTTCTGTTGCTTATGCACATCGTCCGTGCTGCATATTTTAAACGTGGTCATCTCTCTGCACTGTGCTGGCCGCTTGAGGGCTGTACGCCGTGACCCAGGCCGGGAACTTCCCCATGCTTTCTTAATGCGGTGCTCAGGGAGGCATTGAGGCAGGAGGAGAAGGCTGCACAGCTCAAATGTCATGGAGCATCAGCACTGAGCACGGCCACCCCCGGGCGACTTCTCAGAATCTGGTGGCCAGTGAGCCTTGAGTCCCGCTGGCTTGGCCCAGGTCCATGCGGGTGACACAGCCCCAGGAACCTCTGCACTCGGGCAGGTCTTGCTCAGTGAACTTTCACACTCGGCAGGCAGTCCGGATGCTCTAATGCAGTTCTGCCAGGGTGTCAAGACAACTGGGGAACCGGCATCTGGCAGAGGACTGAGGACAGTTGACGCCAGCACCTCACCTCACTGGGCCGAGTGTCGCTGCACGGGACCTAAAGGGGCGACCTGTGCCATGACAGTGGGGCTCAGGCACGGAGACACGATTGACTCATCAGGTTTCATGGGAATTTGTCTGAGTATTAAGAATAGGCCTCAGGGGGCTGGGGATTTAGCCCAGCGGCATAAGCGCCTGCCTTGCAAGCAGGCAGTCGTGAGTTCGATCCCTGGTACCAATAAAAAGGAAAAAGGCCAAAAAAAAAAGGAAAAGAATAGGCCTCAGTGGTCTTCACCAGCAGAGTTAAAAAGTCATAATGTTAAACATGACATGGAGACTGTTTCTAGTATGCTGCTCTAGTGTAGTCTGAGAACCACAATCTGGGCTTCAAAACAATATATATATACTAGTTAAGATAGTTATATGGCTAGTTTCTCTTGGTTCATTGGAAAGAAAGGTTTGTGCTAACATGGTTTGGACGGGATATCATGCCTGTGTCCTGTACTCTGAATAACTACTACAAAGACACAATATGCAATGTATTAGTTATTGCAATCCTCCTAGTAACCTGTTTGGAAACTCTGTTTCATCGTTATTTTTATCCTTTTTCTCTTTAAAATAAAAATAAATCCACTGAAAAAGATGGTTTTAGTGCACCTTTCCCTTTTATAAATGCAGAAATAGAAACATGGATCAGTTAATCTTTTGTGCAAGGTCATATAGCTAGATAACAAAACCAAGCTCTCCTCTCTTCTCTCCCCCCCCCTCTTCCCCTTCTCTCTCCCTCTCCCTCTCTCCTTCCTCTCCCCTCTACACTGTACCGGAGAGAGGTATCATCATTTAGCTTAAGGTAAAGTATGATCATATTTTGTACATCTGGCACCCACTGGAAACACTAATAACTGCTTACCTTTTGTAAATTTATACCAAATAAAACAAAATTTCACAAATAATAATAAAATCGCACTTTTGAATAAACGTTTCCAGGTCCTCGGCCCCCACCCCCAGAAGGGCTGGGTCGGTGCTGTGTTTGGTGTTGTTTCCCTCCCAGTCAAAGACCTTCCTTGGCCATGACTGGTTCAGCTTTGCTTTCATCTGAAAATACCTTCGCCCCTATTTTTAAAGATAGAGTTCTGGGCTGGACTTTGACGATATCATGGCATTGTCTTCTACTCTAGTTAGCAGCATCAGGTGCCGTTCCTATTGTTTCTTTTGGATGTATCATGTAGTTTTCTCTCAGTTTTTAGGGGTTTGCCTTTATCTTTGGAGTTTAGAAACCTGATTGCGCTGTGCCTGGGTTTGGTTTTCTTTGCTTTTCCCTGACTTGGGATGTGTTGAGATTCCGCAGTCTGTACGCTGTCTTCATCCGTTCCTCCCACTGCGTCTCTTCCCTTCTATCTCTGCTGTCGTCCTGGAAATGCTGTTTCCCATGTATCAGACTGGATGCTCTCAGGTACTTAGCATGCCAAGGCTCTGTTCACTTTTTTTCAGTTCCTTTTTCTCTGTTATTAGGACTGGATACTTTCTATTTGTCTATCTTGCAGTTCATTGACTTTCGGACTATCTCCAATATGCTGGTAAACCCAAATGGCAAATTTTTAATCATGTACTTTTCGACTATATGATTTCTGTCTGACTCATTCATATACTTTATTTTTCTCCCCCCAGATCCTACATCTGCTCCTTGATTGTGTATATATCTTCTTGAATTTCATGGACATATTTATATGAGGTCCTTAAAAGTCCTTATCTCCTAACTGTGCCATTTCAGTGTAATGGGGTTGGTTCCTGCTGACTTCTTTTTTTGTCCTTGAATATGAGTCACATCCTACTCCTCTGCATGTCTAGTGACTTGATAACACATAATATAAATGGGTGCTTTGGAGACTAGATACTGTTGTGCTCCTTTGAGGAAAATTTTTGTTTTAGTACCCAGATGACTCGGCTCAATCCAGCAAGAGCTAAGATCTCTTTTCTGTTCTTGGAGCTGCCTAACTTTCTTTTTCCTCTACCAAGTCTGCCTTTTTCCTCCGACAGCTCCAGTTATCCAGAGTCCAGAACCAAAAGCCAACTGAAGAATGCTCCAGACCAGAAGAAATGGGGAAGGGGGCCTTAGAGTCACAGATTTACTAGGTAGAGGCCCTGTCTTGCAGGGTACGGCCCTCCCCATTTCTGTTTGCTTTGGATTGCATTACCTTGCCCTCGAATCATTTTTTTAAACATCTTTTTTTTTTTTTGCTATCAGGGATTGAACTCATGACTGCGCACTTGCTAGGCAGGAGCTTATGCTGCTGAGCTAAATCCCCAGCCCCCAAATATCTTAATTAGTACCTTTAAGACAGTTAGTAGAATATTACCAAAAACCAGTACCCCTCATGTTTACATTTAGATTCCAAAACTCCTGGCTCCACCATTCAGCTCTGGGAGGCAGTGCTAGTATGATAAATCCATACTACAGTTGAAGAACAGGACTCAGGAGTTAAGTGACCTGCCCAAATCCACACAGCGCTGCGGTTGCAAACCAGGCCTGGCCTCAGCTTGGCCTTAATTCCACAATGAGTTTATTGCACATTTACTTCTGGAAAAGCCAGACTTTTCCAGTACAAAAACTCCAGGTGTACCCCCACCCCTACCCCCGTACTAAATATTGCTAAACAAGTGAGAGAGAATCGAAAGACAGTCCTGGCTTTTGAAGCTTTTTGGAAGGTCTGGAATCTCCCAGGAGAGAATGCACTATGCTGGTATTGGGAGCAAAATGTCTATAGTAATCCTTGAAAAAACCTGATACCGACAAGCCCCAGCGTGCTCGACTGAAACAAAGGCTGGGCCTATGGTTTTTTTTCATGTGGAGCCTCATAGGAGGAGGCCTGGCATCCCGTGCCTTTATATCCAGGGACGTCTGTGGACATGCTTAGGACAGCAGAAATCTAGGCCTGCTCTGGCCCTTTGATGGGAGACAGCCCTCTGTTCTTCTCCTTCCTGGAGATCTCAGTGGACTGTGTCTGTGCATTGATTTTTGTACGAAGATAAGGTTTGTTCTCACACAGGGAGCTTGCATAGAGTTTTCTGTCTGCAGCTTTCTGCTCCCCGGGTTCTCGGTTCTTGTTCTTCCTCAGGCCACTGTCACTGTTCCCACTAAAGGCATATCCCAGAGTCTCCAGGAAACTACAGTCTAGCTTTGCACTAACTTCCCATCCACATACCACCTAATTCCCCCAACCCACTTGCATTTAACATCAACATACAAGGGCGCAAGTGTATCAGGGTATGGTTTCAGAAAATCCACAGCAAAACTGGGAGTGGGCACTTGAGCTTAAAATGCTGATTCTCAGGCTCTGCTCTCATGGCACGGCTCTAAGACAGTAGAATCTCCGGTTTTGAGGCCAAGAAATCTGGCACCGGGCAAGGGCCTGTGACACCAGTGCCCATTAAAGTGAAAGAAGCCACCTTCTTTGTGCGTGGGCATCTCTCCTTTTGTTCTTGGGCCTTAGGGTCTTGGATAAGGAAGCACAAGTCTTGCCAGTCAGTTCAGACTGCAGTTGGATGTGTTGTATCACCCGGGGCCACTGTGATGCTTACAGGAAGTGACCTGGCTGAAGATCTCTGCTGTCCCCATTCCGTATGGCAGGCCCAAAAGGAGTTCCTCTTCCTTTGTTCATTCAATCCATGCCTCCTCCACTTCTCAAATAATTGTTATAATCAAAGAACTGAGCTCCGGAGGTGAGAAGTAGACCCACTTCAAAGCTGATAAAGCTTCATCGTTAGGACTCACACTGGGTTCTTCCAAGGCCTTGAGAATGGTCCATGTCCTGTGTTCTCATTATTCTAAGTATCTGCAATATTGGCCAAAGTTAGATAATTTCACATTCTTTTCTTCTAAGGAAATTCTCTCAACTCATATAAGCTCCAGCTGCCCCAGAGCTAGAAAAGCTCACAACCAGTGGGAGAGAGAGAGAGAGAGAGGTGCCTGGATTATTCGGATGCAAGATGGGTTGTCTGTGCAAAGGAGACCCATGGTGGGGGATCCGGGTTCAACCTTGGAGGAAGAAGGGTGGGGAAGTCTTCCGATTGAAGGTATTACCTGAGGTTGGCCATGAAATAGGGCACAGAAGGCTCTCTATAGAAATAGCGTGAGCAGAGCTACTGAAGTGAAATATGTGGGCCGTGTGTGTGAGAGTGCGTCTGTGTGTGTGTGTGTGTGTGTGTGTGTGTGTGTGTGTGTGTGTGTGTAAAGCACTTTGTTCTTCTGAGCACATTTCCTTCAGGCTGGGGCAACTTCCCATGTTACAATGAAGAGATTCCATTTCCAGGCAGCTGCATCAGGGATCCCAGACCCCCACCAACCCCTGTGACGGACCTCCGGGAGACCTGTTGGGGATTAGACCAATAATTGTTCTTCAAGAAAAAAAGAAGAAAAAAAAAAAAACCCTTTACTCCTCACTGCTAACCCCGTATCCCTCCAGCCCTCCTGACTGTCAGCCTTGCAAATCAATATTTCATTCTGAAGAGCCTTGTTTGATGCCAGTTCTGCTTATTTGCTTCCCAGCCACTGTGGGTGACGCTCTGTAGGTCTGTCAGTATGTAAATTAAACCAAGCATAGATAGCTTTGTGTTGCTTAATGTTCAGCAGATAAAAATTAATGTGGTGTGAAATGAGCATTTTATCTGACTGCAGATACAGTGACGGAGTTAATTAGACAGGCAGAGGGAAATGGCATTAAGCAGGATGGGGCCTTTCTCGAGGAAGGGCCCCGACCCTCAGACAGCAGATTTGTGTGGACCAAGACTGCAGCTTCAGAAGCTGGGCTGGGGAGGCCTGAGCACAGAGTGCACCGAGAGGGTGCCCTCCTTAACGCCATTAGCCCCTGGTGCTGATGACTGTGTGCATCCTGCCTGGGGAGGCTGGGAGGGAGGCACAGGCTGAGCGGGCTGGGTGCTTCCAACTCGCTGCAGAATGTGAGCGTCAGCATTTGCTGAGGCGGCTTCTTTGAGGTGTAACCTAACTGCTACTGGTGGAGAAAGGAATTTCACTCTTAAGCAAGGAAGAGCAAGAGGAGAGGCCATGCAGTACCCCACCCAGCATCGATCCTGAGTAGCCAGGAGCCACAGCCTTCCATCTAAAGGGTCAGCTCTCCAGGACTTGGTGCATGCTGAGCCCTGTCATGGGAAAGTGTCTCCCGGTACAGATGTAGAGGAAGCCCATCCTGACAAGCTGATCCATCTTACTGGGGACCGCGCACTCCCAGGGACACACGCACACACACACACACTCCGCCCTGAGCATCTCAGAAAGGTGCAGGGCACTTCCTCTACCCACATGGCTCTCCTGCCCCCACATCCAGCCCCTGGGCCTGCTCCACTGTGAAGCATCTGTCCCATCTCGGATCAAATATCACCTCCTCCCAGGCGAGATCAGTTCCCCAGATAGATATTCTCGAGACACCTTGTGCTTTCCCTTTATAGCACTTTCCAAATTTATGGTTAACCTTCTGTGTGCCTCACTGCCCACTGGACTGTGCTCCTTGGGGGCAGGGGGTTCGGGCCCCCACAGCGTCCCACCCTCCCTGCCCAGGTGGGCTTTCCAAGGCCCGCTGAGCTCCTGGGCTCCTGTCCTTGGCATGGTTTCCTTGGCTTTCCTGACAGCATTTCTTGTCCTTTGAGCACCTTGCCTATTTCAGAGATAGGCTGGCCAAATGGCAGCTACAAATTTTGAATTACATGCCTTTCAACGGATCAGGAAATAGTCCCTTGGAAGAAATCTCTGTATCTTATTCAGCTTGGCCTTCTCCATGCTTGGGGGACTGCAGAATTAGCAAAATAACAACACTTCCAAGGTTCCTTGGTTCCTAAGCAGTTCTTGTAAATAAACACCGTCTTAGCCCATGTGTGTGGACTGTCCATCTCTCCCCCTGTCCGGGGTCCTCAGCAGAGGAGACTTGTGCCCTCCCTCCTCTGTCTTGGCACAAATGAAGGGTAACGGATGTGAGGAAATGCCATGCCCCGGGGCTCCCTCTGGTCCCTGTTAGCACTGGAGAGGGTGCAGCCTTCTCAGACAGATAACACAGAGACGTGTGCACCACGACGTGCTCAGGTTTGTGTGTTAGCTCCTCTGCTCCTCGTTTGTAAGGGAGGCGACATTGCATTTTGAGAGCCCTGGACTGAAGGACTTGGGTATCTTCACTCAGCCCTATCCATCCCACCCTGAAGAAGGAGCTGGTTCCACCCCATCATTGCTAAGTGGTCATCACAAGCCAAAACCCCAAGGAAGTGTCACCCACCCTCACCCAGCCACTGTGGAGTAAGGGCGGGGTCCAGACCCCTGTGGGTCAGGGCGAGGGGAGGCCTCCTCTTGTCCACCGCTCCCAGGGGAGATGAATCTCCAGAGTCATTCATTAGAGAAGCCACCAAATGAAGCGTATCAGGAGGCTGCCCAAGATCCTGTCCCTCCTAGGGTGGCCCTGGTGGCTGGAGGAGGGTCCTCCCCAGCTGCACAAGGTTGCCCCAATCTTGTCTGCCGGCTGCCACCAACCTCTGCCACACTCAGCCCTGCCACACTCCTGTGCAGGCCGCGGTCACATAGGACATTTTACCCACACACATGTCCCTAGTAAAGCCCAGGATACTCCCAGAGCTGGTCACACGGAACAGCGTGAGCAAGTCCAATGTGTCATCGATATTATCTTTTCAAGGCAGTTTTCTATTACCTCGTTTTATGCCAAACCTAGCAGTCAGAGGCCATTTGACAGATGGGGAGATGGAGGCGCTACCCTGCAGCCTAGAAAGTGGCAAGCGCCCAGACCCCTGCTGCCACCTGCAGCCCCGCCTCCTGTCAGCACCAGTGACACTGTCTAGATAGGAAATGGTGACTTCCGGCTGATGCAACCCCAAGAGCCAGCCCCAGTATCCCACAGCACACCTCGCCAAGGAGAGTCATCAAAAAACAAAAACAAAAAGAGGAAGAAAAAGATGCTGATGTAGTTATTATCTCTCATGGATTCCTTCGCTCCATTTAGTGTGTCACAGACTTTACCTATCCTCCGAGGGGCAATGCACACCAGCCTGCTCTGGGGAGCTCACCATCGTCAGGGGGAGACAGACCTCATTAAGTTGTCACCAAATAGTACAGGCAAAATAACGACAGGGGCGGTGTGGGGAGTCACAGGGAGGGCAGGAATGTGTCCCTGAGGAAACTCTTAGGACTGAACCAGGAAAAATGGATGTCACGTTCAGAGGCCCCATGCAAAGACAAAGAATTGCATACTTGTGGGGCTGAGTGAAGGCCACTGTGCTGGAGCCCAGAAACATGGGCAAGAGTGAAATGCAAGCTGAAAGATGGACAAGAGAACTTCCACGAACTTGCTGGGCCACACTGGAGAAAACATCTGACATTTCTTTCCAGGTGATAGAATTTGCAAGTGAACCTGTTCAATAGACTATATGGGATTTTCCTGGCTAGTACAATTCCCCTTTCCCCTCCTTAGATCTCACTGACTAGAAATTAAAATTCATATCTTTCTCTATGTACCCATTCACTGATTTTAAGTATTCACCACTGGAAGAGGGAAGCAGAAAGTTCTTTGTCTCAGTGACCTCAGAAAGAAAGCCCAGAGTTTCAAGCCTGCACAAGCCTCCCTCCTGCAGTCTCTGCAAGATCCTCTCGGTGTGATCACCAGAGTCTCTGGGAGACTGCATGGAACGTGGGTTGAGCCTTCAGGCACTCTTGGGGTGTCGCTGGTGTGAGTGGAGTCTGCTGGAGTTTCCAGAGACCATCTGGATCAGTGATGGTGAACCTTTCAGAGCATCGAGTGATACAGACAGCCCATTTGCGGCACGCGTGCCACAGCATCACCACCACTGATGGAGCTTGGTGTGGATCAAGCCTAGTAGGAAAGTCGCTCACTGCTGTTTACTTCTTAAGTGCCTGAAACCAGACATTGAAACTGTTTCATTAAAAATTCCTGTGTTCGAGCAGACAAAAATCATTTCAGAAGCTGTGTAATGAATGTACAAGAAGATACAGGTTATCTTGTTGAACAAAGTAATCATGAGTAAATGCAAACATCACCACGTGTATTTGCTTTTCACCTTTAATGGAAGCAGCCCAGGTGGCTGCCTCTGGCCTCTGCATCCTGGGACTGAGGGATGCAGCCTTCGCTCTGTGCGCCCCTCTCCCCGGAGCTGTAGTGGGAAATGAGACCCATCCGGTCAGGGAATGAGAAGGAAAAACTGAATGAAATGCACTTACAAGTGGCTGTTATCACAGGGTCCATCGCGCAAGGTTCCAGCCAGGCTACAAGTAGAGAGCACAGGAGATATTTCACTGTGCAGATGCCTGGACAGATTTCTGCTTTACACAAAAGAGCCGTCACTGCTCAAGCCACACAGCTGTTGTGTGACCGAGCCAGGATGCACGTAGGTCTCCTTGAACTTACACAGAAAGTGCCTCCTCCCTTCACAGCTGATTGGTGGATTTTCCCAGATTCTATGTCCAACTTCAGGACACAGTCTAAGGCAGTGCCGGGTGAACCTGGGACACCTGAGTTGTTTTTCTTTTAAGACAAAAGATGTTCACATATTAATTGAGTTTTCTAAGCCGAAACCTCAGGATTCAGGTTGAATTGCAGTGTTGGTGCTTTGCCATACATATATAAGTGGGTAGGGGCGCTCATCTCTGAAAGATTTGCTGTCACTGGGCTGGGGGCAGTGGGCTGGGGCAGGTGCTATCACAGGATGCATACTTCACTGTGTGCCACTAAAGCTAGAAGGAGAATGGGACTGTGCCACCCTTTCCTCAGAGACATGGCAGGTGCGGAGGTGGAAACTGCACCAGAAACCTTTGCAAAAGGACCAGGACTTTTTGCCAAACTGGTGAATGGTTATGGAAGCTATGTGATTGCATTAACATGGGGAGAGGGGCACATAAGGTCCCTAAAACTTTTCTGCAAAGGAATAACATGAACAAAAAGTAACTCAGTCTGTGTTCAACATCTTTTCCCAAAAGGGTAGAGCTTTAATGCCAAAAAAGGTAGAAGGGACGTTGTCTTAAAATAAGTAATAATTCTTTTACTTTGTGCATACTTGGCTTTGCAAAAACTCATTATATTATCCTGATTTTTCCAAATGGACACAAACCCGGGAAAATCAAGCTGGGGACCTGGCCACAACCTCCACTGACTGGTGTGTGGAAACCGCGGACGAGTAAGGGAGGGATGATTTTCCTTGTGTGGCCAGCTGTCATTGAGTCTGTCCAGTCATTAGATGGGGTCTGTCATCATGCAGAATGTTCTCTAGACCTTCCGAGAAATCAGACACAGGGACCTGGGGTTCCTCGAGCTCGAGATGGGTTGTCAAGCTGGAGGGTTCTGAAACCTGGGTGTGGTGTTCTCAGAATGCCCCAGAAGTTCTCCCACGACCCAAATGGACCTGAACTAACACAGCCTGTGGGGAGCCTGTGCTCTCCCACTCCACGGTCAGCCCTGTGGGACACCTGAGCATTTCCCTGCAAAGCAATGTTCCGCTGCCACGACACTAACTTAGACTACAGAGTAAAGGGCCTGTGATCTAGACTGGCTAGTATCCGGCATGATCTTAGTGACCCTCTCTGGCTCTTTCTTTTCATCTCCAAAATACATAGGAAAATCCCCCTGTGTCTTAAGTGTTCTCATTATAAAAAGAAACGTTAAGACTGTGAGCCTGCACCCATGTCAGGATCCCCATGTGGCCGTTCTGTGGTGCATACCTGTCTCAAGACATCACGGAGCACATAATGGATGTGATGCTTGTCTGTCCAAAAGCCCTTTTGCCCAGTTGACATGAACAGGAAAATCATCATGCAACAGGCCTCCTAGTACATTTTCTATAATGTGATTTCTTTTCTATGTTAGAAAATCAAGAAACATGTTCAAGTAAATCCTACCTTCCTCATGAAAGAAGAGCTTAAATTGTCCCCCTGTGTCTTTGGGAGTTTAGCAGCTGTGTAGTATCCCGCGGCCAATCTGCTGTAACTCGTTCAGCTGTTCTCAGTTACTGAGTGCAGGCATGGGTGTGTGCATGTGCCTGTGTGCACACATGTGTGTGTGTGATTAGAGCTGATTGTTAGAGACAGTTTGTGTAGCTTTTTGCTTCTGTCAGATGATTTCTTTAGTAAAAATTCCCAGGGGAAGGATTACTGGGTCAGGGTAGGCACATCTTTATGATTCTTGTTACAAATCACCGTATTTCTTTGGAGAAGAATTATGCTGATTTCACTCAGTGCCCACAGCACTGAAGTCTATCAGTGTTAGCCCAGCCTGACTGGTAACAGGGCATTGTTTTTTTTCTTTTTTTTTTTTAAGACAAAGAGTCACTTCCATATGCATTTTTTACTGCTAGCAGGAATATACATTTTCTCCCAGGTTCACTTAAAAATGTTTTCGAGCTCCACTTGGGAGCGGGTGCAGGAGGGAAAGTCCACTTCTCTGGGCTGGAGGGGCGGACACCACTCTGGAAGCCACTGTGGGCACTGTGCTCCTATGTCCACCCTGCTATTCTGACAGTTTGGGACCCTGTGAGGCTCCATCTTAATCCTGCTTCCCAGCATCCACCTAAAGATTTCAGAAGCCAAACCCCAGTTGCACTGTCAGAGAACGTGCCCTTACTTAGCAGAAGTTGCACCTTAATGTCCATGTGACCTTCTTCATGGGTCTACTTGATACAGCTGTGCCAGAGGGCATGCTTGAAGGCCAAGTGAACTCGTGTCCTGAGTGGGGCTGAGCCATCTTGCTACCAGCCTCCTGCACACAGCTGACCAGAATCTGCCTAACACATGGGGTGAAACTGTAGAACTAAACGGGAAACCCGGGGCTCTAGACTCCTCGTAAGCCTCTGGAAGATTTCAAGGCCCAATTTCTTAGCATTATGCTAATGACACCTGCTCCTCACCTTTGCCCCTCCTGGAAGCACTTAGCCTGGATCTGTGTAACTGTGATTTGCCACCACTGCCTAACCTCAGTGAGCCGAAGCAAAACTGCTTCCCTTCCCGTGGTCCACGGCCAGGCCGGGAACTCAGCTCCAGGATGACCAGGTGACGTCACATGAGTGGCTCTCAGCCCTGGCAGAGCTGAGCCCTGGGAACCCAAGCAGACAGCTAGCAGGTAACTGAATTAAGTGCTAGCATGCGCACTGCACTAGGGTTAGCAAGGTATAGACTCAAAGGCCTGCATGGCTATGCAAGTCCCAGAAGAGGACCCCTCACCTCCCGTCTAAGAGGCTTTGTTCACTGTCTTCTATAGCAGCATAGATCCCACAGGAGAAAGGAAGGTGCTCAGCTCTCCCTCTTCTGCAGCACAGCCAGCCTAACAGCACCCCATGTGTACCCCCATACCTCCTGTGCATTTAAGCAGAATAACATGAAGGTATAAATTTGGATAGCTCAGTGCACAGACTCAGCTCTCCTTACAATCTTATGCCTGGAGAAGCCAAGTAAGCCTGCTCAGCCTCATGAGCCCCCCCATCTAGGACCAGAACCCAGTGAACAGGGCAACCATGAAAATAAAACAAAAGCCCAGACAGGTTACCGGACCCGTGCTAAGAGGCCAAGGGAAGCCAGCTTTGAGGCAGCACTTCTGCGGGTTCTTATCCCCTGCTGGATACAGTTCCCTTGCCCAGTGGCGACTCTGTCAAGGACAGACTGATTGGGACTGGCAGTTTTGATTTCGAGTTTGCAAAGCTAGTTCCCAACTAGGTCTTATTTTCAGGGAAACACAATAATTACAAGTGCAACTTAAAAAAAAAAAAATCCCTGTCTAGGCCCTAATTCTTGAGAGGCGAATTCAGTAGGACTAAATTAGACATTGGAGTGAGTGTTCAGAAGTTCTGCAGATGGTTCCGATAAGCAGCCCAAGTGAAGATCTTCTAAGCTAAATCTCTCCAATCCTAGGGTGAGGAACTCTTCTGCCTCTGTGCATCCTCAAATCCCGAGTCCATTCCAGCTCGGCTACCCCGCCTCTCTCTGTCCCCCACCTAACACCTATCACATGTGTTCTCTGACGAGCCTTAGCATTGCTCCCTTGCTTCATGGGATGGGTGGTGATTTGCAAATTGCATGTCCGGGTGTTTGGGGTGCGGGTGTGTCTGTGTCATCACCCTTGAAAGGGAGGCCCCTTCCTTGGGGGTCTATGGGGCTCAAAGCAAATTGCTCCTGGCTCACCGGTGACAATGCCATGATGTTTCAGTCAGTGGGAAGGCTGTTAGGTTTTACGGATTTAAGGCAATTCTTGGAAAAAGGTTGAACCATTTTGGGGTCATTAGATAAGACAACCCTGAGCAAAACTGTTTGCCACAAAGTGACTGCTGGCTTGGCTTTTGAAAAAGAAATGGATCGCTAAGATTAGCCAGTAAGCTTATAAAATGCAACATGACAAAATGCACTGACCTGGTCCCTTGCCCATGACCCTACCTGCTGTGCAGCAGGGTGTCCCCAATCACGACAATGGTGAACTTCTAGATGAGTGCCCAAACTGTAACCGAAGCCCCACTTGTTGATCACAAAGTGCCAACACTGCACTTAAACGCTGCATCGTTGGTTTGTGTTAAAGACAACACACGTGCCATAGGTTTACCACCAATGCCCTGTACAGTCCTGTCCTATCTGCATGCTGAGCCTTGGGTGCCGTGGGCAGTGGAGCTGGGCTGCTGAAACTCAAGCCTGCATTCGGGGTGGACTGTTAGGAGGAGCAGGGCTGGCCGGGCACAGGCATGCAGCTGGGCCCTCGGGGAACCTTTGATCTGGGCCCCTTGTCAGCTGGGTTGGAGGAGTACAGTCCCTCAAGACCACAAAACTAAAGATGCAAAGAGGTAGTGGCCAGGCCAAGCTGGCAAGGCGGTGCTGACCCCGCAGGGAGATAGCTGGGCTCCATCTCCTGGTCCTAGGATGGGTGTTTCATTAAGTTTTATGAACAAGCAAAGTTGCTCTCTACGCTCTCACCTGGCATAAGAGCCTGAATTGTTCGTCCCCTACGGACTCTAGCTGGGCTTGGAACAAGTCATTCACGCTCCCACCTCAACATTCTCATCTATAAAACGGGACTAATTCCTACCTCACAGAGTGAGTGTTGGGGGGATTAATTAATGATTGTTTACTATCTGCTTTGAACTTGAAAAGGATTCCATAGAAGTTGTTATTAAGTGGCTATCATTTGGACTTTGAGTTCTGGGGTGGGTCTAAACCTGAAGCTCAAAGGAAGCCGGCCTGTCGCACTGCCAGAGGGGAGAGAAAAGGTAATAAGAGTCCTACAAACGTCCAGAATGTGACCACCCTTGAGTCCTTGGCAGGGCAAGCTGCAGAAAGTTCTAGTCTTAAGTGCTCCAGAGGCAAAAGGAAAGGAGGAGTAGCCATCATCCTGGAAAGGAACACGATCAACTCCGGAAGGCTGGGGGTCTCCTGTCCTCTACTAAAGGGGCCATCGGCGCCCGGGAAATCCAGCTCTCCACACCTCTGCCTGCATTAGGTCTGCCCAGCAGAAGGGTTTTTGCATAAGGCACTAAAGCATGCTCAGTGTAATTTGTAGCTTAGCTAGTTTATCCTGTCATCACTCAGCAGCAAGAGAGTCGTATACAGACAGCAGTTTGCCGCCGGGTCACTGGGCTGGACCACGAGTCTGCTTTTCCACCCACTCTGTGGTAGTGCAGCCCAGGCAGCTCCTGGAAAGAGCGAGTAGCTCCCCAGAGTTGGGAATGTGTGGCCAGGGAAAGAAATGTAGGTCCTTGTGCATGGAGGAAAAAATTCACCATCAACTGATTTTCATAGAGAAGGCCGGAACTGTCAGGATAACAAACCCAGACCTAGCTTTCCAGGAAGCCAGATCAAAAATTATTAACCGCATTGATCTTGGAGCACTGACCATTCGTGCCAAATGTATTTTGGGATCATTGTTTTTACGGAAGAGAGAACTACTGGGATATGTATCCGTACTGGGTCTGTGCACTTCATTAGATCTTCCTCACCAGGGGCCGTGGCTTGAGTTTTAAGTCAATGGAGTCCACAACAGAAGCCAGTATTGACTATTGGATTAAATAGCAAGTCGATTTATTTCTGGGTTCAATATTCGAGGATGTGAGGGAGCAGAGAGACCCTCCAGATGTGCTTTTGTAAGGCAGTGGTAACCTACTTACATTGCGGGGATGCTTTTTAAGCCATTTGAAAGAGCATTTGCACACTCCTTGCTCAGCAGTTCAATATGTGCCTTGACTATCGGTATTTTACGCATTTCCCCACCAGTGAGATTGCTGCCGGAGTCTCCGCTCTGCGAAGTGTTATTAGAGGTGAGCGCCTGGATTCTGTGCGTGGGGGCTCTCAGTACCTCCTCGCCTCTTAGAGTAAATACCTGCGCTGCTGAGTCAGGATGCTTAAATCAAGGGGTAATCCATCCACCTGCAGCCTCCACCATGGGGGCAGGAGACACAGTGTTTACTTCTCTCCCGTAAATGATCAAATTTAGGTAGTAGGCTCTTTGAGAGTCTTGGTGGGACTCAGTAGGGTTACGCCTTTTTAGAACTAGAAGTGAATGTTAAATGTTCGTATTCAGAGGAGATTAATGTAGATGGAGAGACTGAGGCACAGATAAGCAAGGTCACTCGCAAGGTCAACACAGCTGGTTCATGCAAAGCCAGGACTTTAAGGAGGATATTTTTACATGTAGGCCAGCAAATTTTCCATGTTACCATGAGGCCTCTCCTTGTGATTTCTGTGTCTCTGTGTTCCTTCCTGAATTAATGTTCTGGGTTTTGTTTTGTGTTCAGTTTTTTACTTAACTAATTCGATTACACTTTGCTAGAGAAGACTCAACTCCACAAAGTCTTTGATTCTATTGTATTTCTGCTCCTGTCATAAAGGAGCTTCTGTGCTTTGGAGTCTGAAGACCACTTAGACTACAGCCTGCTCTCGTTTATTTAGTCAGCCTTGATTCAGCATCTGTGATTCAGCAGGCACCATTCTAGGTACTAGGGATAAATCTGCAAAGACACAAAACCTAGCTCTGCCTTTCAAGGGGCTAATATTCCTAAGGGAAGAAGACAGATAAGTGGCCATGAATGTAAGAAATGAGTAATTTCTGTAGTGCCTAGGGAGGTGGTGGGAGCTGAGAGGAGGAAGCGGAGGACAGGATGAGGGGCGGCAGTTGGCGGGCATACACAGAGAGCTCAGGACAGGCTTGCAACTTCCAGAGGCCACAGCTACACTGTGCAGAGGCAGCATCTAGACAGCGGTTGGTGCAGAGACCCTTTCATGGACTCCACAGCGACTCCACTGCCCCAGTCACATCTGGCCCTCGGACCTAGCAGATGCACACATCCTGGCTCAGTTGCAGGCCTCCTACCCTTTTGACTGGCGATCTGTACTCTTGCTCTGATCTCTCAGTTCGCTTTTCACCTTCTGCAAGCAATAGAAAAGCACACGCACTTCAGGGAAAGTGGCTGTGAAGTCTTTGCCCTTTCTTTTCTCCCCGACACCCAGCTCTCTGCTGGCACTCACTGGCTCCCAGCCCCTCGGTCTGTAGCAGGCAGCCTTTGGTATCTCCAAATGCCCAAAGTTGCCCTGTCGTCGTTCCTTCCTCTCCTGAGGAGCCTGCTAGGAGGCATTCACAGAGCGGAGCTGGGACTCGGAACGGCAGTGTAGACTCATTCTCTGCCTTAACCCAGGGTGTGAGTGGCACTCAGCTCCCCTGCAGAGCCCACAGGAGTAGCAGTGAGAACAACACGGGGCGCATCCAGTATTAAAGGGAAGAATCCTTGAGGCGCAGTCAGAGGGGCAGTGTCAGGCAGGGGCCACGTGGAAGGTGGAGATCTCCGAGGCTGGCCCCTGTTAACTCATACTGCAAGGTGTGCCGTCAGGTTTCCTGGCTCAGTACAAAGCCTGTCCTTTTACTGTGGTCTTTCTCCCAGCGCTGCTGGGAAGGCGGGGTTCACATCGAGAGAGCTGCAGGGAGCAAGGGGAGCACAGAGTCCAGGAGGGGCTCGCTCCCACGCATGTCCCTTTGCACCAAGCAGGGGGCTCCTCACAGCATCTCAGTTGCTGTCTGCACTCAGTTCTAACCCAACCTGCAAGGTGCCCTCCCCTTCGACAAAGTTTCGGGTTCCCATCCAATTACGAGTAAGGACAAAGCCACAGAATCTGAAGCTGAACAAGTTTACACACAGGCCTCGCTGACGTCCCCAGATCTGACGTCTGTTCCCGCACTGAGGATGGGCAGATGGGTTTCAACTCCTACCCTCCGCCTCTGGTGGGGGAGACTCCCCACCCGCACCCCCCACCGCCACCCCTCAGTCCATGACAACCCAGCTGCGAAAGGGCGGGCGCTTCACAAGACAGTTCTTCTGTGTCAGGGATGGTAAACCTAAAGAGGTTTGATGTCCCATAAGCATATTCATCTTGCCATGTTTATTAAATTAAGCCTTCCGTGAATCCACAACAACATACTATTCATTAATAGGGAAAAGAGACCGTTGTTTCCCCCAGGGAATATGCTGGCTTAGATGTGTCTCAAGGTAAGCATAAATGAATCCGTGTGTGTGTGCGTGCGTGCGTGCGTGCGTGTGTGTGTGTGTGTGTGTGTGTGTGTGTGTGTAACTTAAGTAATGGAAATAAGAGAGGAAAGAGGAAGAGAAGAGGCGGGAAAAAAAGAAGATCTTACAGCTTAGACCAAAAATATCCAAGAAGGACTTTTATCAGAACTAAATTTAAGTGCTGCTGGCAGAATGCCTAGCACGATATTAGTTTTTATAAAGAGAAAAAGGAACGTGTAAATTGTTGTATCCATGGGGTGAAGAAGACTGCAGATCTGTTGGGGAGAACCTCCACGCACATTTAAAAACGGCTTCCATATCGGAAAATCGGCTTTCTCCTTCTAGCAATATTACCATCGTCAGACAACTGAAGAGAGGATTCTGTTAATGAAGTGGGCACCATGGGGGGGGGGTACCACTGCCGTCAGGGCTCGGCAGGAGGTTCATCATAGGCAGTGTGGACCAGGATAATGTGGAAATCCCACCCATTCGGAGTCCTTTCCCACCTGATGCTCTGGGCGCATCCTTGGTCTACACCCAGGGCAGGGTGTGTAGGGAGGAGGATGGGAAGGGGAGCGAGGAGTGAAGGAAATTCGGTGGCCGTGTGACTCGTGAGTGAGAAGCCTGAGAGCTGTAGGGAGGCTCGGGCCCCTCTGATCTCATGTTCCAGGACAGCCTTTGTCTCTTCAGAGAAGGTTACAGTAACAGACTCCGAAGATCAGTCACAGAGGAAGTGGAGGAAATGTGTTGAGTAGTCGTGAACTGATACTATAATTACCCTAAATTTTCGAGTTTCCAGTTAAAGCCAGTGGTTGTTTTGTAACAGAATCTAAGGGACACAGTTGCAGTGTGGGTTCCACCGAGAGAAAGCTTTGGTCCTCGATTCTTCAGCGGGATGAAAACAAGGTTACCGTGGGAGGGGACAGACGGGAACATGTAAAGGAGACTGGCAAATGACTTGTGGCGTATCTCGGTGCTTTGGTGGAAGGTGGAGACTGTGGCATACTTGGAGACGTGGCACATCCACGGAGACTCCTGGGCACACCTAAGAGAGGTGGCTTAGTGAGCCGGGGAACAGGACAGGGCTTTGCCTTTTGTTGAGGAGCTGTGAGGAAGACACCTGCAAAGAAGGTCTGGTGGAGACCTAGAAAGGCCACCGAGTCTCTATAGTGCTGCTGGACATCTGTCAAAAGCCTCATGGCACAGTGACTTCAGGGCATAGACCAATTTTCACGTGTAGACATCACCAGAAGTAGGGGGGTGCAGCACGGTGGCTTTGACATTGGCGTGCACCCCAGGCTCTGCTGTGTCTTTGAAGAGAGTGAGTCTCGCTAGAGAAACAGCACGTGCAGGTCCCTTGGGGTCTAAAGCAGGCAAGTGCCTTCGTGGAACTCCACAGGCTCCAGGGCTGTGAGTACCAGCTCACCAGAACCAAGACGCTGCCTGGCATCCGGGGCTCCCAGCTGTGTGCCACCTTTACAGTCTTCTCTGAATGTTCCCGATTTATGCCACCCCAACGGCCATGCAGTATTTCACAGGTGATTAGAGTTTTCAACCCAGCAGAACGAGTGTATTTCAATGAAATAGTGCCTGGTGTCATCAAGTCTCTTGAATCTCACATCAAGGCCAAGTACACCCAAAAACACTCAGGGCTGGGGCCCCTGGCATTTGGGGAGCATCACCCTCTGGCTGGGCAGGGTGGTGGCAGACTGGCTGGGCAGGTGGCTCTGAGCGTTTGCAGAGTCACACAGGCCTGACTTCCCTGAGTCTGTGCGCTCATCAGTGCCTGGCCAGGAGTTTTTTTGTTTGTTTGTTTGTTGTTTGTTTGTTTGGGACAGGATTTCGTAATGTAATCCAGACTGGCCTCAAATTCACAGCAGTCCTCCTGCCTCAGCCTCCCAAGAGCTGGGATTATAGGCGTGCACCACCATGCTGGGCCTGGCCAGGAGTTGAGACTCTGAGGTGGGTCTCGGCCATGGCTGTGTGACCTCCACCAAGTGATCTCTTCTTTCTGGGCTTCACGTCCCTCACAGAGTTCTTGTCTTTCCGAGTTCTCTCCTGTTTGTAACTAGATCTTGATCACGCAGCCAGGGCAGTACTTAGTGGGTTTCAGAGCACAGGAGGATTGGTAGAGGAAGTGAGGGTCCGATACTAATTAAAAGTATGAAATGGACATTGATGGTTATGGAAGGGAATGTTCCACTCTTAGGAAATACACACTGAAGCATTCAGGGCTAGAGGACTGTGCTGTATATTCTGGATCCTCAAATGGTTCAGAAAACAGAGTGTATATGCACATCTGTGGTGGGGTGGGGCCAAAAAGACGACTTCAGTAAATTACTCCGAATGCTTAAGGCAGCACTAAGTGTATCTTTCAGGCTCCAGATCACCATAGAAATTTAAAGCCCAGGACTTGCTGGAAAAGCTGTGTTTCAGCTTCCAGAGTCTGGTCAAGCTGGAGCAAGGCTTTATCCCCTCACCCCAAAAATTCAGGTGCAAATGATTAGTCCAAGAAACCCCTCAAAGAGCAACCCAGGACCCTTCCTTAGAGGCAAAGACAGAGTCTTCCCTTTAGCCCAAGGAAGTTAAATAGAACTTGCAACCCAAAATATGTAATAATTTACCCCCTGGTAATCAAGCCGCCCTGGAAAACTCTCTAGAGGGATTAATCTTAATCGGCAATTAAGATAGAGTCTGGGCACGTGCTAATCTAGGGCTTAATCGGAGCCATTTTAATATGCTGCAGTGTGACTGTAAGAACGGGATTGTGCTCATTGAGCCGGGATGTACCAGTGAGGAGGCGAGATTCCAGCACCCAGATGGCTTGCAGGTCTAGTACAGGAACAGTTTCCAGACCCATCGGGCGGCCCTGGCACAGCCCCCCAGAGTGGCTCACCCTGCACACAGGTAGACACACACGCCACCATCTCTCTGCAGTGCCAGGAGGGCCAAGAGAGAAGGCTACTGGGGAAGGTGACATCTGGCCGAGCTCCAGCCTGCACAGAAAGCCTTGGGCTATGACAGGATCACTGGAGCACGGTGTGGGGATGCGTGGGTAAAAGTGCATTGTGGAAAAGAGAGGAATTCGGGAATAATTTTCATAGAGAGTTGAACCCTGAGCCATGTGGTTTTCCTCCCTGAAATTCCTTCTCTGTATATTTCTTAAAGCCAGATCGTCAGTGTAAATTCCCAAACACCAGGACAGAGTGCTTCAGATAGCAAGAGAAGTTTCTATTCCAGCTGTGCCATCTTGAAGTCCCGCCTCATTGGCCATTATTTGAAGAGCTGATGCTGGCCTTAGCCTTGAAATTCCCATTAGGAGCACAAGCATTTGATTCAATGCATGTATGCTCAGGGAAGTGTATTCTGTATCTTTTTATTACATTCATTGGTACAGTATAGACATATACAACGATCACATTCATCATAGCAAACCTGTCCCTGGACGTGATATATCATAGATCCTTTTTCCTCCCATTCCCCTCCGGTCCTTTCAAACGCTTTTCCTCTCCTTATTTACCCAGCTTTGTTTCCATTTTATCTTTTTATCTCCTATTTTTCTTTTCTCTTCATCTCCCAACTCCCCTTTCCTTTTGATCTATTTCTTTCTATTTCACTGTATCTATTATAGATTTGGGGTTTTATTTTCACTTTCAGTTTCTGACATCAGAGAAACAATGCAATAGTTATATACATGTGTCCAGTGTGATTCACTTAATAGTATAATCTCAAAGTGCATCCATTTAGCTATGAATGTCTCAAATGTATCCCTTATAGCTGAGTAGTACGCCACTGTATTAAAAAACTTACATCTTTTTTATCCATTCATCAGCTGATGGGCATTTGGCTGAGTAGTATTTCATTTTGTGTTAGAGGAAACCACATCTTTTGAAATTATTTGTAAGTGGATGTGCATTTGGTTTTTTTCCCAAGATTTAGTTATTACAAACTGCTGCTATCAACATGGGTGCACATATATCACTGTGGTCTGATGTTTTTAATTCTTCTAGGAAGATACCAAGAAGGGGAATAGCTGGGTCAAATGGAACCCTAGTCTTAGTTTTTTAAGGAATCTCCACACTGATTTCCACAGTGGTTACACCAGTCTGTACTCACACCAACAGTGGAGAAGGGTTCCTTTTTTCCCCTGCATTTGTTATTGATTGGTTTTTGATGACAGCCATTCTTCCTGGGGTGAGGTGGAATCTCAGTGTTGCTTTAATTTGCATTTCTCAAATTCCATATTTTTGTCCTTCTCCCCAGTACATTTCAGCCACATGTTGTCTACCTTTTTCCAACATGATGCGTCCTCATGACCCTGGGGGTTGGTGGGCACCAGGCCCTTGGCCCAGATGTGGTAGCTGATCTTTAGCAAGATCCAGGGTCTGCCCACGTGTGGCCAGGCCTTGCATTGTTTGTTCACTAACCCATGACAAGCTGCTCATCAGAGGGATGACTGAGTGCCTGTGTATGGACTTCCCCACGCCCACGCTGTGGAGGGGGCCCTGCGCCCTCCATGCAAGAAAACAGACGTGAGAAAGAACCTACGCTGCAGAAGCCAGCAGCTCAGTGAGGATCAGTCACCTTGCACATCAGTGGGACTCTCCTGTGCCTCAGCGCTGTGAAAGGCCCCATGCCACACTCTGCAAAGCCCATCAGGTGGCAGAAGGGAAGGCCAGTGCCACCCAGGAGCGTGCGTCACCTTGGAAAGATAACCAGAGCTCACTAGAGAAATTGGAGCATTCCGGACAGATGCATTCACTGAGCTCAAGGGCTAGGTTTAGGGACCTGCCTTAAGCAACCCTGCCTGAAAAGCAAAGCTCGTCTCCTTACACATCGAACAGAAGGTTCCTGGAGGCAGCAGACAGGGTTAGATCCAAATTCTGAATAAATAATTTTTCAGTACAAGTCTGCCCCAAATATTGGTTGGTGCATGAGTATACAAATGTTACTATGTGTTACTCATCAAAAATGCTAATGGAACCAGGCCTCCTGTATTTTAACCAAAATGAAATCTTCCAGAAAGGAACCTGAGATTCAGAGGTCAAAAGCCTCCCTGTCCTGCTCCCTGTTGGTCTGTCCTCGATGGCAAAGCTCATCGGGAATTTCATGCTCCCTCTAAGAGGTTCCCTGTGCTGAAATGCATGAGCTACCTTCCCATGAGATATCAGCTTATGTGGACCATCAACTCAAGGGTGTCACAAATAAAGCCCTTGTTCCCAGGAAGCTGCTTAGTGCAGAGCTAAGTGAGGATCTGGAAACATCCCTCATACAAGCTCTGACTTCTTGGCTTTCTGTGCCCACCTGAAAGCTCTAGCCACTTAAACCAAGGTGTCAGATGTCACAGCATGACATAGAAAGCCTAACAAGATGTTCATACTGGGCCACTACAATTTTTTCATTAAAATCTTTTTTTTTTTCCTCCTCTGAGAAAAACAGGGATCTGTTTGCACATTTCTAGTCTTTAAAACTTAAATGGGCAGCATTCAGAAACAAAAAGCCCCTTAACGAAGGTGTAAATTGTGCCTTTTTAAAATGACTTTTCTTCCCCAGCCTGGTACCCACAGTAATGAACACTCCTACCCAATCAAAATATGAAAACGAAATTGGAGCTGTGTCAGCAACTCAGCTGCAAATAAAACTCAAAACAGGTTATAGCACATGCTAGGAATACAAAATAAGGTTAGAAATAATGCTTCAGCTGTGAGTTCTTCAGGCTGCGGAAATAATAGAGCATAATTTAGTAGAAGAGGAACGGGGAGTCAGCACACACAGGAAAAATAAAAGAAGCAAGGAAAATGTAAGGAGTAGGAAACAAGGGTGGGAGATATCGGAGGAGGACAATGCGTGCTCACTGCAGGATCAGAAGAGAGAAGCCCAGCCTGGTCAGAGAAGGTCCAGGGCCCGGTGTGGCCTAATTGAGAGTCATCGTGCGGAGTCCTCTTGGTGATTCCAAGTATGGGCATCAGACATCAGAGAGGCAAATCCGTAGCATAAGCGTTTATAACATCAGTGCCTGACTTCCCACCAGACCCAAAAGAGGGATCCACCAAAAAACGGCGCAGTCTTTTGTTACCTAGAGACTAGAACCTTCCAGGATGATTTATTTTATTACTCAAAATGATCCTCTAAAGCTTAACCAAATTTGCAGAGCACTATGTAATTATGTTGGCTTATAGGTACAGATGTCGGCTCCCAAGGTTCAATCAGATGAGGTTCGTTCGTTCTTTCATTCTTCCTTTCTGTAACCTCATCAAGGCATTTCCGGTCTAAATGTTCCCCACCCTGTGGGAACCCCTAAGCCTGGTGAACACAAAGGACATAAAGAGTTCGCAGGTCTCTGCTTCATACTGTGTTTGCTAGAGGCTTAGCGAGACAGTTATCTCACGTAGTGATTGGCACGGCGACTTTTGCTATGACTCAGTTAAAAAGTGTTTTTTCTTAAATGTTTATCATAGAAGTTAATTTCCTTCTAATCTGACAGTTAAGAGCCTGTGATTAAGGGAAATGGGTAGCCTTTCTCGTCTCTCTGCTCACGCTGGGAAACATAATTCCAAAACATGATCTCTACCATACACCCTTCCAAAACAGGCCATCACCCGTCTGATTACAGTGACCAAGGTTTCTCTGTTTCCAGTTCCGAGATAACCACATGTACAATGTTCCACGTTTATGAAGATTTATGAGAGAAGGGAAATAAAAATCTGCTGATTGTGATTCCCTTAACTGGACCACAACCTCCACTCTGGATGCGTTATTGAAATCATCATTGTGCAAGAATACGCATTGCTCACCTCATTAATCCGCTGCTAACGTCTGCTCCTCCCTCCCACCTGGTCAGTCCCTTCTCATTGTCTGCGGGTGATGAGTTCATTAGGAAAAATAAAAATCCATTTCACTGGCCCCGTCTTCCCCTCTGTCTGCCAGCTCGCCCACACTTAGCTTTACTGTTTAGGGTTCTGATTTTAAGCACTGGCCTCTTGAGTTGCTTTATTTCACACAGGCTGTTCCATATCAATTTTGTTTAAATCAAGTCTTCAGTGCTTAGCTGCAAGGGCAATGTATTTTACACTTTCAGACATAGTATGGGGGCAGAGAGTCAGTACTGAAAGTTCATTTGAGGCCCAGCCAATGATTTACAGTTTCGCTCAGCCCTCGGCTCATACCTGGGCCAACCTGTCCATCCTTCCTGCAGGGTCATGGGCTCTCGGCCGGGCTGCTCATTTCTTGATTAGCTTTCCAGCCCCCTGGTGACCCAGCAACCGTGTGTGCATGTGTCTTCTTACCTGTTCTGTGTCTGGCAAGTTTCTGGGGTGTTTTGAGTTTAAAGTCACTGCGCATTCAGAGCAGAGTGTGCATAGCCATGGAGTAGCAGAGGCTCTGCAGGCCAGAGGGCAGCAGCTGAGTAAGGGAGCTGTGCAGGGCAGGAGAGTCCTGCTGCAAAAGCACTGATGCATTTATTCAGTGCAAGAATGCAGGGACTGAAATGACACCCACCTGAGTGACATTTGGGATAAACTATAGAACTGTTAAGAAACTGATAGGTGGATGTCAGGAGGCCAGAGGTGGCCTTTGTGCCATGATTGGGATACTGCAGTGACGGTGAAGACCCCAGGCACACTAAGGTCGGAAGACCTGACTTCGGGTTCCTGAACTCTTCACCCAGTAAGGCTGACTTGCAAGATGAGAGAGATCAAAGGGTGAAGAGAAAACACCCAAGGCGGGAGGGAGCAGAAGACACAGATACTGCAAGGGGTAGAGCAGCCCAGACATGGGGACCCGAGTGATTCTGTGTGCCTAGGGCTCCACAGGGATAAAGGAGGAAGTGGGGAAGCATGCCTGCAGAGCGCCCGCTTTGCCCGCAACAGGGGCCCCAGGGAAGGACAGAGCTTTGAAAGCTAAGGGCTCTAGCTCCAACACCCAACTCTTGCCACTCTTCGGATGGGGTATTGAAATCCAGCCTTCCTTCCTTCTTGCTCAGAGATGAGCATTAGACTCCCAGCCACACAGTCGTGAGGAAAATCAAACGAGACAACACATTCAAGGTACCTGCCAAGTCCACGCAGATTTGCCCGTAGCTGTCTCCTTCGTGTGTGTCCTTAGCATGCACGGGTCACAGTCTCCAAAGCTTGATAGGCCAGAGGTAAACGGGCACAGCAACCACAGCAAGCAAGCAAGGAGCTTGGTGGCATCTGCTGCATACTCTCAAGGGACGTGCAGACCTGCAGCCCTGCACAGTGACCCCTCCCAGTGTGCCAGGCGAGGCTGCAGGCCAGGTTTCTGAGTGAAATCCTCCATCTTTTGAGTGTTGACCGGTCGTGTGAATTTAAACCACAGAGCAGGCTGAACAGTCCACGTCTGTGGGCCAGCCACGACCTTTGATCTCCATCTCCTCTCCCACCGCATCACAAGCTCTTGCAGAGCGAGGACTGTGGTTGTTAATGATCTGTATCGGGGCCGGGCTCCTGGCCGATGCCTCGTGGTTGGAGGGCACTGACTTTCGCCACATACAGACATCGACACCAAGGGCGAGGAAAAAGGGAGCCAACAAGTGAGGTGTTCAAAAGTGCGGGATTTCAAAGAGTGACCCAGTGCCTTCGCCTAAGCCCAGGAATGAAAACTTTTCAAACTCGGCCCCAGCAAGAAGCTCCTGGGAGAGAAGCAGATTCTTGGGAAGAAAAAAAAAGTACAGTCTGTGAAGGGCAAAGTTTGGCAATCTATTAAACAGCAAGTTACAATAGGCGAGTGCAGAGATCAGAGAGACAGGGATTAATGTACACACATCTATACAGGGAACTTTGATGCTTTTAAATGCCTCTTCGCCATCTGAAAAGCAGGCAGCAGGCATTGCCTACATATTTCACAGCAGTCTACCTGTCTGGGTGTTTGGGTTTGACAGCAGGAAGCCCTTTGAAAGGAGGCTGAGGCATTTCAAACGCTTTCTCTTGGATATCCAGTTTGTATATTCTGCTGATACCTTTTTAAATTTCTTTATTTTTTTTTAACTAATCCTCAAGTCACTTATTTAGCTATCAATCTGCAAAAAGAGCAAATTAGTAAAGCTAAGATGCCTTTCGACCACCTCACATGAAGCACACACAGGCAGATTGTAGCTCCCACGCCATCCTGGTAACGAGGAAGGAGAGACATGGGATTCACAGATCAGAACCGATTTCCACAGCAGTCCAGTGAAAACTGCCAAATGTTTGAACCTCTTGCCTCCTGCCCAGATTATTTCATAGTGGTTTAAGGGAGGGATATTTACAGCTTTCTATGAGTAATAAATAATTTAGAAGCCATTCATTAAACCCTGCTAAATTACAGACACTGCTGACTGATTCCTTCTTTTAAGAAGGGAAAGATGACCTGAAAACTGGTCCCCAGACTCTGTCTTTCTTTGCTCTGATTCTCCTTCTGCCATTTCTTCTCTCTCACCAAGTGAATGAAGTGGCAGTGTTTAGGGGGTTTGCAGGACCCTCGGTGCATGGGCCACAGTTCAGGTGGAGAGAGAGTTGGGGTGCTCTGCCCTGACGAAATCATGGGTAGAAATTTGAAGTTATGTGGTCTGTTTTCAGTTCCTTAGAGGTCTCATCCATCCTCCTCTGCTCATTTTTTTTTTTAAACAAGGAATTGCCACGTCAAGGAAAAGGTCGGGATCGGCGGGAGAGAGGTGAAAGCTACTCTCCTCCAAGTCACGACCGAGGCGTGGTGGCTTGGCTGTCTCTTCTAACACCATGGTGATTGTGGGTGTGGGAATCTTGCACAAGCCCTAACCAAGCCAGAGAGGATTAGCTTTGGCTTCATGCAAACACTATGAGGGGAGCAGGCTCTCAGGAACCCAAAGTGAGAGTCAGGAACGGGCAGAAGGGAGTAGAATCTCTTCGGAAGTGACGGGAAAACCAAGATTCAGTGTTGATCTGTCATTTGGTTTGGTGGCAGATCTTGGGAGTGAAGGAGTGCTTGTTTAGCTCAGAAGTAGCAAAAGTGAGAAACCAAACTGCTGTTGGCCAAATAGGGTGTACCAGACAGACAGGCAGACAGACAGACACGCGCACACACACACATGAATGCACGCAGGAATTAGAGATATGAGTGGATTCCAGGATCGACCCAGGATAGTCATCCTTAACCCTAATGGAAGCATTTCTGATTCTCAGTGCCTGGTCAGACACATGGAAATTTGCCACCAATGTTCTCATATAGCCAAAATCAAGGCAACACATGTGACACTCTTCCACGGTGACAGTTTTCCACGATGACAGTCTCAAGACTGATCCCTTTCCATGAAGATAGGCTCCGAAGAGGACTCACCTCCAGCACTAGGCGTAGAAGGCATTCCCCGGCTCAGTGACGAACACATTTTTTAAAAGATGTCCTTTTTATGGCTTCTTCAATGACAAGGCATGTTAAGCACAATGTGATAAAGGGGCCTGGTCATAAAATAATATGGGTGGAAAGGAAGGTATTTTATGTGAGCCAGGAGTGTCAGAGCAGAGCTTTATCAATGAGTGGAATTTTCTGTAAGTAGAAAGATAAATGAATTAGCTCAGAGTAATTTTTAAAAAATACATATCCAGATGAAAGCTTGGATAAGTTTGATCCCTTTTAGCCAATGAAGTATGATCTCTAATTAGGTTTCCACGCAGACAGTGCGGGCTTGGAGTACATTTCTGAATCTAGTTGACCTTTTCAGCTGGAGAAGCCAAATGATTTCCATTCCATGCTCTTTAATTCTGGAGGAATTTCTAATTTGTTGCCAGAGATAAAAACTCACTCCAAACAGGGGGGAAAAAGTTTTAAATAGTCCGGAATCTCATTTATGGAATATTAAAAATTTTAGAGCTGCGAAAACCTTAAGAGACCACTTTATTTAATCCTCCTGTTTTACCGAGAGTAAAACTGAGGACCAGACAAAGATGAGACTTGCCCAAGGTCATGCAGGGACTCAGGACCCAGGACTAGAACCCAGGGCTCCCCCTTCTGTCCCTAGACTCTCTGGCTGGCTGGTTGCTTGCCTGCTGGGCTATTTTACGCCATCCAAATGTTGCTGAATCAAAGGTCCCTCGCTGAACTCCACCAGCCCTGCTTGAGGGAAACTTCCACAGGCCAACACCTACCCTCTTGCCTTTCTTAATTTCTTTTGGAAATTCTCTATTCTCTCACCTTATTAATGTTAAAACAAAACGGGTTCTTTTATTGCCACAGGCAGCAGGAAAGTTAAATTCTTGATGGAGACAAGTGTCTTCCCTAGTGAGAGCAAGTAAATTAGTTCTGAGGTCCTCTCACTCACCGCGACTGTAATGAGAGAGACACCAGCCCTTCTTCATTAATGAGATGCCAATCACACGGGGAGCAGCCTCACCGAGCCTTTGGGGAGGGGGTGGCGGGGGAGAGCGGTGATTGGCACTGCAGAGAGAAGGGAGGAAGCAGAAAATAAAAGTCTCCCGAGGTTGGCAGGCATGTGGCTGGTCTGGAAGCCAAAGGGCAGGCCCAGTGGGAGCTGACGGGGGCCTTACACGGATGAGGCAGTGCGGTGGAGAGAATACACCTCTGGAAGTAAGCAGGAGAACTCGGGGCCACACTCTGGCGTATTGCCCATCCATGCCCCCAAAGAAGTTGTGTTTCCGGTGGATGCCACCTGGAGGCCCTGAGTGAGTGGTGACAGATGGGGTGACGAGGATTGGGTCTTCACGCAGGGCTGGAAGGAGCATAGCTTGTCTCTCCTCTGCCTTCGGTCTTGTCGAGTTTTAACAAGCTGTGTAACCTCTTAACGTCAGGAAAGGAAGCTTTCTAAAGAAAGCTAAGGAGCTTGATGCTGAGGGAGACTTCTTCTCCGTGGAATCATTTCTGGTAGAAGTCCCTGATCTGAAGCGTACTCCAATGCCAGCTTACCCCAACACCCATGCTTCCAGCCAGGGCAGTGGGAAAGTCTTAGTTATGTCGTTCAGTTCTTGCTGTCAATGGTGCCTCATGGCTAAGCCCTCCCCTCTGAAGATGGTACACGCTGTGTTTTCCCGCTCAGTCGCCTGCATCGGCAGTGACAGCACCGGCACGAAGGTCCGGGGAAATAGCTGCAGGTTTTCTCTAACTTGGTTGCCTGCATCTGTAGGCTGCCTCTGTGGAGGTAATTGAAAAAGTCTGCATCTGGGAATAAACAGGACTTCCATTTAGAATTGAATGCTTCCCCCCACATTGTTTTTTTCTCTGCAAACGTGTGTGTGTGTGTGTGTGTGTGTGTGTGTGTGTGTGTGTGTGTGTGAAGTCTCTATAAAGGTTAAGACACTTTCAGCACTCCAAACAGTTTAATAAAATGTCTGAGCACACGATTAAGCATGCTTGCATTCTTCAAGGCTCAGGTAGCGCAAGTTTTAATTGGCAAAGCAGCATCTTGAATGTCATTTTCTAAACCCATTAGACCATATCTAACAGAGACAGAAGAGAAGCAGCCACAGTTCACGAAACACCCATAGTGTCCCTCTCGGAGACATCAATCCAGGGCAACAGTTAGATAGCATTAAACATGTAGGTGTCACAAAGTGTAGCTGCAAAGCCCCAGCAGTGCCAAATGCATTGATGTTCTTAAGGCTGTGTGCAGACTTCCCTGACCGAAATGGGACACAGTGGTACCAGCAGCCTGGAGACAATCGTGTGTGTGTGTGTGTGTGTGTGTGTGTGTGTGTTCCAGTTGTTCAGATGCGCAGGCAGCCTAGGGTGTCTTGACACACCCTATTTCTCTGAGTTGCTGGTGGTCTAAGCCTGCCAACACATCCGTCTGTAATTGCTCGAGTCTGATATGGCAATCTCCATGTCTGAGTTATCACCATTGAAATTTAAATTAAGAAGAACCGGAAGTTTTTAATAAATCCAGGCCAGAGCAGGGCGTCCCCGGGCCTGCAGCCGGTCTGGAAGCCCCTCAGCGAGTATAGTTCTGCTTTTGGAAAATCTGACAAGGTTCACCTAGGAATTTCACTGTTGAAAACCAAAAGGAAGAATCACCATGGAAAATAACGAAAGCCAAGTGAGGTTTTTTTTTTTTTTTTTTTTTTTTGACATTTTATTTTTGTGAGAAAGTTTTCCAAAACTCAGTGGACAAAATCTTGTCTATTTTTTTCAGATGTATTAGACACCTGTTTTTTTAAGATAAAATTCTTGCAGCTTTTTCAGATTAATTTGTTTTCAGCAGCACTCAAGAACGTGATTTCCAAGGACTAGATTATTTCCTTTCTCACCAACCACCATGGCCTGTGAGGAGGCTATATCACGGTGTCCCCCTGAGTGTGTCCTGAGTCTCAGCAAAGCAAGTCAAGGTGTCTCCCGCCCTCCCTCCCTTTTCTGAATGCTGGAGATTGAGCCAGGACCTTCTCACCCAGCTACCACCCGAACCTTTTCGTTTTTGCTTTGAAGATGGGGTCTCACTGAGTCTCTAAGTTGCCCAGGCTGGGGTCAAACTTGTGATCCTCCTGCTTCAGCCTCCCAGAGGGCTGTCATTATCGATGGGTATCAGGTTGCCTGACTCTGACTCAGATTTAAAAACAATAATAATAATCGCATCACCTTTGCTGAATCAAACCTCTCACATCATGACTTGAGTTGAATTAATGACAAAACTTAACAGCTAGAGAGAAAGAAGTCTACCCTGAAAATGGCTCAGGGGAGAATGAAGCTTTACATTTCACTTTCTCAGCATATTGTCGAGCAGGTACTTCTCCGAGCTGATAAGGAAGCCATTTGGGGATGGGGGCAGGATAGATGCCATGTTTTGGGCAAGAACTAAAAGGCAGAAAATGTCTAGAAGATTTTTGTTATTTTTTTTATATTATAAAACAGGGTTGACCAGCACATTCTGGACTAGTACTTCAAGTGAGCTAGTTCTTCCACACACTTACCATAAAGTAATTGGTGTTTGTAATAATGCTGACCCTAAGGCACTTGCAGAATCCTAAAGTGCCTTCTGAATCATCAGTGATTCATTGCATTCTGGGTGGTTTTCTTGTTGAGCGTATTTTATTGTGTACTAATCCCTTTGAAAATCGCTAACACGTCTATGATTGGACCCATTGCTCTGCAACCCAGAGTGCGCAGCTGCAAGAGGCTGGGGGAAGCCAGTGCAAACTGCCTGCCACGCCCACATCCTCCCTCCTGCGTCTCTGTCTCTGCAGAGCCAGGGGTGCTGCCCAGGGCATTGGGAGAAGTTGGCCTCTGGGATGGCTTATCTGGTCTCTCTCTCCTCCCCTTCCCGTCCAGCTTGCTAGATGGAGCCACATACAAGACAGTGATGCCGTGGTCCCAACCCTCCCTGTTCTCCAGAGGAGCGGGGCTGCACGAATTAGGTTGTACCCTAGACCAATTCTGATATTTAAGCACTTTTAATCTATAGAAACAGCAACTTCCTACCATCAGCCTCCACGATGTGTGTCTATGCGTGTAGATGTGTGTATCGTTTAGTTACCGGGAGGGCTTGATTAACAAGAATGCCAAAGTTCCAGCAGACCACGTGATTGGCTGGCCCTGGTTTGTTAAGCAAATGACTTTTCTCTCTTTGTGATTCCTTGGCTCTTGACCAGGGATGGAACCCCAGCATTTTCACAGCACTAGATGTATTAGGTGAAATGGCCTTCTGATGGTTTGGTAGGCTCTGTTTATATTTTAATGCTGTTTATAGATGAAATATTCCATAAATATTCATTGAGTGCCTTACAATGCAATGGCTCCACAGAGCACTTTATTAACAAGCTCCTGCCTGTAGGAGAAACTGCAGGAGAGAGGGCTTTATTCTTCCTCTTCAGATTCTCACCCAGGAATCCAACTACCCTCTTCACATCTAGAGTTGCCCTGACCTGGGATTTACCAGCTATGCTAACAGCCCAAAGTGTCAGCTAATGAATTTCCAAGTAAATTAACAGACCAAGGGCACCTTTTTACTGTCCCATATCAATGCTCCTTTCATGAGCAGATATTCAGGGTAGGCAACACATCAATCAGATACCAGAGAACATTCAGCCCACATTCACCCCTCCACGTGAGAAAAAATTTAAATCTCAGCTTGTAAGGAAGCCCAAACTGAAACAAACTTTCAGGTTTGGGTTTTGAATTTGGAACCGAAAAACGCTCCAAAGTTATTCTTTTTCAAAAAAATTGAGTTACTGAGAAGTAAATCCACAGTATTATCAGACTGACCTTGGTACCAAAAACGTTAAATAGAATAAATCATCTTATATCTCCTTGGTGGAACATAAGAGAGCAAATGATATTCTCCCCCGTTTTGGGTTAAAGATGGCAAAACAGTCCTCTTCTGTTCAGTCGGATAGTTTTAACTGGTAAGATCATATTTGGAGAAAGATTAGGTAAAAAGAAGCACAAAATTGGCAGGCGCTGAGATCTGCAGGGCACTTTTTGGCACACGTGCCTTTGAGGCGTCCCCAGAAGTGGTTAATCAGAGAGTGGGGAAGATGTCAGATTACATTAAAGGCAGATTTCTCTGTGTTTATGGGCAAACCCGAGACAGCCAGTCTTTCAGGTCTGGAACTGTGGTTGCACACAAAATGGGATCTTAAAACTGAAATGCCAGTGTTTCATCCTTCCAACAACTCGGTCTCCTCCTCTGTGCTTGTGGGAAGTGTGGGCGCTACTGACTCAAAACTGTTCTGCCTTCTCCAGTGGGCGATGTGTTCACTGCCAGAGGTGGCCCCAGCCTTACCACGACCTGGGTTCTAATGGTGGGTCCTGTAGTAGGAAGCCAGTGAGGCTCAAGCAAAAAATCCAGCGGCGAGGACTTTGAAGCCTTGAAGTCTACAATGCTGTGTGTGTGTGTGTGTGTGTGTGTGTGTGTGTGTGTGATGTGAGACTCGGCCTTCAGCATCATCCAGGCTGGCTCTGGAGGGGCGGGGACTCCAAGTGCGATCTCCAACTGAAGCCTTCCTTGGAGAATATTTCTTAGAGTGCATTTTTGTTACATGAAGACACAACTGCATGTGGCCGCTGAGTCAACCTCTTGACGTCAGTCAGTTCTTTCCATTTGTCCTTATGGCAGTCGGTTTGAGCAGTTGATTGGACTGGGGTAGGTGGGGATGGTTCAACTGAGTCAAGATGTGTTATGTCGAAAGGAACACCAGATTGTAAATCTAAAAACTGGGTCGAGATTCAGCTTCGTTTATCACATGACATTCAAATTCCTTAGCCACTTGAATTCCAACTTCTTTGCATATGCTATCTGCCTCTCCTGTTAGTCTCTCAGGGTTCTTAATGAGGAAAAAATGAGCCATGGGTGTGAAAGCTGCTTAATCCACGTGAGTGATAGACTGGACTTCATTGCAGTTAGTCAAAGCGGCACTGTAGGAGGTGAGCTGGGAAGGGTTTCATGGGACTTCCTATCATGGGCTGAAGGAAATCTTTTCCTATCGCCAGTGGCAGTAAGAAAATGAGGCAGACTGCCTCACTGGGGCTCACTCAGTTGGGCCGAACTCTTGGTGAGAGAACCTTGGCCGATTCTTTGCACTGGCTGTTACCAAAGAAATGAAAAGGAAAATCCCCAGTCCCCAATTGTATTCGAAAACCAAGAAGTCTAAAGGCTTGGAACAAGTCGTAATGAATGGACTGGATGTCCTAGCATGACACTGGAGGTATAAATAAATCACTGGAACCCGTGGCATCCACCCAAGGGTTCTGAAGGAACTCAAGGGTGAAATTGTGGAACTCTTGGCCAAAATGTGTAACTCATTACAAACAGGTACTGTGCTCACAGCCTGGCGTGTTGCCACCGCGACCGTGAAAGAAGAGAAGTACAAATAGGTGAATCTCGCTTTGATAGCTGGAAGAGGCTGTCTGAGCGGGTGGTGTCACTGAACACAGGCTTATCAGTGCTCAGAGCTCTTACTGCACATGCGCCCTGACTGAGGACGGTACTGGTGAGCAAATGGAACTGTCTAGAAGGGGGTTTGAAAAACAGGTCACACAATTCCAGCGCTGAAAACAGACATGGGAAGTCACTGGCGCTTAGGTCAGAGAGAGCAGATAGCCTTCCCGTGCTAGGGGCTCTCTCAGTTTATACACCCTGTGTGAAGCAGTGTGCACACAAGAACCAGTCTGCCTTGGAAAATGAGCCAAGGTCGACATGAAGTGTTTGCCCTGATTGGCCCCGGTGCCATGTCTGCCCTTTCATGCAGATAGTGCTCCATGTCTGCCATCTTCATGTGGTTGGGTGCTGGAATTGTGATAAACCAGAGGGGCACATGAAAATAAATGGAAGGGAAGAAGTGCAAAGGCAGAGTCCTCCAGAAATTGAGGACTGAAAGAATGAGTGAGGGAAAGGAAACCGGAAATGAGGTTGAAATTTTCATCACTTACTCCTCTGTTCATTTATTCAATCCATTTCATCATTTCACCATACATCATATACATTATATCATGTACATCATCATATGACATATACATCATATCATATACATCATCATATGATATATACATCATATCATATACATCATCATCTGTTCATCATGAGTGTTTTCAATATGCCGGACACCATCTTGTAATGTGAAGTAACATCTGAGAAGCAGGCAATGATCTGTCTTTGGAAACATCGAAAACAAGTCAGATAATTCAGACACTCAGAAGAGGAAAATGAAGTGGAAGGAGATTAGATGGACCCTTTAGCTTCGCTGGTCAGTTCTCGGAGAAGCCAAGACCTGACTGACAACACTCAGCCAGCTATGCAAAGAATTGAGAGAAGAGCATTCCAGGCAGAAGAAACAGCCTGTACAAAGGACCTGAGAAAAAGGAATGGCTGAAAATACTCTTCCCAGAATTTGTGTAGAATGTCAGCTTGAAGGGAAGACAGGGTTGAGGAACAGATGTTGTGATGCTGCTTGGAATCGACTGACTGGCTGTGCAATATAGGGAGACCTCATAAAGTCTACAGATTTGGGAAAAAGGGAAATTTGAAGGGACTGTGCAGGAGAGAGAACGCGTGATTAATAGTGTTGAGAAACACGTTTGTCTTGGAACAAGAAAAGGAACTGAGGTGGTACGGTAAAGGCAGGGGGAGATCAAAAAATTATAAAACAGTGTTTCCTAACCATATTTCAGTGCGTGAACTAGTCATGTGTATTATTTGGAAATTTTTTTAATCATCTGTTCATTCCATGCAAAATGAAGTGATTTAATAAATTTAAGTGTATGTCATTTTAGTTAAGTATATATTAAAAGTTTTATTAAAAAATAATTGCAATACTTACTAATATTCATGGGTTCTGATAATAAATTCGGAATGAGTTCCATCTCACAAACGATGCACATGATTTAATTTACTTTAATTATGTAAGAAATGACAATTTATAAAACATACACTAAAATGACATCTAATAGGCTTAATTTGGAAAGCAAATAAATACTAAAATGTGGGTTGAAATTTAACTGTGTATTCTAGTATCAAAAATAGGCAAAAACAGACAAAAATGTCCTTTCAGAACTATTAGTAGGAAATTTCTCATTTTGGTTTTTTAACCAGGTTTATTTTTGCTCTGTTTCTTTTACTTCTAAACAGTGAAGTGAAAGAGAAGATTTCTGGCCACTATTTATAAACATTTCTGTGTGCAAATTATTAAAAGCCCAAACTAGATATAAATAGCATCACATTTTCTTTTATTAGCATTGACTTTTGAAATTTAGAGAGTTCTCAATGAGTTATATGAGAGAGAGGCATAATTCTGAAATACAGTGAACAAAAATTTTGAAGTACAGTTGGCTTTCCATACCCAGGGTTTCTGCACCCACAGACTCTACCAACCATGGATTAAAAATATTCCAGGAAAAAAAGCATTCATACTGGACACAGGTACACTTTTGTTTCTTCCCCCGTTCCCTAAGCAATGCAGCGTAAGTGCTCTATACAGAGCGTCTCCACATAGTAGGCAATGTAAGTACCGTAATCTCCAGATGATTTGCTTACATGAGGATTTGTGTTTCCATGGATTTTCAAATCCACAGGGATGGGGCCCTGGAGCCAGCCCTTTATGGACATTCAAAGACAAATCTATATCTGTGGAAATACTGCTATGTGTCCTCTCCATAACCATTTCCAAAAAAATCTTTTTTAATTTCAGAGTTACCCTACTATTTGCCTTTACCAAAAAACCATTATGGGTAGAAAAAAACGATTAGACAACATCACTAATGAAACAGCGAGAAATGAACATTTTGAATTGCATGAGGGTCCAGTAACCATGGTAACCCACCATTCAGCTCCTCACCCAGCCGTGGAGAGTGAGCCCAGGAGCCCTGGACACAGACCCTGACCTCAAACGCAGGTCTTTCATGTAGTGTTAGGTGGATTCAGTTATTTAAGTAGAAACTAAAATGTGTGGCATTATTAGAGGTCTTTTTGTGGCACACTGGGTTCTGCTTTTTGGAGAAGGTAGAGACTTAGAGGAACAAGAGTTAAATGAGGCCGAGAAATTTTTAAATTTTATTTAAAGAAAAAAATCAAAACAGAAAAAGGGTAGAAGTAATACATAATTTCAAAAAAATAAACAGTAAGAAATCACTAGTTGATAAATTCAAATTGTCCTCTTAGAAATAGTTGTTCAAGTTACAAAAGTAAAGCATACAAAGTGGACATTCAAACAGCAAGACTTTTGTTGGATAGAGGCAAAGAATTTTTAATGTCTGTGAACCCAGAAAGGATATACAGAGTTGAGGACATAGCTCAGTGGCACAGCACCTGCCTGGCAAGTGCTGAGTTCAATTCCCAGTACCAAAAAAAAAATGACAAAAAAGCAGGAGGGCGGGACAATGCCCAATTCAGAAAGGACACCTCGTAGATACTTCGCTGGATCCATGAATAAATATCTGAACAAGAGTGGGCTAGTAGGAGGTCGGGTCCTCTGCAGAGGTGTCGTGCAAGTGTTGAAAAGAAAAACGACTACAGGAACCAGGGAGGGAACCCGCAAAGGATTAGTTACCAGCCAGCCTTACAGATAAAAGGTAAAGTTTACACAAAGGGCCTTCATCTGTCTCCAAACTATTTCTGGAATAGCAGAACTACTTCTGGAATAACACTGTCTACCTATTGGGCTTTGAACCGTGCTATGGATTCAGAGAGAGAAAAGACCACTCTCACTTTCAGGATGCTCCCTGAGTTTATGGCAGCAAATAACAAGATGAGTCCTTTGTAGACCATGGGTAATATCTGTCTATACACAGCCATTGGCCGGGTGTGGGGGGAGAGACTTAGCAGAAGCGTATCACTTTCAAGAACCAGGAAAATAAGAGTCCAGCTATGGCACCATCCAAAAGTCATCTGAGATTTCTGGGTTTTGCCTCCTTATCTGTGTAGAAAAGACAAGGGCAGGAACCCGCTAGGTGCCTGGGCAGCAAACCTCTGACCTCCTATGGGCTGCAGAAGCTCCAGGTAGAAACATCCATGTGGGCAGAGCTGTTGAGAGAAATGGACCCTCAAGGATGAAGAGGTTGGCTTGGCTTTGAAGAGTGAGGGAGGGCTGTGGAAGACAGGAACCAAGAGTTTCAGGGAGAAGGACTATAGTGAGCTGAGTCCCTGGAGCAGCACAGGAGGGACAAAGTTAGGTGATTTGATGGGTCCCAAGCTCACGTTGGAATCAGCATGTGTCTGCTGATTGTAATGACAGTGGATTCTTAGCTTACACATCAGAAATAATGGGTTGAAATAATCTACATTGGAAACCTGATCCACTGTTATTAAGAGCAGGTTTCTACCAGAGCTAAGGGTGGGAATACACACTGAATTCTCCGTGTTCCTCCACGCAAGGCTGTATTTTGAGTATGACTTCCTATGCAGACATAGATTGTCATTGGAATGAAAAAAAAAACCCCAATATAGGCATCATCCAGAAATCTGCTAAAGCCCAAGTTACAGACATCCACCCACCCTTTCTTGTGAGAACTAGGGAAGAGGAGGACAGGGGTGGGAAGCTAGCTTGGGAAGGGCACTGAGCAGTACTGCAGATCTGCATACCAGTACCAGGAGGCTCAGCACTGGGCCCTGATCTCCCTGGTGGGAATGTTAATACCCGCCCTGTGTGTATTGCAGTGCTGCTACATGGGCCAAATGAGACAATGGGAGTAGATTTTCTTTTAAAAGAATCAAGAACTAAGCCAGAGGATTAGCTCAGCCTGCAGCACAAGAGCCTGCCTGGCGAGCACGAGGTCATGAGTTCGATCTCCGGTACAAAAAAAAAAAAAAAAAGAAAAGAAACAAGAACTACACTTGCTGTAACAAGGCCGTATAAATGGTGTATTTCCAGACAGACGTGGTGATGCACACCTGTGTGCCTGGCACGCTGGGAGGCAGAGGCAGGAGAATCAAGAAGGTTGAGGATGTAGCCTAGGGAAGCCCTTGTTCAGTCCCCAGTCCACAAAAAAAGTGCATTTGTGATGTATGTTTTAGCAAACACATAAACAGTTCCTGTGAACATACTCTAAAATAATTTCTTACATTTCCACTTTATATATATATATATATATATATTCTTTGTGTGGCTTTCTATTGAAAAAATCTGGGTCTGAGTACTAATCTTGTCATTTGTGAGTGTGATGGAGCCTGGCGTTACTTAACGGGACCAGGACCTGCTTTTCTTGTCAATAGTACAGTTGTAGGTCTTGTGCTTGTAAGGTGATGGATTTTATTTCTGACCCTTGGCGGGATATGAACTCACAGGGCCAGGACCCCTTCAGCTATGGTCCGACACAGCTCTGAGATAGAATCGAGGCTCGGGATTTGTTGGATGGATCTGCGACAGAAACACAGAGGTTGGGAATAGTAGCACTTGTTTCTAGAGATGAGTCACAGTGACATCTACCTTCCAGGGAGGAAGACCAAGTCTGCAAGTCTCAGTGATTGTCCAAGGGTACTGTCAGACTCAGCTCTGTGAGTGGAACTCCACACACCCCCCTTCTGTGCATCCTGCACCCCCTCTGTTTATTTCCTCTAGCCTTTAGTTGTAAGGATCACAGGTGACATTTTTCAGAGTGATTGTCATATCTTTTAGAAAACTGGGAGCAATATTTGCCTTTATTTTGTTTTCATTGAGGACCCCTAGAATAAAATTTTTAAAAAATTAAATCAACTTCTAAATGTTTGAGTTTGCAAAAGAAGTTAAAGGAGAAAGGAAAAAAGAAAAAAAAAAATTATGCACCAAATATCTCAGCAAGCTCTGGTTTGCAGCACTCTTGGCTGGCCCGACCCAGCTCTGGAAAACGGATCAGATCTTCAGGGAAAGGGCCAGTCTGGGTCTTTCTCCAGCCGCCGGAAGTGTGTTTGGAAGGCTGATTCACCCTTGGTCCCTGCACCGGGTCTGGGACCGGTGCTTTTCATTATTTGCTGTGCTCCTCTTTGGTTTACAAGGTCAGACTGGATGTTTTGGTCGTTTCCCCAGCAGTGCTCCACTGACCGACTTCGCTCTAATCCCTTGATGTCCCTTAAATAAACTGGAGTCCGGTGGGGGCGGGGCAACCCGCGAACTCCTGTGATTGCCCGCCGCTGTTCTCAGCGGCAAATTAATTTGATGCTGTTATGTAAGTGTAATCATCCTCTCTAATCACATCACAGGATTGGGAACTGCCAGAAATAACAGAAGGGAACATTCAAGATATCAAAGGGGAGCCACTAAAATAGATTGTTTGTTTAGATACCAAATGAAACGCTATTATGGGGAGACGGAAAACAACCTTCGCCACACTTTCCTGCCACGCATCCGTCCCTGCGTTTTGCTTACTGTATGTGTCAGGCACATAATGCAGGGGAAAGGACAGAACAGGCAGTGTAGCCCACTCTGTCTCCGGGAGGACAGGAGGGGGCTTGGAGGCACCCCAGCCTCCAGGGGTTTCTGTGCGTGCCTGAGCTGGTGTGGGTGCTGTCCTCACCATTTGTCTCTGACCTGCTATTCTTTCTGGGGTCTTCCCCCACTCCTTCCCTTGCTCTTCTTGAAATGCCTGTTGCTTCTTCTCACCTCCTCTTATCTTTTATTTTTAAGCAAGTCAGAGAAACCTCAGGGCACCTCGCACGCTGTCCCTTTGCAGCATGGCCTTGGGGGAGCTCAGAGTCCAGCTTTTGCATCTCAGCTGTGCTCCTTCCCCTAAGCTGCTGAGCTAGCCTTTCAGAGCCTCAGTTTCCGCGTCTGTAAGAGGGGTCAGCACACTCAGGTCCCCCGCTGCTGCTGTGACCATGTGGGAAGCAGCATCCCACAAGAGAGAGCTGGCCTGTGAGGGTCGTGGACGCAGGGTCTGAAGCTGGAGTCTGGATCCTAGCGCCACCACACCCTGCCTAGTGACCTTGGCCCATTGGTCTGTGCACCTCCACATCCTCATCTGTCAAGTGGGGGAGCGAATGCTGATCAGAATATGGGACGGGTTGGGTAAGTTTGCATAAAATAAACAGGTGCTACAGTGCTTGTCTATTAAACCTTAGTTATCATTCGCATTCTGGTCTTCATTATTTGTTGTCATAACAGCAAAACTTAGTTAAATGCTGATGATGACATATTTGCTGCTTGTCGTACTCTTTCTTCTCCTATGCCACAGTTGCTGACTGCTCCTAGTGTTACAAGCCATAAGTAACCAATACACGACAATAGAATTAAAGCCATTGTGGAAGGAGGCAACACAGTTGGCGACCTGGGCAGGTTGGGGAGCCCACTCCAAAAGGCAGGCAAAGGACTCGGCCAAGGGTCAGAGGAGGCCTTCTCATTGCACCTCTTACCAGGCCATCATCGTGGAAATCCTCTTGAAGTCCAGCCCTTGCCACCTTTTCTTCTCTGAGCAGACCACCACCTGCCTTAGATGCCTATCCTAAGCCAAATCCTCACGTTGGGACAGAATGGTGCCTTTACCTCACTGATGAGCAGTGTACCCGACCTAGGGCCAGGAGGCTCCAGTCTTTCCCTGCCCTGCACCCTTGAGGCTTTATGGGTGGGCCTAGCTGGCCTGATCGAGCTACACAGATGCTCAGGGCATGGCCTATGTGACGGGGGGTGCCAGCCATGTCTCCCTTACTGTAGGCATCGATGCTACTCTCCTTTCCTGAGTGAGTGAGACACAAAAATGTTAAAGTAAAACATGAAAGTTCACTTCTGAAAGTGCTTCCTCCGTGATGATCACAGGAGGAAAATTGATTGCTCTCTGTGCTCTTCTCTCCCTCTTTCTCTTTGACTTGAGTCTCAGCCTGATGCCTGCTCTGCTCAAAGATGGTATTTGTAGAGAGTGGATGGATGGATGGATGCCTGAGCTGCTCCTGTCCCTGGACAGGTGTTTACTGAGGTTTGGTTGTCAGATTGTGGCAAGGCCGAGTTCGGTGGTGAGCACACATATAC
The DNA here is from genome assembly GCF_034190915.1 of Cavia porcellus. NCBI lineage: Eukaryota > Metazoa > Chordata > Mammalia > Rodentia > Caviidae > Cavia > Cavia porcellus. The sequence goes on along the minus strand of NW_026947521.1, from coordinate 1,784,157 downwards.
AGTGATGCAAAAATTACAAATTGTTTTCCTTTTTCTACAGAATGTGTACCATTATTGTCAGTCCATTACTTCATTCCACATGAACTCTTCAAAGCATGAATTCTTTTTTTTTTTTTAAGCATGAATTCTTAACTAGCTAGTTTAACCCCAAAGCAAGGAAACTATGGGGAGGTACCAATGACAACATGGAGAAGAGTGAGTCTTTTCACTGGTGCAGGTACAGCCTGGGTCTCCCCGGCTTTGAAGGAGATTTGCCTGTACAACATTCTGGTTCTCTGATACTGGAAAAGTTACGTAACCTTGTAGAACCTCGCTTTCTTTATCTGTAAGCAGAGGTGAAAATTGTACCAACTTTAAGGCATATTGTGAAGACAATTTGAAATAACCAACATAAAAATTTGGCATGTGGAAAGGGCTTGATTAATCCTGGTCATTATCATTGTCTTTACTTAGATTTAGATCTTTCAGTGCCTGAAATGATAGAACATGTTCTCTTTGTAATATCCCTTGATGAAAGGAAATACTGTCCAAACGCTAACAGACACTCACACATCTGTCTGGGAAATTCTGGTCCAGACCCACTTTATCCTGCAAAATATAGTTCAGGAAAGAAATTGATCATCAACTGTGTTCTGTGTCTTAGCTGTGACAAAAATAGCCTTGTATCTCCAAACAGAGCTTTAAAAATTCAATATTTGACTACACAACTCACTACCATCGAGTATTAGTTGGAGAAAAACAAGCATTTGCAGAAATCTCATTAATCTGCGTTTCATCCCTCCTTAGAGCAGTTTGTAGCAATTCAGTCAGGATCAGGCTATGTTAATTTTTACATCTATGTTTTATATAAATAATTTGCTTGAAGAATTAATGGTGCAAAAAAGACTATAAGAGATAGGCCAGACTTTTTTAAAGATGAAGAATATTTTCATAATAATAACAATCTCTAGGAAAATTTGTACTTCATGTATGGATGTTGTTCAGTGAAAACGTCAAGCAACAGTTCTCACAATTGCCCTTGAGAGAGAATCCTGTGGGGAGAGAAAGTCCCAGAATCCCATACTGCAACCCACGGCTTCTAAATCAGGATTCCTGGTAGAAGATACTGGAAATGTGTATTCCTGGTGGAGGATACTGGGTGATTTTTATGTTCGCTAAAGTTAGTATCTATTATATGGAATATGGTTACCTTGATTAAAGTCATATAGGAATGTTCTTAACAGTCACTGGGACACTTTTACGTAATAGGAAATATTGGAACTTCCTTTCCTTAGAATATTCTAGAATTCAAATGCTTTCACTCATGCGCCTGAACTTTTGCCTGTGTGAGCCAAGACCCTTTAACATTCAGAAATTGTTACAGCCTCCAAATTATGGAGGTGAGATTGGAGGTGGAAAGGAACCAAACTGAAACCTGGGAATCCTGAAAAGGGAACCAAGATGTTACCTTATTGTAATCCAAATATTATATATTATAATCCCTTTTCCTGTCCTCCTCACAATCTGGAAAGTTATATTTGTAACCCCATAGAAATGTTATTGGAATTCCAGAAAGTTTATTCCAATCTGTCACCTCCAGTGCAACCCACAGCAACTACACACCAAGACCTATTCAAAGTTGTGGGCAACCCAAAGGGTCCTAAATCTAATCCCTGTGAGGATGTGTGGACAAAGGCCTTGATCCAAGGCCTCTCCTGGCATTTATAATGCTGTAAAGAAAGAAGAGGCTCAAGGATGAATGACAGGGAAGATGGTGGGAACTAGGTGAGCTACTTGAGCTGGCGGACCAGGTGGGGACAAAAACATCTTTGCGGTATGCAGGGAGAATGATACGCAGAAGGATCAATCCGCATAACTCAGTTAGGGTAGCATTTGTATGGTTTAACGAGGCTGTTCCTTCAGATTCTGATATGTAAAATTTTATGTCCTGGGAAATTATGGCCTCTTACTTTGAGGCTTGTGCCCAGCTGACATTCCTGGACCTGAGTGGCTCTGCCATCCCACTGTACTAAATCCTTTACAGAGAGCACTACGCAAGGAAACGGGAAACTATCAGACTGGCCTCAAGGATGCATGTCAGTACCTTAGTTAGCCTTATTGACATTGCTTATATCTAATGGAAGTGTGAAGGAAATACCCTAGCCAGCTCTGTACATATCAGTGCATAAAAGCAAGATTCAATTTAACTAACACTGAAGCAGTTGTTCTGTATTCAAGAGGACTTGACCAAATTGTCTCCTACAGAACCTCACAGGAACATGATTACCAAACCAACAGCAGACTTAGCCTAAATTCAGCAGCCCAGTTACAGAAATGAAGCTCAGGACAGGTTGACCAGGAAGCTCTCTCAATTCGGGGCCAGACAAGCTACCCGTGAGTTGTCATAGAAGCCATGAAAGCTGTCTATCAGGAAGAGAAACCTCTCAATTTATATGTGGCTTTCAAAGATGGATGGCTTTTTCAATCTTTGGACCCATTCCCCTGTCTGAAGATGCTAGTTTACATTTCCACCTATTTCAATGGGCTCAGTGACCATTATTCGAAATGCTTGAGGCCAAAAGTGGTTTCCATTTGGAAGTTTGCTGATTTTAGAATGGTTTCATAGACTTTACCAGTTGAACATCCCTAATCTGAAGTTCAAAATGCTCCAGAATCCAGAACTTCTTCGCTGCCATGTCCGCAAGTCAAAAAGTTTTAGATTTCCAATCATTTTAGATTTTGGATTTTCCAAATAAGATTGTTCAACCTCTTCTGCTATTTATACTATTAACTGAATTCAGTCCACTTCCCCCCCTCCCCATCTATTTGTGTATAAAACATATCCTCAGGATGTGTGCATACACATTTCAGACCAAGACGAGCCTATGCATGCTTAAGCCAGGGTTTGATGTAAAACCCACTCTTTTGATCTGATTTTATAACAGTGAAGAATGTGCAGTAAATACAAAGTTGACCAGTGGTTAATTTATACTGCTGTTTTCCAGAGATTAAGACCATGGGGTGAGCAAGTTTGCTGGTAACGAAGCCCAGACTCTTGGCTATTTGCAACACTTTAAACTTTAAAAAGTGTGCAATGCAATATGAATGATGCTTTAAACATTCATGCATTGGGTGGGAATCTATATTAATTATAAAACAAAAGGCCAAGTTCTAGAAACAAAGGCACGTTCTTTTTTTTCCCTTTCCTTCCTGAGTTGCTGTACTCAGAATTAGTTCCCTAAAGGAGAGGCGCAGAAACAACAAACATTCTACCTGCTTGATTTGTGGCTTCTCGGTGAGGCCTGGACAGTTCAGCCAGGAGCTCAGTGGAGCTGGCTTGTGTGTACAGCTCTGAGCCTTTCTTGTGTCTCACTCATGTCCCCCAGGGACCATGCACACTGCCTGCAAACAGGTCACCTTTCTCATTCACAGTCACTCGTGCAGCCCAAATGCCTTCAAGTCCTAAGATGAGGGAGGGGCTGCAAGCCATAGGACATTTATAAAGCATCCCTGGCAGCTGATCAAGACATGTTTGCAATTTTCTTTCTGTTTAAAAATAGTTTTAGGGGCTGGGAATGTAGCTCTTTAGTGCAGCACATCCCTGGGTTTGGTCCCCAGCACAGCTTTTAAAAAAAAAAAAAAAAAAAAAAAAAAAAAAAATATTTCTTCACCTAATGGGTCAAGATTAAATCAGAGAAGGCAGTTTTTATAAACCTACCCCTGTATCTCTGCTCACTGGAATCCTACACTAGAGAGCAAAGCTAGCTCTTCCTTATGCTTCCACCCCTGCGGAACCTTCTGCTACTCCTGTGAGGCTGGTAAATAAGAAGGATAAAACACGCTCGCCTTCTAATTAAAAATATTTCCTTTGCTAGCTCGCTTTGATTCCAAAGATTCTGAACTTTTTTTCAGGACAGGTTCTTTCTTTCCTTATTTCTTTTTTCAATACTAAGGATCAAACTCAAGGCCTTTGGATTGACTTAATCCTCAGCCCTTCTTTTATTTTGGGACAGAATCTCACTAATTTGGTAAAGATCTTTTTTTTTTTTTTTTTTTTGGTTGTTTTGTTTTGTTTGCTAAAGTAAGTGGCTAACGTTCTGGTAGGGATCCTCCTGCTTGAGCCAATCAGAATGCTAGGATTACAGGTATATGTAACCATACACAGCACCTTTTTTTTTTACCCTCCCTTGAGGACTAAACCAGTGCTGTTGTGTAGGAGCTGGGCCCTGTCCAGCACTTCTCTCCATAACAGACACTGAGGGTTGATGGGTAAATTTTAATGTGAGTGGGAAACTATCCCCAGCCTGGGATGCTACAATGGAGGGACCTGCCACTGAAGACAGAGAGGGCCAAAGACAGAAGGTGGGGCCTGTGCCAACTAAAGGTAACCAGTGTGCAGAAGCAGCCAAAGCTGATCCTCGCTAGAGCAACCCCTGAGTCCGGGCTCGGTATTTTATTCAGAATAGCTCGATGTGGAATTCACCTTACACACCCTGCAAAGCAAGTCCTCGGCTCTTTGGGTTTCACTAACATGGAAAACCTAAAGCATGCACTGGAAATACTAATCTTATTTTTCCAAAACCAACATGGGCAAGGTATTTTTGTGACTACTTGAGATGCTCGATGCAGGTTGAAGAATTCAGCTCCCTGTACCACACCATTTCCTCTTTTCTGTCCCCACGAGGTCTGAGCAAGACCCGGTTGTGCACAGTGAGCCCAGACCTGGGACCCTTCTGTGTGCTAAAAACTCAGGAGAAGCTTCTGTCTCCTTGAATTTCTCCTTCAGCAATTTCAGGGTGTTCCCTGGATGGGCTGGCAGGAGTCTGGATCATGGATCATGGGTAGTTTTAGATCAAAAAGTTCTCTCTCTCTCTCTCTCTCTCTCTCTCTCTCTCTCTCTCTCTCTCCCTCTCTCTCTCACTCTCTCGCTCTCTTGCTCTCTCATTCTCTCACCCTTTTCAATCTGTAGCCTTTTGGGGCTTCCAAGAGGCTGCATTTGTGCTTTTCAGATCTTACTTTTGGATTAACAAAATGGAGCCGAGAAACTGTTTTGGACGCATACTTCTAAATCCATCAAGGCTCAGGCTGCAGAACCCACAGGAAATACTATGATATTTTGGAAAAGGTCGAGTTTCATAGATTCCGTAAGGCACTCAGCAGGTTGTAATTATTTCTTTTATTTAAAAGCACTCCAGATATTTTTTTTCCCAGAGGGTCCACAATTGAGGGTAGTAGACATTTTTTTCATACTGTACATTCTTTTTGGCTGAGTGCTGGAAATACACAGGAAATCAAGTGGCTTTGGAAGACCCTGCAGAGACCAGGCCAAGCCATGAAGTCACTGAAACAGAATAGGAAATCTCCAGGTCAGCAGCAACAGGGTTGGCTGCCTCTGTCCCCTCCCGGTGCAAGAGGGAAAAAATGAAGCAGGTGAACACACTGGTCTGTTGTGCTTTAACAGAAACCAAATGTCGCCGTGTCTTCGGGCAGGGTGCAGCAGCTGGAATTGCTCAAGAGGTTTAGACACCAGCCGACAAGACAGATGCACGGAGGCGGCCAGGAAAGTGGAAAGAGTTGCCTGCGTCCTAATCCAGCAGCCTGGTGCTGCTTTGGATCCCTGCTTTCTGCTGGGACCAGGGCTCGGGATGAGGGCGGAACTGGCCACGCTGAAGCCAAAGAAAGCAAGCTGGTTCCTTGTTGACCAGCCTCTGGGCTGCCTCTTAGGAAAATCAGTGTGTCCAACCAGAGAGAGCACCCAGGCTTTTCTGTCTCAGCTACTGGAAACACACAGAAGGGATCCAGTTTGAAGCAGCAGGTCGACATGTACCTAACTTCCTTTCCACAGGCAGTGCAGACCCCGGAGGGACAGGAAGCCGTTGGCAGAGATCTCTGTGGGTCTCTTCTGGCCCCAGCGCCAGCCTCTACAGTGGATGGAGGTGCTGGTGGAATCTTGGAAAGCAGAGAGAGCTCCCTTGGAAGCAAGTATGCAGCCAGAAAAGCCTTAGGTCCCCCGTGACTCCTCCTCCAGGCTCTGTCTGGCTGAGGGGGGTTGGGCTTTGGGCTGAGGAGGGTTAATTTTGACCAAAAGTCGGAAAGATTTGAGCCAGCATGAATGAAGTGCTCCAAGACAGTCACAAGATGGCCTTTCAGAAGAGCTGTCCATTGAGACGGATGCCAGCGGATGAGGTCACCATCAGCTCAGGGCGCGGTGGCTGGGCCTGGCCTGGGCCCATCACGCCCTCCAGCATTTCCATTTAGTCAGCAGCAGAGGCCCTGAGGGAAGCAGGGAGCAGGGAAGTTGTCCAGTTCCCTGTTGGTTTCTGAGGACTGAACTGATTCCTGTCTGGCTCCCAGCTCCACGAACATACCAGGAAGCCGGAGAGAAGAGCTGCCCTCATCCCTGGGCACAAGCATCTTGGAGGCATCCCAGCCCCCGTGTTCCCAGCAGGGATGTGGCTCACTGACCGGCCCTGCTGCAGAAGAGCCCAGCTGGGTGGTGGTCTGCCTGGTTCACCCAGCACTCATTTTCCTGTGGGCTCTCCCTTCTGCCACAGTCCATGGTGCAGAAAGATGTCACTACTGTTGTCCTGGTTGACTTGAGGACACTCAGCACAGGGACATTAAGTGACCTGTCTGGATGGAACAGCTCATAGGAAGGGGAACCCAACTCCAGGGTTCCCTTTCAGCGCTTCCCTAACTGTGACAGGATGCCCGTGTGGGTCAGCCTCATGGATTTGGGTCCCTGATCTTGGAAACAAAGCCACAGCAAGCACCAAAGGTGTTTCCATGTGATTCTGAAATAGAGCAGCCTTTGTCTCCAGCAGGACACTTGATTTCCAGAAAGAATTTACCAGCAATTTGAACCTTTATTGTTCTCCTTCAGAAACTACTGAAGGAAGAGACCTACCTCCAGCACACAGCACATTTTCTGAAAAATGTTATCCAACCGTCTTTTTGAAGCCCTACCCATCACATATGACAGTGCCATTAGTCACATCTCTTCTTCAAAAAAAGAATTTTCCCCAACTCTTCTCCAACCTCGTGTCCTCTGATTCTTACCTTTATCTTACCTGTCGCTTACCTTCCAGATTTTCCTCTCCTGTGAGTCTGTTTCTCAGATATAAGGCCTTCAGACAGCCCTGGTTTCTTTCATTGTCCTCCATTCCTGGTCACACATGACAAGACTAGCGATGGTGGCCGCCCACCTTGAGGCAGGCAGTGTGGGAGAGGTGCCTGACAGAGCTCAGACTAACCCCAGGCTCAGAACTGGACTGGAACCATCTGGAAATGGGCAGAAGCACTGGCAGATGCCATTGTGTTACTCGTTTCTTACTTGTTTCTCTTGTCACTCTCACTTTTTTGGTGGTGGTGGTTTGTTTTTGACACAAGGTCTCGGTATGTGGTTTAGGCTGGTCATGAACTTGCAATCCTCTTGCCTCAGCCTTCCCACTAAAGGGATTCTTCCTGCTGTTATTGAACTCATTCATGTCTATAATGAACTCCACTCATCTTCCACAGCAAGTAAAAATACTGCTTCTGTCCTGTTTCCTTGTGATCAAAATTAAGAGTCTCCACCTGAGTTTTAAAATAACCCTTCCTTGGTAGGATGTCAACAGGACCAATAATGAATAGCTCCTTATGCTTTGCTATGGAAATTAGCCTAGGTTTAGTTTTTACCTGCATTCAGGGGCAGTACCAGTGGAGAGAGAAGAATGCTGTGTGGGTGGTTTTGTGTATCTGCACGCCTGTGCCCACCACAGCATCGTTCACCATGGAACTCGATCTAAGTGCCTGTCCGTGATGAATAGATAAAGAAATTGTATGCTGTGTGTGCATACAGCTCTTGCAATTAGGAAATACATTTTTAAAACATTCGCTCCCCCACAAAACAAGTGTATCATCTCTGGTTTCTGGGGCTTCTGTTGCTTCCGTATGTTTCTATACATATTTCTCGGTAGGTTTCTGTGGTCACCCCTCTGACTGTTTGCTGTAAGCATGCATCATTTTTATAAGCAGTAGAAAATTAAACTTATTGTCAATTCTGAAAAGAGGACCAGCATTCAGCATGGATGGCAGGGAAGACACAGAAAGAAACGTGGAGACAGTGACTCACAGTTGGGGCCCTGCGAATCCTTTGCTTCTCTCTGTTTACTGTAGAATGGCTTCCTGGAAGAGGATGGGTTCCAGAAGTTGTGTAAATGCTGTGAGGGAACCTTTTGTTTGGCAGGTGCCTCTCCAAGGAAGCTGAGTGAGGAGGAGCCTGAGAACTCCCCAGGCAGTTTGTGCAGTCCAGGGTCAGCTGTGGCCAAGCCGGGAGTGGGGAAGAGAGAAGGGGAAAGGAAGGTTGCTGGGTCTTGTGTGGATCGTGAAGAAAAGGCCAGGGAGACTGCACAGATGAGCCTGGGGGCAGAAGCTGGCTCCTTGGTGTCCTTCGAGCTGTGCCGTTCTGTGCCCAGGAAGGCTGTAGGACATCTGTGCCCAGTAGGTGATCTCTGTGTACCCTGCCATGGCCCCGCATGCACTGTACAGCCTTCATTTGGGTTTAAATCCAAGCCTTTGGTTTGCTGCACTTTCTTTCCTGTATTACAGGCTACAGGTCCATGTTATATCTGACTCGACAGCAGAGGCATTTGGAAAGGATTGGGAGCTCTGTCAAGATGTCCCTCATAGACTGACCCAGAGAATGGAGCATCCGTTCATTCTAAACCACACCATCTCTCCTGGCCAAGCCGACTGCCTAGGATCTCTATTTTGCAGTTGTTAAAAGCCATGCAGGAAATGTAGGTAAATTGAATGCCAAGCCTCAAATACCACAGCTGGTAGCTAAGGCTTCTGAGGAGCCTGGGAGTAGGTAAATCAGCTCTCCCCTTGTTGGAGGCAGAATCCTACCTAGCATCCTGCTAGCTCCTCCCAGCTAGTACCAACCCGCCTGAGCTGAATTATGGAGACTCCCATAAGAGGAGAATAGTTAAAAGAAATACATCCTTCGGTCCTGCATGTGCACTGCAATGTCAGCTTTTGTCGCCTGTTTTGTAAGATAACAGAAACCTAAGAGACTTAGGGCCCCAAGGCCCCCTGCCATGATTTTACTGTCACATGCTGGGAGAACCTTTCTTGGGTGGCTCCTGCTACTCCTCCAACAAACACGAAGCTTGAGGTTCAGGCGATTGCTCCAGTGATCACTCTTCCTCATCCTGCCAGCCCAAAGAGTCATTTCGCAGAGACAGGCTGTCTGGCATTGTCACTGGAGGCTTTAACGATGTCGCAGGCTCCAGTTCACATCCAGGCCTGTGAGTTTTGCACCAGCCCCCGCGGATGCCAGCAAACAAGCTGGAGCTCTGTAGCATAAAAGGACTGATACAGTTGACGGCCTCAGTCCCAGCTGTGCTGCCATGGTGGCTGTTTTTGAGGGAGCAGATTTTTCTTCTGAATGGGGACAAGGGAGGGTTTCCCACACATTGTTTAGGTGTATAGAATCCATCGGAAGTGAAACCACGGAACCATGGACTGAGAAAGAATCCAGAGCCCTGAGTCGCAATGGACTGACAGTGACTTAAAAAAATTGAGGGGACGTGGTCATCTCAGGTGTCCATTCCAGTGTCCCTCATGCGCTCGTGTGCACGCTCTCTCTGTCTTTTTCCCAATAAAGAGGAAGAAATGCTGGCATCTAGGGCAAATGCATGCGTCTCTCCGTTTTCAGTCATCGGTGAGGAGCCAGGCACAAGTTGAATATTGCTTTCAGGGCAAGAAAACTTATGAAGAAAAGAGCATGAGGAGGAGGTGGTCTCCGTGAAAATCAAATGTAAAGAAAGAGGGAGAACCCATTCCCTCCTTTGATTTCGGTAGGCAGGCTCAACAAAGAGAAAGGCATGCTCCAGTTCTTCTATTGCTCAGGCCAGGGCGGAAGGGACCCTGGGCGGGGTGGAAACTCATGCAGGGATCCTGGGAAGCAGGATATCGGGAGGCAATCATTTGGTCCAGATTAGTCCATGCAGAATCTCCCTTCGTGTGCGTATAACTCCCAAAGTGTTCTCTTCACTAAAGAAGGAAAGGGGAAGGGGAAGAAGGAAAAAAGGAAATGAGAGATGAATTCCTCCTTCTCCCCACTCCTCCTGGGCTTTGATCTCGTTTTTGATGCAACCAAAGACTCTAGACTTTCAGTTCCCCTCCGGAAACTTGGACCAGGCTTTGCAGCCATGACCCATCCACTAAACACAGGTCCCAAGGTCCGGGTGTGGGGTGACCTGTGCCAGCCTCCCCAAAATGCACACGTAGACATCTTAATCCCCAGCACATCAGAATGACTCTGTTTGGAAATAAGGCTGTTCTGCACTCGTTGTTACATTAAAACGAGGTCATCCGAGAGTAGGCTGGGCCCCTCATCCACCGAGACTCGTGTTCCTATCAAAAAGGGAGACATGAAGGAAGGGAAGATTAAAGTCATGCTGCCCCGAGACAAAAACTTGGGAAACAGGGACAGAGGCCTGGGACCGACCCTCCCCCAGCACCTTTGGAGGAAGCACAGCCGACAACTGGGTCTTAGACTTACGGTGTCCGAGTCTGATGATCATCAGAGCATCCCTGACTGTGGTGTTTTGTTACTGCATCCTTAGAAACTGCTACAGGCTGGGAGTACTTTGGGGCCCCCATTAAACTATTTTATTTTCAAATCAGAAGAGTGAGTATGCTAGTAATGAATATATGATAATGAAATCTTTTCTGGGTTCTATTTATTCTGTACCAATGCAACGATAAAATTTTGTTGTTGTTGTTGTATGCTTGTAAGTGGGAGAAAGGACTGTAAAGACAAAAGTGTCAAGGCCAACAAAATGTATGAGACAGCCCCCGGTCCCCAAATTTATTTGGAACAGGCGAGGGGCCTCTCCGTGGATCTTTGGAGCAGGGCTGGAATTGTGTGGTTGGGGCAGAAATTAGCCCAGGTAGCTCAGAAGCAATGCAGCCTCTGCCGGACTGAGTGACGGTTTTGGCAGACAGTCCTGCTGCCCTCGGATCCGCATCCTGCATCCCGGTGAAGAGCTGCTTCTGCTTTTGGTTTCTGTGAGAGCAGCGCAGTCTCTAAGGTCTCTGTCGGTGTTCTGAAGAGCTGACGTGCTAAGCGGAGCCCGCTGTGGCCTTGGCCTCTCCCTCAAGGAGCTACTGGCTTCACTGAAAAGAGAGAGGGCACAGCTGACAACGAAGCCCGCACTCCCGCTCTGCCCTCCCAGTAGGTCTTCCTCTTCCACCATCTCTCCATTCAGTCTCCAAAGTGGTGTTACTTATTTATGACCCAATCCAGCAGAAATAATATGCACTTAACTTGCACTGGTAACCGTTATCCTATTAATTACTCAGAATCCGTGAAAGGGAAGGGCTGTCACCTCCATCTGCACGAGTCCTCACAGAAGGGAGCTGTTCTCCATTGCTTAGGAGCTGGCCTATGGTTTTTTGGAAGGCAAATAGGCCCAGCCTCTGGAAGCCCAGCAGCTTGGGAAGATCATACCTTGTCCCCTCCAGTTGAAAGCTTGCAAAACTGCAGAATGCAAGGCAATAGCTTCTCCTGATAAGCAGTCAAAAACTAGAAACTAAGTCAAACCTGCTGGTGGTTCTGAATCAGTATCTGAGATGTTTAGTTGACCCTCACAGTGCCTTGTTATATCAGTGAGCTTTAGATGTCCTAGAGAGCTTGTTCTGAGCAGGTCCCTGAGCCCATCCCCAGAATGCCTGATTCAGTAGACCTGGGAGGGGACCCAAGAATTTGCATTTCTACCTTGCCAGGGCTGAGGTCCACATGCTTCTGGCCAGGGGCTGCCCTCTGAAAGCACGTAGGCTACACATTAGCCTTTCACTGGTTTAAAGAACCTCCGTCTTGGGATTATTGGGTGACATAACAGACTGTGAACCCAGAAATGGCTGCCTGACACCTAGATCCTCCTCTCCTGGAAATGACCACCATTGCTTTTGCAGAAGGGTGGGATGCAGTGGGATACAAAGGCATGCAGCAGTGAGAGGATCATAGATGTGAGGGTGTCCTGCTCCCTCCAGTGAAAACGGCATCCCCTTGACCAGTGATTGTAGCAGGCTGTTCAGGAATACAGGCACTGCCAGGGTTCAGTTTGGAAAGTACCCTTGGGGAACAGTGGCCCAGGTGGGGTCCAAGAAAGGGAACAACAGGAAGAAGCAGTACTTCTTTAGGCTGTGCCAGACACTGTCTTCTGAGCCACCATAGTGGGATAGCGCAAAGAACTCAAATCCTCAGGCATATGTGTTGAACGCCTCTCCTTGCCAGTGCCGGTGCTGGATGAGGTGGAGGATACCAAAGTGACCAACCCGGGGCCCTGGTGCTCTAGTGGGAGAAGGTAAAGCAGGCCCTCAAATCATAACGCCCCAAACACAGATTCTCAGTCTCTGGAAATCACCATACCTCCCATGCAATCATCTCTCAAAAGGGAAAGAAAGTGAATATCAGATCAGAATTCACTGAAATCCAAGAACATCAAATCAGAGTGCATGAACTGAGAAACTATAGCCAGAAGTCACAGACTTTGGCCTAGGCAAAGCCTTTCCGTGGGCAGGAATACTTTCTCTGTTATCACTGAATACTGTAGCTCCTTTGATCATGGCTAGCAGGAGGGGGAGACAGAGGGACCTTATTTCTGTAATAACTTCTCTCATGCCAGTCTGCTCTCACCTCTGCCTCCGGTCCTGTACTAGCCAGATGGCTACTCTGAACACTCATAGCCCAACCCAAAAGTGCTATTTCAGGATATTTGGGGACCAGGGAAAACCAGAAGGCTAAATCTAGGCCCTGTGCTTAGCCAGCAGTGAGTTGTCATCTCTTTTTATAATCCCCGCCCTCACAACCATATAGTACCTCCCTGGGCCCGGTCCTTGCCTCTGATGGAATCTGCTCGATCCTCAGGTGGTTCGTAAGAGGAAAAGGACAGTAGTGTAGTCAGAATAGGGAACACCAGGGCTGTGGTGGCAGCGCCCTGTCATGATGCCCACGCATGCACTGAATCTATGTGTTGAGAACTGGAGGTGGAGGGTTAACTGGTGCCTGGATGATCACATCACTGGGTCTCTCTCTAGAGCAGACTTGGTCTTCCTGGGGTTACACTCTGCCGTTCCCAATATATTATCCTATATGGAAGCAAGAGATTGCATTTATTTTCGAAAGCACTGAGTCTCCAATCCAATGAACTGCGTGATTGTGTTTCCTGCCAGACTACCTTATGAAATTTCACCCTGAGCAAAGCCCTTTCTTCCGCGAAGGTTTTATCCTGCCACATTCCAGTTCCCATGGGCTTCTCTGAATACACACATTTTAGCACCAAAGAACTTCTGTCTTGTCGCTTCAGGAGGTGAAAGTAGTACCTGTTTGATTTTCGGTTTTGTTTTTGTTTTCTTTCTCTCCTTAGGATGCCTACCTAGCACAGTTCCAGAGTGGCAGGCTCTCAGTAGTGCATCTGGTTTTAATTTAATTAAGTAGCATTTGTTTCAGTGCTTTACAGGTAGCAAAATAAAAAGAGACGGTGTGGGGGTCACATGCTTTCCCAAGTACAGAGTAGAATGATGCCTGCCACAGCTATAATGACACTTGCTGGCTTTTCTCTTCTTAAAAGTGCTACAGAAATAGTGTTTGGCAATATTACATAAAATCAACCTTTTATAAAGCAAGCTATGTTTAGTTAGGGGTCAGACGATGCTTTGTTCCGTATGCCTTGTCACAGATGTCTTTTATCAGAAGCAACAAACCTTTCTGCGTTGGGGAACATTTCTGAGGCAGATGTCCTGTGACCCAGGCGGAGGCTTGGTCTTTGTTCTGTGATATATTTGCCTTCTCTTCAATCGCAGGCTCAGTGACTCAGCTTCCTTCTTGCCTCTGAAGAGATGTCAGTGACTGTTGTGTTGCTCTCTGATGCTTTGTACCTCTGAGATTTGCTTTTGTAAATTGCATGGCTAAGGGGCACACCTTAAATAACACTGTTAAATAACTCTCTTTTATACCCAGCTGTGCTGCTCACAGTCGTCTGTAAGTCAAACCTGAGTGTACACAGCAGAGAAAGTGAAACAAGAAAAGGAGGGTAGAAGCAAACACCAGACTGATGTATTAGAGACGCAGGAACACAGGTTAGTTAACCACTGCCAGATGTGTCACAGGAGTTTCTGGCCTCATCTGTTACCTCAAAGAGGCTTCGTGGCTACAGCGACATCCCAGCCCATGCTGTGTGGCCTTTGGGGAGAGTGTACTGGACTTGTTACTAAGCATGTTGCTAAGATGTGTGGCTCCCTCTCTCTCTTTGTCTCTCTCCCATTTCAGAGAATCTTACTTTTCTCCAAGTATCTGAAAATGAAAGAAGACATACACAGTGTCTGGAGAGATCAGGGGTCCCAGGAGGCCAGCAATGGGCCATTACCTTGGTGACTGTCACACAGGCAGAGCCTCTCACACTCAAAAGCTTGTCTTTGCGATGTTCGATGTTCGGAGGTAAAGACAGACTAATCCCTCAAGATGCCAAAACTGATGTGTAAAACCAGAATATTCCTGTGTTTACTTCTCCAGCTGTTTTTTCAGGGAAGTTCCCCAGGAAGTTGTTACCCCATGTTTAGGGCAGTGGTTCTCAAGCGTTATCATGCATCAGAATCACAAAGTGAGCTTGTTCAAGCACAGTTTCTGGGCCACGCCTTAAGTCTCTGATTCAGTAGAACTGGACCAGACCCAAGTCTGACTTCTTTTCTTTTTCTTAGGGATTGAACTCAGGTCCTTCACACTGAACAATATCCCCAATTCTTTTTTATTCTTTTATTTTGAGACAAGGTCTCACTAAATCACTCAGGGGACCAGGTTAGGCTCAAACTTGTGATCCTCCTGCCTCAGCTTCCCAGAGCCTGGGATTGCAGCTGTGTGTCACCACAAGAAGCTCAATCTTGCTTTTCTTACACCTCACTGGGTGATGTTGGTGCTGCTGAGGGACCAACTCTTGGAGCACATGGCTCCAAGGACCACTCTTGGAGAACATGGCTTTGGGGTCATGTTGGGTGGGTAAAAGCAGTGGTTATATGCCAGAAATCACGTGAGCCTGAGAGGCTCAGGCACTGAAGTGGACCGAGAGGTCAGTGGGGTTACTAAGCAGTTCCATTACCATCTCATGCTCCTTCTTCCCCACCCATCCCGTGTCCTCTCTTCTTTCCTTCAATTCCTTCTCAACCCCCAGCACACACACACATGCACATGCACACACACCTTCTCTCACCTCTGCACAGACAACTGAGTTCCCATAAGTGAGGCGGGTCAATGTCGTCACACTCAAAAATATCCTGGGGGTGGGGGGCCTGAATTATACCTACTGTAATAACGCTCTTCCTCTCTGCTTCAGTGGCCAGACTTGGTTTCCTAGCCTTCTTACCACTTTTTGTAAATTTAGGCAGGTTCCGGTCCAATTCTGCTGTCCAGGCAGATCTGCGTGGTGATGTCCATGCCTTGGCCATCACCCCATGGGCGTGGCCACAGAGTTTAACCTTCAGATCATGGTCCCTTTTCTTCCTTAGTGCTCATTTTTGGGGACTAGCCACTCTAATTCCCAAATATTGGCAACATTAGTATCTGTATTTTGGTTAAAGTCCAAAGACCTCCTATATCAAAATGTGTTCTTTCCTTAGAATCACACAACAGTGCTGATGGCTCTGCAGCATAAAGTACACTGGCCATCGGGGAACCCTTATTGTCCATGGCCCTGCAATGACCACCCACACCATGTCTAAGCTGGGCATGTGCTTCCTTGCTTGTTATCTTTCTCTCTTGTAATACAGCACCCCATTTCTGGTTGCTAAGTTGGTGGTTGTACTGAGAGAAATCAACCCTAGAAAGCTGGAGGGGGGAGAGGTGTTGAGAAATGACCGGGGGAGGAGGTTGAGGAGGACTTTGACTAATGCATTTCCTGATTTAGCTCCATTTCCAAATTTAGGGAGCTCATAAGAAGCGTAATTGAGTCTCCTACTTATAAAAGTTCGCAGGCAGAATTCCTCCAGAGGGACAAGCTAATGCTGTCACAGCGACAAAGGGGCCCATGGCAGAATGGGCACACTTGTTCCCTCCACAGCCCCCTGGGCCTGGGGTTAGGAGCCTGTCCCTTTCAAGGAAGGAGATTTCTATCAAAAGAAGGCAGTTTTTTGTTGTTGTTGCTGAGACTGAGATAGTATGATGGGAGAGGGGAAATATAGTCAAGCCTCCTTTGTTGGACTAATAGAGCGGTGTGTGTATGCAGGAGTGCACATGTATGTGTAAATCCTAGTGCATAGGCAGTGTGTATATGAGTATGTGAGTGTATGAGGTGTGAGCATGTGTGACTGCCCACATGCTTGAGTGTGTGTATGTACAGATGGGGGAACACGAGTGTGAAAATGCACAGGTGTGTATGTGCCGGGAAGAGCTAGAACTCTAGAGAGTATCATGTCTCAGACAGGCTGGGAGGTGTAGCTCAGCCTGCCTGTCACACACTTTAACTAAGCTGGTGGAGTTGGGAGACGGCCTTTTCTTTTTCTGATTTCCTTAATTTTTCCAATGAGGACAGCTTCCACACTCAGACTACATGTAAGCCTCTGGAAGCATGTAAGCAAATTCTTTGGTGGGACCTGGGAGGCTGCCTGATTGCCCCAGGGAAGGCTGGATTGCCCTGAGCTGGATGAGAGTGCCTGACTTGGCTGCCTTTTGGGTATCTGGAAGGTACTGATGCCCTCGCACCCAGCTTCCCCTCATACACAACCCAACATTTGGGCACGCAGCCTTCCTTCTGTTACCCACAATCTGTTTTCGTTGATGCGTCCTGGGTTTTCCATTATATTGTGTTTTTAAGTAATAGGTCCCCTTAACAATCTGTGACTGAGAAGATAGATGCAAATCCTAGACTATCCAAGCAAGATGTTTTAAGAGAGCATCTTTAGTAGATTCTTGAACTCTGTACTAGACATTTGTGACAGGTGCATTCTATTCCATTTATCATTGATTCTGGTTCTCTTCAGCTTTGGTATCACTCTAAGTTGAGTGCTTATCTTGGACTCTCCAGGGAGCAAAGCCTTTTTTTATCCAGAGCTTCTCATCTGGTAGAGACAGATCCTGGTATATCAGCTTGGAGAGGTACTGCCCCCTTTCCCCGATCTGCAGATACTTGGCTGAAAAAGAACCCAGACAGCAACTTTAAGCTTGTGCAACTCACATCTCCTTGTGAAATGCAAAGTGGTGCTTGGCAGTAGTAAAGACAGTGACTCTGGTGACAGAATGACAGGCTGGATTTCACGCTGAGCACCAACTGTAGTCCGTGGTAGTGGCTGCCTGGAGTACTGAGTATAGAAGAGGCCGGCAGCTCCCAGCTCTGTGGGAAGGAGTCCCACAGTGATTATCGGTGCCACCTCAATGTGCTTGCTGTCCTTGCCATCTACTTTTTTATTAAAAACCTGCTTTTCTTTGCCCGAAGCTAACTTTTGCTCTGAGTAGCTAGCCCATCTCTAGGCAAGTGATGGATTGATTCTCAATGAGTTTGGAATCCTCACTGGTTCTGTTTTTTTCTGATTTCATCTTGTAGCCTGTCTCTGTCTTGAGTCCGTTTCAGAATCCTTTCCTACTTAAACGATGTTCTCAGAAAGCACCTGACAAACTAAATAGTCTCATAATCCTGAAATGCACATGTTAGGGAACACACTTGGGGTTGGCCGTATTTACACCCAATGGATGAGCTGCACTGTTGGGAAATTATGAGTGTGACCCTTCTCCTTTCCATCTGCTCCTGTGAGTGCACTCGCCCTCCCTGATCAATGCTTGTTCCATAAACCACATCAGAATCCTGTGCTTCTTGAGTCAGAACTACTAGGCTGGGTCCATCTTCCCTGGCTTGCCCTCAGCACCCACCAGGGTGTTATCAACAAGTGAAGACAGTGGTGGTCTCTCCATAAAAGGAAGCATTCTACACAAAAGGAACTCACTGACATTTTGTTGAAACATTAAAATTCAGACTGTCCTGAATCTTTGTCTGTTCTGTGTAATGCCATACCCCAATTAGAAAGTCATCAAATATTGTATAGCTATGTTAACCTAGAGGTTAATCCGTAACATACTGTTAAATAAATCATGGAGTAATGTACCAAAAATACATGAGCATGCACACACACATCTGAGTATATATTTAATGTATGTAAACTAGCCTCAAAGAAATTATGTACATTAAAAAGTTTCACCTTGTAAGAAAGAGAAATGTGAAATGGAATGTGAAAGATGCCTTCTAATTTTTATTCTGTATACTACTGTGTGTTTTAAGGTAGGATGTATCACTTTTGTGATTTAAAGACAGAGTAGTTTAAATTAATCAGAAGACTATAAAACAATTCAGACCATAAAATGTTAACAATCGGCAAAATTCAGTTAGCGATGTAAAAAGAATACATAGCATTTACTGAGATCCTGGATGACCTCTGTGTTTTCACCTGCTGATGGGCATCTGCATTGTTTCTAGTTGCCTTCCTAGAATGCCAGAGGAAAGTTACCACCCTTACAGAGGAAGGAAAACTTTCTACCTTCTTCCCCATCAGACCCTGTTCCACAGTCAGCAGAAGGAACATAAGATACTGAGAACCTCAGGCAGAAATGCTGGCTATTTATAATGGTATCAAGGACTACCTTTTAACACTGCTTCCTAAACATGAACTACTCTTTGTGGTTTTATGTGTTCTAGTACAGCAAGAGATAAACATAAAGAGGAATAGGGCACAGCATGGACCACTGTGGTTAAGTAGGGCTAGTGGCGACATTTCTAGAAATGGAGCCAGGAAAGAGGGAATCTAGCCCTGTTGTGTGTTAAAACTAAATCTATTGTGAGCCATTAGCCTTAAAGCAGAGCGGTAAGATGTTCAACAGAATGTACTGTCCCATCAGAATATACTGATGACATGAAGTGTAACTTGGATTTCGTCATGCATTTTAGGTTTAATACACAGGTATAGGAATAGATGAACAGATACATGTATAAATGATTACAACCCAAGATGGATAGATAGATGCCATTTGCTGACACCCTTCCTGGTCAGGACAAACCTGCCCTACCCAGGGGAATTAAAAACCAGGATCTCAGCAAAAGATCCTCTGTGCCTACCAAGATTCCTAGTGGTAGTTGTATGAGGATGTGTTTGTGTCACAGTACAGAGCTTTGTATTGTGTCCCTGTACTCACAGGGCTGGGTGATGCCACTGTTGAGATTTAACAGTGAAGGACTTGGAGACTTGGGCCTGTAATGGGTTTTTCCAGGTCACTATAGTGAGTGACCATTCTGAGACCTGAACCCAGGACTCCTGACTCCAAAGTTTCTTTTGGTTAAGGCCTCATTCCCAGAAGACCCCATTAGTTAAAATATAGTGAGAATGCTGGGCTAAGGAAGGCGATCAACAGATTAAAACTGTGTACTTATGGGGGCTTGCTAGTGATGGAATTTTAACGGCACACAATAAAAATAAGAACTGTAAAGAGGACAGGACAGGACCCCAATGTGGGAGCCCATAGCTCACTGCAAGGGACACCAGAAAGGAGGGATAGAGCCAGTGTGAGCCTCCCCCTTCCTGCTGGCTTCCTGTTCCTGTCCTGCTAACAGCAATTAAACCTAGAGTAAAACTCCCACTAAAGGAAGTTGTGACTATCCCAACAAAGTACTAGTTACCTGTTCAAGGGGGGTAATTCAAATGAGATGAATAAGACCTTCCATTTATGTAATAACTTCATGAATTTTTAAAGATTTTCTTAGCCTGAACCTCTCATAGTACTTTCACACTGGCATGTAGTTTAATGGTGTGTGAGTTGTTCCCCTGCTAGACTCTAAGTTTCCTAAGGGCGGCATCTTTGTCTGCCTCATTTTTAGGCAATAAGGAATGACTGGTACTCAGCACACACTGGTACATTAATGAGTGGGTTTGGCAGACTTAAAATAGATTTTTAAAATTCTCTTTAGTGGACAAATACTCAGTTAATGAACCAGTTTCATTCCTGCGACTAGGTCATGAATTGAATTGGTCATGAAATGAGGATTGTGTACAGGGTGTGCACTGCAATATTCAGAACAAAGAAATGGTCAAAGGAAACCCCAATTTGATGACTTTAATGGCATAACTCCTCCATACGGTACTATAATGTGCAACAGAACATAGAACTACAGAACTGTACTGCACAGCACACTCAGCAAACATTACAGAACTAGAGTAGAGAAGAAGTCACCATGAGACTGCACTGTCCCTTCCGTTCACGTGTTGTAAACTCACTGAGTCCAAATTACAGTTCCTAAATCCATACAGTGCATCTCGGTTAGGTCAGACCAGTCATTA
Organism: Cavia porcellus; assembly: GCF_034190915.1. Taxonomy (NCBI): domain Eukaryota; kingdom Metazoa; phylum Chordata; class Mammalia; order Rodentia; family Caviidae; genus Cavia; species Cavia porcellus. Next base: position 1,763,823 of record NW_026947521.1, on the reverse strand, counting down.
ACCAGATAGGTCGTTAAACAAGGAATATTGTGTATTGTACTTGTATCTTATGTGTAAAGTGTGATTGGTAGACATCTAAGCTGTTCTTTATTTTTAATCTGCTTGTCCAAATCGGAATGAATCGTGTGTCTGTAGCTGTTTAAGGAGACGGTGATTTATTTAGTGTGGATATTGTATTATTAAAGTGGAAATGAACTCATATCCTGTGTTGGTCTATGTTAATGAGACCACATAGATCATCAGTAGGCCCGGCCTCCCCCTTACCAAGCAAAGACAATACAGTGTCTGCTCTGCGTAGCCTGGCTCCACGGTGGGTGGGTGCATTGCAGATCCTTAATGGATACAGTGGAATGGTGGGCAAATATTTGTTTCTCAGTATGATTCTGGTTTTAAAACGTGAGAAAGGAAGCATCTTATCTTGTTAAGTTCTCCATAAAAAAAAATAATCACCCGGATGGGAAGGAGAAAAGAGGTTTTAGTTCCAGTAGCATGCAGAGAAAATAGACAAAGATTGCTCTGGCGTTTGTTCTTTGGACACAGAGGAAAAATACTGGGCACAGCATTTCGTTAACCTCAGTTTCCCCCTACCCTGTCTCGGAGCGCAGTGGGGATGTGGCCCATTGTGAGCAGAGACCTTTCACCACGGTCGGCTGTGTGTCTGTGGGGAGAAGGTGGAGCCAGGCCCGGAGCCGTCCGGAGGGACGGATACCTTCCAGGCACTGTGAATGTCAGAAGCACCCCGTGCCCCTCCTAGGGTTTCACTTGGCAGGCAGGCGCCCATAGAGACTATCTCCCCGGGGATCTCGTGGGACCGGACAGCCTGCTCCTTCTCTTACTGGGTGGGATGAGTGCTTCGGCCGGTTCATGTAAGGACAGGGACAGATTCTTTTCACTCTTGAGCCATTGAAAAGTCACAAACAACCCGTCCCGGGCCCTCGCCTCTTCTCACATGGGTCCCACTTGCTTTGCCATTGTGTCTTTGTTCCCAGCGAGGCCCAGACACCTGAAATCCAGAACCAGAGCTGCCTTTTCTCTCTGGTTTGTTTTGCGCCTGAAGTTTACTAGTTGGCATTCAGAGCTTGGGTTCGGGAGGGATCAGCTGTGTCAGTGAGAGGAATGCACGGCTCTTATTTTGGATGGGATTTGAGCAGTCTGTCTGAATCCTTGCTTGTGTCTGGAAATGCTAAGAACTATTGCAGCAATGTGCGCCTGGTGGCCTGGGAGTGTATTCACCAAGCAGGGCTCTGTTTGCTAAGGTGGCTGTGTTGGGGATTCAGTGGGTTTTGCAGCCCTGACATATTCCAAGGTGTATTAAAGCCTAACACCGTGCACAGGGAAGCTATTACAAAGAAGAGAAAGGAGATGCAAGGATGGTTGCATTTCAGGCTGTTTTTACCAAAAAGAAAGAAAGCGAGGACTGAGTTCATCCAGGCAGTGGAGTTAGCCGAGGGCAGAAAGAGTCACCTTCTGGTTGTGAACAGCCGTGTAAACTGGAGGCTCGCTGGGAAAAGGGTCCAGCCAACCTGTGAGAGCTGATGTTTGCGAGACGTGCACAGGAGTTGGCGATCAAAATGATTGTGAATGTGAAAGTTATTACTGCTCAAAAAACACTTTATATCAGGGTTAATTATAAGGAGATTCTGTAGTATAATTAGTGTTCTTTCTATGGAGGATTAAGGGGCTCTCCTAAATGGCCTTTTTGATTGCCTTCTTCCCTTTTTTAATTTCCTCCTTGTCCCTTTTTGATTATCTACCCCACGACCCTCAGGGCTCCTCAATGTAATACAATTAAAATAACATTTTTGTGTTAGAGGGTTTTATTTTATGAGCTATTAACCCCCTGCTTGCCTGACGTCTGCCTTCGCCTCCCCACACACCCGCCAGACCCCAGACACAGCAGCACGTCTGCAGACCCCGGGGACCAGCACGCAGGGGTGTGGTTGCAGGCTGGGCTGTGCGGAACAAGGCAGAGGGGCAGCCTGGGCTGGCGGCTGCAAGCCAACACCCCAGCAGCAGTGAAAGGAAAAGGGGACCCTCCTGGAAACCCTCAGCTGGCACTCCTGCTTCGGAGGCTGGGGGATAGGACCTGGCTGCCTTCTGCTCTGGCAGACTGCCCTGCACGCAGTAGTGCCCAGCACTGGCCTGTGGTGAGCCCACTCAGAGCTGTGTACTTTCCTCAGTTGTGCAGTCCTGATACAACCAGGAATGTAGGCATTTCCATTTGCCCCGACGGGTCCTGCTCCCATTCGCTTGTTAGACTGCCCAGCTCAGCTCCCTGTTCACCCCTACCCCTCCCTGCTGGCCCTGGCAGGGTGGGAGGTGGGAAGGAGACACTGGGAAGCAGTAGAGAGGGACGTGGATAAGAGTGGAGCCAGGTGAGCCTTGAGTCTATCCCAGAGCCTCCTTGTCACCAGGCGTTGTGACCTGGACTTGTACAGTTTTGCCTGGAGGCTGCTCTCCATTCCTTGCTCCATGTCACGTATGAGTGACCTGGTTTGGGACACTTATAATGGGTTTATTTCAAGGATATAACATTTGAGGATTTCTATGGCCTTCTCCAAATCACCCTAACACCAAGCCTTGAGTGAGTAGACTCCCCACAGATGAGAGAGTCAAGAAACTTTCATAGAAAACAATCAGAAACGTGACTTACCAATGTAAGAGTAAAATCACTTGGCACAAATATTTCACTCACACTTGATTAATTGGCAAGCAAATAGCCTGGGTGATAAGAACATAGGAAACAAATCATAAGAAAGGTCTCCTCCAAGCAGAAGAGAGCGTGAAGGCATCGGTGCTAGTGAGTTGTTCGAAGATTAATGGGGAAAGGGGTACTAAAGAACTCACAAGACAATAAAAAGTACCCATTCCAGTTTAGAGTGTGGGACTTCCAAGCAGGGAGGTTAGACTAAAGTCAAGTCAATTTTATCATCACTAATCCGGAAGACATTTCTGCCTTGGAAATAATATGCTTTTCCCCCCTCAGCTTACTGACACTTGCACATGCTTTACAACTCATGGAGTAAGGGTTGCATGGTCTTAGAAACATCACCTAGACAGGTAGAACTGTCCCAACACAGGCGGAGTGATCATGAAGGGGCCGCCAGCGCTGACAGCAGGGAGCAGAACTGGATGTGCCTCTCTCTGGGAGGGAACCTGGAGGGTTCCAGGCACTGTGCTCATGGGAAGCCATGCTCATTCAGCCAGGCCACCCCATGGCTCACATGTCCTCCCAGGCACTAACAGCTTGACAGTGGGTAGAGCTTGGCCTGCCCTTCCCAATCTCCTTTTTCAGTGGTGCAAGACCAGGCCTCAGTACTCCTGCTGATCTATGTATGGGGTGATCGTGGGGTTGAGAGAAGGTCGGCCTGGGCTGTGGAAGGAGACCAAGACTGCGCAGCACAGTGAGAAGAGTCCAGCATGGCAGTAGCGGAAGGCTCTCGAGGCAGAACAGGAAGCCAAGTGTCCAGTCTGACCAGGAGACCCACAGAGCTTGAGCACCTGCATAAACCACAAAACCCCATTCACTGGTGGAATATAGGGAGATTAAAATTCTAGCCCTATCTCTTCCTAACAGGGTTGGTGATAAGGCTCAGTGCTTCGTTTTACTCATCCGTGCAAGGGGGAATGACTGGGGCATTCTCAACAGATTATTGTAAAGAATAAATAAGCCTTGCTAGGAAAGTGTCTGGGATGGTGCCTGACAGATGAGCCCTCAGTGGAAGTTCTCTGTGTAATACAGACTGCCGTCTTTCTTCTCTGTCTAGTAGGGTATTTATTCTTTCAGGATTTACACCTGTTTACTTACCCAGAGGATTTGACATGGCTTATCATAATAGGTAGAGGACCCAAGATAAAAATGCAGTGAATAAACCACGGTGGATAGCAAACAAGGGTGGAAATAATAAAATACAGCCGGGGCAGGAAGGAAGTGTACGCACACACAAACGGCGTGTTGTTAGACGTGACACATCTGCCAGGCCACAGAGGCAGACAGACACCTTTACGTCAAAACTGTCTTTGACACAGTCCAAGGTTCCAGAGTTAGACAGACCATCCAGGCTCTGGCTGGCAGAGGTGCCCTGCACACTTGAACATACTGAAAACCTTTTCCCTTTTCTCGTCCTCCTTCCAGATTAAGCACTTGTCTGGGCCTCTTACAGCTCAAGCCCCCAGAGCTGCACCTTGCCTAGAGAACACTCTCCCTAAATACCTGTCCTTCTTGGCATGGTATTCGAGGGGCCAAGAAAACGTACACCTGCAAGGTGGGCACGTACTGTTGGGATCATCCTGCCTGGATCAGACTCATACCAAGCAGGTGTTTATGGCGCTGAGCTAAATCCCCAAACCTCAAGTCAGGTTCTGCTAAACTCTTGTGAACTCCTCTCCAAGTTGTTTGGGCGAGAAACTTCTAGTGAAAATTATTTGAGATGACCTATCAATTATTTTATTTAGGGAAATTATTTTGCAAGTCATTTCACTTAAAAAGTGCTCAACTGGTCTGGCTTTTCTTTTCCCTTGCTTTCCCTCTCCCCATTTCCTGACCTCAAAATTTTCAAAGAAATGGAGTTTCCCATAAATTTTCAAAGAAAATGGAGGGAGGGGGAGTGGGAACGGTTTGATTGGGTCACATCTGTTCATTCAGCCATCTCAGCAAGTGTTTTTACTTCTCTTTTCAATAACTTTTCAACTTCTATGCTTATTTAAACCAAAGGTATCACTGTTGCTAAAAAGATACTTCACATATTCAGTCGTGTATTTGGGTGAAGTCACTGGACTTTTTATAGAATCCTGTCTGCATTATCTTCCTTGGCTTCTTTCCTTGGGGAAGAAATTTTGTGTCCTAAGAAAACTTCAATAGATTATTACAGTATTACCAATACAAAGTGAAGTTCAACTGTCTGCATGCCCTTGAAGACCTCAGCAGCCGAGAGACAAGAATCTGGAGAGCCTGGGACTTCTTGAAAGCTGATTTTCTTGCCTCTGCAGAGATCTGTAGAGAAGTGCAGCTCGGTGGGTAGCTTGCCCCTGTGCAGCACGCTCCTCTGCAGAATCCCTTTGGTTCCTCATTGCTTGGGAGACACAGAGAGGGAAAGAGGCGAAGTGGCAAGGAGGACTGTCATGTCTGCCATTGGAAACATTCTTCCGCACGTACCGAGGGTGTGGCCTTCTATTCTGGCATTCTTTCTAGATGACCGCAGGACGGGCCAGAGACTGGCCAGGAGTGACCAGAGTCCAGCCTTGCTTGAAGGAGCCGCCAGGAAGCACAGGTCCAGGCGAATAAGGAAACGAGTCCAGGGCAGCAGCTGAAACGGGAGGAGCATATGGAGATGAAATCTGGGGTGGGCAGGGTCTAGCGTCCAGGAGGTGAGGAGGTGACAGGAGCAGAAGGTTCTGAGTCTTCACAACAGCAGAATTCCGCTGGGGATATCAGGCAGTTGCGTGTGTGTGACCCAGGTCCCTGAGGGGTTAACAGAGCCAGAAGCGGGTGGGAGCTGCAGGAAAGCCCTCCTCACTAACAAGCAGGGCAGTGCATAAAAATCTGGTGAGGAATCGTTCACTGGGTGTTTGATTTTAGCTGCACATTCCATGGCTGGGTTCTTCCGATGATTTTGTTTCCAGTCCTTTTTTTTAATACTAGAACCCCAGATCATATAGCTAATTTTATTCACTGATGTGAATGATAAACCATGTATGGATAACAGACATTTTCTTGACATTCAGAACTTCAGAAAATAAATAGTACTATACATAGCAAGGAAAGGGAGTGGAGGGTGGGAGGAAAGGTCAACAGCGAACAGTGATAATGTGAACTTATGTTAGTCTTTAGGTTGGCATGATGTCATTAATTGTGATCATTTAGATTTGTTGAGAGAAACCCATGACAACATGATTTGCTAATGAACATAGGCATCCTTCATCGAAAACATCGTTGCATTTCAGAGGAGCCAGTTGTACGCCTTATAGGGCAGTGGTGGCGAACCTTTGGCACGTGTGCTGCAGCAGGCCACTCATTGGCACTGAAAGCTCTAAAGGTTCGCCACTCTGCTCTCTGCTGAACCTTTGCAGTGGAGCAGCAGCCTGTGAGGCGTGGTCTCCAAAGGTGCTATTGGCTGGACGGGCACTTCTCATCAGAGATGGCCCTTGGCAGAATCAATTTGTATTCAAGTTGCAAAGTGTTTTACTTGTGTTTTAATTTTTTAAAAAAACACCATCTGATCCTTGATTTACCTGTTGTAGAAAGGCTTCATGTGTAATGGTTTCCTGTGTCTGGTCATTTGAAATGACCTTGGGTATCTAGAGTATAAACAAGAGTCTAGCATTATTTTTGACACTAGAGGAACAGCTTGTGTAGTGCTACTTGGAAATGGTTCTGTACCAAGTTTTCTTTGAGGATACTCCCGTCTTTCTTCCCAGGAATTTTCCTTAAGATTCTCAAATGTATCCCCAAATGATGCGCATAAGAATTCACATACAAGAGCATCGCTACAGTGTCAAGGTTCACCCTTGACGTGCCTGGCTATTTGTGGTTTCTCTTTCCTTTCGTCTGTTTCTGACTCAGAACTTGTACTAGCAGACTGGTCTCGCTCATGAGGATGGTATATAAAATACCAACACCGTGTTCTGATCATTCAAAAATCTTTGTCCATTTGGCCTGTCCTCCCGGCAGCTATTCATCGAGCTTAGCGAGGCCATCCGCCCCCACCTCAGCTAGACCGAATTCTCTTCCAAACACAAGCCCAAGAACCTGTGGCCCATTTCTGCTCTGCCCTGACTCATACCGTGACCTTCAGAATGAAGACTGCACTACCCCCAGGAAAGGTGGTTACGTCGATTGCAGTTGGGAACTGAACTTTCAGGCTCCTCTGCCTGCCTGCCTGCCTGCCTGTCTGTCTGTCTGTCTGTCTGATGGTCTGTACTGCAGGGAAGAGAGTGGGCAGGGAGACTTTTGGGTGCAGGAGCAGAGGTAGGAAGTTGAAGAGTACCACCAAGTTCTGCCAGCTGAAACAGGAGCAGGCTGGGGCTTTTGGTTAAACCATGTTTGAAAACCCTAGTGAGCCCCCAGATGAAATACAGCTAAGTGGGGCCCAAGGAAGGTGTAGAGATCAGACCCACCATCTCTGGGAAATTACAGCCACTGGTTATTAGTCATTCTTACGGGCAACAGAGAATATTGTTTTGAAAATAAACATTCAAATCAGGTGCTATGAGTAAAGAGCTGTTCATTCCTGGACCAGATAATAATATTGCCAGGGTGGATTCAAGAAATGAACGGGAGACCTTGTTGCGTGCTGGCAGCAAGCTTTGTTTCTTGTCAAGCTCAGCATGCACGTAGGTGTCCTCATGCTTGTGGAAGAGCCAGCAGTACGTAGAGTGCCCAGACACTCACTTTTTTAGGCAAACACGGTAAGTGGAACAGAGCACCGCTAATGGGGACTGTCAAATTCACTGTTGATAAAAGGTGCTATTTTGTGCTAGAGAGTCTGGATTTTGACATTGTTAACCTGCATGATGTTGGTTTTCTTTTTCCTCTTTCCCTTCACCCTGAGCTTTGCAACCAGATAGGAGTCCTGTGCAGTACCTAGCCCCAGAGAGAGGAATACAGGGATGATAGGTAGCAGTGAAGGGTGTCAGGCTAGCTCTCATAAGGATCACAGCCCGTGCACACAGGTGCACCACACTGAAAGGATGCCAGGGATCTTGCCGGGTGTGCGACGTTCTCTGCAAGTCATAGAAGTGCCTAAGGCAGAGTCACTGGCCTGGTGCTCATAGTCACATGGAGCAGAGGGGATGACTGGATTTGAGTCCCCCACTTCATCCTTCTTCAAGACGTTGCCACTTTTTGTTGGGGTGGGTTAGAGACTAGAAAAGGAACAATAGATGGGGGTTGTAGCATCTAAAGGCCTCTCTAGTGCGAGGGTGTGTTTTGCAGCTCTGAAAGGTCCTGCTGTAGTATAGCTCTGCCTGTGCATTCAGAGCGGGCCCCATGCTGTTTTTGAGGCATACAACGTGCTTCTTTCACCTGCGGACCCCTCGCATCCCCCACCTCCAGTTTTGCCAGCACCCAGGCGCCTCACCCAATCCTTGAAGTAGGAGTCCGCAAGGTGAATTTCCTAACAAGCTGACTTTTCAAAGGCTTTTCAGCTCTCAAAAACATGAAAGCCATGTTTAAAAATTTAAGGGTCTGATATGTACCAGTTCTGTGAGCAGCAGCAGGACGCAGCTTTTCGCAGGGCCACGATTCCCTAAACCCCAACTCTTTAAATTAAGATGTTTGTGACAGCTACTTGCACTTAATGGAATGCACATCAGATTGGCCATTAATTATTGCTCGGGGTTTTTGCACCTATTCCCTCCACTGTGAAAGTCTGTATTGTTGGAGAAACTATTGGAGGGCATTTTTAAGAAAAATGTTAATCTGGGGTTAGGTTTTTTTTTTTTTAACTTTTAAAATACTCCTGAGCTGACAGCAAATGCGATCCTTTAGTGGACACATCATCACTCAGCATTAGCAGCCAGCCAGGTTACATGGGTTGTGCATCTATTCTTTCTCCAAACACACACACACACAGTGTTTTTTTAAATTTTGCTCTACTGTTTCCATGAGAATCTCAGTCATCCTGTGACCTCTGTACTGAATGCTTCAATATGCATATTTTTAAAAAATACTTTTTTATAACCAAAATGCCATGAGCCAACTTAAAGTTAATAATTTCTGTGTACTGTATAAACCCGAGCCAGCTTTCACAATTACAGTTTATTTGATTGAAGAAAGACCAAAATAAAGAAGAAAAACTGTTTCATAGAATCATCGTGCAGCCTAATCCCTGTTGTTAATCATCACTTGAAAATGTCCCACACGTGCGCACGCACACACACACACACACACACACACACACACATACACAGAAGCAAGCAGATACACAGCCAACTGTGTTCTCATGAAGGTCAGTGGCTGACCTTGGGCACCTCTCCTCTTCCGTTTGAGAATGGATCTGGAATCTGTGCTTTCCTTCAGTACAACAGTATCCTGAATGTATTGTGGTGTGCTCAGATCCAAAACAGAGCGTGTTATTTTTCTTGTGGCAAATATTTGTACAATTCTCTTTCGTTTTCATCAGTGGAAAGCACATGATCTTACTGTGCCTTTGAGAGATCCCTTTTCCACATATTAATGACTTCCTCATCTGCCTTCTGCCAAGTTCTGTGCTTTGGGTTAGAAGAAGGTCAGGTTGTAGATGGAGAGAGAAATTCCTGCTACCCGAGCTCTGTGTATTAAGTTCTCACTGCTCCACTATGGCTCGAGTTGTTATCTTTTTAATGTCTATTTAATGCAACATGGCAGCAGTTTTGATCGAAAAAAATCAAACTTAGCAAATGATCACTAGTTTTCAAATCTGATTCAACCAAGGACACCTATTGAACCACAAACCCCTCTTCTAAATAATTTGACTTATTTGATTTGTAGATTTAACTTCTTTTTCTTTAAGTTGCTGAACTAGTTTTTGTTGTTTGTTTGTTTATTTTCAGACTAGTTTTTAAAAGTGGGCAGTCACCTTGTTTGAGGTAACCATCTCTACTTCTCTGCCGTTACATCCACCTCAAATTCTGCAAGGAGGACTCCCTTAACATTCCATCAGGGATGAGAGGAGACGCAAACAACTGAGAAAGTCCCTTCCATCTGTGACCAGTGGGGAGGCAGAAAAATAGGAGCCACCTAGTGATACCCACACTATCGTTTATTTTACTAAGATACCAAACTCAACTTTCTTATTCCAGTCCTATCACATTGGGGTATTTTTGCTAGTATGAAGGCCCCGTGTAGAGAACATCAAATGTTAGAATAAAAAGTGTGGCATTTTGATTAATCATCCAGAATGTCCTCACTTACCTAGAACCCAGCTAAGCTAGAACCTGACCATATAGGAAGGATTTATCTGCATTTTAGAGGCTGTGTCTGGCATATAGCAGCAACTCAGTAAAAATGTGTTATTTCAAGAGGCCCAAAGATATCAACCTACAAATAATAACAGAGGACAATGAAGCAGCGTAAAGGTGACACATACATATGTACTCTGTGTCTGTGTTTGTGTGTGTGTGTGTGTGTGTGTCACTGAGGACTGAGCCCAGGGCCTCCACACCCCACTGTGTCCTCCACCCTTTGTTTTCTTTGAGACAGACTCATTAAGTTGCCCAAGCTGGGTTCATACTTGCAGTCCTCCTGCCTCAGCTTCCTAGAATCCTGGGGTTAGAGGCATGTGCCACCACACCCAGCCAACACAAGGGTTTTGCAACTTACCTCCAAGAGAGGAAACTTGTACCTTGCCTTCCACCCTCCAAGGTCACAGGTAGATTTTTACTGGTGTGTTTTAGGGATTGCAGACCCCATAGCTTTGTCCAGTCCTCCTGCTGTCTGTCACGCATGCAACACTGATTTAGGGCAAGATTCTAGAAGGAGGAGGGAAGACAGATGTTTACTGAACTATTGTGTGTCAAGCACAGTGCTGGGTGCTGTGTATTCTCTCACCCCAGCAACAAGCTCATGCTGGGGTGTCTTGGCTCCATCTTACCAGCGTGACTCACTGATGAGAAGCACCTGGGTTAGAAGTGGGGTTACTGAAATTTGAACCCACGCTCGTATACTGTCCCAGTGCTACAGGCTGCCCCCTTTAGGTTGGCGGCTGAAGGTGCACACAGAAAAGACTGGAAGGAAACTGGCTCAGAAGGATAAGAGCAGGAGCCAGGGAAGGTTCACAGAGGACCCTTCACCTCCTAGAGCCTTGCTGTCCCCTCCTTTGTGCTCCCTGGCCCACTTCTGGCCCTATTAAGGATAATGTGAGGTGGGTTTGGTCTGTAATCTTACTATTCCAAGTTCAGTGTGGACTGGAAGTTCTGCCACCTCCTGGGAACTTGTAAAGCAGTACAGAATTTCAGGGCCCACCCAGACCTACTGAATCAAAATTAGCATTTTTAATGAGCTCTCTCGGCAATTCATCTGTACTTTAAACTTTGAGAAGCAGTGACCTAGAGGCTGGGGAATGATAATTAAAGATGCTGACTGAGTAGTTCTAGGATGGTGTAAAATCCTTTCTGAGTAAAGGAAATTCTCTACATTTGCTTGAGAGGAAGAATCAGAATTTTTAAAAAAATGACACAATTTCCTGCAACTGTGAATTTCGTGATTGGTGGCTTGAACTAGGAAATGGATCTTTCCTTCCTCAAGCACTTTAGATGGATTTTGACGGCAAAGCCATGAATGAGTTTTTATGTACGTGTGTGTAATTACGGCCACGATTAGAACAAAACTAGCCTATGACTTTATTGGAAACCACCACTGGGTACCCCTTGGAAGGCTAAAGGATCCCAATTGCGTGTTCATGATATTTCTTTTCCAAAAATCCAATTTAGGTTTTGTTTTTCAGTGCACAGCACAATTGGCACAACTTACGTGAAAGCAGATTTTAAGAAAGAATGAAATTGTGGTTTTTATAGTTATTTGCCCAGGCTGCTTCTGCGCATGCTAGTCCCAGAGAAAGTCTTTGCAGTGACCAGGAGACTCCTGCAAGGGTCTTCGGAGGTAACCTCTGAGTTACTGTGGGCCGTTCTGTTCCCACCTACTTGTTCCTTATAAGAAGTTAGAAGAGCGGGGAGAGGCTGTGTGGCTGGCTGCACCACACTCTTCACTGAAGGGAGATTCTCAGTATTTAGCGTTATCAGACTTCCACCTCCAGATCCTTTACCTACTGATCATAGCCTTGTGTGCTGGGTTCCTCTTCCTGTAGGTTTCCCTGTGCAAACGATTTGAGGCTGGGGGGCATGGCCAGCAGCCTGCCTCCCAGAGAGGCATGGGATTTCTGTACAGTTGTTAAAGCTGTTTTTCTCTTGTAGGAAGAAGTAGGGTCAGAAAGTCTTGTAAGATCTGATATTTCCTAACCATATAGCAGATCAACCCAGATCCCAGAGGTAGCTTGGACTGAGTTCCAATTCTTCCCTTCCCTCTAATTCATTAAAAATGTTCAGTCCTGTCTCCTGCACTCAGTAGCCTCTGCTGGCCTTTCAGTTTAAGGATCCCATCATTCACTGTACACAATAACAAGACCACATTTCAACTACAGTGATGGTCTCCCTAGATGGTCTGTTTTTCTAGGCGGTCACACAGCACATCCAAATATTATCAGACCAGAAAAGTAGAAGCCCTAGGGTGACATCCTAGGATGCCTCAGAAACTCAAGCTTTCCATATGAGAAAGAAAAAAATCATTATTTACAAAGGAATTAAGGAAGCACTGATTCAATTGCTCTTGGATTTCTGCAAGGCTTACTTTTACCCACAGAAAGTACCTGTCCCCTTTGGGGTGGCTGTAGACCTTCCCTGTTGCGGCTCTGTGAAATCTCAGCCCAAAAGGCTAGGGAACAGCAGCGTGCAGCTGCTCACTATTACGCTACATTGCAAGCTCTGCTTTATGGTGTGAGTCTTAGAAGTTAAGTACTCTCTATAAAAAAAGAAAATGCCCTCTCTCTTTGGGAGGAGGAGAGGCAGAGGCTGTGTTAATGTTGCTTTGTGGTCACAGCTACTTGGGACAGCCTGGAGTTTGAATGCTGAGCGTAGAGAGGGCCGTATCAGCTGCTCTGAGGGGACTATTCCTCAGGGCCCACCCTGACTTCACTAGGGAGGAATGTGTGGGATTAGAACGTGTGGGGAGAGGACTTTCAACTGGTCCTTCACTTTGGGATCGCTTCCTCTTTGTCACCACTGTTCAGAGTCAGTTTCACAAAACCCTTCAGCTATCCACACAGTGCGCTCTGAGCCCTGGGGATGCTGACAGCAGGAACACGGAATCTGAATTGCAGAATTAAATCTCCCCTCTGCCTTTCCGTCAGACAGATACAGGGTGCAGTGGGGTCCTTCACGGGTGGAGGAGGGCAGGAGGAGCTGAGAAGCCGTTTCCTCCTCCACCCAGCCCAAGGAAGGATGGACGAACCTCATAGGTGCAAGTTCTCAGCCTCTCTGGCTTCAGTTGATTGCTGGTTTTATCACATTCGTTTTCTTCCGGAAGAAGATGACGTTAATAACTGTCATCTTCCCCCATCATTTAGAACAATTTGGTGTGATCTTTTATTACCAGGAAAATCTTGGCCATGGTCTGAAGAAAACTGGAGGAAGTGGACAATATGTTTGCCTTGCTGGCGAATGTAACCTAAACTGTTGTTTTCGTTCTATTTAACCCAAGTCCTCACACAGAGGAGAGAGTCTTCCTAAATCAGGGAAATGGGAATTCTCACCCCTGTTGATTGCCAGCCATTTGCTGGCTGCTGGGCTCCTGAGCTCTGAGGCCTGCAGTCCTGAAAGGCTCTGTGGAAGTCTATGGGAACCGAGCAGGTCCTTGTGGCCTTTGGAAGGAAAGGCCTCAGACCTCTGCAGGAATTGCCAAAGTGTAATTTGGAACTCATCCATTAGCAGTAGATCTTTAATGTACAAAACAGCAGCTCTCAGGCTAGGTACCTTAAGCTGGTCGGGTGCCTTTTAAAAAGAGCTAACCAATGGTACACACCCAGAATCCCAGCTACCTGGGAACCTGAAACAGGAGGAACACAGTTTGAAGCCAACTTGGGGAGAACACATCTCAAAGTAAATGGTTTAAAAGGCATGGGATATAACTCGACACTTCTTGAGTTCAATCCCCAGGACACCAGGAAAACAAAAAAAGATTATAATGGGTATAAGCCATCACATGACCCTGACCGCCCGTGACCACTTACACAGGACTTCCCCTCCTGTGGGCAGTAGGGTGATTGTGGACTGTGCAGAGCAAAGAGCACGCGTCCTGCCCAGAGAAGGCAGTGCTACCTTCAGATCACACTGAACTGTGTGACACCAGGTGACACACTCTAGGTCTGCATCCCTGCAGCAAGGCGCCCATGTTTTCAGTGTGTCCTCCTTAGGGTTAGAGTTCCTTCTGAAAATCTGAGCCACTCAAAGAGAACAAACATCACTTGTGATATTCAGAGAAGAAAAATAGACTGTTGCTGATATTTCTGAATACAATTCTTTTTTTAAAAAATCAGTATATTAGAACTGTACATCATAAGAGAGTTGGGATGTCCTTTTGCAGAAAAGGAATTGAAACCACTACTCTTATAAGTTATAGTATCTTGAGAGGAAATGTGGGAAGACTAAGAAACGTGCTGTTTTATTATATTTGTTTCAATAAAGGTGTTGAAATTTTGGGTCTTTCTAGTAAGTCAGAGAGGCTAAGGGGAGTTACTGCAGGCTTTGGAGAAAGTTGGAAGGGTGAGGAGTGGTGGGAGCGTCTTCCCCAAAGGAAGTCATCCCAGGGAGCAGAGGCAGAGTAAGAAGAACACAAAGGGACAGAGCAAGGGGTGGGTGGGGCAGAGTTAATTAGCCATCGCTAGGGTGCTTCCATGAAAACAGGTGGCCCTCCCCTGGCTCCATCTCCCTGTGACAGCTCTCCACAGAGAGGCACTTCTGGTACCTGATGTGTGGACACATCCCCTATCACCCCTTATCACTATTGGCCTTTAATTAACTGCCACCTGAAATCATCTTTTTTGAATCCCGTAGGCAACTTCTCGACATGTATTCATTATATATTCATTTATTTAGCACACATGTATTGATTACCTGCTCTATGCTGGCAGCTATTTGGGCAAAAAGAAGTGGTGGTTAAGGAAGAAAGGGTTATGGTCCCAGACGTGCCAAGGTTTGCAGGGCAGGGGGATGGGCATCCGAGGCTAATTGCAGGTGGGAGGAGACACGTGGGGCTCTGAGGACACCTAAGCCATGTTGGGGCCGTGCAGAGGAAAGAGCTATGCCCGCCTTTATGCCCGTCAGAGGGGGAGATCCTGCTTTGGAATAGACTTGTCCACATTGGGCTGCAGGGAGGAGCCCAACTGAAGAAGTCCAAGAAAAGCAGAGTAGAGGGCGCCCCGGAATTGGAATTGCAGTCTCCTGGCAGCACAACAGCTCCCCTCCACATGATGGGGCCGGGAGTGTCGGCCCGGGGCCTCTGCCTATGAAGGGGCTCCCGGTCTTTCCTGTGTGTGGCCCCAGCCCTGTCTCCTTCTTCTGGGGCTGGGCCTGGTGCAGTAGGCAGAGCTTTGCCTCTGCAAGGCCCCCAGGAGCCCTCTGAAAAATTCACCCTATCTTCCTGCTGCTCTGCAGGGAGCGGGCTTGTGTGGGGCCTGGGAGCTGAGAGGGAGCACATGCTCAGGTCAGCCCTGCTCATCAGGTCCCAGCTCTCTCTCCCTGCCCTGGTGGGGACTGGGCATCTCCTGGGCCACATCCCCCGGCAGATTCTTTATCTACAGTCTTTCTGAACACTCAGCAAGACTTCAGATCGAAGGAGACGGGTTTCACTCCCCAGTCTTAATAGCAATGAGATTTTCCCCCTTTGAGTTTCTTAACAAAATGCAGGTGATACTGACCGTAGCTCGGCATCCCAGAATGAAGTTAGATCTATATGTAAAACACTGGAAACACAGTCAAAGCTCAGTGAACGATAGTCACTATCAGTTTCTTCTGCTGAAAGGAAAAGAACCTTAAATGCAGTCAGACCAGACACGAGTTTAGCTGGAGCTGATCAAGCTCCCTGAGGAAGTATCAGGACATGTTGTACAGTGGCCTTTGTACAAAGGCCCCGACTGGCCTTTCTGATACAGGATTCGAGGTGGGGCAGCCAGAAGGAGCATACTGGAACCCAGTGGGATCTTGAAGGCCTCCATGATTCTCCCCATGGCTCTGAGCTCTCAGGAGCTTTCCCGGGACAGTCTGTGCGCATCTCATCTTGTCCTGGCGAGCCCATGTTGTCTCAGGTCAGAGTGAAGCGCTGCGTGGAGCGTGGCGCCTTCCCACGTTGTTGCTGTGTGTTGCAGCCTGACCCCCGCTCACCTTGGTAACACATGGATCTCCTGATTCATCCCCTTGTGAGAATTCTACTGCACACACAAGCCTGAGCTCTGAGATATAAATAATTCTCACTTGAATACCAAACAGAGTTAGCCACACTTTTGCCATGGTGGCCTGGGATCAGGGAGCATGAAAGCACAGGGAACTGGGAGGGCCTACAGGGCAGGGGAAGATGTCAGAATTCTATGGAGAGTCTGGGGAGTGAAGTGAAAGAATTTTTGTGCAAATATTATGGAAAATTCCTTCACAGCCCTTAATACAACAGCAGCTCTCCCTAAGTGTCTCTCCCACCCACCTGGGGGCTCGCACAGGCATGAAGTGACAAAGAAGCCTCACTGCTAAGCCACAGTCGACTCTCACATGGATGGGAAGTTGGTGATATTCATTTGAGACAGAAGAAGGAAGATATCTAGGGAAAGACCAGCTAGATAGTCAGCACAAACAATTCAGAGGGCTGCTATTGGCCAGAGTGCTGGAGGACCTGGAGAGAAGCCCCTGACCCTCCAGAAGGCAGAGTGGTGCAGCTCAGTCTGTGGAGTTAAGAGTTTGTTCAGGAGGAGCGAGCTGGGTGCAGATCTGCACAGAGGTCCTCAAGCATACGATGAGCACAAAGCCATCATGTGCGTGGTAAGTTTAAATGCCAAGGGGCTGTGGAGATGACCAGGGTTGGGGAGCCGATCTGAAAGTGTTCATTGTGGGTCCCCAGCATTAAAGAAGCAGAGAGGCTGGCCTTGGAGCAGCGGGGTGAGACTCAGGTCAGGGAGTGGCAGGGGATGAGCTGAGAACTAAAGACAAATGCCTTGTTTTCCCCAGAACAAAGGCCTAGCTGGAAAATAATGACTTGAACACGAGAGATGAGACACCCCAGCCCCAGTCAGCCCGCCCTCGCCTTCCCTGTAGTCACTGCTCTCTGGCTTGGTGGCTGCTCTGTAAATGGGTAAGGCGAGGGTCTGCTGAGTGGGGCTGGCATTTTGATCTCTCATTTTCCAGGCTGATTATTCTTTGGCTAGATCTTTTGGGGGGAAAGTACGTTCCCGGAAGGAGAGAAGAGTTGTGAGCAGGGAGGGCGTGGGGAAGGGAAGATATTCCAAGGGGGGTTATTTGGCAGTGAAGGAGAGGTGGCCTTAGGGACCAGCTGAGCACAGTAGCACCTTGCTTCCTGAGCACTTCTGTTCCCAAAAAGTTCAGCGCACAAACAAAAGCATTTGGCAAACATCTGCTTATATTCTCAAACCCCACATCAGGTGACAGATGTGACCACGCCACCTTCCCACAAGTCATAATACTAACCTGGTAAGGCAAGGTACCTTCCAGAAGAGAAGGCCATGAGTGCTTCCAGTTAATGGATTTTGCTCATATAAGAGCCAGCTAGAGCCCCGAGCAGACCAGAGTCACCACAAGGGGCTGGATGAGTGATGTGTCCTTTGTGACAAGCCAGTTCCAAAGGCTTCGTGTTAGGTGTTCACCTTTCTAGTGGCAAAGACTCCAGCCCCACATGGAGCCATCGATCGACCTAATAAGTTCCAGTATGGAATAATAAATTCCAGAGTGGTATGTGTCCAACACTAGACATGCTACATACATCCATTATTCGTGTCTTAAAAAAAAAAAAAATGTGATCCCAGCTGGGGATTTAACTCAGTGGTGTAAGCGCCTGACTGGCAAGTGCAAGGTCATGAGTTCAATCCCCAGTAAAAAAAAAAAAAAAAGCGGTCATTTTTCCTTGGCTAGGTAAATAAGAATCAGAAACTATTTATTACCTCAGTGTCTCCAAAAAAAAAAAAATGCAATTCCCTTCAGAGGCAGCTAGTTTATTAATTTGATTGAATTTTCTCTTGGGGTTTTTCCTCTCTGGGAAATGATTTTAGCAGAGTCCTAATGCCCAGCAAGCATTGCCCTAAAAGAACATGAAGTTCTGCTCTGATTTGGAGGTTCACTCACACTTTAGGGTTCCACCCTCTTCCCCTTCATCATACTGATTGAGACCAACGGTATCAGTTTCTGTCCCCGAGGAGAGTTTGTGACTTTGAGAAGCTGAGTTCCACCCAGGGAATGTTTAAAATGTGGGGAAAGAGGTTGAATTCTGTCCAGTTTGATCCCTCTTTGATACAACAGACTTGCTGGGTCTCCTATTGCTCTAGTAGACAGCAGCTACTCAAACCAGCTCTTCAAGCCCCCTGCTTCTTGCTTACCACTGTCTGTCCCCCAAAAACAAAATAGCACCCAGAGAAACCTGCACCAAACAAACTCAAGCGACCAAACTTGGGCAAAACGATACCCTCACGACTGATATGCACTTGGAAGGTGCGGTGCCCAGCATGCGTGGAAAATTTAAATTATCTGAGCCATTGGGGCTAAGGAGCCCACCAGGCTGGGAGTCAGGAACGGAGGGTGCTTTTGCTGGCGTCTCCTTAAAGACCACACTCAGGCGCCCAATGGGGGAGAAAGCAAGGCACTCAGTGAAAAGGTTTCTGTCCTTCTGCTCCTGTGGCAGCCAGTAGCAAACTGGCTTGATCCTTCTTTTGAATGAGTTGATTCAGTGCTTTGAGGTCACGCAGACCTAAATAACTAGGCGTGTTCCCTTTTCATTACACTTTATATAGCTCTTGTCTCTCGCCCGAGACAGGTGCGTGGCACTCGGAAGCTTTTATACTACCTGACACCTCCCTCCCACCTGGGGAGCCCAGAAGGATTAATTAGATCGATCTGCAATATACTTTGCACTCCTTGGAGAAAGATTCTACATAAAAGCAAAGTATTATTATTTCTAAGAGCGATGATACTTATTAGCTCCTTGTAGGACCATTAAGCAAATGGATTATGTTTCCCATTAGAGAAATTATCTCCCAGTTTTCCTCATTCTTGCAGTCTATACAACAGAGTTATACACTCTTTTAAAAAAAATTTTGTAAGTAATTTTGAAAGGGAGGTGTCTGGTTAGCTAGTTAAAGGGAGCAAGGCAGATTTCTAATTCTAAGCATGACTCCAGAAGCTTGTATTCGAGGGTTTAGTCACCAATGAAAATAGCTATCACTATCATCTTCTGTCTGATTTTATAAGACGCCCTTGACTCCCTTAGAATAATTACACACTGAAGGCAACTCTGCATTTCTAGCTTTGTTCGTTTTATGGTCTTTTGCCCCAGCAACTGCCGAATCCTTTGATTAAATCACACTGTAGTTAAGCAACTGTTCAGAAATCACAGGGTCATCATTACAAACATACTTGTGGTGATATTTCACAAATTTATAATGTAAGCTGTGAGTGGAAAATTTTAAATCCAAACTCCAGTCTCCACAGAAGTCTCGGGGAAAACTCAAACCAGTATTTTCCACGTCGTGTCAAAATTCCTCCTCTGGAATTTAATATATGCTCAGCGTTCAGATAAAACCAGTCAACCTAACCCACATTTTGGAATATTTTTTGTTGTTTCTTTCTGAGACAAGGTCTTTCTGTACAGTCCAGGCTGCCCTTGAACTTGTGATGGAGCCCAGACTGACCCCAAACTCTCGTCAATACTCCTGCTTCAGCCTCCCAAATGTAGGGATTACAGGTAGGGCCTCATTTTGCATAATTCGACACAAGAAAGTATAGCCTGCCCAGGTCTCTTCACTTTGTAGGTAGGGAATTGTTCACTCTTCTGTTTTGTTCTGTTGTGTTCTGTTCCGTTCCTTCCTTCCTTCCTTCTTCCTCACACAAAAATGCCATAACAAAGATGAAAATCTGGCCAGTAGAAAAGTGGAACCAAACACAAAGCAAGAACAGATACAACAATAAAAAAAAAAAAATTAAAAAAAAAACCCTTGTGATCTCAAAGCTAGTTGTTGAGTGACTTTTGGAGAACTCAGAGCAAGTGTCGGTGATTTAGAAGTCATGGTGTCGGGGAGGGCATGGTGTCACACTCAGGCTGTTTCACTATGCAGATGTTGTGAACCAGGGTGCCCCCGTGAGGACCTGAAACTAGTGCCATGCAGCCCCAGAAGGTAAATGCGGCAGGCGATGTGGTGGGAGGGGAGAGGTGGCAAGGCTGGGTGTCGTGTCGGCATCTGGAACAGGGTCTGTGACCTCTCCATCCCCCTGGGCCCTGCAACTTCCGTGACATTTCCTCTTTGCTGTCAGTGGGGCCTTCTTGGCTACCTTGTATTCCTGTCTCGTATTTTGTGAGACTCGGTATACTCCCTTCTGAGGGATTGAGCAAAACCAGCCAGCCTCTGTGGACAGTAGGTGGAAGGAACAAGACAGCCAGCAAAACTTTGGCCAGGAGAGCCCTGGGGATCAATTGTCTTTAATGTTTGTGTCCCCACCTCCTTGTCCCCACCCTGGAGGGAGCCACCCTGCTGGCCTGGCCCAGTGACAACCTGGGTTGTGGGTCGTGTGTGCTCTTAGGCTGGGTGTGGCCAGCAGCTCCAAGTGCTCCGACAGGCCCCCTCCCATAGCTCACCTCCAACCCGAAACCAGCAGAAAGCACCACAGACATGAGTAAGAAGCCAGACTGCAACAGCTCTGAAGACACCCTTCCTCTTCTACTTCCGTCCTTTAAACTCCTGGTCAACTTCTTCCGCTGGAAGCCTGTTGTCTAGATTCCAAGGTGAAATTCCTTCGGGGCAGGAGAGACTTTTTTAAAATCACGTTTCATTAGAATCAGAGTTTCTTCAACAAATAACCAAAACCAACTTTGTTTTACTCCGCCCACCCCAAAAGTAAAACGACACTCATTTTTTTTTTAAATTGAAAAAGACATAAACAATATAATTTAAATTTTATCAGTTAAAATTTTAGTATGTTTCCCTCTAGAATGTCTTAATTTTTTTCTTTTTCCTTTAAGTGCACACCTTTTTTCCCCTCAACTCCCAGGCATATGATTCCAGGTACAAATATGCGGTGCTTGGCAGTGAGTGGCATTGATCTGAATGCAAGGCTGTGGCGGGGAGGTATCTACAGTCACCACCTAGGTTTCTCCACCTCCTGCTCCGCTCCTGTCCTCCAAGCTGGTTCCTCCTCTGTCCCTGATCTAATCGCCATTAAGCAGATTAAATGTCCGAGCTCCAGTGGAAAAACCTGCCTATGACGGTCCACATCTAAGCCGAGCACCCCCACCCATGTCTGCTGCTGACCCATGGCAACTTGTCATGCTTCTCAGGAGCGGGCTGGGTACAGGGGGCCTCTCCGGAGCCCGGTGCCCCAGAAGGGAAGTGTAGCTGAGTGGGAAGGACACCCGAGGCCTCCAGAAGGCGTCTCACTGCTGGATTTGTCAGTTGACACAGGGCCTCTGAGAACTTTCCACGGTTGAAACTTAACTTCGCTGGTGTGGACGCAGAGGCCAAAGCCCTTAACCCTGGGACTTAATGTGAACAAAATTAAGTGCTTCTTTAAGCAGCTTAGATTTATCTTGTCAGTATAAGTGATGGAAGGTTTATTTGTGCGCTTTAGAAAAGAGACTCTGTGTGTGCGTGTGTGTGCATGTGTTAATCTGAAGCATCATTATGCCACTCTCCATTCTGTCCCTTTATGATAGACAGGGCTCTTCTATTCCCTTGCCCTAAACTTAATTACTTTGCAATTAATTCTTTGTTGAAAATAGCAAGGCTCCTAAACTTGGAACATCTCATTGTGAGAAAGGCTGTTTACGGATAGAGGTCGAGAGGACGCGTTGGAATATTCGGCAGGGCTGCCACAGATATTTTGAATGAAGATGGTGAGAGACTCTCTCCAAACAAGGTGGCCAGGGAAGGAGAGGGCCTGCTCCAAGCAGACTGGATTAGGATTAGCCTTCCAGAGTGAATTTTAAACTCAACATCATAGAAAAAACTCTTTTCCATAATCTTAAGGGACTAATTTTTTTAAGGCTCTATTGTATGACATCCATCTGTCCAATGCATTATTTTAGTTAATATTTATGCAGTGTTCCAAGGTAGGGGACCCTAAAGCTATGGTCACGGTGATGCAACTTTCAGATTGCCCACATCACCCATCTCATACTGGTTTGCACCCCCCAAGTCCCAATCACAGCCCTGTAAGAAGGGACCCTTGACTTTCCTGTTCCCTAGAAGCAGAGACTAAGGCTGTGAGTGCGAAGTTCCTCATTCCGATCCCTCACTCTCACACTGCCCTTGTCCTTGTCCTCCATCAGCCTGGGTGACACCTTTCAATGTGGCTCTTGGTCAGTTGAGTGTTCCCAGGAGGGACAGGGACTTGCAGCAGCGTGAGCAGCTTTGTCTCCTTGTATCTGGTGACTTTGGAGAGCGGAGACTGATGAAGTGGCCCTGCAGATCCCCCTGCAGCCCTGTCCTGCTGCCTCATCTGTCTTCCCCGTAGACAGCGGAGGTCGTCCTGAGCACCTTCATGGTGCAGAGGGAAGCAGCACCATCCTTATCTACTGAAAAGCTGTCCAGCTATGCAAGGACGAGACCAGGACAGGGCACACTTGGAGCTCATGCCACCCAGGGCAGGCAGGCCCAGCCAGCTGTGCAAGAGTAGGTCGCAGACAAGAGTCCGTGAGTGTGTGTGTCTCCATGGTTACCAGGGAGGTAGAGGAAGGACATCGGTGTGCAGTATTTAAGACACTGAGTCTCCGATTAGAAGTTCGCCCATGAGATGCTCACTCACTTGTTGCAGAAAACTTTGCACTGACTTCTCCAGTCCGCTGGTGTCCAGTGTGGCTTTGGCCCATTCCACTCGTCAGACCGAATGGAAAAAGCTCAGCAGTAGCGCTTTTAGGAAGATGAGGTGCTTTTGATTCATTCAGCAAATATTCCAGCTCTGTTTTCCACGGAGCTCCTGCGTTCCAGGGATTATGATGGATAGAGACGTAAGATCCAAAGGTGAAAGACACTGTCCCTGTAACATCTTTGGCAGGGACAATGGTATAAACCCTCTGGGAAGGGAAGGGAAAGAGATGATATGTCCAGAGTTGGGGGACAGTGAGGACAGTGACACAACATGACAGCTACAGGAATGGTTGAAATGGGGGCGCAAACTACCTTTGGGTGATGTTGGAAAGCTGCCCCCTTCCTGTGCTGGGGGCACTTGGACTAGTGGACAGGACAGGACAAGACAGATCCTCGCCTATCCCTTCATGGATGACCTTTACTGTAGCAGGCTGCAGAGCAGGCCATGGCCAGCTTTCTGAGCAGACGCCATGGACACCCCGCCAGCATGGGAATGAGTCCAGTGAAGGAAAAATTAGCCGGGGAGAGGATTCCTGGGAGGAGGAGCCGGAGACCCAGAAGCTCAGTGGTCTTGAAGGATGTGGAAGGTTTGGGGAGCTGAGAAGGCGAGGAAACCAGGTGGCTTTCTTCATTATGGAACTTCCTGGATGCTCGACTCCAGCCTTGTCCCCGCAAGGCATTTACAGCTGATGAAAGACACCAGGGAGGAGATTCCTGACTTTTCTCCTTGGTGTACTGACTGGGCCACTGCTGGCCACTCACAAAGTAGAGATGATTGTGAATTCAGCATGGTCCCCACACTGTGGAAGAGGGAAGGGATCTCTGAGAGCAAAATAGAGGAGCCCCCCAGCATGGCTGTGCCTGCTCTGTGCTGGAGATTGCAGAGGTTGGGGATTGAATGGTCAGACAGAAACCGCAGTGTGGCCGTTGTGCTCCTGCAGGGACTTCCCCTCACCTCTCACACCTTAAGCTGCAGGTGCACTCTCCATGGCCTTCCAGATGACAGCCATCCCAGCAAAAGGGATAAGGAACAATTTATTGAATTTGAATCGATTGATCGATTGATATTTGAATCTCATGTGATAACCAGTGCTCAGCAATTCTTCCCGTGCTGTTTTTTTTTTAAGCTCTTGTGTTGTGTTGTTGAGCTGTGCTGTGTTTTCAGAAAATACGTACTTCCTTTTCTTCTCCTGATGAGCACACTTGGCATATCTGGGCAGGATGGGCCCCCCTCGGGGCACTTCCTGTCTCGCAGCCGCCCCACTTTCCTCTCGGACAAAAGGCAGATGGGAGAGGGGACAGACAACGCGGGGGTGCCCCATTAGAGACCTGTGATCAAAGCCCCCTCACTTCTCTCAGTATCATTCTGACCTAAGCAAAGGAGTAAAAAGCACAGAGAGCCTTGAACAAAATGAAACAAAACAAACAAACAAAGAATCAGGCTTATTTTGAGAACTCTTGGTAGATATGAAAATATTCACTCGTCATTTGCCTTATGGGCAAATACTAAATTTATCAGCGATAGAAGTGAAACCTTCTGTCCTGCCGGTGACGCTGCACGAAGTGTTCATTGTTGCTGCCACAGAACTGCCCTTCCCTAGCCACCGTTTCCATCTCTCAGGGAAGTCAGGACACTGGGCCAGGTTCGTTGGTGAAAATCAGCTTAGGAAGTGAGTGCTGTAAATGTCAAGGTTTGGCCTCCTTTTCTAAAAAACACAGTGACAGTGAGGGGCAGGACTTGGGCTGTGAGCCTTTTTGATATTCCTGGGGTTTGGTCTGACACGAGACACAGCAGCTTCTCCCTCTTAGAAGGAGGGCAAAGGAAGACCTCAGAGAGTTGGTGTATTGTTTCAGCTCAATATCTTAAGAAACAGAGTGAAATAACTTATTTACAGCTAACCCTCCAAAAGATACAAGTATATCTAGAGAAACTCCATGTGAGTTTTTAAGTTAAATATAGAAAATGAACACATAAAAGTATTTTTAAGATACAAGCGAATAGGTTTTTGGAATAGCCAAAGGCATTATCGTAAGTAAAAGACTACCTGATTGAACCCTATGCCTCTTAGATATTTTAAATTTGCATATGTTAAAAACAAAATTAAATAGGAAAAAAATACGAAGAGACAAAGCAACGTATGATGACTCAGAATTCTTATCATTTAGTAAGCATAGGATGAAAGCCATAACACAAAAATGAGCAAAATTCTTACGAGGCCGTGAATGAAACAGGTAATGCAGACATCAGAAAACCCACACAAGGATTTTAGAAATAAACAAAGGAATGTAAATTTTAAAACATCTTGAGCCAACTAAATTAATCACGATTTACTTTTCACAATGAACGAGGGGATATACTACTCCAGGAATTAAAAAGTGATAAATCCAGTCTGCAGGAAAACTGGATGATGTATGAACAACTGTTTTTAAAAGTTAAACTTTCAAGGCTATGCTCTTTAAAACTCACAGCTGCCACAAAACAATTTAGGGTAGTGGTTGCTTTTAATAACCAAAAGTATAAAACTGACATGAAGGACATGATTATCCATACATGGTAGGGCTAAATATGAATTCTTAATTCTCTACTGAAAAAATAAGTGGTTTTTGTTTTTTGTAATTTTCTAAACTTAAAAAGATGTTCCCCTTCTTAAGAATGGTCCAGAAATCTTTCCCCAGTGGTACATGTGATGGAGGGCTGGATGACGTAGTTAGCCCTGCAGGAAGGAATATTTTGTCACTGACATGGCTGACATTAATCAAAAGCAAGCAGCTTTCAGTTTGGCTTTTTATTATTTTTAAATCTTTGTCCACACAAGGGGCAGCAGGGGGGCTTGTCCCATGGTCGTCCCCCTTCTTAACACTGGCTGTGGCTGCTGCTGGCCCTGGACAGACAGGAAAGGGCCACATTTGGTGTATGAAGCCAGTCAGGCTCCCTGGAAGTCGTACTCGGCACCAGTTTCTCCAATGAGCTGCATAATAACTTCATGACTGCTTTCCAGCTTCCCCAGGTGACCGTACTTCAGTGACTGTGGCCGTCCTCACCTTGCAGGTGACTATCCTCCCCCGCACCCTGTGCGCTGTCCCTAAAGGGCCATGTAATGCTTCTCTGCCACAGTTTTGCAAGTGGGAGGCTTGCTGATGCCAGAGGTATCACTCTTTGTTTCCGTGCCCAAGAAACTCTGAGGGAGCTACTACTGAACAGGAACGGAAATTCCCGCAGGCGCCCTATAAATTTATTATAAAGCACTGGATTTTTGAAATAACAAAAATAACTTATGAAATTTGAGGAAAATGTACAAAAATTAGCAATGTGTGTCTCCTCAGCATCACAATAACCCCCAGAATCTACCAAGCCATGGGCCTGATTTCACGCATGTGTGAGCAGGCACGGTCACTGCAGTGGGGGTGTGGGGCTGAGGTCTCCCGCAGTGGGGAGCAGAGAGATGCAGACAGCTCTGTAGGCTGAAGCAGTAAGGACTGCTGGGGAGATGGTGCTGGGCCCACTTTTAACTTGCAGGACCCTAGAAAAAGCATAGTTAGATATTTGACTCACCCTGGAAGGTCCAGGTGGGGGACACCACATCCCTATAGCTGCTTGGGGTGCAGGGTGTCTTTCCAAGCCTTGTGGATTTCCTAACAATATGTTTGGGTATATAGAACTATTTTTATGTGTGTGTTTCCTACTGGCTATAAGGGAAGTCATACACAAAGGTAAGATACGTATTGCAAAATTACTCAAATTTGTACAAAAAGCAATCCCTGTATTTGACATGGCTTTCAGTTTGCTAGAGCTGAGCAGTCACTCCCCTGCTTATGGTAGCAGCCACTCCCAACCAAGGGCAGGACACACAGCTTATCTCAGAGCCCAGGCACCCAAGGTTGCCCCCAGTTTTGCTTGAAGTACAAATCCTTCAGAGGCCCAGGAGCCAGCTCTCCTGCATTGATTCTCTGCCTCTGGAAATACATAATGTTTGTAAATTGTATTTTATCAGTATAAAGAGCCCCATTTTGTACTCCTAACATTGATTTCAAACTTGATCAGAAAAACCAGGACTAGCCAGGTGTGGTGGTGCATGCCTGTAGCCCCAGCACTCGGAAGGCTGAGGCAAGAGGATCGTTGCAAGTTTGAGAGCAGCCTGGGCAAAAAAGTGAGCTCAAGGTCAGCCTGAACTGCACAGCGAGACCCTGTCTCAAAAAAACAAAAACAAACAAACAAAACAACCAGGACTGAGTCCCGTGAGAGTAAAACTCTAAGGCTATACCCATTTTAGGAAGAGCAGGGCTTTACCTTTGCTGTGGCTTCACCTCTGTGTTCTCTCCTGTTGCGGAAATAATGTGGTTAGTCATTTTGGAACAAGGGTTTAACGTGTTCATGGCAGGGTTGTTACTGGTATTGTTATTGGCAGCTCTGACCCACCCGTGCTACACGCGTGCCTGTCCCATCGGGTGACACAGGATGGTCCCGTCGGGTGGTACAAGCCCCTGAGGGGCCACTCGTGGATATACCACAGGTAGTTCAAGGCAGCAGGAACATACTGATACATTAATAACTACAAGTACTCTGAGTGTTTCATGGGAGAATGGACCAAAGGCAACAAGTAGCAGCACTGTAAAGTGAGGATTGTACGAAGCCAGAATTCAGCATGGTGCCACAAAAGCACCCGCCTAATTAAAAGGATGGGGAACAGGAACTGCTTAGGCCATCAGAGGTGTGTGTGGCTGGGTCTGGGTGCGGGGAGGTGGGGAGAGAGAGAGGAAGGAAGGGCATTAAACTAAAAGGCGAAAGAGAAAGCAGCTTCCTCTTGTTCCTTAGCTTGTGCAATTAGGAAGCCACTAGATAATCCAAGCCGGCAGGTTGAGGGGATTTAGCAAAGTCACCTTAATGCTTCTGGAATGTCCTTTGTTCCATAAATCAGCGTAGGTGGGGGAGAAAGTAGTGCTCCTGTGGATGGATCAAATGACCAGGGTGCAAACCAGGAGGCCGAGTCCCCAAGGCCAGTGCATGGCTTGTACTCGGCTCCTGGGCTGTGGTGGGGGTGCAAGTCAAATGAATTGTCCCACAAGGGAGCTCGAGCTCGCAGGAGACTGTGTACCTTGAGTGTCCCCAGGAAGCAGGAAGCAAAGGCAGTACTTGCAGAAAAGGTGACGCTGCCACTTGTGGCACTGCTTGACTGTCACTGGTAAACCATATAAAATGATGGCTTCTGTATAACATGTAATAATAATAGTAAGACTTCTGTCAGTGTTCAAGCGATGGGAGAATCCTTCACCTCCGAGGCTCATCGGGGGCATGGTGGTCGTGGAGTGGGCTCGGAGCCATCCATGCTGTCTGAGGCCAATCTGCTCTGGAATTGATGCTCTAGACATCATTCCACTCTCCTTCATTACTTCTGGCTTCATTAGCTGCAAGTGGAATCCTCAAAGTGTCCTAGCTTCATCTGCCTGCGTTTTGAATAGCCCTATGTAGACACCCTTCTGCAAGTCACACGAAGTGTGGTGGCTGCTGAGGGGACACCTAAAGAATCAGGAGGACGCTGAGCCAGGCGAAAGGCGCCTGGGGTCTGAGCACAAAGCCATGGGACTTTAGCACCACTGACATCCGGGGAGTGATTTGTTTTCTTGGCTCTGTTACCTTGGAAACTGAGGCACAGATTTCATTTGTGTAAACAGCGAGGAAGAGAATAAGTTATCTCCTTTCATAGCAGTGGTGAGGGTTATATGGAATATTTACATCACATAGCAGTCACTTTTGAAGTAGAAGCTAGGAAATCAAGGTGTTTGCAGGGGGAGGTACCCATGACTTCAGGACAGGGACACATTTCCAGAACTACATCCCTAGGCGGTTTCATACTTTCTTCTCTGGGACAAAACAAATTCCAGGATACTCCTACCAGCAAATGAAGTCGCAGTCTTAAAATGTATCGTAGTTAACAAAATGGTGATCAGAAATAGACTTAAGTGGGAGCTTAATATTTCTTTTCATGAGTCACATGATTATGTTTACATGACGTACCTGTATGTGCTTCCCAAAGCACTGACATCTCCGGTGTCACCCTTGGCTGCAGAGGAAATACCATTGCCCTGCCTTTGTAGGCAGAGGCAGAATCCCTCTCACATCTTATGTAAAGATGACAGAAATTCTAATCCACCCAGGCTCTTCTGGCTTAACTTTTTTTACTATGAAAATTTTAAATACATACAAGGAGGAGCACCAGCAGGATGAACTGGCTCCTATCGACATCCAGATGCAACATTTAGCAAGGATTTGCCATCCCTGTTTCATTTACCCCCTGGATTGGGGTGAAACATTTTAAAGCCAATCCTAATATTGTATCATTTCACTGCCCCTCTTAGGATGCATCCTGCTTGATAGGAATGTGTGTCCTCCCTTGCTTCCTTCTCAAGGACCCGAAAAAAGCTTTCTCATTGTCTTGTTTGGTAAACCTTGTGTGTTGCAGAAATCATTTTCCCTTTCTGTCCTGCCCCTGGTGTGTCAGTCAAGAAGACAGTGTCAGGAAATGCTGTTGTATTATTGTAATTAAGGATGATCCAGAGCCCAGCGTGGTGGTACATGCCTGTAATCCCAGCACTCAGGAGGCTGAGGCAGGAGGATCATTGTGAGTCTGAGACCAACCAGGGCTACAAAGTGAGCTCAAGGCCCCGGAAGTGGGAGAGGAGCACTCTTCTGCACTGGCCTGACTGCCACATTACTGTGTCCTGCACCTTGCAATGGCCCACAGTGAAATGGAAATGTTTCTGCAGGTCCTTTATTATCCCAGAGCCAATATGAGATTAGCTTTACAAGTTGGGTTATAACCTTTACAGCTTCTGTGTTAGGGAATCCATTAACAAGATCATGAAGAGCTTTCTAACAGATGAAGCACACATGCCCTGTGTCTGACTCTGGTAACGACCAAATCAATGTCATCTGAAGCACTGAACAGTGCGGTTTTAACTTTCATATTGATTGCCTGGCCTCTGCGTTGGGTCCTGGGGTTAGTGTGTGTCTCTCCCTCTCTCTCTTTGTGTGGAACCTTCTAGTTCCTCTTCTCTTGTGCACACCTGTCCTTCCACGTCCACTGTGGCCAGCACTTTTCCTAGCACCTACGCACCTTGTAAGTTTACAGAGGTTCTGGGGTCACGATCAGAAGACCAGCTGCATGGTGTGGGGAGACCATCTCCATTCATTCATTTATTCACTCATTCAATAACTTACTTTAAGCTGCCAACTATTTTTGTTTTGTAGCTACTTGTGCCAAGCACTATTCTAAGAATCACAAGTACAGCAGTAAAGCCAAGGACTGTGAGTCCCTGCTGACGAGTTAGCGTTACTGCAGAGGCGTGCCACACCCCTGCAGCAGCATGTCAGGAGAGGTCCTGTGAAAGCAAAGCCGCTACGAGAACAGCAGAAAGCACAATTCCGGATGAGAGAACTGGGCGACCTCGCGGGAGCGGGAGGTGACCGTTGAGCAGAGATTTGAATGACTGTGAGGGAGGCCAGGGAAGACCTACAGGAGAGTCCAGCCAGGGGGAATTAGGAGCAGAGGGCAGCGGAAGCCAGGGTAACTGGGAGTGCTAGAGAAGACAGAAGGCTGGCATGGAGGAGGGAGGTGGGAGGGAACCCGGCCAGCTGGGTGGCAGTCGGAACTCAGGACCTGGGAAGGAGTTGGAGCAGGGGACCTGCTCTATAAATGGCACAGGCTGTCTGGCTCCCACAAGCTTTTGAATGATGCTAACATGGTTGTCCCTGGCTCCATCTGCCCAGTGTGGTAATAGAGGTTGGACACACCTAGGCCTCAGAGCCTACATAGCCTTGGCCTGTCTGCTCTGCCCCTGTTTCCTGGCTGACTTGGAACCAGATCCTGAACCCCCACAAGTCCCCACTCTTTTCAGGGAGAGGAACAATCCCTCAGCTCCTTTCCAGATCCAGCATGGTGATTCTAAGCTATAAATGAGAGTTCTTTGTAAAAACTCCTATAGCCGAGGCCGCATTGACTTGTGGGAGGAGAATTTCCCTGTCTGTTCTGAGGTGATGGAGTCCACAGATGCTTCCAAGGAAGCCCCTGTCCTGGGCTAGTCCAGTGCAAGCAGGATGGATACAAAGGGGGAGTTAGCATTTCCAGGTCCTTATCATTGCTTTGGGTTTGAAGCCTTTGGCTTACTCTTTTCTAGTTCTTCAGAAAATGACAGGCAGGTCACTGTAAACTTTAGTCACCCTGTGGTGCTATAGGACACCAGGCATCTATGACATGGCGCTCGGTCCTGGGATTTCTGGGGCAGATGGCAGAAGTGCTCTGTCTTGCCTTGCTTAAATGATCTTTGACAGTCCCGAAGCTGCATGGTTGCCATGGTCCCCAGTAAGTTTCTTGCTGGCATGTGGTGATGCCACCTTATCTGCCTATAATCTGTGGCACAAGCAAACTTCCATTTGGTAGCAAATGAATGTTTGTTTTCCCAGGAGCCAGAAGTCATCCTCATCCCTGACTGTCTCTCTCTGTATTCTAGAACATTCCATGAAACACTGCACGCCATAAGACTGGTGTCCAGACCTTCCCCAATACCTGGACAATCCCCATCAATCAGATTCACATCACTGTAGACCTGCCTGAAAGTAGCCAGTCCGGCCATCACACTTCACTTCACACTCCCTGTGCAGGTCCCTCGAAAGTATTCTGCAGTTAGCACTTGCAGAATTGGTAGGCAATCAGGTCTCCTCAGGGTTACAAAGAGATTTTTTTGTCATAATAAAAACCAGTATCAAGTCAATATTACCATTCATTATTTCATTCTATCCTCAGTCACCCCATGAAGTAGATATTTCAGTATTTTCTTTATTATTTGAATTATCATTATATAGTTTTATTATAGACATTTTAGAAAATACAGTAAAAGAAATGGAAAATTATCTGTAATTCTTCCACCTAGAGAGAGCCACTCTCATTAATTTAATTCATGTACTTTTTCCCCCAACTGTTATTTTTTGACAGAATTGTAGTATGCTGTACTTGGGGGCTTTTGGAATTTTTTTTTTGTTCATCGCGGTATAGCGCTTCTCAGAGATGCATTTTTCATTCTTTTACTGATAGTAAAGTGTTTCATTTCATAGACATACCATGGTTTACCTAAGCCAACCTGGGATTTATGTGATTCCCCAGGTGTTTTCTTGAAATAACCAATGTTATGATAAGGACCTTTCTGTATATCAGTGATTAATTCCTACAGCTACATTTCCAGTGGTGTTTTCTTAGAAAGAGAGAGGAAATTATTTTCCTCTCCTTGTAGGGATGAGAAACCTGAAGCTCAGTGAAGTTGTATCTGTCCCAAAAACACAGATGTCTGCTAAGTGAGCTAGGAATTACAATTCAGAGTTTGCTGATTACAAATCCCCTAAGGAAAAACAGTTGATGTACTGAATGGAACACTGACCAAGTTCTTGGTAAACTCTGATAATGCAAGATACCTGCTTGATGACTATCCTTTTCTTGCTAACTGCCCAGCAATGGCCAATCCAGACACATTGCCTAAGATGCTGAGATCAGAGAAAAGATTATAAACAGTGGCAACTGAGATCTGTTGACTGATGTACTCTTCAATTTTTCTATCTTTTTTGTTCAAAATGGTAATAATGTCAATTTTTTTAAAAATTCTTTACATACTCTTGGTGCCTAATATATTCTGGAATAGTTGAAGTCACGTTTCTGCTTCTTAATTTTTTCCATCCCACTGGATTTCACCAGTTTTGACAGCAGAGCCCGTTTCCTCCAAAGGGAGGACCAATTCCCATTATTTCTGCATTGGCGGGTCCCTGCTCTTCTGCAGGCAGTCGTGGAGGTGAGTAAACCATGGAATGCTTTCCTGCTTCCCCTGACTTGGTGTGTCCATGCCTTGCCATCAATAGCAAACCAGACCGCCTTGGCTGCCAGTCAGTAAACATTTCTTCCGCCTTTCCCTGCCCAAAGTCAGTGGACCAAGGTGTGAGCTGGAGAGAAGGTATGGGTAGGGTGCCTGTACAGAAGTGTAACACATGCAAAATGTCCAGTGTCCAACTTGCTTGCAGCCCGGTGACTCCGGAAGCTTCGGGTTGTGCTTATCCAACCAGTTCTGGTAGCTTTGACTTTGGGAAATGCAACTGCAGCCCTGTGTTTCTAGCCTTCAAGTGAGTCACCTATAGATCCTGCAAGTCAGCACCTGTCTCTGATGGTGCCAAACATAAACAGATTTCAGAGGCCCTACAGGACAGCCTTTGCTTTGAAAGCATGGTTAAAGCTGCAGAGTTTTACTTGATTTGATTTATTCACTTAGACGATGTGACTACCTAATTCCAGAAGAGTGCACTGTGTGGACTGATAATTATCAGTTCATACTTCTGCTCCAAACCCCGAGGTCAAATTTAAACCAACCAGGGAGTAGCGAATGGGTCACTCCATTTTTGATACCTGGACTCCATAAAAGGAAATCCTTTTGCAAGAATTAGGATTCTTCCTGTGCTTACTGTGCATTTGTGTTAATCGGGCATTTGGTGGCAGCAGGAGAAATTATCCTCCTTAGGTGTGGACTTCTTGTAATGTATTGAATAATAATCTCAGAGGGTA
This sequence comes from Cavia porcellus, assembly GCF_034190915.1. Taxonomy (NCBI): domain Eukaryota; kingdom Metazoa; phylum Chordata; class Mammalia; order Rodentia; family Caviidae; genus Cavia; species Cavia porcellus. The sequence continues at coordinate 1,730,636 of NW_026947521.1, read as the reverse complement.
AGGATGGATGTTTTCCAAATAAGTTTCGCCTCAAGATTTCTTTCTCAGATAGATGAGTGGGCTCTCTGTGCTGCCTGTTCTGGTGAATCTGGAACGAGGCTTTGTCCTTGGAGCTGTTTTCTTAAAGATAAAGGTATATCTTAAAAGAAGACATGCCCCTGGTCTCCTTGTCTAAAACTAAAAGGTATTTCTGGGTACAGATGTCACAAAATATGCCCTTGAGATAAAGGGCAATCACACAAAATCTTTAATTCAAGAAACAAGAAAGATTTTTTTCTTCTCATTCAGCCCCATCACTATTTTTTTTAATTAAAAAGGAATTTTTTTTCCTCATAGTGTAAAAAAGCACCTTAGTTGGCAAAAGACTTGAAATATCGTTATGGAAACAGCTCACCTAGGCTCAACTGTAACATAAAAGAGACCTTGCATTAAAGTGTTATTAATACTCCTAATTAGTATTTCTAAATGATTTTTAAAGGTCCTTATGCAATTATGAAATGTTTGATTGTCGTCATATTGCTAATGCCTCGATGGCTCTTGCATGTCGTCCTTGGTCCCTGAACCCTGGCACATAATTTATTTCTCTTTTGAGTGAACTCTAAGCATTAGTGTCCATTAAGAATTTTTGAAACAAAGTCCAGAGATTACTTGGAGCACTTTCAGTAATATGCACTGATTATCATTAATGGTCCTTTTGTCCCGGACAAGGACGATGTTTTGTAACAGCGTTCTGTTTGGCCGGGCAGCTGGGGCGGTGCTCCAGATCCGACTCCTGCGTGGATGTTCTTGATTCTGCATGAACGGGGTGGGTGAGCTTGTAGGATGCCTTGGGAAGGAGGAGAAGGCTGCATGGGGCTGACGCAAAATGCCGGCATTTGCTTTGTGAAAGTTATTCACCATTCACACTCACACAAATGCACACAACGCTGGGCCTTGTTGTTTAGCTAGTATTTGTTTAGCAGCTACATATAAATTATTCTTTTGACTTTTAGCTCCCCAGAGGCAAAGTGGCCTCTGCCCCAGGCCTGTTGATAATACAGCAGGGAGGAGGTTAAATGTTCCAGGTTTCATTCTAAAAATCCTTACCAAAGCTCTCAAGCACCAACCCACCCCCTTCATCTTCTGCCTGCTTTATGACAGTCCCTCTCCGCTTTATAACAGCTCCTCTTTGCCAAAAGCACACCTTTCTGCTTTCTGGTGCAAAGTATTCACAAGTGTATGCAGTTAGAGACCATTTCAGTGAGAAAGAAGCATTGTGACTTTGCCCTTGTAAACCATCTTAAATCTTAGCGTAACCTAGGTACTGGTCCTTTCCTGCTCTCCCTTCCTCTTTTGACCTGGTGCTGGGAATGGAGCCCAGGGCCTTGAGCACTCTGGGCAAGTGCTGTACTACTGAGCCCCCTCCACCCCATCCCTCTCCCTGCTCTATGGATAAGGCAGTCAGAGAGGTTAAGGTATTTTCCTAAGATCTCAGCACTTCAGTAACAGGCATGTTACAGGGTTTGGGCATCTTGTGGGGAGGGAGAATAAGTTTTAGGAAGATCTTCAGATTTGGAAAACCCTCCTTTGCTAGGAACTAAACAACGTCAATGTACAGGGTGAGTATAATGTCCTAAGTTAGGACATTAAAAGATAAAGTTAATCGACTCAGCATCTCTCTATCTCTTCCTACCCTCCTGCCACACTTACCTGTAATGGGAGAATATTGGCATATTTTGGGGAAAAGAGAACAACTTCGCCCCCTTTTATAGGTGTTCTCTGTTTACATTTGTTAGTTTGCTCTGTGATGATCATAGAATTTATCCATGCCTATTATGCTATCTGTGCTCAACATTCGTTATCTCATTACAAAACCACAAGAAATGACACAGGCTGAATTCTGGCAAGGTGGCCAAGGAACGTGTTTATAGCTGAGGACTTGTCTAGGAAACACGGTCTCCGGAGATGCTAGCTTAGTAATTGCCACATCTGGGGAGGAAGAAAGATGCCATCTTATACAAAAAGGAACAAAAAGTTAAAATTAACTTGATATCCAGACACTTGCCTAGAAGCCAAGAGACAATAAGAAGCCCATCAAGGAAGTTAATTGGCCCCAGATTTGGCACTGATTAGAAGTATCAGATTACATTCCTAAAGTGCTCTGCTCTGGATAGCTGTAACTCTGGAACTTTTCCCTGCTGATAAGCATGACAGTGACAAATTTGTGGTATTTTCATGACATTTCCTTGGCTTTCCTTTGAAGCCTGGTTGGCTAAAATGAATCAGGCAGTCTTGCTGTATTAGAAGCCCTACTTTGCTCCAGGTAGAGTTTGTGGGGCTTTCTCTGCCTGATTTTTAGGGAGTTTAATTGGCAGTTTAAAACCATTGTCACTCTAAACCATGGCCTGGAAATGCCTCATGAATGTGTGTACGTGTGTGTACGTGTATGTACGTGTGTGCATGTGTGTGTGTGTGTGTGTGTGATCTGTATCTGTATCTGTATCTGTATCTGTATCTGTATCTGTATCTGGGAGAACAGCAAGGAGCCTGGCAGCTCCATCAAAAGCTACCATTTTTCTCCAGTCTAGACAATTTTAAAACATTCACCCAAGAAATCCATCTCTTAGTTAACCTATCATGAGTACTGCCTTCTTTTCCCGTTGGTTTTTAGAGGCCAGAAAAAAATTTCAGGGGGCACCTTTGATCGGGAGCTCCGTTGGGCTTTGTGCAGGCTGTCAACTCAGAAAGAAGTGTCACTCTGATGCTTACACCCAGGTCAGGAGCCATCAATGGGTGAACCAGAAGAGAAATGAAATTACACGATTCAGTGACTCTGCTCTACAGATGAGGAAACCGAGGGCCAGAGAAGCTAAATGATTTGCCCAAGACATCCACTGAGTGCATGCTGGGCTCGGGGTGAGACTGTGTCTGGAAACTTGGTTTTCTTCTGTCCCTCGCATCAGTGTGACAGAGGCTCTTTCTCTGCAGACAGCATTTACGACACCCTCACCTCTTTCACAACTCTCTGAGCAAAGAGCTTGGTGTTCTTCTCAGCCATTCAGAAAAGTGAGTCAACACCTTCGCAGTGGTCAGACTTGGTTCGAGTCCTTCCGGTGGCGGTGGTCATTGTCCTTGGACCACGGGAGCAGTGTCTTTCCTTGCCTCCCGAGTGCAGAATCCACATAGCGCTGATAGTTTGGCATAGAGCACGCTTACTTGGGCAACATGGCTCTTGGCCCCATGCTCTCTTCTATCACATAGACAAGGACATTTTCTAGGAGGGTGCTTGGTATAAAAAACACTGTCATGGGCTCTGTGTTGGTGTAAAGCCCAGGAATTTTGTATAAGGTGACGGGATGGTGTTTCGTAGCATGCAGTAGTGGAGTTTCTCAAAATCATGCTGGACACACCATTCACCCCTGTCCAAAGGGAATAACTCACATTTTTATTGCAGTTTCTGGTTTGTAACGCTCATATTTCACTTTAACTTTCCTTGTGAGTTTTAGGGTTATTATATATAATTTTAACAACCAAGAAGTTCAGGCCCAGAGAAGCTAGGTAACTGGCCCAAGGTCCCTCAGAGATAGGAAAGTGAGCAGGCTCCAAATCAAGTTCCCATAAGAGATCTATCAGTTTATGCTCCTGTGTATAATTAGGACTATTTCCCTCCATACTACTTATGATGATTTGTCTTTAGGAAGCTTAATTCTCCCAAGAAATCTCCATTCGCAGCTGCTGCTGCTGGTGGAGGCAGTAAGTTTAGAGAAGATTTTTCTCTGAATGTCTTCCCCTTCCACTTAGCGTGAAAATGTGAGAAAGGATAACTTCTGTGATCTTCTTGAGGCTAAGCACTATTCTTGGTGAGAAAGACAGGAAATCTTGGAACCTCTAGAAAAATGAGAAAGAGAAAAGGGAGGGCTTATAGCCTATGTGAAGGCAAAAAATAGCTCCTGGTGGCAAGGAGGGCACACAGCCGGCTGTGAGGGAAGGCACTGAGGTATAAGAGTAGGTAATTCAGGAGTCCTAGTGGGATGTTCTCTTTCTTCTAGAATTTTCTAGAATATTCTCAACTCAACTCAATATGTCTTCTAGTTAGAGAGGCTGTGGTGCCTGTGTGTGTCAGTATCTGTTTTAGTACATCTTTAACTTAAGCCCAGATGAGGTCAGGGACAGGATCACCTAGGTTTAAATTATTTACAGAGTTGGCTCTTGAGAGGTTTGCTCATGGAAGTAAATCCTTTCTTGGATATTTACTTTTTTGAGAGGTAAGTACTGTCAATGCCAGGGTTTTAAAGATTTACCATGGGCATTTTTGCAATCCGAAATTAACTTTACAGAGGAAATGTTTATTACGTTAATTAAACTTCCCCAAGCATGGTTTCTCAGTATCTGAGAAGTGAAAAGTATGTTTTCTGCTTGTGTGTGTATGCATAGTATGTGTACGTGTGTGTGTGTGTGTCTGTGTGCGTCTATGTATATGTGTATCAGTATCTGTACTTCTATAGGGTTGTTTACTAGGAAGTACTAGAGCTTCGGTGGAGAAAGAGAGGGCACAAATTCCAACCATGAGTGTGATCAAGGTTGTTTGTCAAGGAAAAAAAGGGGAGTTCTAGAAAATTTTCTGAGTGTTCCATTAAATTTATCTTTTGTGTGCATTGTTTTTCTTTGCTCACTTTTTTCTGGGAAAATAAAATTCTGTCTTCCAAATGATTACTATGTAAAAATAAATATAATACAGAGTTATAGCTTCATAACTAGGAGTTAGTGTGTTTTTTAAATACTGCTTTTATCACAGAGATATGTGCTTAAGCGTTACTTACAAACGTATATTAATTGATCTGTGTGCCTTCATTGTATAGAACAAATATAATTCACATCCCGTTTGTGTAAGTTAGGGCTGTCACATAAAATACCAGATGTGCAGTACAATCTGAATTTAAGATAAACAACAAATTAGTATCTGAATTTCAGAATAAATTGTGCAATTCTGTGAACTGTCTGCAAAATCAGGAAACCCAGATAGAAGCATAACCTCGAGTTGCTTATACTGACCTTTGATAGACTGAGAGTCTGCACTATTGCGGGCCAGACCTTCTTCCGAAGCTAGATATGAAAAGTTTTAGCTCCCTGCGTGCTAGTGTGACCTCCACCATCAGGCAGTTTTATTGGAAAGAGTTTCAAAATCTATTATCAGTGTAATCGTCATGAAAATATTTGATGAGAACACTGCATCACGCTGTATAATAAATTTAAGTAGAAAAGTCAAAGCAGTGGTATTTTCATAAGGCCCCTGAATGTCAGGAGAAAATAGTTCCACACTCAGCGAATATAGATGGATCTGTTTGGGGCTGTGTTAAATCCAATTGTGTGGAGGTTTTGAATAATCAAGAGTGATAGTCTAAGCACTTTCTCTCCAAAGTGATTTTATAGAAAGCACCATTTCCTAAGAAAAGTACACCCTGAGTTCTCACAATGCTGAAAGAGCACTAATGTATCAATTTATTGGGATTGGTGTCAGGAGCTAGAGTTGCAAATTGTATTCCGATTTTAAATTTTACTCACTGTTGCTATTGGGGGGAAATAGCTTTTCCATGCTGAAGGTTCCTTCAAAAATATTCCTAGTTGCTGTGGGACAGCACCTTCAAAAGTCGTTGCAGAAACTTCTAACTTCATTTTGCAAAGCCAACTCAAACATAATGAAAAACAATATACTTTTCCTCAGTAAAAGGGGGGGAAGGATTTGAATTGGGCTATGTAATTTCAGCTTCCCTAAATAAGGCCTTTGGAAAATTGTGGGGGGAACAAGTGTGTGATTTTGGTCTCGAACCACAACTTTGGAACTAATCTTTTTTCCTTAATGTCTACCATGGATTTTCATAACAGATTTCTTCCTTGGACAGCATGTTCCATAGTTCAGTAATAGGTCTGAGCGTGGTGCCACACGTTTCAACAACTTTTGCTTTTCAAACTGAGGGTTAAATAGTTCTCTTAATAACTCAAAAGGAAAAAAGTAGCTTTTTTTTTCAAGGTTTGCCGCAGTTCATAGTCACAAGGCTAAATGTTTTCAACAGTTGGATTACTTCGGGCCTGTTTTGTCTGGGGAAACATCTCCCAAGAAGAATGGAGCATAAAATGAGTTGCCCATGTGGCATTTCTGAACTGAAGGTTGTAGGGTTTGTGCTGGAGCATGCCTGCCTGCTGTCTCTGCTGGCCTCAGGTGCCAGCTCCCTCTGAGCGGCTCTTGTCACCTGTCATCCGTCAGTCAGCCAGGAAACATCAAGCGTACTGATTCATGAATCCTCCTCTGTCTCATGCATTTTGGTGCCATTTACAAAGGCGTCCCATCATGCCCCTGCTGGCCTGGACGCATACAGATGCTCAGGTACATCCGGTGGCTGTATTTTCCCCTCGCCGTTAGAAGTTATGCTTCACATGAGCAGGAAGGGTCTTTTTCATTAAAAAGCTAATGCAGACTCAATGGCCACACCAAATTAATTGCTCCGATGCTCAACTGACTCTCGTCTGAGATTGGCATCGCTCTTTTGTGCCTCCGATCTTCCCCACTCTGCCCATAAACCTGATTGTCTCCCCTATTTACAATAAAGAATGTGAGGCTTCTCTCAGCCTGTTTCACTGTGTTGCATTACCGTCTGCTATTTCTCGTTTACCACAGAACCTCTCGGACCAGTGGGTGATGCTTGTAGCCTGTCACTCCCAGTCACGCGTGCCTTGGAGTCCATCTAGGGTCCCTGCCACTAATCTCACCACTTCTCCCCATCTGAACATGATAGATTCCCAAGCACGCTCTGAATGAAATGTATGCATTCAAAGAAGCGCATGCAGGACTCTCTCTTACCTTTGCGTTCTTTCTTCCTTGCAGGTATTTCGGTAACGAAGAAGACGCATACATGTAAGTAATGCTCCTTCTTTTTTATTTTGTCCAAAGTTTTCTGAAGAGTTGGAATTCGCATATGTCTGGCTGCTGTGACCCTTCAAGCATAAACTAATGTTTCAGCTTTGATCCGTGGTCAACAGAGGTCTTATTTTCAACCTGTACGTGTTGGAAGTGGCCCGTATCACCTGTTTGTACTGAGTGTGTGTTGCGGAGAGGTTAGACGTACTCTGAAGAATGCTAGCATTCCATGTCGTCTGGCCAGGAGGATCAACTACTTGATGAGCACCCTTCTCCTCTAGGTCCTTCTCGGGACAGTTGGTTTGTTTCCAGGAAACATCACCCTGATTTGCTTTTAACTCTGGTCTCCTTGTGCTTGATACTCGTTCACAGATGAGGCTGTTTTGTTAGGATGTCTGTAGAGCAGAGATGCTGACTGGGACTATACATAGGTGCTGTGGCAGGACCGGGACATGGTTTCCGAGGGCCCCAGGAGATAGAACGGGTAGATCCAGGTGGACAGGTGTACTGGGTTTCTGCTCTGTGTTCATCCCACTTTTCAAGCTAAATTGCTTTCATCACTTGCCTTATCTCAACTACACCATAAACTTACAAACTCATGTGAGCGGTTATGGTTTGCAGTCTGAGAAATCACATTTGCCTCTGCCTTGAACCCCAGGATGAAATAATGTATCACTGATGCAGGGAGTCAACTTTCACTGTACTTGACAGTGTGTCATATTGGCTTTGCATTAATGTGTCTTTAGAATTTGATGACTGTTTTCGTACACAGATATACCTACGAGATGTATCTGGACATCATCCCAAAGCAAGCAGCAGAGCTCACTTTAGCCCAGTATTAGGAACAATGAGTATATATGTCCCCAAAGTTTTCTTAATTACATTTTTTATTTACACTTTTTATTTCATGTGAATCATTGTGGGTGAAAAAAAAAAAAGCTGTGTTACATCCAAGTAGTTTAGCTTGTGCCTCGGTTGATTCTTGAAATCTGCTCTTGGGTTTGTCTGTCTGTCTTTCTGTATTTGTAGAAAACAAAATTATTTAAAAAATAAAATAAAATTTACTGAGAAGCTGCCTTGAGGAACGCAAGGAAGTCCGGCCTCTACTGGACACAAGTTCGGGACAGTACCTCCATCTCTCGCTGCACAGTTCCAGTCAGCTGGCCCTCCGTCAGGGTAGTCTGTGACCCTTAGCGTTTTGGGGGTTGTTTTGTTGTTGTTCTCGTTGTTCTTGCTGTTGTCGGTGCATAATTGAGCTCATGATGACTGAGAGATTGACAGCGCAGGAGACTGAAGTCCTCTGTATATCCGCAGGGCAGGCATGGTACAGAGCGCTCCCTTGCACAGCCTTGCCCATGAGCTCGTCCCTGGCCTGGAGGGACCCACTCTAGAGGTGGTAAGTAATTCAGTCTTTCTGCTAGCTCAGTCCTGGGTCTTTCCCAAACAGGGGCTGATGATTGTGCCTGCTGTGTATGGTGCTTTGGGGTATGGACTCCGGGCCACCTACCACTATAGGGCAAGCTGCTGACTATTCACATTATGGCTTGGCTCTTAGATAAGTGGGAAAACTACCACTACAACTCCAGTGGACCTGAAGAATATACCCAACTAATAAGACAACGAAAGGCAGAGGCCATAGAGGTTAGCTAGGATAGGGACAGACAGTCTATAAAGATGTTCAAGGAGTTGTCAGCTCTGAAAATCATTTTCTTGGCCAATTGTAGAAATAACCTTTGGTTGAGTTTAATTCACGGAAGAGGAAACAGCGTGACAGTGGTGGCTAGCAAGGAGAAAGTGATGTTTCAAGAGCAGGCGATTTCACTAGGTGGGCCTTCCAGCTAGGGCTTTGAGAATCTCAGCAGCTGTACCTGCATTAAAACAAAATCAAGACATATGCAGAGTGAATGGGTTCTCAGTGTCTTTCTAATATTAAAGATCGGTAGGAAAATTTTTAGGCATTAAGTAAGAACTTAATGTCAATAGGCTTATAGCCCTATATATAATTGACAGAAAGTGGTCAAAAATCACATTGGTTTTTTCCATGGATGTTTATACTTTCAATTTGGGGGAAGAGGGTAATGATTAAATGGCTCAGTGTTAAGTTGCAAAGAATATCACCTGCCTGAGATAGCTGGCATCAAACTTCATGTGTGTCGAGGAGAAATTGATTTGTCCAAGTTCCAGGACCGTGAAAGTCCTCCATACCACTGAACATAGATATTGTCTTTGTCACCCAAGTCGGCAGACAGCCCATCATAGCTCTGATCTAACAACTACTGTACAGGGCCCACAACTTGTGAGGAGGAAGAAAATCAACCAGTTCTTTCTCTAATATGAGTCACCCAAATGACTTCTTCTTTAGCATCTGTCGGATTTTTCTTGAAAACTGAACTGTCCTAACTTGCCTCTAAGTTTTTTTTTAAGATATTAAACTCCAGCTCCTCTTAAATCATCTTGACATCTGTTCTTCAAGAAGTTTCACTATCAGTGAAGTGTATGAATTCATTTTTATACTGTCTCAAGGTTTCCATTTTTAGCCAGGCTTCTGGAAACTTTGGTCAAGCCTTGACTACCTAATCAAGGCCCGCTGAAGTCACCCTACATTAGCAATTTCAGTCTGAGTTTTCTAACTGCCCTCACGAAGAGATCGTTCCACTTACAAATTAACATGTACAGTTGCAGAAGAGATTATCAGACCAGGGTGCCAGCTCGCAGGTACAGCAGTCAGGGGTGCAAGAACTATAAAATGCGCCTAAGGAGTTGTGACACTTGATAATATTTTAGGCCACCCTGCTATCTGGAAAATACAGGTATTACTCTTTTAAAAGAATGTTTTAAGTTAGCTGAGCTATAAATTCTCATGGGAAGACATCTGATTGCTAGGCTCCAGGGACTCTCTGAACATAAAGTCTGTGTAAAAGGTACCTTCGGTGTTTGTCTCAGCTGTAGTTGGCTTTGGGAAAAGCAGGACATTGGACTTCTTGGTACAATGTCACCCCTCCCAAACTGGTGAAGGAATCCATCTGTTTGTGGTGTTTTTCAGTTGTTGATAGGAAATGTTGCTTTTGGCTTTTGGCTTGTGAACATAAAAAAGAAACAGTGTTTTTACTTGTGGGGTAGGGGCATATTAGATCAATTTTATACTGTGGTACAGAATTTCAATTTAATTTTCATGGTGATTATCTAGCACATAGATTTGGCTGGACACTTGAGAGACTGCTTTTGCTTTGGCGTTTCCCAAGTTTGCTCTGGTTGCTTTCCTGATGAAATAGTACCGTGTAGAGAATGTCTTTTTCTTAGGATCCACTGCTGTTTGGGCTTTTATTATTTGCCAAGGACAACTGGTCATTCACTTCTGAGTTCTTAATCTAATTCTACTCAGATGGTTTTGGATTTGCTAACTATTACAGGAGAACAAATATAGAGGTAAAAAATGTAGTAGACCATTCCATCTGTTTCCATCTTCTGTGAACTGTAGCATCATGCAGTTAAAAACGTCAAAGCAGATCAGAATTTACCTGGAGGTCCTTATATTGTCCCCAGAGCCACCAGATCACTGCCACTCCCTCCTGTCCATGTCTTATTTCTGTCCTTCATCCCTCCAGTCTCTCCCTCTCTGCCTCTTTCATTCATGTACAGGAACCTATAAATGTTTGAAAAGTGTGGATATCTCAGTGGCAAGCAGTTGAGAAAATATATCAGTTTAACCTCAAGTCAATTCGTCAATTTCTTCCCCCCAAAAATACCAAAATAAAATATGCTTCTTAACCTTCCAAAGTATTCGAAGTTTAACGTAAGTAGCTATTAAAAAATAACTCAGTACATCTTCAGATGTTTGCTTGCAGCAGAGTAACACCTAAAATAAAAAAGTAAAGCACTGTATTATTTATAAAGAGACTTGAGTTCTCCATCAGGGAACTATGTTAGCACAAATCTGAATATTTCTTTCAAAAGTAATCTCTCGCATCCATGCAAGTGTTTATTGCAATCATTTGAAGTGGAATAGGTTAATGTACTCACTTTTCACCCCTGAAGCCTGGCTTTGAATTTGACTTAGAGAAAATTAGTTTGGAGGCCTCAACCTCCTCTCCTTAGGCATTTGTTGATACCACAAAATGAGTCCAACGACTTGTCACAACTGTTGCCATTTACTCAGGAGAACCAAAAACCAGAATAACCTTATTTTTTTTTCTCTTTCTTTCCGTTTCCTTGAGGCTATTCTTTTTTTTTTTTTTATTTAAGAGGAAAAAGAGAAAAACACAAAACAAAACAAAGCAGTGTAAGGTTACATATAATACAGAACTACAAAAAAAAGCATAACAGTAAGAAATCACCTGTTAATAGATTACATATTATCATCTTGGAAATAGTTGCTCAAATCACAGTATCAAAGAATACAAAGTAGACATTCAAACAGAGAGACTACAAACAGCTGTGTTCAATGATCCAAAAACATTAATATAGTCAGCTATTCAACATCCCTATACACACTTGCTGTTATATCCGTTAGAGCTCTTTTTTCCCCTTCCTCTCTTTTTACAACAAAATTTACACATTTTAGATTTTATTACTCCTTAGTTCTTATTACTTTTTGGTGGGGGGGAGAATAAAGTCAAATATGGCAGAACAAAGCTGTCAGTGAAAACCAAGGATAGACTTAGCACATGATGTAGAACAGAGTATACGGTTATTAACAATAGTTATCAACGTTGTCTCTTGTTTCCTTAAAAAGATTTGTCTATCTCATTAGATATTATAAAGTTGGACAAAACAGTAGAGAACAAGACCAATAAAACTTAGACATTGTAAACATTACAGGACTTCCAAAGGAGACAATAGTCAAACCAGAATGGGCATCTTAGTAACTCTTTTCGATTTCCTATTAACTTGTTTTGAAGTCCTGTAATGCTCCCATGATCTTGTTTTGACTGATTAGACTCTGTTCCATTCTGTGGGATAGTATCAGGTCCGAGGGTATAGGCAACTACTTTGAAGGCAGTAAGATTCACTAAGAGGCTATTCTTTTTTTATTGTAGATCCTTAGCAGTCCCCAACTTGAAGTTCCCCCACATAATTTCCCCAGACCTAGAAAACTCAGGCACCCTTTTGCCGAAGCTACCAGAAGGTGCTTTGGGGATGCGGTTGTAGGTTGCCATGACGACTTTTGTGACTCACAGTGTGACTCGTGGCAGTTAGAGTTTCAGTGGCTGGCAGGGCGTTTCATTAGGACAGATCTGAGAAGAAGCCATGCAGGATTTTGTGGTAGGCCTTCATCCATAGCCCTAGTGCTCATCGGCACATCATGGGGAAAACAGAAAATTGGTGCTCACCAACTGACTGGAAGATTCACTGCTAAGTTTATCCAGCAGGATATCCTACTACACGAATAGCCGTCTACTAAGACCTGCTATGTCCTGATAGGCTGTTTACTCCCAGGAACGTCACAGACTAGGCTAGGAAAGGCACCAGCAGGGAGCCAGGAGGAGCAGGGGCTCACTGAACACTTATGTCAAGCATTCCAGTTCCAGAAGATTGGGCTCCTGCTGGGAAGCATGAGAAGCTGGGAGCAGGGTAGTGGAGAAGGAATGAGGGAGACCATCCCCCTGCTTGGGGGCTGAGCACGCTATAGCTATGAAGGAAAAGGTAAAGAATTAGACCTGGTCCTGCAAACCAGCCCTCCTATCTCTCTCCACCGATTCTCAGCCAGTCTGAGGAAGTAAAAACCCCTCTGAAAGCGTCTGGAAATGATTGCCTTGTAGAGTCAGCCCTTGCAGCTAGAGCCCAGCCCTCCTCAGCTTAACGGGATTTCTCTGTCTCATCACATTCAAAATAAACCAACAGCATTTGGCCCTTTCAGTCCTCCCAAGGTAGAAGATTTTCATAGTCAGAAACCAAGTTCATGGTGAGGATCTCTCAACTCCGAGAGAACGCTGAATATTTAGCTAAATGTTTCCATCTGAACATCCAGTTTGTTCAAATGTGCTCCATCAGTGTACTCCAGATTCATGAACCGACTTTGGGTAAAAAGTATTTGTGTTCCATTTCAGAATGTAGGTTCAAAGGGGTGTGCTGAGCTAGGGATTTGCTCTGAAATTCTTCCTCCCCACTGGCCAACCTGGGGCTTGTGCAGTGATAGATTTATTTCGTGGTGAACAAACTCTTAGACGTGATCAGGTTGTACTTTAAAGTGAGGACTGTCTGGCCATCCCAGAAGCTGACAGAACTTCTAGTTCAGAGACCATAGCAATGTGTGAACTCTCCACAGCTACCCAAGCAGCGCCAGAGCTGCCTCCAAGAAATTCGGGTTATTCCAGGCCTTGTGTTCACTGCTTAACATCACTGTCTTGTTTAATTTTCTCATGAGCTTTGGGTACTACTCGCCCCATATGTCAGAGAAGAAAACTTATCTGAGGAATAGAATTAATAATTTAAAGAAAGGAAAAAATTTGTTAACCCACCTAGCTGTCCATGGGCAGAACCAGAACTCAAAAAAGAGTTAATTGGGTGGGGGGGAATTAATTGGTCTTCATGTGCACGCAAGAAAGAGTCCCTGTATCTCCAGTACCAACATCAGAGGTACCAAATTATAAGTGGAAACTGAGACCCACATCCCGCAACTGGCTCGAATGTGACTCAGCCCTCAGAGCAAGCTGCTTCTAACCCGAAGAGCTCTGTTCATTAGAGTGCTTCTGCCCTTCCGAAGATTGGGGAAAAGCCAAATGCAGCAGAGGTGTTCCAACAGTTGACTGAGGGCCCCTTCCTCACGATTATCTCACCAAATCAGTTGAAGAACAGCTGATGATAGGAAAGGATAATGTTGTTCTCACAACATGAAAAATTGACCTGGAAGAGGTGGCAACTCTACAACCTCTCTTTAAAATGATCATTACTTTTCAGCACTCTACTGTTCAGCAGAGAACTGGTTTCCTTGTAATGTTGCTGTTGCTACAACATGACCTTGATAAAAACAACTGTCTCAACTGCCATCGGTGCTTCTAGGAGACCTGTGTCCCCGACACCAGTGGTCATGTATTTTTCTTATGTCATGAGTTTGTTTTCTACTGACCCAATGCTTTTAATTGCCATCATGATATTTATATTAAATTTATGCATCATTCTTTTATCAAACAACCTAATTACTTATGTGTAACGTTCAGCACCCCATAGAAATGGTATGTTTAGGACAATGTAGTGTCCTCCAAACCTAAACCAAAATAAAAGGAAAACCCTAAAAGCCAGAAAACTGCCCAAAGATGTGTACTTCTTGTCAGTGATATATAGAGAATTAAACAACTAAGTTTGGAGGCTCCTGAAGCTGACTTCCGTGCAGAGTTGGGTTTGCGTTGGGTTTAGGTCTGTGTGCAAAGGAATAAAAACAGAGGAAGCAGAGTCCCAGAAGAGGGCAATGTGAGGAGGGAAGGTATGAAGGTGAAGGACAGATCTGTTTGAGGAACTTTAGTAATGAAAATACTGCAGGACATGTAGGGCTGACTTCTGGTACACTGATGTGGTTAAAGGGCACGTGGGCCGTGTCTGTCTGCCTTTGACCCGAAAGGGTCCCAAGGGTTGGGTGTGAGCAGCAGATCAGGGGAAGGCTCAGGGAATGAGGGTGTGAACTGGTTCGGTTAGAGTAGAGCACTTCCAAGGAAAGAGGACTCATCAGAAGAGACAGCAGGTTTGGGCGCTTTCAGAACCAATAGGGAGCAGTAGAATATGTGTGGCCGGTGCAGTAACCTGTAAACAATGTTTTCGTGCTGTAGTCACTCAGCATCGTAACAATCAGGTGTCTCCTGCTTCCATCCCCTTGTCTGAACCCTGATGAAATTCTTCTCCTTGCACAGGGGTTCTGTTCTGGCTCTTCCTGTGATCGACTGTAGGAAGAATGCTTACTGAGCAGGAATGGTTTAGTCCAAAGGAGGAAGGCTGTGCTGGCAGAAAAGAAAAAGTGTCCCCCTTTTTCTCTGTCTCCTCGGGTTTTCAGATCTAATTGTAAGGCCAGTTCTTGCCATTTCATTAAAATCAGAGGCCTGGAATGAGCAGCTAGTCTTGAAAAATACATACGCACTTTGAATTTTGTGGCTAATGGTTCTCCTTGCTGGCTTTCATTCCACTGCTAATTGGCTGGAGGCCTCTGTGATACGCTGGGAACCTGCCTCTCCAGCCCTTTGAACTCAGCTACAAATAGCTTTAGAAAGATTTGAACCCCATGTTCTAAATCTTACTCACTACTAAGAGCCATGGAGTAGACAGTATTGCACTGATGGTTACATTTTCACCCCAAAGATAAGGGCAGGAGGGGGCCACAGCACCCCCTCCTGCTTGGTGGGCCTTTCTTGATTTCCAGGGACTGGGTTCCTATTGTTTCCCTTCAGGAACACGAAGGTCCAGATGAAGTATTCTCATCAGCTGCACATTCTGAAAAGTCTCCAGTATCATAAAGTACAGTGAGTTCATTTATCTGTCTCTCCAACACTGTGTCTTTTGGTCGACACAACTGAAAATTCACTTTCCTTCGCCAAGTTGAGGCTCTGGGATAATTGATTGTTACCAGTCTGTGCTGTTAGTAGACAGGATAACACGGGTGCCTCTAGAGAACAGGTGAAAACTAAACTCTGTCCCCTGAGGCCAGCGAAATAGCTGTTTGGTCCCTCGTGTGAAACTTGCTAATAACTTAACTGGGCAGCCTGTGGGTCCCTGGAGGGTCCTCCACAAGAGTGTTCCCTCTCTTTGTTAAAATTGCTTATTAAAAATGATTTTATAATGAAGTTGCCACAAATAGCAGCTCTTTTCCTGGTTGTCCTTGAAGCCAGTGGTGAAGAATCTGAGACAACTGTCTAGGGTTTTTCCTCCTTGTTAAAAAAAAAAATTTCTCTCTTACCACGGTGACTCTTGATTTTTAAGGAGACAAAGTCTAGCTGACACGAGTCCCTCTCCAGTTGATTATGTCTCTTGAAACGCTGTGCAAGGCATGATTGGTAGTTGAGCTTGTCGTTCGGGCTCAGGAATCGAATTGATCTCCTTGGACGGGGACGTGTGAGTCTGCAGAGGAGATGACACACTCAGGCTTCCCTGGAGAGCCTCGGCCGGCAACACGGCTGCCAGCACAGCCCCGACTCCATCAAAACCACGATTGCCAATTATGTCGTCGCTTTGGTCCTGGATTCCTTCTATCTGTAAACCACCCATTTTCCTGCCAAAGGGTGCTGTCACAAAGAGCAATTGAATAATAAAAAATTGATGTGACACTCCTGGCTCTCAACACACCATATAAATTCAGTCTTCTCAGTATGGAGAGGGCTTCAGGAGGAAAGACCAGGTTTCTGTTGTCCATATCATCAGCTCAGCCTTTTGACTTACAAGGGTTTAACTGAGGGTATGTTTAACATAAAGAGTAACAAAGCCATTGTCACAAGGCTCCCCAACAGTGGAGATGTCTGTCTCCCGCTCGGGGTCCTGTGGCCACACGTTCTCAAACAACGAGCCGTATAAAGCTGTTAGTGACAGATACAGCTTGAAATGTTTTTCTCACTTGAAGGCTTGTCAGGCAGTAAATCTGCAGACGCCGGCGATGTGGCTTGGCACTGCTTTTGCTTTGCAGGGTAAATTCAGCAGGGCACAAACATTGGAGGCACCACTGTGAATCTTCTAGGGGGGAGGCGTGTCATGTTTGGTTGCGCCTGGAATCTTCATGCGCTCAGGCAGAGCTGGAACTTGCTGTGAACGACCGCGTCAGGTCTAGATGTGCTCACTGGCTTTGGCACGGGCACCATGCTATGTCTCTGTGAATCCCGCTACACCGTGTTACCCGTGTTACTGGCCTCCAGGGTATACAGCTAAGTGTACTTTTGCAAAGCACCTACATTTTCTAGATTCTGTCCCCAGGTAAAGCCCTTAATCCAGCAGTTCCCACCACCCCCTCTCAAGCAATATAGACAAAAGGGAAAGGAAAGAATCCATGCTCAGAGGGTCTCCTGTCTCACACTGGGTGGGCTTCCATTGCCTGAGCAGTGTCCACCTCCCCATGTGGCCCTGAGAGCCTGGCCAGCATGTCTGCACCCCTCTGCTCTCTTCCTACCATCTACACTGAGGGTGCTGTCTTGGTAATGGTTCCCAGAAGACTCCACCCCACAGCCCCTCTGCCTCGTTTTTCTTGAGACATCTTTCATCAGCTTCTGCCCCTCTCCAGTCCACCTTAAATTCACTGCCACAGCTCCTCTGTCCCTCCCGGCACAGGGTTAAGTCCGCAGTACAAAAACATTTTATGAAATACCTATTGTTTATGTAGTTTTGTCCCACTCTATCTCTTAACTATTTTTATGTCCCTGGGGACCAGTAGAATGAGTGTTATCTACTATGTGCTCAATTAACATCTGTAGATTTTAGGTGCACACACACACACACACACACACACACACATGCACATACATAATTTTATGGCCAGACATTCGTTTGGACACTTACGTTTAGAAGATAATAATAATAATCTTTTCGTGGTTAACTGCTATAAAAATGATTACTTATTATTTGAAATAGTGAGATGTGAATTCTGCTAGGCACCGATAGCACAACTCAAAGGGCATGTTGATATTTGAGGAGCTACTTCTGTCTTCCATCTCAGTTTTAGGGTCTTTGCTTTAAAGTTACCTTCAGTGCTTTTCCAGAGGTAAGTTAGAATCTCATCCGAAGTTTTAAAAATACTTTAAAAATCTTTCGAAAAATGCAGCGCCTGTTCATTTTCTGAGCAGTCTCTTAAATGCCGCTTGTTTTCGTTAGCAGCTCAAGCTTGCTAGGAGGCAGAGGCTTGGGTCTGCAGAGTAACAGCTGAAGGTCCATTCTCAGTTGGCCTCCGCGTCCACGTCAGTGCGAGCGGACAGCTCCCTCCTAGAGAAGAGGAGGGCTGACCTCTCCCAGGACAGAGGATAGAGCACTCTGTCTCGGGGAAAGAGCCTCTGTTTCACCAGCGTGTGGAGGAAAACCTCATCTTAAAACCTTAAGCAGCTTCCGAAGTAGCTGTGCTAATCACCCCGATGAGTTACTGAACTTTGTGACAAATTCTAGAAAGAAATAACATTTTATTTGTTCAAGGTCAGAACACAGGACCTTTCTGTTTGTCTGGCCTGGCTTGTAAGTATACTTCCTTAACTGACCAGGGCCCAGTGACTTCAAAACTACTGTCCTCATCCTAAGTGACCCCACAAAACTGGCTTCTTGTACTTTTCCTTGGAATTCTTTTTTCTTATACAGCATCTTCCCCACTTCCATTTGTAACATTTTCTTGAGTCAAAACAAGAGAAGCAAAATTATCCCCTACAGTGTCAATTCCTTGAGTGGAAACCTTGCTTGTAAATGAGAGGATGAGATGTGACCCAATAAAAGAATCTATTTTAATTTTAATTTATTTCCTGGTGGCCTTTTATGCCTCCTTAGGCAATGACCTAACCAATTCTATGTTAACACTGATTTTTCTTTTCTAACAAGGTCAAAAAGCACTTTGAAATTCTTGTAACAGGAGAACAAATGTTTTTCACCTGCCCGTGTCAAGTCCAGCTCTTGATGTAAAATTGAAATGCTAGTTTTCAAGGCTTCACAATAATTCTTATCTCATTACACATCTATTAGGAGGGTGCTCTCTAGGTTTGGGATGGAAGTGAACAGGAAGACGGTCTCTAGGCCTTCCGGGGTTCACTTTTTGGTGGAGACACCATCCCTGTAATGCGTTCCATCCCTTCGTCCCTTTCTCTGGTGGGAACCTCTAATGCACAGTGGAGAAACCATCTTCACTTTGAGCTGCAGTTTCCTACAGCAATGTGCAAGCAGATAGAAACTGTCTCGAAGGAGCCCAGTCTGCGGCTTGCAAGGTTGAAAAGGAAAAGCCATCGCATGGTCCCCGGCACATCCATGCCCCTGTCTCCCTCCTCCATGCTCCATCCTGCCCCCCCCCCCCGCCGCCGCCAAAGAGTTCTGTCTGATAGCTCTAAATCAAAGAACTTTCCATGGCCTGATTCGAGGAAGTTACCTAATCCTGCGGATAATTGGGGTGATTTGAAAGACGGGAGGATGTTCTCATTTTCATTATGGGAGCCACTCGGGGACAGTAGCATTTAGAAGAATATGCTTTTATTGCCCTAAATTACTTCACCTGAGATTCCATTGATGTTTCTCTTAGGTTAGATTTCCAGTGAACAAAATAACTAAGTTGGGTCCCATTCCATCAGATTCTCTGGAGCTCATTACTTTATCAGCACCAAGAAGTCCTCCTGTACTCTGTCCCGGAATCTGTCTTAGAAGGAGGAACTGCAGAGGGCTGGGGACACAGCAGAGCCACCTCCAGGCCTTCTGAGTGTGGCCAGAACCTCATCCTAAAGCTTCTTCTATTGTGTAATCACCGTCAGGGGAGCTCACCTTGCAGTGCCAGGTGGGAAAGTATCTAGAACCAACTCCCTTAACATCAAAGCTAAGCCAGGTCGACCTTATTCCAAACACAGCAAAGATTTATTATTCTCATCAAAATTATTATTCATTATTCATTATTCATTATTCTCAACTGGTCAGGCCAGTAACCTATCTTGAAATTAATGTATGTATCTGAGATGGACTTCCTCAGAGAATGGGCTCGCAGGTTCTGAGGTTTGCATACAGCACCCTCACCAAGGCAAGCAGGGGAAGTCCGGCTGGCCCATGGATCTAGTGTCATTGTCATGGGCTTCCACAGGCTTTTGTAGCCCCTGCGGGAGATCAGAAGAAGGCGTGGCCTTGCAGTGCAAGGGGAATGGGTCTTTTACTCCACCCCAGCCAGGCTGGCAGCTGCACTGAGGGAGGAACAAAACTTCTGGCAGGACAGCTTCCTTTAGCTAAGGGCAAAGCTCAGGGAACAACTCCCCCGGGAGCTGGAGTAGCCAGCTGTGGCCCTGGGCTGGGAGTTGGGGGGACACAGTGCCTGAGCGTTGGATGGGTAGCACCCACATAACTCACTGCAGTGTTTACTTCAGGGGAAAAATAAACATAAAATGAACTTTTGTGAAAAACATGTTTTCTTTATTTAAAATGCCACATATTTTATTGCTTAGCTAGGATTTGAGCTAATAAAAAAATATATGAGTGTATCCTTGGCTGCAGCATTACTGTATACCAGAGTCACAAAAGCTGGAGAAAGAAAAATGCTTTTCCCCTATTGAATAAAGTCCTTCGGTAGAATTTCTGGTCCTCGACATGTGCGTTATTAATCATATGTGTGTACAAGTCCATTGACTGTTTTATGTTTCCACACATGGTCATTCTAGAATGCTAACACATTTTTCTCAATTACGGAAATAAATAACACATTTCCGACCATTTGGGCTCATGCAAAATGTATTTACATAGCAGCAACAAGAATGCCTGGGAAGCATGCGCTAGTTATACATATTACTTGTTACCCTTTAGATTTTGACAGTCTGCTAATGTCTCAGAATTGAGGTACAGTATCCAAAATATTTTTGCAAGGTCTATTTGTATGCATAGTTAATCTTTTTTTCTTCCGCTTGTAAATAAAGCCAGAAGTAAGTGGGAGATTAATGGTGGCTGTCAAGGATGGGAGGCACCAGGAGCTAATGGTCCCATCCCCAAATATTGTCATATAAGGAAAAGCTTCTCAGTTACAGTTCTTGATGAAGCCCATAACAGACTGGAGTTTCCTTCCTCCGAATCCTGACACTGCTCTGATTCAGTAAAATTCCATTCCATTGTACTTCTAAGCATGGGAGGTCCTGATGTAACATTAATTCGAACTTTCTTCTTAGAGTTTTGTCTACTGAGGCAAAGAGGTAAACGTTTCCTTTTGCCTCCTGATTCAAGATATGTCTCCTCCCTCCACAACAACCCCAGCATTGTAAAGTGCTAAGTTTATTTGTTTATTTTTCAGGTATTTCTGGGGTTTTCACAATTCAAAATGCCCAAATGCCCTCAGGGACCCAGACACCTTGCAGGTCTGGACAAGGGCTTCCTGTTTCGTGGTGCTGAAGCCGCAGACAAACATCGGAACCTCTGCGGTTCAGATGGGATCAGGGCTTATCTGTGTGGAGTTAGATTTTCCGTGGCTTTCCAGCGTTCAGTTTCTGTGCCTTTGCCTTAGAAAAGAGGGGGCCCTTTCAGGTTGATGGTGAAGTTAATGCAGATGATTCTTTCTCTTTCAAAAAGAATTAATAGGTTGGAGAAAGCCTCTACCTGGAGTAAAAGCATCTGTGGTCCCAGCAAATTCTACCTGGGAAAATACCCAGCCATTCTTTGGCCACTCTGTGTTTGAGTCCCTGGGAAAGAAATTCAATGGCAGCTTGATCAGTCTGCCCTAGGTATTACCATAATAATTACAAAGTCCTGGGCAGATAGCAGATACAAGGGGCAAAATCATGGGTAAAGGAGTCACCCGCATCTCAGTCTGGGGCCAGCAGCCTGGCGTATGCTGTATCGAGTAACCTACCTCTATTTATCACTTCACGGATTGTCTGACCCAACCTATCCAATCGCAGGCCTTGTGCACCCTCAATCTTGACATGCAAAGGAAAAGAACTTTTCTTTTCTTTCCTTTTTTTACATATAAAGGTAGCTAATGAGCTGAAATGCAAAGTATAGCTATTTGCAATGGACAGGATGAATCGGCTCCTTAATTATTTTTCCTGGAAAAAAAAATGACCTCCCCCCCACTCTTTTTGGTGCCAGAATTTCAGTCAGTGATTCACATTACTGTCAATTACACGCCCTTATGGATCACAGCCACTGGGCAGCTGTCCAGGAAAACACAAGTCTGAAAATGCTTCTGTCTTAAGAAAGTCGAATTGGTGCACACTCCTGCCGTGGGCCTGTATCATCAGGTTGGAAGCCCCTCCTGGGTCACCAAGACAAGGACAGGGCCGGGGTCCTGCCGCCTCTCTCTGGGTCCAGTGGCGGATCCTCCGCCACGTCGGCACCTTGACAGCAGCGCCCAGATGTGACGCTTTGCCTCGGTTTCTAAATGCCCTGCCTTTATTTATTTATTTTTTCTTTCGGTGCATGTTACAAAACACAGACTGGTGTTATAAAACAGGATTTCTCGGATGAGTCACAGCAGTTGCTGGAAGAGGCCTGGAGCTGAGAAACTGTTCATCTTCCTCGCCCCAAAAGTCTGAGTCCTAGATGGTGTTAGAGCCTTTGTTCTTACCGCATTCAGCTGGTGTGTGTGTATGTCTCTCTCTCTCTCTCTCTCTCTCTCTCTCTCTCTCTCTCTCTCTCTCAAAGTGCAGGTAAAGCTATAACTAAAAATCTACGCTTACTGTTGGGTGCTCGATGGTCTAGAAAAGTCAACTCTTATCCAGGGGAAATAAAGGCGCTTGAACCAATCAGCTGTATTTTCCCTGGGAATGCGGTAACGTTTCACCAAATCACCGTGGAACGCTTCACCCACATCATGTGCCCTTTTAGAAAAACTGTGAGAGGTGCTTGATATTTTTCCAGTTTTGAGCTTTTCCCTCCCTGTCTATCTGATTCATAGAATCAGACATTTCAAATAATGAAATATTTAGTGGTACGGAAGCCAGCCTTATCTGCAATACTATCTGTGTTCCAAAATCCTTCTGTCTAAGGAATATTAGCATCTGAAAGAAAATATTTAAAACACCAAGGGTTTGTGGATTGGGTGAGATCAGTTTCACCTCTTACCTTGTGTAGATGCTGATCGAAGCCAAAAATGAAAGGAAAAAATAGATAAATAAATATATTTTAATGATATATATTTTTATTGTATATATCTTTATGATTAATGAAATTGAGATAAAGAATGGCATATTACATAATGGTAAGCAATTCTTTTTTAATACTGTCAGCCATCATGACGTGATAGTTGTGTTTTGAAAAGTCCCAGGAGGTAAAGGCCGAGGTAGTCATGAAGGGAAGGCCAAGCTATCTGGTAAGCGGCTACAGAGGGATGGGATGCTGGGGAGGAGCTGGTGGCAGCACAATGCCATGTAGCTGGGGCGGGAGAGGTCAGAACAGGGAGAAGTCATACGATCTTGAAGAATTTTTTTAAAGTTTACTTTTCCCTAACCTCCTCCAGAAAGGAGGGGCCGTGGCCAAGGGGCTCCTGTGAATTAGAAGATGATTATGTTTTACACTTGAGGTTCAGTCACTCTGGTTAATTAGTATGCACCAAGGGAGGAAGAGGTGACAAGGCTGAGGATAAGCCTGTCAAAGGCAGGAGGCTGCCCATGACCTCTGGAACCCCTGCGACCACAACCCGTGTGCTGCTGTGTGAGTCATGCGTTGACTGTCAGCACACAAGTAAGAGGTTTGCTCTCCATCCCGTTTCCAGGAGCAAAGAAAAGCGTGAGTGTGAACCTGTTATCAAATCTTTCCGATGTTCACATCATTCTGACAGCCCAGACCGGAGGGCCTGGCCGGGAACAGAGCTCTGGGGGAGGGCCGTGCCACGGGTTCCACTCCATGGGTCCCTCTCGCCTTGCCACTGCTGTGCAAGCCAGCCCCGAGCCCTTCTGTAAACCAGGACCCTCTCCCGTCTGGCAGGCCACCTTAATCTCATCCTTTCAAATCCTCATTAACAACCTACCCTCCCGGGAACCTGGCAGTTTTCTAAATCCAGACCAGTGACTGCATGTCAGATGTTCATTCCGGGTCGCGTGGCCCCAAATTATCTTTTCTTTTCTTGAACACTATTTCCAAGTTGCATGATAAGTCCCAGAAGTGATTGTCGTTAATTCTGTCCCTGCTGCTGCCCTGCAGCAGGCTGGCGGCCCCTGCTTCCTGCTCTGACTTGTGTGGACTTTCGGGCAGGGAACAGCACTGTGTCAATGTGCTCAAAGGACAGAGGGACAGAAAGGAGGGGCCATGACCCAGAAGCTGCATGAGGACCACCAGGCCCTCCTGTCACAGCTCCCCCAAAGTCTGTGACAGCTGACCTCTGCCATCCAGCAGAGGGTCAGGCTGGCATTTACAAAACAATGTTTACAACTAGAAAACAAAATTATTTTTGCAAGAATTCACAAAGTGCATCTTCCTGATTCCTAAAAGCAGAGTTGTACAAACAGGATGAACAGAAAGGCTGTGCCCACAGAAGGCATCGGCCCTGTGGGTGTGGGCAGCGCACAGGGCGGCTCCAGAGCTGAGTCTTCTCTCTCTATTCAGAATTCAGTCTCCTCTGATCTGTTGGATGCCCTGGAAATACGGGTTTCATCCACCCACTGGGGATCCCCCACCCTGACCTTAATGCTTTCCTAACGTATAGGGATAGACAGGATCTCCCATGTCCATCTGTCCACCTGTATTTTCTTCCTTTCTCTCTTCGGAGGAGTCAGAGGTAGAAGAGTTCAGTGCACAGAGCCACCCTACTAAGGCTGTAGGCAGAAGCCACAGGCCGCCTCACAGGCTCCAGGAGCCACTGTGGGTGGATGACGAGATGGCAGGGTACATTTCAGAGCAGGGAAAGCAGCAGAGTGAGGGTGGGAGCGCCCCTGGACACAGACAGAGATACAGCTCTTTGTTCTTATTGGGGTCTACTTTATCCTGAGGATTGAAACACTCACTGTTGTAACCGTTCTCTGGTTGGTTGGTTGGGGTTTTGAAGCAAACTCTCACTCAGGACTTCAGGCTGAACTTGAACTCATGGCAGTCCTCCTACCTCAGCCTCCCGAGTCATGATGAGATTACAGGCAGGCACCACCAAATCCAGACTTTATTTCTTTTTTCTTAAATTATACCTTCAAAGGCACATCTACTGACAACCCACGCGAATAATCCTCTTGGGGCAGCCGGAGCCTGGGAAGGGCCTTGTTTCCGTCTGTGAAGCCCCCACCTTCCCACCCACCCACAGTGGCTCAGCTTCCCAAGAACTGGCTTTCTCGTCTGCATCCGAGACCCAAAGCATCTGCTTCCCCTGGTGCAGCCCAGGCAGATATAGCTTTCCCCACTGTGCAGAGCTGCTGGTGGCTTCCTTAGTGGCATGGAGAGGGCTGGTTTCTCAGGGCGAAGATCTGAGGCTGAAGACCAGCCCAGCGAGGAGCTGGTGTCCAAACTGAGAGGCAGGGGAGGAGACGGCAGGGAGGAGGAGGAGGAGGAGGAAATGCATGGTCGTTCTGGTGTGTCCAGGAGCCAGTCCCCAGCCTGGAAGTCCTGGAGATCTGTGACTTCTAACTCATGGTGCTAGGTGCTCACACTGCAGACCCTGCAGGCCACTGGAGCTGCACACCCATGCGCCATATTTCTCCTGCATCCCGGTGGTCTGTCCTCCTCCTCCTTCCAACTAGCGCACAGTCTCCATGGGGCAGCCATCCTCTGTGCTACTGCTCTGTAGTTGTGCCCCAGACCAAGGCTTTTCCTCCTTTCCAGCTTGAGTGTGGTATTTTCATTTTTTTTTTTAAAGCCAGCCACTAGCCATGGGAGCAGACTGTCTCTTGGCCTCCTGGGGTGGTGGTCAATGGATTTAGCGTTTCCTTTTCCTTTCTTTTGGACTCCATGGCTCATTTGGTTTGGCCTGCGTGGGCAGACAGGGAGACACCTGCCCAGCAGGGCCTGTCCAGCTTGTGTTGTGTGGTCAGCTGTGGTGTTTATATTTTCAAATTGGATACTCAAATGCTGTGTGTTGTGCAATCTTTAACTAAGTTCTTCCAAGTACTTGGTTTCGAGGAATCTTGCAGAAAAGTGGAAGCTCATCAGCTTACCACTTCACAAGTTTTTTACTATTATTAAGAAAAATGAGGGGGGAACGGTCTCTGGGATAAACGAGTTGAAGACTCCCTTTCAGTCTGTATCTCTTCTGGAAAGCATGTCTTTTGCCTGGCTTAGAATTCTGTGTATTCGTATGTTGGACTATAAACCCCTGGGGCGAGATGAATGTTGATTGAGTTTTGCCTGCCCCAAACTTTTGAACCATCCTCGGATGGTTTCACATGTAGGACTGGGTACTGAACAGGCCCGAGCTGAGCTGAGTCCGAGCTGGCTGCTTCCTGGCTGCAGGAGTCCAGAACGCTCCCATGTGGCCTGTTTTCTTCATCCGAGCAGCAAAGACTGACCCCCAAGTTCTCTCCCTTTCTGGTTTCTAAGTATCTCTTGGGGCTTGACCTAGGAGAACTGAAACGACTTCCGTCTTTCTCATTAGCTTTCCCCTGTTCCAGTGTCTCAAAAATGGATCATCTGCATTTCTCGAGTTTGGGAGAAGGCATTGATTCTCCCTCTCTAGAACATCTAAGAGAATTCCAAATGAGAAGTTACCATAAATCACTGATAAAGCCATTAAGGGGTAAGCACCTTAAGGGAACTATTTTCCAATCAGCGAGAATGGCTTCCTCCATCTTTCCCTGAAGGGAAAGACTCGGACACCATGCAAACAGTTGAGCAAGTAGCGAGGCCCAGAAGGGTGAGGTGTGTTGCCGTGGACAGCAGGACCGACGTACGTGCCAGGGACATGTGACAGGTGGACAGGGACAATAGCTGGGAATGAAGCCGAAGGTCTCCCCCTGCACGTTGGCAGCGGTAGGATCCAAATCGGCAGCTAGAAAAGATAAAGGGAGAACCACACTGAGCTACCAGGTTAAAGCTTTGGGGGTTCGGGTCACCTCCTTGTGTTGGCTCTGAATGCCATTCATCCTGTCACATACTTGTCACATGCTTGCCAGCCCTAGCAGCTGCCCAGGCCCTCACTTCATCATCAAAGCCAGACGCACAGGTCTCCAATCTGTTTCCTTGGGCCTGTCGTTGTGTCTCTCTTTCTCTTGTAAGGACCCTGTGATTACATTGAGTCCCCCTCAATATAATCCACAATCATCTTCTCACATCAGAATCCTTAATCACATAAACCAAATCCCTTTCGCCTAAAGTGATAGATTCTCCAGAAATGAGGCTGTGGCCCGCTTCAGGGGTAGGGGCACAGCCCATTGTCATCTCAAACTTCACAGAACTAGGCTCCTGTGCAGGCTGGAGGAGACGGGAGCTAGGCTTTTGTCAGTTTGCTTGTTTGCTTTTTTGCCTGCTTGTTGCTTTTGATGTTTTATTCTAGTTCATACCGTTTTGGCGGCAATAAATTTGTAAAATCAAATATGGAGAAAATGTCTCCACACTGTGTCCAGGCTAAAAATAAATCTTCCTCTTGTAAAATGCTATCCACAAAGCAGAAAGTAGCTCTACCGTCAAATGTTTTAGGGTATAAATCCAAACACTTGTATTAGCCCTGCTTCGAGAGGACAAGATTGGAATCTTTATTTGCAAAGGGGCAAAAAAAAAAAAAAAAAAAAGACTTCTCTGTCCTTCGCCTGTGAGAAACTTCGGTCAACAAGTTCTTATTCCACAGTGCCTGGGATTAAAATGATAGACATTGTAAATCCCAGCCACCCGAAGAGGCAGCTTGCACTGGAAAGCACGAGAGGCCGAGTCCTTATCTGAAGTTCAGCTGCTAAGGGTGGGAGCCCCGGGGAGAGCTCCTGCTCCTGCTGGGATTTTGACTGTCCCTAAAGCTCTTGGCAGTTTTAAAAATTCAAAAGTGAAAAAAGGATACCGGAAGGGATCTGCGACATAAATTATAACACTACATAAATAAGGGAACCAACTTGGCAGGGAAGGAACGTGACCGCAAAGAATTGGAAATACAATAGCAGAGACCAAAACAAAAAAGGACACAAAATGGCTAAAACAAGGCTGGAGAGGCGGAAGCAGACCAAGGCTGAACTGGGGATGGGGGTGGGCAGGGGATACTGCCTCGCAGAGTCCAGGGAGTTGTGAAGGACGACCCTGAGCCCCACCTCAGCCTGTACCACCTCGACAGGGGGTGGCTCATCTTCCATGCCCCCTCTGGGAACAGAGATAACAGCGCCTGGGCAAATAAATAAGATCAGGATGGGGCAAGTCTTTGCTTCTTCCAGTCTGGCTGCTTGCAGTACAGTTCCAAGGGACAGGGGCTCTGCGGGAGGGTGAAGGGGTGACCTCACCTCTACCCTCCCCTCTGCATCTTTCCAGCCCCCCCCCTTCTACTGAAAGCTGCCCTTGAGGTTTCCTTTGTGCCAACAGCAGCCACTGCTTTGTAAGTCGCTGATGTGTTTTGTGGCCAGAGTGTGTGCAAATACCCACAGGCATGTGGGCATGCTTGCATCCATGCACACAGTCTGTGGCTTCTACCTGGGAGCCGACTGCCAATCAGACTCAGGCATCAGAGCAAGGGTTCGGGTTTTGCCCAATCACTTGAGATCCGTCAGATGGTTCATAGGTCATTTCCCCTAACAAGCTAAAAAAATTCTCTTTCAAAACAATTCATAACCTGTAGAAATGAAGGCCCAGAGGGCAGCATCTCCAATTTTTAAAAAAGCCAGTGTGGTTCAGATCAGGCTTCTTCGGGGCTGACCTCTGATGAGGAGGACCAGCAGTTGGAAACCAGCGAGAGCTGGAAGTCTGACATGGCTTTATTGGCGGGTGCCAGGGTCTCGGGCGACAGAGGGGTGGGGTGGGATGGTACCACCTTGCCTGTGCCACGAGGAAACGATGCAGGGGAAGAGAACAGGAGGCAGCACAGAGCATTGTGATTTTGCTAAAAATAGACCTATTTGTGTGCTGAAAAGTAATTAAAAGTTATGGTCATGTGGTTCGTGTTAAATGTTAAGTGTTTCAGAGTAGCTGGATGTGTTTGTGCACTCAATGGAAACATGAGTCTCTCCCAACAAATTAAGAGGAGGTGGAAAAATCATGGCGTGGATTTGTTTTCAGAAGGAAAATGAAAATGGGAGAATATAATGTCTCCTTGCTCTTTCCCTTAGCAGATTTTGATCAGATTTGTCTTGGCTTTTCTGGGAGGCTACATATGCAAATCAATGCCTTAGGGAGTTTCAAAATTTGGGGGGGGGGGTACTTCGCCTTGGCCTGTCTGAGATTCCATTTATTCCTTGGAGCCAGCACCCTATGTCTAGTTCATGAACAAAACCTGTGGGAGAGGGCTTTTACTTCTGTCTGTCTCCTTTTCGGGTGTATAGAGGGCTGGTTGGTTGGTGATACTAGGGATTTAACCCAACACCTTCAAACTGAGCCATGTCCTCTGTCCTATTTATTTATTTATAGTTTTGAAACAGGGTCTCACTGAATTGGATTCATACTCCATCCTCCTGCTCATAGGCCATACTCCATACTCAATAGGCCATCCTCCTGCCTCAGCCTCCCAGAGTGCTAGGATGACAAGTATGTACCACCATACCCAGCTCTCCGTTTACCCTAAGGCAGCTCATTCCATTTCTTGAGACATCCTGGCTTTTGGAAAGCTTGTCTGCTAGGCAGGAAATCTAGCTTCCTACACACTCTATTCCCTGGTTCCTGTTACACCATGCTTTGCCTGTTCGTTATCTTTAATAATTTTACAGTTGGGAAAACTGGGGCCAACGTGGATATAGTAACACACGCGTTATTTCATAGCTGCGAGGTGGCGGTGTGAGGGCTTCCATCCAGCCTGCCTGCCGGAAACCTGCCATCTAGAGCAGGGGACAAGCTATAAGATTTGCAGGGGCGAGGGGAGAACTTGCCGGAGGCATGATAACAGTAGAAAGGACACCCTTTCTGATCAGGGGCAAGCTGTCTTAAGCCTGGCTGACAGCGGCTATCTTCATGTCACTCACATCCAGCTATTGACAGCTCTCCACCTGGTGACATGCTTAATGGCCCATGAAATTCTAGCCCTCGGGGCTCAAGCCTGATATTTATGGTTCCCCGCATAAACCTAAAGTGGATTGTAAATTTATCTCTCTCAGATTTAGGTGACTAAAGTGGCTGTTCAAAACTCTGCAAAGGAGGGTTGACTTTGTGGACGTGGTGTACCGGAGATTCAGCTAGGTGGAGGGTGCAAAGAGCTGCTACCATTCTCAAGAACAATTCCAAAGTCCCTCATCTTGGAATCTGCTGGCATCCACGCAGGTGTTGGTGTTGAGGAAGGGCAGCGCGCAGATGGAGTTCGTACCGTAGAAAATAGGTGCATATTTTGGGTAACCCAACCCTATTACGTCATGGCAGAGAAAGCGTAAAGATTTGCAGACTTTCTATAAAGGGAAGTTCATCACAGGGAGGAAACTTCTTTTTCCAAACTCCAGAGCATGCCAAGTACGTACCGAGAGAGCTGAACAGGGATAGACTGGAGCGCTCTGCTCGGGGAAGGACGGTGCAGGCTGGAAAATGGGCCACCCTCTCGGGCGGGCGCATGGATTTCAGGACAGGTTAGGTGAGATTTTGAGACTGGATGCACCTGGAGAGGGCAGCTTTCTGTCACTTGTGTCTTTGAGGTAAGCTCGCATCGTATGCTGGGCTTGGCTCACATGTCCCCATGGATTCTCAAGAGAAGGCATCTACAGATCCCCACAAAAAGGTGGCTATGCAGTAACAACCAGAATCATGTTTCTCACCTCTACCCTACTCCGCAGACCTCTAGGACCCCGGAGTTGTCTTCCTCTGGGTTATTCCCCTGTAGTCAGGAGATGGTGTGCCCTGCTGGGAAGAACCCAGGCCCCGAGGCCAAAAGACGTAGGTCTGAACCTTAGCTTTTCTGTGTATTTCTTTTGCACTGTAATTTGGGGCTTGTTACCTAATCAGTAAAGCTTTGGTTTTCTACCCCATCAAATGGGAAGAACAATTTCAACCAAAACATTGTTAAAAAATAAAAACTAGAATATTGTTGGCATGCTTCCTTCTTCAGCCTGGAAGATAATTGGCTTGAAAATCCAGCACTCAGGAGGCTGAGGCAGGAGGATGGTTGTGAGTTCGAGGCCGGCCTAAACTGGGTAGTGAGACCCTATCTAAAAAAAAAAAAGAAAATTTAGCCTTGCATCAAATCCAAACTCCTTCCATGAGCAGACCTTCCCAGGGCTCCACAAACCCTCACTTTCTCCTGCTTTTGAGCTCAGGGGGCCACTCGTACCCTGAGAAAACTCTAACCTCCCTCTGTGGAATTCCTCTCCCCAGTTGCTGAGATAGCCTGGCCTCAAGGGCAAAGCAGCAGTTTGAACCAAGAGAGCTTTTGGAAAGAAATTCAAATGCGAGTATTTTCCCCTCGCTGGGCCCCAGAAAGGATTTTCAGGCCTCCTTTTCTGAGGCCACTCTGAGGAACCTGAAGTTGGAATGCCTTCCTGAGGTCAGTCCATAAAAGCCGAAGCCAGCAGCGTAAATAGGAACTGAGGCTGTGGAAAACACAAGTGTTCTCCAGCAGTTTCAATAGAGAAAGGCTTGTTTGATCCTCTCCGCTTCCTGCAACGAAGCTGAATATTTGTTTGTTTTGTGGTAGCTCAACTCTTTTTTTTTCTTTCTGGCCTCCGAGTGCACGGCTGTTGGTTTCTCTGTCTAAAAGGAAAATACATTTTCTCAGTAATGATCTTCACATCCTGAACCCAGTGATACCCACTTCTGAAGGCCATTTCATCATCGAGATAAAGTTCCGCTAACTCTTGGGACCCAAAAGATGAAAGGACTCGTGCCCACCCCCTGGTGTGTGACACTCGGGGCGCCTACCCTGAAATGTGCAAGCAGAAAGATTCTAGATTTATTTTTACACCAGAGAGTTGATCGCACGGAGAAAGGAGGAAATGTCAGCGTAAGTGACTATGCAAAATTGACAAAATCACATTGGAGCCTTCAGCTGCAAAGACAGGAGAGGCCTCACTGAGGTGAGCCGGCCACTCGGTTCCTTTCGGAGGGGCTGGAAGGTAATGAGCGTGATTTATTAGTTGAATACTCATGGCGCACGCTGTGTTTACTCAGTTTCCATGGATGTGCTTGATCCCTAAACAATGGCCTCCCCTCCCCCTCCAAAATAAAAAATAAATAAAACACAGGGAGAAAATGCCCAGGGACCAGGAAGGAGGGTGGGGTGGGGAGGTTGGAGCGATGTGATCTTTTAGAGAAGGTAGCAAAGGAAGTGAGTCCTTCCTTTTGGCCTCCTTTCTTATAGATGTGTATCAGTGTCATAAAAGCAGAACACTGTGGCTGACTGACAGCTCCTGAAACAGAATGTTCTGAAGTTGGGAGACGCAGAAGGGGGCGGGGCAGGGCCGAGGTGCTTGGCAGAGTCTTCACGCACAGGTCGAGTGTTTTATTCTGTGTTCCGTCTCTGGAGCTCTAATCTCCCTTGGTTTCTGATGGTCCCAGAGTCCCTCCGAGCGTGCCAGATGACACTTAAGGCTAAGCTCACACTGGCTGCCTTGCCTCTGCCGGGCTGGCGAACATAGGGGAGACTGCTTGGTGCCAGCAGGAACAATCTTATATGCCATGCATGGGTGTTTCTTTTCCTGGAAGCAACTGGAAACCAACTCAGTGACACTTAAGTCCTTCACCTGCTCCACGGTTGTAGCCAGTGTGTGTGAGTCACAGAGGTACTGAGATGGGCCTCTGGCCGAGCAGCCTCGGGGGGTATGGGTGCTGGCTGGGAGTGGGAATGTTCTACTCCGTTCAGAGTCACGGCAGCCTGAACTTGGCAGCTGGATCTGCTTCTGAGATTACCAGTGCCTCGTGGCCAAGTGCAGCTGTGATGCGAGTTGACCTCGGAGTGGGTTGCTATCACTCATTTGCACCCTTGTACCTGCTGAGTGGCTGAGCAGGGCAGTGCATGTTGGAATTACCTCGCTCTGTTTTTCCCTCCACCATCTATTCGATATAAAATACTCCAGGAATCGCTGAGAGTGTCTTTCCTCTGCTGCCTGAAAGGCAGAAGGTACCTGAGAAGGAAAGGTTATTTCCATCGTGGGTTTTGCTTCCGAGGAAAGCCCCACTAGAAATACACAGCCTTCCCCAGCTGCGGTCATGTGGCTTTCTCTGTGCAGAAAGCCTGTTTTCCAAAGATCAGACATCATGACTGACATATGTCAGTATGTCCGCATCTCCCAGAACACCATGTTTACCTCTGTGTTGTTTGCATGTAGCATTTCTTTTATAGTTGAGCTTCTACAGAAGATTTTACCCTAGGCGTGCCGGAGACCAGCGATAATGCTTTGGTTTAGGGAGGGGAAAATCTGTTAACCTTTTCTTAGCCACCAACTCCTAAGAAAATGATCTGTGAGCATCCCAGGAAAAAGTTGCAAAATTGTCCTTGCATTTTCCTAATGTGAGTTTTAAATGAAGATAGAAATGATGCAGATGGGGTGTCTCTCATCCAAAAATCTGAGTTGCATTTTGAGCTCCAATAAGAGGCTGACTGTGGAATATTCCAAACCCATCTTCCTGCAACTGGTCGAAGTAAAGAATGTGTGCACACTAAAAATAGTGCATAAGATGACCTCCAGTGTATGTGCATAAGGTATAGATGAAAAAAAAAATGAATTTTGTGTTTGGTTTAAGCTTAACCCCTCAAAATATCTCATTATGTATAAGCAGGTATTCCAAAATTTAAAGAAATTGTGAAACCCAAAACACTTCCAGTCCCAACATTTCAGATAAATGAACTAACAGTACATCCAAGGAGGATGTAACCACAATCCACATCATACTCTATTAATGCCAAACGTGGCGTGTCACCTGTCAGGTTTTGAGTTATGTGTCCCATCCGCAGGCCATGTCAGGAAGGCACCTGCAGGCCCCTCACACCCAGAGGTGACCCTGGAATGCCGTCCAAAGTGCGTTTGCTGCTGCCTCCTCCTCCTCCATCTACAGCTGCTTGCGTCCTGCCCTTTAGCCTGGGTCCTGTCCTCCCACATAAAACCATGGTGCTCTCTGTAGCCATCTGACCCAGCAACTAGAATAGCGCCTCGACGCCTCTCCCCTCCTCCTCTTCCACCTGATCCCTTGGGCGAGAGTCTGTGCACTGCAAGGCTGGAGGTGGTGGGCAGAGGGTGACCGCTCAGTCACGGCCCCTGGAGGGTACTCGGCAGGCTTTGCGCAAACGGTGGCCATGCTCTGTGTGTCTTCCGGTCTCCAGGGCGAGCACTGTGTGTGGCCTCCTGCTCCCACTCTGTCCTCTTTCTGAACACTTCCTGTCCTTGACTGTCCCCAGTACGGCGTTGGCCTCTGGGATTAAAAAGCTTACCTGGACAGTAAGCAGCAGGGTTGGTCCTCTGTCTGGGTTGGTTCTCCTCTCTCCCACCTTCCCCTCTTGCTTCAGGAGGGAAAAGGCAGATCTTCTCAATTTGCTCAGCGGACAGCTAGCAAAGGAGGTGCTGCCTAGATCTGCCAAGGGCTTCTGATCACTCCAGGAAAAGGGGGGCCGTGAAGCCAGGAGGGTTGGGGCACCACCCTAAGCTTCCCTCACAAGCTCATAAGGTTTCAAGCACAGGATGTGAAAGCAAAGCTTAAGCCATTGCGGTGAGCTGGAGCCTCAAGGAACCACAAAAATAAAAGCCTCACAGTCAAGAACACTAAGCCTAGAGTTAGCAAACCACGCGTAGAAAGTTAGCAAGGAGGGCTGCAGAACATTCTGGAATGAAAGGAACAGCTCCAGGGTCACTCCCAGTAAACACCAAGGGACTCATGTTAGGAAGAGACCGGCAAGTGGGGGACGGGTCTCCATTTCTCATCTGAGGACTCTTCCAGGGCCTCAGCACGTCCTAGGAGGACAGACAGCTTCCTGTGCTCAAAGATCAATGCAGAGGAAAATCTGGGAGTGCTCAAAGCGCTTGGTGTTTTCTGCCTCCTTCTCAGTCCTTAATTAAGCTCTGCAGCCACCCTGGGAAGCCAGTCATTACCCCCAGGTGAGGAAAGAGTCCCGGGGAGCTATGTGACTTGCCCAAGCATACGGGCCAGACAGGCCAGGCCGGGTACAGCTCTCGAGTTCCTGAGGCCCACGCCCCTGGTGCAACCAGCCTCATCAGCCTGAGTCTTGGCACAGGAAGTAAATAAACAAACAACTTCTCCATTGCTTTTACTGCAGGGGGGACAATGAGTTCTTATTCAAAGCAGGGACCAAGGGCAAAGCACATGGCAATAAGTCACACCCTGATTGGCGGGGCAGTCATGAGGGGGCCACCGTTTTGGGGGCCACTATTTTGGAGACCTCTGTTCTGGGGCAGTCACCCTTTCTGAGGCAGGGCATCCACTCTTAAGTTTCCCTCTGTGGCCCACATGCCCAGGTGTTATGTGGCTAAAGTGACAGATGTTTTGCTGGGCCGTGGGAATTCAGAGGTGGCACTATGAAGTCTCCCTTGTTGGATCAAAACTATGTGACCAAGTCTGAGGGGGCTGTAATAGAGATGTCCACCCCCATGAGATGTGCAGAAGAGGAACGTTACCCTAGGGTGGGCAGGGAAAGCCAAGGATGGAGAGGGTGATGTTGGAATAGAATCAGAAAAGGCGGGTGGAAGCTCCGGAGCTAGAAAGCAAAGGAGTCCTGGGCCAGCCGTCACAGAGGTCCCACAGGTGACCCCTTCAGGCTCCAGCCTCTGGCCCTATGACACTGTCTGAAGCCTACAGTGTGAAACCATGAACCAAGCTCCACACCTTAGTTTGAAGTCCGTGCCCTCGGTCCTACGAGATGTCCCTTTGTGCACTTCCTCAGGCCACCTGAAAGCTCAAGAAGAACCCAGATCTGGGAGCATGAGGGCAGGTGCCAAAGCTGCCTTCGCAGGGTCCCTGGTGGCGCTGAACTGCTCTCCTCTCCGGGTGGTTTTGGGGTCCCGGGCAGCTGGTGATGCACCTATGAATGTGTACTTTCGAAGTCAGCCCTGAATTTATTCCTGGAGCCCCGTCCCAGGTGGGAGAAAGGCACAGGGCCTCGCTCCAGTGACTGAACCCTCCACAGCCACTCCGGCCTGTGTGCGTCTGTCTTCATCCTGGGTCCCTTCCCAGCTCACTTCTCCGTCCACTCCTGCCCACCCTGTGGTTCCTATTTTTTCTCCCACTCCTCTCCTTTCTCCTCTCTCACCCTGAAAGTGCCTGGCTCCCTCATCTCTTGCCTCCTACCACCGTGTCCTCAGAGTTGCTGCGTGGCATAGGATCCTCCCCAGCAGGCAGTCCCTTCCCACGAAGAAACCTGCTGTTTTGCTGGATTTCGTCGCCCTTTGCCAGTCTGTGATTTGCCACCTCCTGGCAGGAAGCATAACCCCAGGCCCTCAGGGAGGTCGAGATCATGGTCTGGGGCTGATTGCTCAATTCCAGGAACTACAGCGTGGAGAGGGTCTGGCCCATCCCGCTATCTCAGTATTCCACACTTTGGGCCTTGAGAGCTGAATAGAAAGAGACTCAGTCTGTGTAATAAGGCAGCCCCCCTGAACCCTGAAGCCAGGCTGCTAAGTGCTGACGGAGCCAGGCTGCTGAGCGATTAAGCCGATACCAGGGCCGGGACAGCAGGTCACATACCTGCTGCCAGACCCGCTTCCCTCTTCAAAAGGAGGAAGACACCAGGAGCGGGTGGCATGGACCCAACTACAGTGCTCATTACTTTTTAAAAGGACTCAGGTAGATTGGCTGAAACATAAACAATCATGAAACCTGGCAAATAAGGATGTTCTTGGGCAGTTTAAATAAAATCCTGTTAATTGAAAAAAAAAAAAAACCCCACAGGCACATCAAGGATGCCAGCTGGGAGCAAAATTCCCTGCTAATA
Organism: Cavia porcellus; assembly: GCF_034190915.1. Classification (NCBI taxonomy): domain Eukaryota; kingdom Metazoa; phylum Chordata; class Mammalia; order Rodentia; family Caviidae; genus Cavia; species Cavia porcellus. The sequence goes on along the minus strand of NW_026947521.1, from coordinate 1,694,247 downwards.
AACATTTCAAAATATGTTCTTCCAAGATGCATCTGTGGCCCTCTGTCCCGCAAACAGGAGGTGGCCTCCAAAGAATGTCACCAGAGGGAGGTAAAAACCTCTAGTTTTGCAAGAGGCCACCTTGCTCAGAACTTCCTTTAGTCCTGGGAGGCCTCAGTTCACGACTCACACCTGTCCACAGAAGCCATCCAGTTCTCTGTCCTGCTCCCTGCATGGGGTGCTGCTAAGGACTGTGGTATTTTTGTTTTCAGAATGAAGGCTAAAGTCAGGTTCTCTGCATGGAGTTTTCTCTCCAGCCCCTCCCTTTTTTTGTTTTGTTTTGTTTTGAAGTTTGAGACAAGATCTCATGAAGTTGTCAAATTGCCCACGCTGGGCTGCAACTTGTGGACCCTCCTGCCTCAGCCTTCCAGGGTGCTAAGATTCCAAGCATGTACCACCATGCCTGGGTGTGCCTAACAGCTTTAAAGAATTTTCTCAAACTAGTCCTTGTCCCTTTTCCAAGATTTTTTTTAAGGTAACATGGAAATAGTATTGCAAAAGGAATCATTAAAAATAAATCCTAGCAGCTTCTGCACTATTCTAGTAACTTCCGGGGAAGGTGACAAACTGCAGACGTTCCAGGAGCTGCTTGGGTTACTAATAAGTCTCCCAGAAGTCCCTGTCACAGGGCTAAGTCCCAGCCACACACTGTCCTGAACCTTCCTTCTGTATTTTTATTTATTTATTTCTCATTCGAGAGCAGCCAGCAAATGATTTCACACCTTTTTGTTTAGCTGCTAAAAGCAACACAATAACCCCCTCAAGGCTCCGTCTCTGGGTTCCAAAAATAAAATGGGCTCATTTTCCTGCAAAGCATGCAGAGGCTCTGAGGAATTCTAATGAGAAGCAGAGGAGGCAAGGGGAAGAGAGAGGGTCAGGCTGAGGAGGGTCCGACTCGGCCCACGGTCTCCAGCCAGGCTCCTAGAAAGGAGAGGCAGGAGGTAGCACAGCTGCAGGCTAAAGACGAAAAGGACTGAGGAGACACCTGCAAACCCTGCAGCTGCATCTTCTGTCCCTACACCTGGCCTTCCTTGAGTGGCCTGTGTCACCTTTCAGATTAGAAACCTTCAGTAGGGAAGCGCTAGTTACTTGCCGTAGGTCAGAATACAAAGCCACGAGTTTGAAATTATAGCATAACATTTTTGTGGGGAGGTGTTTTAGATGGGCTCTCACTGAGTAGTCCAGGCTGGTCTTAAACTCACTGTGTAGCAAGCCCAGGCTGACATGGAACACACAGCGATCCTCCTGCCTCAGCCTCCCGAATGCTGGGATGACAGGCGTGCACCACCACACCCAGCCCTAGGTTAACTTTTGAAATCAGAGTTTTGTGGCCATGAGACCTTAGCAGATTGATCGTATTCCACACTTCCATATTAGAAAACACACTGCATGATGCCGGTCACAAAATATGAGGCTCTGCTGGCCAGGCCAGAATGTGCAAAGCGATCTTAGTGACAGCTGACCTCCTAGGAGTCTCAGGGCGCCCACCTGCAGTCAGAGGGATCCTTGTGGGAAAGGACCTTACCAGCCTGTGCATTTCCTGCCCAAACTCGGAGCACCCAAGATGGCATCTGCCCGTTCTGTTTCCAAGAATCACTTGACTTAGGTACAGCACCAGGCTCTGGGAGTCCCTGCCCAGTGCCATTCACAGAGCCAAAAGCTGCCCTTCCGTAGCTGGTCCTGATTGGTTTTGGTTCTGTCCCTCTCACTGGCCCAGAATCTGTCTTTTCATGAGTTAATAAATATAGGACATTTCCTGCCGGTAGATTCAGTTGGGATCTGCTCAAAAAGGAAGCACATATTTGTCAATGAGCTGCGTGCCAGGCCCCCCCTCCCCAGAAAGAGCTTTGCAGAGTTCCTTCCCTGGGGAGTTCCAGCCCGAGAAGGGGTCTCCCTGCCGCGTATGCAGGGTCTTACCCCAAGTCGGGTGTGGTGGCACACACTTGTCATTCCAGCACTGGGGAAACTGAGGCAGGAGGATCCCTGTGAGTTCCAGGCTGGCCTGGGTCACATAGTTTGACCCTGTCTTGGAAAACCTAATAGAAAAACCAAAAAATAAATATAAGGATACCTACAAAAATTCAAGTCATCTTATCTTTTTGTTAGAGCTGACACTTGAATTATTTTGACTTGGTATATTTAATCCAGATTACCACATGCTAAGCATTTGAAAAATTTCCAACTGTATTTCTTTAAAATTATTCTGGGATTCGGTAATACTCCTCAAGGAATCACAGTCTAAAAAAGGAACTCACAGAATTTTAAACATGGAAATGTCAGATTTTTAAATATATCACCAACTTGTAGGAAGATATTATTGCCCCATTTTACCCATTTATTCAGAATGTATTCACTAAATAACTCCCAAGTGCCAACTGTGCACCCAGGGTTTTTCCTAGCTTACTCTGGGATGGAAACATAAAAAGCTTTTTTCCTAGGAGTTACATTCCCAAGGGGGAACAGAAAGTAAACAAGCAGTACTGAAATTAATTTCATGTGTGGTGCCAAGTGCTATGCAAAGGCCCTGAGGTTGAAAGAAAGTGGTTACATTCTGGGAGTGAAAGGCAGCCAGGATACCTAGGGAAGCATATTAGTAAGATACAGCAACAGCAGCTAAGTGAGAGGGAAGAGATGGGCAGGGCCCAGAGCAGATGCAACTCAGACAGCTATGGCAGAGAGTTAGGGCTTCATGGGGCACTCAGTAAAAAGGCATTAGGGGAGCTTTTGGGGACAAGGGGAAGGCGGCATGATGATTTGCCGGCATGGAGGTGACCGTAAAAGGACGGTAGCCAGGAGGTATCACGGGCAGGGGTTGGTGTGGTGGTATTGTGAAGTGGGAAACGCTGTCTGGTGTGGGTGGATCTGGAATCACCAGGAGTCCAGGGGCTTAGACATCCAGCCCAACAGCAGTGAAGGGAAAGGGGTCACCAAATGCTGGGCACTTAAGGGCACCACATGCCTTCACCCCAATTGGGACCCTGATGCTGGTGTGATGCTGGTGGCACTCTGCCTGCGCCTCACGTTTTGGGGTCTGCGGGCTCAGCGAAGTTATGTAACTGACTCTCCTGTTCAGGCCTTAGAGTCACTTTTGCAGCTTCACGTGGTCTCCTTGAGCTGGGCCTGAAAAGGAGGAGCCCTGAGCACGGACTGCTGAGGCCCCGTCCCCTCCATCTGCCTTTTCCTCCAAGTTACTGATTTGCTCTTAAGCAAATGCCACTGTGTCGGCCTCTTTAACCCAAACCCAAACCCGAACTCCTCCGTTGTCCTCCTATCCCCTTCCCCGTCCTGACAACATCAGCTGGGCCCGCTGGACCCGGTGCACTTGGAGGAGGCCCGGTGCCCGGCTCCCTCCTGCCCTGCTGGTGTGCAACCCATGACAACTTCTCTATATTTAGCAGAAAAAGTGGTGGGAAGGATCTGTCCAGCTCAATCTTTTTTACAGTTCCAGTGTTCAGAAATCTCCTAGACAATCTCTGGGAAGGTACATTGGACTTGACAGCCCCTGAGTAGGAGGAGATTCACCCAAATTCCAGGGCACCCGCTGGGGACCTGTTCCCAGACTGTAGGGACCCCCACGTGAAGAGACGCCAGTGCTGTGGGTGCTTCGATGCATTCTAAGTATTATTCTAAGAAAAGAAAACAGGCGTGAAAGATTTAAGGGCGAAACTGGACTGTTACTTGTTTATGCATTTCATTGACATGCACGGTAGTTGGGCTTTATGTCTTTGCAGTGCAGTGTGCAAGAGGATACCAACGTCTGCAGAGAGGATTTCCGCAGCAAAGATAAACTTGCTCACTGAGGGAAGGGACGGGAAAGTGGCAGCAGGTTCCCAAGTGCTTAGGGTGACAAAATCACCGCCCCGAAGGCTGCCCATCCCCTCTGCTTAATTTGAGGTGAAGACACAGTTTAGCGTTTCTTGAGCCAGACTGAAGCAGGCAGAGTACATGGCCCGTGACTGTGGCCCACAGTACCACTGGTCGGCAGGAGAGAATTACCTCCTCCATGGGAAAAGCTAGATAATTAAGGAAGAGCTAGAAGAAGCAAGGTGAAAGAGTTTCCCGCACGATAAAGGAGAGACTATAAAGTAAAAAATAGCCTTTATTCCAAGGACGTGGAGAGGAGTCCATCACCACAGAGGGTTCAGCGACCTCTGCTCGCTCTGGTGGGGTATGGGCTCTATATATAACCTCTGACGGGGGCGGGGCGCTTAGGGCGGGCCTAGATGACGTGTGAGGAGCTGATTGGAGTTTTCTTCGCACGCAAACAGGAAGGGGAGTTGTAATTAAAGCTGGGGAATAAGCAGGAAGTGGTAGGGGTTCTGCTTTGGCCTTCTGCCACGTTAGACCAGCGCCACAACCCTACAGTCATTTATACCAGGGCAAGAACCTTTCACAAGGTAGAGACCATTAACCAGAGATGGATGAGCGGGCTCCTGATGGTAAAATAGTGCTGGCTGTATCACCAAAGGGGAATTTAGCGGGACAGATCATTATTACTTCCGGCGTGTACCTAGTTAAAAATCTCCTTTTTCACGTGCAGGGGGTGGGGAGAAAAAGCCATGGTGAAGGAACGACTGTCAGTTTCAGAAATAGCAATTTTAAGAGGCAGGCTCCCCCACCCCTTTTTCCCCCCATTTTTGGTTAAATCTTACTGAATGGAAAAGCACTTGATTTAAAAATGTCGTGTCTCATTTCTACAAAATCACTTCTAATTTGAGGAGTTTTTTGGTTGCCGTGTCTATTTAAGAGATGGAGAAACTGAAAACCCACTTTTGGTTGTAACATCCCACTTCTTGCCAGTAAAGCTTCAAATATCGTATTCTACAAGTTAATTAACAGATACTATTAAGAGAAAAATTTATGGAATTTAAGAAAAGAAATGAAAATGCAATTAAAAATGAGAGGGAAAAAGTTGTCTGTAATCTCATGGTCCCAAAATTTTTACTGATAACAACCCTTAAAAACAAAACAAGATTATTCGGCTGCACTTTGTAGGTCTCTAACAAGACCACTGAAATTCAGGCTTTCTGTCCTTTTCTATTTTGTGACAGTTTCTGTTTAATACAGATACATGGGTTGATACTTTTGCCAGTGCCCTTGAAGCCCAAGCAGTGAGGATCCTTTAACATTAAACGTCTCAATCTCCTCTCTGGAAATCTTTTCTTAAGATGAACCGAATGATACCTAATTCTTCTTCTTTCTATTACCGTTCCTACAAATACCAAGAAACCAAGAAAGCCCTTTCTGATGTCCTGTGGCCTAGCAGGAGCCCCACCCTTCATGGACACAAGAGCTAACCCTTTATCATTTTCACTTGAGACCTAAAACTTTTAAAGGAAAGGTTCTTTCTCCAGTAAATTTAGACAGCTTTCTGGAATGTCATCTTGAGCACTTTTTTAAGTTGAAAGAAACCAGTATAAGAATAGCTTTTTAAAAAAAGGATTCTAGGGAAAAAAGGGGGAAAGATTAAGGTTGGAGAAACTCAAAGGGTCAGCAAAGAGATCACTACCATTTTGAAAGAAAGTGCCAAGCAAATTTTTGCATATGTAAAAAGAATTGCTCACGTGCAGAAACAGAATACACATGCTGAGGCGGGTAATAGTCTGTGAAAGGTACCAGGAAACTTTTAGCTTATCGGAGAACCCTAAGTTTTTCTGTACCACATAACAAATTAAGTTTTATGGACTAAAGGTATACTATTTTTGGAAAATTAATTAACTATAAGACTATCTTTCTGCATACTTATCTAGATGGGTATAAATTTCCTATACTACACTTTAAAGCAATGGAAGAAACCACAATTTTAAAAAAGTCGGTATATTGGGATATAATGAAATATAAACTTTCTACATGGAATAAATCTTATATAAACCAGAGGATGGGGCTGGGTTTAGATCATCGATAGAGGGCTTATCTAGCATACAGAATCTTGGTTTCACTGACCAACACTGGGAAAGAAAATCAGAGAGTCCAGCATGGTAGTACCATGCCTGAAATCCCAGCACTCGGGGAGGCTGAAGCAGGAAGATCACAAATTCAAGCCCAATCCAGGCAACTTAATGACTTAATAAGATTGTGTCTCCAAATAAAAGTTTTAAAAGGGTGGGGGGTTACTGGGGTGTACCTCAGTGTGAAGGCCCTGGGTTCAGTCCTCAGTGCCATAAATAAATAATCACAGGACCAAAAAGAAAACTGCTAAGAAGATGTAGATCTGTAAGTAGTAAAGGCACACACAAAATTAATAACCTTAATATATATAGGCCATGCACTGACAATTCATTGAAGAGAAAATGCAAATGATTAGTCCTTGAGTAACATTCAGCCTTACTAGTGAATTCAAGTTAAATACCAGGGATCTAATGAAATATCAGTGAGTTTTACATGGCATGAATTGACATAGTCAGAACTGCAGAAAAGCATTCATAGACCATGTTAACATAAAATGATACAACTTTCCTGGTAATAAAATCCTGAAAAACGATGATAGTTTTTGATCTAGTAGTTCTATTTCCAGTGGATTATTCTAAGGAAACAATTTGAAATGCCAAGATGTGTGTGCAAAAAAATCATGTTTATGGAAGTATTGTTTCTAGTTGTTTAAATTATAAACATAGTGATTGTCCACTATTAGAAAAACTGTAATATAGCCATATGAAGAAAAATTATATAGTCACATGAAGGGAAATTATAGTGCTCTTAAAATATTTGAAGGATTAATAAACACAAGATAGTACTTCTGACTGAACAAAAATATAGTATGTGAAATTCTGTGTAGGGAATGTCCTGCTATATGAAAATATAGGAAAGAGTACTGTAATGAACTCTCCAAAGATGCTAACTAGAGTTGCATTCGGCTGTGATACTGAGATTTGGTAATATTTTGCTCATTTCTTTTTACCTCTTGCTAAATTCCAAGTTTTCAACTGTGAACAAGTATTATTTTTTTTTTTCAGAATCCTTTAAAAAGAAAAATTAAACTAGCATCTGAAAGGCTCGTCACCTTTTTCCTCCGGCACCCTTTGCCTGGGTTCTACTTTCAGTGAGGCAATGAGATGCCCCTAACCCAGCCTGGCCACTGGCTCTCAGGAGAGGCTTTCTTCTTGTCCCTCCTCCTCCCTCCTTGAGGTGTGGTTTCCCCTTGTCTCTTCTTTCTCCACATCCCACCACCAGGAAGACGAGAATGTGAGCATCACCTGGCCAGGAGTGCTAAGATAGGAAGGCTCCCCCCACCCTTCCCAGCCTGGAGAGGAGGACCCTGGTCGGAGGTGGGTGAAAGGGGCGGTCAGCGGGGTCCTTGCTCGGACAAGTTGGTGGGTTGGTAACCAGCGGTCAGTTTTAACACCAGCTGAACTGAATCAGCGTGGTGCTGCGTGGATGGCCCCCCTGAGGATCACTGCCAAGACACAAAGGAGAATCAGAGAGCCAGAGTTTAGTGCTGGAGGTTCTCCTGGCGGTATCGGTTCTCCTGTTGCCATTGGTTCTCCTGGAGGAGGTTGCTGAGCTTCTTTCCTGATACGAACTTGGCTCTTTTCATGATCTAAGGAGCTCGGGACCTTGCTGTCACTGAGAATGACTGTGGTTCATTTTTGGGGAGCTCTGGTCCTTATGCTGAGCATCACTTCCTGGCTCTGGAGGTCGATGTGTGCTGTTTAATCTCCAGAAGAAGCTTGTCATGCCAGCAGCCTGATAAGAACTCAGTTGTTCTCATTGTTTGAGGAGCTCAGGACCTCATTGTGCCTAAGGATGGCTGTGGTATTTTGTGGGGAGCCTGGTCCTTGCAATCCCTGACCACAACTGACAGGGTCTGCTTCTCTACCCTCCTCCGCACTCTTCTAAAAGGCAGAACTCTGTAGATTCGCACAGAGAGGACTTCCTCCAGGGCTTCATGGAGAGATGAGCAGACAGAGAAGTGAAGGCGGCACCTCTGGTTCAGACTGCATTACTGCTGCACTGCCACTACCAGAGAGGAGTCCAAGGCTCCTAGGCCACCCTGGCATGGGCAGCCTGGCCGAGGACCACTCAGGAGCAGGCTGAGTGTTTCTTGACTAAGACCAGAGGGCAGTGTTTTTGTTTGCTTTTTGTTTTTGGTTGAAAACAAAATGCACAGTGTATTTTGTCCCATTCACCTATCCTAATGATTTGGAGTATGTTTCTCTTTCTACCTCGCTGGGGTATTTCCGCACTGCTGTGAAGCATTCTTGGGTAGAAGAAACTTTTGGTCTCAGAACACTTGAATGCTTTGGGAAGCCTTTTAAAGTGTGCCTTCTAAAATAAATAAGTAAATAAATAATGAGAAAAAAAAGGGCTAGGGATTTAGCTCAGTGTCATAAGCATCTGCCTTGCAAGCAGGTGGTTGTGAGTTTGATCCCCGGTAACAATAAAAAAAAAAGTAAAAAAATAATAATAATAAAGTATGCCTTCTTAAATCTCGTTTCTTTCTGATGGCTGGAAACATATTTTCACTCAATAGAAGCAAATGAAATTAAAATCTAAGCATATGGATCTTGAAAATTTCTGGCAAGAAATACCTTATTAAAAATTATAACGGCCCTATACTGGCCCACAATTTAATTATTAAGAATTGCTTTTTTTTTATACCTACAACTCAGGAACTAGGAAAGTATAGCTTTATAGCTATATAAAGCTTTATAGCTTTATAAACCTGATTTTGTTTGGATTCCTTACTCCTCCTCTTTCTCCCTTCTCCCCTCCAATAAACAAATAAATAAAAGTCTTATTCTAGTCAGACTACAACATATAATTCAGCAATATGCTTACCATCATCCTAAGGTTTAATGTTTTTTCCACTAAAACTAAGCAAAAATAGCACACAATCCTTAGATTTGGTGGTTAGGAAGAGAAATTGGTGGGCTAAGCATAGCCTGACAGCTGTCCTTCGGCTGCATTTGAGGGCCACCCGCATTTGCAATGCGTTCCTGCCCCGAGGCAGCGGGAGATGTGCAGAGTCACGGTAGCAGCAGTGAGGCCAGGGTGACAGAACCCATTAAAGGGACTCGGAGGGCCAGCTGGGCTCTGTGGGTTTCATTTGCTGATTCGTTGTGTGGGAGGTAAACAGAATCTGAAGGGCTCAGAATTAGCTAACCAAAATGTTAATCACCTAGAACAGCAAGAAAATTAGTTAGGGAGATGTTTATCAAGTACCTGGAACAAGAAACGACTTTCTGTGAAATATTCTAGAATCAAAGCCAAAGGCCCCTCCTCTGTTGAACCTACAAGAAGAGGAGGAGGAGGAGGAGGAAGAGGAAGAGGAAGATGAGGAAGAAGAAGAAGAAGAAGAAGAAGAAGAAGAAGAAGAAGAAGAAGAAGAAGAAGAAAGAGAAAAAGAAAAAGAAAAAGAAAAAGAAAAAAGAAGAAGAAGAAGAAATAACTGTATCAGAAATATCAGAATTAGTAAGGCAAACAACAAAGCAGAGGTGAAAGTAAAGCCAGTTACTCCCTGGGCCTGGAGGGAAGGGAAGTACTGGGCTGCGGGACTGCAGAAGAGCTGGGGCTTTTGAAGTTTTCTTTTTTCCAATGGTAGCTTTGCTTCTCTTAGAAGGCGGATATCTGAAGCGACCAAGTGGGGCCGAATTTCTCGGGTCATGGCAGTTGAGTCACGTAGAGGACTTACCTTAGGTGACATAAAATCCAAGGGGAAGTGACTGTTTAATGGGCATGGATATGTTTGCATCCTATTCTAAGAGTGAGAAACTATTACAATTATTTTTACAATTCCATCAGGATAGCAAACATTATAGAATTGGCTCTACTCCCCATGCTGTAATCCAGAGATTTTTGTGAAAGTTAGGGACCATTTTTCGCATTTTGAAGACGTGTATAAACATATACCTTCAGTAGTACACACGCACTGAATAGTAAGTTCTTTGCTTCAAAGAGCCCTTGAAAAAGGGTACTTGGTTTCCAGCTTTACAGCCATGGGGAGAAAGAAAGAATATTTAGGAATCATTGGTAAATAATACTTTGTATCATTCCATATCACATGAAATTGAATTTCGGACCTATCTACGGAAGTATTTCCCTGATAAAAATGGCTTTATATATGCTTCTCAGTCTTGAGGAGGCCAGAAGAAACCACCCAGTAAACTTGGGTTGGACAACTGATTTTAGTCGTGCTTTCTCACGTTACTCGGCAACTTCAGGGAAGCCTTCATCCTCCTGTCATGGTTTCCCTTCATGTAAGATGGACAGAGTAATAGAAAACCTGAACTTGGGGTCTTGCTCCCAAAGCACTGCTCCCTACCATACCTCCTGTGGTCAGCTACCCAGGTCCTCTCCACCGGGGTCGCACATCCTGCTGGCTCCCCGGAGGCTTCATTACCTGTGCCTTCAAAGACCTCTGAACTCACTCAGGAAAAGGACTATTTTTCAGTGTCATGTTCTGCAGTTTCTGAAGCATTCATGTTAGAGAGCAAGAGACAAAGAATCCAGCGATGAGCCTGGATTTGCAAAGATATTTAGAAAAGGGTTCAGGGAATCCTTGCTGGTTTCCAGTGCATCATGGTATGCTTCCACCCAGACAGCATGCATCTCAAAAATAAAATTCTTAAACGAAGTATTAATCGAACTAGCGGCTGTTCCTGGTGTCTTTTCTTTACTGAAAGGCCCTCCATGCGTTTCTCTGACTGGCCCGCGCCTGGGTCATTTCACAGGTTCAGTCTGGGATCCTCAGCTTGCAGAGCCAGCACCAAATTTGAGTGAAGCTTTCCCAAAACATGAGGGCCACACATTGTAAACTACCTACTTCATTTAAGCAATATTACTCTTTTTTTTTATTTTGAAAGTATACAACTGAACAAGTCAGAATAAAGCCAACTACTATCGTACAGTGAAATTGGTACAGAACTTCACAGCAGGTTACCGGGATAACAGTAATAGGTATCACAATATATTTTGTTATCTTTATAATAGTTGTTCTTTCAGTCATGTATATCAAAATGAAATGAAATGAAATATAGAACTTATCAAAACAGAATATTGAATAGAGCAGTACTATTAATCAGAAAAGAGCAAAACAGTAATAAAAATATTTGTCAAAGAAATGGTGGAAGGAAGTCCCCCTTATTTGCTATGGTCAACCTCCCAGGAGATGCTCAGATTTCTGGTTCCCATTTGCTAATGGGCGGGGGGGGGGGGAGGATAGGGGAAGTGGGATATTTGACTCTAGGCTATGTAGCAGTAGGTTCACTATTGCTAAGCAGGGAGGCAGGATGGTCATTTGTTTTCACAGCGTCCTCAGTTCCAACATGGCGTGGATCTCAGGAGACACTGCTAGTTCTCTCCCTGGAAGGGCTCCAGTCTGCCACCCTGCCTCCACTTACCAGGGAGGGGAGGTGCTGGCTTGGCTTCCCAGAGTCCTAAGTTCCAACATGGCGTGGATCTCAGGAGACACTGCTAGTTCTCCCCCTGGAAGAGCTGCAGTGGGCCACCCTGCCTCTGCTTACCAGGGAGGGGAGCTGCTTGCTAGCAGCAATATTATTCTTTGTCCTAAGACTGGTCCTTCCCTAATTTGGGGTATTGAAATGGTACTTCCTTTTATGAATTAATGGTCATTAAAGACAATAGCTACATTTTCTTTTAGCCAAATTTAAATTTGGCAAGAGAATATTCATCTTACAATTTGGGATGTTTTTTTCTTTTCTTCTTTATATTTTATTGTTCTGCAAAATCCAAAAGCTGGAAAACATCAGCATCTAGCTAATATTGTCTGTATAGCAGGGAGAGAGTGGAGATAATCGCCATTTGTAGCCCGAAGTATTACATTTTCCCCCAACCAAAACTTGTACCTCAGCTAGTGATAAGTAGGACACCCATGTTCTTGAGTTATATTTCTCTCCAGCCTCTAATAGGGCTCCTAAAATTAAGCCTCTGAAAGGTCAAAAAAGAATGAAGCAAGGCAAAAATAATAATCTGAATAATCAACTAGCTGGCGAATGGATTCAGGCTCAGTTAACAGTGAATAGAAGTTTGTACTGGGCAATAGTCACAACATGCTCATATTAAGAAGTCTCTGTTGCACATTTGAAATTTAAATTTACCTGGGAATATTTTAAATTTTATACTCAAGGCTCTTTGGCCTTTTGGAAAATACACAGGTAGTGAACTAGGAGTTAAAGGAGCCTCTGCACGTTCTTGGCTATTCGGGAAAGAATCCTCGGGTCATCTATGTGTGGTCTACTTTTCTCATCTAAATGTGCAGTGTTTAGATCGCTAGGTTCTTAGAAATATGTAACAACCTTCAGTGATACAGAAGTGAGCAAGGAATGAACTTCAGCTGCCAGTGGGGCTTACCGTGTCTGCAAGCTGAGAACCAGTGTTTACAAGCAGGCCCTGCCATTCACCAGTGCCTACCTCTGAGCCGCCCTTCGGGTACTGCCCAGAAATTTGCTTCCACCTACGCTGAACCTCAGGTGCAGAGCGTCCGTGGGTGGGAGTGGGGAAGAGAGCCAGGATCCTGTGCCGGGCTGCCCTTGGCCACACTCGGCCCGAGGCCAGCGTACTTACTCTTTGCTTTGTTTTTACCCCTGATGTTAAAACTAACACAAAGTTCAAAGCGCCGCCAGCTTTTCACCATCCTTTCTGGCGCATGTACAGTTCTCTACCTGAGCTAAAACAGAAGTCATCGTAAAACTGCCAAAGAGCATGAGTGACCTCTCTGGTAATGTTTGTAGGAAAACTTCTTCCCATCTGCACAGTGGACGCCTGTTTTCTATTAGGGAAATAAGGTCCTAAGAACGAGCTGGAGATGGGGGATAGGAGTAGCTATCTGGAACAAGGTTCATTAAAATGTAAGAGATGTGAGTGGTTATTTTGTTGTCATTGTTTCCCCTGAGCACCTTGAGGTTCCTGCAAAAGTGACATTGGCGTGGGGGGTGGTAGATGTTCCAATAAATGGGAATGAAAATCAAAATATGACCTCACAGCTATTCTGGTAACCAGTCCCTCACAATGTCATCCAAGCCCAAGTGTTCTCCATAGGGTGATGCTTCCTTGTGGCAGGCCATGCTTCCTTCTGGGCACGAGCTGCTCCCTTTGCCGGTGAGGGGATGGGAGCGTATCACCTGGGCAGGGCCTCCGTTTAGCTCCTAGGAGGTTGAGAGGGGATCAAGGGTTCCGGGGTTAAATCTGGTGGGCAGGACTCAGCCCTTCCCCTTCTGGGGGTCCAGCAGCACAGGCTTTGTGCCTACAGGGGTCAGCAGGAGCAGAGGCTTGGCTGAGCAGTGTCCCCCAGGAGCCGGCTGGTGGTTGTTGTTACCCTCTTTGAAAGCTGTTCCCTAGGTTGGATAAAAAATACTCAGTGTTCAGCATCGTAACTATGTGAATATTCGAAGTTTAGATCTGCTACTTGAGTTGTGGTGGTGGTTGTAGTTATTAAATCACTCTAGACTGGAGATTTTTGCACTATTCTTCCCAGGCCTTGTTCCACCAGGCTACTTCCGGCCCAAACTGGAAGAAACCCTTCCACATTCTGGCCACCTTTGACCTGGAGCCATGGTGTGCTCTCCCAGGTAGGTGGCGTATCCCCTGGCTGTGCCCTTTGTAACAGTGGAGAAAGTGTAGTATGTCACACCAGAGACCTTGCAGGGGTCCTTTGCCATTCGGAGCTCTGTGGCTTACTAGGGTGGTGGTCTGTGTGTTGAGTTCTGATTCTCCTTTCCTAGCACCAAACACCATAGCAAGATCTTAGTCTTTCATTTTGTTTGTTATTCAGGAGGACTCAGTAAAGCGCCATTTGTCTTCAAGGGTCTGGGTCATTGTTATTCATGGGATACATCCTCACCTTAATTTCCAGGTCACGCTTATGACCCCGCCCCTCTATTATCCTCCATTCTTCTAACCCTCTTTTTGTCCCAGGAACTCTTGTAGGGCATCCCAAGATGGAAATTTACTCTGAAGCCTACACCTAGTACATCACTGGCCTTTGCCCAAGTTATGCCATCCCATCTGGGATGACCTAACACCACTGCAATCAGTCCGGTGACCTGGCGACATCCCATCTGCCTACCCAGTTGCCTCTTGCACCACTATGGTGTCTCTTACAGCAGCTGATTGCATCTTTTGTCACTGTCTTATGCTTTATCCACCCCATCCAACAGCAGTTCATTCATTGGTTCCACAAAATCATCCTGAGCAGCACTGAGCGCTCTACCGTGGCGAATTAAATGTGGTACTTGGCCTCCGGGAGTTAGACACCAGTGAGAGAGACAAACAAGAAAAGAGGGGCAGAAGCAGTTGTTCCCAGTGTTGCAGGAAACTAGGAAGTAAAAACAGACAGGTGCTGTAAAAGTGGCTGGTGGAACCTCTTTGAAACAGTGGAAGTCGGCCGTGGGGACCTTCAGCCGGAGACCTCACAACTGAGAAAAAGCCATATGTGAGACCCTGGGGGTGGCCAAAGGCTTCCAGGCTTTGACCTCCACACATGCCCCTGAGTTAGGGGAGAGGTCAGCGTGCTAGAGAACTGAAAAGCACCTCGCCGTCCTCCCCACTTCCCAGAACCTTCTTTCAGGTAGACGCTGCTAACTTCACCTGCTCACCATGATGAATCCATCTGCTAAGCGGCTGCTGGTCATTTGCTGGTGCCCTGGACGGCACTTGGTAGCCCTCTGTCTTCTGTTATTCAGCAGTGTGGAAGAGCTTTACAGGGCTCAAGTTTCATACTTCACCTCGTGAGGGCATCAGTCAGGCCTCCCTTTACACAGAAACTGCTGAAGAAATACCTGTACCCTGTTCAGTGCAGTACTCAGGAATCGTGTGCCTCGTGTCGGCTAGGGGCTTATGCTAGGGGTTTAGCTCAGTGTCACTGTTCAGAAATAACAAACTCTGGGCTAACCATGAGGAAAACACCAGACAACCAAGACTAAGGAACATCCTACAACAGCTGACCAGTGTGCCTCACCATGGTCAAGATCATCAAAACTAGTCTGAGAACCTGTCATAGCCCAAAGGAGGCTAAGGAGCCATGCTAGCTAAACCTAGCAGGAACCAGGGAGCATCTTAGGACGGGGAAACGGCACTGAGTTATGAACTTGTCCTAAAATACTTCTTTTAAACTAAAAATAAGCCTATGAATTCTAAAGACATGTTCTCAGTCTTGTATAAGTTTATACTCCAACAGAGAAAACACATTTCTAAGCTCTAGCAATACAGTATGGTAAAGACCACAATGAGAATAGGTACACAAGTAGTCAAAAGAACATACTTGACCTAGAGAAGGATTCATTGAGAAGGTGATGCCAGGAGCTGGGTTTTGGAGGATTGATAGGAGTTTGCAAAATTATGCAAGGCTAGCTTAGAAAATGTACATTTCAGCTTAGGAAAGGGCATTTGATATGGCTCAGAATCCTCCCAGGGAGTTTAGCATTCAGTGAGAAAAAGAGAAAGAGAAACAGAGGAGCCCATTTTGGGGTCAAACTGAACAATGATGGTGGAACAGTTGCTAACCTTACTACAGTTCCCGTAGTGGGGTGACTCCAGGACTGTCCCCTTCCCCGCAGGATCCCAGAATTCAAAGCCAGTTGCTTATGTATAACGTGCAGTGTTTGTGTGTAGCCTATGCATGTTCTCCTGTGTACTGAATCCATCTTCAGATTGCTTGAGATACCTATTATTTCATCTAATTACCATCATGTTTAATAAAATGCCAGTACAGCTTGAGGACCATGACAAGAGACAAGTCTGTATGTGTTCTTTACGGATGCAATTTGTTTTCAAATATTTTCAATTGGCAGTTAATTGAATCCACAGGTGTGGAGCCAGCAGACAGAGAGGACTGGCTGTGTTTCTGGCTAGGATTTCATTGCCACAGCAGCCAACCCTGGACTCCTCTGAACAGACACCACATTCTCCCATCATGCTCTGGGAGCACCATGCTACCTGGTCCATCGCCCATTTTTCTGGAAGTGGCTGGATGACCAGGAAAGGGCCAGGATTCAGGGACACACAGGGGCAATAACTTTAGGGGCTGAGGCACTAGCTCAGAGATGATTGGTCATGGGTCACTGTCCCTGATCTCGACAGGCCAGAGTGTCTGCCACACCCACAGCTGCAGGTGAAAGGGTGAGAAGGCGGCACACTGCGAGTGAGTGTGGTGATCTGTTGATTGCTGTGACCCCGGCCTGGTTTAAAATCAGTTCTCGAAAAATACTAGATGAGCAGAGGAAAGGACCTAACTCCTGAGGGTGATTAGATTAGCCTGCGGCCACACAAGAATACAATGAGATGGGACCCTGGCATGCTCATAGGTCTGGAGGTGACACTGACTGAAGGAGGCTCAGTCCAGCTCCCTCATGGGAATTCGAATAGGAGATCTGGAGAGGTTCAGAGGAGACCTCACACTGGCAGAGGGTCACAAGGCTCTTTGTGGAACCAAAGTGAGTGAGCCCAGTAGGTCATGAATAGGCAGACCAAAATACAGACCAAATGCTCCAGGTCCTGTCATGGACCCCCTCTGCCACCACCATCACCCCTTTACAAACCTAAGGACCCTATAAAATGGGGGTCCTAATCATGGCGGCCTGGCAGATGTGTAATGGGGCTGAAATAAGAGAATCCTCCCAGAATCCTAAGCACCAAAGTGTTCTAAACATGTTATTTTTGAGATTACTTCTTACTAAATTATCATAAGAACTCTGCTATGTACATTGCTCTGCATATACATATTTTACAATAACTTTCCCCAAACCTGGTGACTCTGGTCTTTGCAAACAAGAAAAGAAAAAACAAATTCCAAAATTATCCCTAGTCAGAGTTGCAGCAAATATGTTAGGCAGAGGACGGTGGGCCCCTAATCCCTTCAGTCCAGTAACCCTGATTTTCTCTGCCGTTAGGCTGTGGAAGGTCCCGGATGTTCACACATGACTGATAGTGTGTGGTGGGGCTCAGGATTTCCTGCTTTGGGGAAGATTGACTCAAAGTCCAGCGGGCTGACCTGTCTAGAAGGAGCTGTGGCGAATCAGGGAGCAGGAGGCCGGCAACCGGAGCCGAGTGGTGCAGGGGCAGGGCATGTCTGGCATTTCCCTGATGCCTCTTGCAGAAACATGCCAACTGAATGCATGTTCAGGAAGGGGGAACATGGAAACAGAAGACACACTGAATCTACCTTTTATCTCCAGACGCCTTTACAAGGTACTTCTTTTCTCTTTGTTGTTTAATAAGTGGCTTTGCACACATTAGCATTATTTACTTTTTTGAATAGGGTGCATAAATCCATGATATGATCTTCCAAAGATAAACAAGGATATAAAAAGGCTTGGTCCAATGCCTTAGCCACAGTCAGCAATGTCTTACGCAGCCTTCCTTCTGGAGAAAGCCATTCCACAAATATACGAGCATGAAGAATTCGGGCATATATATTCAAATATGCATGTGTGTTAGTACACACTGCTGCATCTCTTGATTTCTTTCATTGATCACTGAATCTTTAAAGATCATCCCCTAGCAGCTGATTTTGAACTGCCTTTTTCTTTTTAACCACTATGTGATATTCCTGGAAATAGCAGAAGTATCCAGGCTTGCAAATCCAAACAGAGCAGTTGTGAATAGCCTGTGACGTCTCCCATTTTGCATATGTGTAAACAGATGTATGCATTAAATTCCTTGATGTGGAATACATGGGATAATTGGCAAGTAGGTTTTTAATGATATTAGACACTGCAAAATCCACTTCTTCCTCTCTGTCTTCTCATAGGTATGTGCATACACTTTTTACTTGAGCTGGATTTTAAAGGGTTTAATTATGTCTTTTCCATATTGCAATAGGCTTAAGCCTTTGGTGGTTTTATTTTGCAAAAGGAAGAAAGCAGTTCTTTGGCAAGGGTTGTTAGGAAGCCCTACAAGTAGAGGGTCCTTTAGTCTTTCCAGAGATGATTGCATCTGTCAGTATGCCCGTGCCCATTTCTTGGTTAATTTTTCCAAAGCCCTCAGTGAAAGGGCCGCTGTACACAGTAATGCTCAGTATTTACAGGACATCTTTGACAGATCTCAAAGCACTGGACAGCATTCGACCTTAGCTCCTTCGGCTCAGTCAAAAATATCTTTGAACTTTACAGATAATACACAGAAAAAATGAAACCTCTGCTTTGCATTCAGATAGGCAGGTGACCAAGGAGACTCTCTCCCCTCCTAGCATGCCACTTGGGTTACTCCTAAAGTGCTAGCTTTTGTGATTGCATTTCCAGTGAAACATTGTTTCTGTGTATAAACAGCAGAGCCCAGAAGAGTCTTCTCTGACCTTTGCATTCCTTGATTCTCTCTGGTCTGGGGCTTTTCTATTCCAGAAGATGTGTAAGTATAACACAACATTGTTTCCAATGGCCCAGAAAGAACAGGAAGGTCAAAAGGAAAGGAGGAAGGGAGAGTGGTCCAGGAAAATAACAAGGAAGGAGGAAAGAGGAAAACTTAGCACCTAATTCAGCTCTGGGGTTGCCTTCCAGTGGGGAACTTATACCTAGTGAATAAATAGAAAGCCTGACCTTGGGCCTCACATTTCATTCCCCCAGTGGGAGACTATCCTTATAGAAGGTTTTTTATTCTCACCTCATCCTACCCCTCCCCACCCTTCCTGTCCCCACCCCAGGCCTCCACATCCTCCATATCCTAACGTATAAACACAGAGTTCTAGCTGGAGAGCAAGGGTTTCAGCGGGGAAATGTTAGCAAACATCATCTCACGTTCAGATATGAAACCAAGATGCAGAGAAACCGTGATTTATTTTGTTTTGTTTTGTTTTTGTCTTTTTCCTTTTTATCCGTACCGGGATTGAATTCACGACTGCCTGCTTGAAAGGCAGGCACTTATGCCGCTGAGCTAAATCCCCAGCCCCACCTTGATTTATTTTGTGACAAAGATTCCATGTTTCACATAGCTCAGAGTGTAATTCCTAGGGCAAGAGCAAACCAGTAGATTGGATTTTTTAAAAAATTTATTGTAAAATGACACTGGACATCAAAATGAAAGTAAACGTTACTGCCATCCTGTGACTCCAGCCAATCTTACTGCTTTCCTCCCTACTCTGTCCTTTGAAATTCTTTGTTCTCAGCCCCCTAGAGTCATAACCACAACCAAAAGCTACATAATTTTGTGGGCAAGAGCCCATACCCTGACTGTGTGTGCAGACTCTTCTGTTGACCGACTGGGCTTAGTTGCTTTACCTGTGAAATGGGCAGATTAAGAGTGCCCACCTGACAGGCTTTCTTAAATAGTTAGCAAAACGTCTACATTATAGTAAGTACTTGGTAAATATTAGCTGCTGTTGTTTTAAGATTTTGCTTTCTGACTTTTAAAATTTACCACAGGATTTAGGCATGGGGACCCATACCTGTGATCCCAGCACTCTGGCAATCCCAAATTGAATTTGAGGAGAATCTCAGATTCAAGCTCAATCTTGGTAACAGCAATTTAGCAAGACCCTGTCCCAAAAAATATTAAGAGGAACAAGGAGTGGGTGCCAGGGATGTAGCTCAGTGCAAAGGCCCTGAGTTCACTTCCCAGTACAGCATAAATAAATACATAAAGGTTAAAAAATGCACCATAAGCAAATGCAACAGAATTGTCTGACAGATCCCAGATCCTTGCAGAGCTGCCTGCCCATTCCAGGATAGAACCCCTTCCTCTAGATTCTTACAGACCAGCCAGGGTGGGCTTTCTTGTTCTCCTCACCTTCTCGGCCAGCAAACCTTAGGTCTGGGGGGTGGCCCTCAGAAGATGTCACGCCCTTCAAGTTCCCAGCACCTCCCTGGCTGGCTGCATCCTTCCATCCAGATAATAAAATGAGCGTTTTTGCAGATACTTTTCAGGGTCACTATTTTTTAAAAACTACATTAGCACCCTGGTATTTTTAAAACTGGTGTAGTCATTTTTGTACTTTAACAATTTTGTATTTCTTAAAATTTTTGCAGTATTTTTGGTAGTAAAGTTTTGAGTCCGTAGAATTGATAACTTCTGGTGAATCACTGTCATACTGCCTTCATCCACATCCCCAGTGGCTAACACTGTGTTCTTCGTCCTTTACCGCCCTCATCTCTCCGTATTTATGTACACACACACACACACACACACACACACGTATGCCCAGATGTACATACATACATACGGTCCACTATAGCTATTATATAGACCTCTCACACATGTACACGCACACACATGCCACGGATACCGCAAGAAAGGCACCAATCCCTCCCCTCTTCTGGCGTGGATCTCCTAAGAACACTGTCTTTCTCCCCTTTACCGGAGGACAGTGGTCCTAGGCAGGAAAAGGTGGCCTTGGTACAGTTCTGTTCTCCAGCCCACGGGCTCTTCTGTATTTTTAAAGCCTCCCTTGAAAAAGTAGGTGTGGGACAGGGACAGTAAATGTACACCTCAGCCTAATTAGGCCATTCGCTCACCTGCTGACCTCTCCGCCTGAGCCATTCTTCAAAGCAGGGGCTCTAGCAAGACCCCCCTGCCGGCCTGGCTCCCCTGCTCCTCCTGCTCCTCCTGCTCCTCCTGCAGCTCCGCCCGCCCCTGCGGCTGAGCCTTGGCTGGGTCCCCACCCTGCCGCTGCTTCTTCAGCCCGGTGGGGCCTGCGTGGGTAGCCCAGAGACAAGGGGTGTAGGAGAGAGACAGCCGCAAGCCGCTGGTGAATTGCACTTGATGAAGAGGACTTTTTAAAAATCCCCTGGAGGGAGGAAAGCTCAAAGACAGGCAGCGGGGGTGAAAGGGTGCGTTCCTTTCAGGAACGTCTCAGGCTGGGACCCTTCCTGCTCTGGTCCCCACTGCGCCCTCTAACTTTTTTCTGCCATCTCTCCCCCAAACTGCAACAGCTGCAGGAGTCGGTGCTGTGCTGGGGACGTGCACAGATGAGACGCTCCCCAGCCGGCCCGCACCCCAGCCCCGGCAGCCCCCCGGCTCCGCGCCGTTCCTGCCACGTTAGCGGCAGTTAACTTTCCGTGCGCCCTGGCGGGGCGGAGCTGTGCCGTGTCCTCGCGGCCGCCAAGGCCTGGCGCCAGGGTCCCGGCCACCGGAAAGCCACGCGCTTGTCGCAGCCACAGCCTCACCGGGCTCGGGCAGGACCTGGAACTCCCAGCGCCTTGGAGATGCAGCGCCCAGCGCGCTGTGTCCCTTTGTCCTCCCCTGCAGCGCTGCCACCTGCCAGCCCCTGCGTCCCAGCAGCGGCTCCACGCGCACCCGGCGGGTCTCAGGGCCACAACACAGAGCTGCAGCCGCTGGCTTCTCCCTTTCCTGGGCAGCCATGCTGTGGGCACTGCGGTGCTGTTTAACTTGTTTCCCTGCAGAAATGCTTGTGTAGCATCCGCTGCATGCCTGGCACTGTGCGAGCTGCTTTACCCGCGGACTCCAATCGTCCTGACAGCCCGTGAAGCCGCTTCTGAACCTGTTTCAGTTTTTTAGAGGAACGAACTGTAGCGCAGGAAATCTAAGTCACATAGCAGGACGAGATGCTCCCTGGCTCTGTTGGCGGGGACTTCATCTCTTTTGCATTTTCTACGTTATTTTCACTGATATTATTTTGTGTGCCACTTTTCACTTGCTTCTCCCTCTGATGGTTGTCTCATCGATGGTCTTACTTGGATCGATGAATGTGCATTGAAACTTCCTGTGTCCCAGCGTCCCAGGGACGTCAGAGAAGTCCAAGGTAGATGGTGTACCCTAAAAAGAGTAGCGTTGGGGAATGGTTCATGAAGGATCTGGACTATGTGGAAGGCTGGGACCTTTAGGAGGTCAGAGAATGGGGAGAGTTTTATGAACAGGAGTGGTTAGGCAAGGCCTCTGCGAAGGGAGGCAGAGGCCTTAGAAGTCAGATCAGCCATGAGAAGCACGCAGGAAGGATCAGCTTCCGGGACCATGGCTCCCTGAACCTGGAGCCCCTAAATGCCTATGAGACTTCGGTCCGACATCTGCACAGTGCCTGTAGCTGTAGACCTTCAAATCAGAGGCTCTACCAGCGGGGGCAGTTTGGTGGTTCTGCCAACTTCTGTACCAGCGAAGAGGCCAAGACAGATCATCCTGATGCTGTAATCTGTTATGATTCACTATGATAAAGAAATTATACCGAAAAGTGGGGTGGGGGTGACGTCTGTAGACCTCCAGCGGGCATGCACATCTACCTTGGTGCTGTGATAGCCAGGAAGATAGAAAGCTGATGTGTTTACTGATCCAGGGTAACTAGCGAGATTTTCACTCGCCTCTTGTTCTCATGCCGAAAGTGAATAAATACATAAAAATGAGCAAATAAAAAAATCAGCCCTGCCTGATTACGATTAAACTCCCCCAGCCAAAATAATCAATGTGTTCTAATATCTGTCACCATGGATAGCCGTATTTACAGTTCCGAGATATTTCACTCCACAGCTGATCAAGCGAAGCTATGATGGCCCAGACTGACACTGCATAAAGCTAAATGCAAGCTGCAGTGGTTGGAAGAGTCAGGCTTCAAAGCAAGATCGTCTATTGAAGAGCATGTGTCAGTTTTAAGGTTGTTTTATTACCCTAATCATGCTTTAAATCAAAGCTTCCAGGACGGAGTGTTGAGTTCTGGAGTGTACTTTTTCATTACGAAACATTACGGTAATCAGCTTAAGTCCAACACGATTGCAATTAGAGTTTAGGGAACCACAAGAAGGGGTGGCCTGTGTAGGATGCATTAGTAGGACTGCCTTTGCCAGGAACACGTTTTTAACCTTTGGTGCAGCTGCTGGGGGAGAACGCTCCACTGCTTCTTGGAGCAGAGAACGCCTGGCTTGTTTTAGAAGACCACGCCCTTTCTAAGGAGCACCTCCAGGCGTGTGTCAACAGGAGGTGTTGAGACAGACTGAGGGAAAAGCCCACAAGCCTCCAACTCAGCAGATTAGCAAGAGCCGGAGAAATGACAAGACAGGAGAAATCCCAAAGAGACTGTCCCTTCTCACCACACAAAAACATTGGGAAATGACATTTGCCAAGTGACTAGGGGAATGAGAAAGTAAACCTTAAAAGGTAAAAGGCTATACTGAAAAGCTAAAATTATTTTCTCCTGGCTTGAAATGAGGAAATAAATCATTTTTCTTTTTATCCCCCAAGCAGAGAGGACGTATTACTTAGGTATTCCAGTTCTCATGGAGTTCTTAGAAAATAAGTACCTGACAAAAGTTATGTTGACATATTTTGTTTATTTTTTTGTTTTGGGGGTGTTTGGTTTTTATTTTTTGTGGGGTTTTTTTTTGAGACAAGTTCTTGCTTTGCAGTTTAGGCTAATCTTGAACTCACTGTGTAGCTGAAGCTGCCTTTGAGCCTCAGCCTCCTGAGTGCTGGGATTACAGGTGTATCAACATATTTTTATAGTGAATTAAAGTTGGGAAGGGTCAAATACAGCTTCAAATAAGTGTCCTGCTTGCAAGTACTTTAATCCAGTCAATATTGATGTATTTACTAAGCACTGCAGTGTGCCAGTATGGCCTCATGGTTGTGTGCGTGCACATGCGTGTGTGTGTGTGTGTGTGTGTGTGTGTGTGTAAGGACCTGTGTCACTGTGTACTACAGGTGTTTACAGGGAGCTGTGTGGGGAGGTCGGGACCAGCAGCGAGAGGAATGTAGCAGAGACCATGTCTTGGCCTTGGTCAAAGTTGATAGAAACTTGAATGCCGGTACCCACGCATTGCTCTGCCACTGTTCTTGAGGGCAATGACCCTGCCAGATTCTTGGAGTCTCCAACTGCTTCTTCCTCACCAACGCGATCATCAGAGGGCAGGACCGGCCAAGGTAAGGCCAGTGACCACCAGAAGAAAGATACATCGTAGCACTGCAAGGAATGTGCGTTTACAGTTTATCTGTAGCCTATCCTACTCCTTTCCCTCTTTGATAAACAAAAACTGCCCTGGGTACAAGCCCCCTCCTCTTCTTTATAGCTCAGTGGCTTTACAAAACCAGAGTTGGGCATAGCCATCTTTCTCTCAAGCAAACAAGCTATTTGAGGATGACTCGCCCCCAGCTGCCTGCCGTGTACAGAGGGGCATCCTAGTCCCCAGCACAGCTGGGCCCCACCTCTGACATGGACCTACCAAAACTTAGGTGTAGCGACTACTGTCAAGGACTGGGGACTGGGGCTTCCTATGCATCCTCAGGCAAATATATGCATCGTTAGACTTGTAGTGAAGACTGGGTTGTAAAGAACATCAGGGTTTTAGGATTTCCTGTGCTCGCATGGGCGTGCATGTGGGCGTGCATCCTTGCTCATTGGTACAGGTCGTCATCCTCCCATCCTCCGTGCTGGGAAACCGCAACAGGCCCGGAAGCTGTTGTGCAGGCGTTCATTCTGCAGGAGTCTACGGATGGATATTCACTGTTACAATTCCACCTCTGGCTTCGTTCCTCCCTCAGACCTTGCCGCCCCTACGCACTCAGCACAGAGCTCATCCTTGGCTCAAATTCCCAAGGCAAAAGTAGAGGCCTCGGCTTTTGCTGGCACCAGGTCTCCTTTATTGCTTCCATTATTGGACAAGTACATGGCACTCACTGGGTTCCCTGCCCTGCATAACGTATTTCTTCATTCAGCAAATCTAAGCAATAAAAATAGCACCCACTGTGTGCAGGCACTGCATGGGCTCTGCGAGGATCACACTGGGACTGTGACATTCTGTCCCAACAGTGCTCACTAGCAAAACATGTATAACCCCTGCCTGTGGGAAGTTATGCCAGGAGAGAAGGGAGATCAAGGAGTGAGGCTCCCGTGTTGTCATGGGCCGTTTTGTTCTGGGGAGAATTCGTATGTTGTGGAAATCTTCCTGCATGGTCAGATTGCCTGCCTGTGTTTTACCTCTGAGTAGTTTACAACTGCTCTTGGCAGGTGGTGGGAGAACTGAGAAATTATGGAAATGTTCATTGGTCCTGTTTTCTAATGCAGTCTGTCCGTCCCAGTAAAAGTAGGTCCATCACGTCTTCTTTATTTTCCCTGAGACCTCCTCGAGTTACTCAGAGAGGTGCTTGTCACTGTCTGAGGACAAAGGGACTTTTTGTTACGTCCCTGCAGTGACTCTGTGAGCCTCTCAGTCGGGCTGAACGTGGATGTGGCCTGGCCAGTGGACAGAGCTGGGATCCTTTTTATTGTGAGAGTATTGGGGGGAATGGATTTATTCTGACCTAAGAATTCTATTCCCACCATGCAGTTCTGACCTATTTGAGGAGCACATATTTGGGGTCAGAACGTCCTAAACATTGTCTCCCTTGGGATTCCTCACGACTTCCCCTCCCTCAGGTGCATGTTCACTTCTCTTCCAGACGCGCGTTTCCTTTCCGAAGCTTTACAAGGCCACTAAGAAAGGATATTCTCTATGAGGTTTTCAGAGATACCAGTCGAACAGCAGTCAGAAGTACAGATTGCTCGTCCTTCAACAAGCGACCACTGCCACCATCCATCTGGCACAGGCGGGGCACTGTGGGCACTAGCATTACACACCCGCCCCAGGGCTTGTCACAGAGCCACGCTAGGGAAACGCACACCCTCCCAGGATTTGCTCTACACTTTCATGGAATTGTCTAACACCATCCATTCACAGGTTCTCAAATGTGTCTTGCTCTAGTTGACACCCAGACAGGTCCCTCTGCACGCACACATGTGTACGTGCTTACCTTAAATAGAGTATAGAATGGCTTGGGTGCAGGGGCAAACGTACACTTGTAAAAGTTTATGCATTTTCTAATCTTCTTCCCATGAGTTTTGTAAGGGCTGTCCAGAAGTATACTGGCTTCCCCCAGAGCCAGGGCCCCGTGGTGGGGGAACTAAACACCAATGACACATGGCCCATGAGGGTGGTGGTCAGGGCTGCCCACTGTGTGAGAGCAGGCACACACAGTGGACAGCGAGTGGAAGGCGGACAGTGAGAGAGCAGTCTCTGTCCACAAACTCTGAGCTGGCCAGCAGGGCTCCATCAGTCATCTCTTGCTCATTAGCAGGAGGATTTGTGAGCTGGAGAACTGGTTGCCATGTGTTGATTGTTAGGAGTTCAGGACAAACAGGTTTCAAGCAATGTACAGAGGATTTTTTGGCAGACAGAAAACATAAACAGTTTCCTTACGAGCTGGGCTGGCAGGGAGCAGCTTCTCTGGACCTTGGCTATCTTGTGCTCGAATTCTTTCTCCGCCCACCAGAGATTGCATAGTGGAGGTTGTACTGGGCAAACTCAAATCCCATGATTAGCCTTTTCCTGCCTGGCTGCTACTGCAGCCAAGAACAGAGTTACCTGCCTTGGGAGCTCCCGATAAGCTCCCCGAGCCCCATCCCCAGTGACTGGGGAGGATCTCCTCCCCTCCTGCGCACTTGACACATGTTGCAAGGTGAGGTTTGAGATAGTTATTCTTTCCTATTACCAGCTTCCCAGATGAGCTAGACTCAGAACAAGTCAGGACTTAGCAGTTCAGTCTTGGGGACTCTGTAGAGGGCAGATGCCACCCCGTGCTCCTCTAGCTGAATCCTCTGTCCCCAAGCATGGCAAGCACAGGGTATCACAGATTCAAAACACGGGAATCTGAGCCCTCGGCTCAGCCCAAGGAGTCCCTCGAGAGTGCTTTAGGACTTAAGGTGGAGGGCAGCAGCAGCTAATCCCCGGCCCTATTCTCAGAGGCAATGGTCGGGGTGAGGTGGTGGTCTGTTCTCGACCCTCTTGAGCTGTAAGCCTGGCTGGTGTCACAACCTGGAGCTGTAATGATTTTCTTATTATCTTGGAATGGAAGTTCTTATCATCCCTCTCCTTGTAGGAAGAAGAGGCACATTATCTGCCCTTGGCAGTTTATATGTATGTGTGTATAATTTTGCTTAAACTTTGTGATAGCAGTGAATATCGAATACCCTGTGTCTTTCATTGAGAAATCTGAGTTCCAGAGGTTCAGCCCATGGGCTGAACCTGTGCAGCACAAACAGCAAAGGAGTGCCAGAACCTCACTTTGTTAAGTCCGGAAGACCTGATTCTGCTGTGCCAGGGTGCTGCCCCCAGTGTGCACACACATGCATGCACACACACACACACACATACACACACACACACACACATGCATGAAGGTTGCAGAACCAGCAATGGTAACGCCTTATTATTTTTTTTTTTTGCTCCCATATTAGGGATCGAACCCAGGCCTCATGCTTGCTAGGCAAAGCATTTTACCACTGAGCAACACCCCCAGCTCAGAAGCTGTGTGTTTATAAGCCAGATGGCTGGCAGCCTGTCTCCCAAACTCTTGAGTGCTTTTCTTAGGGCCTTCCCATTACTGAATTCTGTGGATTCCTCTTTAAAAAGGCAGCCCCCCAAAAAACCCTCACCCCTTATTGCTCTTCCCTGCTCAAGCAGACTTCTAAGAAGTAGCATTTTTATAGCTCGCTCATCTTCCTTCTGAAACTCTCCACTTCCCGTTTATCCCATTATCTACTCCCCCACCTGGCTGCCGTCCACCTACTCCACGTCCACTTCGGTCAGCAGATGCTCACTCCCTGCAGCTCTCCTGCCTTTCTCCTCCCCATTTGACGCTGCGTTCCCTCAGTGCCACTGGGAGAAAAGGAGCTCATGAACCCAAACTCTATTTACCGTCTGTTGCTGGGGTATTTACCTTCTGAGCCAAGCAGCTCCATCCACTTTAACCACAATCTCCAATCCCAGAATTTCCTCTTTTTCACCTGCATCTAAACCTCATGGTGATAATAAAGGAAATTATTTTGAAGGAAGAAAAAAAGCACTAACCTACCAACAATATTTCCAGTTTTCCTTTCCCGTCATTGTCACGTGTCACTTTCATGTTTTTGCAGTTAATGTACAGATGCAGTGTGGTCATTTATTCATATGACTTGTTTGTCTAAAAGAAAGTAAAAGGTCCCAGGGTGGGTAGCACCTTACCGCCCCCAGTATCTTCCCAGGAGTGACCTCTGCAGATTCCGAGGGGCTCCTTCCCTAAACGGTAAGAGGAAAGGAAAAGGTCTTTCTCCTTACTATCACTTTTCCACCTGCCCCTGCAACCCTAATTCTAGTATGAGAACCAGACACCAAACTGGAGATTTTATGACTACTCTGCTCTCTCACATAGTTATAACTTGTAGGATTTTTCAGAGAGATCAGGCTGAGATGTTCATTCAACACTGTGTGCCCAGCACTGTCCTGGGCAGTTTACAGAGATGTTCTATCGAAATCCTCATTTACAGATAGGGAAACCAAGGTGCAGAAGGGCTAAACTTTTGCCTACCTGGCAAAGGAAAAGATAAGATTTAATACTGAGTCTGACTCCAAAGTTTGTTTCCATTTGCCACCGTTCCCAGAAAGTCAATAAGGCCTAGCTTCCATGTCGCTTCTAAGGCCGCCAGAGGAAATGCAAGCAAAGGAAATCAAGATGATATTATGATCTCCTTACACAGAGATATGAAGCAAATGCGAATTTATTCAAGTAGCATGAGAGCGGTGCTTGTAGTGATACACGTTAGCAGGAGACCTATTACTTATAATTGAATTTACTAGTATTTTAGCATCTGACCTGTTTCTCTTAATTGAATTGAAATGACTTGTGCAACACTTTTGTTGTACTGACTTTGGAAAAATACGATCACCTTAACTTACAGTTTTAAAACAGGATTTTAAGAAGTAATTTCTGAATGGTGGTCTAAAGATAAGTGAAATACCACTGAGTTCTCTTCCCTAGGAAATGGCTACAAAATTGCAGTTATTTTGGTTTTTCGGGGGCAGGGGGAGGCATTTCCTATGATGTTCGGGGAGGTCACCCTGAACAGAAATAAAATCTGCCCATTAAATCCTTCAGAAGAATCACAAATGGAGTCACGAGGGACAGCGTAGGGGATTACTCTGCTCTGTAGTTTAACTTCGTTGAAATTAGTAGCTCCAAAGCCCTTAATGTATAAATTAATTTTGTGTTTGCAGAAAATACTTTACCACTAGGGATGGGGTTGTTGGGGGAGGGGAGAGAGGTTCTTATAAATACAGATGGTCTGCCCTCTCACCTTCTGGGTTATTCTACAAAGCTCCGAGCACATCAGTCTGCTGGTTTGGCTCATATTGGGCCCAGAAATACCCCAAGGATGACAGTTCGGGGACATGCTAGGGGACTGTCTGCCAGAAGAGGTAAAAATTACGACTCTAAATTCAGGCTTCGACTGGGCTGACTTCCACCAATTTCTGCCCCGGGTTAGTTAAAGCTTAGAGGAACATTCCAGAATTAAGGGAGGTTCCTTTTTGTTTTTCAAGTTGGCAGGTCTCGTCCTGGCAAAGAAACAGAATCAGTACACCAGCTTTAATGAATTGGAGGATGGCTGGGAACTGGGTGAGAGCAGAGGGAAGGAAAAGAAAACCAGCATTTTGAGAACTTGGGAGGAATCAGAGTTGCTGACCAGCAGTGGTCCAAGGTGTCTGGTGTCCAAGGACATCTGGTGTGTGTTAGTCTCCGGCGTGTGTTTCTTAATAAATGATCTCAGACCTTCAGTGATAACATCCAAGGGAAAAGGAGAGAAGGGGTTGGAGGGAACACTTTTCTGGGTTCCTTCTCCCCGTGCCCAACAGGGAAAGAGCCGACAGAAACCCTGCCTTGTCTAACTTGAGGCCACCCATTGGCTGGTATGAGTAGGATGAAACATTAGCACCTTTAATGTAGGGTTGAAAAACGGAATGCCAGGAAGTTAAAAGGACTTAGGGGAAAATGTCCTTTGGCCTTCCGCTGCGTGACGGGATTCTGAAGTGGCAGCTAGCGAGCGGAGTAGACTCGGTTAGTCCAGTGAGAGGAAAAAAGCAGTAAAACCAGAGGACCAACATCAGTAATATCTTTGAGTGCAGTGATGAAAGAGTGAGGGTGGCTGTGCCAGAAAGGCGGGTCTGCGCGCCGGTTCCCAAGGCAGTTCTGCCTCTCCTTGGCGCTCCAGGGGAGCCCGCCCAACCTGCTGGATGGTGCTGAGTGCAGACCTACTGGGTGCTCTGGGCTCTCGGGCCATGCGTGCAAACAAGACTCCATCCTTCTTCTTTTTCTTCCTCTTCTTCTTCTTCTTTTTTTTCTTAAGATTCCTTTGGAGGTGGAGACAGATGGTGATTTTGTTTGCTACTAGCACAAAGTAAAAGAAAACGCAGAATGGAATTATGCAAACAGTGTATTTTTATATTGACAGGAATCCAGCAGCAGCCAGGCCCAGAAGACTTGAGCAGAGTTAAAAGCAAGGCTCATGGAAACCTTTTCCTCCCACGCGTGTCCTGCCGCTGATTCAGAGCGGGAACGTGGTGGGACGGAGAATGACTGACCAACACTGAGGGACAGAAGAAATCCAAACAAAGTTCCTGTCACCCCTGCCATGTGGACTTTCTTGGAGATCTTTGGAGATCTGAGAAATTGGGCCCGTTCAAGGGAACGGAATTTTCCATTCCCCACTGTCTATGTAATAATACCGAGCCCAGCAGGGTGAAGATAATTGTGTGGGAAGAGAATTTTTATTTATCTCTGAATGCAAATTCCCCCTGCTTGTTTCTCCTTAGAAATCTTTCCTTCTTCCCTTTTGTCTGAAATTCGGTTCAGGTTA
This sequence comes from Cavia porcellus, assembly GCF_034190915.1. Lineage (NCBI taxonomy): Eukaryota > Metazoa > Chordata > Mammalia > Rodentia > Caviidae > Cavia > Cavia porcellus. Next base: position 1,663,679 of record NW_026947521.1, on the reverse strand, counting down.
CTGGGCTGTAAACGTTAGGTGGCATGCCTTCTTCGCTTTCTGTACTACAAACTTTGGCTTGTCTTCTGATTTTTCCACCTTATATGAACCGAAACATTCCCATTCCTATCAATAGTTACTTGCTTCAAAAAGTGAATCTTTTAAAAAATCTGTTTTATCCCCACTATGCAATTTGTCTTCATTGTACTCGAATGAAATTCACAGTTTTGATTTGACTGGTAGCCCTGGATTGAACATAGTTCCAAAGAGTCTCTCTGATTCCTCATTTTTTATTTCCCTCTCCCTCCTTCCCTCCCTCCCTTCCTCCCTCTTTCTCCCTGGGTGCTGTTGCTTAATTGTGTGTGTTTCCATCATTGCTACTTAGTAACCATGATAGGAAATGAACCTTAAAACTGATAGCCCATCATATTTTTTATTCCGCTGGTCTCTTACAAAACCCCCAGTCATTTATTTCATCTCACTTATTATCACTCAGTCCCACATTTTCCACCTCCTTATCGTGATTTCCTTTGTGCTGTGGTTCCTGCCATGGCCTGCTTCCCGCTGAATTTAACTGCAACCCAGACAAAACCAAAGAGCACAGCTCTCTCCAAGTTCACGCAGAAGGTCACCCCTGGTGAGATGGACATTGCAGATGTGCTAGAAAGATGAGAGGCGGCTTTGATCAGCCCGCGTCTGTTCTTCGCTCCTGGTCCTCAGAGCGGAAGATCCGATGATTTGCCATTGCCTTGCGTTATTTAAGACCTTTGACAAACATCTCCCATCAAAATGTTCCACAGACCGCAACCCGAGTGTGTGTGTGCGTGTGTGTGTGCACGTGCGTGTGCGTGTGTGTGTGTGTTTCGCACGGTACTTCAGAATGATTGAGATGTTCAAAAGGATGCTGCCAAGCGAGCTCTTTGTGGGGCTCCATTCCCTCTGGCTGCCCTTCCTTCAGGCCTCTTGGTGGCCCTTCTGTTCTGTTTGATGGTGATGTCTGTTCATGCCAGATTGTGTTACATCTCTCGAGCAGCTTCAAACAGCTCTGTGGAGCTGCAATTTTAGCGTTTGGGTGCTGATCACATCAGCCCTGGACTTTTGTTATTTTTCACCCCTTGATGCTCTCCCTCCGTTCTTCTGTTTTCGCTGGCTCCTGCTTTCATCCCCACAGTCTGCTTTCCACGGTGTTATCTATTCATTGGAGGGAGTCCGGCCGCCAAGCCTCTGAAGACGGGCCATGCCCTCCCTGGCTGCCCCCGTGGGCAGCCCACAATTTGTGATCTGTGCCTTCTGTCGGCCACTGCGGAGACCGCTCTCGGGCAGCCACTTTGGCGCTGGGATAAGGATTAGTGTAACATCCTTTCATTTTTATCAGCCTCTTTTGGGTCTTCTTGCTGTGGGTTGAGACACAGCAGCTTCTGGCGCGGCTGGTATGTTTATAGATGGCTTTGTCACTGACCACTGCAAGTGATGCATAGCAGGTCAGCTCACTTCCATCTTAGAGACCTTCCACCGAGACCTATGTGCTCCCCTTCCCAGGTGTGACCAAAGGCCCACAATGCCGGGCAGGCACACCTGGGGCACTTTATTCCCTGGACTTCCTCTGTCTCCCCCTGAGACTTCACACTGAGCGCTCCCACGTTTTTGTTCCCTCTGCCTCCCTGCCATAAATTTGGCGGGTTCTCTTTTGGATTCTTTTATGGGCACATATTTGTGATATAGAATGGATATATTCATAGTAGGGAGTTAACACATGCACATATCACATCTTAATCCTCTGTACTCCTCCTTTTTCTTTGCTGCTTTGCTTAAATATTTCAGGTGTTATATTTTAAAAGCTCTACTGCCAGGTAGTCTTTTCAAAGGCAAGAGAACCTATTATGATTCTTTTGTAAACTAATTCAATATTTCGTAGCAAGCAGAAGATACAAAAAGCAAAGGCCCGAGGCCCAGAAAGGCCAAATGAATGTCCCTTAAATATGGAAAGAGATCGATTTTAGACTTCATCTTAGAAGCCTTCTTTCATCTGAGTGAATAAAAACGTATATTGGAAGGCACTGTGAATGTTTAAATAAATTAATGAAAAAGCAAAGCCACCAAAAAAAGAGACATAGTTTCAGAATATACTCTTCCTTGTCTGAGGCCAGTGTCACAGTGGACCCCAGGGCTCTCCTGTAAAACATGCCGTATGTATCGGTCACTCTGCAAGGTCTGGAGGCTGGAAAGCGATCCTCACACTGCCAGGCATGATTGAAGCTGTACATAGGAAGCCCTGATTTCTGTGCACTGCAAGGAGGCCTGACTAATTAAAACATAATTGGTGATTTATCAGTGGTGTGTTGCTGAAGAATCCTGTAAGTCATCTCTTGTGGCGAGAATGAAGCGATCGTGTAAAACCATATGAATGGAAAGGAAGATCTAATTAGTGACAAAATGTCTTCTAAAGAAATAGAAGACAGCCTCACCTCTCACTTTCAGAAGTCGTCCTGTGGCATTCTTCCCTTCTGCTGGCCAACCCAAGTTCCTACACATGTAAATTCTTAAGGAACAGGAAATCCGGTTTGCAATACCTCATGGATGGCCACAAGCGGTGCGCACTGCACTGAGAGGCAGAGACTTGGGTTCGAATCCTAGACCCTGAATCAGTGACCTCAACCTGGCTGAACCCAAGGCTGCAGTGTCACAGGCACAGATGCCCGCATGTGAGCAGAGTGAGCACCCTGCCTGCCTCTTCCTTCCTCGGCGGTGCTACCAGATCATTGCCTTTAACTACGTCCTCATGAACAATGACATAATGATAGTAACAGAATCACAAGATGGCATAGCTACAATGCAGTTACCTTCTGGAGCATGAGCAGTATGCAGAGGGAGACGGCAGAGAGCCCAGAGTGCCCACACTCCTGGTCCAGGGCGTCCTCGGCAATGCCTTTCCCAGCTCCTGGCGGTCACATCACATGACAGGTGGGAAGGTAGCGGTTCCCAAGGCTCCAACACACTGATCAGCTCTCCTACGTGTGTTGCAGCTGCCCTGGAAACAGGTGAGCAGCTTGGTTGTTGCAGCCATGAAGAAGGCATCACTATTGTCGAGAGAGAGAAAGAGAGAGAGCATCCTTCCAAATCTTTCACTTCAGCTGCACAGCACAGAAAAAACCATTCTGTGCTTATGTTTATCTCGTTCACCTTTCTCCCTTCGGACTCACTCTAACTGCTCATCTGTCCCTCTGTAGAATTCTAGTGGGTTAAACATTGTTACGAAAGCAGTGACTACAACAAAGATCTTAATAGAATGACATAAATTTAAACCTTATCCCCAATGCTCATAACTCAAGTAAACATTTACAAAAAGCAGGCTGGCTTTAAATAGAAGAGAGGGAAGCATGTTTGAACCATTGTTACTTTATCATTGTTGGCTAACATTAGAATTGAATGAAATACCTGTCTGTACACAAGTATCCTATGAGGGAAAGCTTTTTATTTTTGCAATAGGCTTCAAAGCATTGCTTACCGAAACTACACTAGCTCAGTGCCTGACTGTAGGGCCTTCGGAAATTAGGGTTATTGTTTGAGATTGGTTTGCAAATGCTGAATTTGCAGTCATTAGCAAAACAGGAGATATCCCTATAAATATTTTGGCAATTTGGAAGTGCCTAAATTACTGTATTTGGCTGGGGGGCGGTGAGTTTGAAGGCTCGTATATATCTTGTTGTCCATAGGTTAATCCATTCTTAAGGATTCCAAGCCATTATAAACATTAATTGCCATGGCGTGTGCAGAATGCTGTAATTCAGGGCGGCCTCTAAGGCTGTCTTGGCGTGGTTGGCTGTTTGCCCCTACGTTAAAAAGTTCACATTGTCGTACTCCTTCGGTTCATATGTTTAACTTTGCCTCTTTTTGTGTCTTTCTTTTAAATTTATTGCTTCTCTTTGTTCCTAGAGGGAGAATTCTCTTCTCCTTTCAGCTGTGCTTTTTTTTTTTTTTTTTTTTTTTTTTTTTTTCTTTTCTAATGTTTTCTGTATCCCGGACCTCCAGCTATCAAGGTTATGAGAATATGTCTCATATACAAAAAAAAGTAGTCAGGGAGCACATGCCAGAAGGATGTCTCTCAAGCACATATGATGAACTGTAGTTCTAAGAATTTGCTCTTATCTTTGTTGATCTTTGTATTGCTGTGGATCTTTGTGTCTCTGCTTTTGTTCTTCTTTGGTTTATTTTTGTTTTCTTCCATGTTCTACTTCAGAAGACTTTCAAGTAAGAGATCTCTAAATATAAACAGTTATATAGCAATTATATACTTCTTCTGACAGCAATTTGGATTTCATCTTACTTTTGGTTACCACTTGCTTTACCTGTGGATGGCCTTCTTTTAATCTTAATGACACTTATTGGCCCATAAACAAGAGTAGGGCTGTTCTTTTAACTTCCTTTTTCAAACATCTCCCTCAGTGCCTCACCCAAAGTCTGCCACAGGAAAATATCTGAGGAGTAACTAAGATTTTAAAAGTTATTGCACACCAGCTACATACAAATAAAACTTTCTAAGAACTATACTTGCCTTTCATGTTCTGGAAGATGCTTCTATGTTTTTTTCACACTTCGGTTTTAAAAAGAAATCAAGAGAGACCAAGTTGAGCATAAATAACAAAAGAAAATTTGTAAAGAGCTGAAAATAGAGTGCTTCATAGATATGAATTCCAAGTACATAGCAGCTCTCCTATGGGATTATTTTGTTGATGGAAGAATTTGTAACTCATAATTAGGAACCCTTTCATTCATTCATTCATTCCAACAATAGCATTTATTTAATGCCTACTGGGTCCCACCAGGGATGTACAGGCAGCTAAGACACAATATCAGGAAACAGACACTTGGCCAGAATTTGAAGCTTGCTATGAGTCAGAGCCTCGCTGCCATATGTTAGAAGCATTCTCTCAGTTAAAACTGAAAGCTTTAAAGTGAAGCATAACATGTTAGTTTTCGAATCAGCCTTGTTTCTATTAGAAAGATCCCAAATATTTCATGTTCCGGGAAGAACTCTGGAGAAGTGGTGTCATAATATTTTCCTGCTCACTGACAAGTTGTTCAGTAACCCTTGTCCAAAATCATTTAAAATCGCCTGGAAAGAACCAGAAGCATTGTGCCTCGGTGGTATATAGTCAGAGCACGCCTGTTGGCAAATGATGTTTGAAACTGTACGTTTCATTCAGACCTGTTGGGAGGTTCCCTGTGAGAACTTTCTTTATTAAAACATGTCATCTCCGGAAATCTTACTGTGAATGGAAGTTAAGAAACAATGAAAGCTTCATGCAGGATAATCATTATTGATTCTATAGTATTACTGATCTGCTTTGTAACCAAATACAAACACTTAACATCACTCCCTCCCTGTTATTAGCCTGCTTTGTTAGTGACTCACCACACTTTGCATCTATGAAAAACCAGCAATCTTAAATAGTGTCACTTAAGCATATCTGATCATCAGACTTTTGCAAGATAATCACTTGTATAAATTGGGAGTGAAGTAACCATTGCCTTGTTTTTGTAGCTTCTTTCAACTGTATTTTAGCATTTAGATTATTTCGTTAGCCTTAGTTACACACAGGGAGATTAGATAATTTTATGGAAACTGTTCGTTTTTATTGCCTTGAAGAATACAATTGGCTTTTGTTTCCTTGAGGAACACAGTAAGTTTTATGAGAAAGTATTTCAGGCTCAATCATGATATGCTTATCAATTAAATTTGTTTTTTAGGAGTGTTCGAAAGAGACAAAATCTTGAAGAATCACTTTTAAATGTTCAGCAATTATTTTTGAAATGGAATTGATCAGTTCTTATGATAACATAGTCTGTTTCTGAGGGCTGTGGCTAGATTGACAGAGTCAGAAAATGCTCACTTCTCAAGTGAAAAACTTTCTTAGTACATAGGATCATGCATGCAGAGTTGGTATTAATCTGCATGGCTGAAGTAATCCACTATTCACACTGCTGATCTGTGTTGCTTGGATAATTATAAACCATCATAAGGCAGTGATAAATTAGATATGAACAATGTGCCAGATACTGATGGTTTCCATATTTATTGCCCTTTTTTTTTTTGGTACTGGGGATGAAACGCATGACCTCATGCTTACCAGGCAAGCGCTTGAGCCGCTGACCTAAATCCCCAGCCCCTTTATTGTCAAATTTTAAGGTCCTAAAAATATCTTTAAAGTTAGATGTTTTTTGTTTTGGGTTTTTTTTTTTTTTTTTTCAGCTTTCTAGGTGAAGAAACTGAATCCTATGGCTGTAAGTGACTTGTCACCAGTCCCACATGGCCAAGAAACGTTAGAACTAAAATAGGAACCCAGATTTTCCAACTCCATTTCCAACACTCTTTCCATGATTTTATCCTGTTTGGGGAAGATTCACTTATTTGGTACATATCCTTCCAACTTCCCTGCGCACTGGTACTCTGGTATGCCTTAGCAGTGTGAGACAGACAGCGTGTTTCCTGACCTTAGAGTCTAGAGTTTAGTAGAGAAGAGAGAGGAGATAACAAATGATTACAAAAATCAGAGTGAAGAATCAGATTTAGGAAAGGAAAGAATAGAACGCCAGCAGCACACAGACCTTATCTTAACAGAGGCTTCGGCCCTGGCCAAGACCTCCTGAAGGCAGTGACATTTAATCTGAGATCAGAGGATGGCAAAAATAAATGGGCATCGTCCATCCTCATTATAAGAGAAGTCGGCTTGTATAAATTTGCATACTCTAACGCGGATTGGTCCCTTCAAATCGGCCGGGCACCGGCGTGGCTGGTGAGCGCATGCGCAGAGCACCGCGGTGCAGCCCTAGGTGGCGCTGTTTTATTTTCCCTTCTACTTTAACAAGTGGCCTTTCCATCCTTTGCTTAGTGTGACTCTTGTGCATTTTGTGCATTTCTTTTCTGTTTAAAACGACTCCCAAGCATTAGCTTTGCTGAAGAGCTGTGTTGCATTCCTGCGTTGTGGAGTAAATGCAGGCCAGGTCTATCCCTGAATCGGGCCATTGCCCATCAGATCCATGTCAGTCAGTCAACAAAACACGTTAAACAAGGCGTCTCTAAACAGAAGCGCATCAAACAGGGGTATGTGCCGATCAGTGACTCCACCAGGAGCAGCAATTCTGTGTTTGCTGGTTGACTGTGTACCTCCTTAGGGTGTTCAACTTCACCGTAGCAAAGAGGTCGCCAGAGCTGACAATGGGACAGGTAACTCTGGGACAGAGTCAAGGCCTGGTGGGGGTGGAATAGCAGGGACGCAGATGCGTCGCTGGCAGGAATGCAAAGTTCCCTGGCCGCTCTGGAAAGCCTTCGCCTTGCGTTCTAGTGAAATACATACATCTGTCCTTGTGACCTAGCGGCCCATTGCTAAGGACTGACTCGCAGAGAATAAAACCAGAGTCACACAAAAACCTGTAGATGAATGTCTAGAAACTTCATTTGCAGTCTCCAAGAAAATGGAAACAACTCAACTATCCTTCAACCCGGGGATGAGTAACCAAGCCGAGCAAAAAAATAGACTATCATTGAGCAATGAAAAGGAACAGATTGCTGATCAATCTAGGATGTGTCAATTTGGGGTGCATGTCAAAGGCATTGTGCTACGTGGGAGAATGCAGCTGTAATTCCTATTGCATTGAAATGCAACATTTTGAAGGTAAAACTATAGAACTAGAAACGAAATCTCGATCTGTCAGAGTTTGGGATAAAGGGAAAAGTATACAACAGAGGAGCACAGAGGAAAAAATTGGGGACAGGTGTGTTGATTGCGCAAAATTCAGACTTGTTTTTACTTAAAAGGGTGAATTTTATTGTATGTGAATTATGTTTTAATAAAAAATTTTGAATGGTATCTTTTAGTTTGCCACAGTAACAGCAAAAAATACATTAAAACAGAGGGCAACAATGTGTTTTTATTGTAATGCTAGTTGATAAATTACTGGTAGTGCAGAATAAACCCCATGCAGTAATTTCCATGACTGGACACAGGGAGAAGTGTTAGCTCTGAACATACAAAGCATGTTTTCTTTCTTCCTGTTTTGTGATGCCCAAGTCATATGTGGTGACAGGCAATAGTTTCTTATTGCTTTGGTTTTTGTTTTGGGTTTTTTTTTTTTTTTTGACAAGTTCTAAAACCTGCAAACTATAATTCTAATGCATGCATTATTCCTAAGAGGACAAAATTTTGTTTGATTTGATTTATCCAGTTAAATGCCAGTTTGATCTTGGGATGATAGAGAAAACAAGACAACAGAGAAGCTGTGATAGCATCACTCCTCTTGCTTGTGTGTGATTACTTAATGATAGGCAGATGTCAAGCATAGATGGGTGAGCGGCCTGTGTCCTTGGATTTTTTTGAGCGCCTTTATCTCTGCATTTTTTTACTCCTTGCTTATGATGGCTTTGCCACCGGAACTCTCTTCTATTTCAGGGAGCAGGGATTTTGCGCTCAAACTACCATTACATCTCAGTTTAAGGTAGCTGATTTTACCATACTCGTGCCTAACTTCAGAATAATGGAAGCTGGGCTTTCTGAGACTATTGTGCTTAAGCTTCCATAAGAAAGTCAACAACCATGTCAGCAGTTCCACAGTCATGCACACCCTGTGTACACAAACATGTCCCTCCTTCTCCCTTGTATCATGACATTTAGAAAATTACTTTATATTTTACAAAAGATGTGTTGTCAAAACATCTTTAGGATATGCATGTCCTGTGCTTTCATACAGAGCACGAGATTATGCTTCTCTCTAGTCTCTGCATAAATGTAGCTAATAGTTCAATGTGCATTGAAAATTAAATGGGTCTGTTTAAGATTATTATGCTATCAAAGCCATTTGTTAGGCGATTAAAGCAAATGAGATGACACCTTACATGACATATATTACAGAAACTTTCTATAAAGGGCGGAGGCGATACAATTTTCAAATGTGAAAATAGTAGAGATCTTTATCTTGTGTTTTTTCTGTAGAATAATAGTATGAACTCCCAAGTTTGCTGTTTTACACTTTTGACAGATTTGTTCTTTGGTTTGGAATCTTTTAGAACTGCAGATACTGGCTTTTGTATTTTCTAGCTTTCTTACAATCCTATCAACATTCCATATCAGTTACCCTACCCCTAAAATCTCCAGGGAAAAACCTCCCCTCAAGAGTTAATTTAATGTGTAGCAACTGTTTCTTAAATGTCCACATGGCAACATTGTTTTCAAAGAGGATAATTACAACCATGTACAGTATGTTTCTTCATTAGCAGTAATTAAATAATTTACCAAATTGTGCAATAATTCATAATGACACATGCTAACCCTGTTTTATTGTAGGAGCCACTGATAAAAAAAATTCTTGTACCCATGCCTAGGTGTTATTCGACTGGCAATTTTTGATTCATGAAGTCAGAATGCTTTTTTTCGAAATGCCTACTGGTGGTGCATTCAAGGAAATATTAACTAATATTAGAGATGTAGCGTAACAGGAGTATCTACTCTACACCCAGTTTATTTGGGATTTGTTTGTTTGTTTGCTTCGCGGGCTTTTTTTTTTTAAAAACAATTCCACAGTTACCTGCTCTTGTGCACTTAGACAAGTCACTGAATTTCTCCGTAACTTCATTTCCTCATCTGTAAAATGAGAGCGGTAAAAGCACAGGATGCTGTTAACTGAATGGAACCTTACAAGAGCAGAAAGTCAGTCTGCCACAGAGGAAGCCCCAAGAGACGGTGGGAGAATGTGAAGCAGCAACACCACCGCGCTTCATAAGTATTGGAAGTCCTTTTGGATTTCACAACATTATCTTTTGCAACGTACAGCTAAACTGGCTACTGAAAATCTAGCATGAATTTTGGAACTTCTGAATGGAGTGCCTGATTTAATCTATCTTATGAAACACAACAATAATGTTACATCTGAGAGAAGAGTGATAATTATTTTTCAAATGTAAGCCTAACATACTTAGAAGATTTTAGCATTTTTTATTAAAATGAAAATATATAGTCAAGTCTGTTCTTGTTTTAGTGCGTACAATACACTGCCAACACGCAGGGCTGGATATAAATAACAGAGGGCTCCTGGGAGCAGAGAACAGACTTCTGATCAGACGCTGTCAGCCCAGATGAATCCCATCCTATAAGCTGGAGCTTAAATGTGAGCAGCAAAACCACTATTGGCAGGCAGCACAACTGTCTGAAATGTCAATAGTTATAAAATGAGTATTTCATAATGTAGAATAATTGATTACTTTGCTTGACTGAACAGGAACATATTTTCTCTGTGAAAGCAAAATAATGTCAGCCTTTGCTCCTGGAATGCTCCTGGCTGGGAGACTTGGGTTTCCCAGTGAAGCCTGCATTACTCTGCTGTCTTGATCGGGCATCACACACACACACACACACACACACACACACACACACACACACAATTCAGGAGAACCATCTCTGACTGCTTATCTTTTCTCCATTATTTGGAAGTATATGTTTGAGATCATTCTTTAAAAATATATATACGGTCTATATAGAAACTGTGTATATTACTAGAACTGTCTCAGATAATTTTCAGAACAGCAATGGATGAGATACAGAATCAAACAACATTTGGTTTATCTGGTTCATCCCCAAATGTTCTGCTTAAGCTTTTCACGCTGATGAAATAATGCCCATTTCCAGTTTTATTCTTCCTCAGTGTGCCATGATGTGGAACTCTTTTGCTCTATGTGTTTTATTAAGTGTAATTTAACTTTATGACCATCAAACCAACTATTAATTCTTACAATAAGACTCTGAAATAGGCAAGCTGCAAAAAAAAAAAAAGATTTATTTTCTAAGGCACAATTCCCTTTGCTGCCCTCAGATTTTTTTTTCTCCTAAAATTCAGTCTGTGAATATATCTGGTTCAAAGTACCCTGTTCTAGGCACTCAAGGGAAGACAGCAGAAATAGCTACATTTTGTGCTTGTTCCTCTCATCTGTCTGCATGTAAGGCTTCATTGCAAGTGCTCCTTAGGTTCGAAATGCCTTTTCTGCCTCTTACATGTGCTCTGTGCTCCTACTACATTATTGCAGGCCCCTTGCAGGACAGACTGCCACCTCCATGCTTTCTGTCCCCTCCTCACGTCCCAGAATGGTGAGCTGGGCATAGAAGCTGCTTCCACATTGCTCATTGGATGGGAGCTTCCCGTCTTACAGGTAGAGAGAATACAAAGGCTGCAGACCACAAGGCCTCTTAAGCCTATGCATAATTTAATTTTTATTCATCTTTCATCCCCAGAACTTAGGTGCTTAATAAATACTACTTACTTTATACACACAGGGTTCCAAAAATGGAGGAAGTTTAGCAGACTAGCATCTGAAAGTGATTTCAGCACATCCTTGATGAAGGTTTGAGATTGGATGGCAGACGGGGACTCTGGGCATCTCCCAGTCGGGGCTGGAGCCCAGAGCCCCATTTAGAATCCCTCAAAGAGGGAACCACCTGTCCTTTTAAAACAGTGTTTCATCTAACCCTCCTATTGGCCCTGCAGGACTCCACTCTTCCTATACCTGTGACGAGAGAGATTTGCCTGAGGTCGCTCAGTTACTGAATGATGTGAGAGCTGGTTTTACTCGCAGCTTTGTCTCTGGTGCTGTGGAGTTTAGTGACACAGAGGTGCAGAGGTGGCTCCTGGAGAAGTGAGTAGACCTAGCACAGCAGAGAGAAAGCCAAGCCGATTGCATGTGATCCTGGGTGTGGCCCTGAGACACCTGACCTGAGAAGCCCCCCAAGGGGCTGTTCTCACTCCCTTATTCCACAAGCCTGATGTCCTGAGAGGTAAAAGGACTCGGCCATGGTGACACAGAAAGCGAATGGTGACGAGTGTGAAACCAGAGCCCAGGATGCCAGGCTCTGATTACATTTGTATTTCCTGTAATCCCTTCATTAAAAACCGATCGAGAGGCCTGTTCTGTCAGCCCTAGGCATGGGGGGAGGACACCCCTGCAGTGTGAAGGGATGAAGGCCCCTCCTGCCCCAGGCCTGCGTCTGTTTGCGGGTTCTCATGGCAGGTGTTTGTGCAGCCTGGCACCTGCTGCCCACCTATTCTGCAGAGGTTGCTGCCTCTGTAACACCTGGCGAACTTTACCCTTTTCCTCATTGTAATGGTTACAACACATGTGCCAGTCCTCTGAATTTCCTCATCCTCGTCAGTGTATGTAACACTAGGTTCCAGAAATCCCAGAATCCCTGCACCACTGGCTCCATCCCGCCAAATCTTTTATCGCCACTATTCAATTACACTAATAGCTATGCTAATGATTTGCAGCTGTCTGTCAACTAGGGGGGCAGAGTGCTATGGTGATGTGTTTAAACCAGGCGGCCAGACACCATGTTCCTTCAGGAGCATGGCTCGATCTGGGAGCCGACCTGTGTAGAGTTTCTGAGCAAAGGTCAGTTGACTAGCAGGGTCCTCCAGTCCACGGCTGCTGCCTTATTCTGGCCCGATTCTCCAGCGGGATACATATAATAGGTACTCGGTAAATGTGGTTGGTTATGAGAAATACGTGTGTGAACATGCACACGCATGTGTAAAATTGGATATGTATCTTGCCACCAAAATACGCTTTATTTTCACTGTTTCATGGGCTCTGTGCATTTAACTCTGTATTTGTTTCAGAATCATAAATAAGATAGACCATATCCATAGGCTCATCCTCTCCCCGTTAATGCTCATAAATAAGGGTCTCCCTCTTGCCTTTGATTTCTGTGTCTTACCAGAATTACTCCATTCATAAATATTCTTTACAAGACACCAGCTCCTGTGATCTGTGTAGGAGGTTTGCGCCTTCTCTTAGCTTTCTCAGAGGTCTTGTTTAGAATGAACTCATCGGGTCTTACCCTGCTGGAGCCGTCAGAAGCCTGGTCCCTGGCTGTCTTTCAGTTTGAGTGGTCCAAACTCATAAAGATCACACACAGGGGTGGCTAAGCACTCGGTGAGAGAAAGCTGCCTATGACCACATTAACCTTTCACCAATCCCTTTCTTGTTCAGTTAGAAATTAATTCACTTAGCAAGATGCCACACACCCGAGAGAGAGACAGACAGACAGAAAGAAACAGGGCCATGGCAAAGGGAACCAGAATGTCTTGTCACAAGCATCAGCAAACTTTGAAATCATCTCTGTCCTACGAGCCACTTACACATGGGATAAGTATGTCAGTTCCCTGTCTTGCCATTCTCCCCAGCAGCATCGTTACATATGATTCAGGGTGGCAGACTCCAAGATCAGACCCCGTGTCCCTGACAACCCAACTGTACTCTTATAAAAGGTCATTATTAACCTCTGAACAGGGCATCCACGTGTGGAAAATCTTTCAGTCTTGACATCTGCCAGTGGGCGCCAGGCTTTTCTTAGCGGGGTTCTAGAGCAATCTAAAATAGAAATATCTTTCTTTTTTTTTTGTACCAAGGATCGAACTCACAACCATGCTGTTGCCAGGCTGGCGCTTATGCTGCTGAGCTAATCCCTGGCCCTATCTTTCTACTTCTGACAAAATGGCAGGTCCAGCGTGAAATCAGCATAAGGGGCCACCAGGTGGGACCACAGCAGCCACCCCTGGGGGACCCCAAGATGTTTAGAAGTGTGCTCTGGGCTTTTCTTTTTCAGAGATTACTTGAAAGAAACACTTGAGTTGGGATTGTTATATAACATGCATCGTTCTTAATAAAGAATTTTTGTCCTGTTTAATTATCTTTGTGTAAGCAATATCTTTTCTTTTCAGAATGCTTGGTACAAAGGAAAACATGTGGGTTTTCCCTCTATTTCCCCCCACAGTAGGCACTCCAGAATGATCTGTTCCCTGAAACCCATGCAGTTATCCCTACAGACTGACTGTATTTCAATATTGTACCCCATTTCTGCGATGTTGTATTGTAATATATGGTGGCTTAAAACATCTGCATTGAAATATATAATTTACGACTCCAGTTTGGTATTACTGAGGGGAGAGGTGGATCTTTTCATTCCTGGCTGACTTGGTTGGCTGGAGACTTACTGTTCCATAGAAAATTGGTATTTCAAGTGGTTTTTAGAAGCACAGCCTCTCATTTTTACTTGCAAAGTTTTGTGAGAGCTTCACATTAATAAAAAGAGCAGTAATATGCCCTGGGTTAGACGCTGAAGAGGTGTAATAGAGGCATGTATTACCAATAGCATCTAGCGCCACAGGAAAGTTAGGGCTTCATATCTAAAATTCTGCTGCAGGTTAGTTGTAGGAGGGGAATGAAATATGTTCTAAAGGGCAAGGTCAGTATTGTGTTATCCTGGAAATGTCTTTGTTGAATACATGTATAAATATTTCAAATAAGCATTATGAGATTAGATTTCTATTGGGGACATTTCTATAGGAAGATTGATTCTGAGTTGTAATTGCAGGGCCATATGTCCCCATACATGTCTTTCCCTATGACCGATTTCATTCGAATGGTCTGCAAACAAATACCAACTGCAGGTGATGTAAGATTATTTACCTTGGAGTCAGATGGCTGACAGGCAGGCTGGAGCTGATGGATTTGGTTATGTTCCAAGCATTATTTTTGAAAGCAGGATACTGTTTTAAAGTCACGTTGTGTGTGCTTGGAAGTATTAAGCTTCCGCTGCATTGAGGATGGAAAGAATCTAACTGTAACATGCAGTCTCTGACGTTTTCATCCTTTACCCAAGGGAGAGAACATCGTACCAGGACCGACCAACAGGATGGGGCGTGTTGTCCTTCCTCCTTATAGTTGTTAGCACAAGGGAAATCAGAACCAAATCTACACCTGTAACGAGGGGCGTGGCCTCACTAGGAGCCCTCCTTGCATCATGGGACCGTGGTGTGATTTAATTTCACAACTGTAAACATTACAGGAGGTGTGACTGATTCATTTGAAAATTTTGTCCACTTCGCTATGGCTGGGCAGCTGAGTTAACATGGGTAGGTCTTGCCTTCACGTTTCTAATTCCTTTTTTTTTTTTTTTCTTTTTTGTGGTTTTGCTTGGGGAAATTTCTAAAAAAAAAGATATTAGGATGAATGTATCGGAAATATATATGTATATATATATATATATAATATATAGCCACAGCTTGACCAAAAGACAATGAACTTTTCTTACCTTATAAATCAGAGAACTTTGCAAATGCTTGGAAAGTTTCATTTTGCCTCGAAAGGGGGGTGGGAGGGCAGCGAGTGGATGAATCTTTGTTTTCTGCCGTGCTGATTGTCTACATATGTTTTAAATTACCACCCAACATAGGTGCAAGGGCCACTCAGTTGTATGGGAAAAGAAATGCTAGAATTCGTATTTCATCATGAATGTAACAATGATTAGCCACTTCATATTTTAAATTGTAAATAGAGGGCTGGGGATTTAGCTCAGCAGCATAAGCGCCTGCCTTGTAAGCAGGCAGTCGTGAGTTTGATCCCTGGTACCGATAAAAACAAAAAGAAAAAAAAATTGTAAATGGAAACATAGAACAACAGGAAAGAACTATTAAAATGTCACCAAAGAGCAGCGGTCGGTAGCCAACTTAGCTTTTGAACCGTTATTTATTTATTTTCCTGTTATGCTCTATACTATAAAACCACTTGCCAAAATTTTAAGTAACGCAGACTCTGGGTAAGTGCATCTGAAAATCACTCTAAAGAGATTCCATCTGTACCATAACCATGTAATGATTTACGTTCCCCATAAGGCCAGTAAAAAGAATCACGCTTCAAAGTTTGCAGACTATTAAGGCTTGGTTACAAGTTAAAATTCATAAAATTGACCTTTGGAGACTTTTTTTTTTTTTTTTTGTCTACAGTGCAATGTCTCCAGGGTATGAAAAACACAGTCTTTTCCACTTGTAGATAGCTTCTCTGTGAAGAACGCTGCTGTGAGGGTCCCAGACTCTAGTGGCTCTAATCGGCTGGCAGTTGGGGCTCCCTTAGGTAACCTCCACTCGGTACCCACCTCTGCAGCTCCGCGTGGTCCTGGACGCGGGATGGGAATGGATAAGGACCTTAGAGTTCGGCCAGCCGGGGCTCCCCTGGACCTCGAGGGTGGAGTCCCGGGCCAGGGCAGGGTCTCCCCAGGAGCTTCCCCCTCTCAGGCCCAGGGTTCCCTTCTCCAGCCCCTGCCACAGACCCAGGCGTCCAGGGAAATACGGTGACTGCGCGCTCCCGTCTGCCACCGAGCCCCGTCCGCCCGCGAGCTGGCACAGTCACCGCGGCCCGGGCCCGCGGGGGCGCGTGGGCTGGGTGGCTGCGGGGAGGCGCGCGGCCGGGTCCGCGGAGCCGGGGGGCGACCGGGCGGCTGCCGGGGACCCGGAGGCGCGGGTGGGCCCGACCCCCTCCCGCGGCGCGCGGTCACCTGCGCAGGAGGCGGGGCGGAGCGGGACGCGCCTGCCTCAGCCTCCGCCCCCGCCCGCCGGCCCGCCCGCCCGGAGGAAGCGAGGGGCGCGGTGTAAACAGAGCGGCGGCCGTGATGTCAGCCGGTCACATGGAGCCTCTTATGGCTCGGGATGGCTCTCGGCGCGCGGGCAGCTGCGGCGGCGGCGGCTGGGGCGCGGCGGCGGCCGAGGGGCTCCGGGTCGGACCATCCGCTCTCCTGCGCTCTCCGCACCGCGGCTTGAATGATGTATTTTGTGATCGCAGCGATGAAAGGTGAGCGTGCGTCCGCCGGGGCTGGGGCTGGGGCCGAACCGGACCGGACCGAACCGGACCGGGCCGGGCCGGGCCGGGGGGCGTGCGGAGTGGAGGGGACGCCGCACCCGACGCCGGGCTGCGCCTTCCGCGGCCAGGGGCGCACGCCGTACCCCAGCTCCGCCGCTGCACGCCCGGGGCGCGGACCCCCGCGGGCTCCCCGAGAAAGTTTGCGCACGGCCGGCGGGAGGGCTCCGCGGTGCGGGTGCCGGTGCCGGCCTGCGCGGAGCGGCGTCTCCCGGGCCCAGCTCGGCCCGGGCCTGGCGCCTCCCGGGGACGCGCAGTTCACGCCAGCCCGGCCTCCTCGGCGGTGCGCAGTCGTGGGCAGCCGCCCCGACCTCGCCGCGGACGCCCGGGAACCGGGGCGCGATCGCCGCGGGCGCTGCCAGGTGAGCGGGCGGCGCCGGGGCCGCCCGGGAAGTTTCCGATGGGAAAGCAAAGTTCGGAGGGGTGCAGGAAGTCGCCCGGGCCGCCCGGAGGAGCCGAGCCGCGCCTGACGCCACCGCGCACCGCCCTGGAGGAACTCGGCCCGCAGCGCCTGGGCGGCTCGGGCGCCGGCGAAGGGGAAAAACCGCCCGCGCAGCCCCGGCCCGGCCGCCGGGGATCGGGCCCCACCTGCGCGCGGCTGCCGCGGACCCCGGCGCGCGTTAAACGTTTGCTAGGTTGGAGTTTTGTCGCAATCCGGGATGAAGGCCGCTAGGTCGTGGTCTGGTCCGGGTTTACTTTCGGATCATCGCGTTTGCCTCTCTTCACTGTGGATTGGATGGCATCTCTTTTATTAATTATTAACAGGCTGAGACGTACTGGACTCTAGATGAGCTGCTTGAGACGAAATTTTTCTCCCGCTGTGGCCACAGCTAATTTCCCTTTTCCTCCCTGTAGCTTATGGCAAACGCGATTTAATGATTTTAGGACGTGCAGCTTTGAGTGGAAGAGAGGCAGCCTCCCCGCGGTACCTGCTCCGAAGCACGTAAAATCATGTGGGAAGAAAAGAAAAAAAAGACGTAATTTCTTACTGACTTACGTAAAGGAAATCTGCCTTCCTCCCCCTGAAAACTTTCATGCTATTCTTGTTTTATTAAGCCTGTAAGTGTAAAATGACTTAAAATAGTTTTCGCGAAGACATTTTCTTCCTCCCCCCCCCCTAAATTATGAAGACAGATTTTGCTCCCTGGGGAGGTGTCAGTGCGAGTCCTTTTCCATGTTGTCTTCGGTGTCATCTGTGTTGGTCTTGGGGAGAGTGAGCGTCTGGGGCGGTTCAGATCGGCTTCCCCCTTCAGGAAGAGAGACAGCGAGGAAGCTGCTGTGTCTTAATAATATAACTTGGATGTTTCCTGGTTATCCAGCTTTTGGCTTTTGTAGTATTTATTGCAAATTGAAGTTCCAGGACTTAGGATCCCTGACCAATAGCGTCACAGGTCTCACACATCTCCCCCTCCCCAAAAGCTGTCACCCACAGTTTGTCTTGGGGAGACCTCTGGCTGCCACGTAAGAACAGATCCATGGTGTTGAGTTTTGAGAAAAGTAACTCAGAAGTTCTGGTAATGCAGTTTTTCTCTGAGCTCAGCTGAAGGGCATAAGAATGAATCTAGACAATTGGAATATGTCACTGGCAGTATCCTGACATCCTGCGTTGTGAGGGGATTATCTTGCCTGAGTGCAGAATTTTAACAGATGAAAACAGTTTGTGGGGGAAATCGGGTTTGCGATAAAGGTCTCCATATCAGGTTTAAGAGAAAAAACCTTGTCCCAGAATTGTATTGACTATCCCCTATTGCCTCTCAGCTTTACTATTAAATTGGTTCTATGTATGAGTGAGTCTGTATAATTAGATTTTTTTGTGCAAAACAGAAACACTCTTTAGAGTACAGGTTTTCGGTATATGAAGGAGAGAGAATGTGAAGAGAAGCATTCTCTGTTGGCCTATGGTTTTCGTTTTTTAAACATCAGTAAATCAGACCTTCTGAACTCTCCAAAGGAGAAAATCCTCCCTCTGCCTTTGTTGTCTAGTAAGTTTGGGACTTAAAGTGGTTTCATGCCTAGAAGAAATAAATCTTCATTTGAGCAACTGTAGTCTCGTTCTTCAGTTTTTTGTTTCAATTAACGATAAAATTCTGCTACCTCTTGGACTGCTTCTTGAGCACATGGAAAGAGGCAGTGATAACATTTCTAATCAGGGGAGACTTGTTCTGCCCATCATAAAAAGTGCCTGGGCCACATGTCGCTGCTGCTGAGCCCTGCAAGGAAGTGCAGGGCCCCTTCGCTTATTCTGTAGAGGATGCCTCTGTTTGCTGGGAGATGGGGGGGCTCTGCCTATGTTTGTAGAAATGGAATTTGACAGTGTAGCCAGGCTAAAGCCTGACATGTGTCCCCATATTTGGGAATATTCCATTTGGTGATGAGTTTTTATGTGCAACCATGATACACCCAATTTTATGATTTTGAAGAACTTGGCTTTTCTTTTTCCATGTGCAGTTTGGATTCAGCCCCTCGTCTCCTCTCAAGCACCCTTTTATAAAGTAGTTTTTCCAGGTATCCCTTAGCGGGGATTGTGTTTGTCCCCATGAGGGCCATGTGATGGGTAGAGCTGAGAAAGGGTGGTGGCAGAATCTTGAAAATGAGAAAACCCAAATGGCTCCTATTGCCGAGGCAAGTGAGTGTTGGGCTGGGAAGGAGTCAGTTCTTTTCAAGACCCAAAGGTCTGAGTGTGCTTGTGCACAATGAACTTGCTTTGTAACACAAGATTTTTTAGAAGTATGGTTTTCACACTGGCCTTTTGATTTTCTGCGTGTAGGTCACGACACTGAAATGCTCTGCAGGAGCACACTTGGGTAAACCACACTGCTGTCTGTCTGAACTGAGAATCCTGTGCTCATTCCTTTAATGCTACACAGGTACAAAATCTCTGAATCAAAGTGGAGGTTGTTCTTTTAAAAACAAATACATAAAACATGATGTAAATCTTGATTTTAAAAATACCAAGTAGGTAGTCTTGTAAATATATTTGATAGTTCTCTTGACTCCTCTTTCTGCCATCTTTCCCTCCCAGCTGGTGAATCCCAATAAAAACGGGTGAGATCAGCAAATAGATCATTAGAGAACATCTGTAGTAGTGCCCGACCACTTCATAATTTGCTCTGGGGTACCTAAGGAAAGAATATCAGCAAAGGACATCTATGGGGAAGAAAGCTGATAAATAGACATCTTGCGTTGTTTTAGTAGTGACAGAAACTCCTGTGTGGGACAAATCTAGGAATCCTTTGTAATAGAAACACATTCTGCATGCCTGGTGTTTATGGGCAGTGTTTATTAGTAAGAAACCAAGGCTACCTTAATGTGTATATTTAATAAGTAGTAATTAAAAGAATGTAATGAGGTATATGGAGTGAACATCTATATTAATTTCTCTGCTTTAAAAAAACATTGGGGTGGGGGTACACGTACCAGTGGCAAGTTGGGTATGCTTGACATTGGGTATTATCTTCGAGTTCCCACACTGACCCTCTGAGGAAGGATTAAAGATGTCTCTGTCGCCTGGCTAGTCATTCCACTGAAGATCCCTCATTTCTGCCCGGGTCATTTGGCTCATGGATAGAGCAATTTTATAGAAGAGCTCTTTGTATCGGTTGGTATTAGATGTGACATGATAGAGCATGTTGTTTTCCTGAGTGCTAGGCCCAGAGATGAGGTCCAAGTAATGGTACACACTATCCAGTGGGCAATTTGAGAGAAGAGCTTGAAATCTTGTGTTTACGGCCTTTCTTTTTTAAGTGAAGTCTTTTAGCACTCGTCATATTAAAAGGAGATAGAATGATAACTTTAAACTCTTTGTTCGCCTGGTTAGAAGTGATGTCAAGTTTCTTCCCAAGGTCTGACAGTGATTGCATCTTTCTGGCTTTTGATTTTCTTGCCTCTGAAGTTTGCAAGGCATTTCACAAGTAAATGCAAGGATGATAGTAATCTGTATTTAGTTTGTGCTTTCTGGTTTACACGCATGCTTATCTCCTTGAGCCCTCCCTAGAAAGGCGCTGATAATCTCATGTCTTTTTCAAGTTGAGCAAAGTGAGCCTGTCACAGGGTGGTTTGTGCTGATGCTAGGGGAATTGAGGACCAGAACCTTCATGTCCACTAGCTGCCTGCCTCCCCCAGAGGAGGCTGCGAAAATGTCCTGGATGTAACTTTGTCTCTTGTTAGTGGAAATTATAACTCTGGCATTTATATGGGAAAAAATAGATTCAATTATGTAATGCTTTGCTGAGCCTAATATCTTTAAATTACTATTTAATAAAATCAATTTGGTACAAATGGGTTTATTCTTATTTGCTTATCATTAGCTCTCTTCATCTATGATTTTCATTAGGTCTGCTTGTTCTGAGAGGGTCTGAGTGAAATGTGTTGGTTTCCTAAGGAATACAGGGTACCCCAAACTGCAGCTAACCCGTGTTACCAATCACCATTACGATGGACTTGTCCCTGTATCCCTGTAGTGTTCAAGCAGCGGGAGCATTCATAGTGCAGACCCTCCTGGAGAGGAAACCTCATGACGCTTTGGCTCATGGACGCTATCATGTTTGCGTTTCTGACAGCTAAGGGTCGTTATTATCGATGTACTCTTGACAAATATGTTGTCTTTTAGAGAATTACCTTAAGTATAAGGTTCTTCAATAAATCCGCAAACCCTCGTTTCTCTCTCAGTATAGGTGCTTACAGTCTGACAGCAGCATTGGGGTGGTGTTTCTCTGAAACAAGCCTTATTTAAGAGTCTCAGGGGCACAAGGAACCTTAAGAGTCACTCAGACTGATGTCCCATTGGCATCCCGGACATTCTTGTATCCTAACTGGTTATACTTGAACAAATCTGGAAATGAAGAACTCCTTATCATTAGAGATGGCTTTTTGATTACAAAATCGACATATCAGGCATAAATCTCTCCTTCCTTCTTTTAACCCCTTGGTTTTTATTCACGGGCAGAGATGCAGAACACTTTTAACCCATCTTGCAAGTGAGTATCTGTCAGTTATTTGAAGACCAGTAGTATCTCACACACAACGCACGCACGCACACACAGAGCCACCTCTCTTAACCCCTGATCCCTGCTATCTCATTCCTGTCTGTGTTACTCAGAGTTCCTGGTGCAGACCTCCTGTGATCTTGGTCAATTTCTTCTCTCCACCATTTCAGTTTCTCTAGATCCTCTTCAAAATTGTGATGCTAAAAGTAGAACTCATGTTCCCATTGTGATGTGATGGATTAGGGCCTAGCTCCCCGAAACTAGAGAAAAAGAAGTGACTGAAAAGCAACAGCAAAAACCTTTTGTTTTAAACATTTTAATTGTACGTAAGTGAAGCTGTGTCATGGCTAGTCCCTGTGGCACCAGTTGTCATCTGTGACCAGTGGAGCTTTAATCTGTTTAGGAATGCTTTTAGTTCATCTGGTGTTGCTTAATAAATATCTGGGATAATAAACAATATTGCAAAGAAATAATTAAAGGAACACCGGAAGTATTTATGAAATGTTTTTTCTGCAAACCACGATCAGCTCTGAGATAAGACTGCCCTCTAGTGGTTGCTTGCTCCTGGAAAACTAAACGCCATGATGGTGCCCATGAATTTCCCATCAGGCTAGTGGAGGTCAAAGGTTGAAATTATTTTCTCAGTTGCTAAGGGGCATTTTTCATCAGATTCAAAAGTGTAATTCATTGTTTTACATAGTTATTAAAAATGTCACTGTGGGGAGATAAGGAATTTTTTAAGTTTGCTTGGGAAGGATTTTTTTTAAGGTAGGTTAAAGTTGATGTATAAAATTCTGTCTCCTTACTGATTGTGAGATTCCATTTGTGAATTGAAACACTCTTATGTCCTTTGTATTAGTCCTTGTATTTTTTTTTAAAGTTCCAACCTCTACTCTGTTCCCCTACACTTGAATCTTTTTTAAAAAGAGGTCATGTTGGTCAGTAAATTTGGCATTTTCCTTTTTAAATCTAGAAATTTTTTTGGTAGCAAACATAAGTAAACTTATGGGGCTCTTTCTGGCAGTAAAAAGAATTTCAGCCATGCAAAAAATGTTTACCCCTTGATTTTCTAACACGAAGATCATTTGGTTCACTTAACATAATTTGCCTACAAAATAAAGCAGGACATAATGCAAAGGTATTTTGAGAAGAATAGAGTTTGTGATTTAAAAGGCCGTAGAAGCCGAAGTAAGTCCATTTGTATAAATTTTAAGATACACAGAAAGCAAACTCTGAATATAGATTTCAATGCTCTATCAAATGTGAAGCAATCTTCAAACCATCTGATTTCTGTGTAGGAATCAGATGAATAAGTATTGATCTATTTCCTTAAATGTCATTTGTCTTTGATGCTGCACAAAAGTGTAAGAATTTGGCATGACTCAGGATGGCTCCTAGTGTAAGGTAGGACCACCACAGTCACAGCATTTAAAAGGACAGCAGTGCTTCCTTGTTGATGCCAGAAAGAAGAAATCGAATCTTTTTGTGAAAAATAAAGGTAAAGAGTCCAGGAAATCCTGGTATACAGAGGGACGGCAGTGGTTGACAAGTGAATACTTGTGGTCAGGTTCAGATCAGTTATCGAAGCGAGCTGTTTCTCAGACTGCACCACCCAGAAATCCGACCCCGAACCACATTAGTGTTCTCTTTTTCACCGAACGTTGTTTTCATGTTTCTGCTATTGGAGTCCTCTCTCCCCCCTCCACACCCCCACCCCCGCCTTGTTTTGTTTATTTCTTTTCAGGTCTTGGGTATGCATAAACACATTGGTCTTGGCAATAGTAAAGTGCCCTGCCTGGTGCTTGGTAATTCTGGTACCACCTTTATGCTTTCCTAATAGAGCTGAGACACCACCCACCCAAGCAGGTGTCTCCAGCCATGCATCAGCATTTTAAAATGCTCAGCAGCCTCCCTGCACCAGGGAAGGCTACGCTGCCACCTTTGGGCTTACAGGTTTGCAGTTCTTGTGAGCCATGGGTTGTTTAAAACACAGGTGCTTTTGTAGCATGCAAAGCAACCCACTGAAATGTTCACTCATGGGTGTACACGGTTCGCTTTCAAGAAAGCTGTGGGTTCACTCTAAAAATCTTAACAGTGCTTCCAAAACCATGTTCCCACTGTAATCCCCAGAGTCTGTTAAAAAGGCAGCTTGGAGTCTGCTTTTGGGTAGAGGGCAAAGCCCTGGAAGATGTAGATTTATGCAGCAGCCCAGGTGTTCCCGATGCTAGTGGTCCTTGAGGTTCTGAAACCTGTCTTGGGCACTGGACATCTCTGGTCCTTCAGCCATCCCCAGAGATCATAGATCTTCAGAGTCAACTAGGAAGCCTCTGAGTCACACACATCCTGCTTCCCATGGCCTGGAACAAGACCAAGGGGACCCGCATTTACAACGACCTCATGATAGGGAGGATCAGATGGGACTGTGAACTACTGCTTTAGTTTAGACTCCTCATACTAAGAAGGAAGGCTCAGAAATGATATAAGGGTAAATACCTGCTTCCTTTTGGTCTACTGAAATGCCTCAGCATGAGCAGCTTCTACTGTTATTTAGAGATCATTTACATTTGTAGTATTTTTCTGGTCCTATGCCATTGGGAGGAGGTGGCACACTGTTTCCCCCAATCTCTTCCCTTAAGCAGCCCAAGCAGGGATGATCCTCAGGCGGAGACAGAGGTAACCCTGCTTGCTCCCGGTGTTCCCTCACAGCAGAAAGCCTTGTCCGGAAATCCTGTCTCTGCCTGCAGTATAGACACCGTGCATTCTAGGGCCACTGTGAACCCCGGTGGGTGTCTCCCATATTGTGACCACTGAGCATGGGGAGGCTACAGATGCTACTATAGCAGCCCAGGCCGACTCCAGTGGGAACAGTGACGTCTTTTCCATGATGCTTTTCTTAGCAACACAGTAAAGATTTTGGGGGCCTGAAAGCTCACAGCACTTCCTTCAGACAAGATGACCTTTCTTGGCATGTACGCCTAGCATGTGTCTGCCTGTGCGTGGCCTCTGGAGGTGGGGAGGTCTCATGGGGGATGCTGCCCCTTCCTTCCTGCAGCTTGGTCTCTCTCGGCTGCTAAGAGTTCGTGAAGAGCAGAACCTCTCTGGGTCCCCTAGAAGGGTACAGCCTGCACTTCCCAAACTGGAAGGCGCTGGTGCCCAGTCCCAGGATTGCCACAGTGAGAACAAGACTGGCCACGGCCAAATTAGTCTGCAGTCTCTGTGCATGTACACTGTGGTGGGGAGGTAGATCATATTTGAACAGAAATGAATCAGATGGATAGTGTCAACAGCAAGGCCAACAGGCAGACAGTGGGAAGGCTTAGAAATGCTTATGGCCTCACAGATGACCATCAGATAATGGAATCAAAGGAGGTTTCTTTTTTGGTACATATTAGTAATACAGAACAGTGAGCCTCGTTTTGGTATCTGGGTACATGCATGAAACACTGTGATTATCTTCCTCCTTACTTGCCTCTCCTCTCCTTTTTTTCTCCTCTCCCTGATCCTCTTCTCCATTCCTGCAGGTCTGCCTTCTGCAGCCTGTCATTTTTCCTTTGTTTTTATGTTTACGTTGCTTATGTAAAAGAAAACATGATACTTAACTTTCTGAAACTCGTTCCTTTTGCTTAACACAATGGTCTCCAGATCATCAGTTTTCCTGCGAATGATAGGATTTTTTCCTTCTTTATGCCTAAGTTAACTTTCTTTGAAATACAACATTTTCCTGAACACTGGTAATCATCCTGCAACAGCTGAGAAGTCACCTGGTCTTAGTACCTTATCCTGTCCGTATTACGTTGCCAAGAGATTTTTAGAAATCCAGAGCTCTCTCTGCTAGTTGAGACTCTGATTTCAGGGGTCCAAGGCAGAGTTCAAGTGTTGGTAATTCTTTAAGCTGCACAGATGCTAACTAAGGAAGAGGGACCTCAGAGATCTAAATGCCTTTATTTTGTGCATGAGTCACCTGGTCTTTCGCATAACGAGCCGGTGTCGAGTAGTGGAAAACCCCTTTATCGTGTGTGAGAGCAGGAAGACATGAGTTCTCATCCCAGATCTGCCATGCAGTTGTGTTACCCCGTTGCTCACTACAGGGGTAGATTTGGCGGCCATCAAAACCTTTCCCAGCTCTACTGTTTGGTGAAACTGTTTCTAGTAGAGCAGAAAGATGGCCTGGTTTCTGGTGTGGGATGTGTGAGAAGCAAACAGAGACCACCTGGCTCTTCATTCCTCGTCTCAGCCCCTGGCGTTATAGGTGCTTTGCTTAGCCAGTCAGTTCATTTTGGAAGTGAGAATTTAGAAAGAAATTATCTTATTCTAGTTAAACTTAAAATCAAAAGTTTTCATTAATATTAATAAATATGCCCAGGCTTAGTTCTGGTAAATTGAAGTCATACTTTATCAAATTCTTAGCCCAAAGCTTTTCCCAGTTTTGATGGTTGAGTTAAAACCAAGGGTGTGGGACTTAAAAATGGAAACCCTGCAAAAGCCATAACCATTGCACACCACAGTAATTTCAATTCCTGACCACATATTAAAGGTCAAAAACCCAAGAATAATCTCAGCACTCTGGGAAGCTGGACCAGCATCAGTGCAAGTTTGGGCCTCGCCTGGGAGATTTAACAGCTTAACACCCAAAAATAAAAAGTAATCAAAGGGCGGTAGAGGTAGCTCAGTGACAAGGCCTTGGGTTCAATGTCTAAGAAATTTTAAAATTAAAAAAAGTTTTAAATGTTTTGGAGTATAGTGTGTGCAGTTTATAGCAAGCAGAAACAATGTATCTCTTACATTGCTAGTGCATCAAAGGAAAATTAACTATTAGACTATAGCATGAAAAACAACAGTTTACTTCCTCACTTGAGACTGGGTATCTCTAACAACTAGAGTTTCACTGAAACATTTATACAGAAAGATAACAGTACATTATAAGCCAGAGTGGTGTGATGTAAGCACCTTAAGTTTATTTCCTTTTTGTGTGGAATTTCCCAGGGGAGTTTGATGATATTCAACAATTCCAGAAGTAAAAAAAAGAATTCAAAAAGAAAATCTGATGGAAGCTGGCAAATGAAACTGGAGCCCTATCTTTTGCACCAGAAATATTTAAGGATTAGCTTACTGCCAATTTTCCTGTGTATATTTAAGAAATTGTACACAGTGTACACACAGCAACAGGACTATAGAGGTAACATTACAAAAAAAAAAAAAAAAAAAAAAAAAAAACCAACCAACCATCTTCCTCTAAGTTTGCATCCCTACCAGTAAGCGACTTTTAAAAATGATACTGTTTGGGTGTTTAACAAAACAATTGGTTTGGTAGAAATCTATTTCAAAAGCAATGTCTCTGTGGCCAGCAAAATCATGTAACAGAAGCCTTTTTGTTTCCACCACTGCAGAGAAACAAAGTTGTTTAAGATGAGTTAAGATGTTTCAAAGTTTTGGCAGCTTTTCTAAGCCCCCTGGTTCTGAATCCCTTTTGAAGTGGCTTGGAAGTTGCTGTGTAATTTCAATGGCTGCTTGGGAGAAATACTGGCTCAGCTACTCATTTTGACTGTGAAGATGGCTTGAGTGTTTTCAGAATGTTTTCATTTGCTAGAAATGTTTTGCACCAGGCTTCTCCCGTGGAAGAAGGTTGGTTACCAGCCAGCTAATGATGCTGCAGGGTGTTTACAGAAGATGTGGGCGCTGTCTTTGTATCTGAGCACAGCCCTCCCCCACCAAGATAGTGTGGTAATCAGCCGGAATGTGAAAACATGTATTTAAGGATTGATGCTTGTAAAAGCTGTGCAGTAAAGGAGCAGGGTTGTTCAGATGTAACCAGTGACTGACAGCCCTCCTTGTAGGCAGGCTGGTAACAATAAAGTCTCCAAGTTCAACATCAAAGCTGTACAGCTTACTCCACCAGTGGCTTGCACATCAAAGGGGGAAGCAAAGACAAAGGAAGTGCACTGAGGTATGTTTCTGCCTCTTAGCCAGATCCTCAGGGGGGAGCTCCCAGAGCTCTTTTCATGAATGCAAAGTGATTTCTGCAGATGAGCGTCTTCATTTCACAAATGATCGGGAGTATAAAAGGAGGGCAAATGAGCGCCCATAATTGCCGCCCATCACTGTACATTTGGTTAGGAAAGATTAAACACGGGAGAGGCCGGTCTCTCTGGCTTCCGTCAGCAGGGAGTTCTGTATTCGCGTGGGCAGCCCTAACTTCACCTCCTACGGAACAAGCACTTGTTCACACAATGAGAGAGTACAAATTGAGGGTGTTTCGGGTTGCTGGCTGGGAATTATGCTTGACAACATAAACCGGGGCCACAGTCTTTGGCATCATGCCTTTATTTTTCCCCCATTCTTGCTTTTAAAAAAAGTTCTTTTTCAAGTTAACCTTGCTGGGTGGATTTCTGCTGAATCAGGTAGACATTACTTAACAGGTATGTGATAATGAAATTTAGACCTGTTAAACCGGCTCTTAATTAATCACTAGACCTATGCCTCAGCTCTCTAACTCAAACCACGGGTACTCCAAAATGCCAAAAGTACAACAAGAAAAGTCTAGAGTTGACCCCCATCCTTAGACCAAGTTGAAAATAAAATTAACCAGGCAAGCATTATGAATGGCTGAAATAATGTAGGTATTGTTTTTCTGTGCTTGCCTTTGAAATCTGAGGTTCTTTTATACTTTATCTTCAGTTATTTACTTGTTTTTAAGCACTATTGAAAAATAGTAGTACCCTGTACAGTCATTAATAAATACAAAACAGCTTTCTCAAGCTCTAGGGAGACTTAATAAACACAACTGTGTTACTAATTGATGCTATACTGAGCTGACAGAAGTAGTACATAGGTAAACAAGTTAGCAAGCAAGAAGTTAAAGAACTATAGGGGATTCTGTAGACATCAAGGGTTGGAAATTATAATAAGGCCTCCTTAGGGAGCATTAATTTGCATGTGGCTGAATTAGGACACCCAATTATTTCTCAGGACACCATCAAGAGCTCATCCAGGATACCCCCAAAGTGAAAGGTACGGGAACTGTGAGGCTTAGTTGGACCGGGAGGAAGAGGGTCAGGGAGAGAGGCTGTGTGTGTCTTTTTTCCCATAACCTATGGTAGTTTGACCGTCTACGCAACAGCATGTTAGAGAAGTTTTCTTTGTTAGGAAGAAAATGCTGATGAAGTCAAGCGTACTAAAATGTCTTTGTTCTGTGCACACAGTTTATGTGGAACTACCACAATGGATTTTGTTTTGTTTTGAAAGCACAGAGGACAGGAGAGTAGAGACAGAAATAAACCTTTTAAATCTTCTTTGCTCGAAGCTCACAAGGACAAAAGCGTTGAGCAGATTAGACAGTGGATTTGATAGTTAATATTGTTCACCATAGTGGTCCTCCAAGTGGGATCCAGGGACCCAGGGGGCCACCCCCATCCCTCTTAGGGGTTCCAAGAGATAAAAACTACATGCATAACAGATAGCACTGGGTGTGTTCAGGGTGGCCTGGCCACAGACCACATGCTTAACGACCCTCAGCCATCGTTTGCCCTTTTTCGAGTGCTGACGTTACCCCTGATGATGGGAAGCACTGGCAGGTAAGGCAGTCAGCCCCTTGGCAGGCACCAGCCAGGGACTGAGCCCGGGCCAGAAGCTGCGGCACCTTTCACTACTCCCTGGAGTGAGGCAGGAGGACAGCCAGTGCCAGTTTCATTTAAGAATATCCTTGATGATGCAAGGAAAAAAATTGAGTTTATTAAACTCTGACCTTTGAGTACGAGCCCTCTGAGCATCCTGGATGACAGAAAGGGAAGTGCTGTGCACCAAGCCCTGGCTTTTCTGAGGCAGGGATCGCTGCTGTCTCAGGAAGAGCCTTTGTGCCACTCCTGGGCTTGGAGAGCTGATCGGAAAGCTGCTTCCAAATGGAATGCCGCTTTCCTTAACAGAAGGGCTGTACTGCTCAGCTCGGATGCATGTCAGTTTTCCCACAGACAAGGAAGTGAGCCTGTCATTTGAAGGGAAACAGCTGACAGTATTTATTGCCAATAAATTCAATCTTTCAGGCAAGAATTAGAATTGGGGAAGGCTTGTATCCAACCAACCCCATGAGCTTGACAGCTTCTCAATACTTTCAAACTTTGCAGATGATGTGGGTGGTGATATTAATCAGCAGGATTCCTTGATGGAATCGCGTCTGATACCAAAACATGTCAACATCTGGAGAAGCCACAAAACTCTATGAAGCAATAGTTTCCACGTGACCAAGGCAGGCCATTACAAAAATAATCATGAGTAAAAGATTCAAAGTACAAAATACACCAATGTATCTGAGTGTACCTTTCAAATAGTCACTGGTAAAGTTTTAGGTTTTGTATTCTAAGTAGCTTTAAGAAACTACCACTTGTTAAGTGCAAGTATAGTAGCAAAGACTCTCTAAAGTTTTCTGGAAAGACTATTAAAATACTCTTCCCTTTTCCAGCTGCATATCTGAATGTGGCCGGATCTTGTTCACATATGTTAGCAAAAAAACCCAACAACAACAACAAAAAACCCACAGCAGATTGAATGTCAAAAGAGGCCTGAGACTGTTAAGCTAGTTATAAAATATTTACAAAAATGTAAACAATGGCACTTTTTTTTTGGTTTGCTAAATATACCTATTTTCACATTTTGTTATGTGATGGCTCATTGCTGTTATTTTTAAAATCAATTGCAAGTAAGTGTTTTTAGTTGTTGTAACTTTTCATGTGGTAATTGTTGATACAGACCTCACATAAACAGAAGTGCTCCCTTGGATCTATTGAAACCAGGAAAAGATACAGAGAACCCAAAGCTTTGAGGGTTTTTGCTGCAGAGTAGTGCAGGAGACACAGCTAGAAGATTCTGTGACAGAGCACAGGTTTGCAGCAGAAGGCTTTTAAATTTAGGCAGATATATCAGATTAGCCATAAGTTCTTTATTAAATAAAGCACTTTAAAAAAAAAAAAAACATTTTCAAACGTGAATTCAGGAACAGATATTCCAGTCTTCATTTTCTTTGCAGTGTTTTCATCTTCACTGGCACCATTGCTGATGATCTGGTTTCGGTTTGTTTTGTTCTCCCTACCATGCAGCAGAGATCTGGCAGAAAGTTGTGGTTGATGGGGTCTTTACAATTTATCTATGGTCATCTACAACCTATGCTAGCAAACACTAAGTTAGTGCTATTTTTCTTCTTAATTTGGACTTGTAGAGAGGACAGGAAGTTTGTACAGTGGTGCCACTGAGTACCCCCAAGTCCTAGTGGCTGTGAGACGTGGCCAGTAACTGACCCTTTGGGGGACTGATTTTACTGTTTATTGTGTGTGGTGCTAGGAATCCTTGGCAGACCCCAGCATAAGACAAGGGATGGGAAGCTTCCCGCGTGGTCCCTGCAACCTTCGCCACCAGGGAAATCTTCCCAGGAGTCTATTGGAAGCTGGCATGCGGCAATAAGGCCCTCAGTCTCTCCAGTTGTGCTTGGCAGCATCTGTTCCATTACACTGATTAAATGCACGAAAGCCCAACTTTCCCTGAAATCTCTTGGGAGAAAATAGCATGCAGTCAGGAAGCAGTGTCCAAACATTTGCTCTCAATTTGATAATCACTTTGTAGACACCTGACAGGTGGACACTTACACTGCCCTCTGTAGCAGGACCCTCACCTTTGTCACTGTTAAACACGAACTGGGCAGGCCCGGGGGTTTGCTTGCTTTCCTGGCACAAAGCTGTTGGTGGGAGCCAGTGCAGGCTGGTACGACCTGCATCTCCAGGGTCCTGCTCTCTCCCAGTGCTAACTCAGGAGGCGCCCTGGAGCCCACTGTCTGCTCTTGCATGGTTCAGTTCAGCCGGTTAGGGCTAGAGGCTGAGGTGCATGTACTGCGTGAGCAGAGGCTGCACTGCCAGGCGCTTAGCGCTGAAATCACCAAACTCCCAACTTCCCAATTTGGAAAAGCAAAGTGCAAGTTAATTAATCCCCCTTTGAAGTTAAAAAGAATTTTTTTTAACTTCTTAAGCATTTTGTTAAGTTTCTAGCATTTTGCTCACTGAAGCATAATAACTACTGGAATACATTGTTCTGCATTATTCAGTGGTTTTGATCCCAGCATAGAAAGGCCTTTTCCTCTCGGTGATGCTGGGGTCACTGTGAGCATTCATGTGGCTTAGCCAGGCTTCGTGATGCACGCCTGTAATCCCAGTACTCCAGAGGCTGAGACAGGAAGATTGCCATGAGTTCGAGGCCAACCTGGGGTACAGCGTGAGTTCGAGGCCAGCCTGGACTGCATAGCAAGACCCTGTCTCAGAAACAAGCAAGCAAGCAAAGAATCCATCTGGTTTATGATCATAGCTTGTGTCTGGTTCTGTAGGTGTATTGTGCTTTGGATATGATGCTACTCAAAGAGGGGAGCATTCTAGTAGGGGGTTTTTCTAAGTAAGATATTCCCTGTATAGAGAATAGACTCAGAACTTTTCACACTAGCATGCGACAGACATTTTGCTTGGTTTCAACTGTTTTAGATTCTATCACTTTATGGGGTAAAAGTGAGTCCCTACCTTCCTGCAGGGGCAGGCATTTGTGCATCCCACATGTGTGTGCACAGGTACTCCTCTATCAGGAGGCCCCATCACCCACTCTCGAGTTTGTCTTCTTGTCCCTGCTGGCTGGGGGATGAGCTCTGAGGTGAGGAGAAAGGGAACAGTGATGGTGACAGAGCTATTGCTTTGCTCTTGCCTCTCATGCTGGGCAGTGCCCTCAAGTGACATGAGATACACGGATTTAACAAATCTTAAGAAAGTTTGTGTCAGTGTAAGAGCAAGGATGAGCTTGAAAAATTTTCCAAACTGACTGTTTTGCTCCCAGAAACAGTGCATGCCAGCTGACTGATCTGGGCAAAAAATAAAGATCTCCACCTCCTAGCGACCTCGGACAGGAGGAAGGACGTGCAGAAGGTGCTTACCACCACATCTCGCGTGCAGGAAAGCCAGGCAGTGTCGTCACCCCCTTGCACCCCGGTGAAAGGTGCACAACACACGCACGAGTTTCAAGTTAGAGTCATGGCTTCTTCCAGCCTAACACCCATGGCCACGCCTTGGGCTTTAGGGGGCCATGGCAGGTGTCACCAAGCCTGTGCGCTGCCATGTGGTCTGGTCAGATGGGGCTGATGGGTGGGGAACTCGGCTGTCCCTTATTGTGAAACATAAGAGGCTCCTGATTACGCCCCGTCCAGGCCCCACTGTTGTAACCATTATTACGCGTTCCGAACCTGTCGTTCATAAAGCGCTTCCTTTCGTGGTGCCAAGCACTGAGAAATGATTACCACGTTTACTACCCACTGGAGCCTTTCATCCCGTTTTTTACAGAAGTGTAAGCCGAGACTCAGAGAGGCAGAGCCACTTCTCCGGGATCATAGGGCCAGCACGGTTGGAGGCTGAGTCAGTCTGCCTCCTGGGTTGGGCTTCCTCCTCCCTCTGCTGTTCTGTCCGAATGGCCGTGGCACCAGGAGAGTGTCACAAAATACATCGCTCCTGATTCTGAGATCAAGCCAGCTTGCTGGTGTCAGCTGGGTGCCCTTTCTGAACAGTTCAGCTGAGACAGAAATACATGTAAGCATCTCCTGGGTGCCAGACCAGGGAGGGCCCGAGTAGACATAAAACATGATGGAAGGCAGATCCTGGCTTGGATAACAGTGCCCATGACAGGAGGGGCCCTCATGAGACCCATGCTTGGGACAGCTTTGAGGAAGAGGGGAAGGCTTAGTGAGCTTTGAAGCCAGCAATACCCAACAGAGGGTCAGGCTGTGGGCATTCTCACAAGCCAGCCAATGGATGAGCAAGGCCGGTTTGGGGACAGCCAAAAGTCCTGTGCAACTTCCAGGAGCTGATGGGAACAAGGCCTTCAGAGCGGGTAGGCAGGGTGCAGCCCATGAAAGGTGCTCACCTGCACACACACGGGGGGGGGGGGTGCCAGATCCTTTTTAAGGCACATGGAATCATTAGGGACAACCAGATGTTCTCAGCATCTTCCTTTCCCTTAATCATTTCAGGGGAAATAAAAGACCCCTGTGACCCTTGTGCATGGAGCTGAGGACTCTGCTCTGGCCTGATGGGTGTCGGCACCGTGGTGTGGCTGTGTGTGCACTGTGGGGTGATAAAGACCAGGCAGCTGGCACAGACTCCTTCAATGGGCCCCGGTGGTTAGCTCGTTACAATTGACGTAGGGACTTCATTATGATGTTGCACAGATGAAGGAGATGGTGATGTTTTGGCTTTGCGCTGCCAGGAGGAGGGAAAACATTTTCTCGCTCGCTCTGCGGTTCAATAGCTTGCTTACGGGAGGGCCATGAAAGAAAAGAGTAGTGTGTCTTTGATAGGCAAACCCCTGTCGCCCTGTTGGGGCTACAAGCGAATGCTTAAATTAAAGGTTGGAGCCAGCTTTCAAGTATTGACTATCGAGCAAAAAAGCTCAGCCCACACTCCCGCACTTACTCAGGCTCGTTAAAGTGAAAATGCGCTGTGGGCTGTGCTCCTGTCTTGGCGGGGTAATTATCGCGTTGAAGGTTGGTGTTTGGATCGGAGCTGGTGTGGCACACGTTTATTTAAAGATATACTTGGTAATTTAATACACACTAGTCAAGACTTTTATGCCCAAATCATGAAGTCTTGTTGCCAGCTGCCTCTCGGGTATTTGAGGTAAACGCGGAAGACTGGGCACCTTCATCCAGGAGCCGGATGTTTTGAGTCATCTCCTCCCAAGGATGATGGTGCCCCGAATTCCTTGGGTTACACCAGGGGTAAAATGAGATTAAAAAAAAAAAAAGGCTTGTCAGTAAGGGTTTTGAAGGTATAGTTTTATCCCAGGTCTTATTTCTACTCTTTTGTGTGTGGCCTCTGCTGGTACCCACAAAAGCAGGACAGTGCAGCCGTGTGGGACACCTCTGAGCTTATAAGCCCCTTGGGTTCACACAGGTTGTGGGTCCTAATCTGAAAAATCGGAGCTCTCCAATGGCTGTGAGGTCAGAAACCTTTGAGGAGGGTAGGACATTCTGAGTTTGGGGAAGATTTTAGAGTTTCAGATTAAGGATTCTTAAGTTTGTGCAAATATTGCAAAATCCAAAAGGAAAAGAGAGGGTAAGGGTGGAGGGGAGGGGAAGAGGGAAGAAGGAAAGGAGAAAAAGAAGGCTGAAGCCCCTCTGGTTCCCAGCACTTCAGCAAAGGGAGCGCTCACCTATGCTCCCTGGATGTCTCAGGGTTACAGAGGCCCAAGGTCCGGGTGTTGAGCAGAACATAGGCGGTGTCATGATGTTTGATGGTGGGTTCTCAAGATTTTTAAATGTCTGAGCACCTCTCTCATCTTTGTCCTTTGCTGGTCATGCAGGGCAGCATCTTGTTTAGCAAATGAACCCACATACACTTACTGAGCCACTGTCTGCATTCAAGGCTACTCAACCTTGCTACGTTGCTATGTCATTTTAAACATCCCCAAACCACCGTGGTCTTGTGGTACTGTGGCCTGGATGAGGTGGTCCCTGGCATCTAGTGCAGAGCCCTATGGGTTCTGAAGCACAGAAGCACATTGTGCTGAGATCTGTGAACTTCTCCACCCCTGGGCTCTGAAGGGCTTGGTGCTGGCCGAAGTTAAATAGTTATGTAAGTTTCCCTCCCATCCTGTCCTTTGGTATGGATTGCTACTTTTTAAACTTTAAATGAGGTTCCACTTGTTGTGAGTTCAATTTATGTTTTGATATAATGCTCAGGCAAGTGAATTTCGGTATCTTCCTACTTGGGAACAGTTTTCATCCAGGAAGTGGCATACTCCACAGTAACGTCCCCTCACTAGGGGCATTTTACACAGTATGAGGACTGTGGGAGACCACAGAACTCAATTGGTCTGGTCTGCTTACAGTCAGGCTGTATGGAGGCTGGGGACCAGAGTCCAGGTTTCCTCATCCGTCTGTCATTTTTGATAGGTCATATTCGTCTCAGAATACCGCACAAACTTGACATATTTTCTTTACCAAGAAGTGCTAGAAGTACTATATTCGGCCCGTTTAATTCTTTAGGAATGAGGCTGTGGATTTGTATCAGAAACTTTGGTCTGCACAGTTATTTTCATATTCATGGGAGAGGGGACCCAGCTAAAAGTAACAGAAAAGATGACCTGCATGTACCTCCCAGCATGGTGAGCGCAGGTGGCAACCGTGACCCCAAGAACAGAGGAAATGTGTCCCTGTTCGCTGTGGCCTCCCTACGGGAGTCAGCGAAACACTCTCCCTGTCGCTCTGCCCAGGGAAGAAAACACCAAGAACAGGAAATAGCCATGGTCAGCTAATACCGGTGGGTAAACATTTTTAGAAGTGACAGACAGACAGACACACACAGAACTTCTGCCTGCCATCCATCCAGGGCTGGGCCGCACAGGGCAGCATGGAGCAGCCGTGGAAGCACTTCCTGCCCAGGGCTCAGGAAGAGGGGAGTCCTGGCAGGCACCCAGGGAAGCCACCCCTGTTAGTACACAAACAGAGACGGTCAGGTAGCTGCCCGGTGTCACCTGCTTAGCAGCAGAGCCAATGTCAGAGCTCTGGTCTCCTATCTCTCAGTCCTGTGCCCCAACGGCTGTGTGGAGCATTTCTAATTGAATCTGCAAGGGCGCAGTGTCAGGAGTCCTAGACGAGGCTGGTGGCAGTTTCTCTCGAAGAACAGCTGTTTCGGAATCATCATTAAAACAGCCTGTGGCTTGAAACATCTCCACAGGACACACATTTGTCCGGAGGGTACTGTGGGAAATCTCAGTGCATCTTCATATGCAGAAAGACAGGGCCTTTTCAGGTACACTGGATTGTTCAACAAGTATTTATCAAGTGTTACGGGATGAATTATCTGCTCTCTTTTCTCCACTGAGTCCAAGGGGGATTGCTGGCTCTGTCCCCCTGCGTCCCTTCTGCCTGAGGACGTTGTGTCACATCATCTTACTTTTCTCTAGTTTTTCCTATCCTTTTAATCTGGTCTTTAAATGTCACTCTGTGTTCTCCGCTCTGTTTTTTAGCCAGTGTGGGTTTCTTTCCTTTATCTTGCTCTCCTCTTGCTGACGTATTTCCATCACTCTGGCTATAGTTAATATCTGCTCAATCAAACCATATTGGCTTGAATAGCGTCCATTGATTTACGAATAAAAGGAAGCTTCAGCCGCCTGACCCTGCTCTCTGTAGGGTCTTTGTCACCAGGAGGTTTAACTTTACTCAAAACCTTCCTTGTCTGCTTCCCTCTGTCACCCTGCAAGCCGGTTCCTCCCTTGAGCTGCCCTGACAGTTAGGCGATCCCG
Organism: Cavia porcellus; assembly: GCF_034190915.1. Lineage (NCBI taxonomy): Eukaryota > Metazoa > Chordata > Mammalia > Rodentia > Caviidae > Cavia > Cavia porcellus. The sequence continues at coordinate 1,626,674 of NW_026947521.1, read as the reverse complement.
TTTGGGGGACTGTGGAGTGATGAGACCGATTGTCATTTTTCTTTGCCATTACCTCGTTTTCACTTTTAACTACCACCCATCCCCAAACGATTGTGAGGACGAAAACCCACTGTTTTCATTACCATATTGATCATCTGCTACCGGTTCTCTGAGCATCATTCAGAGAACTGGAACCCGCTAACAATGGAGCCTTTCTCTGGTTTCTTTTGAGAAAGGGAACAAAATGAACAAGCCACTTTCGTTGATGAATTCAGCCAGTTTCCTATATGTAATACCTCTTACCACAGAGAAATGATTAGCGTCTGGATGCCAGGAGAAAAAGGTGTGAAAAGACAATAACCACAGAAAGGCCTCTCGTAAATTAGATCATCAGCCTGTCTGTGTTACACTCCAGGAAATGGCATAATCTCCAGTTTTGGTTTTTTCTTTTTCTTTTTTTTGGCTTGGTACAAAACCAGCCAAACCGAAATCCGTATGAAATATGCCAAAACTACTCAGTCAGCTTTTACCTAGTTCATTACTTTGCCCCTCAGCAGCCACCTGCTCCTCTCAAAGCTCACCTTTTTTACTTATACGAGGAGAACTTGCGAAACCCCACCGGCGGGCGGGTTGTTACTGTAACCGTGACCCTTGGATCGGGGCTGAGGCCCATCCACAGGAGAAGTGAAGGGAACCCTTGAGTGAGTGACTACGTTGAAGGCTGCCAAGGTGCCCAGGGAGCGGCCCAGGACCGGGTGACATGTTCCCAGGTCTCCCTGGCCACCTGCCTCCTGGGAGTTAGCCGCAGCCCTCCTCTCCTCTGCAAGATCCAGCCCAAAGATAGACAGACAGACAGATGCACTGGTACAAAAGAAGCAAGAAACATCCTACGTGCAGTGGCAGAGTTGCTCCTGCTAGTCCCAGTGGACAACTCAAAAAGAGAAGGCACCATGCCGGTGTGGTGGCCCATGCCAGCACCTGGGAAGCTGAGGCAGGAGGATCACTGTGAGTTCAAGAGAAGCGTGGGCTACATAGTGAGTTCAAGGCCAGCCTGAACTGCAAAGTGAAGCCCTGTTTCAAAAAAGTAAAAATAGGAAAAGAGAAGAGAAGGTACCGACCTAAATACCTGGTGTCCTAGGCAGGTGAAGAGAGTGTGGCAGACCTAGGCAGCTCTTGGTCCCTGGGCAGCACATGCCCTTGGAGAGGGAGCCACCACCCTTGTCTCTGCTCGGCTGTCACCATTAGCAATAACTGTTGTATCGCAGCTAAGTCTTTGGTTTCATTTTTTATGAGAATCTGGAAATCTGAACTTTACTGTGAAGTTGCCTTGGTGTCATTAGAAAGAAACGTCTTTAAATTCGTAAGAGTCATGGAGCCTGGCGGGCAGTTGTGGCTGGGCCATCTCGATGCTGAGATGTGGTTAAACACTGAACAGAGCAGGTGAAACCCTCAACTCAGACACCTGGACCCTGCCCACCGAGGCTCTGGTGTGAGATATCCCCAGATCTGTACCTCCCACATGGCGGCAGCTGCCTTGCACGGCCCAGGGAGACCAAGGCCAGACCTGACCTGCTCTGAAAACTTTCAGTGACTTAGAAAACCAGACCACACTCCTCAGTGGGCTATTCACAGCCCACAGGATCAGGTGCCACCATCCTAGCCTCCTGCTTTTGCTCATCTCTTTTGGGATGCAGGGAAAGCCCTTTGGACACAGCTGGCGTGTTCATGCCAGGCTTTCCCTTACTCTCTTCCCAGCCTCTGCTGCCTGGAAAACTGGGATATTCATTCATCAGGACCCAAAGCAAATGAGCAGTCAACATCCTGAACTCCCTCCAGAAAGTCTGGTGTGTGTGCTATGTGATTATGATCTTACAGCAACTCTTTTGCATATCCCCTCAGCTCTCAGTAAATATCAGCCCCATTCCACTTGACCATCCACCAGTTCTACTTTCCAAATGTAACACCTAAACCTCCTTCTTCCCTTCCTATGACCGGTCTTTCAAAAACAATTTTTTAAAAATAACATTAATCTCATGAAGGCAGTAAAGAGATTATGAATTCTTGCATCGCTCAGGATTTTTTATTAAAGAAAAAAGTAGTGGTGGTGCATGCCTGTAATCTCAGCACTCTAGGAGGCTGAGGCAGGAGGGTCAGAGGTTCAAGCCCAGCCTAGGCAACCTTAGTGATTTAGTGAGACCTGTCTCAAAATAAAAATTTTTTAAAATACTAAGATATAGCTCAATACAAAGGCCCTGGATTCAATCTCTATTACAGCAAAAAACAAAACAAGGAGAAAAGAGTAACACCTGACCAGTGAGTGATGCTAAACATTTGGAATAGCATTAAAATAAGTATTTTTACATAGTAAAATACTTGCGTCTATACTTAGATGTATAAATTACTATTCTTTGAACTCCAAGTGGATTTTGAACTGTGATCTCCCTAATTACAGTAATCATACAGTTTGTTTATATATAGTTGAGCTGTATAGACATTAACCAATTAGTTCTTGATCACACCACCTAATGGGAAGACTTTCCTTGGTACCCTATTTTTAGCGTGTGCGTGTATGCGTTAATTATAGACCTCGGTTATAACTTTGCATCTTGTTACCCAAATGCTTACTTAACAGTTTACCAACATCAAGGGGGTAGGTGGGCAAGAGACTGGTATCAGAGTTCACTTCTGCTTTTTAGCCAGGAAGTAAGCAATGCTTAGGACCTGTGGAGTACCTGGCCTGAATCCAACGTCAGTTCATTTTCTTCAAGTGTCTCAGTAGCTGTTTGAGGTGATGTCCTGACTGTCTACCTCAGGTCACATCATAATTATCTAATTTAAAAAGAGACAGAAAAAAGCAGGTAATACCTGTGTAGGTCTGAGACAGCCTGAGCCTACCGGTCTTCCTCAATCTGTGTAGGTGATGTGGGTAATAATTGAGTGACAGCTCCTGGGTTTTAGGAGTTACTGCTGGCCACTGTCTGTTCGATTAAAAACGACTTTCATCACTAATATTAACATGAAACAGATCCAATTGGAGAAGATCCATTATAAATGAGACCGAGCTGGCTGTTGAATAACATTGGTTGAGGCTCAAAGGCTGAATATAAATGAACTGTAGATGGGACAGTATTGGACAATGCAATTTATCTCATTGGGCAAAAAGATGTTCCAAACGCCTCTGCTCCTGGATGCATAAAAATAGACTCTGTATCCTGCGCACACCGTGCACATTTGTGGAACGACTTTTGCCACCTTTCATGCCATCTGAAACCAGCGCGGAACAGCAGTGCTTAAACTGGTAGCTGCAAAGAGTATGCCTTTTGATCATTTTGTTTTAAATTTAAAAAAATAAAAGTTAAGTGTCTCAGGTGCGGCTGTTAGCATCCAAGAAAGATTCCTGGGCCTGTTCCAGTTTTATCTAAATCTAATTCTGTCACCTGGTTGAGCTTCACTGTCCCTTGCAGCCAGCCCCGGTGAAATGAAAATGGTGTCCTTCGAGCTCTGATGTGCAGATGCGGAGGCTGAGGTCTCCTTGCCGAGATGGTAGAGCGAGCAAGCTCACCAGAAGTCATGGCCCACCCTGGCATTGAACTTGAAGCCCTAGAGAGTGAAGCAGAAACATGTAATATAATGGAGCTATTTTTGCACTGGTTACAGGGCTTTCACTCAGATGTTATCAGGGTGTTGAATCCCTTAACTATTCGACATTGTCTCCTATAATTTTCAAATACTTGCTATTTTTCATTGAGAAAATACTTTCAATCCAAGATCCCCTCTGGTCTCCCACGACCCAGGTATTCGGACTGTATGATTGCTGAAAGTTCAAGGAGGCATTGTTGTCGTGAGCTGCGTGCTTCCCTGGTCCCTGGCCCTTGTGAGCAGAAGCCGAGAGACAAACATACTCTGTCTAAGACAGTGTTTGATGGTTTTCAGCTGTCCCCAACCCCACTAGCCAGCTCTCTCGTAAATGAAGTAACTAAATGAGACCATGGGAGTGCCTCTTTGCAAACTGTGAACACTGCCAGTCGAAACAGCCCCAAAGGAGGGTCTCACTCAGTATCCCCAATGTGAAGAGCAGCGTAGTAAGGTGAGTTCAGTAACCACAAACACTGGTGCCGCATAAGCATTGCAACCTTTCTATGTGCCAGGCACCAGCGGACTAAATAATTGACATATGTGATCACATTTACCTCTCAATAACTCTCTAAGTAGGAGCTATTGTGGGAAGGGAACAGAGGATCGGAAAGTTCAAGGTTGCACACATGATCACAAAGCAGTGTGAAGTGCGATGCAGACTGAGGTGTCTAACCTGCAAAGCCTTTTGACCTCGTCAGCAGAGCTGTGCTGTGTACTAGTTATCGGATACATTTGTCTCAGATGATAGATTGATTGCCTGGCTATAACATTCAGAGCCTTAACAGGAAGTGACAATCGTGTTCAAGTCAGGAGGCATACAGAAGGCCACCCATGAGAGGCAAAAGGTCAAAGCCAACCCTGGGCCCCTGCAGTCGAAGGGGGCATTTCACACAACACTGAGTCCCACGTTTGCCAGAAAGCACTGCTTGAAAACACACAGATGTAGGCCATCGCTAGCTGGGCGTGCACCCCACCGTATTGGAACAAACTTCCCAGAGACCACGAAGAGTAACCACACCAAAGTAGGGCAGCTGTCCTGCGATAAGCAGTGCCTGTGATGTAGCCACACAGGAAGAGCCACAGGCTGAACTTCAGGGAGCCTCTTCCCCGTCCTCCTAGCAGAGCACAGGAAGAGGTGAGAGATAAGACTCCCCGAGAGTCCTCCTCTCGCCCCCCAAGCTCTGCGCCTTCTCCCTGTTAGACTCCCAGGAGGTAAGGGAGTGATGAGCGCACCATGCTCCAAGCAAAGAACCCGAGGTTCAAAGAAATTCCCCCAGGATCTGTTCACATGGGCAGCAGGACTGGAACGCCCGGTGTTCCCGGCCCTCGGCCGGAGATGTCTGCATGGAATGTCTCTGGTTAGACTCCTGAGCTCAGTTTTGTGCTGAAGGGAAGCCAGACCCCTTCTAATTCAGAAGTCTGGGGCGTATTCCCCACCCCTAAAGCAGAGCGCCCCGGAGCCAGGAGGCAGGAAGTGGAGCTCCACGTGGGAGGCTGCCGGCGTCTTGCTGGCAGAGAGGCCGAGAAGGCACGACAGCTGCCTGGCACAGCTGGTATTGGTGGTGTCCGAATCTTGCACTCAGTGGGTGCTGAGCAAATATTTGTGGTTTGTTTCAGGAATGAGGATTTTTGTCTGAATATTGAAACACTCATCCTGTTTTGGTTTTGCTTTGGTACGTGCACTAGCTCTGGGTTCACTTGGGGGGAATTTCCAATAACGAATAGAGTTGTGGGTGGACATTTACTTTCCTTCTGTATGAATGGCCCCTGGTTTCAAAAATGGACCAGTGTTTGGCAACTCAGAGTCCATTCCATTTTGGAAGGGAGTCCAGAAAGCCTTGGGGGCCATCTTGTGGTTAAAAGCGTGGTCCGTGTCTGCCTCGGATTTCTGGGTTTACGACCGTGAAGCTTTTCCTTAGGTTGAAAGTTAAAAAGCGTTTTTAAACTTTTTTTTTAATTACTGTGAACAATCAAAATTTAATTATGCCCCAATGATTGAATATTAATTTGCATTTTCCAACATTAAAGTGACAAAATTTCTTTCCCATTTAGAGAAATGGTCGCGTTTCCCCGAGTAACCATCCGTGTGTGTTGGGAGTATACATGCATGCATCTGTAGGTATATACGTTTTTAAAGCTTTCATTATCTCTAGGTGTGACGATAATGTTATTTCTTTCTTTCTTTCTTTTTTTGTCTTTTTGTGACAGGGTCTCACTATGCAGTTCAGGCTGGCCTTGAGCACACTTTGTAGCTCAGGCTGGTCTTGAACTTGTAACGATCTTCCTGCCTCAGCCTCCCAAGTGCTAGGATTACAGGTGTGTGCCACCATGCCCGGCAATAATGTTATTTCTTTTCTTCATGCTTTTGTGTTTTTTCTCTAAATTTGGTTCAGTAAGCCTATGTAACTTTTAAATAGGGAAAAAATTCAGCCTAGAGTTACTGTTAAATGTCACTAGCAGCTGCAGCAAAGGGAAGGTGGACAGGTTGCCCACGTGGCCACCTGAGAAAAAAAGGGCCACTTGAATACAGGTGTTCAACACAGGCAGAACCAGAATGCACCTGCAGCATGCTTCCTGCGTTCAGGAAGGAGGGGCAGGGGTGCCAGCCGGACACACTGCCGTGGAGAGATCCTGTGGATTTGACTATTTCAGAAAGCACTCCTAAGACCAAAAAGGAAAGAAAAATTTAGAAATGTACTCTTGTAACTCAGTGGTGTCGTTTTAAGAGACACGTTTTATTTAGCATGGGTCTGAACTGCATCTTGTGGCTGGGTGATTACTTCCAGCCTACATCTCCTTAGGAAGTGAGTCACATTCTCCAGAGAGATTTGAACGTAGTACAGCCTTGTCCGGAACACAGCAAGGCGTTGCGCTGTAAACTTCTTACTTTGCCAGCTACGGGTGACAGAGCCCGGCTGCGACGGTCCAAAAGTGACCTGAAATCACAACTTCCCACCTTCCGCAGGCTTCTTGCTATGGTTTAGGTTCCGTCCTTAAGAAAAGGCAACCGTAGTGATATGTCTTGACCATGTGTAGTGGAGAAAAGAGAAAAAGGTAAAACACACACACCAAAAAAAAAAAAAAAAAAAAAACAGTGGCCAAATTTATGAATTAAGCATGTTTGGCTTTGGAATTTTTCTTTTCTTAGAGCATGAAATCTGCCTTGCTTAATCAACAGTAACTCAGGTTGCCACTTTTAACCTCTTACCTATTTAGAGGCCCTGAGTAGACATAGAGAAACCTAGGATAAGTATCACTCCCTCACTGAAATAGCCGAGGTGACTGCCCACCTGGTGTCACACTTTCTCTGGTAATTTGAAGGACGTGGTCTTCTGGTTACTTTTTTTTTTTGGTCTCCTTGCTCCAGAAGACCTGTGATGGCTCAGTCCGCTTAGCCTCTTCCCTCAGGAGCCATCTGAGAACTTAGGAAGCCAGCGCAGAGCCCTGAAGTTCATGCAGTACAGCACACGAACCTAGCTCAGGACGGCCCTTACACCGTAGCGTCCTGGTCATCACTGGTTTTACATCAGGCCTCTGCCGAGCTGAGCAATCCGGTTGAGTTCCAAGAATGTGGCTCACCCTAAGACAGAAACATTCATTTCAAGTTCAGGGAGGGCCTAGGAAGGTCTAATCTCTGGCTACTTAGCAAACCAGACATCTCTCAAACGGGGAAGATTGTATAAAGAACAACAAAGTAGGGCCATTTTAGTGTGGGGACAAATACCAGGTAAGTCTTCAAAGGCCTTGAGTGTGTTACAACACTTAGAGTTTTAAACTCAGGGTGGGGGTAGGTTTCTCATAAGTCTTCAAATGAAAGTTTAATAATGCTTAATGTTGAGTTCTTTATCCCAAAAGAGTAAATTATGTTTAGAATACTCTGAGAAAGATGTCATAATTTTAGGTGTATTTCATGAAACTCTTGGTGGTAACAACCTCCTTTATTTTCATGTGCTTCCTAGGATAATATTCCACCTTCTTGAAAATTCAGATTTCTTGCTAAAGCTGTAATTGCTCGGCAGCTGCTGTATGTGATACTCACAAAGCTGTGTGAAGTTAGGGAGCTGTACCTGGTTGTAGTCTTTGTGAGAGTTACTAACTTCTATTCGTTTCCCATTTGTGGGATGTTTCTCTTGAGCCCAAAGAAATAGGTTCCTAACCAGCCAAGTATTGCATTCCCTGTGCTTAGGCTCCCATCCCAGAGTCAGTAGCAGTTGACTCCGGATAAACTCCAGCAAGAAAAGTTATAGCTCGTTACATAACCGTACAAAGTTCTGTAACTTAGCCTTCGCTTTTTACTGCTGCTTCCCAATGAAAGCCAAACTACATGCATTATCTAACACATCTTCTCGTGATGCCTAAGCCCTTACCCTCTGTTCCCCACATAACCATAAGACTTGTGTGCATCTTAGATCTTAATTTAAGGAAGTGGGTCAGCTTTAGGTATGACTAAATAATGCAAAATCCCCCACAGCAGCTTGAAGTTCACAGAGTCACTGAGTACTAAGTAGAAAGAATAGAAGAGGGAGGAGGAAATCACTCCACTAGTGAGCAGTACATAGGAGGAGTTATTTAGAGCAAAAGACGTATTCAGAGATTGTGGATTAAATCAGACAGGGGGAGTTGGCTTTCTTTGGTGGTATTCGGTGGGTTCAAGAATTTGGGGATACACTGAGCACAAATACATGCCCTGCAGATCTGCTCCTTGTCATTTGTCATTGAATTGGGGTGGACAGACCAATGTCCCTGGAGGGAAAATGACAGCAAGATGAGGAAGGACACCCTGGATGCATGAGAGAGGTGAGGAACAATGTCAGGTTTTAGTTTGCAGTGTTTCTTCATCTTCCAAGGCTTTTAAGACTATGTAAAGTTTGAATCAAAGATGGGCCTCCCTGAAACGATGGAGAGAGAGGAGAAGCTTGAACCCCCGGCCTGGGGGACCTCACTTGTGCCCAGTGGGTTACAGAAGGGCACTCACATCCCTTGCAAACAAAGATATGCTGGCTTTGGATCGTGGCCCCCCGGAATACTCTTGCATCATGCTTTCTTACATAGTGGGGAGCAGTCAGTGGTGACATCTTCCCTGCAGAGGGCCCATGAGAACCTAGAAAAGACTTGGGCCCTTAGCATGGGGAAGGCACGTCCCTAAAATCCTTAGGGTAAGTGATACTGAACTGATTTTCAGATAATTGCCGTGGTCCTCTAGAAATGGAGGGAGGGTGAAAAGGGGGCTTCCTCCCTATGAGTATTTATCAAACTATCCAAGGCACCATCAGTTCCAGGGGTAGATACAAGAGTACCCCAAGTGTGTGTTCCACTTGGGGTAGCATGTGGAGCACAGAGCTGCTTGTCCCTATTTCAGTGGGTTTACAAGGGGAAAGGAAATGAAATACCAAGGATAGACGGACACCCAGGATGAGCCCGGGTTTTTTGTTTTGTTTGTTTTTGTTTTTGTTCTCCCCAGTCTCTTGAAGTGCCAGACATCCCCAAACCTTTTGTGTTTACAGAGAATGAGAAATCACACTGCTGCCAACGCTTTGTTGAAAGGTAGAGGGACTCCCCTACTTGTCCATGCAGAGCAGGAAGAAATGGTGGAAAATAGGTCAGCAAGGTCAGGTGACCCACATGGACGGATGTTCTGAGATGTGTAAACCACCCCTACGCGCTTGCAGATATCAGGAGTAGAGTCCGGAAGTGGAAAAAATTTCTTCTGGGCAGGAGGGAGAGAGAATAATGGAGAAAGAGATGATTCTTCAAATAACTCCCACCGACAGCGTTTTTTAAAAAAAGTTTTCTTAAAGTTATTTTGCTCAACAGATGACACCATTTCTTAGAAAAGAAGAAACATTCCATGTAATGGGAGCATCCTTCCAGCCGCTGCCCACCTTCTCCCCCCACCCAGGACCGTGCACCCACTTCCCTGTGCCCCTCGGGCCCGGCCTGCCTTAGCATCACAGCACCGCGCGGTGGGCCCTGGCTCTAAGCAGCAGCCTGGCACCAGTCTGGCACCAGCCTGGCACGGCACAGGATCTGAACACAGCCACCGATTCTCTCCAAGGCTGTGCTGGCGGTTACCAAACAGGGTAGACGCTGGCATGCGCTTACAGAATAATTATAGGGTTCCTTGAGTAGTACAGTATAAATAATTGCTGGTTTAAAGGCGTTATTGTGAGCAGCAATTTATACTAAAATTTGTATTTGCGCCTTGAAACCAATGTACGTCAAGGGGGCCTTGCCCCCCTCCCACTGCCCCACCTTGAGATCTCAGGGGCTCTGGAGCTTCTGAGGGGCACAACCTCGGCTCATTCACAACCTTGCTCATCCATGGTGGTGAGTAAGGGGAAGACAGATGCGTTTAATCAGTGGGCTTGAAACTGCTCCCGGCTGCCACCTGGTGCGCCCAGGATCCTGACGCGCAAAGACCATCCTGGTATGGCAAGGAGCTCAGAACTGCAGTGGTGTCACTTTTGCTGGCAAGTAGGACACGGCGGAGATTATCACCTCCTCGCTGGCCTCCACCGGTGTCGACGCAGGACACAGAGGGCTGAGACACAGGAGGCTGAGGGAGATAACGCAGCTCTAAAATAGCCACGGAGGCTTTTCTTCTCCGTGGAAGTTTTCATTTTGTGCGATGGCACAGCAGAAATGCGCTGTGACAGTGGAGAGGCAGGAGATGAGAGCGGGTGAGGGGCTCTGCCCTCTTTGGGACAGGGCTGAACAGAGGCTCTTTTCCAAGCAGGTGACCCTCTGTGTCACCTTCTCATCTTTCTGTGAAGCCTAGTGGCTTCTCTTTCCCCATCTGAGAACTCCCCTGAGATGCTTGCATCCTGAATCTTTCTCACCAAACCAGCGAGTGTCCCGAGATACTGTGTGTTTTGTTTCGGCTGCTGTTCTTGCTTTCTGCACTCCAAAGCCATGTTAAACCCTATTTCCCATGACTGTGTGTGTGTGTGGGGGGGGGCTTTGGTATCTAAATAAGTCTTTCAATGGGTCTTTAGCCCAGTAATTAACTCCAGCTATTTTTAAGTGGTGCCTTGGTTACGACAAAGCTACCACATTCACAGCGGCCTTCTCTTTCTTGGAGAGTACTAAACATTGGCTCTTTATTTTTCAAGTGCCAAAACTATTACAATTTTATTCAGATATATTTCTCATTGATAGAAAGAAGGGCCTTTTGAATGAAGACAGAAAATGCTTAACTATTTACCCTTATGTACAATAGCTGTGTGCTTTTATTTTTCTTTCAAATAATCTGTCTGTACCCAGGGCCTTGTCCTACATATGTTTCTTTATATATTTCGTACAGTCAGTACTGGCAAATCACAGGGTTTTAAGAAGTGACTTTGCAGAGTAGAAATGCCTGACTCAAAATCAGTTACGTAGTGTCAGTGAAAGACAGCACAAAACACCAGCTTTTTCCTCTCCCTCTTTGTGCTCAGAGTTTGGGGTCCTGGATGGCAGGAGGAAAGGCTTTATTCCACGTGTGTATGGGAGGTCTTTGGAGAAATGAGATGAGCATCCCCAAAGAACCTGAGACCTGGAGGCTTAGGTATCATTTTAACAAAGAATGATAAACTCATAGAGAAGCACAAGATTAAGGGAAATGGTCTTGGGGCTTGGTGTCAGGGCAGTGACTGTGGGAAGACAAGGACACTGGAGAAGTAGTGGGCATTGCAGCTGTGCCTCTGCTGGCGTTAGTCGTGCCCACCTCCAGGGATGAGCTGCCTCCTCCTCCCAGGCCTTTACAAAGGGAGATGTGTGCCCTGCCTCAGGGCAGATGGAGGAGCGAGCGCAGAGAGCTTTCCGCATCTGCTGTTTCTCTGTCACCATCAGCTCAAAATAATCCTTATGCCAGAGTGGCGCATCTGAGGAGTGCCACGTCCTGACCCCCTCGCTGGGCGGTTGCAGAGCTAGAATTAGAACCGAGCCCACACAACTCTTAGCCACTGTTTCCATTGCTGTGTTTCGTAACATTGAGTAGCTGTTAGTTCCGGCGGTACTGCAGCAGCTCACCACGTCTGACACCAGAACCGTGGAGCCCCTGCCTCTGCAGACACCGCGGGGTGTGCCAGGCTCAGCCCAGTCTGCCCACCCCCCAGCGCACCCTGGAAATCCACCTGACGTGACCCTACGGTAATCTGAGGATAACGCAGTAATTCCTGGTTCAGAAAAGCAGATGGAGATTAACTTTGATCATTGAGATCAGATTTGATTATCTGAGATCAGATCAAAATGTCAGGGGCTCACATAACAATAGTAATAGTGACCACCACTGTCAGCCGGTCCCTGAGCTCCTGGTCCCCGTGCCCACTTGCACACACCTCCTTCCATCTGGGCCTCAGAGCCTCCTGAAGCCATTGCTCTTATCTCTGTGAAACAGACGGGGCAGTGCAGGGTTCCAGGGGTGCAGAGCTGAGCAGTGGCAGCTTTTGCACTGGGGCCCAGGTCTGGGTTAAGGCTACTTCTCGAGAATTTGGCATGCATAGCAATCCATATGTGGACCACTCAGCAGCCTGGCTGTGGGTGTTGCAAGACTAATTACAGCCTCTCTCTCACCATGTGAATCTTTCCTTCCTGTGGTCTCTGGCCTTTTCTCTTAATCCCATGAAATCCCTGAGCATCTTTGGTGTCATAGGTCCTAATTGGTTCCTGAGAGCACCTCACCCCAGTGGTTCGGGGCTTTATTTTATGGCATGTTAGGAACACTCACCTGTTTTGGTTCTTGCCCCTGCTAGGAGGAAATGCCAGGGCCGCCCTTGGAGAGCAGGAACAGAGAACAGAGCAAGCAAGTGGAAGGTTCCCGAATCCCTGCCTTTCTTCAGAGCAGCTGCTGTGTGTCAGGCACTGGGCTGGGCACAGGGGTACAGAGGTACAGGGTGAGGGGGGAATGCAGCCCTCATTCTAAACACATCGTGCTCCAACCAGTGCCAAATGCTGTGACAGATGAATCTGGTCTCCACAGCTGATGACGGGGCTGATGGGGCAGAGGGCCAGGGGTACCTGCCTAGTATTTTATTTTCTGTGAATGCCCAGACAAATACAAGTGAGAGTTTAAAAGGCAAGATGAGACTCCGAATCTCTTGATATGCCTGCAGAGCATGGTGGCCCTGATGGGGGTGGGGTCAGTGTGATCACTTTGATTTCATTGTGGCCTTCCTCTTTGGCAGCACCCCCAACCTGCAGTGTTCAGGAACTTCCTCTCCCTGAAAACTCCTTCCACTCCCAGCTGTCTAGCATTCTGCCCCCAGGGCCAAAGTTTACTGCCTGTCCCTAACGCCACCACCTCCCCGAGCCTCAAATGACCTTGGTTCCTTGACCCCAAGGTCAGGCTCCCTGTGGTGGCCCAGGCTTCAGAGGCTGTCTTGGCAGGCCCACCCGTGTCCATGCTGCTTTGTGGACTTCATGAATGGCTTCTGGTTCTCAGCATGGGAAATGGGGAGGCTAGGGTGAACCTCAGTGGGAAGATGACTGGAGAGAGGACAGCTGTGGACAGTGGTATCACCCAGTGTCACTCTGGCATGGTAACCTCGGGATGGTCCCTGTACCTGTCTGAGCCTCAAGTGCCACAGCTGAGCAGCAAGGAGTGTGACAGGGTCATCTCAGAGGTCTTCCTAGGTCTGAAAGGCAATGATTTGAAAAGTCTGGTTCAGCCCTTTCTTCCACCCCTTTTTGTTAGTATTTAGTTGGGATGGATAATGGGAACCCATACACATGCGTGCTGAATCTTTATCCTGTTGACTTCCCTCTCTCTCCTGTCCCTCTGCTGCCCCTTCCAGTCTCTCCAGCACCCACTGAGCAACACAGAAGCTGTCAGTGCCAGGCAAGTGCCTCTGCCTGGTTCCTGACCCAGGGAGGTGCTGTCACAGGCAGCAGCAGAAACTACTTACCATCCTCTCCCTTTCCCTCCTGGGGACAATTGGTGCTACGGATCGAGCCATGGCCGTGCACTTCCTAGGCAAGTGCTCTTACCACAGTGCTGCACCCCAGCCCTAATCTCTTGCACAGAAACAGCAGGTTTTAACTAAAACAGCCCTATCTGCCGACCACGATGCAAGATTCAGCTGGGACCAGATCACTCCCTCCCCTCGTGCCTGGGGTCTGGGTCCCCTTATCTGTATTTCACTCCTTATTGGGGTCAGAGTAGTAAAGCCATCTGGCAAGTATACATCTCCTTTTGCTTAAAAGACAAGAGATGATAGAGACAGGTGGCAGGGACACTGAATCACTCTTACCAGAAATTTCTAAAGGCTGAACCTAAATGTGCGTGCACATGTCCCATGCCAATGTGCCAACGTGTCGTGTATTCCCTATACGGCTATTACGACTTGGTTGATTTCACCGATGGAATCCTGTGAAATGCCCTTGGAGAGCAATGAAAGATGAAAAGAGAGACGAAATCCACAACCTTCTGGTGTTCTCGTAAAGGTTCTCGTTCAGTGTGACAAAGAGCGAGCCATCCCCACCTCGTGTCCTCCGCACAAACTACATTGGCAGAAGGAGCAGCAGAACCAGCGTGCTCCTGCAGACCGCTTGCTTTTTGAGTGTGGTCATGATTTCACACAACTGAAAACTGAGTTTTGTCTGGTTGTATTTGGTGTAATTTAAAGGTGTGAATTCAGTCATTCAAGGTGATTCATATTATCCAAGCATTAAGATGACATGATTTCACTTGCGTCTTCATCCTCTTCAAGAGTTTACATTTACATGATAAAAATATATCTCCCTTTACATCTTTTTTGAATATCCTTGAGAAAAATAAAATCAAAAAGGCTGGTTCTTTCCCAGTGAAAGCCGGTCTGTATAGCCTGCTGACAATAACTGTAATCTCTTTAGTGTCCAAACAGGGAGGATTGCAAACTGATTAACACATCCATTGGTGTTTTCTAGATGTGACAGCAGACATTTTTTGAACACGTATTTTTGGTGAGCTCTGACAAAGAGAACTATTGAAGCACAGTTTATGAATTCTACAGCCTGAAATGTATTTTGAGATGAGTGTTAAACACAGTTTAAAACATTAAAATTTCCACCTAAACCCCGAGTCTTGTGCATTCCCCTCTTAACAGAGCAGCTGAGATATAAACAGTTGTCTTTTGGGCCACTTATGTTGAAGCATCATTTTATATTTGGTTTAATAAAAGGAGCTAGCTACACTGCCTTGCAGTTCAGTTGATGGCCAGAAGAAAATCAGACACTAATGAAGTAGGATTGAAAGCTGCCTGTACGAACAGAAAAAGATAGATTTTATTACTATAGATTGCAAAGATGAGAGAAGGTGGGACCTGATGATACCCTTCAAGTTTATAATAACAGTGCAGAAAATAAGTGAAATAAAAAGGATATACACACATGCCACCGCCCACCTACCCCTGGGAGATCTTTCTATGAGAAGTCACCTTAGTGTTTGAAAACCATTGCCATGAGACAGTGGTGTGAAGACTGGCATACTCAGTGAGGCGGGATTGGCACACCCCTGTCCTGTAGCACTCAGGAAGGCTGAGGCAGGAAGATCAAAGTTTGAGGCCAGTCTGGGAAACTTAGTCATTTCGTGAAATCGTCTCTCAGCATGTAAAGAGACTGGAGACAAAAGTTCAATCCCCAGTACTGGGGGAAAAACAGCTGGAGGAGGAGCTGGAGGCCGAACAGATGGAGGCGTGGCAAATGCCTGTGGTCTGCTGGAAAGCTGCAAAATATTTTCTCATATACTCCGGTACCTGCTCTCTTGGTGTTGGAAAAAGTATAGCAAATCCCACTTTAATATTGCATCTATTCCCTGATGCCATGTTTGTTTCTTAATTAATTCACGGGCAATGAAAAGGAGGAGGAAAATAACAACAAAAAATACACCCTGGTGCTACGGTAGCAAATACCACTTCCTAATGCCGACTTCCTACCTCAGAAAATAGCTGTGTTTTCTTTTTGGTCCAAACTTGACTGCATAGAGCAAGAGAGTAGATGGCAGTTTTGTTGTGGTTGTTTTTAACGTTAAATTGTTCCACTAATTCCACCCAGCCCAACAGGCTGCGTCCCTCATGACTTGTTGTTTGTTTATGGTATAGTCAGGAAATGGGCCCAGAACATGAAAGATGCTCCATTATAACTGTATCGACAGTGGGAGTGTCTCTTACTTTATGATCTTTTTAAACTGTGGATATCAAGAAATCAGTAGGAGACATGTAAAACTACTCAGTGTTTTTGGATCCAGTTTTTTGTTTCTTCTCTGAGACATACTGTGCAGTTCAGGTTGGCCTTGTGTTCTCTTTGTAGCCCAGACGGGTCTTGAACTCACAATGATCCTCCTGCCTCAGCCTCCTGAGTATACAATATTACTTTGAAACAGCACCATGTACCTTTTTTGGATAGTGTTTATATTTCTGGCCTTCTAACATGTTGTCCTCATTAATTTGCAGTGTTTCCAGAAAAGGAACACATCCTTCCATGCAGACTATTGGCTGATTTTACCAAACTCAGGCCCCTCATCACTCAGGGTGTGTGTATGTGTGTGTGTGTGTCTGATTCCCCACACCAGACTACCCAGAGGTTCTCCCTTGGAAAAGTACTAAACAGTGCCAATGTGGAACGCCGGGGTCGCTGCAGGGAAGTGCCAGCCACGCTCGTGGCGACAGTGTTCTCGCATGGCCGACATTAATGACAGCCCATTGCCACGCACCCACGGAGGTTTTCATTTCAGAAGAACATCAAAACCACTGAGCCCTTTCAAGTCGTCTTCTTTTACTGCGAAACCAGAAACCATGCCGACGGCTACTTCCAGTAATAACCTGTGTCCCAGCTGCAGGCTGCAGAAACTCCTCCTCGTCATGTAATTTTCTAATTTGTGCGGAGATGGGTGTAGCAAACAACTTAAGTTTGTTTCGGCGCCTGACATCAGAAAGTGTATTTTCATTGGCAGGGATGGGGAGTCAAATCAGAATTTCCACCAGATCTCCCCTTGTTGGAGGTGAGTCTCAGGAGTCCCTGCTCCCCAAAGCCATTTACATTATTAGGTAACGAGGCTGATTTTATTTTAACAAATGTTCTAGGAGGTGTGGTTCCGTGTGAACGTGGCCCTTGCAGAGCAGTCAGCTGGAGAGGGCAAACACCCATGACAGTAGCACCCTCCCCACCAGGCGGCAATGTGTAATCCTGCCTGTAGTGGGCTTGCTTCTCCTGGAAAAGCGAGTTGGATCCTTGAAACCAAGCAGCAGTTAAGGTGGCCAAAAAATGTAAAGAGACCAGTCTAAGCCCTTCCATTTAAAAAAAAAAAAAAAAAAGTCGAGGGATAGAAGGGTATAAAGTAGCACACGTGTCATTTTCATCTCATTGGCACCGTCAGCAGAGACAGGAGTGCAGAGTCCTCTGTAGTGGGGACAACATGAGCTTCGTAACAAGCAGACCTGATTTTGTGAGGCTGGTGCCAGCAAGCTTATTGGAAGAAGATATGAGCCGCTAGTGGCTGTGCACACTGTAATCTTGGCACTCAGGAGGCTGAGGCAGGAGGACTGTTGTAAGTTTGAGACCAGCCCGGGCTACAAACTTCAGCTCGAGGCCAGCCTGAACTGCACAGTGAAACCCTGACTCAAAAAAAATAACGTAAAATAAAACAGAAGACTCTGAGTGCAGGTGACGTTGACCAGGACAGCCAAGAAGTAACTCGGCCATACATGTAACATGTGTCAGCTATCTGTGTGGCAGTCCCTGGGTTGCACACATTTTGGAGTGTCTCAGAGTCACTGCTCCCCAGCCTGCAAAACTGTCTTGTCAAGCAGAGCATGTGGGAAACTGCAGGGAGGGAGAATAAAAGGGAAACTCCTGCCCCAGAGGGCTGGTGAGGGTGACCTTCACGGCCGCGATGGAGCTGACAGTAATCACTGGAGAAATCTGACTTCAGCTGCCAGTTCAGAAATCACTAAGAGGTGGCCTTGTTTGGTCATGGGGCACCATAGTGCTTTAACTGCACCTGCGCAGGAGGCCCTGCTTCCGGCCTTGGCAAACCCATTCTGTGGCCACAGAATGGAGTCTCCTGGAAGGCGCACGGCCGGGAGCCCAGTGTGAGTTTTAGTTGTGACGCTGATGTGCCTAGGTGAACGCCTTTGGAACAATCACTGTTTTTTCTGTCTCCTGGTAGATGTGTCTGGGGACACAGAACCGAGCTTTTGTAGTTTCATGCTTTAGAGCTGATGAGATGCTCCTTAGAACTGCTGCTTACTTTCTTCTGGCTCCCCGCCCTTCTCCTGGGGGTTGCTTGGCTTTCTGTGGACAGGGAACAGTGACCACGCTGGAGAGAGGGGACTGCTAGCCTCCCAGTTGAAGACGCCCTGCTGCCTGGTGCCCGCTGCTAACGCATTTTTACTAATTTCCCCTGGTTTGGCAACTGCCCTCTTAATAAACAGGCAACAGATGACGTTTTGGTTTTTTGAGACAGGGTCTCACTTGTAATCCAGGGACTTGAGTTGACTACGTAGCCCAGCCTGGCCTTAAACTCACAGTGATCCTCCTGCCTCAGTCTCCTGAGTACTGAGATTACAGGTGTGCACCATCACACCCGGGGTCACACGTGACTTCAAACAGCAATGGAGGTGAAATTAAGTTCGTCGAATATTAAACTGTCTCATTAGTTTAGGACGTTTGTTAGTTGGCCCTTGGAGTTTTCCGTTTTCTTCTGTGTGGTCCTTTCTTGCTTCCTGTCTTTTGGTCATGGTTGAGTGAAGAGCAGGCCCTGGCAGTGTCGCCAGGCGTGGAGATGGCACGCAGGAGAGCAGGCAAGTGCAGTACCAGCTGGGACCAAGCGCACCAGTGTCCTGTGAGGCCCTCACATGGCTTCGGCCAAAGGTAAACCATTGCTGCTTGGGAGGTTAGATTTCCGTATTTTACTGTCTTCCTTGAAGCCCCTTGAAAGAAGCCCTTGGGAGATACAGTCTAAAAATCACACGGCTCTGTCCCCCTCCTTCAGCCAGCCCTTCTTCGCCCCCTGATTTACAAAAGCTTCGTTTCCGGTTTTTCCCTTCTTCCCTGCCTCCTCTCCCTCCTGTGTTCCTGTCTCCCTTTGAACACTTTCTTGCTGCTTTGGTCCTTATTTAGGCTTTCGGTTTCTCACAGAAACAGTGCCACAGTGTTTACACATGCCACAACCCTGGAAGGTCACTCCTGTCACCAGGCCTTACGAGGGACATTTGTTTGTTTGTTTTTTGGTTTTTGCTTGGTACTTTGAACTCCGGGGTAGCTTCTCGAAGCATGTTTGAAACTGTGCCCAAAAAAAACATTCTTTGATCTTAATTAGCAATGGCCAAAAGTCAAGAATGAGGAAAGAAAGGGAAGTAATAGAGTCACTCTTAGAGGGTCGTGCTATCTCATCAGGCACTGAAAAAGTACTTCCTTCGCTCAGTGTCCCTCAAAGGAGCAGCACAGAGAAGCGCCCCCCGCCACTCACTGCTACCCTGATTCTCTCCGGAGCTGTGTGTGCCACAGGCTGAAGGGCCTCTGCTGGCAGCGCTGCTGCCCCTCTCCATAGTGGTAAACCTTGTGGCAAAGTGCACAGCCCCTCCAGTCTGACAGCTCCAAAGGGTGATTCCAGGAACAGATCATTGGCTTCAGCAGAGACACCATTGTTTATTTTGGTGGCCGTGGCCATGGACAGAGGATTGCATAAGAGCAAGTTAACTCCTTGTAGGGCTGCTCTGCCTCTGATGATTGGCGAGTGTGTTTCAGGCGTGACCAATTTTGAAAACACGCAATCGAAGCTTCTAGACCTCAAGATAAGTCCTGTCCCAATCAGAATTTGAATGTGGAAGGGTATTGTCAGTATTCAAATGATTTTTTTGTATGCCTTAATTCTTTCTGGACCCCGAGTCTTGGTATTGCTGTCTGTGATGCATCCAGTCCCTGAACAACTCCAAAGCCATCATTGGTGTGTCAGGGCGCAGTCAGCCTGGTCTACCTGCAGGTCAGGGCGCCCCAGTATCTCATGGGGAAGAAGGCCTTGTCTGTAGGATACACTGTGGTGAAGCTGCCAGGTCCCACCTGCAAAGTCATTTCTGTGTCCCCCTGGGCCTTGCACATGGGCCTTGCTATTAACACCGGAGACCGCTGTGGTCATCATAACAGTGCCTTTTGGGGTCCTAACACTCCAGCTGCCAGATCTATAGAGGTCAAGCAAAAGTGCCTTCAAAGAGAGAGAAATAAATAATAAAAACAAAGCTGTGGGCCAGCACATGTAATTGCTGAAACGAGAACAGTGTTTTTCTGCTGCCACCCTGTTAGCCTGGTTCCACCTTGTGTTTTTCTGTGTGGCTCTGAGTATGAAAAGGGCTTTGAGGGCTGGGGAGGTAGCTCAGCAGTGGCACAGGCACCTGCCTGGCAGGTGCAAGGTCCTGAGTTCAATTCCAATACCAACAACAACAAAAAAAAATGTAAAGGGCTTTGATGTGGAAAATACTGTTTTTAAGATCAGGCCAGCGGAGAGACAACAGCTGTGTGGCCCTCCTGCTCCAGTGGACACTCACCTGCTCTCTAACTCTAGAAGAGAACAGGTCAGGGCCCCTGCTCCCCTGGCTTGCAGTAAAAATGGACAGGCTGATTGCCAGGGAGACACCTCATCCTTTCACCTCCTGCCCCCCTCCCCAGTAGACTAACCCTGCAGCTCTGTCTTCCCCAGCCTGACCCAGGGATCGAGTGTGGGAGACCTTTCTTCCCACCGCCTCCTCTCCTAGATACCAGCCCTGCTGCAGACATCCCCTGGAGAAAAGCGCTGGTTCCTTTCCATCGTGCCTGTACCTGTTTAGGGTACCCGTTAGGGCTAGCCAGTAAACACCATCCTTACCCAAAAGCACTATCAGGACTCCAACCCTCTTCTGGCAGTTTTTCTGAGAGTTCCCTTAACTCCAGCAAAATGCTACCACCCTTAAGAGCTAGGTGACGGTGGTAATCCTAGCTGACGTCTGTTGATGCCACAGGCATGGAGGACACCGCTGAGTTCACACAGCATGTCCAGAGAAACGTAGGGACCCACCCCTTTGCTCCCTAAATTTGCAAAGCAAATCTCTACGTTTCACCAACTCACTTGTACTGTGCTCTCTCCCTTCTTTTCCTTTTCAAATAAAAATAGTTTTTGCTTTCATCTCTAATTTGTGTGCAGTGAGTTTAGAACAACAATATGCAGTGTGCCCAAGTATTGTGCACCTCTTTTTTCCTGGTTGGTACCTGGTCGTGCTTCTTCTTGGCACGTGGTAGTGGGCCTTGCAGCCGGCTGGACCTGTGTGTGTGTGTGTGTGTGGCACATATGTGTTGTGTGTGAGCACGGGGTACACCCAAGCACAGCATGTACGAAATTGTGCATGCGTGGTGTGCCTATATTACTGTGTGCATGTGGCATGACCTAGGTGGGAGCAGTGACTGGCTTTAAAAAGGACCTGCTGTTCCCAGCTGCAGCTGGGATGAGAAGGACATGTGTCTGCGGCAGCTGCTCGTGGTCACTGTACGTTTCCATCTGACCTAAAATACGCTGTCACCGCTCGTGAGGTGTATTTGAAGAAGCTCGCTTTTCTGAGGCTTTCAAATGTGAGTGTCGGTGGTCCGCTTTCTCGGCAAGTTAGGATTCACTTATTCACTGCTGATTTCCAGCTCAGAGTCACACATGGACCAACCCGGGCTAGCTGAGGGCTGTGTGAGGATGGTCACCGTGTGTCAGCTGGACTGTGGGTGCAAAGGCAGTGCTGTGTGTTCTCATTTTGCTTTCTACATGGCTGTTCTTGGCTTTGGTCTGTGCGTGACTTACACAAAAGTCAGTAGCTTCAAGATGAATGCCCAGGATATATATTTCCTTTTGTAGGGCAAGAGAGGACATTTATTAGATATTATGCCATGTGAAAGGATGTTCAGATGTCATGCCTTACAATAAATCTGACAGTTTGTTCCCTTGGTCTAGAGCCTTACTCTCTCAGAACTACTTCATATCTCCGAAGGAAGGTTCCACTGCCTTTCCTTTCCTTTCTTACTAAAGAGTAGCTAGCTCTTTCTGGGGATGAATTTAGGAACAACTGCGCATCAGCCAGCAGGAAATATTGCCGCCTCAGCTCTGCCTGAGCTCATGGAGTATAATTAAGAGTGGAAATGCTTCTTTAGCCAGCAGGTTTACAGAGCATGCAGTAAGAGGAGGAATCACAAAAACCCGTGTCATTTGTCTCCTCGTTCTGTGGCTGGCTGGACGAATTGTCTTAGACGTGCCTTGTAAAAGAAAATGTAGAAAAAGATCATTGTGCTGGGTGTGGTGGTACAGGCCTGTAATCCCAGCATGGGAGGGCTAGGCAAGAGGATTGCTACAGAGCGGTTTCAAGGCCAGCCTGGTCTGCATAGCAAAACCCTGTCTCAAAAAGACCAAAAAAAAAATCATTGAGCTGCAGACCGAAATATATCTATAATGTATCTAAGGCTCTGAACTTGCCAGATGTATGGTTTGGCTTTTACAGGCTGGAAATTGAGAACGGAGGAATGAGTAGAATTTGCCATCTAAGAGGAGGTTACTAGTCTTTCAAGATTTTAAATGACTAGTGTGACAACTTTGGGGTCTCACAAGCCTCAATAGCTCTCTTGTGCTTTTTAATCAGAACCACACTCTTCTCTGATCTCTTGTTTAAGGCCCAAAGAAGCCTCGGGAGCCCTTCGTGAATTGGAAAGCAGCCCAGAGGTGGACTGCAGAGCCAGGCCGGGTGTCCTCTTCACCGGCCAAACTGAGCTGGGCACCAGGGCACTTCTGGTTTCGTGACTCACTGTGACCACGCAGGGGGATGGATGTGTTGTCTCATAAGGCTCCTTCCACAGGGATAGAGATGCATTTCCAAAGCTTAAACTGGAAAGTTTTTCACCATGAATCCAAAATTTATTTGGAAGGGGAATGTTTCTTAAATGACACGATGGTCTGTTCATTAAAGTAGTAACTGGTCTTCTAAAAACCACCCAAGCTACTGGGAAGAAACAGTGAGTGTCTTTGCCTGGTAAACTCCCGTGACCTAACCTGGATTCTTGTGACTTTGACCCACTTCTGAGCATCTTACATCATCGGGCAGGTTTTCATGGTAGTATAGCTAGGAGGTCATGGAAATTGTGCAATCGGAATTAACAATCAATCATTTACTTTTTAGGCAGCAGACTTTGGCCTTTTAAAAAAGGACTCTGCAGAAAACAACGTTTTGAATTCTTTATTCAGTGAATTATAACCCCTCTATGCCAAGCATACACGGCCCCCATTCATATAGGACAAATAGACTTAAACAAATACCCTGTTTGTAATAAAGACCCCTTTCTTTGTCATAAGGGTGGGGCTTTTTGTTTGTTTTTGTTTTGTTGTCTTGTTTTTTTTATTTGGTCTTGGAATCCACTCACCAGGTCTGTTCATTTTTATAGCATTATATGTGTCCATTATGAAAAAAAATAAGAGCTTTAGAATTGAAATACCAAGGTTGTAAAACGGGCATAGTTTGTGGTATGCATAGGCAGGTGTGAATGTAAACACCATAAAATGGAGTGGTTATCTCTTGGGCTTAAGTGTGAGAATTCTTTTGGGGTGATTGTGGAAGGCTGTGTTATGAAATGGCAGTATTTCTAATGTTTTTGGTTAAGCAGAAACTAGATAAGATCTCCAGAACTGGTTTGCTTTTAAAGGTATTTTCTGTTGTGTGAAAAACAGACTTTGAATGATGAGAGCAGCGACCTGACCCCCTTGTTCTGAACCCCCAGGAAAGGGAGACTTGACCTAAATGTGGTCTATTTGTTCTTGCTCAGGGGGGAAAAAGGAATCGCTCTCTAGAGTGAGGTTGATCGCTAGAAAAGATTAGATGTGGTTCTGTAAATCAGATGACATTCTGCGTCTAGTGTTATCCAGAATTAAATAAAGGACACCTGTTGTTGGAAAAGAAGTCATTAGGAATTTACCTTGAGTGTACGCCACCAGTAAACAAAATGAGTTCTTTTTTCCTGCTGCTTTGAAATGATGAATTGCACACTGCAAGATTCAAGAAAAGGGTTTTACGTTGATGCCAAGGTCCTAGAACACCTTCAAGAGCTAGTTAGTCCTGAGATGCAAAGGGACTTTCTTTATTCCACCTGAGAAGAACTGGCCTGATGGCAGGGACCTTTGTCTTGGCTGTGGACTTCTCAGGAACCCCACAGGTTCTTACTGGTTGGGTCACTGGTAAGAGAGAGATTCGATTTGGAGAAGCAGAAAGAGAAAGGAACTTGTATGGCTGATGTCGGCACCCCCATCCCTATTGGCTGAGAATGAAAGTGAGTCATGCAACTATTAGAACGCTCCTCCCCCCACCCCCAATCAAGAGCTCTTGCTGCAGTTTTGTTTGGTCACTGTGTAAGTTACCCCCAAAGGTCAGGAGTCAGTTGCTTTACATTTAGGCATTTTTGTGCATTCTGTGAGGCTGGACAATTCTAGTGAGAACTGGTTCTAAAAATCAAAGACATCCACTGTTCCTCTACATGAAAAATCTGCTTCCCCTCTGATTGGACAGAATTTCCCTGTCCAGGGACAAACGCACCCACTGGGATTTGGCTCTTAGCAAAGCTCCATGTGCATCAGGGCATGCGAGTCGGTCCCTCAGGAAAGCTTAATCTTGCAGGGATGGAAACATATTACAGAGGATTAACACCCCATTCCCCTGTCAGAGCTACCTGTGTGTTCGCAGAAAGCGGCATGAGAAGATGTGCCTGGCTTCCTTACTCTTCAGAGGTTTCCCACATGCACAGCTCGGCTTCCCTGAATTCATTTGGGACATTCTGGCCTCATGTTTTAACTCTTAAGTATCTGACTGTTATATATATATAGAAAATAGTCCAAGTTCCACACCTTTGACTTTGCCCGATTTTAGTGTACAAATGTCTGGAATTAGTTGTTCAAGGTAGGTAGGTAGATAAGAGTGTGTGTGAGAGAGAGAGAGAGAGAGTGTGTGTGTGTCTGTGTTTGGCAGGTATTTACAATTCCTTGTTTTGTTTTGTTTTGTTTTGTTTCAGACAAGGTCTCTCTATGTAGCCAAGGCTGGCCTTAAACTCATAGCCATCCTCCTGCCTCCGCCTCCTGAGTGCCTGTACCACCATGCCTGGCTACAAATATTTTTTGAAAACTGATTTTCTAAAGCTACTTTCAGAGGAAATAACCATCAAGTTAAAATTTAACAATAGGTGGCTTAACAATAGGTAAAGTGCAGAACTCAGTGGGGAGCGGGGACACAGGTTCAAGACTACAGTGTAAAGGGTACAGTTTAACCGAGTCCCTCCAGTCACATATCACCTTAATACTGAGGCTCAAGAAGTCAGTGGGCAGCATGCGTGTTTACTGTGTGTAACAAGTAGAAATCGTGCCATTTCCCTGATGCCACAGCAAGACTTTCCATTCCTGGTCAGATAGTTCAGTTCAGCGATTATGTGTGACAGCTGTCACAGGAAGGTGACTTCTGCATGTAATTATGGTCATACTAAGATACACACAGCTGTGTACTCGTCAGTTCTCAGGAAGGCATTGTGGGGTTTGTTTTTTTTTTATATCAGGGATCGAATCCACGACCCCAGGCTTGCCAGGCAGGTGCAGCACCACTAAGCTATACCCCTAGCCCCAGAGAGGCGTTTTGAAAATGATTTTTGAATACAGCCTCTAGCCTGAGAATGAGAATGCCAGTATGATGTGTGTTTTCTTTCCTCTTCGTGGCAGAGCCTGCTGTGGGCAGTGAGGGGTCAGTGTCCAGGTTCTTGCCAATAGTGATACACACCAGGCTCCTAAAGCTTCTGCTTGGGCAGGGTTTTCATCTTCAAAGAGCTTGAAAAAGCGTACATTGACCGGCACTTGCCTGGGAGGTGAGAGTTATTCCCACTTTATAGGTGGAGGGAGTGGAGGTGTAAGTGGCTCGCCTGGGGCCACCCGCGGAGCCAGGCATCAGAGGGAGACTTGGCAGGGACCTATCCCTTCTCTAGATGACTCCTCCACTCCCTCCCTCTGGCGTCCTTTCCCCTGAGCACTGGTAACATAAATCTAGAGGCATCCAGTAATCTAGAAAAGGAAAGAGACACCAAGTCTATCTCTGCAGTGGCTGTGTCTACACTCAACCCCTGGGAAATCTAGATGTGGAGACGAAGCCATGTAACCCTCTGTAGAACAGCAATACAAAGGCCCATCTGCCTCCTTCAGGGATATTGCAACTGAAAATCAGAACAGCCTAATGAACCAGGCATGGTGGTGCACACCTGTCATCACAGCTACTTGTGGAGGCTGAGGCAGGAGGATTGCAAGTCCAAAGGCCGGCCTAGGAAACAGTGAAAACCTATTTCAAAAGTTTTCTTTCGAAAACTTTTGGACAGGACAGGACGATAGCTCAGTGGTAGACAGTGAGGCCTGGGTTCAATCCCCAGTACCAGCAAAAATAATAATAATGATGAGGTCAAAAACATTCAAAATTGTATAAAACTCTGCAGATACCAGGCATTGTTTTTGTTCCAGAAATGACGACCAGACTGCTAACGGAAGTGGTAGGACTTCTCTAATTAGGGGTCTAATTGTTTCAGTGATGTGGAACAAAGATTAAATACTGTCATGAAAGAATTCAAAATCAAGAGAAGAAAAGACTACTGGGGGAGGAACCAGTGTCATCCGTCGTATAAATTTAGTAGAAGAAACCGCAAAACAAGCTGATGATTAGTTCACTTCGTACAGCTGGGCCACTGAGCCTGCAGGGCCTGGGGACACAGTCACCATGTCCTGAGCCACCACCCGGGATGACAACGGGCTGCCCTCCCACAGTGGACATGGGCAGAGGTGACCCAGAGCAGGCAAAGCTGTCCCCCCGCCCCCCGACCTCCACCACCAGTATACACTGAGGTCACCACCTACAGCAGGGCAGTTTGAAAACAAACGGAGCCCAGCTGGACAGTGCATGAGAATAAGCCCCCCTGCCAGCTCTCCTGTCAGGGCTGGTCCTTAGCAGTCTGTGCAGCCAGGTTGATTCAGCGCCTACTTTTGCCCTCGTGGCTGGGTGCCCTTGCTTGCACAGGCTCTGCCTACATGGCCACCTTTGGGGGCCACAGAACTGAAAAAGCCAGGAGCTCCCAAAGTTGCTCCAGGAAATGAGATGGACCCTCTACCCCCTCAGCCGGCCAGGCCGCCGCAGAAGCCTTTAATACCAGGGCAGTCATAGACGGATAAAATGAAGTGACTAATCCATGAAGGACTCAAGCCATTTTACTGAAAATAAAATCAAATGCCTTAGGGTTTTCCTTTTTAATCTTTATTGGTTTTCCTGCTTGCAAAAGTAATACATGCTTGTTGTAAGAAAATTTTTTTCCAAACATTACAGACCTTTGTACCACAGCAAGTGCAAAGTCCTCTTCATTCTCAACCTGCCAGCAAAAATCCACCAGCAAGAGTAAAAGGACTTTTTTTAAAAAAATTCAGGACATAGTTCTTTTCTGCTTCTGCAAGATCCACAAATGGATGACTTGCTTATGTCTCAAGGTGGACATCAGGGCCACGTCCCGCCGTACCAGGAGTGACCCCCCCATCCACATCTACAAAGTTACTAGTGAGCAGAACTAGAGAGATGCTCCTGGTGTGACATCGGACCGTGCAGGGTGTCATTGCACTACTGCCCATGAGACATTTCAGTGCCACACACACACCCCACCACTGCAGGACACTGCGTGCCGTGGTGGTCACTTGAGTACCAGGACTCTGACAGAGGGCGTGCTGGCAGGAAGGGACCCGCCTGTCACAGTATTTGGAGGATAAGCAGCTTTTCTCTATCCCTGGTTCGGAAAGAGCTTTAAGTCTGGAGAAGAATTTCATTAGGCCATAAAGCAGGCTCCCTCATCAGCCACGATAATACCAACCAGTTTCTCACTGTGCACTGTGTGACGTGCATGTGTGCCCAGGCTCCTCCCAGGCTGTGTCGCTTAGGACATGGATCTCTGGATCTTCCGAGATGAAACTGGGGCTCAGGGAGGGTAAGAGATTTATTTGCCCAGCCTTAAGAGTGGCTACACTTTGGCATCAGTCACCTGAAGGTCAAACGTTCTGCCCAGAATGTTGCAAAATGAAAGAAAAGAGCCAAAATAGTTTCAGTTATTTTCAGTTTTAAACGAGGCAGCTAAAACTCGGGAAAAGGTCCTCTCAGCTCCCACATAGTGGAGTTTGAACAAATGATTTAGATGGGGTCTTCTAATCCCCAATAATGATTATGTACCAAGCGCAATATCATGTTTGTTATGGGAACAGTTTAACCTGGCAGTGCAGGAGGGTGGGAGATTAAAAAGCAAATAACATGCTGGGCATGGTGAGCATCCCTGTAATCCAGCCCAGCACTGGGGAGGCTGAGGCAGGAGGATCACTGTGAATTCAAGGCCAGCCTGTACTACATAGCAAGATCCTGTCTCAAAAGAACAACAAACCCTTAACTTTTGAACAAAAATACAAAGTGTGCCCAAATCCCAGCCTTGCCACTTCTTAGCTATTCAAATTTGACAATTTGTTAAGCTTCTCTGGTCTGCAGTTTTTACACAGATAAAACAAATGCAGCAGTAAGGAATTGAGGAGGAGGGAACAGTAACCATTGGTCTGCTGCTTATGGTTTTTGGAGATAATCCCTAACATAAACATGCACTAGATATTATGAGTGATTATCGATCCATTATGTTCCCAAGACACTCCTGACCCCCAGAATGAAGTGAAGCCTGCCTCTCTAAGCAACTTCATTTCTTAATGATCTGGGATAACAAATGGCCACTGCTGTGTGGACCAGTCTACCTCTCCAGACCTCCCTGAGGAATGCATGGGGTCTTTAAGACTAGCAGTGCCCATGTTCTTGGTTGTAGTTAGAATTAAACAGCAAGTTTTTTGTGTTAGCACACACAGTCTCAGCAATCACCCTGGTTAACGAGCAGGCTTGCATTCTAGGGTTCCCTGGTCACCAGCTCCAGAGTTTTGCCTCTGCAGGAGTACAAACTCTGCCTGAGTTACTGAGAGTGCCTGAGAGAGCCAAGTCGCGGAGGTAACAAAACTGAAAAGCTGGCATGTTTCAGGGCGCTCATGTTCGTTGTGAAGCCAGGTCGTCATGATTTGGGTTCATCTTGCTTCAGATACTCCGCTACCCAGTCACCCTCTTTGCTGGGATCCACATTTCTCGTGTGCTCAATTAGTGTACTTGGGGAGGCTGGCAGTAGTGAGGCTGTAGACAGATCCGTTCAAAGGCTGGCTGAGTTCATGTGTAGCATTTATATGGGAGGGACTCATAATTTATGTTGAAAATATTTTGAGACAGGCGTGATCGCACATGCCTTTAATCTCAGTACTCAGGAGGCTGAGGCAGGAGGACTGCCAAGAGTCCAGATGGGCTGACATAGTGAACTCAAGGCCAGCCTACACAGGGAGACCCTCTTTCAGAAAAAGAGACAAAAGACAATACTGCCCAGTAGAAGATAAAAAGCTGGAGAGATGGAAGGTAAGGAAAGGGCTCCTTTCCCTGGGGCCTGAAAACTCAAATTTATGGGATTAAAATGCCTTCCTTTTGAAAAACAGCTGGGCATGGTGGCACATGTCTGTGATCCCAGCAGAGGCTGAGGCAGGAGGATCGAAGTGAGTTCAAGGCCAGCCTGAATTGCACAGTGAGACCTTGTCAAAAAAGAAAAATATATACAAGGCATGGGGCTTGCATATTTGTCGCTCTTTGAGTCTGTACATTGAGGAAGAGCAGGGTGGGAAAGGCTGCTGGGCGTTGTGGGTTTACTGGAGAGACCCCGATGAATCCACTCTCATCTGCAAATGTTTAGCAGTGGCAGGAGGGGTGAGTGGTGAGACCCCCTCAGAGGGCTTGCTTGTAGAGCAGGTGGGTTTCAGCCACTTCCTGAAGAACACGTACTCGTGAACAAGGGAGCCGTGGAGGGGTGAGCCAGGAGGGCAGTTTCGTCTGACACAGCAGTACACCTGAACGTGCCTCAGGAGAAACCTTCCCGTCCCTTCCCGTGCCCTGCCTAGGGAAGCTTACTCTGATTCTGGAGCCAGCGTTACCCACCAGGGCTAAACACAAACTCGAGCTCCAGCCTCAGCTCTGTGGTTCCGTCCACCTGGTGAATTCCCAGCTTGGCACCCTCAAGATCTGACAGGCCTTAGTGACATAAGCAAGACCAAATGCTAAGATACAGAGAGAAGCCTGACTCAGACCTGCAGCCAGGGCATCCAACTGCCGGTCCGTACGGCATCTCACCAGGCCACGAGCCGTGCCAGAGACGCAGTGCTGGCACAGAGGGTCTGCCTGCCACTTGGAGGACACCACAACCATTAGCAGGCATTTTGGTTCCACTTACAATTCCCAGTCCACTAGGAGCCAGCAGGGCAATCAGCAGCGTGTCATTTTCAGCATGATCCAGACATGCTTTCCCTCCTTGCTCCCCATGTGGCCTTTCCAGGGCCTTCGTATTTTTCTAAAGGACTGACCAGATGTGCTCAGTGTTCCCACTGGTAAGACGGAAAGAAGCTAATTCATGAAAAGCCCAAGTTGGAGAGGAGGGTGTTCTCCCTGCCGAGAACAAGGTCCTCAGGAGGTTTGCTCAGCTCTAGTTCCCGCGTCCACAGCTTGCACTGGAAACTGGCAGAGGCAGGTCCGGGTTGGTCTTAGGTGAACCAAGTACTTTGAGATGCCTGATTATCCTGCTCCCTGTAGGCCAGGGAGGAGGAGGAAGCTGGTTGTCATTACAGACTGACTTGGGGAGGGGCATCCAGGCCGCACTGCTCAGCTGACCTCGCCCTGCAGGATTCCTAGCTGCTGCTTGGCTTCTGTGAGTCTGGAGCCTGCTGGGCCTAAACTCTCCCTCCCAAGCTCTGCAGGCCCTCTGTGGCTCAAATCTTTCCCTGGACTGCGTTAAAAATGTTAGAGCGGCCATTAAACATGGCACACTAGTTTCCTAGTCCCTAACGAAGCAAGACATTAACATGGGGAGGCAGGCTTGCCTATGACAGTTTTTGCTAAGTGCAACCTTAAATATCCTAAGTTGCATAACCCAGAGTATACCTATTAGTGCCATTATTGGGGTGTGCATTAGAGAGCTCTGGATGGTGCAGAATCCATGGGATGCGAGATTTTGCACATTTGCTGCAAAGAACCAGTTGCTGAACAAGCAAAGAAACCGCGTTGGCCCCACTAAAAATAATTGATGGAAGAGAATCTGGGATAGTTGTCCTCCCAAGGAGTCATCGAGCACTTGTCCCGGTCCCCATGGGAGGGAGTTATCAGGACCTGTGGTTTCTAATGAGGGTCCACCCGGTGTGCTCTCAGTATTGACCACCATCAAATCCAAAGCACACCATCTGCGGAAATTCTCTCAGGATGTGAGATTACCTTGGAAGAGTGGGGGTGTGTATGTAACATTGCTTCGCGTCATGACAGAGTCAGGCGGGAACAGTAGAAAAAGGAAATAAATCACCGTGGGCACTTGCAGTTACGTTGTGTGCGTAGCTTAGCCAATAATCTCATGTGATGTCCTGGAGGACAGTGTGGAAAGGAAAGAAGGCGGGATGGAACCTTCCAGGTAAACGGTGACCGAGGCCAGCCCGCCTGCACGCCTCAGGTCTACTGACCTTTATCTCTCATGGAAATTCTGTATTATAGGTGCTCCAAACATTTTCCTTTGCCTGATCATCCTGTTCCTCAAATCAGTGTTGAAATGCTTTATTATACCCTTAACTCAAGATGTAACGTGTTTACTTAGAGATGTGCGTTGCTGCATTTGAGAATATTGGTGTAATATACGTTAATATTTTGATACACCTTCCAGCATTGTTAACCAGCTGAACAGACATGCACAATGTACCAGGAAATCAATTTCAGACACCGAAAACTAAGCAGCAGCATTTCCTCCTTGTCATGATTCATCTCTCTTAAGTGCAAATAAGATATTAACTTACGGCAGAAAGATTTTGATTGTATACAAATGAAGTACTTTTCAATATATGACAACTACCTTAATTTTGTTTCTAACAGACAAGTAAAGAAGTCTTTAACTTACCATCACATGTAACTCATCCGTGTTTTGAATCGGATCATTTTCCTAAGGAGACCTGACTTTCAGGAGTGTATTTTTCTCTCCCAGCTACAAGCTTCAGCCAAGACAGATTTATGACCTTTTAAAAATAATGATGGAAAATGAAGTCGGAGGAAACATTTTAGTATCTGCTTTGCTCTGAGCCCCAAACTGCGAACTCTCCAGTTCTGGAAGGCTTTGAAATGCTGATTCCAGTCTTCTTGTGGGTTCTTAAACACCTTCTCAAATGACCCATTTTAATAACCCAAAAGCTATTATATAAGGAGCAGCCATAATTCAGTCCAGGGCTCTAGGGGGACCCTCACAGTTCAGCAATGAATAGTTAATGCGGTATAATGTTTAGCAGGTTATTAGTTCTCACTATACAAATGCTGATCAGGGAACGCTTTTATAAGGTGTTTAAAAGAAAATGTAATTAACTGGTTGCGTGCTTCTGTTGCAGCTCAAATTGAAATTATTCCATGCAAGATCTGTGGAGACAAATCATCAGGAATCCATTATGGTGTCATTACGTGTGAAGGCTGCAAGGTAAGCCTTTTCAATTGTTGTTGTTTCCATTCATGTTACAATGTAGCTCTAGTTTCTATTTTTTACTGATACGTTTTAAATTTCAATTCCTTAGGAGTTTTAAGCGGGAGAAAGGACAGGATGGCGTAAGTAGTAGGTGTTAAGTGACAATGAACTACTTACCAGTCCCAATTACTTCAGTGCAGGATGACCCAAAATTGTGTATTTTCTTGTTAATTTGTATAATATAATAGGAAGTATAAAAACAACAATCGTATCAAATTTACTCAGTACAAGAGCTGATGGGCTGAAATGACATCTGTCCAGGCGACGCTTGGGACAGTCACTCCGTGAACAAACGCACAGCCCAGTGGTGCCGGGGGCACTGCTGAGTGGTGAAAGAAGCTATGTGCTTTTATTCCTTCTCTGAGAGGAGCTGGAGACTACAGAAAAGCATCTGAGCTGTGCTTTATGTTTGCCACTTCCAGCCCCAGAACTGATGGAAGTGATAAGTATCTGGTTATCGTTTGTAAAATCTAGACTTCTCTACTGCCCCTGCTACGAAGTTCATAAAAAGGTAGTTCCAGTAAGTTTACTCAGAATTTGGTTGTGTCTGTTTGCCACGCATGTTAACATATCCGGCCAGTTATGGAAAGGCTTCCTGGAAGAGCTGAGTTCAAATGCTGGCGTGACTGCTTGCCCACACTGTTCCGGGCAGGTCTTAACCTTCTGGTTAGTGCCCCAGTTTCTCCATCTGTAAAGTGGGTATGACACCAGTTTTCCTACCCTCTAAGGCTGTTCCAAGAATAGAATGAGAAATAATGTGGGGCGGGAAGATAAAGATGTTTATCCTAAGAATTCAGGACTACCCCTTCCACAACCCGCATTGCCTCTGTCATTAAGATTTAAATCCTCCTGCTTATATTGGAAGGACCTTGAGACAATTTACAGGATTAAAAAGCACAAAATAAATAGGAGAGAAGCTATTTAAACACGCAGGAGGCCTCAGAGACAGCCAGTTGCTACAATCAGGCCTGAATTAGCCCTCAGGCTTTTTGCGATTGAGGCAAAATAACATAAAATTCACAAATTTGGGTTGCTTCCCTTTAGTGAAACTAGAAATTACAATGTCATAAAATACAAAATCACCTACAGATACAAATAATTACTGAGACTTTGGGGAAATTAACCTAACGCAATCTTTAACACAGCCACACTGCTCATCATTTAATTTTTATTTTTTTATTCTTCATCTCGCTGTTACCCCCGAAGATACACATTCGGGTACACGTTGGTAATGTGTACACATGTAACCCATGCTCCACGCTCACACCTTCTCCCTGAAGCCTGGGATTTGTGCACACCACCGCACATACCTAATCCCTTTTTTAAAAATTACCTGCCCTTAGGGAGGGGGAACTTTGAACTATGCACCTCTATGATCCCCCTCAGTGCCTCTGGTTCTGGATTTCCAAGGATAAATGTCACCCCCTTTTTTTTGCTCAGTCTTCCCTCCCTCACAGCTAAGTAAGGATTGAGAGGTGACTGCCTTTGGCAGCTGTCGCCCATTGATTTTTGAGTCCATGAGGCTGTCCTTCACCCAAATTCCCACTGTAACAGGCTTTTCTCATGAGGGCTCCTACACAGCAGCGCAGGCCGCACCCCTACTTATCTGTTCCTTGGGGTGTGGTCGGTGTGGCAGCTGTTAGATCTGGGAATTGAGTCCACGGTTGTGTGACTCTGTATGAAAAAGTGGTTAATAACATGTTAGTCGATAAAAGCTGACTTGAGTATCACTGTGCTTACATGTGTAAAAAGTATGCATTTTCTGCCTCCATGTTTACTTGCAAGAACAAATAAAAATAATAAGGAAACAAAGGGCAGTGACTATTCCACAGTTACCTTTTTTCTAGATTCCCCTCCAGGTCCTGGCCCTGTCGGGCTCCATGCCCAGGAGGTTTTCAGTTATCTATGCTTCTGTTCCTCCGCTTGACTGACTTTAAACAGCACAACTCACTGAGCGATAAATAAATGATTTCATCAACAGATTGGGACCGCGCCCAGTGTGGGGCTCAACGGGATTTGTTTCTTTGCAGTGCATGGAGTATCTGTTCCGTGTTAGAGCTTCACTCTGCCGTAGCTCGCATTTTTTATTCCTACTTGTAGTGAAGTCAGGAGACTTCTGCACGCATGTTATTTATCTCGTTCCTACCAGGTGAAGTTGTTAGTATCATGATGAATTATCATTATAAATAACCATGTCTGTGGTAGTGTAATGAGACATGAGGAAATGTCTAATTAGATACATCACACAGACACCTAATGAGGGGGGGAGCAAAAGTGACTGTGATTTCCTGAAGAAATCATTTTATGAATATTTTCAATTTCATTTTGAAATCAACAACCTGAATGCATAAGAAACTAGAAGCCTACTTGGTCGCTGAAATGTGTGTTTCCCACACATTTGCCCAGGGAAGCACTGCGTGGGGCAGTGAAGGCACTTCGGCCATTTTTCCTCTGTATGCGCCGCTCTCCTGGTCCCCGTTGCTACCAGGACAGTGACCACCTTGTGCTGTGCTGTCCCCTAACCCTGCCACCACACTGCCTGGGTTGGAATCCCTGCTCTGCCTTTGGCCAATTTGAGCACCTCCCCAGCCGCCCTGGACCTTAGTCGGTGCAATCTCGAGTAGATCGTGGACTGAGGCAAGAGGATGGCTAGGGCGCGTCCACACGGCTGCTGTCCAGGGCTGCAGAAAGAAGGGCCTGCCCAGGAGAGAGGGGAGGCAGAGGCCCGGCTGCAGGCAGTCTTGGTGGCATTTATCGTACTTGAGAAACGTGTGGAACCCAGTGTGACTGGAGCAGAGGGCCACTCTGTGGGCACAGTGACAGACAAGCATAGAAAAGTTCGCCTTCCCTCAAGTTTGACGGCTGCAGTACGCAATGCTTTTATTCAAAATGGATTTTACTACTTCTTTTGGCAAAGTCTGGGATCAGGCTGGTGAGATTTAAAAGAGCATGATCAGAATGCAGGCCTGGAAGGGTTTTGGTCAGAAAGCATCAGGAGCTTGGGACTGCATGCACCCCCAGCTCTGGAGGGAGGTGGGGGCCACTGGAGGAAAAGAGGGGTCAGCCTTCAAAGCGGACAGAAATAGAAAGTTTTTAACAAACCCTGGTCATTAGTGAAGGTGTCCTTTTGGGAAGACGTATGACCTGTCACTCAGCCTCAGTTCCTGCCCGCACAGTGTAGTGACACACGTGCTTTTTTACCTACCCCGCTTCAGACTTTTTCATGATAACCTACAATGCAGCATTTGGGCTGGTGAATTGGTTTCTGATTACATTTAAGGCCCTTTGGCCTCAGTTAAGCCAAAAAAAAAAAAAAAAAAAAAAGCAGCATTCGCTTGTCAAAGGATTTAGTCATCAATTAATACATCTAAAACACAAAACAGGAGCTCCTGTGAAAAGCTGCCTCTCCAGGTAGTAAAGAGCATGTGAATGGCTTCCTTGTATTAACATTCGCTTCTCACAACAATAGAGGGCCTTTTCACAGACGCCTGTGTGTATAATTGGTCCTTTTTTTCCCCATGCAAAGAAATTAAGAAAGCAACGTCTCGAGCTTTTTTGTATTAGGTTAAAGAGAAACTTCCTGACGTGTTCTAATATCTTTACTTAAACTATGAAAACGACTCCCTGGATGCATTATGCCCGCTTTTCAGCACTGATATGTTCATGCTGGATATTGAAGCTGGCCCCACGCAGTGACAGTGAGAGAGGGTCTTGAGGTCACAATGGGAACCTGTACGTGTTTCTCCAGGTGTTTGCTCAGATCGAATCCAAGTACAGCAAAGCCCGGGCCAAACAGACATCCAGTTCTCCCCACACCCGACACGCGAGGTCAGCGTTTATCAGGGATTGTCTGTGCAAACAGTCATAGACGGAGGAGTGTCACCCACCAGCAAGAGTGCCCTCTGGGAGGTCTGAATTTCGGGACTTCCTGCAGACCTCATGTGAGAGTGTGGCACAGCTCCAGCTAACTTGCAAACAAGGCTGCCTGTTGTCTTCTAAGTAAGGAATTTCCCTCACTGCTTCTCGGGATGATTATTCTCGTGTCCCCTCATTTTAATTTTATGGCCTCCCCATCTTAATCGAGGTAGGCATGCCTTTCTGTACCCTCAGTAAAACTGAATGACCGTCTGTCCAGCTCTATCCAGATTAGCTGACCTTCTGCGTACAACTCGTCCAACGCTGTCTCCTCCCTCACCCTCGTACTTCTGTGCATCCTCAAGACAAATGAAACTGGGACACTGGGCAGCCCGTTTCATACAAGATTCTCTGCTCTTTGCACAAAATGAAGGTAGACACATACCCACTTTAACAAGCCCCCAAATTTCCAATCTGTAGCTGCCTTGGAAAATACAATAGTTAGGCAGGCATACGAGCACTCACAGTAAATCACAGCATTATGAATAAATCTTGGTTGTCAAAAGCAAATGTGTAGCCGTTCCAATGCGTCTGCCATTAGAATTCAGCAAGGCAGCTGTCAGCTGTTTTCTTGTAATTAAACAGCCAATGAGCAGCTAATTAAGACATATGTGTATACAGAAGTGGAAGTGGGTATGTTAATGAGCTGTAGGAATCAATTCATTAAGTGAAAATTGTCAAAAGACCAAACATCGGATCAGCATTTCAGCCTTTGCTTCATGAGGAGGAGCCCCAGCTGGGGGGGACCCCTCCACGCACCTTCGAAGTTGTACCTGCAGTCCCACCCAGGGCCAAACTGTTGGTAATCCCGGTACATTTCAAAGCCTTTCAGGAAGATTAGCAAGCGTTTCCCTGGACAGAAACTTGATACTTATGACCCTTTGAAATGCCATCTCCTTCCCCTGAAATACAGAACTTTTGCATGCAGAACTAAAATACGACCTTTTTTTGCCATCTGTCTTGGGTTTGCATGGTCCAGCCTCCCCACATGTCTATCTTGATGCTTTTGATCAGTGTATGAAAAAAGTCTTTGGCCTCTGGAATGAGAAGCATCAAGACTCGGGGATCAGATCCCAGCTCCTTGGCATACCTGCTGTGTGACCTGGACACACAGCTTCGCCTCTCTGCACTCTTTCCCGTTTGTAAACAGATGTAAAAATACCAGCTTTGCCAATGATACGGTGTGACAAATCACAAATAAGGTCTGCAACGTGTCCTACACATGCTTCCCCCTCTAGGTATTCATTCCACAAGTATTTTGGCTTTAAGTCCTTGGAAGCAAGCACGGCAGTCCATGAGGGAGACAGATGGACAGGCAGCAAGGTGAGGGCTGTGGGGGGCTCAGTTCATGGCTCTAGGGTTACACACAGAGCAGCCAGCTCAGAGCAGATCTGGGAGACAATGAATTTCTCCATCGAATTCGGGAAGGAGAGTTTCCGAGCGGTGGAGAGTTCGTGAGGGAACTTGGAACGCAGTTGTTCAGGCTTGGTTTACCAGTGGGTGACAGAGAGCCAACAGGAAGTCATCGGTAGGGAACCACTGAGAATTGCTGAGCAGAACTGTGACTTGTACATTTCAAGAAAAGATTTTTAGTGACTCCTCACCTGGAAAGAGTGAGCATGGAAACAGGGCAGGCGATTGGGTTGCAGTTCAGGAGATGTCAGATGTGGAAACTCCAGAAAAAGTCCAGTAAGGTGGTGACCTAGATGGGCCTGGCAGAAGGAGGGTGAGGGGAAGCTACCAGAGTGGGTCTCGGTCAGGGATGAGTGGACAGGAGATGGGCCTTTCTGCCTTGAGTAGCCCATAGGGTAGAGGGGAGGCAGGGGACACTGAGGGATACCAGGACGGGAGGTGGGGGAAGATGTGTCCTGTCATGGGGGAAGACAAACACTCAGCTCAAGGCTCAGGAGCTTGTGTGGGTAGAAGGGAACAGGTGAGGCCCCCAACCAAACCATGTGCTGGGGGAGTACCTGTAGGGGTCAGAAGGACCCTTTCAGAGAAGCAGCTGGTGATGGGGGACCCGGTGAGGGCCAGCTCGGTCCAGTCCCCTGCTGTCAACAGGTTCTCCAGAAAGTGGAGTCTGTACGTTGGGTGTGTGTCTCACTGACTGATTTGGACAATTCCTAAATACTATAACTGTGCGCTGTTCCTCGCCATAAATGCTGCTGAGACCAGTGAGTCTGCAGAAGTGTTCACGCTGCTTTGTGCTCAGCTCTGACACCCACACCTGTGGTCGCCAGTGGGAACTTTGCCTCCTCCTCAGCACTGGTGTGCATGGCTCTGCTAATTGGCTAACAGTTTTTAAACACTGGAGCCGTTTCCTCAGCTCTCCTGTTCACCGTGTGTTGGCTCTGGGCCTGCCGTACCTTCACGCTTCACCTCCATTCTGTCCTTCTTTTCAGGCTTTTTAGCGAAGCAATACACTGAGCCCTGGCCTGTGGCACTTGCCGATCTCTCTGGTGTGGGTCCCCCTACCACCTGGCTACTGCATGCCACCCCGCATGCCGCCCATTGGTCCCACAGTAGAGGTGATGAGTGGTACCGTCACCAGGGACTTCCACCGTTCCTACAGAACTGGCATAGATGACCACAAGAATATAAATATTGGTAAAACAGTAAGAGTTATGGTTAGTAAGATCAAAGAACTGGATTCGCTAAGCTGAATCCAGCAGCCAGCTTTGGCGCCTGCTCTGCACCGTCTCCTGAGTTCCCTGGCCTCGGCCCGCTTTTGGGGAGCTGGGCTCCAGGTGCTTGTGCACAATGCCCAGCCCCGCTGCTGTGTCCAGGCACTAAGGAAGAGACTTTTCCTGGAGGGTGAGGACAGATATAAAACCTAATGAAAGGCTCTTCAAAGGTAAGAGGAAATACAGTGAGAGATGTTAGGAAAAGCCTCGTAGATGTGGAAATTGAGGCAGAAAGCTGAGATATGGAGGCTGCGTGGCCAGAAGTTCAGTCTCAGATACCAGTTTTGTTAAGTACTTGAGTGAAAGGGACCAGGACTTAACACCAAGGCATTGGCATTTGAGCCCTGGTTCTGATGCCAGCTGTGTGGACTTTAACAAGTCCTTCAACATTCCAAGCTCCACTTTCATGGTCTGCATAATCAGGGAGCTAGAATTTTCTTTCTTTCTTTCTTTCTTTTTTTTTTTTTTTTTTTTTTTTTTGGTACCAGAAATTGAGCCAGGACCTTGCGCTTGCCAGGCAAGCCTTTATATATCTCTGGTCCATGATCTCTGATTCTTAAGGTACAACCTTCAAGAGAGTTTTGTTAAAATACTCACCATACAGAATCACCAGAATTTATTTTTCTTTTTTGACCCATAAAATGTATGGCATTCAAACTAATATGTAAGCCTGAACTGTATCTCCAGAGGTGATAAATCCAAAGCTTCCTGGTGATCCCAATGCGCTCCCGTTCAGGACCTCTAGGTCTGACAGTACCACTTTCCTGTGACCGCCTTGTTCTAAGGTCCTTTGTGGAACATGTATGTGCTCATGTACGGCCACCAGGTGGCAGTAGTGTGCCACTGTCGCACTAAGTTCTGCCTCGGGCTCTGTCCAGGCCGACCATACTTTAACTGCACCCTTCTGCCCTGCCATGTACTTTGATAACCATAAGAAGCATGCTTTTAGGGGTTGGGGATTTGGCTCAGTGGCATAAGCACCTGCCTTGCAAGCAAGCAGTCGTGAGTTCGATCCCTGGTACTGATAAAAAGGAAAAAAAAAAGAAGCATGCTTTTACAAAAACCAAGAGACTCAGCCGCTCATCTTTCAGACATTGGTGTGACCCTGCAGACCTTGGAGCTGTCCTAGCTGCCTCACAGCGCCTGTGCTTTGCCCGGCAGACTACGCCTGCCTGTCTCTTCTCTTTCACACGAGTCACCCTCAAGGCGGGCTAAAAAGGCTTAAAAAAGAAGTCGCCTGTGTGTCAATCAGCGGACAGATGGAGACAGAAAATGTAGCGTGCACGCACACACACACACACACATACACAGGGGAGTAGCACTCAGCCGTAAAGAAGTCTGAGTCATCTGCAAGAAATGCATCCATCTTGAGACCCTAAAACTAAGCCAAATATATCAAACTCAGAAGAGTAAAGGCACATGGTACCCTTAGATGAGAATGTAAATTATTTATAGAGCAGAATAGTCCACGATAGGAAACAGGAAGCTTTGCAGATGGGAGGAACTAGGAGTGGCGGGAGAGGGGAAGTGAAAAGGACTGAGATGGGAGGTGCAGGTACCAACACCTGCGATGGACACGTTCCTTGTGTATTGCAAACATGTACCAATTAGAAATTTTACGGGAAGAAAGCAGCACACTTGTCATCTTCCTGCCTGTCCCCGTCTCTGTTGTCACAGCTGCAGCCTGACAGCCCCACCGAGCCCCCCGACAGTTCCCTGCCCAACCCTAGTCTCTGCGCCCGGGAGGAGCCTCTGCTCCAGCTCCTGTGCCAGGCACACCGAGCAGTGGACCAGGCTGGAAAAGCAAGGTGTGTCTGTGTGCGCCTGCAGACTGAGACTCATATGTAAATGTCCTCTTACAAGGAGGTGGCTCAGCACAGGCAAACAGTCCCCTCAGCCTTCTCCATGGGCAGGCCCTGCAGGGACAGTGCGGTGGGCCAGCTGGCCATGGTGACAGAGCCCTGCTGGTGCCCAAGTCCTGGGACTGAGACCGAGGTGAGTGGACGCCTGGCAGCACCCCATGGATCCAGGGTCTATTCCCTTGCATGGTAGAACTACACGACAAAGAAGATACACAACAAAGAAGAGTAATGAGGATCCCAGCATAAAGGCTTTCTAAGCCTGGGATCTGAAGGCTCATCTTCTCCAGTTTCTTCTGGCCTGGCCCAGGGGCTGCCACAGAGAGGCGAGCTGTGAAGCTGGGAGGAAACTGCACGCGTCCACCCCCGGGCCTGCCTCCTGGAGGCTCAGGAAGGGCAGCTGCTGTCTGTGCCCACTAATGTGAGATTCTGTGCTGCCTGGATATGGAGACCCCCATGTGACACTCGTAGACACCCAGACGCAGCCCCCAGGCCAGCCACACGGGAATACCAGGTGATCCAGAGCAGAGTGGTGACAGGAAACCCTGGGCTGAGCCTGTGGCCATGCCCCCAGGAAGGAAGTGTGCGTGTGTGCAGCCGGGCAGCAGACTGGCTGGCGTCATTACAGGGGGCTGGGGTGCAGCTCTGGCCTGTCACCTGCCCGTGATGGAGAACGGTCCCTGGAAGCACAGCGCCCTCCAGCTGAGGAGGCAGCTGGGTGTTGAGGTCTGGGCTTGGGCTCACCTCGGGGAGGTCTGCTGGGGCACTGTTTGCTCCCTAAAGGGATCAGCCAGCTCTGGGAAGGGCCATACCTCAGAGTCAGTGAGACCCTGATATGAGAACATCAAAAATACAGCATAAAGTCATCGTGTGCAGTGGTGCATACCTACCATCCCAGAACTGTGGGAGGCTGAGACAGAAGGGTCTCAAGTTGAAGCTCAGCCTAAGCAACTTAGCAAGGCCCTGTCTCAAAACAAACAAAACAAAAAGAGCTGGAGCTCAGTGCAGAGGTCCTTGGTTCAACCCTCTGTACTGTTAAAAAAAGACAAACAACCCAGAGTGAATAGATGCAATTAATACAAGCGCTCACTCCGATCCCCATCCTGACGTGCTCTCCGAGCTTCTGCATAAACAGAGTGGACTGGTGGTCACGTGAAGACTTCTGTGCCAGCAGCCCGGAGCTTCACTAATGGTTGGTGTGAGGTTGAATTAAAGGTGGGAACTAGGCGCTATGGCATGGCTCTGTTCATGGCCCTCCTGTTAACACCCCGGAGCTTGCCTAGTTCTGGATTTCAGGCTTTTGAAAGAAATGAAGGAGCTGAAGGGGATCCTGAGAAGAGATGTGAAGGGTGGGAAGCAGCTAGGAAGACAGATGGCAGCCATAGCCAGTGGGTCTGCCTGGGTGACGTCAGGAGACAGCTAGGCGGCCCCTGTGCTGGTTCTCTTGAAAAGAGACCCCTGGGCGGGCCTCTCAGTGCTACCTTAGACCACTGAACAAACTGGAACGGGCTGAACTGAGAAGCCAACAAAATTGAGTACCTGCTGACAGAACCAGCAGGCCCTGACACCTGCAGTGACCACAGGGAAGTGTGCGTGGTGGCATCATACAGAGCAAAAGATGAACACCTGCCACCCCAAGGGAGCATGCATCCCAGACGGCAGCGAACACCTGGCCAGGTGACCTCAGGGATCTCTTTCCAAGGAGCAGCATCCTCGTACCACTGTACATTCTTCAGCTCTGAGACTCACTTCTGTTCACAGGGGACAGTCACACACACACACACACACACACACACGGCCCACAAGGAGGAGATTGCTTCGTGGAGGAGGCTGGACTCCATGGAGGATGGATTTAAAGTGTGAATAGGGAGCCTGAGATCCCGGAGCCCCAGCCTGACCCACATTTCAATCACAAGCAGCCTAGCGGAGTGGAGAAGAGCAGCAGGTCAGGATCCAGCCCCGGGGTCCCAAACTCGAAGACCTGGGGACTGAGGTCACCACCTGGCAGCTACCGCCCTGGCCCATGAAGGCCTCCTCGTCACCCACGCAAGCAGCCAGAGGTACCGGGTTGCTCTTCCCAGGCATCTCCTGTACCTTCCACTAGAATAGTGAGGGGAAAAATCAGAAGACAGAAAATTTGTTGATCACCCACCCACCAAACCAATAATGCATCTCACTTTGGGGCACAGCTTTCCAGAGTTTCTTGGGAGTTAAATTATATGGGTACCTTTTTAAAAAGTACTACACTGCTTAGCTCTTTAGCTGCTTTTAAAAAATGCACCAGTATATTTTTATTGCCTCTCTTCAGCAGTAATGCAGTTCTGAAAAACCACTGGTTAGCAGGGCTGAATTCCACGGTAGGGGTTTACTGTGGGACTCGTGGCTTGCTCATGGTGGACATTGAGGATACTTCTAAATTTTTTCATATTATGGGTAATGCTGTGAAGAATATCCTTGTAGGCTGATCTGCGTAATGTTTTAATATTCATTTTAAGCGCATACCTTAGAAGGTAATTACTGGTGGTGGGCATATCTCTAACAACTCTTTTTGGTACCAGGGATCAAACTCACGGCCTCATACTTGCCAGGCAGGCACTTAGCCATTCTGACACAGCTGCTAAGTTGGCCTGTAGAGAGTCCCCTTGGAGGGGGATGTCCTAACACATTATGGGCTCCCTGGACCGAGATGCTCCCCTGCACGCTCACGTCCCCCGGCTGGGGCCATCTACCTTCACCATTGCAGCTTCAATGGTGCTAAATCCTTTCTGTTCCCTTTGTGGGTTTGCCTCATAGAAAGAAGAAATCTGTGCAAAACAAGGACACACTTTCCAAGTGAATGATAGGGAAAGCAGTACATAGTAAAGCCTGTGGGTTGCCAGTGAATCATATCCAAAAGGAAAACTTGCAGCTTTACAAAAGAATGGATGCCGAAAATCAGTGCGCTGAAAATACTTGGTGCTGAGAATTATTCAACAAAAGTAGAGTTCATGCGGTCCACACCTGGTTCCTTACGGTCCACGCCTGGTTCCTTGCGAACCTGGGTTACACCCTCTCACTTCCTTAGCATTGCTTCATGTGCGAAAGAAACTTAAGGACCGTCGGCGTGGCTCTGTTAATCTTGAAGGCCATGATCCCGAGCGCTGGGTTCCCAAACTGACCCGGACTCTGGCTGACCCACAGTAGCCCCCCGAGGGCACCAGGATTGCTGCACGGTTGTGTGTTCCCCAACTCTGGATGTTCCAGAGGAATATTTGTGTTTATCAGACTAAAATATTTTGGTTTAAATAAAACTTAAAGACTCACCCCTGTCCATCATTCCATCAATCTCAGGACTTTTGGTCCTTAGAGCCAAAAACAGGAGTCAATCTCGTGCCTTGGACCCAAGCGCCTGTTTTGAAGTAAAAGTTTTGCAGCTTACGGGATGGAGGATGGGGCCCTGGGGATCAGTTCTATCCGAGGAAAAAGCAGTGACTTTAATTTCATTAATGGTCTCCTGGATGCTGCCGCTACCAGTTTAATTCTCCATTAAATATTAATGGCGCTCAGCGCCCAGCGTACTGCCTTCAGCGTCACGCCCGTGAAACCGACACTAACCTGTTCTATATTTTATAACTGAATCACAGGGCTTTTTCAGGAGAAGTCAGCAAAGCAACGCCACCTACTCCTGTCCTCGCCAGAAGAACTGTCTGATTGATCGGACCAGTCGGAACCGCTGCCAGCACTGTCGGCTGCAGAAGTGTCTCGCTGTGGGGATGTCCCGAGATGGTGAGCAGCTCCACACCTCCCGCAGCAGAGACCCCATCCGCTAGCCCAGGAGAGGCCCCGTCCCCCCAGCAACTCACAGCTTTGCAGAATCCACAGAGCTGCCGTCCCCCCAAAACCACTAGAGGCAGCAGAGTGGCTGGTGGGGAGCTACAGAACAGGGGAGCTGACACCCAGGAGACCCCAGCTTGTGACACTTCTGACTGATAGGTCAGGTGGATGAACTGCCAGAAGGTTAAAGTCATCTGAGGGCCCAGACACCTGCACTTCCCACCAGCCGTCACCTGCCTTCCACTAGTCAGTTTATCAGCCAGACGGATGAAATAGCTTTGGTGCTAACTGGGTCTTTTGAATCCCAGGCCAAAGTCATATTCATGTGCACAGAATGTGTGAAAATATTTCATTTCACTAGCAGACTGTAGTTTAAGGACTAGAGACCCTAACTGTCTACCGTTCAGTGACAGACATTTTCAGATCCT
Source organism: Cavia porcellus (assembly GCF_034190915.1). Lineage (NCBI taxonomy): Eukaryota > Metazoa > Chordata > Mammalia > Rodentia > Caviidae > Cavia > Cavia porcellus. Next base: position 1,581,716 of record NW_026947521.1, on the reverse strand, counting down.
TCTGGAAAACTATTTGAAATACACTGAATAATCAATACTACCAGATTCCAAGACGCTATTAAACAGGGAAACTGCACGGGATGTACAGCTAGTCTGTCTTAAGAATTTTTAAAACATATCAGCTACTATCTTTAAGAGAGGCCTTTGAAAGAAACTGGCCTGTGTGGACAGCCTGCCTGCCCATAACCAGATGTTCCTGGGCTCTACGGACCCACCAGGGGACAGGCTGACTTCCTCACAGCCACCCTGGGTACCACTGTAAGAGACTCAAATCACAGAACTTAGCATGCATTCTCTGAAATTCCTGAGACACACAATTGCGCAGTTCATCTGATGACACCAAAGTGACAAACTTAGGTGTATTCTTTATGGGTTAAAGTCACTAGCTCTCTTCTGAGCCTGGAAGTTAAAGTCACAAGTTGTGTGTGCCTTTTCCCAGGAGCTGGTCCTTTTATTTCATTTTCTGGATGATAAGATTACTTTTGTTGTTGATGTTAGAAGTTCAAATACAGCTGCAGAGTTACAGCAAAGTAAATTTGACCTCTGGGTATAAATCTCCTTAGGTTTCCTTCTTTTCAAAAAACAAAAGTCCCCTCAGGATACTTTCTGGAGTTTTTACATACAATAAGAACTAAGACCAGCCAGGGGTGGTCATGCTCACTTACAATCCCAGCTACTCAAGAGGCTGAGGCAGGAGGATGAAAAGATGGAGACCTAGCGGGATAACTTAGCAGGATCCTGTGTCAAAAAATTTTTAATTTTTTAAAGGGTTAGGGCTAGGTGGGATATGGGTTTATAAAATCAAGTTCTAGCATTTTAGGAGGTTAATGCTGAAGTCGTCGTTAGATTCACGCCCTGGTTTTTAAACAGCATTAAATGGCAGAATTGTTGCTGGCTTCAGCTCACTTGAGGAGTGCGGTTTAACAATTCTCGGTACTGTGGTGTTGTGACATAACTCCCCTTCAAGCCCAGGGTCCCCGGCTCCTGTTCTCTCCTCACCAGGTTCTTTCCCTGCTTCCTTGGAATTTTCGTTGCTTGTTTTTACAGTTCGACACCCCGCCTAGATCTGAGGCAGTTCTCTGGTCCTAATTACTTTATCTGATGCTCTTTTTTGAGGCTTTCCTAAAAAGAGTTACGTTTCCTTTTCTTAATCTAGGTACATAGGAAAATTCCTGTACAAAGAAAGTGGGTGGAGGATTTCCTCTCGGTATCAAACCAGTCTGAGGTTTTTTTGGGATAATAAAGAGATTTCCATTTAAAGAAAAAAAAGCAAGAAGTCTAGGGCTATACAGCTCTAGGTGTATTTTGGGGCAGTACTGAGGATTTGAACCCAGTACTTGCCCAGTATGCAATAGCCTTGGGTTCAATACTCATACTACAGAAAAGAGAGAGAGAGAAAGAAGGGAAGGAAGGAAAGAAGGAAGGAAGGAAGGAAGGAGAGGGAAAAGAAAGGAGGGGGCAAATCACTTGTGGGTTTGGAAAGAATTTGGAGGCTCACAGAGTCATAGTCCTGAAATTCAGAGTCCACGTGGGCTGCTGAAGCAATGCCATCTAACCGTTGTTCCCAGAATGGTAGACAGTGACAGCCCATTAGTCTTCTCTGTTCCTTTGTTTTCCCTGCACAAAAGGACAGCGCATTCCTTTTGGCAGGAGACGGGGAGAACTCCTCAGCCCAGCTAACAGTGGCCTTGGACACCTTCTCCATCTCTCCTGCCCAGGCTCGGTAGCTAGGACAAGGGTGAGAAGGGTGAGTTCATGCTGGTGATCAGGACCAACTTTAACCATGACTAGGAGACCCACAGCCTGCAGTGGAGGCCTCGTGAGTCCAGCTGAGATGTACATGAGTGGGAGAATCAGAGCAGGAAATCAAAACCCCACCCCACTGTTTCAGGAGAAATTATCGGAGATTCTGGAGGATCTGGAAAGTTGCTCTGGCCATGGCTCCACTTTAAAACTGGGGACACAGATCCACCCCGATGCAGGGATCATGTACAGCACTGCCTTCGAAGATTAGGACAGCAGAACCATCGCTTAGAGATAGGTCCGAGGATTTCCTGAGGGCTTCCAGGGACCTCGACTGTAAGAGAGCACTTCTCAGGGCAGGCACAGGCAGAGACTGTGTCCAGGGAGTCACACAGCCTCACCCAGTCTGTCTGGGCCGCACAAGCCCAGCTGCAGCTGTCTGATGAGCAAGGACCTCATGGGAATATGCAGAACAGAAAATCCAACAGAAGGGGGGACCAGACCACTTCTACCTCAGTGTACCCAAGGAGTCTGCACCCCAGACCGTGCTGAGCTAGGACAGGGGGTCTGGCCCAGCTGCACAGTCCAGAAGGAATGTCCCCCTTAAGTTACTTCTCAGGGTCCCCTCCCTGTGCACCCAGGAGCAGCTGAGAGCACGAAAACAGCAAATTGCAGGGGACTGCCACAGGGGTACCGGGGTCCCCATTCTGTTCCTGACATAGCTTTGCCCGGGATGGGAGTGGAGGTGGGGGATTGAGCTACCAGGGAGGGGTGTGGTGGCCCAGGCGGGGCTGTGAGGCTCTTAGTAGGGGCAATGGTCCTGACTGTGGCCATGAGGCTTTTGACCAAGCCCACCTGAGAAGGCCCTCCCGCTGGTGGGAGAGGACCAGGAGAGCGTGAGCACCTTGGCTTTTCTCTTCCAGCCGTGAAGTTCGGGCGGATGTCGAAGAAGCAGAGAGACAGCTTGTACGCAGAGGTGCAGAAGCACCGGCTGCAGCAGCAGCAGCGAGACCACCAGCAGCAGCCGGGGGAGGCCGAGCCACTGACGCCCACCTACAGCATTTCGGCCAACGGGCTAACGGAGCTGCACGAGGACCTGAGCACCTACATGGACGGGCACACCCCCGAGGGCAGCAAGGCCGACTCGGCGGTCAGCAGCTTCTACCTGGACATCCAGCCCTCCCCAGACCAGTCGGGGCTGGACATCAATGGGATCAAACCTGAGCCCATCTGTGACTACACACCAGCATCCGGCTTCTTCCCCTACTGTTCCTTCACCAACGGAGAGACCTCCCCGACCGTGTCCATGGCAGAGCTCGGTAAGGGGGTGCGCGCGTGCCGAGCAGTGCAGCACACCCTGATCGCCCGGGCCGCTCTGCATTCCAGCTGACCTCTTCTGTTTTTAAATTTTGGGGCAGTACTGAGGATTTGAACCCAGGCCTTTGCACTGAGCTGCATCCCCGACTCTTTTTAATTTTGAGACAGAGCCTCACCAAGTTGCCCAGACTAGGCTCACACTTGATCTCCCTGCCTCAGCCTCCCAGAGTGCTGGGGGCTCACCTCCTTGGCTCTCGAAGGCCCACTGTTTCCCATAGTGTGGCCAGAAAATTCATATCCCTCTCATCACCACAGCTGAGACAGGATAAAGGAATTCAGCCTTTAAGCTCTGCAGGGAGCAGTACATACTCACGGCCTCATTAACCACCTACTTCACTTCCTTTACTTACTCCAGGGATCGCTTTGTACGTGAGGTCACAGCCCCCAGACTGAACTGGGCAGGTGCATGGGTTTGGTTTTGATTTTTGTTTTTTGCCTAGTGCAGAATTTTTAAATTTTGGAACTGATTGCTAAAATTCAAACTTTTTTCCATGACGCATAATTGCCTATATAGAACATTGTGTTGTTTCGAGATGTGTACACACAAGCACAGTTGGCACACCACTGCTGCACACATTGTTCACGTCTTTGCAGAGAGAGCTACTCAAACGCCTCCTGTCTAGTGGTTTTTACATGCTCCATACAGTACTGCTAGCACAGTCACTGCACCGCACAAATGGACACCAGAACTTTCTGCCATTGACTGTAACTCTGTACCTTTAGCCGGTCTTTCCTGCATCATCCTCTCCCTATACCTGGACTGGGAAGCTCAGAGGTTCAGCTGGGGTGTGTGTGTGTGTGTGTGTGTGTGTGTGTGTGTGTGTGAAACTCAGAGTTTCAGCTGGGGTGTGTGTGTGTGTGTGTGAAGCTCAGAGTTTCAGCTGGGGTGTGTGTGTGTGTGTGTGTGTGTGTGTAGCTCAGAGTTTCAGCTGGGGTGTGTGTGTGTGTGTGTGTGTGTGTGTGTGTGTGTGTGATTACACCAGCCCAGCCTTTGCAGATGTCAGCCACCAAATGGTCCCAGTTGGGGTGGTGCCTCCTGCTGGTCACCCCACTAATCCCATTTCTGTCATTTGCCCAACCCCCTCATATTCTTTTAACCTTGATGTGTATGGTAAATACTAAGGGGTATCTGTCTTCTTTGCTCGCCAAAATGCTGCTTTGAGGATGAATATTGATGACAAAATTGACAGGTTTCCTATAAGGATCACTATACCAACCAAAAAAAGCCTGTAATTTCTGTCCTGTCTTTATTGATGGGACCTGATGCTGCTGGGGATCTGTGACCTAGAAATATCGATAACACCAGACAGTGGGAAGCTTCCCACTTCAGGGAAGATACGTGAACATGCTCTGCTGTATTTAATTGATTTTTAAATATAGCACTATTATTAGGAGAACCTCTGCAGTGCGAGAGTTTGATGTGCTCTTCCTGGCGACTCCTCACCCAAGGTTATAATCCTTGGGGATATTTCAATTAGAGGGAGTGGAGCTGACTAAGTTAACACGAGGGGAGAATGAAGACCTCAGATGGAGAGAGCCAGCGGGTTCTGACTGGGGCACAGAAACCCTTGGTTCGCAGGATAATGGCTGTGTTCTTTACACGGCTTCTCCAGCTCCGGACCTCATAAAACACCTTTTAAGTGAAAATTTATATTCCAGTAAAAATCTTTCTCCAAATAGAACAAATTGAATGTTCTTTACAGTTGCTACACAAGCATCTCTTTATGGGGCTAAATTTAAATCCCCCAGCGCAGAAATTTCGAGCCCAGGCTTTAACCACTGAACAGCATTAAAGTGTGTTGCTGTGCTTTTGATTAACAGAGAAACCTCTGAACTGGAAGCCAAGCTGAGCAGGGATAGGCTTCATTTTTTTTCTTGAACTAGAACAAAACCGTCCATTTGTGTCATGAGATCTTGGTTGACTGAGCCTTAAGCAGACCTGTAATCAAAGTAAAATTTTCACAAATGAATAAGGATATTGAGGGGAAGGTGACATGAGCCCATGAAAAATGCCCTGACTGGCTTCAGTTGGCTTCCACTGTCCCATAAATACTTGCGGGTCCAGCCTGTTTGCTGGTCAGATGTTCAGTCCCAAGATAAATCCATAGGGCTGAGCCAACGTGCTGCCTTTGAACTTGGCACTTTGGCTAAAACCACACAAATGCCGGATGGGGCAGTGCTGGCTGAGTGCCATGCTTTGCCCAGCCCCCAGACCCCTGGCCCCCAAACAGCATCCTCTCCCGCGGTGGCATCTCCAGTGCCAGGCAGCCCTGGGCCCTCGTGCTTTGTGCTCGTTTAAATTGGGAATTTTTCCAAAGCGTTGGAGCCTTTTCCACAGTGAATTAAAGTAGCCTAAGGTGACCTAACCCCAGGGTGACCTAAAATTCCTCACTACTTCCATACAGTTTAAGCCCTGCAGCCTTAAGATTCTCAGCTTCTTGCAGACAAAACTTTGCCATCAGGCAATGAAATCAGCTGTACAGTAGGAAAGTGTAAACTCACGTAGCTGAAGTCCAGTTCTGTCTCTCCATAGCAGTACTCACAGCCTTTCCCCTTGAGTGGAACACGTCTCTATCCTCAGGTAGCAGTGATACCTGGGAAGTGCACTTACAGCCTGAATTGTATATTCCAGATAAACAAGACAGTTCTTTCTTTTTTTCTTTTTTTAGTACCAGGGATTGAACTACTGGGTTGCACTCCCTAGGCAGAGGCTGAGCTAAATCCCCAGCCTATGGTTCTTTGTTTTTGAAGTACTAATCATGGGCCTGGGATTTAGCATAGTGGCCTAAGTGCCTGCCTGGCAAGCGTGAGGTCATGAGTTCAATCCCTGGTACCAAAAAAATAAAGTGATAATCAAGTAATGGCTGATTAACGCCGATACGCTGGGCAAAGCATGAGATGTGAGCTTTCCTGGTGCTGATGCTGCCCTTGCTCTGAGCTGTGTCACCCTGTAGAAGGTCACGTGCCCACACGGAAGCCAGGCCGTGTTCAGCTCCTAGCACTGCTGCCTGCCACGGAAGCCCATGTGGCTCGGCCTCCCTAGAAATGAAGTAGAGGCAGTCATAGGACCATAGCCCTGCAGTCCGGAGGCTTAAGCGAGGCAGGGGAAATACGGTCTATATGTTTTCATGTATTTGCAATACATGTAAAACAGAGCTCCTTCTCACTGTGAAATCAGTGACCTCAGAAGCCAGGATTTGCCTGATGTTTAAAAGTTGTACAATGTCTGAAATCTACTCTACTTGGAATTGGACTGGAAGGCAGTTGGTGCGAACGCAGCCACTGCCCTCTACTGGTGCAGCTTGGGCATTGCGTGTCCCGTTGTCACGCTGCCTACTGGCCTCTGCAAAAGCAGAGTGGTTATTTGGTAGAGACAAGTTGCAGCTGTTTCTTTGCCCCTAGTTTTGGGGATCGAATCTTGGGCTTTGCACCTGCCACGCATGCTCTCTACCAAAGAGTTATGCCCCCAAGCCTCGGTAACATTTTTTAAGATTAAGTGAACCAAGATACTGACTGCACTGGCTGGAAAAGCAGCAGACCCCGAAGAATCACAGCGCCCTCTTGCCTGTGAATAGTTGGCCACACTTTTTCCTTAAAAAACAAATTTATGGGCTAGGGATTTAGCTCAGCAGCATAAGTGCCTGCCTTGCAAGCGCATGGTCGTGAGTTCAATCCCTGGTACAAAAAGTAAATAAAAATAAATTTACAAGAGCCCAACGTGGTGGTGCATGCCGGTGATCCCTCCACTCGGAAGGCTGAGGCAGGAGGATCATCTCTAGTTCACAGCCAAGCTGGGCTACAAATTGAGTTCGAGGCCAACCTGAACTGCATAGTAAAACCCTGCCTCAAAAAGACAAAAAAAAAAAATTAATAAAAAGAGTTTACATTTCCATACACTGTCTTATGTAGCGAGCACTTGGTCCCAGAGCTAGTTCAGTGTCTTATATATGCACTAATTTTCTGGTTTCTGACTCCTGTTTCCTTGTCTTGACCCTTCATATGCATCACTGATTCTAAGATTCAGAATTTACTGGCTGCCTCCTCTTTAGATTTCTCTTTTTCTTTGCTCCACAGTGTTGTGCCTTTGTTGATGTTTTGTTTTTTCTGCCATCTACCCGTGCTGTTTTAGCATCTCTGTGTTGCCAAGTAGGGCCATTAGGATTGATTATGTTTCTGTGTCTCCAAGGAGAGCCTAGTTTCAGACGCCACTTAGGTAAACCTGCTCTGTTTTCACACAAACAAGCCTCCTTCTGTTTGAGGAAAGTGGCAGCAAATTTACAGACAGACCCTTGCAAGCCTCGCCATGTCTGCCCTCAGCAGCGCTGCCTGGTGTCCATCCAGTGCCCGAGGTGCCCTCAGTGTTTGATACGGTTTCCGAAGTGCGGATCTGCATCAGTTCTTTTCAGCACATCTGTACATGGGTGCAGGAAGTTGAGCTCACACAGCACTAAGCTACATCCCCAGCCCTTTAAACAAAAATTAAACTTAGAGACGGGATTTCGTTATACAGCCCGCGATGGCCTCAAACTTTTGATCCCTGCCTCAGCCTCCCTAACAGCATCACCTCCTCTCATCACTCTCTCCTTCCGTAACCGTGGTTACCAACCTGCCTCTCACTGGGCCCCCTGCCCAGCCTCTCTGTTCTCCCACCCACCCACAACACTGCTTATCCACGGCTGTCCCAGAATCACCCTGTTTGTTTCCGTCCACCATGCCCCGCATGGAGCTGGTCCCCTCCCACACCACCCACCCCCCCGCCAGGCCTGCCCATCCTCCAGGGTCCAGTGCAAACGTCCTCATACACCAAGAAGCCCCTTCCTGCTCCGCTAAGTCAGCACTGATCTCCCCCTCACCTAACAGTACCGATTACTTTTTTAAATCTCCATACTTCATTGGCCCGTGCCTTACACCTTTGTTTTCAGTGTGTCTACACCTGGCCAGATTATGAATTCCCAGAGAAAATGTGTCCGGCATCATCTTTAATGTCATGATGCTTCACGTACTCAAGTATGCTCACAATCCATGGTGTGTCAGCCTCCTTGCGTTTCCACAGCAGCCTTATGGAATGAGTCCTATTTTCTTCATTTTACAAATGGAGAAACCCAGGCCAGGAGAAGTTAAATAACACACCTCAGATCGCAGCTCATGCATCACAGCACTGATACAGTCCTTGACAGTCCAGATCTGAGTCGGTCCCCAACTCCCCTACACCTAGAAATATGCCCGGTTCCTCCCAGTGTCTACCTGCTGTTTGCAGGTGAGACAAAAGAAATGCAAGTTGTCCTCATAATATCTCCAAGCTTTCCTGACTTTTTCGGGCTAGCATAAAAATGTCACAAAGATGTCAATCATTCGCCTTCATATCTAGCTCAGAATTTATTCATCCCCGGATATTAGGGAGACACAGAATGAGGTCAAGGGCAGCGTGGCCTCTGAAGTCACGGAGCCTCTGTGTGGCTGATGGCTTTGCAAGGCCCCTGTCCTCCGTCCTCCCTTCCCTGATACAGAACAGATGCAAACAGCTGTCTAAAGCATAAGCTCATCAGGACTGGTGCAGCCACTGTGTTCTGCTTATTGCTTTCCTAAAGCAAATGTTAAGCAGGGGAACCACTGCACTCCCAGGGAAGAATGTGGCTTCTCATGTCTGCCATCTCCTCCTGTTTCCCCCCCGTAGAACACCTCGCACAGAATATATCCAAATCGCATCTGGAAACCTGCCAGTACTTGAGAGAAGAGCTCCAGCAGATCACGTGGCAGACCTTTCTGCAGGAAGAGATTGAGAACTATCAGAACAAGGTAGGAGCCAACGCAGCCGGCTCAGGCCTCGGGCTGCACTGGGGAGGGTGCTGGGGCAGGAGACCCATCCCAGAGCACCGGGTGACCAGAACGTGAGTGGCTCGTACCAGACACCAGATCTCCGATTTAAAGCCTCCCTTCCTTCCAGAGCTGAGCGTGTGTGCCTGGGGCTTGACCATCTCAATGAGATGCCAGCATCTGAAATTTCCACGATAAGGAATTCTGTGGTGTCATAAGTACAAACATAGCCCCCTCAATTTGTCACCAGGGAATAGATCCAGTAGCTTCCAGAAACATAAAAGAAAAAGAATTTGCCCTCATAGGATCTGGACTGGACATAAAATATTCTCAGCTTCATGTGTCCAGGGGTTTAAACGAAGGCGTTTGTAACACACGCCAAATCCCGGTTCAGAAGCTATGATCATAACCCTGACCTGAACCTGGCATTATGACTCTGCCGCTCCCGTGCAGTGCCCTGACCACTGAACCACCAGCAGGAGGGGATAACTGGACATGGGAAACTCAGGGCTACCCAACCCAAGCCTTTGGTAAAAAGAAAATGCCATGCATTTTTCCAGTAATCTCAGCAACATAGGCTTGGAAAGGATGGTAGAGATTATCGAGGTTCAGCTTCTCTCTCCCGTTACATATGGGGGAACAAGTGTGGCCTGGCCCGAGGCTGGGGAGTGAAAGCGTCAGGACCAGATGCCGGCTCCTGGCTGCAGGTCCTGGTTTCTCAGATGCCAGCAGGCTGGGGAGACAGCCAGCCTGAATGCAGCAGATCCGGGTCACTCCCTAGCTGGTCAGTGAGTGTAGGAAGGGAAACCAAGAGCCCAGGCCGAGGGGTGGCCAAGTGTCATCCTTGCCTCTGACCCCTGTCTCCAAGTGGCCAAGCTGCAGAGAGGCAGCAAGCAAGAAGTAAGTCAGAGATGCTGGGATTTGAATCTGGCTCCTCCAGCTCCTAGCTGTGAAATACCCATGGACTTCCATGTCATTTCAGGATGATAGCTAAGCGTTCCTACAAAGATGCTGTGAGACAAGGGTGTCATACGGCATCCAGCTCACAGGAGACACACAATAAATTGTATTGACTGCCCTTTATTTAAAAGGGCATGAAGTGGTATTAAATGTCCCAAGGCAAAAAAATCATGGTTTGCAAGACAACCCTACGTGGCTACACTGTGGCCCGGGGCTAAAGCAGTGGCTGCGTTGCTCTCTGGACTCCTCAGCTTTTCTGCTCTAAGAGGGGTTCTTAGCCTCTTCTGCCAGCCACAAGGTAAGAGGGGGACAGCAGGCAGCTGACAGAACAAGGAAGCGGGGCTCATAGCAACACAAATAACAAGGCAACTGTTTAGTTTTCAGTCCGCTGGGCTTTGTGCGTCTCTTTTCAAAGAAAGGACTTTAAAGAGCAGGGGCAGTGCAATGAATTGTTCCCAGGACCCTGGGTGACCTGCATGTTGCTCTTTCCCCGTTTAACAGCAGCGGGAGGTGATGTGGCAGCTGTGTGCCATCAAAATTACAGAAGCTATACAGTACGTGGTGGAGTTTGCCAAACGCATTGATGGATTTATGGAATTGTGTCAAAACGATCAAATTGTGCTTCTCAAAGCAGGTATGCACTTTGCAAGGGGATTCTGATGAGTCGTCCTAACATGCTTTTGCCTGCTTGTTAAAGAAGTGCTTGGTAAGGAAGGTGTCGAGAGCAGTTTCTCCCTTCAGTGATGATAGCTCAGGTTTTCCTTAGCAGAAACCCAGTGCTTTTGAAAGGTTTCTGAAGCCATGTTCAGGAAACATTCCCTCTGCACTGCTTCTCCTCCCAGTAAAAGGATTAAGTTAAAGGACACCTACATTCCCAAATGTTACTGCCACCTGTACTTTTTTCTATCCTCCTGCTCCTAATTCTGAGTTGTTAGCAAGAGGCTTGCAGAACTCAGTCATTCCAGTGTGATTTTTTTTCGATAAACATGATTAAATACTTCCCTCGAAATTCAGGCTCCACTTTGCAAGATTAGCGGTATCCAGGACATAATTTGTAGCTTTGCAGCTCAATCCTTGTTTTCGTCAGACAGGGCTTAGCTTTAGCGCGAGGGTCTTTGCTTTACTGCAGGAGAGGTACTGCATCCCGGGGCCCCTGGGCTGCTCTGCGCTGAAGGCCTCCCCTAGAGCGAATGACCCACGCCATTCTGTGTGTGCTCAGGTTCCCTAGAGGTGGTGTTCATCAGGATGTGCCGTGCCTTCGACTCGCAGAACAACACCGTGTACTTTGACGGGAAGTATGCCAGCCCCGAGGTCTTCAAGTCCTTAGGTAAGGACGTCGCACGCCACCTTCCTTGATTTCCAGTCAGGGCTTGGGGAAGGATGTGGGCTGGGGGAGGGCTGTGCCTGGATAAAACGAAAACTGGTTGTTTGGAGAATGAAACTACTTCATGGAACAGTTGACTGTCTCCAGTGCTCTTTGTCTGTATTCCATACAGAGATCCAGAGTTTTCTTTTCTATCCCATTGGTAACTGAAGCAGTTTATAGTCTGTGTCCTTCCATTTCCCCTCCCAGATTTTAAGAAACCGTGTGAAGGAAATATAATACTCGGTAACTTAGGGGATGTGATGGGGTACATAAGAGCAAGCGAACCACATAGCCTGCCATGCCCGACCCCTCAAACAACATTTAATGCAAAGGAAATAAAGCAGAGCTGGGTGAAAGCACGGCACGGCATTTATAAATTACTTTGAATTCCCGGAATTTAAGTAAAGTGGAGTATAGTCATGGAGAACAGTGATGAGATATGCAAATTGTGCTGAGTGATATTTTTTAGAGCTGCCCGACAGAAATTGTGTATGGATAACTGTAGGGGGGCCCCTCCTCTGCAGCACACCCACGGGCGAAGAGGCCACCCCACTTAACCAGTCTTTCAGGGACTGGATTGCTATTTTAGGACACTTTGAGCTTTCATGTTTTCCAAACTTCGGTAAACAGCCATAATAGTTTTCCCACCACGATGTGTCATTTTTAGTACTTTAAGGTAAAACAAAAATGAGTGAATTTAACGTTTCAGTTAGACTGTCGCCCATAGACGGCTCCATAGTGGGGCAGCCTGGCTGGAGCCTCAGGATGTACCTTCTACCTGTGTGACCTCAGATGCATTACTCATCTCTGCCAGGTCTCCGTTTCCTCCATAAAGTAGGGGTGCTAATAGGAACACTGTGCCTCTCTACAAGGGCTGTTTCGAAATAGGAGGATTCCTATCCAAAGAAACGTCGGGAACAGTGCATGCCTGGGGGAACCACACGGCAGGCATTGAGCCTGGGAGAGAGGGTGGCGGGGGTATAACCGGTGATAGTGGCCACTGGTTCTGGTGGCAACAGAGGTCATCACCAATTTTTATAATTTCAAACTGTTCTCCTGTAGCAGAATTGCCATCCCCTCTGATCCTCAGTGCCCAGGTCTCTCTTCACCTTCTTCTGTGTTAGTAACCAAAATCCTTAACTATCTTTAATTGTCCGCAGGTTGTGAAGACTTTATTAGCTTTGTGTTTGAATTTGGAAAGAGCCTATGTTCTATGCACCTGACTGAAGATGAAATTGCATTATTTTCTGCGTTTGTACTGATGTCAGCAGGTAAGAGAACTGAAAAACAAGGTCAATGGTCTAAAATTTCTGCAGGTGAAATATTTTTGCAAGGTACATAACTTACCTGTTTAGAATATTTGAGGGGCTCTCAAAAGCAGTTGCCATTTTATGCAAAATCTAAAGTTTTTCAGAGAACACCCCACCCACTCACATAAACTCTTTCAAAAAGACCTCATGCCTTTCAGATAAAATCTTAAGACATAACAACTCAGTAAAACCCAGTCTACAATTCACCTCCAGAAACCAGGAGAAATGGTCCTCCTTAACACAGCCTCCAAGAGAACATGTCTTTTTTTAAAGAATTCCTGCCTTTTCTCTTTTCTTAAGTCCCCAGGTTTTCCATCAGCACTGCTGATAATCACTTCTGCAAATTTACTGTCTCCTATTTGATGTTTTTTGCACACAAAGGGACTTTATTCTAAATTAACCACCCTTAAGTTATTTGGATTCCTGCTGACAATTTTAGCTACTCAGGATCATAAGGCTGTTCTCATATTTCCAAAAAGGCTGGCAGGATTGATATAAGTATTTCATCTAGAAATACAGTTATTGGAAAGGCTGGTGGGGGTATGGTGGTTTCATTTGCTTTTCTGTGAGAAATGCCTTAAATTCAAACGTCCATCCTTTGGAAAGGGCAGATCCTGACTTCTTTCCAGTATTAGTAAAAGTGGCAGGCTTAACACTGTTTTCCAACTGCCATAAATCCTTTTCCGCTCCAGACGAATTCTGAAATTTTTCAGAAATTTGGAAGACCAGGGCAACTGGCCTGTGAGTCTCTAAATGTGCACTGCAGCATAATAATCTGTACCTAGGAGTCAAGAGGCATAGGGTGTCCCACACGTGTTCAAGCAGTGAGACTCGTGATACTAAAGAGTGTAATTTTTTATGTTCAGATCGCTCATGGCTGCAGGAAAAGGTAAAAATTGAAAAACTGCAACAGAAAATCCAGCTAGCTCTTCAGCATGTCCTACAGAAGAACCACCGAGAAGACGGAATACTAACAAAGGTGAGAGCGCGGGGCTGCTGCTGGCATGGCCCGCATGACCAAGCCACCAGCTGCCCTTTCAGGGCTGTGTGCCACGCGAAGACGGGCCTCTCCATTCTGAAACATTCTGTTAGACCAAAACCCGTTACTGAGGTTGACTTCTGTTCTTCACCTTTTGCTCACATCGTGCCCCGCATGAACAGGGCAATTGTGGGTAAAGGGGTTTTTTTTAAAAGCATTCATACATTCAGGAAATTCTCTTCCTATTCCAGTGTTGCACAAAAAGCAGAGTTAAATCTCTTCATTGTTGGGGTTAGGGATTTAGCTCAGCAGCATAAGCACCTGCCTTGCAAATGTGTGGTTGTGAGTTCAATACCCAGTACACGATAAAGAAAAAGACCAAAAAAAAAAAATCTGCATTGTTGTACACTGGATAAAAGAGTCTCTGAATTTAGAGACCTTTTAAAGGACTAAACCAACCAGGATAGCTTTTTTGTTTGTTTGTTTGGCATTTTTTGAGGAAAGGGTTCACTATATGGTTCAGGCTGGCCTTGAACTCAACAGCAATCCTCCTGCTTTAGCCTCCAGAGTGCTGGGATTACAGGCGTGTACCACTGCCCCCAGCTCATATATTCAGATAGTGATTCTCTTTCCATTGAACTGATGAGTCTGCTATAAATAACTTTTGTGTTTTCTTATTGCTATCCTGTGTTGAAGGCATGAGGTTTTATTTGTGGTAGTCACCTTTTGCAGTACAGCTAGGATGCCAGTTTTAAATATGCTAACATGGTTCAGTGTTAGTCCTCAGCATATTTGGTTTTAGTCTTGAGTATTTGTGTTCCCGTTTCCTTTTCTCCTGTTGGGTCAGAATGGGGGAACCAGTGGTCAGCTGCTCTTTTTTGATTTTGCACCAATGAACTGAATGAGTAGTACAGGGACGGGAAATGGGAAGGGAGGACCCTTCCAGAACTTCACCTGTCTTCTTGCTGAAAAGCAAGACCCCTGTAAAATTATTTTAGAGAGCACTTAAGAGGATCTGGTTAAAAAAAATCTAGTGAGGGCTCTATAACTAGGCAGAAGCATTCTGTGTACGCTGCTTAGGAGCAGTTACCCTAACCAGTAAACGGTCGGTCCATGCAGGGGCTTCCGTCATTTCTCAGACCCAGAATGGCTTTGTTAGAAGAGAAGATCCTCAGCTAGAAGGCACGGCTGCCCCGAGGGTTGACTGGAGCCAGTCCTGCCTCAGATGCAATACAGTCCCCCCACCAGCCGGGACTTTGGGAACCCCCATCTCCGCCAGCAAAATGCTTCCCCAGAGGGAGAGGGCAGGATTCGGGGTCACCATGGAATAGGAGGAGGTGAGAGCCTTGGGCTTTCATCTAGGACTCCACCGCTGCCAACCAACTTCTGCTTCCCTCGCCATTAGGTAAAGTTACTAACCTTCCAGCTAGCACTCACTGTATTCCTGGCGTTCCGTGACGGGACCGGACATCATTTAATGTTACCAGTCCTCTTTCTGCAAGGCTAGGTGGCTTCCAATGTACTTCAGCCACTGTAAACCGTGCTGTAAGGACTTTCCCTTCGCGTGCCCAGCCCCTCCTGACTTCGTGTCCTTTCTCACTTACAGTTAATATGCAAGGTGTCTACGTTAAGAGCCTTATGCGGACGACACACAGAAAAGCTAATGGCGTTTAAAGCAATATACCCAGACATTGTGCGACTTCATTTTCCTCCGTTATACAAGGAGTTGTTCACTTCGGAGTTTGAGCCAGCAATGCAAATCGATGGGTAAAGGTATCACCTGAGCACTTCTAGAATGTCTGAAGTACAAACATGAAAAAAGAAAACAAAACAAAAATTAACCAAGACACTTTCTATGGCCCTGCACAGCCCTGGAGCGCCAACACACTGCACATCTTTTGGTGATCGGGGTCAGGCAAAGGAGGGGAAACCATGAAACAAATAAAAGTTGAACTTGTTTTTCTCATGCATATGATTTCCATTATGCCTACAGATATGGACCCTTTTTCTGTCTCAACTTCTTGAGCGCTGACCTGTTTACAAGGAGGGTACTAAAGTCGGAGGATTTCCTTTTCTTGTAGCTCACTGCCCCACAGACCTTCCTGGAGTCACCAGTCTGTCACTTCCACCAGAGAGCCCAGCGGCGATCGGTGTTCCCCATGCTCGGCTTGCTCTGTTCCATGAAGGAGGTCTCTTACTTTCTCACCGATGATTGCCAGTCAGCAGGATGGCACCAAAAGGGTCCGTAGCACTAGCAACAATAGCATTATAATATATTACAGGGTAAATGGGCATGAAGACTATATATAACTAAAAGAGATATTGTTTATCTATTGTTTTAATTAATATAAACTGTAGTTACTGGTGTAGCTTTTCCTGTTGAATTGTTAAGGCACTTTTCATTTTGCACCTTTTTCTTTAAATTAAATGCTAGCGTGTCCACTGTCGTGTCGCATGTGCACCAGAAATACAAGTTTAACTGAGAAGGCTCGGAAGGTACGTCGGGAGGTTTTCGTGCTGCTGTTTACAAAGCTACTTGGAAAAGACTGGCTGGTCATATCTAGAAATCAACACGTTGGATTTTTTTCATCCTCCACATGTGAATTTGAAATTCAAAATAGAACTCTCCCTGAATTACGTTTTGCTTTTTTTGAGACGTTTGATAGATGTGTTTATGCTTCATACAAAGCTGAATGATCGGTGCGGTGTATTTAAACCCTCATGCACATTTTTTGAATTTAAAAAGCAGCTTTTTAAAAAATGCCACCTTTGGCAGCAGGGGAAGGGGGAGGGGAAGGGAGGAAGGGGAGGCTCAATTTACACAACTCAGTAGTCACATGGATTCAGTCTGAACTTGGAAATAAGTTAGTAACCAGAGTATTTATTGGACTCTAGCTTTTATGATAAGTAGGACCCAAAGATGTTATCTGGAGCAAGCACACACTCCCCCGTGAGGACAGGACACGCTCTCTGAGTGTTCATATTCTTGGTATAATCTAGGAATCCTAAGCTTTTATCTCAGAGTGATCCGACTCTAGACAAGTCCCCATGTGCCGCTCTTCTAGAATGTTGCTCTCCAAATTTGGTAGATGATGGCTAGGATGGCGAGGGAGGTATGTAATGTTGAACCAGTTTCTCTTATTTAATATTAAATATACTAGGCCTTTAAAGTGAAGTCGATGCTAGCTGCAAACCTTTACTCTTGTATTTATCTTCACTAGAAAACTGTGGATTGTAATTTATTTTATTACATGTGTAGAAGATTACTTGGCTTTGTGTTCAGGTGAGAAGGACTGAGTTACTTTTGTTTCATTTCCTGCTCTTTAAGCAGCCCCAGTGGGGAACAGCAAAGGCACACTCTGATTGATGTACAAGGGTGTACGTTTTGAAAACAAGTGACCTTTTGGGGACGTGGGCATGTAGAAGATGGTAGTCACACCCAGAATGGGGTTCAGATACATGTTCTGATATCCAAGACCATGTTAAGGAAGAGACACCATCCACGCTGTGAAGGTGGACGTTTCCAAGAAGCCTGTACATTCAGAGGCTGCCTCTGCCACTAGGGCTGCTCTAGAATCTTCTGCAGGAACAGTGGCCTGTGGGGCCAAGCTGGACCCCTCGGCCTGGTTTCTCAGAGCACTTTATCTGCTTTGCACCCCGCTAACCTCCTGACTTGTTTCCTGAGGCACTTGGAGAAGGAATTATTTACACAGAAGTGCGTATGAAGCCTAAATGACATCCACATTTTTTTTCAAAAGATATTTTAAGGGTTTAACCATAAATAGAAGATATTTACTTAAATTTCTTAAGGCATATAAAATTTTATGTGTTTATATAGAGACGTTAATTGTCAGCATATAGTATTTATATTTGGGCAAGAAGGGTTAAATCAAGCTTTTATTTAAGTAAGCATAGTTCCTTTAAAGATTCATAGTATTTATGCTCTGAAAAAGAGTACCAAGCTTAGTTCAGTTATTTATTTGTCCATTGTATCTTCTCTTTTTCTTGAGGGGAAATGGTGGGGGGTCTCTGGAGGGAGGGGGTATTTTGGTTTTTGTCACTCAGACTCACTAAATTTGGGGGTGATTTTATTAAAGTATAAATAACTTCTTTTTAACCAAAGCTTTCTGAATATGACCAGCCTCAGGTGCTAGCTAAAGAGCAACTAAACTAATTCCAGTGTCCATTTGTGAGTAAGAGTTAATTGAACTTCTCCAAGGGTGAGAGAGAAAGTAATGTTGAACGTAGAATGAAATCCCCTTTCCCAGAAAGGATTTTGCATGGGCGTGATGCAAAACACAACGAAAATGATCCTCTGATCTCATTCGTGGTGACGACATGGTAACACTGCTCTTATAGTGAACCAAGACAGTAACAATGATGCTGCTTCTAGGTGTTTCTGCAAGAAAAGCAGGTGAACTTTCAGAGTGAAGTCCCCTGAGTGTGGGAACAGAAGAATAGAGACAGATGTGCTCGGAGAACCCGAGAGAACAACTATTATGTGGACCTAAGTTTGGATCTGAAGCTAAACAAATACAGTTGAGAGAAATCCTGAGTCTAGAAAAGGATGTGAAAACCTTTGCATTTTTATTTTCTTCCTTTATATATAAAAAAAAAAAACCCACCTGTGTGATGACACAAAACACTAGGTGATACCAGAATGGTTATTCTGAATAGTTCATATAATCAGAGTCTCCTAAACTTAAATGTCCAACAGTCTTTTAAAGATTGGAACCACGTCATGGTTCAGTTGACTCCTCTAACATTTTTATGTAATTTTTAAAAAGAAGATAAGGCTTGGTATGAAGCTCTGTACCACTGTACAGTGGTGTCTCCGTGTGGTGAAAAAAACTGGCCACGGTCACAGTGAAATCAAAAGTGCAGATGAAAGTGCTTTTTGGACAGTCTGCAAACCATGTTAGTTATGGATTTTTAAAAACAGCATCCTAATTTGTGTTAAAGGAATGAGTTGTTTTTTTAAAAAAAAAAGTCTTCAGCATCCTAATCCACCCTTCCTGAAATAAGGAAAACATGACATACGACACTGTTTCTAAGTTTGGTTGTTCTTTACGGTGTGGACGCCCAGGTCTCTGTGAGCACAGGGCAGTGGGCGGAGGGTCAGGCGAGGAAGGCGCATGCGGGCGTGCCTGCGTATACGCGTGTAAGATGTGCGTGTGTGTGTTTGTGTGTGATGTGCATGTGTCAGACCGCTTCTAGGCTACTAAGTGTCAATGGGAAAGAAAATGTATTCAAAATACTTAAATCAAAACTAGAAGATGGAAAGAAAAAAAGATTTATTCTATACAAAGCCTTGTCTGGACCACTTTAGAGAGACTTCTATTTTTTTAACCCTTCTATAAATATTTGATGGCACTTGAAATATTCCTGCAATAAAATGTGATTTGTGTAAAGAAAAAAAAAAGATTTTGTAATGTGAAACAAAGAAAGAAAGTAATGTAATTTTCTAAAAAAAGAAATACAAACAAACAAACTTTGTATTATTTTCTTGATGGAACTTGTCTATCTTTGTCTTTGGGAGACTTTTTATTTCATTGAATGTGCCATAGTAGGGTTTGTGTTTTTTGTCTGAGACGAAGGAATGGCTGTTTGTGTTCCGACATTCCAAATGCAGAGCGCGTGCGAGTCCTCAGTGCGAAGGTCTGAGCGGTGTGTCAGCTTCTGTTGCTCTTTTTGCACACGTCTTCATTCCTCTCCAGTGCAATATGTACATAGAGCACTTGCGGGTGTACCTTGAACCCTCAGGGAAAAATACATATTTGTACAGTGTTTTCGTTTTGTTGTTGTTGTTGTTGTTTTGGTTTTGGTGTTTTTTTTTCCTTTTATTTTTGGCTAAGGAATGTCGATCGAATTACTTGTATTGTCCAGGGGCAGCCAGATAATAATCCTAAAGCCACTGTTGCAAACATTGTTTAAGTCATGTGTCCTTCCAGTGCTATTATTTTAAGATAATAATAACAATAATAATAATAATAAAAGTTATTTTCTGACAGTCCTTTGTGCTGATTGGTGGAAAAAAAAAAGGGTAAATAAGCACCTTATAAGACTTACTGTGAATGACAATCCATCTTGCTAGCAAGGATAGAAGCCCGATCTTTTTTTGGAGTTGGGGTTAAGAGTCAGAAAAAATGTGCTCAGGGATCTTCTGAAACTCTTAAAACAGGGTGGCCAGTACTACTGGGACAAATTGTGTTTTTTATCATTATTAATAACGGTAATGTTACCCCTCCAAGGCACAAATGAACTGTATAGAATTGCGTGTGCGTGTGTGTGCATGTGTGTGTGTGTGTAAACTCTGCTTTCGTCTTATTTTAAGTTCAGAACTTACATGCTCCTCCCTTTGTGTGTTTAAGAACACTGAATAACTTGCGGAGTAGTGCAAAGTTGCAATGTGTTCAAAATACAAATACACCAATAGAGAGCATCAAAGTACAGCCCTTATAGATCCCATTTCGCATTTCCCTGATAATTAAAATACTGTAAAATATTAAAACATCAAATATTTAAAACCAGTGATAAGACTTGCCTATCACTGCCATGAAATGGACAAAGATGCAACATATTTTGTTTCTTAAATGCCAGCAATTAACTGTTGTTTTCACCATGTTCTCCTCTAGAAGTAAACCAACAATCCCTTTATCTAATAGTTCTTACTGACACATTTGTAGGTTATAGATACCTGGCTTGAGAGCCACTGTCTAAAGACAAATCAGACTCCACTTGTGTGACAGCTGCTTGATCCAGCTGTTAGGGTCACAAATCTACATTTCTGAAATAACCGTGGCTTACATATTCCCATGTATTACTTTCCATAAAGTCAGAGGAGCTCAGTCTGATTGTTGGTTCTGATCACCCAGCCCTGGAATATACTACAGTCACTATCTTAACCTATGTTCTTCTTATTGTTGAGAAGCATAATTTGGGAAGCCTTTCCATGCCTCTTACATGACAAAGATACTTTCGCTTGTTTTGTTAAAGATTATGAAAAATGGCAGAAATCTCCCTCCCACTCTCTCATTGTTTCCCTCCATTTATAGTCTCAGTCTCTCTCTCTCTCTCTCTCTCTCTCTCTCTCTCTCTCTCTCTTTCTCTCTCTCTCACACACACACACACACACACACGCACACACGTGGTTGGTATTTTTATATAATACAACATGACTGCCACTGCTAATAAAACTTTGCTGTAGAACCCCATGAAAGTGACTTTATATTACAGCTCAAAATATGTGCCCAGAAATGCAATTGCAACAATAAACCTTGACCCGTTGCTAACAGTGTGTAGAATCCAGGTCTTTATATTGTCCCTTGAACATCAGCATATTAAAAGGCTCCACCAGAGCTGATGAAAGAGGCTTTCCCACTGCTGTGGATTTTTAAGAGATGAGAAGGTTGACTGGCAGTGTCTCCAAAAGTAATTGGTTTCCTTTCCAGGTCTGTTTCCTTGTTTGCGTGTGTAGGTGTGATCGGTTTTGTCAGGCTCTTGAAATAATTTTGAAAAGAGTCCAGAAACCTGGCTTCACACCCTGGAGCCAAGTGAGAGAGAGTGGGCACCTCCATGTTCAACCACACCCTCAGAACTTAGAGCAATAAATACATTCGGTCATTCATTTCATTATGAAAGAGTGACAGAATATTCAATCCAAATAGAAACCACCTTTTTTCAGTGATGCAACATAATGTGGAGTCTTGTGTGGAGAAAGTGAATTTGAATGTTTTAAAATAGATTCGTAGAGAATCCGTGTCGCTGTTTACATTTTGTATGTTTTGCCATGTGAGCAGTCCCGCACTTTTGTCTCTGACCCCTCTGGGAGATAAGGAGTGATCGTTTGCAGTTAGAGATACACATGCCATCATGTTGTTCTCCAAGAGGAACGACGTTCTCTCCCGTGTTTATGCCCGATTCCTTTCTCACTCATTGTTACTCTAAAGGAGAGGAATCCTATTTCCAGGAACTTGATTATCACTGAACAGATTGCATTTACATATGCAATCACTTGAGCAATATAGTGAATATGACTTCACAAGAAAACCTATATGTACTGTATACATCTTCCTGAATCCAAAATTCTCTTCTTATCCACCGTGGTTTGAAATCTCATCTCTGACAGTGGTAAATGCTTAAACATTAGGACATTAGCTGGCTGCTTCTGTAAATGTTCCTGTGTTGTCCGTTGCTCCTTTTGTGGAGATGTGTTTTTGTATTGGATGTTTGGGCCAATGGGAGGCTTCAAGCTACAACATATTTTCCCAGTTTAAATATATTTAACATACGACAAACCCCAGACAAGGCTTTTAATATGTATAAAGAACTGCAGTGTTAGGTGGTTTATTTGCAAACCGTTTTCAATATTGTCCATTTTTATGGCACCTTTAACAATATTCTTGTTTCCAAAGTACAAAAAAAAAAAAAAAATAGGTTAAATAATCTAGCCATAACTGAATGTCAAGCAATAAAACAAATGACTTTTGTGCATAGACTTAAAAAAATACAAATTTTAGACATCTGCATGTAAATGCAATCTCTTGTTTACTGCTTTCTTCAACTTGAGCAACTGATTCCTTATTTACTACTAACTTAAGAACTTGTAATGGCCTGTAAACATTTTCTCTCTTCCTCTTCTTTCAAATTTATCTTATCCCTGCCGTTGTCATAATATTTAATGTTGTTCTGCACATCTCTATACAGTTAACTTTTTGGCTTTCATTCTGTATAGATAAGAAAACGTTATATTATAAACAGCCTACTCAGTGCAAATATTTATCTGTTTATCAAATCCACAATATGCTGTATAATACCGGTTTTACTATATAATCTATTTTAGACATAGCTGTTTAGAACTAGAGTGTGCTATTTTTGTGTTTTTCTGATGTGTGGTGCTAGATAAGTTACTTTTGTGAACAAAAAAAAAAATTATCCCTTTTATTCCTAGACAATACCACCTTTGGGTCTTGTTAATTTCACTGAGTATAACTATATATTTGTATATATATACATATATATATATATATATATATATATATATATATTATCTACCTGTGCCCAGCTAGCACCTGTATCAGAGTGCTAGGATTGGGACATGCTTTTCTCTTTAAATACATACTGTCATTATATAAATTATTCTAGAGTGTATTTAATTAGGATAAAATTACTTCCTTAGTGTGGATATTTGACATCTATAGGGCGTTTATAAATATGAACAGATGAAAATTTGCATTGACTTTTGTGTTTGCTACCATTTGGCTTTCCACAGTGTCTCCTGAGCTAAAATAATTATTGGCTAGACCTTCAAGATCCCAAAGAAAGATTCTCATTCAGTGGAGTAACACATTTTTCTCTTACTGAGTTGTATCACTGGGCACCAGACAGATTTGTGTACTTAACTCCTATTTGAGATAATAAGCAATTATATAAAACCTTCCTGGTGGCTTGGTAGCAGAGTAGCCTTGCCACTCACGCAACGTGAGAAGGATGGGGACATCCATTGGCAGAACATGGGCCATAAGGCAAACTGGGCAAGGGATAGTCTAAGTCTAACATTACCTCAACCAGTTCTGTGAACTGACGGAAACACCTTCACTTTTAAAGTCCTTTAATAATGAGCTTAATTAAACTCTTCTCACTTATTCTCCCCAAATCTATTGGCATTGTTAAAAATCAGTCTTATCAAATATCTAACTAAGGTTGTAGTTCGCCTTATTAAATATTGATTAGAATTGTTCTGTAATATTACTGAATTTGTAAGATCTTTAGCAAAGATTTTTGAGCAGTTTATAAACATAGAGCAAATGTTTCTGTTAACTGCACTTTTTGTAACTGAAAGTGATAAATTCTCAAGCCACGATTAGTGGCTCCCATGCACTGCATATTCCACCCCCCATTCAAGACATTTTCCATTCTGATGGAAGAGTTCCTGTTACCTTAATTATAAATGCAATTATGTGGTTAATGGAAGCTCCTGCTAATAGTTAACCCTTTGGAATGAAATGGCTGTGGTTTAGGGAAAAAAATCGCTGAACACAGATCATGTCATTCTTGAACCATCTCTCTTGGAAAGAGATTTTAAAGCACCATTGAGCACCCTCAAGGCCCCAGGGTGGAGAGTATATCTCTGTGCCTGCCCAATTGCCAGCACATGTCAGCATCTGATAATTATTAAATTATAACTGGCCCCAATTATAACTTTCTTTCCTGGGTTACTTTGGCAAATTGATAAAAGTATGCCACGCCTTAGGGTTAACATTTTCTTCTACAACCAAGAATAAAAACCACATTTAAAAGATCACATGAAATGCTGATTCTAATTGTGTGTAGGTCTTGAGGACTGAGCACACAAATTTCACAAAACTCTGTGAGTGACAAACTCAGCCTTCTGTAAATACACGTGCAAGTTTGGAAACAGTAATACTGTACCTATAAATAAATGCTGTCTGTTTTGTGTACAGTATGTAAAAACTCCTTTTCTGCCACACTAAAAATGCAAGCCATTTACAAGAATCCTAAAAATTAGTATTGAACTAAAACTTTGCTAATGGTCTTTATTAAACAATCACCCAACTTTTTCACTTACATTGGGTTTTCTTTTCAGTTCACTCTTTACTATAGTCTGCTTCTTTCCTCCTGTTTTATTTTATTGAGTCCTGAATTTAAAAAAAAATATTTTGATTCATTTTGTAAATACAAACTGTAAAAAAGAGAGATTTAATGTTGTCTTTTAAATACTCCGATTTTCATTCTAATATGAATGTTGTTATATTGTACTTAGAAACTGTACCTTTAATATTACATTACCTTTATTAAAAGTGCATTGAACACATCAATTTTAGATGTGCTTTATGTACTGTTATCCTATAATAAAATTTCAGCTTCTAATGGAATATTTGCCTGGTTTTTGTTCATTTTCTTTGGTGGTTGTGTGACACTACATAATTTTCTAGCTGTATCTTGGTAGTTTTTCTAGTGGATGGTGTAGCAGTACACCTTGAGCAAGTGTGGCCCACAAACCTGTAGCATGGGCATCACCCTCAGTGGAGCTAGAAATGTGGAGCCACATATTTAGTAAATCAGAATTTCCATTTTTATAAGATACAGCAGACCCTTTTACACATTAAAAGTCTGAGAAGCACTGAGCTTTTTTTTTTTTTTTTTTTTTTTTCTTTCTCTGAGCCGGGTAGTACCCCAGATTGAGCCCAAGGCCCTGTGTATGCTATGCTAGCTCCCTGCCACTGAGCTACATCCCAGCCCTTACGATATAATCATTTTTTAAAAATATATTCTTTTTTCCCCAGTGCTGGAGATGGAACCAGGGCCTGAGCACACAAGGCAAGTACACTACTACATAGTCCCATCTCCAGCTCTTGGTTTCATTTTTAATTTTAAGACCGAGAGCAATGAGTACTATAAGGGTCAAGCTACCCATTTGGCGTGAGAAAGGAACACAAAAAGTATCTACCAGTGTGACTGGTGGTTGCTGTTAGAAATGCAAAGCTGAGGATTCTTTTTTTTTTTTTCTTTTTCAGTACCAGGGATCAAACTCATGATTGCACACTTGCAAGGCAGGCACCTACGCCACTGAGCTAAATCCCCAGTCCTAAAGCTGAGGATTCTGAGGCCAGTTCTATCCCACAGGAGAAAGGCGTCATGGCCAACTAGCAGGACCTTCTTGCTCCTGACTGCATGCCGCATTGCCTGATTCTTATCTTAGAAATGCTTGCACTAGAATGGCAGAAATGATGTCAAAGACCTTTAAAATGTGACTTGAACTGCACTGTCACTGCCTGCCCTGCCCTGTTCTGGAAATTAATTCTTAGAGGTGACCCACACATGTAACATAAGCCAAGTATCACACCATCTTAACAGTGCAATAGCCCTGTCATGAATTATTCTTAAAGTAATGTCAAGGACATTGGAATCATAAAATACTCTGAAGTCAGAATAAAAGCAACTGAGTTGGCATTTTCCTACACACACACACACACACACACACACACACACACACACACACACACGACAGTGCCTAAGGATCTCTTACAACCAGGAGACAGCCAATGAATATTTGAAGTGATCCCAGCACTTCCCACATGTACCAAACAACCTGCAATCCTGCCCTTGCAGTGAGCACCCAAAATCCACAGTGTTTAAATTTTTAATTACAGTAAAATTGCCATTAGTGCTCCTAGGAATCGTGTCCCACCATTTTTGCCACTTTCTGAAGCAGTTCTGAAGTTCTCTTTTGTGTCTTTTTGAGGTGTAATAAAAAAAAAAAAATAGGGGCTGGGGATTTAGCTCAGTGGCATAAGAACCTGCCTTGCAAGCAGGGGGTCGTGAGTTCGATCCCCAGTACCGATTAAAAGAAAAAAAAAATACTGTAAATGCTGCTGAGTGCCATTCAACAGAAAGACTTGCAAAAATACTACGATGAGTTTGGATCCACTTCAGCCACCGGATCTGCGCTGTGCAACTTCCCAAAGTCAAAGTGATAGTGAAAGGTAAAAACTCAGAATCTGTTCAGGACATTGAGGCAGCCACATCTGCACAACAAAAGACATTTGTGAAAGAGGGCTCCAGAACTTCTCCAGAGAGTGCAAAGGACAGTGGGGTAACAGTGTCCAAAGCAAAGAGGGGTAATATGAGGGGGGCTCATAGCAATGCATTTTTCATTGCAATTTGTTAATCAAAAAAAAAATTTTTTTTTTTTTTTGTCTTTTTGAGATGGGGTCTCACTATGCAGTTCAGGCTGGCCTTGCCCTCACTTTGTAGCTCAGGCTGGTCTCAAACTTGCAACGATCCTCCTGCCTCAGCCTCCTGAGTGCTGGGATTACAGGCATGAGCCACCACACCCAGCTCGTTAATCAAATATTCTGCTCACATCTTGTATCTGCAGTCAGCTTAGAGAATAGGCTAAGATCATGCACATGGAGTCTTTATAGAGCATCAAATTCTGCATAATATAACTAGTTACTGTATCAAAGTGCCTGAGGAAACAGTTAATGAAAATAGAGTTCTGAATGTGAAATCTATTACCTCTCTGCCTTTACCGTATCCACACCAAAACTCCTGCTGAACATGGCAATGCTTTTCTACAACGTGGACTACCTTCCTGGGTGTCCAGGAGGGCCCTTGGTGGTAAAAGGGTCTTCTTAGAATTTTTACAACGAACTCAGGCTTAGAATTTTTACAATGAACTCAACGAACAAATGTCAGAGCAAGTGTACGCATCAGCTCTGGGAGAAAAAAATAGTAACTGCAGACAAGCCTGGAGAACTGACCAAGAGAATGTCTCAGCTGTTGCAGTCACAGCTACACGTCTCTCAGGAGGAAAGATTGGCCCTGCCTCTCAAAAGTGAACATCTGCTGTGCACTGGGACGAAATAGTCAGATGCTGGGGCCTCGGCTTTGCACAACAGACCACGATGTGAGGGACCCAGCTGGCTCCACACCTCGGCACCAGAAGCTGGACCCCACAGTGCACAAAGCCGCGGTCCAAGAGAGTCGCTAAGCCATCAAAGAAGGAAGAAAAAGATGTTTCCTTGCTTAAGTTCTGCGAAACTCGGCAGGGAGGAAATTTCTCTGGCATTGGCTCCAATGTGTGTGATGCTGGAGGAAACTCACGTGACAGGCGATAAGCCAGGCATAGGAAGACATACACATGTGCCCACATGTGTGTGAAACCTACAGATGTCTATGTCCTGCAAGCAGAGGGCACAGCGCTGTCACCAGGGCCAAGGGAGGAGAATGGCAGGAGGAGAAGGAGCAGGATGCAGCCAGAAGAGCTGTTCCAAGTTTCCACCACATACTCTGGGAGGGGGCAGACAGTTAACAGCAACAATAAAATGCCTTTCAAAATGGCTATAAAGGAAGGTGATGAATGTTTCCAAAACAAAATGATCCATATTTCAGATGACAGAAATCCTAGTTGCCCTGATTCCATCATGACGCAAGCACACCCATACCTTGTGCCACACGGAACCCCAACTATGCACAGTTACTATGTGCCCTTTAGAAGTTGGGGGGAGGCATTCTGTCAAAAGAACAGTCCTGGGTCACAGAAGAATCACCCTCATGGCTTCTACTGCTGCTGTTCCCTGCCTGCCTTACCTGGCAGCCTAGATCCGGGAGTGGCAGAAGCTTCAGGCTAGGCGATGAACAGGAGAGACTTTCATTCACGGTATCACCAGGTGTGAGCTCAAGAAAAATCCTACCTTTTCCTTTAAGGTGAGAGAGAGGCCAAACTGGGGATTGACCCCAGGACCCCTGCACTGAGTTGCACCCCTACCCCTTTTTATTTCGGGGACAGGATCCTTCTGATTCACTAAGCTGCCCAGCCTGGGCTCAACCCTCCTGCCTCGGCCTTCCTGACAAGTACAGGTGTGCACCACCATACCCCGCTGAAAAAGCCTGCTCTCTTCTAGTGTCATTTACCTCTAATGCTGGAAAGAGTTAAACCACTCTTACTGCATTTAATTTGATTCTGGACTTTCTTCTCCTTGATAAGGGAAATACTGATTCTAATAAAATACATTGTCTCTCAAAATTCATTTGTTCTTTAGCCATTTGGTGGACTTCTCAAGTTGTATTTTTTTTTTCCTTTGGTACCAGGGATTGAACTAACAACCTCGCACTTGCCAGGCCACAGGCTGTATTTTTATTCCAAGATGACTTCCTTTGTGAGGGAGAAATCACTTTTAATTGTGCTATGTTTAGAATTCAAAATTAATTTGAATATTAGTCTCACTTCAAATTAACTCTGGTAATAGTCTCCTAACAATCTATGAAGGTCTATAACTGTCTCCCTACCCTGTGGTAAAACACACAGCCTACTCTAAAAACAAATCTAGTCAGACATGGTGGCATACACCTGTAATCCCAGCACTCAGGAGGCTGAGACAGGAGGATTGCTGTGAGTTTAAGTCTAGCATGGGCTACAAAGTGAGCTCAAGACCAGCCTGAGCTGCATAGTGAAAAACCCTGTCTCAAAAAAAACAAAATAATAATAACAATAACAACAATGCAGGCCAGGGGTAATGGAATACACCTCTAATCCCAGCACTCCTGAGGCTGAGACAGGGGGATCGCTGCAGGTCTGAGGCTAGCCTGGGATACATAGTGAGTTCAAAACTAACCTGGATTGCGTAGTGAGAGACTTTCTCAAAAAATATAAATGATTTTTAAATTTGATTTAGCAGAATTACCTCTGCTACTTCTGTGGGACAGTCAGGTACACCATGCAAAAGATCGGCAATCAGATGAAGGAAGTGATGTCTGGGTCTTTTCTTTTCCTTCCAGCAACCATGTAATATATAATGCAAAATATATTTTAGAGGATATTTTCTGATTAGAAACATCTGAACGCTGCAGCCACTCTATGCTGACCCATGCCTCTCTTGTAGGATCACTTATCACTGAAAAAAGCCTCTTTGACAACATTGACAAAACACTATTTCCACAAATTTCTAAATCATTTACCAGATTGAAATCTGCAAAGGGGCTGTTTCTGGATCCTCATTCTCAAAGTACCAATGGGCTACTGAATACACGAAGGGACTCACTGAACAAGGCAGTTTCCAGGCTATACTCTGTCCAAGGCCAAGTTTACATTGAATCAAGCAGAGGAAGCTCATTAGCTGAGGGCCAGGAAAGTGACCAAGTACTAATACAAGGGAAAGAATGATTCTGTGCATTTCTGCCTTACTGAGAAGAAAAGCACACCTAGTAATAATTGTGATAGTTTCCTACAGCCAATGCTTGTGGTTTTCAGGTTTTTTAAAAAATTTTTGTCCAGTGAAACAATTTACAGCCTCAAATCAAGTGCAGACATGTACATTTTTTCAGTATTAAACTGGCTTCCCATTTAACATCTGGGTTTATTTGGTTTGTCTGTTTCTTAGTTTAGGAGAAATACAAAACTGAATCTTTCTTCTCTTAAAAATCCTCATGGGAAAAAATGATACAATAATTTTGGGAAACAACATGGCAATCTTTTTGTTTTTTGATTTTTGAGACAGGATTTCACTATGTAGTTCAGGCTGGCCTTGAACTCACTGTGCAGCCCAGGCTGGCCTCGACCTTTCAGCAATTCTCCTGCTTCAGCTTTCTGAGTGCTACAGTTACAGGAATGTACCACCACACCAATCTTCCATATCAATTTCTTAAAAAAGATAAACTGAAAATCTGCCATGATATTTAATAGTTCCTCTCCTAAGTATCTGCTCAAGAAAAAGAAAACCATGAAGCTCACACAAAGATTGCTTCTCAGGGCATACAACAGCATCATTCCTAACAGCCCAAAGTGGAAACCAAAAATAGAACTCAGGACCTTGTGCTTGCCAGACAGGTGCTTATACCTCTGAGCTACATCCCCAACCCTCGGAAACCATCTATACCACCAAATGCTAAAGAGGTAAACTAAGGTGTGTGTGTGTGTGTGTGTGAGCTACTTTGCAGTCACAGAAAAGAATGAACTAATAATACAAACTAGTGCACTGAGGCAGTGGCACAAGAACCTGCCTGCAAGTGCAAGGTCCCGAGTTTGATTCCTGGCACCAATAATAATAACACACAAACTACTAATATGTAACATGGGCGACTCTTTTAAAAATTATGCTAAGAATCCAGATGTTAAAGACTACACAATGCATTATTTCACTTACATGACATGCTCAGAAATGGCAAATCTATAAATTCAAGTTTGCCAAGTGTGGAAATGGCTGGCATGCTCCTGGGCACAAAAAACTTTTTGGGTAATGGAATTGTTCCAAAACTGGGTAGCGATGATGGTTGAAAAACTGTCACTGAAAGTCACTAATGGCACTGTTAACAATGGCCGGATGACAGTATGTAGATTACATCTGAGTGAATCTGTCACACAAAGAAGGGAGCCTGGGCATCTCCAGAATGGGGGGGACCCATCTCTGCCCCGCCTCGCAGTCCCACGGCCTTCTGGCCCCCTCCCCGCAGCAATGCACTACTTTCCCCTTCCCCAGAACATGCAGTGCAGTATTTCACACCGCTGTGCTTTTTCACACTGCAAAAAACCCCACTTCTCCACCAGATAAATTCCTACTCGTCCTCCAACCCCCAGGGCAGGCAGGGGCAAGCTGGCTGAGTGGAGGCACCTAGTGCTCCCCACGAAAGGGCAAGGCAGCAGGGGCAGAGCTGCACACTGAGGGCCCTGGGGATACTGGATACCAAATGAAGAAAATGGGAACCTTGTAAATCCAGATGCCTCAGTTGACGGACAGGAAGAGACACAGAGCCTCCTGTCGCAGTGCAGGGTCGAGGCAGCGCCCCAATGTGCAAATGGGCAGCCTCAGCTCACCCCAACCCTGGGTAAGGTCCAGATCCTCTGACTTCCAGATGCGTCAGGAGAGGATTGACGGGGTTCAGAGGGGAGATGTTTAAAGCAGGTGCACAGAGGGAACTGAGCTGAGCCCTCCAGACAGAAGCACCTCATGGTCAGTGGCTGGGGGGCAGGGAGGGGGAGCGCGGAACGCAAGCATCCTCAGGACGGGCCAGGGGGACGCGTATTTCTGGGTCCATCGTGTGCCCACCTGGTGAACTGCTTTAGACTGGAATCGTTCACACAGGTGGAGCCAAGCTGTGCTGCCAGCTACTGGAGGATGGGGTGGGGAGTGTGGGCCCAGAGCCCAGTACAGCCCAGGGGCCTTAATGAGTTTCCTGAAAAGGAAAAAGCCTTGCATAACTGGTGTTTTGAATCTTCAGTTTTTCCCAAAAGTACAATTTCAAAATCAGGATTTTTCTTGTCTCATTTCTACTGTTGTCATGTTTTCTTTTAACCCAAACTTACTGACTCCTATAGCTCCCCCCAACCCTGCCAGAGCCGGTCTCTCCTTTGCAGGGGTGAAAGTGAGAGTCCCAGTGACTGCAGTCACCTGGACACCAAGAATCCTAGCTCCTGAGAAGTGCCACAGCCCTCCCAGGTCTGCATTAACTAGATCAGCACTTGAGGTCTGCGCTTTGGAAAAGGCATTCCCATCAGCCCCTGCAAATTCCCAAGCCACTGAGGCCAGAAGCCCCACTGAGAAAGGACCTGCTGTCTGCAGAGAGACCCCTCGGGCTTCTATGTCTGGGACTCACAGGTGTTCCATCCTCTGGGTGCAGAGGCAGCTGCCTGGCCTGCCTGGCACCACTGCAATGAGAGTGCCACTTCCTAGAGCAATGGTGTCGCCACTGAAGGGATTCAAAATACACTGTCACCTTATAATCTGAACCTGCCCTCTGAGGCCAGAGACGAGGCAGCTCAGGGATTGTGATGGCACTGTGACCAGAGGCAAACAACCATGCAGTGCCTGCCACAGCCGCCCCTGCCCACACGCTGGGCACCTGTCACTAAGGTGGAGAAGGAGCTCTGGTTCCACTACTTTGTGCCACAAAAATGTGCCAGGGCGATGCCAGAGCTCTAGCTGAGCCTTAGGGTTAGGTCCTAGAGTGTGTACACTGCGCCACTGTAGTCCACTTCCTCCCCAAAGACTTCCACCCAGAGCCATCTGGCCAGTCCAGAAGGACCTGCTCCAACCCCAGTGGGAACCACAGCTCAAAAGCCAGGCGGCCAGGCACTGACCACTACCCCATGCATGCCCAGGCGGGAGGTCCAAGGTTCCGCACCTAGGCAGGAACATCCACACTGGCAACAAAGAGGAACGCGACAACTCCTGCTGCCGTGGTACTGCATGGTCCCATTGCAGTCTGCCCTGCACCTCGTCTCATCACCCACTGCCAACAAGTTGGGATACGAGGCCTTGGTGGGAGGGGAGCGGAGACTCCTGCCTGTCCCTCCACAGGAAGCACCTGGCCTGTCCCTGTCTCTCTTTTTTTTTTAATTCTATTTTTTTAAAGAGAAAAAAGAAAGGAAATAAAAAAACAAAGCAGTAAAAGGGTACAAGTAATACAGAATTTCAAGGAAAAAAAATACAGTAAGAAATCACTAGTCAGTAGGTTACATATTGTCATCTTAGAAACAGTTGTCCAAATTTTAAAATTAAAGCATATAAAGTGGACATTCATACAGTGAGATTGCAGACAGTTCCGTTCAATGATCCAACAAAAGCTCAGTAATATGGTTTTCCATCCTACACACTCAAACATACATGCAGTTATATCCCTTAGTCCACCTTCCTTTCCTCTCTTTTTTACAATAACAATTACACTTTTTGGATTTTTTTACTCCCACAGTTCTTATTACTTTTTTTTTTTTTTGAAGGGAATAAAACCAAATGTGACTAAACAAAACAGAGTCGGTTAGAACAGAAGGATGGGCATAGTACATGATGCAAAAACAGAATACCAGGTGATCAACACTGGTTACCATTATGCCTCTTGCTATCTTAAAAAGAGTTGCCTATATCATCACGTATAATAGAACTGAACAAAACAGTACAAAACAAGACCAATAAAACCTACATTGGAGACCTTACAGGACTTCAAAAGAAGATAATAGTCAAACCATAATGGGCATCATAGTAAATCTTATTGCCTTCAAAGTAGTTGCCTATACCCTCAAACTTGATACTATCAAACAAAATAGAATATAGTAAAATCAGACAGAACAAGATGGGGAGAGCAATCCGTCCCTGTCTCTCTGAGGACAAGTGCTGAGGCCCCTGCTCACTCACGCGGCCAGTGCCTGACCCATCCATGTGACAGAGCCAACATCAACAGTGCCTGATGAGACCGCATTCCCCAAAAGAGGCAGTAACCCCCCCATTATAGAAGACACTATGTACCCCACATGCTGTCTGTACCACACCTGTGGGAACTGATGGTATCAACCCGCTCTTGCATAACCCACAAAGGCAGTGCGTGTGTCTCTCCAACTGCAGTACAGAGTGGACTGCACTGGACCCACCACTCACAGCCAAGCAGCTAAGGGAGACTGAGTGCGGAGGCCCAGCTGGGAATTAACTCTGCGGCATACAACAAGGAGCCCATAGAGCAACGCGGGCCACAGAAGAAAGCCACTCAGCCGGTGAGCTCATGAAGATACGGACACCCAGACACACAAAGTGCAAGGGAGCAACACAAGGAATGTGAAAACACAAGGTCATAGGACGCCTTGAAAGGTCACAGTCTTTTAGTCACAGAATCCACAGGTATGGAAATGGGTAAAAGAGGTGACAATGGATTCGAAAGAATGATGTTTAAAAGCCTAATTAATTATTTACTTTTTTATTTTTATCTTTTTAATTAAGGGAAAAATAAATAAAAAATAGCAGGATACATTATAGTAACCTACTTTGATTTCCTATTAACTTGATTTGAAACCCTGTATTGCCCTCACCATCTTGTTTTGACTGATTTTTCCCTATTCTGCTTTGCTTGATAGTACCAAGTTCGAAAGTATAGGCAACAACTGTGAAGACAATAAGATTCATTATGACGCCCATTCTGGTTGACTATTATTTCTTTTAAAGTCCTGTAATGTCTCCAATGTTTTGGTTTTATTCTTTACTGTTTCGTTCAATTTTATTATAACTGATGATATAGGCAGTTCTTCTTAAGATAGCAAGAGGCAGTATGGTAACCATTGTTGATCACCTTGTATTTTGTTTTTACATTATCTATTATGTTCATCCTTTTGATTTGACTGACTCTGTTCTGATATGTCACATTTGGTTTTACTCTCTTCAAAAAAAGTATTAAGAACTGTGGGAGTAATAAAACCCAAAATGTGTAATTGTCATTGTACAAAAGAAAAGAAAGTGCTCTAAAGGTTATAACTGCATATAGGTTTAAGTGTATAAGATTGATAACCATATTACTGAGTTTTGTTGGATCATTGAGCAGAACTGTTTGAAAGTCCACTTTATATGCTTTAATTTTGTAACTTGAACAACTATTTCTAAGATAAGAATATGTAACCTATTAACTAGTGATTTCTTACTGTTTATTTTTTAAATTTTGTATTACTTGTACCCTTTTTCTGTTTTTTTTTTCTTTTTCTCCTTAAATAAAATTTAAAAAAAAAAAAAAGCCTAATGAGGAGCTGGGGATTTAGCTCAGCGGCATAAGCGCCGGCCTTGCAAGCAAACAGTCCTGAGTTCGATCCCTGGTACCGAAAACGAAAAAAAAAACGAAAAAGACAAAAATGAAAAAAAAAAGCCTAATGAGGTCCAAGAGAACACACAAAAGCAATGAAATTAAATTAGGAAAGCAATGCAGACTATTAAGAGAAATTCAGCTAAGAGAGATCCTGGGAAAAGAACTACACAGAAACTTAAGAAATGAAGAGCTCAAAAAGTCAAATAAAAAATTCAGTCGAAAGCCTCAGCAAAGGACCAGATGAAACAGAAGAAAGATTATCAGAGCAGGATGACGGATCTTTCAAAATATCATGTTCACACGGAAAACAAAGGAGGAGGAAACACTCAAGAACTCTGGCCAGATGCTTTTTTAAAAAGTATTAAAGTTCAAATAAAAAGAAAAGATCTTTGGGACGCCACTAAAAGAGCAAACATCGACATCACTAGCATATCTGAGGTTAAGGGGACAGAAATAAATGTTCAGGGCTCAGAAAACCTATTGAGCAAAACGCAGGAGTACCTCAGTCAATGAATTCAATTTGTCTTCGATTTGGAGG
Organism: Cavia porcellus; assembly: GCF_034190915.1. NCBI lineage: Eukaryota > Metazoa > Chordata > Mammalia > Rodentia > Caviidae > Cavia > Cavia porcellus. The sequence continues at coordinate 1,546,554 of NW_026947521.1, read as the reverse complement.
AAGATGTGTTTGCAGTTGTAACAGGAAGATGTCTGTGATTGTGTTTGTTACCCATTACGGAGTTAGCAAACAGCAGCAAAATTTTGCCAAACGCTTGCACTCCTAATTGTTCACAAATAGAAGGATTCATGAACTAAGATATTCCTGTAATAGCAGTAACCTTCCCTAATCTTGAGAAAAATATGCACATTTGGGTACAGGAGGCTTTAAGAACCCCATGAGCGGGACTAACTCCCCACAGCAAATTATAGTCAAGCTCTCAGAAGTACAGCACAAGCAAGGAATACTTAAATTTTTAGAAAAAAAGCACCTGGGCAGATCTGGGGTGCCCTCACTGGCCTCTCTGCGTGTCTGGAGGACTCTGGATTTCTGCGCCCAGACTGCTGGAGTTCCCTCAGGCTTCCAGGTGCAGTGAAGGAGAGAGGTGGGTTTGAGGCTTCCACATCAGCCTCCCCATTCCCGGCTTCATTTGGAGACCTGCTGAGCTCCCCATAGGTGGGCTGGCCCACACTACCAGCCTAGCCCAGCCTGTTTAGCTGCCGCGCCTGGCCATAGGTCTGCAGAAGAGGAGCTGGGCAGATCTGGGGTGCCCTCACTGGCCTCTCTGCGTGTCTGGAGGACTCTGGATTTCTGCGCCCAGTCTGCTGGAGTTCCCTCAGGCTTCCAGGTGCAGTGAAGGAGAGAGGTGGGTTTGAGGCTTCCACATCAGCCTCCCCATTCCCGGCTTCATTTGGAGACCTGCTGAGCTCCCGATAGGTGGGCTGGCCCACACTACCAGCCTAGCCCAGCCTGTTTAGCTGCCGCGCCTGGCCATAGGTCTGCAGAGGAGGAGCTGGGCAGATCTGGGGTGCCCTCACCGGCCTCTCTGCGTGTCTGGAGGACTGTGGATATCTCTGCAACCAGGGAGGGTCCACAGGTTCCTGAAGCACTACGGCCTGTGGTGAGTACCCTAACCAGGCTGCGATTGAAGAACTGTGGAGCTTCCAAGGGGCAGGTGGGCGCACAGTGTCCCTGAGGCCCAGCTTGTCTGGAACTGCGGAGTTCTGAGCAGGCAGAGGAGGGCCACTGGTTCTGTAGGCCTAATGGCTTGGAGTAGCGCGGCGCCAGAGTCCCAGTAGCTCCAAACATAGAAGGGGATTTTCAACAGATCCTGAGGAAGCTTTCAAATACAGAAACTTGTATTCAAATACACTTGAAACACAGAAATATAGGAAAATGACAAAACGAAAGACCAAATTACAACCTCAAACCTCCAGCCCATCTCAAGAAACCCTAGGAGCGATGTATATAGAAGAAAATATATCCCATTCACCTCATATATCGGACACAATAGCCACTGAAATTGACAAGCAACTCCAGGAAGCTTTAAAGAAATTCAAACTCGAAATAATCTCCCAGATAAAAGAAGAAATGATAAAAGAAATGAAAGAGATTCTAAATATATCTAAAGAAAACACAGATAAAAAATTGGAGGAACTAAACAAAAAGATAGAATCCCTAGACAAGCAATATAAGAAACAAACAGAATACATAATGCAGATGCACAGAGATATACAGGAAATAAAAAACTCCACTGAAAGTTGTAAAAACCGCCTTAATGAAAGTGAAGATAGAATTTCAGACCTTGAAGACAGGATTGCAGCTAGTGAACAGGAAAGGAAAGATCTTTTGGAAATAACAAGGAACCAGGAAACAACAATTCAACAACTGCAAGACGATGCAAAGAAGAATAACATAAGAATGATAGGGATTAATGAAAGAGAGGGAGACAACATGAAGGATGTCAGGAGGATATTTAGAGAAGTAATAGCTGAAAATTTCCCGAGCATGAGATCAGAAACTGACATCAGGATCAGTGAAGCATATAGAACTCCAAACAGTCATAACCAAAATAAAACTACACCCAGACATATAATAGTCACCATCCCAGAAATCCAACACAAGAATAGATTATTAAAAGCTGTCAGAGAGAAAAGACAAATCACTTATAAAGGAAAACCTATCAGAATCACAGCAGACTTCTCAGCACAAACGATAAAGTCAAGAAGAGCATGGAGTGAAGTATTCCAGATCCTAAAGCAAAATGATTTCCAACCAAGACTGATATATCCTGCAAAACTATCATTCAAAATAGATGGTGCAATACGATACTTCCATGACAAAGAACAGCTGAAGAACTTCATGAACACCAAACCAACCCTGCAAAAAATATTGAAAGACAGTTTAGATACACAAAGGAAAAAACCACTAAGCAAAGCAAATAATTAAACAGAACCGAAAGATAAAGATGCAACAGCAGAGAGATAACATTCCTACAATTAACCAGCATTTAACAGTAATAACCATTAATGTAAATGGTCTCAATGCACCAGTCAAAAGAAACAGACTAGCAGAATGGATCAAGAAACAAAATCCAACCATATGCTGTTTACAGGAAACCCATCTAACCCAGAAAGATACTCACAGACTGAAAGTCAAAGGATGGAAAACAATTCTTCATGCAGCAGGAATCCAAAAAAAGGCAGGAGTAGCCATTCTGTTTGCAGACAACGTGAACTTTAAACCAACAATGACCATAAAGGACAAAGAAGGTCACTACATACTCGTAAGGGGAAAACTCCAAGAGGAAGAGATAACTATCTTAAATATATACGCACCAAACTCCAGAGCACCCAGTTATATAAAACAATTATTAACAGAAATGAAAACTCAAATTATCAGTAACACAGTTGTAACAGGAGACCTTAATACACCACTGACACCAAGGGACAGATCAACCAGACAGAAAATGAGCAAAGAAATAACAGAACTGAATCACACCTGTGAACAAATGGGTTTGATAGACATATACAGAATGTTCCACCCAACAACATCAGAATACACATTCTTCTCAGCAGTACATGGATCATTTTCTAAAATAGACCATATATTAGCTCACAGAACATATTTAAGCAAATGCAAAAGAGTTGAAATCATCCCTTGCATATTATCGGATCATAGCGCTCTGAAATTAGAAATTAATGACAAAGGATACTGCAAAAATTCCGCAAACACATGGAAACTAAATAACACACTCTTGAGTAATCAGTGGGTCACAGAAGAAATTAAAGAAGAAATTAAACAATACCTAAAAGAAAATGAAAATGCAGATACAACTTACCGGAATCTGTGGGATGCAATGAAAGCCATTCTGAGAGGAAAATTTATTGCACTGAGTTCCCACATCAGGAAAACAGAACGAATACAAATAAATAACTTGATGCTACACCTCAAACAGCTAGAAAAAGAAGAGCAAGTCAAGCCCAAAGCCAAAAGAAGAGAGGAAATTATAAAAATCAGAGCAGAAATCAATGCAATAGAGACTAAGAAAACAATCCAAAGAATCAACGAATCAAAGAGTTGGTTCTTTGAAAGAATAAATAAAATCGATAAGCCCCTAGCCAACCTTATTTAAAAAAGGAAAGAAAAAGCTCAAATTCATGCAATAAGAAATGAAAAAGGAGAAATCACTACAGACCCAATAGAAATACAGAAGATCATCAACACCTATTTCGAAAACCTCTACTCTCAAAAGTTTGATAACACAGAAGAAATAGACAGATTCTTAGAAGCATATGAAGTACCAAAGCTAGATCAAGAGGATATAAAACTGTTGAATAACCCAATCTCTGCTAATGAAATTGAGAATGTAATTGGGTCCTTGCCCACCAAGAAGAGCCCAGGCCCAGATGGATTCACTGCAGAATTCTACAAGAAATATAAAGAAGACCTAATGCCGACACTCCTCAAACTATTCAATGAAATTGAAAGGGAAGCAATCCTTCCTAAGTCATTCCTGGAAGCAAATATTACTCTAGTACCAAAACCTGAGAAAGACCCAACTATAAAAGAGAACTATAGACCGATCTCCCTAATGAACACAGATGCAAAAATCCTCAATAAAATATTGGCAAATAGGATCCAGCAAATCATCAAGAAGATTATACACCATGACCAGGTGGGATTCATCCCAGGAATGCAAGGATGGTTCAACATACGCAAATCAATAAATGTAATCCACCATATCAATAAAGCCAAAAATAAGAATCACATGATCATCTCTATAGATGCAGAAAAAGCCTTCGATAAGGTCCAACACTTATTCATGATAAGAACTCTACAGAAAATTGGAATAAATGGTCTTTACCTCAATATAATAAAGGCCATTTATGACAAACCAACAGCCAGCATCATACTAAATGGCCAAAAATTGAAAGCCTTTACTTTAAAGTCGGGTACAAGACAAGGATGTCCTTTATCACCACTCCTATTTAATATAGTACTGGAAGTACTAGCCAGAGCAATTAGGCAAGAAAGAGAAATAAAAGGGGTAAAGATAGGAAAAGAAGAAGTTAAATTATCATTGTTTGCAGATGACATGATACTCTACATAGAAGACCCCCTAAACTCCATTGAAATACTCTTAGATACAATAAATAAATTCAGTAATGTGGCTGGATACAAAATCAATACTCAGAAATCAATAGCATTCCTATACACGAACAACAAAATTACAGAGAGGGAAATAAGAGAAACTGGACTATTCACATTAGCAAGCAAAAAAATGAAATATTTAGGAATTACTCTTACGAAAGAAGTGAAAGACTTATACAGTGAAAATTATAATACACTGAAAAAGGAAATTGAAGATGATCTCAGAAAATGGAAAGACATCCCTTGCTCATGGATAGGAAGAACAAACATTGTGAAAATGGCCATTCTCCCAAAACTGTTATACAGATTCAATGCAATCCCAATAGAAATACCATCAACATACCTTATAGATCTAGAGAAATCACTCCTAAATTTCATCTGGAACCAGAAGAGACCTAGAATCGCAAAGGCAATTCTAAGCAGCAAAGACAAAGCAGGAGGCATCACAATCCCTGACTTGAAGTTATACTACAAAGCAACAGTAGTAAAATCAACATGGTATTGGAATCAAAACAGAGCTGAAGATCAGTGGAATAGATTAGAAGATACAACCACAACTACGAACACACTCAACCACCTTATTTTTGATAAAGGAGCCAAGCAGGTTCACTGGAAGAACGACAGTCTCTTTAATAAATGGTGCTGGAAAAACTGGCTCTCCATTTGCCGAAAACTAAAGCTAGACCCATGTCTATCACCATGTACTAAATTAAAATCTAAATGGGTCAAAGATCTGAATATTAAAACAGAAACACTAAATCTATTGGAAGACAAAATAGGTAGAAACCTTGGAGACATAGGAGTAGGTAAAGAATTCATGAACAGGACTCAAACCGCACAGGAAATACTTCCCAGAATCAATAACTGGGACCACTTCTTATTAAAAAGTTTCTGCATGTCAAAAGAAATCTCCAGCATAGTGAAAAGAAAACCCACAAACTGGGAAAAGATTTTAGTGAACTCTCTCTCAGACAAGGGCCTCTTGTCTAAAACATACAAAGAATTAAAGAAACTCAGACCTCCGAAATTCAAAGATCCAATCCAAAAATGGGCATCTGAGATGAATATGCAATTCTCAGATGAAGAAATGCAAATGGCAAATAAACACATGAAAAAATGCTCATCATCATTGGTCATTAGAGAAATGCAAATTAAAACCACACTGAGATACCATCTCACTCCTGAAAGAATGGCCAGGATCAAGAAAACCGACAACAAATGCTGGAGAGGCTGTGCGGAAAAAGGAACTCTCCTGCACTGCTGGTGGGAGTGTAGACTGGTACAGCCTTTGTGGAGAACTGTCTGGAGATTTCTCAAAAAGTTGGGACTGGAAATCCCATTTATTCCAGCTATTCCACTTCTAGGCATATTCCCAGAAGAACTGAAAGCATCATACCACAGTGATTTATGTGCACCTATGTTTATAGCAGCACAATTTGTAATCGCCAGATCTTGGAAACAACCCAAGTGCCCATCAACTGAGGAATGGATAAAAAAGTTGTGGTATTTCTATACAATGGAGTATTATTCAGCTATAAAGAAGGATCACATTGAGATATTTATCAATAAATGGGCGCAGCTTGAGACCATACTCATAAGTGAAATAAATCAATCTCGCATGTGTGAATACCGAATAGTTTCCCTAATGTAAGTAATGATTCAAATATATAAAAATATGTGGTAATCATGATTCCCCATTAGGTGGCCTTGAAGCCTTATAAAGTTTTCACTCATTAATTAGAAAGGCTTTATTCTGGGCTTCTTGATATGAAAATATTTGAAGCTAGAGTATATGAAGTTTTACCCAAATATTTCAAGGAAAAAGACACTATGGTAACTACTATTAAGTCAGGTTATAAGGTGGTGAAGTACTAGGTTATTGAAACAGTCATGCTGTGACCTCTATTGTTATATTGTTATGTCCTGTTTTATCTCAATCTCCCCCTTATTGTTTCAAAAAAAAATATTTAGTCATTTCTTATGTTTGTCTTAATTAAAGAAAAAATTCAAAAAAATTAGGATATATAAATAGTAACTCTTTTCGATTTCCTATTAACTTGTTTTGAAGTCCTGTAGTACTCCCACGATCTTGTTTTGACTGATTAGACTCTGTTCCATTCTATATGATAGTATCAAGTTTGAAGACATAGGCAACTACTTTGAAGACAATAAGATTCACTAAGATACCCATTCTGGTTTGACTATTGTCTTCTTTGGAAGTCCTGTAAAGTTTACAATGCCTAAGTTTTATTGGTCTTGTTCTCTACTGTTTTGTCCAACTTTATAATATCTAATAAGATAGACAATTCTTTTTAAGGAAACAAGGGACAACGTTGATAACCATTGTTGATAAACTTGTACTCTGTTCTACACCATGTGCTACGTCTATCCTTGGTATTGACTGACAGCTTTGTTATGCCATATTTGACTGTATTCTTCCCCCCCCCCAAAGAAAGTAATAAGCACTAAGGAGTAATAAAATCCAAGATGTGTAAATTTTGTTGTAAAAAAGAGAGGGAAAAAAAAAAAAGAAAAAGAGCTCTAACGGTATAACAGCAAGTGTGTTTGGGGGTGTTAAATAGCTGACTTTATCAATGTTTTTGGAACATTGAACACAGCTGTTTGCAGTCTCCCTGTTTGAATGTCCACCTTGTGTTCTTTGATACTGTGATTTGAGGAACTATTTTCAAGAAAATAGTGTGTAATCTACTAGCAGGTAATTTCTTACTGTTATGGTTTTTTGTTTTGTTTTGTTTTGTTTTGTTTTGTTTTGTAGTTCTGTATTGCGTGTACCCTTACGCCGCTTTGGTTTGTTTTGTGTTTTTCTCTTTTTCCTCTTAAATAAAAAAATAAAAAAAAGAAAAAAAAAGAAAAAAAGCACCAAGTCACATCGAAGGACGATCCGTTTAGACTAGAAGCAAAACCCTACAGGCTCAGAGGGCAAGGAGAGAAGCCCTTTAAGAAAATAAAAGTCAAACAAGATTACAACCAAAAGAGAAACAAAGAACCCTAAAGTTAAAGCTGAGAGAATTCATGACCACCATATTAGTGTTACAAAAGATGCTTGAAGCACTCCTATATGCAAAATTGAAAGAACGATATCATGAAAGCATGTGAAAGTGAAAATCATACTAGAATAATATATACACAAAAGAGAAATGGAAAAAAGTCAAATACTAGCAATACTATAAACCATCAAAGCATAAAGATAAGTGAGAACAAAGCAAGAATATTCAAAACAACTGCAAGAAAATCAACACAATGATGGGTAAGTCACTACCCTTCAGAAATGATGTGGTCCCAGTTTTTTTGTTTTTGTGCTGGGGATTGAACTCATGACCTTGAGCTTGCCAGGCAGGCACTTATGCCACTGAGCTAAATCCCCAGCCCTGGGTAATGTGTAGATGGCCTTCATTCTCCAAATAAAAGATACAGACTGGTGAAAGGGTTAAAAACAAGACACACAGTCTGAGACGTGAAGGGATGGAAAGTGAAATCCAAGAAAATGGAATCTGAAAGTGAACGGGACTAGCTATGCTATACTGACATCCGACAAAACACATGTTAAGAAAAGATCATTGAGAATAAAGACATTAAGAGCCAACGAAGGTCCCTATGGAATGGTCAAGGGTCAGTTCCCACCACACACCTGCAACCCTAGTGCTCTGAGAGACCGAGGCAGGAGGACCACACCTTCAAGCCCAGCCGATGCAAATCAGTGACACCGTAACTGAATATCTCAAAAACAGAGCTATCATAATGTTTTTATCATAAAATAATGATAATTATTTTATGGGAGGATTTCATCACTGCTTCAGAAGGTGACAAAAATGATGGACTAGAAGTGTTAGAAGCAAAGGGAAGTATTTTGAGGGCAGTGTCTCTTACTGTAACTTTTTTATGCTGACATTTGCCAGTGTTGATCACATATGATTACTAGCAATCTTTATACATCTAATGTCAGATCATCAAATTTTATCAGTGAATATTGTGAGACTGAAAGGAGATTTAATAGATACAATAATTTAGGGAGTTTCAATATTCCATTATCACCATCAGTAGGTCAGCCATATCCCCAGCAAAATCAATAAATAAATATCAAAGCTAAATATAGTACAGATCAAGTGGACTTGTTGGATGTGACAATAATCCCAGCACTCTGCAAGCCGAGGCAGGAGAATCACTGTGAGTTCAAGACCACTTTGAACTACACAATGAGTTCAAGGCCAGCCCAAACTACACAGTAAGACCCTGTCTCAAAAAACAAAAAATTACAGAACATTCTACCCAACAGCTAGAGTGTATTCTACCCAGCAGCCAGCAAATACACATTCTTTTTATTGACACAGGAAATTTCTCTAGACTAGACCATGTATTAGGCTACAGAACAAGTCTTAAGTTCAAAAACCTGAAATCATGTTCCATATTCTTTCTGATCACAATGTAATGAAACCAGAAGTCAACACTTCAGAAACTGTACTGTCACAAGGAGCCTGAGTAAAAAATATTTAAATTAAAAAAGAAGTATGTTAATTTTTTATTTTTAAAGAGGGTAAAATTAAACATAACAAAACAGATCATAAGATAACAATGTAAGAGACACAGATTTCAAAGCAAGACAACCAGAGATCTTCACTGTCTATCATATCGTCTCTTGTTTTTTTCCAAATAGTTGTCCATGTCTTCACATACAATGAATTTGTACCAAACAGCATAGTATAAAGCTGATCTGAACAGGATGATGAAGGTGTTTTAGGTCTTCAAGACCAGACAATAGGGAAGTCAGCAATGGCTGTCATAATGTTTCTCATTTTCTTTGAAATAGCTGTCCATACCTTCATGTATGTTGAAATCTGAGCAAACAGTGGGCCCCTGAGGAAGTCCAAAGCGATGTTTAAAATTTTCCTCGGAACAAAAATGGAAGCATAGTGAAAACTTGTGGACGCAGCAATGGCAGCACATGGGGGATATTTATCCCAGTGACGGCCTCCATTAAAAAAATAGACTTAAAATTACCTGATGATGTCTCTGAGAGACATAAAGAGCAAAAGCAAAGCAAACCCAAAACTAACAGAAGAAAGATCAAAGTAGAAATAAGTGAGAGTCTAAAACCCACAAGATGAATCTTGAAAAGATATACTACACAAACATTTAGCTAGACTAGAAAAAAGAAAGACTCAATAAGATTAGAGATGAAAAAGAAGTCACTAAAATGGATTACCATGAAAAAGTATATGCTAGGGGCTGGGGATTTAGCTCAGCAGCATAAGTGCCTGCCTTGCAAGTAGGCAGTCCTGAGTTCGATTCCTGGTACCGATAAAAAGGAAAAAGACCAAAAAAAGAAAAACTATATGCTAATAAATTGAAAACTAAGAAAAATGGACAAATTTCTGGATACCCATGACCTACCAAAATTAAAACAAAAAGATTAAAAAAAAACCTTTAAGGACCAGTAACAAATAATAGGCTTGAATTGAATCAGTAATAAAAACTCTCCTAAGAGAGAAAAACCCAAGACCAGGTGTTTCACTGCTGAGTTCCGCCAAACTTTTAAAGAAAAACTAAACTAATGTTTCTCAAACTATTCTACAAGAACTACAGAGCAGTATCCCTGCTGAAGACAAGTGCAAAACTCCACAAAGTACTAGCAAAATGAATTCTTCACCAAATCAAAATTATTATTCGCTATGATCAAGTTGGCTGCATTCCAGGTATGAAAAGATGGTTCAAGCGATGCAAATAAAGCTGGGCATGGTGGCATAGGCCTATAATCCAAGCACTGTAAGAGGATGAGGCAGGAGGATTCCAAGTTCAAGTCCAGAGTAGAAAATTTAGTGACTCCAGTCTCAAAATAATTTTTTAAAAAAGGCCGGAGGCCATAAGTCAATAGAAGGGCCCCAAGGTCAGGCAGCCCTTAGTACCATAGAGCAAATGAACCATAAAAAGTGCAAATCAATGTATACATTACATCACATACACAAAATGAAGGATAAAAATCATTAGATCATCACAGTACATATATGTCTTAGTTATTTTTCTCTCTGCTGAGTCAAAATACTCAACAGCCAAAGTTCAAAGGTGTCATAGTCAGGGGTTGCAAGGAGAACAATTATGTACAGGACACAGTATTGATAATATTTTGTGATGGTCACCCAAGGTTAAATATGAGAAAGTGCAGGAAATCTGTCCACCACACTAAAGACCTAGAGAATCCAGCAGGGGGCCTGAACCCCACAGCAATGTCTTGCATGCGTCCAGTTGAAGGCCTAGAGCCCACAATATCTTCCCCGAGTCCAACTGGAGGCCACGGCAATGACTCATGCAAGTCGGCTTCACGGATCTGCACTAGGAAGGCCCCAAAGTGCAGGTAGGCTCAGGGATCTGTACTAGAGCCAAGAACCAATGCTCAAGGTAAGGACTAGAGCTCCCCAAAGAGTACAGCAGCCATTCTCAGTGACAACGAGGTCCTGAGCTCCTCTGACAATGAGAACAGCCAAGTACATGTCAGGAAGCCAGCATAACAAACTTCTCCAGGAGATTGAACAGCACACATCTTTCCTTCGGGAGCCTGGATGCAACGCTCAAAAGTAAGGTCCAGAGCTCCCCCAAAGTGAACCACAGCCACTCTCAGTGACAAGGTCCCTGAGCTCCTCTGATGATAATGGCTGAGTTCATATCGAGGAAGCCAGCATAACAAGCTCCTCCGGGAGAACCAACAGCTCCAAATATCAATAATACTTAGGAGAACCCACAACACCCCACTCTTCCTCTCCAGGTTTCCTTTTATGCTGGCAGCTTTCCTCAGTGGGCCATCCACGCTTAGCACAATGCTGATTTAATTCAGCTGCTGTTAAGTTGACCACCAGTTTTAACCCACAACAATCCACCCCTGGTCAACTTGATAACCATACACATTTCCTTAAACCACAGTCTCTAGTGGCAGATTTGTTGAAGTTAACACATCTTGGTCTATTCAGATTTACATTAATACAACAGTTACATATATACACCCATTTCTGTACTAAAAGCAAAATATCCAATGGGTGACCAAAAAATCTCCTGCAATTCAAATACACTCACTCCTCCTTTCAGGTGAAAGACTTCAGCTCATTTTTCCATTTTCCTGTTCTTCTAAACCACTATGTTCTCCTCCGTTTCATCTTTGCAATCCACAGTTCCACTGGAGCCTTCTTTCCTGCCAAATGTTTTAAATTACTCTATTGGCTCTTTGCTCTAAATTTCCAACATAGATCTGGTCAAAAGCTCTCAGAAGTAACTGCGCTACCATCCCAACAGTAGACGGCACTGAAATTTTTCTGCCACACAAGTAATATCTCTAAACTCAAGCAAAATGTAGACCAATTTTCAGCCAAAACACAATATACTACCTGGACTCAGGCAGTTGATGCAGTTCTTCTCATTAGAAGCCTTCTAAGCTTCACCTTCACCGACAGCATTTCCATCAGGACTATTTTCCAGGTTCCGACCAGAGTCTCCAATATAGTTGACAGCATACAGGGGCTGTCATTTTGGCCAGTCTCTCAAAAACTTTCCAAATTAATCCCCAAGGCTCTTAAGCCCCATGGCCAGGAGCATAATGACAACAACCCCATTCCCTTGGTACCAGTTTTTCTTGTAGTCAGGAGTTATGAGGAGAATATTTACATACACAGAATTTATAATATTTTCCAATGGTCACCCAGAGGTAAATATGAGAAAGGAAATCTGTCCACAACACTAAAGATCTAGAAAACCCAGCTGAGGCTCTGGATCCCACAGCAATGGCCTGCATGAGTCCAGCTGAAGTCCTAGAGCCCGTGACAGTGCCTCCCACATGTCCAGCTGGAGGCCTAGAGCCCACAACAATGACTCATGCAAGTCTGTTTCACGGATTTTGCTGGGAAGGCCCAAAGGTCAGCAGTGGAAGCTAGCAGTCTGTGCTACTGGGGTGAAGGATCTATGCCCAGAGGTTGAGGGTTGTACACTGGAGCCATGAAGGAATGGTCAAATAAGGACCAGGGCTGCCCTGAAAAGCACCACAGCCATCTCCAGTGACAATGAGGTCCCGAGCTCCTCCAACGATGAGAACAGCCAAGTACATGTCAGGAAGCCAGGGTGGCAAGCTTCTCCTGGAGACAGAACAGCACACATCTTCCCCTCCGGAGCCAGGAAGCAATCTTCAAAGAAAGGCCTGGAGGTCCCCCAAAGTGAGCCACAGCCACTCTCAGTGACAAGGTCCTGAGCTCCTCTAATGATAATGCCGAATTCATATTGGGGAAGTCAGCATGACAAGCTCCTCCAGGAGAACCAGCAGCTCCAGCAGCTCCAGCAGCTCCAGCAGCTCCAAACACCACCTCGAAAGAGAACCCACAATGCCATGCTCGTCCTCGCCAAGACTCCTTTTTTGCTGGCAGCTTTCCTCAGGTGGGCCATCGATGCTCAGCACCATGCTGATTTAATTCAGAGGCTGTTAAGTTTTAATCCATAACAAAAGGGGAAAGATGTGTTTATCTCACGGTTTGGAGAGGTCTCAGTGCCTAATTGGCTCACTCCAAGGGCAAGTGGTCTGGCAGACTGGGCAACAGTGTGGGGGAAGACAAGAGAAACAGGAAAGCAAGACGAGCCTCCTTCTGCCCCTCACGTTACATCCAGTCTACTGGGATGGGGGCGGGGCAATGCAGCAGTCACCTACCTTAATCCCAGCACTGCACTGTGAATCAGTCAACTCTAGTTTCCCCACCTCCAATAAAACCCTGTGACCACAGGAGGATTTAGGGGGACATCTAGACACAAACCATCACATCTTCCCAAGAAGGAGTTTCTGCCCTGTTGTAGCCCCATAGCACTTCCTTTATATTTTTGGTACTGGGGATCGAACTCATGACCTCGTGCTTGCCAGGCAGGCATTTGTACCAGAGGGCTACATAACCAGCCCAGCGCTTTCTATATGGTTGTATATGAACCATCTCTTCTTTATATCCTCATCCTGGGTTCACCACGCTACCACCAATGTTTCATTCATTTTTGAGTAAAAAGTATACATTAACTACTCCACACCGCATGCTTACTCTTTTCAAGGTGCTTTTATTGTGATGTAGTCAGTTGATTAAATGTCATTGATAAGGATATTATATACATGTATTTTACATGAAAAAGGATTCATCAGTATTCATATAACTGTCGCTATACATTAATACTAACAATAATCTACATTAAGCCCAACTCTATTTTCTTTAGATCTTTAGATCAGAGGAGACATGGGGAACTGCCCCCTAATCCTTAAATTTGTAGTGAAAGAAATTCAGAGAGGGATATTATGAAGCCAGTAATCCAAAATAAATTCTTAAGACAAATAGCAGTTTTTTAAAACATTCTAATCTTCATGGCAATCCTGTAGGGGAGGGTTGCTGTACCCATTACACAGATGAGGAAGCTGAGACTCAGTGAGAACCTACAGTATGCCTAGGATCTCACTGCCCGCAGGTAGAAAAACTGAGATACAAGCTGATACACTTGTCTGCTCAGTTCCAAAACTCCCACGCTCATTCCGACATGCTGCTTTGGCTTTCTGAGGCAAAGCGGACGGTGGATACACATATTTAACATATTTTAGTGGGTGTTATGTTAGTGTTCAGGCATTAGAACAATGGCATAGGTTGGAGGACTTAACCTGTTCATGATGGAGTGGTCACACATGCATCTCATTTCCATGTGGTTATTTTAACCTGATCACCTAACGTCCTGTAGCTAGTCTGTGTGGGCTCTTTTGTTAACAGGAGACCCTAAAAATAGTCACTATTATTTCATGACAAGGTTACTTTACATTCACCCTTAAATTTTTATTATTCCTTTGCTTTTCCTTGGTGGTTATTTTCATTTATTATATATATATATACACACACACACACACACACATACACACACACACACACAGTAACCTACTGATTTTTCAATTTTAAGAGTGTTTCAATTTCATAAATTTTTTTTCACATTTGAGGGTCAAACACAGAAAACAGATGACTGATCAGATGAATCTCTGATTCTCTCTCGTCAGAGGGAATGGTTGCAACCTATCTATTGCTCTTCAAATGAAGACGCATGAGAGAAGAATGTAACTGGTGCCCACTGCAGTCCGTGAACACAGTGGGGATGTGAATACGAATGCAGAAGAAAAGAGGAAGGAGGACAGGCGACCACTGTAGGAAACGTCCAGCACAGGAGCAGACAGCTGTAAAATGTGAACTGTGAAACGTACAAATGGCATGAGAAATCGGGCTGTCCACAGACTTAAGGTTGAACTGACTCATCTCTCTCACCATGCACTCAGACTGGATCAAAGATCTAAACATTAAAATGGGTTTCTGTTTAATTTGTTGAAAGAATAGGTACAACTCCTGAAGACATAGAGGTAGGCAAAAACTTTATGAATGAAAGCTTGGTTGCACAAGAACTACTTACTACCCAGGATCAACAACTGGTATTGCATGGGATTAAAACACTTCTGTGCAGCAAAGGAAACTCTGCCTCTTCACTAAAAGAGTGAAGATCCAAAGAATGGGAAAAAAATTTGCCAGCTACTCCTCAGAGGACTAATATCTAGCATATATAAAGAACTCAAAAGCTAGGGACATAGCTCAGCGGCATAGCACCTGCCTGCCAAGTGCAAGATCCTGAGTTCAATTCCCAATACCAAAAGAACCAAAAGAACTCAAAAAAAATTAGACACCTCAGATTTAAAGACTGAATCCAAATTGGGTGGGGTGACACATACCTGTGGTGACAATCCCAGCATTCAGGAGGCTGAGGCAGGAGGATCATTGTAAGTTCAAGACCAGCCTGAGCTACAAAGTGAGCTGAAGGCCAGTCTGAACTGCATAGTAGAACTCTGTCTCAAAAAGACAAAAAGAAAAAAGAAAAAAAGACTCGATCCAAAAAGGAGTATCTGAAATAAATACTTCTCAGATAATGCACAAATGACCAATAAATACATGAAAAAAGGCTCAACATAGCTGGCCATTCTAGAAATACAAATTAAAATGCTGAGGTTCCATCTCACTCCAGAAAGAATCACCATCATCAAGAAATCAACCAATCACAGATGCTGGCAGGGCTGTGGAGAACCCTCCTCCATTGTAGGTGGAGTGTAATTGGTACAACCACTATGGAAACCCATATGGAGTCTCCTGGAAAAACTAAAATCAGAAACTCCATTTGACCCAGCTAATCCCCTTCCAGGCATCTCCCCAGAAGAGTTAGTCATTTTACCACAGTGACACACGCTATCTTGGTTACTTTTCACCTTGCTGAGAAAAAATACCCAACACTCAAAGTTAAAAGGGGGGAGGTTTATTTAACTCACAGTTATAAAGGTTTCAGTTCATACTCAGCTGGCTCCAAGGCAGGGTGGGGTGGCAGACAGGCATTGCAGAGGAGAAACAGTTTGTGGTGGGCAGAAAGCCAACAAAACAATAAGAGATGACCACAGCTCTTTCTATCCCTTATATCTGAGCCAGCTTCTTAAGGCAGGTAGTACTCAGACCCTCAGTCCTAGTGTCGGTGAGCCTAACACTGCTCCATGAGTCAATTCCAGTGTCACACAACATAGATCCAGTCACTCTGAAAAAGCCCCACCTATGAGTGCTTGAGGCTTTGGGGAAAATCTAAATACAAACCATAACACATGCATGCCCATGTTTATATCAGCATGACATATAATCGCTAAATCTTGGGAACAGCCCATATAGCCATCAACAGATGAATGGACAAAGAAAACATGGTATTTATATACAATGGAGTACTACTCTGCCATAAAGAAGATAAACTTGAATCATTTTTAGGTAAATGAATGCACCTGAAGACCATAATCTTAAGTGAAATAAATCAGACACATGAATTTACATATTGGCATTGCTTTTGTATTAGAAACTTTATTATAAATAAGGAGCAAAATGGAGGGTAGGTATTAGGAAGTAGAAAAACTTTTTTGAAAGGGAAGGGGAACAAAAGATGGGAGAAGAAAAGACGAAAAAGAGATTTAAAGAAAAATAATTGAAGGAAAAAACACAAATAGAGCTTGTATGATTTGGCAGGGAAAGAAAAGTTGGAGGGAAGGGAAAAGGCCAAAAACAAAAAGAAGGTGTGTTGTGTACATGTACAACTCCCTTATGAGGAACGATCACTGTATACTGCAAACATGTACTAATAAATAATAAAATAAAGGAAAATATTAACTTCAGGAATCCTTTTTATTTGTATATATTATTCACATCTGATAATGTACTTGAAATTATAGTTGAAGAAACACATTGCCATACAATGTGAATTTAGAGCAAAAATAAAAAACTGCAATGCGGGAAATCTGTTACTAATTACTGAGAAGGAAATTTCTATAGGTAACTTATTAATCATAGGGGTAGAACCATTACCAGATATTAGATTGTATTGGTTGGAGAATAACGCATATGGCAATGCCATAAAGAATGCCATGCCATGTGACTGGTTTGGTTTGGTTTGGTTTTTGGCGATTATGAATTGCTTACATTTCTCTGACAGTACCATATGCAGAACTGAGGTTCCCTTGAATAAATTTAGAAAAATCACACTGGGCATTTTGGCATAAGCCTGTAATATCAGCACTTGGGAGTCTAAGGCAGGAGGACTGTTATAATTTCAAAGCCAACCTGGGCTACATAGTGAGTTCAAGACCAGCCTGGACTAGAGTGAAACCCTGTCTCAAAGAAAAAAGAAAGAAAAGATAAAAGAGCCAAGCATGGTGGTGAATGTCTATAATCCCAGCACTCAAGTTCAAGGCCAGCCTGGGCTACCAGTGAGTCCAAGGTCAACCTGAACTGCATAGTAAGACCCTGTCTCAAAAAGAATTATAAAAGAAATTATTAGTAGACTCCTAATCTTATTGATTGGCTACACTTCTGTCCCACTTCTCCACGTGGCTTTGCTCCATAAACATTCTGCAGAAGCATGGTTGGTGGGCAGCCAGGCTCCTGTCTGTCCCTTTTAGACAGAAGCTTTCTTTCTCTCAATAAATTCTTCCTATTCTAACCCCCAGTCGTTCCAAGAATTCATTCCTTGATTTTAGAGATTATAAATTCAGCATTTCAGACATCTAGCAGGTTGGGAGTTATATTTTCCCCATATCACTGCCACTGTCCCATGATCTTCAATAAATATAGGTACTTATTACATACTAAATAATTATTAGTCTATTCAAGAATGCAGTAAAATGGAAAAAGCACAGTGATAGACAAAAGTACGATTTTATGGTCAGGCTGTCTGCGTTTTCACTGATAGCTGAAAAGAAAGCAGCCCAAATAAAGGATAAAATTATCTAAATTATGTTTGCCTAACGGTTACATCCATGATTTACATGGATGCAGAAAAATCCTCGGAGACCCACCAGGGCAGGGGTAGTGACACACACACCAGCGATTGGTGCATTAGGGGAGCCAGCACTGTGCTTTGTCACACAGACATGCAGAACAGAAGTGGGCGGGTGGGGCAACCGGTGGATCACAGAGGCAATCAAAGACAAAATTAAGCAGCATCTACAATTGAATGATGACGCCCATACAACACACCGGAACTTACAGGACACAATGAAAGCAGTCCTACAAGGTGAATGTATAGCAATGAATTCTCACATCAGAAAAACAGAACAAGCTCGAATAAACAACCTAACATTGACCATCAAACTGCCAGAAGAAGAACAAATCAAATCCAAAGCTCATGTGAGGGTAGATAACAGCAGAAATTAATGCAACTGAGACTAAGAATATGATATAAAGAATCAATGAATCAAAGAGTTGGTTCTTGGAAAGATTAAATAAAATTGATAAACACTTAACCAACTTCATCAAAAAGAGAAAAGACTCAAATTCAAGCAATTAGGAATGAAAAGGGAGAAACCATAACAGAAGAAATCTAGAAGATTATCAGTAAAAATTCAAGAGCCTGTACTCTAATATAAGATGCAAAACACAGAATTAATGGACAGATTCCTTGACATATATGAATTGCCAAAACCAAATCAAGAGGATATAAAAATCCTAAATAACTTGATAGCAGTCATCGAAATTGAAAATGTAATTAAAAACTTACCAATGAAGAAAAGCCCAAGTCTTGATGGATTCACTGTTCAACTGTACAAAAAATTTAGAGAAGAACTAATGCCACTAATGTTGAAACTCTTTAATGAACTTGAAAGGAAGCAATACTTTCAAAATCATTCCTGGAAGCAAATATTACCCTACCAAAACCAGGAAGGGACCCAACCAAAAAAGAAAACTACAGGCCAATCACCCTAATGAACAAAGATGCAAAAATCCTCAATAAAACACTTGCAAACAGAATACAGCAAATCATCAACAAGATTATACTCCATGACCAAGTGGTATTCGTTCCAGGGATGCAAGAATAGTTTAAAATATGCAAATCAATAAATGCAATTCATCACATTAACAGAGCCAAAGACAAAAACCACATGATCATCTCAATAGATACACAAAAAGCATTTGACAAAGTCCAGCACTCATTCATGATTAACCCTACAGAAAATTGGAATAGATGGTCTTTACCTCAATCTAATAAAAGTTAATATAGCTGGATACAAAGGCAACAGTGAAAAATCAATAGCCTTCCTGTGCACAAACAACAAATTCATCAAGAAAAAAAGTAGGGAAACCACACCCTTCACAATAGCATCCAAAAAAATGAAATACTTAGGAATCAATCTAACGAAGAAAGTAAAAGATCTATATATTGAAAATTAGAGTTCTCTGGAAACAGAGATTGAAGAGGATATCAGAAAATAGAAAGATATCCCCTGCTTACTGAAGAATAAACATAGTGAAAATGGCCCTATTCCCAAAATTGTTAATACAGAGTTAATGCAATTCTGATCAAAATACCATTAGCATACCCAACAGAACTACAGAAAACATTCATAAAATTTATCTGGAAACTGAAGAGACCTAGAATAGTAATAGCAGTTCTGGACAACAAAGGCAAGGCAGGAGACATCACAATCCCTGACTTGAAATTATTCGGCAAAGCTACTGTGATAAAAATCAGCATGGTACTGGCAAAAAAGCAGATCTGAGGACCCGTGAACAGATTAGAAGATGCAGACACAACTACAAAGACTTTTCAGGCACCTTATCTTTGACAAAGGAGCCAAATATGTTCACTGGAAGAAAGATAGCTTCTTTAATAAATGCTGCTGGAAAACGAGCTTTCCACATGCTGAAGACTAAAACTAGATCCATGTCTATTACTGTGCACAAAACTAAAATCAAAAATCAAAAAT
The DNA here is from genome assembly GCF_034190915.1 of Cavia porcellus. Taxonomy (NCBI): domain Eukaryota; kingdom Metazoa; phylum Chordata; class Mammalia; order Rodentia; family Caviidae; genus Cavia; species Cavia porcellus. The sequence goes on along the minus strand of NW_026947521.1, from coordinate 1,526,759 downwards.
TTAAATATTAAAACAGAAACACTAGAGCCGGGGATATAACTCAGTGGCGCAGAGCCTACCTGACAAGCACAGGTCCTGAGTTCAATTTCCTAGTATCAAAAACAAAAAATCTGAAATAAAACAGAAACACTGTATCTACAGGAAGTGTTAATATGTAGAAATCTTGAAAGACATAGGTATAGGCAGAGAGTTCATAAATGAAACCCAGACTGCATGGAAAATATTTCAAAGAATCAACCAATGAGATCTCATTAAAACATTTTTGCACATCAAAAGAAATGACCAACAGTGAAAAGACAACCCACAGAGTGGGGAAAGTTATAGCCAAAGAACACATAAAGAATTGAAAAAAATCAGTCCCCCTAATTTAAAGATGCAACCCAAAAATGGGCATCTGAGATGAATATGCACTTCTCAGATGAAGAAATACAAATGGAAAATAAATAAATGAAAAAATGTTCAACATCATTGCTAATTTGAGAGATGCAAATTAAAACGACTCTGAAACTCCATCTCATTCCATAAAGAATGGAATACCATCAAGAAATCAACCAATAGGTTGATTAGCTCAGTGGCCTAAGTGCCTGCCTTGCAAGCAGGCAACTGTGAGTTCGATCGTGGATACCGATAAAAAAGAAAAAGACAAAAAAAGAAAAGAAATCAACCAATAACAAGTACTTGGAGGGGCTATGGGGAAACAGGAACCTTTCTCCACTGTTGGGGAGAGTGCAACCACTCTGGAAACCAGTATGGATATTCCACAAATAACTAGGATTAAAAGCCCCATTCAACCCAGCTGTTCTTTTCTGGGTATCTTCCCAGAAAAATTAAAAACATCATGCCACAGAGATATATGTGCATCTATGTTTATAAAAGCACAATTTGTGATAACTAAATCTTGGAAACAACTCAAATTCCCATCAACCAAGGAATGGATAAAAAAGATACAGCTTTTTTAATAGAACAGAATACTACCCAGTCATAAATAAGGATGAATTTGGGACTTTTATAGGTAAATGGATACAACTAGAAACTATACTCATAAATGAAATAAACCAGACTCACCTGTGTAAACATCATATTGTCTCCCTGGTGAGAATATGAAAGAGTAAATAAGGTCCAAAATGTATAATAGATATTGTGAAATGGGAAGAAATTGTTCAAAGTGAAAAAGAAATTAGGATGGGGAAAAGGGAAAAGGAAGAAAAGGCAAAAGAAAATATAAATGTTACACTCCTAGCTTCTCTGAGTTCATTGAAAAGATTTGTGCTAATATCATTTGGAAAATTTTTTACATTCATATTTTGTACTCTGAGTAACTACTTTAAAAATAACACACAATGTACTATTTTTATTCCTCATTGTATTATTATTATTATTATTATTATTATTATTATTTTGGTGTTGGGAATTGAACTTAAGTCCTTATACTTGCCAAGCAGGTACTTATGCTCTCCTATTCTTTTGTTAGGAATTTTATTTTTTTTCCAGTAAATATGTAAAGTCTATGTGTATTTAAAAAAAAAAAAACAGAAAAAGTGCAGCCCCTTCAATGCATGGACGTTCTTATGCTATTGTTTTGAAATTAATGAATAGCTTATTTGCTCTGGCTAATATTTCTAGAACTATATTGAATAGGAGTGGTGATAGTGATGAATACACCACACATATGAGGAGATGCGGTCATTACTCCAGTATGCCCCTAGCACAAGAACTTTTACAAAAAAGTATTTTTTCAGCATAGTATGGTCAAATCAAAAATTTTTACCTGTCCAAGCAAATATGTGGCAAAATCATAAACTCTGAAAATCCTTCTGGTGTGAAATTTGTTAAACAGACTGATAACCGAATCATTTGTGTATTAACAGTCTATAAAAATCATACATGCACATTGATTGAAGGAAAACCTGGAAACATAAAACTTGAGCTTGTCTTTGATTACAAAGAAAGGTGCTGACTTGGCAGAACAGGCATCATCCTATTAAATGCAGTTCCTTAAGGAAAACACTGAAATGGCACAAAAACTTGTGATCCAGCCACTCTGCATTACAGCAGTTGTACATGCATATTGTATACAATGGGAGACTCACGAGATTTCTATGGTAAAACTGAAAATTCATTTTTTATAAACTATTGACCCACTGTGAAGAAATGCCATGGGCATAAATTACTCAAAAATACATTCTCAGTATAGAAGCTTATTTACAATGGGCCTCAGAAATAGTACCAAGCCGTCTATCGTGGTATTGTTTTCTTAAATACTTACCTCTGATAATTTAACTTACAATTAGGCAGAGTAAGAAATTAAAAACAAAACAAAACAGAAAAGATAATCATAACCACATATTGTAGTAGAGGTTATTTAAGACATAAATTTTTAAATGTTTAATATTTGTAGAATATTTAATATTTTTAGATCCCAGTTGACCATGGATAACTGAATCCAGACTATGGGTAACAGATAAAAAGGGACTGTAGTACCCAGCATATTTATTTTTACATTACTATAGTACAGCTATAAAAATCACTGATCTCACCATCTTGCTTTGACTGATTTTCCGCTATTCTGCTTTGCTTGATAGTACCAAGTTCGAAAGTATAGGCAACAACTGTGAAGGCAGGGGCTGGGGATTTAGCTCAGCAGCATAAGCACCTGCCTTGCAAGCGGCACTCGTGAGTTTGATCCCTGGTACCGATAAAAATGAAAAAGACCCCCAAAAAAAAAAAAAACTGTGAAGACAATAAGATTCATTATGACGCCCATTCCGTTTGACTATTATCTTCTTTTAAAGTTCTGTAATGTCTCCAATGTTTTGGTTTTATTCTTTACTGTTTTGTTCAATTTTATTATAACTGATGATACAGGCAATTCTTTTTAGGATAGCAAGAAGCAGTATGGTAACCATTGTTGATCACCTTGTATTTTGTTTTTACATTATCTATTATGTCCATCCTTTTGATTTGACTGACTCTGTTCTGTTATGTCACATTTGGTTTTACTCTCTTCAAAAAAAAAAGTAGTAAGAACTGAACTGTGGGAGTAATAAAACTCAAAATGTGTAATTGTCATTGTACAAAAGAAAGGAAAAGAAAGTGCTCTAAAGAATATAACTGCATAAATATTTAAGAGTATAAGATAACCATATTACTGAGTTTTGTTGGATTATTGAACAAAACTGTTTCCAGTCTCACTGTTTGAAAGTCCACTTTATATGCTTTAATTTTGGAATTTGAACAACTATTTCTAAGATAACAATCTGTAATGTATTAACTAGTGATTTCCTACTGTTTATTTTTTCTGAAATTCTGTATAACTTGTATCCTTTTTGTTTTGTTTTTTCTTTTTCTCCTTAAATAAAAAAAAAAAAAAACCACTGATTTAATTTAAAAAAAACTAACTCTGCAAAGTCAGGGTTTTCACCCCTTGACGGCCAAGAATCGGTAAGAACTGTCTCCTAATCACTCCCCCTCCCGGCACATGTGCACATCCCATTCATTATGTGGCCAGATTAAACTCTCCTGGAGCATGTAAGCTTTAAGTAGTTTATAGATTTCTACTTTGTTTCATCCAATGTATATGTCTTAAAGGACCCAGAGTTCAAAAGCTCTGGAAAAGCTGGGCAGGGCGGCACATGCCTGTAATCTCTGCACTCTGAAAGGCAGGAGGATTCCAAGTTCGAGCCCAACTTTGGCAACTTAATAACTTGGCAAGATCCCATCCCAAAATAAAAATTAAAAAGAGGTTCAAGGCGAAGGCCTTGAGTTCAATCCCTATTTGGGGGAGGGACCTCTGGAAACACTGGTCTTAGTTCCACAGGAGCGGCAAGGGACCCTAGGGGAAGTGACATCTAAAATCGGGCTGGAAAAATAAAATAAAAACAAAATGGAAAAAAAAATAAAATAAAATGGGACAGGGAGCCGGGTAAGGCGCTGCTGGGAGTCAGATTCTGTGCTGAGCGTTTCCAAAACCCTGGCAACACGCACTCCATCACCGCCGCCTAAGGTGCGGAAACGGGGTTAGGAAATCACCCTCCAAGTCTGTCAATCGCACGTCCAGTCTCCCGTGTACCACAACCGGGCCCACCCGACAGGCACCCCACGGCCGGGCCTTCCTGGCCTTCCACGCGAATCCCGGCTCGCTGCCTGGCACAAGCACCTACAGGGCGTGCGGCGCGCCCCCAGGACGCCGGCAAACGTACGCCCCGCCCCCTGGCGTCCCGCTGATGTCATCACGCAGGCCGAGTCGGCGCGTCCACGTCCTTTAAATACGGCCTTCCCGGGCTGGCTGCGCGAGGGTGAGGTTTGGGGCGTAGCGCGTGAGGCGTGGGTGTTGCGGCCGAGCCGCCCCGCCGCCGAGCGCAAGGTGGGCAAAAGGGCAGGCATGTAGCGGCGGGAGATCTAGGCCCTGCGTGCAAGCTGGCGAGCCGGCGGCGCGGGGCTCGGGGGCTCGGGGACTCGGGGAGCTGGCGGAGGAACATGGCGGCCCTGCGGCCTGCGCTGCTGCAGTCTCACTAGTCCGTGGGTGTGCTTTCCCGACATGGCCTCGTCCCTTCCCGGATTCGCATTCCTCCGCCCTACGCGGGGTCGAAGTGGACTCACTGGGATCGGGCCAGGCACAAGAGGGGCCAAGGCTCCCAAATCTTGTTACTGCCCTCACCAACCACTAGGTCAACCCGCCCAGAGTGACAGATCCCCAAATCCCGCCCGCTTGTTAGTCCTGATGGTCCTTCTAAGTGATCCTGCGAACTGTCACGTTGCCTGGACCTGAGCCTCAGCGATGTGACTGGTTTTCTTAGAAAGGTCTAAGGTTCTTCATAGTCAAAGAACGTTTGCCACGCATGGTCTGCGGAATGTGCCCTATAACAGTGTATGATTGGGAAACAAGATTAATTTTGGCAGGAAGGGAGCAGGGGGGAGCTAAGACAAACACCTGGCCATCGAGTACAGTACCTAATATGACAGCAGTGAGGACACCGTTCTGTGTCCCTGAGGAAGCAACACTATTCCCCAGGGACTGTCCTAAGACCAGGGCTTCTGGCCTAGGTTAAATGGAAAAGGACTTGTTGTTCAGCTACAAAAACCTTGGGAATGTTCATTTGTCAACAGTATTCCATTCTAGGTGTCTCAGACAGTTGATGTTAAGCAGAGATTGTCACCTAAGTTAGTACCTGTCTAAGCCAGTCCCTTGCTTTTGATTGCGATCTTTTGTTTTTTCTCAGTTGAGTGTAGATGCTGGAAAGAGCTTGCCTGTCTTGAAGGCTTTGCTGCTTCAACAATTGTATGGTGTCCTGAAGCGGAAATACAGGAAGATGAGCTCCTATGTATCCATGAGTGAGCCAAAGTTGAACTGGTAAGTCCTGTCTCTTCCACTGAGGAGGACTGCGCCTGGGCTGGAGGTTGAGGAGAAGGTAGCTTTTAGCCCAGAGAGATTTGGAAGAAACAGAACATAAAGTTCACGATCTTGGAATTTACCCTGAATGCTTCTAATTTACGATTCTGTCGTGAGTATGTCATTGGTCTCATCTGGGGGGAAATGCTGGGATTTTCAACTTTGCCCATTTTCATAAAGTAGTAAAAGAGATCTTTAAAATTAGGCACACTTCTTTTGTTATATTTCAGTCTATTTCAAGTGATAATATAACCGTATGGAATGTATTCTGTATTTTAGAAGTGCATGAGAACTTCTCAGATGGAGAAACTAGTTAAGTAATGTGGTTTTGTAAGCATATTAATATGACACATATTTCTGTGTTAGATCATTTTAACATGCATTTACAGAGCCAGCCATACAGAAGTCACACAGAGGTCACAAAGATTTTTTTAAAAATGGTACCTGACTCAAAGATCATTAAATCAGTATGTTCAGGAATAACCTGTTTATTGCAAAAAACCTCTCATTCCCAAAGGGGTTGATAATGCCTGAGGCCCATGATTTTGTTTTACAATGCTATGTGGACATCTTAGAATTTAATGTAGGCCCATAACAGAGTAATAAGAAAGTTTAAGCTGGGCTTGACGTTACTTGCATGTAATGCCAGCTTTTCCAGAGACTGAGGCAGGGGAACCACGGGTTCAAGGTCAGCCTGACCAACTTGGTGAAGTTGTATCTCAAAAGCACAGGATGTAGTTCAGTGATAATGCATTTCTAGCTGGAGGCCTTAGGGTCAGTCTCCAGGGTCACAGAGGTCCATAGAAAATAGGAAATTATAATTTTACCATTAGTACCTTAATCAGAGAAAACACCTATAAGAGCTTTACTAGTTGAATATACAAAAAAATGTCCCGTTCGAGCACTGTGTCAGCTAGAAGTTGTATTGGATTAGAGTGTTCCCTTGTAGGTGTTAAGAGGCACATTTGTGCTCCTTGCCAGGACTGTGAAGTTCTGTGTTCAAGTGTTGAGCATACTTTTCTTACATATGTACCCCTGGTGTCGTGAAACCAAATGTGGCTTAGAATCTTTGCTTGTGACTATAACCCTGGAAACTATGGTTTCTCGCAGAATTCTAACTGTGGTCCTTCCTAGATGAATGATTCTCAAGTGTGTTCAGTTTTGTAATTCATTCAGTCAGTGTTTTGGGGGTACTTACATGGGGAGCATTGGCTGGAACATGTTCGTCTCGATTAATTATGGTCTTATGAAAACTCATGTATCACTTTAGAGGTGATTTTAGCAAAGGCACCCCATTTGTCTCATATGCCTAATTAAAGATAAGTAGGGTATTCAGTTTCTTGGTCTGGTACAGTAGTGCTTGAAAGAAAAATAAATTAAGAAACAGATTCTTGTTACCAAAGATCCTAATGTCATAGCCTACAGCCAGAGGTGAGCCCTGCCTCTGGAAGACTCTTAGTGGTTCTTTTATCTCACGAATCTCTGTTGACATTTATCTAATTGGGTACTGCAAGAAAAGCTAGGGTGATTATAGGAGCTGGAAGCTTTCGTTACTGGCCTGAGCTTAAAGCTGCCCAAGAAATAAAACATCCAGGTCACAGAAATGGTATATGAAATTAAATATATTAAGAAGTGATTGTCTGGGAAGAGGGGAGAGGGCATGTGTTTGTAATTTACAGCTGTACCATTGTCTAGTGTGAGATTTTGAGTTGTCAGGTGCAAGTAAATTATCTTCTTTCACAGGGATGTCTCCCCCAAAAACGGCTTGAAAACATTTTTCTGTCGAGAAAACTATAAAGAACACTCCATGGCTCCAAGTTTAAAAGAACTGTGTATTTTATCTAACAGGTAATATGCTTATTCGTGTAGCTATGTATTTTCATATGCAATTATTTCTCTGATAGAGTTTTATATCTATATTGTACATTCAAATGATAGAAATTTTAAAAATAGAAGAAAACTACTGTTAACACTTTATCTTTCTCCACCCATGAGCAAAACCTAATACACACATAAAATGGGATCATTCTGTAAAGAGTAGAATAATATAAACCTGTTTTAAAGTTTGATCTTTCATTAAAATCAGTATTTTGTGTCTGTCCATGCCCCCTATAGATAATGCTTTTTCTACTCGTCTCAGTAGGTATATATTATTTCATTATATAGATTTTTAAAAATTCATTATGTAGTTCTATATTGAAAAATGTTTGTATTCCTCTCTCTGTAAATAAATAGTGAGAGTTTTTTTTTTTTCAATTTAAAGATAAATTCTTGGAAGTTGAATTGTGTAGTCATACAGTCTATGTCCTTTGTGTTTTCATAGATACTACTAGATTACCAAAGCTTTTTTCCTCTCCGGTATGAAAATGACTATTCAGTAGTAATTTTCGTGTCTTCCTGCTCACCTGCTTGTCACAGCAGCTCTTTGTTTTCGATGGACTTTCCACTCCACTGTGAATTCATCCGGAACCCAGCAGATGCAGAGTTCGGGAGCTCTCCTAGGGGAGTTCAGCATTTACAGTCCTCCTTGTTTCTTTTACCATGCAGGAAGCCCATCTCCTCAGCTTTTCCTGCCTTCTCAGTTTTCTCTTTGCCAATTACCACCTCTTGTTCCTGTATGTTTGTTCTCCCCCTTTTTCAGTCATCTTGATCAGTAGTAGAAGGTGTTCAGGTTTTCCTGTTTTAAATAATCCCTGAGGTCCGCATGCCACTCTAGACACTGACTTCCATCTTTCCTCATTCTTTAAAGACTTCTGTGTGCTTACTGAGAGGAAATGAGCATAAAAAGCTGTAAGACATACAGGAAACATTTAACAAAATAGTGAATCCTTCTCTATCAGTAATTACCTTAAGTGTAAGTGGATTTAACTTCTCAATCAAGAAGCAGATTGAGAGAATGGGACTTAAAAAAAAAAAAAAACAGAGTAAAAAGCTTCATTCACTGCATATCCTGGCAGCTCTCAAAGTTTCTGAGGGAAGGACGGGGAGATGGTGGAAAGATAAAGATGAGAGAGGAAATCTAAGGTCTGGTGGAACGCACTCTCCAGATGGGAGCAAAGGACCAGCTCAACTCCAGCGGGCCTTTATTTATGTGTTTGGCAGGTTGGCGTCACTTTGCCTGGCAGCCCATTGCCTGGATTGTCTAGGGGTTTGGCAGTTCTCTGAACCAGAGCCACTTGTTCCTGTGTCTTGCCTCAGGGGCTCTGTCACCCCAAGTGTCATCAATTTGCAGCTTCAACCACTCCCCACAGTTCACTGCAGAGCTCCCTGCACTGGCTTTTAAGTGAACATCTGCTCTAATCCAGTTCCATTCTTGCTGCTGTCCACCTTCAGTGGGCGCTGGCCATCTCACTGTCCTGGTTTTCTTCCTAGTATTCTGCTTACTACGTATGTTGGGTCCCAGATCTTTTGCCATCTTTACCTTCAGGCTTCTCCTAATGGCCGAACATCAGTCAGATTCCCTTGAATATTTAAGAAATACTTATTTTACAGTCTTGACCCAGCATTTTAAATGTGAGCCCCAGAGATTGAGGATGTTTCCGCCAAGTTCATTTAGCTTATAATGGGTGCCTGTGTGTTGTCCTGCACATATACATTAATCCGCCCCTTCTTTTATAGCACAAAGGGAGCATACTGTGTATGGTAGCCTGTACTGTACTTGCCTCCCTCCTGATGTATCATGGTAATATTCTTAAATTAGTACATATAGGTTGACCTCATTCTGTTCAGTGGCTGCTTCACATTCCGTTGATGTATATGTGTAATTTTTAAGTGCCCTATTGATATTCATTTAGCTCACTTCCATTCCTGTACTCTTATAGTAGCTTTTTAATACACACATTTGTATAAATATGGTGAATTTTTGTAAGTGGAAGGTATGTGCATGTTTTTTTATTGATAAGAATTGCCAGATTGGTATTACAAAGATTCACGAGTCAAGCATATTTTAATTGCATCACTACTGTCAGCTTTAGGAAGTTGATGGATCCTTTACAGATGTACATCTGTGGATTTAAAAAATAATTCTGTGTTTCAATTTGTATCATTTCTTAGAGATAATTTCATAAAACGTACTATTTAAAGAATAACTATTCAGATTCAAAGAACACCTATCAAATTGTAGTATCCTGGCATTTGGGGACCCTACGTCTTTACCTTTTATTAAAAGTCCATTTGCCCGGGGATACAGCTCAGTGGCATAAATGGCAAGTGTAAAAAGTCTTCTTAGCACTTTTGAACTTTTATTTCACTTACACTTCAAACTAAAACATTTTAATATGGATTTTGTTCATCTTTGCACTTCTTAAAAATGTTAATGGTTGTCGGGTCAGTTTTGTTTGGCATAATTTAGATGTGGCGGTAGCCTTGCTTGTGCAAGGCGGAGGAAAAAGTGTGTGTGCTGCACACCCACGACTCTGTCACTCTGGCTGACTGAGCTGGAGAGCTGCAAGTTTGAGACCACAACCCTGTCTCAAAAGGAAATAAATACATAAATAGGGCTCAGGACGAAGTTCAGTGCAGAAGCCTTCCATTCAGTCCCCAGTACTACAAAAAACAAAACACAGCACAACGGTAGGTGGGGAATGGAGGACATTTGGCTGGCAGTTAGGTGTGCAAGACTCCTAAAATCTTTCTTCTCCCCTTAGAATCTGCTTGTTTTTTCCTTAGCTTTCTATACTGCATAAAATAATTCACTTGCATAATTTACCTTTTATATAGAAAAAACCAAAGGCACAAGGAATTGATACTTGCTTCTAGACTTTTCTTCCTAACCGTTTTATTAAGTATTGTTATAGTAAGGAGTGGATTTTCAGATTACAACTAATTCATAACTTTTCTTGGTGGAACTACCAGGAAGAGTATAACATTTTTATTAACTTTAATGTTTCATTTTATATATTCTTTGATGTGTTGGAAAATATGAGTACCTTTAACCACACTGCTTTTAACAGTAGCAAGCTTTTGTTTAATCCTTAGCCTGTCACAAAAGTCTTTTTTTTTTTGAGGTAGGGTCTCACTATGTAGTTCAGGCTGGCCTCGAACTTAGTATGATCCACTGGCCTCAGCTTTCTGAGTGCTGCAGTTACAGGCCTGTGCCACCATGTCCTGCCAAAAGGACTTCACTCTTAATTTCAACATAAAAAGCTTTCCTTTTACTCTATTCCATACACATTTATAAAAAGACCGCTGAAATTGTATTTTTATATATGACTAACCTAATAAATAGATCAATGTGGTTTGTCTTGCCTGTGAAGCATCAAAAATGAATTGTTGATTATAAAACATTTGGAAAGGTTACATAAGAAACAACTGAAGTACTCCATGAGGCACTCAGAGAAATAACCACTCTAGGGCCGTGGATGTGGCCCAGTGGCACAATGCCTGCCTGGCAAGCACGAGGTCCTGAGTTTGACTCCTGGTACCAAAAACAAAAGAAAAAATAGCCAATTTCCCTTATTTAAAATTAAAGATTTTGGCTGCAGATACTGAAGTTTTAAGTAAGCAATGGGAAAAGTAGCTTCAAGTAGAAAGAAACTGAATTTGTAACCCAAGCACTGTGGAAAAGTAAATCAAACTCAGGAAACATAGGCACATTCAACATGGAGGCCAGAAGTCTCATTTCCAAGTGGCTACTTTTAAAGAAGCTGTCCAAGCATCAGACACTAAAGCATAGGAAACTAACAGTTTGGGGTTCTGCCTTTTTCCATAGAATCTCTCAGTAAAATAAAGGAGAATGGGTAGTTGACAAAACACAGGGAGGAAACTTTAAACCATCAACTGAGATGAAGTATAACGCTGTAAACATGGACGGAGAACCCTGTCAGTGCTTCTGATGTGTGCGCTGATGAAGATTCTGACAGCAGTGCTCTTGGAAATAATCTTGATGCGCTGCCGTCTCGTTCCCGCAGAACGGAGCCAATTTAAGCTGCTGGAGTTTCTTGACATTCCTGCTCTGGCATATCTGAGTCAGCATCTTGTTGCTGCAGCAGCTTAATTAAATTTGCCAGTTTGTGCCACTAGGAGAGACATGTTCTCATATTCAGGGAGACAGCTGTGAAGCAGTATTGTTAAGAGTTGCGGACACAATATCGTTAGGTTTGCATAGCTCTCAAGACATTTTCTAGTGAGAAATCAATTTGCTGTAATACATTTCTTCCAAGATCAGCAGTTAATATTCATTTTGTTAACCTGAAATGTGCTTATTTTTATATAGTCGTTGGAGAAACCCTAGTAGCAAAATACGTCTTTTCACCTGTATTATTTTCAGAGCCAGGCAGAGCATCCTAATTTTAATTTTCACAATTCTTTTCCCATTAACTAAGCAGAGATCTTTTGATTAATTTTGTAATTCATAGTTCAGCTGTAAGAGAGTTGGCTTGAGTATTTTGCTGTATTGGGTGGCGGGGGGGGGGGCTGTTTTTCTCATACTGTTTTTAAGTTCTAGAATTTTTACCATACTTGTCCTAGTTGGATACAGTTGATAGGAAACAACTCAGTGCTTATTTTGGATCAGGCTGAACTCACCCTTTGTCTAGACATAGATCTAAATTTGTAATTTTCAACCTGACCTGGTCAGAACCCTCACACTTGTTATAAAAAATAAAATTGTAAGAAATAAGACACTTCTTAGGGCCAGGGATGTACCTCAGTGGCACAAGTACCTGCCTAGCAAGTTTGAGGTTGTGAGTTCGATCCCTGATACCAAAAAAATAAAAGGAAATTAAATTAGTAGCAAATAATTATCTCAGACTTAATTTTTTAAAATAATGTATCATAACTATATGAAATAAGAGGAATGATTTTTTTTTTTTGGTACCGAGGATTGAATTTAACGACCTCACACTTACCAAGAAAGCACTTGAGCCATTGAGCTAAGTCCTCGGCCCCAGGAATGATTTATAGTGAGTATTTAGTATAGAAATAGTTAAGTGCTATTACACTGGATGATGCACAGCAGTTATAGTAATGGGAGGAACGGCCTGGTCCAGTGGGAGAGTGCTAAGTGTAGTTGAGATCCCAAGGTTGTATTTAGAGCAGAAGGATAAAATTATGGCATAAAAGAATCGTAGACCATATAAAGGTGAACAGAATTCTGTAGGATTAGAATACGGAACAGGCCAGAACTATTTTAACAGTTGTGCAGGACACTGTAGCACATAGGCACCCCAGATTTCTTATTCCTGATACTCTTAACCCTCTTTGCTCATTTGTAACAATCCAGATGTGACTGTAGGTTCCACAATGCCCTAAAGAAAGGAGAAAGGCCCTGGTGATTAAGAGTCCCTGCTCTGTGTATTTCTCCTCCCTTCTCTTTCTTCTTAATTCCCAATCATGATGTCTCCAGGTGTCTTTTCAGGCATCTGTGGTACATTGTTTGGAAACCTAAGCTCATAGTAATCACACTGTACCGATAGCCATACTTACTCTCCTCTCTCGTTTATTTATTTGTCTGACCCACTTTGTCTTAAGATCCTGGGAGAGAGTTACTCTGCTTAATGTTTGTTGTATCTCCAGGATTTAGCATAGGCTGCCACGTGGACATATCAGTAAGTATTTTAATGAGTGGAATGGAGGAATAAAGAATGAATCAGCAGGTATCTGTCATTCTCATTAGTTTCCCTTCTCTGAGTTTGTGTTGCTTAATTTGAAGCCAAATCATAGTTACTGTGATTACAGTTGTAGAGGAAGTACAAGGAAATACAGCTTTTGGTACAATTTCCAATTATCTTACTGAAAATGTAGAAAACAGTAACTGACTAGCAAGAATAAAGAGAGATGGTCAAATGCCTTCATGAAGATGGTGGTAAGGTGATTTTTGAAAATTGAAGGTGGAATTTCATAAACAAGTCTGGAAACAAGTTCTCTATCCACTACTTTTCCTGCAGTGTTTCACGATAAATACACCAGGATTTTTCTTTTGTATCCATGAAAAGCATAGGGACATTCCCATGGGCTTAGCCTGCATACAACTAAGAAAGTTGTACAGCTTTTCTAAAACAACTACTGCTTCCATAAAATATGGCACACAATTGAAATTTTCTTCCTAATTCTCAAAATAAACAGAGGCCAGGAAATCTGGCATCTGTGAATTCATTAACTTCAAGTTTGCAACTCTTCTTTTCCTGCTCTTTTTAGCTTTTGTTCACTATAGCGTCTGATACCCCTTCCTAAAGAATTTAGGCATTCAAAAACAGACACCATTGTAATAAAATGTAAACATGAATGTAGTTGGAAACTGTGATTTTTCCTTCTGCAGTAAAGAGGGAAACTTCCGGTTTGAGTAAGTGGTATAGCATGGGTGTCTCCTGCTCTCTGTCAGGTAGTCAGAGGTAGGCGTGCAGTGTGGTTCTTCCCTGCAGAATGCGTAATCTACACTAAATGGTATACATCAAGATGCAGGTGGCAGAGGGAGGTAATAATCCGGAATTTACTCAGTTAATCATGCTGTATTCTCCCTTGTGATTGAGCATCATGAAGTGCCAGGATAGTAATCTCTCATGTGAAAAGCGCGTATTTGTAAATTGTTTTTTTTCTTTCCAGCCATGTAGGGGAAAATTTGAATGCCTCAGCAAGTTCTGTAGAAAATGAGCCGGCAGTTAGTTCAGCAGCTCAAGCAAAGGAAAATGTTAAAGCCAGAGTTGGAATGATTCTTCTTCCAAAGCCAAGAGTACCTTATCCTCGTTTCTCTCGTTTCTCACAGAGAGAGCAGAGGAGTTATGTGGACTTGTTGGTTAAATATGGAAAGATTCCTGCAAACTCCAAAAATGTTGCAATAAATAAAAATGAATACCTACAGTACTTGGTATGTATTCTGTTCTTCAGCTTCAGTAAAAAATAACTAAAAATCCGGAAAGAGTTTAAATTTTGTCTCATTACCTTAGCAGCATATTTACAGAAATGGAAAAGTAACATTTCATTGCTAGCACGTCTCTCCCCAGTTCATCTCAAGTACTGACAATAGAACTATATTTTATTTATTTATTTTTTGGTTCCTGGGGATTGAACTCATAACCTCGTATTTGTCTGGCAGGCGCCTGTACCACTGAACTCTATCCCCAGCCCCACAGTAGAACTGTATATAACTTATTGAGACTATTAAATGTGTGCTTAATTATGACTGTAATTAATATTCAACTATATAAATGATGCAATGCTGAAGCTTTTTTTAGCAAAATCTTCAGATCTGTTATTGTTTCCTTAAGGTAAATTCTTAAAAATAAAATTTCCAGATCAAAGATGGCATATTTTTAAAGCTTTGATCTGTAGTTCCATGTGGGCAAATTTTTCTATAAAAAGTTTAAACTTCTTTATTTGTATCGCAGTTGTATGAAAGTTTTCTTTAAAACTATTTTCTCTAATATCAGACAGTACCTTTTTTGTCTCTAATTGAACATGAGAAAAATAGAGATTTCTTATTTTACCTTAATTTGTGGTAATTACTAATTAAAATAAGCGTTTCCCATATCTATAAGCTACTTTCATTTCTTCTGTATCTTACCTACTCATATTGTTTGCTTGTTTTGTTTTGTTTTTAAATAAAATGTTTGTTAATTCCTATGTGTCTATTTTGGTACTAGTCATCTGTTTTTCTATTTTGAAGAATTTTTAAAGTTTTTTTTTCTTTTTGACTTCTGTGCTGGGGATTGAACCCAGGGCCTCATACATGCTAGGCTCATGCTATGCTGCTAAGCTACCATCCTAGTCTTGGAGTTTTTAATAACGTGTTTATTCTTACGTCATTATTATGATAGTCTTTGTTCTGTCTTTGTGTTTTTTGCTTTGAATTTGTTGCTTTAATTATTAAGTTCAAACTATTAGGGCATTAATTGAGAAATGATCATTTTCTAATGACATATTGTATTTCAAGTCATGTCTACTTTTTTTAAAAATCAGGATATGAGAAAACATGTAAATGAAGAAGTTAATGAGTTCCTGAAGTTTTTGCAAAATTCTGCAAAGACTTGTGCACAGGATTATGATATGCTGTCTTATGATGCTCGTCTTCTCACAGAGGTAAAAAAAAAATTACATTTTTGAAAACTGCCAAGTGTTAGACAGTGGCGCCTCCTAAAATGTGTGGCAATCCTGTCAGAGTCCAGGGAGCTGTCCCTGTTTTCAGTCCGGAGCACGGGTTACGCAAGGGCCCTTTATTCTTCTTACACTGAAACAAATACCAATGGCTGAAAATCATGTACTTCAGTGTAGTCTCACGTGTGGTTTGTATTTTTAATGATTCTCCTACCTGGCGCTATCTGCTTTCTTCCAGAGAGGGTGTGTTCTGAGCCCCTCAGTGGATGCCTGGGAAGGGGTGTAATAAGGAGCCCTGTGTACACTCTGCTTTTCCTGTACATACACACGTGTGATTATGTTTCATTTGTAAGTTAGGCACAGTAAGAGTTTAAAATAATCAGAGACAGAGAACAGTGATAACAGAGTTATGTGACTGTGGGGTCCCTCCCACAGTCTTTCTCCACCGTCCTCCCCTGCTGGTCCTATGATGGTGTAAGATGACCTGCGACCATCTTGTGTGCAGTGCCTTCCTAGGCTACTGCTAACTGTGTCGCTTGTGCTTGAGCATCAGTACTGCGATACTGTGGTGGTAAGTCTGGTAACTGAGATGGCTGCTGGGTCGGGTACTGGACAGAGGATGATCCTATTCCACACAGGATGGGGCATGAGATTTCGGTCACACTCTCAAAATGATGTAATTTAAAACTTCTGAGCTGCTTTTTTCTGGAATTTCCCTTTCAGTATTTTTTAGACCTTGATTGACAGCAGGTAACTGAAATTGTGGAAAGTGGAAACCACAGCTGAAGGCACTGCTGCTGTACTGCATATGATGTGCACAAGGGTAAAACTGTGTGGTGGTCTTTTGACTCTTGCAATACAGTGTTAAGAGAAATTCTGTTAAAGACACCACAGCATCAGCAGTTTCACCAAGAACCGTGTCCTAGTGAAATACCTAACCAGAGTGGTCTTGGCGTTACAGGGTTCCTTTGTATTGCTTTTACTTGTGTGTTCAGATTCTTGTAATGACTTTCATACAAGGGGAAGGTAAGTGGGGGGAATTTAGGCAGTCTTACAAATAAAACCTGCAAATACAGGTTTTTAGTTGACTAAGGTTTTGAAATATGACTACCAGGATTAGTACGAACAGTGTGAATGGAAGGAGAAAATACTAAAGATAGCAGGGGGCAGACATTAGAAAAAGGGAAAGAGGGATATGGAACTCAGAACAAAAAGATAAATGTGCTTATTGCTGAAAACTTGTAATCCAAAAAGTCAGGGTTGTAAGAGGTCAGGATAATAATGACAGAAGAAAACTGTGTATCTCAGAAGATAGTTTATAGGCGTGTTTAATTACAAACATTCCTTCGCCAGTGCCATGCTTCTCTGAGTTATTTACATATTATTACAAGTGATGTATATTCTTTTGGGGTAGCTGTGGGTGTTCCTTCCTTCCTGATTACATTTCCTGGTAAGTCATTAATATTTGGAAAGCTGGAGACAAGAGAATACTAAGTACTTCATCATTTGAATTAGTTTTAAATTCTCATTTATTTTTTAGATTGTAGATTAGAATAACTTATAAAATAACTATTAATTCATTGTGCTTAGAAATCATTTTAGAGTATTAAACTTATTTATTGCTAATTATATAATTGCTTTTATTGCAATGCACTATGTTGAAATTTTCATGTGGCTTTATTTCTTTGACAGCTTCTTAAATAGCAAACCAAATGTGATATGTCTTCACTATTTAATTTTAAATTTTAATAAGTGCTAATTTTAGTGTATTATTAAGTATCAGTATTTTAGGAAATTAGGTTAAAAATTTGTTATGAAAAATAAAAGATTATATCAAGTAAAGGATATTCAGTATGCCTGAACTGTTAGAAGCTTGAATAATACAACAGTTAACTTTGCAATCAATAATTACACAGTCCCATATGTAACTAAAATATTTTGATGCATTGTTAGTAAAATACAGTACAAATATGATTTTCCTTAATTTTTATTTTCTAGCAAATTTTGAGAGCTTGCATTGAACAAGTAAAAAAGTATCCAGAATTTTATACTCTCCATGAAGTCAACAGCTTAATGGGGTTCTTCCCATTCAGAATAGAGACAGGATTAAAGTTAGAGAAAACCCTTCTTGCACTGGTAAGCTTTATTATGTGAAAGTATAAGCTTTTGTTGGTCTAAAATGTCATCTGTATTTCATATAGATATTATTTTATGTTTAAATTTTTGAGCAATAATGAGATGACTTTGAATTACGTAGCCCAAATCTGTGTCCCGGTCCTTTCATTTTATGGATATTAATATTTGACCTTTTAAAAATAAGACTGCTGCCTGTATTCCTTGATTATCTTCCCATTTTCTGTAATGCTTCCGAATAGAAGCAGGAAGCCTTCTTTGTGTAAAAAAGGTGTATTAGCAAACATAAATGACATGATGAAGAGAATGTTTTAGGGGTTCTACTATTCCCACCTGAGTTTTATGCTTCCTAAAAAGAGAAGATGGAATTTAAGGGGGCATGGTAATTTCCATGAAACCCTTCTCTTAGACCTTTAAAAAACAAAACAAACAAAAATTAGCGAGGACAAGCAAAGCCAAGAATGAGCATCTTGGCTAAAGGAAGGTTCTAAACTTGACATTTATATTTAGTAGAATAATAAATTACACTTGAGTGTCTAACAATCATTTTTTGTTTGTTTAGGGCAGTGTAAAATTTGTGAAAACAGTATTCCCCTCAATGCCTGCAGTAGTGAAGCTCTCAAAAAGTATTATGTCTCCCCTGGAAAGTCCAGAGCAAATAGCTGAAGCTATGCACTATGTAAGTAGCATGGTGGTTTGAGGCTTTCTAAATGATCTGTACCTCACAAAAATATAACCAGAGGGTTCTAAAGTCACCTAAAGTTCCCTTTCTCCCTTTTTTTCATTATGTTATCAAATTTTCAGTGGCTATAATAAAGTTACAAGTTACCCATTGTTTTTCAGGATATTAGTAGAGATCCAAATGCAGAGAAGCTTGTTTCAAGATACCACCCTCAGATAGCTCTGACAAGCCAGTCACTGTTTACCTTATTAAATAATCACGGACCCGACTACAAGGAGCAGTGGGAAATTCCAGTTTGTGTTCAAATTATACCTGTTGCAGGTTTGTGACTTACTGTATCAAATAATGCTCTTAGAAAGAATGTGGGAGCTGGGTGTGGTGGCACACGCTTACAATCCCAGCACTACTGGAAGCTGAGGCAGGAGGTTCACAAGTTTGAGCCTTTACCTCGCCAATTTAACAACACAGTTGGTCTCAAAAAAATAAAGGATTGTTGAGGAGGGCAGTGAGTGTAATGTGAAAGCTCTAGGTTCAATCCCCAGTACCCAAAAAAGGGGGAAAAAACATTGGAACTACATCAGGTATCTAAATATAGATGTATTTGTCAAATACAAAGTCTCAGTCTTAGAAAGCAGATTTAACCTTTAAACTCAGAATTTGAGCCAGGCATGGTGGCTCACTCCCGTAATCCTGACACTTGGGAGGCTGAGGTAGGAGGATCTCCATGAGTTCAAGGCTAACTTGGGCTACATGGTGAGCTCAAGGCCAGCCTAAGCTACATAGCAAGACCCTGACTCAAAAAACACACAAAACAAAACAAAACCAAAAACCTCAAAATTTCCAGATACGTAGCTGCTACAGAATAGCCACTGCTAAATGAAGTGTTAGGTCTGTAGTACCTTCAGTCCAGCGAGGAGGTGAGAGAGAGGTAGTTATGACTGAGGCCCGAAGTATGAGAAGTGCTGAGGTGCTGCTTCTGTCTTTCTCCGAAATAAGCATGCTGCAGTTCATTAGACAACCTCAAATGGTTGAGGTCCAGGACTTACTCGTCTGTTGTTGGAAATCAGAGTTAAAATACATTCTGATCTGTCTTTCAGAATTAGTATTCTTAAGTATAACAAACATAAATACAATAAACAAGTTTACTGAAATTTAAAGAGGTAAGAGTTAGAGGTACTGCATTTTCTATGGCAAAAATATCACTTCCTACAAACTGAGTAAGAATGATGTAAGACTCAGCAAGGAAAGCCAGAAATCAGGTGTGATGGTGCATGCCTATAATCCCAGCACTCAGGAGGCTGAGGCAGGAGGATTACTTCAACTTTGGGCCAGCCTGCACTTCAAAGCAAGAACCTGTTGGGCCGGAGATTTAGCTCAACAGCATAAGTGCCTGCCTTTCAAGTGTGTGGTTATGAGTTCGATCCCCAGTACCAAAAAAAGAAAGAAAAAAGAAAAAACCCTAGAAAATAAATAGTGAACCTTGTTAGAAAACAGTTTGGTTATCAGTTTAGTTCTCTTGTCCTTACTAGAAGGTAAAATTTAACATTAAATCTAGAACTTTTTCAGATATAACATTGCTGCAGAATTGACTTTGAAAGGTTTTTAAGGCACTTTAAAATCTTCCAGTCAGAGAGTACCAAAGCCATGAGGCGGGTGTTCCTTTTCCCTGGCCTTGTGTCTCTTTCCATCATGACCCTTCTATCACATATACATGTTTTCTAAGAAATAAAACAGGTGGATCCTAATCACCCCTGTTTTCTGTTTCTATTTTAAGGTTCCAAACCAATTAAAGTAATTTATATTAATTCCCCGCTTCCTCAGAAGAAAATGACAATGAGACAGAGAAATCAAATTTTCTATGAAATTCCATTAAAATGTATGATGTCCAAAAACACATCTGTGCCAGTCTCTGCAGTGTTTATGGACAGACCTGAAGAGTACATATCTGAAATGGACGTATGTAATTTTTTTCTTTTTCTTTAGAGGAAAACACTTTTAACTTTTGAAATGTAAAATTTTATTGCAAATCTCTAAACTTAGTAGTTTAAAACTAGTCTTCAACTTGTCCATGTACTGAAACATTACCTGGTACACTGTTAATATGTTCAATTTTTATGTGTTTGTGTATCACATAGTATTTCTCCTTAGTCAGAATGGATGTGATCAAAAAAGATAAAAAGGGTCAGGATGCAGAGAATGGCAAGGCTGTGCTGCTGGAAATGTAAATTGGTACAGCCACTCCAGAAAAGAAGATGTAAGCTCCTCAAGAAAATTAGAAATAGAGCTGCCACCCCATCCAGTCCCATTTCTGGGTCTGTATTCAGGAGAAATGAAAACTGTGTCAGAGAGTTACTGGCATTCTCATGTCTGTGCCATTCAGAAAGGCAAGAGCCAGACTCAGATGTGGACATCCTCATGTGGGTACACATTTAGAAACCCTGTGCACAGGCTCGTTGGGGTACTCCTCAGCCTCCGGAGAGGAGGCACTCCTGTCATTCACAGTAACCAAGATGAGCCCAAAGATCATATGTTAAGTAAAACAAGCCAGACCTAGAAAGATGAATACTGCATGTATTTACTTCTGTGTGAAACCTAAAAGTGCTGGGCTCCTAGGAGTAGAAAACAATGCTGGTGAACAGAGGCCAGGGAGGGCTGGGAGAGATGGGTTAGCAGGTACAAAGTGGGCCAGATAGAAAGAAGTTCTAGTATTACTCTGTTACACAGCATGGGGTTATAGTTAATACTATATTTCATAATTCAGAAAACCAGAAGAGAAGAATTTCAGTAGTTCCACCACAGACAGACCTGGTAACTGTCCGAGATGATGGATGATCTGTGTTTCCTTAGTTGATCAGTACATTGTGTATGAAAAGGCACCAGAACATTACCCATACCCAATAAAGATGCACTATCTATCTGCCCAATAAAAATAAAACCTTGCTTTTCTGTAATGGAAATTACATAAAATTTTATATGTGAAAGACTCATTCACATAAATTTAAAATCTCATAACCAAGTCCTTTTTTGACTTCCAGAAGTTACAAATCAGACAAAATAGATAATACAAGGGATGGTCCAAATATACCGTGTGTGTGTGTGTGTGTGTGTGTGTGTGTGTGTGTGTGTGCGCGCGCGCGCATGCACATTAAGTTAAAATTTATTATGGTAAAAGACACAGTTGTTAATCTCTCTCTCAACCCTCCCAATCTCCTCCCACCCCTGGCTTCAGGCACATTTATCTGTTGTTCTTGCCACTTTTCAGAGCAATTCTGGAGGTCCCTTTCATGAGTGTCTTTACAAGGCGTGACCAAAAGAAGGGTGACCGGCACAGAAGGGTGCAAGGGTGTCCGCATCCACCTTCCTCTCCAGATGCAGCCCCTCCCCAGAGTCACAGTGACCAGGAAAGGGAGACATTCAGAATTGATTGAGGACGTTGAGGCAGCCAGGACAGCACAGCTAAAGACACTGACCAAGGGGGACTTCCAGAACTGCAAGAACAAAGAGTAATGTGTGTTTGAAGCAGGGGAATATTTGGTGGGAGGATTAATGCTTTCGCTGTGACAAATTTTTAATTAAAACATTCACCATAGTTTTCAACCATGCCTCATATTCCTAAATAAAGGAAAGTCATGAGTACTTTTTCCATGACCAAACTGTGTCTGGAAAGAGACAGCGAAGTTTTGTTTCCGTACGCAGTACAGGGTGGCCCGTTGTCATCTGCCCTCTCTGACATGGCTAAGACTTGTTTCCCGAGTAGATAAAGAGAGGAGCTCACTGCCGCCTGGAGACTTCCGCTAGCCGCAGTAGAAAGCAGCTTCCCAGCAGCGGCAGAGCTTCTTCTGTCCTGGTCAGTGAGCGCCAGTGTCTCTGCAAGAATCTGCTGAGTGGGTGTGCATGAAAACCTGCTGCTGGCCTGTGCAGCCCTCCATTCCTCTTTGGTAGTACTGTCCTTGTTAGTGTAAATTCCTCGGGGTACAGTGGCTTGCAGTTTACTATTCTTTGTGCTGTAACAACTTGGAAATTTTGTATTTTCACCAACATTTCAATAAGAAGGTGAGGTTGAGTGAGTGCTAGTAGTTTGTTATCATCTTGTCATTACACTAGGACCTTAAATTTTGGCTGCCAATTTAACAATGTGTTTCTTCCAAGACATCCAGTGAAGTTAATGAGTACCGAAAAATCGAGACTCTGGAAAATTTGGATCTAGATTTTGATGATGATGTCACGGAACTTGAAACTTTTGGGGTAACCTCTACAGAACCACCCAGGTCACCTGGTACAGCAAGTACTTGCCCAGCACCCATTGTGACAGATGCACTCCCAGCCTCCAGAGCAGCTAATGCCCCCGTGGCACCAGCTGTCACAGGCACCTCTGCTAATTCCAGAAGTTTGTCTCGGATTCTGATGGAACAGCTGCAAAAGGAGAAGCAGCTGGTCATCAGTATGGAAAGTGGCCCTGAAGAGCGTGAAAAGAAAGACAGTCAGGGACCTGGACCACATGGTGAACAGGTGGCCACGCCCAGCAAGGCTACGATGCTAGAGAGTGACCTGAACACACCTGAAATCTTACAGGTGGGAAGTTCCAAGGAGGTTGAAAGTGCTGATGACAGTGACCTGGCTGCAGATGTGGAGTGTGCCGATGGCGAAAGGCTAAATGTCCTAGAGGACAGGGACGACTCAAAGGAAAAGCCCGGTTCCGCAGACACAGCTGGAATGGAGAAAGGAATTCCTTGCAGTAGTGATACTGACGAGGACTGTTTAATCATTGATACGGAGTATAAAAACAGCAGTGACGGAAAAGCAGCTGTTTCAGGCTCTCATGTGAGTTCTAAACCAGCAAGTCCGAATTCTTCCTCAGAAAAGGGTTCTGTGGGAAACCAGACTAGTGCTACTCACAGTTCTGAAGAGTGTGTTTTAAAAAAACCAATCAAACGAGTATATACAAAATTTGACCCAGTTGGACAAATTTTACAAATGCAGACAGAGCTCTTAAAGCCAGTTTCCAGAAAGGAACCTGAAGTACTCCTAAGGAATTCAGAAAATCCTAAACAGCCCCCCGTTTCTGAGCAATCCTGTGCTCCTTTACATACCAGTAGTTGGCCAAGATCTGGCTGGCCTTCCGCCTTTCAGAAGCCAAAAGGACGTGAGTATTTTTCCACTGTTTTATCTGTTTCTTTTTAGCTTTTTCTTGCTCGTTCTTCCTTGTAACCTATTTTATAATCATCTAGTCGTTAATGTTTCATTTTCTAGTGATCAGTGATCAGTGTTTCGGCTTCCAGAATATCCTCTCTAGAAGTCCTGTGTCTGTGCAGCGGGTATAGGGGCTGTTGAGCTGTGAGCTGGGTCATGAGTTTGCCAAGCTGATGAAGAGGAAATGCATCAATATAATGATAAACACTGATTCCTCCAGAATGCACTTCTACTGCACACTGCACTGCCTTTTGTACTTCTCACACCTACCTAGATTGGGAATATAATCTCTTTTTAAACACCTTTCTCTGCTCACACGATGTGCTGTGTCACTAATTTATGCTTTGCCTAGAGTTCGTGAAGGGAATCTCTAGCAGGAAGAGAACCTCCTCACTGCAGTCTCTGCACAAGTAAAGAGGAGTGGTGGTAACACAAGCATTAAAAAGTAGCTAGAAGGAGTAGAAAGTTACTATTGATAGAAGTTTTAAAAAAGGTTGTTTTATCCTGTATTATAGAAAAGGCTAATGCATTTTAAAGTAAAAATGGGATTATTTTTAAAGGATTGCCATATGAACTTCAGGACTATGTTGAAGATACATCAGAATATCTGGCTCCTAAAGAAGGAAATTTTGTTTATAAGTTGTTCAGCCTGCAAGACATACTGTTGCTCGTACGTTGCAGTGTCCAGAGGATAGAGACAAGACCGCGATCTAAAAAACGGAAGAAAATCCGAAGAGTAAGTCGTTCCTCAGGGAGTTAAGATGCATAAGTGGGTAATCAAGAAATGTGTCACTTTCCATTATTATGGAGTTTAATTTTAAATTGTTACGTCACTCCTATTTCCAAGTTAAATATTTTTGTAAAATACTGAGATGAATTTCAGTAAGAAAAGCCATTTAATTGTGTGTGTCTCATATGCTGTTAACATTTTCTCGGCCACCGTACACACTTTATGAAAATGGCCCTGTGGTAGGTGACCCAGACGGGGCACAGCTTCCGTTTAGTGTGCCAGTTCGTCTTTCCATCGAGACTCATTTACAGACAGACCTGTGAGGCCTTTGCTCACTCTCCGGGGCTGGCTGCTCTTGGATTGTTTCAGAAGTATGAGTTTTGAAAGATGACCTTTTGTAGACATTGAAGTGTATACAGGATTGTCAGAGATCAGATCTTTAAACTGTGTTTCATTTGGAGT
Source organism: Cavia porcellus (assembly GCF_034190915.1). NCBI lineage: Eukaryota > Metazoa > Chordata > Mammalia > Rodentia > Caviidae > Cavia > Cavia porcellus. The sequence goes on along the minus strand of NW_026947521.1, from coordinate 1,502,144 downwards.
TTGATATAAACATTTTCCTCAGATTAACAGAAATGTGTATAGTTTGAGTCATTGCTTCTTTCAGCAGTTTTCCATGTCATAGTTTATATTTAAAGTTCCCTTTCAGAGCTTACATTTTTGTGTATCACTACTGAATTCTTACAAAGTAGAACTTCAGTGGTAGTGATTTTGTCTTTACTTTTTCCTTAAGTGCATTTTTTGTTGTATACAGTGGTATAGTGCACTTTAAAAAAAAAAAATTGTGGTATATGTCTAAAACCTCTGCCCTGAAAGAGTCATCACGAGCACCTTGTAATGTGTTGGAATGGGGATTAGGTGCATCAACAGCAGAGCCAGCCGCGCCCTGATCCCTGTAGGGTGCCCCCTGACTGCTGTGGCCTGGTGAAGAGTAACTGCAAGCAGGGCAAAGAAGGCCGCCCTGCGCACACTGCTCATCACAGCAGCACAGCCTGACTGTGCGGGGAGACGCCAGGCCTCACCATCCACGTCCAGGTTGTGTGCTGTGGGCACAGGACTCCAGGGGCTTGGGGCAGTTTTGCTTTGTTTTTTTAACAGAAAGGGGAAATTTTTATTTAAATGGTGTAGTCCTAATTTCTTTAAAACTGATGAAAATGGAGTTTTATATTGGTAGAGTTTTTTGGTTATAATAGTTTTATCCTTTATTAAGTAGAAGAAACATTGACTAAAACTAATTATTAAAATCCTAGTTCTCAGAATTCATTTTTCATTATAATTCAAACTTGAAATTCTAAAAACCAAATGGTTTTGAATTAAATGTATGGAGGAGCACTTGTATTTATTTGGGCAGAACTAGAGATCAACCCAGGGCCCTCATGCATGCTAGGCAAGTGGCATTAGTCTCCTGCTAGATCAGTGCTGCTGTTCTCTGTATTAGATTATACTTTGTCACTGTTTCCTGCCTCACCTGTATCTCACTATGATAAACTTAATCACCTTAGGTGTGAGTACTTTGAGTACATGCAGTATCAATAGTATAGGTTGTGTTTTTAAGGTTTTATTTCTATAACTCTTACTGTTTCATTTATTGGAGTTAACCTCCTTGCTTCCTTTCTTTGTTTCTTTTTTCCTTCCTTCCTTCTTTTCTGGAGTCTCTCTATGCAGCTCAGGCTGGGCTTGAACTCACTGTGTAGGCCAGGCAATTCCCCTTGCCTCAGCTTCCTGAGTGCTAAGATTACAGATGTGTACCACCGTGTCCAGTGGCCTCATTGCTTTATTTCTTAGCACATGAACCCATGCCACTTTGTATTTTTCTTTTAGCCTGTGGTCCAGTGATGGGGATCCCATGGCACATGTGCTGCAGAGGGCTGTTCGTATCATTACAGGCTCTAAAAGGTTCGCCATCCTGACTGTGGTGCGTAGAAATTGTTTATGGCCAGTGTCTCTTAAGAAAGAATAGCTTAGGTAAATTTTGGATACTGATTTACGTTTGGGTTTTTGTGTGTCTGACTTACTTCACTTAACACTCTGGTTTCAAGATACATCCATTTTTCTGTAAATAACTCATTTATCTTAGGACAGAGCAGAACTCTGCTGTACATACATACCACATTTTCTTTATCCGTCCAGCTGTCTGTTGATGGACATACAGAAGTGTCCAAGATTCAGCGATTACAGGTAGCGCTGCTATAAATGAGGGTGTGTGTGCCACTGTGGGATCATGTCTTTAGCTCTCCCAGGAGGATACCTAGAAAGGAGATGTCTGGCTCAAACGGGATTTGTAGATTTCATTTTGTGAGGAATCTGCACACTGATTACTGTAGTAATTGTACTAGTTTACATTCCTACCAACAATGTAGAAGGGTTCCTTTTGTCCCCGGCTTTACTACCATTTGTTATTATTTGATTTCTTGATGATAGCCATTTTTTCCAACAATGGCATCTTCATGCTGTTTTCATTGCATGTCTCTGATGGAGGCGTTGAACATTTTTCAGCTCATTGGCCCTTTGTTCTTCTGAGAAGTGTTTCTGCATTTCATTGGCTGTTTCTCAGTTGGGTCCTTTATTGGGGAGGTAATTTTTTCTGAGTTCTTTATTGTATCTACCTATTCTCTGGCATCTTAGCTCCTCATTCTGTAGGTTGTCTCTTCACTCTGCCATTGCTTCCTTCGCTGTGCGGGAGCTTTTTAATTTGATAGGACCTTGTGTATTGTTCTTGGTACTGTTTTTTGTGCTGTTGGGCTTCTGATCAGAAAGTGCTTGCCTGTACCTTGGACTTGTTCAGAAATGTTACCTGTTTTATGTTCTAACAGATTGTGATTCTGTTTTAATATTTAGATCTTTGATCCATTTTGATTTGGATACTGATTTTATTTTGAACAAGATAATTTGATAAGGACATTGTCATTCACTTGACTAAAGTGACATTTGTTAGCCGGGTTTAGTGGCACACACCTGTAGTCCTACTACTCAGGAGGCTGAAGCAGGAGGATCCCTATGAGTTCAGGCCAGTCTGGGCTATGTTATAAGTTCAAGACTAACCTGAACTGCATAATGAAACCCTTCTCTAAAGAGATAAATAAATGGTAGAAGTCTGTAACTTGGATGTTGAAGGCCATCTGCCCTTCGCTGTCCCTTGCCGCTTCAGTTCTGTGCTGTCATAGGGAGTTTCACTCCCTCCCTCACGCCCCACCCTCATCAGATCTCTGCTTGCTAAGAACCGCATCTAAGAGGAGAATGAAGGCAGCAGCCAGGCCCAGTGATGGGTGAAATGAAGAGGTTCAGTGGGACAAGCTGGCATTTACTGAAATGAGGGAATTTATGTGCAATTATGAAACCTAGACAGCATGATTTTGGGTTACCCGTATCATTACTGTCTGTCACAGTTAACTACCATTCTGAGTGCTGTGTTCTGAAATTCAGATGCAGCCATTTAACATTTGTATTGGCACCATGGGTCAGAAAAAAGGGTGTGGAAGGTGCTAAATGTTAGGAAGAAGAGAGGTACTGTTAATGGGATTGATCACTGTAAAATACCTATTTAGGAATGTATGTAAAGTTTTAAGGAGCTTATGTGAAAAATTGGAAGACAAATTCAAAATCTTACCAGAAGAGAATAGACTAGGAGCTATCAGAGAGAAAATGAAATACTGAATTTAATTTTTATGGTATAAAAACCTTATCTGGTTGTGATGGTGCATACCTGTGTAACAGCCGCACTCCAAGGAGGCTGAGGCAGGAGGATACAAGTTCCAGCCCAGCTCGGGCCACTTAGTGAATTAGTGAATCTTCCAAAAAAATTGTTTTTTAAAGGGCTGGGGATTTAACTTAGTGTGAGGGCCCTAAATTCCCCAGTACTAAAGAAAAAGTACTAAAGAAAAAACTAAATTTTCACTTCAATGTTATAGTACTGAGAAAAGAAAATATTCAGGGCTAGTTAGGTGTGGTGGTGCACACTTGTAATCCCAGCACTTGGGAGGCTGAAGCAGGAGAATCATTGCAAGTTTGAGACCAGCTGGGGCTACAAAGTGAGCTCAAGGCCAGCCTGAACTGCATAGTGAGACCCTGTCTCAATAAGACAAACCCCTCAAAATAAAATATTCAAGGCTTCATTTCCCATGACTTCCTGGAGGTGGCAGTAGAATCCATATAGAAATTAAACCTGGCGATAGGATTGTTTTATAGTGTTATCAAAGAAAATCCCCCAAAGTACTTATTTTTTTACTGTTTACTTTTCAGAAACAGTATACATTTTAAGTTAAAAATGAGATCTAACTCATTATTCATTCATGATCCAGAAAAGAGATTGATTCATCAATTTTGTTCCAGTTCTACAGTAAATATCCTAGAAACCAATTTCTTAACACTCCAGTCCTTCAGTTCTTTAGCTCCCATTTACAGTGAGGTGATTTTTATTATAAAATTATCCTAATATAAGCTTTGCTTCCCAGGTTCTAGCTTTGAACATTTGGACAGTCTTCTATGTTCCCAGGACGCGGTGTCGGTCGAGTTTGTTGATAAAGTGTACACACACGTAGAAAGGTGTGTGGGTTTGTTTGGGAGGGATAATGCCAAGGGATCTCCTTTATTTCTCTACTTCTCACCTGCGTGGCCCACCCAGGGTTCTTGTATCCATCAGGTTTAAGTGTAATTCTGTCTGAAACCTGCTCTGTATGAAAGGATGAAGTAAGATTACTTGAAAGCTGCAAAGCTATGTAGGCAAATGTGTTTTCTGTTAATGGTAAATGAACAGAGCTTTGAAAAAGTCTAATCTTGCATCGCAGCAATTTCCGGTTTACGTACTGCCGAAAGTGGAGTATCAGGCTTGTTACGGAGTTGAAGCTTTGACTGACAGTGAACTTTGTCGCTTATGGACTGAAAGTTTATTGCATTCTAACTGCTCATTTTATGTTGGTAAGTGTAACAGGAGTCTTGTCCTCCTTTTTAATTCCCTTGTAAATACGTACATTTAAATTCAATTGTAAACACTTTCATTGTGTACTTTTTTCAGTTTTGCTTGTGTTGTTTCTGTTAAACCACTTCCTACTTAAGAATTAAATGGCAAAGAAGAGTTAGTGATAATTAGATGTTTCTTACTCTTTAGGTAGGAATACATTTTAAACACTACTTTAAGAGCACCTGAGGCCTGTGTTGTTTTGTTTTTAATATGATAGTGAGAAAATCACTGCAGGGCTTATGCGGGTGCACATCCCAAACTCCGTTCCGATAGACCTGGCTTAGGATGGAGGCTTTGCCTTCCTGCCCTGCCGCCTGTGCACATCTCATACCATAGTCCTCGCGGTGCTGATCCCCTCTTCCAGGGACCGTGTTTTGAGTAGCACTTTTATAGTTCATAGTCTCTCTTTCAGGGAAAAGAAACACACTCGGTTTTTGTTTATTTCCTTTGCTGTGCTTTAAACAGGTTCCCCTCTTTGCCTTGATAACAGTACATTTTTATCCACTTGCCCTGTAACATTCAATTTATTCCTTTTAGAAAATTTCCACAGTAGTCTCATCACAACTTGTGCTCTATCCTTCATTCCTAATCTCTGTATTAATTCCATGTAGTCACCACATACAGGCAGTGCTCACTTTGCAGTTTTATAAGCACAAATTTCAGTTTTGACTGAACATTAATGATGAGTAAGGCCAGATAGGGTGGCACATGCCTATAATTCCAGCACTTAGGTTGAGGCAGGGGAGCCGCTGAGAGTTTGAGGCCAGCCTGGACTGCAAAGTGAGTGCAAGGGCAGCCTAAACTGCATAGTGAAATTTGTTTCAGAAAGACCAAAAAAAGAGGCAGGGAGAAAATGGATCGAGAGCTTTCTCTGCAGGCTCTTCAGTCCACTGATCACGACCTCAATTACAGACGTACAGCGTGATCCACAAACCCATGTGGTATTTTATAACAGAGACAGTCAAAAGAGGGAATCGGCCAACAAAATAAAGCCATAAAACAAAAAGTAATACCGTTGTAAATCAACTCTGAACCAAACATGCGTCGAGTTAGAGAAAATATACCTGACAGAATGTTGGTGAACCCTCCATGCCTGAGACTAGATTTGCTGCCAGAGGAACTTGGCAAAGCCTCCCTTATAACATAAATGAGGGAAAAAGCAGTTGTGACCTAGAAGATGAAGAAGTGGCACCAGCGTAACATTTTCCATTAGCGGAACCCTGGAGAGAGTTCCTGACAGGGCACAGGATGTCCCACTGGGGCTGATCCCGGGTTAGGAAAGAGCACAGCGATTCAGGGAGGTGGAGAAACGCACCTCTTTCCTACGAGGAGCTGTGTAGGAAAGCAGAAAGCGCTGTCTACCTCCTCCCGGTAGGGTTTCATTTCACTTTTCACTTTCTATGTCTCTTATGCGCCAATGACACCAGCGTGTCCCGCCCACAGTTACATGTGCCCTTGCATAACTAGTAACAGCCTTCTGATGGTGTTTGTCACGTGCACAGGTGACAGCAGGTTGCTGTGCGGGAGCCGCATGGTAGCTGGGGGGGTCAGTGCGTATGCGCTGTCCCTGCGCTCACGTGACATGGCCGGTACAGTGCAGTGATGACTGCTCGTAGCATTTCACTGTTACTAATCCCATCTATAAACATCCTCATTGTTAAACTTGGACGTGTGCTATTTCATAAAATAATCAGGTAAAATGTTAAAACGTAAGTGGATGTGGTGGCACGTATCTATAGTTCTAGCTCTTGGGAGGCGGAGCCAGGAGGATCACAAGTTCAAGGTCAGCCTGGGCTACATAGTGAGACCCTGGCAAACAAAGGGAGGGAGAAAAAGAAAAGAATGCTTTGGTTATATTTTATGTGTGGCCCAAGACGGTTATTTTTCATTCAAGCAAGCCAAAAGGTTGAGTACACCATGGTATACTAAATAAATATCTTATTATTGTTTCATTTCCCTGTAAATTTATAACTGAGGGAAAGTGAGTTTTCCTGCTGATTATGGAACACGCTGGCATGGTCTCAGCCACGTAATTGTGTTTGTGCACTTCATAAAGCAGGGTGTGTGTATGTACTTATGAATGCGTACATATTAAAGGCTCTCTTTGTGCTATATGGTGTACTCCCAACTCTGACACAAGTACTTCTGTAGCACGCTATAATATCAGAGACCGCCAGCGACTCAAGGCGGTGGTCAGAAAGCCGAAGTATCCCCGGAGCGTCTCAGCCACCCACAGGCTGAGGAGAGTCTCAGGTGCACCTCCCCTGGAGAAGCACAGGTCGCGGTCTCCTTGACAAGGGAAGGCCCTCATGGCACTTAATAAGGTGTTCTCCAAATTGTTATCTTTTCCACAGACTGTGTGTGCTGGGTGCTATAACAAACTTCTTGTTGAATTTCTTTTAAAAGGTGAGGGCTGATAGTCTCCTCAAGGCTTATTAATAAGCATCTAACAATGTACTGTACTTAATACCTTTCTGTAGTTGTTAAGCCATTAAACTACATCTTTGTTATTAGAAACGTATGAAGAGTGTTAGCAACTCAGAGGTGAAATTAAAACTTGGCATAAGAAATACTGAGTGGGTGTGGGAACAAATGGGTTTGTTGTCTTAAAAGAAGGCATCTGGTAAAAATGTTTCTAATTAAATTCACTGAGCATAAAGCAAAGGAAATTAAAATGGGTTGGATGTGAAAATGAGGTATTATGCACATTTTCATCGGCCCTCAGGATGATTGATACCAGCTTGCTAGGTAATTTGTTTTGTCAGCCACATATTAGGAGTTTAAAAATGAATCCATGAGCTGAGGCTGGGGCTGGGGCTCAGTGGTAGGATTCTTGCCTTGCATACACAAGGCCCTGAGTTTGATCCCCAACACCACAGAAAGATTTAAGAAAAAAAAAAGTCCCCAAACAATGCCATTCCGGCCTGGTAAGTGGTTTGTTCCACCTCCGGGATTTGGACCAGAGCGCAGAGTGTGCTGTGGGCTGACTCTGGACCGGTGCTGGACTCAGGGCTGTGTCCTTGTCACTCCACAGTGTGTCTGCACACAGTGTCCCAGCCTGTTTCATTTCAAATGTGCACATTACTTTTTAAAACAGAATGGTCGTTTTGACAACGTGCTGCTTTGTTTTCTCTGAAATTCTATATTCTCATCGTGCTTATACAAAAATAAGATTTTAAACATGGGAATCTTACTGTGTACTTTAATTAAAAATAAGAAGCCATATTTATAATCTAATTTTTATTTTAAAAACTACGTATGTCTTAGGTATTGAGCATATCTAGTCTATAAATTTGTTGTTTTAGCAACTTGTTTTAATAATAAATATGTATTTCCTTAAAAAAAATTGCATGAATCTGAGTATGTGGCTCAGTGACAGAGCACTTGCCTAGCACAAGCAAGGTCCTGAGTTTAATCCCCAGCACCACAATAAAATAAAAATAAAAGTAAATCTTAAAATAACCCCATAAAAATGCAACATTTCTAAAATTGGAAACGCTAATACTAAATAGCTGCAATTCTTAAATTGGAGTGTTAGACATTATGTTGTATGTGTGGACATGTGTCAGCTTCTCTACATTCAGAAAACATTTTAGAATAACTCCATATTTCTTTTATGGTTTGTTATTTTAAGATATTACTTTGCTCCAAAGAGGTAATAATATGTCTCCTTTTGGAATATAAAATTCCTTTACAGTTATTTATGAAAAACACTTTTAAGGAGACTAAATAGCTTGATGGAGTTTTGTTTTTTAAATACTATGACTGCCTTTTTTAAAAGCATGATATTTTATTTTAGGACATATTGATGCATTTACTTCAAAGCTTTTTCTGCTAGAAGAAATTACCTCTGAAGAATTAAAAGAGAAGCTTCCAGTACCCAAGTAAGAAAGTTTGCTTTGTGGTAGGAATTGAAAAAACTTGTTAATGTACTCACTAATTTTCCTTTATATCTAAATATTAAGTTAAAATAATTTGCTTTTAACGCTTTTGATCATCTCTTCTATCGAGACTTCTCTGACCCAGCTTGGAATCCATCCATACTCATTTCCCCCATTTCCAAACTGAATATAGTACTACTGTCACAGTCTTTCTGCTTAGCACAGGGGAGACTGAAGCTGGAGTAGCTCCCGCCTTCAGCGCATTGGGCGCATGCATTCTGCCCTGGTGAGAGCAGGCAAGGCCAGGGCAGGCGTGGATTTCAGCTCACGATGGGATGTACTGAGTGGACAGTTCTGTCCAGCATTCTTGTACATCAGAACTAACGGAATTTATTGCACTCAGAACTGTTGTGTGCTCAAAGGAAAGGTGATTTATGAATATTATCTCACTTGTGCCTCGCAACTCCTTGTGAAATGCTGGTCTGACATTCCTTCACTTTATATATGAGGAATCCGAGACTGTAATGGCTTGGCCCAGAGCAGACAGCTGCACTGGTGCCAGAACAGCCCTGGGAGTTAATGCTTCACTTACTGCAGAGAGTGAGAGATCATCTGAGCTTATAGTAGCTGTGTTATTTCCAGTTTTGAAACAGTTGTTTAACAGTTCCAGACTCAGGCTTACTCTCTGCTCGTACTTAATATGTTCACTTCTTTTTCTAAGAATTGCTTCTCTGTGCCGGTTCCTTTTTTACATATGTGAGTAGAAAAGCTCTTCATCCTCTGCTCAGTGCCTGCCTCTGTCTCTCTCCATGAAAATTAATTTTAAATTGACAGATAATAAAGGAAGTAAGTGTAGGTCTAGAAGAGGAACTAAAGAGCCATCTAGAATATTTCATTGCCCTTTAGTCTGTCCCCCACACATTTGAAGCGTGTCCCTTGTGTTAGCCCATCTGCCACTCTGCAGCAGTTTCCATTGGTTAATGAGGTTATTTCTTCGGCTGAGATCCTATAATTGTTACAGTAACTTTTTTAGTTTAATATTGCATTAAATTTCTTCTGTTTCATAGGATTTCAAGTTTACTTCACATCCTCCAACACACTCTGAAAAAATTAAGTAGGTAAGTATTTTTTGGACGTTTTGCATTGATATGTCTTATTTTCTTAGATGAACATTCTTAGAAACTTACAAAATATATGTTGGTAGGAAAAACTGGAAAAGCAAGAATTACTTTGTCAAAGTAAAATTGTAAAAAATCTAAGTAAAAAGATAGTATAGTAGTATGTGGTTTTAATGAACTTGGAAGTATATTTTCCTAGAAAATTATTGCGTTGGTTTCCTGTTGCTGGTTGACAGATCACTTAGTGGCTTACACCAATACAAGTTACACCATGGTTTTGGTGATCAAAAATCCACTGGGCTGAAATCAAGGAATCATCAGGACTGGTTCCCTCTGGAGGCGCTCAGAACAGTATCAATTCCTGCCTTCTCTGTTTCTGGTGGCCCGGTGGATTCCTGGGCTTGGAGCTTTTTCCTTTGTCTTCACAGTGCGTCCCTCAAATTGCTGTACCCACATCACATCACCTCCCCTATTGTGTTTTTGTCACCCTGCTTCTGAGTAAGACCTTTGTGATTCCATTAGCCCATACGCAGGTACTCCAAGGTTAACATTGTGCCTCAGAACCCTTAACCCACTCACAGTGACAGAGCTGTTAAAGTAGTGTATTCTTAGCACCTGGAGACCCATGGGTGACACTCAGTGTGTGCCCATGGTGAGTGAGCTTCAATCTGATCAGGATGCGGTACCACAGTTAGAGTGGGGTTTTTGGAATAAAAAAGCAGTATAGAGCTAGTAGCCCACGGTTATTGTTCAGGACACATTTTAGAACATGCACTCTCCACCTCATCATCTACCAGATTGTTAGGAGCTTTGCGTAACTTACCTTAGTCCCTTATAGAAAGTCAAAGTGGAAAACAGTTCCAAAGTCTGCACCTAACATCTGCGAAGTTTGTGTTCTGAGTCTCTACTTAGCCTTATGTAACTAGCCATCATTTTCTTTATTTATAAACAAGATGACAGTGCCAGGTGCAGTCATTCCCTAAGCACCTTTCAGCTGTGAGATTCAGCAGCATTCTTACTTTATGTATTCTGTCCGTCATGTGAAGTACCACCAGGTGAGTGTTGGAAGGCAGCATGGATTTGGTACTTGCAGTTCTGTAGCTCTTGAGCTCTCAAGGTCCTAATGGATTAAAGTCAGGGCATGAGCCTGCTGCCTGCTTCCCTAGGCTGCAGGTGGCATCTGTGTCCTAGCCGTTTGTAGCTTCTAGAGGCCACCTGCTTCCCTTGTTTGCAGCTCTCCACCTCAGAAATTACAAAGGCAAGTTCACTTCTCTCATCAAACCACTGGACCTCCATGAGTCACTTCTGCCTCCTTCTTCTGCAGTGAAGCGATCTTGTGATTTCCTCAGCCAACCTAGATAATCCAGGAAAATCTGACCACTCTAAAGTCCTCTGGCAACAACCTAAATCCATTTGCTACCTCCATTCTCCTGTACATGTGAGACAGCATATATACAGGTCTCAAGCTTAGAGACTTACGTAAATACTGTTAGATTAGGAGGCCATTATTCTACTTCTTACAGTTCATTCTTGTGCTTTACACTTACGTGGTACTTGTAAGATACTTTGCAAAGTGTCTCAGTTTTCATCCATTAAACCTGTGCTCCGGGAGCTGGGCACAGCATCCCATGCCCATAGTGCCAGCTACTCAGGAGGCCAAGGTGGGAAGGTTCCTTCAGACTAGGAGTTCAACACCAGCCAGTGCTGGTGACACACACCTGTAATCCTAGCACTCAGGAGGCCAAGGCAGGAGGATCACTTTGAGTTCAAGGCCAGCCTGGGCTGCATAGTGAGACCTGACTCCACAAACAAATAACCTGTAAACACAGCTTTTCTTCACTTTAGTAAAGATAGGTAAGATATATGCATTTCTTTGATAAAAGCTCACTCTGAAAGATTATTTATTCCTACTACCAAGTCAAGCATTATTTATTTTCTTATATGAAAATAATTAGAAAAATTACCCAGAAAGTAATAATTCTGTGGACCTCTTTTGTCAATATCTATTACTTTTTGGCTTTAAAAAATTAATGAAAATGTAATTTCCTAGGTTTGTAGGCAGATCTATATAACTAAAATATGATTAATCTTTTAATAATGCGGGAAGAACTGTTCTCCTTTGCCCCTTTGATCCGGAGAAGTATGTAATCCCAAGGAAGCACAGTATATTAATCATATCCCTTTAGCTCTTGATGGTGCTACATTGAATCCTTAAAGCTTTCTAAGGAGGAAGAAAATTGTTGATTGGATATATGACATAACTAATTATTCTGTCAGTGGACTCTCATGATTAAGGGGATAGTTTGTAGAGTTTGACTGCCTGGGTTTATGTCCAAGCCCAGCTATACTCAGAGTCTTGGACAAATTACTAAGAACCTCTGACTTGCTTATTTTCCTCCAATATGGAGTCAGTAATTAACACTGTGCCTGGAAAGTTTTTATAAATAGGCTTAATGCAAAAATGGATTGAAGTGGTATTACGGTGGTTAGCTCATGGTAAACATGCAGTAAATGTTAGCAGCTGTTGTTACTGTTATTTATCCTCATAATAGCTCAGATTGTATTGTGATTGTTTCCCTGACTGTTTATTCCACTTTATGTTAAAATACTCAGTGTAGGCCAGGCATGGTGGTTGCATGCCTGTAATTGCAGCATTTGAAAGGCTGAGGCAAGATCGCCATGAATTCCAGGCCAGCGTGACTACAAAGGGAGACCCTGTCTTTAAAAAACAAAAATAAAAACAAAACACTTGATGTAGTAAATATGTCACATTCACTTTTGTATCTGTTTGCCTAATAAAAATGTTACAGGCATGTAAGTATCTGCTCTTTATGGATAGAGCATTAGGCACAGTATTTGTTTTTCTATTGTATGATTACAAATTGATAGACTAGTATAGAAAAACAGCATATGTTTAGATTGTTTTTAAAGCTTCCTAGATCTTAAATATTTATTTGTATCGTTCATAAAAGTGTTTTAGAGGTGGCATTCCATTCCACAGCTGGTTTAGATTTGCCGGTAGCCAGTGGTAAGGAGAGCGGGGTAGAAAGTGGCGCAGTAAGCCATCGAGCTGAGTCCCGGTCCCCCGTGTGCTTAGCCTGCAGGAGGGGTCCTACCTGTTGTCTCACGCAGCAGAGGATTCTTCCCTCCTGATCTACAAGGCCTCAGATGGAAAAGTCACAAGGACAGCATACAACCTGCACAAAACACACTGCGACCTTCCTGGCGTGCCTACCACTCTCTCAGTCCCCTGGGTGCCCCTGGACCCCAGCCTCCTGCTGCCGTATCACGTCCATCACGGACGGGTGCCTTGCACTTTCCCCCCAAAACCAGTGAGCCCTACATCATCACAAAAGGTAAGAGCTTCTAAAAACCTAAATGTTCTGTTGTTCATTGTTTCACTGACGGTATTTAACACTGATGTCCTCATCTGCCATGTGCATCTTTCATAAACTTGTGTGCACAGGAAAGGTAGATAAAGCCGTGTGTTCTTTTGAGTCCATGTTTTTGTCAGTGGAACTTTGTATTTTTGTAAGGTCCATGAACCAGTCAAAGAAGATTCTGTTAGCTGCCCCATGGGTATATGGGTAATACATCCACATAGTTAAATGAGTCATTTTTATTTACATATATTCTTTTAAATGTTACTAAATATTTGAACTAATTTCTAAAAGAATGCATATGATATATGTAATTATGATGCAGTTAAAAAGAGCTTAGTAGATGCTAGAACATTTAAAGCCAAGAATTAGTTTTTAGTAAATGGGAGACCTTATTAAAAATACAGTAGCTCACAGGTAGAGTGCTTACCTAGCATGCATGAGGCCATGGCTTTGATACTTGGCACCAAAAATCAAAACATTAAAAACAGTTAAAGAATTAGGGACTGGGGCTGGGGATTTAGCTCCGCGGCATAAGCCCCTGCCTTGCAAGCAGGCAGTCGTGAGTTCGATCCCTGGTACCAATAAAAAAGGAAAAAGACAAAAAATAAAAAGAATTAGGGACTATATTGTATTTTGATAAGTATTACCGAACCCAATATTTATTGAATTAGAAGTAATGTTATTTATAAACTTTCCCAGAAATGCCAACTGGATCACATTTCTTTATCTTAAACTTTGTGGCACAGAGGCAGGATTGCTGCAAGTTTGAGGCCACCTTGGGCTCCATAGTTCAAGGACAACCGGAGGTACATAGCGAGACCCTGTCTCAAAAAAAAGCCATACTTGTAAAGCCATGGCTAAAGATACTCTCCACCGTGTCAGCAGTCTCTGTATTATGTAAGAAATTCCATTCTGAGTTTAGTTGTAGGAAAACTCTTGCTGTCTACAAAGGAAATCCAAATGGTCAGGGTTTTTCTCCCCCACTGTCAGAAAATCCTTGAGTCCAAACTCCTGACTGGGTTCTACAGCCTTCTCCGTGGGGGTGCTCGGGGCACCTTGTGTGTGTCCTCTTCGGGTGTTCTGTTCTTCTTTTTCCGTTTTATTCTGCATTAATCCGTAGCTGTCCTGAGGGCCTTGTGTGAAATAGAAATGCTGGGAGTCTCAGAACTCAGTGAATGAAATTCTTCATGTTTTCAGTTCTCCACTCTAGTCACCCTAATGGTACTCTGGGGAGGGGTCTATCATTTGTTTGTTTGTTTTTGGTACCAGGAACCACTCATTTGTCTGTCTGTATTTATATGGATTTATTTTTGGCAGCAGGGATTTCGCCTAGGGCTTCCACCATAGAGCTGCTCGCACATTCCTGGGTCACTCTGGCCAAGAGGGTGAAGCTCTGGTTAAACAGTTGAGACAAATGTAAGAATAAAGGAAGTTAATGGTTTGCATTTTAGACCGTTTCATCAACATGCAAATAGTGATTTTAGTAACTTCCTAAGAAAAGATTTTAAGTAATTTAAAAATAATGAAAGAACTATTCTTGAGAGATCTATATTCTTTCTAGGAGAATGATTTTCTTTTAATTTAGAAACACTGATTATAGTCTCTCTACTGAAACATGTAATTCTATGTGGGAGTGGCTTATCCTTTTTAGTGAAAACGAACAGTTTAATACTTTGGCCCTAAACAACTTTAATTGGAAAGGGAAATACATTTGTATAAGATGTTTTTTAAAAAGACACGAGTAATACACTTTCCTTATTGATATAGATTAATTCTGCTTTATTTGGGAAAGGAGAAATTTATGTTCAGGCTCTGGCCTCATAAATACAGGTTTTAATAGTTCATTATGTGTATATCATTGGGTTCTTGTTGATTTGTGTTTTCTGAGATGCAGAATGTCCAGGGCCAAATCTCGAGTGAGTTTGTGCAGGGCCAGGTTGTGGTACAGCCAGCATTAGTTCTAGCAGACCCTTAAATCACTATCGCTTGGTTTGATGTGCTTTTGAAAGCCAGTGGGAAGTTTTGGTGATGATCTACTTACATCCTCACAATTTGGCCCTCCTTAGTCTTAGCAGGGTGGCCTTCCTTCCCACCTTCTGCTCAGCAGGCCACAGAAGCGAATCTCCTGCAGCCAAGCTCCTAAGCTCCAAGAGGGATGCTAGCCTTAGCGCCGAGCATGCGGGAGTGGGGCGAGGAAGTGAGGAAGACCAGCGCAGAGCGGAAATCTCTGCACACTTCATAGGCACAGAGATGTGTGTAGCAAGTGCATCTGGTCCCTGTGATCCCTTCTGTGTGCAGTGGCTCAGGGCGCTGCCCCATAAGGGACCCGCAGGCCACTTCTGCTCCCCCTGCACCGAGCAGTGGTGCCCAAGTCTCACCACTCCAACGCCATCCCTGCCTTCTGCTCCCAGCCTTTCTGAAGCACGTCTGCTCTCACCCGTCTTTATTTGCAACCTTTGTAATAGATGTTTACGACATGCATGGCCTCGCAGTGGAAACCTTCACAGTGCTTGCTTTCCTCAGAGATAGAGCAGATGGGATGACCGTGGTCAGTCTGCACTTACAGGAAATGCCAGCTGAGTGGAGAGTGAAAGTAGTGTAGATACCTAAAAGTCACAGCGCTTATGCCATCTGAGTGTTACAGATGCTCCTCAGACAGGGGTCAGACTCAAATCTCCACTCAAGTGTGTCCTTCTTAGCCAGGCACGGTGGCGCATGGTTGTAATCCCTGTGCTGTAGGCTGAGGCAGGAGGATCATGGCGAGTTCAAGGCCTGCATAACAGTGCAAGGCCAGTCTGGACTACATAACCAGACCTCCTGTGGTGGAGAGACGTTGCGGGGCAGCCGAGGAAGAGAGAGTGGACAAGGGCAGGCAGTGCAGGTGGTTTGGGCTCAGAGCCTTGGTCAGGCCTGCTGCCTGTGTAGGGGCAGCAGCTCCAGGTCCCCTCACATCCCCTCTGAGCTCCCTGTGTGCTGCGCAGGGAGCACCCCAGTCCCCTGTCTCCGCCCTGGTGCCGGCACTGCCCTCTCCCCTTGGAGCTCTGTAACCCTCCACCCGTCCCTGCGTTGCTCCTCTCACCTGTCCCTTCAGCCTCGGTTTGTCTCCGGTCATGGCTGAAGGTTTCCTGTTGCTTCCCTTTTCTCTCTGATCTGCTGCCCTCCTTTTGTGTGCATATGATTTCTTTCTCTTCTGTACTCCCTGGCCTGCTTATATTTGTTCCCTGACCTCATATTTCTGCTCTCTTCTTTTTTCTCGGCTCTCAGCAGCAGAATCATTGCAAATGCCCCACTGTAGAGGCCTGGCTTTCCCTTGCTTTCAAACTTAGCATTTCAGCCTCTTTGAATCTCACAGAGATGTACCTCTCCTGTTCCCTTCTCTACACTGCTCTGTCTCCTTCCCTGAAAATTTATAGTATTTTGAAATTGTGTCAGAGTAAAGCTTTGGAGTGTCCATGCGGTCACAGCGGCTCCTCCCCAGGGTGGCCAGGTTAGGTGAGGAGTGCGGCTGTGACTTCTCTGCTCTTGTGCTCTCTGCCCTCAGGTCGCTGGCCCCAAAATGCCTGCCCGGGCCCACAGGAATCCGGTTTCTGTGGAAACCAGAAGCAGCTGTTTGCCTGCTCAGCAAGTTGAAAATGAAGGAGTGGCTTCAAATAAAAGAAAAAGAACTTAAGGGCTGTGACATGGAAAATGAAGTCTCACAGAAACCCGTTGGAACAGTGTAATTTTGAAAGGTTTCAGGGAAGTGTGCCCAAGAGAGCAGTTGGCAAGAGGAGCATTTTTCTTTTTGGTGCCCTTAAGAGTCCCAGAAAAAAGCCTGGAGAAGGAATGCTTGTCCTGGGGGGGGGGGGTGTGCTCTGCTCCCTGAAGTCTGGGAAAGTCTCCGTCTGGTTTCACTTTATCATGGCAGGGAAATAAAGAAGAGAAATATTTTTATAGTAGACCTTTCCCGAAAAATTGTAAGCAGGAAAATCATGTTTTTTTTAAAGGAGTATTTATCACAATGTACTGTGTCAGTGATTTGAGTTAAAGATTAAATGTTGCCATTGCGGGAAATGAGTGTTGTAAGCCTTGCCTCTGACCCACTGAGTTTTTTATACTACTTTAAAGTGATGATTGTTGCACATTAATAAAGGTAACACCTTGAAAACTTGTTGAAATTATGATGCAGACATCAAAAGTAAAGACAAAATACTTACTTCCTCTGAAAAGTCACAAATTAGTAATTTCAACCTTCAGTTGCCAGGGGGAAAATGTTACCAGTCTAACAGGTTTGGCCAGCAAACTCACCGGAGGACAGAGCCAGGCACTGGGGGAAGGTGATTCTTTACTTTTCCAGCTGACACATGAGTGAGTGTAGGGTCAATGATAAGCTGTGTTTTTCCTCAGCTTTCTAATCAGATTTTTCAAGATCACATGTAGAAGGAGTGGGATCTGCTACTGTTAGTGTAGCTAATTTGGACCTTTAGGAGAAAGACCAATTCTGGTGACCCTGTTTTTTCATGTACACTGAAACTATTAGAAATATGTGTGTCAGGTGTGAACTACAAATTTTGTAATCCAAGGCAGTGTTTGTGTTGTTTTGGGAGTTTATTATGGGTTCTGTATTAATGTAAGAAGGCCCAACACTGGATGTGGATGTGTACACCTGTAATCCTAGCACCTCTGCAGGCTGAGACAGGAGGACTGCCATGAATTCGAGGTCAACCTGGGCTACATAGAAAGACCCTGTCTCAAGTCAAAAAAAAAAAAAAAATTAGACCTGAAAGTCTTCTCTGATATCATAAGTAACAGTTGAAAAATTTTATGTGTAACATAACCCAGGAATGTTTTAGGGGAGAATCATTTGGCAACAAGCCAAGAGAGGTGTTGGAATTCAAGCTGGACAATCACTGCTTCAGATGTCTGAAAGCCAGAGAGAGATACTGTTTGTTCGTTTGTTTCAGCTGACTTTCTTTTATCAGCATTAATGTTAACATATCAACATATATGATCTTCTAAGACATTTTAAAATTCTCTGTTATACATTTAAACCCTAAAAACATATAAGGCTGTGTCTCTATTAGAAAACCTCTGTTTACAACATATATTTAATTGTATTCTTTTCCTTGATTTTTAGCACACAGAATTTATAAGCACATGACATTGAGAGTATTAGCAAAGATTTAATTTAAAAAAAAAAAAAACAGGCATCAGGATGAGCTGAGCCTGGCACGGACACCTCTGCAGTGAAAGTAATTTACATAAAGATCTGGGAAAACAGTCTGATTCAGGAAATGAGATGTCCGAGCACAGCGTGTGCTTTGCAGCCTGCCCTAGGTCCTGGCTTCCACCTTCTCATAGCATTCTGTTTTCAGGCTTTGCCATGCTTGCTTATTTACTTCTTTCTTGAATGAAGGACAGATGTGTCTCTCGCTGTCAGGTAACACGCACCTAATCTCATGCCTGTCGAGTACTTGTTCTATAGCTATACCCTGTATGTATGTGTAAATAAATACAGCACAGTGGAGAAGAGACTTTTCCCTCCTCGCAAGCTGACATTCTACTGGAAGATGCTACACTCATCTGTGCAGTTGGTGTCAGTGATACAAGACAGTCAAGTCAAACTGGGACCAGTGGCGCAGGCCTGAGCTCCCGGCTACTTAGAAGGCTGAGGCAGGAAGGCCATCATATATGTTCAATGAGAGCCTGTACTATGTAGTGACATCTTGTCTCTGAATAAAAAGGGCTGCGAACGTACCTCAGAGGCATGGCACCTCAGTCCTCAGCAGTAGGGGGAAACCGAGTGGCAGTTATAAGGAAAAGATAAGGATTTCCATGCAGAATGCATACAGGAAAGGTGAAAAGCCGTCAGATTCGAGGCTGTGAACATGGGAGGTGGAAGAGGAAGCTGAGGACAGAGGCAGCCCTTTCCAAAACGTCTGAATTTTGTCTGTGCAGTGCGGAAGCCAGTGGTGTAGTTTAATAAACGAGTAATAGGATCAAACGTGTTGAAAAAGCTCTGCTTGCTCTAGAGCACACATTGGAGCTGCGAACATTGTGGGAAGGAAGCAAAGTTGGAATGCTGCGTCACAGAAGTTAAAAGATGGTGAAGCCTGAGTAGAGCAGCAAGAGTAGCTGATGGGATCCCTAGGGAGCAGTGATAGCTCCCTTGTGCCCATGGTAGGAGGTCACCTCAGCCTCGGGACTTCTCACATGGGACGCGGTGTAGTGATGGTGTTAG
Source organism: Cavia porcellus (assembly GCF_034190915.1). NCBI lineage: Eukaryota > Metazoa > Chordata > Mammalia > Rodentia > Caviidae > Cavia > Cavia porcellus. Next base: position 1,483,128 of record NW_026947521.1, on the reverse strand, counting down.
TTACTCTTTGAGAAAACGAGTGATTATTGCAAAGTAAGTTCACTCACTGATGGTTTCTTTTCATCACTTCTTGTGCTTCGGATTGAATGCTAGATAGCTTGCCTAACCAGTGTGATGAGCACTAAGTTACTCCAAACTTTAGCTGATTAACCCAGTAAATACTGGCTACCTCACAGCTTTTACAAGCCAGGAGTCTGGTTGCCTCTACCCAAGGCCTCTCACTACAGTCAGCCCTGAGCAGGGGCTGCAGTCCCATGAGTATCTGGTGGGATTGGAGCGTCCAATTCCGGGAGGGTTTCCTGGCCTGGTGTAGCTGTCCATCCACAGCACAAGGGGCTCCCCACTGGTCTGCTTGGGTGACCACAGCCTGGCAGCTGGCCTTGAGAGAGAGATCGTGTCAGGAGGAAACCTTGTTGTCTTACGGCCTAGACCTGGAAGTCAGACACCATCCCTTCTGCCATATTCTGCTTATAACAGACAAGTTACTGGCCATACATGGTGACACACATAATCCCAGCACTTGGAAGGCTGAGGCAGGAGAATTGCTGCATATTTGAGGCCAGCCTGGGCTCATAGTGAACTCAAAGGCAGCCTGAATTACACAGTGAGACCCTGTCTCAAAAAAAAAAAAAGAGGTTGGGGCTGGGGATTTAGCTCAGCGGCATAAGCGCCTGCCTTGCAAGCAGACAGTCGTGAGTTCGATCCCTGGTACTGATAAAAAGGAAAAAGACAAAAAAAGTCAGAGATTTAGCTCAGAGGCTCAAGAACTTTGAAGCCCAAGGTTGTGAGTTCGATCTCTGGTACCAAACAAAACAAAACAAAACACTGAAGTTCACAATCATGTTTTTGTAAGACAGGGTCTCTGTGTAGTCCAGACTGGCCTCAGACACACAGCAGTCCTCCTGCCTCCCCCTCTTGAAGAATGAAAAGAATGTATGAATGCATCTTTAAACCACCACTCTGGCCAGCGATATTTTGGGGATATAGAAGAATTAGGTTTGTAGTAGAAAGAAAAGGAGGCTTCTTTCCCAGATGACTACCAGCACCTTAGATCAGAGGTGGAAATAGCTGTGTGTGTCATGGATAGTTAATTTGAGTCCTGATCTCAAACGAGAAGCCTTACCAGTGCAGAGTTAGGAGTCACTGGTCAGTGTGGAAAGATTGAAATCACAGCAGAGGGAGGGTGAGATCACGGCACCACAGCAGTGAGTGGGATACGAAGAGGGCCATAAATTGAGCTGCCAGGAAAACCCGTAGAAGTTCAGTTAAACAGGTTTCATCACAGCGCCTCGTACACCTGCAGACTTACCGATGTGAGGGGAAGAATAGAATGCGGGTTGGAAACCAATTCTCCATGGCCAACCGGTCAGCAAAGCTGGGGACTGAGATGTCTTTCAACTGCAGAGAAAGTTTCATTCGCACTTCTGCCTGGACCCTGGTGTGCGCACCACAAACATTTTTAAACACACGAGAGTGGGTTTAGAGTGGAGAGTAGGGAGAGAACAGTTAATTTTCACTTTTCTCTACCGACATGCTCCATCTGCAGTTCCGTAGGATTGCTGTGCACTATGGGTAGGCGGTGCTTTGTCATAAAGCCTGTTTAGAGTATGTGAGCAGGGTCTTTGTTGGGCTGCTCACTGAGACGTGAAATAACCCAAAGATGCGTTTCGGTCATCCATCCTCTCTGAGAGTGTTCCCACAGTAGCATCCAGGCTGCTTCTCGAGGAATAGAAGAGTGGATACGTGGAAGGTGTAGGTCAGTCAGGGTCTGACCCACCAAACAAACCCCAAGCTCCGAGGGAGGCCCAAACCTGGGTTCCTCCGACAGACGGCGGAGTGCACCATAGAGCCCAGTGGTGGGTTCCCCTGGCCAGCCTTTCTTTTGGTGTGGGTGAGCAGTTGCTAAAAGGCGGTGAGTAAGGAGCACTGAGCCACAGGTTCCCAGTCCTCCCCTCTGCCCTCAGAAACAAGCACGAGCTCAAACAGGAGGGAGGGGCTGTCAGCATCTGTGCAGAGCCTGCCGTGGTCCCTGAAATAGCTCTACGACCGTGATGTATTTTTTCTGCCTTTCAGTCCATTGCTTTTAAAATTATGCTGAATATCAAAGCGGCCATGAAAGGTAAATGTTAGGGTCAGTTCAGGCCGTGGAAGCAGCCAGGACAGGACCTCCAGAACTGCTTCAGAAAGTGGCAGGAACCACTCGACTCATGTTCAGATCAAGGGGCATGGTAAGCAGTGTGTCTCGGGCTATAATAAATTTGTATACATTTCTGGGGCCAGAGATTTAGCTCAGTGGCATGAGCACCTGCCTTGCATGCGCACAGTCATGACTTCAATCCTTGGTACCAAAATAAACAAATAAATTTGTATACATTTCAGCAGTCATTGTGTGTTTCTGTCCCACTGTATGAAAACAGTTTAGCTGGTGCTAGAACTTGTCAGGACCTGAATATGTGGTCTCTGCCTCTTCTGGTAAGGACACATCAGCCTGGCAGCGTTCCTATCTCCCATTGCCGACGTGCTGGGAAAGACTCCTACTCGCTCTGACTCAGCTCTTCCAGCCTGGCCTCTGCAGGTCCGGTTCTCCAGGGCCAAGCACACAGGCATCCCTGCTCTGCCCACTGGCGTCTCAGCAGGCCTCCGGCCAGCTGAAACTCCTGCCACTCACTGTCAGGGTTTTGGCCTAACCTGGTAGGGGGAGTACAGGTAAATAAAGAGTGCAACAAGTCCAGAGCCAGCTGCACTGACTACAGCATCCTGAAGGTGCCCACAGAGGGTAAGAGACGATTGGCAAACAGGTGCTCAGCAGGGTCAGAAGGAAGGAGGTCTGGGGTGCTCAGGTATGGCAGGGTTTAGACAGACAGTGATAATGTGCTGTGTATTTCAGAAAAAGAAAGGATTTTGAGTTTTCCCACCCCCCAAAAAATGTTTAAGGGTACAGATGTTATATTCACTCTGATTTGCACATTGCACAACATATATGTGTATTGAAATACTGTGTTGATAAATATGCAAAGTGTTAATTGATTTTGTGAGACAGGGTTTCACCATGTAGCCCAGGCTGACTTTGAACTATGTAACCAGGGGTGATCTCAAAGTCATGGTGACCTTCCTGCCTCCGCCTCCTAATGCTGGGATTACAGGCATGTGCCACCATGCCAGCTTAAATATGTAAAATTTTAAAGTGTCAATTTAAAAAATAAATACATAGGGGCTGGAGATTTAGCTCAGCGGCATAAGCGCCTGCCTTGCAAGCAGGCAGTTGTGAGTTCGATCCCTGGTACCAATAAAAACGAAAAAGACAAATAAATAAATAAATACATAAATGGTGGGGTGGGAAGGTGTGAGACCTTAGGAAGCACTGACATGATATTCCCTGATCAGAAAACATCTTCAATAATAAGGAATCAAGAGGTTTTTAATTGAGAACTGGATCTAGATTAAATGAGTAAGATCTATTTGTTTCATCAAATGAAAATATTACCGTTTTTATATAACTGAGGAATGCAATGTATCTTACATCCCTGTGGGTCTCGTGGACTTTATGCCTTATTTTTACCAGTCTTGGGCCCCAGCGATAGGCAAGTGGCACTGTTAGCTCCGTGAAACATAAGTAATGGAGCATGTTTGGCAGGAATGCTGTCCAGCTAGTTGGACTGGAATCATCACTCCTGGGCACTGCAGTGCTAGCCACAGTCCCAGAATTACACAGCGAGTTCCTTTCAGTGTAGAAGGGGAGGGGAACTGTGAAACCACAGGACATGCACTGTGGGCCTCCGGCCTGGGTGCCTGCTGGACCCTAATGAAGAGGTTGGTTGGGTCCTAATGCAGGTTGGCTCTTTTGATTGCCACTGTCTAGTGCCGGAAACTCCCATGTTCCTGAGGAGCAGGCCTGGGGGACTTAGCAGGTGCCCGAGGCCACAGTGTCATTTTGCATACACGGAGTGCTGAGCTTGCTGTCAGCCCAGGCTTCCAACTCCCAGGAGCTGAAACTCAGCTGCAAGGTATGAGGAGCCCCGTGGGAGACTAGGTCCCCAGCGGCTGGGGAGTCTGCTGGAGGCTGGGAGGGGAGGAAGGATGCAGGGCCCTGGAGCAGACTGCCCTGCCATTTGCTAAACCCAGAGAGTCCCCCCTTCCTAGCAGCTCCCCAGTAAGTAAGGGCCAGTAGTCACCGTTAATGTGAAGCATCCTCAGGTCCAAGGTGAAGGGGATTTCAGGCTGAGGGGAGCCAGCTGATGACTTGGGGTGATGTGAACATGGCTCATTGGAACAGTTCGAGGCGAGGCGCAGGCCTGGTGGCTGGAGCAAAGGGGACAGGAGGGAGAGTAGCCAGCCAGAGGCTGGCCAGGGAACGAGGTGGCCTCTAGGGATGCAGCTTTAATGAGAGAGGCGAGGGACGCAATGGAAACCAGCAGGTCTTCAGGCCAGAGGTCAGAGAGGCTTTTAGTTTAAATTGAAGGGTGCAGGATCAGTTTTTCCTGGCCAGAGGCTTAGCCCTATGCCTTCTGGGCCAGACAGGCCTGCCCCATTGCTTATGGGACAGGCGAGCCCGAGGCCAAGGTGGACCAGGTGAGTAACAGGTGCTGAGGCCCCCGCCTGAGTCCTCCCTCCACGCCCAGGGCTGGAGGGAATCTGGGGATTTCTTCCAAAGAGTGTCTTTGGAGAGCTTGCTTTCCAACTGCCCAAGATCAGTTACCTCCTGAGAAGCAGAAACTTGCTCACAAATCACAAATCATGGGTGACTCCACCCTGCAGCACTGGGGAGGGATCTGGGTGCTCTACTTCTGAACTATACCCCCAGCTCTTTTTGTTTTTTATTCTGAGACAGAGTCTCATTAAGTTGCCTGGGCTGACCTCAAACTTGCAAGCCTCCTACCTCTTTAAAATGTGTATTCTGATGTGCAGGAAAGAAAAACAAGGTGAGTCCAGCAGCTGAGCCCAGCTGCCCACACTAAAACCCCTGCAGGCCAGGACACCCACTGCTGCTCTGTGTATTTTAAGTTAATCCTCAGATGGCCAAAGTGCACGCAGCAGCCTTGAGAGGAAAAATGGGGCCTGACCAGTTAGAGCTAATATCGAGGAGGGGCGGGGATAACTTCTTCCCCCTATTTGTACTTTTAGTCTCACTGGGTTGTCCAGGCTGACCTCAAACTCTTGAGCTCCAGTGACCCTGGTTCAACCTCCCCTTAGCCTGGAACTACAGGCGATCTACACTGTTTGATTGGTTGGTTGACTTTCCTACTGGAGACTGAACCGAGCACCTTCTGCATACTGTGCAGGTGCTCTACCAGTGAGCTGCTTACCACCCCACCCTGCGCTAATCCACACCTGTGCGAGGTTGCAGTCCTTCTGAGTTTTTGGCGTGATATAAGAGAGAGAATATAAAGTAAAGACAGCTTTTATTCCAAGGACGTGGAGAACAGTCCATGACCGCTGGCGGCCTGACTTTCTCTGGCCCAATGTGGGTATGGGCTATATATATAGCCTCTGAGTGGGGGTGGTGCTTAGGGCGGGCATTGATGATGTGCGTGGAGCTGATTGGAGTTTTCTTCGTGCCCAAACAGGAGAGGGAGTTGCAGTTAGGGCTGAGGAAGAAGCAGGAAGTGGTAGGCGTTCCCGCTTTGGCCTTCTGCCAGGTTACACCACCACCATAACCTTACAGTAATTTATACCTGGGCAAGAACCTTTCAGTTCATGGGAAACTACAATGGCCTTGGCTGTCCCGTGATCATGGGAGCATTGGTCTGGAGACCTTTTTGTTGGTATATAGGTTCATTAGTCATTGTTGAAGATTCTGTTTCAGCCCATTATATTTTGGTTTTTTGAGACAGTGTCTCTCTGTGCAATTCAGGCTGACTTTGAACTCACTTTGTAGCCCAGGCTGGTCTCAAACTCATGGCAATCCTCCTGCCTCAGCCTCCTGAGTGCTGGGATTACAGGCATGGGCCACCACGCCAGGCTAGCCTACTATATTTTGAAACATTTTTATCCTTCCCCTTAAATGAAGTACTTTTAATGAGTATTACATGAATTAGAATATTTACTAACTCTGGATCTCTAAAAGCTCGGCTGGGCTCATACACCTGCTGTTGGAATGATCAAACTTACTTAAAATTAGAAATTATATCCTGCTGAGTTCACAGAGTGACGTTATCAGATGCGGGCTTGGTGGTGGCTCCCTGATCTGTAAACCACACGTGGCCAGTGACCTTCCACCAACCTTTCCCCTCTTAGTCACCAGCTTCAGCTTGGTGTGACCATTAGGCTCAGAACTCCTGCACAGTGACCAGGATTTGTCGTTGGCTTTGAGGGAAATACTTAAAGGCATTCCAAAACTATTCTCACAATGGTGGCATTAATCATATCCCTAGTGACCAGTTCCCTTTCCTAGATTGTGTTCTGAATGGTAATGTTTAAAAATAAACAGTCACACCTCTCTACACTGCCGCTTCCTGCCCATGCCAACTGCTTGGGTGTACGTTACACTTCCTGTTTCGGGGCTGCGTGGTGACTGCAGAAAATTCTGGGTAATTGCACTCACTGGCAGAGAGAGAGAGAGAGCAGCTTCCTGCCTGCCTTCCTCTGTAATGGTTAACTACCCCTGGCAGCGTTAGTCACTCTCCTCTTCTGCTCCTGTAGCACTTCCATTTCATTTGGGATACTTTTGTCAAATTCTAATTACAGGACTTACATGAGACCTTACGAGGCAGTTACTGTTTCTTTTCTGATTGCTTATTTGTTTTGTTTCTTATTGTGTATCCGTTGTGCAGTCTGACCCTGGTGCCTAGCATTTAATGTTTATGAAATCGGATGGTTTGGCTTGGGAGTTTCTTGTTTACAGCCATGTGGATCCTAGGTGCGTTCTCAGTCAGGGACTTGGGTGACCAAAATCAACCAGGTTTCCATGTGTACCAGAATAAACATTTTTTCTTCCCAAAAACATTTATAAAACATTTAATAAACAAGGAATTTTGCTGAGTTGGATAGCAAGTGCCTGTAATCCCAAGAGGCTGAGTCAGGACACTCACAAGTTTGAGCCCAGCCCGGGCTATGTATAGCAAGACTGTCTTAAAAAAAAATCAATTTCATGTCATTGCAAATGACAAGAGGAAAAGTAAGGGACATCAGATACTGATAATCCTTTTAGCAAATATCCTAGGAATATTTCTGAGAGTAGTATTGTGAGTTTGCTTTTTTTCTCTCTCTCTCTTTGTTGCTTTTTGCAGTGCTGGGAATGAAACCTAGAGCCTCACACACATTAAACAAGTGCTCCAGCACCAGGCTACACACCAGTCCCCTGGCCACCTGTAATCCTCTTACAAGCCTCACAGTTTTTTAGTTCCTTCCTTTTCACTGGCACACAACCTGAATATCAGAGTTGTTGTCTTTTACCCCACCCTCGTTGCTATAGTTGATGAATCATAGAAACCAAAGACGGGAAAGACCAGTGAAATCATCTAATTCCTCTCCAAATTAGGGCGTGGAGCCCCAGGATTTGGAGAAAATCAGCCTTTTGTTTTAGAAAGAGAAAAGAACAAAGCCACAGCTCGGGAGAGTAGAGCACGCCACACTGCCCCTGAGCTTCTTGTGGATTGTGGGGGGCGCAGTCCTGATGGCCTCGCCAGGGCCCCAGGGAACCAGACACCGAGTGTTCAGGGTTCCAACTAGAATTCTGTTGGCTGAGTAATTAAGTTGGATTAGGGATCTTTCAGTGCATGTTTTAACCAAGTCTTACAAAATGTGAGGCACTATTTTAGCAAGACTTTCCCACTCTAGAGATAGGAAATTACACATAGTCTGGGCTGTAACATCTGATTTGCAGATGCCAAGAGGCTGAGACTGACACTGGCCACTGGAGCAACAAGAATTCAAGCAGCATGGAAATACCATTCTACTCTTGAAAGAATGGCTGTCGGCAAGAAATCAAACAACAGCGAATGCTGGGGGAACTCGGGGGTGGGAACCCTTCTACACTGTTGATGGGACTGTAAGCTGGGATAGCCACCCAGAAAGCACGGAGAGTCCTCAAAAGATATGCTAAAAATGGAAATTTCATTTGGCCCAGCTATCCCCTTTCTAGGTGTCTTCCCAAAAGAGTTTATAGCAGCACAATTCATAATAGCTAAGTCTTGGGAGTGGCCTAGAAACCCATCACCAGAGAACGGGTAAAGACTACTTGGTGTGTATACACAGTGGAGTACCACTCTGCCGTAAGGAAAGATTAACTCGAGTCGTTTGTAGGAAAATGGGGCAGGGGATTTAGCTCAGCAGCATAAGCGCCTGCCTGGCAAGCATGAGATCTCGAGTTTGGTCACCGGTACCAAAAAATAAAGAGAAAGAATTGAAGAAAAAAATGAAAAGTCAGGTGTAGTGGTGCATGCCTGTAATCCCTGCACTTGGGAGGCTGAGACAGGAGGGTCACTGTGAGTTCAAGGCCAGCCTGCGTGGTGAGATCCTGTCCCAAAAAAGAAGACGAAGAAAAGAAAATGAATTTTTGCAAATGAGAAGGGCAACAGGAGTTGAAGGAGCAGGGGAAAACGGTGTAAGCAGGGCAAAAAAGGATGGAGATGTGCTATGTGTGTGTAACGACTGCCCCACAATAAACACCATCGCTGTATCCTGCATACACAGTGAGAGAGGAGGACAGAGCGGGTAAGCTCCCTGGGAGCACAGGCGGCCATCCACCCCACAGGTCTGCCTTCTAGAACCCCTGCCCCGTGTCCTCCTCCTCTGTCACCCTCCTCCTCCTATTCTCCATGGGCTCTGCGGTCTGAGGAAGTGGCCAGGATGCTGTAGCATCCATACACCTGTCCACTCCAAGGGGCCAGCCCCGCCTGTGCTGCTTGCTGGTCTGCTACTGCCTGCCTGCCTGCTCCGCGGCATCCTGAAGTCAGCTGTTGCCTCACAGTTGGGAAATGCAGCATTCTCTTCCCGCAGAGTGGGAGGAGAATTGGAGCCCTGAGGTGGATTGGTAGCTGGTGGGCAACTTAACACCAGCAGCAGTAAATCAGCGTGGTGCTGAGCATGGATGGCCCACTGGAGGATGGATGCCAGCATACAAAGGAGACCTGGAGAGGAAGAGTAGCGTTGCTGTTGTTTGGAGCCCTTGGTTCTCCTGCAGCTGTTGGTTCTCCCAGAGAAGCTTGTCATGCTGGCTTCCCTGATAGGAACTTGGCTGTTACCATTGGAGGAGCTCGGGACCTTGTTGTTGCTGAGGATGGCTGTGGTATTTTGGGGGGAGCCTGGTCCTTATCTTGAGCGTTGCTTCCTGGCTCCAGTACAGAACCCTCAACGTACTGGCACAGATCCTTCACCCCTCTGGCACAGACATTCTTCTGTCCACCACTGACCTTTGGGCCTCCCCAGTGCAGATCTATGAAGCAGACTTGCATGAGACACTGTCATGGGCTCTAGGTTTTCAGCAGGACTCATTACCATGGGATCTAGGCCCTCAGCTGGATTCCGTAGGTCTTTAGTGTTGTAGACAGATTTCCTGCACTCTCTTTGTATTTGACTCCTTGGGTGACCATCATAAAATAATACTATAAATTCTGTATCCTGTGTGTATTGGTCTCCTTGCCCCTTCTGTAAAATGGCATAGCATTTGCATATATCTTTGTGTGCCTCACATATTTTAAATTATTTCTAGGTTCCTTATGACATCTAATGCAATGTAAATGCTATAGAAATAGTTTTTGTACTGTATTGTTTAAGGAATAGTGCAAGGGAAAAATGCCTTGTGTATTCACTGCAGACACATTTTATTTTCAAATGTTTTCAATCCATAGTTGGTTAACTCTGTGGATGTGGACCCCAAGGATGTGGTCGGTCAAATGTATTCAAATACACAAGCAATATCCTTCCTAATTTAGACAAAAGAATGCAGAGAAAGGAGACATCCAAGTGTGTTTGCTAAGATCTATTGATCTACCTGAGAAGTGATCTGGGTTATTCAAAGTATTTTCACTTAGAAATATTAGAATAGATAAAACTTATTTCTGTTTCGCAGTGTCCACATGTATGGGCGTAATCACCATGCTTAAATCCTTTACTCTTTCATATCAGGGATCTCATTTTGGAGCTAAAAGACAACTTGATTATTTTCCAGTCAGAATCTTCTGTTTTCCAAATGAGAAACAGAGCCATAGAGTTTCAGTGATTTGTTAAAGTCCACATGATTTGCAGGGCACTAAGACAGAGCCAGGCTCTTGAGTTCTGTGACAATTAGCAGAGCACCTGAGGACGAGACCACCCCAACAGAGTCAGGTCTTCAGCATGGAGCATGAGGAGCTCCTTACTGGGCTGGAGCAGAGTTGGGGTTCATGGTGTGAGGCTGAAGACTGTCAAAGACACAGGCAGGATGCCGGGCATGGTGGTACACACCTGTCATCCCAGCACTTGGGAAGCTGAGGCAGGAAGATCGCTGTGAGCTGTGATCACTGTGAGCCCAGCCTGGGCTACAAAGTGAGCTCAAGGCCAGCTCGAACTGCATAGCAAGACCCTGTCTCAAAAAGACATTTTAAAAAAAAAAAGCCATCAAGGTATCATGAGATAAAAAGTTATGTAAACACTGCAGAGGTTACATGGGTAAGGAAATTGCCCTTTCCATAAACTTTGTACCACAAGTTATCTTATTGATTATATTAATTTGCTTAGCAAACTTTTTCTTTTCATGCACAGTAGATGTATGCCCAGCCTATGTTATATAATCATAAATTATGATTAAAAGCAGATCAATTCAGATTTTACAAATCTCTAATTCTAGTTTTTTTTTGTCAATAGAGGATATAGTTTTTCCTATATTTATAAATTTCTTTCTTACTGATGCATTTCCTTACATAAAAATTTAAAATACCATTTAAAAGATTTAAGAACAGCTGGGCAGAGTAGTGTACACATACAGTCCCAGCACTCGGGAGGCTGAGGCAGGAGGATCACAAGTTTGAAGTCAGCCTGGGCAATTTAGAAAGACTTGTCTTAAAAGTAAACATGGAAGGGTTGGATGTGGTGCCACATACCTGTAATGCCAGCACTGCAGAGGCTGACGCAGGAGGCCAGCCTAGACCACATAGTGAGTTTGAGGCTAGCCTCAACTACACCACAAGGCCCTGTCTCAAGAAAAGAAAATAAAACTAGAAAAGAGAGCGGGGGGATGTAGGGCAGTCACAGTGTCAGACTATCAGCTTCTGTTGTTTCTTCAGTGTTTTCTGCATAATTTTGCACAAAATACAGGTAAGTGTTTGTTAGGCGTGTATTATAAACTGAAAAACACTGGTTTTGTAATGCAGTGTATCTCTTAGCCACAGTCTACTGAAAAGAGGACAATACTTTCATAAATGTTTTATTGAGTGTAGAAAGAGTTTTTTTAAAGCTTCATCTTGACTGTTCCCCTCTCTATTGAACATCCTCTGGATACTGTCAGCCCTTTAACCTCGGCCCGGCAGTGTAAGTCCGGATGAAGGCAGGGTCACGCGACTGAAGATGAATGTGATGGTCCCACAGGGTCAGACCGGGCAGCACACACAGGACACAACCAAGTACTTGTCCCTGGGAGCTCTGGCCTAGTGAGAAAATAAAGCCCATCCGTGGCGAGGCAGGTGCGTTGGGGGACAGAGGTAGGAGAGAACGCCTGTGGGGTCCAGAGAAAACCTTCACTGTGGGATGAAACAGTACCTGAGGCTCAAAGAATGCGTGAAGGGGCCACGGATGGCAGGGACGGATCTGCAGTCTGAGCAGGTGTGGAGCCAGGAGCCAGGTGTGACCGGGCAGCCAGACCAGGCTGGGAAGAGAAGGGCACTGTAGCTGGGACTGTGTCTCAGGAAGGTGTCTCTGGTGCCACAGAGCACAGATGCAGGGCCCGAGTGTCTGTTCTGGTTGAGAAGGGTGTAACCTCTGCAGGCGGTCCCCTGAAAATGTCTCAGCACTGGATAGAAGTGGCTTCTCAAGCCGGGCGTGGTGGCTCACACCTGGAGTTAGGAAGATCTTTGTGAATTCAAGACCACCCTGGGCTATGAAGTGACCTGAAAGCCAGCCTGAACTGCATAGTGACACCTTGTTTCAAAAAGACAAAAAAATAAAAATAAATGGGCTTCACACTGAGAGTTCTCCGCACAGTTTGGGTCAGGACCCCTGAATCCAGCAAAGATGTACTGCCCTTCTGCAGTGCGTTCTGCAGGACCAATGAAGCAGCCGCTGCTTTGCGGCACCAACCATTGTGTGTGTGTGTGCGGGGGGGGGGGGGTACTGGGGATCAACCTAGGGTTAGTACTACATCCAGGTTACTACATCCCCAGCCCTTTTCACTTTTGGAGACAGGAGCTTGCTACATTGCCCTGGCTGGGCTCAAACTTGGACTCCTCCTGTCTCAGCCTCCATCAGTGCTGAGATTACATGTGTGAGCTGTACATTCTTTATATGTTTTCTAATCTTTAGTCCTGCAGATGAGAGAACTGAGATTTTAAAAGGCCATACAGCCTTCCTGACACTTTCATAAGTTGCCGTTGATCTGTAAATGAGAACTTTCGCCATCCAACCTTAGTGTTCATCATTAGACTATCAGTTTAGAGTCTTCCCTTCGATATAATCCGTTCCTGTCAGTGTTTGATTGGATGTTCACAATCTCTCTGGGTTTTTCCCAGTCTCTTCAGATTGTTTTTTACGTCTGGTTTGGTTTGTGACCCTGAGTCATTTACCCATGGATCCCCCAAAGTAAGAACTAGCCAGCAATAATCAGCCTTGAAAACTGGAAATGAGAAATACCAGCCCTGGTCAGCCCACCCTCTCGTCCCCTGCCTCGCTACTGTCCCGCTCCGTGGCTGCTCTGGAAGGCTTGGCTGGGGCGAGGACAGGCTGTTTGGGCCAGTGGTTTTGAGTTTGAGTTTTTCGGGCTGATTATACTCCTGTAGGTCTTATTTTGGGGCAAACAGGTAGCACAGAGGCTCACTGTATTTTCTCTGCTCCACCCCTGCCAACAAATACCTCTCCAGGGAGACTTGGCTCCTTTTACTGGGATCTGTGTTTACAAACTGAGGTCTGAGTCCTGAGTGCAACGCTGTTTTTTGACCTGTGCTCCTTCGGTCTGAGCTGCTTGGTCTCTGCAGTTTTGGGGCTGAATCCCTGTGAGAACCCAATATGCCATGACTGCTGCAGGTGCATTTTTTTGTTGTTGTTGTTTTGTTTTTTGGTGCCAGAGATCCAACTCATGACCTCACGTTTGCCAAGCAGGCACTTAACGCCGCTGAGCTAAACCCCTGGCCTTACCATCACTTTTTCAATCTGAAATCCCACAGCCTTTGGTTCTAGAGAAATGTCTTCTAATTTCTTAGATACAACCCTCCAGATAAAAACCCAGAGCTCATGACATTGCCTCCTGCAAGTCCAACTGGAGGTCCAGAGCCCACAAGAAGGACTCACACCAGTCTCTTTTACAGATCGGTGCCGGAAAGGCCCAAAGGTCAGCGGTGGAAGCCAGAAAGTCTATGCCAGTGGGGTGAAGGAGCTGTGCTGGTGGGATGAGGGTTCTACGCTGGAGCTGAGAAGTCACACTCACAACAAAGACCAGGGTTGTCCTGAAAGGCACCACAGCCATCCTCAGTGACTCAGAGGGCCCAAGCTCCTCTGACAATAAGCACAGTTGAGTACATGCCAGGAAGCCAATGTGATGAATTCATCCTGGAGATCAAGTGGTGCATGTTTTCCCCTCAAGAGCCAGGAAGCAATGCTTGATGTGAGGACCAGAGCTTCTCCAGGAGAATCAATGGCTCAAACAGCAACTCGTAGGAGAACCCACAAGGTCTCAATGGAACAATGCATTAATGCCTCAACACCTTCCTTCTCCTTCTCCACCTGTTTATGCTGGCAACTTTCCTCAGGTGGAGCATCTTCGCTCAGTGCCATGCTGATGTAATCCAGCTGGTGTTAAACTGACCACCAGTTCTTAACCCATAACCACTTCTTTGGTACCAAAATGTATCTTAGTTACTTTCTCATCACTTAGACACAGTACCAGACACCTACAGTTTAAAGGAGATGTTTATTTTGGCTCATGGTTTATAAGTTTTTGCTCCATAGTTTGCTGGCTGTAAGGCAGGACTGACTGGCAAAGCGGTCTGGTGGAGGAGACCTGTACACAGCATGAGGCACAGGAAGCAGAGATCAAGGGAGGAGCCAGGAAGGGCAATAAAGCTTTCAGGCCACGCCCCAGCGACAGAGCTCTTTTGACCAGACCCCTAGGACAGAAATCAGCTAGAGAGCCTCCAGGTCCAGTTCCCAGTCAGCGCCTGAGTCTCTGGGGGACATTTTAGATCTAAACTGGAACACTGAGTGTCTGAACCCTGCAATGCAGAGGGCTTGGGGTCAGTGTGCATCTCACTGAAGCAGTGGTGGTATTTGACAAGGCATAATTTTAAAAGCAATGGATTGAAAGGCAGAAAAAATATACCCTGGTCTCGGCTCTGTTACTACCCATTTAAGGACTGTGGCAGGTTGCCTGAAAAAGCTGACTGCTGACAACCCCTTCCTTGGAATCTAGGCGACGTGACTGCTTTCACAAGCGCGTGCAGAGGAAGTGTCACTGTCCCACTTCTGTCCAGACAGCTTCTGCTTCCCACCATCTTACCTGTTGTAAGGGACCCCCCTACCTCTTCCAGGGCTACATAGACCAGAAATAACCCAGCCTGGGAAACTGCACCTTCTGCATATTTGTGAACAAATGTATGGTGTCTTTTTTAAGCTTCTGTGATTTGCAAGCAATTTGTTTCCTAATGGAAGCATGAGATAAACTGGCACATGCACATGGATCGTCACTGTAAGGAAGACCTAAAGCAGTTGGTGGCGTAACTCTACTGGCAGCTGGTAACCAGGGGGTGCTATGGTTGGATATTGGATGGGCAGTGAGGGGATGGCTGTGGGAAGCTGGAGCGAAGCTGCATCCTGGGGAGGAGCACGCTGGGCACTACCACAGTAGCTCTGTAGAGCGCCTGGGAGAGCCAGGAGAGCGTCTGCCTACGGAACCTGCCCATCTGGCCAAGGAGATTCACCCCTGGGCTTCTTCGAGGTGTATATGATAAATGTACATGAAGAAAGGACACAAGAGAGATCTGTTTGGTTCTCAATCAGAACTCCAGCAAGTGAAGGATTTTCAGAGTAAGACATTGCTTTGGGACGATGATCTAACCATGAGTGTGGTTGTGAAAACTTAAAAAATGTCCAGAAAGATTTGTTGGGATGCTTGGAGACCATCTCAGGGCTTCTAAGAACGTTAAGTGCACTAAACATAGTGGTACATGTCTGTAACATCAGCATTTAGGAGGCGGAAGCCGGAAGGTCACAAGTTCTAAGCCAGCCTGAGCTACATAGTGAGACTTTGTCCCCAAAAGACAAAATTTCTTGTTGGTAGGAATGTAAACTAGTATATTCACTATGGAGATCGATATGATAATTCCTCAAAAAACTAAAAACAGAAATTACATTCAACTTAGCTGTTCTCCTCTCGGTATCTTCACAAAGGGGTTAAAGTGATGATATTACAGGAATAGGGCCACACCCCTGTTTACAGCGACATGGTACATAACAGCTAAATCCTGGGAAAGGCCAGTACACTTATCAGCAGGTGAATGGATGAAATGTGGTCTTTATAAACAATGGAGTACAACACTGTCACAAAGAAGACAGGTGGGGGTAAATGCACCTTGTGCCCATAATGTTCACTGAAAAAATCAGACACCGAAGTGTAAATATCACGTAGTTCATCTTATATGAGAAACCCAACATATAACTAAAGAGCAGAATAAATGACAGATAACAGAAAGCAGGGAGACCTTTTCCCACATGAAAGAAGGAACAAGAGATGGAGGGAAGAGGAAGCAGAGGGAAAGGAAAAGGAATGAAACAAAGAACAAAAGGGAGAAATGGAAACTGTTTGCAGACGGGAAGGGGAAAGGGCTGCAAGGAGCAGGGAGCTGTGGGGGGACCAGGAGGAGGGTGAAGACGTGCTCTGTACCTGCACGTCGCCACCCAAGGATTGGGGCCATTATTACTGCACGTGGATGAATAAGAAAGGAGGAAATGTACACACGTCTCTAAGTGCGTTGCCCCACTGCAGTATGACATGTGCAGAAGAGAAAGAGGTAAGTTTCAGAAGGAATCCTGACGGGAAGCTTGGAGCTAAACCTCTGTACAACCGGTTTTTTGCTTTTGTTGTAATTTTTTTCTTTGTATCGGGGATCAAACTCATGACCTCGCACTTGCTGGGCAGATGCTTATGCTGCTGGGCTAAATCCCTGGCCTGCTTTTGTTGTAATTTTTGCAAAAACTGGATTAGATGTTAATTTTGGACCAAAGAATAAAACTCAGCAAGATTTATTTTAAAATTACCTCATTTTTAAGATCCTCGTAGTAAAGTCAGTTCGAACACAGAAACAGCTGGATATAGGCAGAAGTTTTTAGACCTTTGCCTTTCTCCTGGCATGAAACTTAAAAACTGTGAGAGGCACTCCGCTACACATAGGGGAGCTGTGCTCAGGGAAAAGGACTCAGCCCCAGGACAGAGGGCAAAGCCAGACTTTGAGCAGAGCAGTGGCCTAACGCAAGGGTCAGCACATCCAGCCCGCCCTGATTCTGCTAAGCACCGTGCTAATTCAGCTTCTGGTCCCGGAAGTGACCATCATTATGGCCTTGGCGCAGACACAGGAAGATGGGCGGCGTGAGAGACCAAGGGCGAGGAGGACCCAAGCAAGCCCCTTGGATCCTCTGACCGATGCCCCACGTCCTCCCAGCACAGCACTGTGGGTGCAGAGCCACACTGCCCCCCCAGGTGCTGCCCAAACCCAGAACCAGGAGCACATGGATGGTGGTGCGTGTTGGAACCACTCAGTGTTGGAGGACGAGATTCCAAGGAACTGAAAAAGGACTTCCCGTCTGTGATTTGATTCCCGCGTTATTCGCACTCCAGTTTCTTCATAGGTCGAACTCAAAAATAGAGCGACATCATCTCTAAGGCCCCCCAGCCTGCTCTCCTATTCTCTTATCTGCAGATAGTTCAGTTTTCTCATTCTAGGGATAACTCTACCATTGCATTGCGCCTGAAGAGTCTCCTCACGGCCACCTAGCCGCTGTTAGGGACACCGAGGTCCAGCAAGTGAAGCGTGAACACGCACAGCCAGGCCTTCAGGCACAGCTTGCACAGCACAGATGTAGCAGGCGGCACGGCCTGGCTAACGCACGGCTC
Organism: Cavia porcellus; assembly: GCF_034190915.1. Taxonomy (NCBI): domain Eukaryota; kingdom Metazoa; phylum Chordata; class Mammalia; order Rodentia; family Caviidae; genus Cavia; species Cavia porcellus. The sequence continues at coordinate 1,465,901 of NW_026947521.1, read as the reverse complement.
TATGTGCGCCTAGATTTACCCCACGCTTACAATAAGCAAGCAAATTCTTTGGGATACTTGGTGGCTCAGCCGTCCTCCACATCACTGTAATTTAAACTTCTCTGTGGCCCAGGGCTGCCCGCAGCACGAGGAGCACGAAGCTGTGGAACGCGGCCGGCTGGGGCACTGTGGCCTGAGCTGCTCCTCTGTCCCCAAACGTCACCCGCAGCAGACGGTACCCCATTCTCCCGTCTGCACTCAAGTTGGAAGGCTGTGCACGTCCCTCAGAGACGTTTCCAAACGAGGCCCTCTGTTACACAGAACTCCCCGGGTTGCGCTAAGTGACGGGCCCACAGCCCTGGCAGATTCGGGGCGCACTCTCTAAGGGGCAGTGTGTACAGCGTCTCTGCTGTGGGCCTTGCTGTCTGCTCCCGGAGGGAATCCATGCGCACATGGAAAGGAAAACCCGATGGGGGAAGGGGCGCTGGGTTGCGGCAGGCAGGCAGGCCGGGCTTGAAGGACCCACTTGAAGGCCTCCGGCCCTCCTGGCGAGGAGGTGCGGGTGCTGACTGCAGTCGGACGCGGCGTTCCCCGCAGGCCACACGCACCAGCCGCAGTGCGACTTAGCCAGGGACAGTGAAACCAGCCAGGCGCTGGGTGGGCGGATGAGGGGAACCCAGGCGGTCCCCAAGGAGGGCCGGGAAGCAAAGTCCCACTGGAAACCGGGTGCTGAGCCGAGGCGGGGGTCGTGGGGGCCCAGGGCGCAGGGACGCGGAGCGCAAGGGTCTGGGAAGGAGGGCGCATGGGCCCTGGCTCTCAACTCCTCTTCTCTCTGTGGCCTGGCTCGGGGCCTCCCTGCGTCGCCGCCTTGCGCAGCTCCAGCTGCAACTAAATTCGTGCGGTGGGGGTGCGGAGGGATGGGGGCCAGGCCGGCAGCCCCGGCTCAGGGACCCCACACTGAGGTTTCTTGGAAAAATTCTTTCTTCCACGACGGCGACGCCTAAAAGCCTTTTTTAAAAATTGTTTTTTAAAGTGAACCAAGCCGGAACGTATAGCAGTTCGGCCGGCGCACTCAGCCAGGCGAAGCCAGGCTGGGAACCGACGTGGCACTCGGAGGGGAAAGCGGTCCGGCCAGGCGGAGCGCGGGAGGCGGGCGGGGCGCGGCAGGGCGCGGTGCCCGCGGGCCGGGGCGGTGACTCACGCGGTCGGGCTGGGCGGGGCGCGGCTGGGCGGGCGGGGCGCGCGCGGATAAAAGCCCCACCCGGGGCGGCCGCTGCGCTTGGCCTGGGGACGCTAGCAGCGCGGTGGTCGGTGCGGCCCAGGTGAGCGGGGCGGGAGGGGTCGGGCGGAGGCCAGGATCCTGCGCCCCAGAGGTACTGGCCCCCGAGGTACTGGCCGGGCGCCGGTTGAGGCCAGCCGCCTGGGCCGGGGGCGGCGCTGCAGGGCGCGGGGTGTGGCCGGAGCTGCGGTGCTGGGCGTTGGCCTCCCGCGTCCGTCCGGATTGTGGGGCTGAGTCGTCCCGGGGGGCGTCGAGTTCCTCTGTGCTCACCTCGGGTTATCACCCCACCTGGAGTCTCCAGCTCTCCGGGACTCCCCTGCAGCCCAGGGGAGGGGGCGCGCCCGGGGGGGGGGTCAGGAACTCGGGGTGCAGAGGAGGGTGTGGCCCGGGCCCCCGAGGTTCCTTATCAGCGAGGGTGGTTTCCCATGCCCGCCATCCGGAGACGGCGATCAAGGAAGATTGGCAACCCCACGTTCATTCAAAGCTGCGAAATGCGTCCTGTGCCCAGCGCGAGCGCCTAGGCTTCCTTTTTGCGCTGAGGTTCCCGGGTTGGAGCCCTGGGGGCGCCGAGCGTGCCCAAAGGCAGCGGCCACGCGGGCGCAGCTCCGACTGTCTGAGGCCTGGTCAGAATCTGGGGCCCACGACTGGGGGTTCGCAGTGCAAAATGAGCTCTTCCACGGAAGCAGTGTTGAGGGGGTGATTAGGTTTCCTGAGAGCCCCAAACACACTTACTGAACTGCATTGTCTCAGAGTGGGGCCTGAATTCCTGGGGTGGGAGGAGAGGGGGTTTCTAGGAAGAGGTGGGAGACACAGTGTGGGTGGGAAGAAGAAATCACTGAAGCACTTGGCTAGTTGTCAGCTTGGAAGCTGGTTCCTATTAAATTATTTTCAATTGGAAATCGTGACTTTGAGCTGCACTCTTTTTTGCGCCTCCCCCTGGCTGGCCCCCTCTTTTGACACATCGTGGCCACCACCCAGAATTGCCCCCTGGGCTCGGTGCAGTGCAGAGACCACACCCAGCCTCAATGGAGGGGACTGGATCAGCAGTAAAGCAGGAAGGGCTGGTGGCTCCAAAATACTCTGCAGCACGGAGCTGCGTTTTATAAAAAATGATCAGAGTTGAAACCTCATTCACCTACGAGATCTGTTTGGGCAGTGTGAGACCAAGAGAAGGAGGGGCAATGACACGGGAATAGGGTATGTAGCAGGGAGATGTAGCTGAGGCGCCCCTGAGCGGAACCTGTGGCCGTTGTGTGAAGGCTTCCTGCTTCGCGGTTTCTTCTCTCTGAAGTGCTGTCTACAATCTCCAGGATTTATCCAAAAGCATGTTTTGCATCTGCACGGGGAGGGTGTGCCCTTCACCCGCCTGTGAGGGATGCTAGAAAAGTCACCCACCTAGCTGGCTTGGGTACAGACTCAGCGGAGACACCCTGTGTCTCTGAGCTCTGGAGTACCCTATTGACTGACATTAGGCCTGCAGCCATGGCCGAAGCCGTTAGTTTCCTGGCTAATTTCTGATGTAAGTGGTTTTCCTGGCAGGTAGATACTCATCTGTAATTGCTATTGATTTTGAAGACAGTGGGCCTCAAAACTGGCTAGCACTGTGGCATTAGGAAGGGCGAGGCCTTTGTTCTTCAGTCTGCCTAGGCAGCTGGCTGAAGGCCTGAGGAAGCCTTTTTCAATTAAGGGAGGGTGGGTGTGTCACAAAGGCATTCCCTTTATTTACTTGTTTAGTTTGTCTTTTCGAGACAGGGTCTCACTATGCAGTTCAGGCTGGCCTTGAGTTCACTTTTAGCCCAGGCTGGTCACGAACTCAAAGATCCTTCTGCCTCAGCCCTCCTGAGTGCTGGGACTACAGGCATGTGCCACCACGCCTGGTTTAGTGGACAGTTTTAGACACTCAGTGGGCCAATGAAATACCCAGTAAGCACCTACCGTCTTACAGCAGTGAACAGACAGACAACCACCCCCGCCCCACTAACACACACACATAGTCATTCACAACCCCTGTTATTCAGACTTTAAATCTACTGAGGACAGAAACACGCAGAATAAGTCAATTATATGTTTACAGATTGGATTTAAAACTTTATATATTTTTACAAATTGTTTGTTTCTGCCCTTGGTGTCCTGAGTGTCATGTTCCGCTCATCCCTGGGGAGCTTTGTTTAGATCCAGGGGACCTCCTTCGCCTTTCTGGCTTGAGTGTGAGCATTGAGCAGGAAGGGGATGCACCTTTTTTTTTTTTTTTTTTTTTTTTGCACTTGGGAATCCTGCTCCTCCCTGGTGCCACACCCTGTTCTAGTTGGAGGCCACAGGGAAGGAAATTCCAGGCCTTTAAAAAATTATTTCCGCCCATTCACTGGGGGGGTAGTTTTTCTTCTCCCCTGGCCAGGAACGGTGCCCCTGACAGGTTATCCTTTAGGAGCTGGGAGGTGGCTGCTTGTGATTCTTGGAGTTCGTGGTAGGACGACCCCCAAATCTCCTTTGAGGGTGCACCCAAGGCATCCCAGTTGAGGCGTGCTGGGGAGTAAGCTTGGAACACCCGAGCGGACTATGTCCTAACCACAGGGGCTGGCGGGTGGGCACTGGGGACCCAGGGAGTGGCCCAACCCAGAGTACGGTGTCCTTGCACTTTGTCTCCTTACCACACCCAGACTGGCACTCTTAGCTCGAAGGGAATCAGGTCCCAGGGCTGGTTGCACATCCGACCTCCCCGCTGCCCGCGGGAGGCATTAATGATACTCCTGTTCCTGCCTTAGCTTCTGGCAGAGCCAGGACCCAAGCCCCCAGACAGTGTGAAAGCCGGCCTGTGCTGGGGCTGCCTTTCATCCTGGTGGAAGGACACCATGCCTGAGCTGCCAGAGATGGGCAGAGGCTGGAAACCATGCTTGGTTTTGAAATAGTGAATCTGAAGGAGGGAGGAAATGGGGGAAGGGGAGAGTGTTGCAAAAGAAGAAGAAAAAAATTAAGCCTTCTAAAACGGAAAGACCATTCCAGGGTGCAGCCTGGCACTGTGCCCAGGCTGCTGAGGGGGAGGCAGGAGCTAGTGAGGCTGAGGCCCAGTGGGTGGACACTGTGGCCTTTGGACACTCAACCTTGATGCTTTACTGACATAGAGTGGCAGGGCCCAGACCATGGAGGGTGGAGAAGATTGGTAGCATTAGCTATGATTGACCCTAAAACCACATTTGATGCCAGCAGATAGAGGCAGAGTGCTGTTGGTGGGAGGAACTTGGTGACTTGGCAGGGTGGGGCTGAGCAGTTAACAGTGCGATTTCCATGCAGGCTGCCTGCAGGTGTCTAAGGGAACCCAGGTAAACCCAGGGGGTGTAAGACCTTGCACCTGGAGATGGACTTCTCTCTGTGGGCCCTGAACCCGTTGAAAGCACAGGCATAGGGGCTGTCAGACACTGCCGCTGAAGTGCAGAGCTCCAGGCCTGCGTTTCCCAACCTTGAGAGCTTCTGGCCACGAGACTTCACGGCGCCTGCCCACTCCGGCCCCATCTCAGGAGATGGGCAGGGAGTGGCTCTGGACAGAGCCAGGGGCTGCAGCAGGGGTGTGGGCAGCGAACAAACATTGACTGAGATGAGGCAGCACCCAGACAAGCTGGAGCGAGCGCCACTGGGCCCTGCTCCATCTGATCAAGGCCATTGGGCCGAATTCCAGGGATTCTGGGGAGCTGACTTGGCCCCGTGACTCAGGACTTAATCAGGACCATAAAACCAGGGAGAAGAATTCATGCTTTCAAGGAGGTTCTGTTCCATAAAGATGATTTAGGGGTCGGGGTGGAGGACAGTGGGAACTCTCCTCCCCCCATTCACACATTATTCTTGGCTTGGGATTCCCAGGCAGACTGCTGCCCAGGGCGGGACAGTCAGGGCTCCAGAGGGGAACCCCGGCACTCCAGCCCCAGCTTCCCTCCACCTGGTGTTGGCTTTGAAATCCTCCTTTGTGTCATCCCCTCCAGGCTGATTCATCGTGGTTGTTAGGGGTCAGTGTTGTGGCAACTCCACAACACTCCAGTTTTGGCTGCTGGTGGGCGGCTGGGTGGGTCTCGTCAACCACAGGGTTTCATTCTGGCCCCTCAGCAGACCCGCCCTGTTGCAGAGTGAGTGAGTGAGTGTGTGAGTGTGTGTGTGTGTGACAGACGGACAGACCAAGAATTAACAGTTAGGCCTTCTGGAGCTGCCTCATGGTTCAGTTCAATGAAACTTGTTTTCATTGTTGACTTTTTTCAGGTTTGCTGTTTTTTTCTGTTGCTGTTCCCTTCAGACTTGTTTTGCTTTCCTTTTTCGGGGAGAGAAGCTCAAACTGTAGCATTTGCACCTTTTCTGTTGTAACTGTCTTTTTGGAGTAAAGCAGTAAAATCTATAGTTTTTTTTCACTTTGTAAAGCACAGCCCCAAGTTAATTAGTCCTATTTGGGTGCCTGTGAGTTGCTTTCCAAAGACCCCAGCAGGTTTCACTGCAGGCTCTGTAGCACTCTGCATGTCAGGTGTTTAGCAGTCTCTTCTCAGGAAGCCAGGGAGGAGACCGTTCCCTTGTTAGTTAGGGTGGACGCTCCCCACCCTGCAGCAAGTTATTTCGGAGCAGTTGGAAGTGGGTACGCGCTCTCCCGGGTCTCCCTCTTTTATTTTCCTAAACAGACCGGCTTGCTCTGGTCCTGGGCTGCTTTCCAGCTCTCCTGGGAAGCAAGCTGAGGCGCTCACCTGCAGATCCGCTTACCTGATAGCTCCTTCTCCTTTGCAAGTCCAGACAGGGCAGGCATTGGGTGAGGACTGGGTGGGGCACACCGCTGCTTCCATGTTCTATGGAGAACTCAGCCGGAACAGCGTAGGAGGGGCTGTTGTGTTTTGAAGGCACGAAGTTGACCCTGTGGTGAGGAGCTGGTATAGCGCAGCTGGCCCTGAGAGCCCGGGTAGATGTCATGTTTCATCTTTAGAACAGCAGGCAGAGGGTGGCTTCAGGGGGAATCGGGCTCCAGAGCTCGCACTGTGGAGACCCAGGTGTCAACAGCTGCAGCCACCTCACCACTGGTGCTTCAGGGTGGCTGCAATCAGGCTTGCTTAACTTCCCACAGTTCAGACACTTCGTCCTAGGCTCCCACACTGGACCTGGTTCCTTTTCCCAGCTGACCTCTCGCTCCCCGACCCCGACCAGCCTTCCCCTCTCCTGTCTCCCCCTCCACCAGGGCTCCCTGGTGAGTCAGGGTCCCAGCCTCGGCATCAGGGACTCACTGAGCCCTGTGCCGGTCACACTGTTAACCCTCTGACCCTGTGCTCTGTCTGGGTCTTAATCTTCAGGAAAAAAGGGCTGCAGGAGTGGGGGTCTACAAGGCGCTGGCCCAGCCTTGAGGGCTTGGGGTTCTGCTCCAGCTCCACTTCTCATTTGCCTGGGACCCTGGACTGGCCTGTTGGGTGTCTCCTGGACGGGCAGAGCTTGTGTTTCATGGTTCTGTAGGTGTCTCTTGTAGATCTAAATGTAGGACAGACAGATCCAGCTCATGCATATTTACGGGTTTGTAGATTGACTACTTAAAAATCCCCAGTATGTGTAACCTGCAATACCACTGTCAAGACACGTTCCCATTAGTCAAGGTGCTGCGTTAGGCTCAGGTTTTAACAAGCTGGGGGATCAGCAGAGCTGGCTGTTTCTCCTCACAGCTCATCAGTGCTGCTCACGACGCCTTTGCCTTCCCAGGGAGGACTGGTGAAGGGAAAAACCACAGCCCTGTTGTATTTCCAACGTGAACACATGTTCCCATCGCATCTCAGGAAATTGCCAGTGTTTCTCTGGGTCCAGGTGTGTGCAGGGAGTATTAGCAAGCTCCCTGGGTATTGCTCAGTGGCCACAGTGACTGTGGTTATCAGCACATTGTTTTGCTTTCTATGCAGAATGATTATAGGTGATACAGAGGCTCCTGGTACACAACAGCAGCGCAAGGGTTTCTAACGTTCATTCAGCACCTGGAGCACTGACAGGGAGCCTTTTAGAAACTGAGCACCCAAACTGCAGCCCAAACCCACTGATTTATTGCTAAGTGCCATCCCTGCAGTAAAACCTGAGTGCTCCGATGCTGGAGCGACCCCTGGGGTGATCGGTCGGAGAGCCTGCTGCAGCCATGGGTTCACCACCTCTGACCTGTCTTGCAGAGATGCCCTTAGCTTCACGTGTGTCGGGAGGGAGATTTAGTGCGAGTCTGAGGTAGAAGACACCCCTTGCTCCCTGGACTCCTCCCTACCTGGGAGCTTGCAGTTTGAGCCCTTGTCATGCTGAGGGCCCTTGTGCCCCTGGGGCTGGAATGTGGCTGTGTGGTAGGATAGGACCAGGTCCCTAGGTCCCACCCCGACTGTGGAAGAAAGCCACACATGGCACTGAAAAGCAGGAGAGAGCTATGTGGAACGGGACCATCTTGTCGCCATCCTGCTGGAGCAGATGCCACAGGGGTACAGACTCCAGGGATGCATCAGCTTGCCATAAAAAGGAGGTACCGAAGAGTCAGGTGGTATGGGGGGAAGTGATCGGTTTGCTATAGGAGGAGCGGTAACGTTTCAGGGAGCGGCAAGGAACCATTGGGTCCAGTCTCCTTGGTTGAGTCGAAGGGCAGGAGGCTGGGTTTGCACGCTCATCTTCAAAGGCAGTTTGATCTACGGGGACAGGGAGCTCTGGCTGTGGCCATCCTGTTTTTGTTTGTTTGTTTGTTTGTCTTTTTGAGGCAGAGTCTCGCCATACAGTTCAGGCTGGTCTTCAGCTCACTGTGTAGTCCAGCCTGGTCTCGAACTCCGTGATTCTCCTGCCTCAGCCTCCGAGGTGCTGGGATTACAGGCATCCGCCATCATGCCTGGCTTGCCCTTTTTTGTTCCATTCTGTTTGGGGCATTTCTGTCAGCCCTGTAAGCAGATGGCTGCAGCCCTGTCCGAGTTGGTGATGCTCAGGGGAAGGCTGCCGGTGTGACCACTACATAGTGCTGGGCCCACGTTGAAATCAGAGATTTCTTGCCTTATCTCGGAGACCTCCCTGTCTTGCCAAGAAATCTCAAACTTGGGCTTGGACCGACTGATTGCTGTGCAGCCTTTTAGATGAGATTGAACCGTGGCTCTCTGAGACCCTGCAGACCGGCACTGCTCAGTGGAAATGGGATGTGAGCTGCAGATGCAATTGCAAACATTAAAAAAAAAATTTAAAACAAATAGGTGAAATTAGCTTTAATAAAGTATTTATTATAACCTACCCCACATGTCCTAGTTATAATATGTAATCACTATCAAACTCATTAGTGAAAGATATTCCAGCCCCCATTTTCAAGATCCAGTCCTCTGAGCTTAGAGCACATCCTGGTTTGGCCTGGCCACATGTCAGATGCCCGCTGGCCACATGGGGCCAGCGATTAGTGCAGTGGACAATTGAGTTAAAGGGCAGGACATTTTAAAGAGTAGACTGTGTTTGTTAGGGGTAATAGGTTGGTAGCAAAGCCCAGCAGTAAGTTCCCGAATCACAGCCTTTTTCCGACAGGCGATAGACACCTAGGAAGCCAAAGGATGTGGGTTAGAGTCCGTGGATCTGCACTCCACTGCCGCCATTGTCCAGAGCCCGTAGATTTATTAAGGCTCACTCTTGGTGCTGTGCGTTCCATGGATTGTGACAAAGGTCTGGTGACATGTGTCTATCCTTACAGTGCCACGTGGGATGGTTCCGCTGCCTGAGATACTATTTATTATATATTTACATCACTTACAATAGCCTCTGTGCTCCATCTTCTCATCCCTCCCTCTCCCTGAACCTTGGCAACCACTGGCTTGTTACTGTCTCCACAGTTTTGCTTTTTCTGAAATGTTACCCCATTGGGATCGATCCATAGCCTTTCCCGATCGCCTTTTCACTTAAAGGCCCACTATGTTGTTTTATTTTTTTTCCCATGACTTGATAGTGCATTCCTTTTTAGCACTGAATAGTATTTCATGTTCCAGGTGGTCCGTAGCTTATTTCTAGAGCAACACTTTTACTGCCCAGCGTGGTAAGTCCCGGGCAGGACACTCTGGCCGCAGAGGACCGCCCAGGAGCTGTGGGACTGGGCCAGTTGGAACTGCACTGATCAGCTTCCTCTGTGCCTGGTTTAAAATACTGCCGTGAACCCAGCGTGGTGGCTCCTACCTGTGATCCTGGCAGTCTGCGAGGATCTCCAGCTTGTGGCTGGCCTGGGTGATTCAAAGGGAAATTTATAGAGGCTTGGAGATGCAGCACACCACCAGAGTGCTTGCCTAGTATGAAGGAGGCCCTGGGCTCAGTTCCTAATACTGCAGAGAGCAAAAACCAAAAAGCAAAACAGCTGTGAACATCGAGAAGGGAGGAGGGAGCGCGGGATGAAAATCATGCAGAAATCCATGTATAACCAAACCCAGGATGAATCTTCTCATTGTATCCCCTCGTGTCCCAGCCTGCACAGGGCCCGCAATCTGCTTAGTATAAAATTATCTTATAAACTGCCAAATGACTCGTTGGGCGTGGTGGCTCTGGCCTGTAACCCCAGCACTCAGGAGGCCGAGGCAGGAGGATTGCGGTGAGTTTAGGGCCAGCCTGAACTGCATGGCAAGACCCTGTCCTCGCCAAAAAAATTGGCAAATGTCTATGTCAGATACTCCGTACAAATCAGTACTATCTATGAACGTGTTTAGACTAAGCAGACAATCTGGCCAGAGACTAGGAAGCTGAATTTCCATACTGCCGTTTCCTTGATCAGAGAATGTAAAGTGAAAAGAAACCTCAGCAGGGCTCTCAGGCTACTGCTCTGTCCTGTTGGCTTAGCTTCGGGGTGCTGATGCAGAGTGGCCCATCCTGTCTCAGTGGAAAGGCACTTAGAGCCAGCTCAACATTGCAGGGTGGCGGCTGCAAAAAGTAAGTGGCTGCCGGCCAGAAAGGCAGTTTATCAGACCAGACGTCCCGTCCTCTGGGATGAGTCACTGTGAGAATGAGGGCCGTCGTCTTTCCTGTACCCAGTTCTGCGTCTTCCTAGCACCCTGGACTAAGGAAATGATGGTGGACCTAATGCCACAGGGGTCGGCTTAGGGACAGGCCATAGGAAAATGCTGCTGACTGCAGATCACAGCTGTGGTTCTCTGCCCTTCTCCAGATGTTGAATTTTGTGGGTGTCACATGCAGGGTCGTGACATGTTTGACAGGCAGAAGACTCAGCTCTGTGCTTCTGGCCCTCGCACATCGGCCTGCCCAGGGGAGGACCGGCTAGCTCAGTAGCCCACCCCAACCTAAGGGAGATCGTGGCTGGCTCTTCTGCTCCCGGTCTGTTACTGGGACATGAGAATCTGCTCCAAAAAAGCTGCTCTCATTTCATAAAGTGGACATTAGTAGAATAAATCTCAGCTTTGGGGGAAAGGAAGCCTCTTTATAAAGACGTTCTGTTGTGCTTTTTTCTTCCAGCTTTAGTCAGAATGTCCACCGTTCACGAAATCCTGTGCAAGCTCAGCCTGGAGGGTGATGTAAGTACAAACATTTTCCCTTCAGGTGATTTCTGCGTATTGGCCCTCTCTGCCTAGTCGTGCTCTTTCCTTGCACAGCAGAGGGAAATGGACCTGGCCTTTCGTCCTTACTGGTTTTTCCCTCTGCCCCGTTACTGTAGCTGTCCCTTGACTTCAACTTGAAAACCACGCTACAGCCTTGAAAACCTCGGCCTCACGTTAACACTGGACATAGGTAGAGACGGCGGGATGACTCGGATTACATCCTGTGCAGGGAATCATTGTTAGGATGATATATGATTTTGTTTGTTTAGCACTTGCCTCAGCTGTATCAAAAAATGATTCTGAATCTTTTACACAGTGTCTAGGATGTTTTTCCAGACAAGGACCTATACTTATACTTAGCACCTGGGAAAGCTGTTCTCTCAAAAAGCCAAGATGTTTCTTTGTTTAATGAAATTACTGTAATTTATCATACGTTGGTTTGGCTGTCAGGGAACCAGAATTAAATTTGTCTTTTGCACGAAATATGTGAATCTGGAACATCTTGGTTTTTTTTTTCCTGTCTCTTTGTGTGTGTCTTGAGACAGAGTCTCGCTGTGTAGTTCAGGCTGGCCTTGAGCTCACTCTGTAGCCTAGGCTGGTCTCAAACTCACAATGATCCTCCTGCCTCAGCCTCCTGAGTGCAGGGATTACACGAATGAGCCACCATGCCCAGCTTTAGTTTTGCTTTTTGGAGTCTTCTGGAAACTCATGCCCTCTGTCTGGCAGTGATGTCAGCTCCTATGAAGGCCTGGATACTTGCCAGTGTTAGGCAATGTGTTTCTCTAATGGATTTGGTCTTTAGATTGTTTTTAGTATCAGGTTACAGGAGAGCTATCAAGTCCCTCTGAGAGTGTCTCCACTCCAGTGTGACACATTTCTCCATGTTTAGAAACGGAACTCCTACCCCCCACCATGGTAAGGGCAGCAAAGATCACTTTTGCCCCCAGTAATTTTTCAACAAATGTATTTTATAGGAAAAAGCTCCAATTGTCCATTTAAATCTGTTTCTAGAAATACTTTAAAGAAACATAAAACTTTCACCCGATTACTGTCGTTCTGGAGTACAGTGATCTGTGGCCTCATAAAGGCCTGCATGTGTAAGGCTGCAGGCCAGACTGCCAGCCTTCGTGAATTGGTAACGGATGGTGCTGTTAAAAAAATGGGGGACGCTTTTCCTTGGATTTCCACCCCATTTTGTAGCTACCATAATAGCTGCTTCAAAACAGCACTTTGTCTGTGCAGTTCCCTGGATGTCCGTCGCATTCCTGTGAAGTTATTCTCCCGAAAGTTTAAGGTGTGAAATTAGATGAAATGTGCTTTGCTCACCCTCTTGCATGTCAAGATGGTGTCACCCAGGCTACCGATTGGCCGGTATGTCTGGAAATGTGTGCGCCACCCCGAGGGCACATTTCTGCCAGGCCCTGGGAGATGCTTGAGAGATTAGGTGTGCACCATGTAACCTCATTGCTATAAAGTGCTGATGATGAGCTGTCCACCTATAATCCCAGTACTCAGGAGGCTGAGGCAAGAGGATCACATGGTCAGTCAGGCTCAGCACGGGCTCTGCAGGCAGTTCAAGGTCAGTCTGGACTACACAGTGAGACCCTATCTCAAATCAGCAACAGCAAATAATAATAAAGTGGGTATCGCAGGTGCTGGGCTGGATGGGGCGTGAGGGTGAGGTCTGAGAGTAGGTGGGGTCACTGCAGTGCGGGGCCCCACCGTGGACAGCTTTGCTGCCCTTGGCCAACCAAAGCCAGTGCCTGCCTTCCCTTGGGGCCTGGGGACTGAGGCAGCCTGAATCCCTGGAAAGGAGAACTGATAGGGAAGCCGACCTCACTGAACGGGCGGGCAGGCGGAGCTCTTGTCTGTCCACCTAGGAAGGGCCGTGGAAGCCTCATGGAAGGAAGAGGATGCCTGATAGGCCGTGAGGACCAAGCACTAGGCAGAGGGGTGAGGTATGCTAGTGCTCAAGGCAGAAGAAGAGCGGAGGAGACAGAAGCAGGAGCTTGGCTGACCAGAGTGGGTGTTGGTGTCTTCCCCAGACCACCTTGGCGCCACTGTGTGGCCAGAGCTGGAGACCAGGGAAGGTTCTTTCTGTGCTTATCTGGTAGATCTCTCTCCCTTCTCATATCTCTCTCTCTCTCTCTCTCTCTCTCTTTCTCTCTCTCTCACACACACACACACACACACACAATCTTGTTGAATTTCTCAGGCTGCTCTCGAACTACAGCTCCTCCTGCCTCAGCCTCCAAGTAGCTGGGATTTCCATTTGCTATGTAAAGATGTGAGAACTCAGGCCTAGGACCGTCCCCTTGGCAAAATATCCCTGTGCTTCAGGCACTTCCGCCTTTCAGAGTACTCTGCATTGTGGTTAGATCAGTTCAGTGGTCACAGCCTTCCTGAGCAAAGGCTGGTCTCAGGTTCCCCACTTCTTTGTGCTCTCACTGACAGTGAAGACTGCAAGTAGAAATGTCAGCTGGGAGGCCTCGGAATAGTTGCCGGTGGGATGGGGTAGTGTGTGTCCTGTGTGAAGTGTGGCCGGGCAGGGTTTAGTCCTTAAGCTCGGTACCTGGGCAGGAATGGCTCGGGGGCTGCTGGAGACCGGAAGTGCGCGGTGGGGTGTCCCAGCTATCTCTGACCCTGTCTGTGTCCCCCCTTTAGCACTCCACACCCCCCAGTGCCTATGGGTCCGTCAAAGCCTATACCAACTTCGACGCCGAGCGAGATGCCCTGAACATCGAGACGGCCATCAAGACCAAAGGTGGGTGACAGCATGCGGCGGGCTCCGCGGGGACTCGGGTCCTCTCTCTGCCAGCAGCGCCCCTGTGTGGGTCATTGGAGGCACATGTGGCCATAGGAGAGGCGGCACAGGCGATCCCTTCCCTTGTAATCCGTGGTCCCTCCCTGTGCCCGGGTTGGAAGGGCTGGCTGACCTCAAGCTTCCTTTGAGTTCCAGGATGATGTGTGGGAGGCAGCCAGGCCATCTAAGAGCCACCGTCCTTTTCAAAACAAGTAAAGCATTTGATTGAATTGTTTGGGTGGCTGTAATCCCAGCACTCAGGAGACTGAGGCAGGAGGATCATTTAGAGTTTGAGACCAGTTTGGGCTATAAAGTGTGTTCAAGGCCAGTCTGAACCAAACCAAAACCAAACCCAACCAAACTCGGCAGGGTCCTCGTGTCTCACAGATGTGCAGTGTAGTGGCCCCTTTGGCTGGTGGTAGTGAAACATCTTAGAGGTTGGGCTACACCCTGAACCCCGGGCATCCTGGCCTTTCTTAGAGTTCCAGTTTCTTCCTTTGGACAGAGCCTTCCCTTCCGCTGTGAGACAGGTAGGAGAGAAGGAAGATCCCCGATCTCCTGTGGTTGTAACGGAGTGTGAGGGTTTGTAGCACCTGCCCCTAAGCAGCCTTATAGGGGACATTGTGGGCCACCCGGTGTGGCTCTGCTTTCCACCAGAGGGGATAAGTTGTGAGGATTTTTGTCAGACCTTTAAGAAATCTTTTTTTTGGTGATTTTGCTTTATTTGTCTCATATTATGGATGGAACCCAGATTGCTCTACCACTAAGCCATATTCTCAGCTTATTATATTTTTATTTGGAGACAGAGTCTTGCTAGATTGCTCAGATTAGCCTCAAACTGTAGATCCTCCTGTCTCAGCCTCCTGAGTGCTAGGATTGTAGGCATATACCGCCAGGCTTGGCTTTTGGTGTTTTTTTTTTTTTTTTTAAAGTGAGTGCTTGTGAAAATCAAATCAGAGCAGGAGATGTCAGAGAAGCAACCCTAGCTGGCTCTGCCTCTCTGTAATGATCCAGCTCCAAGAAAATCCTGGGCTCTGTGAGACTCCATTTCCTCACCTGTAGAATGTTCCAGGTTGTCAAGAAATAGGAAGCACTTGGTGCAGACAGTGCTCAGAATACGTTACCATAAAAACAGGCAGACGCCAGCTTGGAAGCGCACGCCTGTCTTCCCAGCATCTGGGAGGCTGAAGCAGGGGGATTGAAAGTTTGAGCATAGCCTGGGAAACTTTGTGACAATTCCAAGTGACATAAAACAAAAAAATTATAGACATAGGAACATACATACATGCAGTCTACTGGCCTAAAACTCTCCTGAAACCCTCTGTGCCAGTAGGTGTGCCTGGGTGCTTGTGGTATCAAAGTCTGCGTGGTGAATGGTCCCAGAGTTCAGCAGGTGACTCATTAGACAGAGACAGACTTGGTGCCTTTTATGGGCTGAGACAAAGGGTATTTTCATCCCTGCGTGAGAACTCTTAGACCACTGGAATGTAAAGGTTGCGCAAATGACCTGTGGTCACAACCCAAGCTCTCCTGTTAATAAAAATATCTCCAGGCCCTTTCTGAGGGAGTAGAGAAGTACTGTAATTCTGAGCAAGCACATTAGGTGGGGATTCCTGGGCTCCAGTTTGGTCAGAAGCAGCTGACACTTTGTGATTCTCCACGAGCACATGAGGGGCCCTCGGCCTGGGAGAACCTCAGATCCACTGCTGCTGGAATGTTCCACCTGCTCACCCGGTGGGCGACTCAGCTCAGGTCTGTCTGCCTGCCTGTGTCTGCGGCCCTGGATCCTGCTGAGATTGGAACTCAGTGCTGCCAGGCTCTGGGAACATGTGTCGCCCAGCTGTCAGGACCAGAACTGTTTTCTGAGCCTTGAAACTATTTCCAAGCATGAAAACTCTTGCCCAGCTGTGACCCTGTGGTCATCTGATAGCTGCACATTTGTCACCCAGGATTTTGGGTCTCTCCACTCTTGTTCTTTTTGCATACTTAGTGTCCGGTGTGTTTCACTTAGGAGCACTTTGTAGTTGCTTATTTTTGGTGGTTTCAGAGAGCAGCTGTATTCTCCAGTTAGGTCGATGAATCCCTTAGATTAATTCTGTATTGTGTTAAAAAAAAATTTAATCCTTGCAGGAAATGCTTGGAAAGAAAGAATGTCATATCCGTAAGAGCTGAGGATCCTGATCCATGTTAATGTCAGCCTGTCTGGGACAGTGGAAACCTGGATATAGCCTTCAGTTAAGGGTGATGAAATCACTTCAGAGTGTCTAAAGAATGTCACATGGACATGAAAATTGTTTTAGGAGCTGGGTGTGGTGGCGCATGCCTGTAATCCCAGCACTTGGGAGGCTGAGGCACAAGTTCGAAGCTGGCGGAATTACAGTGTCAGACGAGAGACCATGTTTCAAGAGAAAAAAAAGGAAAGGGCGTTAGTAACAAATATATAGAATTATGTGTACAAGTTTGGGACCAGCCTGAGCTACAAAATGAGCCCAAGGCCACCCTGAACTGCAGAGCCAGGCTCTGTCTCAAAAAGACAAAAACAATGAAAAATTATGCAGAATTGACTTTGGCTTTTCTTGATGCTTTTGCTGTGTTCTGTATTTTCCGAGTTTCTTAGAGCGGCCCATTTCGCCTGCATAATGAAGGTAAAAACAGAAGGAACTCCCAGGTGGGAAAGGTCCTGCCACTTTGACCTTTCTCCTCGGCACATGCTGTTTCAGATGACGACACCACTGGTGACTCGGCCGTCACCAAGGTGCTTTGCACCAGACCCTGCCCCGGTCCCGAGCTGCTGCTCTTTGCTTGGCTTCTGGGGAAACAAAGGGGAAATGCGAAGCTGATAGAGGCACAGGCCAAAGAGCAGTCCGCCGTGTCCCAGCAGCTCCCCTGCTCCAAAGGAGCACTGCGTGTGTCACCTGCGAGTGCTGGACCCTCCCTCTGGTGTCTGCTCTCCCTGTCTGTGCCTAAAGAGCTGGTTGGGGTGGTTGAACACCAGCCTCGGGTAGAGGTCCTGCTGCCCCTGCTGCCACCCAGGCTGGGAGAAGTCCCTGGGTGCTGCGGGCCCATGAAGGTCATGGCGAGTCTCTGAGCCGCACCTCCAGGCTGTCTTTCTCACCAGGCCCCAGCTCTGTTCCTGTCCTCGTGCCCCGCACCTGGCCCTACTCAGGTGTGACCCTGGGCAAGGCCCTCAGCCCTTCCCTCACTTCTTGTTCCCTCCATCCTGGGCAGCTTCTGTCACACCACATTGTCACTGTCTGCTTCCGGATTTGTCTCTCCTTAAGGGCAAGGACTTTATTTCTTTTCTTTTCTGTCTTTTTGAGACACAGTCTCACTATGCAGCTCAGGCTGGCCTTGGGCTCACTTTGTAGCCCAGGATGGTCTCAAACTCACAGTGATCCTCCTGCCTCAGCCTCCGGAGTGCTGGGATCACAGGCTGTGTGCCATTCCACCCTGCTATCATTAACCTTTTCTAAGGCCTGCAAGACTTGGAGAAGGTGCAATTTTAAATGTAATTAGCAGTCAAGGGCCCACAGGGGGGGCACAGCATTTGCAGCAGGCAGTAAAGGCTCCTTCCAGGACCTGGATGACATCTCCGAAGGGGGAGAGTCCCTTGGAGCTTGGATCTGTTGTCACCACTGCCGTTTGGATCTCTCTTGGAGTGGTCTTGTCCCTTGCCTGTGTGGGTGTGTCTGGAGCGTCACCTGGGCCTCACACTGCCACCGTGCACGAGCTCTGGCTTGAGGTAGTACATGTAACAACTTAGGTTAATTCATGTCTGGTTAGCAACCAAGTTAGCCCATGCAAAAGTAATAATATTGCCTAATTAACAAGAGGATTCTGCGATTTAATCTGCAGGAGTCTCTTGGTCTAGATTGGCCTTGGGTTAAATATATACTGTGGCGTGTACAACACAGCTGTGCTGGTTTACCATATGGGCCCAAATAACTGGGGAGGAAAGTCAGCTAAATTAGAAAAGGACAAATCTAGACTCCAGAAAATAGGTTGTAATTAGTGGCAGCACAACCCCAGAGTTAGGGAAAGTGCAATAAACAGGAAGAGCCTTGGTCTCTGCAAGGGGAGGCTGTCAGCAGCGGGTCGGATTGTAGCAGTTTTTGTGTTCTGGGAGCCATGGGAAAGCAGACACAGCTATGGCAGGAAAGCTGCAGCCTGTGTTAGCACTGCTTTCTGTTGCTTTTAAAATGGAGCCGCTTAAGATTTGCAGCACGGCCCAGACACTAACGTCCGTCCCACTGGCAAGTGAGCCAGGTCAGTTCTGTTTCTCCCTGCACTGGGAACTGAACTGGGGGTGGGGCAGCACGGAGCCGCATCCTCAGCCCTTTAGATCGTTTTGCCCGGGATAGCCTTGAATTTGTGATCCTCCTGCCTCAGCCTCCAGAGGAGGTGGGCTTGCAGGCCTGTGTCGCCACACCTGGAGAAGACAGGTACTTCCTCTTCACCTGTGCGCTCAGCCAGGGCACGGAGTGTAGCGTGAGTTCTCATGAGGGCTAGAAGGCAGGAGAGGGCTCCGCTCGCTCCTAAGATTGGGATGCAAGGAGCTAAATCTGGAAGAGCCTGCCGGGGTGGAGGGCCTGCCTGCCAGCAAGGCTGGAGATGGGTGCTGCCCAGCCCTTCTTCCTGGCCCAGAGGTGTCATAGGGCCCCCTGGCCAGACCCAGGCTATTCTCTGTTCTCGTTAGACCTGGTTCTCTTCTGAGGCCCTTCTGCGTCACCGCGCCTGTTCTCTGTGCGCACAGCCTGGGGTGTGCTTGTCTGGGGTGGGCTTGTGTGGCTGTGCAGGTGCTGAACCCCACCAGGTGGCCACGGCATGCACCAGAAGGCATTCCCTGAGCCTTTCCCCTCCTGGGCAGAGCTGTCACCACCGCCCCCTCCCCGGCTTTCCTTTCTCAAAGAAAGTGTTAACTTTTCCTGGAGGAAATCCAAGCACTGTTTCAGTTTTAGCAAAGGACCTGGGCGAAACCAGATTCTTATCTAGTGTCAACAGTGCCAAGTATCGAGTTATGGGTAGGGCTTAGGGGAACTGGTTTGTCTTGGATCTGTTCAGAACTTTTCTTTCCCATCTCACGGGGTGGATGGAGCAGCAGGGCTCAAATGGTGCAGGATCTCCCTTCCCTGTGTAGTCCAGGCTCCTGTCTCAGCCTCTTGAGTGCTGGGATTATGGGCCCAGGCTGTTGCATGCATTTTTCACGAGTCCCTTTGTTTGTTTACAGTCTGGTTTGATTTTAGTCTTCTGCTGTGTGTTTTCTCGCTGGTCCTTTAAAGCTTTTCACAGTCATGCTTTTGTGTGGAAGGCAGATAGGGGCTTGGATTATTCAAGTATCCTTGGGGTTACTGAATAGATGAGGCCTTCAGTCCTTTCTGAGGGGTGCTGCTCAGGTGAAATCAGAACCAAATGGGAGCGAAATCAATTTGATTTCTGGAGCCAGACTTTCGGAGGAACTGGCAGTTTTCCTGTGCCGTTCATCTGGGCCTCTCCAGCCGGACCCTCCGGAGCCCTGCATCCAATGCACAGGAAACCCGCTCACGCAGACCAGGGCGTGTGGGTCTGGGCAACTGAGCGTCACACTCGATTCCCGAGCTGCTGGTTCCCTGCCACAGGCAGTGAAGACGCACGGTTCCCACCGAGTGCCCAGCTGTGTGTCGACCAGGCTGTCCACCTGCAGGGACCCTGGAGGCTGCAGGAGTGCTCACTTTAGATTTCAGGTCTTCTCGATGCTTGAAAATGCAGTGGACAGTGAAAGAGACCCACGGCTCCTGCTTAGTGGGAGCTGTTGCCATGAGTTGCCTGGCGTTTAAAGCAGTAGTGATCTTTAAGTCCCCCTGGCTGGAGTGTCAGAAATACTGTTGCAGGGTGGGGATGTAGCTCAGAGGCATAAGCATCTGCCTGGCAAGTGCAAGGTCCCGAGTTCAATTCCGAGTGGGGAGAAAAATATATAGATACAAATATAGATTTAGATATAGATATATAATTGTAGCCAGCTGATTGGATGAGCTGTCTTCCCTGCAGAGTGGACGCTGGTAGACGGCTTTGTACTTCAGGTGTCCATTTGTGTTTTGGCTCCTCCTTGCCAGTCTTGGAAAACCATGACTTGTGGTCTTCGTAAACTCGGAGAAGTCAGCCCTGGTGGTGGAATTTACTGTGCACTTGCCTACCCTCCACGGGACCCTGAATGGGGACATTGTTTTCCCCAGGCAGGCCTTTGCTCACCCGGAGTGCCCGTCTGGGAGGAGAGGGACAGAAAGGGACAGGAGAGGCAGGTTCCTTCTTTAAACCTGCACACAACCTATGCAGCCTCTTTAGTCCTGGGTTCTGCAGCCCGGCACACCTTTTCTGACACCTTTTCAGAAGCCAGGAAGCCCCCATGGAAGGAGACACAGCTGTGTCCCTGACTGCCACACTCGGGGCCGAGGTCCTGCCTGACCCTGCAGCTGGGCTGGGTGTGGGCTCCAGGGTGTTTCCCCTTCCTGGTTCTATCGGAAGGGTCTTCATGGGACTTTTCGTTACTGGATCAGATTCTAGCTCTGCTCCAGGGAGGGTGGCCGGAGCCGACCCAGTGACAGAGAGCAGAGTAGCTGGATTGGAGGGCTCAGTTCTTCCCTGCCTTACTCAGACTAAGGAAAGTGTGTCTTTCTCTGAAGCCACTGTCAGCCCTGCACCTTGCAGAAGCCGCAGGCAGAAGTGACATAAAAAGTCTTTAACGTGGGCAGGTCCCTGGCCGTTCCTTTCCTTGCCCTACTTGTCCAGCTGTGCTGCTGGTGTGAGGAGTGACCAGGGGGTCACAGACAGCTGCTTCCGGGGTCCTCGGCCCTAGGGAGTTGTCCAGAGAGTTCAGGTGAGCCCGGGACTGTAGAGATGTGCAACAACATGCGAGCCTCCTGCCTCTGCTTCCCAGAGTGCTGGGATCATAGGCCTTTGTCACTGAAGCTGCCCTGGGCTGCATTTTTTTAAACAATGCTCCAGGGAATTTCAGGGCCAGTTGGCCAAGGACTACATTCTGACCCAAATATACACTTTGCATTTGTCTCAAAGAGAGCATTTTTTTTTCATGGGTTGGTGTTGTTAATGTGTGCTCAGATCAGCCTCCCCTAAGTTGATTTTAGAAATGTTAGTTGAGGTTTGAATTGTATTTTGATGTGGCTTGTCAGCTTTTTCAGTATTGGATCATATTGGGTCATAAAGCAAAAATATGTAAAGAAGTTGGTGGTTTTCCTGATATAAACTTGGAGCCATAGATTTTTTTTCTTTGATTGTGTGTTTTGAGATAGAGTCTTGCCATGTACTCCAAGCTGGCCTCAAACTCACAGTGATCCTTTTGCCTCAGCCTCAGGAATACTAACTAGGATGACAGGTGTGCACCACCATGCTTGGCTCGCTCTTTCTTTCTTTCTTTCTTTCTTTCTTTCTTTCTTTCTTTCTTACTGAGACCTCATGAGAGTCATACATGTTACCTTTGTCCTCTACGATTACAACAGGTGCTCATGGCAGTAACCGTGAGCTTCCAGACGTTATTAGTACAGTGAACTGCTGCTTTGGTGACTCTGGTTGTTGAAGTGGCTGCAGGTGCATTTCCAGTGTCTTCTCTAAGGACCTGCAGTGCAGTGGTTTTCTGTGATACACAGCATCCTCCAGGGTCCCCGCTATGGGGATGCAATGCCAACTATTGAAAAAATCAGTTTTTCTTTTCCTGTACAGTGTGTATATTTTTCAGTGGCCTCTGCACGTTTGGCACAACGTTACTGATTTTTGTGTTCAGAACGTTATTGATTTTTGTGCCCTCGTGATTTTGATCCTTCTGCCCCACTCGAGAGGTCAGGGTATCTCCTGCCAGCCCACTACTTGTCTTTGCCTCCCAGCATTGCCCTTCTGGCTTCTCTGTTTCTGAGATGCCCCTGGCTCCCCTTTGGCCGAGCCACTTGCAGCTGGCGGGTGACCTTGGGGGCTGAGACATTCTGCTCTGCCACCCCAGCGTCACCAGCCAAGTTATGCCAGAGACTTTTCCTTTTATTAAACAAAAGAGAGCGACCTTTCACATTCTAAATCCCTAAAGTTGTGCTTTCTTCAGTTCAATGGTGCGTTTGGAGCAATTCTGATATAAAATTGGAAACTTCCAGATACCACAAGGCATTGCTTATCTTTGTAAATACACATGTTCCAATTAAAATAGCTACTAAAATATTTTGGTGACACTTCAAAACTCCCAATTTAGATTTAATTTAGATTAAAACACTTACTCTTTTTAATAAAGTTATAAAATTGATTATTAAAATTGCCTATTGAAGACTGAAAGCAGTGGAACGTTTATGTTCCTTACAAAACAATTTACTCTTTAATAAGTATGATTCTATTAATCAATTATGCTATTAAGATACAACTGCCACATTAAACCTGACCCATTTGTCACAACAGTTTCTATAATTATAGAAATTACACCTAACTGCTTTATAGATCCATAATCCTGCAGTAAATATAAATAATTGTCTCCATTAATTCATTTTTGCAGTTACTGTCTGTTAAATCCCCAGTTAAATGGCAATTTGAGGACCTTGGTTTAAAATCCTCTTAAATCTGTGTTGCTCAGTGTGACTGCAAAGCCCTGCAAATGCACCTCCTCCTGTTGATCTCAGAAACTAATTTATGAGTCAAATAGTTTTTAAAATAAAAACATTTAAAAGGTCTGGTTGGGCTTGAGATTGGAGAGGCTCAGGAAGAATAACAAAGGGTGGGTGTTCCTCCGCGGTGGCTGTCCGCCCGCCCGCCAGCAAAACAGAACAAATCTCAGCACCTCAGTGTTTTCCTTTGGAAACCAGTGTACGCGTTACAGTTTGTAAAATTCTGGCAAAAACCTCCTCTACCAGCCCAGAGTCCGAGCGGATGCAGCCAGGTGACCACTCTTGACTTGTGTTTCCGCAGGGGTGGACGAGGTCACCATTGTCAACATTCTGACCAACCGCAGCAATCCGCAGAGACAGGACATTGCCTTCGCCTACCACCGGAGGACCAAAAAGGTACGGGCCACTGTAGGGGTGGTGATCTCCTCCGATGCCGCTTCCTTTGGTCGTAACACACGGTGCTCACCACCAAGCACCTTCTGGCACCCTTTGGGTATCAGGGTTTGCCTCCTGAGTCCTCCTCAGCTGCACTGCATGAGGACAACACGCTTTATTCCAACACCCTGTTCTTCCCACCCTGCATAAACAGAGAGGGCAGTGGCTGGAATCCAAAGCTGAGACAGAATAAAGAATAACAGGACAACCCGGGACGGGTGCTGGGGACTGAGTGGATACTCTACCCTGCATGTGGCAATTCATTTCACCCTCATGACTCCTGCTGCCTCTTGATAAGCTGTTTCTAATTTGGGCTTTTGACTGTCGTCTCCACTAAGTTTTGATCGCAACACGCTCATTCTTTGAAAAATGCACTTGAAGTCTTAAGAGGTTTGTCAGAAGCAGGCTGGGTTGGCCGTGGACGTGGCCTGCCGGGCTATCTTTGCCGAGCCACCCGCCCCCTGTGGAAAGGGTCTTTGTGAGCATTTCACTTCGCTTGTATACCGACAGATAAAGAGCAGGCAGCCCTTGTTCAGACTCGACTTTGTCGCAGTGTTGGGCATTTTATTTTTAAGGATGTGCTGCTGTATTTTTAACTTTTTGCTATTAAAAGCTTCTGATTTATTCTTGGACAGCATAGTGGCAGTGGCTTCCCATGGCTCCCATTTGACTAAGGGCTTTCACTTAGTAAGGTGAGCTGCGTGGGTTCGGGAGAGACTTTCTGTCCTGGAAGTTGCAGATGAGACTTTGAGATCGCTCCCTCCTCCATCCGCTTAACCAGTTGGGAAGGACATAAATAGAAAAATCAGCTGGCTGCTTTCACGTGCACTGGAACTCTTCTGCTGGACTAGGGCTCGCCTTTTGCAGTGAGCCTTTTCCCCAGCTTCCCAAGGAACCTGTGAGCTCCTGGAGCCAGACTCTTATGGGGGCAGCATTGCCACAGCTGTTGCTCAGCTCTGACTGTGGTCCTGGAACTCTGGGTACACACAAGTGGAGAAGCTGCCAGGACTTTGCTTTCAAATGTGATAGATGGAAAACAAAGCTGTCTGAAAACCTGGCAGAGGGAACATGCAACCAGAATACCGGTGGGGTTCATCCACCGTGCAGGCTGTGCTGTGCCCAGGAACAGCTCACTCTCTTGCCGGTTCTTGATGACTCCTCTGCCTTGAGCTGGGAGAGTCGTCTGTCATAGAAAGGTGCATAAACTGTGTGCAGTCATTTCTGCAGGAAATTTTAGAAACAAAGTCTTTGGGCTTCAGTGAGTGGTTGACAAGGACCAAGGCTGCCCGAGGGTGAGCCTGGAGACCTGGCCATAGCTAGTAAGAGAGAGGAGTAGGAGCAAGGCTGACTCAGTTTCTTCTATGTTCAAGCAGATGCCAGATGCAGGGTCCCCTGTGTAGCAAATGGTTGTGTTGTATGTGTCAAGCCTTTCTGGAGGTTTTGTTAAGTGCAAAACCCTGTGCTGGGTATTGTAAGAAACAGGAAGTTGAACATTTGTGAGGAATCCTGCATAGAGGAAACAGGAGGTTTGAGCAAAGAACAGGTGGTGGGCAGTGTCCAAGTAGGCTGAGCTTGGCATCACCTGGCCTCAGTTCCACTGTGGGAAGCTGGTGTTACTCTTGGGATCTTTGCTCCTAAGCATAGCGTGTGCTTAGGACCTTGGGAAGCAGGAGAAGGTTGGTGGCCAAAGCAGTGCTCCAGGTGGTTTGCAGGGCCTCGTCATTTCTGATAGTCTTGAAATCTATGAGCAATCCGGAAAGACGGTCTCTTAAGCTATTGATCACCTCTTAAGTTTGCAGGCACTTTTAGGCTAACTTCGCAGATGCCATAGTACAGGAGGAGAAAAAGAGAGAAGAATTCCAGTGGGAGTGCTTGCTACCTCCCAGCCTCGGGCCCCCTCCCCCTGCAAAGTTTAATCCAGGACCACACACACCTTCAGCAGCCACACCCACTTTGGGCTGTCTGTGCACCTGCATGGGTGCTGCTCAGAGCTCTGCTTTCAGCGTGTGTACCCAGGGTGACACAGGGCCCTAGGGTCCCTATCATCTTCACCGACCCTGCCCTGACTTGGCGTGACCAGGTGGACTCGGTATTTGGTTAAGCAATTGCCACAGAAAGCTGCTAGCCTTGGAGGCTGCTCTGAGATTTGGAGCAGTGGGTAGCATTGAGTGGATTTCAGTGGATGCTATTAGTGCAGAGGTGATCGTTAGGTTTCTGACATCCGGGTCTGATGCTGGGAACACAGGATTTGTACCCGAGAGCTCAGGGTGGCCCAGAGCTCACAAGCTTCCTTTGCACCCCGAGCGGCCGGCTTCTGTTTCACACTCCAGCGGGGGAGTCGGTATTGGTCACTTACCACGCTTTCCATGTGATTGCTTGTTTTCTCAAAGGAACTCGCCCCAGCGCTGAAGTCAGCCTTATCTGGCCACCTGGAGACAGTGATTTTGGGCCTCTTGAAGACACCTGCTCAGTATGACGCCTCCGAGCTGAAAGCCTCCATGAAGGTGAGCACGTGTGCAGTGTTACTGCTGTCAAACCTGCCATTAATATTTGTAAATTATAGCTTTCCCAGTGTAATTAGCCGATTTCAGTTCTCTTGAATTCTCATTTGGTATTTTTTCTTTTTTCTTTTTTGAAGGAACCAAAGCTATGAGTTTCAGGATTTGTACCAAAAATATTTCAATTACTTTTTTTAAAGACTGCAAAAATTTCACGAAACCAGTTACCAGCTGCCACCTGGGCGATTGGAATACCATTTGGGAAAACTACTTCCTTGATTACACTTCCTCCTTAAGATAGAGATGTTGTGATATTAAGGAAAAAGAAAAACTCAGAGCTTTTGTGAAGCCGAGATTGCAATTTCTGCTCAGGGTCCCATGGGTGTTTTTCCCCCTCTGCCTTCTCCCTGCCAGGTTCCATTATGGTTTCAAGCGGGGCCAGGGGAACAGCATAGGGCACCGGAGGGTGATTTCAGATGCTGGGTGGTATCAGTGTTTAGTTGGAAGACTTGAAACACATACATTTGTATTTTTCTCCCGCAATTATTTTGACTGAAATCATAGGGTAAATTAGTAAAAAGTCTAAGCTGAAAGCATCCTGAATTTTATGCATGCCTGAAAGTACCAACTGTTATTTAAATATAATAGCTGCATAAATGTAAATAGGTGACTGTAGGTTCCAGCAAAGATTGGGGACCTTTTACAGTGTGCCCCTGCAGTGCTTTGAGTAATCAGATGCTGCCCTCTGCCGGCCCAACTGGACATAGCCTCTATAGGAGGAGGGAAGCAGCTTCTCTTGATTTTTTTTTTTTTTTTTTTACTCTGAGTCTCAGTATTTTCTGTGAGACCACTGTTTCTGAATTATGAGCCGACCAGGCTGTAAGCCTGTCACCTGAGCTGATATCACAGTTAGTTATCATCCTTTCCCTAGAGAGCAGCTTCACACATGGGCGTCCCAGAGCCCCAACCCAAAGGCTCAGGGCTGCTGGAGGCTGTGCTGCTGAGTCTCTTCCTTCAGCTCTGCAGCTTCTCCGAGCTCTGCTCAGTTTGTTCGTATGCAGCCTTGCTCTGAGCCCCCCACCTCCACCCCAGCAGGCTGTGCTGTTGCAGTGGTCACTGAGAATGCTGGCCTGTCAACACTGTTTAATGATCCGGCTCAGGACCTGCTCCCAGGCAGTTCCTCTGGCTTCTTGTGACCATCAGCACTCAGATCAGTTGACCATGTTCTCATCAAGAGTCCATTTGGTTGTGATTCTATGTAGTTCTCCTTGTACGTGCTCCTGGGTCTGGTGGCTGATGTAGGTTCAGACTCAGGGCGGGGAGGGGGGGTGATGCCTTTTGGTCCCTGCCCTCCTCTCTAATGGGATACTCTCCCTGCTCTGTCTTGGCTCTGGTGCCAGCTCTTGCATTAGCTGTCACAGTCGAGTGCCCTTCTGGAAGCCCTTCCATCAGGCTAGAAGAGACAGTCACCAAACTGTGCTTTTTAAAACCCGTTTTGACCTCTGGCGATACCAGGGGCAGTGTCTGCCGTATGTCACTGGAGAAGTGGCCTCGTTGTGACTGTGAGAAATCTGTGGAAAGCTTGGGCTGTTTTGGACATGGCCAAGGTCACCTTCACATGTTGACGGACACAGGATTAGGATTCTCCTGTGTTAACATTGGTGTAGCAGGAACAGCAGGAGACAGAGCTTCTGCCACCAGGCCTGTGTCGAACAGTGTCCCTTCCAATGCCTCTGTTAACTTTTACACCGTATTTCTGTCACCCTTGAGCACCTCTCACTGAAAACACTCAGAGATGCTCAGTATCATTTTATAAAATGCTCTGTGAACTTTTTGCTAACAAAAGGGGAATTCTTGGCTTTGCTGGAACCTCTACAAATCATGATAAAAATCCTGGAAGAAGAGTCTTTGGCTCAAAGATTAGATTGAGAATAAAATTCAAAATTAGCTTATTAACCTGAGGCTTAGCTTAGCTTATAGAAGCCACTTTTTCAGGCTCATATAAACTCTAATAAATTTAATTAATAGCTGACATACTTTTCATGTGGATAAGTTTCTTATTGTATTAATACCTTATAATTGATTTACATTTTAAACAGTTGTAATTCTACTTAGTTCAAAGTGATATTTCCATATTCGGAAAGACAAGTATTAGGGAATACTGATTATTAAATCTTGACTTTGATCATGAAGCCAGCTTTGAAATACATGTTTCATTGAGTCCTTTCAAGCTATCTGGCATGCTCAAAAGTGTATATATTAAATTTGAATACATCACTCAATGAATTCTTATTCCTTAATAAAGTGTTGGTGTCTAGGTTTATTTGGCATGTCATTATTTCCTTTTGCTTGCCTAAAGTGCCTGAAGAGTGCATAATAATCAGGCAAAAATAGGAGTACAAGAATGAAATTTTTAACACTAACCCAATTTTACATTTCAAAGAAGATGAGCTAAAAATTTTATCGTAACTGTACCTTTCTCTGGTAAGAAGACTTACCCTAATCTTCTCTTGCTGGCTGCCTGTGACAACATAAAATATTTTGTATTCCCTTATTTTAGATTAGTGAGAAGAGTCGTTTGTTAAGGAAAATCATTTCCTAGCTGTTGAAATAAGGGGTGCCTATTATAGAAATGAAAAAATAAAAATCGTAAGAGGAAGTTATTTGATAAGCCTACCACCAGTAAACAACCACTTCGAATTTTGGTGTGTTCTGTTGATGTCTCTTCCCCTTTGCCCTTTAAAAATAGATACATAATTAAAACCACAGCTTTGTTGAGCATACACAAGACTCCGGGTTCAATCCCCCAGGCTTACAAAACAGAAAAACACAGTTAAACTGAAACATTGCTGCATTTATCATCTTATGCTCTGATGAAGGATTTTTTAAAGACTAGAAAAATACCCCAGATGCTCAGGAGGACGGAGGGCAGGAGAGCTCTGACAGACCCAGCCCAGGTTGCTAGTTGTCCTGGTGGGTGGAAGTTAGTGCTGGAGACCAGTGGGGTGGAAGAGTGCTGATGTCTCTGTTTCCTGGTTTGCAGGGGCTGGGGACGGACGAGGATTCTCTCATTGAGATCATCTGCTCCAGAACCAACCAGGAGCTGCAGGAAATCAACAGAGTCTACAAGGAAAGTGAGTAGCCCTAGCTGTGAGCCCTTCTCCCAGCCCAGGGTCTGATTCTGTCATGGTGGCGGGGTCAGTGTCCTGGATGGACACCATCTTGATCGGGTGGGGTAAGTGGGCCATGGTTCTGGTCCCTGTCCTCCATCTCCTTCCTGCCTGTGACTTCAGTGTTACGTTGCACTAGAATGTCTGCAAAGGGATAATCAGAGGGAAAGGAAAGGAAACGAAATGTATTTCAGAAAAGGATCTAATGGGAGTAGAGAGTTCAGTGTTTGTATGGATTCCATATACCAGGAGCTGTCTGGTTTCTGTATAAGAAGTTCCTAATTCTAGACTATGGATAATTGAAAAATTATTGCAAGAGGCCAAGCCGTATGGGAAGCAATAGGTGGAATATAAAATGCATCTTACATTGCTACTGCGTTGCGGGGTAGATACTATTTTGAATAATGAAATACACATTCATTCAAAAATCTTGTTTCAGGGGCTGGGGATTTAGCTCAGCGGCATAAGTGCCTGCCTTGCAAGCAGGCAGTCGTGAGTTTGATCCCCGGTAGTGATAAAAAGGAAAAAGACAAAAAAAAAAAAATCGTGTTTCATTTGTGCTGGCTCTTGCTGTTGGTGCATTTTCTTGATCTGTGAATAACACTAGTAATTGTACAAAGCAACTTTGTGGACGTTAAAGATGATTACTCATAATCAAGGAGGATGGGAACCAGCAGTTTCAGACTAGAGGGAGCCTGATTTGATTTACACCCATCTGTCCCTGATAGCAATGTCTCTAGCACTGACCTTCATGGGGCTCAGGTCATCCTAGAGAGCTGACCTTCAGTTTGGGGTTCAGAAGCTTGGACGCTTGCAAGGCGACCCAGCCATTCTCACGTTTTGGTCCTGGGTGGGTGGGTGGCTGCGACTGTACAGGCTGGGAGCCTCACATACACACTGTTTTCTAGTGTATAAGACGGATCTCGAGAAGGACATCATTTCTGACACATCCGGCGACTTCCGCAAGCTGATGGTGGCCCTTGCCAAGGTTGGTTCTTTCTCACTTTCTTTCTTTCTTTCTTTTTTTTTTTTTTGTCTTTTTCCTTTTAATCGGTACCGGGGATCGAACTCATGACTGCCTGCTTTCAAGGCAGGCACTTATGCCGCTGAGCTAAACCCCCAGCCCCCACTTTCTTTCTTGCCTTTCTTTCCTCCCAGGCAAGTCCACACCCCTCATTTTATACTGGGGGGCGAATTAGCTAACCCCACTCTGCCTGCATCCAAGGTCCCGCTGCCTTCCTGACAGGGTTTGCACCATCGCTGCAAGTTGTCATTTTTTGCACGATAGGATTTCTCATCCCGAGAAACTGCGCGTGGACAACGGGACTTAAGGTTCAGGCAGGAGCAAGGTGCCCTCAAGCTCTGGCCTGGATTCGTGTGGCAGTCGTTAGTGTGCAGAAGGGGGAAGGTCGCTGTGCCTCTATGTGGGGCTGTGCAGGATCCACCAGGAGTGAGCGAGCGCTTGTCTCTCACCTCTCTTCCTAATGAGAGCATTGGCCATGTCATCCTTTGTCTGCCATGGGCCCTGGGGAGGCGCAGCTGATGTGGGCACGTTTGTAGCGATGAAGGGAGCCTCCCCTGAGAGTCTCAGTTCCGGCTACACTCAAGAGAGGGAGAGGGCAGCTCGCCCTGTCAAAGGCCTGATTTGTGTTCTGCCTCCTAGTCATGTGTGTCTCCACTGTGCTTCACTCCTCTGTCCTCTGCTGCTGCCTCCTGTGTTCCACCATCTCAAGGCTTTCACCATTTACTGCCCTGCATCCAACCCAGACTCCAGCCGAGGCTGTCCCCAGTCTCCCCGGGCAGCCAGGTCCTGTGAGCCTGCCCTGCCTCACCTGTGCTATGCCTGGAATCCTGAGCCAGCACCTGCCCAGGCCCTTGCTCCTCCTGCAGACTCTGCTCCCTGCAGGAGAGGCGCTTCTGCCTTGTTAGTCTTGTTTACCATCCATTCTGCTTGTTTCTCCTCTCAGGAGAGAATCACAGGTCCCCACTCATTGGGGCACTGCCAGGTGGGGCCGGAGTACCAAGGAGCAGCAGCAGGGTGGTACCATTTCCTGTCTTGTCTAGACTCAAAGTGAAAAAGAAAATTTATGAGTGGGTGTTTGTTTAGGAAAGGAAGTAGTGGATTCTGTGCGTTGGGGAGAGAAGAGCTGCCTTTTTAAAAAGACGCCCAGAGACAGATCTGATGGGCTTCGTTTCTCATTTCCTGTAGGGTAGACGAGCAGAGGACGCCTCTGTCATTGATTATGAGCTCATTGATCAAGATGCCCGGGTAAGTGCCAAGCTTCTTAGAGTGAGTTTCTATTTCTGGTCAGACTCTGTACATGAGCTTGTATAGTCATCTGTGTCTCTGTAACAAGTTACCCCTAAACTTGGTGGATCACTCAGGAGGCTGAGGCAGGAGGATTGCAAGTTTTGAGGCCAGCAAGACCCTGTCTCAGAAGAAAATGTAAGAAACAGCTGGGAACAACATGTACCTCAGTACGTTGAGCACCTTTGGGTTTTGCCACTGGTACTAGAAATACTGCCACCACTACCAACAACAGACGGTTAACATTTGTCCACTTCTTGAATCAGGAGTTGGACAGTGTGGCATGGCCAGGTGGCTTGGCCCAGCGTTGCTGGGAGGTCATTGGCCAGGGCTTAGTCCCCTGATGGTTTGATTGCTGGGCTGTGGGGACCCACGGAACTGTTGGCAGGGCACCTTGGCGTCTGTCTTTAGTCACCTGAGTGTCCTCACCGTACGGCAGCCAGCTGTCTGGGGTGGGAATGGCATGAACCCTGGTGGCCTAGTCAGGAGCCACATGCTGTCATCCCAATCACCCCCCTGTCCATTCTTATCAGCAGGAGGTGCTGAGGTGCCACCTGTGCAAGGGAAGGTCCCCAAGAACACGAGGCGAAGCTCATTTAGTCTGCTCAGGACTCAGGTCCAGTCCAGGGGGCCCAGCAGTTATCTCAAAGCAGGTCATAGCAGCTGCAGGAAAACAAATTGCTTTACATTCAGTTTAGTTCTAAAGCTCAGCGCATTCCACACGGCACTTTCAGCAGGAGGTAGAGAAGAGTTGAAAATGCAGTATAAAAAATGGGGTTTGCCCCTCCCACCTAGCCGAGGTTGCTGTGATTTCTTCCTTCCTTTTGACCTTCTCGCCCTGCTTAGCATCACTTACTACTCCTAGGTTTTTGTTGTTGTTGTTTTTCCTTTTTTTGGAGCAAGTAGTTTATTTGGAAGGAGACACCAGGAAGCAGTGTGGCAAAGAGCGGGGTGGACAGGAAAAGAGAAAAGTCAGCCAGGAGTTCAGGAGAGGCTGCCTCGGGGCAAGCAGAGCGCGAGCCCCTGAGGCACCGAGTCTGCGACTTGTTCCCCAGGGCAGGGCCCTGAGAGCCTGTCTGAGGTTGGGGTAGTGTCTCTCACCATACACACGTTTATGTGCGCGCGCGTGTGTGTGTGTGTGTGTGTGACCGCTCCTAAGTTTTCCAGAAGCTGGCGATGAGATCGGGTGGCTGTGTTTCCTGCCCTGTCCCTTCCTGAGTTCCCCAGGAGCCTGGTCTGTCTGTGGCAGATGGCCACACGCTTAGGGGTGCTGAGCACACTCAGATGTGCTTTTGCCTGCTGACAACTGGGCACGCTCAGGGAAGGAGATTTGCACGGCCCCGGTGGGGCGGATGGGCCCCCAGTCTCACACAGTCTGTTCATGCCTCTGGGATGGCGCTTGTGACTCAGTGGGTGTTGCAGTGCAGTCGTCCTCGCTCACTTGTCCCTTGGCACGCGTGGCGAGTGGGCTCAGGATGTGACTGTTCTCATGATCTTGCTCTGTTGGCTGTGCACGCAGGATCTCTACGATGCCGGGGTGAAGAGGAAAGGAACGGACGTTCCCAAGTGGATCAGCATCATGACCGAGCGGAGCGTATGCCACCTGCAGAAAGGTAGGTACTGTGCAGGGGAGGCCCCAGGACCCGGGGCTGCTCAGGTGGCCCTGCAGCGTCTGCTCTGGGGCTTGGGTCTGCCGGGCACGGCTCACTCTCCCCTGACATTGGTTCCCACCCTCCTCTCCCCGAAATATTTTCCACGTTGAGTGCCATGGTTTACTTCTCCTGCTCATCCTCCCCTTCCTTTTCTCTCCTTCCTCCCGCCCTTATTTTATATTTTTGAGACAGCATCTTGCTGAGTTGTTAGGTTCCCCAAACTGGGCTCAAATTTGTGATCCTCCTGCCTCCGTCCCCCAGATTACTGGATTGTGGGCCTGCGCCATCACACCCCGCTACTTCCCTTCATCTTTGAGGGTCACTGTACCTCATATTTGTCCAAGTAAAGGATTTGGCTGGTGTCCGCCCCCCCTGCCCTCCATTGTCACTGACGGCATCCAGGCGGAATGGGGTCCCCTCAAGGGAGACGTACAGTTATACTCTGTTGCCCAAGCGGTGCCACTTGGGACAGGTTCACGATGCAGCGGCTCCAGGACTGACTGGTGCGAGGCCTGCTGTGGTCTCCCTGGCAACCTCTCACCTCTGTGATGCCTTCAGGGTCATCAGTCATCTTCATCTATTTTTATCACGGGACAGGACCATACGGGGGAATCCCTGCAGCTTTGACTGGCGGCTCTGATCTAATTACCTGCTCCTCTTCATAGTGTTTGAGAGATACAAGAGCTACAGCCCATACGACATGTTGGAGAGTATCAAGAAGGAGGTCAAAGGAGACCTGGAAAATGCTTTCCTGAACCTGGGTGAGCATGTCTGGCCACTGCACCCTCATGGACCTCGGCTTTCAGGGAACAGTACACAGAAGCAGGAGGGACAGTAGTCGCCCTCTTGCTTGAAGCCTTCTCAGTGGTGCGGCTTCTCTGTGTGACATGTAACCATAACTGTAAATTTAGGGACGTGACGCTGAGTAAAGGCTTAAGAGGAGCAGAGGGCGTCCAGGGGTGACTGAGAGGGCCCTCGGGGGCAGAGCACGGGTGTTCCTGGCTGTCTGCAACCCTCAGAGCCCCCTGGTTGGAACCACAGTGTCCTAGTATTTCAGAGATGCCCAGGGCTCCCTCAGATCCAGTCTGTGGGTACCCAGACGTCATCGGTCCCTGGCATTGGGGAGATGGCACTAGACCCTGATGTGTTTTCTTCCCTCCACAGTGCAGTGCATCCAGAACAAGCCCCTGTACTTCGCTGACCGCCTGTACGACTCCATGAAGGTGCGCCCTGTCCCCACCGCCTTGTTTTGTGTCCTGACTCACAAGTGTCCTGGTTACGCGGTTTGTGCAGGGAATCTGGCATCTGAGTCTGCAGCCTTGTGACAGAGGAGGAGGAGGAGAAGGAGGAGGAGGAGGAGGAGGAGGGCACAGGCTTGTCCTCTGACCTGTGTGGACATGCTTTTGGGTGTAGAGGGCGAAGTGCGAGGGCCGGAGGTCCTGATGCCGCCAGCGTTGCTCAGTGCAGGGCCGGGGACGCCTGCCCTGCCGAGGCTGGTGTGTACCTCACTGCCCTTGCACCCGGCAGGGATTCTTACTTTCTGAGGAGGAATTCTAGGGAGTGAGCCCAGAGCCTTTCCCCTGGGCTCCATCCCCAGCCCTTCTCTGCTTTTAATTCTAAACAGGGGCTTGCTTAGCCACTAAGTTGCCCAGATGCCGCGGCCTCTCAGGGTATTCTTTTTTTTTTAAATCGGTACCAGGGGATCGAACTCACTACTGCCTGCTTGCAAGGCAGGCGCTTATGCCGCTGAGCCCCAGCCCCGTCAGGGTATTCTTTATGGATGGCACTCACAGAGCCTTAGCCTGCCTGAGCTTGCATCTGCCCGGCTGCAGAGCCAGCCCTGCGCCTCTCCCTAGGTGAACCCCACCCCGTCTTCCACGCCCTGAATGTCCCTGCGTGTCCTGGCCTGCAGGCCTTGCTGCTGTTCCCTGCAGCACCCTGTGCTCACACTGCCTCTGCCATCTCCCCTGGGGCTTCTTGCCACAAATGTAGACTCTGGGATCCTCACTGCCTGTTCTGTCCTGCCAGCGTGGAGCCCCGGAGAGCCTTGTGCTGGTGCTTCCTAAGTCCCCAGAACTGGGAGCACTCACCGTGAATAGAAACTGAGACCTTAAAGCAGGGCCTGGTGTAGGATCTCATTGTGCATCTGTGGAGTGCAAAGCAGGCTTTGTGCTGAGCTGACCTCAGTGCCTTTGGAATGCTTCCCTCTTTCAAGGGAATCATTTCAATCCCATTTGAGAGCCACCCCTGTGCCAGGGAGTGTACTCCTAGGGGCTTTCTTACCAATAGCATGGGTAGGACTTTAATCTGGCCCATCAACTTGGCTTCCAGGGCAAGGGCACGCGTGATAAGGTGCTGATCAGAATCATGGTGTCCCGCTGTGAAGTGGACATGCTGAAAATCAGGTCTGAGTTCAAGAAGAAGTATGGCAAGTCCCTGTACTACTACATCCAGGTGAGGCCCGTGGAGCCGGCTGCCCCTGCCTGGCCATCTAAAGGTCACCTGCCTGGGGCCCCAGGGTGGGTGCATGGTCAGCCAGAGCAGACTGGTGACTTCCTGCTTTCTGACCCCCTGGGATGAGGTGCTGGTCGTCAGACCCTAAGGATTAATTTCAAAAGCCTGGTTGGGACTGGTCCTGCGCTCTCTGCTATCAGGCCAGCGTCTGTTGCTCCCCACACCTCTCACTGTCTTAGAATTGGTGACCTCTGGAAGAGACGTTGATAACCTGTTAAATTTATACTCTCTTTTTCTTCTGTTTCTTGAAAGCTTCTCAGAAAGGCCTGACAGTGTTTATTCACAACTCCCATCTCTTTAATCTGTGTAGTCCTTGTGCTTTTTTTTTGTCTTTTTGAGGCAGGGTCTCATTGTGCAGTTCAGGCTGGCTTTGAACTCACTTTATAGCCCAGGCTGGTCTCAAACTCCACAGTCTTACTGCCTTAGCCTGGCAAGTGCTGGGATTACAGGCATGGGCTGCCCTTTGTGTTTTAGTGAAAGAGAGAATGGCATAGGAGGCCTGGCTGCAGAGTGTGCTTCAGACAGGCCTTGTTGGTCCCCTAAGAGACTTCGACATTCCCAGGGACCTGTCTCTAGTCACCAAGGGTAAACTTAGAGGTGGCTTCAGAGGCCTGGGGTTTAGTTGGGTGCATGTTATGGACCATCTTTCTTCCATGTGACCTTCGGAGTCATGGGAAAGCGGAGTGTCCGCAAGACCTCACAGCAGTACGGGGACTGGGGTCTCCTAGCACCTTTGCCACCCACTCCCCCAGGGATCCACAGAGCCTGCCCTCTCAGCCTGGGGGACTCCCCACCCACCCACCCCAGTGTCTGAGGCTGCCTGGAGGCACCTGAGGTGCTGGGCCTTCTCCTAATACAATGCTGTCTTCCCCTTGGGCCACTTGCAGCAAGACACCAAGG
This sequence comes from Cavia porcellus, assembly GCF_034190915.1. Lineage (NCBI taxonomy): Eukaryota > Metazoa > Chordata > Mammalia > Rodentia > Caviidae > Cavia > Cavia porcellus. The sequence goes on along the minus strand of NW_026947521.1, from coordinate 1,430,218 downwards.
GCGACTACCAGAAAGCGCTGCTGTACCTGTGCGGTGGAGACGACTGAGCTGTGGGCTCCCCGTGTCCCCCATTAACGCCCTGGAGAATCCGCTTGCAATTAACAGACCCCTGGCCATCCCCAAGAAGACGCCACAGCGCTGTCCCCTTACTCTGGTCGCCTAGGGTGCCCGGCTTCCTGTCCCCTCTCCTTTAAGCCAAAGAAGCAAACATTCCGAGGAGTCGGAAGTGAAGTCTGTGATGTGAAACACTTTACCCCTGTGTACTGTGTCGTGAATAAACTATTTTTACTTTAGAAACAACAACTGCTCTGGCCTCACTTTCTGTTTAACTGAGAAAGCATAAGATGTGCTCGAGGTTGTGTTGTTCAGCTGGCAGCCCTTTCCCTAGGGGCACAGAGCTCAGTCTCTGGGTGCAGCTGTCCAGGGATCAATGCATTTAACCTCCACCAGGTTAACAGTGTTTCTTCAGGGGCTGGGGATTTAGCTCAGCGGCATAAGTGCCTGCCTTGCAAGCAGACAGTCGTGAGTTCGATCCCTGGTACCGATAAAAAACGAAAAAGACCAAAAAAAAAAAAAAAGAGTGGTTCTTCAGTCACACTACCCTGTCTCCCCTTTCTTTCTTTCCTCCCATTTTCCTTCCTTTCCTCCTCCCTACCCCCAAGTACTGGGTACTGGACCCAGAGCTTCGGAACCCTGGACGCTTTAGTGGTTGAGACAGGATCTTGTTAAGTTGCCCAGCTAAAGCGTAAGCTTTCGATCCTCCTTGCCTCAGCCTCCCAGAGCACTGGCCTTACAGGCATGGGCCACACCCGGCCACCACTCACGTTTCTGGTGCTCAGTGTCCTCTGTGTTTGCAGTGGGTATATTTGCCTGTGTAGGTGGAGAATGTTTCTTCTATTTTTTTTTTTTTTGTTTGGAACCGAGTATTGAACTCGGAACCTTGAGCTTGCCAGGCAGGTGCCATGCTTCTGAGCTGTACTCCCAGGCCAGGTGGAGAATGTTTCTGTTTAATGGGATCTCAGGGCAGTCCTACACATCCTCCCAAAGGACGGGAGGACCTTGAGCCCCAGACTGACTGCCCTGCTCATCTGCCTGCATGGAAATCGGGTGGAAGCAAGGAGAACGAGGGGTGGGGAGGTGAGTTCTGTTCAGCAGGCATCACAGACACTAGAAGCTGGAGTCAGTTCCTGCCCCTGCTTCAGGACTAGCCACCGGGCTGTGGCTTTCTTTGTTAGTACTGGGGATCGAACTTGTGACCTCGTGCTCACCAGGCAAGTGCTTGTGCCACCGAGTTAAACCCCAGCCTGGGCTGTGGCTTTCCTGGGGCAGTGTGGAGGGGAAGTCAATGCCTTCTGATGGGTGGGTTGGGAGCAATGACAACAGGAAGGTGACATCTGAAAGCGGGCAGGAAGCTCTCTTGCAGATGCTGCTAGGCTAGGTCCACGGCTAGGGGCATGTCCACGCTTCTGACATGAGTCTCCAACTCTATGCTTCCAAGACTGTGCTGCACCCCCTCTCCCTGGTTTCCCTGATTTCTGCTACATGCTGGTACCAGACTGCCCAGCATGCATGCGTGCTTACAGATGGGAAGGTGCTGTGCATGGACTGATACCCTGGCCCCTTGAGGCTTTCCCCAGGGAGAGCATGGCCAAGGCCGAGGGCCACTGAGCAGGGGCCCCTGCAGCCCTGCACTACCCACCCTTCTGCTCAGGAACTTTGTGTTGGTGGTTGAGTCCAGACATCTGGCTGGTGGAGTGCAAACCCCGCAGACCACAGAGACACCTGGGAGTGGAAATCAGTGTGTGAGGGCATGGTGGGGGCCCATCTGGAAACCCAAAGGACACTTGTCCCGCTTCGGACTCAAGTTCAGTTAAAACAGCTACAGCAGCTGCAAAGGGTTGGCCATGCCAACTCCACTAACAGCTGACCAGTCTGCTGTTGTGACCTCTTCTTGGGCAAACTTTAGATGAACTTGGACTGAGTGAGGCTCAGGTCCCAGAGGGCTGTGAAGCTCCTCTCAAGCCGCTGAGATATCTTTCTAGAGCAGGTTATGCAAAGAGGGTGTTTGATCAAATGTGACCTTCAAGGCAGATTAGAACGAATGCCCAAATCCAGAAACGCCTCTTCTGCTGGCTTGAGGTGGGGTTCAGAACTGCAGAGGAAGGAAGAGGACCTTTCTCTTTAATCCCAAATTACCTACTAACTGGAAACTGTTGGGGCTGGCCGACCACTGCCAGGGGCAGTGCTTCAGGTGAGCAAATCCATGGGCCATCAGAGAGCTCCAGGTTGTGCTGGCAGCTGAAGGAGGAGGAGGAGCAGGAGCAGGAGGTCAGGCAGTGCATCCTGTCTCACTTCTGTCCCAAGCTTTCTTAGGGCAGAGAGGACCTTTGGGAGATGTGGAATCCACTTTATGAAGGCATGAGAAAAGGCACCAGGCAGGCTTTCACATGTCATGTGATGATAACCACAAAAAAGGTTGATTTTATTTTTTGAAGGGAAAAAAGAATAAAAGGCCATGGATGCACGATATGGCTATGGAAACCTACCGCACTATGGTACCATGACCAAGAGCATGATTTCTTTCCTGTATTCCTCACATCATAGCCCGTGTGTGTGTACTGTCTTCCCCAAAGTCATGCAGTGGTCAACCTAAGCAACCATACACAGTGGACTTGTTCCTGTTGTAACCCCCAGCATGTATGAGATGGGTTAGGCTTTTCCCTATGGTGGCGGCTTGCCTGTTTTACTGGGCTATGGCCACATGCCTATATATAAATCTTCCCCAGTATGTGAAGTTCCCATGGTATAAATTATTAGTAAAGATAGCTAAAGCAGAGAAAACCAGGCTCACAAAGTAGCTGCATTTAGCAAGAAAAATGATTTGAGGACAGAAATCTTTTAAATCAATTTTTAGTCTTTAAATGACTCCAATCTCTAGGCCTCTGCTTGCATTTTGACGAATGGCTTTGGCTTCTTCCCCACATCAGTTTATTTGACCTCCTTTTTCCATCAGCGACCAAAATGAAAACTGCTACTGCAAGAGAGAGAGAGAGAGGGAGCAATTTGAAACATCCCACAGCAATGAGGCAGAACATGCTATAGCCATCAAGTTCTAGTTGTTCATTCTATTTATTGAGAAAAGCCTGTAGCCTGATTTCTTTTATGTGAGTACATTTGAGCAAGCAAAGTTTATAGAGATGACTTATCTCATTACATTAGAAGAGTGATTTGCTATCTCAGCATCTATAAGCAATTTTAACAGACATTTCTGGATGAAGAAAAGCTTTTGTAAATATATGCGAAAGACACGATTTCATCAAGCATTAAATCGGAGGTGCCCTGCAAAAAATATTACATTTGCGCATTCAATTAGCTTGATTGTGGCTGAATTTCGTCCACCAACGGCAGCATTTCTGCAGAAAAACAGCAACATTCCCTATGTCAGCAGGTTTCCTGAAACAGAAAAGCTGTTTTCCCCCACACATCCTATTTGCAGTTCCAGCTTTGCGTTCCTAATCGGGCTGCTCAGCCTCTTCCTCAGAGCAAGCCTCAAAGCCATTTTTCTTAGGCCGTGGAGAAACCAAATCAGACCATCCTGGTTTAAACAGCTACGGCTGGTCTGCAAGTAAGGCAAGCTCTGGGCAAAAGTGAGACATGGACACAAGAGGACAAGTGTCCTCCACATCTTCTCCCTGTCCTTGCCAGCCCACTCTGTCCTTCCAAGTTCCACAGGATGGAGTGGAAGCCTGGTTCTGGCTGCTGCCTCAGATAGATGCCTTTCTAGGAGGTGAGTTTACAGGATCTCCCCTCCTGCTAGGAAAGCTGTGCCCTCTGGTTACTGGAAGGAGAGGACTTCATGAAGAAATGGAGAAGGGTTGGGGTGCAAGAGGAAGTGGACCTCTAAAGCCACAGTGAAGCAAAGGATTAAGTATAGTCATGCATCCTTTGTGTGAGGTGCATTCTGAGACCTGAATCACTGGGTGACTCTGTCACCATGCCAGCATCATCTGATTTAGATGGCCTTGATTTCTTATGGGACAGCCATTACATATGCAGGTCACCATTGCGAAGAACATCATGGTGGGCTGTTTAGGATACTCACCAGCCCTGGTCCAATGGAATCCCTGCCCTAGGTGAGGAAGTGAAAGTCAGGAGCTAAGGTGGCTTTTGGGTTTTCACAATCTAGTTCAAGAGGATTAGGCTGCAATTGTCTTCAAGGAAAAGGATTCTGGGATGAAAGGAAGAAGCAACTGGCCCACCCCTGGGACTACTGGGTAGCTAGAGTCTGAGAAGGGGGTTAGAGGACCCTGACCTCAGACAAGGATCAAACACTGGCCACATTGGTATTGGGTCCCTCTGGAAAAGTTTTAGCAATGGGACATGGAAAATAGAGTATGAGACCCTGCCCGGTGTTCACAGGTACTCTGAAACCTCAATCTGATTCCAGGCCACTCAGCTCTTCCAGCCCAAGAGCAGCCCTCTTCCTGTGAGCGAGAGCTTGAAGGGCATTTTCATGCATACATTTGGGCTTTTTCTTGGTATTTTATGATCTACAATATCTAGCCCAGATATATCATTGTAAGTATTCCAGATGCTCCAGGGTCCCATAACGTGGATCTAACACCATGCTTTGAAAAGCCTAAATGTTATGGTTTGTCTAGATGTTCCCCCAAAGCCTCATGTGGGCATAGGTGGGGCTTTACATAGGTGGCTGGATTTAGAGTGTGTGATACTAGGATTAAGGATCTATGGTTACTAAATTGGTCCAGTTTTGCAGAGTTCCGGGTGTGGACAATGGGAAACTGGGTGTGGGTGGCACTGCCCCAAAGGCTTATAGACAGGATGGGACAAGAGGGCAAGGGCAGTCGGCTTTGCTGCTGGTTGCCTGCTGCTTCCTGGCTCCCTTGCCATGGACTTTCTCCTTCATGGTGCCCTTCTGCCCTGCCACCCAGGGGACTGTGGACTGAAACCTCTACAGACTGTTAGCTGAAATACACCTTCCCTCCTCTGAGTGTCAGTATTTTGTCTAAACAATGAGAAAAGTAACTAAGACTCTAAGTTAGCTAAATATCATATATCTAAGAGAACAAAGTCCCTATCAAAGTCAACAGGCCATGTTGAAAGTTGTGTTTTTGCATACCATGTTCCAAGTTGCTGGGAAAACAAAGAAGCCTCGGAAAATTATTTCAGAACACAGATAAGACTAAGGAAAAGATAGAACCAAAACTTTTCAGCTCTTTAGAGGGATGACTGCCAGTTTGTTTCCATAGGGGTTTCCAGGTAGCTGACCTTTGGCTTCCAACAGTGAGAGGAGGTAAGGGGCCATATCCATTCTGGGGCTCTGATCTTCTGTGCTTTTTGGGGGCTGAGGCCTTGTGTTGGTTGGATTTGGATGAGGCTTTCTCCCAACACTCACACGTTGGGGTTGCTTAGTCCCCAGGGTGGTGTGAGACATGGTGGGGCCTATGATAGACAGCATTGCAATAGAGGTCTCAAGACCTGCCCTTCTTCTGGTGCCAGCTCCCATCTCCCAAAGGTCTCTCTCTTGTGTCATCTTGTAATTGCAAGAGATGATGCTGCCCAGGGGACTGAGCCAGAACTGTGCAGCATGGAGTTTCAGGGTATAGAACTTAGGGCTACACCTCTTTCTTTTCTGTGATGCTGAGGATTGAATTTAGGGCTTCGTAAATGCTAGACAAGCACTCTACTGCTGAGCTTCCCAGACCACCTTTTTCCTTTATAAACACCTAGCTTCAGGTATTTTGTTACCACAATGAAAAGCAGACTGATTAAGGCTTGTAAATCCCCCCTTGCAAATCAGGTTGGCCTACCCCAGATGTGAGATTTGTGCTGGCTCCTTACCACTCCAAGAAGGTGTGCCTGGGGTTTCTATTTTGTCCCCAGCACTGTGCCTCCCACCCTGCCCCAACAACCCTGGTTGACTATGTGTGGACTAAGCCTGTGATAACTCATTTCCTGCCCTGGTAAATGAATACATCTCCCAGGTTCCCTAGAGCCCTTTGCACAGTACTCCTCTCTCCACATCTAGGAACCCTGTCTGTGCATTTCCTCTGCCTCTACAACACTGCTGCTTAGGTGATGTACTTTTTGGTTTTGATACAATGAAATTCCAGCTGAGGTACTAGAACATTTGGAGGATTCCTGTCAGAGATGAGCAAAACCAATCCATCATTTCCCACCCTACCAAATAAAGAAGGCAAGGTGGAAGGTGCCCAGGACCAACTTGCTGGGTTGCACATGTCCAGTCTAGTAGCTCTGGGGGTGGGTTGATGGTGAGAGGGACATAGGACTTTCCCTGGGCTAGACTCACCTCCACAGCCCAGCCTTTCCCCCTATATCCCCAGTGTGAGTCTGGGAGTTCTTATAAACCGCAGCCTCCTCTTTCCTGGGAAGTAACAGGATCAACCTCAGAGGGTTGGTGTGATCATCAAATGAGCAAAACCGGTAATGTCCGTAGTACAGTTCTTGGTTAGAAGAAGCACTTAATAAAACCGTCAAGCAAATACATAGCCAGGTGGGTACAGTATAAATAGGCAGTGTTGTGCTCCCTGGACAAGAAGAGACACTTCCTGCCATGTGGAGTTTGCCCTTGGATGTACCCACTGGAGGCACTGGAGAGCACATCGGGGCTCCTAATAGGCTCGTCCTCCTTCAGTGGCCCATTTCCCTTCAGCGTTTGGTGGTGGAGTTGCAGGTATCCTTGAGCTTCTGGAAGAGCAACATCATGTGTCTTCTTGCTTTTTAATCTGTCAGCTCTGGACTTTATCAAACTGACAAATGTACACAGCCAGATAGGGTAGGAACTAGCTCTTCACAGTGACAAAAGTGACAAATCCTCCTGTCCCAGTCAGTACCTCACATAGACCAGTTCCTCCAGGGAGAGGATTGAATGGCTCATGCCCTGGAGCCATGTGGCTATGATTCTGCCACTAGCAAAAGCTCAAGGTGGGGAAATGTCAAGCCAACTAGACTCAAGGCAGTGCTGGTCCTGTAAGCTCAGAACACATTTTCTGGGGTTCCAGGTTTCTATTGCTTAGGGATACCTTAACTGGCAGGTCAGTCTTACATCCAGGAATGCTTGGTCCTGGGAACCTTGCATCTGGGGACATCATGGGACAATGATCATTTTGCATTTATTATATATAACAGGAGCAGTTTCATCATAGGAAAATTTATAATCATAGATATACAGGTTCCATGCCTCAAAAGTATCTGCTCAAAATGTTTAGGAAGTGACCCATGTGGGCCTGGGGTTTTTCCCCTCCTCACTCTGTGCCCTCCTTTCTTCCTGGAATCTGGCTCTACTGGGCTGGGGGTGGGAGACTCAGGGTCCAGGACCCTTCATAGCTCCCTAGGTCAGAAGGGGGCATCTTCGTGGGGTTGCCTTCTCAGAGGATGGGGTTGGAGTGGCTTCAAGTCTTCTCTATTACCCCCTGTTCCTTGAACTTGCCTGATCACTTGGGACAGGGGGTTGTCACACATTCCTAGGAGGATTAGGTTTTCTTTGTCATTTTTGTGTTCTGTTCTGAGATTCTCTGACTTTCTAATCTTGTTTCTAATTTGAATTTAATTTATAGTATCATATGGGAAGTTTATCTCCCTGAACAATCCACTGTTCTACTAAGTGTGGTGGTGTATACCTGTAATTCCAGCACCTTGGGAGGTTGAGGCAAGAAGACCACAGGTTCTGCTGGGGCAACTTAGTAACTTAGAGACTGACCCTATTTCAAAAAAAAAACCACAGTGTGTGTGGGGGAAATGTTGCTCACTGTGGAGGCTTTGGGTTCAAGCCTGAATACTGAAAACAAAGAAAAACAAACATTAAAATATTAAACCAACAACAAATCCCAGGCCTCTGTGCTTTACCTCTTAAATTTTGCTCCTCTAACTTTTGACAAAAACGTACCTGTTTACCAGCTTTACTTTTTGACAATGTCATATAATCGAAATAAGCAGACAACATGTGGGTTTCCTTTCATTTAGCGGTACTTATTAAGATTCACTCACATTTCTTATCGGCTTGAGAAGTTAGCTTTTAAAATTGCTGTATAGGGGCTGAGGATTTAGCTCAGCGGCATAAGTGCCTGCCTTGCAAGTGTGCGGTCGTGAGTTAAATCCCTGGTACCAATAAAGACGAAAAAGACAAAAAAAAAAAAAAAAAAATTGCCGTATAACGGCTACCATGCAGATATACCGCAATGCCATGGGTTGGACAAGCTTCCCCAGAAGCCTGGTGCAAGGGCTGGTGCCCAGCTTGTGGTGCCATCTGGAGGTGATGTACCTTTAAGAATGGCTCCAGGGATGGTTTCCAGTCCCTGGCTCCTCCCCTTCCGGTTCCGAGACCACTCCCTTCCGGTTCTGTCCTCGCCTCTCTCAGCCTTTGCTTCCGGTCTGCCCTGGGTGAGCTACTTTCTCCCTCTCTGATGTCCCTCGCCCTCACGACAGGTCTAGAAGTTTTGGGCCACCTGGCTGGAGGCTCAAGGCCCCCAAAATCGTAAGATGAAATAAGCTTAGTCTCTAAGTCCTCAATCTCAGGAAAGCTGCTCAGTGCATATAGTTGGTTTCTCTATGAAAACAAACCTATGATGGACGCACTGGTTGCGTGACCTTGTTGGTGATGTTGGTGCTGATGTTGGTGACTTTGATTAAAGTTGAAAATATTCCTGTGCAGAAAAAAAAATCTTTTGGAGATGGAGTCTTGGGGTGTTGCTCATGCTGTTGTCAAGTTCCTAAGCTCAAGCAGACCTCCTGCCTCAGCCTCTCCAGTGTTGGAACTATAGGGATGGTCCCCATGCCTGGTTCTTAGCAAGTTTTGTATGATCCTGAATCAGCTGGAAGGCAGCACCTTGCTGGACCTGGAGCCTGATTGCTGGGTTCATGGTAAGATTCTTTTTATTTCTGTAAGAAATTGCTACGTTGTCTTTCTGCCTGTGGTGAATGAGTTTCTGTTGCTCTGTGTCCCCCTCCCCCAGCCTCCCCTATCCCTGCCTTGCAGTTTTGGGGGCGTGGCCATTCTAATAGTCCTATCTCATTATTGTGTTCAGTTACAATTCCCTAAAGACAATTGAGATTCAGCAGCTTTTTATATACTTATCTTCTTTAGTACAGTGTTTATGCTTATCTTTTTCATCTTTTTAATTTGTTGTTAGCTTTTGTCCTTTTTCTCTCTTTCTTTTATCTTTTCCTGCTTCTTTCCTTTTTTTTTTTTTTTTTTTTTTTTTTTTTTTTTTGAGATATTGGGGATTAAGCCCAGGATCTTTGTACTGAACTGTATTCTCAGCCCTTTAATTTTTTTTTAAAAAACTGTCACTATAGGCCCTCGCTAAACTGCCCAGGTTGGGTAGGAACTTGTAGGAACTTTGCCTCAGCCTCCTGTTAGTTTTTTTGTTGCTCAATTTTAAGAGTTCTTTCAGTGATAAGGTGCTGGCATGCTATGGGTGAAGCTCTGGGTTCCATCCTAATACAAAAAAGCTTTTATTTTGTATATGAATCCCTTATCAGATCATATTCTGTAAATGTTTTATTCCAGCCTGTGGCTTTTGTTTTATTCTCTTAACACTGTTTTGCACAGAGCTGAAGTTTTTAATTTTAATGATGTCCAATTTAACAGTCTTTTATTTTATGGGCTGTGTTATTGGTGTTGTCTTTATTTTTATTTTTTATCGGTACCAGGGATCGAACTCATGACTGCCTGCTTTCAAGGCAGGCGCTTATGCCGCTGAGCTAAATCCCCAGCCCCAACAATACATACTTTTTTTTTTTTTGTCTTTTTCTTTTTTATCAGTACTGGGGATCGAACTCACCATTGCAAGGCAGGTGCTTATGCCGCTGAGCTAAATCCCCAGCTGGTGTTGTCTTTAAAAAGTCATCACCACACCCCAGGTCGTGCTGATCCTAGTGGTTTCTTCAAGAAGCTTCATAGTTTTGCATGATACTAGGCCTGGTCCTATCTGGTCAGGTTTTCTGTGAGACATACAGTCTCTATCTAGATGCCCCTTTTGTCATATGGGCAGCCAGTTTTTCCAACACCATTTGTTGAGAAGTCAACACTAATTTTTTTCAGTACTGGGATTAAACCCAGGTTCTTTGCACTAACTACACCTAGAGCCCTTTATTATTTTATTTTCTTTAGCTTTTGAAACAAGATCCCTCCAAGTTACCCAGGTGGGCCTCCAATTTTTGACCTACCTGTCTTAGCCTCCCAGACATCTCTGGAATTACAAGCATGTACCACCAACATTAATTTTTTTATTAGCAAATTATTTATGTCCTCTTTGTGAGATTTTAATGCTGTTGCAGCAAATCTGAGAACTCCAGCACCAAGTAGGGGCCTTTCTGATGACCTCTGTATACTTAGGGAAGTGGGCAAAGGCAGAACTGGTGGGCCAGCAGGGGGTGGGGGTGGGAAAGCCCAGTGGCAGAGCTGTCTGAGAGGAAGGACCCTTGGTGGGGAGCCTCTCCTTCAGGCTTGAAGAAAGAAAAGGTAACAGGGCAGCAGGGTGGCACATGGCAATAATCCCAGCTACTTGGGAGGCTGAGGCAGGAGGATATTGAGTTTGAGGACAGCCTGGGAAATTTAGTGAGATATTGTCTCAGAGTTTTAGCTCAGTGATAGAGCTCTTGCTTAGCATCCACAAGGCCCTGGGTTTGATGCCCAGTAAGGTAAACAAAACAAAACAAAACACAGGATACCTGGATAACATAACTTTGAGATTGGTTTTGCCTTCTAGGAAAAATTTACTCTTAAAGTACACACACACACACACACACACACACACACACACACACAAGTGGTACACATGCTTCCCACCAAAGCCTGCCCTTTCCAAGCCTTGGGAAACCAGACAGTTGTCCCCTCCCTGCATACTTCCTCCTCCAGGAAGTGGGTTCAGGTTTTTCTAACTGTGATGTCAGTTCCAACATGAAACATGGTGATCTATGAGATCCCTTGTGTACTTCACAATTCCTAGATGAGTTGAAATACAGCAGAGCACTGTCTTGCGGGCATACAGGCAGCCCTCAGAGACACAGCCAGTCCTGTGGGAGGCCCATGCATGGCCTGTGCTCCGGGGACACATGTTTGCTAGCACAACTCCTGCTGCAGATTTCAGGGCAGTGGCCCAGAGGCTTCTCTTTAGTTTAGTGTTTTCTTTTTTTTGAAACCTATAGTGTGATCAACTAGACAAAAAGTCAGCAAAGAAATAACAGAACTGAATCAAACCTGTGAACAAATGGACTTAGTAGATGTTTATGAGTGTTCCACCCAACCATGTCAGAATACATATTCTTCTTAGCTGCACAGGGGACATTCTCTAAAATAGACCATATATTAGCCCATAGAACATTCTTAAGTAAATGTAAAGGGATCAAAATTATCCCATGCATCTTATCTGACCATAGTGCACTGAAATTGGAAATTCATGGCAAAAGAAACTGTAAAAACTACATAAACACATGAAAATTAAATAACAATGCCTTGAACAACTAATGGGTTATAGGTGAAATTAAAGAAGAAATTAAACAATACCTACAATTCAAAAAAAATGCAGATATAGCATACCAAAACCTGTGGGATGCAATGAAAGTGGTCTTAAAAGGGAAATATAGAGCAATAAATTGTTACATCAGGAAAACAGAATGAGCACAAATATACAACCTAATGTTACACCTCAAGCTTCTAGAAAAAGAAGAGCAAGTCATGCCCAAAGCTCATAGAAGAGAAGAAATTATAAAGATCAGAGCAGAAATTGATGCAATTGAGATTAAGAAAATAGTACAAAAATTAATGAATCAAACAGCTGGTTCTTTGAAAGAATAAAAAAATTGATAACCCTCTAGCCAATCTTACTAAGAAAAAGAAAAACCTCAAATTAGTGCAATAAGGAATGAAAAAAGTAAAATTACTGTAGATCCTATGGAAATTCAGAAGATCATGAATACCTATTGTGAACACCTTTATTCAAATAGGGTGGAAAACACAGAGGAAATGGACAGATTTCTATAAATATATGAATTACCAAAGCTGAATCAAGAAGGTATAACAATTTTGAATAACCCAATATCAGCTATTGAAATTGAAAATGTGATTAAAAACTTACCAACAAAAAAAAAGCCCAGGTTCTGATGGATTCACAGCTGAGTTGTATAAGAAATACTCCTCAGAAGTAAATAATCCTCAGAAATTTCCATGCAATTTTAATTTCAAAGAAATCGAAAGGGAAGCAATTCTTCTTAACTCATTCCTGGAGGCAAGTGTTACTCTGATAACAAGACCAGAGAAAGACCCACAAAGGAGAACTATATGTCAATCTCCCTAATGAACATTGATGTAAAATTCTCAACAAAACATTGGAAAATAGAATGCAGCAAATCATCAAGAAGATTATACATCAGGCCAAGTGGGATTTATCTCAGGAATGCAGGGATGGTTTAACATATGCAAATCAATAAATGTAATACATCACGTCAGCAGAGCCAAAGACAAAAATCACATGATCATCTCAGCAGACACAGAAAAAGCTTTTGATAAAGCCCAACACTTGTTCATAATAAAAACCCTACAGAAACTTGGAATTGATGATTTCTACCTTACTCTGATAAAAGTCAGTATGACAAACCAACATCCAACATCATACTAAATGGGCAAAAACTGAAAGTTTTCATTCTAAAACCAGGAACAAGACAAGGATGTCCACTCTCATCACTCCTTCAATATAGATCTAGAACATTAACCAGAGCCATTAGGTAAGAGAAATAAAAGGAATAAGGATAGAAAAGGAAGAAGTAAAATTATTACTATTTGCAGACAACATGATACTCTACATAGAAGATCCCAAAAATTCTATCAAAAGACTATCAAAGTCACTGAGAAATTATGGAACTATCACCTTTCACAATAGTATCTAAAAAAATGAAATACTTAGGAATCAACCTAACCACGTATATAAAAGTCCTATATGCTGAAAATTACACTGTTCTTTTTTTTTTTTTTTTTTTTAAAGAAAAGGAAACGAAAAAAAAAATACATGGAGATTAAAGAATAAAAGGGTAGAAAAATAATACTAAATTACAGACAAACAAAAGGTAAGAAATTGCCAGTTGATAAGTTACAAATTGTCTTCTTCGAAATGGCTGTTTAGGTTATAGAATTAAAGTATTTAGAATGACATTCAAAAAAGTGACCCTACAAACCATTCTGCTCTATGGCCGAACAAAAGCTCCGTAATATGATTATCAGTCCCACCTATTTGTTTTACATCTCTAAGAGGATAAGGTTAACCATATCAAAACAGAACAGAACATTTAAAAAAAAAATAAAAAACAATTTAAAGAAATACAGATTTCAAAGCAAGTCCACGTGGAGATCTACCTTATCTGTCTCTAGCTTCTTACAGATAGTTGTCCCTAACTTCACCCACTTTCTATACTTATTGCATATTATAGAACTAATCAAATCATTACAGGATGATTGAGTCTTTTTAGGTCCTCAAGTTCCAAATTAGGGAAGACATTTCCAACTACCATCGCATCTCTCATTCTCTTTGTGATAGCCGTCCCCATCTCTGCATATGCTGAAGTTGAGCTGAAGAAACCAGTCCAGAGTCATTTTAATCAGCAAGCAATAGATTGCTAGAATTTATATTATAATGCTACAAAATAAGCCTCGGGTTTTTCAGGTCTCTTCCTCAGAGTATTTGTTCCTATCCTCTCTGTATTATAGGGAAAACCAATTCATAACAAGACAGCGAAACAATTTCCTAGATAAACATGCAATGGATAAGACTTACAAAACTATAATATAAATGATCTTCCGTAGCTACTATGTTTTCTCTTGTTATTTTCAATAGATTTGTCGACAACACTGGCTTATTATAGTTAAATATACTATCACCTATTTTTATAAAAACTTATCTTTGACTGCATTGTAGTATTTGAGAGCTGTTACTGATTCATACCAGTATGGATATCCTTTACATCCTATCATGCTCAGAGTAGTTTCCTCTACTTTTAGGGTTGATTCTAACACGCATACGGATTTCAAATAGGATCAGTCAAGGCCAACCAATAGTCTTATGATTCAGATACAATTAAGATCAGTCATAGTAAGACAATGTAAGTAATACAGGATTTCAGCTTAAGTCAATAGGAAAGTAAGGATGGTTACCATGGTATAACCTGCTATTTTTGGTTCTAGAGGTCTGTGTCCTCAAATCTGATATGAGTGGACAGACCAGAACAAATTTAATTCAATCTAAATATGGCACTAGGGCTACTGTGTCTTTTAAATCGTTATACACCATTAGCAATGACCTCTGCTTTTTTTTTTTTTTAAATATAGTTTCAGAGCTGTCTCTACCAAAGACTAGCTTACCGTCTCTGCCTCATGTCTGCTACTCCACTTTTCTGCTATAATTTGTCCACCTTATTCCCTCATTCCATGGTCTGCCCCGTACACTGAGGCCTCTCTGCCACTGTAGCTGTAATCCTGATATTTCTTCCTCTCTTTCTCTGTAATGTCCTTCAGCTCTCTCTGTAGGGTTGGATTGGTGGCCACGAACTCCCACAGTTCCTCCTTGTCTTGAAAGTATCTTATTTCTTCATTAATTTTTAGAGAGAGTTTTGATGGATATATGAACTTAGGTTGCATATTTTTTTCCTTCAGGGCTTGGAATATTTCTCCCCACTCCCTTCTTGACTTAAGAGTTTGTGTTGATAAGTCTGCCGTTATTTTGATAGATTTCCCGTTATAGGTAACCTGCATCTTATCTCTGGCTGCTTTTAATATTCTGTTTTTTTGGTGGATTTCTGGGATCTCGATTATTATATGCCTAGGCGTAGATCTGTTTTGGTTGTAGGTAGCTGGCGTTCTGTATGCTTCTTTTATCTGGATATCATTTCTTTTTGCTATACATGGGAAATTTTGCTTTAATATCTCTGTGAATATTTTTTGTATTTCATTTTTGGATGTTCCTGCTTCCTCACTCACATTCTTTATTCTTAGGTTATGCATCTTTTTATCATCTTCCAGTTTTAGAATTGCTTCTTTCTGGTTCCTTGTTATTTTTAAGAGGCTTTTTCTTTCACGTTCATAAGCCCTAAATCTCTCTTCAAGTTTCAGAAGGTTGTCTTTAGTTTCTGTCAAGGCATTTTGCCAATATTCAATGGAGTTTTTAATTTCCTGATTTTCTCTTTGGATCTGTTTCATGTATTCTAAGTTATGCTTAAATTCTTCAGATGCTTCTCTTTCTTTTCTGATTTCCTCAGTTCTTCCATCTGTGTTCTCTTGGGCAGGGCTTGTCATTTCTTTAATTAATCTCTTTATATCTTGCCTCACTTGGATCAGGAGTACATCTTTAAATTCCTCTATGAGATCATGTAAATACTTTTTAATTTCGGCTGATGCTGAGTCGAGCAATGGATGGTTACTGTGCTTGTTCTCTTCAGTGTTTAGTTCTCTTGGGTTTAATTTCTCCTGTTGAACAGCTGGAGATTTTTTTTTATTTTTATCTCTTGTCATGTTTCTGGTTTCTTTCAGACTGTCCTGGAGTTCTCTGGCCCTCTCCGAATTGCTTAGGGCCTTTCAGAAGCGTGCCGGCTTGAGTTTTTGCTGTCCTCCCCAATTTGCTGTTATCTGGGGTAGGCTGGGATGCAGGGGCGGTACAGTCTAGTCTCTAGCCTCTGTGTCAGTTAGTTCATAAATTAGGCTGTACTTTCTGGTTGTCACTGAGTTGTGACCATTCTGCATCCGCCCATTGGGCCCCAAGCAGAGGCCTGATCTAGCCCCAACAGCTCCTGCCAGTTCTCCCTGAATCAGAAGCAGCTGGGTAATGGCACAGGATTCTGCCCAGGTCCCAGCCGTTCTCTTCCAAACCTCTCTGTGATAGGAGCTCTAGAAAAGCAGATCTGCCCAAAACCAAGATGGCTCCCACTAAGTTCTCCATGCGGAGCTGAAGCCAGCAAGCAATCAGACTCTGCCAGGACTCAAGATGTCTTCCACCAGCCCTCCCTACAGGGGGTCCTGGTGATGTCACCAAGCTGCGATTTCTGCCGCCAGGCTAATATGTCTGCACCAGATTCTGTGTTATTGATTTCCCCGTGGTGGCAGGCCAGCTGTTCTCTGGCCAAACCCAGCCGCCGCGGGGTTTTCTATACTCACCAGAGTCCGGTGCAAGTCCCCGCTCCGGGACCACCACACACCAAGCCGTCCACTTTTCCCCACCTCGCGGCTCAGCGCTGACTGGTCAGATTTCTGTGCACCGTTTAGATTCGAAACGCCAGAGCTCTGTACATCTGCTCTGGTGCAGCGGTGCAGAACTGGCTGCCGCCTGGAGTCTCAATCTGGGTCTCAGTTTCCGCAGTCCCCAAAAGCAACTCAGCTTTTCGTGTTGGGTCCACGAGTCTGTTCGTTGATTTAAGGGCGCGGGATTTGCAGCCTCCGGTCTCAGCACGACTTTAAATCCTCCAGCTGTACTGTCTTGGTTGATAAGAATCGCTATGGATTTGTCTGGTCCTCTCCATGCTGTCTTTTTTTTTTTTTTTTTTTTTAGCTTTGAGTTTGAATTCTCTGGAGAGATTCTTCGCTCGATCCCCTAGCACGCCGCCATTTTCTCTCTCCCCAATTACACTGTTTTTAAAAAGGAGATTGAAGAGGATATTAGAAAATGGAAGGATATTCTTTGCTCTTGGCTAGGAAGAATGAACATTGTGAAAATGGCCATACTCCCAAAACTGTTATACAGATTTAGCACAGTCCCAGTCAAAATACCATTAGCATACCTTACAGATGTAGAGAAAATACTCTTAAACTTCATTTGGAAACAGAAAAAACCTAGAATAGCAAAGGCAATGCTGGGCAACAAAAGCAAGGCAGGAGGCATCGCAATTCCTAACTTAAAAGTGTACTACAAAGCTGCAGTGATAAAATCAGCATGCTACTGGCAAAGAAATAGACTTGAGGATCAGTGGAACAGATTAGAAGATGCAACCACAACTACAAAGACACTCAGCTACCTTATCTTTGACAAAAGTGCTAAACATATTCACTGGAAGAAAGATAGCCTCTATAATAAATGGTGCTAGAAAAATTGGCTTTCCACATGCCAAATACTGAAAGTAGACCCATGTCTATCACTATGCACTAAACTAAAGTCAAAATGGATCAGAGACCTAAATTTTAAAACAGAAACACTAAATCTACTGGAAGATAAGGTAGGTAGAAATCTTGGAGACATAGGGATAGGCAAGGAGTTCATGAACAAAATGCAAGCTGCATAGGAAGAATCAACAACTGGAATCTCTTCTTATTAAAGATTCAAAGAATCAACAACTGGAATCTCTTCTTATTAAAAAGTTTTTGCACTTCTAAAGAAATCACCAACAGAATGAAGAGAAAACCCACAGAATGAGAATTTTGACCAATAGTCCCTCAGACAAAGGACTTATATCTAGAACATATAAAGAACTGAAAAACATCAGACCCCTCAAATTCAAAGACCCAGTCCAAAAATAGGCATCTGAGATGAACATACACTTTTCAGATGAAGAAATACAAATGGCAAATAAATACATGAAGACACGCTCAACATCACCAGTCATTCAAAAGATGCAAATTAAAACAACATTGAGAGATTCAAGCAAAGATGGCAGATAGATAACAGCTGGCTACAGAGGCTGCCTGAGATAGTCAACTTAGAATTCAATATAATATAGTGTGGGGAGTCCTGAACAGAGGGAGATGAATTCTCTTGTCCCAAGAAGAAACTAAGGTGACAAGAACCAATCAAACATACAGTCCCGGTGCCATTATTGGAACAGCTAATGATTCAGTGCTCCTGCTGCAGTGGGCGACTTGCCGAGCCATCCAAGGTCCTGCCACTTCGACTCACTGGAGGTGCAGTCACACTGAGGTCGGGGGTCGGCCAGCCGAATGGAGAGCTGAGCTGGTGGGGAGCCTGCATTGACCTGTGGTGAGTGATGGGAGTGGAGCCGTTCCACAGAAAGAGAGGCTCCAGCGGACAACATTCTGGGACCCAGTAGGACTGGCAAGTACAAGGGGTAGTAGTGACTTTAGTCAGTTGTTCCCTTCCCGAATGGGATTGGTGGAGTGAGCTTGGCCTGGGTTACGTGACCTGGCTGAGACCAAATAGGTTATCTGAAGTCAGTTCCCTATGGCGGCAGTGCACACTAATGCATTGAAGGCCTCAGAAGTCTGACTGACCTGGAGGGGATGTGGTGCACAGTAATACAGTGAAGGTCTCAGCAGCTTGACTGATCTGGAGGGGAGGGGCCAGTATATGCTGCCCCTGTTTGCAACTCACTAGCACACTGCAGTGGGAAGGGTCACTTAGCCAGCATGCTTCAGAAAAATTGTAACCAACAAAGAAAGAAACTGGAGCCTCTTGGAAGAAACAAAAAAGATGGGAAGAGGAAGCAACAACAAAAAGTACCCAGGTCCCAATCCTGAGAACATTGACCCAGGACAGGTAAATACAATGGAGAATGAGAACATGCAATATCAGACATGGCACCAGTGGACATAAAGAGATATCTTTAGGACCTCATGGATGAGTTGAAAAGGGAAATATTTAGCCAAGTAAATCAAGATATAAGAAGATTAAGAAAAGAGATGCTAAGCACCCCTCAAAAAGACATGGAAGAAGAGAGGAACTCAAAGGAGAGAACCATTTGATGAGAAATATAAAGAAAATGTAGAATACATGAAGCAGATTCAAAGAGATTACCAAGAAATTAAAAACTCTATGGAAAGATGGCAAATCTGCTTGAAACAAACTAAGGATAGATTATCCAAACTGGAGGACAGTTTGCAATGTGGGATTATGACAGGAAAAACTTTTTTAAAATAACAAGGAAACAAGCAGTAACAATACAAATGCTAGAAGACAACAAGAGGATCTATAACTTGAGAATAAAGAATGTGAATGAAGAAGCAAGGGTACAAAGGAGCTACAAAGGCTATTCACAGAAATAATTAAGGAAAACTTCCCAAACATAGGAAAAGGAAATGATATTGAGATGTATGAGGCATACAGAACTCCAGCCACCTACAGCCAAAACAGAGCTATACCCAGGCATATAATAATCAAGATCCCAGAAATTCAATTTAAGAACAGAATATTAAAAGCTGTTAGAGACAAGAAACAGATCACCTATAGAGGTAGGCAGACTTCTCAACACAAACCATCAAGTCAAGAAGAGCCTGGAGCAACATATTCCAAGCCCTGAAAGAAAATAACCTCCAACCCAGATTGATACACCCTGCTAAGCTGTCTCTAGAAATTAATGGAGAAACAAGATCCTTCCCAGACAAAGAGGAACTTGGGAAATTTGCAACCACCAATTCAACTCTACAGAAAATACTCCAGGGTATTCTAGAGAGAGAGAAAAGTACTAGGCCTCCAGGAACAGTGGCAGAGAGGCCTCAATGAATGGAGCAGAAAACAGAATGAAGAAGATAAGCAGACAACTAATGGCAAAAAAGGAGCATAACAGAAATGAGGCAGAGAAGATTTTATTCAAAACTGATATGATTGATAGTATCAAGTCTGAGAGTATAGGCAACTACACTGAAGTTGACAAGACTCTACGATACATATTCTGGTTTGATAACTGCCAGTTTTTGAAGTTCTACACTATATACAAAGTTGTGTTTTTATTAATACTGTTATGTACTGGTATATTCAATTATACTATGTCTGATGATATACCCAATTCTATTGGAGATAACAAGAGACAATACAGGCACCATGGTAGAACTCTTTGTACAACTGTCTTTTTATATGTTTTTTTCGTTTCATGTGTTTATAGGAATATGTTTTGTTTTGTATTGCTTTGTTTTGTTTCTCCTAATATAGAAAGGATAGAAATACATGTTAAGACTCATGCATGTGTAGAATCTATAAACAGTTTATGAGAACTGATCTTATGACACATGATGAAATGAACAAATACTTTGAAGAAAAAGAGACACTAAAGTACCCAGTGCTGATCCTAGAGTGTCATAATGTGAAACCCAGCAATAGCATTATTCTTTGTTCAGAGTGATATTAGCCTGCTTGGGTTTATTCAATCTCAACATAATTGAAAATATGGATAACTGCATGTATGTTTAAGTGTATAGGGTTGATATTTCTAAGTTTTTGTTGGATAGTTGAACAGAACTGGTTGCAGTCTCACTGTTTGAATCCCCACTTTATATGCTCCACTTTAGTACCTTGAATAACTATTTGTAAGAGGATAGTCTGTAATCATCAACTAGTGATTTCTTATTGCTTTTTTTTGCAAGTATGTATTATTTCTACCCATTTTCTGTTTTGTTTAGTCTTTCTTTAAATAAAATTAAAAAAAAAAAAAACAACATTGAGAGGCCGGGGATTTAGCTCAGCAGCATAAGTGCCTGCCTGCCTTGCAAGTGTGAGGTAGTGAGTTCAATCCCTGGTACCAAAAATAAAAAAATAAAAAAAAAATTTGAGATTCCATCTCACTCCAGAAAGAATGGCTGCCATTAAGAAATCAGTCGATAAGAAATTTTGGCAGGGCTGTGGGGAAAAAGGAACCTTTCTCCATTGCTGGTGGGAGTGTAGACTGTTGCCACCACTATGAAAATCAGTATAGAGATTCCTCAAAAAGATAGGATTGGAAGTCCCATTTAATCCTGCTATTTCCCTTCTTGGTATTTTCCCAGAAAAATTGAAAATTTCATGCCACAGAGATATATGTGCACCCATGTTTATAGCAGCACAAATTATAATAGCCAAATCTTGGAAACAACCAAAAAGAAACCCACAGTGAGTAGCTCTATTGGCTTGTAATAAATGACTAAAACTTCTTTTTTTAAATTTTTTTTGACTAAAACTTCTTAATAATCATAAAATCTGTCATTAAGCAATAATTCTAAAATTGGTTATATTCCCTCCACTCCAATGGTTGATAAACCTGTGGTGTTCAAAGCACAGGCCAGGATTCCAGACAGCTTCCAGGAAAACGTTTGGTTTCCAGGGTTCTGTGGAAGTTGGTTGTGCTTCTCAGATGTTGCCGGCTTGACACAGAGATCATTTTGTTATCATCATGAAGGGAGAATGAGGACAGGGAGTCAGTAGCAGTGCAGGGCAGTGGAGCCACAGTGCAGACCACTTTGAACAGCTGGACGCAGGAAGCTCTCTGGCCATACACAGCCAAGGATGGCCACACTTGGCTGTAGTTAGGACTGTCCCTTTTAGTCCCAGGCCTGTTGCCTTTTAGACAAGCCCATTCCCAATACTGTACCTTGGCTTTTTACAACATGTAAAATGATAAGTTGAAAACCTATACTCTCTAAAGTCCCCTTGAGATCTAAACTGTGATGAGTCAAAGAGAGGTCTTTATCAATCCTTGTTGTTACTTTCTCCTTGCTGGGATAAAACCCTACAAGTTAAGAGGGAATGGTTCATTTCAGCTCTTAGTTTGTAGAGGTTTTAATCCATAGTTGGCTGGCTCCAAGGTAGGGTGGTAAGGCAGGTGAGCACCACAGAGGCTAAATGGTTCATGGTGGTGGCAGGAAGGGGGCAGCCCGTAGGGAGCCTTCCTTTTCTTTTTTATCCCACCCAGGCTACATGCCTATTGGTTGGTGCCGCCCACACCCAGAGTGAGCCTTTCCATTATCTAAATGTAGAGCCACCCTAAGCCAGTCAGTGGACTAATCCAGTATCACACACCCATGACCAGGCTGTCTCCCAAAAGTCCTACCTATGAGTACATGCAGTTTTGGGGGGACATTTAGATATAAGCCATATCATTTTTTAAACCTAGGTTTTCTGACCAAAGGCAGTAATTGCTGCAGAGAGCCTATTTTGGTGAGTATTCTAGATAGCAGTGGCTTTAAAAGACTAACTAGAGTATTATGTTTTACATGGTTAACAAATGATGGAAACATGAATGTACGAATTTCTTTCTTCATTTTTTTTCTAAAAATAGAGAAAAGCCACAGCCGTGGCCGGGCCTTTCCCATGGGGATGCATGTCCTCCTTGTAGAAGGGTGCACTCAACATCACAGCATTTGAGAAGGTTCCGGAAACAATGGGTGACATTATCCAGCCCTCCCCTCTGCAGGTGCTCATCAGTATTATACTGTTGGTGTCTGACAGTGGCACTGTCACTTGGGAAAGAAACCATTCTCTCCCTGACTAGCTGAAGGATGTTTCAGGATGGTGTCACTTCATGGGGAAGACTCTGTGCTGAAATCACTGAAGAATATTGTGTGTCATTTTCGGATTTTTAAAAAAGAGTCTGTGAGGGGCTGGGGCTGGGGATTTAGCTCAGCGGCATAAGCGCCTGCCTTGCAAGCAGGCAGTCCTGAGTTCGATCCCCAGTACCGATAAAAAGGAAAAAGACCAAAAAAAAAAAGAGTCTGCATACGTTTAGGAACTTTCATGCATGATTCTTTGCTTGAGTGAAAAATGCTTTTGCAATTGTTTTTTGGAGAAGGGAGGAGGATCCAAAACTGTACTCTTGTGGTTTTTCCAATGTGCCCTGAAAAGTGGGAGTGAAGTTGTGTTAGTGACATTTGATCACAAGAGGGCGCTCCAACAAAACACCTCAGCTCAAAAATCTGCCCATCTCAAACATTTACATGCTGCAGTTCCTGGCTGATTTTGTGATAGAAAGCTTAATGTCACAAATATTGTTTTAAACTATATGAAATGTTTTAAAATGAGTGGGAGTTGGGTCAGTGAATGCCGAGTATAAGTTAAGACTACTTTGATTAGCTGGACGTATTTTATAATTTCTCCACCAGTTTTACACACACACACACACACACACACACACACACACACACACACACACCCCTACACACAGAGACACATGAATAGGAAAAAAACAGCAAAGACTTCAAAACCTATTCTTTAACAACAGAACAAGACAACACACACTCAAAGCACGTGTTTAAAATTTTCGATTTGGAGCTAGAGCTTTTAGGAGTTATCTGCCAAGATGCTAAAAACCCTATTCTGCAATGGAGACATAAGCACCGGAGCAAATGCTCTGTACTTCTTCTGCAATCCAGATAATTGAAACAGAAAGTGAGAAAAAAAAGCCATGTGATGGTTTCGGAAATAAATTAAGGCTTCTGAACCATGTTTCCCTAGTAGATAATACTTGCCGGCCTAATTGCCAACAATGAACACCCTTTACGTTGAACAATTTTTACTGATAATAAAATAATTAGGATAATTTATGTGCATTTGTGCAGTTATTAACATGGCTTTGCTTAAAGAAGATTCAGCTGGTTATTCACGGATATTAAGGGGTCTCCCCTCCCACCTTCTCAGGCGACATGTTTATACCCAGGCAGTCCTTCTAAATTTTTAATAGAGAGGAAGAGATTCCATTTAATTAGGTGGAGTGACTTGTTTATGTGCAGGTTATACATTTACGAGTTCTAATGAAGAACGGAAAATACCCACTGAGCAGCCTTTGAAGTTGCGCTTGTTTGGGGATAATTGTAAGCCCGGTTCCACATAGACAGCGTCTCAGCCCTGCAAATGATTTGAGGATAGAGTCAAATCCAAGTAAAATAATTACACAAACTGCATCTTGATCAATGTTCAAAGGATTATCCCCCCCTCCCAAGTCAATCTCTTCCATTTCACATTTGATCAGAGTAGCAAAACTGGATTATAGGAAAAAAATATTAAGGATGTAATAAGATTATTTTTTCTGAAGAATAAAACCCAGCATTAGGTAAAAACTTGTCTCATTTTTTTTCTTTGAATTTTAACCTCATGTATTCTGGGTAACCTGTTTTATTCACAAGTTGGGTAACATACATGTTACTACAAAAGCATTTTTCCATGTTCATAAATCCTTTCTCAAAATGAGAAATTAATTTTTTCTTAGACTCTGACCTAAGGTAAAAATTCCAAATATTTGCGTGCCTCAGATGTGCTG
The DNA here is from genome assembly GCF_034190915.1 of Cavia porcellus. Lineage (NCBI taxonomy): Eukaryota > Metazoa > Chordata > Mammalia > Rodentia > Caviidae > Cavia > Cavia porcellus. The sequence goes on along the minus strand of NW_026947521.1, from coordinate 1,406,254 downwards.
CAGAAAGGCCACCTAAATTAATGAGGTTTCTCCAAGTGGTGTACAGAAATGAATTACACAGCTTAAGAAGTCAAAGAGATTTCTCATGATTTTAAAAGCAAAATTAATGATCATATGGGATAAGAAATCAAGCTTTGTGTTACTACTATGGGATTAGCTTTTAGGTTCTGAAAACTGGTGTATTTATGGGTAGCTAAGGTGGAATTCAACTCTGAAAAGGTTAATTTTTTTTAAAAAAATCGTTCTGTTCAAGGTCTTTCTCCTATCACCTTTTATAAGTTTCTCTTTGAATTGTAGTTGCAATCTGCATTTGGAAGTCATCCAGGAAGCTTGAATAATAATGTAATCCCGGTGGAGCCGCTCTTCACACAGGGATGGGATAAATGAAATGCTACATCCAGATTCCTGACAATATATTCATCCTGGTATCTCACAGCTGATGAATCACAGCAAGGCCAGTCCTAAGGACTTCCTTTTACCTCCGTGGTGTACATCATATTTTCAGGAAGAAAAACAACCCCAGTCTACAAAAGATAATAAAGCCATCCCTAATTGAAAAGCAGTACCTTAAAAATATTTGTTGAAAGGGAAATATTTCGGGGAGAAGAGAATAAAAGACCAAAGGAGACTGGAGAAGAAGCCGGTTACCCCTTGCTCAGCTGGCTCACTGGCCACGTGGAAAGCTCTTGAACATTTTAGCAGTTCTGCACCCGTTTTCTTTTTCTTCCTTGTGCTTGTTGAGTTTACTTTCATAAGGAAATGGCTTCTCTTGTCTGGAGCCAGCATTATGTAGATGAAGTCTTGGTTGATGTGGTTTTAAGATCAAACAAGCCCTAATAAGATGGGATTTGTTTTCTTGCTGATCTTATGGCTTGGACGGCTTTGAGATAATGAGGAGGTGTTAGGGTAGCAGCTCTGCAGAGAAACCTGTCTAGACTGTGGCTCCACCTTGAAACTGGAGGACAAGAGTGCACACAGCTCCACACGAGGGGTACAAGTTTGCAGGTAGAGGAACCCAGGGAATGCCCAGCACAATCAATGTGAAAAGTGCAAAAGTTGGCTGATTTATTTTAGGCTCTGGTAGCTGCTGACCTAGGCGAGATGTAATCACCTTGCTTTGATTCTGGCCTAATTTAAGGAACGAAAGTTCCCTAACTTGGTGAGAGGCCTGGGCAGGAGGGCCAGGCATTTTCTGTAGAAGAGAAAAGGAAACAGGTTGTGTGTGTGTGTGTGTGTGTGTGTGTGTGTATCTTTAAAGTTCATTTAGGAAGTGAAACATACTGAGCCGGTTAAAAGAAGCTGAAGCCAGTTAAAATGGGAAGAAGAGTATTGCAAATCAATGATATCTGTCAGGAAATGAAAAAAGCATTAGAAAAAGGATTTTTGGTGCTGGGTGGGGACAGGAGAAGTGAATTGTTACTAAAAATATATTATTCTGGCCCAGTCTTTCAAAAATAAGGGATTGTACTAAATAACCGCTCAGATTCTTACTTGATAATTAATTGAGAAGCTTAATACATTGTCTCTTACTGCAGTGCATACTGTATGTTTAATTTACAGACTACAATGCCGGCATTCTCATCTGTTGATAAAGCAGAAAATATGTCTATAGATTCTGCGTTATTTTAAATAAGCACTGGGGTCAGCTCAGGCATTAGCGCTGATGTTCTGCTTCTGCCCACCGTTTAGGACTGCAGGGAAGCAAACAGGAAATCAGAACTGCAGGGAGTAGCCAGGACAAGTGAGATATCACCCAAGACCTGAGACTCCCCCTCTGAGGCTGCTTCCTGGAGGCTGTCTGCAGGCCAGGTATTTACAGATGCAGTATTTCTGTCACTCTCCTCCCTTTTGCACTCTTTGTTCCTTTAATGGGTGAATTAGCTTTAAGTTCTTGTTAAAGCTATTCCTTTTGGAAAAAAAATTGATGTACATCATTATAACTAGGCACGTGGCTGCTGGAGCTCACGTTCACTTTCAGGGATGCTTTTCCTTGAGGATGCAGCTTTCCCCAGTGGCTGCACTGTGTGCTCCTTGGCTCACCCTGTGTTTCCTTATCATGTATCTGTGAAAACTCTGAGGGATGAAGGGAAAAGAGAGCTTAGGGCGCAAAGCCCTTACAGTTATATCAGGACTGGGGGAATACCCCTTGCTGTTGGAGAGAGGAAGGTCTCACAGGTCAGCCACCCCACTCTCTCCATTTCGCAGATGGGTAAACTGAGGCCCTGAGAAGCTCAGAGAATTGCATAAAACAAAGAAGCAAGTTAGAGTTGGGACACTTCCCTCACTGTGTGTCTCTGCTGGGAAATAGAGACACCTGGCAGGGAGTGAGAGGGGCGAGGGAAGACAGGTAGGGTACCCTCTCCTCCAAGCAGAGTTCTCAGACCACAGCATTGACATTACCTGGGGTGGGTTAGAAATGCAGCATCTCAGCCTCACCAAACTGAGCCACCCCAGCCATGATCTGCACCTCAAGAAGAGCCTTAAGGGATTTCTGGGCATGGTAGGGTGTGGACACACTAAGTCCCAAGCCCAGACAGCTCGTAGCTGCTCAGGTTCTGGGAATGTGACAACTACTTCTAAAAAGATGCTCCTAAAACGTCATTTTTAGCAAAGGCGAGCGCATTAAAATTGAAAATTGCTAAATGCAGATAGTAGAAAGAGTGCTCGTATGCAGCGAAGGGGAGGGGAAATGGTGCTATTTAATGGCTCAGCTTTTCTGGAGAGCAGTTTGGTAATAGGCATTAAGTTTTAAAAACCTGCAGTCTTTGATCCAGCGGTTCATTTTTAGGAAGTTATCCTGGAGAACTAATTGGAGTAGGCTGAAAAGATGTGTAAGAACGTAATGTTTATGGTGACCAAAAAAATCAGAAGCAGTCTGCAGATCCAGCAGTAGGGGGCAGTCGTGAGAGAAATTCCAATATGGTCAAATGTGCATTATGCAGTCATTTACCGTTCTAAAAATGTCTATAAGAGTTGATAATTGAAAAGCTCAAGCTACCATCTGGTGTATAAAATGATGTCATAATTTGCTGAGAAATAGACATGTATTTAAAAGTCTGGAAGTCAGTGTGACTAAATGTTAACAGGGTTGTTTCAGAAGATGATACACCTATGTGCTTTTCTTCATCTTGTGATTTTTTTTCACAGCTGATGTGTTAATTAGCTATTCAAATGAAGTAACATAGGTAATTATTATGGTAGAAGGATATTTTTTCAAAGTTCTTAAGAAGAATATTTTTTCTTACATTCTTTAAGAATAATTTTTTCTTTTTCTTGAAGTACTTCCAGACCAAATTCCTAAGGGGGAAAAGCATTTTAACATTTTGTATTTAATTTTTTTCCATTCTTCTCCCCTTCCTTCTTCCTTCCCTATATTTAATTTTAACATTGTACCAAGTACATTGCTTTATGTGTTAGCGCCCTTTCCCTTTTAAGCTTGAGTCATGGGTGTTTATAGCTGAGGCTTAGGACAGAGCTTCAGTATACAGCATGTGCCTAATAAGTGTGTCACAGGATGAATGAATGAGTCTTGGATCATTGTCTCCATTTGTTTTTCTTCATGAATAATCGCAAGATTGCAGTGCTAAGTGCACAGGATCGGGTTGCTACTGCATATAAGGAATGTATTTATCAGGCAGGTGACTGTGGAGGGCACAGTTCTACCTGGACACTTGGTTTAGCTACCTTCTCAGCTCTGGTGATAAATGACTCTGAGAGGTGTGGGCTGGGACAGAATGAGTCAGCAGCTCAGCTGCAGAGGTCTCCAGAGGCTCGGAGGAAACGTGCTTTCCATGGCTTCCACAGCCGCCCTGAGGGCTCAGTTCTGCCCGGTCCACAGGACCCTAGGAAAAGCTGTGCTTCTGCCCACGCAGAAGGTCATAACCAGTGGGATGGGCTTTGTGTTGCTGTGACTTTGGAGCTTGCCTCGTTGGGAGTTGGGTTTTTGAAGTATAGCTAACTGTGGCTACCCAGTGGGTCATCGGTTTCAGCCTTGTGCTGGAAATTGTTGGTATGAGTCTTCTCGCTGCTTTTTTTAGGAGCCAGCTGTCCATTTTACACGGCAGGAGGCCAAATCTGAAAAAGCCTAACCTCCTCGCTCTTAGTTGAGGCCCAGAGGCCCAGAGCCAGGGCCTTCTGTCATGCTGTGAAGGAATTGAGGGTGTTCTGAGGGCTTCCCCCATCTTTAGCACCCTGCGGTGTTGCTGCACCAGTCAGAATGTCCTTGGTCACTAGGAATCCCCTTCCCATTTTGTTGTTAAACAGGTTCTATTTAAAAATGAGCCTCCATGTTCTTCAATCATTTATTTTTTTTCTTGTTCTTGGCTCTTAGTGAAATCATCAGGAAATCAACTTCACGGTTAAAAAGAAAAAATCCTGAGAATAAAAATGTTTTCAATAAAGTGATTTATGTTATCTGGAAATAGTTCTGAGGTTTAAGAAATTGGATTGTAGCTGGATATGGTAGCACATCCCTCTGAGAAGCTGAGACAGGAGGATTGCAAATTCTAGGGTAGCCTGGGCAATTGAGCGATTTAACAAGGCCCTGTCTCAAAATTTAAAAAGGCGGGTGGGGGATCCTGGACTTCAGAGCCAAGGTGGAGGGGAGTGGATGGCACATGAGACTTTGAGGGAAATCCTAGCTTTGATTTGGCAGTTATTCAAAAAGTTGGAAAAAATTAACAGAAGATTCATTGAATATGTTTGACAATAGGATTATTTCTTAAGCTTTTCAGTTTCTGTATTTGGAAGTGTTAACAGGATTAAAAATGAGTTGCAATCTACAAAATTGACAGTATGGTTTGAATGTGTACCCCGCGTTCTGGACACTTCATTTTCAAATCTGAATGCTGATGGTGTTTGGAGGTGATTAGGTGAGGCTGTGCGGGAGGGGCCATCATATTGGAATTTGAGGCTGTGTAAGAAAAAGTGCACTGCAAGAAGCCCTGTCCCAGGGCTGGCCCCAGGCGGTGGACTTCCAACTCTTCAGAACTTTGGGCTAATAAACCAAGCAAACTCTCCTTCCACCTATCTGACATCTGGTATTTTGTCATAGCAACTGAAAATGAACTAAAATAAGAGGGAAACTGTTTCTGATATTGAATAACATAATAATGAAATATATTTGTTTATAAATCTTTGGAATTTGCATAGTAATACAAAAGGATTTTGAAAAACATGGAAGGAAGGGTCATAATCTGGTTCGAAGTGTATATCCAAGAGATTTAAAAATTATAGAATGGCATGACGTGCTCTAGGTTCTTAGGTATCCATAGTACTAGGGATAGGTTACAGGTAGATTATGTCTGAACTGTAGCAGTTTGCAGCTTCACTTACTTGTGTGGTGGATCGATGTTTTTCCTGGCCCTTGCAGTAGAGACATCTGTTAGCTTGGCGCTGTGCTTCTGATACTTGCCCATAATAATAGTTATTGGTCTATGTCAAGAACAGCAGCAGCAGCACCAATAATGAATAAGAATGGTAACAAGTATACGTGTGCAGTCCCTGCTAAGTGGCAGGCATTATTTTCAGTGCTCTATGCTTACTAATTTCATGTAGCTTCTCAACGAATATTGCTTGAATTATATGAATGAAAAATAAATTTTGAGCTTGTGCATCTGATGACTGTTGAATGTTAGGGAGGTGTGGTTTGGGAGACTGTTATCATTTTGAAAATTGGAAGACATTCTTTGGTTTTGAAGTTATTTGGCAAAATGTGGCTTTTCTTTTTGGTGTCTGACAAATATTTAAGTTTTTGTTTTTTTACATTTTAAAATTTGTTGTTCCCCTCGTCTCCAGACTTTAAGAAACAAGGTAAAAGTTCAGACACTGTCTAGCTGTGTAAAGAAAGAGTGCAACACCGTTCTAAAATTGGGCTCTAATTTTAATTGTAGGTCTTTGATTAGCAACTCTGCACTCCAGTCGTGGGAGGTTGTCTTTCAAAAAAGTTTTAAGCCACCATCTATGTTGTAGCTGCAGTAATCTGCACTTAATTTATTGTCATTTAGTGCAAAAATTGATGAGAACATATAACCCTTGTAAGGTTTTTAAGTGTTTTATTGGCTATAAAAGATAAAATATGGAGTAAAAGGAAATAAAATAGTATTTTGTTAGGTGGAGGGATGGATTTATGCTTTAACTAACTGATAGAATAATCAAAGGGTCATAAAGATCAGAGTGGCTGCCTCCTATCTCCTCTCTTTTTATGAATGCATGCAACAAGCTTCTCTTTGTGGCTGGCAGACCCATGGGAGCTCACCCAAACACCAGGCCCCCTTTGTCCAAGGGTATTAACTCAGCTGTTTAGATCAAGAATATCACAAGGCTTCTGTTGCAGACATTAAGCAATTGGGGTAAGTCTAAATGAATCAGATACTTGACATGTGCAAAGAGGATGTTTGTTCACAGGGGACTTGAGCGTTTCATTGTGCCTTCAATGAACAGGCAAAAATAAAGTGTGTGAGTTAAATTGAATTTTGCAGGAAACACACAAAGAGACTCTGATCTTTTGGAATTACCATTGATTGGGTGTGGAGAAGGATGCTGGGAAGGCCCAACCTCCTCCCCCAGCCTCCCTCAACATACCCTCCCTGGCAACAGCAACTACTCCCCCCACTGGAAAAAACAGAGTGAGAAAGGCATTTAACAAATTTCAAAGTAGTTAAGTTCCATAGTCTCAGCCGGTGGTGCTCAAATTTTGACACCTGTCTGAGTATGGCTTGTTTTGCCAGATAGCAAAGCTTCGCCCCTGGAGTTTCCTAGAAGATGAGAGAGGTGGGAGCGGGCTGAGAATTTGCATTTATTTCTAGCAGGGCTCCAGGTGACCTGATCATGCCTCCGAGGACCCGGCCTCTTTAGTTTTCGCTGTCAGTGGCCGAGCTGGGTGGGTGTGCCTTGCGGTGCTCACCAGAGAAGTGTGTGGCTAGGGTGTCTACAGGTGGACGTATGTGTTTGTGTGGTAGGCAAGCCAGGTGCTGTTCCCAAGGATGAACAACTGCTCTGGAGCTTTCAATGTAGGAGTGGAGTGTGGAATGAAATATTCCACACATTCATCTCTTTCTGTAAGTGTCGTGTTTGTTTTGTAGGTGTTGCTTCCAGAGTAATGCCCTTGATTGGAGCTCTTCCAGGGAGCCAGTCTGGTTTGCTGCTGCTTTCTGGTGGCCATGCATACTGCTGTGCGCCAGGCCCCATGTGGGGCTTGTAAGACTTGGTGCAAAATGAAAATGTAGGGCTCCTTATTAAAGAACACAAAGGACTCTGATTCCTGGGACAGCATAGCATCTTCCCAGTGTGGGCCCTTCTAAATGCAGAGCCTTCAAGAGAGCTTGGGTTGCCCACCCAGGAAGCTGGCTCTATTTGTCACCTAGCAGATACTTAGCAGAAATAGGCAGTTAATTAGTACCTTTCCCTGAAGAGAAGATCAAGAAGATTAGCCACTGACTGTAGACTGGGAGTTTTGAAAGACCTCTGGCTTGATTCTTTCTTCTTATGGAGACAAGCACTTTATCCTGGTTTTAGCATCTCTGTGGGACAGGAATTATGATTCCTGTTGGACAGAAAGCTGAGCTGGGACTTAACTATGGAGAATGAGACCAGTTTTCTAGAGCCCAGTACTTTTTTGAAACTTGATTTTTCAGTTTTCAGTCAGAGAAGTTTAGCTCAATGACCAAAAATGCACAGCCTGTTGAATCCGACTTCTAAATCTCACTCTTCCCACTGTCCATCACTGAAGAAAACAAGTCTGGATGAGTCCATTGATCTACTGGCCTATATTTTTGACCTATGAAGTTGGCATTGATCCTGGTAAATCTAATGGACTCTTGATCTATTTCTGTGTGCGCTTTAGTTCTGAGAGCAAATGGTAACTCGGTATTTTGATGTGATGGTATGTAGCAAGGCAAAGGACTACTGGCAGTGAGGACTGACTTGGGAAAAAAGTCTCCTCTGGGAGAAGGGCGTATTTGAGGTACCATTTGCTCTCACAGTTGGCAGAAATAGCAGCAGACTTTTTTGGGGGAGTAGGATGCCTTTTAGGTGGCCCTTTGTTTAACAGTGTGTACATGTGAATGTGTGCAAGTGTGTAAAGAGCTTGTAACCCTCCTCATTGGGCTTTTCTTCCCTCCCCTAGGTCGTCAGTCTTCCCACACCTCCATTTTTCAAAGTTTTAGATGAAAACAACCAATGGCTGCAGGGAGCTCAGGGAAAGTCACTTTACTTTGCTGTGCTCACTAATGCTTCTTTCCAGTTCCTCCGTCAGTCCTGATGTTGGGATAAATGCAAATGTTTATTTACCAAGAGCCTGATGTCTTCTTCTACACTCGGAGCTACTTTTATACAACTGCAAGTGAGCATCATGGGATGCCGTAGAGAGGGGCCTAACTCCCGCTGTTGTGCCCTGGTAAGAATGAGGGATGTGATTTGTGCTCTTTGAGCTGGAGGTGCCCTGTCACTACCTGCCTCCTGTGTCCTCACGACCCTCCCAGTGCTGGGCAGCAGCCAGTGTTCCTACCCTATATCCTCCCTACCCATCTTCCAAGAGACTTGCCTGGTTGGGCAGTCATGCACCTCCTTATCTTACGGAGGAGGACTTTATCTTGGAGGGGCATAGGGTGGGGCTGAGTGCCTAGGTAATAGAGGCAGATAGTGTTAAGATTGACCGTCAAAGCTTGAGTGAACTCTAAATGCCTATAGAACTCTCCATATTTTTGCATTTATTTATAATTCTCCAAAGTTTTGCATTTATTTTTGCAGCCTTAATTGATGGCACACATGAAACCAAGACTGTAATTTGGTTTAGGACCACTTTAAAGGAAAACCCCCGCACATTGTCGGTATCCAAAAAAGATCATTAACAATGTGTATATGAAGTTTAAAGAGCAACTACCTGAGAATCACTCAGTGTCGGTCACCAGGCTTCAAGCATAGGTCTTTGCCAACACACCCAAGTCCCCAGCCTCCCCTTCTGAGCTCATGTGCCTCTGTGCCTTTAATGCTACTGTGATCCTGAGTTTTGTGGTATTAACTTGCTTTTACTTACAGTTCTTAAAAATGCCACCTAATGTATGTATATCTATAAAATGTCACTTAAGTATGCATCTTTAGTTAGAGATTTACATAAATGGGATTGTCTGTTCGTGTTCATTTGGGACTTGCTTCTTTCTTTTTCTGTTATGTTTATGAGACTTATTGTGTTGATATGTGTAGCTATGACTCATTCTCTTTTTTCATGATTGTATAAATCCTACTTTGTGACTATCTCATATAGTATTTACTGACCCTATGTTTGATGACTTGTTTCTAGGGTTTGCAAATATTCTTACTCATATCTGCTAGCACACACAAAAACTTGGACTAAGATAGCTATAGCTGGAAGTGATGTATATATGTATATATATATGCAATATATATATATATATATATATATATATGCAATATATATATATTCCCTTTTTAGTAGTCATCTCTACAGTTGCCAAAGTAGTTATCCTGGGACTGGATCCATTTAATTCTTGCTGTCCCTAGCACCTAGGTGAGTGAATGGCCCAGCACAGTTGTTCAGTGCATACTCACAGGCTGTATTATCACACGCTTATCTATGAATAAGAAATACTTTTTACCCTGACTGTAGGGTGGGCCTTTTGGATTAGGACAGAAGAATGAGATTTAATAATCATGAAGATGCGAACAGTCCAATTATAATGTCTTCTGTCACCTTAAGAAGGGTTCTTGGGAGATCCAGGTGAGAAGTCTGTAGCAGGCAGAACCTTCAGAGCAAAAGGGGTACCCGCTGTCCTCTAGTAATTAATCTCAACCCAGAGGACCCGCTGAGTCTTCATCGTGCAGTATTGATGGGGGCGGGCGTGTCGAGCTGCATGTCTTGTCACTGGGTCTCCATAGCTTCTTCAGTACTAGGGTTGTGGGTCTTTAGCAGAGGAGGGTCTGATGTTGCTAGAAGGGTTACAGAAAAATCACAGATTCACCAAGCTACAAGGATTTCCATACGGCAAAGCACTGCCAAGTCCTGTTCAAAAGCAGGTAATCCACATGGATAAGGCTGAAGTTTAATTCCCTGTCTTGAAATACCTCTCCATAGAGCAGCATCTCAGGGGCCTCTTCTTTTATGTATTCCTTATCTAATAAACTGGCTCATTAACAATGTTTAAAATAATTTAACTTATAATTTAAATTTGTGTGTGTATGTGTGTGTGGTGCTGGAGATTGAACTCAGGGCTTTAGACTGAGCTACATCCCCAGTCCTTTTGAATATAGTAACACTTTGATTCACAAATGCTTCTGTTTGCAAATAGTTTGGTTCACAAACAAAACCATTCAGCAGGTTTTGCTTCTGTTTGCAGGCTGCATAGGGTGACAAACATGACTATGGCCATCTTCTTTACACAAACCCAAACACAACCATCCTCCCCAAAATTATGAAACAAATTGAGATTGTAAATTGAGGTACTTTTATATTTTATTTATTTATTTTTATTTTAAAGAGAATAAAATTAAGCAAAAGGGAATAAAGCCAGTCAAAACAAATCAGTGCGACATAGGACTTCAAAACAATAAGAAATCAATGGTTACCATAATGTCTCTTGTCTTTAAAATAGCTGCAGATACCTTTGTACATAGTAAAAAATCAAACGAAACAGAACAGAATAGAATCAATAAAAACAAAACAATGAATGCATTAAAGAACTTCAAAACAAGACAATAGTAAATCCAAAATGGCTACCATAATGTATCCTGCTGACTTTGAAATAGCTGCCCATGCCATCAGATATAACAAAATCAAACAAAAACAAAACAGAATGAAACCCAGCCCAATGAGACAATCGAAATGATACAGGACTTCAACACAAGATAATAGGGAATTAACAATGGCTCCCACCTTCAGAAGGAGATCCCCCTAGCTGCTATACTGCGTATTGTTATCCTGATCGACCATCGGCTTTACCTGCAAAGTCAGTGAAAGACTGAACACTATAAGTATTAAATTGTATTTCACCTCAATAGCATCATCACAGCCTACATTTCTCTAGATCAGCTGATTGCTTACAGGGGTGGGGAGTTGAGAGTGTTGGTTCGTTTCCCAGCTGGTGTGCTGGAAGGGGGTGGCATCTGGCTGTCCCCCTGGTGAGCCACACATGGCACTGATTTGCAGGGAGGGCTTGCTTCTTGGTGACTTCTTGTTCTCTTCACCCACAGTCCTTGAATGGTGCTGACTCATGGGAAAAGGCTGGGGTCTGGCTGTCTCCTTGGTGGCCTGTGCATGGTGCTGATCCACAGGGGTGTATTTTATTTTGAGATAGGGTCTTAATAAGTCACTAATTTTCCCAGGGAGCACTGAAACTTGGGATCGTCCTGCCTCAGCCTCCCAGAACACTCAGATTACATGTGTGTGCCAACATGCTTGTCTTAAAGTAATTTTATATTTGCAGGAAAGTTACAAAGGCAGTGAGAGTTTCTGTGTACCCTTCAGTTACTTTTCACTGTTAACATTTCACATAACCATGGTACATTTAAAACTTAAAAAAAATTTTATTAGTACATGTTTGCAGTTCATGTGGCTTCAAGCATCTTGGGTAGTGGTTACATGTACAGACCATAGCTCTTTTCTTTTCTTTTTTTCTTTATCCTTCATCCCTTTCACCGTCCCTCTATCTATCTTCCTCCTCTAATTCCCTACTCTAGTTTTCATTCTTGCTAGTATTATTAATCTTAGCTTATGTTATGGCAAATAATGTTTATGTTAATTGAGGTTATGAGGTTCCTGCACATGGCACGTCTTTTTCCTGTTTCTTTCCTTTTTCTCTCCTCATTGCCTCTCGTTCTTTCTCCCTTAGACCACTTACATATTGCAAGAGACCCACTTGTTCCCTTTGGCCCATCCTTCATCACTGCCTTTGTTTGTACTTTGCCTCACTCAAATGACTGATGCCATATGGTATTTAAGTTTGTGTGTCTGGTTTATTTCACTCAATGTATTTTTCAGCTGCATCTGTTTTCCTAAAAATGTCTCAGCTCTGCCATTCTTTACAGAAAAGTAACAGTTTCACTGTATATAGATACAACATTTTTCTTTGTCTAATTCTCTGTTGATGGGTAGACAGGATTTAGCTATTATGACTCGTACTGCTATGAACATTGATATGCATGTGTTATTCATTTTTTTGGTATCAGGAATTGATGCTTGTATTACGTAGTATAAGAATTTAAGATCTTTGGGAAAGATACCTAGCAGGGGAATTGGTGGGTCACATGAAATTTCTGATTTGAATTATGAGAGAAGTCTCCATACTGAGTTCCAGAACAGTTGTGCTAGTTCACATTCCCATCAGCGATGCCAGAGGGTTCCTTTTTCATCATGGCCACAACAGTATTTATTATTGTTTGATTTTTTTAATGATTGCTATTATTTCTGGAGTAAGATAGAACCTTAGCATTTTTAAAAGTTCGCATTTCTATGATAGCTAGAGATGTTGAGCATTTTTTCATGTATTTGTATTTGTTCCTCAGTGAAGTGTCTGTTCATTTACAGTGCCCATTTCTTGACCGGCTCTTTAATTTTATGTGGTTTAATTTTTTTGAACTCTTTGTTTTCTAGATTTAGTATTCCAGATATTAGTCCTCTGTCTGAGGAATGGCTGGTAGAGGTTTTTTTTTTCCCATTTTGTAGGTTGTCCCTTCACTCTCCCCATTGATTGTTTTGCTGTGCAGATGCTTTTTAGTCTGATGTAATCCTATTTGTTGATTCTTGCTGTTATTTCTTGTGCAACTGAAATTCTGTTTAGGACATCCTGTTTCTACAACTGTTTCTTCAAGGGTACCTATTTTATCTTCCTTTATCTTTAATATTTATGTTTTAATGTTTATATCTTTGATCCATTTTGATTTTAATGTAATACACGGTGAGAGATAAGTTTCCAGTTTCAATCTTCTGAATATATATAACTAGTTTTTCCAGTATTGCTTGTTGAATTAAACTATCTTTCGTTAAACATATGCTTTTGGACCCTTCGTTGAAGATCAGATAGCTGAATATGTTTGGGGAAGTTTCTGTATTCTCAATTTTGTTCTGTTGATCCATATATCTGTTTTTGATCCAGTACCATACTGTTTTTTTTATCCCCATTGCTTTATAGTATAGCTTGAAGTCTGGTAATATAAGGCCTCCTGCTTTGCACTTATTGCCCAAAGTTGCTTTTGCTATTCTAGATTTCTTCTGGTTCCATATGAATTTTAGGATTGTTTTATATTTATTTTTTTTCCTCTGACTGCTTCTAAAATTCTGTTTTTTTAAAAACTAGGTATCTAGTAATTTAATAAGGATGTGCCTCACTGAGCTTTTTTCATCATAATTGTTTGGTGTTCTGTAAGTGTTGCTTGTATTTTAAATTTTTCCCAGAAATTTTTCTTCCAGATTTCTGAAAGCATGTTAGTGAATTCATCTGTGCCATCTATGCTATATTCTATTTTTAATGTAATTTTTAATATAATTCAGATTAGCGTTAGGTCAGTCATTTTCTTGTTATCTAGTAGCTGCTGGATTGTCTTCTTTTTTTAAAATTTTATTTAAGGATAAAAAGAAAAAAAAGCAGAAAAAGGGTACAAGTTATACAGAATTTCAGAAAAAAAATAAACAGTAGGAAATTACTAGTTAATGGATTACATATTGTCATCTTAGAAATATTTGTTCAAGTTACAAAATTAAAGCTTATATAGTGGACATTCAAACAGTGAGACCAAACAGTTCTGTTCAATGATCCAAAAAAACTCAGTAATATCATTGTCTATCTTATACACTTAAATATACATGCAGTTATATCATTTAGAGCACTTTCTTTTCCTCTCTTTTGTACAATGACTATTACACATTTTGGGTTTTATTGCTCCCACAGTTCTTATTACTTTTTTTGGAAGAGGGTAAAGCCAAATGTGACATAACAGAACAGAGTCAGTCAAATCAAAAGGATGGACATAATAGATAATGTAAAAACAATAATACAAGGTGATCAACAATGGTTACCATAATGCCTCCCGCTATCTCTAATAGAATTGCTTATATCATCAATTATAATAAAATTGAACAAAACAGTAAAGAACGAAACCAACAAAACCAAAACATTGGAGACATTACAGGTCTTCAAAAGTAGATAATAGTCAACCAGAATGGGCGTCATAATGAATCCCACTATCTTCACAGCTGTTGCCTATACTTTCGAACCTGGTACTATCAAGCAAAACAGAATAGAGGAACATCAGTCAAAACAAGATGGTGAAAGCAATACAGGGCTTCAAATCAAGTTAATAGTAAATCAAAGTGGGTTACTATAATATATCCTGCTATTTTTACATTTATTTTTCCCTTAATTAAAAGGATAAAAATAAAAAAGTAAATAATAAAATGGAGATTGAGATAAAAGAGGGCATAACAACAAAACAGCGCAGAAAAAAACATAACCATTTAAGCAAAATAGTGTTTTACCACAAGATAATCCCGACATAAAAGTAGTTACCATATTGTCTCTTTCCTTGAAATCTTTGAGTATAATTTCGTATACTGTAGCATCAAATATATCAAAACAATGTAAAACCATTCAAGAGAATGACAGTATTACAGGGTATTTAGAATCAACTAACAGAAAATGAACAATGGTTTCTGTATAATCTCTTTGTTTATAAAAGTTTTTGCTTATACTATCATACATAATAAAATCCACTAAGATACAACCTGTTTAGACCAATGGAGACAGAAGAACAAAAGCTTGATGAGACTTCAAAACAAGATGATGCTAAACAGTATTACCTATTAAGACATCATTTTCTCCAAAATAGCTGTTCCTATCGTCCAATCTTCTCTGCCTCATTTCTGTTGAGCTCTTTTTCTGTCATTAGTTGTCAGTTTGTCTTCTTCATTTTGTTTTCTGCTCCATTCATTGTGGCCTCTCTGCCACTATTTCTGGATTCTTCGTATTTTTCTTTTTTAGAATATCCTGCAGTATTCTCTGTAGAGTTGAATTGGTGGTTGCATATTCCCCTAGTTCCTCTTTATCCTGGAAGCACCTTGTTTTTCCATCAATTTCCAGGGATAGTTGTGCAGGATATATCAATCTTGGCTGCAAGTTATTATCTTTCAAAGCTTGAATTATTTACCCCCTACGCTCTTTGTGATTTGATGGTTTGTGCTGTAATTCTGATGGGTGTTCCCTTGTAAGTGATCTGTTTCTTGTCTCTGACGGCTTTTAATATTCTGTTCTTATATTGGATTTCTGGTATTTTGATTATTATATGTCTGGGTGTAGCTCTGTTTGGGTTGTAGCTGGCTGGGGTCCTGAATGCTTCATACATATGAGTATCTTTACCTTTTGCTAAATTAGGAAAATTCTCTTGGATTATTTCTGCGAGTAGCTTTTGTAGTTCATTTGTTTATGTCCCTACTTCTTCTTTTATGTTCTTAATTCTTAAGTTATAGATCCTCTTATCATCTTCTAGTCTTTGTATTATTGCTGTTTGTTTCTTTGTTATTTTTAAGAAGTTTTTCATTTCATGCTCCCATATTACAAATCTGGCCTCCAGTTCAGATAATCTATCCTTAGTTTCTTTCAAGCTGTTATGCCAGTTTTCGATAGTTTTTAGTTTCCTGGTAATCTCTTTGAACCTGCTTCATGTATTCTATGCTTTCTCTATTTTCTCCATCAAACAATTCACCCCTCTTTTTCTGTTCTTCGATTCCACCATCTGTCTTTTCTTGGGTGGTGCTTAGCATTTCTCTAACTATTCTGCTTATTTCTAGCTTCAGGTCATTAATAACTTCATGCCTGAACTCATCTATGAGGCTCTGGAGATAGCGCTTTATGTGTATTGGTGCGGTGTTTGCTATTGCCTGTTTCTCAGGATTGGGGGCCGAGGACCCTTTCTTGTTGCTGCCTCTTCCCATATTCTTTGTTCCTTATATATGCAAGCGTATATAGGAGGCCCAGCTTCCTTCCCTGTGGGCCACAGTCTGATTGAATTGCACTGGCTAGGTGTTCCTGCCCACCGCAGTGCATGAGGAAGTTGCAGACCAGGCAGCCTATGCGGGGCCCGCTCCTCCAGGTCAATCTACCTTCAGGCGCTGGGACCTGGGTTGTGCTAGCCTACTGGGTCTCAGCCAGCAGCATCATGTAGGCTAGGCACTGCTCACCAGTCCCGCTTGAGAGGGGGATATTTGACTGAAGTCACTACAGTGCCCTGTTCTGGCAAGTCTGCCCGGTCCCAGAATGTCCTCTGTTGGAGCCTCCTAGATTGTGGAAGAGTCCCAGTTTCTCTCACTCACTGCAGGTCGATGCACGGCTCCCCGCCCGTCCTGCTCTCAACTCGGTTCACCGATTCCCGTTCTCAGAGCTTTTGTGCATCTGTGTCCCTGCCGAGCTGATTCAGATGCAGCCGTGGCGGCAGGAAACCCAAATTGCGGTTTCCAATGGCGCGGGCTCCAGCTTCCACGCTGAGGCTTTATCTGTTCCTGTTATAGCACCAGGATTGCATTCTTAGTTGGTTTCTCTCAGCGCAGTTCGTTCTTGGGTCAGCAGGGCATATCTCCTCTCTTGCTTAGGATTCCTCACTCCGCACCATTCCTGGATTCTAAGCTGGGTCTTTCAGAGAGCCTCCGTAGCTGCTGCTATCTGTCTGCCATGTTCTCCTGGAAGTGTGACATCCTGTTGAAGATTCCATATTCTTGTTGAATCTGTCATTCAAATTTTGAACTGTTTTGATTAGCTCATTCAGTGTTTTATCTATTTCTCCCAAATTCATTGTGGGCATATTGAGTAAAACTACTGTGAATTTTTGGTTCATTTCCTCTTTGAATTCATTTATTTTCTTCATCCCTTTTATGAACTTGTCATAGATTTTTTTCTACCTGTATTTGTTTGTTTCTCCTGTTGTGACTTGCTTGCTGTGCCTTACGAGAGTGGGGAAGTGTTGGAGGTCTTCTATTTCTTTGCTTCTCGTTATGTATATTTAAATTATAAGTATATTTAGCTTATAAATATGTATTTAAATTATAAGTATTTATTTAGATTATAAATATATATTTAAGTTATAAGTATATATTTAAATTATATCTGGTACCCTCTTTTTCCCCCTCCCTTTTTCGGGGGAGTTACTGTAGGCTGAGGACTAGAAAAGTGAGGAGAATTTGTTGCTTATATGGGGATTTTTAGTAGAAATATTGCCATCCCATGGATATTTTTCAGATTTGTATGTGCAGTGCTAGTATTTACTCCTTCTGTTATTTACTTTAAGCAGTTTAGAATGTGTCTGTGTTTTGCTAAAAGGATTAATTACTTCTGGTTATAACAGCATCCCCAGACTCACAGTCTTGTAACGCTCCTGTGTGATAGCCCTGCGGTCACCTTTCCTCGCCTTGTCTGTTGTCTATGCACACTGCACCACAGTTTGTTTGTGGAAATTCTGCAGTGAGGGAGGGGAATTGTGAGGCTGGGAAGTGGTTGGATGAGGAGTGTTGAACACTGGCAGGAGTTTCAAAAGGGGAAGAGCGGTAGAAAAGAAAAGGTTGATGTGGAGTCTGATTTTATTGAAGTCCTTTTAGTTGAGTTGAAAGTTTAATACTGAGAGTTTTCATAGGCTATTTTATGGGGGAAAGGTTAGATATAAGAGAAAGGGAGTTTAATCTGTGATTGAGGGAAGCTTTGTGGTTGTCAGAACTTGCTTATAGGGAGGGCAATAAGCTAAGTAAATATAGAAGAGCCAAGGCTTAGGGTGGGGAGGATTGAGAAGTAACAGTAGTGAAGACAGGGGTGACTGAGAGGGAGCTGAGCATGGGGAATGTAAGAACTTGGGAGGAGGAGTTCACATGTTTGGAAAAACTGAAGAACTATGTTAATCATACTGTCTTGGAGGTCTGAGGTGGAGAAAGTAGACAGCAGCAGACAGGTTACATGAAACTGGCCACTGAGTCAGGAGGACTCCTGAGCAGTCAAGCCAACTCCAGTAGCAACAGGTGAATTCTTTACAGTTGCATCTATAAGTGCTAGTTGCATACCACAAGACCCTGTTTTGGGTCTCCCGTTAGCCTAGAGAAGACATCCACGGTAGGGTGTGAGCATCGTAACAACCCAAGTCATGGTCCACAGTTAATGTGCCCTGCAAGTGATGACTGTGTCTTCTCTAATTGTGATGAACAGCATTCAATAGTAATTTTATAGAATCCGTTATCTAAAACCTGAAGTGTTGGGGGCTGGAGAAATCCCAGAGTGGGGCAGAGAAGAGAAAAAGAAGCCCTTATTCTTTTCAAAAATTTTAAAAGGTCTTCTGCTTTGTGGTCTGTGAAGGAGGAAATGAGAGGGAGGAGGAAAAGGATCCTAATGACGCGAAGGGTATGTTCTGTATCTAGACGGGGATAACAGGGAAAACTGGGCACGAAATTGGTAATGAGAAATGGGGATGGGAAAAGATACTGTAACTATGTAAATGTTAGAGGAAAAGTGAAAAGGGACAAGTGAAAAGGGAAGAGGATGACTGGGGAGGTAGCTCAGTGGCACAAGTGCCTGCCAGTAAGTGTGAGGTTATGAGTTCAGTCCTGGTATAAAAAAAAAGAGGAGGGGAAGAAAAGAAAAATTGAGAATGAATAAGACACGGGAGAAAGAAGTCAGGCAAAGAGATATAGATAAAAATATGAGGGATATAAAGTGATAAAGAAGAATCCCTTACTCTCAGTAAACCATATTGGGAGGAAAAAGGCAAGAGGAAGAGAAGCACACTTATACACTCATAAAACAAAAAAGGATAAAGTAATTGAATAAAAGTGTGGGGGAAATTTACAGAAGGAAGAAAACAGCAAATAATAAAAAAAGTAAAATAAAAATAAAAATGAAAAATAACAATCAAATAAAACATAAAAACGTTTTTTACTTTTTGGACATGTGGCTCTTCTTTCACCCTAGGATTAAGGAGCAAAGCTCAAGCCAGCATGTGTCTCTGTCTGTGCTGGCAGTGTAAGGTGGCGATCCACTCCCAGGAAGGTGTTGTGTGTAGAGACACAATGAGGACAGGGGGCTGATGTGAGCTTTCAGTCGCGTGTCATTCAGGCTGAACCTGGCCTCTGGTCGCAGAGCTGAGTCTGCATTCACTAGTCCCTGCCTTTCAGTCTCCCTGCCAAATCTGCTGCCAACTGTCCTGTGACTGCCCTTCCCTCATCCATTTTGGGAAGTGGGGAGTGTGAGAGACTAGGTTTAGAGTTGGCTACACAGCCAGAAACTGTTTCTTCATTAAACCGTGGAACTGATCAGTAAGTGAACACAGCCAGATAGATCCTGCATCACCTCTAGTTCTGAGTTGGTGGCCAGTTCCAGATATAGGTCAAGTTATCCTATTAGCAGAGCTTGACCTATTTTGAACCATAGCTGCAAGGGAAGCTTGGAAAGTGACTATGTCTTTCCAGGGCAGTGAGATCTCTGAATCAGCAGGCATAACCCTCCCCAAGCACAGACAGAGGGTTCGAATACCAGCAGCCTAAGTGAATAAAAAACACAAATCCCTCTGGATAGGGGCCTTTTGAGCTGTAAATTTCATCTGATCCTAAAGTCTGTTATTCTTGAGAAAGAATGTTTGAAATGCACTGTAATAAACATTGTAATATCTGAATAATGCAAGGACACTGTAAAAACCATTTTCCTTAGCTACATGTTGACTTTCTTCACTACAGTTGATACTGTCTCAAGCTGCTTCTTCTTCTTCTTCTTCTTCTTCTTCTTCTTCTTCTTCTTTCTTCTTTCTTCTTTCTTCTTTCTTCTTCGTTTCTCTATGCAGTTCAGGCTGGCCTTGAGCTCACTTTGTAGCTCAGGCTGGTCTTGAACTTACAACAATCCTCCTGCCTCAGCCTCCCAAGTGCTGGATTACAGGTATGAGCCACCATGCCCAGCTTGTCTCAAGCTTCTTTGGGGTATAATCTGAATATCTTTTTGGCTTTGTTGGTATTTATTTCATGAAAATTAGATGACCTTTTTCTTTAAAAATTTGCTATCATAAATTTAAATTTCCTTCTTTTCATTTAGAAATACAATTCTGGTTAAAAATGGTGACTGGACTTAAACATTTATCCTTGCTTTTTTCCTAAAACTTCTCTGAAATGGCATAGATACAGACTCATAATAATGAAGACAAGAGAGGAGACATTAAGAATAACATTTTGGAATTGAGAAAGGAGGATGAGCAGAAGATAATTGAAATAACAGATCTCAAAACTCTGAAATTTAAGTTAACAGTGAGGGGACAATTTATTCAGCAATCTGCAAAAATTTATGGACTGACTGCTGTTATGGTTTGGGCGTGGCTTGAATGTGTCCCCAATGGTTCATATGCTGGAAGCTTGATTCCCAGTGTGCTGATGTTCAGAGGGGTGGGCTAGTGGAAGGGATCAATGCCAGTCCTGTGGAGTGAGTTAGTTCTTGTGAGAGTGGGTTGTTAAGACCACTCCACATGCCTGACTCCTCCCCTTTTCTGCATGTAGCTCTGACCTTTTTTGCTTCTCCACGATGTTATCACATAGTCAGGGGAGCTCTCCCCAGGGTATGACTAGATGGGGCTATCCAATGCTAGACTTCTGGTCTCCAAAACTGTGTATCTTTTCTGCATAATGTACTCAGGCTAAGGTATTTTCTTACAGCAACAAAAAATGATTAAGGCATCTGTCTTGGTTATTTTTCTCTCATTGCCAGGACAAAATACCTGGTACTCCAAATGAAGGAAGAAAGGTTTATTAAGCTCACAGTTTGTGGCAGTTTTAGTTCATAATCAGCTGGCTCCAAGGTAAGGTGGCATGGCTCAGGGGCAGCTGTTCATGGCAGCTGTGGCAGAAGACAACAAAGCAACAAGAGCAAAAGGGGCAAAAGCAGGGAGTAAGTCACTTTCCCTCCCTTGTATTGTATGCAAGCTGTCTGCCCCAGGGCAGGTGCAGCACTCATACTGCAGTCCTTACACTAAAGAATCAACCAATCAGAAACTCTAGATCCAGCCATCTTTGAAAGGCCTATCTCCCATGACTGCATGAGCTTTGGGAGGACATCCAGACACAAACCATAACAGCATGTATGTGTCAGGTTTTATTCTAGGTCCTTGGGTTTCATTAATGAACAAAGCAAAGTCTCTGTCTTGTGGAATTATCATTGATCAGTAGAAAACAATGATTCAGAATTATTTCCCTAAACTTCCAAATAAGCTTAGTGGTGATACCAGTTATCCCTGGGAAAGGAAGTAAGTGTGGTGGCAAAAAATAAGTACTAATTGAAAGTCTATTTAAGCAGCTGTTAGTTGGGCATGGTGGCACCCACTTGTAAACCCAGCTACTTGGGAACCTGAGGCAGAAGGATTACAAGTTCAGGGCCAGAGCAGATAACAGAGACTCAACCATCCCCCAAACAAAAACCAAAACAAACACCAAAACAAACAAATAAACAAACCCAGGCAATTAAATTACCATTGTATAATGGTACTTTCTGCCATGATAAGAGATACAGTAACCACTGGCCATATATGGTTATTGTGCAACTGAAGATTTAATTTTGAAGTTTTACTTAATTTAAATTAAATTAAATGTAAGTTACCACTGTACACTTGTGAATTGGGTGGCATGGTGTTAAACCCTCTATTTCCTTTCTACTTGAAATGGCTGAATGGCTGCCGCTCCCTCAATGCAGTGAACACTTTTGAGGTTTGTTTTGTGAACTAAAGGCTGCTGTGCACATAAGAGAGTGGGGAAACCATACTGAAAAGAGGGGGGTTACCTGAATTTGAGAAACTAGTCGTCCCTCACTTGCACTTTCCAAATGCAAGCAGCCACCTTATACTTCAGGTATGAGATTACAAACTTAATATCTGATGAATCTGACTAGTCCAAGAGATAAGACCTAACTGTATTAACATATTGTAGTGGAAATGGACAAATCCAGCCAGATTTCCTAGACCTAGACCTGACAGCCAAATCCATGTATTAGACCTTCTAATAACCTTGCATCTTAAATGTGAGGTAAGGATAATCAGACATCTGAGGATGCCTCCCATCTAAAACAAAAGGCAGACACTTCAAGAAAGAGAGAAAAATTGACAAAGCAGAGACATATCACAAAAAATAATTTTTTTAAAACCTAAAAGATGCTTTTATATTCTAAGTGTAAGAATAGAACACTATCAATAAAGGAGAAGTCAAAAGAACAAAACCTAAAATAACTCTTGAAATAATGACATAAATCACAAGGTCTGCATTAAGTTTAGAAAACAAAATTTAGAAATATTCTAGAAATTGGATAGAATGAGAAGGCAAAAAAAAAAATAGTAAGATAGGAGAAAAAGAGAAGAATATAAAAAGTACCTTAAAACTAGAGAGTTCGAGAGGAGGAGCTGGGCAGATCTGGGGTGCCCTCATCGGCCTCTCTGTGTGTCTGGAGGACTGTGGATATCTCCTCCCAGACTGTTGGAGTCCCCCCAGGCTTCCAGGTGCAGTGAAGGGGAGAGGTGGGTTTGAGGCTTCTACATCAGCCTCCCCATCCCGGTTGCACTTGGAGAACTGCTGAGCTCCCGACGAGTGGGCGGGCCCACACTATCACCCGAGCCCAGCCTGTTTTGCAGCCACGCCTCGCCATCAGTGTACAGAGGAGGAGCTGGGTGGATCTGGGGTGCCTGCATTGGTCTCTCCGTGTATCTGGAGGACTGTGGATATCTCTGCAAGCAGGGAGGGATCACAGGTTCCTGAGGCACTGCGGCCTGTGGTGAGTACCCTAACCAGGCTGCTATTGAAGAACTGTGGAGCTTCCAAGGGGCAGGTGGGCGCACAGTGTCCCTGAGGCTCAGCTTGTCTGGAACTGCGGAGTTCTGAGCAGGCAGAGGAGGGCCACTGGTTCTGCAGGCCCAATGGCTTGGGGTAGCGTGGTGCCAGAGTCTCAGTAGCTGCAAACATAGAAGGGGGTTTTCAACAGATCCTGAGGAAGCTTTCAAATAACACTTGAAACACAGAAATATAGGAAAATGACAAAACGAAAGACCAAATTACAACCTCAAACCTCCAGCCCATCTCAAGAAACCCTAAGAGTGATGTATATAGAAGAAAATATATCCCATCCACCTCATATATCGGACACAATAGATACTGAAATTGACAAGCAACTCCAGGAAGCTTTAAAGAAATTCAAACTCAAAATAATCTCCCAGATAAAAGAAGAAATGATAAAAGAAATGAAAGAGATTCTAAATATATCTAAAGAAAACACAGATAAAAAATTGGAGGAACTAAACAAAAAGATAGAATCCCTAGACGAGCAATATAAGAAACAAACAGAATACATAATGCAGATGCACAGAGATATACAGGAAATAAAAAACTCCACTGAAAGTTGTAAAAACCACCTTAATGAAAGTGAAGATAGAATTTCAGACCTTGAAGACAGGATTGCAGCTAGTGAACAGGAAAGGAAAGATCTTTTGAAAATAACAAGGAATCGTGAAACAACAATACAACAACTGCAAGATGATGCAAAGAAGAATAACATAAGAATGATAGGGATTAATGAAAGAGAGGGAGACAACATGAAGGATGTCAGGAGGATATTTAGAGAAGTAATAGCTGAAAATTTCCCAAGCATGAGATCAGAAACTGACATCAGGATCAGTGAAGCATATAGAACTCCAAATAGTCATAACCAAAATAAAACTACACCCAGACATATAATAATCACCATCCCAGAAATCCAACACAAGAATAGATTATTAAAAGCTGTCAGAGAGAAAAACAGATCACTTATAAAGGAAAACCTATCAGAATCACAGCAGACTTCTCATCACAAACAATAAAGTCAAGAAGAGCATGGAGTGAAGTATTCCAGATCCTAAAGCAAAATGATTTCCAACCTAGACTGATATATCCTGCAAAACTATCATTCAAAATAGATGGTGAAATACGATACTTCCATGACAAAGAACAGGTGAAGAACTTCATGAACACCAAACCAACCCTGCAAAAAATATTGAAAGACAGTTTAGATACACAAAGGAAAAAACCACTAAGCAAAGCAAATAATTAAACAGAACAGAAAGATAAAGATGCAACAGCAGAGAGATAAGATTCCTAAAATTAACCAACATTTAACAGTAATAACCATTAATGTAAATGGTCTCAATGCACCAACCAAAAGAAACAGACTGGCAGAATGGATCAAGAAACAAAATCCAACCATATGCTGTTTACAGGAAACCCATCTAACCCAGAAGGATACTCACAGACTGAAAGTCAAAGGATGGAAAACAATTCTTCATGCAGCAGGAATCCAAAAAAAGGCAGGAGTAGCCATTCTGTTTGCAGACAACATGAACTTTAAACCAACAATGACCATAAAGGACAAAGAAGGTCACTACATACTCATAAGGGGAAAACTCCAAGAGGAAGAGATAACTATCTTAAATATATACGCACCAAACTCCAGAGCACCCAGTTATATAAAACAATTATTAACAGAAATGAAAACTCAAATTATCAGTAACACAATTGTAACAGGAGACCTTAATATGCCATTGACACAAAGGGACAGATCAACCAGACAGAAAATGAGCAAAGAAATAACAGAACTGAATCACACCTGTGAACAAATGGGTTTGATAGACATATACAGAATGTTCCACCCAACAACATCAGAATACACATTCTTCTCAGCAGTACATGGATCATTTTCTAAAATAGACCATATATTAGCTCACAGAACATATTTAAGCAAATGCAAAAGAGTTGAAATCATCCCTTGCATGTTATCAGATCATAGCGCTCTGAAATTAGAAATTAACAATAAAAGATACTGCAAAAATCCTGCAAACACATGGAAACTGAATAACACAGTCTTGAGTAATCAGTGGGTCACAGAAGAAATTAAAGAAGAAATTAAACAATACCTAAAAGAAAATGAAAATGCAGATACAACTTACCGGAATCTGTGGGATGCAATGAAAGCCGTCCTGAGAGGAAAATTTATTGCACTGAGTTCCCACATCAGGAAAACAGAACGAATACAAATAAATAACTTGATGCTACACCTCAAACAGCTAGAAAAAGAAGAGCAAGTCAAGCCCAAAGCCAAAAGAAGAGAGGAAATTATAAAAATCGGAGCAGAAATCAATGCAATATAGACTAAGAAAACAATCCGAAGAATCAACGAATCAAAGAGTTGATTCTTTGAAAGAATAAATAAAATCGATAAGCCCCTAGTCAACCTTATTAAAAAAAGGGAAGAAAAAGCTCAAATTCATGCAATAAGAAATGAAAAAGGAGAAATCACTACAGACCCAATAGAAATACAGAAGATCATCAACACCTATTTCGAAAACCTCTACTCTCAAAAGTTTGATAACACAGAAGAAATAGACAGATTCTTAGAAGCATATGAAGTACCAAAGCTAGATCAAGAGGATGTAAAACTGTTGAATAACCCAATCTCTGCTAATGAAATTGAAAATGTAATTAAGTCCTTACCCACCAAGAAGAGCCCAGGCCCAGATGGATTCACTGCAGAATTCTACAAGAAATACAAAGAAGACCTAATGCTGACACTCCTCAAACTATTCAATGAAATTGAAAGGGAAGCAATCCTTCCTAAGTCATTCCTGGAAGCAAATATTACTCTAGTACCACAACCTGAGAAAGACCCAACTATAAAAGAGAACTATAGACCGATCTCCCTAATGAACACAGATGCAAAAATCCTCAATAAAATATTGGCAAATAGGATCCAGCAAATCATCAAGAAGATTATACACCATGACCAAGTGGGATTCATCTCAGGAATGCAAGGATGGTTCAACATATGCAAATCAATAAATGTAATCCACCATATCAATAAAGCCAAAAATAAGAATCACATGATCATTTCTATAGATGCAGAAAAAGCCTTCGATAAGGTCCAACATTCATTCATGATAAGAACTTTACAGAAAATTGGAATAGATGGTCTTTACCTCAATATAATAAAGGCCATTTATGACAAACCAACCGCCAGCATCATACTAAATGGCCAAAAATTGAAAGCCTTTACTTTAAAATTGGGCACAAGACAAGGATGTCCTTTATCACCACTCCTATTTAATATAGTACTGGAAGTACTAGCCAGAGCAATTAGGCAAGAAAGAGAAATAAAAGGGGTAAAGATAGGAAAAGAAGAAGTTAAATTATCATTGTTTGCAGATGACATGATACTCTACATAGAAGACCCCCTAAACTCCATTGAAAGACTCTTAGATACAATAAATAAATTCAGTAATGTGGCTGGATACAAAATCAATACTCAGAAATCAATAGCATTCCTATACACGAACAACAAAATCACAGAGAGGGAAATAAGAGAAACTGTACTCTTCACATTAGAAGCAAAAAAATGAAATATTTAGGAATTACTCTTACAAAAGAAGTTAAAGACTTATACAGTGAAGATTATAATACACTGAAAAAGGAAATTGAGGATGATCTCAGAAAATGGAAAGACATCCCTTGCTCATGGATAGGAAGAACAAACATTGTGAAGATGGCCATTCTCCCAAAACTGTTGGACAGATTCAATGCAATCCCAATAGAAATACCATCAACATACCTTATGGATCTAGAGAAATCACTCCTAAATTTCATCTGGAACCAGAAGAGACCTAGAATCACAAAGGCAATTCTAAGCAGCAAAGACAAAGCAGGAGGCATCACAATCCCTGACTTGAAGTTATACTACAAAGCAACAGTAGTAAAATCAACATGGTATTGGAATCAAAACAGAACCAAAGATCAGTGGAATAGATTAGAAGATACAACCACAACTACAAACACACTCAACCACCTTATCTTTGATAAAGGAGCCAAGCAGGTTCACTGGAAGAACGACAGTCTCTTTAATAAATGGTGCTGGGAAAACTGGCTCTCCATTTGCCAAAAACTAAAGCTAGACCCATGTCTATCACCATGTACTAAATTAAAATCTAAATGGACAAAGATCTGAATATTAAAACAGAAACACTAAATCTATTGGAAGACAAATTAGGTAGAAACCTTAGAGACATAGGAGTAGGTAAAGAATTCATGAACAGGACTCAAACTGCACAGGAAATACTTCCCAGAATCAATAACTGGAACCACTTCTTATTAAAAAGTTTCTGCATGTCAAAAGAAATCTCCAGCATAGTGAAAAGAAAACCCACAAACTGGGAAAAGATATTAGTGAACTCTCTCTCAGACAAGGGACTCTTGTCTAAAACATATAAAGAATTAAAAAAACTCAGACCTCCAAAATTCAAAGATCCAATCCAAAAATGGGCATCTGAGAGGAATACGCAATTCTCAGATGAAGAAATGCAAATGGCAAATAAATACATGAAAAAATGCTCATCATCATTGGTCATTAGAGAAATGCAAATTAAAACCACACTGAGATACCATCTCACTCCTGAAAGAATGGCCAGGATCAAGAAAACCAACAACAACAAATGCTGGAGAGGCTGTGGGGAAAAAGGAACTCTCCTGCACTGTTGGTGGGAGTGTAGACTGGTACAGCCTTTGTGGAGATCTGTCTGGAGATTTCTCAAAAATTTGGGATTGGAAATCCCATTTATTCCAGCTATTCCACTTCTAGGCATATTCCCAGAAGAACTGAAAGCATCATATACCACAGTGATATATGTGCACCTATGTTTATAGCAGCACAATTGGTAATCGCCAGATCTTGGAAACAACCCAAGTGTCCATCAACTGAGGAATGGATAAAAAAGTTGTGGTATTTCTATACGATGGAGTATTATTCAGCTATAAAGAAGGATCACATTGAGATATTTATCAATAAATGGGCGCAGCTTGAGACCATACTCATAAGTGAAATAAATCAATCTCGCATGTTGGAAATATTTGAAGCTAGAGTATATGAAGATTTATTTCAAGCAAAAAGACAGACACTATGGTAACTACTATTAAGTCGGGTTATATGGTGGTGAAGTACTAGGTTGCTGAAACAGTCATGCTTTGACCTCTATTGTTATATTGTTATGTCCTGTTTTATCTCAATCTCCCCCTTATTCTTTAAAAAAATTAGTTATTTCTTATGTTTGTCTTAATTAAGGGAAAAAATTTAAAAAATTAGGATATATAATAGTAACTCTTTTTGATTTCCTGTTGACTTGTTTTGAAGTCCTGTAATGCTCCCACAATCTTGTTTTGACTGATTAGACTCTGTTCCATTCTGTATGATAGTATCAAGTTTGAGGATATAGGCAACTACTTTGAAGGCAATAAGATTCACTAAGATGCCCATTCTGGTTTGACTATTGTCTTCTTTGGAAGTCCTGTAATGTTTACAATGCCTAAGTTTTATTGGTCTTGTTCTCTACTGTTTTGTCCAACTTTATAATATCTAATGAGATAGACAATTCTTTTTAAGGAAACAAGAGACAACGTTGATAACCATTGTTGATAACCTTGTACTCTGTTCTACACCATGTGCTATGTCTATCCTTGGTTTTGACTGACAGCTTTGTTTTGCCATATTTGACTGTATTCTCTCCCCCCCCCAAAGTAATAAGAAGTAAGGAGTAATAAAATCTAAAATGTGTAAATTTTGTTGTAAAAAAGAGAGGGGAAAAAAAAGAGCTCTAACGGATATAACAGCAAGTGTGTTTAGGGGTGTTAAATAGCTGACTATATCAATGTTTTTGGATCATTGAACACAGCTGTTTGCAGTCTCCCTGTTTGAATGTCGACTTTGTATTCTTTGATACTGTGATTTGAGCAACTATTTTCAAGATGATAATATGTAATCTACTAACAGGTGATTTCTTACTGTTATTTTTTTTTGTAGTTCTGTATTACGTGTACCCTTACACCGCTTTGTTTTGTTTTGTGTTTCTCTCTTTTTCCTCTTAAATAAAATAAAAAAAACTAGAGAGTTCAACATCTAAATGATATAAATTCCTGAAATGCAGAATTCAGTAAAGGTAATCAGATAAATAATTCAAGAACATTTTCTCAACCTGAAGGATATGCGTTTATAGGATGAAAAGAACCACTAAGAGCCCATAAAAATGGATGTAAATGCATCTGAACTAAGGTGCAGTGTATTATTTCTGGGCACAGGAGATGAAGAAAAGGTGTCAGTGGTCTCCAGAGAGCAGACAGGAAGGTTACACACAAAGAATCAGGAATCTGAGTTCTTTGGAGATTATTTTCCAACACAGAATTATATACCCAGCCAAAATACCAATTATAAGTAAAAGTTGAATTGAGACATTATTTTAGCTGGGTATGGTGGCCTCAAACATTTTATCTTTCTTGAAGCTTTTTTTCATAAAGCAGCTCTTTTTATTGTATAAAAAATAAGCAAATGATAATGATGATATGGAAGCTAAAAATCAGGAATTAATATAAGAGAGCAGTAAAGAAAAATTTCAGTACAGTGGTCAAGGAAAATTCCCAGGTCAATATGTGCAGTGAACTAAAAGAATAACCAGGACTTTGGAGCAGGTCAGAAGGTTCAGGAAGTGATAATTCTGAAAGATAATTTGGACAGTGTTTAAAGATACTAACCACTTACCAGTTCACCCCAAGCATCACTCAGGCAGTGCATTTGTTTACATACTGACTATCCTGAGTATGGCTCGGGCAGGGGTCATTTCTACCAGTCAGTTCTTGCTTGCATAAGATACACTCATATGTCTGTTTGTTTATACCTACCATTTTTGCATACTTTTAAAAATTTAGAATGTCATACTTGTCTTTGATGTTTCTAGCAAAATCTAATAAAAAGTTTTGGTTATTTTCTTTACTAATTGTGTTTATTTTATTTGTGAAAAATTACATATAATTTGTGCTACCACCTATAAGAATTAGTTTTTTTAAAAGGATAAAGCAGAATAAAACCAATCAAAACAAACCAGTGTAAGTGATACAGGACTTCAAAACATTATGAAATCAACAATAGTTACCATAATGCCTTTTGATGTCTTCAAAACAGCTGCAGATACCTTCAGACATAGTAAAAATCAAACAGAACAGAATAGAATAGAAACAATAAAAACAAAACAATGAATGCAATAAAGGACTTCAAAACAAGACAATAGTAAATCCAAAATTGCTACCGTAATGTGTCTTGCTATCTTCAAAATGGTTGCTTCTTCCGTTGGATATAACATAATCAAACAAAACAAAAGGGAATAAAACCCAACCCAACAAAACAATGGAAATGATATAGGACTTCCAGACAAGACCATAGGGAATCAACAATAGCTGCAGCCCTCAGAAGGAGATTCCCCCTGGATGCCACCCTGCACACCATTGTCCTCTGAACCCATGATCAGACCACTGGCCTTAGACCTGCAATGTTAGTGAAACACCAAAGCACCATAGGCATCCAATTGCATTTCATCTCCATAGCTATCATGACAGCCTGTGTTTCTCCAGATAAGCCAGTCACTTATGGGGAAGGGCGGAATTGGTACTTTTTGTTTGCCAGCCTGTATGCTGGAAGGGGCTGGGGTCTGGATGTTCAAAGTCCAGCAGCGGCCACGCATGGTGCTGATTCCCAGACTGGGCTTGCTTCTGGTGTGGCCTTGTTCTCTTTCCCCGCAGCCCATGAATGGTGCTGATTCAAGGAGTGAGGCTTGGGTCTGGCTGTTCCGAGTCCAGTGGTGGTCTGTGCATGGCACTGGTTCCCAGACTGGGCTTGTTTCCTGGTATCAAGAGCTCTTATTGTAACAATGTTAGATATAATTTTTATACTTATTCATAACTCATCAATATTCTTTTTTTTAAATTTTTTTTTGGTCTTTTTCCTTTTTATCGATACTGGGGATCGAATTCACAACTGCCTGCTTGCAAGGCAGGTGCTTATGCCGCTGAGCTAAATCCTCAGCCCCCATCGTCAATATTCTTTTACAATATAAAATGGACATGTCCGGGACACTGAGACTGCCCAGGAAACAAGTGCCAAAATATCTGCAAATAAAAAAGGGGGAAAGGGAGAAATATTAGTATATCAGAGAAGAAAAACCTGTGTTATGAAAAGACAAAATAGATGCCTCCTCATTGTCGCCTAGTCGTAATAAAAATGATAGAACTTGAAATAAGAAACAAAACTAAAAATATTCCAGTAGTGGCCGATGATTATAATAATTCTACAAGTGGTGTTGACAGAGTTGACTAGTATCTAACAAGCTATCTTGTAATCAAAAAGTGGGGAAATATTATTATAAAATGTTTATGTGCCAGGGATATAGCTCAGCAGCATAGGTGCTTGCCTGGCAAGTGCAAGGTCCTGAGTTTGATTCCTGGTACCAAAAAAATTATGCGCCATCTGGACCAAACAATGTGGAACTCATTTGTTACTTATTCAAAACAAGGAGGGTCAAAAAGTCATTTATAATTTAGATTAGGTCTAATGGACCAAATGAAAAATATGGGGCAGCAAAGTGCAGTGTAGGAATCTGTCATCGACGTCTTCACCATTACACTAGTAGACAGACACCTTATTGAAATTATACTTCCCACAGAAAAAAAGGACCGACCAGCACGACAGTGTAGCGTGCGTTGCACAAAGGAAGACAATAATGCAGGAAGAATTGGGGAGTCTAGATAATACTGTCCAGACTGTAACATTATGTTGCATGTTGCATGTTTTAGGATACACTATACACAGAAAAATTACCAAATACATTTGGTAAAATTGTCACTTTTATATTTCCTGTTATTTTATCTTATAAAAAATTAATGCAAAAGTATGCAATTTTTGTTCACTCTCTATTTAAATAATTGGCCTGGTAAAGAGTTGAAAGGAAAGTTTTATAGATGATAGATGGGGAGAGTCTGGTGATAAAGTAAGCAGTGAGAGTTCATAAATGTGAAGCATGAGAAAACACACACACAGAACCCCAAGTACCTGCTTACACAGACATTCACCTATTGTCCATAGGTGCCTCCTTGGGAATTTACAAACATGTAGTTATAATTTATATTTTCATTTATTTTAGGTATTAATGTCAATGATATAATTTTTATTCAATTATATATGGTTGTTTTATAATTAAATTGTCCTCATGTGTTGCAGCAGATGGACTAAATGCATCTGTCTGGCTGAGGATCTTGCCTGGGGTTTATTTTTGGGGTAGGATTTTTATTACAAGTATCCTAAAATATCATGCTAGGGCTTATTTTCCAGTTAGGTCTTATTTTCAGGGAATACGGTAACTTGTCAGTTAATACAGAGAGCGAAATGTCTGCAACTTACTGTTTGTCCTTTACAATATCAAGTTATGTCTTGATATTTCATAAAACAG
Organism: Cavia porcellus; assembly: GCF_034190915.1. NCBI lineage: Eukaryota > Metazoa > Chordata > Mammalia > Rodentia > Caviidae > Cavia > Cavia porcellus. The sequence goes on along the minus strand of NW_026947521.1, from coordinate 1,373,929 downwards.
CAAATGTAAAGAGTTAAGGGTTATGTGTAGGGTCTGGTGATGATTGTCCAGAAAGCATATTGGCATTGTAAAGAAATTTGGACTAAGTGTAAAGTACAGTTTGTACCTCCCTGGGGCTTAGAATCAGTTACAGAAAATGAGGTGAGCTGGTGAAAATTTAAGTGCTGTATTATAACAGAATTTATGGATAGTCTTCCAAAAGTAATGTGTCGTTCTCTTGACACAGAACCTGACCCAGTGAGCCCCGGACTGGCTTGTCTGTCCTCTGTATAGACTGATCGTTCCCATCCCACTTTCCTGTTTCCCTTCGTCCTCAGCTGGTGGTGAACCCAGACATGGGCGGGAAACCCCAGCCGTGCAGGGGGACTCAGCAGCCAGCCTCTTCTCCAAATACCAGGCACCGTGGGGACACACAGAGGCTGGAGTTAGGAAGGAAGCAAGCAGGGAAGCACTCTGCCCTTCCCAGGACTAGGAACATGGAGCCAGCAGGATGGGACTCTCTGCAGAGCTGGAGAAACGGCTTGACTGTGGCCTACTCCTCCAGGGTGACCTTGCACCCGTCAGATGCTCCCCGCTTCCTGCAGGAGGGAGGAGGGAGGAGGCAGAGGAGGAGGACGAGGAGGGAATGGTGAGGTGCCAACCATAAATAATGAATGGCACCCTCATTTGCATTCTTTTTTAGTGGCGCCTGTTTGCACACAGCAGTGCAGGAACCTGGAGCCTGAGGAAACATGACTTGGAGCCCGCTTAGGCTCCCGCCCTCCAGCGTGCCTAGCTCAGGAAAAGGCAGAGCTCTTCCCGGCAGACCATCTGGCTCGCCTCAGTGTGCTTATTAGTAGCTGTGGAGGTGGCTCTGTCCGCCTGGGACGGCGTCTCAAAGACAGATGCTGAGTTGATGTGTAAAATATGGCTTCCGGCCAAAGCACTAATCATGATCGCCTCTGAAGTGGTTCCAATCGTCTGGATGAGGCGGCTCCAGCTCTTATGTTGTTTGTACAAGCTGGTAGTTAGAGGTGTTGTGTACAAGATATTTGTAGTCATAATTTCTCCAAACAGGTTAAGGCAAACATTACAAGAATCAGCATATTAATGTGCTGTGTTTCAAATTAGAATTATAAACATACTTTCCTCATTGGAGGCCTAATCTGCTAAGAAGAAGCCAGATGTTTAGTGATGAAACCATTATTCAGGAGGACCTATCAAAGTAAAACAAATTGTTGTGGTTTGAGTGGAGGGGGAAAACCTGCTTTGTGCAAGGGAGCGTGGAAACCTTGCTTGGAGTGGATTCTCGCTTCTGTAGGACTTCCACATTCCTTTGCTGCTGCCCCAGAGCCGGGGTTTCTTCCAGGGGCATCGTTCTGCAAACACGAGTCTGCTCTCCAAGGACAAAACAGGCCAGGACCGTGCAGTTCCCAGGGCCTAGGTGGGAGCCGTAGTGACAGAGCAGCAGCTGGGAAACATTCATCTATGAGGCCCTCTGATGTGAACTTTTGATGTTAAGTCCCTTTCTCCTCAGGTGCTGTTTCTAAGCAAAGACCAGGAGTCATGTTGGGTGATGGCGTTCGTGGTGACCACTGGTCTTACAGACTTCCTCATGGAGACCTGGCTTCTGCATTCCGCTTGTTCAGGTACAGTCCATGCATCAGCCTTTTATGTGTGAGGAGCCCAGTTCATACCCTTGGCATTTGTCTGCAAATGTATCTTTTTTTCTCTCTCCTCCTTCTTTCCATATTTCATTCTACTTTTCCATCTGTCCCTTGTATACCCACCTTGCTCTTCTTTCCTCTTCCTTTCTCTCTTCATATCAAAAATGTATCTTACACAATATATCCAGTGCTCCTCCACACCGAAAAGCAGTCAAAAAACTGGAAGATGTGCAAAGATGGAACCACAGACTGATTTTCAAAACCTTGACACGATCATGTCTTGCCCCAAACATACAGATGCTGAAGTTTTCCTGTTTATTCGTTGTGCTAGAACTTTCTTTTTTTTTTTTTTTTTTTTTTAATTTTTATTTAAGGAGAAAAGAAAAGAAAGAAAAAAAAACAGTGAAGGGGTACAAGTTATACAGATTTACAGAATAAAAAATGCGCAGTAGGAAATCACTAGTTAATGGATTACATATTGCCATCTTAGAAATAATTGTTCAAGTCACAAAATTAAAGTTTGTAGAGTGGACATTCCAACAATGATACTGCAAACAGTTCTGTTCAATGATCCAATAAAACTCTGTGATATCATTTTCTATCTTATACATTTAAATATACATGCAGTTATATAGTTTAGAGCACTTTCTTTTCCTCTCTTTTGTACAGTGACTATTACACATTTTGGGTTTCATTGCTCCCACGGTTCTTGTTGCTTTTTTGGAAGAGAGTAAAACCAAATGTGACATAACAGAACAGAATCGGTCAAGTCAAAAGGGTGGACATAATAGATAATATAAAAACATGATACAAGGTGATCAACAATGGTTACCATAATGCCTCCCGCTATTTCTAATAGAATTGCCTATATCATTAGTTGTAATACAATTGAACAAAACCGTAAAGAATAAAACCGACAAAACCAAAACATTGGAGATATTGTAGGTCTTCAAAAGTAGATAAAAGTCAACGAGAATGGGCGTTATAATGAATCTCATTATCTTCTCAGCTGATGCCTAAACTTTCGAACCTGATACTATCCAGCAAAACAGAATATAGGAACCTCAGTCAAAAACAAGATGGTGAGAGTAATACAGGGCTTCAAATCGAGATAATAGAAAGTCAAAGTGGGTTACTATATTATATCCTGCTATATTTTTCCCTTTAATTAAATGGATAAAAATAAAAAAGTAAATAATGGAGTGGAGATTGAGAAAAAAGAGGGCATAACAGCGAAACAGGGCAGATCAAAACATAACCATTTAAGCAGAATAGTGTTTCACCACCAGCTAATCCTGACCCAAAAATAGTTACCATATTGACTCCTTCCCTGAAGTCCTTGAGTACAACTTCATATACTGTAGCATTAAGTATATCAAAACAATGTAAATCCATTTAAGAGAATGACAGCATTATAGAGTATTTAAAATCGACTAACAGAAAATGAACAATGGTCTCTGTATAATCTCCTTGTCTTTAAAAGGTTTTTTCTTATACTATCGTACATAGCAAAATCCAATAAGATACAACCTGTTTAGACCATTGGAGACAGAAGAACAAAAGCTAGATGAGACTTCAAAACAAGATGGTACTAAATCAGCATTACCTATTAAGATGTCATTTTCTCCAAAAAAAGCTGTTCCTATCATCCAATCTTCTCTGTCTCATTTCTGTTGAGCTCTTTTTCTGTCAGTAGCTGTCAGTTTGTCTTCTTCATTTTGTTCTCTGCTCCATTCGTTGTGGCCTCCCCGCCCCTATTTCTGGGTTCTTTGTATTTTTCTTTTTTTAGAATATCCTGCAATACTTTCTGTAGGGTTGAATTGGTGGTTACAAATTCCCCCAGTTCCTCTTTATCTTGGAAGCACCTCGTTTTTCCATCAATTTCCAGGGACAGTTGTGCAGGATATCTCAATCTTGGCTGTAGATTATTATCTTTCAAAGCTTGAATTATTTCTCCCCATGCTCTTCGTGATTTGATGGTTTGTGAAGAGAAATCTGCTGTAATTCTGATGGGTCTTCCCTTGTAAGTGATCTGTTTCTTGTCTCTTACAGCTTTTAATATTCTGTTCTTGTATTGAATTTCTGGAATTTTTATTATTATATGCCTGGGTGTTTCTCTGTTAGGGTTGTAGGTAGCTGGGGTCCTGTATGCCTCATACATTTGAGTATCTTTACCTTTTGCTAAATTAGGAAAATTCTCCTGGATTATTTCTGTGAGTAGCTTTTGTAGTTCACTTGTTTGTGTCCCTACTTCTTCTTTTATGTTCTTAATCCTTAAGTTATGGCTCCTCTTATCATCTTCTTGTCTTTGTATTATTGCTGTGTGTTTCTTTGTTATTTTTAAGAAGTTTTTCATTTCATTCTCCCATGTTTCAAGTCTGCCCTCCAATTCAGATAGTCTGTCCTTAGTTTCTTTCAAGCTGTTATGCCAGTCTTGGGTAGACTTCTTGATTTCTTGATAGTCCCTTTGCACCTGCTTCACATACTCAATGCTTTCTCTGTTTTCTCCATCAAGCAATTCTCCCCTCTTTTTCTGTTCTTCCATTCCACCATCTGCTTTTTCCTGGGTGGTGCTTAGCATTTCTCTAACTATTCTGCATACTTCTAGCTTCAGGTCATTGATAACTTCATTCCTGAATTGGTCTATGAGGCTCTCTAAATGGCGCTTAATGTATATTGGTGCAGTGTCCACTATTGCCTGATTCTCAGGATTGGGGGTCGAGGAGCCTTTTTTGTTGCTTCCCTTCCCCATATTTTCTGTTCCTTATAAAATGTGATCTTACACAGGAGGCCCGGCTTCCCTGCCTGTCAGCCACAGCTTGATCAAATTGCGTTGGTTAGTTGTTCCCACTCACCGCTGCGCCCCAGGGAGTTGTGGAGGAGGCAGCCTACGCGGGAGTCGGTCGCTCCTCCGGGCCACCGTCAGGCTCTGGGATCTGGGTTAGGCCAGCCTAGGGAGTCCACCAGCAGCGTCCCTCCGGCCAGGCACCTTTCACCAATCCCGTCCGAGAGGGAAACGTGCGGCTGCAGTTGCCACCGCGCCCTGCTCTTACAGGACTGCCCGCGCCCAGAAAAACCTCCGCTGGAGTCAAACTGCGGTAGGGAGTCAGTTCCTCGCTCACCTCGCCACCAGTCAGCCTTCCTCCCTGTCCGTCGCGTTTCCGACTCTGTTCGCAGACTCCCGTTCCCAGAGCTCGGTGGTCGCGTCTCTCCTTGCCGAGCCGCTATGGAGGTAGCCGGCCGCCGGGCGGCGGGAAATCCAAACCGCGGTTCCCAATGGCGCGGGAACTCCGTTCCCAGACTCCCGTTCCCAGAGCTCGGCGGTCGCGTCTCTCCTTGCCGAGCCGCTGTGGAGGTAGCCGGGCGCCTGGCGGCGGGAAATCCAAACCGCGGTTTCCAATGGCGCGGAGTCGAGCCTCCACACCGAGATTTTTCTGTTCCTATTTTAGCGCCAGGACTGTATTCCAAGTTGGATTCTCTCAGCCCAGTTCGTTCCTGAGTCAGCAGAGCATATCTCTACTGGTTCGTATCTCCTTAGTCCGCATCATTCCTGGCCTCTGAGCCGAGCCTTTAGAGAGCGTTCAGTAGTTGCTGTTGTCTGTCATCCATGTTCTCTCAAGTCCCTGCTAGAACTTTCCTTGCTGCATACATTTCTTGGACTAAATCTTTTAAGAGTGCACAAATCTTTTCTAGCAAATTAACTGAGGTTGTCTTTACATGCACACATTTTTAGAAATTATAATGAGAGGCATAGCAGAGAGAAGTGGTTATAATCCATGCAGGGTCTGGAGGCTTCCTTTCTGCTGGGTTCTAGAATCTGAGAACCATCCATTTCTGGAAGGAGCTAAAACTAGGAGGACATGAAGCCTGGAAGGCTCATTAGCTCTGTCAGTTTTGTATTGTAAGAGACTGCAAAGAAATCATCCCATCGCGATGCGAAATTGTCCTGTTACTGAGGATGCCTTCATTTCTGTTAATGGCGTCTCCATTTGTTTGAGGTAATTACTGATTTCTCCTTCTGTTTCCTCTGTCTTATGTTTTTTTTTCTCTTCACATTTCTATCCATTTGAAAAGTGTCTATTACATGTCCCTTGCTGGTATCTTCCTTTTTTATTTCCGCAAGGCATAGAAATGTGTTCTAACACAGCTATTCATCTGATACTTGAAATTTCTCAACAGCATTCTCTTCTTAGCATTTCATATTCTTCTACTGAACATGGCATCTTCCAACACAGCCTATTTCATTCCTGGGTGATGTTTGATGTTCTTCTATTTCTTGGTGACTTCCAGTTATTAATATTGGAGTTGTTGTGGCAGTGAATTGGGCTAATGAATATCGTGCTATCAGAGTGTATTATCAACATTATTGGTTCACACTCTGTGCCTCAGAGTTGTTTGACACCAACCACTTCTTCCCTTTTGCATTGTGGAAGCCTTTTGCATTGTTGAGAGCAACTACCATCCCTCTTTGACCCTAAGTCCTCCTCCCACTACTTTAAACTAAACATTCCCTTCAATCTGAATCATTTCTCACCTGACAGGGCTTGAATCTCTTCAGTATTTTGGTTATTTTCCTCAAACAGGAGAGGCATTAGTTTCCAGGCACAGCAGCTACAAGTGAAAGCAGCATCCATCCTGGTGTGGGGTGGGCTGGGAAGGGAGGGGCAGCTGGGGAGGGGTGTGCGGGCTATGATGTGTGTAGAGTCCAGTAACTGTTAGTGAAGCTCAAGTCACTGTGTCTTTTCTGGCAGCTACATCACACTGATGATTTATGTGGGGTTTATTGCTGAACAAATTTGTTTCTTTTTTAAAATGGGATTCTTTTCTGTAAATTCATTGGCAAAAGTAAGCACAGTTAAATTTATCATAGATAAATTAAATACCTGTAGCTCATATTCCTAGTTTGCAAAGACTCATTTTGATTTGCTGTACATTTCATTTCATTGTTGGGTCCATGGAAATGCCTTTCTCTGTTCTATGTTATGAGTTATTTTTGGAAACTGTATTTCTACAAGTGGAAGAGGCTGATGAGGTTGGGTTAGAAGTGAGGAAAGGGAGCTCAGGCAAGCTGTTCTCAATGGAGCTAGAGTGTGAAACGGCAACTGAGAAATCGGTGGCACAACAGTCTAGGTGGCCAGGGCCATGGGTTGGAGACATCATGAAAACCTGGTAAGAACCTAGATATTCCCATCAAATAAAGTCATAAACCTGGAATTTTAAGTACCAAGTGAGAGCAGTTGTATAGAGATTTAACATTTTCCCTGGAGGAGGAGTTTCAGGATTGAATGAGATCATATATGGGGAATAGCTTAGCTTGAAGGTAGACACTGTTTGAGAATCAATAAACAATTTGGCCTATCTTCATCTTTTTTCCCCCTATATTCTCTCTCTCTCTCTCTCTCTCTCTCTCTCTCTGAAATACGGTTTCACTATGCAGTTCAGGCTGGCCTTGAACTCACAATATTCCTGCCTCAGCCTCCCGAGTGCTGGGATTACAGGTGTGTGCCATCACGCCTGGCTTTTCCTGTGTTCTTTTATGTGACTGGATCTAGTCCTTTCCCTCTTCCTACTCCCTATGTGTCTAGTGTATCTGTTTGTGAGCAGACCCATTTTTGTGCTCTTCCAGTTCTTCATGACTTCATATCCTTTAATTATTTGCTTTTTGTTCTCTACTGTCTCAGGTTAAAGAGTCCTACAGTTCCCCCTCCAAACTGCCCCCTCTTCTCCCTTTCTCCATCACTGTGCTCAGGACTTTCCCTAGCTCTCCACCTTTCTTGAGAAGGACTTCTTGTGAGGCTTGGCAGGTGTTGCCCTAGACTTACTGATCTTGCCCAGGCTTCTGGCATTAAGAATTTGTTTCCTCATCTCTAAAGTGTGACAGCAATAGAAGAGGATGTGATTTTTTTTTGTCTTTTTGAGACAAGGTCTCTCTATGTAGTTCAGGCTGGCCTTGAGCTCACTTTGTAGCCCAGGCTGGTCTCGAACTCGTAACGATCCTCCTGCCTCAGCCTCCCGAGTACTGAGGTTACAGGCATGAGACACCACACCCAGCAAGGATGTGATTTTTATGTGAATTGGTGAACATCAGTTTCCTAAAACAGCACCTTAAATAGAGGAGCACTCACAAATATCGTAGTGGTATCGTTGGATCTGAAATGTCCCCAAAAACCCATGTTTTAAAGACTTGGTGCCAGGTAATGTATGGCCTCCTAGAGTCATGAGGATGAATAAGACAGTCACAGATTAGAAATGTCCACATAATATTCCTTCTTCAGTGCTAGGCACATAGTAGATATTCAGTGAATCTTTAAGAGGGAATATAAGACGTGCCCAGAAAGTCTGCAAGTCTGAGTGATCTTCAAGATCTCTGGGATTTTTTTCATACTGGGAATCGAACTCAGGACCTTGTGCTTGCCAGGCAGATGCTTATGCCCCTGAGCTATATTGCCAGCCCTCTCTGGGATTCTTGGGGTGGGGGAGGTATATTTGCATGGGACCCCAAATACAGCCAGTTTCTAGTAAACTCAGCTCCTTGGTGAGTGACCAGACTGGGGTCCTGTGTAACCCCATCATTCTTGTGTGAACTTCTGAGTTCCCTCCTCGTTGGTCTTTCAGATTTCTCTGGGCTGTGCCACAGTGCCCCAGGTCAAAACTAGAGATGTGTATTGCAGGAAGAGCTAACGATGGTAGTAAGCCTCAGTCCTAGGCAGTGTTTCTAGGTCTGAGTGCCAGCCAACCCTAACAAAGCACTGCTTAGCTCACTTAGCTTTTATCTCTCTTTTCTTTCCTTCCTTTCTCTCTCTCTTATTCATTCATTCATTTACTCTGGTAGTATTAGAGATTGACCCCAAGACCTCCCACATGCTGGGCAAGAGTCCTACTGCTGAGCTACATCTTCAGCTCTTCTTTTAGATTTATTTTAAGATGGAATCTCCTTAAGAAATCTTCCTGCCTCGGCCTTCTGGAGTGCAGGGGTTAAAGGTGTCACCCGTGCAGCTTCTTTAGAGCCCCCCATTACTAACTTTTAAAAAGTGGATATTAACTGTTAAACAAATTAGCTATTTTTAAGTTGCTTTAAAACTACGGATGTCAGCTGAGAAGTTTTGGAATACAGCAAGATTGCTGCAGCAGCCGCAATCTCTCTCTGTCTCTCTGTTTCTGTCTTTGTCTCTTTGTCTCTGTCTGTCTCTCTCTCTCTGTATGTTCTGTGAACTACTATGGTATATGTGGTAAACATTCTTGAATAGTTTAGTCCACACTCACACAGTTCTTTGTGACTTTAAAGTTTTAAATGACTTTGGAGGTGAATATGTTGGGTACATTAACTCTTTCCATGCCCTAAAGGAAATCACCTCTGAGTCCTAAGGAAGTTAATGCCCCTATTGAAACTGAGCAACTTTATTCTTGTGCCTTCCACATTAGAAGGATCATCTCCAATTTTTTGAATTACTTAAGGGTGTGAAAAATGTCTTTATTTTCTATTTGATGACACTTGTAGGTAATGTGAGGAATTATAGAATAATGCCTTAGCTTGGGAAGGATTTTACTCCAAAATAAAAATCAAGTCAGATTCTCAGCTGTTGCCTGTTAAGTGCCAGATTGACATTCGAAATGATCCGAACTTAGTGATTTAGAGAACCCCACAACCAGCAGCTGTAACTTTCATCCACTTGAAACCCATTTGGCCATGAGTCATGCGGAAGCTCATTTTATTTGGGAGGATTGAATCTGAGCAGTTGGTGATGGAAACCTAAGTCCTAATGATGGAGCAGCTTCAAGGCTCAAATTTGCGTTCATTCTAAGATACACACTTTTCCTTCCCTGCCTCTTTTTCCTTAGGAAATTTAGGATGGAATAAAAATAAAACTAATGTTGAGAGATTGTGGAAGTAAGATTTAGAACTATTCTCTTGGTCTTAGGCAGCATTGTGTGTTAGCCAAGCGTTGGTGCTGGAGTTGGGCACTAATTTTTCCCTTGGTGGCAGTGTGACCTGAGTCTTTCTCAGTGTGACCTTTGCAGTCTTTCTTTGCCTCCACTCTTCAATTATAAAATAAAACTGCAAGCAGTGCCTTTCACATAAGACTAGTGTGATGACTTAGTGAGTCATCCCAGATACCAGGTTAGCGGGTAAAGCATTTCTTAGGATAACCAAAGTGAGATTTAGTGCAGTTGATGAAACTTAATTAGGACCCTTCACTCATACATTCCTCTTTTAAATAAACACTCACTCGTGTACCTGATTTCATGTTTATTATTGTATTTTTCTCAACCTTCCAAAATTATATAGATCCATAAAGCCTAGATTCTTTCTTGTCAAGCCCTCATTATTAAGATTATTCCATTATTTTTCCTACTTTGGTGCAGACTCCAGAATTCATCAATTTAAAGATGCTTTTAATAACTGCTAAAAATAAGACAGTATTTTAAGAGCATCTCTGTGATGTATGTTAGGATAGTGCTCTCCTAGGCAGAAATCATCTAGAGGAGAATTAATTTGTTTCCACATACATATTAAATAATGGATTTATTTCTGCCAAGGAAAGCAAGTGTGTAGAGCTTCCTTGATGAGATTTAATAATTTGTAGACTGATACACTGATGAATATCACCTGATGTTAGAACAATAAACCTGAAATAAGATACATACTACTCATTAAATGCTTCTGATCTGAAAGCAGTTATGTGAACAGTTTATTGTATTTGGTTAAGTGGGCAAGTTTGTTTTTTGCAGTCTTGGTTGTATGTTTATCAGATCTAGGAAAGCGGTGTCTTTAAGGGACAGAATTTGGGCCCTTCCTACTGGAACTGTCAGGCAAAGGCATTTGGACAAAGGTGTGTAGAGGTTGTGAGTAGAATCACGAGGAACATACAGTGTGTATTAGGTTCTCCTTTCTAAAGCAAGCAGGCTTTCTAAGAGGGAAGATAGAGCTTAGTAAGCGAGATACTGAGAATTTTTTTTTTTTTGGTTGTATATGTCACATCAAAAGAGGCACTCATCAGGAGACACACACCGCTCCCGCTCACACTGACAGGTTAGAGACTGTCTTAGTTACTTTCGTGTTGCTGGGACAACTCTGATACCCACAGGTTAAAGGAGGAGAGGTCTATTTCCACTCACAGTCTAGGTGGCCATCTCCAAGGCGGGGCAGCGTAGAGGAGAGGCACAGCAGAGGAGAAACAGTCCCTGGAGTGGCAGGAGGGGGGGGCGGGCAGCAAGCCTGCTTTTCCTTTCTTCTTTCACGTTTCACCTGGTCTATCAGCCCATGGGTGGGCTGGCACTAGCCACAACCAGGATGGGACCTCTGCTGTCACCAAATCCATTAAGCAATGCCCAGCACTGTGCCAATTCAGTCAGTGGAGTAATTTAGTTACACCCTCAATCCATGTTATGCACCCATGATCGAGCTACTTTCCAGAAGCCTCACCTGTGAGTGCGTGAGCTAGTGGGTGGCATAGTCTAGATATGAGCCAGGACACTGGGTGACTGGAGAGTGTAGTGATGCATAGCGAGAGAAGGAGCAACCTGAATGGAGACAAGACAGAAATATAGAGTGCTTCCTCAAACAGAGGTGTCCGAGGCTGGGCTGATTCTGAGAGGAAGGAAAATAAAACAGAGTTTAGTTCAGAGACTGAGTTTTAAGCTGGAAAATGTTTAGAAATGTGATTCTGCTTCTGAAGAGAATAGGAAAGGCAGAGAGAGACAGACAGAGACAGACAGACAGACAGACAGACAGACAGGAGAGGTGATCCATCACTGGGCCTCTGGTTCCTGTGGACCCTGGTGTGGCCTGAGGCGGGATGGGGAGGGAGGTCAGGCTGGACTACCATGGCTGACAGCTGTGAACCTGGGCAGGAGGAAGATGTCTTCAGGGTAATAGATTTCATTAACTGAGAATTCCTCAGGTGTTCTAATGCTTTGTGATTTCTTCTCCTGAGCAATTCATATTCATTTCATTTATTAGTTACTTAGTGTTACTGGTTTACCCGTGCTCCCGTATACATTTTATTGGTGCCAGTAAATACTGTGACTTATTTTTTTATTGGTGCATACAGTTAAGAGTCCTGTAGGCACAAGATTTTCTGCTAAAGCTACACTTGAAATCTTTAGTAAGAGTGAAACCTGGAGTTGGTGAGGAGAAATTCTCGGTGGGGAGAGAAACTGGTCATTTTGCTGCTCATGCAGGCGAGGGTCATTTTGCTGATCATTTGCAGTGACCTTGCACCCAGCTCTTTGCCAGTTGTGGTATAAAAATCACTTAAGGTTTAGCCCCATTGCCAATTCCACAGTTATCCACTGAGTGCACTCACCCGAGCTGGCTCTTTAGTCCCCAGGAACTGCTATTTCCATCTCTTCTCCATGCTCCTTCTGGGGGCGTTGTTCTCCATTGCTTGCAGTTAGCCATGATGGAAGCATTTACACCATGGAAACTGGAAATCACCACCACGCAGAATCCCTGTAGGGCAGGTGGCTCAACAGGGTACTGTGAGCAGGGTACTGTGCTGGGGGCAGTAGGAGAATTAAGAGGTATGCTGGCCCTTCAGTCGAGGGAATTAATGATAATAAACACTACTGATCCCTTACTGTATTTTGTTAGAGCTTTACAAGTATTAGTTTACTAAATCCTTACCAAAAACCTTACTGGATTTGACAATACTTCCATGAAGATGTATTCTTACTCTCTGAATGAGGTAAGTGAGGCTCAGGCAGGTCATCTAACTTGCCCACAATTCACCTGGTGCATGCTGAGGTCAGGACTCAAGCTCAGGCACTCTGATCAAATGTGTTAAGGACACTATGATGGAACAAATGGTCTAAGAAGAAGCCATTGGCTATTCTGGGGAAGTGCGAGAAATGAAAACTGGCTTTCTGGAGTGGGTGGAATTTCAGGTGGGTTAGGTTTCAGTCGGAACAGGTGTCATGGTGTGGGAAAGGCTGTGTCAGAGAACGGGGGCACAGAGATGAGAGTGTGCGGGGCAGGCATTCAGCCCAGCGAGTGCTGTGGCCCAGCTGTGTTTAGGGACGTGCACCTAGAAATGGACACAGAGCTGCAAAGGTAGGCGGGCTGTATGGGAGGGTCGTGAATGTTGGGTGGAAGGCAGCATCAGCCCCCTCCCTTCCTTTACATTTCCTTTGCTCAGTATCTTGGAAATGGGTTAGTTAAATTGAACCAAATCAGCCCAAACTGTACTGCAATGGATAGAGATTTTAGATTTATTATAGATCATATCAGTGAGCTAATATGGCACTCAATTAGAACCCAGTTTTTTTTTTTTCCAGCTCTGTATTATTTGGGAAACTTTCTTTCAAATGGTTGTGTACTAGTTACTTTTTCATCTTTAAGACAAAAATACCAACCCCTACAACCTAAAGGGGATAATTTTATTTTGGCTCAAGTTTTAGTGTATTCAGTCCATGGTTAGGAGTCTGTAAGGCATAAACAGCATGGTGCAAGGGCATGGCAGAGAAAAGCTGCTCGCATCATGGTGGCCCGAATACAGAAGGGAAGAACTAGGGACCAGAAGATACCCTTCCAGGGTATGCTCCACTACGTATAGCACCCACAACCATCCACTACTGCTGAAACATATGAGACTTTTGGCTAACAGTTCAGATCTAAACCATCATAGGCAGATGTATATTATTTCATTAGCTTTACTACATATTCTAATGACTTTAACATGGCTCAAAGCCAGTGCTTTCCCTGTTGGGTTCTGTGTTTACAATTTAGGAATCCTTGTATTTATGAATTAGGGATTAGGTACACAAGTACACTAATCATTGGCTGTCTGGAGGAAGATACTGATGTCCCTTGGTAGTCTGCTTTGGTTCAAGTAGCTTCTCTACAATGTGATCTAAATATTGTTGGATGTCACATTTCTGGAGACAGGGCTAGGGTTATAACTTATCATCTGCTCAGTCCCCAGCAGACCCTTCACCAAAAAATTCCCTAAAGGCAAGAAACATGTTTGACTGATTTCCCACTGTGACCCTCATCTCTGACAGTTTCTGCTCAATAAATATTTGATGACATGAATATCCAAGTTATTTCATCTACCATGGATTGGACTGTACAAATATCAGTGTCTGCCCTGTTAGTTTTCCAATATAATTAATAATTTTCTGCAGAATTTTAAGAAAACTCCAGATTTCTCCTTCATCTGTATTTGTGAGATTTCTTCCTTGAGACAGCAGGCAGAGAAGCAGAGGCAGAGAATCTGTGTCTTCTCTTACTAAGCAACAGGTTCTCTTTTGAGAAGTTTTGAAATATACTTTATTCACACACAGACAGCCTTTTTCTTCCCTCTGCGTGGTCAGTTTTGAGGAATAGATTGATCAGTTCATTGCTGAACCTGGCAGCTGGCCTTCCTGATTTCCCAGTTCCCTGGTTTCTTGGAGGCTCTGAAGTTGGACTCGGTACCAGGTGGACTCAATCTTCTCGACTTGACTTTAGTGCCCCCTTGAGGCCACGCTCTGGTTGACACTCAGCCCTAAGGTAAGAAATGCTGGTGTCTCTTCTCCTTGGTCAGAATCTGTCTAATATGTGGTTGAATTATTTGTCCATTGTGAGAGTGGATCAATAGAGGACTGCATTTTCTGTGACTAAATTTTGCAATATCTTCTCTATTCTAACCCGTGATCAACAGATTAAAGTGCAGGAGGTACTCTCCTATTCGGTATAAAACTTTTAATTTAAAGGTAGTGATATTTTGGATGATTTGTGTTTTTATCCTGGCTACTTTGTGTGAACACAGTCCCATGAGGCAGCAAGATAGGTTGGCCATTCTATAATAGTTATTATGCACCCCCAATGCCCAAACATCAGGAGAAGGTACTTCATTATTTCCCAGTAGTGGCTTCCCTGTCAAGCTGACCAGGGGCATGATACAGCGCAACTCTCTATGATCACCTGGCTGACTTCATAGCAACAGTGGGCAATGGAGTTCTGGTATTCAGAGGGCTTGGCACAATCCTCAGACCATGCCCTCACTCTCATCTCCTATGTATCTTGCAGCCCCTCCCAAGTTTTAGGAGGAGCCTTCTACTTGTGCTCTTCCTTCTCAGTATTATGTAAGAGTGTGCTCGTTGCCAAAACTTTCAATGACATATTGTTTACAGGACTTCTGCCCCTTCTTAGTGTGCTCTCTTTCTTAAGGAAAGACTCTCCTAGGCAGGAATGACCAAGACAGGAGAATTTGTGTTTGTATTATACAACAATCTTTGATACAGTTTTATTCCTGTGAGTATAATTTTAGCTACACTTGGGAGGAATGGGGTTATACTCGAAGTGGTGGAGTATGAGGGGGAAGCTGGGAAATTAATTTGGGTTTATTTACAATGAAAAAAGTGTTTTATCCTAAATGTATGTTTGCAGTGTCAAAATTGCCCTTCCTTCTGCTTCTCTACACCTGCCACAATTCTATTCCAGCACTTTGTGAAGACACTCACATCTAATCATCTCTACTCATCAGGAGTTCAAAGTCTTTGATCATTTCCTTTTTCATTCTTTCTCTTCTCAGATGAACGGCTTCTGAGATTTTTAGCTCACCAGTCTATCTTCCCCTCACTCTCACTTCCCTTCTCACACCTTTCCTAGCTTGTGACCATTCCCAAAGACATTTTGTTGGGATTTCTAGAGAATACTACAGTCCCCTTGCTTGTCTCAAGGTTGTCATTTGAGATACAAACACAACATTCATATCTTAGGGTCTTAAGCGCATTACTCAAGAAGGAAGAAAAGATATACCCATGGTGTCATGTCTTCAGAGCAACAGGTTTTCAGGAAAAGCCTTCATAAATACTTGGCATTCTTATAGCATCTCAGACATCAGAACAAAGGATTTTGGAGCTGTCTAATTGAGAAAGGTGCACAAAGTCAGTCTTCCCCTAGATTTGTACCATAAGCATGCTTGAGAAAGCCATCAGTTCTTTCATTGTGACATTCTGCTTTCTTCATGGCTATTTTGCTCCAGGTTCAGACAAAATCAACATTGGAAATGGATTGTTCTTTCAAGCCTTCTTACTATTCACCTTCCCAAGACATTTACAAGTAAGACAGTTTGTTTTTCTGAGGTAGAAGTGTACATAGCTGCGGGTATGATGAAGAGTCTAGCTAAGGAAACTTACTTTGAAACCTCAACTTGCTCTACCAACTTCCTTGGTCAAAAGGGAAATATAGCCAGAAGCAAGTGTTTGGTTTGAATTGGGAGACAAAGAGCTCAGTCTTTGGTTTGGAGCATTTAGTGATAGCCAAGTCTTTCCTTTCCTTCAGACTTCCTCAGTTAATGTCAATGTGTCAGTGGCCTATGATTTCCCTAATAGACAACACTGATAATGTCAGGGGTGGGACTAAACTAATGTTTTGGAACCATCTGTTTCCAAAAGTGGTTAAAGTGTTGGACTTTTTCCAATTAGCCATTATATGGCCTATGATGATAATTGTGGCATGAAATACTTCTTTTTATTCTCTTTCCATGTTTTCTGCCATAAATATGCATTTGCTACTAGGGAACTGGATTACAAATGTCTGAGAACATCATCTGTGTGAAGAATTTAACATCTCACTTTCCTGGTGGATCCTAGTATACCTTATCTTCCATTAGTGTAGCTACAGATTGGAAACCATGGTTAACAAAATGTATGGAACTCTCAATGGTCACAGACACTGAGTGATCAATAAGTGGTTGAGACTGAGTGGAGAGGACTCTGGTGTCAGCTTCTTGGACATTTTATTTCCCAGGTTGTTGGTACTGAGTGCAGGGGAAGAGGAAGGAGAAGTGGGAAGGAAGAGGGAAAAACTGATTTTTCAAGCAGCCAGCCACCTAATGGGGTTAGTGTTTCCTCCGGTTTTTGCATGCAGAATGAGAATTTATTAAAAATGGGTGTAAAACTTACTTACATAAGACTGTCTAGTCCTTTTAGTCAGCAGGTCAGAAATTCACCAAAAATACTTGTGAAGTGTTTAAGATGTTACCCAATGGATTTCTTTAAAAACAGGGAGTTTCCTGCCAGGGGTTGTGAATGTGATGCTTGATTTTGAGTTGTACCTGGGATCTTTGCAGAGTTTCCTCATGTTGCATAACTCCCTGATGCAGTTCTGGAGAAATTCAAATTCTTTTTCTTTGTTGAGTGACTATGGATACGTACATTCATAGTGAAGCAGTTTTGTTTCCCATACTTTTAAAATGATCTAGATGTGAGGTGAATTAAAGAAAAATACCTAAAATATTAAGGTGAGTTTAACTTTCATGTAAAGCAGCAAAACCTTAAGTCTATAGTAGAAGAAAGGCTCTTGCTCAGGTCCTCAAGTGTGGTGACAAGCAGGACACTTGGGCTGGTTATGACATGAAACCGTGGGTGCTCTATCAGCAAGTTACTCCCTTTGAGAGTAGGAGATTCTTCCCTACCATGATATTTGTCTCCTATAAGGCAGTAGAACTGACTGCTTACAAAACCTCTAAACAGTAGCTTTTTGTACAGTTTAGAGTCCAAATGTGAACTGAAACACCTTGACTGGGCCAGGGCAAAAATTAAATGGCATGGGATCCTTAGCAAAAGTTTAGCTGGAGGAAACTTTTTCTGGGTTTTGTTTGTTTGAAACAGGGTCTCAATCTGTAGTTCAGACTGGTCTTGAACTCACCCTGTAGTCCAGATTGGCTTCAAACTTGCTGAGATCTTCCTGCCTCAACCTCCCAAGTTCTGGGGTTACAGACTTGAGCTCTCACACCCCAGCTAATAGGAGAACTTTGATTTGTGGTAATACACTGTGACAGCAGAGCCTAATTGCTGGCTCCCTGTGGAATCTGCGACAGATGAACAGGGGCTGCTTTGGAGAGGATCATGGGGACCACTTCACTTGTACTGTGTGGGCATTCTCTGAGTTATCTCCAAGCCTTCTCTGCCTTCCTTTCTCCTGTTCATAGCCTTGTGTAATTTACTTCCTTGGAATTTAAACAAATTTTTAGCTAAAAAATGAATAGGGATATGAGAAAAGGAAAGAGAAAAGACTAAATATGTTTCTCCTCTGAAACATTTACTTTAGGCAGAGAAAATCAACAGTGTCCTGGTCGTTTTCTGTAGCTGGGACACAACACCTGACACCTACAACTGAAAGGAGGAGAGGTTTATTGTGGCTCATGGTTTCAGCCCATGGCCAGCTGGCTGCAAGGTAGAAGTGATGTGATAGACGGGCATAGTGAAGAAGAGCTGTTCAGCCAATGGCAGCCAGGAAACAGACAGAAGCGGGGAAGGAAGAGAGTAGACTCTTGCAGGTCGCACCCCAGTTACCTGCTCCAAGCAGGCCCCAGTTCTTAACAGCAAGTCAGTTCTGAACCCCTCAATGGGTGAATCCACCAGATAGCCCCCCTACCCATGGCCCAACCACCTTCCAATACTTTAGGGGGGCATTTTAGATCCAAAGTATAACAGATCATCTTTCTCCCAAAATAAGACCGAGCTGGAAAATAATCAGCCTTGAAAACTAGGTATCAAAATTGTCAGGTTTGATCCACCTGTCTTCGCCTTACCCACCTTCCAGAGCAGGCACCAGGCAGAGCATAGTGATGACAGTAAGGCGAGGATGGGCTGCCTGGGCTGGCATTGTTGGTCTCTAGTTTTCCAGGCTGATTATTTTCCAACTGAGCCTTATAGGAGAAAATGTGGCAACACTGTTTTACATTTTGCTACTTGTGGCAAGTAACCAGGCATAGCTATCTAGTTGACTAGAAACAGCTGACAAGATGAATACTAGTACTCTGGTTATCAGCTAGTGAAAAAGTGGTTAAAGAAATCTGTATTCTCATCATGTAACAGTTGTACAAGCAAGAACTCCACCATTATCCTGTGTTACTAAAACAGGTGTTTAAACAATAGGCACTCAGAAAGAACATTTTTTTTCACCCTTTTACTTAAACTTTCTGTAATTATTCTGTCCCTACAGCAGCTGGCTCTGTATGAAGCACTGGAGCGACACCGCTAAACCAGTCTGACATGGAGCTTATAAACCCTGAAAATTATTGACTTAATGACTTCACCAGTGATAAAAGTTGGAGGAGACGCACATGGTACTGTGTATACATCCCTCAGGGGAGATCTACGGAGAGAATAAGCATGCCTGGATTAGTATCTGGAAGTTGCATGTAGTCTTGTAGTACTTACAAAAGTACACCATCAACATGTTTTATAAAGTAACACTTTTAGGAAGATCTTTGTACAGGAAAATGTAGCCATGTGTCCTGAGAATTCAGGATGGAGCATTTGTTTGTTTTGTTAATGGAGCAGTCCTTAGGTCTGAGATGAAGATTTTTAGGGTCTTTTCTAAGAATTAAGTTTCAGGTACCAAATATCTTTAGTTGAATTTCCCTATGTGCTTACTTTTATACTTTGTTTATTTGAAAAAACATATTTGGTAGCTACACACTTCCCCATTACATTTTAGCTTGTTAATTTTAATATATTTGGTTCTCTCCAATCTCTCCTCTGACCTCTCCAAGCTCATTTCTGGGTCACCAGGACACTGGTTAAAGACCCCTTGTCTGTTCACCTTGTCCAATGGGACTGCGAGGCACGCCAGGGCCAGACATATCTCTTCAGGCTGTTTTTACCCCATTAATGAGGTGTTCGCCTTGATCAGAGTCCCCAGCACTCTGCTGCTGTTGATGGGGGAGAGCATGGACTGCGGACACCGGGGGGCTTAGGACTGTCATGGCACGGGGGACCAGCGCGGTGGACTGAGGAACTGGAAGGGTGCTGTGGCTTAAAAACACTTATCGAGGGCTGACACTGAGTAGTGGAGGGGTATCCAGTGGGGGCCAGAGCCCCTTTCCTGAGCTTCGGGGCTGCAGGTCCAGCATGGCATTTACCATCTATCTCCACTAAGTGTCCTGTCTTCAAGCCCACACATCACAAAGTGAATTCATCCTTCCTCCCTGCCCCCTGCCACGGCCCCAAATCATCTCCTCTGCCTTTGTGTCCTACCAGTAGTTTTGCTTTTATTCTAGTCTGTCCTCTCCGTTGCTATCAAAGAGGCCTTTCTGACCTACCTACTTTTGTCCCTTCTTTGTCCACATTTGTTAACAGTTCCCTTTATATGTGCAGGATAAAGTCTGAACTCTCCTCTGTGGTCTGATTTCCACTACCCTGTCCTGCTTTACGTGTATTTCACCACCCTGTTCATGTACACCCACACTGAGGTGTGTTTTCCTGAGCTCTGCTGCTCACTCTCAAACCTTTTCCTCTTGTGTTCCCTTTGGCCAGAGTTGCCTTCCTCTCCCTGACAGCCCTCCATGGCACCTCCTCGCTTCAGTGTCCGGGCCGCTTCTCTGAAGCATGGAGTGATGTGCCTGGGAAGTCTGAAAGGGCTCCCCTCTGTGGCCCACAGGTCCTCCCCAGGGCTTAGATGAAGGCACTGTCCACTTCGCCCCATCTCTGAACTCCAGAACCTCGCTGAGTATCTAGCTCAGGGGCGGGGCTTGTAGAATGGAGGACAGCTGGGGAGACCAGAGCTAAGCAGGCCTTGGGGAGAAGGATGAGTAGGGGCTCCCGCTAGGGCTGGATGTAGAGATGATGGAGAGAGAGAGAGAGCGCGCGAGTGAGAGAGAGCAGCTCTGCCTCGTCAGTCTCCTGCCGTGCCTCTGTTGTGGCTCTGTCTCATCTGTCCACTGCAGAAGCAGGCAGCGAGCAGCCTCTCCATGCTCCTCTTCCTCCTTCAGTAATCGGGTTGTGGAGTTCAGGTAGGCACATAGGTCTCCAAACTGAGATGACATGGCCACACTCCCTTAACACAGATAGGGTCAGGCAGCACTGTGCTAGCCAATGGAAAGTGGAAGGAAGAAATGGGTGGTTCTATCCTTCGCGCCCTGAAAAAGATGAAAGCAGTGCCCTAGACATTTTCCTCTCCACCCTGCTGTCCTGCAGATGCGATGGAGGGTGTGAGAGCATCCATCTTGGGCCTGGAGGTGGAAGGCCTGGGTTGAGGGTAGCAGACTGTTCTATTATGCCCTTGACTACTAGCTCACAGAGCGTGACTGTGGTCGTGCCTAACTCAGTGTTACGGCAGAGACAGAAACACGAGGCATCGCCCATGCAGGCAGAGAGTGGGCATAAGTAAGCTCTTAGCTATTGAATGGCGTCCCGCAAACTCTTGGGACATCGACCCTGAGGGGCAACAGAGTTAGGTTTATACACCGTTATAGTTCTGGGCAGAGACCGGAAGGATATCTTGTCTGGAATCTAGCTGGCACAGAGGGTACTCTCCATCGGGGTGGAGGGCGGTGTAACCAATCATCTTACAATAGCTCAGGGTGAAGGAAGCATGAGGTTTCGCCTTTTGGCCCATGAGGTTATTTCTGCAAGAAACAATTGTGGGAACAGAATCTTACATCCTTCTAATAGCTAAAGTGGGCTGAGACCTAAGGTGGCATTAGTCTGCCTCATTCTCATAGCAGTAGGGTGTTGGATCTCTAGAGATTGCACTGGAATCACAATTGCTTTCTTAAAGAAGTTATGTTCATGAATTTTGCTTTGATATTTGGCAGAAATATACACTGGTATATGCATTTCTTGGCTGGTTTTATCCCATTTTTAAAAACTATGAAAAGTTTCAAACACATACAATTATAATACTCTTTCTATGACATATGCCTGTTATCATTTCTTTTTTTTACATAAGAAGATACTGCATAAACTGTTAAAGATCATCTGTGATCTCAGTTCTTTTTCCCTCAGAAACAGCCTCTGTCCTGATTTTGTGTTGATCAGTCTCATGAATATTTTTATACTTGTAATTGCATATTTATGTGCCTCCAAGCATGCATGACATTTTTTTGTGTGTTTTAAAAGTTTACAAAAAATATACTTTTTTCCAACTGATATTTGGTTTTTGGGATTTCTTGGTGCTGATTTATAAATAACTGGTTCAATATTTTAACCACTATGTAATATTTCACAGAATGTCCATACTTGAATGATGTTTTTTAAAGTAGGATCCTACTACATATTTCATGCTGTCCTTGGACTCTTGGTGATCACCTTGCCTCAGCGTCCCAATTGCTGGAATTACAGGTGTGTGTGCCACCATATCCAGCAGTAGTGATCTCCTTATTGGTGAATCTTGAGGTTGCCTTTAATTTTAGGAACATTTGCTACAAGAACCCCTTCTCTATGTCAAATTCAAGATTTTTTTTAGAGCTGATACTCAGAAACTGCTGGATTTTACAATATACACAGCTCTAAAGTTTTAAGGTATTACTGAATTGCTTTCCAAAATTTTTAAATGAAAATAATTTGCTCATTAGCACTATTACATAATTTCCATTGTTCCACGTCATCTCCATTCTGTCACATTGTTAGGCTTGAATTTTTTGTCAGTTTGATAATTCTCAAGATGTGTATTTTGATTACTACTGAAACTATCTATTCATTTGTTTCTTGACCATGCCATGTTCTCATTGTGGACTGAATTGTTCTTTCTTACTGACTGCATAGAGTTCTAAGGCAAAATATTTTACTTATTAATCTTATGTCAGTTATGTGCTTGATAATGTTTTCTTCTGATCCATATCTTTTGTTTTTAACTTATGATGCTTTTTATTATGAAAATTAAAAAACCTTAGTACAAATAATTCAGTTTACCCTTAATGATTTCTGTTTGTTGAATGCTGTATAAAAAATACCTCTCTATCCCAAGGCCATGTTAGATGTGAACAATAGTGAAGAACACATGGACACTGTAATATCTTAGCAGTTTTTCTGTAAGTCTAAAACTTCTAAAAGATATAAAGTTTATGAAATAACTATGACTTAAAAATACATAATGAAATGAAAAAAATTACTAGAAAGTGAAATTTATCAAACTTAATTAAATGGAAACTGCAGAAATAAAAATGTAATCACTGGAATTAGGAGCATGAAACATATACTTACACATTAGACTGAAGAAGAGACAAGCAGGAAACCTGCAGACAGATCTATCAAAAATACTCAAACATCATGGAGGAAAAAAATAGGAAATAAAGCAAAAATTGAAGAGATATATGGAACAAAACAAATATATCCACTTAGACGAATACTATTTGTTTTATAAGAATGGGCACTCTGACATTAGACACATGTATATATATATATAGTTATTTTTCTTCTTGATGAATTATTTCCTTGATCATTATATAGTCAACTTGTTGCTTGCTGTTTTTGTTTTAGTCTATTTTATCAGATATGACTACGGCTACTCCTGTTCATTTTAGGACAGGGGTCCTGTTTAGAATGTCATTTTCCATCTCTTCACTTTCAATCTGTGTGTCTTTACTTTTGAAGTGATTTCTTGTCAGCAGCATTTTTAATGCTGCTTTAATTAAAGACTGTATCTTTTAATTAAAGAATTAAGGCCATTTACTTTGCCAGTTATTATTGAACAATATGGACTTTTGCTTATCATTTTGTTGGTTTTCTTCTTGTTGTTTTGAATATCTTTTTTTCTTCCTCTTGTGTTCACCGTTTGGTTTGATGGTTTACTTACTGTGTTACTGATCTTTGACTTTATTCTGTTTCTCTGCTTTTCTAGTGGAGTTTATACTTTCACATGCTATCGTGATGGTAGCTATTGTTTGTCCACTTCTGTGTATAGAATTCCCTTAAGCATCTTTTGCTGGTCCCATGATCGGGAATTCCTTTGTTTGTTTGATTGTTTATCTTGATCTTTTTCCTACTCATCTGTAAAGGATAGCCTTGCTGGCTGTAGTAATCTTGGTTGGCAGTTACTTTTGCTCAGGGTTTGAAAGGCATCATCCTATGCACTTCTGACCTGCAGGGTTCTTTCTGCTGTGAGCTCTGCTGTCAGTCAAATAGGCCTGCCCTTTCTTATGGTGTAGGGCTAACATGACACCTCCACATGTCTCATGTGTTCAGGGGTGGGGCTTAGAAGGTGATTACTGTCCTCATGAGTGGACCGATCCATTGAAGAGCACACAGCTAACGTGCTGTTAGGAGGTAGGGCTTGGCTGTGTTAGGTGTGTTGCTGGAAGCATGCCTTGGGAGGGTATATCTTTCTCCTCAGCTCCCCTCTTCTCTCTTCTTTCTCTGACTCCTGGCTGCTATGAAGTAAGCAACTTTATTTTACTGTGTCTTTCCAAACATGCCATTTCTTTTTAAAATTAATTTTATTGGTATATATATATATATCTCATTAATTATAGGGAACTTATTTCTGAATGTAATAGCTCTTGATTCTTCTTCCCCCAATCTCTTTTCCCCTCTTCAACACTTCTTCACCCCCTTATTCACCAAAGCTTTGTTTCCATTTTTCCTTCTACTCTCTTTTTCCCTTCCTTCCCTTCTCCTCTCCTGTTCCCCTTCTCATTTGAACATTTTCTTCCTCTTTCCTAATATTTATCATCCCACTAGGTCTGTATTTGCACTTTTAGCTTCTTACACAAGAGAAACAATGAGATATTTATATATGTATCTGAATTATGTCACTTAAAAGTATGGTCCCAAGGTGTATCCTTTTACCTAAAAAGTCTCAAGTTTATCATTCCTTATGGCAGAATAGTACTTCATTTTATATAAACACTGCCTTTTCTTTATCCATTCATCTGATGAAGGGCATCTGTTTAAGATTTAGCTATTACAAATTGTGCTGCTATAAACATGGGTTCACATAAGTCGCTGTGGTATGATGCTTTTAACTGTGTTTGGAAGATATGAAGAAGGGGAATGGCTGGGTCAAATGGAGCCTCTACTTTCACTTTTTTGAGGACTCTCCATACTGATTTCCATATTGGCTGCACCAACTTACATTCTCACTAATACTGGAAAAGGTTCCTTTTTCTCCACAGCCTCACCAGCATTTGTCATTATTGGTTGATTTCTTTTTTTGAAGGTAGTAAAATACAACAGAGCAAGACAGAACAAAGCCAATCGAGACAATGTAGTGAAATTGGTACAGAATTTCACAGCAGGATACTGGGGTAATAGTAACAGGTACCACACTGTATCTTGTTATTTTCACAGTAGTTGTCCATTCTATCAGGCATAGAAAAATCGAACCAAAAACAGAACAGTATAAAACCAGTCAAAACAGAGTATTGAATAGAGCAAAAACAATTAATCAGAACAAAGCAAAACAGTGAAAACAATATTTGCCTTCAAAGAGAAGATAGAAGGAAATCCCCTATTTTGCTATCTTGCATACTGTCATCCTCCTAAGAGATGCTCAGATCTCTGGCCCCAGGTCAGCATAATCAACCCAACAATACAAGCATTTAGGTGCTTTATGTACCTTAGTTGCTATCAACTCCGGCTGACCTTGGCACCATCCAGTTGCTAAACAGAGTGCTGGTGGCGATGTGTGTTTTCTCTCTGGTTGCACCCATTGCTTGCTTGCACCACTGCCATAGCTTACCAGGAAGGAGAGCTTGTTGCTTTCTTGCTCAGCCCCCCAAGTTCCAACATGGCTGGATCTCAGAAGATGCTGACTTCTGGTTGATTTCTTGATGATAGCCATTTTTTCTAGAGTGAGATCGAATCTCAGGGTTGTTTTAATATGCATTTCTCAAATAACCAGTGATGTTGAATATTTTTTCATATATTTATTTGTTGCCTGTGAAAGGGTTTTGGCTGAGGCCAGACACTGTAGCCGGTAAAGCCAAGGAGCTCCTATCTCCCCCTCCCTTAGGAATCTACCTCTGGCGCCAAACAAAGACCAATGGGCTACCTGTGCATCCCTAATGCCCCCTTAGGTTCCACCCCAAGCCGAGGCTACTTATGTGCCTCACTCCACATGTTTCATGGAGAGACTGCCGGCCCTGGGGTGGAGATGCCACGCCCCAGGGGATCAGGGGTGTCTCTCCCTGCATTCTCAAAATAAAGGTCATTTATATTTCATACTTCTTATCTTTTCAGCTGCCGCTGGTCCCCCACAGTTCTATCAGCCTGTATTTCTTCTGAGAAGTGTCTATTCATTTCAGATACCCATTTTTGTTTTTGGTTTTTGAGACAAAGTCTTGTTATATAGCCCAACCTGTCCTCAAACTCACAGCAATCCACCTGCCTCAGCTCCTGCCTGTTGGGGTTATAAGTGTGTGCCACCACACCCAGCTCAGATACCCATTTTTGGACTGGGTCTTTATGTTTTCTTGTTTATGACCACCCTTGGATTGGGTCTTTAAATTTAGGAGGATCTGATCCTTTTGAGTTTTTTTTTTTATAGTCCAGATATTTGCCCTTTATCTGAGGAATAGCTGGTAAAAAGATTTTCCCCTTTGTGGGTTGTATTCATTGTGTTGGATGGTTCCTTTTGCTGTGCTTTTAAATATGATGAAATCCTACATGTTGGTCCTTTGTAATATTTCCTGTGCATTTGGCATTTTGTTCATAAAGTCTGTGCCTACACTTCTGTCTTTAAGAGTCTTACCTACTCTATCTTCCAGCAGATTGTTTTTGTTTTAATATGTAAGTTTTTGATCCATTTTGATTTTAGTTTAGTACATGGTGAGAGATATGGGTCTATTTTAATCTTTAGCATGTGAAAAGCTAGTTTTTCTAGTACCATTTTTTCCAGTGAAAGTGCTTGGCTTTTTGTCAAAAGATAAGGTGACTAAGTGTGTTTGAAGTTGTTTCTGCATCTTTTGTTCTGTTCCATTGATCCTTGGGTCTGTTATTGTGCCAGTACCATGTTGTTTTTATCATGGTAGGTTTGTTGTATGATTTCAGCTTGAGGATTGTGATGCCCACTGCCTTGCCTCTGTTGCCCAAGACTGGTTTTGCTAGTCTAGGTCTCTTCTGGCCTCAAATGAATTTTCAGATCTATGTAAATGCTTTATTGCCTTGGAAAAGTGAGCTCGTGAAGTCAGATTTCATTATTGTGCAGTTATATAAGTTTACTGATAATGACATGTTTAAGAATAAGGGTATTTTGGTACAAAATACAATTTGATATTCCACAGTGACCAATATTTCCTGTAATGGTCTTTAATCTTATACATTTACTTTTGTCAGTATGTTTGCAGTAATATATCTGCTTAGTTAATGCTTTTAATGTATGATTTTTAAAATGTATTTTAGAATATGTAACTGCTTATAAATAAGAATCAGCTACATTTAGGGAATGTTTGAAAGTTGCTGGTCCAATGAGAAGGTTAATTTTGGTATGTTCTGATCAGATATAGTCTATACTGTCTGAGGGTCCTCTTTTGACTCGTGCTCCATTATGGCTTTTTTGGGGGCACAAATATCCAAGTAAGTCAGTTTAAGACAAACCAGTGTGGTCCAAAAGCAACAACCTTCACCAATTAAACTTCTTGGATGTCCAAGAGGGATGAGAATCACTGGATCGATCTTTGTTGAGCATCTCATTTATGCTTGCTTGTAACTGCTCTATTTTTCAGTGCTGAAGAAAAGTTTTACATACATAGCTTTAAAAAGCCTGTAGTCTTTTCAAAGAAATGATTCAAAGTAACCATGTAATAGTGAAACATCTAGGACGGTACATATTCATTGTACTATCTGGTACAGACTGAAGAATTTGAAAAGACAGGGAGATCTGTTAAAAGCTAGGGTGCCCCGTGAAGTTTTCATGGGAGACTTGAGCTTCAATTAGGTCTTAGGATAGGGTAATGGGAAGAGGGACTGAGAGATGAGGTAGCATGGGGCAGAGAACACTCCTTGGGCTTCAGTTCTGTTACTGCATGGGAGACTTTGCACAAGTTCTTCCAACCCACTGAGCTGCAGTTTCTTCAGCCTCGAGTTGAAGATCTTGTTCCCATAAGGGCTATGTACGCCAGAACACGCCGCTCAGACATGGTGGTGTTCTGAGTGCGGAAAGCACACAGGAGGCTGTGCAGGCCAACTGCAGAACAGCCTGCCCAGAGACAGCATGTCTGCTCTTTCGTGGTGAGAGTTCTTCCTCTTAGACACTCCCCCTCCAAAATCAGTGCTCTTGGTTCTGCTGTGGAGTTGCAGAAGAGAACAGTACAGGTACCAAAAGTGACTAAGAAGGACTCTAATCTTCACTTGCATGGCCAAAGAATATGATCCAAAGTAGGGACCATGACCTTTCTAGAACTTTCAGTGATAACTCACAATCTGCTGTGGCACATGTGCTATAGGTTCACCATTGCTGTTCTAGAGCTTCTCAGTCTTCAGCCTTCACCTCTGGCCCCCAACTGTCTGTGCAGCCCAGAGGTAGCTCCCCCATCTTTTCTGCATGAATTTCATTTTGCTGATTGATCTAATTTTCAATAGCTATTTATGTTCTTTTGTATTGAATTTCACCTCTCTAATTATGCTCTTCTCCATCAATTTTTCTAATATTTTATAAGTATTTTAAAAAATACAGAACATTGCATAGTGGATACTCATTAATCTGCTACCTAGTTTCTGCAATTAACATTTTGTTCTGTGTTTGCATATATTTCTTCATCTGTTTACCTCCATTTATGTTTTTATCATTTGGGAAAATGATGTTAAGTTCACCATTTAAACTACTTTTAAGGGTACAAGTCAGTGATTCAGTACATTATTAAATATATCCCATCCATTCTTAGACACAGTTTGTGTGTGTATGTGTGTCACATGCACATCAACCCTGGAGTAGAAGGGTGCAGAATGAACTGGCAAAACTAGAACACTCTGAAACAGAAATAAGAGATCGAAAGGGAGATACACCAGAATACTAACTCAGTAATAATTTTTGCTTCCTTTAAGTGTATAAAATGGACATTATTTCACATCAGGGCCTTTAACATGCTTTGTACAAACTAAAGATAATGCATGTGAAATCACGTGGCGTAGGGCTTAGTTTTACCATCCAGGGAGGTGAAGTTTGTTAAGTTCTAAAACAAGAAAAACGAGAGCAGCTGTGCCGCGGTCAGCATAGGGTAGGCTGTGCCCGTATCATATTTTAGTGGCTCAAAATGACAGTGGCTCGTTTTTGCTGCATTCCTTGAGTTCATCATGGGAATGCAGAGCTTTGTCCTCTCTCCTCACCCAGGAGTCAGGATGCTGGGGTCGTCGGCATTGCAAATGTTCACATGCATCGTCGCCACGGAAGGTTTCACGCTGACAGATGTTTTGACAAACGTTTGCATGTGTCAGTGTCACTTCATGTGTTTGCGTGTGTCAGCCCATGGGAGGGTTTTGCACGGACAAATGTTTTGGCCTGGTGGACTGCCCAGCAGAACCAGTCACACGCCCTCTTATAATCGTAAGGGTGAAGGAATATCATTGTAGCCAGTTAGGAGAGAAGAATCGGTATTTGGCAGATAATATTAATCATCTCTGTACCCCAAAATCATCCTGTCAGCACCACACAAATTCAAAAACAGCCTAATGTTTTTTGTTTTGTTTATTTGTTTGAGACAAGGTCTCGCTATGTAGTTCAGGCTGGCCTTGAACTCACCATGTAGCCCATGCTGGCTTTAAACTCACAGCAGTCCTGCCTCAGCCTACCAAGTGCTGGGATTACAGGAGTGTGCCACCATTCCTGGTGTGAGACAGTTTAATTTCTACTAGATGCATATGTCAGGATTGATAACAGCAGCAAACAAGAGACATTTTTACCAAGTTTCCCTGAAAATAAGATCTAGCTGGAAAATAATCAGCCTTGAAAAGTAGAGATGGAAAGGCCCACGCCATCAGCCCATCCCTGCCTTACCTGCCGTCAGTGTTCTCTTGCTTGGTGACTGCTCTGAAAGACAGGTGAGGTGAGGGGGCTGACTTTTCTGATTCCTAGTTTTCAAGGCTGGTTATTTTCCAGCTGGATCTTATTTGGGGGGGGGGGAAGTGGTGCTCACTGTAATCAAAGTCTTGGACTTTATTCTTCTTATTTGTCAGCAATCCTGGAAGGAAGGTCCCAGGGCAAGTGAATTGAGGAGGAGTGCTCCACCGACTGAGCTGCTCACGGCTGAGTCCAGAGAGCCATGGGCTCAGGCTGGCTTGGGACACTGGTTACTCCGCTGTGGGAGTGCGAACACAGTCTCCAAGGCTGCCTCACAGGAGCAGGGATGAAGCCTCCCTCTGGCAGCCTCACGCTGTCAAGCTGGTAGCCCACTCTGAAGAGTAGAGCTGAGCACCATCTCGCTCACCGTAAGTGTTCGGAGTATCATCTCTGTGCTACAGTCTGGAGATGAAACAGCTGTTCCTTCCGGATGGCTCACACTGAAATGTAAATGAACGAGGACATTAAAAAAGAAAAAAACCCTGAAAATAGATTTTAAGTTCTTGCCTTTTAAAATTTTCATCATTTTCCATCCGAGCTTACTGTTTTTGTTTAATCTTGCCATTCCTTTTCTTCTTCCTTGTGTGCTCTTTTTCTTAGGGATATGCAAACTTTATTAGTCAGCTCCTCTTTCAAGCTCTGTATGCTTTTGTGTTTGAGAATTGGGAATCAGGTACTTTTACTGTTAGCCCCGGGGTGGATCTGAGCAGGAGAAAGCTTTATGAATAATCAGGGTTGACATCTCCAGCGTTGTTCCTTCATTATAAATATTGTTAAAGGAGCTGTGACCACCATGGGCTCCCGCCGAACACAGCGTGCAGGGCCGGCAGAGACACTTTGATTTCCGCTCTCTCCTGGTTAGCTCTTCACTGATGACCCTGGTGTTGACAGGTCTCTTAGATTTGACTGGCTTTTTTTTCCCCAAAAAAAACTTTCTTTTCTATTAGCATATGTGGTCTGCAGGAAGCCAGGCTCATCTCTCCACCTCCAAAGGCTAAACACCACGGTTAATGTGAGTGCGTGTGTGTTGCCCATGCCTAAATAGCTGATGAATGCTGAGCAGCTTTGTGACTTTAAGCACCTTCCAGTCCCACTTGCATTGGTTTTAGCATTATATCCTCTTTTTTCAAGGGGAAGACTAAGGATAGTCCTTAGTCTTTCTACTTCTTTCTACTAGATCTTCCTTTCTACCGTGAAGGGAGCCTACACTCCACACACGTGAAAGAGCACAAGTGTTCCACATCTGGGAGGTCTCCTGCTGTGCTTCATAACCTCTGGTCATAATCTTAGCCAGCTGTTCTTTGGGTGATCGGGGGATTTTGACATGGTTTCTGGTTTTCAAGTGGAGGACACATGAATTTGAGTAAAATGTCACAAGTTTCTTGTTTCCCAACCCCACCAAGCTGTACTGTCCTTCTGTCCACCCCAACAAATCCACCAAACAGTCTTATAAAACCACTTGCATGCTGTCACTTCATGTAACTGCCCACAGCCCATGAGCAAGGTGGGCCTGAAGATGCAAATCTAAACTCTGGGAGCAGTGAGACTTCCCAGTGTCACACGATGAGTTGGGGTTACAGTCGGCTAAAATCTGAGCCTGTAGTTTAAAGCATCTACTCTTTCAGCTCATCCATGTTTATTAGAAATATCTACTATTCATTCCGTCAACATTGTTGAGCATTAATTTTCTATGGGGCACTTGGATTACAACGATAAGAACAGCCAGGTTCTCAGGAGTGCAAATCCTGATAGGATTTAACTTGTGGAATAGCATGAAGTATTCATTGCCAGGGTTTCACCAAGAACCTTGGGTACAGGGCACAGACATTGAACTTGCTCTCAAGAGGTCAGGAAAGACTTATTGGAAGACAGGATATGAGGGGGTGAGTTAGCCAGGGTAAGAAGGCGGGAATTACTGTGAAGGAGCAGCCTGCATTTAGGTAAAAGAAAAAAGGAAAACAGATTCCTTTCTGTTAAAAATATATCATGTGTCTTTGAGTAAGTGGTCCAAGATTTTGATGTACGTGTGTGCATACTTGTGTGGATTTGAGACTAAACACTCCATGTTGCTACACGTGTTGCAAGAATGCCTCGTTCTTTCCCCAGATTTGGGCATTGGGAAAACAGGAGGAGTAGATCTGGGGAAGAATCTCCCAAGTTGAGTGGCGTGTGTGTTGAATTGAGATGTTTGTAGGAAGTGATGGTGGAGATACATAGGCCATACTATGGTAGACGTGTGTCCAGAGTTGGGAGGGGTGGTAGGGATCTGAAGTTGAGAGAATTCAGGGCTGAAATTACGATTTAGGAATCCTGTGTGTGGCATACATGCTGCAGTGGGCTGTCTGTATCATTGAAAGCTCTAACAGGTTTACCATCACAGATCTAGGAGAAATGAGGCTTACGCTTAAGGTCAAGTGGTATATACTTTTCCATCGATGGTGAACCTTTCGGTGTTTAGTGATAATATCTTGCTGCAGCATGCCTGTTAATAGCTTTACTTCCACTGTCCAGTTCTATTCCAAATCTTACCACCAGTTTGCACATTGAAACCAGAACTTTCAGCTGAGCTTGTAGGAGGAGAGAGGAAGGTAATTGGTGCCAGCTGTATTGCTATCTCGGAAGAAGTAAAGGGAGGGCAGAGAGTAAAGAGTAACTGTTGGGTGTCCTTACAAGGACAGCTGACTTGGCCTGTGGGATGACAGATGTCTCTGAATTTGACCATTACAACAACTTCTCCCACGGAGGGAGCAGCGCAGGTGAACTGGGCAGTGGAGGGTCTGATGAGAGAGGAGGGGCTGCAGTGTCCCTGTCCCCTACTCGTTGGCGAGTGTGCTGTTGTTAAAGGAACCAGGGCATCAGAGTCAGAATCAGCACCAGGTGGAATAGTTATAGTGCAGCCTCTTTCAACAACAGGACTCAATTCATCTCTCCAGAAGGGGTTAGACTGAGAAATCAGGTCCCATGCACAAATCCCACAGGAGACTCAATCATAAGCTGGGTGGTGATGTATTAACTGGCAATCAGAATGTGACTGCTGTGACTCTGTACCAGGCAGTCTCCTTTGGGTGGCTTGTGGCTTGTACTCCCCTAGCTGGGAGGTTCCTGGAGGGGGTCCTCTGTGAGTATTCTTGAGGGATATGTTGATGAATAGCTCTCCTCCAGTGTCCGTCGGCACTGGATCATTGATTACCAGACCTGGAGTAAGTCTCGTGCACAGTCATTTTGCCATGAACCAGTGGTGGCAGGCCTGTGGCATGTGTGCCACAGAGGATACACAGAGCCTGTAGTCGGCCCCCAGCCAAGTTGCCCCAGTAGTGGGCATTGCATGTTCAGGCTGAATTGCAGTGTTGGCACTTTTTGATAAATAAATGGGTTCTGAGTTGTAGTTTGGGTACTCAGTCTCTAAAGGTTTCTCTATCACTGCTGTAAACTCTCTTTCTCCTTGCTTGTGCAGATCATCACAATTTTGTCCTTCTGTTTCTTCAATATAATGTTTGGTTACTCTATAGACCATCTGACAGTAGTTCTTGTTGGGATTGATGCTTTGCAGAGAATGCTTTTTGGAGTGCATCTTAGTTTTATAAGTCATCTCTAATGGCCGTTGTAGGTTGTAGGCGTGTGGGTATTGTAGTCAGGATGTGCAAGGGGATTCCATGCAGGATACATAATTTATAGGATTTTTTTACAATATTCAACCAGATTCAAATGCATAAGAATGTGTGAGATCTGTCCACACACTGGAGACCCAAAATATCCAGCTAAGGGCCTTGATCCCATGGCAGTGTCCTGAATGAGTCCAGCTGAAGATCTAGGGCCCATAACAGTGTCTTATAGAAGGCTGCTTCAAGGATCTACTCTAAGAAGGCCCGAAAGTCTGCGCTAGTGGGATGAAGGATCTGTGCCAGCGGCTGAGGGATCTGTACTGGAGCCAGGAGCCGATGCTCAAAGTAAGGACAACAGCTTCCCTGAAAAGAACCACAGCCATCCTAAGTGACAGCAAGGTCCCGAGCTCCTCTGATGGTAATAACAGTTGAGTTCATACCAGGAAACCAGTGTAACAAGCTTCTCTAGGAGAATCAGCAGCACACCATCTTCCCCACCTGTTCTCTTTTTTTGCTGTTGGCAGTGATCTTCAGGTGGGCCTTCCACAGCCAGCACCACACTGACTCAGTTCAGCTGGGGGTTCCAGGTTGCCCGTTAGTTAATCCACCACAGTGGGTAACATTCTACGATGATTTCCACCAATGGCCAGGGCACTATATGTGCATTGCCTTTTGTTAATTTTAGTTTCTTAGAGAACTTTCTTCTTTTCTGGCCCCATAATTCTGAGTGTGCCCTGGATTTAGAGACCTGCAATCCAATATTCTGAGCACAGTTGGGAACACAGTAGGGAAAAGTCATTCACATTACTAATTACGGTGCTGGAAATCCCAAGCTTTCCAGAGAGGCTGAAGCACTTGTATGTGCACCATAGGAAGCTGGCCTCAGGGAGCAGGAGGGTTGGTGCCCAGGGGCACAGGACTAGAAGGGGAAGGCTCTGAATCTGGTGCAAGCTTGCATGCAAGCACTTTGGGAACTTAACAAATAGTCCTGCCATTTGCAGGGTTTTGTAAAAGAGGCAGGGTTCAGCTGGACCCCCAGTCCAGTAGGAAAAGTGGAAAGTTTTGATCTAATAAGACGAGTCTTCAGTGCCCTGGGATTGCAACACAACGGCCTCGTGCACTGCTTGTTTTTTTCATCTGTTCTGGCTGACACTCTTCTCAGAGACTGTGGGAAGCTGGGGCATAATTAGAATGCTTGCTCTCCAACTTTAAGCCCCCATGTATTCTGCCATTGGTTATATCCAGAGTGAACGCCTCACTCTGCAACTTTGCATTTCCTTGCAAGTTGCAGCACACAGTTACGGAGAAAATAAGATTTCCTTTGTCCTATGTGCTGTTGCTGTGTTGTTGAGTACAAGAATAATAGTTACAAGGTCTTGGTTGAAATCCATGGGTGTGAAATCAGAATACAGGACATAATGGAATAAAAGTTATGTTCTAAGGAAGGATTCAAGAACTGGACACCTTTGGAAGAGATTATTCAGGATATAGTAGGAGACATAAAATACTTGGAAGATTGTATTATTGAAGGAGCTGGATTTCTCTATTGAGACATCAAAGAATACAGCTAGGATAATGGGTTAAAAATGCAGGGAAAAGCTGAGTAGAATAAGAAAAACATTGCTAAGGTGATATGAGAAGGCAGTGAGCTCTGTGAGGCAGTGAGCTCTCTGTCACTGAGGCTTTCAAAGCAAAGGTTGAACAGACACAACGGATATTGCTAAGCAGAATCAGTCTTTAGATAAGGACATGATCAGCTGTGTTCTAAAATTCATTTCAAATCTAAATTTCTAAAATTAATAACAATAACTATTGACTTCCCATTTTGTGACAGAGTATTATTACTCTGATTAATAACCAACAAAAAAAAGTTAGTTCTTTGGCCTGTAGGTATCCAGCTATGTATTTTATCTTCAAAACTGAAAAGGTCTTGTTTTCTAAAGAGATTACAAAGATGGTTGTAGATTATTGATTGTAGTTGAAAAAGAATCCTTGAAAAGGAAAGTTTTCCAGGAGCCACTGCATTAGAATAAAGGAGTCCTTGACAATAAAGGGGAGCTAAGAATAAAGGAGTCCTTGGTATTTGTCAAGAGTTTGTTTTCCCCCCAATACCAAGCTTATGATAAATGATTATTAAAGTAAGCTTGTCATCTATTTGCTGTTTAAAGCTCTAATATAAAAAAGGCATGGGAATGTATAAAGTTACCGCCAGAAATAGTACAGAGAAAGAGAAGACCCTGTTGTCCAGGCATGCCCTGTTTGTATGTCACTCTGGGCATTCATGTCGAACCTGCCTGCATTTGTTTTAGGTGATCTTTGGCTTTCAGCTGTTTGTAGAACACAAAGTTTTCCTAACCTCAGATGTTGTAATGGATACTACAGTAAATATGATTTTATCGCACGGCTTTTTCTATAAATCCTGCAGACAGCAGTAAGCCCGTTCCAATTACTTATTGGAATAATTGAATAGGCATTCAATTTTCTGTAGCAAGAGCAAATCTTGACCAAATCTTGGGGTTGAAATAAGAGAAATGGGAAAGATCCTGGATGCTGACGGCTGGTGACCTCTGAGGAAATTACTTAGTTTGCTTAGCTACTGTGTGGATAACACAGAAGAGGATGGTTTAAAGAGTAATTCTCACCCTTAGGGCTAGGGATTTCAGTCATTCATCTCTATTCCAAACACTGAAAAGAGAACCTGGAATACAATAGGTTTTCAGCAGACTTTTTGGGATAGCTTTTATAGGAAAAGGAAAACAACTCATAATTTCAGCTATTTGTCTTTCCAGGACTGTGTGTGTGTGTCTGTGACGGACTGCAAAGTGTGGCTTCTGGTTGTCATTCAGTTGTTAGATATTTAGGCTGCT
The DNA here is from genome assembly GCF_034190915.1 of Cavia porcellus. Lineage (NCBI taxonomy): Eukaryota > Metazoa > Chordata > Mammalia > Rodentia > Caviidae > Cavia > Cavia porcellus. The sequence continues at coordinate 1,338,105 of NW_026947521.1, read as the reverse complement.
AACTCCTTTCTTTGACTGATGTTTGTCCCTTGGAGTTGACTGACTGCCTTGGCTCAGGTCAGACACAGCTCAGGGTAGATACAGCTGTGTGTGACCGTTCTTGTCAGTTGGTGGTTGTGTTTCTGTACATAACCAATTTGCCTTGTGTTGGTCACATCAGGCACAGACATGAATTGTGGCAGTCCAATAATTGACACCAGGGCCGTTTCTAACTGCAGTGATTTCTTGGCTGTTCTGGTTAGTAGCACTGAGTTCAGTGATTGGGCAGCTTTGGTCAACTGACTGAAGAAGTGTCCATCCTAGAAAAGATTTCAACATGGAATATGATGCAGAATTAACCGGTGAGCCATGAGCATCTAGTGTGAAGGCAATTCTAGAATAGGAGCTGAGAGTGACCTGCTATTAGGAAAAGCTGGGAGGAAGTGGGGCACAAATGACAGATGTTTAGACTTCTAGCCTGTGGACAGGCCTGAGGGTGACCACGGTAATCTTTGCTCTTGGTGTCCTGTCTTATCCTGTGTGAGAAGAGCCCGTGATTTGATTTCTAAGCAATAGATGCTGAACTCTAAGTCCTGGGATTATACCTGTCTTGCTAACGAAATTGCTACAGAGTCTGTTCTCCTTGGATTTCAAAAAGCAAGATTCCACGATATCTACACCTGCAGGAACATGACTTCTTTCAGCAAACCTGAGAGTCTTCTCTTAAAGAGCCAGGCTGGACTGATGTTGACCCTGGCCTTGCAGGGGACTTGGCTAAACCGGGCTGGACTCTTCATCCACAGAAACTGTGAGTAGTGACTGGGTGTTATTTTATGCTGCTGGTCCTTGTTCTTACATAAAATGTTGATGGTCTGGTCTTCTGACTCTCCTAGATTAGCACACAGAGTATTGGATACTGACTTGCCCAAAGCAGGAAAAAGAATGAATAGAAATGGAGTCTGTATTCTTACGCTCAAGTCTCAGCATCTATATATTTAAATCGTGGACCAGGACTTTTATGTTTTGAAGATATAGAGATATGATTGAGTTACCACAAGCAGTTAAATCTTGAATTTGTGGCCCATGTGAGAGACATTATTCACTCACCTTTTCCCCTACCCTTCCTGCCTCCTCTGTGAGGAGGAATATACTTCCTGGCCTACTTATATTGGGGTTGGCCACATGATAGCAAAATGGTAAAGTAATGGGCTCCAGTTGCAATTTGAGGCTCAAGAAGATGGCAAAAAAATGCTACCAATTTCCTTCTCTTCCCTGCACCAAGAGAAAAGTACACTGAGGTGTTTAGTACTTTTTTAGCCTGAATCCCTTAAATGAGAAATCAGTAGAATCTACCTGAATTTGACCTGCTGCTGAGGCCAAGCCATCCCAGACAGCTGAGCCTCAAGATATATGTTATAAGTATCTGAGATATGTTGTTAAGGAGACTTATTACAAAAATAACTAATATAAAACCCCTAATTACCCCCAAATCATTTAACTTTCATATAAATGAAACCAGCAAAGTTTTTATATTTTACCACAAACATATCAGTAAATGAATTTATTGTTTTTTTCTGCAACAGTGTATTCTTTACTTGGATAGGAACTTCTAAAGTACTGTTTCCAATCCTGTTTTATAGAATGCTTTGGTATTCATGGTATTCACAGATGTTCTTCGAAATGAGGGTTCTTTTTTATATATTTACATAAGTTAAAAGAAGACTGATAATATCTAGGAAGTCCTGCACTGAAAAAATGGACTCATACTATGTGTAATTTAACTCATTTTTTTCCGGTTGTATGATCTTGAAGCTTGCCTCCGCTTTCTCCTCTTCTGTTCCGTTCTGCTCTGATCTACTCCATCTCGCTTGTTTCCCCCTCTCTCCCTCCTTTCCTCCTTTCCTTCCAACCTGCCGTCACCAGTTTATGTATTATGCCTTGGAAACCAGTTGATACTGATGTTGTGTTCACCTACCTGGATTTTCCCACACCCCCAACAGATACTATGAAGTATAAGTTGGTATCCGTACTCTTAAAAGTCAAGGCTATTAGGCAGCTACCAGAGAAGTCACTAGTCAGTATATCTCTGCATAACATAGTATACCATGAAACTTGCTTGGGTGAGGTTCCCACAATAAGGCTGATGATGAAAGGTCTTGCTAATGCAAAGTTTAAGAGTAGACTTCTGAGAAGTTAGGCAAGAAGTTAAGATCATGGGCTAGTCAGTCCTGCTACCTAAATTGTAATACAGGTGCTTGTATTCTACAGTTACTAATTCAGGTCTAACACAGAATAACTTGACATTTGGTACAAGCTAATTTCACACTGCTGACATGGAGGTCTGAAAATTTTTGTGAGTCGGGGGTCACTCAGTAGAAATCTGTGTAAAGTGCACTCTCAATTACTTGAGGCTGGTGACATTTCCTCTTGGAACTGAATTTACTGGAGGATGGATATTTACAATTTATGACTCCAAATGGAGGTCCTCACTGTTTAGAAATATGTTAAAAATGAAAAAATAGAACATGAAAGAAACTTTAGAAAACATTTCCTCAATATATTTAACTGTCAGTTTGGTGATGGGAAGAGGTTTCTTGAACTCTTCCAGAGCCACATCTTTGAACTACGGTTGATAATTCCTGATCAGCCATTCCTGATCAGCTATTGAGCTGCCTCTTGAAGGTCCTCAGCCATCTTTATAGGGGACTCTGCTTGTTTCTGGTCAGTCATTTGGAAATGAGGTCTCTTTCCAGACAGGAGCGGCAGAGCAGGTCTGGGGTGGCCACAGGGAACAGAGGAGCCACAAAGATGGCTGCCTTAAAAAATGGATTTGGTGGAGGGATGAGATTAGCATATTAATTAAGGTCTTCATATCCAGTAATGATCTCATTTGCTTATATAAACAGATGACAGCAACATGGGAGAAAACGTCTTAAGCCTTTCTCTTTTGTTCTATGAGTGAGTTCAGGAAGTTAAAGGCATGGGTTCTGTCTCTGGTCAGCGCTGGTTTTCACGGGCTGGCCTGCCCTTATTTACTCACTCTCCCTCATCTGTAAAACAGGGAACTGTGATCAGAGGACTGGTTTTAATGTTTCTTGATAAACCTTTGTAAAGCAGTGTGCTGTTGCGAGTAATGGGCTCCATTCATTATTAGCCCAGTTGATTTTCATTTACACTTGGCTCTAACAATTAGCTTGAGCAGGTGTGAAGGTGGATGGAGGGGCGGGGACGCCCAGAGGTCAGCCCTGGCTGGATGTGATAAATTAACGGTTATTAGCTGCAGCGAAAGTGGTTCTTTACGCTTGTCAGCAGCAAACAAAGGGACAACACAGTTCCCATAAATTCACTGTTCAGGGCTGGCTTTGCTGAGGAGCAGAGCTTCCTTCGAGGCTCCACAGGCAGATGGGAGAGAGGCAAAGCAGCCCACGCTGGTAGGGGCAAGGGTGCCTCAGGGTGTGGTCTTGGTGGTGGCTGCTGTCCCAGGCGGAGTTGCTCCTTGCCGAGGTGGGTAAGCTTGGCAGAGCAACTCAGCTGGTGACGCCCGTGCTAAAGAATTGCCAGGAGGAGGTTTAGTACACCCACTAAACCAACACCTGTCTTACATAGGGAGGGGTAGATGTGTATTTCTGTGTATGTTTAGTGGAGACTGTTGTGCAGTGCCTTGTAACCGAACGCATTTACGTTCCATGGGAAGGCAGCCAGAGCTGATCAAAATAAGGGAATGAGAGTCTGATGAACATCAGAGTACATGTGTGGGCTTGTTGCCCGGGTGCTTTGTTTTACATTAAAATTAGAGTGATCGGCTGGGGCCTCAACAAGGAATCCCTGATGACAGCACATGTGTGCCTTGCTTTTGGACTTAGGAGACCCCCGCAGAATAGTTCCACATCTTCTGCCTTGGAGCTACTGCCTGGATGGCAAGTCCTCTAAGCTTCATGGGGTGAAGCTGGAGGAAGGGTCTCACTTTGCATGTTCTCCCTGTTTTATGAAGGGTTCACCCACTGCCAACTGCACCTAGTAGCTTTTCATTCAGATACTACTTGTTTCTCCTTTGTCAGACAAAAAGTACATTTCAGTCTTCTCTTGGGGTAGGGCTCTCCCATGCCTGGGATCTGGTCTCCACCCCCACCATGGGAAAGATGTATAAAGAGCTGGTTCACTACAAAGCAGCTTATTCAAACAGGTGTCACGGTATATGCCTGTAATCTCAGCATTTGGGAGTCTGAGGTAAGGGGACTGCAAGTTCAAAGCCAGCCTGGGCGACTCAGTGGCTTAGGAAGGTCGTGTCTCCAAGTAAAAAAGGGCCGGCGATGTGCCTCATGGTGATGCATGGTTCAGTCTCAATACTACAAAACACCAGCACCACTGCAACAAATACAAGAAGTAACTCATTCAGGTATAAGTAAAAATAAAGGAAGTAGAACAATGTCTGCAAGAGAAGCTATGAGAAAAAACATAGAATCAGGGGTTTAGCTCAGTGGCACAAGTGCCTGCTTGGCAAGTGTGAGGTTGTGAGTTTGATCCCTGGTGCCAAAAAACACCCCCAAAACAAAAACATAAACAGATGCAGCATAATATATGAGTAGATGATGAGTATGTTATGGGGTAGATGAAAACTGAATGAATATATTTGCATAAATGTACAAAACAACCCAGTGAATCAACAGGAACCATCAAGTGGAGGGCAGGATTTGAGGGAAGAGATAGACGAGGAGCAGTAGGAGAGATATAAGCCAGGAGAACCGGGCAGGAGGTTGAGGGGCGAAAATTAACCAATATAAAAATTCAGACCAAGTTGGAAGAGAGAATAACATGGAAAACACTGTGAGGACTGTAAAAGGCAAAGTAAGAAAAGTACAACTGTGGAATAGAAGTAAAGCAAGTTAAAAAATAAGAGCGAAATGATAGACACAAAAGATACGCAAAGGAGATCCAGCAGCTATGTAGAATACTCAAGTAATTAAAACTAATGATAACCGAGCAAATATTTCAAAGTACAATTCAAGGCGGGGGAACCCCTTAAATCTGTACATTGAAAAGTCAGATGTGCTCCAGGGAGAAATGATGCAGCGCGGTCAGTGCCAAAACAGATCAGACTGATGTCATTAGACTTAAGGACAAACAAAGAGTCACTGGCAAGTGTGTGTGTGTGTTTGTGTGTGTGTTTAATTATATGAAAAATAAGTCATCTTGGATTAGACTTCTCTATACTATCTTTTACCAGAAGATACTATAGCACCTAGAAGTTTCCAGAGGGTGCGAGAAAACGAGCAAGCCACTCGAAAATACAATCATTGAACATATAGTAATCAAAGCAGTATTAGATGCCTTGGTTGCAAAATTTAAGACAGTGCCAGAAAGCTCAGTAACAAATAACATATTATGCAATGTTAAATCAAAATGCACCTCCAACAATTCCGTGATTTAAAAAAATCAAAATTTTATTTTTCTTACACCTCAGGCTCTAACACAGCTGGGCATGGCACTGCCATAGGCCCTCTGGAGGAAACTGTTGGCAGACTTGTTGGTCAGAGTCGACACGGGTGACACTAGCAAAGAGGCTGAGTGGGAGCACAGGGAATATTTAACAGTATGCTTAAGACTAAAACATGTAAATATATTGTATCTCCTGTTATAATTAACTAACTTCTCTACTAAGAAACAATCAGATCAAGGAAGAAATATACAGTACAATGGTGGGACACATAGAAAATGATAATCTATAAACACTGCAGGTCAGAACATATAGGATACGCACAAAGTAGTTCCTATGGGAAAATATATATGTGCGTGTGTGTATTTATACATATGTACAGTAAAAATAAAAAAAATTTGTAACCAACTAAGAAAAGGAAAAACAAACAAAAAGGACAGAATTAATAAAAACATACATAGAAGATCAGTAGAGCTGATACACCCAAAAGATTTGAAAAGAGAAACCATGTGTTTTTTCAGTAAAAGAAGAAAGTGCTAAACTCTGAAATTTGTGTGACACTTAAGTTTTGAAACAAACGCTGTGTAAGTAAGCAGTGTAAACGAAGAACTGAGTCACTAAATACTACCCTGAACCACGATGCTCGGTGGTGATGGTTAGTAGCAGTTTTGTCATTTGTAATCCCTATCACATGCTTAGGTAAGAGGAAAAGGTATAATTTTGCTCCTTTGTCTTAAATAAATATGTATGGATTTTTTTTTTAAAAACCCAGTTTAAATATACTAAAAAGCTGTTTTGCTAGATTGACTGGTTTGGTTATCTCACTAGCTATATAATCAGACCACTGGGTTGGTGTTAACCAGAAAGCTGATATGATCTAAGATATTTTCACCATCCAAAATCATTTTGCTTTTCAGTTGATTAGAAAATAGAATTAGACAGGTTAATTAATTTTCTATCATTATAATATTTTATTACATTAAAGTGATGCTTATTGCACAAAGTTTATAAAATTCAGATAAAAATTTTAAAAATTCCATCATGTAAAATAACCTTTGCTAGACTTTGGATATCTTTTTATAGTCTGTATATGTGTTTTTAAAATACAAACTGAAAATTGATTCTATTTTTATGACCAGTTTTTCATATAATAAGATTTTACATGATGGCTTTTCCAATGTTAATTACACTGTAGAACATGACTTTTAATGACTCTCATGTATTTCATTGTGTGGATGTACCATAATTTATTCAATCCTATAGTCTTGGACATCGAAGGACAACCTATTTATGAAGCACTTTATTTAATTGGAATTTTCCTATATCTGGCTTATGATGAATTTGGTTTGCTTATTTTAAGTGCTCTGTGGAGGTCTTGCATGGGCTGCCCGAGGAAGATGTGAGCCTCATCTGGCTCTATGGTGACTCTGCTCTCAGAGGCCAGCCTTAAACATACCTTGCTCATTTTTTGTGGGAGCACGAGACTGGTCCCCACTGGGCGGACTGTGTCTTCCATGGGGAAGGATGAGTCTGTAGTCTGATGTGTGTCTTGGACTGGGCTGTTGTAAGATGCTTAGGAGTGATCCAGCACATGTGTTAAAGGCACTGGAGTATTATGTTCTACTCAACAGGCTTTTACTTTTTTAATCATCGGATAAGAGTGTCACTTTTGAGTAATGGACAGGAATGTGGTGTGGTGGAGATTCTAAACCGGCCTGAGCATTCTGAGTGAGATATTTGTCATTTTCTTATTTTTATTCAGCTTTATGAAATGCTCACTTTGTCTTTTGCTCAGAAAGTGTTTATTTGATTTCTGATATGTAAACCATCACTAATTTTGCCCTAGTCACTTGTAATTTGATTGATACTAGACAAGTTGTGGTCTATCTCTTGTGTCCTTTGAAGTGTTTTTTCCTCTGATAATGAATAGATAGATTGCAAACAGATATAAGGCTCAATATGTACTAAATAAATGTGACTAAATAAAAGAATTTATAAGCATTCCCAAGCAGATTAGATAACTTTTCACATATAAAAGAACAACATAGTACTTACTGATAATTCTTCTCTGTTCCTTACCTTTTCTGCTAAGCCTGACTGGATGATGTAATTGGCTCCTTGTGAGTTATTATATATGTTAACAAAAAGTGATAAAAGTGGAATTTCTCTTTAAATGTCCTATAATGGTGTCCTTGCCAACTGCAAGCCAGTGAGGTTCTATTTGCTATCAGGCTACTATCATATGCATTTTCTGTTACTCTCACCCTAGATTTTTTGGTGGAGGGCACCACTGAAAGGCAAATACTAGAAACTGATGAGGAAGAGTGGTAGCTGAGGTGCCTAGAATGCCAACAGGCAGAAATATTTTGATATTTTTTAAAAATGGAAAGTCATTTTATTTGGATAGGAGTGACATGAGTTCACTGATGTTCTGGAGGGAGAATTGGGATGGTGTAATGAATGAATAGGGTAGGGAAGAGACTGTAACCAGCTCGACAGCTGCAGTGTCTCAATTTGGTTTTATCTTTTCCATTTACCAATCCAGTGCAGTTATCCTCAAAATATGAAGCAATCTTTCCCAGAGTGTTTGCTTTTTATTTGTATTATTTTTGTTTTGGGAACTGAACTCAGGACCTTGTGTTTGCCAGGCAGGTGCTGTGCTGCTAAGCTGTATCCACGGCCTGAGTATTTGCTTATGTGTGATGCGCCCTATTGTTTTCTGATCTATATAGTCTTTTCCGTTTTAGATGGAAAATATTGATCATGAACCTCTAACTATACTTAACAACACCTAGTAGATCCAAACTTATGGTTTGTGAAATACGGGCTCAGAAATGCAATGGTAGTAATATTCTGAAAGTTATGCACGTGCTTTTCTCTTTCATCTTTTCAGCTAAACACCATTTGTCCCCAAGGCATCCATCTGTCTTGGGGATGCTTGGATTTATTGTAGAAGGGAAGCAAAGGAAAGCTGCCAGACAGTATCTGATCCTGACATTGCATGGAGGAATTTGCAGCAAGGCTGTCAACATGGGTAACAGGGCACTGTCTTGCATTTGAGTGTCTAAATTCACTTACCTGCCTTTAAGAGGGAATCACCAGGAAGAAGAGGATATAGGGAAGCCCCTGTCTTCCTGGAATGGGCTTATCTGCAGGGCTTGCTCTAGACAGGTGAGAAGCCTTGTACATTGAGGCACAAAAGAGTCACCGATGGGACCACGGAATACCTGAGAAGCTCCAGGGCTCAGAGGAGGCCACAAAACTCAAGAGTTATCACAGAGAATGCTGGCCAAGCCACAGGACCAGACTGAGGGTTTACTGAAACTGCAGTTCCAGCACTGTGTGTGGCAGGGAACCCAGCAGCTAGGCAAAGGATGATTTTCCAGAGACCCGAAGGGCTGCCCAAGGCTCCCCTTTCCCTGTAGCTCACCGGAATGTACATGACGCCGCACTCTCCACCATTGGAGTGGCAGGAAGTGGGGGAAAAAGCCCAGCTGACATGTCTAAAAAGGCTGAAAAAACAATGCAGGAATCAGATTCAAGCTTTAGCTGTTTTCTCCTCACCAGTGGCAGATGGGGGCTTGGGAAGGAAAATAAAACCAGAAACAAAATAAAGATGCTATATTTTCCCTTCAACTTCAAGTAATTGCAAGTGAAATGTGTGGTTCTATTATAGAGACTCTTGTAATCAGGGCATATAACTGGCTGATGGCCTAAAACATAAAGGAAAAAGAAAGACACCCTTCATTTAGTGAGTGGTTTTAATCCCAAATATTAGTGCCATTCATGAAGTGCATTATACCCTTTCTCTGTGTGAATTATATATGAAGAATACATGGTCTGTTCCAGGACCTCATGTGTGCAAGGCAAATGCGCTATCACTGAGCCACATTCCCAAGCCTAATATACACATTCTGAGGGAGAAGGTTCCTTCCAGAAGAAATGTTTGACTCTGTTACAAACTCAGTTTAAAAGTAACTTTAAGAATGAACAACCTTTGAACAGATACTGTAAAATGTGAAGATAAAACAGTATTCTAGTAGATACTTGTTTTATGCTTTGAAAAGTATGTTAAGAAAATTTAAAAAGGGAACAACTTTCAGAAGGGAATCAAGGAAAATACAGGATTTAACATATGCCACTACAGCATATTTGCTCTGTAGTTTAAAAAAAATTAAAATCTATTGACAGCGACTGACTTTAGTTCTTTAAGTACCTCAGGGCACTCCAGGAAGTGTTCTTATGCAAAGGGAATCGCAAGTTGATTTGTTTGAGAGAAAGCAAAATTTAGGCATGGGGAATAATGAGGTCAGACAGTGTGTGCTAATTAGAAGCTGAATGAACAAGGTAGTGGAAAATGAATTTTTATCAATTTTCATGGGAAATCGCTGTGTAAGAGAAGCATTTTAGTTGAGCTGTTTTCATCCCATTTCTAAGAGTTTCTACCTCAAAAACTCTCTTGGGCAGCAAAAAATGGCTTGCAGATTTTACAGCAATTCTGGAATAGCTAGGGTCGGGGTGGATGGACTGCAGGCAACTCAGTCCTCACATGATCACGGTGTTAGAGGAGCAGAGCTTGACGATTTGGTCCCCAGAAAGCCAGGTGACTGTCCTCGGGAGCATGTTATCTCCCGGACTCCATCTGTCTACCATGTCTTCAAACCTCTTGAAATCAAATTCATGAAAGAGTGATGGAAAGAGGAGAGACAATGAAATAGAGAAGAAAGGGAGAGACAGACAGAGAGACAGGTGACAGATGACTCAGAAGTCAAGGAAAAACACTTCCAATTCCACTTCTGATTGTCAGAGTCAGCTACAAATGAGAAAATATGGCAGATCATTTGTTAATCCCTCCAGTGCACACGTTACAGGGATTTAGTCCTGTTAACAGTGCCTATTAAAATTCCTTAGCATGGAGCCTTTTTCATATGCTATTGAAATAACCTACATTTTTATGATTTTGGCATTCTGGAAACTCAGAGTAACAGGAGGCAAGGCCACAGATAGAAAGATATCAAGAAAAAATCCAATTGCGATGCTGTCATGTTGGCAGCACTTCACTTGCATTTGTCTATCAGAACTTTCACTTTTATAGCTCACTTAGTGGCACTAGAGATGAGTGAAATTCAAGAAAGAATCCACTATGGAATCTGCACATCCCCAAATGATCTGTGGGAGTCTGTTTTTAAATGAGTTCTTTCTAAAGCGCTGACTTCTCCTGTCCCCATGAAAGCACTCAATGGATATTATCCAGCAGTCTATTGGTGTCAGAAGCCTCCCAGGACTACTTGACTTCTGGTTTGAAATAACTGTTTGGATGTGGGCAGTCCTGTCAGCTGCACAGTTTTGCCATCAGCAGGTTTTAATCCTGGTAGTTAATTCTTAATGACATCTGTGGTTTAACAGCTACAGAATTTAATTTTATCTAAACTCTGCAATTTGCATCTTTATTGGACAGAGTCTGATACCTGCTAATTGCTTCAGATATGCCCACCTATGTCCTCAAAGATGGTTTTTCCAGGAGCTTGAGGGCAGAGGCCCCATCTTACCCTTTTACATGTCTTGTGGCTCCTGGGAAAGTACTTTGAACCTCAAAGTTTTCCTGGGGACAAAAGGCATCTTTGTAAATAAATCCATAGTGATAATGGCATTGTTCTTCAAAGAATACCTATACAATGCAGAGCTTTAAAAAATAAACAGTATGCATAAAATGTTGTAACTTAAAGACCCTAACTAGTCTCTTCACTCTAAGAGGCATGTGTCATCCCTTTCATGGCAGGAAGTTATCTAGCTCTAGGGCTACTTCTCCTAAGAGGTAGTAGTTTAGCTATTGGAATGCATTCGTCTGCAGATAACAGACTATCCAGCTGGTCACATCGGACAAGCCAGGTTCCACTGACAGAGCAGAAGATCGGAAAGTCTCTTAGGTTGGCCAACACTGCCGGAACTGAGTATGCCAGTTAGGATGCTATTCCTGTGGAGGAACTCAGGTTATCAGGACATGTGCTTCTTTATGTTGACTGAAAGCTTAGCCTCCTAGAATTTTGTTCTATTTGAACACCACAGAATGCTTCTGTTCACTTTCCACCAAGAAATTCTTTACACATTCCTTTTTTTTTTAATTTAAGGAGAAAAAGAAAAAAAAAAAAACAGAAAAAGGGTACACGTAATACAAAATTTAAAAAATAAACAGTAAGAAATCACTAGTTAATAGATTACATATTCTCATCTTAGAAATAGTTGTTCAAGTTACAAAATTAAAGCATATAAAGTGGACTTTCAAACAGTGAGAGTGCAACTAGTTTTGATCAGTGATCCAAAAAAAACTCAATAATATGGTTATCTGTCTTATACACTTAAACATATATGCATTATAACCTTTAGAGCACTTTCTTTTCTTTTGTACGATGACAATTACACATTTTGGGTTTTATTACTCCCACAGTTCTTATTACTTTTTTGGAAGAGAGTAAAACCAAATGTGACATATCGGAACAGAGTCAGTCAAATCAAAATGATGGACATCATAGATAATGTAAAAACAAAATACAAGGTAGGTGATCAACAATGGTTACCATACTGCCTCTTGCTATTTTAAGAAGAATTGCCTATATCATCAGTTATAATAAAATTGAACAAAACAGTAAAGAATAAAACCAAAACATTCGAGATATTACAGGACTTTAAAAGAAGATAATAGTTAACCAGAATGGGTGTCATAATGATTCTTATTGTCTTCACAGTTGTTGCCTATACTTTCGAACTTGGTACTATCAAGCAAAGCAGAATAGGGGAAAATCAGTCAAAACAAGAAGGTGAGGGTAATATAGGACTTCAAATCAAGTTAATAGGAAATCAAAGTAGGTTACTATACTGTATCCTGCTATTTTTCATTTATTTTTCCCTTAAGAAGATAAAAATAAAAAGTAAATAATTTTTAAAAAAGGGGGATTGAGATAAAAGAGGGCATAACAACAGAACAGCGCAGGTCAAAACATAACCATTTAAGCAAAATAGTGTTTCACCATAAGATATCCTGACATAAAAATAGTTACCGTAGTGTCTCTTTACTTGAAGTCTTTGAGTATAATTTGTTATACTATAGCACCAAACATATCAAGACACTATAAAACCATTCAAGAGAATGACATTATTACAGGGTATTTAGAACCAATTAGCAGAAAATGAACAATGGTTTCTGTATAATCTCCTTGTCTATAAAAGTTTTTGCTTATATTATCATATATAATAAAATCCAGTAAGATACAACCTTTTAAGGCCAATGGAGACAGAAGAATACAAGTTTGATGGAACTTCAAAACAAGATGATACTAAATCAGCACTAGCTATTATGATGTCTTTTCTCCGAAATAGCTGTTCCTACCATCCAATCTTCTCTGCCTCATTTCTGTTGAGCTCTTTTTCTGTCATTAGTTGTCAGTTTGTCCTCTTAATTTTGCTTTCTGCTCCATTCATTGTGGCCGCTCTGCCACTGTTTCTGGAATCTTGGTATTTTCATTTTTAGAATATCCTGCAGTATTCTCTGTAGAGTTGAATTGGTGGTTGCAAATTCCCCTAGTTCCTCTTTATCCTGGAAGCACCTTGTTTTTCCATCAATTTCTAGGGACAGTTGTGCAGGATATATCAATCTTGGCTGGAGGTTATTATCTTTCAAAGCTTGAAGTATTTCCCCCCACGGTCTTCGTGATTTGATGGTTTGTGCCAAGAAGTCTGCTGTAATTCTGATGGGTGTTCCCTTGTAAGTGATCTGTTTCTTGTCTCTGATGGCTTTTAATATTCTGTTCTTATATTGGATTTCTGGAATTTTAATTATTATATGCCTGGGTGTAGCTCTGTTTGGGTTGTAAGTGGCTGGGGTCCTGTATGCCTTATACATCTGAGTATCTTTACCTTTTGCTAAATTAGGGGAATTCTCTTGGATTATTTCTGTGATTAGCTTTTGTAGTCCATTTGTTTGTGTCCCTACTTCATCTTTTTATGTTCTTAATTCTTAAGTTATAGATCCTCTTATCATCTTCTAGTCTTTGTATTATTGCGGTTTGCTTTCTTGTTATTTTTAAGAAGTTTTTCATCTCATGCTCCCATATTACAAATCTGCCTTCCAGTTCAGATAATCTATCCTTAGTTTCTTTCAAGCTGTTATGCCAGTTTTCAATAGAGTTTTTAGTTTCCTGGTAATCTCTTTGAACTTGCTTCACATATTCTATGTTTCCTCTATTTTCTCCATCAAACAATTCTCCCCTTTTTTTCTGTTCTTCCATTCCACCATCTGTTTTTTCTTGGGCGGTGCTTAGCATTTCTCTAACTATTCTACTTATATCTTGCTTTAGGTGGTTAATAACTTCATTCCTGAACTTGTCTATGAGGCTCTGGAGATATCACTTTATGTCTATTGGTGCCATGTCTGAGATTGCATATTTCTCAGGATTGGGGGCCGAGGACCCTTTCTTGTTGCTCCCTCTTCCCATATTTTTTGTTCCTTTTATACAAGCGTATATAGGAGGCCCAGTTTCTTTCTTTGTTGGTTACAGTTTGTTTGAATCTGCCAGCTAGGTGTTCCCGCCCACTGCAGTGTACTAGGAAGACACAGACCTGGGCAGCCTCTGCTGGGCTGGCCCCTCCAGGTCAACCTACCAAAGGCTTCACTGCTAGGGTGCACCTCCAGGTGCTGGGACCTGGTTTGGGCTAGCTTACTGGGTCTTAGCGGCACCACCCAAGCCAGGCACTCCCCACCAATCCCGCTTGAGAGGGAATATGTGACTGAAGTCACTGCAGCACCCTGTTCCAGCTAGTCTGCCCGGTCCCAATATGTCCTTTGCTGAAGCCTCCTACTCTATGGAAGGGTCCCCGATCCGCTCACTCACTGCAGGTCGATGCAGGGCTCCCGGCCAGTCCCGCTCTCAACTCCATTCACCGCTTTCCACTCTCAGAGCTTTTGCGCCTCTCTCCTTGCCCTACCAATTGTGACGCAGCAGCGGTTGCAGGAAATTTAAATTGCGGCTTCCAGTGGCGCAGGCTCCTGCTTCCACGCTGAGACCTTATCTGTTCCTGTTATATCACTGGGATTGTGTTTCCAGTTGGCTTCTCTTAGTTTATTTCATTCCTGGGTCATCAAAGTATTTCTCCCCTTGCTTAGGACTTCTCGCCTGGCACCATTCCTGGCTTTTAAGTGCTGTTTCTCAGAGAGCCTCCAAAGCTGCTGCTATCTATCGGCCATGTTCTCCTGGAAGCTTTCACACATTCCTTAATAGCTTCACTGAGATATATTTATATTTCATAAAACAATTTAATGTCTTTAATAGAATTAAGGAACGTGCACCACAACCCAGATTTAGAACATTTCTATCACTCCATAAACCTCCTTTGTGCCCATTTGCAGTCAGTCCTCTCTCCTACCTCCAGCCCTAGGCCACCACTAATCTGCTTTCTGGCTCTAAGGTGTTTCTCTCCTGGGATTTTAAAATAAATGGAATAATACCTGATGTCATTCTGTCTGGCTTGTTCCACTTTTGTGAGATTCATGCAGACTGTGGAAAGGACCTGTGATTCATTCCTTTTTATGGCTGAGTAATATTCTGTTGTCTTAATGTCACATTTTGGTTGCCTACTTAGCAACCCATTTCCATGGGAGGTTGTTACGCGTAAAGCTACTATGACTGTGGATAAATCTTTGTGTGGATATGTTAATTTCTCCTAGATAGACTCTCAGGAATAGAAATGCTGGGTTGTGTGATATATCTGGATTCAACTTTTTAGGAACGTTTACAGTTTTTCTAGAGTATTTACACCATTTTCCACTCTTGACAGTAATGCCTGAGAGTTCTAACTTCTCTACATACTTTCTAGGGCAGTGATGATGAACTATGTAGAGTGGAGTGTGTGCCATGAGTTTGCCACCACTGCACTAGACAGTAACTATTCTTGAGTGTGTGTGTATCTTAATGTATCTGTGGGTTTTAGAAAACAATAATAGTTTGTATTAGTGCAATTTTAAATTTGTAGAGTAATTGAACAGATGGTGCATCGAATTCTGTGTTATCCTTCCCCACAGTCTTGCCTACTATTAACATCTTGTGTTAATGGGGTGTATTTGTTGCAATTAATGTACAAATATTGATAGATTGCTGTTAATTATACCCCATAATTTAAGGTTCACTTGTCATGTTGCACAGTACTATGGATTTTGACAAAGGTGTGTGTCCACTATGCCAGTTTCATAGGGAATAGTTTCATCATCTTACATAGCCCTGTACAGTGACTACCCACTTCATTCTCTCTCCAGCCAGACCCTTGAAATGCGTTGTTCCTTTTTCTTCAGTAATTTCTATAGTTTAGTCTTTTCTTAGTCCTTGCAAACTGGCTTGTTTCATGAGCAGTATGTATTTAAGGTTCTTCCATGTCTTTTTTGTGGCTTGTTTGAATATTTCTTTTTGTCTTGGAATATTATCTTGAACAGCACACCAAGATTTATGCTTTCACTAATGAAAGATATCTTAGTTGCTACCAGTTTTTGCGAATTATGGAAAAACTGCTATAACAGGTAACATGCATGGTTTACGGGAACAAGTATTTGATTCATTTGAGTAAATACTTAGGCGCAAAACTGCTGCTAAGACTACTTTTGGCTTTGTAAGAAATTGCCAAGTTGTCTTCAGAAGTGTATGTACCATTTGGTTTAGCCAGTAATAAAGAAGCGTTTCTATTTTTCTGTACCCTTGCCAGCATTTATTCATGTCAGCTTTTGTCTTTAAAAATTTTAGCAATTCTAATAGGTATATGGAGCTTTATTCTTGATGCTTTCATGTTTTAATTTGCAACCCCCTAGTTTCATACGATGTTCAACACATTTTCATATGCTAATTTGCCATCTCAGTCTCTTTGGTGAGGTGTCTGTTTAGTTCTTCTTTCTCTATTTTTAAGCTTCGTGTTTATTTTCCAATTGTTGAGTTTTAAATGTTCTTTGTAGATTTTTTTACAAGCCATTTATTAGATATGTGCTTTGAAAATGTTCTGTTCTTCCATCTCTTCATTGTCTTTCTTTTTTAATTTGCAGAATAGAAGTTTTTAACTTTAATCAAGTCCAGTTTATTAAGTTTTTCTTTCATGGATTCAATGTTTGGTGTCATACCTAAAAACAGATCACCAAAGCCCAGGTTATCTAAAATTTATAGAGTTTTGCATTTTATATTTTGGCCTAAGATAAGATCCATTTTGTGTTAATCTTTGTGAAAATGTAAAGCTCTGTCTACATTTTTTTGTGTGTGTGTCTAAAAATGTACTACCACTCCAGCAGCATTTGTGGAAAAGTTCAACTTCATTCAGTTGCCTTTTTTGGATCAAAAATGAGTTAACTGGTACCTTTTTACTAAATCTGAAAGTTGAATGGTGTAAGTCTTCCAGCTTTATTTTACTTTAGTTTTGTTATAGCTGTTCTGGCTTTTTTATCTTTCCATGTAAACATTATATTAAGTGTGTCACTATCCACAAAATTACTTGCTGGAGTTTTCATTAGGTCCTCATAGATCTATAAATCAAATTAGGGGAGAACTAATACTATAATAGTACTAATTCTTCCTGTTTATAAATCTGGAATCTCTTATTTAAGTCCTCTTTCATTTCCCCCCTTTTATACATATTTTGGTAGAGTCATAACATTTCTATATTTTGATGTTATATAAATAGAATTATTTTGAATTTCAAAATCCAGTTATCTGATATATAGGAATATGATTGATTTTTATACATTGACCTTACATCCTGTGATTTTGCTATTATTATTTATTCTGAGAGCTTTGTCAATTCTTGGGGCTTTTCTACATAAAAAACCACATCACATAGGAAAATACAGACAGTTTCTTCATTTTCAATCTGTGTACCTGTGACTTTCCGTTCTTACCTCATTTTAGCTAAGAATTTCCACAAATTATTGAATAGGAATAGTAATAGGAGACACCATTGCTTTGTTCTTGGTTTTAGAGGAGAAGCATCTAGTTTCTAACTGCTAAGTATAATAATAATTGTAGGCTTTTGTACATTTTAAAATCAAAGATGTTTCACTGGTTTGGCACTAGGGTAATCCTGGGCTTATAGAATGAGTTAGAAATAGTTCCTTCTGTTTCTGGAAGAGATATAGATAATTGGCATTTCTTATTTAAATATTTGGTAAAATTCATTACTGAAGCTGTCTGGTCCTAATGTTTTCTGTTATCCAGGTTATTAATTATGAATTCCATTTCTTTAATAGGCCTACTTAAGTTATTTCTTTTAATGTGGATTTTGGCAGATTAAGCCTTTCAAGGTCATCAAATTTGGTCATGGAATTGTTTACAAAATTCCTTTATTATCTTTGTAATGTCCATGGAATCAGTAGTGATGTCCTCTCTTCATTTTTTATATGCATAATTTGTATCTTCTCTTTTGTTTTCATGGTTCCTTTTATTATAGCCTAATCAGGTTTTGGAGGGGTTTTTTCCTGCTCAAAGAAACTTCATTTGTTTTCATTGTTTTTTTTTTTTTGTCTGTTGGTTACTTATTTTCAATTTCATTGAACTACTTTTTATTATTTCCCTGCTGTGTTAGGTTGATGTTAATTTTTCTAGTCTGTTAAAGGGGAAGCTTGTGTTGATTGAAGATCTCTCTTCTTTTCTGACATATGCACTTGAAATTTAAGTACTGCTTTTTACTTCATCCCACAAATTGTGATAGGTTGCATCTTTGTTTTGATTTAGTTGAGAATATTTTCAGTTCCTCTTGAGTGTTCTTTGAGCCATGGGTTATATGGATGGGTGATGTTCAAATATTTTGTGACTTTCCAGCTATTTTTTATTTCTCAAGCTGGTTAGTATTTTTGGGGTTGAACATGCTAGGCAAGCATGCTACCACTGAGCTACACTTCCACCTCTTTTACTGACTCTGAGTTTAGTTATATTGACCTCAGTACAGACTGTATTATTTCTTCTAAGTTTGTTCAGGTGTGTTTTGTGACCTAAAATATTCTATGTTACCTTGGGAATATGTACTCTTCTGTTAGCTGAATTTTCTACCTGCTGGATCTTTCAACTGTTGAGACAGGTGTGATGAAGTTCCCAACGATGTCAATGGACTTTTTTCCTGAAGTTTTTATCAGTTTTGTCTTCCTTGTTTTGATACTATGTTGATAGGTACATACCTGTTAAGAATTGTTACATATTTTTGGAGAATTGGTACTTTTATCATTATATAATATCCTTTTCATCCTGATAAATTTTCTTCTGAAGTCTGCAAATTGCTATGGTGACTATAGCGTCTTTGGATTAGTGCTAGCATGATGTGTTTTTCTCCATTCCCTTATTTTTAATCAGTCTGTGTTTTTAAAGTTTGTTATAGATCAACATATAGTTTTTTATTTTAAAGATGATAACCCCCCCAAAAAACAGAATAAATCCAATCAAAACAAAGCAATGAAACTGGTACAGAACTTCAAAGCAGAACAATAGGAAAACAACAATGGCTACCATAGTATATATCTTGTTATCTTCACAATAGTTGTCCTTTCTATCTGGTGTAACAAAATCAAAGCAAAACAAAGCAGAATAAAACTAATCAAAACAGAATATTGAATAAAGCAAAACAATTGGAATAAAACAAAACAGAGAGAATAGTATTGGATTTCAAAAACAAGATGGAAGGAAATCACCCATATTTGCTACTCTGTACACTGTTACCCTCCCTACAGATGCTCAGACTGCCAGCTCCAGGCCTGCAAAGTCAGCCAAGCAGTATAATCACTCAGTTGCCACCAACTCAGCCTGTCCTCCAAACTAGCCAGCTGCCTGGGGAGGCGGGGAGCAGGAGTTGGCTCACGGTATGCGCTATCTGACTTGTCTTTCCCTGAGCCCCACATGGCTTTTGCAGCTTACCAGAAGGGCTTGCTAGTTGGCTTATGGTCAGCTCCAATAAATCATGCTGGGCCTGGGATAACATACAGTTGTATGTTCTTATCCACACTAATAGTGTCTGTTTTTAAATGATCCCTGTAGTTTCCAAACCCACTGTGCCTATTATTATTTGAATGATCAGTTCACTGCTAGATCAGTTAAGAATAAGAAAAGCCATAGGCTTTAGCTTACTTTCATGTATAGATACTCCTCACTTAACAACAGTCCAGTTGGTGTGACTAGATCATTAATTGATCACTAAACAAGGACTTGTATGTAATACATACATTACAGTATTCAGAACAAAAGAATGATCTGAGGAAATTCCAACTTTATGACTTTGCTTTTATTCACATCATTCTTACATACAGTACTGTAATGTATAACAACATAGAACTACAGTACTGTACTCTACAACCAGCAAAACTTATAGTACCGTGTAAATGAGGTATAGCATACAAAAAAAATTGAGGTTCTATGAATAATTGTACAGAACTGTTAGAAAAAAGATGGACCATAAGTTGTAAGTGCAAACAGTGTCCTGCTGTGTTGTTTACATCCGAACAGTCTGATCTGGTTGTTTGTTAAATGAAAAAAATCTCTATTTTCTAATCCTCTATATAGATTCAAGATTCTGGTCTACATATTTTCCCTTCTCTATGAAGAACACTCTTTTAACTTTTCTTAAAGATATACTAGCAACATATTTTCTCTTTTATCCCCCCAGAGGAAATCTATTTATCCTTCACTATTAACGGATACTTTTACAGAGTATGGAACTCTAGGTTGGTGAATTATTTTTTCCCTATACATGTCTCACTCTGTTTTCTTGATTATCTGATTTCTGTAGAGAAGTGTGATGTAATTCTTATCTTTGTTCCTCAATAGATAAGGTGATTTTCTCTTCTCTGAACTCCTTTGGCATTTCCTGTTTGTCTTCGTTATATGTATTTTGAATATGATATATTTAACTGTAATTTTCTTTCTTTCCTTTGGTTATGACATTGCTTTTATTTGCTTACTGTTACATGCAGTATTGTAATATCTAACAACATAAAACTATGGTACTATACTCTGCTGTACAATCGGCAAAATTTATAGTACTGGATAAATTATAGAGTTCAA
Organism: Cavia porcellus; assembly: GCF_034190915.1. Taxonomy (NCBI): domain Eukaryota; kingdom Metazoa; phylum Chordata; class Mammalia; order Rodentia; family Caviidae; genus Cavia; species Cavia porcellus. The sequence continues at coordinate 1,317,630 of NW_026947521.1, read as the reverse complement.
AAATGACATTGAGATGGTTAATTTTTCTGTTGTCATTGATTCTCCTGGAGGAGCTTATTGAACTTTTTTCCTGATATGAACTTGGATGTTCTTGTCATCAGAGGAGTTTGGGACCTTGTTGTTGCTGAGAATGGCTGCAGCTCACTTTGGAGGAGCTGTGATCCTTACTTTGAGCATCACTTCCTGGCTCTGGAGAGAAAGATATGCGCTGTTGATTCTCTGGAGAAGCTTGCCACACTAACTTCCTGATATGGAGGCCTGTGGTTATTTTTTTGTGGGGGTGGGGGAAGAGCTCTGGTCCCTACCTTCAGCGTTGCTTCCTGGCTCTGGTGCATATTTGTTGGTCTGCTGGCACAGATCCTTCATCCCACTGGCACAGATTTTCTAGCTTCCACCGCTGACCTTGGGGCCTTCCCAGCACAGCTCTGTGAAACAGACTTACATGAGACATTGTCATGGGCTCTACGCCTCCAGCTGCACTCATGAGGGGTGTTTTCATGGTTCTTTAGGTCTTCAGCTGGCCTCATGCAGGACATTGTTGTGGGATCCAAGGACTCAGATGGATTCTCTGGGTCTTTAGTGTGAGGTCTTGTCTTTTTAAAAATTTTTATTTTGAAAAGAATAAGACCAAATGAGAAAAAATTTGGGGTCATTCAAACAAAAGGATGGACATAGTACATAATTTAAAACCACATTACAAGGTGATCTACAATGGTTACCATGATGTCTCTTGTTATCTTCAATAGAATTGCCTATATCATCAGGTACAATAAAATTAAACATTAGCAGTACAGAACAAAATCAATAAAAACAAAACATTGGAGACATTCTAGGACTTCAAAAGAGGGTAACAGTCAAATCAGAGTGGGTATCATAGTGAATCTTATTGTTTTCAGAGTAGTTGCCTATACTCTGACTTGGCACTATCAAACATAACAGATTTGAATAAAATCAGGCAAGACAAGATAGCAATCGAACATGAAAGATTCAAATAAAATCAGTCAAAACAAGACAATTTAAGCAATACAGGGTTTCAGAGTAAGTTAATAGGAAATTAAAAATGGTTACCATAGTATATCCTGCTATCTTTGAAATAGCTGTCTATATCCTCAAATCTGGTACAAATAGACAACCTAGAATAGAATATACCCAAACTAAACAGAGCTATGATAGCAATATGGGCTTTAAATCATGATACAAGATTCCCAATATCCTCTGCCTTCCCTATTTAGACAATTCCTCCCCTTTCACTTCCCCAGAGTGCATTGTACATTTTATATCCCATTAGCTCCTTTTGGTTTTAGGTAAGGGAGGCAACTTGCTATTTACCTAAGTGGTTCTGAATCTTTTTACCCCTGAGCTTGGTCTCAAGTTGTATCCATTTACCTACAAGAGCTTGTATAACAGTATTATGTCTTTCCAACCAATCTGCAGCTAATGGGTGAGCTACTCCCACTTTTTTCTTGTTCCCTGTCACGTAGAGCACTATTTTCTCATCTTTGACTTTCAGTCCATAAACCCTCTTTCAGGTTAATTATATTTCTTATATACAGCATGTTGATGGACCCTATTGCCCGATTCACTCTATCTGTTTCTTTTTATTAGTGTATCAAGGCTCTCCATGTTAGTGACTATGGCCCACCTTATCTGCTTCATCTCTGCCATGCTATTTTTCTGCCATTGGCTCTCTGCTTTTCCCCTTCATTCCACTGTCTGCCCCGTTCAGTGAGCCTCTTCTGTCACTGTTCTTGAAACCATGGTCTTTTTTTCTCTCTGTCTAGAATGTCCTTCAGTATTTTTTGTAGGGTTGAATTGATAGTCATGAACTCCCCCAGTTCCTCTTTGTCATGGAAGCATCTTGTTTCTCCATTAATTTTGAGAGTTAGTTTTTCAGGGTACATCAATCTGGGTTGGAGGTTATTTTCTTTCAGGGCTTAAATACTTTGCTCCAAGCTTTTCTTGATTTGATGGTTTGTGTTGAGAAGTCTGTCATGATTCTGATGGGTTTTCTGATAGGTTTTCTTTTCTATGACAGCTTTTAATATCCTGTTCTTGTGTTGAATTTCTGCAGTCTTGATTATTACATGTCTGGTGTACATCTATTTTGGTTATAGCTGGCTGGAGTTCTGTATGCCTCATATATCTGGATAACATTTCTTTTTCCTATGCTTGGGAAGTTTTCTTTAATTATTTCTGTAAATAGCCTTTGTATTTCATTTGTGTTTACTCCTGCTTCTTCACTCACATTTTTTATTCTTACATTCGAGATCCTCTTGTTATCTTCTAGCCTTTGTATTGTTATTTCCTGGTGCCTTGTTATTTTTAAGAGATCTTTCCTTTTGCAATCACACATTGCAAACCTTTCTTCAAGGTTTGATAGTCTATCTTTAGTTTCTTTCAAGAAGTTTTGCCAGCTTTCAATGGAGCTTTTTAATTTCATGGTAGTCTCTGAATCTGTTTCATGTATTCTAGATTTGTTTTCATTTTTTTTCTTTTTTTAAATTTTAGTTAAGGAGAAAAAGGAAAAAAACAGAAAAAGGGTACAAGTTATACAGAATTTCAGAAAAAATAAACGGTAGGAAATCACTAGTTAATTACATATTGTCATCTTAGAAATATTTGTTGAAGTTACAAAATTAAAATATATAGAGGGGACTTTCAAACAGTGAGACTGCAAAGAGTTTTGTTCAGTGATCCAACAAAACTCAGTAATATGGTTATCTATCTTATACACTTAAATATACATGCAGTTATATCTTTTAGAGAACTTTCTTTTCCTTTCTTTTGTACAATGACAATTACACATTTTAGGTTTTATTACTCCTACAGTTCTTATTACTTTTATTTTGAAGAAAGTAAAACCAAATGTGACATACCAGGACAGAGTCAGTCAAGTCAAAAGGGTGGACATAATACATAATGTAAAAACAAAATACAAGGTGATCAACAATGGTTACCATAATGCCTCTTGTTATCTTAAAAAGAATTGCCTATATCATCAGTTATAATAAAACTGAACAAAACAGTAAAGAATAAGACCAATAAAACCAAAACACTGGAGACATTAGAGGACTTCAAAAGAAGATAATAGTCAACCAGAATGGGCATCACAATGAATCTTATTGTCTTCATAGTTGTTGCCTATACTTTCAAACTTGGTACTATCAAGCATAACAGAATAGAGGAACATCAGTCAAAACAAGATGGTGAGAGCAATACAGAGTTTCAAATCAAGTTAATAGGAAATCAAAGTGGGTTACTATAATATATCCTGCTATTTTTTATTTATTTTTCCCTTAATTAAAAGGATAAAAATGAAAAAGTAGATAATAAAAAGGAGATTGAGATAAAAAAAAAAGAGGGCATAACAACAAAACAATGCAGGTCAAAACATAGCCATTTAAGCAAAATAGTGTTTCACCACAAGATAATCTCGACATAATAGTAGTTACCAGAGTGTCTCTTCCCTTAAAATCTTTGGGTATAACTTCGTATACTGTAACATCAAACATATCAAGACAATGTAAAACCGTTCAAGAGAATGACAGTATTACAGGATATTTAGAATCAATTAACAAAAAATGAACAATGGTTTCTGTATAATCTCCTTGTCTATAAAAGTTTTTGCTTATATTATCATATATAGTAAAATCCAATAAGATACAACACGTTAAAACGATGGAGACAGAAGAACAAAAGCTTGATGGGACTTCAAGACAAGAGGATATTAAATCAGCACTGCCTATTATGATGTCTTGTTTTCTCCAAAATGGCTGTTCCTACCATCCAATCTTCTCTGCCTCATTTCTGTTGAGCTCTTTTTCTGTCATTAGTTGTCAGTTTGTCCTCTTAATTTTGCTTTCTGCTCCATTCATTGTGGCCGCTCTGCCACTGTTTCTGGAATCTTGGTATTTTCATTTTTAGAATATCCTGCAGTATTCTCTGTAGAGTTGAATTGGTGGTTGCAAATTCCCCTAGTTCCTCTTTATCCTGGAAGCACCTTGTTTTTCCATCAATTTCTAGGGACAGTTGTGCAGGATATATCAATCTTGGCTGGAGGTTATTATCTTTCAAAGCTTGAAGTATTTCCCCCCACGGTCTTCGTGATTTGATGGTTTGTGCCAAGAAGTCTGCTGTAATTCTGATGGGTGTTCCCTTGTAAGTGATCTGTTTCTTGTCTCTGATGGCTTTTAGTATTCTGTTCTTGTATTGGATTTCTAGAATTTTAATTATTATATGCCTGGGTGTAGCTCTGTTTGGGTTGTAGGTGGCTGGGGTCCTGTATGCTTCATACAACTGAGTATCTTTACCTTTTGCTAAATTAGGAAAATTCTCCTGGATTATTTCTGTGAGTAGCTTTTGTAGTTCATTTGTTTGTGTCCCTACTTCTTCTTTTATGTTCTTAATTCTTAAGTTATAGATCCTCTTATCATCTTCTAGTCTTTGTATTATTGCTGTTTGTTTCTTTGTTATTTTTAAGAAGTTTTTCATTTCATGCTCCCATCACAAATCTGCCCTCCAGTTCAGATAATCTGTCCTTAGTTTCTTTCAAGCTGTTATGTCAGTTTTCGATAGACTTTTTAGTTTCCTGGTAGTCTCTTTGAACCTGCTTCACGTATTCTATGCTTTCTCTATTTTCTCCATCAAACAATTCTCCCCTCTTTTTCTGTTCTTCCATTCCACCATCTGTTTTTTCTTGGGCGGTGCTTAGCATTTCTCTAACTATTCTGCTTATGTCTAGCTTCAGGTCATTAATAACTTCATTCCTGAACTTGTCTATGAAGCTCTGGAGATAGCGCTTTATGTCTGTTGGTACTGTGTCTGCTGTTGTCTCTTTCTCAGGATTGGGGGCCGAGGACCCTTTCTTGTTGCTGCCTCTTCCCATATTCTTTGTTCCTTATATATGCAAGCGTATATAGGAAGCCTGGCTTCCTTCCCTGTCAGCCACAGTCTGATTGAATTGCGCCGGCTAGTCCCACCCATCGCAGCGCACCAGGAAGTTGCAGACCAGGCAGCCTATGCGGGGCCCGCCATTCCAGGTCAATCTACCTTCAGGAGCTGGGACCTGGGCTCTGCTAGCCTACTGGGTCTCAGCCAGCAGCGTCACGTGGGCTAGGCACTGCTCACCAATCCCGCTTGAGAGGGGGATACATGACTGAAGTCACTGCAGCGCCCTGTTCCCGCAAGTCTGCCCAGTCCCAGAATGTCCTCTGTTGGAGTCTCCTGGACTGTGGAAGAGCCCCAGTTTTCCCTCACTCACCGGAGGTGGATGCAGGGCTCCCCGCCCATCCCAACGAGCAGTAGTTGGCAATGGGGCTTTTTGACTACTGCATCCATAAACATAGAACCTGGGGATTTGAAATTTCTACTATAATGTTGGAATTCTAGAAGGAAATTATGGAATGAAAAATGTAGGCCTGTAAGTTGATATTAATAAATTTTTTTACAAAGTAAAGTGTGTTTACAAATCAAGTACAGTTTTTTTCAACTCAAATAACTTTATGCATATCTCCTTTAATGTGAAATGCAAGATATTTGATAAAATGTGGATATGTAGGGTTTCTAAAGAAATGTAATAATACTTGGAGCTTGTAGAGATCTTGGAAATGTGCTCTTCGTAGGCAGCCTTGAGCATCTAGCCTTACTAGCAATCCTTACTAGCAAGCCACATGTGTACTTCCTGCAACAACACCAGCCCGTGTCACTAACTAGCTCAGCCCACGTCTCTCTAACATGGGCTATGACCGTTGTGATGGTGATGGACATTCCTTAGTTCCAAGCCATTCAAAAGAACAGCACCTTCAAGGAAGAAAGGGAAAAAGAAAGGAAGGGAAGGAGAGGGGACTCAGTACTCCTGAGAGAGTATAGCTGGTGTGAAAAAAGAAGGAAAATACCTGCTTAATTTTTCAATTCATTAAACAAAAGGCACATTCTCAAGTGAATAAATGCAATACACAGGGGTTTAATTACTGAGCTTGGGGAGAGAAAATAAAACACAAATAAGATGTTTAATCACTGTGGAGGTGTCTAATATATGCAGGATATAATCGTGAACATTTGAAGTGGATAATGTGTGAGGTATCTGACCATTCCCTGGAGCCAGGCTGAGACATTATCACCTTGGAGGCCAGTCTCCTCTATCTTATCTAATTGGCAGCATGGGTTATGCATTTTCTAAGTCAGAGTTTTCATGCAAATGTAGGATATCATTTAAAACTTTCACAGGGTATGTGCACTGTTTTCTGTGTCTTCTGTATAGAGAGGAAAAAATGCAAGTCCCTCCCTTTCTTCTGAAAAATTTGCCTGCCCAAATCCTCGGAGCTCTTGAGCTGATGGCAGATGTGGAAAGGGCTGATGGCTCCAACCCCAGTATCTGAGGCTGAGTGTAGAAGGACTGCTCCTATGAAAATAGTCTCATAGACTTCACAGGGCTTCTGAAAGTCCCCAGCGGCCTATGACTGTCAATTTTGATCATTAACTTGCTTGACTTGAAAGAACCCCTAAGTAAAGCACATTGCTGGCATCTGGGTGGGTCATGAGGATGTGACCTTGGCGACTGCATTTTCTTTCTGGTCCCTCTCTGGTGCTTTCCCACTATGTTCTTTTCTCCTGGCCACCACAAGGTGAGCAGCATTCCTCCACCATGCCTTTCTGCCATGATGTACCTGCCCTAGAAACAGCTAACTGCGACTGAATCCTCTGAAAATATTAACCATAATAAACCTCACATCCTTCAAGTTGTGATTATCAGGCATGGGGAAGGTTGACTAATCCAATGCCTTATCACCCAGTCAAATACGCAGTTCATCACAAGTCCAGGAGAATATTAAGTTAGGTGTGGGTTACTTTCTGCAGCTGGAGGAACAGAGTAGAGTGTAAGTGGCTGGTTCAGGGTCCTTTGATACCACAGCCCAGTGACTTTTCCCCAGATAATTAGGAACAGGTTTTTGTCCCACTTCTCTTCCTTTGCAACGGGAGTAACTGGACCCTAAACAGTTGGAGGAATGCAGTGTTGGGTGTGTTTGCCTACCATTTGCCCATTTCAGGATGGACCATCTAGGAGAGCCTGCTATAGCTAGAAAGGTTACTAAGTAACAGAGTTTGTCCACCCATTGCTTCCATTTAGGAACTTGACCTTTAACTTTTAGGTGCAGTGGGGGAAGGCATTGAATGCGGAATACATTTGATGATTAGTAAAGAAAAACATTAGAAAGGACTTTTTCCCCTGGTACTTTAAATTGAACCCAGAGCCCCATACCTGTTACACAGGTGCTCCAACATGTAGCTAAAACCCAGCTGTCTCAGTTATTTCTGTCATTGCTGGGATGGAATACCTGACACCTACAATTTAAAGGAAGGGAGGGTTATTTTGGCTTACAGTTGGTGGAGGTTCAGTCCATAGTTAGCTGGCTACAATGTAGGGCAACATGGTAGAGAGATCAAAGAAGGAGATCAAGGAAGGAGAAGGGAAATAGACCCTGCTAGGCCCCACCCTCAGGGGCCCACTTCTTCTGACCAGACTCCAACTGCCCCATCACATTTAGTATAACCTCATCAATGATCTGATCCACTGGTAAGTATCACAACTCATCATCCAGCCACCCCTCAAAAGCTCCACCTATGAGCACATGAGGCTTTGAGGGGATGTCTAGATATAAAACGTAACATCCTTCCATCACATTTTAAAGTGGCCGTAAGAATGGATGGAGAAACAGAAGGACTCGTGGATGTACTTGGGTAAAGGATGAAGTGAGGGTGTGAGTTATGCATATTATTTGGTACAAGGAGAATTGAAAAGTTTAGTTACTTGTATTTCAGGATATCAGCCATGGTCCCCATTTGTTCAGCACCACAAAAGGTACATCAGATATTATTTTTGAGAGCAGAAGGGAATTCAGAATGAGATTCCCAAAACACAGCACTTGAAATATTTTATAGTAGCTAAAGAAGGGCCACAACAGGGCTCCAGACTTCTAGGTGTCAAAGCAGAAGCAAACTGGTGTGTGACTTGGGAGCCAGCAAGCCTTTCCTGTAGAAGGTAGAGTAGACAGTTAGGATCTGTGGGCCACACACATTTCTGTTGTGCTTTCTTCTCTGTGCCCTGTTTATTTTCTACATCCTTTTACAATTCTTACTTGCAGATTAGACACAGGCTGTGGGCCACATTTGGCCGTAGTTTACTAATTGTGTTGGATAGATGCTTGCCATCAATGAGGTAGAAAGAAGTTGCTGGGGTTTGGGGTGTGGTCAAACGAGTCATAGATCCTCAGATCATAGAGTTGTGTTTGTGATTCTCTGTCACATGACCTCTGCAGAGCCACATCAGGTGTCCAGCAGAGGGCTGGGTGGACAGCCTCTGCTGAAAGCTGGAGAACCAGTCAAGGATGTGACCAGTTTCCGCAGTGGATTGGCCCCACTTGAGATGAGAGGCCAGTCTTCTTGTACTCTGTGCCTGTTTTCTCCTCCCAAGATGTGGATCATGGTAAGTGTCCCGCCTGCCCTTCAGAGTAATTCTAAGCATCAAATGAAATTCATTGTGTGCCATTGCCTTGTCCATGATTCTAACCACTGCTAAAATGTTACCATTGACCAGCTGAGGCAAGCCAGCTGCAGGCAGCTGGTCCATGTTGGGCACACTCCTAATATACCAGGTAAGTCCAGGCTGGTGGGAGGAAGGAGGCCAAAGCAGGAGGGACTTTCAGTCAGCTCACATACATGAAAGGTGCAGGTAGGAGCCCTGGGCTCCAGGAGCTCATGGTGGACACAGCTGAAGTAGCATCCTAGGAAAACTGGAGGTTCCATTTGACCCAGCTATACCCCTCCTAGGTATCTTCCCAAAAGAGTGACATCATAGAACAGGTATGTGCACACCCATGTTTATCACAGCACAATTCGTGACAGTTAAATCTTGGAAATAGCCCATCAACGGATGAATGAATGGATAACAAAGATGTGGTATTCATACACAATGACATATTACTCTGCTGCAAAGAAGGATAAACTTGAGTCATCTTTATGTAGATAGACACACCTTAGGACCATAATCTAAAGTAAACTAAATCAGGCACACAAAATTAAATGCCACATTACTTAATTTGTGTGAGAAATGCAAAATATAAATAAGGAGTGGAATAGGGGAGAGATATTAGGAAGTAGGAACTTGTTCAAGAGGGAGAGAAAAAAGGGGAGGAGGAGAAGGGCAGGAAACGGAAAGGAATTTAAAGAATAAAAGAATTGAAAGAGAGCTTTTGTAACTATGGATAGGAAGAAGGCTTGGAAGGGGAGGAGAAGGGACGGAAAAAGAGTAAGGTGTGCCAGGTACAAATACACATCCTCCTTGATAAATATAATCATTATGCCCTAAAAATGTGTGCTAACAAAAGCTGTGAAAAAAGAGAGGAGAAAATGCGTTACTAGAGGTGCTAACGTGACCCAGAGAGAGATCTCAGGTCTCTAGCCCCAGCCTGACTGAGATTTATTTGCTCAAGCCCTGAGGGGTGCTGTTGTACGCACTAACACATTTGTAAATTGAGTATTTCTTCTTTGCCAGAGGTGGTCATGCCCAACACAGGATATCTTACTTACTCTCCACAACTGTCCTAGGCAGTAGGTCTTAGTGTCTCTATTCATACCTCCATCCATGAGGAAATTTAGGGAAATACCAGTCAGTGGAAGAGTGGGGATGCAGTCAGTGGTCAGCGTGTGAGGCTGGCCTCGCAGGTTTCCTGGATGAAGTGAGTTGGACGCATGGTTTCCAAGACAAGGACACCAAAAGTGGTGAAGACTTTAGCTGCAGGATCCAGCAAAAGAAGTATGAGGCACACTCACAAGTCTCTGAGGTTCTTTTCACCACTATTTTTCTTGGCTTTCCTAATTCCTTCACAAAGATGAGTCAGGCAGACAGGTAGCTTGCAAAGGCCACCTTGGTAATTTTTCTTTGTGTGCTGAGCTTAATTTCTTTCTTTTTTTTTTTTTATTTTATTTAAGGAGAAAAGAAAAAAAAAGCAGGGAAAGGGTACAAGTTATACAGATTTACAGAAAAAAAATGAACAGTAGGAAATCACTAGTTAATGGATTACATATTGTCATCTTAGAAATAATTGTTCAAGTCACAAAATTAGAGCTTGTAAAGTGGACATTCCATCAATGATACTGCAAACAGTTCTGTTCATTGATCCAATAAAACTCTGTGATATCATTTTCTATCTTATACACTTAAATATACATGCAGTTATATAGTTTGGAGCACTTTCTTTTCTTCTCTTTTGTACCATGACTATTACACATTTTGGGTTTCATTGCTCCCACGGTTCTTATTGCTTTTTTGGAAGAGAGTAAAACCAAATGTGACATAACAGAACAGAATCGGTCAAGTCAAAAGGGTGGACATAATAGATAATGTAAAAACATAATACAAGGTGATCAACAATGGTTACCATAATGCCTCCCGCTATCTCTAATAGAATTGCCTATATCATTAGTTATAATACAATTGAACAAAACAGTAAAGAACAAAACCGACAAAACCAAAACATTGGAGACATTGTAGGTCTTCAAAAGTAGACAAAAGTCAACAAGAATGGGCGTCATAATGAATCTCATTATCTTCACAGCTGATGCCTAAACTTTCGAACCTGATACTATCCAGCAAAACAGAATAGGGGAACATCAGTTAAAAACCAGATGGTGAGAGTAATACAGGGCTTTAAATCAAGGTAATGAAAAGTCAAAGTAGGTTACTATAATATATCCTGCTATTTTTTTTCCTTTAATTAAAAGGATAAAGATAAAAAAGTAAATAATGGAGTGGAGATTGAGATAAAAGAGGGCATAACAACGAAACAGCACAGATCAAAACATAACCATTTAAGCAGAATAGTGTTTCACCACCAGATAATCCTAACCTAAAAGTAGTTACCATATTGTTTCTTTCTTTGAAATCCTTGAGTACAACTTCGTATACTGTAGCATTAAGTATATCAAAACAATGTAAAACCATTCAAGAGAATGACAGCATTACAGAGTATTTAGAATTGACTAACAAAATGAACAATGGTTTCTGTATAATCTCCTTGTCTTTAAAAGGTTTTTGCTTATACTATCGTACATAATAAAATCCAATAAGATACAGCCTATTTAGACCATTGGAGACAGAAGGACAAAAGCTAGATGAGACTTCAAAGCAAGATGATACTAAATCTGTATTACCTATTAAGATGTCATTTTCTCCAAAATAGCTGTTCCTATCATCCAATCTTCTCTGCCTCATTTCTGTTAAGCTCTTTTTCTGTCCGTAGCTGTCAGTTTGTCTTCTTCATTTTGTTCTCTGCTCCATTCGTTGTGGCCTCTCTGCCATTATTTCTGGATTCTTTGTATTTTTCTTTTTTTAGAATATCCTGCAATACTCTCTGTAGAGTTGAATTGGTGGTTGCAAATTCCCCCAGTTCCTCTTTATCCTGGAAGCACCTTGTTTTTCCATCAATTTCCAGGGACAGTTGTGCAGGATATCTCAATCTTGGCTGGAGATTATTATCTTTCAATGCTTGAATTATTTCCCCCCATGCTCTTCGTGATTTGATGGTTTGTGCAGAGAAATCTGCTGTAATTCTGATGGGTGTTCCCTTGTAGGTGGTCTGTTTCTTGTCTCTTACAGCTTTTAATATTCTGTTCTTATATTGAATTTCTGGAATTTTTATTATTATAAGCCTGGGTGTTGCTCTGTTTGGGTTGTAGGTAGCTGGGGTCCTGTATGCCTCATACATCTGAGTATCTTTACCTTTTGCTAAATTAGGAAAATTCTCCTGGATTATTTCTGTGAGTAGCTTTTGTAGTTCACTTGTTTGTGTCCCTACTTCTTCTTTTATGTTCTTAATCCTTAAGTTATGGATCCTCTTATCATCTTCTTGTCTTTGTATTATTGCTGTTTGTTTCTTTGTTATTTTTAAGAAGTTTTTCATTTCATTCTCCCATATTACAAGTCTGCCCTCCAGTTCAGATAGTCTGTCCTTAGTTTCTTTCAAGCTGTTATGCCAGTCTTCTATAGACTTCTTAGTATCTTGGTAGTCCCTTTGAACCTGCTTCACGTATTCTATGCTTTCTCTGTTTTCTCCATCAAACAATTCTCCCCTTTTTTTCTGTTCTTCCATTCCACCACCTGTTTTTTCTTGGGTGGTACTTAGCATTTCTCTAACTATTCTGCATACTTCTAGCTTCAGGTCATTGATAACTTCATTCCTGAATTGGTCTATGAGGCTCTCTATATGGTGCCTTATGTGTATTGGTGTGGTGTCTGCTATTGCCTGTTTCTCAGAATTGGGGGCCGAGGAGCCTTTCTTGTTGCTGCCTCTTCCCATGCTGCCTCTTCTTCTCTGTTCCTTATATATGCAAGCTTATATAAGAGGCCCAGCTTCTCTTCCAGTCAGCCACAGCCTGATCGAATTGCGCCAGTTAGGTGTTCCCGCTCACCGCTGCGCACCAGGGAGTTACGGACCAGGAAGCCTACGCGTCACCCCTCCCGGCCACCGTCAGGCTCTGGGATCTGGGTTGGGACAGCCTACCAGGTCCGCCGGCAGCGTCATGCAGGCCAGGCACTTTTCACCAATCCCGCCCGAGAGGGGGATGTGTGGCTGGAGTCCCACCACGCCCTGCTCCCGCAGGACTGCCCGGGCCCAGAAAGTCCTCTGCTGGAGTCAAACTGTGGTAGAGTGTCAGTTTCTCTCACTCACCTCACCACAAGTCAGTGCACACCTCCCTGCCGTTCGCAGATTGCCGTTCTCAGAGCTTCCGCGTGTCTCTCTCCTTGCCGAGCCGCTGTAGAGGCAGCCAGCCGCCGCGCGGCGGGAAACCCAAATCGCGGCTTACAATGGCGCGGTTCCAGCCTCCACACCAAGTCTTTTCTGTTCCTGTTTTAGCACCAGGACTGCATTCCAAGTTGGCTTCTCTCAGCCCAGTTCGTTCCTGAGTCAGCAGAGCATATCTCCACCGACTTATGTCTCCTTAGTCCGCACCATTCCTGGCTTCTGAGCCGAGTCTTTCAGAGAGCCTCCGGTAGTTGCTGTTATCTGTCCGCCATGTTCTCCCGGAAGTCTTCCTGAGCTTAATTTCTTAGAAATGGGATAGGGATGTCGTTGGTTCTGTCCTTGACCTAAGTTACTGCTGGACATAGGGATGGTCCTTGCCTTTTCCCGGCCCTGCTTGTGCCTGTGCACATCGAGAGCACTGCTGCTCACCTGGGGCCCTTGGGCTTGTGAAGCAGTTAGGGGTGCAAGATCCTCAGAGGCAGGGCCGTCTTTCCTGCTGACAGAGGGAGCTTTCTGAGGGATTGCAGAACCCTGGGCATGGGGGTCTGGGTCCACCGGTGAGTGAGGTGGCCTATAACTGAGTTTCCCCAAACCCTGAGGATTGTCTTGTTAGGTCTGCAGACTTTGTTTATAGAACTGAGGCTAGACATCTTTGTGACACATTCTGCACATGTGCGTTTGTGTCAAACACAGCATACCAGGCATCACTGATACTTTTTCCACTTATAATCCAGCTTATTTGGATACTGTAAAACCTGCAGGTGTGTTTATCAAGTTATATAAAGGTGTTTCCCCTGCATTAAATGCCTCTTGATAGTTCTCTGATGATCTGGCAGCAACTGGATGTCTGATGATTGAGTTCAATTATGATACCAGCCTGGTGTTTGCAGAGATGCCTCCCTGAAGGGCTTAGTCCTGGCTGCCCGCACAGTGCCTCGCTGAAACTGGGGCGTCCAGCCTGCTGCATCTGCTGACTCACCAGAGACAGACCCAGAACTGCTGGGACCAGCCCCTCTTTAGCTTTGACGGTTCCCTGGGATGGTTCCTAGCACTCAGGAAAGCGCTTCTATTGCTGCTGCCAGTTTGTTTTAGCCAAGTAGAAGAGATGTGTGCGTGTCATGCCACGTGTGGGCATCTTTCTGCTCTTTGTGTACCATCTCCCACCACCTCTGCAAGATCACAAGTCCGGCAGCTCTTGGAACCTCATGTCCCAGATTTCCACCTTCTCCCACCCTGGAGGTTGGGACAGTGATGAAAGCTCTTACCCTGTGGTCACCTTTCATCTTCCTAGTGACCAATCTCTGTCCCGAAGCTCTGGAGGGTCCCCATCCTGCGTCACTTTATTAGGATAGACCAGTTGTGGCTGAAGGAACATAACTCTTGTTACTCACATAATGTCAGGGACCTCGTAGCTCTGTGCCAAGAACTGAGGACACAGACTAGATACATTTTCAGTGTATCACATTCTGAATTTTGGGAAATATTACCTCTCATTTCTATGGTTTCTCTGTCTCTTGTGCCAGCTTCTTATCATTGGCTTCTGCTGTTTCTGCTAACTTCTCATATGTACAAGTTTCTGCCTTCACACATGCCTTGAAAGTGGAATCCAGAGTGGTTTCCTTGTTTGGGTGGGATCTATGCTAGCATGAATGGGGTTAGGATGTTGCCTGTTAGTTATCCTGTGAATAAAGTGAGCCCTGAAGAACTTTTGAACATCCAGTTTAATAAGTTTTAGTTTGCTTTTGATTCTCAGCTGTGTTGCAGTAGTCAAGCATGACCATGAAGCAATTTCAAAATTGAAAACTTTTTTTTTTCTAACCCTGGCATATGAATGCCAAATAGTCCTGTGTTTGTTCCTTTTCCTACAGGACTGTGTCCTTGTAAGCTAGGAAGTATAATTCTTTTCGTCTTTTTTTTTTTTTTTTTTGGCTTTTTCTGTTCTTTTGGTCAGGCCTCTCATGCTTTTAAATTTGTTCTGTGTATTCTCACCCTGAACATCTCCCTGCTACTGGGTTGTACAGAATTAAACATGGTACCCTTTGGTCAAATGTCTACAAAGTAGGATGTGGCTTTTTTTTTTTTTTTTTGCAACTGTACCTAGGATTGGACGTGACAAACTCTGTAGGTTTCATTTTATATTTTATAAAGAATTAGAACAGAGGAAGTCAGAGTCTTCAAGCAGTAAGAAATGATAAGGAAATGGAAATATTATCCTGATTTTACCAATGCATGTTGTGAATATATAGTGAAATATCATATTCCCTAAATATGTCCCATTGTTATGTCAATAAAATTTCTTTGTTTAAGGGTCACTTCCTACTGAATACATGTGTGAAGTGATTACATTGGATCCCCCAAATTTGTACAAGTACATAATCATTTTTAAAAAACAATTTGTATTTAGAAATTCTGTGAGTCCCCTCTTCCTTGCCTTGTTCATTGCTGATTGACTTAATCATCCTTAGCTTCTGTAACCTCTGGGTCATCGCCCAGCCCAAGGTCTCAGCGTATATCTCCTCCCTGTGCTCAGTTCTTTTCAGAATGATGTAGGGGAGTTTGTAAACAGGTTGAGTTGTGATTAGCATTTATATTCATTAGTACTAATTATTATGTACACTCAGCCAGAGGCTGAAACGCATCTTTTATAAATGGAAAGAGTCCATGCATAAGTGGCGACTTCTGCATATTGCACTGAATATGCTTTTTCTTTTCATTCCTTTCTTCCTTTATCTGTTAGGATTCCATGCTCCTCACCCAAATCAGGAAATAGGTTTAACATTTCCCATCTGATTTATTATTTGTTTCTGGTAGGAGGGCAAGGAAAGATAGAACATAAATCCAGATTTCTCTGGCATCTTCTCAGCTGTTTTCTGATTTTTTTTTTTTTGGCCTTGTCATTTTATTTTCAGTTCTCTCTGTATCATGAGGTTATATCACAAGAAACCTAATGGGTCCCACAGGTTTGATCAGAAAGCTCTGTGTTGGTCAGGGTAGGCCTTTTCGGTCCTTGCCCGAAGTAGAGTTGCTGCTCTACAAGGGAACAGCACACCAGAAGGATCGAGGTCAGCTCTCCAGTGCACCCCTTTTAAAAGGTTGCTGACCCCTGATCTGCTCCAGTGGCTTATTTACTGCTCCTGTTATCTTCCTTTACAATACTCTGTGAACTCAGAGAGTTTGTGTCCACATCTCAGGGGGCTGGTCCCCCACCTTTGAGCTGGCCTATTATTTTTATGTGCACTTCTGCTGAACCTCAGTCTTTGAAAACAAGGCCAACATGCTTCTTTCCAAATGTAGAGCTTGTGGTGGTTAAATATGAAATGTGAATCTATTACTAAGGTGTAGTAAGCCCCTTTTCCTTTCCTAAGTGGCATAGCATCAAATTATTTAGAGGTTAGCTTTCAGCTTCTTGGTCCAATTGATCAAATTTAGGAGTTCTGTTTCTCCCCACATTAGAACCATTTCTCAGACCTGTACATCTTAAATTATGGAAGCACTGACTTTTGATGGTGTCTGTGTTACTGGCATGTAAGAGGAAATCTAAAAAAAGAAAGCAAAAAGTTCTCAGGTAAAAGTACATTAAAAGATATGCCTGGATTTAAAATGGTAAAATCAATAGAAGAAAAATACATCAAAAGGTCATTTAAAACGTGAGTTTAAAAAAGCTATTAAAAAGTACTTAATTGTGTCTTCTAAAGTTTATCTATATTTATAAAGAACAATTTTTCAATTAACACACATTGGTTTAATTCATTGAACCTGTCTGCAGAGTTCAGGGGTGATTTATCCTCTTCTTTTTTCCAATGCATATCTTTGCATATGCAAGCATTCACTGAAGAAGTTTATGGTTTGGAGAAGATAGATAAGTCAACCTGGGCAGCATGCCAAGTGCTCCTGGAGCCAAGATTGAATCAGAGCCTGAGGAAAGATGATACCACCGTGGAGATGACCCAGACTCCAGGCACACAGCTTGGGGAAACCCATAACCCACACCCTGGTTTTGGCTTTATCCTTGACAATGGTGTGAGATCTTAACCTAGAACACCAACTTCTCTGTGCCAAAGTTTTTCATCTAATTTGTAGGATTAAGAAAGTCTAGTGCTTGTGAACAAGCTGTAAACTCTAGAACAGAATCTTCCCTAGAATCTGCATTGCCTGCTGCTGCACCTCGTGAGTCTGGATTTCTCCCAAGCCAGCTTCTCCAGTTACGTGTTAGATGTTGAAACGTAAGATAAGGGACTGTGGGTGATACTCTCATACTACAAGTCAAATTTAAGTTTTATAACTATCAATCACATGGCAGTAGCAGTGATGGTTTTCCAACTTTGGGTTTTGGGGTTTTTTTGGTGGAACCTCAGATAAAATTCATTGTCAGGTGTCTACTCTATCATGGAAACAAAATCAAAAGTACAAATTGAGAAAAAATTATTTTACTGTTTCCTAAGTTGTTTTCTCTCTCAAACAAAGCAAACAAGCAAACAAAAAAAACCAGGATCATAGAGATTAACAACTCCTGTAAGTCAGGTTTGTTTGTTTAAATAGGCTGACTGTGCATTGATTTTTAAACTGCTTACAAGAAAATTAAAGAAGCTAGGCATGGTGGTACATGGCTGTGATCTCAGCACTCTGAGAGGCTGAGGTAGGAGGGTCACACAGTTCATACCAGCACAGGCAGTTTAGTAACTTGGCAAGGCTTTGTCTCAAATAAAGTATAAAAAAGGTCTGTGGGTGCAGCTCAGTGCCCTGGGTATAATCCCCAGTACAAAAAGAACAATGACAGAGATTTAAAGTACTCTGGAAAGCACAGGGGCGCTTGGTAAAGTTGCATTCTTAGAACCTGTACATTTTGAAAATTTCATGATTCCTTTCTTGACAACCATTTTTATTTTTCTTTCCTCTGCAAGTCTGTAAAATGATCCAAAGCAGTGCGCTGGCGGAGGGGAGCTGTGTAGACGACTGTATTAAAGGCACTGTTTCAAGCTGGCTAACATGAGCATGAATAAACACATATTGATATTATAGAACAAAATAATATATTAGCACATTGCTCATTTGTGCTCTGATGGCCACCCTGGTACTATTTGTCATGTGGGGATGACAGGCACAATTACACCCGAGTGCTAATAGAGTGGAAGGGCAAAACTGCCTGACCTCGGCATCCAGGGTCAATTTAAATGTTTGATGTCTCATTGGATTAGTATCACAGTGTGAAAGACAAAGCTCAAACTAATGGAAATGAGCCTGGATATGCAATACTGCTGATTGGGCTGACATAATTAGAATAATATTCTGCGCAGAGCTAATAACAAGCCAAAGAAATAAATAACCAAGAGATAACCTAATTGCTGCATGCTAAAACGCTCTCTTGAATATGCTAAGGTTAGCATTTTCTATTTACTTATAAAGCATACTGGTGAGCTTCAAAGAAAAACAGAATGAGGAAGACAGAGAAGAGGGCACCCATGATGCCCTGCCCCCTAGGAGCTGGTCCCTCCCTGGGTTCTAGTGGCTCTTTCAACAGTCACCAATAATCTTGTCATAGGCCTGTCTATACCAGGCACAGGTCTGGGTTCCTGGAAGAGGGACACTGTGACAGTGTGAACTGGAAATAGGCCTGGCCCTCCAGGAGCTTGCAGTCTTCTGGGAGTGATGATGTATTAAGCCAGCACAGAGTACAGAGACACAAGCAGGAGATGACAAAGCCAGAGTTCAGGAAACTGAGCTGAAAAAGACTTCAATTTCAACATATTTGCAAATTCAAGGACTCAGAGATTCAAACAGAAAAGGCAAATATTTAGGATAGTACCTTGCTATATCCTTGCATGCCTGAGAAGATTCCCGTTTATCCTAGATTTTTTCATGTGTGTTATCTTAGTTTTTAAAGGAGTTTCCTACTGTGCTCAGCTTCTGCAAGTTTGAAGGCAGAGAGATACACTCTGTTGAGCTCAAAGCAAATGCATTTATTGCCACATCCCAAAGGAAAAAGGAGATGCAGGAGAACTCCCAGAAATGGAGTGACTCTTGTGGAGCAGAGCTCACATTTCTTTTGGTTCACAGCTATTAATGCTTAGTGCCAAAATGCTGCCTGGAGAATAATAAATGCTGAGTAAATACTTGTTGAATGATGCTTATGTCATTTCTGCTTAAAGCCAACCAAGTATGGACTGAACCTAGTAAAGCAGTGAGCTGCTCCTCCTCTAAATTGTTAGTGTTAGATATTTTGTGCCTGCAAAGATGCAGCGACTCATTTATTGTGTTAGGGAAAACTTTCCTTTTCATTCTTCCATGGATTATTCCTTCTAGTCCTTTAAGACATAAGGCAATAATCACATTCTCTGGGAAGGTGACCTGGGTCTCAGCTGCTCCTCTGAGGCCCCTCTGAGAGGAAGTTGTGACTAACTGTCCTAGGGTTGCTTTTCCCTGGAAGCATTTGTACCCAGCAGGGGCTACATCTAGGCAGCCAGCATTTGGAGTTCAGCTGCTCCACTTAGGAGTTGTGTGCTAAGACACATTATGTAACCACTCTATTCTGACTTCCCTCATCCTCAAGACAGTAATGGTACCTGTCTCCTAGGGTCGCTGTTAGGACTCAAATTGGAAAATTGTTCAAATAGTCTCTGAAAAATAGTATGTGCCATACACATATGTGTTAATTATTGTATGGCATTACTAGTGGTAATGATAGGTATGAAATAACTTAAAATAGTGCCTGGTACATAGTAACTGTTAAGTGAATGTTGGTGATTATTATTATTATCAGCTCTGTGGAGCAGAACTGGAGCAGAAGCCCTGCAGTAAAGGATCAGGACTCATCAGAGAGTTGAGGGGTTGTTAAGAATGTCACTAGGAGGTTGAAATTAAAGCCTAGAAATTGGCCCCCTGTGTTCCTAGCTCAGTGACTGGACCCTTAGCTGGCAACAGCCACTGTGGCTTTAAAGGTATTGACTAGCAATGCTTCCTGATAAGCAGCAGGCTTCATGATCTGTGTAAGACACCAACGACAAATGTGGTTCATGGCTCACTGATTGGCCTTGGCAGTGACTGAGAAAGTCAACATTGAAAAAGCAATTGTTCCCCCTGACAAGAAATGATGTCAGCATTGGGAATAGGGAGTTTGGTAGACTGAGTGTAACCTGCTCATTGTGATATTGAGGTAGTATCAGTGAAAAAAATCACTCGGTGAGTTAACCTCTAGGACTGCTCCCATTTCACTCTGGAGCTGGCCACGGTCCTGGAATTTGGGATGTCCTAGCACACATGGGGAAGACGCAGCCTTGCTGTGGAGCGGCTTGTGCATCTTTATAAGCAAGAGTATTTGGAGTTTAGTCTTATAATAATGTTCATTCTCTCTTTGTGTCTAAAGGATGATGATCAGTGCCATTTGGGGGAGGTGTGCTTTTTTCCTTGGAAGTAGAATTGTAGGCCTAAGAAAAAAAGCATATTATTTAATATCATTAGGGAGTTAAAGCTTTAGTTTTCAGTTTATTACCAGTTGATTCTGCAAGGGTAATGCTCAGCCACTAGTGTCTACAAGCATTGTAAGCAAGCATATTTCTTTGCTGATCAGTTACTTAATAGGTGATTTTGAAAAGGAAACACACAGTCAAGGGCTTGGAAATGTGAAAGCTGGTTACCAACTAACTATAGCAGAGTTAGGATGAAGGATGAAGAGAATTACAACAGCGCTATCTACTGTGCATGGTCCTTCAAAACACTAGTCATATACTTGACATAATTGTGGGCAGGGTCACTATTCTTCTAGCCAAGGGCATGGGAGAAGAGGCACCGATTTGCAGGTAAGCCCCTGAGTGGACTGAAGGGCTCCTCCCAAGAGTTGACATGCGGTTTTCAAAACTCAAAGCATGCCCACACATTTTGAAGTAAACCAAATAGTAATAGAACTCTCTAATTGCTTCTGGCTAAGGTCATCAGACTAAAGAAAACAATGAATTTATTTGACTTCTCTTATGATGTGTGCGCTGAAAAGTACAGCGGAATCTGCAAAAAGACATGCGAAGCAGTCCTGTGCATCACTGAGGTACTAAAGAGGTGCTGAAACGGGCGATAGCAGGACATGGGTGGCAAAACACGGAAGCTGCCATGGCTGGTGTTTTGACCCAGCACTCACCCACCTTGGACTTCTGGCAGCTGCAAGAGAAGCCTGCTCTGCTTTGTTCAACATGAGGGTTCCTACTTTAGCATATGCTTCTTTTGTCACGTAATCTGCTGTTTTTGTTACTCAGCAACTAATGCAGAACATTCTTGTGTTCAGGACATTGGCTAAGGTGAGCTTATAGGAGAGAATAACAGATCAGCACAGTTGTATTATGAAAGGCGGTCCCTTTATTGTGTGGACCAATAATTCTTTTGGGGGGGATGGATTTCCAGTGGCAATGAGCCTCTACTTACTGATTACCCCATGCTTGTTAAATGTTAGAAAATATGCTAAAAGTTGATGTGGAAGAAGGAAAAGATTGAAATCTCTTGGTAAAGCCCATTTCCATAGATTGCTATTAAGAGGGAATGGATTGGCCAACAATATCTGATCAGGAGGTCTAGGATATATTTTAGAAATAGACCATTTGAAGCAGCAGCAGTAACCCAAATTAAAGCCATAATATTCTATATTCTCCTCTTAGCTCCCCACCTGTTACAGCTTAGATCTAGCATAGCTGTCCCCCAAATCCTCTTTGCTCATTGGTGTAGCTTTGGGTCATGGGTGTGTGGTGACTGGATTAGTCCACAGATAGGTTTAGCATCATTGTGGTACTGAAGAGGGGAGTTCCATCTGGGCATGGGTGGCACCAACCGTAGGCTTATAGCCTGTTGAGGATAAGAGGAAGGTACAAGGATGGCTGCTTTTTCCTGTTTAGCCTGCCATGGACTATCTCTCGTTTGCCAGTCCCTTCAGCCATGCTGCCCTCCCCTGGAGCCAGCTGACTATGAACTGAGACCTCTACAAACTGTGAGTCAAAATAAGCATTTCCTCCTTTTACATGTTGGTGCTGGGCATTTTGTTTCAGTAGTGAGAATAGTAATTAAGATACGGTCTTCTTCAGAGCCATCTAGTAGACAAATCAGAGCTGAAAACAAAGAAACGAATAAGTCTGATTAAAATGGTACCCTCTACCAGGATGAAAATTTCAACCATCTGGGATTGTATTTTCTTCATACAGTTATGATCAAAGAATGGGCTTTGTATTTGGTATCAGAATGAACTGCCAGTTCATAAAGAATAAGACTGCATCAGTTTATCCCTTAGGAAATGCTGTTTAGGATCAGATGTTTCAGCACTCTCTGGGGCCTGAGGCTCTCACTGTAGACACTGATTCTGGTAAATCCAGAAATGTAGTAATCTAGAAATTCCTACTGTTAAAGGGTATGAGACACATCAGCTTTTGTTACGGTGCAGATTGTTCTGGTAGTCATGGTATGAAAAAACAAGAGGAACGGTAGGCGTATTATCACCACCCTTTTAGACTCAGGTCCCTCTGAGCCTGAAGTGATTATTTTGAGTTAGAATGCAAAACAGCTGGGTAAAGAGCTCTGCTTAGGTCCCAAGATTTACTACCCATGTTTCCCTGAAAGTAAGACCTGCCTGGAAAGAAAGTGCTGGCCAGTGCCAGACGGAAGCTTACACCGCTCTATTCTGCCGCTCAGTGGCTACTCTGAGGCAGGTAAAGCACATTGCTCAGGGCTGGCATTTTGTATCTCAGTTTTCAAGGCTGTTTATTTTCTACTTAGATCATATTTCTGGGGAAACAGGATAACATTTCTGTTGGAATTCCATGGTCAGTCTAAGAAAACATGCTTTTTTTCCCTTTTAATTAAAATTTTAAATTTCTGAATATCTTATTTTACCCTTTTTATTTTTTATTGGTTATGTTAGTAATGCACAATAGTGAGATTCATTCTGTATATGATGCATGCATATAGTGCACTTTGATGGCTTTCATTCCTGTTATCCACCTCTATTTGTCCTCTTTCCTCGCCCTGTTCTTTTTCCCTATCTCTCAAAGGCTACCTTCTAGTTTCCTGTAATCTCCCTTTTAATTAATTACTCACATAAAAGAAAAAATATTAACTTTCTGAGACTGGCTTATTTAACTTAACATAATGGTTTCTGGTTCAATCTGTTCTCCTGCAATGATTTTATAATTCTTTTCTTTCTTCCTTTGTTTTTTGAGGCAGTCTCACTGTGTAGTACAGGCTGGCCCCAGATGTGTAGCAATCCTCCTGCCTCAGCCTCCAGAGTGCTGGGGTTATGAGCATGTGCCACCATGCCAGGCTGATTTCATTATTCTTTATTGCTGAATAATACACCATTGTATATACATACCACATTTTGTTTACCAGGTATCTGGGCTCTTTCCACAGATTAGCTATTATGAGTAGTGTCACTATAAACATGATATCTATGTTATCATTCACATATGCTATCTTGAATTCTTTTGGGAATATATCAAGGGATGGCACAGTGGGATCCAATGACATGTCTATTTTTAGTTTTTAAAGAGACTCTATTCTAATTTCCATGGTGGTTATAGTTAGAGTCTCATCAACAGTGCAGCAGGCTTCCTTTCCCCCTCACATCCTTACCATCCTTCATTGTGTTTTTGTATCATTTTTTTACATGTTTGTGATACACAATGAATACATTCATTGTGGAAGAAATACATTCATTGTGGAAGATTGGTGCATATACATGTCTAATGTTTGTCCTTTTTACTTCCCCTTCCTCTCCCTATTTTTTTGTATTCTTGATGGTAATGACTTTCCTTATTACTGGGACTCAACACCTGAAATGTAAAGGAAAAGAGATTTATTTGGGTTCACATTTTAGATGTGGCTGGCTCCAAGGCAGGACGGCCTGGCCAAGGAACATACCAGAGGAGAAGCTGCTCCTCTCATGGAGCAGAGAGAGAAAGCAGGAGGAAGCCCCCAGTAACGAGCCTCTTCCGACAGGACCCCACATCCTGAGACCAAGCCAGCTACAGTGCCCCATAATTCAGTCACCTTTCAGAAGCCTGCCTGTGAGCGTAGCTGGCTTTCGGAGGACATCTGGATAGAAACCATAGTAATGACAGCTATTCTGATTGGAGTGTGATGGAATCTCAGTGTAGCTTTGATTTGCATTTCCCTAATTACTAAAGATGCTGAATATTTTCAGTGTACTTGTTGGCCATTTGTATTTCTTCCTTTGAGAATTCTCTGTTCAATTCATTTGCCTATTTATTGTTAGACTTTGTGTTTCACTAGTGTTGATTTTTGGGAGTTTGTTATATTGTAAGATGGTAATTCTCTGCCAGAGTATAGCTAGTAAAGTTTATTCCCCCCCCCCCCGAGTTCTATAGGTTGTCTCTTTCCTCTGTTGATTCATGCCTTTGCTGTGCCAAAGCTTTTAAATTTCTTGTAATCCCATTTGTTGGTTCATGTTGTTATTTCCTGGGCCCCTAGAATCCTACTCAGTCTTCCCATGAACCAGTGGAAGCCATGAGGGTCCCAAGAGGAGAAACAAGAAGCCAATTTACCCTTCTTGTGAGCCAACTGGCACGTGGGTTGGGAGACAAGAACCCTTCCACCCCCACCCCAGGGTAACCGGCTGATTTGGAGGAAATGCAGGCAGAGTTGTTAGCAACTATGGCACAAAAACAATCTAATGCTTGTGTTGTTTGGTTGACTTTGCAGGCCTAGAGCCAGCAGTCTGAGCATCTATTTAGGGGGTGACAATATGCAATATAGCAACTATGGGGGAGTTTCTTCTGTCTTGTTTTTGAAACCAGTATCATTCCCACTGTTTTGTTTGGGTTTGTCCTGTTTTATCATTTTGTTTTATTCAATGTTCTGTTTTGACTGGTTTTATTCTGTTCTGTTTGATTTTATTATGACTGATGGTATGGGCAGCTATTTCAAAGATAACAAGAGGCATTCTGGTAGCCATTGTTAATTTCCTAGTATCCTGTTTTAAAGTCCTGTATCACTTTTACTGTTTTGTTTTGATTGGCTTTATTCTTTTATTTTGTTTGGTTTTATTCTCTTTAAAATAAAAAAAAAAAGAATCTTACTCAGGAAATCTTAGCCTGTGTTTATTGCTTCAAATATGTGCCCTACTTTTTTTTTAACAGATTCAAAGTTTATGGACTTTTATCTATGACTTTGATCCATTTTGAATTGATTTTGGAACAGAGAGGGAGATAGGGACCTAGTTGCATTCTTGTGCATATGGAAGTCCAGTGTTCCTAGCACCATTTGTTAGAGAGGCTGTCGTCTTCTCCAGCATGTTTTTGGCCTCCTTGTCAAAACTCAGACGGCTGTAAGTACATGTTCTTGTGTCTTTTGCTCTATCCTATTGGTTTACATGTCTGTTTTTGTAAACCAATTTTTATTTCTGTGGTTCTGTAATATAATCTGAGATTAAGCATTGTAATGTCTCCAGCATTGTTTTTTTTTTTTTTGCTCAGGACTGCTTTTATTCTGGATCTTTTCTGATTGCTTATGAATTTTATCATTGTTTTTCTTAGTTCTGTGAAAAATATTGTTGATATTATAACAAGGATAGCATTTAAACTGTAAACAGTTTTTTTTTTCCAATAGGTTTGGTATGGTCATTTTAACAACCTTAGCTCTGCCTATTTAGGAACAAAGGAGATCTTTCCATTTTCTAATGTCTTCTTCAATTTCTTTCTTCAGTGTTCTGTAATTTTCATTGTAGAGGTCTTTTTACTTTTTTGGCCAGGTTAATTCCTGAGTATTTTATTTTTTGAAGCTATTGAAAATGGAATTGTTTCTATTAAATTTTGTTGATTTTGTATCCTGCCAGGTTGACGAATTTAAATATCAGATCTAAGAGTGTTTAGTGGAGTTTTTTGGGTCTTCTATGTAAAGGATCATATCATCTACACATAGGGATAATTTAATTTCTTATTTTATTTTTTAAAATTTTTATTTAAAGAAAGACTAAACAAAACAGAAAATAGGTAGAAATAATACATACATTCAGAGAAAAAATAAACAGTAAGAAATCACTAGTTGATGTTACATATTGTTGTTTTACAAATAGTTGTTCAAGATATAAAAATGGAACATATAAAGTGGGAATTCAAACAGCGAGATTGTTAACAGTTCTGTTCAACTGTCCAACAAAAACTTAGAAACATGGTTGTCAATCCTATACACTTAAACATACATGCAGTTATCCATATCTTCATTTATGCTTAGGTTAAACAAACTAAAGCAGGTTAAAAATCTTTCTGAACAAAGAATAATAGTATTGCTGGATTTCACATCATGACACTCCATGATCAGCACTGGGTATTGGAGTGTCTTTTTTTAAAATTTAATTTAAAGAAAGACTAAACAAAACAGGAAATGGGTAGAAATAATACATAATTTCAAAGAAAAAAATAAACAGTAAGAAATCACTAGTTGATGATTACAAATTGTCCTCTTACAAATAGTTATTAAAGATACTAAAGTGGAGCTTATAAAGTGGGGATTCAAACAGTGAGACTGCAACCAGTTCTGTTTAAATACCCAACAAAAACTTAGAAATATGGTTATCAATCCTATACACTTAAACATACCTGCAGATATCCATATCTTCAATTATGTTAAGATTGAATAAACCCAAGCAGGCTAATATCACTCTGAACAAAGAATAATACTATTGCTGGGTTTCACATTATGACACTCCAGGATCAGCACTGGGTATTTTAGTGTCTCTTTTTCTTCAAAGTATCTGTTCATTTCATCATGTTTCATAAGATCATTTCTCACATGCATGAGTTTTAACATGTATTTCTATCCTTTCTGTATTAGAGGGAGAAACAAAACAAAGCAAGGCAAGACAAAACATATTTCTATAAACACATGAAATGAAATAAACATATAAGACATTGTACAAATCGTTCTACCATAGTTCCTGTGTTGTCTCTTGTTATCTCCAATAGAATTGACTATATCATCAAACATAGTATAATTGAATATGTCAGTACATAACAGTATTAATAAAACACAACTTTTTATATAGTGTAGAACTCAAAAAACCAGCAGTTATCAAACCAGAATGTGTATCATAGAGTCTTGTCAACTTCAGTGTAGTTGCCTATACTCTCAGACTTGATACTATCAATCATATCAGTTTTGAATAAAATCTTCTCTGCCTCATTTCTGTTATGCTCCTTTTTTGCCATTAGTTGTCTGCTTATCTTCTTCATTCTGTTTTCTGCTATATTCATTGAGGTCTCTCTGCCACTGTTCCTGGAATCCTAGTACTTTTCTCTCTCTCTCTAGACTGCCCTGGAGTATTCTCTGTAGAGTTGAATTGGTGGTTGCAAATTTCTCAAGTTCCTCTTTGTCTTGGAAGCATCTTGTTTCTCCATTAGTTTCTAGAGACAGTTTATCAGGGTATATCAATCTGGGTTGGAGGTTATTTTCTTTCA
Source organism: Cavia porcellus (assembly GCF_034190915.1). Classification (NCBI taxonomy): domain Eukaryota; kingdom Metazoa; phylum Chordata; class Mammalia; order Rodentia; family Caviidae; genus Cavia; species Cavia porcellus. Next base: position 1,290,392 of record NW_026947521.1, on the reverse strand, counting down.
GGGGTTGGAATATTTTGCTCCAGGCTCTTCTTGACTTGATGGTTTGTGTCGAGAAGTCTGCCGTTATCCTGATGGGCTTTCCTCTGTAAGTTAATTTGTTTCTTGTCTCTAACAGCTTTTAATATTCTGTTCTTAAATTGAATTTCTGGGATCTTGATTATTATATGCCTGGGTGTAGCTCTGTTTTGATTTGCAGGTGGCTGGAGTTCTGTATGCCTCATATATCAGAATATCATTTCTTTTTTCCTATGTTTGGGAAGTTTTCCTTAATTATTTCTGTGAGTAACCTTTGTAGTTCCTTTGTTTATATCCCAGCTTCTTCATTCACATTCTTTATTCTCAAGTTATAGATCCTTTTGTCATCTTCCAGCCTTTGTATTGTTACTGCTTGTTTCCTTGTTATTTTTGAAAAGTTTTCCCTTTCATACTCCCACACTGCAGAATTGTCCTCCAGTTTGGATAATCTATCCTTAGTTTCTTTGAAGCCGATTTGCCACTTTCCATAGAGTTTTTAATTTCCTGGTGATCTCTTTGAATCTGCTTCATGTTTTCTATATTTTTTAATATTCTTCATCAAATGATTCTCTCCTTTGTTTAAGTTCCTCCCTTCTTCTGTCTGTGTCTGCTTGAGGTGTGCTTAGTATCTCTTTTATTAATCTTCTTATATTTTGCTTTATCTGGCTAAATATTTCACTTTTGAACTCGTCTATGAGGTCCTGAATATATCTCTTTATGTCCCCTGGCGCTGTGTCTGATATTGTACGTTTGCTGTTCTCATTCTCCTTTGTATTTACCTGTCCTGGGTCAATGTTCTCAGGGTTGGGGCCTGGAGACTTTTTGTTGTTGCTTCCTCTTCCCATCCTTTTTGCTTCTTCCAGGAGGCCTCAGTTTCTTTCTTTGTTGGTTACAATTCTTCTGAAGTGTGCTGGCTAGATGACCTTTCACACTGCAGCTTGTGCTAGTAAGTTGCAGACAGGGACAGCGTATGCCGGCCCCTCCCCTCCAGATCAGTCAAGCTGCTGTGGCCTGCACTACTGTATTACTGTATGTCACCTCCCATCTGGACCAGCCAAACCTCCGAGGCCCCACTCGGATAATTTAATTTCTTCCTTTCCTATTTGTATCCTTTTTAGTCCTTGGGTTATTTCTTTGGCTAAAATTTCAAGTACTATATTGAACAGGAGGGAATGGAGAGAATGAATGAGAATGGAAATCTTTGTATCATTTTTTATTTTAAAGGAAATCCCTTTTGGTTTTTCTTCATTTAGTATAATGTTAGCTATAGCTTTTATTAATTTGAGGAAAGATCATTTTATACCTATTTTCTGCAGTTTTTATTTATCATGAAGGGGTACTTAATTTTGTTGAAGGCGTTTCCTGCATCTTTTGAGATAATTATGTAGCTTTTATCCTTGGTCCTATTTAGGTGGTATATTGTATTCATTGATTTATGTAAGTTGAGCCATCTGTGTATCCCAGGGATGAAGGTAATGTCATCGTATATGATCTTTTAATATTTTGTTGAATTCTGTTTGCAGGGATGTCATTGGTGAGTTTTGCTTCTGTGCTCATCAAAGATATTTGTCTGCAGTAGTTTCTTTCTTTTTCTCTCCTCCCTCCTCCCTTCCTAGAAATTCAGCAGTCAATCCACTGGGCATGGTCTTTCTTAGTTGATAGAGCTTTTATTTGTATTTGAGACTCATTGCAGTCATTGATATTTTTAGGTTTAATTTTTGTAGTTTATATGTGTTTAGAAATTTGTCCATTTCTTCTAGACTCTAATTTATTGGAATATAAGTTTTCAAAATAGTATCTAATCTTCTGGATTCCACTGGTGTCAATTATAAGTTTGCCTTTTTGTTTCTAATATTATTAATCTGAATCTTTTTCCTCTCTCATTTTGTAAGTGTGGCTAAGAGTTTCTCATTCTTATTTATCTTTGTAAATAACCAGCTCTGATTCATTCTTTGTATTGTTTTTTAGTCTCTATTTCATTAACTTCCAGTCTGACTTATGTTATTTCTTTCCTTCAACTGGACTTGGGTTTGGTTTCTGTTTAGTTTTATAGGACCTTGAGATTCATCATTAGATTGCTTGGGATTATACTTTTTCGAATGTAGGCAATCATAGCTGTACATTTGCCTTGGAATTACTTTCACTGTGGTCCCACGGGTTTTGATAGGTTATACTTTTATTATCATTTGCTTCTAGGTATTTTTATATTTCTCTGTTGATATGTTTGATTCACTGATGTTCAAAAGCATATCATTCAATTTCCATATACTCAGTTTCCATGGTTTCTTTTGCTGTTGATTTTTACTTTTACATTCCATTGTAACTTGATAGGATGCATACTTTTTTTCTGTTTTCTGTAGTTGTTAATAATTGCATCATGGCATAAATTATGTTCTGTTTTAAAGAAAGTTCTGTGCATTGGGCTATTGTTGGATGGAATACTCTATGGATGTTTCTTAAGTCTCTTTCATGTATAGCATAGTTTAACTCTGATGTTTCTTTGTTAATTTTTTTGGTTTGGTTGATCTATTGGTAAGAGGTGAGGTATTAAAGTTACTACTATGATTGTATGAGCTCTATCAAACCCTTTATGTCATCATGTTTCTTTTATGAAATTTGACCTCTTGTGTACACTGATGTTCAGTGTATATATAATTTTTTTTTGCTTAATTATTTCCTTTACCAATATATAGTGACCTTACTTGTGTTTTCTAATTTTAGCTTGAAATCTACTTTGTCAGATATATAGAGAGTTACACCTGCTTGCTTTTGGGCTTCAGCTGCTTGGAGTATTATCTTACATCCTTTCATTTTTAGTCTGTGTATATCTTTGCATGCGAGATGTATTTCTTGCAGGTAATACATAATTGTGTCTTTTTTGTTGTTATTTTTGATCCAATCTGCTAGTCTGTGTCTTTTACTCGGGGCATTAAAACCATTTACAGTGTGTGTTACTATTGAAAAGCATGTATTGATTCCTGTCATTTTGTTGTGTTTCTAGCATTTGATTCAATCTTAATTTTCATTCTTTTATACACTCTCCCAGTGGGATTTTTTTTCTTTCCCTTGATTTTGTGGTTGTGATTGTTCTTTTCCTCTGTATTTAGGATTCTCTTAAGTTATTTCTGTACTGCTGGTTTAGGAGTCATGAGTTGCTTTAGTTTGTATCTCAGAAGGTCTTTATTTCTCCTTTGATTTTGAAGGATAATTTTGCCTGATCTGAGTTGGTAACTATTTTCTCTCAAGGTTTGAAATACATCATACCAAGCCCTCTTGTTTTTTAGAGTTTCTGTGAGATATCTGCTATTACCCAGATGGGTTTGCCATTATAAATGATCTTCTCTAACTGCTTTTAATTTTTGTTTTCTGATTTTTTTTGACAATTTGATTATGCTATGTCATGGAGGGATTCTTTTCTGGTCATACCTATTGATTATCTCAATGCTGCCAGGAGAGTACATGGGTATTTATATCATCCTCAGATTTGAGGAAATGTCTCATATAATTTCAGTCAATAGGCTTTCTATTTGGTTAGCCTGTACTTACTCACCCACCTTGTGATCAGTGAGTCTTAAATTTGTTCTTTTAGAGTTGTTCAAGAGTTCTTCAAAAATATTTTCATTATTTCTTATTCTTTTTTCTTTATTATTGTTTGAATGTTCATTCACTTTGCATTCAAGTCCTGATATTCTTTCTTCTGATTCATCTAGCCCACTTTCAGCTGAGATTTTTGTATTTGACTGATTCAGTATCTTATTTCTATGTTGGGCTCTTTTCCAGAACCTCTTTCTCTAGTGAAGTGCTGTTTCATATTCTGCATTGTCTTTTTTAATATAGTCAGGTGTTTGTTTGTATCATGTTTGGTCATATTGTTTTAATGATTGTTTCATTCATCTGTGTATTTATAGCTTCTTTGATCACTTTGATCATTGTTAATTAAAAATTCTTTATATGGAGTTGCATCCACTTCAGTATGTATGTTATCAGATTTTGGGCACTTACGCGTTTTTGGATACATCTTTTTGCCTTGATATCTTACTATTCTTGTATTTTTGTGTTGAAGTTTATAAATTATTTGGGGTGGGTATCAGCCACTATTACGTAGATGTCTTTTAGTAAGTGGCTTTGTCCTTGTGATGTGCTTTAGGCTGTTGATGTGTCACAGCACTAACGCACTCCCTCCTTCAAGTCAAAGAATTAGGTTCTGTCTTTAACTTCTGTGCAAGGGAACAATAAATACCAGAAATAACATCAAGAACCAATAATATATCAACAAACAATTTCAACTTGTCTTTGAAGTTCCCTATTATTTTACTAACCCAAGAAAAGAAAGGCAACATAATAATATAAGATAGGCTAGGAAAAACAAACAAATAAAAGCAAAAGCAAACTACATAGCAAACAAATAGGTTGTAACCATAATATTTATGTACAAGAAAAAAAGGTAGGAAGGGAGATTTGAGAGGATATGAGCATAGAAGGATAGAAAAAAAGGAAGGGAAAGGAATTTAAATGGGACCTTAGAGAAAATACAGAAAAATTGAATCCAATTAATGAACTGGAAGAAACACAAAGTTAGAGACGCCTATGAAACAACTCTTGGCATGACAGAATACCGACAAAACAAGGGGCGACACTATAGAAGCAAAGCAATAACGAAACCTCATGCACACTTATCTACTAAGACACATGCACAAGGAAAGAATCAGATCCAGTAAACCTTTCTGTGGGGTTATTTACACTGGCACAGTTCCCTCCCTGGACCTTTATTGCTGGATGCCCCTGATGAAAGTGTGTATGTGAATACTTGTTTTTCAGTTCTGAGCTCTCCCCCTCCCCCTCCCTCCATGTGGAGAAACCATTTAGATCAGAGCGGCAGCTGAGTGCCATCCCTTGGTGGTTGTAGGTAAGGTCTTCAGCAAGTCTGTCAATGGTAGGACTGGACCATACCTGCAAACTCGCACCCCTCAGTGCCTGGTAATAAGGGCTCCAGAAACCCAGGCCATCCAACCACATCTCTATTCACATCCATTGGCAGATCTGGACGTGGTCCTGATGGTCATAAATTACCAGACCATGTCCCTGGAGGGATGATGAGCCCATGACTGCACACAGCTGTGTTTACTCCAGTTCAGCAGAGGGGATTGATTGCATGGGGTTGGGTACCCAGCCTCCTGCAGTCTCTGCAGGGGGCTCCCAGACTCAGACCCTCCCCTGAACTCTTCCTGTTTAAACTCCCCTGTCTTTTGCTTTTTGCACTTTTCTGTGTTGGTAATCACCTTCTCCTGGCCAGGTCCAGTGCCAGCTGGGTTTCGTTCTGTTGGGCCATCTGCTGAGACTTTCCCAGCCTGGGTCCAGTCTCCTCAGAGCCTGGCACTAGGGCTCCCTGTTTCCTTCTAGAGTCACTCACCCTTGGTTTGGAAACTGTCCTGGAATGATTCATGAGTCCTGCCTGGCTCCAAGCTGTGATCGTTGAAAGCCAGTAGACTTTCTCTTCTTTTTTTTTTTTAAATTTTATTTAAGGAGAAAAAGAAAAAAAAGCAGAGAAAGGGTACAAGTTATACAGATTTACAGAAAAAATAAACAGGAAATCACTAGTTAATGGATTACATTTTGTCATCTTAGAAATAATTGTTCAAGTTACAAAATTAAAGCTTATAAAGTGGACATTCCAACAGTGAGACTGCAAACAGTTCTGTTCAGTGATCCAACAAAACTCAGTAATATCATTATCTATCTTATACACTTAAATATACATGCAGTTATATCGTTTAGAGCACTTTCTTTTCCTCTCTTTTGTATAATGACAATTACACATTTTGGGCTTTGTTGCTCCCACAGTTCTTATTACTTTTTTGGAAGAGAGTAGAACCAAAAGTGACATAACAGAACAGTCAGTCAAATCAAAAGGGTGGACGTAATAGATAATGTAAAAGCATAATACTAGGTGATCAACAATGGTTACCATAATGCCTCCCGCTAACTCTAATAGAATTGCCTATATCATTAGTTATAATAAAATTTGAACAAAACAGTAAAGAACAAAACCAACAAAACCAAAACATTGGAGACATTATAGGTCTTCAAAAGTAGGTAATAGTCAACCAGAATGGGCATCATAATGAATCCCACTATCTTCACAGCTGTTGCCTAAACTTTCGAACCTGATACTATCAAGCAAAACAGAATAGAGGAATATCAGTCAAAACAAGATGGTGAGAGCAATACAGGGCTTTAAATCAAGATAATGGAAAGTCAAAGTGGGTTACTATAATATATCCTGCTATTTTAAATTTATTTTTCCCTTAATTAAAAGGATAAAAAAGTAAATAATAAAGTGGAGATTGAGATAAAAAAAGGGCATAACAGCAAATCAGTGCAGATCAAAACATAACCATTTAAGCAAAATAGTGTTTCACCACAAGATTATCCCGACATAAAAGTAGTTACCATATTGTCTCTTTCCTTGAAATCTTTGAATATAACTTCGTATATTGTAGCATCAAATATATCAAAACAATGTAAAACAATTTAAGAGAATGACAGTATTGAGGGTATTTAGAATCAACTAACAGAAAATGAACAATGGTTTCTGTATAATCTCCTTGTCTATAAAAGGTTTTCCTTATACTATCATATATAATAAAATCCAATAAGATACCACCTGTTTAGACCAATAGAGACAGAAGAACAAAAGCTTGATGAGACTTCAAAACAAGATGATACTAAATCAGTATTACCTCTTAAGACGTCATTTTCTCCAAAATAGCTGTTCCTATCATCCAATCTTCTCTGCCTCATTTCTGTTGAGCTCTTTTTCTGTCATTAGTTGTCAGTTTGTCTTCTTCATTTTGTTTTCTGCTCCATTCGTTGTGGCCTCTCTGCCGCTACTTCTGGATTTTTCGTATTTTTCTTTTTTAGAATATCTTGCAGTGTTCTCTGTAGAGTTGAATTGGTGGTTGCATATTCCCCTAGTTCCTCTTTATCCTGGAAGCACCTTGTTTTTCCATCAATTTCGAGGGATAGTTGTGCAGGATATATCAATCTTGGCTGGAGGTTATTATCTTTCAAAGCTTGAATTATTTCCCCCCACGGTCTTCGTGATTTGATGGTTTGTGCCAAGAAGTCTGCTGTAATTCTGATGGGTGTTCCCTTGTAAGTGATCTGTTTCTTGTCTCTGATGGCTTTTAATATTCTGTTCTTGTATTGGATTTCTGGAATTTTAATTATTATATGCCTGGGTGTTGCTCTGTTTGGGTTGTAGGTGGCTGGGGTCCTGTATGCTTCATACAACTGAGTATCTTTATGTTCTTAATTCTTAAGTTATAGATCCTCTTATCATCTTCTAGTCTTTGTATTATTGCTGTTTGTTTCTTTGTTATTTTTAAGAAGTTTTTCATTTCATGCTCCCATATTACAAATCTGCCCTCCAGTTCAGATAATCTGTCCTTAGTTTCTTTCAAGCTTTATGCCAGTTTTCGATAGACTTTTTAGTTTCCTGGTAGTCTCTTTGAACCTGCTTCACGTATTCTATGCTTTCTCTATTTTCTCCATCAAACAATTCTCCCCTCTTTTTCTGTTCTTCCATTCCACCATCTGTTTTTTCTTGGGCGGTGCTTAGCATTTCTCTAACTATTCTGCTTATGTCTAGCTTCAGGTCATTAATAACTTCATTCCTGAACTTGTCTATGAAGCTCTGGAGATAGCGCTTTATGTCTGTTGGTACTGTGTCTGCTGTTGTCTCTTTCTCAGGATTGGGGGCCGAGGACCCTTTCTTGTTGCTGCCTCTTCCCATATTCTTTGTTCCTTATATATGCAAGCGTATATAGGAAGCCTGGCTTCCTTCCCTGTCAGCCACAGTCTGATTGAATTGCGCCAGCTAGTCCCACCCATCGCAGCGCACCAGGAAGTTGCAGACCAGGCAGCCTATGCGGGGCCCGCCATTCCAGGTCAATCTACCTTCAGGAGCTGGGACCTGGGCTCTGCTAGCCTACTGGGTCTCAGCCAGCAGCGTCACGTGGGCTAGGCACTGCTCACCAATCCCGCTTGAGAGGGGGATACATGACTGAAGTCACTGCAGCGCCCTGTTCCCGCAAGTCTGCCCAGTCCCAGAATGTCCTCTGTTGGAGTCTCCTGGACTGTGGAAGAGCCCCAGTTTTCCCTCACTCACTGGAGGTGGATGCAGGGCTCCCCGCCCGTCCCACTCTCAACTCCGTTCACCAATTCCCGTTCTCAGAGCTTCCGCGCATCTCTCTCCCTGCCGAGCCGATGTAGACGCAGCGGTGGGGGCGAGAAACCCAAATTGCAGCTTCCAATGGCTCGGGCTCCAGCTTCCACACTGAGACTTTATCTGTTCCTGTTATAGCACCAGGATTGCATTCCCAGTTGGTTTCTCTCAGCCCAGTTCGTTCTTCGGTCACCAGGGCATGTCTCCGCTCAGCTCCATTCCTGAATTCTAAGTTGGGTGTTTCAGAGAGCCTCGGTAGCTGTTGATATCTGTCCGCCATGTTCTCCCGGAAGTCTAGACTTTCTCTTAACCCATGGCTTTTCTTATGGACAACTGTTTACCCACAAAGACCGGGAAGTTAGTTCCTCAGTGTCCTGACTCCTAATCTAACCTGTCCCTATACTGAGTTCACTGTTGTCATTTCTGAAGCCTCTGACACAGAGCTAAATAGAGGAGATGCAGATGGACTCTGCTCAGCAGAACTCATCTCATTCCTGAGACATCACCTACGCTATTTGGGTCCTTGTTACTTAGGAACTTTCCTTAACGTATTGCCTCTGAGTTGCGCAGCTCCCAGCTTCTGTGTTCCATGCGTTGTCCTTCATCCCTGGTGCTACTTCCTCCCATGCTCCTCTGTTTCCTCTTAACGTCCCTTCACTGTGGTTTCTGCCTTTCTGGAGGCACCAGTTCCTGTGGCCTGTCTTTGATTCCCTAGTACCCTACCCACAGACATGGCCATGGTCTTCTAACATCCTCTATCTCTCTGTAGCTTACTTTCCTGCACTCAGCACCATATTAAACAGTGCATATTGACAATAATTTCTACCACGTTATTTCCATTACCAAATTATCTGGCACTTGCTAGATTTTTACTGTGTGGCTGAGTTGGGGTACCCTGCTGCCTGAGTGGTGCTGTGCTAAAGTTTTACATGATTTATCTCATTTTATGTTATCTCTCTTTTTTGTGTGTGCAGTTTTGGTGATTGAACCCAGGAGCTTCACACTGAGCTATCATCCTAGCCCTTTAAATTTTATTTATTCATTTATTTATTATTCTGAGACAGAGTCTTTCTTAGTCACAAAGTTGTCCAGGTTAGGCTCAAACTTGTGATCTTCCTGCTTCAGCTTCCTAGGCATGTGCTTCTATATCTAGCTCCTCTTTTTAATCAAAGTGTAATTTATATACATTGAGCACATGGATCTTAATTGTACCATTTAATGAATTTTCATGTTTTCCTTTTTAGGACAGGGTTTCAGTACAAAGTTCAGGCTGGCCATGAACACACTTTGTAGCCCTGGCTGGTCTCAAACTGGTAACAGTCTTCCGGCTTCAGCCTCCTGCATGCTGGAATTACAGGCATGTGCCACCGTTCCCAGAAATTTAATTTTTCACAGCTATGTAGTTAATACTCTGTTAAGATATAGAAAATGTCTGTTAGACCACAAAATTCCCATGTGTCTTTTTCAGTGGGGTCCTGAATTCTGCCTAGAAGCAATCCCAGGTTTGACTTCTTTGGATACAATTTTAATTGGCCTGTTGCGAAACTTCATGTAAATGGGACACATAGATGCCCGTTCCTGTCTGGCTCCTTTCATCAAACACTGAAGTTTTAAACACTTAATTTTAACCTTTAAAGCCATCTTGCAGATGTGTATTGTATCATCCATTTATGGATGGGAAACTGTGTCTCAGGATTAAGAAGCTCGCCCCAGACTACACAGGGCATGTGACCCCATGCCTAACTCCTTATCTGGCTGGTTCTGGTTCTGGGACTCCACATTCTTGAGTATGGAATGTGAAGGATGTGGCACCCTGAGCCTCAGACTCCTGAAATTGCTTGTTCAAGGGGCTTTTACACAAGTGTGCCAACATCCCGGGCACTTTCCTTTCTGGTGATTCTCCATCAGGTTGTCCTCCAAGTGGGCCACCTAAATGAGGTGTAGAGGCTCATGGCAGTGAGAGGGCTTTATGTCTGGTTGTTCTGTCTGTCTCCATGGCATGGACGAGTCATGATAGCACCAACCCTGTGGCCACACCTGCTTCAGCAATAGGCTGTCCTAGGGCTTCTGATGGGGTTTGAACTCCTGTGAGAGGAAAAGAAGCCCAGTGAGATGCCTTCCCATAGGACCTTGCATTTTAATGGGAAGAGTGCATGACAGGCCATGGGGACACGTGTACAGATCTGTGAGTAACAGAAATGCAAACAGGTGTTCATGCTAGCAGGGCCTTGCAGAGGAGGGAAAGCCTGGTGTGCCAAAATTGAGAGACAGCCAGAGACTGGGAGAAGGTGTTGTTCTAGGTCAATAGGGGTCCAGGCAGAACTGTTAGTGAAGTCTGTCTAGGGGGTGACATGGGATCCTGATGATCAAAGCATTTGGAGAACATTTTTGGAAGAAGGGCTAGTGTCTGCCAAGAGCTTTCCATAGGTCCCCCTGCTCCTGACCAGGCACCCTGCCTGACCTTGTGGGCATCATAAATTCAACTGTGACTCAGGAGGTATAGCCTCCTGGTGTCACTCTGCTGATAGGGGACATGTTAGTCATCCAGCAGTTGGGGGCAGAGTTAGATACTCTGCGTGGGAGGAAATAGGAGTTGGTTTTATACTGTGATAGACCTTAATGTGTACCAGAGATGAAAAGCTCAGCAAAAGCCCATTCCAGTATTAGGGGGCATAGTTGTAAAGATCCCCACAACGAAATGAGACAAGTTGGCCCCTAATTCCGAGTCCCTCCCTGGCTCATTTAATTTGTTTGCAGACTTACTATCATAGCCAGCGTGAATTCTAATTCCAGTACTTGTTGGCTATCGGACCTTGCACGAATTACTTTTCACATTTCCTTTACTAGTTAAAAAATATGCAATAATGCTTCTTTCATGCAATTATTACAATACTAAAATTGATGGCAGTATGCACCATGCATGTCACCATGGGTAACACCTGGCAGCTCTCCATGGGTGGTAGTTTCACCTGTTGCATAGATCATGCCTGCCCTGAAAGCAGAGCAGATGGAGGGAAAGTTAGGACACATTCGCAGCTCTCACCAAGAGAACTGTGCCTACTGTGTGTAATGGGGGGACTTCTGAGAGGAGAGAATTTTAAGAGGGTGCAGGTTGGGCAAAAGTAGGAAGGTTATGGATTTTATTTGGGATGCAGAATAAGAAATGGTTGGGAAATGTATTAACATAAGTACAGCAGTTGATGGATAGATTACTGGATGGATGGATTATTTGCAGCAGTGGGTTTAAAGAAAGCAAGATAAGGACACACAGGGCTAGGTAGCGTTTGACTAGTGGCAAATGGTGGAGGTGTATTCATGTGTGTGTGTGTGTGTAGGCAGGTTGTTAGGGGTTATGTCTCGTCTCTTGTAATAAAGGCTGTGGAACATCAGCCCTGGTACTTCAAATCAAGGACATTTCCTCATTCCTAATAGCTTTAAATAATTGCTACAGAACAGACGAATAAAGTAAGATAAATTTTGTATTTAGCATATGTGGAAATATTATGAATAGTTGCGGACTCAATTCTCTTTGATGCCCTTTGACAATCTGATAATTTTTGCAAAGATGTACTTAAAATGCTGTTTCATGCAAAGCTCAGATTCTTCCTCTTGTTTAAAAAATACACGACATCATTAATTTGCAGTCCTGTATATTAATTTTGCTGAGAGCACCGTTTATTTCTCTTGCCTTCCACTTTGTTTAAAGTCAGTTGTTGACAACTCTCCAGCGTGTCAAACTCTCATCGCTAATAATTGCTTAAGGACCCCTAACTTCTACAAATGTTGGTTCCAGCTCCAAACCCCATGCTAGCCCTAGAAGAAAGAAAAAAAAACTAGAGGGAGGAAAAAAGAACTTCTTCTGATGAATTTTTGATTCTCCTTCTTAACAAAGAGATGTCTGAGATTCAAAGCAATAGCTTAAAGTGATATTATAAAATAGAATATGGGGAGCACTGTTCCGAACGACGCTTTGCTTTTAATGTGGGCTGAAAATTGTCAGTGCCTTTTTTGATTAGATGGGATTTTTTTGTTCTTGATCTAAGAATTGAGGAGAAAAACATGCTCCTTGCATTTGAATATGGCATGAGCGGGATGTAATGTGTTGGAGATGAAGTAATAGCAGCTACGCCTGAAGGCAGCACCTGTATCTGCGGGTCAATGCCGGCTCTCTTTAGATCGCTGCTGTGCCTCTCTTGCTGCAGAAGCTTTATTAGGCCTAATTAGGTGGACTGTCACTTTTATTGGTGATGGAAAAGGAAGATAAATAGATCACTTGTGTCATCTATCTCTATCCCAACGTGTCTAAAAAGTCTAAAGTGATTGCTGTAGGCCACAAATATATACAAGAGGCAGAGGGAGCTGAAAAAAAGGAAAAAAAAAATAACAAAACACCCAGAACTGTAAGAGAAAAAAGAAAGGAGGAGGGAACTGCTAATAATGCCTTACCTATGGCACTGCCATGTGTAATTTCAAACTCACAGAGGAGAGAGCGAAGCATCCTAGAAGCAAAGAGGAAGAAGGTTGGATTTTATGACAGCTGAATGGAGCGAAGCAAGGGGAAATCTCCCTACCTAGGTCTCTGGCCATAAGTTCTCAAGAAACATTTGGCCCAAGTTGTAACAAGAACTCCACCTGTGGTATTGCTGAGCAGGAAAGAGACCTGCTAATTATAGCGGAGCACGGAGGTACAACTTATTTCCTCCTCCCTCCTTGTTCTCCTCTCCCTCTTCCCCCCTCACTCCTTCCTTTCTCTCTTATTTTGGATGATGATTATCATAGTATGAGTAAGTGAAATTTCTGTAAGTTTTAATAATCATACAACCCTTTGCCTAAATCCATATCCTCAGTAAAATAAGTTCCATCTAATAGATATATTTTATCCTTTTCTTTTGTGCATGTCCTGCCTAAAACCCTGGTAAATATGAACTGAAGGCCAGGCAAGTAAGGCTCACTAGTTTTTTAAAATTTTTTTTTATTTTAAAGAGAATAAAACCAAGCAAAAATAAAACAGAGTAAAGCCAATCAAAACAAACCAGTGTGACACAGAACTTCAAAACAATACAAAACCAACAATGGTTACCATATGCCTCTTGTCTTCAGAATAGCTGCTGATAACTTCAGACAGTAAAAATCAAACAGAACCACAGAATAGAACCAATAAAAACAAAACAATGAATGCAATAAAAGACTTCAAAACAAGACAGTAGTAAATCCAAAATGGCTACCATAATATATCTTGCTATCTTTGAAATAGCTGCCCATGCCATCAGATATAACAAAATCAAACAAAACAGAAAAAAACCAAACCAAACAAAACAATGCAAATGATACAAGACTTTGAAACAAGATAATAGAGAATTAACAATGGCTGCCACCTTCAGAAGGAGACCCCCTCCCACCGTAGATGCTACACAGCATATTGTAATCCTCTGAAAAGATGATCAGACCAGTGGCCCTAGACCTGCAAAGTTAGAGAGACACCAAACACTGCAAGCATTAAATTGTATTTTACCTCAATAGCTTTCATCACAGCCTGTGTTTCTGTGGATCAGCTGGTCACTTAAGGGTGTGGGGCGTGGAGCGAGCAGGTTGGCTCTTCTTATTTCCCAACTGGTATGCGGAAGGGGCTGGAGGCTGGCTGTCCCCTCAGTGGCCCTCACATGGCGCTGATTCACAGGGAGGGCTTGCTTCTTGGTGATTTCTTGTTCTCTTCCCTTGCAGTCTGCAAATGGTGCTGACTCACAGGGTAAGGCTGGGGTCTGGCTGTTCCCCCGGTAGCAGTGGCCCCCACAGGGCACTGGTTCACAGGGAGGACTTGCTCAAGGTTCACTAGTTTCTTAACAGTGTGAGCAAGTAAGTTTTTCATTAGCAAATGAAAATTTACTTACTGTGTTTTACAGAAAATATTGACCCTATAAATTTTGAAAAACAACCATGGAACAATTCTCACTGATGCTTATTAAATACCAAGACATTGTGACCAAGCCAGTCCAAATTTTGGATCATTTGGATGTTTATGATGTACATTATCAGATTTATAGCTTGGTTTGATGAACTCTTTTCCTGAGAAGAGTGTGGCTTGTACTCTATCCTGGGAGACAGGAAATGTCATAATTAGGAAACAGTTGTGGGGCTGCTGCTAGTCCTGTGTGAGCACGGCTTGTCCCTGTCTTCATGCTGCTTTAATCCATCCGTGGAATGTGTGCAGTTTGTAGTGTGTATTACATACCGGACAGTTCGGTAAGTGTGTTACATGCATTATTTCATTTTAGTTTGATCACACTCTCTGAGTAGGCACCCAGTTTGCAGCTGAAACCACTAAGGCTGGGGGTGGTGGACTGAATAACTTTCCCAGATCCACATAGCCAGGAGTGCCAAAGCTGGATTCAAACTCATGTCTGTGTGAGTCTAAAGCAGATATTTTCAACTCCTGTTAGCTCTGTTTCCATTTCTGTATATTTCATTGCTTTACTTAGGAGAAAACTAATCAGCTCATGACTTGCAGGATTTTGATTGGATGAACTTTTGTCACTGATATTGTTGAAATGGTTAGATTGCTTAGGTATAACAGGTAGACTTAAGGACAATTTTTATTTTGACCTTTGACTTTGGATACTAAGCAACTGTGACTCTTTAAATGCTTTTAAACTGAAATAAATTTGTGGAAATCTAGTGCTGGGATCACTTGTCACCTGAGGCCAGGAAGTCCCGCCTACATCGAGGCAGTACATTAACAGGCCATGATCCTGTCTGACTGCATCATACACTCCCCTTGTGCCTCGAGTTTCTGGTACTGTACCGTATGTGAAAGTTTAACAGTGTTCACAACATGCCCACTACATGCCTTGTACTTCTGTGTGTGATTTAATCCTTGCAGCAACTCTGAAATTGTGTCATGCAAGTTCAGAGGCAGGGTGGTGTAGGCATTATACTTTCCAGCTTTCCAGAATGGGACAGGGCACCAACTTTCTGTAAAAAATGGGACCACTCATCTGGAAGAAGGGAAGAGTGAGTGTGTGAGGGACAGAAATGACGGTGAGGTGTGTTCTCACCGTCTCCTGTTCTCTTGTTCAGAGTGGAGGAGATTTGGTCTGTGTCCAGTGATGTTTGAGGAGCTATGTGCCAGATGCAACCAAGTCTGTCCCCTGTACTCTCCATTGCTAGTGCCACCCTGTGCTCTGGGGCGAGGGGAGCACGAGGCAGTTGGTTGTTGCTCTCCTTTCCAGGGACCACAGCAGACGTCGTCAGTTTGCCTCAGATCCTCAGCAAAGTGTTTCATGTGGGTATTAGAGCTGCCACGCGGCATGAGACCTGTATGTCAATGATCCCTACTCTCTCAACCTCAACTGACATCTGTAAACAAGAGGTGTTCCCTGACCCAGTAGCATCACCAAATGCATAGGATGTAAGATCAGGTTTGTGATAAATAAAAGAAGCCTGATTTTCAATGCAAGAAGATACTGTTTCTACTAAAATGGTCTATTGTTTTGACAGAACTCAGGAATGCAGCCATCTGCCGTAGAATCATTGATTTTGCTGTTTGCTTTGCTCCTCTATATGGGGCCAGTCACCAAGTCTTGCTGTTTCTGATCCTGTAGCACTTTTGAGCTTCCTTACTCCCCATGTGCATGTTAGGCATCTGTACCCTCCTTTGGGCCTTGCAGAGAGCTGTCCTATTGGTGTCTCTGCCCCTTCTACTCTCTATTCCGCTATGGCCAGAATGACTCCTTGGACAGGTCTCCCGCAGTCTGGCCTAAACTCCTGACTCGGGAGCTTCTGGCCTCACCTCCCAGCTGTGGCTCCTCTGTGTACCCAGTGCTCTGCTTGTCACTCTTTCCACCTGGGGCTCTTTTAGGACCCTGTGCCTATCCTCATGTTTTGCCCACTCTAGATGCCCCAGGCCCTTGTCCACTGCAGCCCTGGCCTCCCTTTCTTGTGGCCCAAGTCTGTGTTCTATGGTTGGGCCTCCGTAGGGTCAGAGCAAGGGAACTAGTTCTCAGATAGTAGAGACAGTCACCCTGTGCCCCTCGGCCGTGGGGTGGCTGTCTCTACCACTAGGGCATGAACTGCAGGGAGCAGAAGGACTCCAAGCTGGAGGCAGATGGCTGCAGCCTCTAGGGACAGGCAAGAGGTGTGATTTTCCCTAAGAAAAGAGGCCATAGAGGCTGAGACAAGGAAAAGGGACCACAGGGAAGAAACTTGGTCACATCAATGTAACACATTGCCAGGTCCCCCTCTGCCCTGCTTAAATGAATGTATCCTCTGTGTCACACCCAAGACTAGCGACTAAACAGGACTATGCCCCTCCCTGCTGCCTGAACAGCCCTGCAAGCATGTGAGCATTTCTGTCTTTCTTCTCCTCCTCTCTTCCTCCTTCCCTTGCTCTCCATCTACTCCTTTACCCTTCTCCCTTTCCCCATAGTCAGTAATAGTTACAACTTTTTTTTCTAATTTACAATGCATGTTCACTATTATCACATCATTTTGTGCTTATAAGAACCGTGTGAGTTACTATGGTAACCCAGTTTTAGAGATGAGTAAAATGAGGTCCAGAAAAGTACTTAATTCAAAGTCACAAAAGCTGGTGGGTCATGGGATTGAGACATAAACGAAGAGTAATTATATGTCAGTGTTTTGTTGCTTTTATGAAGTATTATGACATTGATGTTTAATGTAGAGCTATGTTTCAATTTAAAGCTTCTTAGCATTAAAAGATTTTGTTTTATGAACCCTCTTAAAGCAACTTGCTTTGGCTGCTCTGGAGAAAACCCATTTGCGTAGCTGCTCTTGATGCCCTTCACCATAACCTACCAGTGGCATCTTATTTTTCCTCCTTGCTGTCTACATTTTTCTTTGTCTTGGTCCCCTACTTAGGACAGTGAAGAATCTCAGGCAAGTTTTGTCCTAGCTCATCAGATCCCAGAGCACACATGTATTCTGGCCCATAATAAATATGTGATGAAAGTTTCTTCAGCCAGTGAATGACTAAAAATAAAAAAGTAATATTTGTGAATGGTTGTCATTATTACCAGCTCCTTTTTCCTACTACTTATATACAGAAATTCATTGCATTTCAGTTAATTCTTACAAAAGCCATATGAGACATGGACTTGTAGAATTCCCACTTTGCAGCTTGCAAAATGGGGGCTTAGGGAGTAAGCCTGCAGGGGTTGTCCTGCAAGCAGTAAATTGCGGACCGAGGATGGGGGCCCACATCCGTGCCTGCTCACCTGACCCTCAGACCTTGCCAGTATCCCGGTGAAGGAGCAGTGGCTTGCCAAAGGCTGCGGGAAGATGAAGAGAGTACCTGGGCATCAGAAAATCTGTGCCTGAGCTCTGCCCCTAACCGGCTGGGAAACTTTGACCAGCATTTATCTTCTCTGCCCATATGAGAGACAAGTGGCAACGTGTGCTTCACCGACTGGCTGTGCAGATCAGCCTCCAAGCTGACTTGGAGGCTCTGCAGTCCTAAGAAGTCTCTAGACCTTTGGCTAAGGGTGTCGCTGCTGTGGTCGTCACACTGCTGATGGAGTCTCTGCTTGGGAGCCACGTGACTGTGCTGTGCAGCTGACGCCCAGCTCGGTGTTGAGCCTACCGGGGAGCCGGTACCTGGAACCCAGGTGAGCTGTGGAGGGGCCTCAGCTCTGGGGCCAACCAAGTCTTCTCAGCTTTATCTTTTCAAATGGAGAAAATTCTCGTTGAACTTTTGATAAACTAATCTGAATTTCTTGACATATTTTATCTTGTGCAGCAAAAATAAGCTTAGCTACACATTTTGCTTTAAGTCTTCAACACTATTGTTTACTTCATTTTATTTTGTTTTCTCTTCACTTTTGTGCTTATGCACAACATGGAACAGAGATGGTACCCAGAGCACAATCTGAGAGTCAAGGAAACTACCTGATTTATGAAATACCTCTCTTGGCCCCTTTTAGAGCCTTTTAGGGCTCTAGAAGGAGCCTTTTCTAGCTTCTTAGCCAAGTCAACCTTGTGAGCTCTGGCAAAGGGTTTTCCAGGGTTCAAATCCCAGCCCTATATTTTAGTTACTGTGTAGAGCTTGCTAACCCTTACTATTAGGCTTTGGTTTCCACTTCTACAATAAAGGAGTGGCCATAGTCATACCCATCTCCTGTGGTTCTTGTGGATTCTAAGTGAGGTGATACATGTAAAGCTTTCACAGTCATGCCTGGTGTATCATAAATACTCAGAACGTTATTTGTTTAAGAGATACATCTGTGCTTTATGTTCTGTTGCAGAGATAGACCCTAAGCTGCTGATCATATTATTGAATACTTTGAAAGATTTACTGGGAGGTGGAAAATGTCATTATTTTAATGTTTATATGATGCCCATACTTCTGACTGAATAGAGAGAACTCCAATGACAACTATTTGTTTTCCTGCAGAAAATCCTACACATTTGTATGTTTCAAAATGGTTGTGAAATTTAGTAAAATGCCCACCTTCCAGCAGGCATACCACCTTCAGAATTAGTTTGGGTGCATCGGCTTGGATATGGGCATCACATCTGGGTTCTTAAACCAAGGCTCTTAATCCCTTGATGTGCTATGGTGAGCTATGGGACAAGTCACAAAATGTCACCACTACTGATAAGGCATTCAAACTAGTGAACATTTTTAAAAAATTTGGTGCATTTTCAAATTAAAGCAGATTCAAGGCTATCTAAGTAATAGTATCTTTTTAATTTCTTACATTTGGGGGGAGGTTTCTTGAATGTGTGAGCTATAGTTAGCTGAGATCTGAAAATATTTTCTTTAAAAAAACTTCAAGCTTTATTATAGTATAATTGATATGATAAAATGTAAGTATTGAATATGTAAATTTTAATGGATTTGGACATAGGCATATACTCCTGGTCCCATCACTACAATCAAGGTTCTAAGTGTATTTGTCACATACGTAAGTGTACTTGTTTGTATTCTTGGAGGGATGTGTGTGTGTGTGTGTGTGTGTGTGGTATGTAACAGTAGTAGTGTAGTAGTAGTAGTAGTAGCAGTACTAAAGCTTATTATGAGACCTAAGAGCTATCCTATTTTAAATTGTACCATATTGTTAATTATAGACACAATATTGTGTATCAGATAAGTGCAATATACCTGCACTCACCTTGCATAACTGAAACTTTAAATCCACTGGACAGTAATATTCCATTCTCCCTTCCCCAGCTGCTCCCGCCTCCAGTCTGTTCTATGCGTCTATAAAGTAGATACTGTGTATAAATGCAATCATGCGATATTTGTTCCTCTGGGTCTGAGTTATTTCACCTGCCTACCCTTCAACTCATCCATGTTGTCAGAAATGGTAGGATTGTTGGGGCTATATGAGGTGTGATCAAACAATATGGTGAAAATTTAAATTTATAAAGTCATACAATAAAAGACATCTTGCTATTAATGCTTTGCAAAATACACCCCCTTGTTCTGAGCACACTTGTCCCATGATTTTTGCCACTTTCCGAAGCAGTTCTAGAAGTCCTCTTTTGTGAGTGTCTATATGAGGTGTGATTAAAAAAAATGTGGCAAATGCATTTGCCAAGTGCCACTAACAGAAAGACAGGCTTGTAAAAAACATGACAATGTGTTCTCCTCTACTTTACTCACTGGATCTGGCACCGTGCAACTTCTGGCTCTTCCCTAAAGTAATAAAATCATGAAATATATAAACATTTTGAATACATTGGCGATATGAAGACAGCTGTAACAGAGCAACTAAAGAATGACACAAAAAAAGATTTCTAGCACTGCTTCAGAAAGTGGCCAGAATGATGGGATAAATGTGTTCAAAATGAAGATGTGGTTTGAGGGAGATTAATGGCCATGTGTCCTTTACTGTCATATGATCTAAACATTCATCTTTTTCAATTACAGTTCAGGGGTAGAGCACCTACCTAACATGTGCAAGGCCCTGGGTTCTGTTCCATACAGTAGCAAAAGGAAACAATGTAGAATTTCCTTTCTGTGTAAGGCTGAATAATATTAGATTCACATATAGGCCACATTTTCTTATCCATTTATCAGTCAGTGAACATCGTGTTTCTTTCCATGTCTTACACCATATATGAAAATCATCTCAGAATGCATCCCAGGCATAAACATAATACTTGAAGTAATAAAAGTCTTCAAAGAAAACACAGTAGCAAAGGTTTTGGAGATAGGTATTGACTATGATTTCTTGAATTTGAGTGCAAATAGCACAGACCACAAAACCAAAGCAAGCAAACAGGACTGCATCAAACTGAAGAGCTTCTGCTTAGCGAAGCACTCAGCAGAGCCCCAAATCTGCTCCACTGTGCTTCCTGGTGTTACCTCCTGTTGCATGACAGACCAGGTTTGTCTTTGTTGCTACTTGGTGGTGCAGTGGTCAATGCTTTCAGAATTAACACTCTTGGAAAGTGTGCCAAAGCGCCTTGTCATTTTTAGCTTACTGGGGCACAGATTTGGGGTTAGGTACTGTTGGAAGAAGATAGCAAAAATCAGTGACCTGCTAGAAAGTCACAACCTGCCACCTCCACCTTTATCATTTCCCCCTCATCTTTACACATGCGACCAGTCTGCTGAAATGATTATAGGAAAAAAATTTCACTTCTTTCCTTTTGAAATGTGGTCTTGAAAAACATGACGGTTTCTATCGTTGTTAAAGAAAGAGGAGACAAGGCAATCCCATTTTATGAATCGATGATACCATGAGTTATGGTAGGGTGGGCCTGCTCAAGACTTCTTAAACTGCATGCTAATGTGATCATGGGAATATTTACATTAACTCAGAATTACAATTGCAGCCAAACATCTCTTCTTAATGGTTAATAAAAGCAAGGAGAACACATTATGTTAGTTTTTCCATGACTCAAAAAATGATCTAATTGTATTAATGATTTCTTAAATTTCCATATAATCACATCAACATTAGTTTTTGGTCCTTGCATGAAAAAATGAAGCCACTAAATGCTAAAATGCTCAAATATTATTGTTCTGAATCAATGGCATCTTGGTCCAATTAGTGAGCGAGCATCATTATTGCTATATATTTATGCTTACATAGTGCATCAGAGACAACACAAAACACTGCAGTGTACAAGCAAGCATGAAAAGTATAAAAATGTGTTCCAGAGGTGACTCATTCTTCTGTGAGTGCATGGCTTGTTTCCCAGTTTCCACTTCATTGGCAGTTCATAGCACTGCAGTGAGAAGGACCATTGAACGCCTTTACTTCCTATTTTTTAATGTTCACATTTAACTTTTAATTAAGCTTATTGGTATATTCTAGGTATACACAATGATCATATTCATCACAGGGAATTTGCACCTGTACGTAGTATATTTTGATTCGCTTTTTTCCCTCGAAGTCCCTCTCCTCCCATCAACTCCTCTTCTCTTCCCTATTTTCAAAGCTTTGTTTCCATTTTATCCTTTTGCGCATGATATGGGAAGAAATTGTTCAAAAGGAAAGAGAAACTAGGGAAGGGGAAGGGGGAAAGGAAGAGAGGAAAAAGAAAAAAAGCAATAGGAAAAAGGTAAAATGGAGTCTCCTCCTATTTTTAGGGCCGGGTCACAAAGCAGGATTTTCTCGAGCCCTATGTGAACACGAAGCAGCTAAGTCTGCCTGCAGACGGTGGCGCTCGCGCCTGCTGCAGGTGCTGTAACCTGTGTGGGAAGCATATTTTATGGAAAGATATTCTGTATTTTAATGGCCAGTTAGTAGCTGGCTACCAACTGTCTGTACTCCCTGCCTGGGGACAGGAATGCCAGCCTTATTAAATATTGAGAAGTTGTTCATTACTATGGGGATCTGTGACAACAGGCTATCTGCATATTGAGAAAACAGCAAGTTTACAGTCTTCAAAATAGCTACTCCACTTTCGGGAAGGACTAATGTTTGTCTGGCTAAAGATGCATAAAAATGCAGTTCTATCTCAGAAATTTGCTTTGTTGCCTTTTTTTTCCCCTTGAAAGTGAAATGTTCAAACACCAAACTTGCTTATGAAATGAGAATTAAAAACAGATTTGTTTTGAAAAATCCAGTTATCTCATGTTGGCTATTTTGGAGAAGATACAAAATGTTTGAAATACTTACTAACTTACATGTTGGTACATTATGTGTTTAATTAGCTTACCTCAGATTCTAAACAGTTGAGAAATTTGATATGGTGTAGGTAAGTTATAAGATAAAAAAACGACAGTACACTACTTATCTCATTGAAATCACCTCAATAATTGGAAAATAGTCACCAAATATTCATCCATGCAGGCTGCAAACCAGCAACCCAGGAACATGGAGTCCGGGTTGTCTTCATAGGCTGGAAATGGAGTTTGGGTTGTAGCTCAGAGGCAAAGTGTGTACATAGTCCCTGTGTGAGGTCCTGGATTCAACCCTCAGCCCCAAAAAGGGAGGCAGGTAGGAAGGAGAGAGGAGAGAGAGAGAGAGAAAAGGGGAGCACGAGGGACAGACAGGCCGGGAATTTGTGTGTATGAGCAGTTTGTATTCGTGAACACTGTTACTAATTACCTATTCCGTGCCAAGTTCTGATGAAGAATTTCACATGGAGTGAGACCAGTGGTCCACCCAGTCAGTATTCAGTTCCTGGCCCTGTACAACTCATGACTACTTAGACGTCACCTGAAAATTTCTGAGATGGAGTCCCGGTGCACAGCTCCCCTCCCAAGTTAAGTGTGGCCATTGCGCTCGTGAGTGTCTGAAAACTTGGTTGACTTCTCACATTTTGGAAGGTGATTCCATGGGTAAAGTCTGAGGGAAGCCCACAGCCATCTTCCCACTGGTGCTCATAATATGCTGGGTGGCCACAGGCATTTACCATGCGATTAAGCATGGCTTTCCTGCCATGTCCATGTGTTTATAAATGAGAACAATGAGGCACTTATCACAGAGCTGATTCCTGGTGCCTGTGGACTAGGCTCTTGCTTTCTCTCCTTCCCACCCTGTCCTTCCTATCTTTCTCTGCCACTGCCTATTCCATTCTTGAGAGCTTTTCACTGGGAGACATGCTGCTGAATCAGACAAATGATCTTTCCGAGAGTCGAGTGATGGAAATTCCTCTCCGACCTCATCCTTAGCACTGTCTAAGTGCTGTGAAACATTCCCGGATCACCTCCTCTCAGTGCTTGTTAAAACAGTTAAGAGAACAAAATTCTTCTTGGAGTTTGTATCCCGTGGTTCTCTGTGCTTGACCAGTGTGTTTTATTTGCTTTCCACAAAGGAAATTTGCCTCATTTCTTAGCTGAGCACACTCAGTTTGTCATCCCATTTTGGCTGCTTTTAGAGAAGAGAATGATGAAGAGGCTGGGCTTCCCCTTGACCACGATCTTTTCACCATAATTTATTAGGTTTGGAACTTTGAAGGGGTAAGTCACTTTTTTGTGTTTCAGTCTTTCATGTGTGGAATGAGAACAATAATAGTGTTAGTCTTATGAGGTTGTTATGAGGGTTAAATAATCCACATTACATGCTTAGCATTGTTTAGCATAGCAAATAAATGCTCAATGTGTATTAGGCATTATTACTGTCCTCATGCATCCCACAGCGTCACCCAGTATTAACTGCACCAACTCTGGGCAGCTTCATGGACAGATAGCAAACACAGACATTAGCTTGGAACACTGCACGAGTCAGGTGACCGCATGTTCATTGATTCTTAGGCAGTTCTCAGTGCAAGTGCCATTTTCAAACGAAGAATAAGGAACTCGGGAAAGTAGACTGAAGAGCCTGTGGCCACAAGAAGAGATGCATCTTTAAAGACTCTTGATTCCAGATCTCACCTCTTGGTCCATAGCCCAGGTTGACCTGTCTAATGGTATGACGTTTCCATATTGTTGTTAGTAGTTCTGCATTGATGCTGTTCCCCCTATTTGACTCTAAGTCTCCACTTGTCCCAGCCTAGGTCGGTTCTATCAGGGACCATGGTACCATGGGAAGGGCACCAGGCAAAGGTTGAGTCCAGCATGGATGTATTGCTGTCTTCTGTTATGCTGAGTAGGGCTTGTGTCCCCACCTCTCTGTACCTTAGGGCCTCCAGCTGTTTAACAAAGGATTTGCTGAGTTTTCAGAAGGTGGATTCAGGGGCAGTGCCTCAGTTTCCTCTTCTGAAGGCTTAACTTTTATCTACATAAATATATTAGTAGCCAGGCGTGGTGGCTCACCCCTGTAATCCCAGCACTCAGGAGGCCTGAGGCAGGAGGATTGTTGCAAGTTCGAGACCAACCTAGGCTACAAAGTGAGCTTAAGGCCAGCCTAAACTGCACAGCGAGATCCTGTCTCAAAAAGACCAAAAAAAAAAAAAAAAAAAAAAAATTAGTGTTTCATGAAAGATTATGTTTGAGGGGTAGAAAAAGTGGATTCTGCTGCTGCAAACATTCTGAAGCCCTGTGGACAAACAAATTCTAAATCTTAGCCTAAAATTCTATGATTTTTAGTTGCTGAAAAGAATGAGAACTTACAAAGAGAAAGATTTGTCCAATATTTCCTCACCCTTCTCACCTCCCAGGAAATATTGATATTTGTGCTGAACAATATTAGCCTAAAATTCTATGATTTTAGTTGCTGAAAAGAATGAGAACTTACAAAGGGAAAGATTTGTCTAATGTTTCCTCACCCTTTTCACCTCCCAGGAAATGCTCCAAAGTAAAAGACAAGTGATTTCTAATAGTGAAGTGGGTTAGCAATTAGGATTCCTAAGACTATCCACTCATCTGTAAGTAGAGCGTGAATAGCTAAGTTGATGCACATGGCACAGGGTAGGATGACTGAAGTAGAGGATGAGGATGGGTCCTGGCACCAGCATATGCTGTGGGTCACAGTCTCCCTGCTCTTGGCTTAGGGGTTCCCTGCTCAGCCTGCCTCACAGGTCTTTCAGGTAGAAATAAATAAACAAAAGTGCTTAGAAACATGGCAGCCACCAAAACAATAATACTCATTTTATGATTACTTTTAGCATATTGACAAGTTCCACTCAATAAATGGGAGAATTTTTTCAAATCTTTGACTTCTCAGCATTTTCCCTGGACACTCCCAAGGCGAGGGTGCCTCTGAAGTTTCTGCCCCTGATAGGTCTTTAGTTAACAAAGAGAAGAGGGATGCGTGCATATGTGTATGTGTACGTGCATGTGAGTGCGTGTGTTGTCTTGTCTTTGCTGTCTAGGCTGACAAATGGGTTTAGGTCCAGGCTTCCCCCTGCATTATTAATGAAAAATTTCATATCACCTGAGGCTAACCTAGTTCCTTTCACAAGTCTTGGTGACTGACAATCTCACCACTCTCTGAAAAGAGTCTGCCAAACAAGGACTCTCCTGCCTGTGCTTTCCCTTCAGAAGCACCTTAATATCTATAGCACACAACTGCTCCAAATTAGGTTTAAATAAAACACAGTGATAAATAAGTTAAGTGTCTTCCCTCACAGATTGCCACTTGTGTAGGGATTAAAGTATCGATTTTAAATGCAGCTGAGATTTAAACATGGGTTAATTAAACATTTACATATATGTGCTGAACAATATATTGCATGGTACAATAATGTGCACTTTAATCAGAAACCATGGGTGTTTGTGTTTTCCATGTTAATTGGCACCATGCTGGCTCCAGCTTAGGTATTTGGCTACATGGAAGAAAACAGACATGGTGTTTTAAATATTTTAATTAGGACCAGCAGTTCTCAGCTCCCTCATTTCTCGTTGGATTGTTTTTCATGCATGAATAAATTAGCTAGCATGGAAGTACTCTGTAGAAAGCGGTTGCCCTCTGGCCATAAAAAGAGTCCTGTTCATTAATACTTTAATGAAATTAGCTGTGAGCAAAATATTATTCCTTTTAACTGTGTTCTAATTTCTTAATTTTAATTAGGCACATAATTGTAGGGTGCTGAAATTATCTTCATGTTCAGCAACTAAAGTTCCATCATCAGGAGCCCGTGGCTGAAACACCACACCCCCATGTGCCAGCAAGAAATTTTTGGTCCAACTTTTTTTTTCTTTTTCTGCTTCAGCGCTCCATTTCCAACTATGATGGGGTGTTTCTAGGCTGCGGCTCTTGACTCCAATCTCTGGGCCCTGGAGGGTGGACTTCAATGAGTCTGGTCTGCTAATTGTTTTCATTTTGCTTTTGCCTCCATATGCTGTTCACCTGGTTTTATTTTAGAATTCTCTAGAAGTACCTATCTCTACTACTACTACTAATTATTTGTTATTATTATTTTACAGTAGTGCTGGTTGAATCTGAGGCCTGGAGTCTCAGCTGCATCTCCAAGCACCCTCCTTTTCCTTTCATGAATTTTAAGGCAGGGTCTCACTGAGCTGCCCAGGTGGAACAGCCTCCCACTGACTGTTTCTGATTGGAATCTGAACCTTTTAAGAGCAAAGGCTCCACCTATTTTGGTCATCAATTTGTAATACATAGTTTCTACTTTATATACATAGTTGTCAAATGTGTGAACTTAAAAAGTTCTCTTTATTTCATAATGATGAAAGTTCCTAATCAAATGGTGGCATTTTACAATACTTTAGGCAAATAAAAGAATTCACAGAGAAATACTACAATGTAACTTCTGAGTTTCATAGGGCAATAATTCCAATTTGATGAGTTCTGATTTTAGAAGAAATAGTATGGGATTTGAATGAAAACTTAAGTGAGAAATTGAAAGTTTGTATATATTACTTCATATTAGTCCCCAAAATTCAGACTTTTACTTAACATGACATGTGTTGAGTGTATTATAATTCAATATCTACTGGACAGCTGGAAATGTGTTAGATAATGGTTTATGGCATTCTACACCCCTGACCGAACATAACATTGTGTACCTGGACTGAAGCTGTTTCAGTGAACTAAAGATGCAATGTGCTAATTTAGTTAAATATACTATGGGTATTAACTAACTATAGGTAAATATTTCTTCATAAAAAAGTTACAAATTTGATCTGATATATTAAGTGATAATAGTAGTACCTCCCTCATTAGGTGCTGGGGAGTATTAAATGAGATGAATAAAGATAAAGCACATAGAATTCTCTAAAAGTACCTATCTCTACTAGTAGTGCTAGTAGTAGTACTAGGACATCTGCCATGTCATTTAATAAATGCTAGGTGGTATTTATTGACATCCTTATTAGTGGTGTTGGAATACATATGGATGGTCATTTCATGAACTTTATAGTACTTGGTACATTATTTTATAATGTACCAAGCTCTCCTACCTACAATCTCACTTAGTTTAACAGTATTTAGTTTATAAAAAATAGAGGCACATGGTGGCACATGCACACAGCACTCTTAAGAGGCTGAGGCAAGTTTGAGCCCAGCCTCAGCACCTTAGCAATTTAGCACAACTTTGTCTCAATAGAAGAGCAAAAAATGAGCTGAGGATGGAGCTCAATACGAAGTTCCTGGGTTCAATCTTCAGTACCAAAAAATAAAGAAAAGTAAGAGAGTTGTTGTGGTTTGTTTGAATGTCTCCTCAAGCCTCGTGTAATCAGGCAGATGGCTGAGTCCAGTGTTTGTGATTGGTTCCTTGTCTAGCACGGGATTGGTGGTGTGAGCACTGCCCCGCCCAGGGACCGGTGACTGACATACAATACACAGCAGGGAAGGAGGAATGCCTTCTTTTCTCCTTTCTGCTCTTGTTGCTTGCAGCTGCCTGGAATGGCTCTGCCTTTGTTGCACCACCCTGCCTTGGAGCCAGCTGAGTATGGGCTGAAACCTCTAAAACTGAGCTACATAGACTTTTCCTTTACTAACTTTGGACATCAGGCATTTTGTTTCAATAACAAGAGAAAGGTAATCAGGACAACAGCCAAGAACCTGAAACTCGGTTTGAGCTCGCTGCTCCCCACCCAGACCTCTGAGCTTTGAGCCTCTGAGCAGCAGTCACCACCAAGCTTTCGTCTACGGCAGGTGAGCAGGATCCCAGGGCCCGCGTGTTCTCCTCCACGTTTTTACCAAGTCACGAGAGCATGTGTGTCTGCTCCTCGGGGGGCACAGATCAGTGTTACCCACTAACAGCTTGTAAAAATCAGCACTGCTTTAAGGTGAATATTTATAAAGAGAAAGGAAATTATAATGAATCATAAATGTGCAAAAGCCATGGATAAAAGCTTAGAAAAATAATAGCATTTTTGTTAGTTAACTGACAACACTTTTGTTATACCCTTTCTTGTATGTTTGGCTGCACATTTTTAAACTTCATAGAAAATGACTTAGTTATATTTTCCCTGTGGTTTTCTAAATTATGTTTTTCTAATATAATAGATGCCACTTCCTGAACTTTACAAAAATATCATTACTTAAGTAATAACCTGAATACAGAAGATAATCTTCCCTTTAGCATGCTTAATCAAAAACATTTTTTATGCTTAATACTTGAAATTTATAAGGGATAAAACTTTGGGCTAAAAAATACTTGTATTTTTGTAATGTTGTTATAGGTTTTGCTCTCCACAACAGGTACTATGGCAGATTTTCAGTTGTTAGGATTTTTCCAAAGGAAAACAGAGCGATGTGTTTGTGATTACTCTGACACACAAGGAGCCTGTCCCTAACTGGAGAACTGCGTGTTCTGATTGGGGATCCATGGAGACCAAGTCTGTCATGCGCAGATGTCTATGGAAGAACTTTTTGCAGACGAGCTTCTGACCCTATGCCTCTCACCCCTTGCTTCCTTTTGACTGGACACACATTTCCAGTTCCTGGTGCTGGAGCACAGGAACCCATCTCTGTCCCTTCTGTCCTCTGGGTCTCTGCAGCGGCGACAGTAGAAAGACACCTGGCAGCAGCTCCTGCATGGAAGCGCAGGGAGGCACACAGTTCGCCCAAAACCCACAGCAGCTGTGCCTGAGTTCCTTTCCCATTGCTGGGACGTTAATACCCGACACCTGCGGCTTAAAGCAGGTGCGCTTTATCTTGGCTCACGGATATTAGGGGTGTGGGCTCCAAGGCAGAAAGGGCACAGCGAAGGGTCTGGCTGAGCAAAGCTGTTCCCTCATGGTGGTCGGGAAGCACAGGGGGAGGGGTGGAGACAGAACAGTGCCTTTCCGGTGCCACCTGCAGCGACTCAGCTCCAACAGGTCCCCGCCTGCTGGACTTCTGGTGGATGAATCCACCGAGATCCAGTCACTTTTCCAAAGTGCCACCTCTGAACATATGAGGCCTTCGGGGACATCTGAGATGTTAACCCTAACAAAATGCACCCCCCAACTTCACTTCTAGATCAGATTCAAAAACTGCTCATGGCATTTGAGATGGACGCACACTTCTCAGCAGAAGAAATACAAACAGCAAGTAAATACGAGAAAAAATGTTCAACGTCACCAGTCATTGAAGAGATTCCCCCTCATCCCAGAAAGGGTGGCTGTCATCACGAAATCAAGCAGTAACAAATGTTGGAGGGGCTTCGGGAAGAACAGAACCCTTCTCCACTGTTGGTGGAAGTGTAGACTGGTGCAATCACTGGGAGATCATTGTGGAGGTTCCAAGTAGGACTAGAGGTCCCACTTGACCCAGCCATTCACCTTTTGGGTGTCTTCTCAGAAGAATGAAAAACACACTGCAGAGATGTATTGCACTCATGTTTATAAGAAGCACAATTTGTAATTGCTTGATCTTGGAAACAACCTAAATGCCCATCAACTGAGGAATGGATTTAAAAAAGTGGTATTTTTATATAGTGGAGTACCACTTAGCCATAAAGAAAGATAAACTTGAGACATTTATTCATAAATGGATGCAACTTGAGACCATACTCATAAGTGAAATAAATCAGACTTCTACATGTAAACATCATATTGTCTCCCTAGTATGAGAAGCTGAAAGAAATAATATATTGTTGTAAATATATGTATGTATTAGTTAAGACATACTAATACTATACTACTAATTTCTCTTAGTTCATTGAAAAGAATGATTTGTGCTAATATTATTTGGACAATTAAATGCAAGCATCTTGTACTCTACATTTAAAGATAACAATATGACAGGTATTGACCATTGTTGTGCTCTAACTTAACATGTTTTGAAATTGTGTTTCTTTTTTGTCTCTTACAAACTGCCCATGGTCACTCCAGTGCTACCTGCTGTGAAGGAAAGGGAACCAGATGGTGACACTGGTGTGGGAACACAGAGTTGCCACACCAAGGGGAGCTGAAATATGTACACAGATTTTACAAAGTGTGGGACCTAATGAACACACTGACGGAGCTCATCTCGAGCTTGGGAGTGTGTGGGGTTGATGAGAGCATGGAAGCACTGGCGTAGTTCTGCCCCTGTTGGGGTGTGCTGCACACTGACACATCCCAGGTCAGTGTGGCAGGACTGTCCTTGTCATCTGTAACATTCACTCAGCACTCGAGTTTCAGATTTCGGAGACACAGAAGTCTTGTTTATTCATTTTATTAATACCTCTGGCATTATTCCATTTAACAAAGGTGTCACAGTCTATTTTTCATTTTTCTCTTTATAATGTTTAGGTTATTTCTGTTTCCCACTACTATAAATAATGCTGAGTAAAGGTCTTCATACCTCACATGCACGTAGGCAGAGAGCATAAGAAAGAGGTGATCTGCATAACTACTAAGCGAGGACATCCATCCTGACTGGCTGGGTTTTACTCTGATTTGTGCCATTAACTGCTTTTGTGGTTTTGGGGAAATAGGACTTGACTTCCTCTGCACTGTGAGTACCTTCAGCGAGGAATTGTCTTAAAGATTAAATGAGTTAATATACAAATATTTAGAGCAGGGTTTGAAACCTGATAATGCTTTATGAGGGCTTTTGTTATTCTTAGTTACAAAGGTGTGACATCACTGGTTTTCAAAATATACGGCTTTTTAGAAGTGCCAAATTTCTCTCTGGAATTGGTGATGTGGTTTGACCCCACTCGTAGTGAACAAGAGTTCCTGTTCGTCTGCCTTGCCTTCTACATTAGGTATCACTGAAGAAGCAATTTTTCAAAGACAAAAACGATCTAGTTATATTGGAAAATGATTTTAAGTATGGGCATTTAATACTATGGTTTGATACCTTCTTTTTGTTTCAGTTTGCATTTTCCAGATCATTGCTGAGACTGAGCATTTTTCCTGTAGTTTTGGCCTTTCAAAATACCTCTTTTGGGCTGGAGATTTAGCTCAGTGGCGTAAGCGCCTGCCTGGCAAGCATGAGGTTGCACGTTTGATCCCTGCTACATAAAGAACAAAATACAAAAGTGAATTACCAGCTACTGTCCTTTGCTAATTTTTTTGTTTTGTTTTCCCTTTTGATTTGTAGGCATTCTGATATATTCTGGGTATTTATTTCTTGTTGGTTCTATGCATTATACAACTTTTTTCTTTCTAGCCTGTGGTTTGCCTTTCAGTTTCATTTATGATTTTTTTGTTAGAAATTTTAATGTACTCAAATTGTTATATTTCAGTATAATTAGCCTTTCTTTAGAAAAATTACTTATCTTTAATTCCTAAAAAAAAAAAAAAATGTCTCCTGTATATTTTTTCCTAAATGTTTTAGAAGTCAGTTTTTGGTGCACTTAAAATTTATTTTTGGGTGCAATATTGGAATAATGATAACCACAGTAAGAGGAACCTACTCAATTAAAATTTCTAATGAGTCTTGAAAGCTGAGTGGGTTCCTCTTACTGGCAATTCCTCTTACTGTTGTTATTCGGAATTGTATCGGCTGCCCCATGGTGCCTTATTTCCATATGCATTTGGAGTCAGCTTGTCAGAAAACACACAACACAGGCACACACATGCTGCCCTTCGAGCTTCAGGTGGAATTGGACTGTGTTTAGAGATAAATTTGGCGAGGGGTGATGTATGCACGACATCAAATCTTCCCTTTATAATTATCACTATCTCATTTCACTCATTTAGTTATTTGTTTTGTAATTTTTTAATAATTTTATACATAAAATTCTTGCTCGTAGTATTTTAAAGTTTTCTCTGTTTTGTGTTAAATATGTACTTCAGTTTGCTTTTTTTTTTTTTTTATCAATTTTCCAATTCCCCAGTCTTCTCTTTAGATATATCTTACCTGGTGTTAAAGCAACACATTAAAATTTTTATTTTAGTGTATTTTGGCTCTGTAATTTCTACTTACATTGTTAAAAATACTTTATTTTTAAAATTTTATTTAAAGAATAAACAAAACAGAAAATAGGTAGAAATAATACATACATTCAGAGAAAAAATAAACAGTAAGAAATCAATAGTTGGTGTTTACATATTGTCATCTTACAAATAGTTGTTCAAGGTACAAAAATGGAACATATAAAGTGGGAATTCAAACAGCGAGAGCACAAACAGTTCTGTTCCAGTGTCCAACAAAAACTTAGTAACATGGTTGTCAATCCTATACATTAAACATACATGCAGTTATCCATATCTTCATTTATGTTTAGGTTAAACAAACTAAAGCAGGTTAAAATCATTCTGAACAAAGAATAATAGTATTGCTGGATTTCACATGATACTCTGTGATCAGCACTGGGTAATATAGTATCTTTTTTTAAAAATTTAATTTGAAGAAAGACTAAACAAAACAGAAAACGGGTAGAAATAATACACAATTTCAGAGAAAAAAATAATAAGAAATCACTAGTTGATGATTACAGATTGTCTTCTTATAAATAGGGATTCAATATACTAAATTTGGAACATATAAAGTGGGAATTCATACAGTGAGATTGCAACCAGTTTTGTTCAACTGTCCAACAAAAACTTAGAAGTAATCAGTTCTATACACTTAAACATACATTCAGTTATCCATATCTTCAATTATGTTGAGATTGAATAAACCCAAGCAGGCTAATATCACTTTGAACAAAGAATAATATTATTTATGGATTTCACATTATGATACTCCAGGATCAGCATTGGGTACTTTAGTGTCTCTTTTTCTTCAAAATATCTGTTCATTTCATCATCTGTCATAAGATCAGTTCTCATAAACTATTTATAGATTCTACACATGCATGAGTTTTAACATGTATTTCTATCCTTTCTGTATTAGAGGAAGAAACAAAACAAAGCAAGGCAAAACAAAACATATTCTTATAAACACATGAAATGAAACAAACATGTAAGACCATTGTACAAAGAGTTCTACTGTGGTTCCTTTATTGTCTCTTGTTATCTCCAATAGAATTGGCTATATCATCAGACATAGTATAATTAAATATATCAGTACATAATAATATTAATAAAAACACAACTTTGTATATAGTATAAAACTTTAAAAACCAGCAGTTATCAAACCAGAATGTGTATTGTAAAATCTTGTCATCTTCAGTGTAGTTGCCCATACTCTCAGACTTGATACTATCAATCATATCAGTTTTGAATAAAATCTTCTCTGCCTCATTTCTGTTATGCACTTTTTTGCCATCAGTTGTCTGCTTATCTTCTTCATTCTGTTTTCTGCTCCATTCAGTGAGTCCTCTCTGCCACTGTTCCTGGAATCCTAGTACTCTTCTCTCTCTCTAGAATGCCCTGGAGTATTCTCTGTAGACTTGGATTGGTGGTTGCGAATTTCCCAAGTTACTCTTTATCTTGGAAACATCTTGTTTCTCCATTAATTTCTAGAGACAGTTTATCAGAGTACATCAATCTGGGTTGGAGGTTATTTTCTTTCAGGGCTTGGAATATGTTGCTCTAGGCTCTTTTTGACTTGATGGTTTGTGTCGAGAAGTCTGCCGTTATTCTGATGGGCTTTCCTCTGTAAGTTATCTGTTTCTTGTCTCTAACAGCTTTTAATATTCTGTTGTTATATTGAATTTCTGGGATCTTGATTATTATATGCCTGGGTGTAGCTCTGTTTTGCAGGTGGCTGGAGTTCTGTATGCCTCATATATCGGAATATTTCCTTTTCCTATGTTTGGGAAGTTTTCCTTAATTATTTCTGTGAATAACCTTTGTAGTTCCTTTGTTTGTATCCAAGCTTCTTCATTTACATTCTTTATTCTCAAGTTATAGCCTTTGTCATCTTCTAGCCTTTTGCCATCTTCTAGCCTTTGTATTGTTATTGCTTGTTTCCTTGTTATTTTTCAAAGGTTTTCCCTTTCATACTCCCACACTGCAAAATTGTCTTCCAGTTTGGATAATCTATCCTTAGTTTCTTTCAAGCTGATTTGCCATCTCTCCATAGTTTTTAATTTCCTGGTGATCTCTTTGAATCTGCTTCATGTATTCTATATTTTTAATATATTCTTCCTCAAATGGTTCTCTCCTTTGTTTGAGTTCCTCCCTTTTTCCTTCTGTGTCTGCTTGAGGTGTGCTTAGTATCTCTTTCATTAATCTTCTTATATCTTGCTTTATTTGGCTAAATCTTTCACTTTTGAACTCATCTATGAGGTCCTGAATATATCTCTTTATGTCCACTGGTGCTGTATCTGATATTGTATGTTTGCTGTTCTCATTCTCCTTTGTATTTACCTGTCCTGGGTCAATGTTCTCAGGATTGGGACCTGGGGACTTTCTGTTGTTGCTTCCTCTTCCTGTCATTTTTGCTTCTTCCAGGAGGCCCCAGTTTCTTTCTTTGTTGGTTACAATTCTTCTGAAGCATGCTGGCTAGATGACCCTTCCCACTGCTTTGTACTAGTGAGTTGCAGACAGGGACAATGTATGCCGGCCCCTCCCCTCCAGATCAGTCAAGCTGTGGTGGTGTGCACTGTATTTCTTTGTGCAGCCTCCCCTCCAGGTCAGTCAAGCTGCTGTGGCCTGCACTGTCAGTCAAACTTCTGAGGTTTCACTGGGTTATTGTGGTTAGTGTGCGCCACCACTGTATGGATTTCATATACCTTTTGGGTCTCAGCCAGGTCATGTAACCCAGGCCTAGCTCACTCCACCAATCCCATTCAGGAAGAAAACAATTGACTGAAGTCACTGCTGCCCCTTGTACTTGCCAGTCCTGCTCAGTGCTAGAATGTCCGTGGGAGCCCCCCTATTTATGGAATGGCTCCACTCCCATCAGTCACCACAGGTTGATGTAGGCACCCTGCCAACTCAGCTCTCCATTTGGCTCGCTGACCCCTGAACTCAATGTCGAAGGGGCAGGACCTCAGACAGTCCGGGAAGTTGCAGCAGGACCTCGGATGGTCAGCAAGTTGCCTTAATTTCTTCTTGGGATGAGAGAATTCATCTCCCTCTGTTCAGGACTCCCCAGTCTGTATTATGTTGAATTCTAAGTTGACTATCTCAGGGAGCCTCTGTAGTCAGTTGTTATCTATCCACCATCTTTGCTCCTTCCCCAATGTGCTCTAAAAGTACTTTATAATCCTCTGGTGGAATTCCCTATAATGCCATCTACTTTCTTAAGCATATTAGATCTTTTAAAGGACTGTGCATCCTGTGTTCATGAGGGTGTGTATAAAAAGGAGACTGATTGGACAGCTGTCCCTGGAGGTGTCTGTCACATGGATACATTTCACTTTATCATTCCTCATTGGAGAGCAACATGTATTAAGATAATCACAAAAAATATTTTAAAATTTATTGACTATTAAAATTCAAACTATCAAAAATTTTAAGTAATGAGGGTATATAACTTTTCAGTGTATCTTTATTAGTGCTGATGAGTTTCACAAAATAGTGGGTTTTAATGTGATATCTCATACATACTGGTAACGTTTAGCCAGCCCTCCATTAGTCTTCCTTACATCTTCCTCCCCTCTTTCTTTCATTTATTCTCCTTTTGTTTAATAATAGTCTCCCTTCTATTTTCATTTTCTTAGGTTCCACATATTAGACAAAACATGCAGTCCTTGTCTAACTTATTTCACTTAATGTGATAATCTTCAGTTCTATTTTCCTGCAAGTGACATACTTTTATTCTTTATGGCTATATGATTAATAAACATATATATGTATCTACCACCCATGTGTTGAGAGATGCCTGAGCTGGCTCTGGTCTTGGTGATTGTGAATTGTTGCAGAGAAAACATGGATACTCTCGCATGTCTATAGTAAGCTAGCTTTCATCCCTTTGGATGTGTGAATGGCAGGATCGTACGTAGTTTGTGCAGTTCAGTGTTTAGTGTTTTTGAGGAATCTCCAGACTGATCTCCATCCTAGGGCTACTAGTTTGCATTCCCACCAGTGGTGTAGAAGAGTTCCTTTCCCATACACTGTTGACAGCATTTGATCTGTATTGTTGACAGCCATTCTGTCTGGGATGAGGAGGCATCTCATTGTGATCTGGGTTTGCATTTCCATTCAGTTCATTTGCCAATTTATTACCTGGACTATTTTGTATATCTTTTCAGTTCTTTATATATTGTAAATATTAGTCTTCTGTCAGCAGAGTTACTGGCAAAGATATTCTCCGATTCTATAGGATGTCTCTTTACTCTGCTGATTCTCTCCTTTGTGATGAAGAGGCTTTTTAATTTGAAGTAGTCCCTTTTGTTGATTCTTGTTGTTTCCTGTGTTACTGGAGCCTTAAGAAGTCTTTGTGTTTGTAATTTCCCCTCCTTTTTCTCTGATTGGTTTTAGAGCTTCAGGGCTATGTGATCTACTTTGAACTGATTTTTTGAACAGGATGAGAGACAGCGATCTAGGTTCAGTCTTGTACATATGGATGTCCAGTTCTCCCAGGACTATTTGTTAAAGAGGCTGTCTTTTCTCCAGTGTCTATTTGTCAAGAATCAGATGGCTGTACTTGTGCTGGTTTATTTCTGTGCCTTCTGTTCTATTAATTTGGTCTATGAGTTTATTTTTGTGTCAGTACCGTGCTGTTTCTGTTACTGGACATTTATGGTATAATTTGAAGTCAGGTATTACAATTCTTCCAGATTTGTTCTGTTTGCTTAAGATTGCTTTGGCTGTTCTGGGTCTTTCATGCTTCATATGAATTTCAAAGTTGTTTTTCCAGTGCTGTGAAGAATGTCATTGGAACTTGGTTGGGGTTGCATTGAAAATGTAGACTACTTTGGATCACATTGCCACTAATTCTGTTCAACAACATTAATTCTGCTCATTGATGAAGATGGAACTGTTTCCATCTTCTAGTGTTTAATGTCTTCTAAGTTTCTTTCTTCAGTGTTCTGTAATTTTCATGGTAGAGATCTTTCATCTGCTTGGTTAGATTCATCACTGTTTTTTAAAGCTTTGTGAGTGCAGTTGTTTCCCTAATTTCTTTCTCAGCTAATTCATTATTGGTGTAAAGAAAAGGTAGTGGACTTTTAATTTTCATTTTATATTGTGCTACTTTGTTGGATTTTTAAATTAGAGCTAAAAGTCTTTTGGTGTAGTCTCTAGCATCTTTTAAACATAGGATCATATCATCTGTAAACAGGGATCATTTGATTTTTTTTTTCCTTTCCTATTTATAGGCCTTTTACTTCTCTCGCCTAACTGCTCTGGCTAAACTTCAAGTACTATCTTGAATAAGAAGGTGATAGTGAATAGCCTTGTCTTGTTTCTAGTTTTCGAGAAAATGCTTTCATTTGTTCCCCATTAGGCATGAAAGTTGTCATTGTACATAATTTTAAAAATTAAGATATCCCACTTGTTTAGAGCTTGTAAGTTATCTATGGAAATGGGAGATTCATGATGGTTTTGCTTTGTTTTGTTGTAATACTGGGACTTGAACCAAGGGTCTTCACATTGAGCTATGCCCCCAGCCCCTCTTTTGAAGGGGAAGGAAAAAGTCTCAATGAGTTGCTAAGTTGCCTGACTAGGTTTGAACTCATGATCCTCCTGCCTAGCCTTCCAGAGTACAAGGATTACAGGCATTTGCCACCTCTTTGGATTCATGAGGGTGGATTTGTATCTCTCTTTTTGAAGTCTTGTTTCCTAGAATACTGTCTAATATGAGTTAAATGCGCAATAAAAGTTTTAAAATTGAATGCAGTTAATATTACAATAAAGTTATCTTTCTTGAATATTTCATGACTAGAGATAAGGAATTAGAAACTGATTATAAGGTAAGTCTAGCATATAAAGTTTTCTATGTGTAAACCAATATGCTATTCAGTTATTGAATTTAAAAAGTATATCTATCTCATTTAAAAACTGTCAAAATGTTTAGTGTATATAAATAAATAAAGGAAGGGAGGAAAAGAAGAAAGATAGAGAGACTTTAGGTAATGGAGCCCCCAAAGAGAGCATTTTTTCCTACTTCATAACATAGTCTAGAATTCTTGGAAATTGTTGGAATTGTTGAATATGCTCATTGAATTATGTATCAGAATATGTAATTGCTGCCATAAATTCCTATGAAAAAATAGCTACATAGTTTTGTGAACCTAACCTTGTAGACTAATACGCTGTTAGATATCTGAATCTTTTGACAGCCTCAAATGATTATCAAAGGAGACTTGAACAGGGTTCAGCATGTGATTAAAGGACAATTTGGTCCTGAATTTTACCGCATGAAGTGAAAACGACGTGTGTTTTAGATGTTACTGCTACATTTTGCCTAAGGCCGAGGGCGTAGACAGTCATAATTCTCAATTTTGCTTTCCTTTGGGTAACTAGCTTCAGGGTAGTTTGCAATTTAAAACAAAGCTGGTATTGAAATAACTTAGGAGCACTTTTTCAGATTGCTGCTAGAAACAAGAAAGCCAAGAGATTTGTCTTTTTCACAGCAAGCCGGTTGTGCTATACAGATAATTTAAAATATGTGTGGTGGGGCCAGGTAGCACATGACACGACCACAGGAAATACTCACTTTTTACTCGTGGTCAGTCTTCCATCAACCTGAGTACTCTCAGGACTCCAAGTGGGAATACTGGGGCCACCTAACCTACAAACCTTTGCTCATCACTCAGCCCTCAGGGGTATCTTCTGCAGATAGACATGGTTAGATAGAAACAACTTCAGCATCATCAAAAAACAAAAACGCCTAGGATTTAAGTCATCTAGTACTCAAACTGTGGAAACATTTTTGTTTCTCTATCTTTCAATCCATTTCTCATATTTTTCCAAAATGGATCTTAAGATGTATACAAATACACAACACGCAAATGTACATTATTTCGTATAGAAAAAAACTGGACGATGATTGGTAGGAGTAGAAATAGGACTATAAGACTGTACACCAAAGTGTTAACTAATATTTGTCCATGATGGGATCATATATTATTTTTATTTTCTTCTTTGAGCTTTTCTGTACTCCACAAGATTTATACAGTCAGTGTATATTATATTTTAACTAAAGTCAGTCAGTGTATATTATATTTTAACTAAAGTAAGTATTAAATAAGTTAATTTCAGATAAGTTTCTACAGAATCTTATTAAATGATAAAAGTAAGTATTACAAAGTATGTGTAGCTACATAAAACAGAAAAATTGAAGTTTCTGAAAAGAATGCTTTTCACAGTATTGACTGATTTTAAGCATGTGATTTTAATTTAGTAACCCATGTTTTGCTTCTTTTCACTATGACTGAAGAAATGTTTATGTCTAGGATCACAATTGTATTTTAAACCTCTAAATTTGTCTCAGAATATTAGATGACAAGATGGTTTGTAATATATTTAAGAAGTTCTTCTGGGAACATGACTGTCCCACTGAAATTAATGATCCTTCTAGTCCTACTCAAAAGACTTTTTTAAAAAATGATGGTTATTTAATGGATTATCATAGCCTTCACGCTTATAATTTAGAATCTTGGTTCATTCCATGTTTGCAAAGTAGCTATTGGGGTCTGACCATTTATTTCTTATCAAAATATTCTTAAACCTGTGGATATATTCTTTTTAAATTTTTTTTAAATTTTATTTTGAAATTAGTAAAATACAACAGAACAAGACAGAATAAAGCCAACTAAGATCGTACAGTGAAATTGGTACAGAACTTCACAGCAGGTTACCGGGATAACAGTAATAGGTGTCACAGTATATTTCATTATCTTTATAATAGTTGTTCTTTCAATCACATATATCAAAATAAAATGAAATACAGAACATTATAGAACTTATCAAAACAGAATATTGAGTAGAGCAGTACCATTAGAATAGAGCAAAACAGTAATAAAAATATTTGCCTTCAAAGAGATGGTAGAAGAAAATCCCCCTTATTTGCTGTGGTCAGCCTCCCAGGAGATGCTCAGATTTCTGGTTCCCATTTGCTAATGGGGACAGGAGAAGGAGGGTAGGAGAAGTGGGATGTTTGACTCTAGGCTATACACCAGTAGGTTCACTATTGCTTAGCAGGGAGGCAGGCTGGTTGCTTGGTTTCCCAGCTTCGTAAGTTCCAACATGGTGTGGATCTCAGAAGACACTGATGGTTCTCCCCCTGGAGGGGCCGTAGTCTGCCATACTGTAGCCACTTACCAGGGATGGGAGCTGTTTGCTTGGTTTCCCAGTGTCCTAAGTTCCAACATGGCGCAGATCTCAGGAGACACTGGTGATGCTCCTCCTGGAAGGGCCGCAGTCCTGTGGGTATATTCTTATGGTATCTTATCTTCCAAAATATGTGTGTGTGTGTGTGTGTGTGTGTGTGTGTGTGTGTGCACGCGTGCACACCATATAATAGCATTACATTGTAATATCTAGGATAATAGATTAGAATACTTATCATCATCATCAAAAGACATAGTCTTCATTGCTAACTCTTTAGTTAATGTGAGAAAAGACGCCAATGCATGTGTTGGGTAGGGAGTAAGTGGAGTTTAGAAGGGAGTAGAAATATATGTAAGTTAATAGAGAAGAGGGCTTAGAGAAATTGTACAAGTTTGGGAAAAGAATCTTCAAATTCTGTATCTGGATCAAAGACTTTCTGTTCATGTATCCAGCAAACAATTGCCAGTTTTATAGGAGGCACTGTGCTGGTAAATTTGGATGTTAAAAAATAGGGGTGCCTAGCCTCATGAAGTTTGCAGTTTAATAAGAGAAACAGCCATTAAATAAAAACTCATGCAAATAAATATGCCATGGTATCTGTAGTGTTTTATTCCCTTAAGAAAAAGATTTAAGGCAAAAATGGCAACATGCTAAGCTGTGACAAAAATGAACAGTGAATGAATTGCATGTGTGAATGTTAATGATTTTCCATCTTTGTTTCCATTAAATATTTTATCATGAAAGTCTTTAAGAGTTATTAGGAGACTTCATTTGACTGCAGCTGTCTGGGAGATACAGATACGAATTTGCATCCATACTCCATACTTCTTACCTGTATAGTCTTTACAACTGAGATGAAATGTAGTGTATTATTCTAGTTAGACAGCTGGAAGGTAGACAGTTACCTAGTTGCCTCGAACAGGCCAGCAAGTGGCTTAACATATTTCATCTCCCCAGATATAGAAATGGCACCCACGTTCCTTTGTCTTTCAATGTTATTATCTCTTAGTTGCATTAATCTTTGGGGACTATCCTCTTTTATTTCTTGAATAGATTGTCAGCGTGATTAAAGTAAAGTGCATTTGAAAACGAGGCATTG
Organism: Cavia porcellus; assembly: GCF_034190915.1. Classification (NCBI taxonomy): domain Eukaryota; kingdom Metazoa; phylum Chordata; class Mammalia; order Rodentia; family Caviidae; genus Cavia; species Cavia porcellus. The sequence continues at coordinate 1,248,761 of NW_026947521.1, read as the reverse complement.
TTTTGTGGTTAGTGTATTCTCCTAAAGTTATACCAAAGAGACTCTTAATCTTTTATTGAACTCAGGGCCTCACATTTGTCAGGCAGGCTCTGTGCCACTGAGCCACATCCCTGGCCCTCAATCCTTGAAAAGACACTTTTACATTGACTTGAAGATGAAGAGATGGAATTAGAGGTGCATTCCCCACTCAGGCTTGTAGTCTATCCTTATATCAGTGATTGTAGACATACAACTCTCAACTATAGAAACTTCCAGGAGCTTCTCACCTGTCACACTTCCACCTTCTCGCTTCCTGTTCTACTCTGAAGGTCTGACATTAGCTTTATAAATAACGCTACCCAGCCACCAAAGCTAACGTCCCTAAGCCACCAAATCTTGGGAGATTTGGGCCTTAAAACAAACAGCATCAATTTCTTAAGAGATAGAAATGAGTTCCAGATGTTGAGGAAGGTTCATATGAGCTTCAGTCTGTCTGAAATGGGACATTTTTAAAAGATCAACTTAAAAAAGATCAACTTAAAAATGTGGTTCTCTTATGGGGAGAGGGAAGCTTAATGGGAGCACTTTCCCTTTTTCTGACTTTACCCCCACACCCTGTTGACAGGAAAACAGGATCAACTTCATTGATGATACAATGAGCAGTGGCTAATTAAAGGGAATCCAAAGTTCTTGGGTAAGAACTTAATTTATCTGTGGAAACAGAAGCCAATATTCACTTCTTTTTTACTATAGGCAACATTGAAAAATTCATTTGATTCATGGTAAATTGAACACTTACAATAAAGCATCTCTCTTTTTTCCTTTCCTCAGCAATATTTAAATGAGAGCTCTAAAAGAAAAAGATAACCATAATTTTCTTAAGTTTCCCTTTGACAGTTGACAGAATCGCTATTTTATAGTTTTACTTTTTTTTAAAGGAACACCGCACATCTCTATACTATGATTTATATAGAGTCTCAAAGAGCAACTTCGGGGTTCCTTTTGTCAGCTTTCAGTGTTGTTTCAACATATTAATATATTAAGTTAAATTACTTTCTATCTAAATAGCATGTTGTGGTAGGTGATTTTTCTAACAGGAACAAGCTTCTCGTTTGAAACAGATAGACCTGGTTTTGTGTAACAAGTCCTTAGAAACAGGCAAGACAGTGTTTTGATGCCATTAATTACTTTTGATTACCAAAATGCTATATCCATGCTAATTGCTAAATCTCATGGGCTCTCACTAAGATGAGATAGGACCAAGAACACAGAGGAAAGCCCCAAGTCAGCAGAGGTGGTGATTTAACATCTTGAAGATCATATTAAAAGTGTGCCGTTGTTATATTGTTAAGTTAGTAGAGGCAGATTAATAAACAGCGGAGTTAGGGGAGGGGCAGTCCTGTGCAGATGAAGGAAATTAACTTGTTCCTTTCCCCCTTGCAGTCACCTACAACCCCAGATTATCAAAGATTCTACATCTAGACTGTTATGGGCAAAATTGAGCTGAAAACTCAGTAAGATCTGAAATTATATTTTCTTTCAAATCACCTACACAGTGGAAACAAGCCATGCATGTTTGCCCTTGCCTACCTCCCTTACCTGGACCACTGGCTTGGTGCTGCCCTTGCTAGCTCATCTTGCAGGTGGAGAAGCTGCTGCTCGGAGAACTGTTTCTGTCCCTGTTGTGCTTCAGAGATGTAGGCTCAGCCCCCAAAGCCAGGTAAGCTTTGGCCTCTCATCTTGCTTTTGCTTGACTTTTTAAACATTTATTTTTAAATGATACATAAAAATACATGCTTGTAGACTAACATGATGTTGTGACACATGCCCACAACGCATGATGTTTTAAGTCAGGTGGAACACATACATCCCTCATTTATCGTTTCGTATGATAAAAGCATTCAAATCCTTTCTAGTCTTTTCCAAGAATACAGTACATTATTGTAGTCCATAGTTATCTTACTGTGCGACAGCACCAGAGAACTTCTTACCCTTTTAAAGAAGCTATAGCTTAGAGCCTATTGATCAGCCTCACTCTCCCCAGCTCTTCTAAACACCATTAAACTCTCGTCTCCTATGAGACCACCTTTTCAGGTTCCACATCTGTTTGAGATTGTGAGGCATTTGTCTTTCAGCTTGGTTTATGTCACTTAACACAATGACCTCCAGTTCCATGCACATTGTCATAAGTGGCAGGATTTCATTCTTTTTGTGGCTGAGTAGTATTCCATTGCGCATTTGTGCCACATTTACTTTATTCATTGGTTGATGGACACTGAGGTTGTTTCCATTTCTCAGTCATTGTGAATAGTGCTTCAGTAAACAAGGGATATCTCTTCATCATACGGATGTCATTTCCTTTGGTTGTACATCCAGTATTGGGATTTCTGAGTTATATGGTGTTTCCACTTTTTATTTTACTTGTTTTGGGAGGAGGGTGTCTCTCCATGTTACCCAGGCTTTGAACTCATGATTCTCTGACCTTGGCATCTAAGTAGCTGGGATTACATGTGTGCACTGCCATGTCCAGCCCATATTTAATTTCTTGAGGAGCCTCCATACTGGTTTGCACAGTGACTGTGTTGATTTATGTTCCCACCAGCAGTGTGCAGGGGTTCTAGTTTTCTTCACATCCTCACCCCTTTCCAGACTTTAGATTTTGGTTACATTCAGGATGGAAGAATATCTCTGTAGTATTTATTAATGTAATATTGGTTTATGTTTTCTTTCCTTATGGCTCACACTAAATGTTACTTTGTTTCATGGTTTGGTTTTAAATTGAGTGGAAAAGCTGTTGAAAATTCCCCAAAATGTTTCTTTGTTTTGTTTAATCAGTGGGTGGGAAGTTCCCTTGGTTCTTTTTAATCAAATAGCTTTCAAATAAATCAGTAAAACCTTCAGCTACCTCCTCCATTGAGTAATTAGCTATGAGAAATATGCATTGGGTAGCTAATGAACTTTTCCTTCACTGCCTTAAATCCTAGGCAAAACAAATATTCCAAAACAGAGAGATGAATAGACAAATGTAAAGAAAAGCAGAAAGTAAGAGAGGAAAGGAACAGAAAGAGGAGGAAGACCAATTTAAGAGATAGCAAAAGAGAAGGTGGCAGAGAGGGACAGACAGATGGTAAGGAGTAGAGCTGATGGGAAAAAAGGTAAGAGACTGTGTTTCCCTGAAAATAATCAGAAGTAAGCCCTAGCTGATCATCACCACGGCCAGTGTCATGCTGAAGATTTCGCTTGCTATTCACTTACTCTGCAGCTACTCTTAATGGCAAGTAAGGCAAGGCGATTGGGTTGGCATTTTTGATATCTGGTTTTCAAGGCTGATTGTTTTCTGTCTAGGCTTATTTCCAGGGAAACAGAGGAAGCATAAGGGGAAAGACTGAGCAAGAGACAGAAGTGAAAAAATGACCACGATAATTTTTCCAGATAGAAACATATAATATTTGAGAACCATCCAGAATATCTACATCTTTGAATAAGGGCCAGGGCAGACAAATGTCTTCTGTGGATGAAGGTGTTAGAAAGTGAGCAGGAGATTACCAAATGACCGGTCAGATTTCCCTGCTAGACCTGAGAAAAACTTAGCTCAGGTTTGTAGTCAGTAAAAATGGCCTCCAAAGGCACCAAACTCTGAGATGTAGCTAAGAAACTTGTCAAGCTGTGTGATTTTAGAAAGCGTGTTGAAGCAATCGAGTGTGATGGAATGGAAGTGATTCTCTTGTTTGATTTTATTCAAATGAGTCTGTCTTGTGAAATGGATCCATTTCCCATTTCTCAAAATCTCATCGGAGGATGCCACTGCAGTGGGGACCAAGTGCTCCCTTTCCAATTTCATGGGAAATCAAAAGTGCAGCGCCGTCTGCACAGACAAAACCAACAATTCTGAAGGATGACCCTTCAGCGGAAATGTGTTGGGGGCAGGCATGTGCTTTCCTGGGACTCACAGTTTAACCCCAGCCTTGCTCCCTGTGCTTGGGCTCTGGAAGATCCCACCAGCTTATGTTATTCCTCGCCCAGTGTCGGCTGTGGGCAGACAATAATTGTCAGAGCTCAGGTTCTCTAAGACCTCATCTTCTTAAAGTGGATATTACACGTATAAAGACTAGTGAAGTTCACAATGAAACTGCGAGTATTCCTTTAGGATTTTGATGTCAGAAAAAAGAACTCATCGCATCTATTGCCAAGATGCTGTCAAATCTGCCTTAATTATGATTAATAACATACACATACCTGAGGAGGTTTTTTTCTCTCATGCTGACATTCTTAAAATGCCTCTTTGCTAAATATTATTTCAGGAGCCAGTGCAGCTGTAGCTTTAGGGACAGACTAGAATGGTGTCTCTGTGTGCAGTTGTTTTTATGAAACATAGATCATACATCAGATTCTAACATCTCCATGTATATTTCTTTGCTTTGCTTTGCTAATTTTATAGTGAAAAAAGGGTGTTTGGGATGGACAATTTTTATCCTTTCAGAATTGACTCAACTGATTTTGAAGCAAATCTGTAAATACTTTTAATCATTTCTCCTCTAAAAGGATGACAAAGACCATATTTCTGTGGTTAAGTTCTTGGAGAAAGAGAAATAGGGAATAATTATGATACCAAGGTAAAAAAAAAAAAAGGAGAACTCATACTAATGGTGAATGGTGTGGCTGAACTAGTGTAATAGAGTTGTTTTGATAGTCATGGTGTAGTAAACAGCCCTGCTCAGTAATAAGCACAAAAGAAGAAGAAGGGGGAGAGGAAGGGGAGGAGGAAGAGGAAAAAGAAGACCTTTACAGTGAAGTCTTATGTAGTGATGCAAATTTAGTTTTGTGTTATGTAGGCAAGAAGTGATATTCAGAAATACCTGTGTTTGAGAGAGAGGATATTATAAAGATTACATATGAATTCTGTACAACTTTTGACTTCTGAAAAAACTTCTAGACATATCTTTTAGTTATTTTTGCTGATATTCTCAGAGTGTTTTATGCTTTCAAAATGCTTTCCTCTAGTTTTCGTTGTTATTCCCCAGGCTAATACACACCTGACCTTATTCTATTGTGTAGGCAAAGTTAACAGACTTCTGAATTCAGTGAGTTGATGGCTCCATCTCTGGCTCAATTAGACAGTATAAGCTCTAATTGGCTGATGGTAAGTCAATCAGTGAGAGAGTTACACATTCATTCACTGGGAACTGTGGGACAGTTGATCTACTGAGAGCAGGTATTTGGGCAGAAATCATGTATTTCAAGCATAGAAGCACATTTCAGAGGCCCTGGCAGGTGGTGTCGGGGAATTTCTGGTCAAGTGCAGTGAGCAGCTCAACCCTTTCTGTGTGCAGAAATTTGAAGAGCAGATTGCCCTGTCCTTTGTGCTGCAAGGGAAAACAAGTTGAGGATAAGCGTGTCTGCCCAGCAAGATGAGGAAAGGCAACTGTCAGCTGTAATAAAGGCTGCCTTGGAGAGGAAGGTAAGGCAAACTGAGACACCCAGGTAAGGCAACGAGTCTCCTGTGTGACTATGGTACTGGAGATTTAGCTATCAGAACCAGTATAAATCTACAACTTTAGAATCTACTGAGCGAATTCCTTGAAAAAAGGACTGAGTCTTAGCATCTTTGGGTTTTTTACAGTGTCTAGCTCTGTGCCTCAAGGACTCTATTTACTGAATAAATATGCAAAACATTTATTCCCATAGTGGATAAAGCACTGCTCAAAACATATGTTTATTTAATATTCAATATTTGTCACATGAATGGTCATTTATTGTGTTCTCTAACTGGTTCTAAACCGTGTTCCCAAGTCAGCTCCCTCGTGCTGGGAATGTGCACAAGAATGGAGCGATTCTCAGGATACCCACATTGAAGGAGCTTCAGCTTGCAGTTGTGTAAGTCATCATGTGTGCTTGAAAGGCCAGCCATTGCCAGGAAGCAGCTTCTGAAGATGGATGGTGGCAGCACCCAGCTTCACATGTATTATCTCTGTGTTTAACGGTGTTCCCATTAAAATAGTGAATGCAATAACCAGCCACATAACTTCTGTTCTTCCCTTGTACGATTTGAGGCATTGGCTTGCAAGGCTACCACTCAAACAGGTATCCAGCTCTCTCCCTTCACTTTGCTGAAAAGAGAACTGAAGTTATCATGATGGTAAAAGGTTCTAAAGTTAATTTTAACAGGGCTGATACAAGAAGCATCAATATGGGACTTAATTTTCATGGCTTTCGTTATTGCAGCCTTCTAGTCATACCCCCCAAAATTAGGATAAACAAGCCCAGAAGTTGATATGAACATAAACATCCAGAAAATGAAAGAAAGTAGTTTTTAATATAGTCTTGAGTTTTCTTCTAGTATATTTTGTGACACTAGATTGATTTGAACTGTAATAGCAAAGTCCCTACATTCTGTAGCCTTGTGGACTACTCTGAGCTCTGCTAACACTTTGCTCACTGTGACCCACTTGCCTGCCTTTTCTGGTTCTTGAATATGCCCTGGTGGTTGTTCCCTATGAGCCTTGACACTTGCTATTTCATCTACCTGGAGTCCCCTTTTTTCCATGTGTTTATAAGGCTGGGTCCTTATCACTGTTACTATTTTAAATAGAATTTTTTAGAGCAGTTTTAAGCTCACAGCAAAACTGAATGGAAAGTACAGAGTTCCCACATACCCTGTCCCCAAATATATACAGCCTCCTTGCTCAACACACACACTTGGAGTACAGTTGTTACAGCTGATAACCCACACACGAACACCCTCATTGCCTGCCCTGCACAGTTTACATCCTATTGGCATTCACTGTGGGTGCTGCACACACCATGGGTCCTGAGAAGTGCTTAATAATACACATTCACTGTTGCATCGCATGGAATATCACACTCCACAGTTCTGTGCTCCATCTGTTCAGTTCATCTGCTTAGTTTCAAATTATCTGCTCATAGATTATCTTCTCAGAGAAGCCCATTCTCAGCCATCTAGCTCAAATAGCAATTTCTCCAAACTCTGGTCAATTTGTACCTCTTGTCCTCTTTCAGTTTTTTTTTTTTAAGAGAATTTACAGATATCTGAGATTATCGTATCAATTTGGCTGTTTTTTCTTAAATTTTAAGCTCTGCCCATTCTAAGATCTCCAAGTGAAATCTATTGCTCTCAGCTCTCCTTCTAGCTCCTAGAGGGGTGTCTGGTATATGATGAGTCCTCAGTAAATATTTGTGGAATACATGACCCCACTGAGCTACTTTGGTGTGTGAGGGACTATTCTGGTGATGCTAACATGAGCCAGATACCACCTCTTCCCCAAAGAAACTTGTAGTTGAGAGGGGAAGAGTTACTTTTATAATATGACCTGGTAAGTGGCATAATAAAACATGTTGCTAAGGGCACTGAGTGAAGGACTACGGAACCAAGGAAGCTTTCCCAGAGAGAAGAGTGCCCAGACAGGCCTTGAAAAGTAAGGAGGACTTCGCTGGGGCGTGGACTCTGCCAATGCCCCATCAATGTCACCTTGGCTTTCACCTCTAAGGTGCTCCTACTCCAGCTGTTTCTGCACATCTATGGCTTTCTCTGGCTGGCAGGGTGAGAGAGTGGCACACAACCCAAGCCCAATGGCAGCAAGTAGATATATACTCAACTCCACTGTCCTGCTGTCTCAGAAATCCCAGGCGTATTGAATCACAGTTGCCACTGGCATGCCTGCTCACTTGGCATTCCTTGTTGGCTTCCTTCTCTTCCCTGTCTCGTATTCCCACTCCCCTACCGGTACCTCCTGGCATCAACTCCAAAATCCTTGTTCCAGGTCCAGGTTCTAGGAGAGTCCTACTTAGGATTCCTGGCAAATTAAAAAAGAACAAGGATGTTTTGAACAAAGCCCAGACTTGTTTAGAGAATAATAACTGTGGATTCGTTACGATACATTAGGAAAGAATGGAAAGTGAAGCTGGAACACTGTGAGACTGGCTTGTTTGCCTCTTGTATAGGTTTTCCTAGGAGTAGTGTTGGTGGTTTGCACCTGTGCTCCATGCTCCCATAGTTCTCTGTGTGTACGTACTTATGCATCATGGGTTTTCATAAGTGCTGAAATCTATAATTTGGGGATGCAGCAGAAGTCCTTGGCTTATGCTAGGAATTATACCCATAATCTTGCTCCCTTTGGATTCATTGTCTCCTCAAATGCACTAATTAGACACAGAGCAGTAACACAGGCAAGCCGCAGTGTTGTGTGTGAAGTCAGTACATGAAAAATATCAGGCAGCATCTGAAATGAATGTTCGCTTGATCTGGAGTTTGCAAAGAAAGGCCCAGGTGGCCTGTCAGGAATACGATGGCTGGTGGCATGGCCGTCCCCCTGCTGCCTGGCAGATCGAATGAGAAGAAACTATCTGTCGCTGCCAAAGAGCATTTGGTCCCCATGTCCCTAACCTCATGCCTTTTTTGAAGGGGAATCTGCATAGAAACCTATGGTACATTTAACTTTGGGAGCTCTCTCATGGGCTTGTATCTTACCAGACACAGCCGATCTGAATATTTCCTGCATGCTAAGCAGACCATTGTCAGCTGCTTCCTCTAGGCTAGATTGTTATAAATGCTGTTTATGATCCTGCTATGACAACTGTGAAGGACATGGCAAAGAATTTATCACAGGATTATTCATCCACCAGCAGAATACCTAATAAGATTCTAAATGACCCAAGATGATAATAAGATCTAGCTTGTAGCAATAAGGTATTAATAAACTGCTTTTTTCAATAAGGGAGAGTCCTGGCATCATTACCCTGACATATTTGTTTTGCTTATATTTTGAGAACAAAGTAGAGCTGCTGGATTGAATAGTAAATTTATAAAAACCCCTGATGTATGAAGAATACAACCCACATGAAGTGGAACCCATAGGTTTAAGTCAAGAGCACAGTGTTTGCCTATGACATCCAAGTGCCAGACTCCCCAGCCATCGATTCTAATTGTTCCATGCCATTTGCCTTTGTATTTAAAAATTATAGAAGAATAATATATCACCCGCTGTTGGCCACAAGGCCATAATTCAAATGAAGAAATTTAGTAAAATCATAAAGCAGGAATGTGCAGGGCGGGTATATAATGGATGCAGAGAGGACACTGAATTCAAAATGAAATCTGGGATTCTGCAGCAGGTCCCTGTTTTAAAAAGTAAAACTGTTTAGTATGAAATTAATAAAAAATGGATTCCCATTCACTTAACTATTCCTAGAAAGGATAAGCAGCAGAGATTCAAGAACCTGCTATCAGACATTTTTCAAATAATATAATCTAGAAAAGTTAGCTGCTTCTTCGAAATGTAGCTCAATACCCAGCACCCAAAGTTAGGAGAGGAAAGGTTTATTTAACTCACAGTTTGCAGAGGTTTCACTCCATAATCACCTGGCTCCAAGGCAGGGTGGCATCACAGAGGAGAAACAGCTCATGACAGACAGAAGGTAGCAAAGCAACAAGAGACGCGACAGCTCTTTCAGTCCCTTATATTTTATCCATACTACTTGGGATGAATAGAACTCACAACCTCAATCCTAGTGCGCTTGATCCTAGCATTGTACCATCAGTCACACACTCTAGATTCAGCCACCTGTGAAATAGCCCCATCTAATGACCACATGAGATTTTGAGGGGACATCTAGACACAAGCCGTAACATTCCACCCTGGCCCCCCAAAGACTCATGAAATTCTTTTTATGCAAAAGGCAGTTAGTTCATCTCTAAGAGTTGCCAAAGTCCTAACCGTTTCAGCATTGCTGAGAAGTCCAAGTCCAAAGTTTCCTCTGAGATTTAAGGCAAACTCAACTGCAAGAAAGTTAAACACTTCCAACATTCAATGGCACAAGATAGAAATTTCCATTCCAAAAAGTACAGATAAGGGGATACAAAGGGATGGCACCAAAGGAAATCTAAAATCCAGCAGAGCAAACACTAAATCCTGTAGCTCGACATCCTGCAGCCCCGACAATCTGTGGCAAGATGTGAACCACCAAGGGCTTGTGTGGCTCCGCCCATGGCACTGCCACGGTACTACCTCCATGGTCTCTAGGCTCTGCTCCTACAGGTGCTTTTCTCGTGGCTGAGACAAGCTCTGTCTACTCTGTGTTACTTTTCCTTTTCTGCCTGGTAGCTTCTCTCTATGACCACACCATGTAAGGACAAGGCCTCGAAGCCTTAGATCACTTCTCCCTCTTTTCTAGGAAAGGTGTTTTCTATGGGGTTAAATTTATCGGAGCCAATGGCAGCACCGAGATCAGAAATGCTCTTTTTAAAAATTGAGCTATTATGTACCTACACAGAAAAATGTACATTTCCTAGGAGTGTAGAGGTTGGCATGGAATGCCTCCTTCTACTCAGTTCCCTTGTGCACTGCTCCTGTTGGCATCCCTGCCCTTTGGCCGTGGTAACCGTTGTTCAGACATCCTGTCTCTGGGTTTGCTTGCTGACTTCAGAAGATGGAAGTATGCAGCACACACTCTCTGCCTTCTTCATTGAAGATCGTGTTTCTGAGGTTACACATCTCTACTCATTGCTTTTTCCCACAGTGTGGTTACACTACATCGCATTTATCCATCCTTGTGATGCGTTTTTCACATTCATGTGTTCCCAGTTTGAGGCCATAATTAATAAAGCTGCTTTGAACATTTATGCACCAGTCTTTCTGTTAACTCTAAGTGGATCTTGCCCTAGATTTAGAAGTTAAAACGTTAAAGTGAGAGAAGAAAGTGAGGGAAAATCTTCATAACTCTAGGGATCCACAAAATTTTCTATGTAAGACACCAAAAGCATACACAATAAGATAAACAACCAAAATTTTAAAAAAAGATAAACAACCAATAAATCTTTACTTCATCAAAATTTAAAATCCCTACTCTAATGTCCTAGTGATTTTGTGGGTTGTTTGTATTTGTCTTAAGTGAGTACCCAGGAATGGGCTTACTAGCTCCTAGGGGTAAATGTTTAGGAACTGTTAGGTGATTCTCCAGTATATTCTCATTTTACACTGCCACCTGCAATTTGTGAGAGCTCCAGACACTCCACATCCTTGCCAGTATTCAGTGTTGTACATTTGTTTTATCAGTACCTATTCCAGTGGGTTTAAATAAGGAACTCATTATAGTTTTCACTATTACTGATGTTTTAAAATTAGTAGAGTTTGGAAATCTGTACGACAGTTCCTCAAAAAACTAAAATAGAAATTCCATTTAACCCAACTGTTCCCCTAGGTATCTTTCCAAAATAGTTAGAGACATTAAATTACAGTGTAACACGCATGTTTATAGCTGCACAATTCAAAAGAGCTGAATCTTAGAAACAGCGTATGTGCCCATCGACAGATGAGTGGAAACTCCTCACAAAGAGTATAAGCATTATGGACTGAAAACATGTACTACTAAAAAATAGGAACTGAAAAAAAAATCGAAGAGGAAGGCTGGTGTCTGATTGGATACATGTTCAGCCTAGAACCGCAATTTCCCAAATTTTCTTTTGCAGAAATCCACAAACAAAAATGTAGGGCAGGTTATTTTGACCACTGCATTTCACAACACCAGCTCATCTCTAGGGTGGCTCTAGTCCAATTCTGCAGGGCTGGACTCTGCTTCCTTGGCTCACTTTTTAGTCACAGCTGTTATAAAAGAAGACAACACATTTAATTAAACATTCCACATGATTGGTCAAAAGGCCACATAATAAAATGACCCAGACTTGAGGGAAAATGACCTAAATCACAAAGAATATTACTTCATGTGTCAGACAGGCCATGTAAGGATTTGAAAACTGTGAATTGTGCAAAGCCCTCACTGGGGCAATGAGTTTGGATGGGAGCTTCGTAAAAATTACATGAAGGCCTTTGCAACAGAATCAGTTTGGGACTCACTTTTTTTTCCTCCCAGTACTAGAGAGTGAGCCCAGAATTTTGCACTGAGCTTTTTTATTTTTATTTTTTAGATTTAAAAAAACATTTTTGAGATGGTGTCTTGATATGTTGCTAAATTGTTGAGGTTGGGCTTGATCTTGTGACTCTTACCTCTGCCTCCCAGAGTGCTGAAATTAGAGATGTATGACACTACTACTAGCTTGGGACTCATATTTTTAAAGTAAAAAATAATCAAGTGGCTGCCTCTACCTGTAGGTTACTGCATTTACGGCAGGAGACTCTCTTGAGAAATAAAATTGAGACTTTCACTTCTTTTTAACGAAGATTTGTGCACTTTTGGTCCAGTGTGTGGGGCACAACGACACACGGGATGGGGCCTGCTGAGTGTGGCTGAAACCCCCACTGCGTCCCTTCTTCCTGTTACTTGGGGGCGCTTCAGGTGACTGATCTTCAGAGAGCGCCTCTGGATGATGTCCTAGAAAGGGCAGGTGTCTCCAGGTGTCCCTTCACACCGGGCAGAGGATGTTCCCTGAATGTAGATGCCTTCTTTATATGCTGCCTATGACTTTGCAGCCCTGGGACTTGCTAGCTGTCAAAAAGGCACTTAACTATAGGCTGAGCATGATAAAAATGCTACTGGTGGCAGTGGCAACAGCAGACATTGATGGAACTCTTGTCACCATCAATTGTATGGTCTGTAGCTTAGTACTTCAGTGAGGGAACAACCGACAAGACAAAACTCTCCAGGTCTTGGGGTTGCTGTGCTCTGCCACTAGGGGGTAGCATCATTGCTGCTGTCTTGGTCCAGCTCAATGTGAATTTTGCTTGCAGTTCTTAATCTCTCCAGTGTATTTTTCCCCAATTAGAGTGAATGAGTGATCCTCCCATTAAAATGATAGTAATTCAATAATTTAAGCAACGAACCTGCTGTCTCATAAATGCTGCAAAAGTAGAGACATAATTTTCTTTTTCGCTCTTCATTCCATTATTTTGTCTTCATTAATCTATTTGTGATTGTTTTGCTTGCTAAAAGAAGTGTCTACTACCAGTGTAAATTATTAGCAAATGATTTCTGTGATTTGCACTTGCCTCTAGCACTTACTTGTCTATACATTTGTAGGAGCAGGAGTACTTTGTAGGGAGGGGACATATATGTTATATCCTGGGGAGCAGGGCAGAGGACACCCACTGTGACCCCAAAGATCTCACAGTTTGGTTGAGATGAAGTATGAATGCATTAATTGAACTTACAGATATAAAACAGGAGTGTTAAAAATTTCCTAGCACTGTGGAGAATTTATCAATTTCTCCTTATAATTTGGTGAAATTTTTTGCTCCATATAGTTTAAGGCAATGTTTTTTGGTTCATTCCATCTCATGATTGTTACATCTTCCTGGAGAATTGCTCCCTTTCTTTCTCATAAACACTAATGACCCTTCTTAACTCCTGGTAAGGGTTTTCCTCCTTAAAATTTTTTCTTAGTATTTTTAACTCTTGTTGGTTAGCATTTGACTAATGTATCTTTTTCCCCATCATTTCCTTTTCCTGCATGATCTTTTCCAACTGGCATAGAACACATTATTAAAAATTTAAGAGTATTTGTCTTTAATTGAAAAGTTTAATCTTTTTAAAGTTTGTGATTTAAAATATAATTTCCTTTGACTTTTTTTTCAAAAATCTTATTTGTTTCAGTGTAGCTGCCATTTCTTGGCTTATCTTTGTTTCTCTTGTATAAACTGAATTTTTCTTCTCTCTCCTGACTTGTTTGAAAGTTGTACATCCTATATCACATGTTTTAGTGATGTTTACATGCTTACCATGCATTCTGAAAGTCAAAATTTAATATTTCCCTTCTCCCAAATAATCCAAGAACCTTTATAACTAAAGATCCTTCTCACCATCCATGATAATTTCCTCCTAGAATTTTGATTCCTCCGAGTTAAAAACTAGTCCTATTGGGCTGAAGATATAGCTCAGTGGCGCAGTGCCTGCCTGGCAAATGTGAGGTCATGACTTTGATTCCCGGCATTAAAAAAGAAATCAACCAACTAAACAAGCAACAGCAGCAGCAGCAACAACAACAACAACAACAACAAATCCTAGTCATATTTATGATTGGCTTTTCAGTGAGTGCCTTAGATTTACCCCTGATATTTTATCAATTTCTTATCTCATTATTGTACCTTGCAACATTGTTTCTTCATTCTGGGTTCAGTTTTCTTCCTACTGAAGTATATCCTTTAGTAGTTCTTTCAGCAGAGCCAGAGAGTAGGAATATCTCACAATCTTTGTAAATGTCTTTGTCATTCTACTTGAGTGATAATTTTTGCTGTGCTCTTAGTACTTTAAATACACTATTTTCCTTTGTTTTCCAGTCTGTCTTTGAAATTGTTTATCAAAGCATTGTTTACATATGGAAAATTATATACATCATGAATACAGCTCAATTTATTCATGTTAATCAGAACATAGATCAAATAAGTTTTTAAGACATAACACATAGTTGTATATATGTATGGAGCATGGTGTGATATTTTGATACATGTGTACAATGTGTAATGATTGAATCAGAGTAATTAACATTTCCATCATTTTTTGTGTTGGTAGCCTTGAAATTCCTATTTCTAGTTCTATATAAAGCTCATATCAAATTGTTATAAACTGTACTCAGACTGCAGACTACCAGAACTTATTCCTTCTAACTATATTTTGACATCTGTTACCTGTCCCCAGTAATCTAACCCCTACTGGTCACTATTCTGCTCTCTATCATGAAATTAACTTCCTTTAGCTTCAGTATCAGAGAACATGCAGTCTTGTCTTTCTGTACTTCATTTGTTTCTTCTAACATAATGTTCTGCAAGTTCCATTCATGTCACTGCAAATGACAAGATTTCATTCTTTTTGGTAGCCAAATAATATTTCATTGTGTATACAAACTATATTTTCTTTACAGTGTAAATCACATTTGTTTTAGTTTTTATTGTGATGAGAAATCTATAAATACTAACTTCATTTACCATTAATCTGTCTTTTTCCCTCATGTCTTTAAGCTTTTGAATGATCTATAGTGTCATTGGATATATATTGCTATGGATTTGTTTTTTGTTTGTCTTAATTTGTTCTAAGTGTGTTTCCTCGATCTAAAGTTATGATTTTATGAATTCCAAAAAAATTTACCCATCATCTCATTGAACATTATTTCTCTCATCCCTTTTACTGTATCTTTCTAGAACTTGTAAGAGATATGCATCAGATCTTTTTGTTCTGTTCTGTATAGCCTTTAAATTTTGTATCTTTTAATTTTTCTGTTACATCCTGGATAATTCTCTCATTTATCACTGTTTTCATCGATCCTCTTCTGTATTACGTGAAGTGCTGTTAAATCCATTTGTTTCGGGTTGTACCACGCCCTCCAGAAGAGCTGCGCTTAAGTCCTCCCCCGGGGCCTCAGGATGTGCCTTATTTGGAGGTGGGGTCTTTATAGAGGCAATCACATTAAAATGAGTTTGACAAGTGAGGCCCTAATCCTTTATGACTGCAGTCTTTATAAAAAGGGGTAATTCAGACGCACAGACATGCCCAGAGGAAGGACGAGGGAGAATAGGAAAATGGGAGGATGGCAGGAGAAGACTGGAGTTGCACTGCTACATGCCGAGGAACATTCTGGGGCTACCAGAAGGGGCTCTGACCAGGACAGACCTTTCCCTACGGTTTCAGAGGGAGTGCCAGCCTGCTAACAGCTTGATTTCAGATTCCTAGCCTCTACCACTACGGGATAATATGGCTCCATCCTAAAGCACCTGGTTTGTGGTGTTTTATTATGGCAGCCATAGGAAACTAAATGCAAAATTTATGTATGTTTATATTTCACTGATTCTGGTTTTCTTTTTTAAATTTCTAGAGGCGTAACATGATTCCATTTCAAATCTGTGTTTTAAAAATTATATGTGGTCTTTTCTTGCATCATGGCTCCTAATTTATATCTGTAAATCATTTTAAATGGATATTCATTGCCTCCTTCAGATCATTCTGTCTCTTAAATTCTTGGCATCATTGCTTTCCCCTGTTCTGTCTGCTTATTCTTATGGAGGATCATTTCCTCTTATTGTGGGTAATTGTTTGTCTTTTAATTGAGAACTTCCTTTCAGCAGGAGTTCTCCCCTATCTTGAGGATTACTATGCTCCGTGGGTTGTGAAAATATTTCTGTGGAGTAGTTTTATGTTTTCTTACGATGGCCGTCTCAACAAATCTATTGGTCTGCAGCCCATTTTCCATTTTGCTCTGAGGGTTATTTACAGGTGGGTAACAGAGTTTAGGAGCTGCACTCATGCACCCAAACAAGCTTGTAGTTCAGGTTGCTGATTTCTTTATCACTGGGGCTAGAAAAGGCAAATCTTGCTGTTGGTGCCCTTTGGTGCGCCTCTTAGGAACGAGGAGCCTGACTGTGCTGCCCTCTCGTAGTGTTCTTCTTGCACTCCTCCTGTCGCACAGTGGCTATTTCAGCCCTGGCATGGGCATCTGGAGCCTCTGTGTAGCTCCGCACTGTGCTGGCCTCCCAGTCACAGGTGGCCGCTGCTGCTGTCCCAGCCCCTGCGGATCTCTTTAGCTTTCCCTCTCTCTTTCTTATTCTTCCTCCCAAATCTGATTCTGTCTCTGAAAGGCTTTGCTGCATTTCTGGAAGCAGAGGGTAGGGCCTCATGTGTGCAGTTTGCTGTTCACCAGAACTGGAAGCAGGGACTTGTGTCTCATTCTTTGTGAAGGGGAGGTTTTGAGTGCAGAAAGATTCACAGAGGCGTCGGGACCACCGAGCGCTAAGAATACCAGAGTGCAGACAAGGCAGGCAAGGGTTAAAATGATTTTTAAATTCTTCCTCATGCCTGCCGCGTGGAAGGACAAAGCGGTATGCTTGATGTCCAGGGTGATCATATGCACACGGCGCCTTTATTCTGCACAGACTGATGACTCTTCTCTTTTTCCTGCTCTTCCTTCTCTTTTCCTTTGTAGAAACAAAACTGTGTTCTGCAAGCCGCAGGAAGCCAGGTTTCTGCAGGAAATGCCGTATGGCTTTATAACTTACCACGCTGACTTCGTCCTGAAGGCAGTGGAATCAGAGAGGTCTCCAGGGAGGCCCAACCTACAGCTAATCAAGAGAAGAGGAACAAGTCAGGAGTTTTGTTTTTCTGCTTTTTAATTTCATCAGTGGTGACTGTATTGTCCGAGGAGAGTGTGGAGAAGAAATCTCTTGCTGTACTTTGAAAATGCCCTGTAACACCTACTCAGGCGGAAACATCTACTTACCCTAACGCCTGAGAGGTGATTACAAGATTAAAGTAAACAGGACAAGTGAGTGGCTTTAAAGTAAAAATGTGGTCTGTTGGGCAGGCAGCACCAGGCAGCAGTTCTGAGTGCAGGGGCAGGAGCTACGTGGGATTTAGAGCCCTAGCTCTGCCACCATTGCCCGTTGCAGAGTGTGGTTCCAACTGTCTATAAGATGGCAATACAACCTTTAGTGTTGTAGGGTTAAGATAGACAGAAGAGAGCCCTGCATGCAGTAGTGAGTTTTCGGAGAGTGTTATGCTGCAGCATATCTCTTGGCACCATAATCTGTGTAAATGAAATAATTTTGGATCCAGCGACCCCGAGTAAGTCTAGAAATAAGGTGAGAGTGTTCAGTAGCTCACTGACATTGAATGCCAAAGTTCGTATGTGTGTACGTGCACTAGCATGTGTACACTGTAGAGGAAAGATACATTTTCCTTGGTAGAAAGCCCATTTTTAAAATGATTCTTTAGAAAGGTTCTTAGTCAAAAAGGGGGAAGAACCACTTCTGTTTGTGTCAGTGTTTTGCTAGATTCCGGGGAATATGGAGCCGAGTGCTGTCAGGTGCTCCAGACGGGTGCTGGGGCCCTTGTTCAGCTCAGTACATGGCCATGAGGAGCTGGGCGCTGATCCACCACCATCACTTGGCCTTGCCCAGATCCCTCAGTTCTGGAGAAGGAAATGGGAGCCTCAGTGAGAGACCGACATGGAACCCAGACAATCATTCCAGCAATTACTTCTCCTTTATGAGTGATCAAATCAGTACTTAGCTAGGGTGTGGGAGAACTCAGGAGTCAATTTGAGCTTTTGTTTGGGAACAGTGTGAGATTTCCCCCTTCCCATGAAATGCCATGAGCCTTCTGTCTTTCCAGTGAGAGTGGAAGGTCATGAGTGAGGCCTTGGGGAAGCAGGCCATGGTACGCGATGGAGAAATCCCCGTACTCCAGGGAGTGTGAGGACCGGGGAGGCAGTCTTCTTCTGTCCCACGCACCTGTCTTGCTTTGAATTAGCCTAGGTGTTTAAAGATATTTGGGAAGATCTGCAAACGTGTGAATGTCAAACTTATATCTTTTTAAATGATGTATGTCGTCTAAATAGTGATACCATCAGCAGAGAACGCTGAATTTGATTATTTTCTTACCTTCTGCTCTCAGGTGCCTTTTAACATACATAAAAATATTTATATAGTGTTTCAAGTCCACAGCATTCAGTAGAGAAATGCTCTTTCGAGTTCTCCCTTTTGTAATATCATATTTAACTCAAAGGAAGTTGTAGGTATATTGAGGGCAGATAGTAGGTGCAAATCTGACAAAAAAGCTAATGAGCTCTCCTGTGATTACCAGGGAGGATGGTGACTCATTAAATCTCATTTCCTGGGCAAGTCCACACAGAGAGAAGAAATTAACTGAAATAAAGGCCTGAGAGCCTAATGCAGTCAGATTTATGAGCATCTGTATCACAGCCACATGGTAATCAGTGCAAACAGTAAAATGTTTTAATGAGGTTCTCTGAAATATTTAATTAGTTACACTGTTAATTTTTTTTTAAAGTTTTGTTACTTTCTGTTAGGTATTGACTCCATAGTCAGGATTTTGGAAACAAATGGGGTTGCCTTTTGGTTAGATCCAACCCAAGCTATGTCCCCTGTATACGATCCTTTTATTGTCACTGCCATTGATATTCACAGCAATGCTAAAGAGAGGGTCAGAAGCGTTGGAATCTATAAAGACTTCTCCTTTTGGTTCAGCGTATACAAATATCTGCTTAGAATTAGTCCTCCTCCAGGTTCCTGAGAGTGGATCAGTGTGCATTCTAAAGGTTTTCCAGTGCTAGGAAGAGTTTTTGAAAAAGGGCAAACTATGAGTGAGATGAAGAGATTATGATTCTTTTAATACCTTACAGTCTTTTATTTTCCTTTTCAGCATTGGCAATCAAGCCCAGGGCTTGCACGTGCTAGTCATACATTCTATTTCTGAGCTACGCCCCAGCCTAAATTACCATTTTTTGCTTTCCTGAAGTTTCCTTTATATCTTGTTCCTTGACCTTAGATCCTGGTAGCTTCCTAAATGTGTATTAATTAAATAAAAATATTTTAAGATGTCACTCTTCGTAGAGACACAACAGAAATTTACAGAGACAAGTAATTTAATTTCAGCTGTCTAACAGTTTGGGTGGGGCAGAGATACTTGGTGCCCTGAAGTGCCCCATCTAGCAGGACAGTCTTGTGGCTTGATCATCTCATGCATGTTGACGCCTGTCATTCTGTTTCCTAGAGGACCTGTAGCCAACTGGCAGGGGAGACCAAGGTATGGGTGTGTGGTACCTGTTGCCACATGCTTGGTCCTACCTCATCCCATAATCTCATTTGGGTCTTCACCCTGAACCAAGAAAAATCCCTCTTATGTTCTCTTACCTCTGTGTCTCTTGACCTTGGGCTTGTAACTAAAGCTCATGTTTCTACCATAACCCTGCAGGTATGATTTATTTGTAAATGAATCCTATGGGCAGGATTCCTAATGGAGAAATCATTCCAGACAGTGTTTTTACAGCAGAGATGAGTGTGCCAGGGCAGAATGTTGAGATGATTTGCGCAAACTCAGGTTCCAGCTCAGGTCCACGGTAACTATCCAGTGCTTGAAACTATTCATCCTTTATGGTCATACTTACATTACATATTGAGGCAGACAGTCCCAGAAGAAGAGGATGAGGTATATAGGGATCTCAAGTCACAAAGCCGAAGGTGAATGAATCTATTGTATTTTCTTGATTCAAAAATGTACATTCAGAAAAACATTTCAATGTGTGATTCTTAAAATCATATTAGAATTCATTAATATGCTTAATATAGCATTTTGTTACTTTCTCCCAAAATGTCTGCTATCAAATCTTATAATCAACATTTTAGAATTTAGAAAACTCTGTTCATTTCCTCTAGGCCAGAGGGTCTTAATAGCAGCTGTTTTGCACTTTGGTCAATGAAAGAATCATAGCTAAATCTCTTCTTTTGCTGATAAGAAGGCCAGGGAACTGCTTAAAAACAAATAAAAGGTGACCAAGCTGCAAAAGCATGGCTTACATGTGATAAATAGCAGAGCCGGTCCAGAGCTAGGACAAGTTGCCAATGCCAAGCTGCTATGGGTGGGAACCCGACCCAGGGCTTCCTGGGAGAGATGAAGTTAAGGTATATCCAAGGTGGGAGGTCAGGAGAGCAAAGGGAAGTCATCACATCTGCAAGGACTTAGGGTTCAGAAGCAGAATCTGTAGAGAACTCTGGGGACAAAGACTGATGCTATATACATGGATATTTGTGCCTTGGAAAAGTCTTGGAAGAGTATGCCAAGAATACTGATGGTTTTGAATAATAAAATGAGGTGGGAAGAGACCTACGCATCCTTATTATAATTTGTAAACTTAACGTTGCTAACGTAGTTTCTAATGAGCTTATAATTTTTATAAATAAGCTTATAATTTTTTAAAATGTATAAACATGTCAAGAGGAAAAATATACTCCAGGAGTTAAAAACAAACAAACAAAAAAAAAAACATGAGTACCAAGGTACAAGCCTGGAAAGCTCAGAATCATTTATTTAGACAAGTTTTGGCACCTGCTTTGTGTCCACAGTCTCAGGGCACAACACCCTGTCTCTTGGGCCTGCCCTTGACCCATTTAGCACCCTGGCTGGCTGCTGAACCACTCTCCCAGTGGTTCCCATGGTGATGAGGAGCTGGCTACCCACAGGCTGCAGAAGCCACTGGCTCAAGAACACTCAGAGCGCCAGTTGCTGGATTCTGTCTGTGACCCTGGAAGGGTGTGTGACCACTGTTGCAGGAGAGAGGGTCAAGTGCTCTGTCTTACAAAACCAAATATTACACGTCCTGTTCCCAGGGTGTGAACATGTACAGCAACTCCCGTGCGTATGCTGAGACTTATTCAGCAGTGAAATAATAGTACAAGGGAGCATTCAAAAGATGATTAGCTCTAGACAGTGGAGCACTCATGATTGGGATTAGTGACCTTATAAAAGAAGTTCAAGGAAGCCGTTCATCCTCCAAGTGAGGAGGTAGCATCATGGTACCCCTAGGAGCAGCCAGCTGCCCTCACCAGACCCTGAGTCTGTCAGTGCCTTCCTTGGTCTTGGCCTTCCCAACTTTTGGAACTCTGAGAAATAAATTTCTATTGCTTACACATCACCCAGTCTAAGGTATTTTGTTCTATTCGGTGAATGACTAGAATATCCATGCTCGAGGGCCTTTGATCTCTGATTTTGGAGATGTCTTGCTTTCCTTCAGAGGCCAAGAGCTAGGAAAGCTGGATATCATTCATTGATATTCATTAGCCCATCTATGACTGTGAGTGAATAAAGCTGCCCATAAATCTTCATTCCATTTAAGTCAGAAGGAAGCAGGATGCCATTGAAACTACCAGCACCACTGCTTTTTCCCCAAAGATGCTCCCCAGCGAGTTACACTTCAATCCATGCGAATGCTTGGTTTTCAGAGTTGCCTTTTACTGTCAGCTGCTGGCTACTCCAATGCATCTTTTTTTTTTCTTTAAATACTTCAACAACCTTAAAAGTCCTGCAAGTATGGCCACCTGAGTGTGTGTACATTTTAAAAAGTAACCCATGTTTTTTGAGTTAAAAATGATCTCAAATGAGTAAAGAATGCATTGGTTTTAATGGGAGCAGGTAATTTTGCCTGAATCTTCATGGTAAGAATTTTGAAAACTATTACCCTTGTCACAATAGTCAAAAATGGCTTGTTGGTGGCATTTCCCCTCTGCCTCACCTCCCTGACTGGGACTGGAGCCAAGTGGACTCGGCACTGGGATGGATCTTAGGGAAACGTTGTGAACCGATGGCTGCAAGGGGCAGAATCGGAGTTGCTCATCCTTCTGCTGCTGCTCACCTGCTTTTTTGTCTTTGAACTTCGTTTTTGCAATGCCCCCTTTTGAAAAAGATTGATGTGGCTCTCAATGGCAAGGGGATTCACATGAATAACAAATTACTCTTACATGTTTGAAGTGGTAAACCTGTTCTACTTCCCCTAGGGAAACACTGGGCTTTTTCGAGCTATTGTTATCCTCAACAAATTCCAGTAATTATTGGTGCTAGCATTTGGTTTTCTTGGTTTGAGCTCAACTTCTACAAATCATCTGTGCCTTTGGGAGGCTTCTCTGCCTACCTGACTCACCGTGAAGGAGACTCTGTCAGGTAGGGCACCGTCTGCCAACTCCAAGGCATACTACAAATTTTATATATTTAGCACCTTGCATCTCAGGCATGAGATGGATAAGGGGAGAACCTGGAGAAACCGTCTTAGTTCAGGAGGTAGTGGAGGAGAGGGTGTGCGTATGGGATGAGGGCAGCCTGCCTTCTAAACTCACAGAATGTGATGAGGAACTAGATAAGAATTAGGAATAGCATCAGAGTCATAGTTTAGCAGAAGAGTCAACTCTCCTGTCAGGTTTAATCAATTGATGACTGTGTTAGCCACATAACTTCTCAGAGCCATTCTCTGCACCTGTGTGAGGTAGGTATAATAAAATATGGATTTCAGATTTTTAGAGAAATAATCAAAATTTCTAACTGCTACATACTCTTCAAAGCTAATACTCTCTTGCCTGGCTCTCAAATCTGAAGTTGCAGTGAGGGTTTCTAAGGAAGAGGCCCACCAATGGGCTGTGAAGTCATCTATATAGAAGAATATGCATGAAATCAATAACATAGATGGTATTAAACAGTGATCAGTGCAGCCGGATTGAAATTCCAGCAGTGCCCATTACTGCTATGTGATTGTGGGAAAGCCACTCATTTATATGCCTCAGTTTCTTTGTCTATAAACCAATGGTTCCTATTTCACAGGAGTTCTGTGAGAAATAAAGAAAACAGTTTTCTATAAAGCATTTAGAAATTTACTATGATGGGGCTGGGGATTTAGCTCAGCGGCATAAGTGCCTGCCTTGCAAGCACGCAGTCACGAGTTCGATGCCCGGTACCGATAAAAAAAAAAAAAAAAAAGAAATTTACTATGACATTATTATCTCACCGTAGCAGGTCTAGTACCATAATGTAAGGTTAGAAGGAAGAAGCATATGTTTTCCCTTTTCTAGAAGGCACTAGTCTTTGTAGGGGAGAGTCCACTTTCTCCGGAGGAGCATGGACACCTCTTTCCTGTGGGCATACTGGCATTTACAAAATGGTTGGGTTGATTCATTTCTGGGGGAACATTTATGTGCCCTAGTTCACTGTCAGCAAAGCCTCAGGACAGTTACTGTGGTGGATTACCTGCTTGAGCTACAACCTTCTAGATTTTGTTAATGACTTCTAGACCCCCAAATCCCCAGGCCATAGATCTTCCATGGAAAAAGAACACAATCTGCTTCCCCCGCTCATTACTAAACACGACCATCCTGCATGGGTGAAATTTATGATGAAAAGGAAGGAAGTGAGAAAGTAGACATCTCTTAGATAACTGATTTCAAATCTTATGGGTAAACATCCACAAGCTGTGATTTCTAGATCTTCCAGTAGTTCTATTTTTAGTTTTTGAGGAACTGCTATGCAGGTCTCCATAGTGGCTGCACTAATTTACATTTCCATCAGCAGAGCATGAGAGTTCCCTTTCTCCCACACAAGCATCTTTTGATCCCATGAATGTGTTCAGCATTGATATCTATCACTTCCTTAGAGAATGAACCAAAAGTCTAACTCAAATGAGTGACAGACTAGGACCCCAGGACCCCAGATCTGCTAGCGGCAGGTATATGCTCAGTTGCAAGTACAACCAAATTGGTTGTAAGACTAGATACCCTCCCTCTCTAGCTCCTACTCCTCCCATGTTCATGCCCTCTTACCAACATTTTGGGCAAGTGGCATTCTTTCTCCTTCTTGTGTCTTCTTGTCCTCTTTACGGCTTCAGAAGCAAACCATGGCTCAGTTACACCAAGCAGTGTTTCCAATATGTGCTGCCAGGGCCTGAGCTGCTTTGCAGAGCCCGTGCCCTTTGAGAGATGAGATAAGCACAGACCTGAGAGTCCCCCTTGAACCTTCCATATACACTGCACAGAGCTGCCATATCCAAGTGTGGTAATGGAAAAACAATTTTGTATGAGTTAATTTTTTTAAATTTGGGACTTGCTTTGTAAAATTTTATACTTTCCTTTTTGAGGGGTAACTTTGACAAAGATACTGGCCTATGACTGACAAGAAAGAAAGAAAATTGGTATTTCATCTCAGAAAATTGAGTAATTTAGGAAGAATCAAATAGGGTTTAAGTGTTTTGACTCTGGGATAATAATACCTAGATATGAGACTTTCTTCTCTGTGTGGCATATACCTGTCTTTGTATCATTTGGGGGAACGTAGTCTCTTGTAACTTAGTTTACTTTTCTGTAAAATGGTGTTGTAGTCAGGGGTTGTACACAGAGAACAATTCAGATCAGGACATGGAGTTTATAATATTTTTATAATGGTCACCGGAAGTTAACACAGGAGAATGCAGGAAATCTATCCGCAACACCAAAGACATAGATTATTTAGTCAAGAGTCTAAACCCCACAGCAATGTCCCACATGAGTCCAGGTAAAAACCCAGAACTCAGGCCAACGCCTGCACGAGTCCAAATGGAAGTCCAGAGCCCTCAAGAAGGACTCACGCCAGTCTCTTTTACAGATTCGTGCCGGGAAGACCCAAGGGTCACCGGTGGAAGCCAGAAAGTCTATGCCAGCAGGATGAAGGAGTTGTGCTAGTGGGATGAGGGTTCTACACTGGAGCCGAGAAGTCACACTCACAACAAAGAGCAGGGCTGACCTGAAAGGCACCACAGCCATCCTCAGCGAGACGGAGGCCCCGAACTCCAACGACAAGCACAGTTGGGTATGTGCCAGGAAGCAGCGTGATGAGTTCACCCTGGAGACCAGGCAGCACATGTCTTCCCCTCCGGAGCCAGGAAGCAATGCTCAATGTGAAGACCAAGGCTTCTCCAGGAGAACCAACAGCTCAGACAGCAACTCGTAGGAGAACCCACAACGCCTCAATCCCTCTCACCTCCATTCTTCTCCACCTATTTATCCTGGCAACCCTCCTCAGGTAGAGCATCTTCTCTCAATGCCTACTGATGTAATCCAGCTGGCGTTAAGTTGACCACCAGTTCTCAAACCATAACAAATGGGAATTGTGGTAATTGTACCTGTCTTACTCGGTAAGGAGGACTAGAGTGGTTAATATTTGCATGGCTTTACGAAAGCACCTCCCACAGAGTAAGGTCACATTGTCTGTTAGGTATTGTCACCTGCACTCCACCTGGCTCACCTGTAACTTTACATAAGCCGGGGCCACATTATGATCTTTGAAAGCCGTAAGTACTTTTACCCACTTCTATTAAAAAGGCATTAAATGTATTTTACAGCTATTGGCTATAAAATTAGAAGAACTTCGTCTGTTGTAGATTTATTATATGCAGTTATATGTTGTTTAACAACGATGGGGACACATTTTGAAAACTGTGTCATTATGTGATTTGGTCACTGTGTGAATATCAGAGTGTACTTAGATTAACATGCTGTGCCACCAAGTGACACCCTCTCCTGGGCTGCCATCCTTAGGGAGCCAGTCGTTGACCATAGTGTTGTTAGTGGCATGTGATTGTATTAATTATTGTTGTAGTCATTGTTTCTTCTAACTTTAATTAGAACTACAATGCTTCGTGGTGCTCAGAAAGCACTGTAGGTCCCCAGCATGATGGCGGCTGCAGGAAGCGAAGACAAGTTAGAGCCTGCTGAGTAAGTGGCCTGGTACAAACTTCCTTCCCTTGGAGAGGTCTGCTCTCGGAATTCAGGCGTCCTTTCCCCTCCCGTCAAGCAGCTCTTGTACCTCATCTGAGACTCCACTAGGCCCCTCCATAGGCACTGCAGTGTTGTAATTTCCTGCTTAATGTTTGTAGGTTAACTCATTTCTTGACGCTCAAGACACTCTTCTGTCCTTGGTGCTAAGAACATTATGGCAGAACTTACAGGTCATCTACTTGGGTAAAGGTATCCCACTGGTAGAAGCAGCGTGGCTAGGCCAGGCACATCTTGAAAATTCTGTTCAGAAAATGGGAGATATTGCCATTTGCTACTGGCATCTCAACACCAGACTTCAAGCCACCAAAAGAAGACATGCTGAAGATAATTTGAGTTTCAAGTAGCAAGAGCTTCATTAGATAGTGCCTGAGTGGTGGGAACTTGTGCTCAAGATGAATAGGGGCTTAGCTCATCACACAGACCCCTCAAAGCTGATCTGCTTTTTCATTAGACCAGTCAGATGTATTCCATGCTGAGTAATGCATTTAGCTGGACAGGAGCAGAGCAGCACCAAGGTTCTGCACTAACCTTGGATGTAGTGGGAAGGCTAGTGCAAGGCAGTCTTGGCAATGAACACTGTGCCTGGACCACAGGGTAAAATTCTGTGAGAGGATCATCAGAGCTGATGAGATTTCCTAACACTGCATGTTTTATACTAGTCAAAAGCATGCTTTGGTTCAATGTTGCCCATCTCACCGGCCGCTGGCTGCTTCAGAGGTTCCTCAGTTGCAAGTGCATAGGAAACGCCTCGGTATCCAAACAAGCACGCAGACCCTGAGCTCAAGCTCGGAGTTTTTGAGGCAATGGATAGCTTAGAACTTGCAGGTTTGACAGTAAATCATACTGCAGATGACAGAGCGTGCTGGTACACACCTAAAATTTCAGCTACATGAGAGGCTGAGGAGGACCACAAGGTTGGAGGCAGTCTGGGGGCTTTACGGGTATAGTAGTAGAGTTTATGAGGCTCTGGGCCCACTGCAACAAAAAATGCTACACATGGTTTGCATTGTGCAGATGGCTTAAGGACTTTGCTGGATAAGCTTTGAACGAGGCAGACTCTTTTCCTCCATGTTCTGGCCCCAGAGGTCTATACCATAGGTGTGATCTCACTTCTTGGATGTTTGGGACATGTCATAATTCTTCAGAAGGCAGAAATATTCACTTTAGGTGTCAATGGATTTCCCTTGCAGGTCCCAAAAGCCCTCATTTGGGGGACTGTCCTGGCTTTAGGGTTAGCTTGTGAACATTTGCCATACATAGTTGTGTCTCTTTCTCTCAAGTCAGAATTGAGGCTTATGCTGTGACATCAGCTAACTGGAACTCTGCACTGGGGTTCCATTTGCTATTAAGTGCTCTAATGAGGAGGGACAGGCAATTATTATTATTTATTTCACTAATTAGCCAGATAATCATTCATTTTGAAACTATGCAGAGTTGGAGTCTGTTCGGTTGTGCCCTTCTTCTGATACTGATTCATTCTATTTTTTTCCTCTTTTTCCCTTACAAAAATGGCTGCTTTGTTAAATGAGGGGCAAAGGCAGGGGGTGAGGAGGGGAAATTAAAAAAAGAGCAAGAGATCATTTCTAAGCTGGGAAGATAATGCAACAAGGAGCCAGAGTCCATAAAAACATCACCTTTCAGTCTCTGAAGACATAATGCTTGATGATAACCATAAAACATGTTAGTGCGAAATAAATTGCTGTCCTATTCAAATCCTTAAACGTACTACTGTGGATGCCACTGGAGATATGCAACTCTTTTTCTGGTCCTGAGGTATATTTTATCATAATTTGTGGGGTGGGTGACAGCCTTGTACACATGATTGCCTTTTCCTGCTCAGTTAGCCTGTCAAGGTCAGAGTCCTTTGGCCTTTTATGAATGTAGGACTATTAAGAAATGAGCAGGATAACTGAACAGCGCGGAGGGAAATTTTATTTTTCTTTACTAATAAATGCATTTTTTCATGGTGTTTGCTTTTAGGAAGCGACCCTTTTACATTCCATGCTGTTTGGTGGAGGGCGGGTAGAAGAGGACTATATTGCTGCTGGTTTGATGTTCTTATTTTTATTGTGAGATGTGAAAGAACTTCTGGGAGTAGGGATTCTTCATTGTCACGAAATAAAATGTTCAGGAACACTTTCGCCTTGAGGTTGAATTTTTTAAAGGTAGGTAATTATAATGAAAGATTGGTGCTTAATTAATAATAGTTACTTCTGTTATCTCAACAGAAATAACATGCAGTATAATGCTATTTTTATAACAAAAATTTCCCAGATCAAACCATTCTGGTAGATTAGGTTGAAATTTTTATTAATTATTATTATTATTATTAATAAAATGAAAGTTTTATAATAATATATTATTAATATAATTAGAATACAATTAATAATTAATAATAATATTGGTTATTTTAATATTATTTTGAGAGTTACAACTAGGTCCCTGGCTGGAGCATGCTAGGAGCATGGATCTCAATGATCTCAATACGAGGAACTGGGAGATGATAGTTATTTGTTGTGGAAATGCAAATATTTGGTCAGCAGGGATTAGGGGTAGTATAGGTATTAACCAAAGGAAGAGGAGGTGTCATTTGCTGTCTTAGTTACTTCTTTCATTATGAAGCTAAATATCTGACATTTACAAGTTAAAGGAGGAGAGATTTATTTGGGCTTGCAGTTTGCAGAGGTTCCACTCTATTGTTGACTGGCCCCAAGGCAGGACAGCATGACAGATGAGTATGACAGAGGAGAAACAGTTCATGGCATGGCAGACAAGAAGCAGAAAAAGATAAAAGGCAAAAGGAAGGAGATGGCCCCTTCTAGGCTATTCCCCCAGCAACCCACCTTTTCAACCAGGGTTTACCTCCCAGCCTCACATTTAACTATTTTCTCATCATTGGACCATTCCATGGGTGGGTATCATGCTCCATGATCCAACTGCCTCCCAAAAGCCCCACCTGTGAGCACATGAGACCGGGGGGAGGCATCTGATAGAAACCATAGCACCTGCTTAAAGATGACTTAGTGTGTTTGCTTTCCATCACTATAACAAGGACCTGAGATAGTCACTTTATAATAAAGAAATGTTCATGTTGGCTCACACTTTGGGTGATTTCACCCTGTAATTGGTTGGCATTTCATTTGCTATCATGGTGAGAGTGGGTGGTAGAACAGAACCTCTCACCTCATGGGTAGATAGAAAAGTGAGGAGGGGTTAGAGTCCCATGAACCACATCCCCAGTGACCTTCCAATCTCTCACCACAGGCCCCACTTCTTAAAGTGTCCACAGCCCCCAACAATGCAACCCGGGACCATCCTTTAACACATGGGTGCTCAAGGGCCATTCAGGATCTGGCTGCAACATTTAGCTTGCTCCTATCGTTTACCAATATACTTTCTGCCTTTGCAAGCTTCCTTGTAGGTTAAAAAAGATTCAATGCAGAGAATTTCTAACCAGAATCATTCTTTCTCTTTGGTGGACTCTTGCATTGCCAATAGTGTAGAGATGTCTCAGAAATCTTGGTGAGGAGTCAAAAAGGGACAGACAGATCCTTGGTTAGAGACCTCCAGGAACCAGTCTTGCAGAAACCACCACAAGGAAGGTTTTGTGCCTCAGTGTCCTGAGGTATTGAGAATAACTCTGGTAGGAGAAACAGCAGGAGCAATGTTTCAGGATCTAGTCTACCCACCACCACAGTAATGAAATATTTATTGAGAGGAATAACACCTTTAGAAGTGAGAAGCCTTTTTCAGTTCTGAATATAGAGAAGACTACACATTAA
The DNA here is from genome assembly GCF_034190915.1 of Cavia porcellus. Taxonomy (NCBI): domain Eukaryota; kingdom Metazoa; phylum Chordata; class Mammalia; order Rodentia; family Caviidae; genus Cavia; species Cavia porcellus. Next base: position 1,218,964 of record NW_026947521.1, on the reverse strand, counting down.
TTTATGATGGCTGATCTTTATGTAGAAGAAAATAATGTAAATGCAGAAAATTTTACCCTACGTAAGGACAAAGTACAATTACCAAATGCAAAAGCCACTTTAAGGCAGTGCTGGCCTATTAACAGTGAATTTAAAAAATAATCATGCTCTATTTTGAAGGCATTTTTAGGACCTCTACAGAAAGGGAAATTTGAAAGTACTAAAAAGCTAGTAAAGCTGCATTTAGAAAAGCTTTTAAATAGCCCATCCTTCTCCTGAAGGGCATCTTATAAGTAACACACACCCGCTGATGACAAGAAACAGGTGTGTACAAATGCCAGAGGTGGGATTTTGTAATAATCACTTAATGTCACAGAAAATAGAAAGCAAATGCTCTTAGCTTTTACCAAAAAAATAAAAAATAGAAAACATGACTGAACAGAAGCAAAAATGGACCTGGGGTCATCTGGGATGCTGTGCCTTTCACAAGGCCCTGCATTTAGTCCCTTCCTCAGGTGGCTGTGCATTGTCACCTAATAGTGTGGACAGGGCTGGACTGAGGCAGCTGCCGCAGTGCGGAGTTTGCTCCCCAAAGAGTGGGCTCCAAAAGGGATTACCACAGGAAGTTTTCCAGGCAAAGACTGCAGTGGGGGCTGAAGACCAGAGGCTGCTGTTGGTGAGCTACAGGAACCAGGCTGGGTCTCCCTGATGAGTCTCAGCATAACAAAGCCAACTCGTTGCCCCCTCCCTCTTTGACTCTAACTTTACATCAACATCATCTTCCTTCATAAGCTGCCCTCCCGAGAACAGTTCCCTTCCCTCTTCACTCCCACTTCGCTTTCTGCCTCCCATAACATCTTGCTCTCCCTTCGAAAGAAAGTTCCATGTGGATGGTCTGTGCCGGGCAGAACTTTCCTGCGGTGGAAGCAGTCCAGCTGTGTTCCCAGCACCTCGGACAGCTCCTGCCACAGTGCCTGTGCTAGTAGAAAGAGTGAACAAGGACAATAATGCTTCCCTGTTTTATGCCCCTCCCCATCCTCAGTCCCAAACTGTGTCCCTATCCGCTTCAGCTCAGCCCTCTTGATGGCCCACAAAGATGGTGGTTATTTCCCAGCCCATTGTACAGCCAAAGGTGTGCTTCAGTGGCCCCACCCACTCAGAACCCTCCTCTGAGGAATATGCGGCGGCCCTGAAGATAGCAGCCCCATGCACACTTGCTTAAGTAAAATTTGCTGCCATAAAAATTTGAAAATGAGATGCAATTAGTAAAGCATTGAAAAGTTACAGAAAAATGAATACGACAGGAGAACTTGTCTCAGAAGGTTCATATTTTCCCAGGGTTCCTGGAAGGGACCTTTTGTTTAGGGTTTCCATATTTGGAGGAAAACATACAACATACTCAGTTCTATTTGAAATTCAGGTAAGCGAGAGTAATTTTTAAATGTAAAAATCTCTCACTTGTTGTCTCCTCTTCCCCCTCCCTGTATTCATTCCATATATTATGTGGGCCATCTTTAGGCTAAGAAATTATTCATTGTTTAAGCATACAATATATGGGATGCAGTTATACCTGTAAAACCTATTCATTGTTTATCTGAAATTCAAATGTAATTGGGCCTCCTGTACTTTATCTGGCAACTTTACCTTTGCTGAGCTTCATTTCTAGTGAGATAGAGAAGGAAAATAATAGTGAAAACAAGTGGAATAAAAGCCATTATGGTCACCACTTCTGGTCCCCAGGAACTGTGCCCTTTGCATAATTTGTCTCTCGTCCTCAGGTGAACCCTGTGAGGCAAATGTTATCTCCCACTTTTCAAATAAGGAAACTGAAACTCAGAGAAGATGAGTAATTGCCCCAAAGTCGCACCACCAATTTTCCTTCCATAACTCTTCTTCCTATATAATGTTTTATTCTTCCTATATAATGTTTTTATTCTTTCTTTGACAAAGAATAAAATTTGAAGCTTGACTTCAAAATAAGTCCCCATAACCAAAGTCTCTCTTTGAGGGGTTCAGTTAGAGCCAAACCCCAGGCAGGAAGAGCTGTAGCAGGCTGAACCCAGGAGGAGCTGCTGCAGGGGATCTAAAGTCCCATCTCAATTTTTGGGGGCCACTAAGATACAGGACTTTGTTATTTTCACTGTTTTTGTTTTATATTCACTTGTAAATAACTAAGGATAAATAGAAAACAGCAACACTTACATAATTTCAGTTCTAGAGTCCCATGCATTTTATTCTAAATGACAATATTTAACAACTAAATTGCTTCATTTCAACCTCATTGCATTTCTTCAAGTGGGAGTACTATAATTTAAAAATAATAAATGCAACAGAGTGAATATATTGCTTTCATTAATCCCCAATACTGCTTATTTTCAGCACTTTTAAATTATTTGGGTGTGCTCAATAGATTTAGTTGAAGTGGAAAAAGAATCATTCAAATTTCAGACCATTTGTAATTATCAATTCATCTGCTGTTTCCCAACCAAGTAACTGAACTTCAGTAAGGTTTGGGGTTTTTTATGATTTCTTCCCCACCCCCTGCCTGGTATAAAACAGTGAATTAGTCAAGTAAAAATGTCGGTGGCGTTGAAGGTGCTATAAACAAGGGCATCACAGCCTCTGAATTATCAGCTAGCACAGGTGGTGCTGATTACATGTCACAACTTCCCAAGGGCACCCAGAGTGACAGTGGCAACTTTCTGTCTCCATGCCCAAAGCAAAGGGAAAAACTAAGGCACTAGTCTGAAAATTTCCCTTCTGCTCTTCCTTTTGTCTGATTTCCAATGGATTTAAAAAATCAAAATTTAAGCACTAAGTTGCCTGCTAATAATATAGAATCCCATGTGAAATTTGAATTTCAGATAAAACTTGAGTAGTTTTTTAAAGTGTAGTTATGTCCCAAATTGTCCATCCCATGGTTTGCTTTGCTAAATCTGATAACTATATTGATGACCAGGAACTTACATCTGGCTACCTTGCCTGGTGCTGTTCTTTAGACATGCAGAGTGGTGTCTAGTAATGATGTCTGGCATTTACTGAGTGATTATTATGTCCTGAGCGTTACTCTGGGTTCTTTATGTTTATAAAGATGGGGAAATGAGCCTTAGCAAGGACTTCACCATGATCTCAGCAAACGCATGGTGAAAAGACTTTGTGGATTTCACTACATTGTACTTTCTCAGCAGATGGAAATAAGTGACTGGTTGCATAAGTGTATGTCTCCCTCCTTTAAGATTATAAATGTAAAACATTGTCTTAAAATCACATGGCCATATTCAAGGCTGAGTTTTGCAGCATGTACAATAAGCCATACATGCAGACCTCATCAGATTGGCAAATGAATTGGCCCATCCCCTTATTATTAAAAGGAGCCTCCCAGCTGAGAAAGGTATCATTTCATGATGTGAAATGTAGGGGCAACTGGAGAAAGAACAAAGAGGGTGGATAGATAACAGCAGGCTACAGAGGCTCCCTGAAATAGTCAACTTAGAATTCAACATAATACAGCGTGGGGAGTCCTGAACAGGGAGAGTTGAATTTTCTCGTCCCAAGAAGAAACTAAGATGAGAAGAACCAATCAAACATACAGTCCTGGTGCTACTATTGGAACAGCTGAAGGTTCAGTGCTCCAGCTGCAGCACCTAAACTCAAGGGGTGGTGACTTGCCGAGCTGTCCAAAACTCTTCTGCTTTGACTCACTGGAAATGCAGTCACACTGAGGTTGGGGGTCAGCAAGCCGAATGGAGAGCTGAGCTAATGAGGAGCCTGCATTGACCTGTGGTGAGTGATGGGAATAAAACCATTCCATAAAGAAGGGGGATCCAACAGATGACATTCTGGGACTGGGCAGGACTGGCAGGAACAAGGGGCAGCAGTACTTCAGTTAGTTGTTCCCTTCCTGAATGGGACTGGTGGAGTGAGATTGGCCTGGGTCACGTGACCAGGCAGAGACCCAATAAGTTACCTGAAATCAATTCCCTAACACAGTGAAGCCTCAGAAGTTTGACTGACCTGGGCGCACAGTAATACAGTGCAGGCCTCAGCAGCTTGACTGATCCGGAGGGGAGAGGCCAACATATGCTGCCCCTGTTTGCAACTCACTAGCACACTGCAGTGGGAAGGGTCACATAGGCAACGTGCTATTGTAACTAACAAAGAAAGAAACTGGGGTCTCCTGGAAGAAACAAAAAAGATGGGAAGAGGAAGCAACAACAAAAAGTCCCCAGGTCCCAACCCTGGAGAACATTGACTCAGGACAGGTAAATACAAAGTAGAATGAGAACAGCAAATATGCAATATCAGACACAGTGCCAGTGGACATAAATAGATATATTCGGGGCCTCATAGATGAGTTCAAAAGGGAAATATTTAGCCAAGTAAAGCAAGATATAACAAGATTAATGAAGCCAGGTGTGATGGCTCATGCCTGTAATCCCAGCACTTGGGAGGCTGAGGAAGGAGGATCATTGCAAGTTCGAGACCAACCTAGGCTACAAAGTGAGCTGAAGGCCAGCCTGAAATGCATAGTGAGACCTTGTCTCAAAAAGACAAAAAAAAAAAAAATTAATAAGAGAGATGCTAAGCACTCCTCAAGAAGATACAGACAGAAGAATGGAGGAACTCAAACAAAGGAGAGAATCATTTGATGAAGAATATAAAAAAAATAGAATACATGAAGCAGATTCAAGGAGATTACCAGGAAATTAAAGGATTACAAGGAAATTAAAATTACAAGGAAATTAAAAACTCTATGGAAAGATGGCAAAACTACTTGAAAGAAACTAAGGATAGATTATCCAAACTGGAGGACAGGTTTGCAATGTGGGATTGTGAAAGGGAAAACTTTTCAAAAATAACAAGGAAACAAGCACTAACAATACAAAAGCTAGAAGACAAGAGGATCTATAACATGAGAATAAAGAATGTGAATGAAGAAGCAGGGGTATAAACAAAGGAACTACAAAGGCTATTTACAGAAATAATTATGGAAAACTTCCCAAACATAGGAAAAGGAAATGATATTCAGATGTATGAGGCATATAGAAATCCAGCCACCTACAACCAAAACAGAGCTATACCCATGCATATAATAATCAAGATTCCAGAAATTCAATATAAGAACAGAATATTAAAAGCTGTTAGAGACAAGAAACAGATAACCTATAAAGGAAAGCCCATCAGAATTATGTCAGACTTCTCGACACAAACCATCAAGAAGCGCCTAGAGTGAAATATTCCAAGCCCTGAAAGAAAATAACCTCAAACCCAGATTGATATACCCTGATAAACTGTCTCTAGAAATTAATGGAGAAACAAGAGGAACTTGGGAAGTTTGCAAACACCAATCCAACTCTATAGAGAATACTGCAGGGCATTCTAGAGAGAGAGAGAGAAAAGTACTAGGATTCCAGGAACAGTGGCAGAGAGGCCTCGATGAATGAAGCAGAAAACAGAATGAAGAAGACAAACAGACAACTGATGGCAAAAAAAAAAAAAAAAAAAAAGAGCATAACAGAAATGAGGCAGAGAAGGTTGGTTATAATCTCTAATCTAGATGACCTTGATACACTAAATTAAAAAACTACACATGGAGTAGATCAGGAGGTAGGGTACACTGGGATGCTATTTTTAAGAAATATAATTAACATAAAAAAGAGTACATAGACTGAAAATCAAATATGAGAAAACAATGCTCTATGTGACAGAGAACCAGAAACTAATAGGGGCAACTAGATCAGTATTTGTGGATAGGTTGGAAAGACAGGCTTTAATAGGTAAAAGAATACAATTAGAGATCAAGTCCAGGAGAGAGAAGGTTCAGAAACACTTAGGTAAATAGCAGGTTGCCACCCCACCCAATTTAAAACCAAGGGTCTTAGTCAGACCCAAAAATGCACAGTGTACCCTGCGGAAGTGAAAGGGGAGGGAGAGTCTTAAAAAGGATGGCAGAAGATATTAATAGTGTACCAGGATTTAAAACCCACATTACTTGTACCACTCTGCTTAGATAGAATTTATTCTGTCCCAGTTTGTCTACTTGCATTAGATTTGAGAGCACAGACAGCTATCCCAAAAACATCAGGATATAGCACAGTAATCATCTCCAATTTCCTATTAACTTAATCTGGAGCCCTGTATGACTTATACTGTTTTATCATGACTGATCCTAGTTAAATCTGGTTTTTTAAATTGCTGTTTGGTATCGACAGATTTTATTCAAAGCTGATATGATTGATAGTATGAAGTCTGAGAGTATAGGCAACTACACTGAAGATTACAAGACTCACTATGATACACATTCTGGTTTGATAACTGCCTATTTTTGAAGTTTTATACTATATACAAAGTTTTGTTTTTATTAATACTGTTATGTTCTGATATATTGAGTTATACTGTGTCTGATGATATAGTCAATTCTATTGAAGATTACAAGAGACAAGACAGGAGCTATGTAGAACTCCTTGTATAATGGTCTTATATGTCTTTTTCGTTTCATGTGTTTATAGGAATATGTTTTGTTTTGTCTTGCTTTGTTTTGTTTCTCCTCTAATATAGAAAGGATAGAAATACATGTTAGGACTCATGCATGTGTAGAATCTATAAACAGTTTATGAGAACTGATCTTATGATTCATGATGAAATAAACAAATACTTTGAAGAAAAAGAGACACTAAAGTACCCAGTGCTGATCCTGGAGTGACATAATGTGAAACCCAGCAATAGTACTATTCTTTGTTTAGAGTGATATTAGCCTGCTTGGGTTTGTTCAATCTCAACATAATTGAAGCTATGGATAACTGAATGTATGTTTAAGTGTATAGGAGTGATAACCATATTTCTAAGTTTTTGTTGGACGGTTGAATAGAACTGTTTGGAGTTTCACTGTTTGAATCCCCACTTTATATGCTCCACTTCAGTATCTTGAATAACTATTTGTAAGAGGACAATCTGTAATCATCAACTGGTGATTTCTTACTGTTTATTTTTTTTTTTTGAAAGTATGTATTTCTACACATTTTCTGTTTTGTTTAGTCTTTCTTTAAATAAAAATTTTAAAATGTAGGGGCAATAGCTGGACAACACTTCTGATGAGCGAAAGCAGTTCCCAAACAATGAGTTCCTCTGAATTCAGTAAAGTTGCTATTTAAGTTAATTTCAAATTCATAATGAGTTGCCCTGAGGTTTTGAAATTTCATTTTGGTGTTTTTGAATTGTGTATTTGCTTAAATGTAGGTTCCGTTCCCTAATTTGATAGAAGCGCGTTCATTTGCAATTGGGCCAGGTGCCATGCTGAGGATTTCGACATAAACATTTCTTCTCTAATATCTATTGCATCTAATTATTGAAAAGATGATAAAGCAAGATTCTGAGAAAATTCAAAAGAAGAAAACAGGGCCGACGACACAGCACAACTGTTTTCATTCTTGCACATTTCTTTCCTGTTACTGATTTCTGAAGTGGCTGCAACTGACAGAGATTCTACAGGGCTTGTTAGAAATGAATTCATGGTTTCTGTCAAGAAGAAACTGCCTACATAGAAGAAAAAGGAAGATGAGGGAAAAAACCTATCTTGCAGTACCAAGCAATTCTATCTTTTTTTTTTTGTTTTGTTTTACAAAAATTCAATAAACAGGACTTATGATGATGTGGTGAACTGGTAAGAGACGTTTTTCCCCCTTCCTATGATTATTCTCTTTCATCTCAAGTATTCTGAGAATCTGGAAACCATTTCCACATCCCGAATCAGGAGATCTAAGCACCTGCTATAGAATTACCTGGAAGAGACCAGTGTTCAGGTGGGACACTCGAGTCCATCCAGGGCTCGCTGGATCAGCCCTCACCGGCCACCTGGCCCTGGGTTAAAAACCAGGAATGAGTGAAACCTACTCTAGACTTTGTCATTCTGTGACAGAAGTCTGAAATTACGGTGGACAGATGCGAAGCAATAACAAGGTGTCACCTTGCTCCTGGAAGAGACCGCCCTGAATCAGGGTAGTTGTCACCAGTGTGGAGAAGGAGTGTGGCTCTTGCCCTTGGTTGGTTTACCGTTGTCAAGAGCAAGGGTAAAAAATGTAAATAAGATAGTGATTTGCCAGAGAAAGGAGGGAATCCAACAGGAGCCCCCCAGGAATGGCCTTGTTATGTAATGCTACAAATCCTTCCCGCTGAGGACCAAGACTAGGGCTGGCATGCTAGGAAAAAGTGAAACAGTTTACATTTCAAAGCCAGGGCTGGCAAGAAAATAAACATTGAATCAATTTCTTCCTCGAAGTCCATGTTCCATTAGGATAACTATGGTAGGTGACATTTTTCACATTTTAATTGGTGTTTTGCTGATTTTATCAGAATTTTTGCTGATCAAAGCACATTGGCTATTTATTTATTTTGCAATGAAGCTAACTGTTCGCTGCAAGTTTAATGTACTGTAATGAATTTTAAATATCCTCCTAGTCAGATTACCAAGTGTTTGGATCAAGACATCCTTGTTACACTTAAATTATTAATTACTCAAATGGACGAAAGGTAACTTTCAGATAAAATGTCACATTTTAAATGGATCTGAGTTAGATGAAAATGTGGAGTCTACATTAGAAGATAGGAGGAAAATAACTACTTCCCTTTGCAGTCTGCTTAACCCACTCCTACCTGCTTGGTTTTTAGACATATGATAAATACTTTCATTATTAGTTTATTTCCAGTAGCTTACAGAACAATAAGTTTTTATGTTATTTACACTCCAGTGACTTTGGCTTAATTGGCTTCTTTTATGTTATTTATATAAATATAAATCATACTGGGTTTTAAAGTATTAATGATGCATTTTATGTTGTAATGCTGTTTTCATCTGGACTAGCACTCCATAAATTCTCCCCATCCATGGGTAACAGCTGAGCAACTCACAAAATCTTCCAAAGTCAAAGCAAACCTCCACAGGAGCCAAACCTCTGCAGAACTCATCCCTGGGCTAGAGAGAGCCACTGAATTCTATTCCGTTTGCAATGGCTTTAGCCAGTTAATTTGTTTAAATAGTTCTGGAGGGCAATTCACAGGTCTGTATTCCTGAGAAACAGCATAGATTTTTCTTTCAAGGCAGTTTCACAAAGCAGTGAAAAGAAAACTGAGTTTGGGTCCAGCTCCTGCCAGTCATAGCACCTACCAGCTGTTCCTACAGTCTCGGGGGATCTATTTCTCATGGGAAGGTCTTCTGGCCCCTGTAAATTTCTACATTTCTCGGTTTACATGCACTCATTTGGTGATCTTCAGACATTTTTCTCTCAGTTCCTAAGATAGTAGCATGAGAAAATAGATTTTTCTTATGTAGCTCATATTTTGAAATAGACTTTAAGATTAGCTATACATATGCAGGCTTGTCTAAGTAGTTCTCTACATACTGGGTGGTTCCAGTGATGAAAACAGAAAGGGCTGAGGATGTGTGGCTTTTCTGAGACATAAGATTCAATTCCCAGCACTGCAAAATAGTACCAATAATAATAATAATAATAATAATAATAATAATAATAAAGGAAATGAAAATGTTTTTGAAAGATATTATTTTAATTGTTGGTTAAAAAGAAATGTCCCTTGGCATGGGAGGGGAAGCGGGGTAAGTTTAATTTTTAATTTTTGTTTTGTTCTGGGGATCAAACTCACAACCACATGCTTACCAGGCAGGCACTTCCACCACTGAGCTAAATCCCCAGCTGGGGTAAATTTAGACAGCAAAGGAATTACAGACAGTGTTTAATGACAAGGTTCCATTCCTGCAACTAGGTCATTAGATGAAATGGTAACTACATGAAGAATTGTATGCATTATGCACATTACAATATTCAGAACAAAGAAGTGGCCAAAGGAAACTCCAGCTCGATGGCTTTGCTTTTACATGCATAAGTCTTACATTCTGTACTGTAGTGTGTGACAGAACATAAAACTACATGTCCATACCACACAGCACAGTCAGTAAAAATTAGAGTACTATGTAAACAAGGCCCACTGTAAAAAAAAGAAGACACTGAGGCACTAGAAACAAGATGCCCAGAACTGTACCGAGAAAGGACAGGTCAGAGTCTGAGTGGCGGGTCAGACATGCAAACACTGCGTGTGGTCTTAAGTCTGAGCAGTGTTAACAGGTGGGTGGTGAAATGTGGACAGGCTGCCGTCACCTGATGGCTGTGGTAGTTTGATTTGGGCGTACTTAGAGAAAGTCAGGTGCCCACCCAAATCTAGATCTTACTGGTAACAAAGGCGGCACAAGGGAAGGGCAAAGTGTGTCTTCACTTCTGAAAACTGCCCGCACCCTGCTCGAGCGAGCACAGGCTTTCTTCCAGAGGGCACATGGCACAAGCCCATCTTTGTTTTCGGCTCTGTCTAGGATGTTCTTCTGTAGTGTGTATCCACTGAAGGAACTCTTGGAACAAAGAGATCTTCCCTCCTGGGAAACTTTGATCAACTTCCTTAACATCTCAGCCTTGGTTTCCTTATTGGTAAAATAGAGATGCTGTAGCTGAGTTTTGCTTTGTGGGATTGTTCTGAGCTTGTGGTGCCGCAGCATAATGCCTTCGTGCTATAGTTGCTCAATAAGTGGTTATTATTCTAAACACCCCGTTAGCATAGCCACTCTAAAGTCTGAGAGGGTATCACCAAGTAAGCCAGGCTACCAACTTTATATCTTCAATGCAGATGGAAAACACGAGGGGAGTAACAAGTGTTTATTTAGTGAAATGATGTTAGTGAAGAGGAGAAAGAATACGCAATATTGAAAGAAATATAACACAGAACTGGCAGGCAGTGGCAGCTGCTTCTGATGTGAACTGAGGGCTTCCTAGAAAGGAGGTAGCAGGATCAGCTGGTGGAAACAAACTGAAAAGGGCCGGTGCCGGCTGCACTGAGCTAAGAAGGAATCTCGTGGCACTAGACTCAGTGAGTGTGTCAGCCGCCTTGCGGGCACAACTCCACCAGCATCACAGGGCACTGACGCTTTGTCTCCACGCCAGCTCAGAGGTAAAAGGGGTTCTGCTGTCACTGCCGATTTTACAGGTGATGTTACTGAGGCTCAGGGAGGTCCAGGGGTTTGTCTAAGGTTGGATGGGCTCAGTTCTTCCTTCCACTATGAAGAGCTGCCTCAAAGAGTGGTTTGACTTAATGCATTGATTTAAACCCTCATAACCAGCCCACAGGTGGTTCATGTCGTGTACTGCAGTGAACCTTGTTTTAGAGTTTGAAGTTGGAGTTTGAAGACTTTCCAACCTTTGTTTCCATGGCCGGTGAGAGCGAATGGTAAATTTCTGACCTGGGTGGGGAAATCAAAACCATGCCCCTGAAGGAGAAAGAGAATTCTAAACAAATAATAGCACTGAAATATAAAACACAGGTATGGGGGATAAAGTTGGTGTGGAAACACGGATAAAAGAGTAATTAATCCTGACTAAACCCATCAAGAAAAGTAAGACATAGTGAGTTATGTTTTAAGTATAGCTTAGGAAAACATTTTCTAACTCTTGAGGGTAGATTAAATTTGATTTTCCTTCTTTTCTCTCCCCAGATTAATACATACTTCTATTATGTCTTTCTTTCTTTCTTTCTTTTTTTTTTTTTTTTTTGTCTTTTTCCTTTTTATTGGTACCAGGGATCGAACTCACGACTGCCTGCTTGCAAGGCAGGCGCTTATGCCACTGAGCTAAATCCCCAGCCCTTACTATATATTTATTTCCACATTTCATTATATTGACTGAGTTCCATATCTTCCTACTCTACTAGAGATCCACAAAGACAAATGTTTGTTTTTATTTAACTTGGTATTTTAGTACTAGCACAGAATAGGAATTCGAAGTAAACATTTAGAGAATGAATAAACACTAATGCTGTTTTGATGATCTTTTTGCAGATTTGAGGAATATTGAACTTAAAAAATAAACCTATATGTGAGAGCTCACATACTTCGTTTTCATAGATGCATGTCACATATTTTGATCCTGTTCATTCCCCTGATTACTCTTACTGAATTTTAAATATGTAAAATCATATGCAGAATTTGTTCACTAACCTCCGATTTAAGCTGATCTTAATCTTTTGAAAATTTCTGACATCACAGAAATTAATATCCAGTCTCAGAATCTAGACTGTATACTATGCTAGACAATTGGTATTCTCTTTTTTTTTTTTTTTTTTCGTTTCCTAGACAGGGTCTCACTCAAGGCAGTTCAGGCTGGCCTTGAGCTCACTTTGTAGCCCAGGCTGGTCTTGAACACACAATAATCCTTCTGCCTCAGCCTCCCCAGTGCTGGGATTACAGGCGTGAGCCACCATGCCCAGTTTCGTATTCTCTTCTTTACACAAAACAATTTACTGAGGAAGCAAAAACTGTAAAATATTTAAAATGTATTTGAAACACTTAGGCTGAAGACTGCTCTCGATCCTAAATAAACCTCTGCTGGCTGGTTCAGTCATGGAACCTGGAGGATCCCTGAAAGATCACAGAGACCTCTAACACATAAATCCTGATGTTGAAGAAAAATGCCACCAATTCTCTAAACTTCTGTTGGCTCCTGAATGTAAAACAGCTGAATGAGTAACTGCTCTATCCTGTAGCACACCCCATTCCTAGCAACATCAAAGAAATCTTTCCATTCTGTCATCTGTTTCCTTTACTTTTCACTTTTAAACAAGGACCAATCCCATAATAGCCACAGAAGGTCATTGGGAAACTGTTAGTGCTAAATTGTCAAGATCACTTCATGCTTGCTCTAGTCCCTCCATGAAGAGTGGCTATGTTTATAAAACAGACACATGTCCATATGTATGTATACATACACATGGAAATGCATATATGTGTATATATGTATGTATTATTTCCGTTTAACTGGTGGAGAACAGTCTCATATCCATTGTCATGAAGCTTTTCCATATTGCTGAAATGATGCTAAGTTTTAGGTGGGAACAAATTAGAACTGGTTTCTGCTTCTCATGTCAATGAAATACATTGCAGTAAGGTAATTCTTACATCCCTAAAACTTATGAAAATGGAGCATAAAAGGAAGTTACAAAGATAATGAATTATGGTGCCTATACTTTGGGGCTTCCTTTCTTTTGAAAGGCATTTGTGCTGTCTGGAGGAGATAGCTGGGAGAAGGAAGAAACTGGGTGAAGTCTTTGAGAGACTTGGAGTCCATAGGACAAGACCTGGATTTAGGATCTGAGAAGGAAGGGGACAGATCTTTCAAAACCTCCAGACATTCTGCTGGAGCCCTAAAGGCGATACTCTAGGAAAAACAGACAGGGACAAAGATTTAAGCCTTGCATGGATGCATCTCAGTGGTTCACCCAGTTACTCTGGTCTGGGATTTCAAGGACCATTAGCCTAGTGTCTGCGAAAAGGACATTAAAATTCTCTCTCAGGGAACATAATGTCTCTCAAAATTTCAAGTTACTTCTAAATTTTAAATATACAATGTAACACTTGATCTAAATAACCAGATACACAAGGAAGCAAAATAACAGACTAAAAATCAAGAGAGGTAAAGTCTCTAAGAACCCCGTGGATGGGTTTAACAGCAACTCAGCCATATGTGACGAGAGTGTTGGGGTGCTGGAAGACAGAAGAGAACATTCAGACGAAAGTAGAAACACATAAAAGCAGGAAAAATGCAGAAAGGGATATGAAGCACATGTGGAATACAATATAAAGGTCTAATATGTGTGTAATAGGAATTACCAAAAGAAAAAAGAGAACAGGAGCAGAAAAAATAGTTAGAAAAATAATTTTTTTTTTTTTGTACCAGGGATCAAACTCACAACCTCTAGCTTGCCAGGCAGGCACTTATGCCACTGAGTCAAATCCCCAGCCCCCAGAAAAATAATTCTTGGGAGATTTCCAGATTAATGAAAAACAAACTGCAGGTTACAAAATCATTACCAACAGCAATCAAGGAAAACATAAAGAGAAATAATCTGTTACAATAAAGAAGATTTTGAAATCAATGAGGAAAATACAGATTATCTTGAAAATGACTCTCAAGAAAAAAAGCTGGCAGAAATGAATCTTATCATAAAAGTGCCCTTCAAAACAGCAGCCATCTGTATTTTCGTTCTCAGCAAAATGACACTTCCAAAGGAAGGTGGAAAATATTTTTCAGACATACCAAACTGGTAATTTAAGTTCACGTTAAGGGAAATAGTAAAGATGTTCTGCGTAAGTAAGGAAACACTACCAATAAGGAGACTGTACATGCAAAGAGAATGAAGCCGGAGTGTAACTCGGTGGTAGAGTGCACGCTTAGCACGTGCCAAAATGTGTGCTTGGGCTGAGTGTGATCAGTGTCTTCCATCTCCTGCACACACATTCCATACACTAGTATTGTAGTATTTCATATTTTCAGTACTTGTTTATATTTACCCCCATTTTAGTATTTCTGTCCTTTGTACTTCACGCATTTGTCCTTTTTTTGATGAGCCCCATATCCCCATTCTTTCATACATTTGCAACCTCCTGTTTGGCATAATTTCCTGTTGCATGAAGGACATCTTTTAATATTTCCTTTAGTACAGACCTGAATTATCTGTTTATTTTCTGACTGAAAATATTTTTATTTCACCTTTTCTTTGAAAGGTCTTTTTGATGAGTTTAATAAGTGAAGTCTTTATCTAGTGCAGGACATGGTAAGATGTCAAAAAGCTTTTTATAATCTCCAGGGAGCCAACTATAAGAACAGTGAAAGAATCTGTAACTAGTATATGAAAATGGGATGTATTATCATAATAAAAATAATCCAGTAGAAAATGAAGAGAGAAAAAGCAACATATGCAGGTGAAATAAATTTAAAAAGTTAGAAAGCTGGTGTGTGTAAATCACAAGATAACAGAAATTGCATTGTAGAAAAATTAAGTATCCCACTTAAAGTGAAAAAATTTTCAGACTAGATATTAATACCAGACCTAAATATATGCCACAAAACAAAAACAAATAAAACCTCATTGTAAAGTGTGTTAGCCTTTTATCACTGACTAAACACCCAAGATAACTTAGGAAAGTTTATTTTGGCTCACAGCTCGCTGTTTTAGTCCATCCCAGTTGGTTCCACTGCTGTGGGCCTGAAGGGAGCAGAACATCAAAGTGCGAGGTGTGGTGGGTCTGAACTCCTCACCTCAGGGAAGCCAGGAGGTAGAGAGAGGAGGACAGGGAGGACTCAATGGAGTCCCTCCTCCTCCTCCTCCTCCTGCATCCCTGCCCACAGCCACCCATGTTCAGGGCAGGGGTCCCCTTGGGTTTGCTGTCCTACGTGCCTGGTATCTCTGTGAACACACACACATGCGGTGTGCGCACATACACACACACACACACACACACACACACACAAGTGTACTTTAAAGACTCTTTCTTACAAAAAGAATCGTTTTGTGAAATTGTTTTTTAATAGAAATGGGAAGAGGGGCTGGGGATTTAGCTCAGCGGCATAAGCGCCTGCCTTGCAAGCAGGCAGTCGTGAGTTCGATCCCTGGTACCGATAAAAAGGAAAAAGACAAAAAAAAAAAAAAAAAAAAAAGGCTGAGACTAGAAATGGGAAGAGTGCTTTTTATATTTCCCTATTAATATCTACTCGTATTAAAAAAAAGTTTTTGAAAGGTGTGTTTTCCTCATTCCCTTGTCAATTTTCCACTCCATCAAATTAACAGTCAAGATGAACTGTCACATAAAGATACAAAAATGTTAAAAACAAAAGCCTAGGAGGAAAAAAATAATATCTTGCAATCATACACTACCAAGGAGTGTTTCGCGATGACAAAAGTGTTCATTTACCTGAAATATGTAACAATACGAGATCTGTCAACGCACTGACAAAACTAAAAGGAGAAATAGACAAACCCACAATCAAGTGGAAAATCTGAACACCTCTTTCACAGTAACCGAAAGAACAAGCAGAAGGGAAAAAAGTATTGCAATTGTAGACTTTTAGAGCAGCGTGATTAACAAGGTCGACTGGATTTAAATATAGAATATATTAAAAACAAGATGAAAGACTACACATTCTTTAATTATAATTGAGTATTTTCCAAAATTGCATGGCGGGCCTTAAAGCAAAGATGAATGCATTTTAAAGCATTAAAACAAAATGGAATATATTCTTTGCCATAATAACAGGAGGTGGTAACAATGAAAGCATACACATTAGCTTAGTCCAATACACATCTAAATAAGACATGATGTAGAAGAAATGATGTGGAAATTAGAGAGTGTTCTGAACTGAACGATAATAGACTTACCAAGTCGTTGTGAGGTGCAGCTAAAGCCTTTGGAATGAAAAGTAGTGGGGAGGAGACTGCTCGGAAGGAAAGGACAACTGGAATGGGGAAAGGAGAAAGGAGAGAAGGGACGAGCTTGTATACAAATATGTATGTACAAGATGATTATACCACTGAGCTCTGGTTCATCAAAAGGAATGGTTCGTGCTTTCATTGTTTGATCGTTTTTTCAGGCCTATGTCTTAGAAGGTAATAATATGCAAAATATTAACCATTGTTAATCTATTATTTTGCTTTGGAATTCTGTATCCTTTTTATTATTTTTTCTTCATAAATTAATCATCTTGAATACTGCATCGTAGTAACATGAAGCTGGATAAAACAGTCCCCTGTGATGAACAATCAATATGTGGGGAGAACTTTGGTCTCAGAGGTGCCAAAGCACAAACTGACCGAGGATTTTCTCATCCCGCTGGTCACATAGCTAAAATCAGACTATGTAATCAGGTAAAGCTAGTTGAAACCATCAGTGGATGCACCATGAGATCAGAATGTTAAGTGAAATAAATCAGGCACACAAACCTAAATATTGCATACTTTCATATTAGAAGCCTAAAGTAGAAATAAACTATGGAGCAAAATAAAAGACAATAGGAATCAGGGTGATAGATCCATTACAAAAGGGAAAGAGACCAAGAGATGGAAGGGAGAGGAGATTAAAAAAAAAGATTAAGATTGTGTTGTGTGCATGTACCAGCTCCCAAAGAGGAATGTAATTATGTATTGCAAAATAGATGCTGATAAAATTAAAAATGAAACAAATTGTTACGATTCAATATTGGATACCAAGAACATGTTGATTTTCCTGGTTGATTTTCTTAGTGATAATATGTCAGAATCACAGTTTCTTCAGTTTTTATAAAAATAATTGAAACTATGGGTATGTTTGCAATATTGAATTTTGTCTGAAAACAAGGTATATAGTCTCCACTTTCTGATCTTTTGTATCAGTGAGTAAAGTTTATAGGTCCTTTTTAGTATGATACATTTCTTTTTTCTGTGAATGGACTTTATTGATATTGTACGGGGAATTCTTTATTTCTGTATATCAATCTTAGGTAACCACCTTGGAGACTCTTTATAATTGCTTAAAAATTCATTGTACATAATCCAAATGTCCATTGATAGGGGAGTGATTAAATTAAAAGGGTAAACTTACTTTATGGAAAATGGTGTAGCTATTTAAAAAATTACATGTAGTGCATTGAGAGGAACAAACAAACTTCACAAAAATCAAGTTGTGAAATATGATTTGAACATATAAAATCACTATTATGTGTTGATGTGTGAATATACAATTAATTCATAAAATAACCTCTAGAAAATTACACCCTAATATGGGCAGTGATTACGGTGCGTGTAGGGAATAAGGAAGATTGTCACTTTCTTACTGTATATATTTTATTTGAATTTTTCTAAAATGCAAGTTTATGTATTGCTTTTGTAATTTAAAGCCATTTTTAATGTGGAAATAAATGCTGGGAAATAGACAAGTTGATACAGATTGACCTGGAGAAGACTCCAGGGAGATGAGATCAAAGTCCCTAGGAAATTCTCACGGGTCATTAATTTCTACAATATCTTTAAGTCACTTCCATTTGGCTTTGGAAGATCTGTAGCTCTACACAACCCATCAAGGAGTATTACCAGCACCTATTAGAGCAGAAAATGAAGATAAAATGTAACACACTTCCAGTGAAATCAGAGGGATACCCTACCCCCAGGGTTTTTGTGGCTTGTGTGATTGCTATGCAAAGGACATGGAGTATGAAAGATCTAAATAAATTAGTCAGCTGGATGAATTGGATTATTTTCTCCTAAGCCTCTCTCATGGCCAGCTGGAAACCAGATGAGACCAGGCCCTGTTTCCCAGGTCTCTCTCCTGCCTGGAGTTGCTCTGTGGATTCTGAAAGGAAACCCTGTTGGTTTAGCTGCCCCAGGTGAGTCACGCGCCTTGTTTGCTTAGAAGCCGGGCCCTTCCGGCTCTTCCTTGGCTTGGCACAGGAGGTCTTTACGGAAACAGCTTCTGCCTACCTGATGTCACTGTAGTTGCCTGTGCAGTGTTACTTGCGTGAGTTAGAACCATACCTGAAGATTTTGGTCAGTAGCTGGCCAGGTCTTTTATTTTTACATGTTAGGTGGAGATCATTAGCAAGCACCCAGCAGTGCCTGGAGGTTCTTTTTACACAGTAAGGCAGGAAATTCCTCAGGGTGCTGAGTCGTGGGCTTGGGGTACAGCCTTGAACTTGCATTTTGAAGAAATTTCTGGGTCATGCGAACGTGGTTGGTTTGAGAACCCCACAGAATAGTCAGAGTATACATACATGGTGCTCAGTAAATATCAATGGAATGAGTCCTCCTCCTCCCCAATTCCCAAAATTTGAAACCTCCTGGAATGTCACATCTTGCCTCTTTGTTATTCTGTGGGCAAAACTACATGAAAGTTTTATCTTGTAAAAAACGCTTGTGTCTTTTCTAGTTTTCTAGAAAGCTAATGATTTTAAGAGATTGTGGTTTGCAGAATTCCACACCATTCCAGTCCTGCCTCCACGGATCTTCCATGGAGGCAGGACACAGGGATGTTTTTTTCCATTTTCCATGGCGTATATGCTTTCCCAGAACTTTTGTGATTAGCCCACTGAGGCTACCAGTTCGTACCCAGGCCACACCCACAGACGTGCTTCTTCAAAGGGATGGGCTTCCCCCGACCCACTGGGCTTTCCTCTCCTCTGAGTAGGCAGCTTGCTCAAGCACTAAATTGGTTCACAAAACTTAACAAACCACAAAATAAAAACCAAGCAGCTCATAGACTCCAACATTCAGGTGTCTTAGACTGAGCAAGGATTAGAACTTAACAGGGCTGGTATCTTGGAAAATGTATTCCCTAATTAATTTTCCCTTCCACTGGCGAGAGAAACAAAATAAACAGCAGCAACAAAACAAAACAGCATTTACTACTGAGCTATAGTGAGAATGCTGAAGTTAAAAATCTCAACCCTGGACCTTTGGGATGGATGTCGTCCTTCAAGGAGGAGGAAAAACCAAATCAGACAAATGATTAAAAGGTATGTTGAAATAGTCCTTTGATCTGAAAGGGCATGAGATGGGGGTGTTAGTTTTATTCTATAAAATCATGTTTACATTTTTTAAGACTTGCCTGCAATCACTGAGTTATGTGGGCAGAACAATTCTGTTGTCTTAAGATCAATTTTAGAATTATTCTTGCTTATTGGCAGCACAGCTTGGAGCTCTGGGCGGGATAATGTTAACAGAATTCACATGGGAGTTGTAGCATATGCACATTAGCAGAATAGATTGGGCTGTGATTTGTAGCGTGAGCCTGGCTTTACAGGGAGCATTTTCTACCCACCCACAGCTTCGTGGTGATGTTAGAATCCGTCTAGTTGGTGGAGGATCAGTAGCTTAAGGAGCTAATGAATATTCATTTCTTTTCCCTGGGTACAAAGTAAAATAACCAGTAATTAGTATAATATTTAATACTTCTATTCAAAATAAATAAATCTTTTGTAAAAAAAAACCTAATTATTATAATGTAGCAAATTCTGCATGTGTAACTGGAGTTGGATGTGGTGTTTTGAAAATGCTCCTCAGCCTTAATTTATGTGTTTTGAGATTAATTATTCCCCTTGTATCCATAAAACAAAACTCTAAATTTCTATCTGCATTTCTTTATTATTCATTTTCCTATCTCTCAGGTTTAGCTGATTCTAATACATAAATTTTGTATTTTTAAAAAAATATCAAGGGTAGCATTTTGAAATAATGTTCTGGATTTGTATTTGTTCTTATCTTCCCCTTCCCTTGTCCACAGATCCAGTGCATGGATGTGCCTGATGGAGATTCCCGGTGGTGTTCTTGCCTGTTCTGAGGTTTCTATGTCAAAGTTTTACCCTTCCAATTTTTAAAAATGTTCACTTTTAAGCACTTAATATGTGGCAGGCACTATGCAGGGTGCTTTCATAGATCATCCCATTTCTATTTTACCATAATCCTGTGAAATTTGTTTTTCTACCACCACCATCTATAGAGAGCAAAACTGAGCTCACAGAGGTTCAGTCTTTTGACACAAAGCGTGGAATTCTAAATTGTTCATCTATCTGTGTCCAAATCCAGTTTATATTAAAACTTATAAGATTCTAAAGCCTGTTCTTGCCAGTGGTGGAAGAGAGGATGGTTTGGGAGAGGTGATAAGAGGCTGGTTGTTATGATTTTAATTGGCAATATCCTTCAAAGACCTGGCTGTCTGCCTATGCCACTCCTGGGAAGTAGTGGAATCGATAAAGGGTGGAGCCTAGTAGCAGGAAGTTAGGTTATTGGGGCCGTACTCCTGAAGGGGATACTAGACCCTGGCTTCTCCCAAGAATCTTTGTTTCCCAGCCACCTGTAGTAAGCAGCTTTGCTTCCCTGTGCTCTTCCTCCACAATGTTCTGCCATGAGAAAGGCCCATCAACAATGAAGCTGACCATGGACTACAGTCTTTAAAACTGTGAGCCAAAATGAATCTTTCCTCCTACTCATGGGTCATCTCAGGGATCTTATCACAGGAACAGAAAACTGATGCAACACACTGGGGCATAAATCCGGATGTTTGGATGTTAGCATGGCTTGGGAACTGGTGGGCACCAACCCCTGCTTAGGAGAGGAACCAGCCTAGTGTCAGCAGTGGCTTCATAGGTAAATACCTTCGGGCCTGCAATAAACAAGGATACTTCTGATCTATAGCCTGGTGATTCTCTAGGGATGTCACTAGTGCCTTATAGAGGAATTCACATTTTTGCCCAGATGCAAATAGACAGCGGTTGGCTACAGTCATTAACTGTGAAAACTCAAAAGAATTCATCCTGCTGCAATTCCTTAATTCTGTTAAAAACTGCAAATGCTGATATGAAGGGAATGTGTATGAATCACCCAATGTGGGGGAGCAGAGACAAGAGCCGCTACTTCATGTTCTTCCGATGGATTCCCAGAACAAGCAGAATCAGACTCAGACTTTGTGGGGAATAGCAGTAGGGATGGAAACATCTCTAACCCTTTTTATTTTTTGAGACACAAGTTTGCTAAATTGCCCTTGCAGGTCTTTAACTTCCTCTGCATCTTGGTGCTAGGCTCACAGATGTGTGCTCAGACTTGTTAATATGGCCTGTGGGAGCCAAGCCCTGTGGCTCAAGTGCTACCTCTCTTGCTCTTTAGATGTCTCCCCTGCCCTGGGCTCAGCTGCCTGTGGTCACAGCCAGTTCCCTTCTGTTTCTCTAAGTGTCGAGTTTGCTTCTGTCTGGGACGCTTCCCATTTACTGTTTCCTCTGCTCAGAACTTTCTCCCATCCTGTGTTCACAGAGCTGACTCTGTCTCTTCATCTGGTCCAGACACTCTTTCAGACAGAGCTGCCCTGGGCCGTGTGCAGAGCCTCTCTCCCCATTCCCTAGACCGCCAGGAAACCACCGTCACGGGATCCTACTCCCCAGACTTCAGAGCAGTTTTCTTTTCCAGAATCACTTCCTTTCTCATTGACTGCGCACTCACCACTCTGTCATCAGGCACAGCTCAGACACGATGAGGAACTCAGTAAACAAGTGCTAAGGTGAAGAGTGGGTGCGCGAATGAAGGCAGGACTTCAGGTTTCCAGTTACAGTTAGATTTCCCACGTACAACTCCAAGGAGACAGCCCGTGCCCGGTCCTAGTTCTAGAGTAGGAGAGTGAGTGGCTGATCTGTCACAGCTTTATGCCTGCTGGTCTGGATTTCATTGTTTCCAGTGAAAGAAAGCTCATGATGGTACCAAACACTCTTTTCTATTGCAAGGCAGGGTGGAACTACAGAGATCCAGGGCGGCTCATTTAATTCAAATTTAAATCTTTTCCAAACCAACCAAGGGCCTTGGTTCAGTGAGTTAATCCTGCAATGTCCTGTTGTTTCCTCTTTTGCAAAGGAGATGACAGTGGATACCTGGACCAACTATTGTGAACAGTAAGTGAAGCAGTATGTCCAAAGTGTCTGCATTCATATATGCATGATATAAAAAAGGCGAGTGTGTTCAGGTGCGCAAATGAATGTTAACTCCCTTTTTGTCTTCCTGACCTGTCAGTTCATCCTGGGTTGTGTGTCTCACACAATGTCACGCTCTCTCCTACCCGTGGCATATATGCTGTCATAAATGCTCGTCTTACGGATGAGGGGATGAGGATAGCACTGTTCGCTGATTTGCTCAGAATGCTCACCTGGGAAATGCCTAGCCATGGCT
This sequence comes from Cavia porcellus, assembly GCF_034190915.1. Taxonomy (NCBI): domain Eukaryota; kingdom Metazoa; phylum Chordata; class Mammalia; order Rodentia; family Caviidae; genus Cavia; species Cavia porcellus. The sequence continues at coordinate 1,196,428 of NW_026947521.1, read as the reverse complement.
TGACCAAGTTCTCTTTCCATCCCATCAAAGCTACCTCTTTCTGCTGCCCTAGACAGGGTGAACTAGAGGGCAGTGAGTCTGCCAGTTAGGCTGACAGCAGAAAAGCAGAGGCACTGTCTCCGTTCCATGTGTCTCCTGGTACTGGAGGGCCTGCACTCAGGAAATGCATGACTTGTTAGGATTTTAGCACATCATTCCCTCACCCCAGTTGGGGCAGCAGCAGATGCCCCACCTTTGACTTAGAGATGAGTATAGTCAGGCACCTATTGTTGAATTTACACCTAGTATTGCACGCCAAGGAGTCCTGGCATGTTGTTTCTGGGCACTGTGATGCTCCAGTGTAATTGCTGGTTTTACAGGAACCAGTTGGCATAGGCAGAAGTGATCTTTTGGATTTGGAGTTAGATCAACTCAGCTTCCCGTGCCCCCACCCCCACCCCATACAAGGTCTTGCTATGTAGTTCAGGCTGGTCTTGAACTCATTATGTAGCTCAGGCTGGCCTTGAATTCCTGGTGATCCTCCGGCCTCAGTCTCCGAATACTGGGATTACAAGTGTGCACTACCATGTCTGGCTCAACCAAACTCAGACTCTTACTCCATTATACATCTGCTGTCCGATTTGGGCAAGCTATTTTCTGGATTTCTTGTTTGTTACTTCTGAGTAATAGGATTACTTCCATCTACTTCACAAGCTGATGCAGAGAATTACACATGCCAAGCACAGGTTTGCTCATGATATGTGATGCTACTTTTAGGTAACATTATCCTCGCTACAGGAAGTTAACAGAAATGGCTGGAAAATACCGAAGGATTCTGCCCATAACTGTGTGTCAACAGGGCAAAAACATGGGGCTATCCTTGTTCCCAACCTGTGTTTCATTTTCCAAGTGTGATAAGTGATTGGGGGTGGGGTGGGGGTGATTTTAAAGTTTACTTTAGAAACATTTCTTAGGTAGGTATCAATGGGAGTAATAAATTATCATCCCTTTACAGAGATCTTCCTGGTCATGATATATTGAGAATGCCAGGTGTAAAACCATCCATCCTCATTGGGAAGCCACGGGGACCTGGGAGAAATACTGCAGAAGAGTATCAGAATAGGTAAGAATGGATTTTCCTTAGAATGGCTAAATTCCAATTAAGAACTTGAGCTGGCACCCAGAACCAGATGTGAAGAACTGCATTATGCTTGCTTCTCAGATATGCATATCCAGGACTTTGCTTTCCTTTTAATAGATACCCAAAAACCTTCCAGAAATCTTCCTAAGGTTTCCAGAATATCATGACTATGTGAATTCCATCCACCCTATGGGTGGCAAAGCATCCAGGCCTCCTTGAATACTCTCCCACCACAACCCTGAGTTTCTAAAGTATGAGGGTCACCTGTAGTCTTTCCATGACATATATGGCTTTGTGGGACATTTGTGTATCTCATAATCCAGATGATGTCATCAAACTATCAATGGACCTAGATATTGCTAAAGAAAACACTCAATGTTAGAAAACTATTTCTATTGAAATAAAAGAACAAATCAAATATTCTATATTGTTTTTGTTCATAGGAAGTAGAAAGTATAGTCAGGTAGTATTTGAGGACACAGACAGGACCCAGCTTAAAATTTTTCTCCCCTTCCTCTAATATATTCATTAAAATTCCCCTCCCCTTTCTTCTTCCTTCCATTCCTTTCTTCTTTCCTAGTTCATTTACTCACCTGCTGCTCCTTCCTATGAGTGGCTGTGGCTTGGGGAGGGAGGAGGTCCTTGGTATCTTCATCACCATTGTTTCTATAGCACTTGGGTGCTTAGCACATGTTTGCTAAATAAAGGGGTGAGTGGACATTTACTGAGGTACCTATCATGTTCATGTGTTTTCAGTTCTCACCACGTGTCCCAGACTTAAGCTATGTACTGTACCTACAGTACACTGATTTTCCCTCTCACATGTTGCTATGTTCATATTGACACCCTGGTAACAAAGAGAGGCTGGCAAGAGAAGAATGCATACAATTTTAAAATAGAAGCTTTACATGACATGGGAGTCTTCAGAAGCAAAGAAACAGGGCGATTTGTGTATTTTGGGGGATTATCAAACAGAAGTGCGGTTGGAGGACAAAAAGATGCAGTCCAATAGTAAGAAATTATGAAGGTCTTATCAAGGTCTGTTTGTTCAGGCTCTTCTTGGCACCCCTGGGTGACCCTCCCCCTGTAAAGCTGTGGGCAGGACACTGGTCACACGATGGTCTTCAGGAGGCATGGGAAGGCGAGACCTGGAGGTCAATTTCCCTGGGTCCCGTAGGCAGCTTCGAGTTCAGTGGCGTGCGGAGGGCACTGATCTTCCTATTTCTGCCATTTTCTCAAATGCCAAGAGGCCACACTCTGAGCTTGCATGTCCCATGCCCCGTCATGACATGCTGCCTTCTCAATATTTGCCGGGTCAGTGATCTACTTTTTTTCTATTTATCTGATATTTTTCTTTAAATTAACTTTTTTAATATGCATTTCACCCAAAGCACTATTTGTGAACTCATTCAGCATCTATTTATAATTATTTTCTAAATTACATTGAAGCAAATTTGTACCTACTGAGAAAGACCTTGTGTCATCTAAAATCATCCCAAGGGCTTCCATTAAAATGCAAACTGTATCTGGGACGAGTTCAGAATATCGTTGTTTATACCCATGAGCTATGGACTTCTACAGTGGTGAGGGGAGGAATGCAAGTTCTGCAGAGGGCGGGCGGGGACGCTGTTCTAGGGAGGGCATGGACCGCACTGCAGGTCAGCAAGCGATGTGGAAGTGCTTGTGGTGTGGCGACTTTGAAGAAATTGTTTGCTAACCAGCAGCCATGGCAATTACACCACCTTGGGGGTTAAAAACTACTTGAAAACGTATAAAAAGCCGTTTGTGTCCACCAATAGCTCTAAGGCAGTTGTAGAGGAAATGTTTTTATGTATTCATTATGAGGTTCATAAACAAAGACTATCAAGTTGAGTTTCAAACAGCAACGCTACAGTTTGGATCTCCAATGTTCCCCAGCAGCCCAGGTGTTAAAGACAGGGTGCTGGGCTGGGGATTTAGCTCAGCAGCACAAGCGCCTGCCTTGCAAGCGTGCTGTGGTGAGTTTTATCCCCAGTACGCAAACCCCTCCCCCTGCAAAAAACGGGGTGTTCCATCCTAGTGCTTTGGGGATATGTTGGAAGCCTTAAGACGTGGGGCCCACATTAGGTCACTGGGGACACACTGGGGGCAAGATGGGCCATGCTGACCTCCTCTGGGCTGCTTCAAATCAAGTAATAAAGAGTTACACATACATAAAAAAACATAAATAACAACTATAGCGATCTAACAGTGAAAATGTGAATTGAGTTAGTACAGAGGTAATGTACCGGGAGAACCTCTGACTTGAGTCAGAGCAGGTGTTCCTGTGAAAAAGTCATCCAAACTAAGGCCTGAAACATCGGTAAAAGTTAATTTTGTAAGTGAGCACTGAAACTTTACTTTTCGTATTTTTTATGAGATCAAGGATCTCCCTTTCTGAGCACAGGAAGGATGTATAGCTTCCTCTATTTTTGGTGCTTGTAGTGCTTATATATCCCCCCAAAAGTACCATATGTTCCAAAGCAGGCATTTCAGAAGGCAGTTAGGTCATAGGGGCTCTAGCCTCACTTGTGGGTTAATGCACTGATAAGACCCTAATTTGATGGCATTATTGGGGGATGATAGAAACTTGGGAGGCAGGGCCTGGTTGAAGGAAGTGGGTCATAGGGCAAGGCCTTGGAGATTTATCTTGCCCTGACCCTTTCCTGTCTGGCCCTTTCACTCTCTGCTTTCCAGCTACCATGAGGCGAGCAGCCTTCCCCTACCACACCTTCCTGCGTGATGCTTCTGCCTAGCCGTAGGCCTAAACTGGAGCCAGCTGATCATGGACTGAAACGCTGGGAGCCGTGTGCCCATGTCTTTCCTTTTTTACACTGAGTTCTACACTGTTTTGTGAAACTCAAGCTGGTTTGAAGTTCTAGGGGTTTTCTTCCTACTGCTTGCCAGTTGATGGAGGACTTTGACTCCCACTGCCAAAAACCAAACCAAACCAAGCCTTGCTAGGTATGGCTAGAGAAAAGACCGGAGGCCCCAGAGAATTTCATCCAACAAAGCAGTAAAGAGAATGTACTAATTATATTCCTAACTAAGAAGAGTTAGTTTGAGAGGTAGTACCCTCATTTCTTGTGGGAATTCCCTTTAATAAACAGGAGAGCAAACACAGGAGGCCTAGATTCAGAGTTTATCAATGGAGGGAGATAAGGTGGCAGTTACCACTAAGCAGCACCTGAGGCCTGCAGGTCCTGAAAGGCCAGGTAGGAGCAGGGACTGTGGTCAGGCACCAGGAGAAATAACAGCCATTCTGCTCATAAGACAGCAGTCTGCCTACGCTTCTAACCCTTAGGGTACATCAACTAGTTGATTTTTTTAAAATCAGAAAATGCATATAAATAAATGTATTCTTACAAGCCAAAAAGACAAAAGACCAAAAACTCTCAAGCAGATTGGTAAAAGAAAAACGAGGTCACAATTAGCCACTACCAAGAAAACTTTAGCAGTCCTAAATATTGTATCCATATATAGATTTGCGATTGATAAAAAATCAACTTGAAAAAAATAAATTAAAAAAAAAAAACTTGAGATCGTACTGATAATATGCTGGTGGAAATCAGTTTTTTACTATTATTTTTTAACTTTCAAGAATGGTGTCCTTTTTAAAATAAACCTTAGGTCTTCTAAGGTGGCAAGTCCTCTAAAAGTTGAGACAACTGCTCATACTAGTAATCCACAATTCACAGCCCTTGTCATGGAAATTTTCCGGCCCTTGGGCTTAGCAGTGGTGTGAGAGACCCGCACAGAGGCTGCAGAGGTGGGGCACTGCTTTCACACATCTGCAAGGGAAAAGGTCACTCCTAGTTCTTCCACAATCAGAGAGATAGTAATGCCCTCAGGCAGAAAAGCTGCTACAAGTGTAGTGGGTAGGGGCCCAGTATTTTGGAGGGTAGTGTATGGTTAGTCACCTTTCCTCTTGTTGGGGCAATATGTGCGGGACACACATGTTAAATTTACTTTGCTCATGGTTCCAGTCCCCGGTTGGCTGGTTCTGTTGCTATGGATTTGAGGTGAGGCAGAACACCGTGGTAGAAGGGCATGGTGGAGCCAAGCTCCCTTCACAGCAGCCAGGGGAAGAGTGCCACAGAGGAAAAGGCTGGGAACCAGGGGGAGTTCCGAGGTCTGGCCCACATGACCCACCTAGATATACCCGGAGCAAACTTCACAAGTTTACTTGGTGTCTCTTAATCCAGCCACACTACCAATCATAATTTATGCTCAGTGAGCAAGAAAAAATTCATCCTACAAGCTCTTGGTGGTAGGGTGACTGAAGTTAAAGCTAAACTTTGAGCTGCAATCAGTATTTCCCACTTCATGCTTCCAAGGTGGCTCATGGTACGCCCATACTGTGTGTGCTTCCACTTGATAGATGTGTGATAGAACTGTGCGGGACCGGTGGTGACTGAAAAGATAAGAAGTATGAAATATAAATGACCTTTATTTTGAGAATGCAGGGAGAGACACTCCCGACCCCGTGGGGTATGGCATTTCCACCCGGGGTCGGCGATGTCTCCGTGGACCACGTGGAGTGAGGCACATAAGTAGCCTCGGCTTGGGGTGGAACCTAAGGGGGCATTAGGGATGCACAGGTAGCCCATTGGTCTTTGTTTGGTGCTAGAGGTAGATTCCTAAGGGTGGGGGAGATAGGAGCTCCTTGACTTTACCTGCTACAGTGTCCGGTCTGGGCCAAAACCCTTTCATATCCCGTCTTATGATTATTATTATGAAAAGGGGTAAAGATTTCTCTCTTGAACTGCTTCCTCCTAGCAGAGGGCGCTGTCCTGGGGTCTAGGGGAGTTGACAGGATGACGGTTGATGCCCAGGTAGAAGCTGGTGCCAGGTGTTTTGGCCAGGACAACTTCACTGGTGAATGCACGTATGTTAGACTGGAAAAACAAAGAGACAAGATGTTATGAGGAGACATGGCACTGTCATATTTAAGGATCCAGGTGAGGTAGAGGGAAAGGTGCCTTTGATTTAGACATGTCATTATGTCAGGACCATGTTGAGGTAGAAACATTTCCACGGTAAGGCAGAATTCTGAAAATTAAACCTGGGGTTAGGAGGAGTGAAGTTATGAGAGGTGCTTATTCCCCCAACTGAAAGGGTAAAAGTTAAAAAGGTAGACTGCCCCTGGAAACACACAAGGCAGCAGCCACAATGGCGCACGGGGGACGGAGGGGCTGTGTTGGCTCGCGGCGGCGGCAGTGGTGGCAGTGGTGGCGGCGGTGGCGGCAGGGCTGGGAGGCACCCAATGCAGCTCGAAGCCGGGGGCCGCTCCTGGAGGTGTGCGACCAGCAGCCGCTCAATCGCCACTTGGAGGACACGTGGGACACGTGCCTTACAGGGCAGCATTAAAAAACTGAACTCGCGGTGCAGATTAAAGCCGAATCACTCCTGTGGACCTGAATCGCAGCATGAGAGCCAAAACACCACTCACGGAGTTGGGGGCTGCGGCGTGAAAGCCAAAAAAACTGTTTAAAGCCCAAAGCAGTTTTGTGTGTATCTCTTAACACTGTTTTGGTCTCATTTTTTACCTCGGCGGGGAATGTGTTGGCGCGAATGGGAAAGAAAGGGACGCTGGCAGCGTGGTGGGCGGGGGGAAGCAGGGAGGAAAGGAGACACTGAGAAAGCTCTGAAAGGCTGCAAGGGAAGAAGCTGTTATCTCTTTAAGTGTGTGTGGGGGATCCTGGAAGAGCGGGAAAGGACACACATTCCCAAAACAAAGGCTTAAAGATAGAGAGTTTTGTAAGCCTGTCTGCAGTGTGATAAGCCATAGATGGGTATGGTTTCTGGGGGAGGGGGACAAGAAATGGTCCCCGAGATAAAATCTGGTGTGGGGTCTAGCCCATGGGGTTAGAACCAGATGAGGCAACGGGCCATGGTCTGCCAAGTTTAAAGTCGTCACTTTGCACCTCAGACTGATGGGTTATATGGCTCCAAACTCCTAATAATTGGCCATCACCAATATTATGAGTGGACTTTATGTGGGCCAAGTAACCACTCTGCCGTGAGAACTTAAAAAGCTCTGAAGAACGTTAGGGTCTCTCAGTGTGGGCGGTCCAGAGTGGACACAGGTTTGCTCAGAAAGATCCTGTCTTGGGCTGAGGATGTGAGAGCATCACGAGGACCCACAGAAAGGGGGAGAAAACTCTCCTGGGACCAGGCCCAGTGGCAGTCCCTGGGGAGTTGCTCACCTGTGGTAAATTGGTTGGTGTTGTTTGCGAACCAGCAGCGACAAGCTCACAGCTCCTGAGTGTAGAAGTGAGGAATTAATGCAGGATGCAGTCTGGTCCTGGTCGTGAACAGTAGGGGACTCAAAACTGGGAACCAGCCCCAGGAGTCTCTTGCCTGCCGTTCCCAATCAGGGAACCAAATGATAGAACTGTGGGGGCCGGCGGTGGCTGAAAAGATAAGAAGTATGAAATATAAATGACCTTTATTTTGAGAATGCAGGGAGAGACATCCCCAACCCCACAGGGCACGGCATCTCTACCCTGGGGTCAGTGTGCTCTCTTGTCCTGCTGCAAATGCTTCCAAGCCCTTTGCACAACCCCGGCAGTCAGAGATCATCAGGCTCTACACTCCCAGCCACTGTGGCTGGTCAGATGGGAGAGCTGGTTATAGAGAGGGCTGCAGAAAGCTTATGCTAGTGAAGGATGAATTTATTATGGAAATGATGTGTTAGTGTACCTGTTGGGAAGGAAGGCAATCACTGTATTGTTCTCTTGGTGCTATGTGCTAGCTGATTAGATCAGAAAAAGAATGCACTGTCGATAATGCACATCCACTGTGGCACACAGGGGAGGGCAGAGGAATAGCCCCCAGGATGGATCTTCTCTCAAAGGCCTCTGCATCGGGATCTTTGTCTAAAACTTTAATACCCCAGACTAGAAGCTTAATAACTCAAGAACGTGTGAATGACAGATATTCTTTTGTCTCGCCAAAAGAAGCACAGCTGAACACAACTCAGGTCCACAGCCTACTTCTTTCCCTCGCTATAATTAAAGTAACTGCTGTGTTTTGTGTGTTTGCTGTGTCTAGGTGCTGCCTCATCCAGTTCCAACACAGAGAGTATGACTAGGTTCTGCAGCTTGCTCAGGGTTACAGAAGAGGATAGTCACAGGAAAGGATCCCCTAGTTGTGGTTTGACACTGAAGTCCGGTCCTTTGTCTTGTCCTTGGGCCACTCCTGCAGAAACAGCCTCTTAGCAAGCTGTAAAGTTCGCTGCCAATGTGCCTACTCTTGGGGGCTCATGTGCCTGGGCTCCTAATGCCTGGACAGGATGAGAGATTTCACTTTAGATCATCAATTTGGAGTGGAAACAGTACGTCCAAAGTTGGGCTCAGAGATGATAAAAACATGGTTTCGTAGAAGTTGCAGTTTCACTTTCGCTGGAGGCTGGGGCATCTTATAGAAGAGAAAAAGAACCCACAGGCAAAGCCAGGAGCCCTGGGTTGGGCCTCTTCTATCTGGCTTGAGTAAAGTTCTTCATTTCTCTGAAATTTTATTTCTATAATAAATGAAGCTCCTGGACTGGAATAGTGTGAAACTGTGTATCTCTGCTGGAGCTGGGAAGTCACCGAAAGGGAGCATCCTCTCCTCCTCCTCCCTTCTCCTCCCCTCCATCCCATGTTAGAGAACAGCTTCTCTTCTGAGGTCCAGTGGAAGGCGAGACTTGCCCTTGAGTTTAGAATGGAGCATCCCAAACCCAGGGCCTGCAGAGGTCAGATAAAGCATGCAAAAACCACAAAAGGACAGAAACAGCGGGCAGGCCCCGCTGCATATTCGGTACAGCTTTTCTGAAAGTATCTACTGCCCCTACTCTTGCTCTGATTTCCCTAGTTCTGATAGGCAGTAGTACAGCAGTGGTCAAAAGGGCATGAGCCACGCATTCACTGTCTGTGGTCTGTGGGCAGTGCATCCAGGGTCAGACTGATGCAAAGTCAGTTTTAAACCCTTAAGAGAACTAAACTGTTGGATTGTGTCTATGCTGATCATTGACATTCACCCAGTAGTCTCCTTGTGATTTCGATGAGATCTAGCCTGCTTGAAAATGCCTGCCATTATTCTCAATTAATTGTGCACAAGGAGGAGAATCAGGGAGTGGACCTGACAGAGACAATCCAGGAGTCACATGCGTTGCTTTGGAAGCTGTCATTTTTCTGCAAGCAGATTTGTCTTTCTAGTGGAGTACAGCACCTGGCCTATACTGAGTCCTCAAGAACACTCAAGAAATGAAAGGATGAAAATGTGGATGGGTGGGTGGTGGGAAGGAAGAGAAGAGGAAGGAGAGTTCTTGACTGACTATAATGGACCGCATCAAAGAGCTTTGGGAGGCCAAGTCTTGTGTTGACGCTAGATAACCAGTTCGAGGCAAAACTGGAATCAAAACCCAGGTTTGCCTACTTCAAACAGAGTGGTGAGTCCACAGCCTCCTCCCTGCTTTGTCTTTCTCACATACTCTTTAGTTCCGTTGACACATACAGCTAGAAGCCAACGACCTCCCAGGTGCTTCTTCCTGTTTGCAGGTGTGATCTGTCTCACAGCTGAGGGAGGTACCAGCATTACACATGGTACCACACAGATTCTTCCACTTTTTTTGGCCAATGTGGAGATGTATACGGGGTGAACAGGATAGGAAGGAAGCAAGTGCTGTCTCTGTCCCCCAAGCTGTCCAGTATCTGAATTCATGTAGGTCCAAGGAGTGCCAAGCAAGAAGCCGAGTCACCCCATGAATCTCGAGCAGTATCTGTTTAGAACTGTAGGAATGTGATGCAGAATGTTTTAACTGTGGTGGTGTATGCCTGCAACCCTAGCATCCATGAGGCTGGAGGATCATGAGTTTGAAGCCAGCCTGGGCTACATAGCAATATCCTGTCCCAAATGCCAAACAAACAGATGTTTTAACTGAGAGTCATGGCTCAGATTTTCCAACAGAAGAAAGCTACAGGCTGCACTAGCCTGAGAGACACTGGGTTCACTCATCCTTTGCATCCTTCTCCCCCAGATTTTCATGGAATGCCAGGAGGAAGAGTGTTTCCTGCACACTATCTGAGAAACATCCTAAATGATGTTGTTGGCTTCAGTGGTGTGCAAATGCATGTAGTCTGAATATGTGCCAGAATAAAGTTATCTCCACTGATAAGTCAGCGTTGATGTTAAATATTTTAGAAAGTAGCTGTTTCAAAAACCTTTTGTATCACTCAAATCCTAATTATGCAAAATTGTTCAGATCATTGAGAAATGAAAGAATTCAAGGCTTTTGCTGGCTGGGTCTGTCTCTCTATTATTTGTTTTCCATAAAAAGAATAACCTAGTAAATAACCATATATTTGTTTCCTAGACTCAGTAGTATTCACCTGTTACCTTAAATGATTCACCAAATTCTTCATGCTGGAGTGTGAAAATTACCAATGCCATGACTTTTCCCTCTAAAAATTGTAGTATATATCTCTAAGCACCAAGAACTATTCCCATATAAACAAAATAGCATCACCTCAGCTGAAAGAATTGTCAGGTCCAGCTGCTATTCAGTAATCTTAGTAGCCAAAGCTGGTCAGTTTCTAACTTGTGTCTTTTACAGCTGGTTTATTTAGACCAGGATTCAGTGAAGAACAATGCTTAGTATTGTTTCTTCAGACTTAAAATATAGAATGAAATTACACATGAAAAAACAAGAATACAGAGACTTGAAAGCAGCTCAGGAATTGATAGCTCAACTTTACTCCCAAGACTCACGACCCACTGGCTGCTACCGAGAGCACATCCCCTGTCTCAGGAGTGTCGTGATCTCATCTGACTCCTCCTTTCATTTACTTATCCATTCTTATATGTAGCACGTACGAGCTGTCTGTTCAGTGCAACCTGGTTCTTACCCTGATCATTGTTCTAGAAAGAAGACAGCTACCAAAAATGATGGAATTACCTGATTATAATTCTTGTGGTTCATCTATGCCAGGATCCATCTCTGTATTCCCTTTTCATTTTCATGATTTATTGAGGATATGAGGTCAGTTGTCCTAGAATGTATATCAGTTCTTCAATTAACTGAATTTTCTTCTTCTTTTTCCTGCTCCTCCTCGTCCTCCTCATCCTCTTCCCCTCTTTTTCTTGTTGTGGTGCCACTTACCTTGTTCTTGTGACTCTTGTATTTCCTGTAACCTTGGGTAGATCTGGGTGATATATTTTTGATGAGAAAGTTTGGAAGTGGTACTGTTACCTTGCATAGCATCCCATCAAAAAGTACATAGTGTCTGGCAGGGCCACTTCTGTATGCTAAGGCTGAGCATAGGCTTACCTATCACAGCCTGAGGCCCTACAGGAGACAGGGACTTGTGGCTAGTGAGGAATCTACAGAAGGTGGGAGAAGGTTGGGACACTGGTACTACATTGTTTGAATTCCCTGTTATGTACAGAAGAGCCTCCCTTGACTCTCTTGGTTCTTTGGGACTGCAATAGGTGATTCTAATTTCAGTCATCTGTAGGGGGGCAGAAAATACTATCTTTCCCTTACCCACCACCAGGTTCCTGGCTGACTCCTGATAGCAAAAGACAAATGAAAAAGTGAAATATGTAAGTCATTATTTAACCAGTTTCACGTGGCAGCCCTCAAGGACCCAAAGAATCTGTGTATTTGTTATGCTTAGGTTTGCTGATGAACGGGAGTCATGTTCATTTGGTGACAAGGTGGAACAGAGTGGTGGGACTTACCAAGGCCCATCTACCCAGGTTCTCCTTGGCATCTCTCTATCATCATTTCTTTCTCCAAGTGCAGGGCCAGACACAGGGGTTCTCAGGTAAGGATCTCATGACTTACTTTCAGGGGAGGCTGGTCAGAGTTCTTGTATGGCCAGTTCTCACCTGGCAAGGCAGGAGAAAGTAAAAAAATGATCTTTCTGCCTTTGCAGTTTTCTCAGTTTCCAAGATGCCATACTTTGGAGGAGCACTGCTGAGGCTTGATAGTGCCTTTTACATTAGACAGGCACGGTTCATCCCTAAAGCAGGCTCTACCTCAGCAACAGGGGCTCAGTGATTACCCTAAGATAGAGCTTTGACTGGAAAGAACATAGTCCTTTCCTTTATTTGCCAGTTTCCAGAGTGAGGCATTGGTGTGATGGCCCACTGAAAGAGAACAAGTGAGGATTTGCCTATTGGCTTGCATTCTGAGTATTGTGGACATGGGTTTTTATCTAGTCTATGAGATTCCATCTGCTGCAATCCATTGCTCATTTTGGTGTTTATCTTGTTCCAAGTTTGTGTGTGTCCTGCCAGTTGGGGTCACTATTTAAAGGTGAAAGTGATGGAAAGAGATTCTTTTTTTTTTTTTTTTTTTTGTCTTTTTCCTTTTTACCGGTACCAGGGATCCAACTCACGACTGCCTGCTTGCAAGGCAGGTGCTTGTGCCACTGAGCTAAACCTCCGGCCCCAGAAAGAGATTCTTAACAGAAGATGAACCCGAGATACTAGACTGGGCTGAGCAAGGAAGGCCACTTTCACAAGCCTCAGACTCTTCCATGAACACTTCCAAATCCTGAAAGTCTCCGTGAACAGCCAAGCACTGGCTACTGAGCGAGCAGACTGGCCTTTGCCAGTGTGCTTTCCTTTGCCAGGCACACGGGCCAAACTGAGTCAGCTGTGGCTTCGCAGGGATGCAGGTGGTAGCCAGTGACTCAAATCTGCAAAAGGTAAGTCAGCACGGAGAACTGGGTGGGTTTCAGTTTTTCTGTGTTCATTCTCTTTTACCTGCAGCGACAAAAGCCAAATCAAAAATGCCTTTAGTACTGGAGACTCAGCAGTTAAAGGACAGAAGTGGACGTGAAGAGAGTGGAACAAAGCAGGGGTCAGGGACAGAGCACTGTGTTCTTCCCTCCGTCCTTAGTGGCTGTGTGACGGGGCCAGGCAGGTGGCTCTCTCAGTGGGCCCAGCAAGGGCTTCTCATCCGCAAAGGAGGCCTCAGGTGGTTCTGCAAGGGCCAGGGTACGACCAGCGGCCACCTGGTATATGCAGGAGCAGTGGACTAACAGGAAGGCTCTTGTCTGATAATCATCGACAGGAGGCGACTAGTCGGTCTGTGGAGTTCACTGCACTTCTGCAAATGCCTACTATTTCCCCTTTTTAGTGTTCTCTTACATTTTGGATGATCTGAAATCTCGATGAAGGAGCAAAAGCCTGATGAAATTCTGGTGAAATCTTTTTGACAAGAATATTGTAAGCCTATCTGTCTTTCAATTTGAGATAATAACAGTATGTTACATTGATTTAATACTTAACTTCGATAATGATTTCAACTATCTGTGTGAAATTGGCCCTGGTGTTAGTTCCATTTTACAGATGAGGAAACAGAGGTTAACTTGCTCTAGATTGCACATCTGATAGATGAAGATTTGAACATGAGTTAGATTCCAAAGGTATTGTTCATGCTTAACTATTCTGCTATGAATGAAAACTTCCTAAAGCCTGCTGTAAATGTCATTGAATTTCCATAGCGTATGCCTGAAATTTTTTTTTTTTTTTTTTTTTTTTTTGGTCTTTCTCTTTTTTATCGGTACCGGGGATCGAACTCATGACTTCCTGCTTACAAGACAGGCACTTATGCTGCTGAGCTAAATCCCCAGCCCCACGCCTGAAATTTAAATTGTGCTTCTAGGAAGCAGAAAGATACTGATTTTTTAGGTAACCAGATTACTAAAATGAAAATTTCCACCTAAGACAAAGACAGTACATATCTTCTGTAGTACATACTTAAAGGTTCCTACTTACTACCTTCGAGACAGTCTGGGAAAGCAGGCTCTGTGTCACTTGCTATGACTTGTGAGACCCAAATGTGCACTTGAGATGGCTTGGTCCATGCATCCCAGAGTAGAGCACTATACTTGGTGCCGTAGGGCCCAGTGATCGTCCTGGACCCTCCCTGGAAGGCAGTGAGCTGGACGGGCTTCTGCAGCAATACTTGTGTTTCCTGCAGGAGACTGTGCATGTACAGGGGAGCGCTGAAGTGTGAGCTGGAGTGTGAGGCTGCCCCTTTTCTCCAGGTGACACCCTGGGAGCTTGGTGCATGATAATGACTCAGTAAAGACCAGCTGTGGTGTTGGGGTAAATGCCTCTGAACTCAAATGTGGGCTCCAGAGACTAAAAAGAGTAAGAAACACTGGGCCAAGGATTCTCCACTTGGGGTTCTAACGTCACCTGCTGAGTACAGTGCATTCATAACAATGGCTGGGAATCCCCTGGGCAGCCGCCCTCCTCTGTGTGTTACACCTGTGTCCAGGCACAAGCTGGTGTTAATCCCCACTCCTCCTGCCAAACAGGCAGTGTCTTTGAAATACCACTTCCTGTGGATCCTTCCTGCTGTGCAGCTCAGCATCTTGAAAAGCTCTTTGAAGTCTCCCCGCCCCGCCTGGGATCCAGTTCTCCCCACAAAGAGGCTGTGTGACTTTGGGCAAGTTACCCGGCTTCCCTGAGCGTCATCTTCTCCTCTGTGAAACAGAGAGGAGCTCAGAACTGCTGGTGGATAAAACACAGTTGCCCAGGCTCCCTCCTGCGGCCGCCTGCCAAGACCCGGGCCCCACCTCAAAAATACCCAGAGCCCAGAACTTGAAACCATGAACTTTTTGAATCTGTTTTTTACAAAATCTAAGTGTTCCTCCCACCCAAACGGAAATAAAATAGGAGAATTGTGAATGACCAAACTAGATGCTTCCACTGAAGGCATAATTTATTTTTAAAAGGTGCAATGCTTTTTATCTCCCAAAATATGTCAGGTTGAGTAGCTTTCTTTTAAATGCTCTAATCGGAACATAGGAATTCACAGGAACCCCCCAGTGGGAAAGGGTGGGGAGCTGAGAAGAGGGGGACATAGGGAATCACTGTTCAAGTGGGCATTTTGCTTTGGTTTTGTGAAATGAAAAGGGTCCATTCTGCAGGTGGACAGCGGTGCTGGCTGCCCACAGCGTGACTGTGCGAGGCCGTCCACTGTGTACTCAAAAATGGTTACATCGGCAAAGTTTTAGGTGCCTATATTTTACCATGCTCTTAAAAAATAAAACAAGTTAAATGTTCAAAACATAAGGGAGTGCAGTCTTGGTTCCCTTAACCTGTGAGTCCTACAAAGAGGTGGAGATGGATGGGCATCTGTCGCTACTCTAGATTCCCAAAGCTACAGTCCTTTTTCTGCAGCATCCTCGTGTGTGGTCCCACATTCCCGGGACCTGGACCCTGCTAGTCATTTCTAATCCCGCCCGAACTGCTCAAAAGGAAGGAACCTTTTTGCTGAGGACTATTAAAGTCAGTTTGGGGGAGAATTTTCAGGGAAATAGCTCCATAAATTGCGTGTGGATACAAAACTAACAGGCACATGAAAGATTTTTATTTTGAAAACAAAACCCCAGTGGAATTCTCTCAGCAGAAAATGAAAAGGTCTTCTTAACATTGGGTTGAACTATGAGAGCCGGTTTTGCTGTTGCAAGCACTAATGCAGGTAGGCCACAGCGGCAGCCTCCGTGGCGGTGCAGCAAATTAGCAAGGTTTTAACTGGGCTGCAAATATCAGGCAGGCTGCTGTCATTATGCAGAAAGTGACTCGGGGCGGGAGGGGGACCGGCACCTAGCGGCAGAGCACATTATAATTGTTTAAGCATCCCCCACAAGTCATGCATTTCAATTATTTGTTCAAACCAGCCTGCAATTAGGAGTCAGCAAACAAGGCTTTGGAATGCAAAGTCAGACAATTAAAATGTTTCATGAGTGCATTAGAGAAAGAAGTTCTGAATTAGCACTTTGAATACACAAGGCCTCCTTCTCTAATCTTGAGTCCCTTTCACTCTTGGAGAAAACCAGAGAAAGAAAGTGAAAGGGGAGACATTTTGGGTCGTGGTGGAAGTGATGTGGATGTTTACTTATTTATATCAAATGCTGTGCTAATCCAGGGAAGATTGAACCATCCTAATCAGCCCCTCTTACATTTCAATGTCTCTTGTTCCTCACCAGATAGTCCTTGTCCCCGCATAAAGGCCCAGGTGCCCAAACCCGCTCCTCGGGGGGTCTTAAATCACTTTAAGCATCTCTCCTCCTCCCTTCACCACTCCCCCTTTGCTCCTTTGAAGAAGCGGGCCTATTTGAAGCAGTGATTTGCGACTTTCCAGGATTGAGGGCACAACCCCGAGCTGGTTGCGCTAACACACCAGGGTGGAGGGAGCCCTGGACAGCATTCGGGTCAGGGGAGAGAGATTTTCCATGTTCTAGGGGTGCTGCAGAGCAGGCCCTGGTCTCTTAAAGAAGCAGGAAAAAGACATTGCTCTGCCTCAATTCTTTTGAAAGATCAATAGTTGAACTCCTTCCCACCTCCCCCACCCACGCGTTCCCCTCCCCCAGCCACAGACCCCCTACTGATATGCAAATTTTGTTTTATGATTGGTTGTATTTTAGGACTCCTTTAACATTTCTACTGGAGAGGAAACTTTTAGGAGAGACGGGTGTATTAAATGGAGAGAAAAAGTACATGCTTCCTTTGAATAATAAGGCTTCCTAGAAAGCACGAGTTGTTCAAGGAATTCACCATTATCAGAGTCAGGGACCTCAACCCAAAGCACTTTATGTTACTGTTCAGTGGATGAGGCTCACCAGGAAAATCCAGACAATTTTAAGGTGGCAATCACCAACATCAGCTAAATGCGTGTTCTGTGTGCACTTGCTTAATTTGAGAGCGACTGGAAGCCTTAATTTATCATTTTCTAACTGTAGCTGATTTATGAAACATCATTTCAAGAATCCTCTTTATCCTCTTTCGTAAAGAAAACACTTTTAAAAAATTTTTATCTAGTTCAGGTAGAAGAAAGTTGGTTAAAAAAACCTCTCCATGATATGTTGACTGTTACTTGTGCTATTTTTAAATTACTTCTCTTGCAAGCAATTTTTTGAAGACTGAGAGCACTATTAAAATGCCAAGGATCTGACAGGACTGATGAGCCTTTTGTGATCAATACATTTATTAGATTGTGATTTTAATGTTTTTCAATAGGAAGTATTTTTCCCTTTCAATTTAGCCACATATAACTGAGGATATAATAAGACCGCGTTACCATGTTTATTGTAACACTGGAGACCTGTAAGGACAGTAACTAGACAGATCCTTTCTCTTGTTGGCTGACACAGTTTTTAATCTCTGCCTTTTTGTTTAACAATTCTAATATTTCAAATTATCTTCTAGAATACCATAAGTGCTAACTGAATCATGCTAGATTGATTGGCTTTTTGTAACTTACTACATTAGTTTTGACAGTCTGTTTTTGAAAAAGTTGTACGTGGCAATTAAAAAAAACTTACTTTAAAGTCAAAATAGGAACACATTCTTGCCATAGGCATGTGCAAGGTAATTTACAGTAGAAAGAGGTGGGCAGCTGTGGGAAGCCTTGCATAAAATCTCACTTAGGTGTAGTAGGATTCTCTTTCCCAAAACACTCTTTAAAAACATCTGCCCTGAATATGGGACACAGACCTAAAGATAAAACTCACAGAAGTAAATGGTCAGCTGGTCTGAAGTTAAAGCCCTGGATAATAAATCCCAGAAGTTATCTCCAGAGGTCTGTGGAGGCTTGCCTGCTCTGGCCAGCTCACATACTTATTGGATTGTGAGTGGTTGGTGTCTTTCTTTCTTTTCTCAAAAGAGGGAAAACTCCCTGCCCATGAATTTGTGCCAATATGGCTGGAGTTCAACTCTAAACAGCCTGAAAATTAGTTCAACAGCCTTCTGAAGGTTTAAAAAAATAAATGGAAATTCTACACTCAAAGTTTTCCTCTACGGTGGTTGTCACAATTGGGTGTCACTCCTGAAAAGGAGAGCAAAGGCTCTCTGCTTTTCTGGATGAAACCTGGACTTCGAATCTATGTGATGATGGAAGGACCCCGTGGGGAAGCTCCCCAGCCATGCCCATGCTGTTCCCGTTTACACTGACCGTCCCATTCGGATTCATTTCCCCATCAAGAGATAGTGGGAATCTTGCCACTGAAATGCCACCATCTCCAGAACTAAGGGCTGGAAGCCAAGCGGCCCTTTGGGTATCTCAGTAGGAGGCAGAGAGAAGTTTGTGCTGAAGGACACCAGTACAAACGCCTTTTATGTAAGGGGACATGGGAATACTTCAAATTATCCACCTTCAAAAGCTGAGTGTTTGAGTCTGCGAAATGGTAAAACAAAGATGTTCAAGGGCTGAGTAGCAGGAGGAAGGCTTTTCCCAGCTGTAGAATTCGAGGATGATGAAAGGGAAACACAACAGAATGTAAAACAAATTGTGCACTGGAGGGTGGAAAATACAGATTTGAAAGTTAAGTGTCTGGAACAAGAGAGAGATGAGTCACTGGAATTTACAAGTTACTGGAGGAAACAAAGATAAAGAGATCAGGAGAGGAGTGGCTATACCCGTAGCAAAGTAGCGTTTAGTTAACTGCGAAGCTAGGAGGTGGCAGGAACTGTTCATCAACCCAGGAAAGAGACAGTAATTATGGAGGACAACAGCAGATAATAACATTTATACAGGGACCTACGGGGACCGAATTGGGTGTTTGGCAATTATGTCAAATGGTAGTACAGATTTTTCTTCCCTTTCAACATGGTAAATCAGAGGAAATTAGATCTGGAGGGTGCTGGGTATCCAGTAGGGAGAGAGGAGCGTGGTTGGCCGCTAGGCACGGTGTCCCAGCCAGAGGGAACCCGTGCTCTCTGTAACACAGCCCAGCCCTCCTAGGTGAAGTTGGAAAACACATTTGCCTTTTTGAACATTTGCCTTGTGCGTAAAAATGCGTGTAAAATATCTGTGAATAAAAGCTCATGAGCATCCAGGTAACTGCTGTTCAAAGGCCAGAACTGGCAAGTGGGAGCCCCTGACACGGGCTTCCCACCCGACTTCCCAGCTTCCCCAGGGTCCAGGGAACCTGTCCCCAGTGTTCCTACAACATTTCCATGCTTCTATTTACAGCATTTTCTAAACAGCTTAGTTGGTTTTGTGTGTGTGTGCTATTTTTGTTTTATACACAAAGTATGTGGACACAGATAAGCATGAGACCGCAGTCTAAGCATTCTTTTGGGTCTGTCTTCTTTTGCTCCACACTATTTTTGTGAGATCTATCACTGGTAGCATGTATAGCTATGGTCTGTTCATTTCCATGGGCTAGATCACACTCCCTGGTAGGAACGGATCAGCATGTAGGAGACACACAAATTACACCTTGTACACAATGTCCATCATTGTCTACATATTTTGGCTTGTGGCGGGAATTAACAGTAAGCCACTGCCTATCTGTTCCTGAGAGGATCTGGATGGCCTGTGTCAGCCTCCTTTCCAGTAAGGGAAAGAACCCATGCAAACCTTCACGCATGATCCTCAACGATCCTTTCCCTCCAGGAGCACTGGAGATGACCTTGAAAGCCATAGGTGGGAGATGGCGGAGCCACACTATACAAGAAAATTGTTCCTGGGTCACTGCTGGAATGAGAGCTGCCCAGGAGGGCACCCTACTTAAGGAGACTCTGCATTGGGCTAACAAGGAAGGCTACCTTCACCTGTGGAATTTTGGACATGTGTCTTTTATGGAGGGGGTCCATTTTTAAAAAGATTTCATTTTCTCACATGCATATTGCTTTTAAAAAACTATAAATAGTAAAAGCAATCCACTGTCTAAAATCCGTAACTCTCAGTTTGATTACCATAGAACTACAACCAAATGTAACCTGAGAATAAATCCACAAAATAAAAAGTAATAAAAATAGCATAACGGAGGAATAATCCACTTATTTGGATTCAGTTACATAAACATATGGACATAGATCGTGATATAGGTAAGTCTGTGTTCTGTATTGCATAGAGTTAGGAGTGGAGCCACCAGGCCAAAGAGCATGTGTGTTCCCAAGTTTATGAGATACTGCTAACTACTTTCTAGAATTTACTATTTCTAGCTTATATGTTAACCAGTCCCAAATCCTGAATTTCTTTTTTCTTTCTTTCTTTTTTTTTTTTTTTTGTCTTTTTCGTTTTTATCGGTACCAGGGATCGAACTCCTGACTGCCTGCTTGCAAGGCAGGCGCTTATGCTGCTGAGCTAAATCCCCAGCCCCCAGAATTTCTATTCTGATAAAAATTGTTAACTTTTGGCAATAGGAAAGTAGATTGGTTTCAAAATTTGCATTCCCTGAGATTTTATGTTTATTGGCCTTTGGAGTTCCTTGTGTGAGGTTTTAGTTAAGTCCTTGTCAAATTTCCTCTTGGGTTATTTGTCTTCTTAATGATATGTAGAGTTAACCAAAAAAAAAAAAACAAACAAACAAACAAAAAAAACCAAAAAACAAAAAAAAAACCATGTACACATCAGGAAAAGGAAAAACTTTAATACATATTTTAATACTGAACTTACTGAGACATCATGAGATTAATACAAGTTACTTTTGGCTTTTAAGGTTACAAGAAGTGCTCAAGGTGGTGGCCATTAGCTTGTAGACATTTATTAGTATGTTATAGTTTGTATATGATAGTATGCTTTATTGGTGTATAATATATATTGTATATTAACCTTCATTAATTATGTATGTTGGCAGTTGGCTTCACTTTTTTTTGGTACTGGGGATTGAATTCACGATCTCACTCTTGCCAGGCAGGTGCTCATGCTGCTGAGCTAAATCCCTGGCCCAGCTTCACCCATTTTACAAAAAAATTTCTTTTCACTTTTTTAATACTATCTTTGATAAATAGTTTTAATATAAGGGAATTAATCTTTTCTTTTATGGTTAGTATTTTTTATGTCTTGATTAAGAAATCTGTTTCTGTCCCAAGGTTATAAATATTTTTTTCTGAACCCTCTTTAAAACTTTGTCTTTTTATATAGTTTTTTAATACAAACACAATTATGATTTGAATAGTACATAAGATGGGGTGTCCAATTTCAGTTTTCCTCAAATGATGTCCAGTTGTTCCAGCGTCATTATTTAACAATTTGTCCTGCTTGCTACTTCAGTCATATATCAAATGTTCACATGTGTATGTTTTAGTTGTTTTTCTCATTGCTGAGACAAAATACCCCATGCCTACCAGCTAAAGGAGGAAAGGTTTATTTTAGCTCACGGTTTGTAGAGGTTTCAGTCCTTAGCCAGCCGACTCCAAAGCAGGGTGAGATGACAGAGGAGAAACAGTCCAGTCCTTAGCCAGCCTCCATCTAAAATTCCATCTAGGGTACAAACCCATTGGTTGGTGCCACCCACACCCAGGGTGGGGCGTCCCCTTACCCACATGCAGAACTATGGTACACACCCTTAATCCATATTCACACATCCTGGATTAGATGCCACATACCCTTAATCCATATTCACACATCCTGGATTAGATGCAGCCACTTTTGAAAAGCCCCACCTATGAGTGCATGGGGCTTTCGGGGGGACATCTAGGTATCAGGTGTAACAGTGTAAGAGTCTGTTTAGGGCTTTACATTTTGCTCTGTTGGTATTTTTGTTTATATCAATTCCATAACATTTTGATTATATAAGTTTTAATATCTTAGAATATTATGTAGAAGACTTCTCAAGAATTCTTTTTCAAAAACGTCTTAGATTTTTGAAGTTCTTTCCATTTCCATGTGAATTGATAGTCATCTTCAATTATTTCAAAATAACCTGTTATGATTTGTGTAGAGATATCGTGAGGTCACTAAAAATACTTGGGGAGGGCTGACAGTCTAATCTTCCAGCTTGTGGTTGGGCATATTCCTTTAAATATATAGATCTGCATGAATGTCTCTGAAATGATTTTTATATATTGATTTTAGATCTAAAACTTCCCAAATTTGTTAATTATATCTGCAGATTTTTTTTTCCTCTTCCTCTTCTTCCTCTTTCTTCTCCTCCTCTTCTTTTTCTCCTCCCTCTCCTCCTCCTCCTTCTGGTACCAGGAACTGAACTCAGGATCTTGCATTTGCCAGGCAGGCACTGCACCACCAAGCTATACCCCCTGTCTTTTATCTGCAGATTTTTTTAAAAAGTTTGATTTACATAGTTGTTGGATATGACAAATACACAATGGATAATTTTGCATACTTCTTTAAGGGGTAAATGGGTTGTGATTATCAGTTTCACCCTTTTGAAATTTTCCATTAACTCTTAGAGATGGACCATCTTCTCTCCTCCACTAAGACTAAACTAAAACCACTAAGATTAAAAAACACTCCAGGATGAGATCCTTTTTAGCATGGGATCGTCTCTGATCTCTTGAGTTATCCCGGGATTATTCCTTTCCTGCTGAGTCACTGACCTCCAAGTCCTTCACCAACCTTCAATTTCCTGCTAGCCCCTCTTATCACTGTATGCACCCAATAAACAGCGACTAGCTTGGAGTCTCTTTGTCTCTGCTCATCCTGAGGCACTGACCTCCCAGCCTCCCTTCATCTGTTACTAAATTATCTGTTTCTTATTTCATTCTTTCACCATATCCCTCATACAGGCAGTTGGGGATCTTGGCCAGGTCTCACTGGTGCCAACGAGAACATCACTTCTTTATTTCTAATCTTTGGATAAAGTTTATTTCTTTTTCATGCTCTATTGTGTAAGATTTCCAGTATAAGATTGGAGGGAAATAGACACAGCAAGCAGTCTCATCTAGTTTTCAATTGCAAAGAAAATGCTTTTTGATATTTTACTATTAAATTTGATGTTTGCTGTTAGACTCCTATAGTTTTTTTTTATAAGATTAAAGAATTTCCTTCCTAGTTTTTAATTACCTAAAAATTACCTTGGTGATGAAATATTCAGCTTGTATACTGATAAAATCCCTTGCTATAGTTCAGATAAGTGTTCCCCAAAGGCTTGTGTGTTACAGGCTTGGTCCCCAATCTGTGCTACTACTTGAAGGAGACAGGATATTTACAAATAGTGCCGAATAGAAGGAAGTCAGGGTCACAAGGTACATACACCTGGTGGGGCTGTCAGTATTCTGGCCTTTTGTTTCTTTTTCACTGTTCTTTCTGGCTACCATGAGCATCTGTTTTTGTTATACTCCCCACCATGACACACTTCGCTGCCAGTGTCAAAGGCAACAGGGACAAGAGACTACGGACTTAAACGTCTGAAACCATGAGCCAAAATAAACCTTTTCTCCTTAGAAATTGATTATCAGGTATTTTGTCACAGTGACAGAATATTGACTAAAACAACAACACTATATCATATGATTATCTTCTTCTAACATTACAAGATTTATTTATAAATAATCTAATAAGATCTTTTTTGTATCAATGTTCATGAGTGAGATTGGTCTACAATTTACCTTTCTTGCCTAGGGTCCTTATAAATTTTGGAATCAAAGTTAAACCAGCTTCATGATACATGGGAATGTATTCTCTTTTTCTGTCTCTGGAGACTTGTGGAAAAAGATAATTAACCTTAATTTTATGTGTTGTATAATTCTGCAGAAATCATCAGAATTTAGTGTTATTTTTATTGGGAAATTTTTTGTTTTGAAGAGAATTACACAAAACAAAGCAAAGCAAAACAAAACAAAGCAGAGCAGAGTAAAACAATGCAAATAACAAGGATTTCAGAAAAAGACAGCAGAAAACCAACAGTGGCTACCATAATGTTTCTTGTTTTCTTCAAAATAGTTGTCCATACCTTCACACACAATAAGTTAATACACATCAAAATAGTACAGAAGCAATCAAAACACAAGAATGAGAGCCTTAAGGGCTTTTAAGACCAGACACTAGGAAATCAATAATGGCTACCATAATGTCTCTTGTTTTCTTCAAAACAGCTGTCCATATCTTCATACATATTGGAATCAAATAATTGAATACAGACTAAAACCAATCAAAACCAAGAATGAGGGCATTATTGGCTTTCAAATCAAAATGATAGGAAATCATCAATGGCTACCACGGTGTCTCGTTTTCTTCAGTGTAGTTGTTCATATCATCACACATACTAAAATCAATTCTTGTAAACCCTTTAGATGAAGTTCTAGGCATATATAAGCCTATACACGTACATCTATCCTTTCTGTATTAAGGGGAAAGACAAAACAACAAATAAATAATTATAACTAAGAACCCAAAACAATAACAATGTAGGCTTTCAAAACTAGGTGGTGAGAACATAACAATTTTTGTTGTTTAGCATAGTTATCTTCATATGTCTTATTTGAATTATCAGATATAGTCATGCAAAATTGATCTAATCCTACAGATGTTAGGTTTTGTTCCAAGAACTAATAGAATTAGTAGTACAATCATCTTAGTCATCTTGCGTGTATATATACAAATTTCTCTTATGTCATTTCTCTGGAAGATTTCTTAAAACTATTAAATTTACTTCAGTTTTCCATTTCTTGACCTAGTCAAAATTTTTTAGGAATGTATCCTTTTAGTATGTGATCAAATATGTTGGCAAAAGAGTGGCTCACAATTTCTTCATTTCTCTGTTAACTTTCTGAAGAATATCTAATGTTCCTTTTTTCATTCTTCATATGCTTATTTATACCTTTTTCTTTTTTGATCCATTTCAGCTCTGACTTATCAATTGTATTAATTTTTTCAAAAAAACAACTCTTGTCTGTTGAGCTTTTCTTTTCTATATTTCTTATACCTTTCATAAACTGTCCCTTTTATTAACTCCTTTCTGTTGCTTCCTTTGAATTCAATTTATTTTTATGGATGTTATTTTTTTACTGCTCGTTTGGTAACAGGAAATAATAATGGCATTGTCTGTTCTCTCATGAGTTGAAGCGGTGAAATCTTGCCTGTGATCTCTCATTAAAGTTATCCTATTGGGAGAACTAGGAGCTTCAACGCCAGATAATTCAGATGTTGTTTATTTTAGAAAGAAGTGCAGAAGTTTTTAAAGTTTAGGGTTTGGTTTCCAGTAACTGCTATTATAAGAAAAATTGAAATTAAGAAATTTAGGAATAGGCACTGGGCGTGGTGGCTCACGCCTGTAATCCCAGCACTCGCAAGGCTGAGGCAGGAGGATCGTTGCAAGTTCAAGAGCAGACTAGGCTACAAAGTGAGCTCAAGACCAGCCTGAACTGCACAGCGAGACTCTGTCTCGAAAAGACAAAAAAAAAAAAAAAAAAAAAAAAAAAGAAAAAGAAACTTAGGTATTAAGGGGAAACCATGATTAGAGAGCTAAGAGAAGAAACAATTTATTCAACCCCACCAATTACTCATGTATTCACTGAGTTATAATAACACAGACAACACTATCAACAGAGACAGTCTCAATGACGTCTTACCTAGCTCATCTAGTAATAATGAAATTGCACCATTGGTTTCAGTGATCATGTCTTGTTCTATGGGAACCTTTTTTCAGTTTCAGTAGAAGATCTGTGAATTCATTGTGTATGTATATCTGTGTTCACCTGTGTTTCCAGATATGCATACCAAGTACTCTTTTTTTGGTCTCATATTTCTTTTACTAGCCAATTAAAAGGTCAGGGATTATTGAGTTCATTCCTCAATAACTGCTCCTATATCTGCTCTCTACTGACAATACTGGAATATGTTTATTAGCCTACCTGCCCTCCTTTCCTTTCTCTCAACCTCCCCTTTGTCCTGCATTCCTCCCTTCCTTCTGGAAACACCTACTAAGTGCTAAGTACTTATCATTCAGGTGTTGTTCAAGGGCCAGAGCAATGAACTGAACAGAGAAGACTTTTATCTCCTGTGTAGCTTACAAATCTACTGAGGGTAGAGATAATAAACTAAAGAAATAAGATGTAAATGTCCTATGGTGGTAACAAAGTCATATGGAGAAACAAAAATCAGATAAGGGGGATAAGGAGTGCCAAGGATTGGGAAATCAGATAGAGGAAAGTTTGCAATTCAGATAGTAAAACCAGGGAAGACCTTGCAGGGCAGGCGAAATCTGACTAAAGCCCTGGGGAAGAGCGAGGGAGACTCAAGGGGACGCATAGAATCCAGGGAGGTGAGCGTCCACAGTGGGGCCAAAGAGCATGTGTGCCAGGCCAAGGTAAGGCTTAGTCCAAGGGAGCCCGGAGAAAGCTGTGAGGATTCAGCCAGGGGAGGACAGGATGAAGCAGGAGCCCGCTGGGGTGGAGTCTCTTTTAGACCTGCGATTGGTTGGAAGGCAGTGATGACCGGGGTTGCAGACGATCAGATGAGGACTGTGACATCAGGTGCAAGATACTGAATTACCCATTTTTTAAGCCTGAATAAATATTCACATGGAAATGTGATTTTATTTTATAAAATACATATATGAATTCCCCATTCTCAAAAAAAGGAAAATAGTGAGACAAGTATTAGTTACTTATAGAATATTACAAACTTAAGTCAGTAACATGAAGAGCAAGAATGTAGAAAGTGTAAACTCTGAGGCTCATTGGATGCTATGTTTTTAATCTCAATAAAGTATCCATTCCTGCTAACCAGAATGGTGATTTTCAGTTTTGTTTGAAAAAATACCGCTACAGTCTCTCATGTTCCAAACTTCCCTTTGCATGGCTCCTGAAGCCAAACCTACCTCATTCAACACAAACATAAGGTTTTGGTTCTTCTTCCTCTTTATACTTTGAAAAATGTTCATTATGAAAAACTCCTGTTCTTTGTTCTCCCTAAGCAATCACTTTGAGAGAAATCTCTTCTTACCATTCGTTAGCTCTTTCCTGACATTGACCACATCAGAAAGTCAGAGGAAAGACCAAAATACTTTATTTCCTCCTCATCTATGCAATATTATCACACCGATAATCTCCCTATCAGGAAGAACTATTTCAATATAAGATCATTTTATACTTTCTTTTCTATCTAGGTATTCTATTTGCCTTTTCATGTACCTGTCTGTCGTTTTGTTTACCCATCCAGCCATTCACCTACCCATTCATCTATTTATTGAGAATTCAATGTCCTTTATAGTTTCCTAATTGCTTTTATTATGGTCTTTGTACAGCAATGTTTGACACGAAGGAAGAAAAACACTCTATGTAACAGAGAAACAACGGACAGGAGCATAAAACTTATTATTCCCCTTTCTAGTTTAGTCCTGTTCCTCTTCAGATACATTTAATCCTAAACTATCTCATCTTGTTCTTTTTCTGTAGGATATTGCTATCTATTGTCTTTTCCATGACACATAGTACATTCTAGTATTTTAGTCATGGCTTCTGGCAGCTTTTTGGAATATACAAATTTATATCATCCAGAATCACATGCAAACATTCTCCAAAATTCATGTTAAGGACTTAAAACTGTGTAATTGCTGAAGTCTCTCATGCAATCTGTACTAAAGAAATTCTGTTTCAACACTGGGGATCCCAGTTTCTTGGGCTCTCAAAGCCTCTTTGTGGCATTTCTCCTCCATCCTCCTTCCCTGGTCAGTCAGTACTCCCAGGCTAATTCCTCCCCCAGGCCCTTGAGCTCACCCCACCTGTGTCTCTGTGATCTTAACTCTCCCCTCTTCTGAGACTCTCTGTCCTTTTCACAACTCGAGCCTGCGGCTTCCTTCCATCCTGCCTACAACACGGCCAGATGCCTCAAGTTCCAAGAGAGCTCCTCGGTTGTCTTCCGCTAAATTCCCAGGGCTGCCACAGGATCCCTGCGGCTTCACTGCCCACTGCCTTCGCACCTGTGGCTCTTTGCGGTAATTTCTACCTTGGCTTCTTTTCTGAGTGCTCTTTCCCTCACTATTAGAGGTCTTTTTTTTTTTTTTTTTTTTGTCTTTTTTCATTTTTATGGGTACCAGGGATCGAACTCACGACTGCCTGCTTGCAAGGCAGGCGCTTATGCTGCTGAGCTAAACCCCCAGCCCCCACTATTAGAGGTCTTTATAAAGACCTTCTTTTTAGTCTCTTCTCATTCTGTGCTCTCCTATGAGACACTGAACTCTGGGTTAAGTTTGGCCAATGCTGCTGCCAGTGTTTTTGGTAGAGAGCAAGTGGTGTTTGAAGACTTGATGTATTTGCCATGATCTTGTTCTTAGGGATACAGGTCCTGAGTCTGGATTCTTTCCATAGAGCCATAGATAAACGTACCTTTGGGTATGATGACTCTCACTGAACTCTCAAATGGTATGAGAGACCACTGTTCATAGGATGGTGGGCAGAATTTCTCACTTCCCTGGAGCTTGGCATCCAGCAGAGCTTGCACAGAAGCACAGCTTAGCTGCATGGGGTTGCCTGTTCACCTCTGCTGACCAACTCCTGGGAGTCTCCATTTCCCTGGCTCAATGCTGCATTTCCCCTGACGCCTTTCTCCACCATGTGCCCTTGCACTTACCATTTGGTAGATTCATCACCCAGCTAGTTATTTACTTGATGTTCATTTTAGATTGTTGTTTCCTGCCCTGCCTTCCTTCCTTTCTTTTTTCTGGTATTGACTAAACTCAGGTCCTTGTTCATGATAAACATGCGCTCTCCGCATCAGCTATTCCCCCAGTCCCACTTTCAGACTCACTGCCATGAGGCCAAGAGCCACCTCTGGCTTGTTCACTACAGTGTCTTCACAGCCTAGCGCACGGTCTGGTGCATAGCAGGAGGTCAAGAAATATATGTTTAGTTGAACTGAGAAACTGTAGATCCTTGGTGATATGCATAAGGGAATGATTGTAAGTATAAAACTTGTAATGAAAAGAGTTTTGTTTTGTTTTTGTTATTTGTTTGTTTTGCCATAAGGAGTTTGGATTTTATACAGTGAGCCACTAAATAATTGAAGCAATGGATATGATCAAATGGGAGTTTAGGATGTCCTTTGAAGCTACAGTCCAGTGGATTTTTGGACGTGTGTGTATATGGGGGGTGGGGAACAGACAGGTTTCTGAGTGCTCAGGAAGATGAAGTAGAAAGCATTAAGACCCTACTTAAAGCAATAGCAGTGGTGAGAGAGTAAGGTATCTAAGGGCCAAAATTAGTAGGTTAATTAAAAGTAGATGTGAGAAGTAAGGAGAATGAAAATGTCTGGGTTGACTTCCACATTTCTAGTTCATGTGGTGGATGGTGAGACCCTTGTAATCAAAAGATGGACTTGGCATTGGATAGTTAATGTGTGAAATCAGGGGCCGCATCCATAATTAATGTGTCTTTATTAGGAGTTGATGTGGCACGGTCTGGCACAGAGCAGAGCTGGCACATTGGTTGGCCCATTTGTTCCTGCTCTTCAGTAAGGGGTCCTTGACTAAAAGGATGAAGGCATATTCAGTGAAGAAAGACCACCTTAAATTTTTGCAAGCTTAAAGTTCCAGATTTCTTGTAGTCATGGTATTTTACATATAGAATAAAAGTTCTTAAAACAGAAAGTAGGACTTACAACATTGTAAGGCTCTACTGTTATTGTAAGAGATTTTTTCCATAAAGAAGCCACAAGTCTCCCCTGCCATTTGGAACCTGTTGTGAACAGAACAAGTTGAAACAGGTCTGTCGGGCAGAATATTAAAAAGATAATTGATTGTGGAGTCAGACCTGATAGAGAATTTCTATCCCATGATTATTCACTAAAGAATGGAACTGAAGCTTCTGGGCAGAGTGGCACATGCCTGTAACACAGCTACTAGGAGGCAGAGCAAGAGGACTGCAAGTTAGATACTAGCCTGGGAAATGTACTGAAACATCGTGTCTCATAACAGGCAGAGAGAACTGGGGAGGTAGCTGGACATGCTGGTGTTCAATCCCCACAGTGTGGTGGAGGAGATGCTGATTGTTTTCATTTGGGATGGTATGGGAATGAAATGCCTCACAGTGCAATACCTGTCTGTGTGCTTGGACATAATCGTGTGCAGTTCCCCCTCCTTGTGCTAAATCACAACAAAAATACAGTGTAATATAAAGCAATTTTAAAAGAATTAGATTCCCATAGTGTTATGGCTTACATTTAGATGTCCACCCAAGCCTCATGCAGTCATAAACAGGGCTTTTTCACAGGTGACTAGATCTAGAGTGTGTGATGCTGGAATTGATCCATGGTGCAAAGCTAGGATCAAGGGCACTAGGATTAAGGGTGTGAACGCTACCAATCATGAGTAGCCTGGATAATATATAAGGCAGGAAAGAGCTGTGGTCATCCTTTGTTACTTTGCTATCTTCTGTCCACCATGAACTGTTTCGCCTCTGCAATGCCTGTCTGCTACCCCACCCTGCCTTGGGGCCAGTCCACTAATGGACTGAAACCTTTATAAACTGTGAGACAAACAAACCTTTCCTCCTTTAACTTTGGGTGTCAGGTATTTTGTCTCAGCAATGGGAAAAATAACTAGGACACAGGTTGCCTACGACATAGGTTGTAATCCTTATATACACTTTTGGCCATATCTATTTATTGCAGCTAACCCTACTCAACAAAGATTATCATTATATGTTGACCAAAGACAATGTAAGATACGAAATCAAAGGCCAACTCAATATATAGGAGACAAGTTAAAATACAAGCTAAAAATGCATGTTGAACTTCAAATTCAATATTACGAGTTAAAATGGTCAATGTAACTCAGTTCTCAAGTATCCCAAAAAAATGGTTCATGGTGAGGTCTCTGAATTTCCCAACACTTTGCATAGTTGAAATTAGAAATCAAATTCATTTTAATTGGCTTTGTTGCCTTTTTGTAATATTATCCTTATCAGTGATACACAGCTCTACAAAAGTCACAGTTTTTAAGCAGTATAAGAAGAGAATAAAGGTCTTTCTAGACTCTCATTCTTTTAATTTAGAAAGTTATAAGCTATTATTCATAGTTAATCTTCAACCATTGATTTTTGTTTTAATTCATGCTAACAAACATGAATTGTTCACAAGCTTAAATTATTTTTATTGGTACATTTTAGATATATAAAATGTCAATAGTCATTACAGGGAATTTGTACTTATACATGATATACCTCAATTCTTCTTTTTTTTTCCATTTCCTCCCCACCTTCAACCTCTCTCCCACTCCTTATTACAAAAGCTTTGTTTTCATTTTTGTCTTTTTTTCTTTTCCCTTCCATTCTTTGCCTTCCCCTCTCCCTAGTTCCCTTCCCCCAGTTGAACATTTTCTTCCAACTTTACAATATCTGTTATACATTTTAGTTCTTATTTAACCTTTTGGATTCTCACACCAGAGAAACAATGTGATATTTAAACAGATGTGCCCAATTTAATTTACTTTAGAGTATAGTCTGAAGGCATATCCATTTACCTAGAACTGTCTTAAGATTTTCCATCCTTAAGGCAGGGTAATATCCAATTGTATATTTAAAAAACTACATCTTCTTTATTCATTCGTTGGTTGATGGGCATTTGGGTTATTGTCAAGATTTAGCAATTACAAACTGTGCCACTATAAACATGAATATATCCTTATGGTATGATGTTTTTAATTCTTGTGGGAAAATACCTGGAAAAGGAATAATTTGGTTGACTGGAACCTCTCATCCTAGCTTTTAGAAGAATCTCCACACTGATTTTTGGTTGCATCAGTGGAGAAGGGTTAAATTTTCCCCCACAGTCCTGCCAAAATTTGTTATTGGTTATTTTGATGATAGCTATTCTTTCAGGGGTGAATCAGAATCTCAGTGTTGTTTTAACTTACATCTTTTGAATGACCAAAAATGTTGAACACTTTTTCATATATTTACTTCCCATTTTGTATTTCTTTGTGTGAGAGAGATGTATTCATCTCAGTTGCCCACTTTTGGCTTGGATCTTTGAATTTAGGGGGTCTGATGTTTTTGAGTTCTTTGTATGTTCCAGATATAAGTCGTTTGTTTAAGGGACAAATGGCTATAATTTTCCTACCCTGTGAGTTGTCTTTTCACCCTATTGGTGGTTTCTTTGTTGTGTAAAACTTCTTAATAAGGTGAGATCCCATTTGTTGATTCTTTGTAGTGTTTCCCTTGTAGTCTGGGTTTGTTCATGAAGTCTCTGCCTACACCCATGTCTTTGAGATTTCAACCTATGTTCTCTTCCAGTAGGTTTAGTGCTTCTGTTTAATATTTAGATCTTTGATCCATTTTGACTTTAGTGCCTGATGACAGACATGTTTCTAACTTTAGTCTTTTAGTCTTTGGAATTTGGAAAGCCAGTTGTTCCAGCACCATTTATTAAAGAGGTTATCTTTCTTCCAGTAAACAAGTTTGGCTCCTTTGACAAAGATAAGGTGGCTGATGTGTTTTGGGGTTGTGTCCATATCTTCTACTCTGTTCCACTGATTCTCAGGAATTTTGTTTTGTTTTATTGTTGTTTGTTAGTACCATGCTGATTTCATCATGGAAGCTCTGTAGTATAGTTTCAAGTCTGGGATTGTGATGTCCCCTGACTTGCCTTTGTTGCTCAGAATTACCTTTGCTATTCTAGGTGTCTTCTGGCTCCCAATGAACTTTAGAAATGTTTTCTCTAGATCTATGAGGTGTGCTAATGATATTTTGATCGGGATTGCATTAAATCTGTATAGCAGTTTTGGGAATGGAGCCATTTTCACTATGTTGGTTCTTCCTATTAAAGAGTAAGGGATGTCTTTCCATTTTCTGATATCCTCTTCAATCTCCTTTTTAAGGACACTACAATTTTCATTATACTTTGTTAGATCAACTCCTAAGTATTTTATTTTTTATGCTATTGTGAAAAGAGTAGTTTCCTTTATTTCTTTCTCAATAATTTTGTTATTTGTGTATAGGAATGCTGCTGATTTTTGGATGTTGACTTTGTATCCAGCTATGCTACTGAATTTAGTTATTAAATCTAGAAGTCTTTTGGTGGAGTTTTTGGGGTCTTTTATGTATAGTGTCATATCACCTGCAAATAATAATAATTTACTTTCTTGTTTTCCTATCCCTTTATTTCTTTCTCTTGTTTAATTGCTTTGACTAATGTTGCCAGAACTATATTAATAGTGGTGATAGTGTACATCTTTGTCTTGTTCCTGATGTTAGAGTTAAAGCTTTCAGTTTCTGACTATTTAGTATGACACTGGCTATTGGTTTGTGTTAGATGGCCTTTATCAAATTGAGATAAAGACCTTTTATTCAAATTTTTGTAGGTTTTTAAAAATCATTAATGGGTGCTAGACTTTGTCAAATGCCATTTCTGCATGTATTGAGATTGTTGTATGGTTTTTCTCTGTGGCTCTATTAACATGGCGCATTACATTTATTAATTTGTATTATGTAGAACTATTCTTGCATCCCTGGGGTGAATCTTATTTGGTCATTGTGTACAATGTTCTTGATAATTTGCTGCATTCTGTTTGTCAGTATCTTACTGAAGATGTTTTTATCTGTGTTCATTTGGGAGATTCTCCTATAGTTCTCTTTTATTGGCTGGGTCATTCTCTGGTTTTGGCATCAGGGTAAGGTTCCAGAAATGAGTTTGGAGGTATTTCTTCGTTTCAATTTCATTAAAGATTTTGAGAAATAGTGGCATTTCATATTGTTTCCTATGGAATTCAGCAGTGATTCCATCAGGACCTGGTTTTGTCTTTGCTGATAGGTTTTTAATTGTCTTCAGTTTCACTGACTGATTTTGGGCTATTTAGAATTTTTCTATCTTCTTGATTCAGCTTTGGTAATTTATATGTATGTAGGAATCTGTCCATTTTATATCTTATTATAATACAATTTGTTGAAGAAGGTATAGATGATCTTCTGGATTTCTGCAGGATTTATCATGATTTCACCCTTCCCGTTCCTAATTGAATGGATATGAGTCTTCTCTTTCCTTTTTTGTTTTTTGATAAGGCTGGTTAAGAGTTTGTTACTTTTATTTAATCTTATCTTTTAATCTTTTTTAAAAAACCCAATTCTTTGATTCATTGATTCTTTGTATTTTTTTCTTAGTCTCAGTTACATTAATTTCTGCTCTGATCTTTATAATTTCCTCCCTCATATGAGCTTTGGGCTTGATCTGCTCTTCCTTAAGTTCAACATTAGGTTCTTTATTTGAGCTTGCTCTGTTTTTCTGACATAGGAATTCACCACTATAATTTTCCCTCATAGGACCACTTTCATTACATCCCATAAGTACCAGTAAACATGTATTGTGTCTTTTGATGTGGGGTAGAACACTATACACATTTACCTAGTATATTATTTCAAAAGTTCTGATATTTATTTTTGATTTTGTTTTTGTCTAGTTGATCTGTTTATTTGTGATAGTAGGTTATTGTGGTCTCCCATTATAATTGTGTTAGTGCTTATTCTATATTTTAGGTCTGTTAATATTTGTTTATATAGTGGGATGTGTTGGTACTTGGTACATATATCTTTATGATCATTATCACTTCCTTTTGGATTGCTCTCTTTACAAAGATGTTATGACCTTCTTTGTCTCTCTTGATTAGTCTTGTCTTGCAGTTTACTTTGTCTGAAAATAAAATAGCTACTCCTGCTTTTTCCCAGGTTCCTGACACATGGAGTACTGTTTTCCATCCTCTGACTTTCAGTATATGAATTATTTGTGAATTAAATATGTTTCTTGCATGTATCTTATTGTTGGATCTTGTTTCTTGATCCACTACTCCAGTTTGTTTCTTTTGGTTGGTGAACTGAGATCATTTACATTGATGGCTATAACTGTTATGTGTTGACTTGTCCTTATTTTCCCATTGTTGGTCTTTTGCTTTTCCTTCTGTTTAATTACTTACCTTGCCTAGTGGATTCTGTTGGGGTCCATGGAGTTGTAGCCCTTATTATCTCTTTCTAGAATGTCCCTCAGAACATTTTGGAGTGCTGGGTTGGTGATTATGAGCTTCTTTAGATGTTCTTTGTCATGGAAGTATCTAATTTATCCATCAATTTTGAAAGACAGTTTTGTGGGTTATATCAAACCCACAAATCTGAGCTGGAGGCTGTTTTCTTTTAGGACTTGAAATACTTCACTCCAAGCTCTCTTGACTAAAGTGTTCGTGTTCAGAAATCAGCTATGATTCTGATGGGCTTTCATTTATAAGTGATTGATTTTTTTTAACAGCTTTTAATATTCTGTTCTTGTGTTCAATTTTTGGAATCTTGACTATTACATGCCTTGATGTAGTTTATTTTTTTTTTTTTGTCATGGCTAACTAGAGTTTCATATGCCTCACTTCTCTGTTTGTCAAATTCTTTTTCTATGTTTAAGTAGTTTTCTGCCATTAGTTCTGTGAACAGATATTTTACTGTCATTTGCACTATCTCCTGCTTTTTCATTGATTCCAATCAATCTTATGTTATACTTCTTTGCATTATCTAGCAGCTGTTGGATTGATTTTTCATGATCCCCTGTTATTTTTAAGAAATCTTTCTTTTCCTGATTGCTAACCACAGTACTATCTTCTAGATTTGATATTCTGTCCTCACATTGATTCATTCTGAATTTTTAATCTCTTGGGCATGTGTTTGAATCTGTTTCATGGATTCTATTTCTTTTCTATGTTGGGAATCATAGTTTTCATCATTTTCCTAAGCTCCTCTGTGTGTGTGTGTGTGTGTGTGTGTGTGTGTTTTTTTAAATCTGTGTCTACTCTAGATTCACTTACCATGTTCTTTATTATGGTCAACATCTCTGTACTTATCTGAGAAATTATTTCTTATTTGATTTTTTTCTAAAGCCTCATTCATCTGCTTTGTTACTTGTGCTGCTGCCACTTCAGAGTCCAGGTGGGTGGTTTTTGAATCAGTCTACCTCACTGCCTTCTGCATTTGCATTTAGTGAGCTGGAAGTTTAGGGTTGCATCTTGCTTCCACGTCTTATCACTATTTTTTCTCTTTTAACTTAATTCCTGTACTTATAGATGTAAATTGCTTATGATAGGGAGATTTAGTCCTAGTATTGGGAACCCCCCAGGAAATGACTACTTTTCAAGGTGTCTTGCAAATTAGGTGGATTTTGGGTTTTGAGTCTATTGGAAAATCGCACCTCTTCAATTTATTGGGGATAAGTTGATGCCTATTTGGCTTAAACTTGGTTCTTTGGCTCTAACCTATAGAATTGTTTATGTCCCTCAGACAATCTCAGTCTTGGCATATAAGGAAGAACAACTGACTAAAACAATTATGTCAGCTTGGCTAAAATAGTACAATCTGTAATAACAGCATCAAACACAGCCTATAAAATGACCTACTGTGTAACTGTTAATTTGCCACCTTTAACTGTGTGAACAAGATAATAATAAAATCTGAATCAGACCAGAAAAGTATATACCATGAGTATTCCCTTAATATGGCGATTTTACCCTCAGGAGTGAAAAATTTTAAAGAGATTAGTGAAAAAAATAGAAAAATAGAAGAGAAAGAGATTAGAAGCAAGGTTAAAGGAAGGAAGATTATGCAGGCTTTAAGAAAGTGGTATAGAAGACAGGAGGGAAAAAAGGAAGAAACAGAAACAAGAACAAAACAATCAAACAAAAACTAGAAACAATGCTCACACTCATATGAAAACAAGTACAAGCAGTGAAGAAAAAGAGAAAACAAAGAAAAAAAAGAAGTGAAATGGAAAAACATCCACTTTAGGATACGTCTCTGAAGATGAAGAGGGTAGAACAAGAGGGCAGAGAGGGCCCAGATAGGGCCCCGATCCCTGTTGATTAATCCCAGACAGCCCTAAAAGTATGGCAGGATGTTGGATAATCCACTGAAGCTCAGGCTGCTTCTGGTTTCTGGCTATGAGACTGAGACCCAAGCTGTTGAGCCTACCACACTACAGGTGCCGTCTGCAGGCTGTAACTCAGCTCTCTGCTGGATTGAATTTATCTCCCTGACCTGTTTCCAGCTTGAACTCAGCTATTCCTCATCTTGACATTTTGAGCTGCTAGATGGAGCAGCACAAACTGCTGCTGCTTTTATAGCTACAGCTGCTTTTAGTTCTGACTTCAGTTGGCTCCTTACCAAAATGGTGACCAGCTGGAGTGTCAGAACTGATAACTTACCAGCCACTGCAGGCCACAGCATCTACTGCTCTGTTTCATTGGTGTGTTTCTCCATAGAGGCCTCCGTGGTCACTGGTAGCCACCATGCATTTGCAAGTACAAGCCACGCCTCCCATGCTGTGAGCTGAGGCTCAGGGAGAAAATGCCCTTTGCTACCTTTTCTGCATTGAGGTCCCTCTTTTCTCTCTCCCCATGGGCTGCAATTCTCACTTCAGATCCTGTCTGGGCCCCAGGGACCCACTTCCCTCTTTCTCTTGCTCATATTGCTATGGTCTAGCATTTGAACTCCAAACCTCAGACAGGCTTTCTCTGCTGCTCACCACTTTGCCATCTTCCTGGAAGTCTCCCCTACAAGCTAAAATTCTTTAATAGGTCAAATAAACAATAGATGCTACTTGATATGTCATTGTCTTTAAAAAGGAACAAAGACAAAAGATATTTTATAGTGATGACATTAACGTTTTCATTGGGACCTAATCTAAACAAACATTTTGTCATATGTTATTGGTAATTTAAATTGCAGTGAGAGTTATAGTTCTTCTGCTTAGGGGGAATTTCAGAGATAGGCAGTCCATCTGTCAAATTAGTCTATTGCCAGAAGATATCTGATATGTATTCAAACATATCATAGATTAAGTCTACTTAAACATCTACTCTCCAAAAAAGTGTTTAAAAGTGTGTATATATATATATAAAATGGGATGGCAGAGCCCAGAATCAAAACTGTCCTTTTCATGAACAGACGAAATTTAGTAATCTTATGGACAATGGATACTGTTTTTCATAAGTTTAACTTTTAATAAGAAATCTAACACTGTGATTTCTATGAAAAGACATTCTCGTTTTGAAATGGGTTAATTGGGCTTATTTTCTTGCTCTTGTTAATATAAAAGTATTTTGGTTGCCATTTTATTAATTGGCATGATCTTGACATATAAGAAGAGAGATGAATGAGAGAAAGGGTCTCTGAAACTAAAGATGATAATTCTGTGACAGTTTTGAGATGACAGATTAAAGATGATAATGCTGTGACCCTCAGCAATTGTTTTAGAGGAAGTTTCCAAAATAAGTGACTTTTCTTTGTTATGTTAAGTAGTTGAATAACTTCAGTACTAAACAGAAAAATCAGTATCCTATTACATCCTATGACTTCACTCCTTCCATATCACTATAGTTAATTTTATTGGTTTTATATACCTAGGGTAACTACTCCTGGTTGGCCTGGAGACTAAACATTTCCCTTTGTCACAGTCAAATAGGGAACGTGAGTCACTCTGTTTATAACACTATATAAAAATGGTCACTGCCTCCTCAAAAGCATTTAAAATGTTAAACCCACAACTCTTTTTGAAAAGGAGAGGATGATGTGCAATGTTCAGGAGAGGCGTACTAAAATATTTGTAATTTGAATTTGGTAATTTATATCAAAGTAGGTGACATCACATTTTTTTCAAGTCAGTGGTTCTGATTTTGAATGAAGGCATCCCAGGATATCCAGCCCCTACAAATCTCCCTCTCCCCACCGCCATTCTTTTTAGATGCCATCTTCACAGGAAATATACCTCCAGGTATATAAACAGATAGTCACTGAGAGCAGTCTAACCCTCTGCATTGTGTTCTCCATCCCTTTATGCTTGTGATTGCTTAAGTAACAAGAACATTGGGCTCTAGAGATGCTGCCTCAGTTTCACAATGAACTGGCCAAGTCACCTTTGCCGTTGAATTCCAATTTCTCAAATTATGCTTCTCCCAGTGCATGTTTCCCCTGAGTTCCAGAAGCAATTCCCTCTCCCACTGCAGGTTGTTTTGCTACACAGTGAGAGTCCCTGACAGGGCTCTATTCAAACAAGTGGAGGGGTTGAGAGTCACAGAGGGGTTTACGATCTGGCATTGCTGGTTTGCCCAGTTCTTCCCAGCTGTTGGAGCAGTGCTAGGGGCAAAAGGTGACTAGTTTACTTCTACTCCACCTGCTTCTGTTGTCGTTTCTTTTAAATCCTCTTCAATGGACTTTCTTAAGTGTGAACTTTTTGACCACATCCTGGCCAAAGAACAAGCTCGGAAGCAGCTGCAGCCTGTTCAAAGAGAGGGGCTGGATGGGAAACTCAGACTCCTGATGTCTGTTCACGAGGTCTCACTGATCTAGCAGCCAGGTGGCCGGTACCAGTGTTAACTGCGGGGACTTGCAAGCCTGTTCCTTGGCCCCAAGGTTGCAGGAGGTTGGCAGCTGGAACCACTGAAGGCTGAAATTTCTCACATCCACATATAAGTTGGACAGTGAGACGTTTCTCTCTGCCTGCCATTGAAAATGTCTCAGCTGGATGGGCTTTGGAAATCAGCTAGCCAGAATCATAGAAGTTACCTCTTTGCATTAGCAGTCTGTTGCCATGTCACAGTGAATACCAGGACAGTTTAGTGGTTATTAACAAGGACAGAGGAGCCAGTTTGCCTGACTCCATTCCTGGATTGTCCTCGAGTTAGCTGTGTGACCTTGGATAGGCAGGTAAATTCTCTCTGAGTCTCAGTTTTTGTATCTGGAAAATAGAGATAATCATGTTATCTGAAAACTAAATAGAGTTATTGTGAACAGCACTTAGAATAGCTTTTGATATAAAATGAGACCTTTGTATTTCTCAGTTAAATATTAGTTGCTGTTACTATTAGTAAGGTTTCTATTGCTAGATGGACAAATCTCACAATCCACCAAACAGCCTGATAGGGGTCTCAGTTCTTGCCACATCAGCTGTAGGTTTGTCATTAGTGATCCTCATTGCTAATGTTTCTGGTCTGATTATTATAAGCCTGGTGTTAAATAAGCATTTTATACATGCTCCCTAATCTAAACTTTATAAAATCCTATGAAATTGGTGCTATCATGATCCCTATCCATGCAGAAGGGAAGTGAGTCTCACCCTGGCTGAATTTGATGTCCGAGGTCACCAGCTGGTACAGGATGAAGAACTTGAGTCACACCCACATGCCTCTGACCCCTCTGCCATCAGGCTTGCATCAAGCCAGCTTCTTGTCATCTAGGAGAAAGTTGCTGCACTTGAGTTCACCTGCAGGGCAGTTAATGATCTCAGGTGTCAGTTAGTTTGGGTCTTATTGCCCAAAGAGCTGCCAAGTTGCACAAGCTCGCGGTCTACATTTGCACTTTGGACACTCTTCATAGAGCAGGGAAGGGGGTGGTTGGAGATACTTACGCAGCAGAAAGGGTCAACGTGACCAACTCCTTCTCTCTCAAGCCCACAGATTTGGGGCAGGTATCCATGCTACTTCCAGGACCATCTGAGTAGCTGGCAAGGAGCTCCAAGGAGCTTTGCTCTTGAGAGGCACTGGGCCACAGTGGGAAGAACGGGAGTCAGTGCCTGGGAGACCTTAATTCAGATCCCTGTTCTGAGTAATGAGTCTACTGTTTCCAATCTATTCCTGAAGACTCTGTTTCTCCCTTTGTAAGGTGAGACTCATAATCTATTTTGAGAGATTGTGTGATCTTAAGTGGGTCTGTATAGAGCCTTGATGTTGGGGTCCAGATTCTTGCCCCCCCATAACTACCAGTATAACCCTGGGCAAACTCTAGAAGTTTGTTTCTGTGGTCTTATTGGTAAATGGGTTAGTGGACACTAATCCCATCAGCTTCTCCAGCAGCACCCTTTCACTCTCCTGTCTAAACTCAGGGTTACCTGTGAACTACCATTGAGAGTTCAGATAGTATTTTATCATTTTAATATAGGAGAAGGTGGTTCTTCCAGAGGAAAGTTTCACTGTGTGTTGAAAACAAGTTTAACTTTTAGGTGTGTATAATCTTTTTTCATTTCTGGGTCACAAGAGTGCTAAATTATGAGCTTCCTTTAAGTATTCTTTCAGCAATGCGAATACATGAGTCAAAAATCTCAGTATATTTTAAATGTGAATAAAATTAGTTTGCCCTAGTGAGTAGTTATGACTCAAGCCAATAATACACATGTTATAGATCTGCTGTTTGATTATTTATAAATAACATAACACCCTAAGTTGCCATTATTTGGAATTGCTCACAGAATTGAATTTGACTTTTAGGTACACTGACTCTTAGCTGTTTGCTGCATCAATAAATGATATGTTCACGAATAATTAGACTTTGACTTAGATACAAACAAAATAATTATGTATAATGGCATATAAGGCCAAACTATGCCACTCCTCCCTGAAAGATATCTACATCCTAACGCATTTAGCTGGTGAAATTTCCAAGAAATTTTTGAAGGTGCAGTCTAGTTTCTTCTTACCACTTATGATACAAAAAGAGAAAAGGGAGAGATGGAAGGAATGACTAGTAAGCAAAAAGTAACCACACCAGATAGTTTATGAAAATGTTCAGCTTGTCCAGCTTGCTGATAAATGCTAAAATTAGGAGCTGTGTTTTCAGGGAAATATGCAGCAAAGAGAAAGACAAGGATCTGTCTATAGAACCTGTTAAGCTTTGGAAGCATCAAATATCAGAATATTCATTCAGCCCCCAACAGGGCTCTTGGAAGTGATTGTGTGTCTCATGGAGCCTCACAGTGATATCAAGAAAAGTCAGGAATACAGATACAATTATTCAGAAATTATCTGTGGAGAACCCTCGAGTTTGATAGTTGTTAACCTATGGCACACATGTTATCATGTTTTCTTTTTTAAGACAAAACATGTTAACGTATTAGGTTTTTGTTTTCTAAACTAAGATCTTAGTATTCAGGTTTGATTGCAGTGTTGGCACTTTGCAATAAATAAGTGGGTTTTGGGTTGGGCATTTGGCCTCTAAAAGGTTTGGCATCACTGCTGTATTCTAACAGCATGAACTGTCATGATATACACAGGACACTCACAATTGTTTTGAGTCAGCTGTATCAACAGAAACATTTCCAGCTTCCGTGATGGAAGCCCATCTGACTCCCAAAATTAGAAAAGCAAGTATTAGACAGATTCTTTAGAGGAACAGAACCATTGGAATGTATTAACAAGGGATTTATGAGGGTAGTCCACATTCCCAGAGGCTGTATACAGGTGATAAAGCTGAAAATCCAGCAGGTGGTCCATCCAAGAAGCTGAAAGCCTCAAAACAAGAGAGACAATGGACACAGTCCCTGTCTCAAACTGAAAGTCTGAGTATATCGTGGAGTCACTGATATGAGTCCAAGTTCAAAGACTGAAGAATCTGGAGTCTGATGTCAACAGGAGATGGCCACAGCAAAAATATGTACCCTCTCAAGAATGGAATTTGCACATCATGTCCACAGACATTTCCTCCTCCTTCAGCTTTTGCTCCATCTGAACCCGGCCTATGGGACATCGCTGCCCAGCCTCAGTGCAAGTCAGCCTCCCTCTGTTTACTAACGCAGAGAGCCAGGAGCCCAGAAAGTGAAGTCTTGAGCTTCAGACCATTATTCCCAGTTCTTGAAACCTGACTTCCCTTTTCTGCCCATTTTCTGCCTATAGAATGGAACATCTGTTACCCTGTTGGAATCCTATCATTATATACTGGAAGCAGGTCACTTAGTGGACAAGAATTTTGCCCCCAGGATAGATCATACTTAGAGTTTTGCTTATCATTAGTTTACTGAGATGATTTAGATGATGAATTTAAACTTTTGAGCTCACAATATTTAGATGAGATTTTGGTATGGTGTGAGAGTGTGTTAGGAGGTAGATAAATGTGGGATCAAGAAATTTAAAGTGTAACTGTGGAAAACTAGGAATCTTTCAGAGGCAAACATTAGGTCCTAAGCCTTGGGCCCTGTGAAAGCTCTTGGTAGCCAGAGATGATCTGGAACCATCCAGGTGGTCCTAAATGCAATCCTTGTAAGAGGGAGTAGCAGGAAAATCACACAGGAATGAAGAGAAAATATGATGGTGGAGGCAGAAAGTACAGGCATGTGGGAACAGAAGCCAAGGTGCTGTTAGTCACTAGACCCAAGGGCAGTGAGTGGTTCTTCCCAAAGCCCAGAAGAGTGGCTTTATCACCATCTCTGTTTCTACTTGGT
The DNA here is from genome assembly GCF_034190915.1 of Cavia porcellus. Lineage (NCBI taxonomy): Eukaryota > Metazoa > Chordata > Mammalia > Rodentia > Caviidae > Cavia > Cavia porcellus. Next base: position 1,153,430 of record NW_026947521.1, on the reverse strand, counting down.
AATACCAATTGCTGCCTCCCACAGCTGTGCAAAAATACACTTCTGAGTTTTTAGGTCACCAAGCTTATGTAATTTCTTACCGAAACCACCGGGAGCTAATATTAGTATCAATTGAATGTGTCAGAAATTGAGTTCACTTCTTTTTCCCAGCAGACTTTTTCCCACATTGGTACACCCCATGTGGGTGACAGTGCCAGTTTCTGTGTCGCCTTGGTATCACTGATCTTTCTGTTTCCCACTTCACCTCCACTTCAGATGACACACACTCTTCCCCTCCTTTCTGCTGACCATGGCCACCCAAAGAAGGGCCTTCGAAGCCTTGTTGGAGGTGGCGGACAGGTGTAAGGTTTCCAGGGTAGACGGAGAGCAGTAAGTGACTCACAGTTGAAACGTCCCACCTTTGCACAGAGTTACTGTTTCTGGAAGGTTATAATGATTACTATGATAAGGATCTAAAAATCACTTTAATTGAAAAATGATGTCTACTGAGCCATGGAAGCTGCCCAGAAAAATGAGCTTCCTTACTTCCCGTCTGCCCCGAACAGAGTTAGAAACTAAGGCCAGAAAAGCACAAGTGCACACACACAGCAGACAATTCCTGAAGGAAGGCCACATCTTTAGAGCCAGAACTTACTCATCACTGCAAAACCAGGAGGTACTCTTTCCTTTTCGTGCCTACAGAAGTGGGTTCAGAGAGGTTCAGCCAGTTGCCCAAAGGCACACACCTCGAAGGGTGGCTCTCACAGGATCTCTCATTGCTCATCCCAAAGGACTCGAGGTTAAGGCCTGGTTTCATCCATCTTTATCTTTCCTTGGGTGTCCCAAACTTGGTATGGGTTGGAATCATCTGAACTGGTTGTTAAATTTGTAGTCCCTAGGCCTCACTCCTAAAAGTAGATACAGTAGGTATACAGGTTTTGGTTTCTTTGTTTTCTTAAATAAACATTTAGAAGACTCCTAGGTAAGCAGAATGCAGACTATACTCTAGAATACCTGGGCTAGGTTTTAGGCAAGAATCGTGTGGCGGGGAGATGCTCTTGGACTGTGGCTGTTGAAATGATGGGAGATCTGGAGGTGCTTGTCTCCCACCTCTAGAGAGGGACTTTTGGGCTTAGCCTGCTTGCAGGGCTGGGAGAGGGGGCTTTTGTTGGCATGCCAACAAGACCTTTGCAGGGACAGGAGTGACTCACCTTCTCACAGGGAACACTTGAGTCTTTCTGGATCCTTGCCAAAGTCTACAGCCCCTAATTTCTGTACACAGTGGGTGAAAGGGTTTTAACACTGGGTTGAAGTTTTGCAGTCAGAATAGCCAAATGCCAGAGTGGCCATCCATTTTGTGCCCTTTGCAGTCTGCCTGAAAGAGATCATTAAAAGCTCACTTATCTGTTGATCTAGCTCTCAGTTGCAGGATGCCTTCTGCTACGGAGGCTCCTAATAGCAGCTTTGAAGTCCAGGGCAAGTGTGAATTTACTGGTTTGTAAAGACCAAATTCCTGAACAGGTCATAAATTACCTTGTTAGACAAAGGCTTCTAGGGAAATGTAATGTGTTGAAATCCTTCAGTGGGTGATGACCCTAACACATTGCTGGCAGAGCAAGTAGCTGGCACACAGACACCAAAATCCAGCAGCAGCCAGACTCCAGAGAAGTGCAGAAAGGGTAAGCTTTGAAATCCTAGTTAAACCTTCTGACTAGGTGAGAAAGAGAACAGGGAAAAATACCATTTCTTTACAGAAAAGCTGGCCTCTCATTCCAGGTCTGCTTTAGAAGTCTGGTTTTGGAATCCATTGAAATATAGTTAGCTACCTTAAATTTATTTTGGTGGCATAATCTGCTGAGTTGCAAGAAACGCCCTTTTAATGGCAGCTCTGGCATCCTTCCTCCTCTCTCTGCAGCCTTCCCAGAGTTCTAACTCTCATCATTCGCTCTGTGACACTGACCACTGGCTGGCTGTGAGCTGTTGGACCTGGAGCCATTGCTCGCCTCTCAGACACGCTGTAGAATAACAGCCTCAGTTAGGAAACTTGTCTTCCTCTCTTCTGTCCTACAAGAGTTTGTGTTATTGTCAGCTGAACAGAGGGGCTCACAGAGAATCAAAATGCAACCTGAAACTAGAATCAGATCAAAACTTGAGACAGAATCTTTCTTTTAGAGTAATGTTGAAATATGTGGTTAGAAAAATAATATATGCTCCTGGTACAGAATTTAGAAAACAGAGAAAAGAAAAACAGAAAAGAATTACCCCAAATCTCATCAGTTAAAAAGATCTACTGTGTATATTTTGATGAAATGGTGAGGGGATGTTTATACTAGGCATACTGTTTGTAACCTGCTTTTTATTTTTTTTTTTCAATTTTTATTTTTTTTATTTAAGGAGAAAGAAAAAAACAGAAAAAGGGTACAAGTTATACAGAATTTCAGAAAAAATAAACAATAGGAAATCACTAGTTAATACATTACATATTGTTATCTTAGAAATAGTTGTTCAAGTTACAAAATTAAAGCATATAAAGTGGACTTTCAAACAGTGAGACTGGAAACAGTTTTGTTCAATGATCCAACAAAACTCAGTAATATAGTTATTTATCTTATACACTTAAATATATATGCAGTTATATTCTTTAGAGCACTTTCTTTTCCTTTCTTTTGTACAATGACTATTACACATTTTTGGTTTTATTATTCCTACAGCTCTTATCACTTTTTTTTGAAGAGAGTAAAACCAAATGTGACATAACAGAACACAGTCAGTCAAATCAAAAGGATGGACATAATAAATAATGTAAAAACAAAATACAAGGTGATCAACAATGGTTACCATACTGCCTCTTGCTATCTTAAAAAGAATTGCCTATATCATCAGTTATAATAAAATTGAACAAAACAGTAAAGAATAAAACCAATAAAACCAAAACATTGGAGACATTACAGGACTTTAAAAGAAGATAGTAGTCAACTGAAATGGGTGTCATAATGAATCTTATTGTCTTTACAGTTGTTGCCTATACTTTCGTACTTGGTAATATCAAGCAAAGCAGAATAGAGGAAAATCAGTCAAAGCAAGATGGTGAGGGCTATACAGGGTTTCAAGTCAAGTTAATAGGAAATCAAAGTGGGTTACTATAATGTATCCTGCTATTTTTTTATTTTTCCCTTAATTAAAAAGATAAAAATAAAAAAGTAAATAATTTTTAAAAAAGGAGACTGAGATAAAAGAGGGCATAACAACAAAACAGCACAGGTCAAAGCATAACCATTTAAGCAAAATAGTGTTTCACCACAAGATATCCTGACATGAAAGTAGTTACCATAATGTCTCTTTCCTTGAAATCTTTGAGTATAACTTCGTATACTGTAGCATCAAACATATCAAGACAATGTAAAACCATTCAAGAGAATGACAGTATTACAGGGTATTTAGAACCAACTATCAGAAAATGAACAATGGTTTCTGTATAATCTCCTTGTCTATAAAAGTTTTTGCTTGTATTATCACATATAATAAAATACAATAAGATACAACCTGTTAAGATCAATGGAGACAGAAGAATAAAAGCTTGATGGGACTTCAAAGCAAGATGATACTAAATCAGCACTAGCTATTATGATGTCTTGTTTTCTCCAAAATAGCTGTTCCTACCATCCAATCTTCTCTACCTCATTTCTGTTGAGCTCTTTTTCTGTTGTTTGTTGTCAGTTTGTCTTCTTCATTTCACTTTCTGCTCCATTCATTGTGGCCTCTCTGCCACTGTTTCTGAAGTCTTGGTATTTTCCTTTTTTAGAATATCCTGCAGTATTCTCTGTAGAGTTTAATTGGTGGTTGAAAATTCCCCTAGTTCCTGTTTATCCAGGAAGCACCTTGTGTTTCCATCAATTTCTAGGGACAGTTGTGCAGGATATCTCAATCTTGGCTGGAGGTTATTATCTTTCAAAGCTTGAATTATTTCCCCCCACACTCTTCGTGATTTGATGGTTTGTGTTGAGAAGTCTGCTGTAATTCTGATGGGTGTTCCCTTGTAAGTGATCTGTTTCTTGTCTCTGACGGCTTTTAGTATTCTATTCTTATATTGGATTTCTGGATTTTGATTATTATATGCCTGGGTGTAGCTCTGTTTGGGTTGTAGGTGGCTGGGGTCCTGTATGCCTCATACATCTGAGTATCTTTACCTTTTGCTAAATTAGGGAAATTTTCTTGGATTATTTCTGTGAATAGCTTTTGTAGTCCATTTGTTTGTGTCCCTACTTCTTCTTTTATGTTCTTAATTCTTAAGTTATAGATCCTCTTATCATCTTCTAGTCTTTGTATTATTGCTGTTTGTTTCTTTGTTATTTTTAAGAAGTTTTTCATTTCATCCTCCCATATTACAAATCTGCCCTCCAGTTCAGATAATCTGTCTTTAGTTTCTTTCAAGCTGTTATGCCAGTTTTCGATAGAGTTTTTAGTTTCCTGGTAATCTCTTTGAACCTCCTTCACGTATTCTATGTTTTCTCTATTTTCTCCATCAAACAATTCTCCCCTTTTTCCCCCTGTTCTTCCATTCCGCCATCTTTTTTTTTCTTGGGCGGTGCTTAGTATTTCTCTAACTATTCTACTTATATCTTGCTTTATTTCATTAAATACTTCATTTTTAAACTTGTCTATGAAGCTCTGGAGATACTGCTTTGTGTCCATTTGTGCCATGTCTGATATTGCATGTTTTCTGTCTTCCTTTGAATTTTCCTTTCCTGGATCAGTGTTCTCAGGATTGGGGACTGAGGACCCTTTCTTGTTGCTTCCTCTTCCCATACTTTTTGTTCCTTCCATCCAAGTGAATGTAGGAGGCCCAATTTTTTTCTCTTTTTCGGTTACAGTTTCTAACCTGCTTTTTCATGTGACTAAATATTACAAACATTTGTTCAAGTTATTGAAAATTGGTTAGAAAAAGTGATGGTATTTCTGAAGCACTTGCTTAGTTACAGGTTGTAGATCATTATCTCCCTCCTTGTGAGTCAAGGGCATCATTAATTTCATATATTTGCTCAGTTGCTATTATGTGTTAGACCACAGGGATACAGCCAAAATAGGACACAAAAATCCTGGTCCTCACGGAGCCTCATGAGGGTGTAACAGAGCATGCATTTACTTTGTTAATTGGTGAGTTACCGTTTGAAACTGAGCACATCGGTTGTATATACTAAACATCAGCAAACAAAGGCCACCAGTGTCATATAAAATCCTCAGTTACTAATATTTATTATCTTATAACTCTGGGTGTGTTGTTTTTTCCTTTTTCTTTTTTGTACTCCACCTAGCATAGGATCTCATATGCGGTAAGTGTTCAGTCAAATGTTAAGCATAACTGAATCTGGTTTTCTTACCAAATTCTAGCCTTCTTGTTGGAATTTAGAAAAGGAAATAAAACCTACACACACAGTATTTCTTCTCTTCTTGGACAGTTGTCCTCCTAGAAGAGAATGAATCAGATCAGACCTCTTTGTCAAAAGTCCCCTCCAAGCCTGGGTTTTCTCCCAGTGGGCAGACAGTGCTATGTTCAAATTCAAACAACATTCCTAGTGTGGAACTGCAACGAGCCCTCTGGAATGGTAGGGTCAGGTAGCTCTGCACTGCCCAGACATTCTGAGCTGAGGAGAGGTACCTGGCTTGTTCATCTAGGCAGCAAAAGAAACAGCTCTTTGCAGAGAACTGTGGGCTTTGGGGAATACATTAAAGTATGTGCTGTCCTAACCAAAGACATGGGCTTGATGTATGTGATATTCAGAGCCTTAGAAACTGGAAAAAGCAAAAAAAAAAAAAAAGAAACTGGAAAAAGCAGAGATTATATCAAGGTTTTATTCCACCTGTTTGATTTGTGTCTGATGGCTACATTTTGACAGATAATTAGCAGGTCATAAAGTACCTGGAAGGCACTGAAATATTATAACTTGTGGTTACCTGGCTGTGGATGGCAGACTGTATATTAAGAGCCATCCTGAGGTTGGATTGCCAGATCTCTGACACTTGTGAAAAATGATCATAGAAAATGTTTGAATTTGCTTTAAGGCAAGACTTAATAAATACATGTGCATTTCGAGAACTGAAGCAGTAAATCTGTTATTTTTGCTAAGGACTATCACAAATAGTTTTGGAGCAAAATGCAGGGAAAAGGAAGGTTTGCTGAATTAGGCAAAATGAACTAACATATGTAAACATCATTAAAATAATGTTAAGGAAGACAAAGTGGTTGCCATGGTGAGGACCTTTTGGCCTGCACAGGGGATGCAGAAGGGCTAATGGTTTGATGATCCATTTCCTTCATGGAAGAGGGAGACCCCGTGAGGGCTCATTTTAAGTCTGATCTCTCCCTAACTTCTATGCAGTATTGGGCAGTATAACCAGCTTCTCTGTAGAAGTGGAGGGGTGTGTTAGGCACTTGCTAGCACTGTAATGAAATGTCTGGGATAAATAACTTAGGGTCTGAAGTCCATACTTTGGGCCTGTGGCAGGGCAGCACATTATGACAAGAGTGTGTACTTCGTGAGCCAGGAGGTAGAAGCAAAGGAAGAAGACTCTGGGAGTCTTGCTGTCCCCTTGAGGTCACATCCCTCAGGAATCTAAGGTCTTCTCCCAGGCCCCACTTCCCAAAGATTCTGCTGCGTTGCACGACTGCCATCATCAGAGTCAACCTTCCACACACAGACCTTCAGGGGACACACACTCAAGCCATCACAGGAAGGACAGCGTGGGGTTAGAGAACTGGGATTCAGGCCAGCCTTTTGCTCTCTACTGAGTGGCTGGAGCAGAACCCCTCGATCCCAGTATGCTCAGGCCTACTAGACTGGTTCTCAGGCAACTTTCTTCTTATCTTTCAGTTAGACAAGAAAAGTTTCAAGGCCAGTGTCCTGGGTAAAATCTCACAGATTTTCCTCAGATCTGATGAGTTTGAGGAGTTCTGCTTCGTGTTGAAGTTTGTGGAAACACACATTAAATCTGTGCCCTTAGTGCTTCCCCTGGGGTGGTCTCACAGAAACCTTGGAATCTCCAGGTAGATAAGCGAAATAAATCAAACTCACATGTATAAGTACCATATAGTCTCCCTAGTATAAGAAATGGTAAGCGTACATAAGATTTTATGATAATCGTGATTCCCCATTACATTGCTTTGAAGCCTTATAATGATTGCATTCATTAGTTGGAATGAGTTTATCCTGGTTTGTTTGATTTGATTATCTGTGATAGTATGAACAGCGATTTTGAAGAAAACAAGTCATTATAATAGCCAGTGCTGATTTAATATCATCTTACTCTGAAGTCCTACCATGCTTTTGCTTTTCTGTTTCCTTTGGTTCTATCATGTATCTTTTTTTTTTTTTTTATTGGTACCAGGGATCAAACTCACGACTGTCTGCTTGCAAGACAGGCACTTATGCCACTGAGCTAAATCCCCAGCCCCCATGTTGTATCTTATTCAATTGTATTATGTGTGATAGTATAAACAATTTTTCTATGGAAAATGAGATAATATAGGAGCCATTGTTCGTTTTCTGTTATTTGGTTCTGAATGCCCTGTAATACTTTCATTCTCTTTAATGGTTTTATACTATTTTGTTATGTTTGATACTATTATATATGAAGTTATGCTCAACTATTTCAAAGAAAGAGACATTATGATAGTCACTGTTAATTACAGGTTGTCTTCTGGTAAAATACTGTGTTGCTTACATTGTTCTGATCTGATCTGCTTTGTTATGTCCTGTTTTGTCTTAATCTCTTTTAAAAAAAGAAAGAAAGAAACTGAACTTCCTAAATGTGACTGGGCTGGATATTTCTGTCCCTGCAGCCCACTAGATTGCAAGCTCCCTCAGGAGGGTCTGGAGAGTGCTTTCATCCATCGGCACATCCATGGTGCCTGGCAGAGCACCTAGCACACTGAGGTGCTCTGTTCTTGCTTCACAAATGAAGAGTAGTTGAGACCCCCTTGCCTCTGCTGTCTCCCCCTCCCAGTACCTCTGCATGCTATCATCAGAGCACAGCTATCAACCTGATTTTTACCTTCTCAGTGTCCTACATGGCTCCACTGCAAGTGGGGAGTGTGTGCAGACCAGACCCTCTGGATGTGCACTCTGCAGCCTGGCTCACCTGCTCTGCCCTCTTCGAAGGTCCAGGTATGCCACACTTCTGTGCCTCTGTGTTTGCCTAAGCTCTTTCTGCAGGCTGGAGACAGGCAGGCAAACCAGTGAAAACAAGGTGTCCATGGCCCCTAATTCTCCTGCAGGTTTCCCAGTGCCTCTTACCATCAAAATCGTATTGCTGAAGGCAGCTCTCCTGCAGGGACTGTTTTGAGCCAGAAGCAGTTAGTTCTCTGCGCTCTCTCTTTCTGTTTAAAATAGCAAGACACAACTTTCTCTTTGTAAAGATGGAATAAATTGCCATTTGTCCAGGAAATACAGAATGACTTATCTGCATATCAAGCCCTTTGAAATAACTTGTGTTTACCATACATTTCCTAATACCATTGCCACAACTTTCCCTTCCAAGCCGTAAGGCCCTTTCCCCTTGTCTAGCCACACTTTACCACTTTTTGTTAGAATGGGATAGAAGGTACCAGTTCGATCCACTCCTTTGAATTATGCATCCTCATGCTCTTCCCATGTAAATTCACATAAGTGAATACATAAGTTAACTGGGTAGTTTCTTCTGTTCATCTGTCTTTTGTTATTTAAATGAACAAGTCTTAGCTACTGAACCTAAAACTATAAAGGGAAGAGGTTCTATTACCCCTCCATATTTTTCACAGGAGGTGATTATGCAGGTGAGCTCCCTGCATTCCCATATAAACATGTTGGCACTGGAAAACGTATTTGTCAAAATGGAAACCATTTTTTAGCGTACCTGTCAAGATCACCCTTAAATGAAGCTGGGCATGGGATCTTATACTGATACCATGCTGTCCTGGTTCCTCAGGGCCTTTAGGCAAGAGGATTGCAAGTTTGAGGCCAGTCTGGGAAACTTAGTGTGACCTTATTTGCAAAAATAAAATAACAAGGACTAGAGATGTAGATTGGTAGTAGAGCACTTGTGTAGCATACATGAAGCCCTACATTAATGCCCCAGTAATGAGGGGTGGGGGGGAAGAGGACGTTTTGGCTGTTAGGAAAAAGGGAAGAAGCCCTGTATATAACTTAGCAGGAATAGTCCAGTGAGAGTATGTTATATGCATTATATGAAACTGTCATGAAACCCATTATTTTGTACAGCTAATGTGTGGTACTCATTATAAAATCTAAAAAATAACAAAAATGAGTCACTCTGCTAGAATGTCCTTCATATCTGTAGGAAGATACTATTCTGCTACCTTAACTCATGTCTGCCTGGGGACAGAGACCGTTCTGGAAATAGATGGGCCTCTGTTCCCATAAGAGGGTCATAGGCTGAAGTGATTTAGGAATGTAAGGGGCACAGCCAAGGAAAAGGCTGGGATTGAGACCCCAGGAAGCTCCTGGGTGTAGGGAAGTCCCTTTGGAAGGACAGTGGGACAGGGACTGACCTCTGTTCAAAGCTTCTGCCTCACCATCTATCTTAAGATGAGCTCAGGTCTACAGACAATCTTCAGAAATACCCTTGGCTGCAGAATTTCTGTTTCCCTTTGACACTGGAACGTTTGCTTCCAGTTTCCAATCAGCTGTTACCCCTAATAAACAAAAATAATGACACTGCCTTCCCCGCCCCAACCAGCTCCCTTCTGCCCTGTGCCCTGAACCCCCACTCCTTGCAAGAACATCTTTGTAGCTCACCAGGCCCATTTTCTGGGCTCTTGGCTACACAAAAGTATGTGCTTTCTCTCCTGCAAACTAGATCTCTCTGGTCCCTGTCCTGTACCCACTGAAACTTCATCCCTGTCTCACCTCAGGGATCCTTTACCTAATTTCTAGGAAGTAAAGTTTTGTGGGTATGTGCAGATAAGGAAAACTTGAGTCCTCCAAAGAAGTTATGTTATTAACCAACATGATCAGTAGTAAATTCCTAGGAATTTTAGAATCATTCATCATCACAAAGCATATGGTTTTCTCTGGTTCTGAGTGAACTGGCCCTGTCTATATGTTCTTATTCTTGCAAGATAATTTTAATTTCCAGCTGCTCAGTGTGATTCATAGCTCCTCATGTGATTGGCCTCTATCTCTCCTGTTCTCCCTTGGGCTGCTGAGAAAAGTCTAATGATGGCTTCTCCTTTGATGATGCGTGTCCCTGTGGGCACCGAGCAGGTACAGAGGAGGTCGTGATAGCCGCAGCGTTGCCTTTTGAAGGTGTGGATGCTCCAGATCACCAGTCTGCCTTTGCCTGACAAACCATGAAGGAAGTGAAATGCAGATGCAGGGCAGAACCCCGGAGACAGGGTGATGGGAACATCTCCACTACCACCTATGCAGTAAGCTCCTGTGACTGTCTGCCTTTGAAAGCCCAGTAGGGTGTATGAACTGGGCCTGGGCTTTGCAACACCCAACACCCAGGAGCAAAGCAAGGCTGGAAGACAGATGAAGGGGACGCTTTGAAAGAACATTGCTTTCTCTAATTAGTGCACACGAGAGCCCCCTGAGGAGCTTGGGGTCCTTGGGGTGACCTGAGCCTTGCAGGGCTCAGGGACTCCTCAGAAACAGCAGGGGTTGGGAACCTTATCACTTTGCACAGACTAATCTGGGAATCTTGAAACAATTTATTTTCTTTCTTTCTTTTTTTTTTAATCCCCCACTCCCAATCTGTTTTCTTTGGACCTGTGATGCCTCTGGGTGTGTGGTGGGTTGGAGATTCTCTGTAACAGTCGCCTTCGTTGTTTGAGGAGGGGACTCTGATATGTTCTAAGTTTGCTTTCTGTAGTCTTCCTGTTGGAGACTGGCCAGGGTGTCTTGGGCTGCTGTGTGCATGGCTTCTGCTATCTGTAAAATCATACTTCTCCAGTACTTCCTCCACATACTGTGGGAGAGAAAAAGAACTTTTACTATGGCCAAAGCTTTATTATGCCCAGGATTTTGGAAGACAAAAATTATTATCACTACACTACAGAAAACTGGGGTTTGCAGAGGCTTAGATTCCTTCCAAGACCTATTTCAGGAACCTGACAGAGGCAGGATTTTTACCCTGGTTTTTGTCTGACTCCTGGCCACCGCGGGTCCTACTCCCTTGGGAAAGGAACGGTTAATAGGAGACATCTTGGCCTGAAGATTCCTGGGACCTGATGTGCCTTAAAACACAAGAAGCAAGAAGGGCCAAACTGCCCATTTCACAGCGGCCCTTTTAATCACAGGGCCACTAGTCAGAGCAGAACTCAATTAGGGTCCATCAGACCCTGGGAGCCTCTGCTCCTCCGTGACCACAAGAGCACAAGAACTTTTGGAGCCAGTTTCATCTGGGTCACGAGAAGATACTGCCTGACGTCTCCACTTGGAGAGATGGTCCTGAAGGAGTTTTGTGGGCTGAAAGATACTTCACCATCCTGAGAACTTCTGAGTGAGGCATTTTCCAAAAAGAGTTATGGTTGTGGAGTACATTAGGGATATTTTATATTCTCATGACAAGTCAAGGTTGTGTTTTTAGACTTTTAAGCCATCACACGTTCTTATTTTAAAAATATAGGGCAGTAAGATCCAGAGTCTCTTTATGTGTGAATTGTAATAACAAAATGAACACCAACTGTTTAGTATTTGTTAGGAAAGGCGATTTCTTTGAAAGTCTTTTTGTGGTGGGTATTCTTAGCTCACGATTCCTAGTCTAGTTAGATAAAGAATTTGGTATGACTTTCTTTTGTGTTGTTTATTGGCCAATACGTTTCATGCCTCATTTGGCCTCAATTTCACATTTTTATTCATCAGAGTATTTGCTCTGCTTGGGGTGTGTGTGTGTGTGTGTGTGTGTATGTACATGCACGCCCACTGCTCAGTCATAGAAAACCTCTGCACTTTCAACACTGGCCACGTGATGGACTATTTTTTTTTTAAATTCTGCTTAGTTATTTGACTTCTGACATTATTTTAAAAACAAGAGCAAAGGAAAAACAATTAAAATTTTTGCTGGAGATGGATACTGAGACCACAATGCTTGTGAAATAAATTAGATACAGAAGGTTAAACATCACATGATTTCCTGTGAGAAACCCAAATGTAAATGACTTAAAGATCAAAATAAAGGGAAGATGACAGGTAACAGGGAGGTAGGCTTTTCAGAGATGAGGAGGGAGGTAGGGGAGGAAAACAAGAGAGGGTGGGCACAGCGAAATAAGAATGATGAACTTGCAAGACGTGCCAATTTCCCAAACAAATGTAATGATTGTGTCTGGCAAGTAAACAGTACTAAAGTGTAAAAAAAAAAAATTGGCTGGAAGTAAGCAGCTCTGACATGCCTGAGATGGCGAGGGTTGGTTTCTGCTTCCTGCAAACCATTCATTCCATGCAGCCTGAACAGGAGCAGCGATCCCTGCCTGCAGCCGTGCCCGTCTCCTGCCTGCGGGGGGGTCTAGCAGGTGCCATCCTTCATGGAGCCCGTGATTCTGCCATGCCCTGCCAGCGGGAAGGCGGGCTGGTTTCCTCGAGACTGATGAACGGCAGCAGCACATAATTATGGAATTTCTAGGGGCTCTCCCCTGCCAGCAAGTGGCGAGTTCATCTCTTCTTCCTCTTTCCAATTCCCCTGCTCAGCCTCCCATTGTCAGGTTCGGGAATTTTATTATTGCTATTAGGAGTCTCTCCTGGGTTATTTTTGAGCAGTTATAAACTGACTTTAAACATTTTAATTCACAAGTAAAGGATGAAGTGAATCACACTGCTCAGTTTGTTTATTCCTTTATTCCTCGCTCTTACTCCCTTACAAGCTGAATACTGAACACTCTATTTGTGTGTGTGGGGGGGGGGTGTGCAAGCTTTTCACCTATGACAAAATAACCAGTTTATGAGAAGGCAAGTTTGTACTTTGGTTCACAATTTCAGAGTTTCCAGTCTATGGTCACATGGCCTTTGGGCCTATGGTGAGGAAGGAAAGATCAAGACACAGGCACCAGGCTCCAGTATCTCCCAAGGCCACACCCCCTGTGACCCTACTTCCTGTTACTAGGCCCCACCTCCTAAAGATCCACTACTTCCTAATAACCCCCAGACTGGTGACCTTCAGCTCATGGCCTTGGGAGGACACTTCAGATCTGAACAGTACCAGAGTGCACTTGTATGCACGTGTCCGTACATGTGTGTATGCGTGTGTGTGTCTCACTGTAAATGACCATGTGTTTCATTACTTTCTCAGGAGGTTTCAGTTCCCCTTAGATAGTTTTTTTCCTCCGGCAAGTGAACTTCCTAAGTCACACTCAAGTGTGCACTTGGAAATGTGGGCAGAGTTTTCAGAGACTCTGTCACAATGAGTCTTTCTTCTATTCACTTCTCCTGCGGGTCCTGCCACCTTGCCATCATCTTAGCCCTAAAAGGGACCTCCCATGCCCATGCCTTCCTTGCAAAAGAGGAAGCCGGTGCCCAGGTCAGACAGCACTGAGATGTGGGGAGTTAGTGCGATAGTGATGGAGCGGGAGCTATAAATGCGGGGTCAATGGGTGTGAGCCTTGAGCAGTTCACATGGTCCACTCAGAGCTTTGATTTTCTTGCTTATATAATGGCCTTAGTGTCTACTGCATAGTGTGGAGTTACAGTTAAAGGAAATAACACACTGTAAATCAACGAGCACCAAGATCAGAGCTCAACAAAATCTTTGTTGGTGGTGGGATCAGTGTTTGTTTGCAGTGATTGTGGTTTCCTTCTGAGTCCAGGTACCATAATGGGAAGCAGAGTCCAACCCAGGAGGACATCGAGTGATCAGAATAGGTTGCTGCCTGGAATTCCTGGTGTTTTCTTGAAGACGAAGACAGAGAGGCACAGGGACACCCAGGGGTCTTCTGTAGGCCTGATTAATGAGAAGGGTCATGCGTGACAGACTGATATATCTGTTCATCTTAATCTGTTGCTTCTCCAGTTGCACAAGGCAGAAGGTTACTATCTCTAAAAGAGGAGATGAGAACTTTAATTCAGGCATCAGCTGTGACCTTGATTTCTTCACCAGTGGGGGTGGTTTGCATTCCCCATTGTGGCTGTGTGTCTCTACACTAGACAGGATGGATGCAGGGCTATGGGCCAATACTCCACCCTCTGTCTCCACACCCACTTAGGGTGAGCACCTGTGTCTCCAAGGTTCCACACCAGTACTTTTCTTTCGAGGAATCCATTGAGTTACTCAGTCATGGGGAAGAAAGCACCATGGCACTGGTAGAGATAAATGCTTATTTAATTTCATTATTTCCTAATTACCATGGAGGGGGTGCAGGCTGATGTAACATGATTAGGGAAAAATTTGTGTTTTCTCTTCAAGCCCAGTTTCATTCATCTCATATAATGCTTACAGATCTGACTCATGGTGGTGTTCAATAAGGCAAAAGTATGATGCCCCTGACTGCTGTTTGCTTTTGCAGTACTGAGTATTGAACCTTTGGAGCACTGAGTTACACTCTCAGACCTTACAGTTTTGAGACAGGGTCTTGCTAAGTTTCCCATGCTGACATCAAACTTGTGATCCTCTTGCCTCAGTCTCCTGAGTCACTTGGCTTAATGGTATATGCCACCATTCCCTGCTCAATATATTCTTTTAAAGGATGGGTGTTTCAGTAGTTAACAGAGGTCCAGTATGGCAGCTTTTCTGGACAGCAGCATGTATGTCTTGTGCAGAACTCTGTTCATATATACACATATCTGTGTACACACACCATGCATTTCCTATTCAGCATACATCACAGTGAATGTTGACACTTTGTGTCACATTCAAAATGGATGGTCCCCTCCCTTTGCCTTCCACCTTGGCCTCCTAAACCTTGGTGCCAGAAGGGCTTTCTGGCTCAGTGAAATCCTCAGACTTCTCAGGATAGCAGGCTGGAAGAATCTTGGTGCACTATTTACAACTTTGATTATCCACCTCCCAGAAAACATTGCTCATTACTTTGCTGAACCAATTGCAAAATGAAGTTGCTTAGTGAAACTGAAAGAGGTCCTCATCAATAAAGCACCAAAGTCTGTGACACTCCCATCTCACAGGGACAACATGAAAGCTATGTCCCCCATTGCTAACTGAAGTTGTACGGAGGGGCAGCAAACAGCGGCCTTGACATTTAGAAAACAAGGCTTTTAGCATGATAAAACTAGATTTGGGATTTGTATTTATCTATATAAATATTCTCCTCTTCTAATTTTGTCGGGGTTTTTTTTGCATTTATATAGCTGTATTGTGCTCAGGAACACCATCACTGTGACTAGTTAGCAACATTTATTTAAAATTAGGAAACATTTATTTTGCCATGAATTCATTTCCTCCCTCTTTTCAGATAAGGTAAAGTCAAACATCCTCATGATGAAGAAAGCTAAAAAGGGGATTTAACCAAATGGTTCTTGCTCATCTGAGAAGACCATACTATTTCTTCGGGTGCACCAGGGCCATAGCTCTGGTCCAGGATTACCATCTTTCCGCCCGTTCTCCACCCAGGCTGAGTCTTCCTGAGAAGCAGCTGTGGGAGGGCTGGGCCTCCCCCTTCATTCTCCACTCATTTTGATAGAAGCATTTTGGAAAGTTCGTTTCTCCGCCAGGGTGCACCCGGACTTCCTGCTCCCCTTCCACTGGCAACCAGATGCGAGAGCTCCATCCTTCCGGTTTTATCCTCAAGGGCCCATGGGAATGGGCTGTTCCCTTGAGCGGTTTTTAAATCATTTCTGGCTCTGCACTTTAAAAAGTCTCTTCAAGCCAAACATTCATTTCCTTGCTGGGTTATCATGAATTCTGCTGCTTGCTTCCAATAACAGCAGGAATGAAGTGACACAGAATGTTCCCAGAGTGCCTGACTGAGACCCGGGTTTGCCCGAGGCCCTCTGCAGCCTCTCTGGACAGGGTGCCTGAGGTCCCTTGGCGCTTCTTGTCTTTGGGGAGTGGTCAGGTATGTCGTTTCATCTTTGCAAGCTCCTAGCCTAGGGTTGTTGAAAAGCAGGTGTTGATCAGGGTGTTGAGCAATTGCTCAGAATGCATACCCCAAATGATTTATAATCTGAGATCTAATGCCAAAG
Source organism: Cavia porcellus (assembly GCF_034190915.1). Taxonomy (NCBI): domain Eukaryota; kingdom Metazoa; phylum Chordata; class Mammalia; order Rodentia; family Caviidae; genus Cavia; species Cavia porcellus. The sequence goes on along the minus strand of NW_026947521.1, from coordinate 1,137,327 downwards.
TGGACGCTTGCATGTCACAGCCTCCGCTGTCCTGAATGAGCAGAGGGCAATCGATGCTCCTCAAGGGCCTCACCTGCCACGCAGCGGGCTCCCTCTGGCGTGGGATGAGGTGGCTGGAAAGCCACTCCAGGGCGCCTCCACCTACTAAATTCACACAAAGGGCCCTCCCGCCGTCCCAGCTCACATTTTATAACGCTCAGTCTGGAATGACCTTTAAAAAGCCAGATAATATTTTATTTACCTTTTTTCTCCCATTTACTGTTAAATGTTAATGAAGGTAAGAGATTCAAATTCCTGCTAATAAAACATTTTAATTGACTTAAGAGGAGCCCTGACTGTAAATCGGCTACTCTGCCCGAGCGACCTCAGTGCTTCCCTGCCCCCAACTCCTCAGGGCTGGTGCAGTTTTGGAAGTTGGCAGAAAATGCCTTCTTTCTTCTTCCTGGGCTTCCTTTGTAGCCCATAGGCCTGCCTCAGGGTCCTTCACCCCAACCGAGTTCACTTCTCCTTTTCTCCTCCCCAGCCTGTGTCTGCTGGACTTCAAATTCAGGCCTCTGTAAAGCATGCCTATTCCAGGAAGCCCACTAAACCACCCCTTCCTTGTCATCCTCCCCCTGGGACAGCCATGGAGCCTTGACTTTTTCTGTGTGGCGCCTCTCTCTTTGTGATGGATTGGTAACTGGTGGTCACCTTAAACACCAGCTGAACTGAAGCAGCGTGGTGCTGGGCATGGACTGTTGCCAACATGAAAAGGAGACCTGGAAAAGAAAAGTAGTGTTGTAGGTTCTCCTAAGTGTTTTGGAGCCAATTGTTTCTCCTGAAGCAGCCTGTCATGCTGGCTTCTCTGATTTGAACTCAGCTGTTATCATCGGAGACGCTCAGGACCTTGTTAAGAAAGGCTGCATTCACTTTGGGGGAGCTTGGGTCCTTTATTTGAGCATCATTTACTGGTTCTCGAGGGAAAGATGTGCACTGTTCAGTCGCCAGGAGAAGCTTGTCATGCTGGCTTCCTGACATGAACTCATGTGTTCTCATCATTGGAGGAGCTCGGGACCTCATGGTTGCTGAGGATGGCAATGGTACTTTTGGGGGGGAGCCCTGGTCCTTATTTTGAGAGTCACTTCTTGGCTCCAGCACAGAACCCTCAACCTATTGGCACAGATCCTTCACCCCGCTGGCATAGGCTTTCTTGCTTCCACCACTGACCTTTGGGTCTTCCCAATGCGAATCCATAAAACAGACTTGCATGAGTCATTGTTGTGGGCTCTAGGTTTTCAACTGAACTCATGCAGGTTATTGCCATGGCATCCAAGCCCTTGGCTGAATTTTCTAGGTTTAGTGTTGTGGACAGATTTCCTGCACTTTCTTTATATTTGACTCCTTGGGTGACCATTATAAATAATGCTATAAATTATGCACCCTGCATGTAATTGTTCTTGCAACCTCTGACCAGAGCATCCTTTGTCTCTCTTGTTAGACACTGTGCTTGTTAGCTCTGCACCCCTTAAATGCCTAAGTGTAGTCAGTGTCTAGTAAGGGTTAGGTTGCATTAAGCAATTGGTGTGAGAGCAAATGGAGAGCTCCTACAGGCCTGTGCCACACCACTATTTGTCGGTCTTCTTTAAAACATTTGTCCCCAGTGCTCTTTGCCTGACTTTTTAGGCAAAGTCACTTGGTATTCCCAACCTATTGTAATTTTCTGTTAGAGAAGAAGACAAAGAACAACATAGCTTCAATGCCACTGTGCTGATCTATATTCCTTTAAAAGCTGCACATCTTTCTGATGACCTGGGCCTCTACAAGTTGGAACAGGCTCTGTTTGGGAGTAAGGTGACTTTCACCTACAAAGGAATCCAGGGATCTGGCAAAAGGTGGAGCCTGAGGGCCCTGGGGCCTTCCTGTGCTAGCTCTGAAGTCTGGGCTGAGCTGAGAGGGTTGTGGGTCGTGGGTCGTGGGTCATGGGTCATGGGTCATGGGTCACAGGTCTTGGGTCATGGAGCTTCTTCTGGCCCCAGGACCTGCTGGTTCTGGTACAGCAGGGCTGCAGCTTACTGTTGTAGTCGCTGGGCTATGGTGAAGGAGGCAGCCTTAGCCAAAGACTCCCCAGAGGGAGGCAGAAGGGAACGAAGACTGATTACTGCACTGCCCTGTGCTCTTGACCTGAGTTATTTTGCCTCTCTGGTCCTCCATTTCCTCCCCTATAAAACCAGAGTAATTCCAGGAACCTGCTTTGTAAAGACACTTTGGAAACGTATTTCAGTGCAAAGGACTTAAGGGAAATGGTCTTGTAATAATGTCTTGCACGTGATAAGTACTCAGTCTATGTTAGCTTTTCTAACTTTTCCTATTCTGGAAGCCGAAGAAAAGCGTGAAAGAGAAAAAGAAGAGGGCCCCAAACATTGGAAAGAGATCCCTTTACCCCCTATTGCTCCTCAGAAATCTTTCACCTCCGTCATTTCAAGAAACACCTCTTCCAGGAAGCCCTCCTGGGTGCCCTCCACATTTATTTAGCATTTTGACACAGTCACAGGGCACTTTGAATGTAACCAAAGCCTCCAATTTGGGGGTTTATCTTTCAAATCACTTAAGTTAAAGTGGATTCCTATAGAATTTGTTGATCCGAGGCTAAACAAAGATGTTTTACTACTGATGTTGAATAATGACCTTTATGTCTCCATGCACAGAAAATTAACAATTAATAGATGATTTCTCAAGTTTCTGTTTTCCTCTCATGAATCTTGCCTATCTGTCAGCACCTCCCTCTCCCCATCCCCATGTCAACAACTGTCACCCTCTGCGCTGGCCCCCTTGGGGAATATTAGCAGATATTGCTTGGGCTGCACCCTAACCAATTAAAAGAAGAATTCTAGGGGCAGGATCTGAGCATCTGTCAAGTTTCTGAAATTCCCCCAGGTGATTCTGATGTATGGATAGCCGGGGTTGGGAATCCTAACAATGATCAAACAGAAGCCAGAGTGTATTTCAGATTGAGTAGCTGAAATGTTTGGGACCGGAAGTGTTTCAGGGTTCAGATTTTAGAATGTGTATGATAAGATATCCTGGGATGAGACCCAAGCCTAAGCCATGAAAATCACTTGTTTCACCTACGCCTTCTACACACAGCCTCGAAGGTAATGTTATACAATATTTTTAGTGTATCTTCGCTTTGGCTGAGGCCAGTCAAGGGAGTGGAATTTGCCACTTATCAGCAAATATTTTCAGATTTTTAAAAATACTTTTCTGAGGCAAGGTTTCACTGTATGGTTCAGGCTGATCTTGAGCCCGTTTGTAGCCCCAGGCTGGCCCCCGAGCTCACTGTGATCCTCCTGCCTCAGCCTCCCACACGCCGGGCTTGTGGGCTTGCAGGCAACATAAACGCACCTGGCTAAATTTTCCTATTTTGAAGCGTTTAGGATTCAGATGTTTGGATTAAAGATTTTCAATCTGTACTGGAAATTTCTGAAAACAGTCTGGTTTAGCTGCATGGTTTGATTAAAATACGCTCATTCCTCAACATTTCCGTAAAAACATCTCACAGTACTGGGCTTGTTTTGCTGTTCAGCATGCTCTAGCCAGTGCTTTACCTCCTAAAACTGCCTGATTTAAACAAAAGAGCCTCCTGTCACCTCTGCGTCTGGGCTGGCAGAGCTTGTGAAATCAGCTCTCCTATAGGGCACCCCGGATACTTTTGCTCCCCTGCTGTAGCTGTAGATAGCTTGTTTACACAGGCTGTTTATTAGTGTGGTCTGCTGGCCACAAGGGGGATAGAAGAAACAGTGTGAAAAATTTAGCCCAAAACAGTTCCCTCCAGGAGAGCAAATAGAAAACACACCCTCGCCCACTAAGTGAGAGACCAGTAGCATCTTTGGGGGGTTAGACACCCATACATATGTTTTTGTCTCAAATGACTATGCAGAAACCATTTTTGCATGCAAAGCATTTTGGAAGTTACCCATTTCCCCGAAAATAAGACCTAGCAGGAAAATAATCAGCCTTGAAAACTAGAGATTAAAATGCCAGCTCTAGTCAGCTTCTCCCCGCTTTACCCGAAGCTACTGTCCTCTAGCTTGATGGCTGGTCTGTAATTCCCTTATTTTTTAAGGAAAGAAAGTGTAATATTCCTGCCAAAACCAGCTGACATCACACATCGATTGCTGGGGAACTGAGCATGACAGAAACCAGTCACTGACTTCTCTGCAGTGGTTTGAGTCAGCTCAGATGAGATAGCAAAGGAAACTTGGCGATTAGAGAATTTACAGCCGTTAGCTCTAGCCAGTGTATCAGGAATTAAAAACGTGATGGCCTGCTCACTCTGTAGAGAACCGATGGGACGTCTTAGTTCACATTTCCTGGCTTTTAGTAAGTATTTGTGGCACCCAGGCTGCTTCTTCCCATAAAATTCCTCTCCTATCTGTCTCACTCCCTCTGAGTTGTTCTTGCTCGGGGGTGAGGTGCGAAAGAGATTTGAAAAGGAGCCAGGAGTCATTATTCTAAATGGGTGTTAATCTGTTCACACCCACGGCCTCTGCACAGCTTCCTTCGGCTCTTCCGTCTGTGGCCCGGGCTCCAGAACCAATTTCCCATCTTCAGAGAGCCAGGAAAGTTCACTGGGTTTTCTGCAGCTGTTGCCGGGAAGGCGCCTGTGCTGGGAGCGCGCAGGTATCTGGAGTGGCTGCTGTCCTTGTTAGTACCCTCAGTGCCTTGGCTGGGCCCCCAGCAGCCTCTTCATTGTCCCACTGTGCTTTCATGCCTCGTGAGAGAAAACCACCATCAGCGCGGCACAGCGGCAGGGAAACAGGGCCGGGAGTGCTTTTGTGTGGTTTTATCTGCCTTCAATCTCCCCCTCCCTACCTCTAGCTGAAACATGACAGGAACAACCCTATAAAATTAGCTTTGTGGGATGCAACAGGAAGAGTTAACACCAAGAAGTCAGCCCCCCTGCCCTCCCTCTTCGTGATCCGTGTTAATATACTCTGCTTTGGGACTTTTTAGCCTGCTACATGAGATGCTCTTGGGTAGTTATTGGTTTAATAAGCCAAACTCGAGGAACAAAACCTGGCCAAGGAGAATAATGTGACTTGGGCTCTTAAAAAGCCTGTATTGGGCTAGGCGAACAGTGCTTCCTGGACTGAGCAAATTGATTATGTCCCTTGTCACCTCCCTTCTACACGACTGTTTGCGCCTGTGTGGCCAAGTGTTTATTGTCAACACTGGCCCAGGGGATGCAGGGTCCACCAGCATCTTGTTGGGAAAATATTTCACAGGTTTTCTAAGGCAACTCTTTTGGAAGTGGCTTTGAGGAACACCATCTGAGGTTAAAACACTTCCTGGACTTCAGGGATGTGGGGCTTTTTTTTTTTTTTTCAGAATTGTTCTTGCCTTCAAATATGGAAAACAGCCTCTTTGTGATGAGTGTGCTTTCCTTGGTACAAAGGCTGAATTTGTAAACATCTGTTTATGAAAAAGCCGTATTTCTCAATATTGGGGCATGATCTTCTAAACCAATACATAAATGGATCTTTAGTGCACATGGAAATCTTTTAGAAGGGGAAGAAAGAAATGGGGTAAATAAATACAAAAACTCTTAAGAGCTTCTGGGCTGGTTTCAAGAATGCCCCACAAAACAGGTTTTCATGGTTGTATGCGGTGATGTGATCCTATTCAGTTTCTTTCCTTTCTTTAGAATTTGTGAAGAAGCTGTTGGAAATGGCTTCAGGGCTGCTCCTAAAATAGATTTTAGAGATGAAAAAATGAGAGAATGCACATGCAATCTGAGACAAATGATCAGCTCTGATACTGAAGCCGAGATTGTAAGATGACTGCTGTGCCCTCTAAGAAATGAATATTCAGGATGCCCCTGCTGGGTGCCTTTTCCTGTTTGAACCAACTACTGTTTGGGCCACATACTTGTTACCAAATTAAATACTCTCTGCACACAGCAGAGCAACTTTGTGAAGTGGGATTTTGAAGTGCAAACATCTTTTCTGCTCTTCCACGGAACCTGTCACAATCTTCATCGGGAACTGAATTAAGTTTAAAATATCATCAGAGGGTGTCGCTCTCTCTTGGGCCCAGGGCTGTCCTCTGTACATCCGGCATTTTTCTGTTGACACTCTGTATCGCTTAGCAACAAGGCTGAAAGGCCCTATATGCATTGATTGTACACCATTGTCTTTAAGGGGTGGAAGTGTTAACTGAATAAACCCCCCTAGGTGACCAGCCGGTCAGTCTTCTCTTGTTGATCATCTGTTTACACCAAAATATTGTTTATTCCATTCAGCGATTGGGATTTTTACATCTGTGGCTGAAGGAATGCAGTTAATTCCCTACATGACAGAGAACCCCCCATTTACTCTCCCGACATGGTGCGATGAGAGCGGGTTTTGTCCCTTCTCCTCCTGAAAAAGCATTAAATGCATTTGACAGTTAACTGCAGAAGATCAGGCAGAGTTCCTTCTGTGGTTTGCAGAGGACAGAGAAGTCACAAGCCTGCAATTGTCCCGCGAAGAGAAAGATTCCCTTTGGTTATGCAGGCTGTTGAAATAAGTGGCAGGATATGCTGCATGGCTGAGAGGGGTTAGGCTTTAGAATGGATGGCAGGCCCTGACACCATGTGAATGAACAGAAAATACAGCCTAGCCGTGGAGTATTTTCAGAATGAATGAAATTTCCAAGTGGAGATGCATGCTAGGAGGCAGGGTGGGCCTGCTTTCTGAGTCAGTGGGCAGGGCCAAAGCAACAGACCATACCAGTGGGTCAAATCAGCACTTACCTCAGGCCTGGCCATACAATGATCTGCTTCAGAGACCGTCCACAGAGGGAACTTTTTCACAGACATCTCAGACAATGTGGACATTGCAGCTAAGGGACTTTAACATGTACGCAAAATCGCGCTGGTGGGTTCGTGCTGCCTGTGAACAAAACATCCTGGAGCTGAAGCCGAAATTCCGTGGCTAGCAGCGCTGTACCTGCTAGTCTCCAAAACATGTTTGACTCCTCTGTGAGTTTATATCACACATTATATCCATCCAAGAAAAAAGAAACACTCTATTAATATGTCCTGAGAAATTTGTAGTAGCTCACTAGGCCCACAGTTTCAAGATCTACTAATTACCTTGTTTGGCCAGTGCTTTGTCTGGTATAAGGGAGCTAGAATCAAAAGAACAGTGCAAAAAGTTGTGTGGTGACTTTCAAAGTTTTATCTCCCCACAGTGATCTTCATCAAATATAAGAACTTCATCAATCTATAAGAACTAAATGCTACTAATCTTTCTCCTTTGATAAAAGCTTTGGGCTTGTATGCTTGGCATGATGGAAAATGGCAATTTGAGTTTTAGACATAGATACATGGGTGGAGAGATGAAAACTCCACAGGGAAACAGGGACTATTTAAAATGCAGTGATGCTAAATAGAATATTGACATGTGACCAGGAGGAAGAGTGTCTTCCCCGTTAGAAACTGTTTTAAGGTAATGGGCAGCTTGGGAAGTGATGTGGGTCTCTTCCGCACCCTTTCCTCCCCAAAGTCTCTTGCTGATCCCTCTGTGCATTAATCCCATGGCCAATTGTCCTGGTCTGGTTGCTGCTTCTATAAACATTTCATTGCTACAAGTTGGATTTTTCACAGCATTAACTTTAACTACATGGATGTTTGTAATGGAATAAAACTTCAATTGGATGTTTTGCCGTATTGCGAGTTAAAAAAAAAAAAAGGTGGGTCTTAAATGCAAATAGATGTGTGTACCTCATTTCATGGGAAAATTATTCTCTTGTGGGTCAAGTTTATGTTACTTTACTGAGAAAGTCTTAAAAACACAGTGACACCCCCTACCCCCGCTTCTTATGAGAAATTCCTTGACAAATTCTTAGCCATGTAGAAATTTGAAATTGCTTTTAAACCTGCACGAGTGTAAATTAAGTTACAACAAAACAAAAAAACAGATTTAAACTCAAGCTTCAAACTCAACTCTGGTAAAATTTCTTTGTGAGAAGCCCTTCAAGGATTTGCCACTTTCTTTTCCTCTGAAATGCATTTAAGGACAAAGTTCCTAGTTGCTGCCTGAGAGCAGAGTTCTCTTTGTAAGATACAGGTTGCTTAATTGTAGTTTAGATTATCTCACAAATGGCACAGCCATCCTCTGCAGACTCCACTGAGTGGCTGGCAATTGTAAAAACCAACATCTAACCCCTACATTTCAACATCACAGGGAGCAGTAAACATCCCCTCACTGTCATGTGTCCTGTGCTGGGGAGCCTCTACCCCCACATAAAGCGTTTTCTTCTTTCTCAAAATGTTACCTCTTCTATGTCTGACAATGCTGATGCTCAACTAATAAAAGGAGAGGAGGCTGGCAGAGCGGCCCCTTTTTCGAGTTAAATGTTATCTGCTTAGGCTAATATTGCAGTTGCCACCCACTGACATAATTTGTTTCACAGTCACAGCTTGGCAACATGAATCAAATGTTGACATTCTAATTTCATGCACACATGGGCGTTTGGCTGAGCGAGCCCGCAGCCTCCAGACCATTCTCTCTGTACCTGTGTAAATCAGGCAGACAAGCCATGCCCTGGCAGCCTGGGAGCCAGCTCGCGCACTTCTGTGCAGAGAACTTGTGAGCCTGGCTTCTTCTGCTTTCCGTGTGTGTGTGTGTGTGTGTGTGTGTGTGTGTGTGTGTGTGTGTCTTCCACTGTGCAGAGCGTATCGTGAAACACTCTTGCTCCTGCTGGCAAGCTGATCTCTTCTTTTCCCTCCTTCCTCCCTTTAATTGCAATTTTCACAACTTAAGAACTCATGTAGTGGTGATTTTTTCTCATTCCTTTCCAAGTCCGTTGCAGAATTTTTTTTTTTTTTTTGAGAAAAAGACCGAACAATAAAAATTAAAAAAATCGAAGTAGTAGTAAAAAGAGACTCTGGCAACTCAAAAGAGGAGAGGCTGATTTCCCTTTATTATGGGCTGGGTTAGAGGGTAGGTCAGAGCCCCAATCTCAGTGTGGCTGTATTTAGAAAGTAGGAGGTAATTAAGAAGATAATTAAGGTTAAATGAGATCATAAGATTGGGGCCAAATCCAATAGGACTGGTGGTGTTATGAGAAGTGGAAAAGAGATCAGAAATTCTCAAGCAGAAAATAAAGGTTACACAAGGACACAGAGAAGTGCTCATCTGCAGGAGAGAAACCTAGGAGAAGTCAAATCTGTTGACCTCCTCATCTTGGACCTCCAGCCTCCAAAATCATGAGAAAATGCATTTCTGTAATTGGAGCCTGCCAGCTGCTGGGATTGTGTGGCCAGAGCAGACTCAAACACCTTCCAAGTGGATGGCCCTACTTCCTGTGAGTGCTCTGCCATTGACCAAAAGGCTTCTGGAACCACCTTAGCCGTGGCTCCTCCACTAGATACTCGTAGTATGCAGAGAGTTTTAGGGTCACAGCCATCAAGAACTTGAATGGAACCAGTGGAGCGTTGCTGGCAGCCTCTGTTTGACCTTACACTCGGGAAGGATTAATGACCAGCCTTTGTGTGAGGAGGGATGCTCTAGCCACATTCAGCCAGACATGGGTTGGGGGGGGGCGTTGTTTTCCACTTCCAGTGAGAGGCTGACCTTTGTTGGTCCTGTGATGACACTCAGTTCTCCTAGACTATGCGTTAGCAGGGAGCGGCAGGGGTCTGGCTCTGACTGTTATTGTTGGTTAAAGGCCATAGAGCAATTGATTTGGACAGCGATCTAACTCTGTCCCAAATTATCTTCCCTTTTCACAGCTCCGATTTCATCACCTCTCCCAGGATCAGTTTTTCTTACTAATGGGATATTTTCAAATCGAACCCAAATGCATGTCCCCTGGAAAACTCTGCCCAGAAATCCTTGGCCACTCACTCATTTGCCCATTAAAGGTTTTCATCATTCTACTTGCTGGCCATAAGTTTCATATGGAAGAACAGACATGTTCTAGATTTCTGTACCTCTCAAAAAGCTGATGTTCTGTAATCTGGCCTAACTACTGAAAACTCTAATGCTTTTCACCAAAAAATAAATTATATCCTCTGAAGGAAAGGGTCTGGGAGCAGCTTGGGTTTTAGTGTCATCTATGGGACCCTTCATCGTCCTTTCTTGGACTTAGTATCCTTATTTGGAGAGCAAAGATTGACCACTGCCATCCACACCTGTTAACAATTTGATGATTCTTCTGTTTTACAAAATGCAGTGTATGAAAGAAGTCCCTGAGAATAAGACAGTGAACATCACTGAATCAAATTCAGCTCAATTAAAAAAAAAGTCTATTACATAACTGATATGTGCCAGGCCTGAGCTAGGTGCTGCAGATTCAGAAATAATTAAGATGTAACTCTAACCTCTAAATGAAAAGAGAAAATTGCACTCACACATCAGGGCAGGAAGAAAGTTGTGACAACAGTGTTGCTGTGTTATGGTTTCAAGGCAAATATTATTTACTACATCAAACTCAGTTTATAGAATGCTGCATGGCTATTACCCTGGCCTCTAGGAATAAAACTTAATGGCTACTAATTAGCTGTGTGACCTTGGAAGAGCTTGTAACCTGCCTCGGTCAAGGTCATCTCCTTTTGAAAAACAGGGATTGGACTGAGGCTTTTAAACTCTGTTCCTTTCCTGACAATGTACAATTATGAAACTGTGAAGTAGCAATCTGAATAATACTCCCAAGGACCCTGCGAGACACAAGCAATTGATGGAATTGCTTGGAGAACTGTTTTCTGCTGAATTTATGAAATAAGATTTGAAACTGCCTTCATGTTACCAGGACACATGTAGGTCGGTAAAAATATTCATTCAAAGGTCTGACCCATGAGAGCAGCAGTAGTAGAAGTTCTCTGAAGAAATAGGTCCTTGATGGAATCTCCCCTTGTGATAGCCCCAAGCAGTGTGTATACTGCTTGGACTCTCGTTTATTAAGATCCATATTCAGAATTTCCTTTTGGCATCCGTAGCACAGCCATGGTCATTTCTGAAAGTTCTCCTGCACGACCCATTGAGAAGGTCCAAGGATGAGCCAGGGTGAGCCCCATATTTCTGGCCCTGCAGATCCGGGATCCAGTGGTGCCTTCCTGATTTAGCGTTGCCACCCCAGCCAGAGTATCTGACTTCAGCCCACAGGACCCCCTCACACACTGTCAGATCTTTTCCAGCCGCAGCACCCTGTTTTTTCTGCTTCCTGACAGGCACAGGTTCAAGACCCCAAACCCTACCAGAGTTTCTGCCTGTCTTTTCCTCACCAACACTTCCTTGCAAAATCTAGCTGCCTCTCATGCCTGTGGGGGTTCTTTTCTGCTTGTGTGCATTGTCTGCATTCTTATCCCCACAGACTTTGTGGTTTCTGTATTTGACACAAGTCTTGGCACCGTACTAAACACACGGAGATGCTCAATATGTGTTTATAAAATCGGATGGAAGAAATCAGAAAACCTGTCTTAAATTTACTCATAGTTTAGCTGGGTTTCCACAGTGTTTTCTGTTGTTAGTTCAGCTGTAGAAGAGGTGTTATGAATAGAGAGACTCTGAGCAGTAAAGTCAAGTAGACCCAGCACGATCTCGCAGCTCTGCCCACTGACTGGAGCATTAACTGTTTATGCAGCAGCCACGCTGTGTAAAGGGATACACACTCAGGATATCGTGCGGGACACTGCCCCACCCGTGAGGCTTTAGGTGCTGGGAACTGGGGTATTTCATACGTGTGTACAGCAAGCCTCCATAATGTCCTCCCCGCTCCCACTCTCATACCACCCCGACGCCTGTCCCAGGCTCCAGCATTTGCTCAGCTTTCCACTCCTGTTCTTTTTCTTTCCTCTCCCACTTCCTCCTTCAGCACCTCCTCTTCCATTCCCCCTTCTCTTTCTCTTCTCTTCTCCTCCTGTTCTTCCCCCTCCTCCTCCTCCTTGTCACTCCATATGACAAAGAAGGTACAATACTTGTCTTTCCGTGTCTGCCTTTGGTCGCTTAACACAGTGTCCTCCAATGCTCCATTTCACTGCCAATGGCGAGATTCCATTCTTCATTATGGCCACGTAAGATTCCACTGTGTGCATCCCTGTACTGTTTTTAGCCATCCATCTGGTGATGGGCACCGAGGCTGGTTCTCTCTCTTAGCTATTGTCAGTAGTGAGTCCCCCAGTGAACACAAGTCCAGGACTCTTTGAATGGCAGCTCTGTTTCCTCTTGATGTATGCCCAGGGGTGGAATCGCTGGCTGATGATTCTACTGTGAGCTTTTTTGAGGAAATTTTCTGTAGTGCTTATACTAATTACATTTCCACCATCAGTATGTAAAGGTTCTTTTTCATCCATATCCCTACCATATCTGTTGTTGCTGCTGCTGTTTTTACAGCATTCATTCTGACTGGTGAGGTACCATCTAATTCTAGTTTTAATTGGCGTTTCCCTGATGGCTGGTGATATTAACTTTTTTCCATATATTCATTTGCCATTTTTATTTCTTTTTTTAAGAGGTGTCTATTCAGATCATTTCCCTATTATTAAATTGGGTTACTTTTTCTTGCGATTTTTTTCAGTTTTTTATGTATCCGGCACATTAGGACTCTGTCACATTCATAACTGCTAAAGATTTTGTCCCCTTCTATAGATTGTCTCTTTATTGGTTGTTTCCTTTAATGTGAAGAACTAATTGATGGGGTCCTATTTGTTAGTTCTTCTGTTTCCTGTGCTTTTAGAGTCTTATGTATGAAATCATTACTCTATTGATAGCATGAAGCGTTCTCCCTATTTTTTCCTCGAGTCCTTTCAGAGTTTCAGATCCTACATTGAGGTCTTTCATTCACTTTGAGTGTGTGTGTATGGTGGTGGTAAGGAGTCTGGGGCTTGAAACCAAGGGCCTTTACATTGAGCTCTATACCTGTTTGTTTTGAATTAATTAATCTTTTGAGACAGGGTCTCTTGAAGGTGCTAAGTTGCCCAGGCTGGACTCAAATTTACAGTCTTCCTGCCTCAGTCTCCAAAAATGCTGAGATTATAGACAGCAGCCATCATCCTGGGCTTTGAGTTGATCTCTGTATAGGATGAGAGATAAGAATCAAGCTTCAGTCTTTTGGATGTGAGTATCCAGTTTGCCCAGCACCATTTATTAAAGAGGCCAAGTGTCTTTTCTAAGCCAATGCCATACTGTTTTTGTTAGCACAGTTCTGTAGTGTGTCTTGAAATCAGGTATTATGATGTCTCCAGCTTTTCTCATTTTTCTCAAGATGCTTTGGCCTTGGGGATCTTTTCCATGTGAATTTTAGGATCGTATTTTTTTGTACTTCTATAAAGAATGTGATTAGTGTTTTGATGGGGATTGCACTGAATCTGTACATTGCTTTGGGTAGTATGTACATTTTAACATTTATTCTTTCAATCTATCATGGAAAGTCTTTCTACCTTTCAATGTTTTCTCTAATTTCTTCAATGTTTTGTAATTTCACTGTAGAGGTCTTTCACTTCTAAGTTTAGTTTAGTTAAGTTTATTCCTTAAGTTCATTTCATCTTGTTTTATTGTGTCTCTCATGAATGGGACTGATTTTGTGACTTTTTCCCAGCAAATTCAACATTAGTATATAGAAAAGCTACTGAATATTGTATGTTGATTTTGTATCCTGATGAATTCATTTATTAGTTCTGTAGTTTTTTGTGGAGTCATTAAATATTTGTTGGTATAGACAAGAGATCTTCTCCACAGAGATAATTTTATTTTTCCCCTTCCTACATGTATGTCTTATATTTGTTTATCTTGTTCTGGCTAAAATCTCTAGAACCATGTTGAATAAGAGATGTAAAAGTAGATGCTTTGTCTTATTCGTGATCCTGGAGTGAATGCTTTCAGTTTTTCCCCATTCACTGTGCTGTTGGCTAGAGTTGTCATACATACCTTTTATTGTGCTGAGACTCATACCTTGTCATGAAAACATGCTGAATTTTTATCAGCTTTTTTCTGCATCAACTGAGATGAGCGTATGCTTTTTATCCTTCACTCTATTTATGTAGTATGGAATGATTTTTGTGTATATCAAACCATCTTTATATCCTTGAAATGAAATCAACCTGATTATGGTGCATGAATTGGGGTTCTCTAGAGAAGCAAGTGCAATATAAAATATATGTTTAGTTTATTCAAGTGATTTGCTAGATAGGCTTATAGGATCAGAACTAGAAGAATTCCAGTGGCCATCTATGGGGTCAGAGGTGAAAAATCCAAAATGGCACCCTGCAGTGCTGAGGCATCTAGTGGCAGTCAAAGGTTGAAGGCCTGGAAACTCACTGCAGTCACCAGCTGAATCTGAGCTATAGAATTTGATTTACTAATTTTTGTATCTAGCTAATCAGAAATTTTGGGTTGTAGTTTTCTTTTTTTGTGTGTGAGGTGCTTATCAGCTTTTGTTTTCAGGGTAACACTGGCCTCCTACAAGGAATTTATTTCCTTCTATTAACTTTTTGGTTTAGGGTTACTTTTTCTAAATCCTCAAGACACATCATAAGGTTGTTGATGTGAAGTTGTGTGTGTGTGTGTGTGTGTGTGTGTGTGTGTGTGTGTGTGGATACTCATTGCTATGAACTTTTCTTTTAGTATTATTTTTGCTGCATCCTACCTGATTGGTGTACTGTGTTTCCATCTTCATTTGTTTAGAGGTCTTTTAAAGTTTTTTTCTGACTTCTTCAGTGACTCATTCTTCACTCGAGTGTGCTGTTCAGTCTTCACGTTTATATAATTTCTAAAGTTTCTTTTACCTTTTAATTTTATTCCATTATGATCAGTAAAGACACAGTTATGTGACGTCAATTTGAATTTCTTAAGACTTATTTTGTAGCTCATATATGTCCTATTTTATAGAGCATTCCATGTGCTAATGAAAGGAATCTGTGTGCTGCAGTGGTTGAATGGGATGTTCTTTTAATAAAATCTGGTAAGTCTTTTTGATCTATATTCTAGTTTTAACAATGAGGTTTCTTTTTGACTTTTTGTCTCAATGATATACTGACTGGTGAGACTGGGGCACAAAACCCTACAACTATCATTGTATTAGACTCTATCTTTCCCTTTAGGCCTAATCATGTTTCTTTTATAAAATTCTTTTATGGCTGTTAATTGAAGAATAACTGACAATAGATTATGGATTTATAATTATTATACCTATCTTCTTGATTAATTGGTTCTTGGATCATTATATAGTGTTATGGATTAAAATTGATGGTCAACTTAACATCAGCTGAATTAAATCTGAATGGTGCTGAGCACAGATGTTCCACCTGAGGAAATCTGTCAGCATAAATAGAGATGTGGAGAAGGAGAAGCAAGGCATTGTGGATTCTCCTATGTGTTGCTGTTTGAGCTGTTGGTTCTCCTAGAGGAGCTCATCATGCTTGCTTTCCCAGTGTGAGTTTGACCTTTGTCATCAGAGGAGCTTAGGACCTTGTTGGTGTGAGTGGCTGTGGTACACTTTGGGGAAGCTCTGGTCCTTACATCAAGCATCAATTCCTGGCTTCAGAGGGGAAGATGTGTGCCATTTAATCTCCAGGACAAACTTGTCATGCTAGCTTTCTGGCATGTACTCAACTGTTCTTATCATCAGAGGAGCTCAGGACCTCATGTTGATGAGGATGGCTGTGGTGCTTTTCAAAACATCCCTGATCTTTATTATGAGTGTAACTTCGCGGCTCCAGTGTAGAACCCTCAACCTACCAGCACAGCTCCTTCACCCTGCTGGCCATAGACTTTCTAGCTTCCACCACTGACCTTTGGGCCTTCCTAGTGCAGATCCATAAAACAGACTGGCATGAGTCCTTCTTGTGGGCTCTAGACCTCCAGTTTTATTCACAGGAGGCATTGTCATGGGCTCTAGTTCTTCACCTGGACTCATGCAGGACATTGCTGTGGGATTAAGGCCCTTGGCTGAATATTTTATGTCCTTGGTGTTGTGGACAGATTTCCTGTACTTTCTTGTGTTAAATTCTGGGTGACCATCATCAAATAATATTATAAATTCTGTGTCCTGATTCTAATTGTTCTCTGCACAACCTCTGACAACATATGGTGACCTTATCTTGTCTTTCCTGTTGTAATAAAGTTTATTTTGCTAGAAATGAGTAGCTGCTCCTGCTTGTCTTAGAATTCCATTTTCTTGAAATGTCATTTTTCACCCTTTCATTTTCAGTCCATGCTTTACCAGTGAGGTGAGTTTCTTGTAGGCAGCATATTTTTTGGTTCTTGGTTCTTTTAAAAATAATCCTTTTAGCTAATCTATGTCTGTTAATTGGAGGGTAAAATCCACTTGTATTCAGAGTTATTACTGAAAAGTATGCACTTATGCCTGTCATTTTGTTAATTTACTTCTCGTTGTTTTGAATATCCTTTATTATTTTCTTCTCTTGCTCATCCTTGTCATTTGATGGTTTATTGTATTGATATTATTTGATTCTTTTCTCTTGTATGGATCTATATTCTAGTGGAATTTGTACATTTACAGGTTCTCATGATATCAGTTATCTTTCTTTTACCTCTAGGTACAAGACTTCTTAAAATATCTTTTCTAAGGCTGGTCTTTTGGTCATAAATTCTGTCAGTTTTTGTTTATCTTGGTCTTTATTTCTCTGTTGTTTCTGAAAAATAGCCTTGCTGTGTATGGTAATCTTGGCTGAAAGTCATTTTCTTTTGGGACATAAAATACATCATTTCATGCTCCCTGGTCTGAAAAGTTTCTGCTGAGATATCTGCTCTTATTGGATTGCCACTAAAATTGACTTGCAGTTTTTGTTTTTGCAGACTTTAGAATTCTTTTTCTGTCCTGCATTTTTATTCATTTATTTATTTAGGTTTCAGAGATCAAACTCATGACTTTGTGCTTGCCAGGCAGGCACTTATGCTGCTGAGCTAAATCTGCAGCTGTCCTGTATTTTTAAAAGTTTGACTATAATATGTCATGGTGAGGATCTTTTCTATTCATGTCTATTTGGAGTACTGTACATAGCCTGTATTAGAATATCCATGTCTTTTTCAGGATTAGGGGAGTTTTCTACAATGTTATTGACTAGATATTCTATGATTTTATTTTTTTCTCTCCAGATATGCCAGTAATGTAGATTGATTGTTTAATGGTGTCCCAAATATCTTGAATGCTCTTTTCATTCTTTCTTATTTTTTGTCTGAATATAATATTTCTAAAGACCTGCCTTCATGTTTGATATTCTTTCTTCCACTAGATCTAGTTTGCTATTGAGGCTCTCAGCTGAAAATTTGACTTATTGACTTGTTTCCAAGATTTTATTTTGATCTCTTTCAAAATATCTCTTTTCTGAATTCTTCATTCATATCCTGCATTGTGTTATTAATTTCATTTAACTATTTTTCTGTATTCTCTCAGACATCATTGTGATTTTTTAAAAAGCATGGTTTTCAATTCTTTTTCAGGCATTTTACCCATTTTGATATGCATTGAATCTGTTACTAGAGTTATTATCTTTTGGATGTGTTATATTGCCTTGTTTTTTCTATTTCTTGGGTTACTGTTTTGAGATTTGTGCATCTAGTAAAACAGTTATATCTACCTTTTCAATGGAATTTCCTTCATAATAATCAGCTTTCTCCTGCCTTGGTGCATTGGTTTGTTATGCATTGTTGAAGCTATTTGCACATGGCATCATAATGTTATCTCTCTGTGGCTTGTTTAGTGAGTTTGGCCACAATCCATACTTTCCTAGAGTTGAAAAGATCTACTATTTCTTCCCATCACACAAAAGTAGACACTAGTAGTTTAAATAGGCCTGATGTGGGATGTATCTTGTGTGTTTATTCCTGCAATGAGCCATGGCTCCTACTGGGCAATGTCATTTCCTCAGGAACTGTTGATGTTGGTCCTGTTACTTGTGAAGGATGAGGAGCCAGAGCAATTGTACTCTGGCTAGCAATGGTGGGGACCTGGTACTTCGTGGAGAGAGGTGGGGCAGAATCTCACCTTCCCCCCACATCTGCAACACTGTCACCCAGCCTTGTCAGCACTGCATGATAAGACAAGGTGAGGTGGCAGCCCACAACAGGGCTTGCATGGGGTGTTGGCAGCATGAGTTATGGTATTCCTCTCTGCTGCTGCTGTGGGCATGCCTGCCCAGATGTGGGACCTTACACTCTTAGCCACTGTGCATACCTGAGAATAAGGCAATCCCCACCCAGTTCTTTCAGCCTCAGTGCCTACCAGGGATAGAGTAGGACAGGGTTGTAGCTGGAACCAGGCAACATCTCCCCAGCTGAAATGCTCGTGGGAGTAAGAGCACCAAGTGGCTGCTGGTGGGAAACATTTTACCTGGCCCTTCTTAGGCTGTGCACCCAGGGGTAGGGAGTCTGCCCCAGGATGCCCCTATGGGCTTGGAGTTGTATAGTTGATTGAGTTCTTCCCTTGCCTTGTGACAGGTGCACATGGCAGATTCTGGGGAAAAGAGTGTGGGGACAGCTTGGGGGACTTCCTCTAGTTCTGGCACTACTGCCACATGCTTCTGCTCTCAGAGAGCAAGCTGCTGGTTGGGGTGGCCTACTATCTTCCTCTTCATATCTCCACACCATATCCCTACAGTGCCACCCACCCTCTGCGGGTTTGTGCCTGAATCTCCCCACTCAAGCAAGTTTGTTTTGTGAAGCACCTACCCTCTGTGTCTACACAGTGGGATGTCTGTGGGTCCCAGGGTTGGAAATGTGGAAGAGCTTTTGACCCCACAGCAGTCCAGTTGGAGGCAGTAGGTCCTTCTCAAGAAGTCTGCTGGGAACAGCAGTCTGGGAGTTTTCTAGAAAATGATGTGAATTACTTTTCCAAAGTACGTACAGGTACTCAGATGCAACAGCAAGCAAAAACACTGAAATGATACTCAGTATTTGGAGGCAGATTTATTTATGTCAATGGGCACTGATTGGGATCATTCTCAAAATATCAGGGCCTGATTTCTGGTGGTCTAGGCCTTATATGAGATAGGCATCAGGAAATAAGAGGCAGAATGGCTTGTCCGATTGGGGATTGGTTTATACAATGTGAATCACAGTGACCAGCTGTTTCTAAGAGACAGAAGCAACAAGACCTAGAACAGGAACTATTTCCTGGGCAACTTACAAACTGAAGCATAAGGCTAGGGGTGGGGATGGGGAATTTTCTCCTACCACCTACGTAGGCTGCAAGTCTGAAAGTGCTGTGAAGCTCTCAGAAGCTGGCATTGCCAGGGGCCACGCTGACAAAAGTTGCCAGGATTCTTTCATCTTCACTCCTCTTTGACTTGAACTGATTTGGGTTCTGTCTCAGGCTGGTGAAGGATCTGAGAAGACAAGTGATCACCTAAAGAGGTCTAGGATACATACAGTCAGAAAAATTATCCTGTGTCTGATTTCTTTGAGTCCCACATATATATTCTTTCCTTGGGATAAAGGTGTCAGGTTTGTATTAGAAAAGAACCTGGCCCGATTTGTCAAACACAGGTTCCCTGTGTCCCAGTGGAGTGGCCAAAGAACCAGACTTCCTGTTCTGGAACCTTCTGCTGTGGCACTGTAGTGGGTTTGGTACTCCACAATGCTGGTTTGGTACACAGAAATGAGGAACGGATTGCTCATATTATACAATATGACCCTAAAGACTGGCTATAGGTGATCTTTGCACTTCAATCTGTGTGATATACAATAAAAAGTCAACTTGGACAGCCTGGGAGAGAGGGCTGATTTAGTGACGAGCCTGAATCGTAGCATATTGTAAAAGTGATGCCATGATTTGGATTCCCTGTGTAAGGGGAAAGGGTAGGATTTTTCCTGTACTGATCTTCAACAATGCTGAATCAATAAGTGGTCACAATGCCACCAAGACAGTTGTGAAGATGTCAAAATCTTGGTCCTTATTAACTACTCATCACTGTGACACTGAATGGGACACCTCGCCCTTTGTTCTTCTCAGAGGAAAGGCCCAATGCCAAAGTCCTCCTCTGACATGTGATAGAAGCTAAGTGTTAAATTGTGAGAACTAGGTATAATTATTCACAAAGAACATTTCATAGTGAGTGTTATGTCATTTTTTTCACATGCAGCAAACTTCTCCTCCTCTAGACAGTTCAGTCATTGCTTCCCCAGGGAAGCCTTTTGCCCCCCAGCCTCATTATGTTCAGTCGTGCCCCCAAGGGCTGCACAATGCTTACCTCTTTGTAGACACACAGCACATGCTTTGAAGGAAGCAGAGGAAAGAAGTAAAAGCCAGACATGATGGTGCATACTTGTAATCCCAGCATTCGGGAGGCTGAGTCAGAAAGATTGCCTCAGGTTTGAGGCCAGCCTGGGCCCCAAAGTGAGTTCTAGGCCAGCCTGAACTGCATAGCGAGACCCTGTCTCAAGGAATAAATAAATACAGAAAGAAGAAGAGAGAAAGGTTTAAAAATACGAAAAATGTTCTCGATAAGTTCAATGAAAGTGGTTGTGACAGTTAATTTTCTGGATCTTGTGATGTCCACGTATTGAGAAATGTGCTTCTGGGTGTGCCTGTGAGGGTATTTCTGGAAGAGATTAGCATGTGATTGGGGGATCGGAGGAAAGCAAATCACCTCCCCACCTGTGGCTAGGCACTGTCTAATTCACAGGGGGCCTGAAGAGAACCAAAGATGGAGGAAGGGCAGATGCATTTCACTCTCTCTCAACCTGATGCTGCAGCTGGGCCCTTGGCACTTCCGGTCCCCACCTGCAGGCCCAGACTGTGGTCCCTGCGATCTGTGCCATCAACTCCTGCCTCTCAGGCCTTTGACCTTTCTTGCATCTGCAGCTCTGCCGGGGCAGATTGTGAGAATTTTCTGACCTCTGCGATCCAGTGTCTCAGAGCAGATCTTTATCTGGCTAGCTAGCTGGCTAGCTGTGGTCTGTCTTTCTGTCCGTCATCAGTAAACACAGTCTGTTTTCTGGAGAACCCTGAGTAACCAAGGGGCAGAATGTTGCCGTTACGTTAGGCGCTCGCCCGTGGGGGCTGATGAGGACAATCTGTGGCTGTAATCTGTGCCCTCTGCTTACACAGAACCCCTGAGGGAACTACTAATTTTGAAGCTCTCCTTCAGGCTGCCTTTTAGCCCTAGATTCTGATCTGTGACTTCCAGGAGTTTCAAAACCAAACACAAAACCAGCACCGAGATTATCTGCAGGAAGCACTTACAGCAACTCCCTGGCCCCACACCTGGGATGGTGGCATTACCACAGCTGACAACTGATTTAAGATTTGTGTTTCCTGGCATCTCTGGCAAAAGGAAATATTCTTTTGCATAGCTTTCTTTTTCTAACCGAAGAAACCATTCTGAAGCACAGCGAACAAATGCACTTACCAAGCTCATGCAGAAATGTCTGGGAGGGCAGCTCTTTTTCTAATAAGGTTCTACAATGTGGGGGATGTCAAAATATTTTGTGACAACCAAGAAAACTCTTCCATGGTCTTTATTTTGCAGTGTCTCGTTGAATGTTCCTCTGCTGACATCTGGGTATTTCCTGGGACAACAGCTTAAAATAGCAATATTTTCAAAGCAAAAGCAAGCACGTGTTTCCTCTATACTTTATTATTATTTATCCACTCTGGCTAGATCAGAAGATGAAGTCTATGAGAAAATTTTCCCTTCTTTTCTTTTGTTAATGCTAATGTGGCAAAGGGCTGGAACAAGCCAGGGTTTGGCTAAAAATTTCCAGGGTAAGAGGAAGGAAATCTGCCCTTCCTGATGGACCAGGTACACGGGCCTAGGGAGCTGCACAGTGAACAGGCAGGTGGCAAGGTCTCCCTTGAGATTCAGGGAAGCCTGAATGTCCAGCCCTCCTGCTGCTCTTGGAACAGTCTGGGCAAGGTGATGTCTCCAGTGCCTGCCAGACTGGCATGGATGAGCCTTCTGCAGGCACCTGTGGCAACCAGTGAGACTCAGTAGTAAGGGCATGACAAGAACCAGCTGGGCCACACGGATAAGAATTCCACACTAAAATCTAGTTACATTCAGCTTCTCCCCTTTAAAAGGATTTCTATCTCAATAGGGTCAAATACAATGTAAATACATTATGAAATGTTATCAAATTAAGCCTACCTTCTAGGTCAACAGAAAGGAACATTTTGGGGGTTTGCTTTATTTTGCAGTGCTAGGGATCAAACTGAGGGTCCCTGGTGTGTTAGACAAGTCCTAAGTTGCTGAGCTACCACTGTAGTTCTTAAAGCCACATTACAGTAACTTAGTGCTCCCACTACAGCCATCACCATCACCACCAATTTTTAGGAAACTTGGCTTGCTGGTCAAAGAAAGGTAAAAAGCAATCTGAGCAGATGAAAAAGACATCCAAGTTACCAGAGGGAGACTGTAATGGTTGATGCATTCTGGGAAGTGTAAACAGTTAACTAAGTGACTCAGCAGGGGACCAGGGTCCTCATTCTATAAACATCCTGAGCCAGTGTGAGAGGAGGGCAGGGACCCTGCATACAGTATAAGACGGGAAAAGAGGCGCGTTCCTCCCTTTTGCTCTTGTTGATTTTGCTGTCTCTTGCTGCCATGAAGTGTTGCTCCCCTGCCTTGGAGCCAGATGATTCTGGACTGAAACCTCCGCAAACTGTGAGCTAAATAAATGTTGGCTTCCTTAATTTTGGGTGTCATGTCTTTTGTCCCAGCAACAAGAGGAAAGTAACCAAGACTGAGACTTCATAAACCTTTGGTCTTTTTTCAATTATTTCTTATTGTTTAGGAGGAAAAGTAATCTTTGCCCCTGCTAACATTATTTTAACATCTCTTGCTGAAGGTCACAGGACAGTGGCATCCTTGGAAAATTCTCAGTGCCATTTCTTGCACACTGGAAAGGCAGAAGGCATTTTTATTTAAGGTTGTAAATGTGTACTTTTGGAAGATGAAGCCTCGGATAATAAGACTAAGCAAAGAGTGTTGCTATATGAGTGATTGAAGGGTGCTTACCCAAAAGGACTCAGCTTGATCTTGCCTAAGCAGTGTCCTCTCAGCTGGCTGTTTGAAATCAGCCACTGCCTAGGGAAACTAGTAGCAGCAAAATAAAAAGGACAAATCTTGGGTGAAATCACAGAACTCTGACACATTTCATCATCAAAGGTGGCCCCTGCCTTGATGTCACCTAAAAGATAAAATACATAGCAGAGCCATTACAGGAGAACTATATCTTTAAGGGAGAAATGGATCCTTCTATTAGGGCACGAAGTCTCAACTGGAAGTAATTTAACACCACTCCAGCTAACCTGGAGATATTTTTGGTTGTTATAACAGGGAAGAAAAGTGCCAGGAAAGCTGCTAAACAGCCCGTGGGTATATGACCATCCCATCACAACTAATTCCCCGCCCCCCTAAAAACAATCTCCCTGCCAGTATGAGAACATAAAACCCTTCTGCATCCATGAGAGGCCATTGCCACCTGACAAGTTCCAGTGGCTGATTTCAAACAGCCAGCTGAGAGGACACTGCTTAGGCAATTACCTGACAAGTTCCACCGCTGTCTTTCCAACCAATTCTTGCCTTTCCCTGAAGGTCCCACTGCTCCAAGAAACTTCGGGAAATGCAGAATCAAAAATGCAAATTCCACAATGATTGATTCAAAAGGAGACAGTCTTCCAAACCATTTGTCCTGCCCTTGTCCTTAATCTTGATTTGCCTGGAGGTGACTCTTATCATAAAGACAGTATGAATGACTGTCTCCAGCCCTTCCTCATTAATGCCACTGGAAATTGATGAGTAGTTCTCCGGAACTGTGGATTTTTTGGCAAGAATTATAGTCCTTATTTATTTTGGAGGACCCGTGCAGCTTTATAAGTAAATATGTGTAGAAAATTCCACCCAAAATAAACACTACAAGTAATCGCCTGATAGATGAAGTTGACGTTTTGGCTTTGTGATTTGCTATGATATGTAAAAATCTAATTTTCTCCCTGGATTGATGCCACAGCAAGATTGTGAGTAAATTAGAATCAGTGGTTTACTTAGAATGTGAGTAATAGCTTCTGTTATGATGTATCAATATTTATTTACAGTTTCTTAAATCAACCTAACTCCACTGGCAGAATGTTAAACAGATGAGTAAGTGTGGTGGCCGAGTAACGGTGACATCAGTTTTCCGTCTTTGACCTCCCGTGTGAAAACTCTCCTTGAGAATGTACTCAGTGACTGAAGTTTGCACACCCTCCGTGCAGTTTCGAATTGACAGAAAACAAGTTCATCGGGTCTGTAATAAATTCAGAGTGTGTCTAAATCAAAGCTCTTCCTGCTTCACTATCTCATCAGTGAGACAAGAATCTAACAGTGGCGGCCCCAAGCAGTGCTTCTTTGAACAATCAGTTTCCACATCTTGATATTTCCAGTCAGTATAGAAAGATCTAGAATGTCACAGCAAGCAGCCAAACCACTGGGAAAAGCTACTTCTTAGATAAACATTTGCAGTGAAAGAAAAAAAGCTTCAAATTAGATCTAACAACATCTCCAAATAAATAGTTAATGAAAACTTGCTCATTAATTGTCACCCCAAAACAGAAAACAAGGACCTTTGCATATTTAGGTTAGTTTGCCGTAAGCTCTTGTTAACATTCCAAAATTAATTTGAAAACTTTAACTGAAACTGATTTTCAAAAATATCCACTTTGAGCTTTTTACAAAATGATAATTACAGAGGCCTCGTGCCTGAGAATTTTCTTCAGTCACTTCATAGACTGATATATAAGTGGAATGAATTACCTTGGGTACCAGTATTTGCTTCCTTTAAGCTTGTTTTGAGGATATAATCTTCAGCACTGTGCTAGTCATATGATAAACAGATGATTAAATAATTAAAAGTTCAAAATGATACAATTAAATCAATTTTGGTATATGCATATGACAGAATATTACACAGCCACTAAAAATGGAGATGGAGATGGGTACCAACATAGAACAGTGATTTCAAGCTTGTAAGTGAATGCAATGTCCAGCAGATGTAATATCACATCAACTTTGGTAGACACATCTGTGGCAGATCTCATCTCAGGGTGCTCAGGCCCCATAAACTGGGTAGGGTGTTGGGTAAAGCAGACCAGTACAACGGGCTAGAGGTGCACAAATGATGGGCCGTGCCTTCTGAGGCAAAGGTTGGCTTCTTGATGGCCCTGTGTCCCTCTGTAGGGGAAGCTCGCTACCTGCTTTGCAAGATGTGAGCGGCTATGTGGACAGGAACAAGCCTCTTGCCAACAGCCAGCACCAGGCCCGGGGTGCGATCGTGCCATCTTGGAAGCACATCGCTGGCCCAGTGGAGACTTCAGTGACCACACTGTCACTGCTTCCTAAGAAATTAAGAAGCACGCAGCTAACCCCCTCTCACACTTCTGCCATGCACAACTGTGAAATAATGAACATGATTTCAAGTCACTAAGCTTTGAATAATTTGTTATGCAACAATAGGAACTCCAATCATAATTTTGTAAAAATATAGGAAATCATACCTCAAAATATTAGCAATGAATATTTCACTTTCTCTTGTATACTTTCCTATGTTGCATGGGTTTTTGTTTGTTTTTATCTGTATCAGGGATCAAGCTCACGATCCTGCGCTTACAAGGCAGGCACTTATGCCACTGAACTAAATCCCCAGCCCCTGCGTGTTTGTTTTTAATGAACATGTATTTTGTTGGTAGGAGAGAAAATTTTTATTTTGAAAAACATTATTTCTTTTTTGGGGAGAAAAAGGTAGAATTAGATTCCTAGAGCTCTTGATCCTGGCCAAACATTCCAAATACCATGAGGATGCAAGACCAGGGCAAGTGGTTTGTAGTTGTCACCCTGTGGCAAGTGTGCTAGAGAACACAAGGCAAGAAGAGACTGTTTTGGGTTACCGAAATGTCAAAGCAGTCCCCTGAAAGGCTTCCCAGCAAGTTCCCAGCAGCTGTGGGCTATGTGGTTCTGCTCAAAGCTGCACTGAGATGGATGGCTCAGTGAGGCGACCACAGAAACAGCAAGTCTGCAGAAGCAGCGCAGAGACTGTCAGCCGTGTTCTGCTGCGTGGGGAAGCGAGCAGCGTGCTTAGTGGGTGGGAGCTAGGATCAGTCCTGGCTGGTCCAGAGCCTCAAATTCTACCTTGGGGGTGTCAACCTTTGAGCCTCTCGGGTTGGTCCCAGGCTTCGGGGACACACGTCCAGTGCCAAACAGTCCTGGATCCTTACAAAGCAGTCTGGCAGCATTTGGAGAACCAGAGCCTGCAGGAGTGAGCCCAGAGATGGAGGCGCAGATAAACAAAGGGAGGGGGACATGGAGAAAGGTCCGCATGCGCGCCAGTGAAGTGCCGTCGGTGGGACACCGCTTCTTTTGCTACAGTTTTTCTTAAGAGATGAACTTTCTCAGAATTTCCAATGGCAAACCCAAAAGAGCCGAGTCTGACTTTTTGATGGTGTCTCCAGACTGATCAAGTAATAAATTCTCAAATCATTATGTGTATAACAGAAAGTACGTTTGTTCTCCACAGGCATTTAAGTGTGATCATAAAACTCCAAGATATCCTGCCAGGTTCTTTTTGATTCTGCTTCGTTAGGAGGAAGCATTCATCGCTGTATTTCTTTCTGACTACACTTAAACCTGAGAAGACCCGGCACTCTTCACATTCAGGAAGGATCTTTTCAGATGCATTCATGACGTGCCGAGATCTGGGGTGCACTGCTTTCTTTCTTGTGTCTAAGACACTCTAGAATGTCCCTTTACCCGTGGCTCACCACCACTTTTCTCAATGGAGCCGCCTCCCTCCCACCAGGACTCCTGTGTGTTGTCTCCTTGGACCTTTCTACACCCCTGCACTAGATTCTCATCAAGGATAAGCCCCACTTAGTCCTTTGGGACACGTGTTGAAACATAACCACCAAGTCCTAATGCAAAGGCAGATTTAGAACCCAGGCTCCACTGGGAAGATTAATATTATGTGTCAACATGCCTGGACTAAGAGACATCACATAGTAACTCATCATTTCTGGGTGTGTCTGGGAGGGCATTCCAGAAGAGATTAACATGTAGGCTTACAGAAATTTCTGCCAGATAAAAACCGTACAGTGTATTTTCATCTACCTTATTCACACAGGCTTAGCACTTTGTGAATTCTGGTTCTTCCCCAAAGTTAGAAGGTAAATGTTTTGAATTCAGAACATCAAAGCAGCCATAAGGCACAAGTAGAAACACAAAAGAGGACTCCAGAGCAGCTGCAGAAAGTGCCAGGGATGATGGGACGAGTGTGTTCAAAGCAAGAGAAAGCATTTTGAGGAAGGTAAGTGGCAACATGTTTTTAGTGTAATGTTTTTTAATTTAAACATTGTGTCTGTTGATCATACTTCCTATATATTCTTTGTCCATAGGATGAAGTCCCTTCTCCATAGCAAGTAATGAGGCTTTCTACAGCCCCGCCCAGCTGTAATAGTTATTTGTGCCAAAACACTCAAGCCCTTCTCTCCTTTTGAAAGAAATAATTTATATAATGTTTTTATTAGTACATATTTGCAGTATATGCAGTTTCCAGTCATCCCGAGGAATAGTTTGTTGCTGGAGATTTAGCTCAGCGGTGTAAAGTGCCTGCCTGGCAAGGGCAAGGTTGTGAGTTCAGTCCCCAGTACCAAAAATACAATTTGTTTCTTTTTTTACTCCCCTTTCCTGTCTCACTTCCCTCCTTCCCTCTTCCTCTATCTCCCCTTTCTCATTTTCATTCTTTTTGATAATTGATAATTGTTGGCCTGCTTAGGGGGGCCCAGGGGAGCTTTCAAGGTGAGGTCCTAAGGTTAAAGAAAGCAATGTGTGCAAGGCAGCAAGCAGCACAGAGCACAGCAGGGTGCAAGAGCTCCAGAGCCCAAGGGCCCCCGGCATCTCTATCGCGTAACCCTTACACAGGTTGTTACATCGTATTTACATTCTCACAGTGCCGTAACCGGTGCATGCATGTTCATCAGTGTCAGGTCATGACTGCATGACTGTGTCCCACTGTACACCTGCACTAGACAAGTGGGGTTACATCCTCAGGTGTCCTTAAACATCCCAGGCTTTGAAGCAGTCTGAGCGGTTCCCCACATTTATTTTAGCTCAGAGTTGTGCCATATGATATTTGCATTCATTGAGGTTATTGGGTTCCTGTGCATGGTATATCTCTATTCCACTTATTTCTTCTTCCTCTCCCTCTCACACCTCCTGCTTTGTCTCTTGGACCCCTTCCCATTTGCATGCGATCCATTCCCTTGTCTATCTTATTTACTTTTTTAATGTATTGATTGCCTGTATTGGGGATTGAACCCACGTCTTTGTACTGAGGTCCATCCCAGCTCTTTTTCATTTTTTCATTTTGAGACAGGGCCTCTGTAAGCCACTAAGTTGCCCAGGCAGGCCTGGAACTGGGATTACTGGTGTGCACCATCACCACTAGGTATAAACAACCATTATCGCAGCTTGCATGTCTGTGTGTCAGCTGCAGCCCCGCTTTTGGGTGTGGCAGGACCCCCCATCTGACGCAGCACTCTTCCTTCTGCTGGGACCCTCAAGTTAGCCCAGGTTCATCCTTCCCTGGCAATGGAAGAAGCGCAGTGAGACCCAAAGTTCGGACCAGAAGCATCATCACTTCTGCTTTATTCTGCCGGTCGAAACATCCCCTCTTAAAGCCTAGAGTGAGAGAAGGAGGAGTCTGTCAGATTGGTGGCACAGAGCTTGAGGCAAGGGCAGAGCCATTCATTCAGTCTACCACACGACTCTCCTGAATGCCTCTTACCTAGGCAATCATCGAACTCTCAGGTGCACCAGACTTCACTTCCCGCCTACTTTCCTCATCTCTGTAGATCTCCCCAACGTTTTCACCCCGCCTAGACAGTCCACTGCACTTCTCTTCTCACTCCCCACCGCCACCCAGTGAATATTTTCTGTGTTTTAAGACTCAGGTCCACGTCATCTTCTCTGGAAAAGCTTCCATGTAGAGAACTAGAACATCTGTACAGGCTTGTGAGAGCCGACTGTTAACATTTCCTCCTACTCTGTTCAGTGGTGATGAACTGGAACCCTGAAATGAGCCACAGGAAAAGTTTTCACACCACAGAAACTGGCAAGTGCTACAAATCAGAGCTTTGCTCCTTGCCTGCAGACCGCTGCTGAAGATTTAGCAGTGTAACAGTAAAGCCTCTGTTAATGTCCCCTTACCTCTCCTTGGTCTGTCGGTTCCTCAAATCACCCTCCTGTCCTTACTGTCTGACTGCCCCTTGCACTCACGGTGCACAGTGAGCCCCAAAAGTCAAGGGATGTGTCTGGTCTGCAGACCCCCAGCACTGAGCACGTCAACTCTCATTGGACACCAGACTCAGTTGTTCATGCCTGTCATCCCTGCTACTCAAAGGCTACTTAAGCCCAGGAGGTTGGAAGACACCACAGTGATCCTTAAAATAATGAAGAAATAAAGAAAAACAAGCAGACACTCAGAATATTTTTTAATTGTGTTAAATCAAAGATGCAAAAGACCAGCTGAAGTTGCTCCTCTTCAGAAGATGGTCATGAGACAGAAAGGGTCACACACACACACACACACACACACACACACACACACACACACACAGAGAGAGAGAGAGAGAGAGAGAGAGAGAGAGAGAGAGAGAGAGAGAGAACTTGCCTGAAAGAAATCTCTCCTCCCCAGCCCACCACTTTTTGAGCCAGAAAATCTTTAGCAAGCCCTAGGTGTGATGGTCACCCTCCACAATGGGGAATCATGAGCTCTTTAGTAACTATGACCCCACTGGTGTGGAATTATTTATCAAAATATTCCACAAGTATGTCAGGAAGTTTTCTTTGCAGCAGCGGTTTGGGGGTGCATTTTGAGGTAGCCAAAGCAGTGAATTTGTTGCAAACAGACTTTCCCCAGAAGGGAAGCAGAGACAGTGTGACAGTGTAACTGAAGGCCACCACTAGAGTAACCCCAAGAGTTTGGACATATGGGAGCTGTTATGTGTGATGATCAGAGATCTGGGTGATTCTGCTGTAGGCTTGGCTGAATGTGGGACATAGTCTGAACTAAAACTACTTACTGCGAGGGGGAAAGACGCATAGGGAACCACCTTGATAAACTTCAGGGATATACTTTTTCTTTTAAAGCTCCATACAGTCTAATTTTAAGGAAGGGTGTCTATAATTTGTACACTTTAATCCTCCATTTCTATGGCATATATGTGACAATTTCAACTTTTCAGGTGGAACCAAATTTGATGGGGAAGAACAGCCATTAAAAAAGCTGTGTTAATGGATGAAGCCAAGGTGTGTGTTAGTAATTTGCACTGAGCACACACCCAAATGTCTGCAGCTAATGTAGTGGTGGAGTGGGGGATCACGACACAGTGATGTCTACAGCAGGAAAAGTAGATCGTCACATAGGTCAAGTGACGATCTGTAAGTGAGCCAGCAGACACTGATGTCTCAATACAGGTGCAAAGTTTGGGGGATGGTGGAGATGTGGTGATTCCTAGGAGTACAAAGGACTTCGAGCATTGCTTACTGTCTGCTGCGTACTGGTCCGAGAATTTTAGGTCCATAGGAACTGCAGTCATAGGCTGAGAAGTCTAAGCTAGGCCCCAGTGGTGTCGCCCCTAACCTGACCCCGGTCTTTCCCAGCCTCTGACTCTAATGTAAATACCTGTTCCTCCACTGCCGGACTCTGGCAAGACACTGTTAGATCTTGTCACCGCTGACGGAAAGCGACACTCTGCTTGTTCACAAAAGAAGCTGACTGTACACACCTTTGTCCTTCATTACAGATAGCTCCTCTGTAGTTTTGTTCTTAAATTTAAGTAAAAGGAAAGTGAGAAATACAAATACAAATTTGTTCCATAAAACAGCCAGTTGGTTAAGGATCAATGCTTAAAGCCTTAAACAGCTACAGCACCTATATATTGGCTGAATTATTTTCAAGACATTTTTGTTTGTTTTCTGTAACTAAATTGCTGAGAGTTCGGGTACAGAAATGGGGATGCTTTTTTTGCAGTAATGTAAGACATCATAATAAACATGCAAAGGCTTAGTAATAATGGAAGACCTAGTGAGTAAGAAGATGGCTAAATTCTAATATCTTGAACATATATTTAACTGTGCTATCTCCCAACACTCCTTTAAAATGGTATCAGATGTATACTTTAAAGAAAAAGCCACAAGGATGACGAGTATGGGAAAGGCTGATCATGACAAAATGTTGGGTGCTGAAAAGTCGGGGACAGGATTGATGTGTTATCTTTTTTATACCTCTCCAAACTTCCCCAGCTTTAAATGGGCAAGCTAGCCAGAAGGTTCCTCCTACCCAAGGCACTGAACTCCTTGCTGGGTCACCAAAGAGCCTGGGGACAGGGGAGGAAAAGGGGAATCTTCAGAGAGGAAGAGCTGGATGTTCGACTGGAGAGTAAGGTGTGCTGTCTGGAAATTCCGAAGGTCAGCAGTCTGGCATTATGCAGATATAGACCTCCCATGCATCTAGGGAAATAACCGTACACATTGCTGGTGGCTTCACGGGAAGAATAGGCCAGAGGGCAATGAAAAGGCATCCTTAAAGTGTTGGAAGGGGTCTAAAATTATATATCATCAGAAACAGCTCCAGAAATGAAAGCAAAATAAAAGGTGTTTCAGACAGAAGATGAAACAGTTACTTCATCGCCAATAAGAGAAATGTCAGCTGAATGTCCTGGCACACACGTGTTACCCCAGCACTTGGAAGACAGAAGCAGGAGAATCACAAGGTCAAGCCTGCGCACATTATTGGAACACAGCCCACGATAAAATGAAAACAGCAGAGGATGAAGCCCAGAGGAAGAGTCCTTCCCAGCGTGCATGAGGGCCTTGTTTCAACCTATAGTACCACAAAGTAAATAAATGAAAAGAAACAGCAAGAGAGGGCATTCACAGTCCAGAGAAGCAACACCCAGTGGAGGCCCAAGGGTCTAAGAGGAAATGAAGAACACGAGACAGAATGCACACGTAAAAGACTTTTGTGATATATAAACTCAGTGTCTTTAATAACAATGTAATGAGAATCTGTGACATGTGTAGAAGTGAAAAATAACATCAGGGCACAGTGGAAAGGAGGGAAGAAAATTGGAGCTATCCTGCGGTAGGCAACAGCACTGCTCATGAAGTAACAGTGTTTACAGTACATGCACATCCAACCTTCGTTTCTAGCTTGTGTCACCCTGTTTTTAATACTATAGGGAACTATAAAAAGCAAGGAAGTTTTGTGGCTGATCTACTTGAACCATGTTACACATTTTATACATAGCCCAGCACAGGTTTCTCTAGACACAGCCCTGCGGAACCAGGTTGGACGCCCGCGAAAAGGTGCACAATGAGAATTCACACACACCTACTGCAATCTCTATTGCAAGTGCAAGTGCTAAGGTACACCACAAAAACCAAGAGAACGGGCAAAATTAAATTCTAAAATGTTATCATTTTCTTAGTAAAATGCTGGAAAGGAGGAGGGAGAAAAAAACAAGAAAAACAGAAGAGAAATAAAAAATAAATATGACCATGATGGACATAACCCAAACCACATTAAAAATTATGTGGAATTTAAATGTGTTTAGTACTCTAGTTTTAGAAATCAAGGTAATCATACTGTTTCATTAATGTGAGAAGCTGATAGAAAAACACATGTATATGTGTATATAAATGTATATAAAAATAGTTAAGGTAGTTATACTACTGATTTTCCTGAGTTCACTGAAGAGAAAGATTTATGCTGGTATTGTTCAGACAACTGCACAAGAAAGCAGATGTCTTGTGCTCTGGGTGAATGATTTGGGGATGATAGTGTGGAATGTATGTACCATTGTTGCCCCTGAAAAAAATCAAGGTAATTAAGTAGAATGAAAAGGCAAAGAACTACTTATATTTGGTTTATAAGGAAAAAAATGTAACTATAAAGACACAAATAAAACTATTGAAGAAGATATGCAATACCACACATAGGCCTATACCTAACATCAGAGTTAAGGTAGAATGTTTAATGATTTTGTCCTAAAACCAGCAGCAAGACAAAGATATCTACTCTCACGATTTCCAGTCAAAATTGTACCTTATGGCCTGCCCAATGGAATATGACTAACATAGAGGAGGAGAGGAATAAAGTTGTAAGGGAAGAAACCTGAAAGCCAAGCAAGACAAACCAAAAGCAGACAACCCCGGAATAGAAAGGAATAAATGAGATAAAATACAAGGAAATCATGAACTTTATTGGAGACTACATTTGAGTAATATGGATGCCAGAAAAATAATACAGGAAATGTGGCATATCTTTCTGAAATTTCATATTACTACAGATAAAGGCATTTCCTTTGGAAAGAGAAATAAAAAAGTCATACGTGAAAAATGAAGAACAAGGCATCACAGCACCGTCAGAAGCTTGGAGACAGTGGACTGACACCTAAGTAAACACACCTTCCCACCCAAATATCTTTATCCAGCCAGATGACCAGTAAAGAAAGAGGTAGACCAAAGGCATCTTCCAACTTTCAGGGGCTCAAAACAATCATGCTTCATATACTTTTTCCCAGGAATCTACTGACCAATGAATCCATGAAAATAAGGTCATAGTATGAAAGAAAGAAAGATTATTCCCAAAAGTTTGGGAGAGGATGGCAGATGGCAGATCTGCAGGGGGAGGTCAGGAACTATCCGGGCAGGTCCATCCAAGCAGGAAAATGCAGGACATCCTTACACATATGGATATATAAACCCTGGGCTACTGATGGAGTGTTGGGCCAAATTACCAACAAATAGAAAGAAAACTAGGCCAAAACTAAAATCTTGCTTTAGAGGAAGAAAAACAAATGTGCAAGCAAAGCAAAGCAAAGATAGTATAGTTTTTTTGGGTATATAATAAAAATTTTAAAAGTTAAAAAATAAAATAATTATGTATCCTTGTATGTGCCTTTGTAGAGTAGGCTGTGTTATAAAGACCAAATGCTGAATATTGATCTAATTGAAAGTATGTCATAATTGCAGAGAAGATCATTAGACAGGGAGTTCCTGTGTCCAGTTGTTCTCAGTATCCACAGGAGACCCACATTTCAGACACCAGAATCTGTGGGTGCTCACACTCTTAAAAGTGTACAGTATTTTCACAGAGCCCACATCTACCCTCCCCTTCAACTATCTCTACATTACTCAGACCACATGGTGCAATGTGGACCCGTGTAAATCACTGTTTTACTGTGTTGTGTGAATAATAACAGCGAGGAATAACATCTGTGCAACTTAGATATTTCAGGTGCATGGTTGGTTGGATTGCAGATGCAGAACTCAGGTACACAGTGTGGGCTGACTGCCTGGGGTGGTGGCAGTGGTGGTGTGTGATGTGGGGGGTGTACATAAATAGGAGCCAAAGTCTTGTTTATCAATACTACCTAAAATTGAAAATTCAAAAGGTAGGAAATATAGGTGTATTAATGATAGACAGACAACCAAAGAAACAGCTAAAATAATTAAAAGGGGTTGCTTTTGAGAAAACATGCACTGGAAGGAGGAGTTAAAAAGATGTATTAAAGTCTAGGGGCTGGGGATTTAGCTCAGCGGCATAAGCGCCTGCCTTGCAAGCAGGCAGTCATGAGTTCGATCTCTGGTACCGATAAAAAAGGAAAAAGACAAAAACAAACAAACAAAAAAAGATGTATTAAAGTCTCACAGAATTGTTTCATTGTGTAAGTTATTTTTATCTGCAATCTAGCAGATAAAAATTTTAAAAATGCAAACCAGTAAAAATAATTATGGCATACCATTATAAAACAAAGAATTGAGAATTGAGAGTGGGCAAAATAGAGTAGATCAAATTCGTGCATTTTACCCTGATCTATACACTCAGAGTTGACACACTCAAGTTTTCTAAAGTAGAAATCTGGGTGCTTTGGGCTTGGGGGCACATTAACATAGATGTAATACGAAGATTACTACTGTCTCATTTAAACCTGGTTCAAGTCACATTTGTAAGTTAATGTTTGGAAACAATGTTAAAATACGTAGAAAGAAAAGACTAATTTTAATATCTTTTTATTTAACCCAAGATACACAAACTATACTCATTTCATTACAGGAGAAATATAAAAATTATTGCTCTATTTTAGATTTTTTTCTTCATAGTAAATTTCTGAAATCATAGTAAGTCTCTTGATCTGATGGATAAGGAAGATTTTTATACAGTGGAATAAAGAAGGATAAGCTTGAGACATTTCTAGCTAAATGGATGTATCTTGAGGCCATACTCTTTTTTCAATTTTTTTTTAATTGGTACCAGGGATTGAACTCATGACCACCTGCTTACAAGGCAGGTGCTTATGCCACTGAGCTAAATCCCCAGTCCCGAGGCCATACTCTTAAGTGAAATAAATCGGACACACATGTAAATATCACATTATCTTCTGGTATGAGAAATCAAAAGTGTAAATAAGAACCAAAATATATAATACTGTGAAGTAGGAGGAAAATGTTCAAGGGGAACTAAGAATGAAGAAGGGGAAAAGAAGGAATCAAAAAGAAAAAACTGGTGAAAAAAAGAAGAAAAAAAAGGAACAAATATTTTTTAAGTAAGAAGGAGAAGAGAATTTGAACGGAGGGTAGAAGAAATAGGGAAATAAAGAATCAAGTTATATCATGTACAGATGCAAATTCCATACTGTGAATGTGACTAATTTGTATGCCTAAAATGTAACAATAGCTTAATCAATTTCAAAACACGATGTACTTGATCTGTGTTTAGATTTCATAGAATTTACAACTGAAAAAGTAGATTTACATACCTAATTTGTTCCAAATGTATTTAAAATCTTTCCAATAACTAAATCCATACCAAAATTATTTCCCCTTAATGTTTACATTCATATTTCTAAAACTGGTTCATGATTTTGCTTCAAATAATTGATTGGATTTAAAGCATGGTTTGTCAATTTTAAAATCACTTTTGTCCAAGTGAGGAAAACTTACTAATTCTTGTATCAGCTCATTAATATTAACTTTGAATTCAAAGAAGTACTGCATGAAATCACACACAATTTTAAATTCACCAAAGTGCTGTTTACTTTTCCTTGAAGTTTTCCAGCCAATTAACCTAACACTGTTGATTACAATTAAAACACTGGTTTATATTTTTTATTTGTAAAAACATTTTAAATTTTCCTTATGAAAAATTTCATTTTCAACAGTTTTCACTTTCCTCAAAACTTGAGAAGGTCCCTGTGCAACATGATAATGATTGGGAAAATGTAAAACCCGCTGCCTCTTTTTTGTCTTTAATTACTGAATGTGTCAACCCTTGCTTTCATTTCAAGAAATCTTGGACTCAAGCACATCTTTATAAAACTCAGCACCAACTCCAGCAGTCAGAACTGGTAAAGAACTCAATGTTGATGACTCATTCTCTTCCATTTCCTCCATCAGCCCCATAAATATGTGATTTACACCACTACAGACTGAATGATTTTAGCAACTGTATCCATGATACATCCATGAGAAAACTCAGCACAGATGTTTTAAATATGTATCATACGGTAGCATGAAGCATAAGGAAAACATCAATCCCTTAATTTAAATCTGACACGTCCAGATTTCTGTCCTAACACAGCCAGCCTGTCATCTGTCTTTATAGGAACTAATTTTTTTCATATCTAGCTGAAACTCCTTGTGCTGGTTACTTTTTCTCATAGCTGGGTCAAAATACCCAACACCCAAATTACAGAAGGAAAGGTTTATTTAGCTCACAGTTTGTGGAGATTTCAGTCCATAATTGGCTGGCTCCAAGGCAGGGTGGTATGGCAGAGGGGCAACCGTTCATGGTGGCAAAACATAGCAAAAGCAGCAAGAGCAAAAGGAGGGGAGAGCAAGCCTCTTTTCCTCCTTTACAGTGCAAGGAAGCTCCACCATCGCCTGCCCTCCCCTTGCTCAGGATGAGGATGTTTACCCCCTGCTAAACTTCTCCAGTTGACACAATGTATCAGCCTTTAGGGCTCCTCCCTGCTTGTAAAAGATACACAACTGAATACATTTTGAGTTTCATTTATAGGATTATAAATAAACATTATTTCTAAGCAAATTTGAAAGTATATTGAGACCAAAATGAACCCAAAATGGGCAGTATCGCTGATGCCCATGATGTAGGTGACACTAAAAGCAAACAGAGGAAGAAAGCACTCTTGATTTTCCACACTTTGAAAAAATTGATTTTTGACATTGTGTTCTGTTCTTCAGGCAACTGTGGTGGCTTAATTGAAATTTTGTACTTTTATAAAACAACTTTTAGTTTTTTGCCTCATAATTTTCTGAGAATATGTCTATAATTGAAATAATTTATTTTACCAGCTCGCCATCTCAAAGTGTTTTTGTTTTCTTTCGTGAAAGAATTCAAGTCATTTCATATCTGACCCAAGTTACAAGCTCAGATCTGGTCAAAAACTAATGTAGAAAACTTTTGTTGAATATTTAATTCTGATTTCAAGTAACCAGTAAATTCAATTCTTTTTTTAGCTGTTCAGAGGAAGCATTATATTCAGTGTGTCTTTGCTTTCCTGGCTCTCAGTGTTATTCATTTTATTTTTCTCTTTTTTAGAGTTATTTTGCTGAGTGCTTTAGCAGCCAACTGCAGTTCTTGCATGTTATGAAAGGTGGGACCTATTTTTCACTGTTCTAATTGTACTGCTAGTTTCTGCATCCCCAATCAATTTGATTGTGTCCCTTTCTTTTTTAATTTTTTTTATTTTAAAGAGAATAAGACCAAACAAAATTAAACAGATAAAGCTAATCAAATAAAACAGTGAAAGCAATACAGGGCTTCAAAACAAGATGATAGCTACCCATAGCATCAGACATATTAAAATCAAACAGAACACAATAAAACCAATCAAAACAAAACAATGAACTTGACACAGGACTTCAAACAATATAATAGGAAATCAACCATGGCCACCATACTATATCTTGCTGTCTTCAAGATAGCTGCCCATGCTGTCAGATATAATAAAATCAAACCAAACAAACAGAATAAGGCCAATCAAAACAAAACAATGTAAAGGGTATAGACTTTAAAACAAAGTAATAGGGATTAACAATGGCTACCACCTCCCTGTTTCACTTTCATATATTCCCTTTCTAAGTTAAAACTTTCCCACACTTAATTCTTTATCTAGAAACATAATTTAATTGCATTGTGATTAAAATAAGTATTTCAACTTAATTATGATTTGTGTAAGAGTCACTATGCTTTGAGCTCATGACTTAAATCAAGCAAGAGCATGACAGTGTTAAACCTGTGACAGGGTCAGACTGTCCTCTGCGTGGCTGAGGGCTCTGTGGCTCTGCAGCCCCTCCCCGGGGCACATGCTACGACACAGTGACACCACCACCTGATACAAATGTCCCACCCATGTGAAGAAGTTGTTTCAGAGAGAAGACAGCATGTGCTGCTTCAGGAGAACTGAGTTCAAGTGAATGAAACACCGTGACGACGACCGTACCTCATCTGTGGCCGTGTTGGCATTGGGACTGCCCTGGCCCCGTGTCCAGCAGCTGCTGTACCACAAAGCCCAGGCATAGAGAGGAGCAGATGAAAACGCTTTGCTTGGATGCCACACATTTTTTTCTCGATGCCTTCACAAACACAATCTCAGTTATTCCTCAGAGCTATGCTGAGCGCTGTTACCCACGTTCTACACCCAAAAGCTGAGTGTGGGGACTTTTAGTGGCCGGTGTACATTTCGTACAGCCAGTCAGAAAAGGCTGTGGGTTTGCAGTGTGTGCCATGGGGCTGTGGCTCATACGAGCGTGCAGTCATCACAGTCTTTATTTAATTTTAGCAATCCTGTGTGAGTAAAGTGGAAACATTGGGAATACTTACTGAGTCCTGGGGGGCAGGCAGTATTCTAGTGAACAAAAAGCACAGTTTCACTAAGTTTACCAGTTTATGTCCTGCAAGTCAGAAAGTTACAGTAAGAAACTGTCAGCAAGATACAGATCTCAAAGGGGCTGGGGATTTAGCTCAGCGGCATAAGCACCTGCCTGGCAAGCAGGTGGTAGTGAGTTCGATCCCCAGTACCGATTAAAAAAAAAAAAAAAAGATACAGATCTCAAAACTAAACTCTGCAGTTGCTTCCAGCAAACTCTTGGGGTAAAGATGCTTTCTGTGACCTTGGAGTGGGCCAGCATTACCTTTGCCCATAGTGGGCCTGCCTAGGTGGCCATGCACTGGATGCTGAGTACAAATTTTTGTTATTGAGAATGAAGTTATCAGTTTCTGTTCTGGGTGGTTCTTTTTTTTTTTTTTTTTTTTTTTTTCTGTTGTCCATTATCATCCCTGGAGACCAGCACATTCTCATCCCTAAGGAGAAGGGGCCAGCACAGCCCAAGGACACACAATAGAATAAAGAGAACAATACCTTATGGAGGAAGAGTATTGGACCCATTTGGGGACTTTCTGTCCTCTAAGGGCTGCATATTGAGATTCCCTCAAGCTCAGGACTGATCTGATCAGTAAAACTGGGCTCGCAGACGCCTGCAGTAGCTGCCCGAGGAGCTTCCCCTGGGTCTGCAGGTAGCTCTGTGAGACCATACCACCCTCGGTGCAAGGTGCAGCTGCGCCGGGCCTGGCGGAGAATCATGCACATGAGAGCATTTTTCCTAAACAAAATCTTGAAAGAAATGTCACTGTGTAAGTATGTTAGATGTCACCATTACACAAGTAAGTTCAGAGACAGACGGATTAGTCCGGAGTTGCACAGAAAATTCAGTCCAGGACTTCAACATTTTCTTTGCAACTACTAAGTTGCACATGAGAAGGGAATAAGCGGGGAGGTGGGAGAGAGACTTGGAGGAGGCTGAAGGCTGTGTGTGTGTCTCCGTGAGGCCAGAGTGTGAAATCTGTTCCTGTCCTTTCTTCTCTGAAGTGAGAATGGCTTCTCAACTTTGCTGAGCTTCAGAATCTCAGCTGGGAAAGGGGACCTCCTAGAGTTGTGGTATAGATTTGATTAGATAATGTGTGCAAATTCTCCGACCTCAGGACTGTTCCTTTACATACTCTGCAAAGCAGTACTTCCATTTATTAGTTCTCACACCATCCCCTTCAAACCTCAAGCTCTAAACCAAGAATGCTGGCCTCAGCCTGCTCGGGGATTCTGTCCCATGGTTCTGTGTTCACCTCTCAAATCCCTGTCCAGCCCAGCAGAAGCTCCACCAGGGATGCCTTTGCATGTGTTTGGATGGGGTAACAGGGTTCAAAAAGCTTCTACAGACTTTCTTCCCTGTATCTCACAGCAGCCCTGCAGGCTAGGCAGGGCCCATGTCGTCACCCAGATCTTATCACTAAAGAACCCCAAGCCAGAGAAGCTTAGTGATTTTCCCGAGGTCACAAATGGGAGTATCAGAAATTTTGAGGTCAGGAAGTCCCAGGTTCAAGTCTCAGCTTTGCCAGCATCGTGGTCTGGAATTACAGAGCTTTGCTGAGCTCAGTTTCCCCAGCTGTAAAATGGCATTTGTTGAGTGTCCTGCAACTTTGCACATGCATTGGTGAGCAGGCTACAAAAGGGTCCAGCACACCTGTACCTCATCAGCTCCGCTCCATCCCACCACGCCAACCAGACAGAAGCTCCTCTACCTCTGAAGTGCAGGACTGTCCTTCACCTTTATCGGGAGTCTTCGATTGCATGTCTCAGAACCTAACTGTCGCTGATGAACAGCAAATAGGATTTTGCCAACACACTGAAAAGATCACAGAGTATAACAGCTGAAAAATCACTTTCTAGGAAGGAACGGAGTAGCCTAGGAATCTCAGCAGGCCCTGGGTGACCATTATTGGGAGACCCTGTGACATCTGCCCTTCCTCCTCCCTGTGCACTGTGCATCTCCCTCCCCACTGCCAGCCCTCAGTACAGAGGAGCAGATGCGATTTTCCTAGCCCAGAGTTCATGGCACTCTCTGGGCAGGTGGGCAGTGGGTCCCTGTGCAGTTCCATGAAGGTAGACACCTTCTCGTGGAACTCTAATTCCTCTACTGCATGCGGAAGTCTTCTGTCTTTACACCCATAGGCTTCAGGAGGAGGGCAGCTGGAGTGAGGCGAGGAGGGTGTCTTATGCTCACATTCCATTCAGAAGCCCAGGAACTGGCCCAGGGCCTCACACAGACGTGATGCTAAGTAAATAGCAAGTGATTTTGTCGTTGATTCAGTTACAGTCCTCAGTCTTCACAGTCCAAAAACGTCAGATCCATTGGGATCTTTGCCGACTTCCCCAAGCTCCTCACCCTCGGCAGGCACCGGCAGCACTGTCAGTAGAACAGCAATTCACCAGAGCCGCACCAAATGACTTGATTAATCAGTCGTTATAACTGAAGCTGAATACAATTAATTGCATAATTTTGAACTCTTCAAGTTTAATTCTACAAAAATTACATCATGGCATTGGAGTATGATGAAGCATTGGAATGAAAAGATCTTGCATCCTGAAGTGACATGTACGCACTCCAGGGGTCAATAAAAATTCACAGAGTTCAAACACAAATTCCTGAACAGGTGCCCGCCACCGAACACACATCTTGACACCATCAGTGACGACGCCTTCAACCTGCTGCAGACTTTTTTCTTCTCATAGGCACAAACTCTCAATCTCCTCATGTCTTGGTTTTGGTTTTGGTCTTATTTTCTCTTTCTTTGCAGTTCCCGTAAATTTGTCCCCTCAGATCATTAGCAGCTTGCTAGAGGACACGGCAGAAAATAGCTGATGAACAAAATGAGTGGCATCTGCCTTTGACAAAATTTTTATCCAATCCAGCAGAGAGGATTTCCATGAAGAAAAAGCTGAGAAATTAATTAATTAACTGTAACTGAATTTCACCTCTTTAACCTTAACTCTCGAGCAAACCTGAGCTAAATAAACATCTGACCATTCAATCTCTCCCACTTAAGGTTAACTTGAGTTTATTATTCAGGCTACTGCCCTTGTGTATTAGGCAGTGCATAAATTACATATACTAATTACCCTGGATGGGGCACCACTTTAATGAATTCTTTTAATTAAACTGCAACACAGTGGTTTTGCACAGGATGGTCTATATTTCATCCTTAAACTACGATAACCTTCATCTTTGTCTGGGCACCTCACCACATCCAACAGGAGAAGGTCTCAATTTAATTCATCTAAGTATTCGGCAGTCCTCCTTTACCATCATAGGAAGATTTGAAAAATGCTTCTCTTCTGCTTGGAGGTTAAGAAATTAGATGCCTCTGTGAAAAGTTATGATTCTACTGGGGATACTGACATGGGCGGAAAAACCTTAAAACAACAACACTAAAATGATGGTACCGACGGCATGGTCCTGTCGTCTGCACGGTGTAAATAACGGAAGTCTTATTAACCAGTCTGTGCGCAGCAGGAACAGCCTTCACTTTGGGATTCTCCTTTCCTGAGTGTATGCCCTTTTTTTCTTCCCTTGTATTGGGAATAGAACTCAGGCTCTTGCACTTGCCAGGCAGGTGCTGTGCCACTGAGCTATAACCCTGAGTGTAGACTAAGTAATCCTTACTGTGAACCCAGTTTTCGAAAATACAATTAGTCCTCTGTTGTCTGGAACCATCAGAGTATAAAGTGATAGAGAAACCAGAAAGTAGGATTTTAACAATGAATATCTTTTTTGTCTTTTTTACTGAGCCCTTGCTTCTGGGCAATAAAGTCAAGTGCTTCATGCTTTACCTCCCTGGCAGTGGCAGAGGTGAGGAGGGCAGGAGAGAATTACACAGCTGAAGGACTCTCTGGATTGCTGGGGCCATAGCGGCCTCCGTGTCAGTCAGTGAATATTAACTAAGCACCCACTGTACCCCCAGCACTGTGTCTGGTATCTGAGTATCACAGTGGTTGAGGACTGTTTTATTTGTGCTTTTTTTTAAGTAAAAGGAACATATATAGGTTTGCATGTATGTAGATGAGTTTCAGAAGCTGCCCCTAAAACACCTGTTTGCTTCTGCAGCTGTCAGAGGCCTGAGTTGGGAGGAAAAAAAGCACCAATACTATATATTCCTCCTCTTCATCATTTTTCTCCTCCTCCTCCTCCTTCTTTCTCCTTTTTCTATTATGATGACACATGACAGTTTTTCATTCAAAAGATTAAAACAGTAAAACTAGCTGGGGAGAGACAAACCAACCACAGTGTAAGGTGGCAGGTGCTGTGTCAGGGGAACGAATCTGCAAACACAGGGAAAACGAACCTGACTGGCAGTGTTGGGGGAGGTGTCCTGGAGGACTCCCCAGAAGAGGCAGATTAAGTTGGGTCTTGAAGTGTGAATATGAGCCTATGTCAAGGTAAGCATCAGCTACTGAATAATGGGGAGAAGGTGGTAATGTAAGATGACTCCACTCAGCCTACAACTGTCCTTTCTAAAGAGGACCGGTTAAAAGATGTGCTATGGGGAAATCACTTTGTGTTTAAATCACTTTGGTTTCTGTTAGCAAGGTGACTAAGAGTGATACTTGGTAAAATGTCTCAGAAAAACTTTTCACTCTGGAAACCAGCTGAATATGTTTAAAATTCTAATTTCACAGTTACTCCAGCGTGTCTCTAAAAAAATATTCACCAAGTTCTCATTTAACCTGAAATTGTTCAGAAGCCACTGCCCTACAGGATATGACCGAAAACAACCGATCTCTACTTTGATGGGGAAGATAAAAAAGAGAGGGTATTTTCATGGGCAAAGCCCGGCTCTTCATTCCATATCACTGCA
This sequence comes from Cavia porcellus, assembly GCF_034190915.1. Classification (NCBI taxonomy): domain Eukaryota; kingdom Metazoa; phylum Chordata; class Mammalia; order Rodentia; family Caviidae; genus Cavia; species Cavia porcellus. The sequence continues at coordinate 1,093,600 of NW_026947521.1, read as the reverse complement.
CCTATGAACAGCTCCTTCCCCTTTTCTGACCTCCTCCCTGCAGCCCTCATCAGAGAAGGACAGGGAAAGTGAAGGCCAAGACAGTCTCAGATGCCCTCCTTGACCACTGATGGAGTACTTTGGGGTCCTTTACTCTGAGGACCTGAACAACCCCTCTATGAATGAGGTATTTCCAAATGAGGCAAAAGAATCCTGCTTCCCACCACAAAGCAACAGATCCTAGAAAGAGAGATTTGGTAGAAGTTGGCAGCGCTCTCCAGGTCTTTTAGAAATTCCATTTGCATAAGCAATAAGAAGGGAAAGAGGCAAGCTGGTTTATCTCCCCCCCCCCCCCGCCTCCCAATACTGGAGTGACTAAAACCTTTCAGTTATTCACTGAGCCACAGCTACCAGCCAGATGCAGGAGATAGGAGATGGATGTCATATGGTTCCTGCTCTCTAGCAGCTCACAAGGAAAAGAGGGTTGCAGAAAAAACAACAACCAAAGAACCTACAGCAATAGTGAGAATGTGTCCAGTAGGCAAAGCTGATCATAGATCAGGAACTGGGGAGTCCTCTCTGTGAAGCTGAGAAGGCTGCATAGACTTTTAAGACCCCAAAGGATGGTCCAGTGTAGTGTCACACTGGAATGCTGAGGCAGGAATATCGTAAGTTCAAGCCCAGCCTGGGTGTTTTAGCAAGCAAGTGAGGCCCCGTTTCGAAACTTAAACACAGGAGAGGGCCTGGAGGTGTAGCTCAATGGGAAGGTCCTGGATCCAACCCCCAATATCAAATATCAAACAAACAAACAAAAAAAGCAAAACAGAATGGCACAGATATGCCTTTGACATGGGCATATGCCTAACTGCTGGACTGGTGCTCTCCATTTGAGTCCAAAGCAGAAGAAAGCCTGGGTAGGACACACGCTAGGCTAGGCAGCACATGACTCCAAGGTAGAGAGGTATATTTCTGTAAGAGGCTCAAACCACTAGAGTTTTCTCTCCCCCAACAGTGTTCAAATGTGGGGAGTCTCCAGCTCCTTCAACAATCTACGGCCTGTCCTCAGCTCCAGAGTGAGCTTTTGTGGTGAGAGTGGTGGCCCTGGAGACAGTCCACCCTGTTCCTTTTTGCCTGTGCCGTGTGACACAGGCAGAGTCACTGAGCATCCCTCATTATCTCATCTTTCTGTGAGATGTGGGTAATGATAGGACCTCCATCGTGGAATTCCTGACAGTGGTCACATGAGATAACTAATGTCAAGGGCTTAGCAAAGTTACAGGCATCTAGCAGATCATCAGTGTTCGCTACAATAATCAGTGCAAGGCAAATATTCCTGGGCCTTCCAAACAAGGGATTTTCTTGCTGAGTTATCAAAAAGTGGCTTCCCAAGGTGATAGAATAGTGGAAAGTTAGCTATTATCATACCACATTCACAAGGACATGTGAACACACACACTCACAGTTCGTTCCAATCAGTTGGTGTCTACCAAATGGCACTTAGCACCAGCTTCCTAGAGAGGAAAGACCTAGGAATTTCTAAGCACCCAGATGCTACTTGCTGCCTCCAACAGCTGAAAGGAAAGAGTTGGGCCACTCTGGCCCTGTCCATTTCTCAGAATGACTATCCCCACTGAGGGGGGTGAGTGCTTGGTGTGCCCGTGAGGACAGGTCTATTCCTCAGAGCCAGTACCCAGCCTGGGGGAGAGTCTTTGTTCTCGAGGACTCTCACACCTGACTGTCTGCCAGGAATGAGTCCTTGTTGTCCTCCTCATCTCTTCCTAGGCTGTCCCATCATCAGGGGATGTAATTAGGAACCAGACCAAGTGTGCGGATTCAGGGCCACTTCAGGACTCTGGAGGAGGAACAGGCCCAGCCTCAGGGTCCAGGTGAAGGACTCCATGAGCAGCAGGCCTGGCTCCACAGCCTGCATTAGCCGTGGTGTTGCTGGGAGTTGAGCCCAGTGGTGGCCATGTTTGCTATGACTCAGAGCCCAGCCTAGCGCCCCGCAGGGGGCTTACAGAAGGCAGCAAACATATCTGTCAGTCCACATAATAGAGGAAAGTACCAGGACTGCCCCAACCCAGGGTCACTGCCCCTTGTGTCTCTTCTCTTTGAAGACAGAAAGATGACCAGGAACCTTATGCTCTTTACTACCGGAGGTGTGGAGGGAGGATCAAAATCAAGTTTCAGAGAGTTCACATTAGGAAATAAAATTTGAAAGCATAAATGACTATTATATATTTACAGTGGACTACCAGACTGCTGAAAGAAGGGGTGGGGATTTGTATGATTTATGTAAGAAAGTTGGAGATGAGGTGTTTACATTTACCTTAGCTTGTATATGGAAGAGGGTCTGCAAAGTTATACAAGAAACTGATGGCCAGGAATGTGGTGCATCCCTGTAATCCCCTAGCTCCCCTCTGTGGAACTGAGGCAGGAGCACCTTCATTTCGAGCCCAGCCTGGGGCAACTGAGATCCTGTACCAATTTTTTTTTTTTTAATTTTAAAAAGGCTAAGTATGTAGCTCACTATGAAGGCCCTGGGTTCAAACACTAGTGCTATTCCCCACCAAAAAAATCTAATTTATAACTCTGGTTATCTGTTAGAGGGGGCCAGGAAGAATCTGAAGAGACAGGGAATGCATGGGGATTTGTACTGTATAATTTAACTTAATTTTTAAATGTGTTATTCATCAAAAAAAGTTAAATTTAAATGTTTTTAAATTTTTTGAACGTGACATTATGAAATATTGACAGGCCATTAGAGATTGTACACTAGTAGATTTATAAATACATTTTCATTAGCTTGTTTCTACATATATCTCTCCACATAAATAAGGCTATTTGATTTTCAATGATATCTCTCATAACTGATTACCATACGATGCAGTAACATATGAATTGCATATTTTTCACTGAGCATTTTTATCTTAAGGAAAAAAAAACAAAATAAATATGTCATATTAATTAACAAATTCTGGGCTTAAATGTGGTTATGTGTTAGTAACTGGGGATTTATACCATTGGTTTTGCCAGTTTTCTGGCCTTCAGAATCATACAATTGTATTTCTAATAGTCCTGGGGATCCAGTTTGCAAATAGCTTTCAGGAGATCAAGGGACTTCTTTGTCTTAATAGTGGGGGAGGAGAATAGAAATGTTCTACTTGTTCTGTTCTTTGGAAAATCCTGACTACCCCAACTAATACCAATAGTGTTACATGTTAGGAAGTAGAGTTTTGTTGTTGCCACCATTGTTGACATTGTTTACAGCCCTGGGAGTTGAAACCACGACTCATGCAGCCTAGCTAAGTACTGTACCACTGAGCTGTATCCCCAGCCTGAAATGAAGATTTTACAGGCTTTTTGCTGATTCTAGCTCTCCTTCTTGGACACAGGTATGTAATGTCTTCACTTCTCACTGTGTTATCTAAAAATTTTCATCCCAAATTGCTAGAAAATGTTAGTTTGAAATTTAATTAATATTGGCTAATGGGAAATGAAAGTCATTGTATACTAGAAAGTAGAGAGCAAAAAGAGAAAATTTCACTTTTTTTTTGCACCAGAAATCAGACTCAGAACCTTGTACTTACCAGGCAGGTGCTGAGCTGCTGAGCTACATACCCAGCTTGAAATTTTTACTTTTATTTATTAGTTCAAACAGAGCAAAAATGTTAAGAAAGAACAGGTCAATCTGGCAGTGAGAGATATCTGGAAAGCCCTGTGCTAATTTGGATCTTGGGACAGTGGAGGTTCTGAATTAATACAACAGAGAATTTAAGAGCAGGCCTTTTTCATAATCAACCATGTCATACTGGTTTTAACAAAATACCACCAGCGGAGTGGATTAAGAAACAGCATTTACTTAAATTACTTGAGGCAGAGGTCTATGGTTAAGGTGCGAAACTATTCCAGTTCTGAAGAGGGCCCTCACTTCCTTACATGGCTTTTCTCAGGGGTGTGTGTGTGTGTGTGTGTGTGTGTGTGTGCGCACACGCGCCCAGTAAGAATGAACAAGCTCTATGCTGTCTGCTCTTATGTTATTCTGATTTTTCTGGTGCTGCGAACTGAACCCAGGGCCTCACGCACGTTAGGTGTGTGCTCTGCCACCAAGAGCTACACCTCCAGGAGATGTCTCTTATAAACACGTTAATCCTGCGGAGCTGGGCCCAGCTTTATGACTCCATTTAACTTTACTTCCAAAAGCCCACCGCCGCCGTGTGGATTAGGGCTTCCACACAACAGTTTTGGTGGGACAGAGATGCCGGTCTGTAACAAGAGTGTCTGTCATAGAAAGAATGAGCCAAATCACTGCCCGACGCTCTGCCGTGATTCCTGTGTGACGTCTGTCCAGGTAAAGGTGCTACCTTGGCTAAAGACCACCAGCACACAAGAGCAAATGGGGAGACCTACGGATTTCAATTCTGTGCTTTCTGCCTTTCACATCAGCACCTCCGAGCTCGCCAACGTGCTCAGGTCGTAACCCTCTGATGAAGGAAATAGGACTTGCCTTACCTTAACAGGCAATTAGCTTTTACAATTAAATAGGGTCATGATTAATGACCTCACTATTCACTCTTCCTCAGCGCGCACATCAATGCCAGCAGAATGCCCACAGCACCCAGGTGCTCTCATGCTTTGGGTTGACTGCACTCCACCCCACTCAGCCAAAGCTGAGGAAGACGTGGACTCTGCTCTCCAGGAGACAGGGTTGAGTCTGCAAAACTGATCCTCAAGCCAGCAAGGGAGAGATGGCATTCATTTTTCTGATGTCTGGCATAGCATTTGCAAGCTGTACGTCACTAACATGGAAGAAAACAGCACCATAATACATCCCAAAGGAATTCTGGATCATTGGCGGTATGACAGTTTCTTACATGTTTTCAAACAGAAGAAAAGGTTCAAACGCTACAAACTAAGATGTCAGAAGTTTACTCTGAAGAGAAGCTAGGACAAAATTCCAATTGCCCAGTTAATGATTTTCCTATAAAGAAATTCTACCCACTTTCTAAGAGCCAACTCTACCATGAAGCCTCTTCCAATTCTGATGGAAGGGACCACTTGCCAGCAAAACACTGCAGAACTCTGTCCTACCCAGCCGTGTCTTCACCTGAAATGTGGTCTCCTGCAACTCCCTGGTCATCTGGGGCAGGAATGTATTCTGAAAGCCAAATGTCAGTGCCATCGGGTGTCAGGCTGGAAAGCTCTCCACAAGATTCCTCAATTCCGCTTTCTCCATTTACAAGTGGGGAGACTGAGGCCCAGGCGAGGGATTCTGCTGGCCTAAGGAGCCAGAAGGGCCTGGTGAAATGCCCAGAAGAGGCCTACTTAGCCTCAGGTCTCTTGTGGGCTAGAGAGCAGGAGGGAGAGGGGCAGGAGAAGAGGTCACAGAGAGGACCGGTCTGAGCCTGGAGGGACCCTTGGCTTACAGAGTCATTTGTCTGGAGGCAAATTAGAACCACTGAAAGGATTTGGTTTTAGAAAATTAGCTTTAGGGAAGTACAGTTTGCACAGAGCAAAATTCACCACTTTTTAAATTACAATTTTATTTTTATTTTTTTAATTTTAAAGAGACTAAAACAAAAGAGGACATAACAAAGCAGATCAGATCAGAACAATGCAAGTAACACAGCATTTTACCACAAGACAACCCATAATTAACAATAACTACCATAATGTCTCTTTCTTTGAAATAGTTGAGCATAGCTTCATATACGATAGTATCAAGCATAACAAAACAGTATAAAACCATTCAAGAGAATGAAAGCATTACAGGGCTTTCAGAACCAAATAGCAGAGAATGAACAATGGCTACTATATTATCTCATTTTCCATAGAAAATTTGTTTATACTATCACACATAATAATATCCAATAAGTTATAACAGGATAAGGGGCTGAGGATTTAGCTCAGCGGCATAAACGCCTGCCTTGCAAGCAGGCAGTCATGAGTTCGATCCCTGGTACGGATAAAAAGGAAAAAGTCAAAAAAAAAAAAAAAGGTATAACAGGATAGAAGTAAAGGCAACAGAAAAACAAAAGCATAGTAGGACTTCAGAGTAAGATGATACTAAATCAGCTCTGACTATTCTAATGTCTTCTTTTCTTTAAAATAGCTGTTTATACTATCACAGATAATAAAATCAAATAAACTAGGATGAAACCATTCCAACTAATGAATACAGACATTATAAGGCTTCAGAGCAACGTAATGGGGAATCATGATTACTATAAACTCTTATGTACTCTTTCCACTTCCTACACTAGGGAGACTATTCGGTATTTATACATGTGAGTTTGATTTATTTCGCTGGTGAATATGGTCTCATGTATAAATACAATTCACCACTTGTAAGTGCACACTTGGGCTGAGCTGGAACAGGCATTTAGTTTCAGCGCCCCCACAGTCAAGGTGTGGAAAACCTCTGGCCTCAGTCTCTCTGCCCGCTCTCAGCCCTTGGTAACCACTGATCTGATTTCTGTGTCTGCATTTCACCTTTTCCAGAACGTCACATAAATGGAATCACAGCTCATGTAACCTTCAGCTTCTGACGTCTTTCACTCCCAGCAGGGCCTCTGAGAGTCAGTCATGTGTTGCATGTGTCAGAAGATGGCCCTCTTTATTGTTGAGGGGCATCGCATTGTATGGTTGTTCCCTGGCTTTCCCATGTACCGTACCAGTTGGAAGAACGTTTGAGTTGTTTCTGGTTTGCAGCCATTTTGAATAAAACTGCTATAAACATTTATGTATAGGACTTTATGCAGGGTTTTTGTCTTGAATAAATCCCTAGGAGTGGCATTTTGAGGTCATATGGTAATTGGACGTGCAAATTTCTGAACAACTACTCAATTACTTTATGGAGGGGTTGTCCATTTGTATTGTCATCAACAGTGTATAAAAACTCAGTAGTCCTGTATCCTCATGAACACTTGATATTGTCAAATTTTAAGTTTTAGCTTGGCTAATTAATCTGTATTAATTATAAGTCTTGAAATAGGGCAATTGTAATGTATCTTTCCCTAGTTGATAGTGTTTCTAAGGACACAATTTTAAAGTACTTATTTGCCTCCAAATCCTTTCCTTTAAGTGTTTATTCAAATATTTTCCCAGTACTTTTAGTTTTATGATTGTTATAAAGTTATTTTTATATATTTGATATAAGCTCTATCAGATATATTTCTTGTGTTTTCATTTCATTTTTCTTAATTCTAATGATCAGTATATTTAATGGTGCAAGCTCTTGTGTCTTTTTCTTTTCTTTTTGAGATACTAGAGATAAAATCCAGTCATACTACTAATAAGCTGCACCCCCAGTTTATTTAAATTAAGTTTTTAAATATTTAATAATACACGTTTTCAATGTGTAACAATTACATTCACCATGGGGAGTTGGTGCATGTGTATAACACATCTTAACTGTTCTATTCCCCTCCTTCCGTATCTTGATTCCATTCCCATTTGCAAAAGATCTATCTCCCTATTTCCTATTATTCATTTTTTATTTTGCTCTTCAGAAGTATGAATGTCCACACATACATAAACAGATATTCAACATCTCTGGCCAGCAGAGAAATAAAGAATTGCTACCATGAAAAAATCAAATAATAAATGCTGGCAAGGCTACAGAGACAAAGCGATCATCCTACTTTTGGTGGGAACGTAAATTAGTATAATCACGATGGAAATCAGTACGAAGATTCTTCACAAAATCAAAATTAGAAATTTTATTTGACTCTGCTCTTCCCCTTCTATGTATCTGCTCAAAAAACTTAAAGATACAATATAATATTATATCAATTCATTCATACCCATGTTCATAGCAGCTAAACTTGTAATAGCTAAGTATTGGAAGCAGCCTGTATATGCATCAAAAGATGAATGTATAAAGAAAATGTGGTTATACACAACAGAGTAATACTTTTCCATAAAGAAGGATAAATTTGGGGAGAACTAGGATGGAAGCCCCCCCGCCCCATAAGCAACTGATTCAGAGGAACACAAACTGAGATGTTAGCAACTGAAGTAAAGAAACAACCTAACACTTATACTGTTGGATTGACTTTGCAGGTTCAAAGCCAGTAGTCTGAGCAGCTATTTAGAGGGTAACAATATGCAATACAGCAACTACCATAGGTTCACTACTGACTTACTTGCCCTTTGTGAGAACACTGTGTTTATAGGGTAGCTTCAGCATGCTTAGCATGGTATACCACTTACAATGGAACAGAAAGAGGTGTAGTTAGTTACAGTGTCTGTCCACCAGAGAGCTTGTAACATTAGCAAGGGACCAGGAAATAACAGACACACTAACAGCTCATATTTAGGTGTGCTTTTGAGTTTACTGGTTTCCCTCACATGGTTTTTTTGTCTTGTTCTTACTAACCGTTCTGCAATATGTAAGGCAGATGTTCTTGTGTCCATTCAACACATGGCCAGAAAGCTTAGGTGACTTCACTAAACTTATAAAGCTCATCAATATGGAGTTGGACCTGCGATGGTTTGGATCTCCAGTGTTCCCCAAGGATTATATACTGAAGGCTTGGATGCTAATGAGTGGACTATTTGGAGGTGGTTGAACATTTTGAGGGAGAGACTAGTGAAAAGAAGTCAGTCACTGGAGATTTGCCCTGCAGGATATTGGGATCCCTGGCCCTTCCTCATTGATTTTTGACTGCCATGAAGTGAGACACCTCCTCTGCATGTGCTCCTGCTGCCATGATGTACTGGTCAGGAGGCCCAGGGACCAACCAAGTGACCATGGACTGATACCTCTGAAGCCTTGAGCCAAAATCAATCATTCTTCCTTTTAAATTGATTTCCTTAGTTTGTCACTGTAGCAGAGAGCTGACTGACACATGACCCAAATACAGATGATCTTCTGACTTCTAAATCAGAAACTCTATTCTGGTAGTTCTCAAACGTTGGTATGATTAAGAATCATTGAAGGACTGGGGCTGGGGATTTAGTTCAGCGGCATAAGCACCTGCCTTGCAAGCAGGCAGTCGTGAGTTTGATCCCCAATACCAATAAAAAAGAAAAAGAAAAAAAAAGAATCATTGAAGGATGTAGCAAAACAAACAAACATACAAGCAAAAAAAGCACATTCCTGAATTTCACTGGCACTTTCTAAATCAGTTGAGTTGGGTCTAAGTATCTGACCTTTAACAAATATTTCACATGGTTCTCTTATCATGACTTGCAATTTTTTCTCCCAGCTACTTACACTTCTGGCCCAGACAGTGAAAAGCAGGCACACAGCTGCTGCAGTCCACGTAACCGGCAGGCAGGTTATAGTGATCCTGAGCACAAATTCTGGAGACAGCCTTGCCTGCATTTAAACCCTGCTTCCACCATGTGCTAACTGGGCACGTTATGCATCCACCCTGCGCCTACATTTCCCTGTCTATGAAGTGGAATACTACCAAAGCCTTGTGCTGACAATGAAATAAGTAATTGAAAGTAACTAAAACAAGCACAGTGTTCTCACAAAGGGCAAGGTGACCCACAGAAAACTGCCAAGTGACCGAGGCCACAGGACAGCCTTTCCAGACTGCAGAAGCCTCACCTATTGCCCTAAATTCTTCTTCTCTCACCTCGGAACTACTTGTCCCAGCCTGTAGACCCCCATTGGATCAATTTCTGGAAAGGCCGATGAAAATCAGTCATTGTTTCTTTGCAAAGAAAGCAGAAGTTTCTGAGCAACTCTCTAGCTTTAAGTCGACTTTGTGGCTTTATCCCATTTAAATCCACATTCTCTGGTGAAGGAAATAAACCAACACAGTAAAGCTTGCTGATAGCCACTCCATCTGTATTATGGCACACAATGATGGCTGGAAGTTAAAGGTTTGATATATAGGTCTATTTTTTTATTGCCAGTCCCTGCCCCTGAAGAAAGTATTAAAATTTCCAGATGAGTAACCAAACAATAAATAGATGAGACAGTTGCTGTGAATATCTGATTTTTTGCATAATAATGAGATATTGCCGGATAATGCTCTCTGCCATCCTCAGTTTGTCTAAATTATCATTTTGATTGGTCAAATGCATAAGAAAGATATACCAATAAAGTCGTGTCAAGTGCGCCCTTGTAAATTGATGCAGGATGGAGGTTTCCCTAGGTTTGAGGTGAGGCGGGGGCAGGGAGGACTGGTTCTTCAGTCAGTAACTTTAGGTCGGTGTTTTCTTCAGCCAATTCATAATCAAAAGCATCTGAAATCCTAGCTTCTCCAGGGCCACATGCATAAACATGAGGTAGCTTGTACCTTCTGAGGCCTTGTGTGTTGTTTTTGGAATTGAAAATAAGAACCAAATTCGGAACAGAAAGGTTGTTCCAGGCTGTCTGAGGTTTGTTTTGTGCGGAACACTTTCCCCTTAGACTTCACATCAGAGCATTGATAGAACTTCTGAGTCAGAAAGACCAATCATTAGGAAGCCGGATGTCAGCAAATCCAAATAGCTCTTCTTCCACCTTTAAAAAAATGGAAGAATTCTGCAAGTTCCAAAGTGGGATGAAAACTAAAATTGCCTGAAGTGATTTGACTTGCAGCTCCTCTCTCTTCTTGGTTATGTAACGCTTGGTTTAGTGCATTTGGTAATTCAGCCTGCATTTCATGTTTTTTTAAAAGTTTTTCTTTTGTAGCGTTGCATGGTTGTTTTCATCCTTTGTTGTTACTTCAGAGTTTCACAGCTCCACCTGTGAATCCTGACAGGTTAAGGGCTACTCGTGGACATGATTTCATGATTTGAGTCCTCTGCAGAGCTTTGCATAGTAGGTACTCAGACACACACCACCCTAGCACTCAGCCTGGTGCTAACACATCACCAGGCTTTGAAACTGTCGATGCAAGAACCATCGTAGAATAAATAGTGCAGTATGTATTACAATTAAATATGGCATTTCTTTATCAGGTGCCAGCCACACACTATGCACCACACAGATGTTAATTCATTTTGCTCATCTCAGCAAAGAGGAAGCCTCAGTCTGTAGGGGAAAAAACTGAAAATGCTTAGTAGCTGGGCCAAGGCGAGAGTCGGGCAGTGAACCAGCCAGCACCTGGCTAAGACTCTGCTTCTTTCTCTGAGCCACACACCCTTTGTCATGGCCATGATTAAAATTACGTCCCTTCATAGTGTTTTGGCTTTGACCATGGCCACCCAACCTCTTGGCTTGCCTAGACTGCACTAGGTAGAGGGGAAGTCTCTTAGGCTCCACATAAAATATATAACATAGCTAATGCTCAGAAGTAACAACACTTCTATTATTTTCTTAGTTTTACCTCTATTTTCTATATTTTAATTTATTAAACTATTTTACAAAAATGGCAGATGCTCAAGTCCACTAAGTAAATAGGAAAACTTCTACATCTGTGTACTAATGGTCAGTGTCCATCTTCTCTGTACAGGTCCACTGGCCGGCTGTGGCTGAGACAGTACTACTGCTGGTAGTCCCTGCATCCTCCTTCCTGAGTCACACGCACGGGTTTCCGGGGGTGACAGTGTGGGGCAGGCACAGGGGAGGGGGGCAGCACTGTCGGGGCCCTGCCTACGCAGAGGGGACTTGTGCCTCCACAGGCCATGCACAAGCACCAAGCCATCACGTCAGGAAAAATATCACTAAAAAGCATAAAAATAATGATAAAAAATGGTGATCTCATAGTCCACTTGTGTCCCTGCAGGCAGGAAAATGAAGAAAAGATACATCTAATCTTTTCTCTAGGATTATTTCCCATGCTCAGTCTTTTTATGTTATCGAATGTACAAACTAAAGACGTTCTTGTTCTGTCTTGTGTCTAGATGTCCCCAAAGCCTCATGGTGTTCCCTGATCCAATCATCTGTACATTCCCAGGAAAGTCTCACTCCGCTTTGTATATGACCTCAGTTATCTCTTATTTGTCCATTTCACTCTAATTTTTAAATCAAGGGATGACACAAATTTCCTAGAACTCATGCTTTTATCTTTTGTATTGTAAAATAAAAAAGAATAAAAACGATGATACAGAATTTCAAAACAAAATAATAAGAGATTAACAATGGCTAATATACTATACTATACCTTGTTATCTTCAAAGTAGTTGCTCACATTACAAAATATAGGCATGAAAAATGATCAAACAATGAAACTACAAACCATTCTTTTTGATGAACTAACAGAGATTAGTAGTATAATTATTGATCATATTTTTTCCCTTCTTTCTTTCTCTCTCTCTCTCTCTTTTTTTTTTTATTTTGTTGTTGTTGTTGGTGGTGGTGGTGGTACTGGGGATCGAACTCAGGACCTTATGCTTGCCAGGCAGGCACTTATGGCACTAACCTAAATGCCCAGCCCTTCCCTTCTTTCTTTTCTCTTTCCCTCATTCTAGTTGTTTTTTCCTTTTGAGCAGTTTCTTCCCCTTTCACTTCTTATTGTACAGTTCTGTTGTACATTAGTGTTCTATTGTACACTTTCTATTGTACATTTTTCATATCTATTGTACATTTTGTACCTAATTACTCTTTCCGTATTTTACACTAGGATGATAATACAATGTTTACACATGTGAGTCTGATTTATTTCACTGATGAGTATGGTCTCAAGTTGTATCCAGTTACCTATAAAAACCTTGAGTTTATCTTTCTTTGTAGCTGAGTACTACTCCATTGTATAAAATACCACATGCTTTTTATCCATTCCTCAGTTGATGGACACTTAAGTTGTTTCCAAGACTTAGGTATTGTTACAAATTATGCTGCTATAAACAGGGGTACACATATAACACTATTGAATTGAATTTCAGTTGTTCTCGGAAGATACCCAGCTTGCTATGGCTCTTGAGTCTGAAAAAATCATGGAGGCTGCTGCCCTCAGGAATAAAATTACCCCTAAGTTAAATTCACTTTTACTGGAAAACTACTGGGCATTGATACCACTCACCGCCTGGGTAACCTTTGGCAAGCTAGTTAGAAGTGCCTCTCCCTCAGGATTCCCAACTGCTGGGGCTGAGGATGTAGCTCAGTGGTGCAAGCCCTGCCCAGCAAGCATGAGGTTCTGAATTTAATCCCCACTACCAATAAAAAAAGTCCACCTATAAAACAAGGACAGTCAGATAGGACCTGCTGCATAAAGTTAATAGATTTAATGAGTTAATATTTTTAACAAACTTTGAAGAGTCTCTATGACACAAGAAATGTTACTAGACCTTTATTCAATTTTTTAAAGTAGGAAGTACTTTAGGAAGTAGCCAGCAGCCCTCTTAGGCCAGGAGTGGGCTGAGACGGAAAGCAGGTTGGGTTCCAGAGGGCTGGCCTTTGAGATGGGCTGGGGGGAGAAGGAAGCCCTGAGCCTCAAGTTGTGTTGTCCTGATTATCTTTCTGTGCATGGCAGCCACACTGTCTGTGGTTGTCTCCTTTTTGCAATCTTAGTAACAGCTGGTGGACACTGTGCCTTAAAATCTATGAGGAGGGCCACTTCACAGAATAGGGAAAGAAGCAGCAACTGTCTCTCCTGACACCTTCCCCTTGGCTACCAAGTTACCTGTGTCATGCAGGCAAGAATAGCTGGGCAGGGAGTGAAAACTTGGGGGTGAGAAAAATTGACAACCTGGATATGGTGGTGCAGCCTGCAATTTCAGCTACTCAAGAGGCTGAGTCAGGAAGATCACACCTTCAAGGCCAGGCCTGGGGAAACTGGGGAGACTCCGTCCCAAAATAAATAAAAATCAGTGTGGGAATAGTTCAGTCTACATTATAAACAAGCGAACAAATAACAGGAAAATGCACCTTCTCTGGACTAGTCTACAACCTGAGAGCATAACACTCAGTTCCACTTTGCAAGAGTCTCTGATAGCTGTTCCTAGTGTTCTGCTTCCCGTCTCAAGCAGCAATAGTGGCCTAGGATCTTCTCTCTCTCCTCAGTATGAAGCGAGCCAGCCTGAAGGTAGAGATCATTTCAGAGGTTGACGGTTGAAGTTTGGACACTGGGAAAGTAGTTGGCAACAAAGCACTTTGGTTTCCTGATTTTCTCCACTATTGAGAAACAGTGACTCCGAGTCAAGAGGATGATTTATTTGACTCTTAGCCACCAATTACAGCACTTTCCTGGGGTGGGCAATGTATTTATTATTCCAAACTCTTACACTGTGAAGCCACTTTACCAAAAACAAATAAGAACTCAAGAATCTGGAGTGGGGAAGTCAGACAAAAAAAACAAAACTGTCATTTAAGAAAGCTCTCCTTATCATCCAACCCCCAAGCCCCCATCATGGGATCAGCCACCTCAAAGCGGCTGGAGAAATAGAGCTGTCCACACCAGCAGTGGCCTGCGCTTTTCAGAATGGACAAAGTCTACTCATTGGTTTTTAGGTTGGGGAAAGGTATTAGGGACTTTAGAAATGCAAATGGATTTTCTCCAAATCTGAGATTGATCAATCACCATTTATCTCTAGTTTAGCAAAATGCCCAGAAGTCTCCTCCTAAAAGGGCAGCTGCAAAGGTGCATGCAGTATCTTACAATCTATCAGGTGCCCCTGGTTACCAGGGAAAAGCATCATCTCAGCAATTTCAATATTCTCCTGATGGCTGTGGCATCTTTGATAGCGCTACACTTTGGTTTCACTTTTCAGAATCCCAGTCTGAGGTTCTGATGCAGATAAAAGAATGTTATCAGAGGGACGCACCAAAGGGAGTGAAATAGATAAATTCGATCACTCAGAGCCTCTCGGGATATTTCCAACTCTAACATTCAATATATTTATGATTTTAAGTCAAGGCAAAAGCGCTCTGGGTTACAGGGCAGATAGCAGAAGCAGCATAAGACCCAAAGCTTAAATCCTAAATTAATTTACATGATTGAATTTGCTAGGAGCTTTTGGGAAACTCAGTATACCAAAGCTAAGGTATTTTGCAGCACTGAAAACAGAGTTTAGTTAGGTATAAATGACTTCACTGAATTAGTCCTTGTGTTAGCAAACACAAACAGATAAACAAATAAAACCTAAGTCATCCTAAATGCCCCAAGGCGAATTCCCCTACAAGGTATTTTATACAACTATTAAAATCAGTGATTTTGAAAACTGTGCAGCTGCCTGAGAAAATACTTAGGAGATAATGCTGGGCCATGCAGAAATGCAAGAAGTAAAAACAGATTATACTAATAACCGTAGAAATACTGCAAGAGAATGAGATGATTTTAATTAAGCACAGGGAAAAGGTAGAAAATTTTCTATAGTGTTTTTACAGTAAAACTATATTTCTATCTAAAAGAGAAGAAAACCAGATAGAAATCAGGGTGAACTTATGCAGTGAATTTCCAGTAACTATTTTATATGATGATTTAGTGATTTGTGTAGCAGTTTTGTGTGTGTGGTGCTGGGGTTGAACCTGGGACCTCGTGTATGCCAGACAGTCACTCTACCACTGAGCTACAGCTCCTGCATCTGTCATTTTTAACAACTAGATAACATTTGGCTACACAGTAAAGAATAATTAGCAGCACACTTTATCAAATTGTTGTTTATATTTTGATGTCAAAGTTAATCATTTTCATTTTCTTGTTTTATGGGACGATTCCCCTTTCAGTAAAGCCAAGGGAATCCGGGAGTAAATCTAAATACATTCATAGGTTTTAATCTTACACTCAGTCTCACAGCAGAAGCCTGGTTTGTCACCATTCTCATTCACTGATGGCCTAGAATAGAATTCTGTTGTTGTTGTTGTTTTGAAGAATAGAATTTTTCCGTACACTAACACCACAGAACCATTTCCAGCACTCCCAGTCATTCTGTTATCAGATGGGTTTTATGAGATGCGGAGCAGGAACCAGGAATTACTATACAGACATGACGGGAACAATCTGATAGACTGAAACACTTGTCCTTCCTTATTTCCCTCCCTGAATCTCCCCTGCCCCTTCCTTCTCTGACAAAACACAGCACAAAAAGTGGAGCTGTTACAGCCTTTTGGGCAGTCATGGAAATGTTTAACTCGTTCTGAGTAATCCACTGGGCTTGGGAGCACTGGGTTTTTGTCATTTTGTCACCAATATGAAATCATGCCAGAAATCTTGAGACAAAGCATGATTTTTTCCAGTAGCTGACATAACCATCGCGAGTGACGTGAAACTTGCCAATGATCATTGGATTGCTGTGCGTAGACCAGTGGTCCACCCCGCCTAGTAGTGGGTAGGATGTGTGCTGCTGGTGTTTCCAGGAGGTGCGCTGTTCTAATCTCCTAGTAGCAGGCAGGTCAGATGCTTGGAGTTTTTCTGTTGTGTGAAAGCATGCTTGGCTGTAATGTCTCTCTAAGGAGCTGCCCTAATTAATGTGAAACACCCTAGATACTACTGAATAAATACTAAGCTTCTTGTAAGTGGCACAAAATTAAGACCTTGTTTTGAATTGTCTTTCTCTGTGCTACTAGGTGCTAGAATCATCAAATACATTCTATTTTCTGAAGAAGAGAGAAATCTGTAACCAAGGCAGAATTTGGAAACAATTATTTCTGCAAACCAACAACTCTTTCTGAATTGTATACCTTGGTAAACCCAGAGGAAATACTCTGGGGAAGAAATTAACTGAGTAAATAAAAATATACAGACTGCAGAGCAAGAATTAAAATTACAATGTCTCCAAACAACAAATACTTAAAGAATGCTTTTTTATCTGTGAGCTTAATCTGCTCTAATTAATGCTCTGAGAGTTTGTCCCTTCAAAAGGCTGCAACTGATTTGACAACAGTTATTTGCAAAAGAAGGCCGTCCGAAAGAAGACCCTTTTGTCCAGATATTTCTGATGTTCTGGAAGGAAACTCTTACAAGAAAGGTTTTATTTAAACAACTCCAATTTCTCATGGATAAATTCTGATTGGTTTTATTATTAGTCCCGGTGGCTTTGATAGCTTCTGGTTATAAAACCACCAACTATTTCTTAATTTTTTTTTTAATCTGGAAGTCTGAGCTCCTCCCCTTCCCAGCTCCAGGCACCAGTCCCAAGAATTAAACCAAGATCTTAAATACGACCTTATAAATTTTAAAAATAAAATTTAAAGTGTTAAAAGTCCCAGGGTTCTCAAGAAGTATAGTACAAGACAAAAATTTAAAAGGCAATAGAACAGCTCTCCAATACTTACTTGTTCAAAGAAGAGCTCATTTATAATTCAAGTTTAAAGAAAAATTCATTCCTCCCCAAACATACCTCAGAAGCTATTTTCCTCTTCATTTTTTCCTACTTGGTCTCTGGCAGCAACTCTGTTAGTTGCTCTCTAAGATACTGACATGTGAAAGTTTATAAAGTTCACCACAGCAAAATGCGGTGTTGGAAGACACCAGATGGAAGGTGTCCATCCCCACAAGATTATCTAGTCACCCTAACCTATGTGGCTTGGTCTCCCTCTGGATGGAAAATGAAAATGTGGAAGAATCCTGGCTTGGAAGTGCCAACCCATGGTGTCCAGCCTTTTAGCTTGCCTGGGCCTCATGGAGTGAAGAATTGTCTTGGGCCACACATAAAATAAATATTTTTTAAGAGGGCAAGTGGCCCAGGGGCCATGGGCTGGAATCTAATCAGGGAATATCTTCTGCTAATTTCAATAGAATCTGTCAAACCATCACTCTGCTCAGATACACAGCTAGCAGAGTGCAAAGATGAGCAAGAGAAAGAGAGAGAAGTTCACAGACGATGAGAGCCAGAGAAGGTAAGGTAGGAGCTCAGCTTTCAAGTCTGTTGGGTCACCCATGAACTGCTGGTGGAGAGAAGGGAACCGGACGGCACCCTTGTGATTCTGATCTTGGGAAGCAGGCTGCTAATCCGGGCCAACTCGGAGGCAGTGACCGGGAGGCGTGTGTGCTGTGATGATGTTTATATTGCTGTAGATGAAGATTTGCTTAAATCAGACCTGTGGTCTCAGACCTGCCTGCTCATTAATCACCAAGAGTTCCTTGGGAATCCCAAGTCCTGCCTTGCCCGCCCTCCACTTTCTCCCCACCCCACCCCCCTTTTCAGAAGCCAGGGGATGCCTGCATCTTGCACTGTAGTGCAAACAGATCCCTGCAAAGAGAGAGGAAGATAAAATGAATTTAAATTCCAAAGGGGTTCCAATGCTGGTTTCCTAGTCCCCGAGTCAGCAATGTGTTTGTGAAAATTCAGCCTTTTTGTCTCCCAGTAAAAAGGAGCTAAATCTACATCGGTGGCCCAGTCTCGGGTTGCTATTCTTTGCATTTTCTATTCGAGTGAATGAGAGTGAATGAAGTGGCCTGGACCCTCCATTTGATCTACTCAATTGCATAAAGTGACAGAATTCTAATATATTTGTTTAATGCTTTTCAATGGGCTTTCACTTTTTTGCTTGCCAAGGAAGCATCACTGGGTGAAGCTGTGTCTCTCCCTGACACTGGGACATATTTCATAACTCAAGCCATGACTCGAAGTGGTTTCAAGAGAAGTTTTAGGCTCAAAAAGTAGGAAATAAAGAAACAGATGTGCAGTTATTGTAAATTCCTAGAGTGGGCTCTGGGGCTATTGTGTCCCCACGGCGGGCGGTCCAGGCTCTGTCCCTTTCATGCTGTAATTGAAACATATTAATTAGATAATTTGTTGTTAGTTTAAACGAAACAAATGCAGCCCCTTTGAGGCTTCACAGCCGGTGGGTTGGGTTGTTTTTGTTTTGTTTTTGTTTGGGTGTCTCCGCGCATACGTGGCTTTTAGAAGAAAAAGAAAATTAATTGACATTTATATTAAGAATTTAAGAACAGACCCCAAGTGTTTCAGGTTCTTAACTGGATGCCTGTGACAAAAGTTCTCAGTTGTAGAAGTGGAAACCGTTGCTGCCCCTTCTGTTCTGCACCACCTCACTATCCCTGACGTGGCATAAACCTGGCAAAATCCACAGTCTGGGTCCCTACTTGAGCTCCAGACTAGATTCATGTTCCAGGACCCTCGGCTTCTTAGCCATTTAGAGGACTTACACTCAGGGCCATCCCACTCAAGGCCCTCTGAGGATCCTGTACCCCTGCTGCCTGCCTTCAAGTCTTCAGGCTCCTCAAAGCCCCCAAATCAGCCAGGAGGAACAGTGAGAATTCTTACAGCATTTCCTCAAATCACAAAATAAACTGTTTTAAAATACACGTAAATACAGAACCATGTTGAAGAACCAGAAGGACTAGCATAACCAGCAAGGCTTCCAAGTCTAAAACGTAAGTTTAAAAATGTAGTTGGTACTGTCACAATTACCAGACAGAAAACAACTCGCCTTATCTTGACTGGCGTGCAGGGTACACGCATGCACCCCCCTCCCTGCACTGTCATTTTCTCTAGTTTTACTTTAAAGCCCTGTGTGTTGACTTTGGATTTGAGCCAGGTGAAACGACTTAACATGACAAAGACAGCCACTGGAGGTGTGATAGTTATAAACTTCAGCTCAAAGTCTCCAAGCTGGGGGCAGGTGAAGGGGGGGGTGTTAATCAAGGGCTTGTGTGTGAGCCGGATTTCTAATCCAGGTCAAAACATCATCAGTGAGTTTGGGTTTGGGTTTGTTTTCTTTTCTTTTTACTTTACTCATTCAACTTGTGTTGGGAAAAGATGGTGTGGGGGTGAAAGGCAGGCTCACAATGCCCAAGTTATTTCATTCTCCGCAGTGCCCCATGACGAACTTAGCAGCTGATTTCAGACACTGAGTTGAAATTTCTCCTTTGCTAAAAAATCAGAAACAAGATGTTTCTTATTTGTTTTTATGTATTACATGTGTGTGTGTTCCTATCACTTACCTCTCAATTCCAGCACTGATTAGGAGGAGGAATAGTTTACCTGACTAAGGGATGAGGTACATGTGTCAGGGCCAGGGTAGTTCTTTATCCTTCCTTAACCCCAGCTTGAACTCAAGCGTTACTAAATTTGATGAGATTAGGATAGTCCAAAGATGGTTTTAATTTTATGTTGCAGGTCACTGTGCAAATGCCTTTACTTCTTTAAAACTGTAGATTACTTCTTGCTGAGAACTAAGTTTCAAGAGTTTCCTGACCCAGGGTGGCTAAGTTTTGCAGGCTTTCTTTGGCTGATCTTGTTGATATAATTGTGAATTGGGCTTGATGAATGAGTTTATTTGTCCCCTGTCTGACGAGCTTTAGAAGCTTCATGCATTTTAATCAGTGCAATGATTCATTTATTTTCCACCACCCCCCCCCGCCCCGCTTTTGGCTGTGTGTGGGATCCTTCCTTTAAAAACAAATGGTCACAATGGATTAATTACCCTTTGCATTAATCCTAAATTGTTTTCCAGGTAACTCACTACTTATGTGATAGTCACAGGTGCTGAGGCTTCTCCTCACAGAACGACTGGATCCAATGCATTCTGTTGGCCTCCACTGGGTTTGCACAAGGGTGCCTTGTTTAATCACTTTACATAGTACAGTGTTAATGCCCATAAGTTTCTCTTTGTCTTGTAACTTCATTAGCTGAATACACACCTCACTCTGGAAATCCTGTGACCCCTTTAAGAATGTGTCATTTAGCCGTGAACTGTAAATTCTTGGCAAAGTTTAATTCTCTGCAAAAAGAAAAAAAAATCTGAAGAGAAGCAAGAACTTACAGCAGGCATTTAAACAAACTTCATTTGAGGCTCCAGAATAAATATTATTTTCACACATGTAGGAGTGGAAGAAATCAATCCCGTTCAAAGTGAGCAGGTTTCTTGGCATGTAAAGTAAACCAGTAGGTAGTTTGTTGAAAAATTTCCACAATTGCAATAATTTCAAGGACCAAGAAAATGAATTTTCCCTCCAAATAAGATGCATCAGAATATAAGTATTGAGTAAGCAAGTCTGGTTTTACTTTTTAAATCTCCCTCTACCTGATTTCTACACAAACCTTATAATTATATAAGTGCTACATATTTCATAATATGTATATTTTAAGATAGACAAAAATACATATAAAGTACTATATTTTTTCAGTAACATTTTAAGCACTACACCTGTGCATCTGGTTTATAATAGAAATACTTCGCTTCCTCTTTCCCTATACACAGAAATGTTCAAGCGTCCATTTGAATAATTCCTTTCACATTCTACAAGGAGGTCAGACTCTTCACAATATAAAACAGGAAAGTACTCTTGTTGCAGAAAGCACACGTAGGGAAGCACTCCATCCTTCTCTTGTAAAGCTGTTCTCTGCAGCAAACTCTTCAAAAACACACAAAACTAAAATTTGAATTTACATATTTTAATGAGAAAATATTATTTAGACTAGGTCATAATTTAATGTAGACACCTTTTTAAAATTCTTTGTCTTGAAACAGGCATGCTGGGAACAAGAACATCAATATTTAAAACGCCATGCTAATTCTGTACAGGGAGGAAGAAAAATGAAAGGTAAAACTTTACAGCTCTGATGGTAACTACAATTTTTTTTTTAACTTAAGCAGGTCACATCAGAACAATAGTTGGTTTTCCAGCAAATTACCTAAGAGTCTAAAGGAACAGAGCCAACAAAAGTGCATTTTACACGGTGTACAGCCATTCCTATGCACAACTATTTACATCTCTTTCCAGCCCTTTTACTTTACAGAAAAGTTCTTTGCAACAGAAAGCCTTGTCCAGGGGAAAGCTGCTGTGGACACCTCTTGCTCTATCAGTCGACTTCTCTCAGCTCGTCAGGCTGGCCCTTGGTACTTTCTTGGTTTGGGTTATTTCATCTTTCTTCGGCTCCTTCTTTCCTTCCTTCCTTCCTTTTTTCTTTAATCCATAAAATAAATAGCTAAGCAAGTCTCTAAGTAATAAGGAAGTGGACACCCCAATTAACGTTTCCATTTCCCCTTCCCTCTTCGACCTGGCCGGGAAGCAGGAGTAAACATTCACATTATTACCACAGGTGCTTGTGAAGTGGGCTCTGCCCACTCGCCCGCCCGCCTACCAGGCCAGAGTCAAGTTCACTGTTCACTGTTTGTGTCTTACCGGGCGCTTTGTAAACAATAAGGTTACTTTTAGTTTTATCTTGCTCCTGAGGACAACAAAGGTCCCTTTCTCAGGTTAGCAGCCTCCCTCCTAACTCCAGTGCTCGCAGCCTAAGGCAGAAAACAAAACCCAAAACAAAACAACAAAAAAGATCTGGTCCGGGATCCCGGGAGCTGGGGCGCAGCCGTGGGGAAGCCGCTGGGGCGGAGGCGAGCTCTGGGAAGGCGCGCTGCTCTCCCCGCAGACTCCCAGACCTCGGGGAGCGGTTCCGGGGACCCCCGGGTAGATTTCTCCAGGGCTGCTGCGGCGCCGGGCCGGGTTCCCCCAAGTCCGGCGGGAGCGCGGCGCGCTCAGGTCGCCCTTGCTTGCGGGGCCGTAAGGGCCAAGGGGACTCCCGTGAGCCTCGGGCAAATCTGAACTTTGTCTCCCTGGGTCCAAAACAAAACACCACCAAACACGAAGTTCTGGGAGAGAGGGTGTGGGCCGGAGGCTGACTGCCCAGTCGGGCTGCGGCCGAGGTGGCGGGGAGCCGTGCGCGCTGGGGTGGCCGGGAGCGGATGCGGGCGGGGACAGGGGCGCAGCTCCCGCGGGTCAGTGAACCGCCACGGACAGCAGGGCGGAGGCCGGGCTGGTGAGCGTCTCGCTGGGCGTGGCGGGGCTGCTTTGGCTGGTGGCCGTCTGCGAGGACGTGGGGCTGAGCGAAGGTGGCGAGTTCGAGAGCAGCGTGGGGATGGGCGCGGGCAGCGCAGGCAGCGCGGGCACCGTAGCCGGCGCGGGCTTGATGGGCACGGGGATGGCGGGCAGCGTCTGGCCCGCCGCGTGGCACAGCGGCTTCAGCGGCACCCCGTAGGCGCTGTAGTCGGCACTCGTCATGGAGATCGGGGCGGCAGAGTCGATCACACCCGCGGAGCCGTACACGTGCGGCCAGCCAGCGCCCAGCGAGCTGCCCATGCTCGTCAGCTGATTGGGGAGCGAGTAGGCCGCGGGCACCGGCTGCATGGCGGAGAAGGCCAGGCCCCCGGGCATCTTGTACTCCCGCGCGATGATGTTCTCGATGGCGAACGGGTGCTTGAAGCCCGAGGGCTGCGCCACACCGCCCAGGTTGTAGGCGGCCGTGGGCATCTGCGGCAGGTGCGTGCCCGAGGCGGCCAGCGCGCTGAGCCGCAGCTTGGCCTGCTGCTGCAGGTACTGCGCCGCGTCCGCCGGCTTGCTGGGCGCCAGGTGGTCCGACTTGAGCACCTTGAAGCGCTTGCGGCGCCGCAGGAAGCTGCCGTTCTCGAACATGTCCCCGCAGCTGGGGTGCAGCGCCCAGAAGCTGCCCTTGCCGGGCTGGTCCGGCCGCCGCGGGATCTTGATGAAGCAGTCGTTGAAAGAGAGGTTGTGGCGCAGGCTGTTCTGCCAGCGCTGCGTGTTCTCCCGGTAGTAGGGGAAGCGGTCCATGATGAACTTGTAGATCTCGCTCAGCGGCAGCATCTTCTCCGGCGAGCTCTGGATGGCCATGGCGGTCAGCGAGATGTACGAGTAGGGCGGTTTCTGGTCGCTATACGTGTTGCGGCCCGGCCGAGGCATCTTCGGCTTCGCCCCTTTCAAACTCGGAGTCCGCGCGGGCCGGCGGCAGGCTGCTCGGATCTAGGGAGGGGGCGGCAGGGAGGGGAGGGTGGCGTGGATGCACAGGGACCCCGGGTTCCGGGCTGGGGGAGGCTGTCCTCCGGCTTGCCCGGCGCGCGCTCCAGCCTGCAACTTTGCGCCCAGACCTAGACCCCGCCGGGGCGCGCGGGAGAGGAAGCCGGCGAGTGGCACCAAAGCAGCGGGAAAAACAACGGGACCCGGAGCGCGGACGGGGCAGGCACGGCACGGACAGCTGCTCACCTTAAAGTTGCTCCAAGTTGCGCGTCCGCATCCGAATGGCCCCACGGGTCTCCGCGTTGCTCACGGCGCGCGGCCCCCGCGCAGCGTCCGGGTCAGGACGAGCTGCACGCGGAACTGGGCTCCGGAGCTCGGCCCCGCAGCGCCCTGCGCCGCCGGGTCCGGGCCGTGCGTCTCGCAGGCGGCCGAGCTGGGCGGCGGCGTCCGGGTCCGGGCGCGGACTTGGGCAGCGGCGGCCTCGGGACTCGGGAGGGCGCTGCTGTGAGCTCCGCAGCGGCGCTGAGCTAGGTGGCTGCCTCCATGTCCTCCCTCGCACCATCTGATAGTTTTAAGCGGTGACAGGAGCAGAAAAGACCCCTGTAGCGGCGCTTCATTAACGTGCCACTTCTTAGCTATCATATGACAATCGCCTTGGGAGGAGGAGGAGGAGGAGGAGGGAGAAAGGAGGGGCGCGGGGGCTGGAGAGGGAGGGACTGCGCGGGGAGAGTGCCTGGCCGGCTCCAGTTCCTTTCATACCTATTTACGCGGACACCTTGGCCAATAGCAATCACTTCCAGCCCCAGCCCCTGCGGGCGCGAGGGAAGAGCAGGGCCCACTGGTGGGGAGCGGGGCGCGCGAAGCAGAGGTACGAGGTGGCCGGCGCGCGGAGCAGGGAGCCTGGCGACCGCTGGTGCACAGACGGAGCCGCCGCGTGGATGCTGTGGGACGCGAACAGTGCCTGGCTGGGGGGATTCCGTGTCCTCCGCGTTGCATCCGGTTTGTATCGTTAACCAGGGTCAGGCAAGGCTTCTCTGGGCATTCCCGGGGGTTGGCTGCTTGGGTGGCTAGCATAGAGACATACCCTTCCGCAGTCCTCTAAGAGTAGGCCCAAGTTTGATTAGACCTTCGTGAACTGCTAGTTTAGCTCTGCACGGCTTGGGGATGTGTACTTTAAAAAAAAAAAAAGTGATGAGGTTTTTAAAAAATGGAACATGCAACGCAACAGTCGCCCGTTGTAAAAGTATTGACCATATTAAAATAAAAAAGATGGTCTATGTGGGGGAAGAGGCAAGGTCTCCGCTCTACAAGTCTCCCAGCGGAATGGATGGCACAGTGTGGGGTGATGGGGCGGACGGTGGCTAGCGGACCTGGGAGGCCCGGAGTTGGACGCGGTCCCCCCCAGGACGGCGGGGCTCTGGCTTCTTCAGGGCAGTTTGGTCGCAGGTGTTACCGGGAAGTTCGTGAGTTTGCATCTTACAGCCGCCGCCCCCCAACGCACACTCACTCACACTACCCCCCCCCCCAACATTAAGAAAATTTAGGGCTTTGAGGCCAGCGAAAGCCACCTGCAGTCCCATTAAAATAGCAGTACTTTTTTTCTTTGGCGTGGGGGAGGTGTGTGCCTCAGGTCATCCCCCCCCCCCATCGCGCTTCTAGCAGGCTCCTTTCGGTTCCGATTTGTCTTGGGAAGGTTAAATGAATCATTATGATCATCATTATCATCATCATCGTTGTGGTCGTCGTCATCATCATCAAACTGCTATGAAACAGGGAGTCGGCGCCGCCCGCGTGCGCGCAGGCTGCGAGTAGGCGCTGGGCGTTCCCACGCGTTTCCGAGCACTCCCTGACCTCCGTGGTTTTAAAGAGAAACTCATCGTAGTGTTTAAAACTCACTACCCACGGCCTGCACCGAGGTTCACGGTCCGGAAACGTGAGCGCTCTTCCGCCCCGGGAGGTGGCGGGGAGCTCTGGGCATGACGTTTCGTTTTGATACTTTAAGCGACGCGGGAGCAGTGTTAGGGGGAGGTTATTTGGGGTTAGCACAAAACAAAACAACAACAACAATCCCAGAAGATGTTCAGCGTGCATCGTTCCGGAGGTAGTCAATAACTCACCAAAACGTAACTTCAACACGATGAATTTTGGAGATTAAACAATTCCATTAATATTGAAATGGATCTGGAGCCTGGGTTGCCTTGCTTGAGATGCATGCGCACGTTTTTCAATATTAACAGAAGTGCTTGAAAAAAAATATCACCTTCTTAATTCGGAAAATATAACCGGGAGGGGGAGGTGGGTGCGAGGGTGGGGGTGGGGTGCGGACTCGCCTCGGGGTTCGGTTGCAGCCGGGCTGCTGCGCGCAGCGACCTTATTGGAGTAAACCATCCGGGACTGGGCCCAAGGGGTCCTGCTGGCCGAGGTGCTCCGGGCATTGGTCCGAAGGAGGTGCGGTTGGCGGGTGAGGGGTGTGTGTGGGGGGGTACTTGGTGGCCTCTGTCTGCTGGAGGGTCCCAGGCCTGGGGAACCCAAGGAGAGGAGGAGCGCGAGGGGATGCGTGAGACTCAATAGCAGGTAGGGCTTGTCTTTTTCCACAGTGCAAAGGTGCTGGTCTGAGTTTGCGTAGGTGAAGGCAGCAGCCCTCCTGGGGTGACAAAGTTCCAGTGGAGGCCCCCAGGCATTTGGGGGTATTCTTTCAGCAAACATGCACCACCTCATATTGAAATGTAAAGACTTGCAGTGGCTGGATTGGAGCTGGTGAGCCTGGGAATGCAAGGTCTCCCAGTGACCGCCCCCAAGATTGTTTTCTACTACCCGGTCTGGGTTCCGATTGAGTATCAGATTGGGGAATCTCGAGGGAACAGCGTGTTCGCATTTAAACAACTGGCATTTGGGTGCCCTTGCAGAGGACCATTGTTTGGCTGTCAAAACCATTGCTCAGAGTAAACAGGAGATTAAACTCTTAAGGGTGAAAACGTTGGGGTTAAACACACACACACACAAGTTGGAATAGATCTTTGTCCACCTCCCCGGGGAAACTGTCACCACCAGGTTTGGGACATGCAGTGATACACGTAGGCGCACCTCGGAGTTTACCTACTATAGGACTGGGAATTGAGCCTCATTGCCCTTGCCTGGGACTAATTAAGTAAATCGTACTGAGTAGCACAAATTTGCGTGGCCAGGCGGGGGAACTTGAGAAACGCCCATTGAAAACAGTTCTTTACTACAAAGTTACATATCGGTTGCTACGGGAGGTCTGCTAAGCCAAAGGCCGGGAGGGAGGCTTTGCATGCTATTTACAGCATTTTAAGTCTGGTATTATAAAGAGGAGGAGGGGAAGAGCACTTTGCAGAAATCTTGAAAAGTGCATCGGAGTCTATTGTACAGAACCCAAAGCAAACAGACATGGAGGGGGCACATCCGACCCGGAGGCTTAGAGAGTTGTTGGGAAAACTGTATAAAATACACATAAGTCAATTATACCCATGTGCAAACCAAATGGAAATCTCTTTCGTGCAACAGCCATTCATCGCCTCCGCAAAGCTTGCCACCGACCACCTTTCTGCTTGGAGAGTTCGCAATAGCCTCTTTTCCCACAAGCTGGACCACACACGGCTACAGATTTCGTAATAATTTATGCTAATTTCCCTCCATAAATCCACAATTCGCTTCAGTGGCACCCGGGCTGCTGAGGGAGTAGAAAGGAGACCGAGGGGGTGACAAATACAATATTGATTTTGATTCTTTCTGTTGTCAAGCAGGTGTGCGCGCACGGAGAGTGGGGCTGGGCCTGGGGGGCGGGGATCCGGAGCGCACCCCCGTCCCCACCCCTGCCAGCCGACCCCTCGTCCACACTCCAGAAAACGCGCCCGGGTTTGTTAATATTTACCGAACCTCGGAGGGAGGTGGAGGGGAAGTACCCAGCGCCTTCCCAAGGTTTCCTAGGCGCCGAAAACAATACCGCCGCCCCCTCTGGCCAAGTGAACTCAGCGCGGCCCGCGGCCCGCAGCCCGCGGCCCGCAGCCCGCGGCCCGCAGCCCAGCCCGGCTCGCGTCCCCTCCCCGCGCTCCTGTGCTCCGCTCACAGCCCCACCCTCCCTTGCCCGCTGCACCGCAGTCTCGCTTTGCTTCTCTTTTTGATCTTTCCTGACAAACTAGCAGTGAAACTTGCTGGGCTGGGTGTGGGGGGCGCCGTGGACTCGGGGGTTTGGGCCTCGGGGTCCCCTCTGCCGCGCGCCCCCTGGGGACCCGCGCGGGCACGGCGCCCCGGCGTCGTCCAGACATTCTTCACCCAGTCTGCGCTTTGGCGATGTAAGACGACTTCGTTTTCCTTTCAAAAGGGATTCGTTCTCCGGGTGTTCAAAACAAACTCGCAGTCAGTCAGCGGTCAATGTAAAAAAAAAAAAAAAGGAATCTTTGTCCCGAGTGTGGTGGAGGCGGTTCGCCCACGGAGTGTGTGTCCGCGCCTGCATGACTCCGCCAGACCTGACCGTCTGGGGGCTGGGCATCGCCGGGACCCGCTGCTGCCCGGACCCTCGCGCTCATGGCTGTGAGAGTCACAGACCCAGACCCTCTGGGCGCGCTCCAGGAGAAGCCCACGCCCGCGGCCTTCCCAGCACTCTACTGGGGCCCTGAGCCCTCTCTCCCTGGCTACTGGAACCCAGTCCGGCTGGAAATCAGACTGCCTAAGGGAAAGAGGTTGGGTGGGGGAGACCCTTTCCTCTCCAGGCCAAGCACCCCGGGGCAAGGAAAGGATTTGGGACCTCCCCACCGGTCAGCGCCCCACCCCGCCACGGCTGGAGTGGCGTTTACCGAGCAGTGGGAAGGCTGCTCGCAGGAGCTGCGGAACCATCTATGTTGTCAGCGAGGGACTAGGCTAGATGAGCATTGGTCCTTAACTCGGGGAGGCTGAAAAGAAACTGATTTTTAATTTATTTATTTTAGTTTTTGAAACAGGGTCGCTGTACGTAGGTAGCTCGGGCTGGCCTCGAACTCGCGATCATCAGCCTCCCATAATGCTGCGATCACTGGCGTGCGCCACCACGCCCAGCTGGAAAGAAATTTTTGATGAACTCTCTCTTGCCTAAGATTAGTTTTCCGCGCCCTGCTTGGATCTTGCTGGGTTCTGATAAAGGCAAGAGTCTCCACTTCCTGCTCTTTTTCCCCCTCCCATCCAGGCCGGGGAACTGGACTTCCGGGGTGCCCTCCCTCCACCTTGGCCCTCACTGCAGGTCGCTCAGAGGTCGCTCTTTGGCTGTGGTGGGGCACCTGGACTTCCGGTTTGCTTGAAGGAGGAAAGGGTGGGACCACATGACTTTGGGAGGGGATCCCCAATAGCTCCTGTAACCCTCAAAGTACAGAAGGCCCAGTTATTCCGCTCCGAGCATAAACCCCACAGTGGCGAGTCAGGTGCTGGTCCTGCTTGGGCCCCCATCCCTAAGAAGCGCCTGCCAACCCTCTTTCTAAGCAAGCAGCAACTTCAGTGCCCTGGAAACGGTCCTTTCCCTGCTCAGCATAATGCCCATCTCTGGAAACAAGTTTGCTGAGGCCATTTGGTGTTTGCTTTGCCGTGGCTCGCTCCGATCCACCATGGCTTCAAAAATCTTAACCTTCCAGATCCAACCCCTCTTTGCCCAGAGTCACAGAGCTCTAACTCACGCGTTCCCAAACCCAGGAGTGTGTTTGTCTAAAAAGTATTGGCAAAAGGTTGGTGGGAGAACACGGGTTGTGCTTGCTGCTAACCCCGCTCGGTAAGTTTTGTTTCTCACGGTGTGAACCAGAAGTGGCAATTCAAATGTATTATTTTTTATTGGAGGAAATATTGCTAAAGCTATGTGGGTCCTGCAGGGATTAACTTGCTTTTCTCCCAGCCCCTAAGGCTGGGGTTAAGACAGCAGTAGATCAGCTGTATAATGTGCGCACTGTTCCCTCATTTGTACAAGCAGAACAAAGGTTGGACTAAACCAAATTGCATTGCACTTGTGAACCGAGTCCCGATGTGAAGTATCTTTTACAGCGGGGGGAATGAGAACAATGTCGTGTATGTCTAAAAGGGAGTGACAAAGCCACTTTCCCCAGCATCTCAAAGTGAAGTAGCGAGGCGTGACATTCCCAGGGTGAGTGGGGACAAAAGCAGGGTCAGGGGATGAAAAAGAGAATCAAACAGCCACTTTCACATGTCTGCCCTCAACTGCCGCACCTCTCCATAATAGGAAACAAATGTTGTAAAAGGAGGATTGCTCCCATTCATTCAAAATAGCAAATGATAGCTAAACAACATTGTCAAAACTGAATCAACTTCTGCGCAGTGCCACCCAGAAAAAGGCATTGTGTTTTGTTTAATAGCAGGGTGGAGCAAGCCTTTTTTTTTTTTTAAGGAAAAAGAAGAGAAATCACCCTATACTTTTTCGTATCAGTTTTGTCAGAAATCGCTTACTTGCCTTTTTTTTTTTTTTTTTTTGTCCGTGGGTCTGATAAGGAAACCACTCTGAAAATACTTTTGGGTGGATGAATTTTGGAAAGGCAATTTTCCATTCCAGAAAGTGCTTCAGCCCTTCCAACAAATAGAAAAACCGTTTTAACCTCCTTTGAATGGATTGTCCTGGGGAAAATACGGATTGCAATAGACTGTTACGGTAATTCTTGGACACTGGAACAAAATGTGATTTACTCATTAAGTTTGAAAAAGCCGACTGGGCAGGGGAACTGCAGGCTTAGGAAAACTTTCATATGCATAAAATTTTATTTTTTGTATCCCCCCCCCCACACATTTAATTTGTTTTGAAACCGGATAACCTGTAGGTCTCTGGCTTAAACCCCTGCGCTTCTGCTTTGTTTGTTCAGGCTGATCGGGGAGCAGAGCTCAACCCGGCTGGACGGAGGCAGTATGTGTTTTCTTAATGGCAGAAGCAGGTTCTCTGCGGACCACAGCGTCCTCCAGACGCAGGACTCCCTGCGTTCCTGGGAAGGTTAAAACTGTGTGATTCATTCTCTCCGTTCTCTCCCTCTCTTTCTTTCTCCCCCTCCCCCCTTCTTTAGAGTTTTTTGTGTTTTGTGTCCGTGCATCCCCCGCCGAGCTGCCACCCACAAAGCGGGTTTGGAAAAGAAAGACTGCCTAGAAAGAAAGGGCTGATCCTCGGGCCTCCCGGGGGGCTGAGAGCGGCCGGGCGGGGCTTTCGGCCCCCGCGCCCCTCGCCGCAGCCCGGGAGGCAAAGTCCTTCGGCCCCTTGGGTCCGCCTGGGGCTGGGGCTGCACGCGGCGGCTCCGCTGGGTGCGCGCCCACCGCGCCTGCTGGGGAGCTCGGGGCGCAGAGAGGGACCCCGGGGACGACGCTTAGAAACCTGGAGCGCAGAGCCGCGCCGGTGCTCACCGCCCTGAAGGAGCGCTCCCTTTTCCTCTTCCCCTTTCCTCTTCCATCCGCCCCCACCCCCGAGTCAGTCCCCTAACCTGGGGAGACCACTCAAAGGTGGCAGGACAGAGGCCGCACATTTCACCCCCACACGAGCGAGGACACCTGGACTGCGGCACGGTGGGCTCGGAGCGGGTGGGCGGCATCACAAGTTTTCCGAGACTTTGGTCCTGACTGACGTCATCACTGCCCCCCCCGCGGACGCCCCTCGGAAGCAAGCAACGCCCCCCCCCGCGCCCCGCAGGCTTCCTCAAATTCACTCTCCTTGAACATTTTTATTGGAAAAGAATTTTGGAAACATACACATTTATCATTCTGCACTGGCGCTTTCCTTCCCTTTCATTTTTTTTTTCAAGGTAAACCTAGAGCCACTGGCCTCTCCGCACCCCAGGATGGCGACGCAGCAGGTGGCAGTGCGGGGACCTCGGGGTTCCACGCGGCCCGGGATCCCACTGGCCTCGCAGGTGGGTTTCCCTCCTCCCGCGCCCACGGTGCAGGAAAGTCCTCTGCTCGCGCGTCACCGCAGATGCGGCTTGGGCTTCTTGCGTTTCACCGGCACTGAGTACACAGGAACTTGCGGGTATCGTGCCGTTCTCTTCACTGACTTTTAAAATTTCCTTTCGTTGCAAAGAAGTATAAAGCTACCCGCAGGTGGGGGAAATGGACGACCCACACGTCTTTCACCATATTTTACACCCTCGCCCAAAAACCTCACCAAAACCCAACAAAACGCACATAAAACTTGAAACAAAAAACCCAGGGCGAGCTGTGGGCGTCCAGGGCTCCCCGGGTTTCGGTAACCGTCAGCAGTCTGGTTTTCCTTGGAGTCCGCTGGCCGGCGACCTGTTGATGACTCGGAGTGGCGGAGCGCGGAGCGGCGCGCCGGAGTCGGTTATGTAAACTGCTTGTGTATTTCACATTATCCTAGCGCTGTCTGGAGGCAATGTAGATTTTCTAAAGATCTAATGAATAAACAACCAGCAACTGCTGGCGGTGTAATTTACATTGTTAATGCCTACATGTGTATAATAAATATGCATTTGTGTGCCTTCAAATAAACTCTTCTTAGTTTTTAACCTGTGGTGGTTTTTTTTTTCCCTGAAACGAAGGGGAGGGGGCACGGCCTTCCGAAGATGATGCGTTTATTTCATTTGCACGCAGATGTAGGAAGGAAGGAAGGAAGGAAGGAAGGAAGGAAGGAAGGAAGGAAGGGAAGGAAGGAAAGGAAGGAGGCTCCGGTGGACAGCAAACTGCTCGGCCGCTTGACAGTCCACGAGCCCAGCTGGAATGCACACCCGGGAGGGAGCTCGCGCCTGGAAACTTGGCTGAGCAGTTTTGGAGATGCCCCTACTCCCAGAAAAAGTGGAACCCGGCAGGGAATACCCCAGAGCGGTCCGACGCAGGCCTCTCTCCCGACACTGAGCTGTCGCCTTCCCCCCAAAAGAAGAGCCCCCGCCCCCTTGCAGACCGCAGTGTAGGCTAGAGGAGTCGGGGTCCGCAGCTTCGACAACCCTAGGAAAGCTTCCCTGGGGATGCCCCACCCGCCACGACGTGTTTCCCTGTGCATCTCTGTAGACAGCAGCTCAGACCAGCCCAGGACCCCAGGGAGGAAACAAACAGCAAGGGCCGGGTCGGGGTGCTAGGGCGTCCCATCCACCACTCCCCCAGGGCGCGCAGAGAGGGCCCCAAAGCCGCTGCCAAAGGAGTTTCAGTCCAGGCCCAGCCCGAGGTCGCTTTGTGAAGCCCGGTGCCCTCCCTGCGCGTCCCATGCCACTCGTTTCAGCCTGGGCGCCGACGTTTGATATCCTTCCTTTCCACCAACCAGGTGCCACTTTCTTAGCGCGCTGGAAGGCAAATGTCTCATCTTTCCCCGTCCTGAATCTGGAATACATTATTTTAATTAAGTCTATGGCGATTTAGTTTCCTCTGAGATCTATTCCACGGTGCAATTAGGAACGTATTGGTGCTAGCTGGTATGAATATTCAGGAGCGTGTCAATTAATTAGCAGACAGAGGAATCTCATTATGGTGCTCAAACCGCTTCTAGTGTTAAGCAGAATTAGGGGGTATTTGGCAATGCGCTGGATTAGTGAATATTTTACTATGCGCTCATTTAACTTCATTATCATAGCACTTACACTACTCCCTGATTTTATTAATTAAATTGCTCATTAATTTGCCCAAAAAGGATAAAAGTTTTAATGTGCCACCCAATAACCTGAAAGATAAACTTTGGTCCTGCTTAGTCTTCTCTCCCAAGGGATGACAAGGTGGCCTGTCTTCTGCACTCCAGACCAAGACCGAGATGCAGATCTCTTCTTCCTCCACCCTGCAGCTTCGGGGGAGCTCGGGCTCCCCGTGTCAGGAAAGCTTCCTAGGGTGTTGGGGAGCGGGCGCCCGCTGCTGTGTGGCCCGTTTGCTTTCTGAGCCCTTGAACTGGCCAGGAAATCTGAGTTGTCCTGCAGAACCGAGGTGGACAACGCCAGTCAGTAGCTCAGAAAGGGGATGATGGGGAGGAGCCGTTTGTCCTGGGAACCGGGGAAGTGCCCAGGGAGCAGTGGTCAGCGCACCCGGCCTCTCTCTTTGCCCTAAGACCATTGCGGCCTGGCCGCTCAAAATGCTGCAGTGCCTGGAGTCGCTCCAGCTACGCCCCCACATCCGGGCCTTTGGGGGCCTCTTCTCCAGCTCTGCCCCACCAACAAGAGCCACATTCAAGCCTAGGAACTGTAACACACCCACCTACACCTCCCTTACCCAAAAGGTTAGAAAGACAAATATTAAAATTACTTGCACAAAGGGAACTGCTAAGGAGAACCCAAATTAATATGCATGTAAAATTAATTAGTTGCATTCCGTGACATCAGAATAAGTACCTGGAAAACAGAACACCTTCTGGGCATTGGGAACATATGCTGGAATTAGAGTTAATTGACTAATTACATAAATTAGGCATTAATTTTGCAACACATCAAGTATAAAAGATATCTCAATTAATTGCGCATAAATTACCAGGTGAAATCAGGCGGTGGTCGGCCCAGGATGAGGTAGGTACTCTACCTCCTTGCTAGGTGACAATCATCAACAGGCACGTGGGCCCCGAAAGACCCAGGTCAGGGCTGGAGCAGCCAGTTCAGGTTAATGCTTGTTAAAGCGAAGACCTCCCCTTTCCCCATTAAAATCATGCAGTTAGATTGATTAGCCTTTGTTTGAACAGCAAAGATGCGCCCTCACTGGTCCACCCACCTGCCTGATAGCGGTCTGCACTCAGCGCTCCCAGTTCCCCTCCTGGGGAACACTGGTGTTGGCTGGGGGTCACTTTGGAACCATCCAGACTCTGGCCTGGCGATCCTGGATGTGTTTTCTCTTGGTGGACCATGTCCCTCCCAGGCTTCTCAATGCCTTGGATTCCTCACTCAGAAATCCAACCTTTAAGGGGTGGTGCCAGGTGATCTGAGTCCTTTGGTTTTGAAGGAGTGTAAATTAATCTCTGGGAGGTAAAATCGAAGTAAATAACCCACACAGCTCCTCTGGGAGGACTGGTTTGTGCCCCCCCACCCCCCGCCGTCCCCAAATGGTATGTATATGATTTCTCTCCTTTCCAAGGGCTGAAAGACCAGGCTGGATCTCACCTGGGCATTCCCTTGGGTTTCCCCAGACACCCTATTCCAAGGGAGAGCTCCAGGAAACACACTAGAACCCCCACCACACACAAACCAGCGGGTGTCTGTTTGTCCTGCCTCTAAAACGGATATCTGGTTGGCAAAATATTAATGAACTTGGCAGAGAGTTAAGTGGGCCAGCTGGCCCCAAGGAAAAGGGGCTTTGAGCAGTGGATTTAGACCTAGAGAAAAAGAAATGGAACTCACTGCCTTCCTCACACAAACTACAGAAACTGTGATTCTGTTGATGTCCTGTGGAGACATTGTTAGTGGAAGGGCAGATTTCTCAGCAACTCCAGGGGCCGTTGTCAAGGGCTTGGTGGCTGGTACAGCATCTGGTCTTATGTTCCTTCCCGTGTCCACCTCACCCCCTCAGCCAGCTTCCTTCTCCAAGAGCCTGGAGGTGGAATGACCCCTTTTCCTTTTCTTCTTCTTTCCCTCCTCCTCCTCTTCCTTCTTTTGCCAGACAAATACTCAGGAATAATATCCGGGGAAACCTTCCGTCATCTGATGATACATGCACATCCTCACCAAGATGCCGAGGTGACTGTCCTTAGGGTATGATGAGCTAGCGGACTGGGTGGAAATCCTGAGCTTCCTGAGCCCAACACTGGTTTCCCAGCAGAGGTTTCCTGCTGTAGGCAGGTGTGAAGGCACTTGAGGGAGATGTTGACAAGTGGGAAATTGTCAGCAGAACAAAAACAGACACTGTTTACAGTGGAGCAAGATTAATTAAGGGTAAATAAGACAACAGCACTCTTTATAAAGTCGTCTTCCAAGTTTACAAAAAATGCTGTGTATCTGCAGGAATAAAAGCGGCGGACTTACTGCACAGAGGCTGCTTCTGCCAGACTCTCGAAGCCGCAGCTGGCAGTAGCATGGATCTGAAGTAGATGTGCTTTATTGCCTTCCAGATGGTCTTTTTGTTTAAAAAAATTACAAAATTTATAGAGCTGGATTAGAAACATTTTCCCCCAATTAGCCTAGTTTTACATTTCTCTTGTGAAGAGACTATTCCTCCCATATCTCCTCATCCCTCTCTTAAAATGTAACTCACTTAATGTGAGATAATTTTCAAAACGAGCCAAATGTGATAAACGCTACCTGAAGTCAACAAGGCTCTTCAGTGCCATCGTGGTGTCTCAGTCTGTCAGAGAGCGTTTTTAGCTCCGGGGGCTCTAGTAAATCGCTTAGGGTGTCTTGTGTAGAAGAGGTGGGGTGTTTTGGGGACATGAGGTCTATCCTGTCAGGCTAGAAGGTGATGCATTTTTAACAAACTCTACCAATCCTATTCATGCAGGTTAGTGCTCCAGACATCCTGATCAATTGTCCTGGATGGTATCTTGGATGCATTGATTTGTAGCAGCCATAAAGGGGCATTCTTTGTATATATGCAGCGTGCTACCCAGTGAAGTTCAAAACAGTGAT
The DNA here is from genome assembly GCF_034190915.1 of Cavia porcellus. Lineage (NCBI taxonomy): Eukaryota > Metazoa > Chordata > Mammalia > Rodentia > Caviidae > Cavia > Cavia porcellus. The sequence continues at coordinate 1,057,587 of NW_026947521.1, read as the reverse complement.
TCTAAAGCAGTTAGAAACACCACTGGGTCACCAACTCAATTAAATCCAGACTGTCATACTGTTGTGTGGAAGGATGCAGAAACCCAAGGAAGGAATAAAATAAGATGTAACTGGCCTTGTTTGGGCCGTTGGACAAAAGTTTTTCTGGGGCAGACTTGTACAGTTAAGAACTGGGCATAGGGGCTGGGGATTTAGCTCAGCGGCATAAGCACCTGCCTTGCAAGCAGTCCATCATGAGTTCAATCTCTGGTACCAATTTTTAAAAAAAAGAACTATTTTTTAAAAAAATAGAATCTGATTTAAAAGTGAAACAGAATCTGTTGTGAGAAGGGAAGACAGAGAGAGAAAGGCGTACCCCTCTTCATGGGAGAACTGTGACTCAGTGCTATTTATTTCTCTTGCTTCAAGCCTGTTTGGGCTAAGTTCCGAAGGTGTTACAACTAATGCACTTTTTCTTAATGTCACGGCCAGAACAACTTTCCCACTAGACTTGGGCCCATTCCTTCCATTTCTCTCACTAGGAGAATCAGTCGAATTGGCCCCTTACCCAGAGGGCCAGTTGGGTAGCTCTGAGCTTTTGGTTCCCAAGGCATTGAACAGCCTTCCTGCTTGCTGCTTCCCGCTGCTGGGGTGGCTGCTGTCCTGTGAGGTACACGCTGGGGAACACAGAGCCTGCGAGTCTTACAATAAAAGATCAAAATGACACCTATGTCCACGTATCCCTGCGCTTTCCGTGAAAGCTCGGGAGTCAGGTTCCTTGCTTTCCTACCCGTCCTCATCTCTGAGATCTTTTACTTTTTTCCTCCTTCACTAAGCATTTCTGAGGACTCATTCACTCCCAGGCCATGAAATAGCAAGGTGCTCTGATAAATTTGGGAGTTTGATTTTCAACTGACGAAAGACAGTAAACCCTCAAGAATAGGTACTAGCTTCTCAGTGGAGCGTTTTCTATTGTAAATTCTTTAAGATCGTATAGTCTTTAAAAAATGCGTATAATTGGTCCTTTGCACCCAGTTTTTAACTGTGCAGATTCAACCGAATGTGGCTGGAAAATACACAGAAAAGGCTACATCTGCAATGAGCGTGAGTCAGTGTTTTCTGTTACTGTTCTCTAAACAATACAGTGTAGCAACTGTTTATTTCTCACTTACTTTGTATTAGATCTAAAATTATCCAGAGGTGGTCTGCAGTGTTCAGGAGGCTTGTGTGAGATACATGTAGACACTGTGCCGTGTCATATAAATGACTTGAGCATCTTTGGATTTGAGTCTCCATGGAGACCTGGGTATCCAATCCCCCTCGGGGATACAGAGGAGGAATGACCAGCGCTGTGGCCCACTGGGAAATGGAAGCTACATGTAAAAAATGATCAACAGTGCTTCAGCATTTTGCTCGAAACCGAGAGTTCTACACGTGCAGGTCTGGCACCTTGACATTTTTGGGGAGACTTTCATGGGCTCCATGAGGTTAAAAATATCTTCATAATAATATTAAAGCATTATTTAGTGGAGTTTTTCAGTAGCTTCATGATGTGATTTAATGCAGAAACAGATATGAAAATACATTTGTTTTCTGTTAAGCCAGACATTAAACAGATTTGCAAAAATGTAAAACAATGTCACCACTTCTCGTTAGCCATTTTTTTGGTTTTGTTTTGGAAGATGAATTTGCTTTTCATTACAATATGTTATTTATATTAACATTCAGTGAGTGTGTTAGTTTATTTACCTGGTTTGAGACAGGGTCTTACTATGTAGTTCAGGCTGGTCTTTACTTTGTAGTCAAGGTTGGCCTCGAATTCTTGGCAATCCTCCTGCTTCAGCCTCCCAGAGTACTGGGATTATAGGCCTGCACCACCACCTGTAGCACGTGTTACTTCTTTTAAATGGATATTTTCTTAGTTTTGATTTCTAATGCATTAAATACTACAGCTATAAGCCTGAGTGACTCGTGTGATTTACCTGAGACCCTGTCTCAAAATTAAAAAAAAATAAGATGGACTGGAGTGTAGCTCAGTGCCAACCCCTTGGTTCAACCCCCAGTATTTCAAACAAGCAAGTAAGCAAGCAAACAAACATAAAATGAAAATTTGGACGTTGAAAATAATGGCAGCAAATAGTACCCATCACCGATAGAAATCCCGTTAAGAAACTCTCTGCTTTGCTAAGGTGTAATTGTTAGAGTTATTCAGCTTAAGTCGACAGTGTGGAGAACCTGACAAATACACGAGTCAAGTGTATAGAATATTTCTGACTCCCAGAAATGTTTCTCTCGCTTCTTCCCAGCCAATCTCCTCTCCCGCTCTCTGCTCTGCACAGCAGTTGATCTGCTTTCTGTTACTTTGGTTATAGTCCTTTCCGCCTGAAATTTTCTACAGAAATCTTGTGGAATTCTGAATGAGACTGTGGTTGGAATTGTAATTTTGGAGAGAACTTACGTATTATTGAGTCTTCCTGCCTGCAGTGTTTGCTTCTTCTCCTTCAACTTCACTTTGTAACGTCTGATAATTTCCTGTGAGCAGATTTGGCAAATGTCATATCAGGGTTTAAGATTGTAGTGTCCACTTTAGAAGCTTTAATTTTGTGACTTGAACAATTATTTCTAGGATGACAATATGTAATCCATTAACTAGTGATTTCCTACTGTTCATTTTTTTTCTGTAAATCTGTATAACTTGTACCCTTTCTCTGCTTTTTTTTTCTTTTCTCCTTAAATAAAATAAAATAAATAAAAGATTGTAGTGTAAATGGCAATGCTTTTTAAACATTAACTTTCAAATCGTTGGTATCTCTATTGCATGGATCTCTATTGCATTTACTTATTATTTAGGTGCTGGAGACCAAACCCAGGACCTTGGGCTTGCAAAGCCAGGGCTCTACCCCCAGCCACACCCCCAGCCTTATCATTCTTCCTTGCTTTATGCTAATCTTACAAATTTGTCTTAGCTGCTTTTGTAGATTGCCTAGTTTTTTCTCTTTACACTGTCGTGTCACCTGTGAATAAAGCAGTTTTGTTTCTTCTTTTCCAATCAGTGTGTGTTTTTAATTTTCTTGTCCGGTTGCATTGCCCAGGACGGCTAATGAAACATTGACTGGAAATGGTGAGAGCGCACAGTCTCGCTTTGCTCTCTTGATTTTATGTGCAAAACATCCAACTTCTTCTTTTTTTTTTTTTTTTTTTTTGGCCTTTTTCCTTTTTATCGGTACCAGGGATCAAACTCACGACTGCCTGGTTGCAAGGCAGGCGCTTATGCTGCTGAGCTAAATCCCCAGCCCCACATCCAACTTCTTTTTATGATGCATCCTGTAGGGTTTTGTATGAGGCTGAAGGTGTTCCTCTCTATGTCTAGTTTTCTGCAAGTCTTTTTCAATCATGAAAAAAAGTCAACCCCATTTGGTCATGATACATTTATTCTTTTTACATTGCTGGCTTCAGTTTGTTGTAAAAATTAGTTTGCAGTTTGCTTATCTCTTTTTAGTTTTGCAGTCAAAATGATGTTGACTTTGTAAAGATGATTTGACTTGTATTTCTTTCTTTTATATTTTGCACGGAATTAGTATCGTTTCTTCCTTAGAAGTTTCGTAGAATTCACAGTAAGGTCCTCCAGGCCTGTAGCTTTCTTTGTGGGAGATCGTTATCTAAAATGTCAATGTCTTTCATTTATATCGTGCTATTCATGTTTTCTACCTCTTTCTGGGAACCCTGGTAGTTTGCATCTTTAAAGAGATATCATTTTTTTCTAAGTCGATAAATTAAATTGGTTTTAATATTCCCTTTGTTATTGTTTTTTGTTTTGTTTTGAGACAAGGTCTTGCTATGTAGTTCGGGCTGGCCTCGAACTCGTGGGGATCCTCCTGCCTCAGTGCTGGGATTACAGGTGTTCACCATCACTTCCGGCTTTCCTTTTTGTTATTTAGTCTGTCTTTATCTTTCTCTGGACCAGTCTGATTGGAAGTTTACACATTTTATTTTTCTCAAGGAACCCGCCGTGGGTCTCAGTGACTTCTATGCCTTTCCTGTCTCCTATCTGCCTGATTTCAGCTCTGATGTAGTTTTTTCCCTCTTCTACCTTCCTGTCCACTTTAATTTCCTTTTGCTTTTGTGAGTGACGACAGAGGCTTACATTATGGAGCAGAGGTTTTTCCTTTCCTCTGCAGACGTTCATCTTCATCGCCACCACTGCCCGCTCTGGCTTGTCCATGATGGAGTCACACAGCAGGGAGCAGCCCTCGCCACGCCCCGTCTCACGTTGTATTTTCGTTTGTACTGGGTTCAAAACACTCTTTTAACTCTCCTCACAATTTGTTTGGGACTCAGTTTTTACTGAGAAGCAGATCATTTCATTTTTAATTGGGTGACATTTTATTTTATAATCTCCATTTTAAATCCAAACTGGTCAGAGACCATATCTGAAAGATTTTAATCCTGTTGTATTTACTGAGGTTTTTTAAAAAATTAAATTAAACGAAATACATGTATCTATGAAAAATGTTCCAAGCACACTTGGGAAAATATTTATTCCATTATTACTGACAGGAATACCAAGGTCGATGGCTAGAATTATGAGTTCGTCAATTTATTTTTTTTCAAGGCCATCAATATTTTCCCCTTTGTCTTGAATGCCTGTTTTTCCTTACATATACGTTGAAGATTATTATACTCTCTGAATGAACTGGACCCTTTCCTTTTGAAACTGTGTATCTTTATTATCTGTTCATTCTTTGACATCTGTGTTGTCTAATTTTTTTAATTTAAAGAATAAAAACAAAACAGAAAAAGGATAGAAATAATGCATAATTTAAAAAAATAAACAGTAAGAAATCACTAGTTGATAATTACATATTGTCCTCTTATAATTAGTTGTTCAAAATACAAAAGTGAAGCATACAAAGTGGACATTCAAACAGCGAGACTACAAACAGTTCTGTTCAACTATCCAACAAAAACTTAGTCATATGATTATCAGTCCTATACATTTAAACATACATGCAGTTATATCCTTTAGAGCACCGTCTTTTCCTCTCTTTTTTACAATACCAATTACACATTTTGGGTTTATTATTCCTACATGTAGTATTACTTTTTATACTAGAGACACAATGTGGTATTTATAAATATGATTCTTATTTATTTCACTTATGAGGATAGCCTCAAGTTGTCTCCATTTGCCTATGAAGGCCTCAAGATCATCCTTTTTAATGTAATATTTCATTATATAAGAATACCACATCTTTTTCACCCACTGTGTGGTTGATGTGCCTCTTGCTTGATTCCAAGATTTAGCTATTACAAATTGTGCTGCTATGAACATGGGTGCACATATATTGCTGTGATATGACCTTTTCAGGTTTTCTGGGAAAATACTCAGGAGGGGAATAGCTGGAACTTCCAATCCTAGTCTTCTGAGAATTCTCCATACTGATTTCCATAGTGGTTGCACCAATCTACACTCCCTACAGTGGAGCAGTGTTCCTTTTTCCCCGCAGCCTCACCAACATTTGTTATCAGTTGATTTCTTGATGGCAGCCATTCTTCCTGGAGTGAGATGAAATCTCAATGCTGTTTTAATTTGCACTTCTCAAATGACCAGTGATGGTGAACATTTCTTCATGTATTTATTTGCCATTTGTGTATCTTCATCTGAGAACTGTGTGTTCATCTCAGATGCCCACTTTTGGAATTTGGGGGGCTTGACGTTTTTCAATTCTTTGTATGTTCTGGATATAAGTCCTTTCTCTAAGGGCCAGCTGGCTAAAATTCTTTCCCATTCTATGGGTTTTTTTTTTTCACTCTGTTGGTGATTTCCTTTAAAGTGCATATTATTTCAATAATATGAGATCCCAGTTGTTGATTCTTTGAAGTGTTTCCTGTGCAGTTTGCCTTTTATTCATGAATTCTCTGCCTACCCCTCTGTCTCCAAGACTTCTACCTACCTTGTCTTCCTGTAAATTTAGTGTTTCTGTTTTAATATTTAGGTCTTTGATCCATTTAGACTTTAGTTTTGTGCATGGTGATAGGCATGGATCTAGTTTTAGTCTTCAGCATGTGTAAAGCCAATTTTTCCAACACCATTTATTAAAGAGGCTATCCTTCTTCCAGTGAACATGTTTAGCCCCTTTGTCAAATATCAAGTGGCCGAGTGTCTTTGTAGCTGTGCTTGCATCCTCTAATCTGTTCCATTGATCCTCAGGTCTATTTCTTTGCCAGTACCATGCTGATTTTATCACTGTGGCTTTGTAGTATAGTTTCAAGTCAGGAATTGAGATGCCTCCTGCTTTGCCTTTGTTGCCCAGAATTGCCTATGCTATTCTAGGTTTCTTCTGTTTCCAAATGAATTTTAAGAGTGTTTTCTCTAGATCTGTGAGGTATGTTAATGGTATTTTGACTGGGATTGTGATAAATCTGTATAAGTTTTGAGAGTATGGCCATTTTCACAGTGTTGGTTCTTCATAGCCAAGAGCAAGAAATATCCTTCCATTTTCTAATATCCTCTTCAATCTCCATTTTTAGCATAGCATAATTTTCAGCATAGGTCTTTTATATTCTTAGGTTGATTCCTAAGTATTTCATTTTTCTAGATGCTATTGTGAAGGGCGATATTTCCATAATTTCTTTCTCAGTGAGTTTTTTGGTTGTGTACAGGAATGCTACTGATTTCTAATGTTAATATAGCCATTCCCACTTCATTTTGATTAAGGTTTGTAGTTATCTTCCACGACCTTTTCCTTTTCCCTCCAGGTTGAGGTCAGAACCCAGGGCCTTGTGCACGCCGGTGGGCCTGAACTCTACCACTGAGCACCCACCCTGTGCTTTTGTCCTCCAACTCCCAAAGCTATGAGTATTTATCTGTTTAAAACGGGTCTGGTGTGCGGCCCCTTTAACATTCACTGTCTTTTGGGCTGATTAGATCTTGTATTTATAATACGGTTGGATATCAAACTGCTATCTTAATATTTGCTTTCTATTTGATCCATCCATTCATGATTCTCTGTCTTCTCTTACTGCCTTTATTTTTTATGTTTCGGTGCTGGGGATGGAAGCCAGGGCCTTGCACGGCTCAGCATGGACCCCTCCGGCCCCTGAGTGGTGTTTTCGTATGATTCAGTTCTCTCTGTTTCTGGCCCATTAGCTATTTAGGTTCGCTCTCTCTGTCCCTCGCTCCCTTCTTCCCTCTCTTCCCCATTTTCCCTCCTTTTCTCCCTCTCTCTTTCCCTCCATCCCTCCCTTCTTTTCACTGATGGTTGCTCCAGAGTTTACAATATATGGTTCACTCTCTTGCACCCTGCTTTCAAATGACGTTCCTCATACGTGGAGTGCTTATCACAGGGCATCTCTGTTGCCATCCTGTCTTTTGTACTATCGTTAGACCTTTACTTCTGCATGTCTTCTAGACTTGGCATGACAATGTAATTATCCTTGCTTAAAATTATCAGTTGTCTTCAAAGACTTAACAGCTGGGGTACAGTAAAGGAGAAGTGGAAGAAAGGAAAAGGTTATACGTATGTAGGTAGACACATGTAACTGTATGTATATGTAAATGTGCAAGATCGATAACTAGACCATTAATTCTGTTAGTTCAGAAAGAATAGTTTGTGCTGTCATTGTTTGATTATCTGTTCTTCTTTTATGCCTTACTTCTTTTTTTTTTTTTTTTTTTTTTGTCTTTTTCATTTTTATCGGTACCAGGGATCGAACTTACGGCTGCCTGCTTGCAAGGCAGGCGCTTATGCTGCTGAGCTAAATCCCCAGCCCCTTTATGCCTTACTTCTAAGACAATATGCAATGTATTAACTAGTGTTGATTTCTTACTGCTTTTTTTTGAAATTCTGTATTTCTACCCTTTTTTTTTTTTTTGCTTCTTAAAATTTAAAAAAAAAGTAAAAAAGGAGAGCAAATGTGTTACATTTACCACGTGTATACTCTTTCTTCCTTTGCATAGATCCACATCATCCGGCATCATTTTCTTTCTTCCCGAAGAGATCCGTTAACATTTCTTACAGGGTAAGTCTGCTGGTTTTGCCATCGCTCAACTTTTGTATGAGAAAATATTTTTATTTCCACTGTGAATGATATTTTCATTGGATGTAGAATTCTATATTGTCATACCTTAAAGTTTTTGTTGGATTGTCTCCTGGTTTGTGTAGTTTCTTATAAGAAGTCTTTAATAATAATTGCCTCTCTACGCACAAGGTATTACTTCTGTGGCTAATTTTTATTTTATTGTAAGTTTTATTTTTCTGGAGATTGAACCCAAGGCCTTTGCACTGAGCTACGTCTCCAGCCCTTTTCAAAAAATTTTTTTTCTTTTGGCACAGGAGCTCATTAAATCCCTAAGTTGCCCAGGCTGGGTTTAAACTTGCAATCCTCCTGCTTCAGCCTCCCAGAATGCTGGGATTTTGTGTATAAGTCTCCACCACTGGCTATTTTTAGCTGCTCCTAAGTTTTCTTCTTTACTGCTGATTTTGATAATGTGATTATCATATGCTGTGTTGTGTCTGTGTATCTGTGATTATTCTGTTAGGGAGTCATTGAGCTCCCTGGGGCTACAAGTTATCACAACATGTAGGAAAATTTGGCCTTTATAAGTTTTTGTCTCTCTTCCTCCTGGATTTCTAGTTACAAATATGTTAAGATTGAGCTCCACTGTTGGCAGATCACTGATTTCATCAGCCATATTTTTCTTTCTCTGCCTCATTTGTGCTGTTTCTGGCTTTGCATTTCATTATTCTTCTGTAATGTTTCATCTGCCATTAATCTCATCCAGTGTATTTTCATTCCTAATATATTTTTAGTGTTGAGAAGTTTCATTGAGGTCTTTTTTGACCCATGAATGTTAGTTAATAATCTTTGTATTGACTGATTTTTCTCCTGGTTTTAAGTCATTTTTCCATGCCAGGTAACTTTTGAATGAACACTGGCCACTGTGAATTGTACATTCTTGGGTGTGAAGAGGCACTTGAAGACTGTTGGACTTATTCGGGCATGAAATTAAGTTACTCGAATTAGTTTGACCCTTTTTGAGTCTTGATTTTAAGATTTCTATGGCGAGTTCCCAGCAGCTTTTCTCTAGCACTGTTTTAGTCCTGCTCCTAACGTGACCTTTCAGGAGATTCTACTCGGTGCCTGATGTACAGTGCTACCTCTGCTCATGACCTCAATTCTTCCGGAGATTCTGGTCACAGACTGAGTTGGAAAGGAACCAAATCAAATGCAGTGACTAAGTTCAGTACTGACTTTGTGGGGGAACTTGTTTCTCACTCAGTTCGGTTTGCAACCAGAATCGCGGAGGATTGAGAACCGAGACACCCCAGTGTGTTGTAAGAACTCTGCTTGCTGGGAGGGGAAACCATTCTCGGCTGTGCGTGGACTCCACTATCAGTGCTGGCCACTGCTTTCCAGTGCGTCTTCCCCTGAGCTCATGGCTAATTTTGCTCTCAGTGAAGGACTCCAGGAATCTCTATTAATCCAGCCCACAAACGTGTGATGCCTTGTCTTTTCCAAATGCCATCTAGTCTGGCTCCTCAGCTCAGCGAAACTGCTGAATCTTGCTTAGATACTTTCTTCTTCTTCTAAGGCCTGGAAATGAGCTCTGGGAAGCAGGTGAGATGATCACAGGCTTCGTCTGGTTACAGTGCACCATAGGGTCTTTTGCCTCTGTTACCTGTTTGGTGCATTGTGAGGGCTTTCTAGTGGGAAGGCAGTCCCCACAGCAGTGAGTTGTTTATGGGCAAAGCTGAAATGTTGTCAAGGACAAAATTTTTCCGAATAAAATACCTCCCTTTTAGGCAGTTATTTAAACTTTTTGATTTTTCCCTCTTGAAATATCAAAACTTTTAAAAAACAACCTAGAAGTATTCAATTTTCAAAATTTCTGGACTAACAGGAAAGACAGATGCTGCTTTTTTTTTTTTCATACTGGGAATCGAACTCAGGACCAGGCTGTGCCACGGAGCTATATTCCCAGCCCCCACCTTTTTTTTTTTTTTTTTATAATGATGTCTCTTTCTGTAATACCATGTCTTCAAATCAGTCCTTTTATACTGTTAAAATATTGTTAGGAAAGGTACACTGTTGGGACTTGAAATTATCTGTGCTAGGAAATGTGTGACCTTTCTGTTCATTTGGCTCTAACTAAAATACTATTTTTCTTCCTGGTTACCAGTTACACTTTAGTAATTGTACAAGTAAAATCTCACATAGGGATTCTGGATTTTTGGTCAGTTAATTAATGAATGACATAACATCAGGGACTTCATACAAAGTGTAGATGAGTCCTTGATGGGAACCAAAGCTCACGACAAGCACAAAACAGTGAGCACCGCTCTCTTCACCAGTGAGCGGCCAGCAACTCCCAGAGACCAAACTCTGATTCTCTCCAGCGCTCCCTAAACAGGATGGCAATATTTGTGCTTTCTCTTTTTGAGTGAGTCTAGTTTGCTGCAATAAAATGAGTTCCTGTGTTTTGTAGAGCGTTTGAAAACTAACAAGAGGTGAGGGTTTGGGGAATTAGAAGTATATTATTAACATGTGTTCAAATATTTCTTTCCACTTGCAGGTTACACACTTTGCAGAAATAATTACTTCCATTCTCATTTGCCAGACAGATGACTGATCCATATGTTTCATTATTCCTGCATAGGAATAAGCTTTCCTGAAATGCCTGTCGTGTCTTATTGTCGTATTATCTTCACCCTTAGAGAAAGCTACATTTAGAGATGTTATGAGCTGAGCCCCCATCATGTTGTGTTTAGCCATAATTGTGAATGTTAGACACCTCTAGGAAAGGATGGTCAGAGTCCCTATGATTTGTCTGTACTGATCAGACCTATGGCACGCATGCTGCAGGGGGCTGTTTGTATCGATACATCCAGAGCTCTAAAAGGATCACCGTCTCTGGTCGATATAATTCCTTGTATTTTTATTCTTACATCTTAAAAAAAAAGTTGAGCTTTGCTGATTACTATCATGTTTGGGCTATTGAAATGTTCTTGTATTTGTGGCCCCATTTTTGATTCTGTATTATCAAAATGATACAGTCAAACATTTAACAAAGGGCTGAACTTTAAAAATTCAGTTCTTTATTTTCATTTTGTTTATATCATGTTTATGCTGTGCAGAAAAGTACTTTAGGATTTGTATATTACTTAGGGGAATAACTACAGTCTTTCCTTGTTACATAATTGTATATTTAATGATAAAAAGAAAATCATAGTCTCATGAAGCCTGTGACCCTCTTGTGTTCTTTGTTAACAATTAAGAAATAACTGCACCTTCCCATTGCTCAATGTGTCTTGGGGATTTGTTTTAAAAAGCAACCTGGATTTTTATCTTTATGCAAAAATGCTGCATTGTTTATAAGAGGAGTATTACTCTGATGCAATTAGAATGAAAAGTGTTTTCCTTTGGGATTCTCCTGAGAAAGACAGTGAATGAGATGGACACCTTGGAATAGAGCACAAAACGTTATCTGCAAAGCTGATTTGATATTAACTCACCCTGATCATCAAGTTTATTTTGTGTATTGGCTAAAGTACATTAATCCCTTAGTTTGCAAGTACTACAGTTCTAACAATCACATTTCCAGTTGATCGCTGGTTGTTATACTACGTGGTGTCATTGTGAGCTCACTGCTGAACAGATTTATTTACACTTATGCTAGATGAAATCTTCCCTAACATCTCTTTCCTGCAAAATTAGTAGGAACTCTGGTTGCAATTAAAACTGATCAGCTGGTATCACAGCAGGGTACTTGTAAAAATTACTTAATATCTCTTTGTTTACAGTCTTCACCGAGATGAATATATTTAATGTAATTACTCAGCTGCTAACCAGCTACTGTTAACTATTTCTGTTAAAAGAAAATTGTCTTTAACACAACCTGAGCTACACCAAAGATTTTCTTTTCATTTTCTTGACCTAGGAGTCTTAATGAAATCTTGGGCTGAGTAAGCCTATAGTGTTGTCAGACAGAAGAAATTATGCTGTTCTTGATCTTCAGAAAATTAAAAATGTGAATCCCTTAATCAGAAATTAGATAATCTGAGGACAATTTATTTTATGAGTACTTTGATTTCCCTTCTTAAATAGCAAGGACATGTCAGAGGCACCCCTGTGGACTTAGCGAAATACATTGGAAGTGACTTAAATAAAAAAAATAGTGGCTAAAGTATATATTTCAATTCTAGTATTGTTATAGAAAAAAGTTCCCCTGAACTGGAAGTGAGCAAAATATGCCAATATCACACCCTTAGGTGTAAATACAGTGATTGATTTCTAGTGGCACCATGCAAGTGTACTTGAGTAACACTTGATTCTGTCTTTTCAGTTGGCTCAAACATTTAGGTTTTCAGTTGTGTTTGTTTTACCAGATCTTCCAAATAGCCCAGGGTGTGTTTCATGACTTGAATCATTGCATCCTAAAACTGTTTTTCCTTTTCTGTATCAATACTCTTATGTAGCTGGTTGACTAAAGGATCAATTGACTTTTTCTTAGCTCTGACATAGAACTAAGTGTCCTTTGCCCCAGTGTCTGCATAGCTGTGGGAGTTCCACACATCATGCCAGTGTGCTGCATCTTTTGGTCTGAAAAACATCATTAGAGGTCTGTCCAGAAAGAAGGAGCCACTGGACTGCAATCAGAGAGAATTTAGTGCAAGGACTTGTAAGAGCTGAGAAGATTAAAAGAAAGCGGCCAAAAGTCAACATCACCATATCACAGGGTTACATGCATGTTTTTTGGTACCTGGAATCGAATTTAGGACCTGGCACTTGCCAGACAGGTGCTTATGCCACAGAGCCACGTCCCCGGCCCTGCATACCCGTGTTTTTAACAGCACAATTTGTAGTAGTTGGATATTGGGAACAGCACGCATCTATCAGCAGAAGAATGGATAAAGCAAATATGGTATTTATACACAATAGAATACTGTGTTGCCATAAAGATAAACGAGCCATTCTGTGACAGCGGGTACAACTTGAGAACAGACTATTAAGTGAAATAACTCAGACTCACAAGCTCAAATATTGCATGAGAAACACAAAAAAGCAGAGAGAGATAAGAAATAGGGAGATGTTCAAATACTTCCCCAAACTACAAATTCCTTTGTTTAAACAGTATTTCAATATATGTGCTAATTGGTCTCATTTATACTAGAAGTATAGCTTAGTTTGTTGCAAAGAAACAATTGTTATGTTTCTTTTTTACAAGCATCTTTTTGGTAAGTCTTATATTCTACGTAACTACTTTGAAGATAATGAAATACAATATAATAACTATTGTTATTTTATTATTTGATTATGAAATTTTCAATTTTTATAAAATAAAAATTATTTATAAAAGAGGGCAGAAGGCAACCAGAGATTAGGACCTGCAGGAAGCCACGCACACCCCAGAAAGACCAGTGGCGGAAGTGATATCAAGCAGCCAGGACCACATAGGTCAGGCCTGGGGCAATGCAAAGAGGCAGGGCCAGGCAGGTGCCAGAGCAGAGCGGATGAATACCCTGCTTCTCCCTTCCTTTTGCCTTCATCTTCTGCCAGCCAAAGGTGTCAACAGCTGCAACAGGGATGTAAGAACACAGACCGTGTTCCCTCTACTCCCAGCCTACACAGCACCCAGCACAGCAGGGAAGGAGCAGGAACAGGCCCGAGAACAGACGACAGGCCATTCCAGTGCCACAGGAAGACACTCTCCAGGTCGGGCCAGGCCTGAGCTCTCTGTCCAGCCCAGGTCCTCTCCCTCATACCTCCTTCCCCAGTGTGGCCACACTGGGGACGGTGCACCAGCATCCTCTGGTCGCTGGTCCCCTGTATGGGGCACCTGGCAACTCCAGGGGGGGTGGGTAGCTGCCTGCCTTTACTTGCTGCTTCTCCAGCCTGGGCCAACGTGAACCCAGCCAAGCAGATCCTGCTCCAGAGCTTGCCCACCCGCTTCAGAGCCGATTTGACCCCAACAACTAGCCAACAATGCCAGGGCTTCCAGGCGGAGGTCTTGGGGTGCAGGTAAGCCTTTGAGTTTGAGTGGTGTGACTAGGTCAGTTCCCATCATCACAGTTCTAGGCCTGCATTTTGCAGTGAATACTTTTCATTGGCAATCATTGGCCTGCACATGTTACGATTCATCAGTGAATTTCATTTGCGCTGCAAAATAAAGAGAACCCCAAACTAAGCGATGCTCTAACTTCTGTTTATAGAATCAGTCATGAGACATTTTCTCCCCCACCCTGCCAGCACCCCAGCACCGGGGATTGAGCCGAGGGCCTTCTCAGTGAACGGCATTCCCAATCCTTTGTACTTTCTATTTTGAGACAGGATCTTCCTGAATTACTAAATTGCTTTTACCTTTCCAGTAATCCTGTGCCATTGTGGCAAGGTGACCCTCACAGCTATTAACATTTCTGCCTGGAAAACGTAGGAAGTTAAAGTGAGGATCTGGATTTTCATAGCTGCTAAGTTATGGAAAACCATCTTACAACTCTGCTCTAAGACACCGAGTGTCAGGACTGCGGTCCAAAACTTCCAGACTTTGTTGTGCAGAGAAACAGCTTTCCATCTGGCTTGCAGTTAATGACTACATCACTTTCGCTCCCCCCCCCCACTCCGCATTTTCCATCTCTGATCACCCCAAGAAGCGCACACCTTCCTTCCCGCCTCACAGCTGTCTGCTTGGTGCCTCATCAGCAGTCAGCAGTCGCTTCCAGATGAGGTGCAGATAAACGGCCCCCTGCTTCCCCAGCTCGCTTTGTGCTGGGTCTTCATGACAATAGTGGCAGACTCCTGGGAGGAAGGGGCCTGACTGTCTGCAGTTCATTGAACCCAGATGGATCCCAGCAGCTGGAAGGATGGATTTGCTACCTGAGGCCAGCCGTTGTGTGCCCGAGTGTGACTCCGCCTGCTGACCCTTGGATAACGAATTGTAGTGGAGGGGACGTTTCCATCTTGAAACTGATGTTCTCGAAACCCCTGGTACATTTCCATGCCTCACGGACACACAGGAGGCAGGTAATCAATAAATAATGCTGTGTTCTAGGGGCACACGCACTCCTCACCACATGGACTAAATTCTGCCAACAGGCGGGTGTGCAGTTAGCGTCAACCTACAGTGCAAAGCCCCTAGGAAAACCCATCCCTGGCTATCTTGGTCTAAGCGAATATGCTAATGCTTCTTGGACCCGTGCTTTCAGGTTTTCTGTGTTTGATGCTTACTTCCCAGGTCACTCCGAAAGGCACCTGGTCTACCTGGAAGCCGCTCTGTGGGCAGCAGGCAAGCTTGAGGGTATGATACTATACTGATTCAGGCGCACCACTCCGAGTGCAGTGGCAGGTGCCAGTTCATGAAAGGGGTAAGGTTAGGTGAGCATCTGGATTGACCATGAGTGACACTGAACTTTTACATTGGCCACATAAATCCCTTTGCATCTGTGCTCCCCAGGCAATGCTCCCACTGTCACCTCGACTTTCCAAGTACTCTTGGATGAGAGGGTGACCTGATGCAACATCTGTCACCCCATTGACCAACCAGGTTGATTCAGCCGATCAGGACTGGGTGCCCCCTTCCTCCCGCAATGCTCCAGGTGTGTCTCCCCTGCAGCTTCGTGCTCAGTCAGAGAGGACGACCACCCCCGATAGAGAAGGGCCGTTCCTCAGTCAGGGGCAGATGAGTAGCTTGTGTGGAGGCTCTCAAGGTCCGGGTGCTCCCACCACCAAGTCGCTCTGTTGTTTCCCAGGGATGACACACCGATGTGGGGCTCTTAGTCCTGTCCTAGCCTATATAAGTGACAGGTACATTTTCCATTATACAAAATAAATAATGAGCAACAAGTCCAACATAAGACAAATCAGTTAAGGAGTGTGTATGTGTAGTCAAAAAGTAAGAGGTAGTTCCTGTATTCCAGCTGCATTCGTTTGGGTGGAAGTTGATGAAAAGTAGAAAGGTTTTTATTATTTCATCTTGGACAGTTTTCTGGCTGTTCTGTGCAGAGTTCTCTCTCTTTAAGAAGATGGCAAGTTGCCTGTAAGGAGGATTCATTTTTATTTATTTTTTTCTGATATTTTTGCATAGTCTATAGTATATAGTACAAAGTTAGAGGTATACTGATAGTCACTTAAAACTTACTTTGCTTTCTGGAAAGCTTAGAACACTGGGTTCATTATATAAAGAGGTGTTTGTAAAGAGAAGGAACAGGATTTATGGCAACTACAATGGGCTAGTTGATTGCAGAGTTACGTGGAGTGTAGCATGGATTTACAATGTCTTTTGTTCAGAGAACATAATTCTCTGGGTGTGTACATGTGTGGGTACCCACCTTAGAGACCAATGGCAGAGGCTACTACCATACCAGATTTATATAAAGGAAGAGAAATTAAAAATAAATCAAGAGAGGTAGTTGAACATCCTGGTAATACATTTACCATCTGAACCCCTCTCGTGATATGTGGTTACTATACCACTGCACTAAATCTGAAGTCTGGACTGCAAGGAGTCTCCAAACCATGATTTTTTGGGATAATTCTATCTCAGATGCATGCATGAATATCATCTGGCTTTAAATACTAGGACAGAAGCCAGGCATGGTGGTGCCCATCTGCAATCCCAACACTCTGGTTGCTAAGGCAGGAGGATTTCAAACTTAGCGCAGCCTGGATAATTCAGCTATTTAGCGAGATTCTGTCTCAAAATAAAGAAGGGTGGGGATGTAGCCCAGTACAAAGATGCTGAGTTCCTGCTGCAATACAACAAAATATACCCTGGAACAGAAAGGGCTTATTCTAGTAACAGATTCTCAAATGAAGAACAAATTAACTGTTGGATAAAATCTGTGTTTCTCCAATTTTGTAAATTATTAATATATGTCAAAAACTTAATATTGGATTCACTTTAAGTTGTTTTGAATCTTGTAGTTTGAATTTTGCAGTTTGTGTGTTTGCTAAAATACAATTTTAAAATATGATTTCAGTCTTTCTGGTAAGCTCTGAGTGCTCTGACATGGTGCAGGTTGGTGTGTAGTCTAAAATTTCCAGTGTACTTCTTAGGTAGTGACTCCCCGTGTTAGTTTCCTGTGATCACTGTCACTACAACACTTGGTGACTTAGAAACAACAGAAATTGGAGTAGGGGTACCCTAGCTTTGAGGCAGAGCACTTACCTAGCATGCAACAGGACCCAGGTTCACCCCCAGCACCACAAAACAAAACTACAGAAGTTTATGTTCTCACAGTTTGGGATCCCAGAAGCCTTGAAACGAGCATCCCCAAAATCAAGGTATTCACCACAGGGCTGCCTTAGCCACAGAGGCCCTGGGGACCCCAACAGCCTCGCCCCTCCCCACTTCTGGTGGCTGCCGATTCCCAGGCTGGTGGCTGTGTCACCCACCTCTGTGCTCCGGTGGTTCCATCATCTTCTCTTTGTCAGTCTGTCAAGCTTACCCGGCCTCCCTGTCACAAGGCCAGCCTCGGCTGCATGGGCCCCGCCTGGGTCACCCAGGGTAATCTTCTCATTTTAAGGTTCTAAATCATATCAACGTCCTTTTGTTCACATGAGGGAGAATTCAGAGGTAATTAGATGTAGGGGCCCCACTATTCAGTGCCTTTGAATGATTTATCAGTCTAATATTTTTATTAAAAACCCTAATTTATCTCAGTACCTGTAAGGCATCTTTTCGATGGCCTTCTATTATCCTGTGTCACACGTGGAAATCCAGTGCCACTTCAGTGACCGTTTACTCTTTCTCCTAGACACACGTGCACATCTCAGGAACTCAGGAGGTGTCCCTTTCTTCCCCGGTGATGCCTCAGACTTCTCCAGGATTCGTCTCGGCCTTACGACCCCTTGACTCCTAGTATTTCTTTTTTTAAATTTATTTTATTTTAAAAAGAACAAAATAAAACAGAATGAAACAAAGCAAATCAGAACAGGAAAATGCAAGCAACACAGCACTTCACAACAAAACAACTGGACATCAACAGTAGCTAACATAATGTCTCTTTTCATTGAAATAGTTGAGCATACCTTCACACACAATAATATCAAACATAACAATATAGTAAAAAACATTCAAAAGAATGAAAGCATTACAGGACTTCAAAACCAAATAACAAGAAATAAACAATGGCTGCTATAATACCTCATTTTCCTCAAAAACATTGTCTATAACATCACACATAATAAAATCAAATAAAATACAACAGGATAGAACCAATCAAAACAGAAGAACAAAAGCATGGTCTAACAAAAGCATGGACTTCAAAACAAGATGATAGTAAATCAACAATAGCTACCAGGTCTTGTTTTCTTCAAAATAGCGTTCATACCATCTCATATAATAAAATCAAACAAAACAAAATAAAATCAGACCAATGAATGCAAGCATTTTAAGACTTCAAAACAATATAATAAGAAACCATGATTACCATAATATTTCCCATTATATTCAAAATAGCTGCCCTTCCAATCTGAAAGCATAAAATCTAACAAAAGACAGAACAAAGCCAAACCTAATAAAATTGTGTAAACAATGCAAGAATTCAAAATAAGACAATAAGAGATTGACAGTAGTTTTCACCTTTCCCTCCCTTTGCTCTTTTTTTAAAATTTTATTTAAAGGAAGACTAAACAAAACAGAAAATGGGTAGAAATAATACACACTTTCAAAGAAAGAATAAACAGTAAGAAATCACTAGTTGATATTTACATATTGCCCTCTTATAAATAGTTGTTCAAGATACAAAAGTGGAACATACAAAGTGACTCCCAGTATTTCTAAAGATGCTCACTGTGCCTTTTCGGTCTAATCACTCAAGTCTGTGTCTTCACTTCATAGAAATAGTCTCCTTGGTGTCTTCATTTGTTCGTTTCCATCTTTCCCATTATCTCTGTAGAACTCTTACTAGGTTTTGGATGCTCGTGAACTGTGTCTCTACCTGTGACTCTTAAGCTCTGCTGTGACCTTGTCATCTCTTCATTTTTAAGCTGTGTTTTGGGGAAAGTCTCTCCCCTTGTCTAGCTTTGCATATCGAGCCTTAGCCGTGTCCTTTTTGATGTTTAGCTCTTCTATTTATGCTGGATCCTGGCTTTCATATTTTTAATTTTTAGGAACTCTTCACCCATTTTTTTTGGTACCAGAGATCCAAGTCAGAACCTCATACTTGCCAGGCAGGCACTCGTGCCACTGGGCCACCTCCCCAGCCCTGTACTTCTTTTTAAGGGTGGCCCGTTTTAATCTTCTTTAAAAATTTTTTAAAATTTTTATTTTAAAGGTGGTAAAATTAAACACAACAAAACAGAACAAAATAGGACATAAGAGAGCAGTGTAAGAGATACAAATTTCAAAGCTAGGCGACCTGAGATCTTCACTGTCTATCATATTGTCTCTTGTTTTCTTCCAAATAGTTGTCCATGTCTTTGCATACAGAGAATTCATACAAAACAACAGTATAAAACTGATCTGAACTGAATGAGGAAGGTGATTTAGGTCTTCAAAACCAGACAATAGGGAAGTCACCAATGGCTGTCGTAGTCTCTCGTTCTCTTCAAAATAGCTGTCCATAGTTTCAAGTATATTGAAGTTCAACTAAACAAAACAGGAAAGGGAGAAGGGGTTGCTTGGTTTCTTGGCACTCCAGGTCCCAGTTTTTTACTTTTGAGTAGTTTCTTTCTTATTGTACATTTTGGATCTTACTTACTCTTTCAGTTTTTTGCACTGGGGATAGTATGATATTTACACAATGAGTCTGATTTATTTCACTTATGAGTATGGTCTCAAGTTGCATCCATTTACCTTTAAAAGCTTCAAGTTTATCCCACTACTTTTAGTGGGAAAAAATTGAAATAGATAATTCTCAGCTTTCTGATAGCTAATCTTGCCCAGCAGGGTGTGAGCTTTTCTTTTTCTTTCTTTCTTTCTTTCTTTTTTTTTTTTTTTTTTTTTTTTTTGTACTGGGGATCAAACCCACAACCTTGTACTTCGCAGGCAGGTGCTTCTGCTGCTGAGTTAAATCCTGGGACCTGGTGTGAGCTCTTGAAGGTTGCTAATCATTTTTATCTCATGCTGTATCTGTAGTGTGGGTCACAGCTCTGGCCTTAATCGGTGTTTATTAAAAGAATGAGCAAGGGCGTGAGAGACTGGCACCTGGTTTCTACTGAAGGCAGAATCTAAAGAAAACGTTTAGAGGAAAATATTTACTACCATTTTCATTATTTATTGTCTCATATACATTGAAGTAAAAATGCAGTCAGAGGATGTGTCTTATGAAGGCTTCCTTGAGCACGGTCCCCGTCATGGGGACAACTTTCTGTACCCATCCTTCTAGAGCTGGGGTAGGGGTGGGGGGCAAGCTGCTGGAATGCCTCTCCCTTTTCCAGGCCCTCGGCATGCCCAGACCCACCCCACCCCACCATCCTCCCTGAGCCTCTGAAGCACCCTGAGCCACTGTACGACACTTTGGGGACATCACACTGCCCAGCAGTTTAGTCTGTGAGCTGTTGTTTATCCACCCTGTGGTTGGCTCCGAGCTAGGCAGTGATAAGAAACCTCAGAATCCTGCTTCCCTACAGTTTTTCACCCGGTAGCTGATTTAGCACGCAGTTAGTAAAGCGAAGCGATCCAGGACAGGTGACAAGGCGCAAAGCGATCCAGGACAGGTGACAAGGGCCTCACACACTGTGCACGTGGGAAGTTCATTTGTGTAACTTTGGACGTGGCTGGAGGCTGAGCAGGGATGTGGCAGGAGGCAATGACAGAGGTTTGGAGACAGAAAGAGAAAGCAGAGGAAGCAGTTGTGAGAGCAGATATGGGGTCGGGGACACGGTTTCTCACAGAGCGGAGAACTTGACTGGGTTTCCGGGCACAGGTCACGCCTGGGGCTCCAATAGCAGCTGTGTTCTGTGTTCCACGTGGAAGCCATGGGCAGGTGCTGCCGTGCCACCCAGCTCCTGGGATGCATAAAGTAAGTCTCAAACGTACTATACTCCCCACTAGGAACAGCTTTCTTGTTATCAGCCCATGAATATCCTCCTCTTCTTCCCCTTCCCCAGCCAAACCACACTTCCACAGTGCACTGGGGATCATCTCCAGATGCTTCACAGAACTGTTCTCCGGACATTGCTGCCATCTGTGAAGCCCTGGTTCCTGAGTCTCCAGCATCCACAACACCACCCAGAGCAGGTGTCATGGGACTCTGATGTTTGCCCACTTGATGGGAAATAATAATGGGGAAACGTGGCATTGTACATATCCTGCTGAGGACTGTGAACCTCTTTGCATGATCTGAACACTTTCCAAATAATTCAGATTTAAATAATTCTGATCCATCACTTATAAACCAAGCTTTATGCTCAGCGTCTTACATGGCAGGTGGTCTGCCATCATCCATCCTCCCGGGCTGGTCCTACCTGAAATCCTTCAAAACACACATTTGGCCAAGCACTCTTCGGAAGCCTCTGGATGAGACGAACACCGTAGACTGAGCACAGCAGACCGCCCTGCCGAGTGGGAGTGGGCCACTGCTGGCAGGTGAAGGCGTGGGTAGCTGTAAAAGGAGCCCCCCCTGCCTGATGGGATACTGGGCTTCTCTAGTCTTTGGCCTTGGTGAAATTTTAGCTCTCCTTAGGTCTTGATGTGAATTTATATCCTCAGATTTCCTAGTTTTCACCTCAGATTCAAACTTGGACCTATTCAAAGGCCCTCCTTGGCCCCCAGTGGCTAAACTCAGATCTTGGGGCCTCTTAGCTTCTGGAATCATGGGAGGCAGCTCCTTAGACCTCTTTCTCTGTCTCTCTCCTCTTTGTTAGAGAGAAAGAGAGATCTTATTTGGCCAGAGCTTATTTAATGAAAAAATATGAACCAAATGGACACCAGGCTATTTTATATCTATGCTCCTGTCTACACTTATTGCTCTGCCTCAGGTATGTGTGTGTATATGTCTTGTTGGCTCTGTTTCTCTGAAAAAAACCCTTATATTCAACTTTCTTACTGTTGGGAAGACACACAGTGCCACAGCCACTATGATGCCCCCTCAGCCAGCCGCTCTGCCTTGGAGCCAGCCGAGTACGGACCCAAACCTCCAAAAACTGTAAGCTAAATAAACTTTTCCTTCCTTCATTTTGAGTGTCAGGTATTTTATTTCAGCAAAGAGAAAAAAGAAACCAAGACTGATAGGTTTCTTATTACAGCTGCCTGAAAACAAAAAGATTCCACTGAATCAACAGATAGCAGCGATTCTGTTAGGGATAGAGAAAGTCATGCTACACAGTGAACCTCTCTCATCTCCCTCACCAGCCACCAAGGTTTTCAAAGGTTAGTGCAGGTCAAGTTGCTTATTTTTCTTTAAATTTTGTAGTTTTATTAGTTTGCATTATATTACAGTATTATGACAGCTTTTATATGAAGAGTTCTTGGTTGTGAAACAAATCATCTGAGTGTCCATTATTTCTCATAGAGCAATTTGCTTTGCTTTACTAGTGCTTTGACTTACAAACACGTCTGGAAAAAGGAAGGCTCACAAACCAGAGATTCACTGTGTGTGCAGGTGAGAATGGAATGTTTTCCTGCACACTACTTATTGCATACTTCACTCTTTTCTAACAGCTTCCTCATCAAGAAAGTCTTAGGTCAAGGGCACAATGTTTTTGTCATACGGCCTGTACATTGTATCTGTGAGCCAACATAGAAACACTCTCCATCTAAGCCTTTCCATGTTCTACTAACAACCCGGAGGGCAACAAAACAAAGACGTATTCCTAGGTTGCTCATTTATACCACTGTTGGTGTAGGGCCGGGGATTTAGCTCAGCAGCATAAGCGCCTACCTGGCAAGCTCGAGGTCCTGAGTGTAATCCTAGATACCGCAAAAAACAAAACAAAACAAACAAAAAAAATGCAAGATGCTAAATCTAATAGGTGTCCTGAAAGTCATTCAGTACTTACACATAATCCAGGCAAGCAAAGATGGGAAGGATATTGATTTTGTGTTGTACTGACATAGGTAGAACATCTAACTTTGGATAAGGCTCCCACTGACCTTTCTGCTGTGATCAGGCAAGGCCATATTGAACAATGCAAGAGCTTGTCATGGTATGTGCTTAACCCCAAGGCTCTCGTGGCCACCTGCCCCTGGTTGACTGAGTGGATGGAGGCCAGTGTGACCAGGGATTCCGCAGAGAAGAGTTGATCTCACCAGCTGTGTCAGTCAGAAGTGTGAACGGGGGGGGGGGGGGGGGGCTGGAGGTTTAGCTCAGCGGCATGCAGTCGTGAGTTCAATCCCCGGTACCGATAAAAAGGAAAAAGACAGAAGTGTGAACGGATCCCTTGCAGAGCTGCTGCGCCCCTGTGCAGGTCACCACCTCCTCCCGGAGGAGAGGGAGCAGCAGGACCTTTGGGAAAGTCCTGTACCTTGAGAATATAATGGTTTAATTTAGAGGTTAACACTTTAATCTGGAAATGACAGACTTGGAGTCTAGGAGACGCTTGTGTTTTCCTTTCTCATTGCTTTTAAATTTTTGTGTTTTCCTGAAAAAACCAAATGCTAGTCTTGGGAGGACGGAGGGTGGGAGCTTGCTGAGGTTCACCATGCGGGGGAAGTCTCCTTTCTGGAGATCTGGAGTATCAGCTGGTAAGTCTCAGCTACTTTAGCAGAAAAATGGGTTTTATTTAAAGCCAGAGTGGGCATGAATGTCTGTGTCCCCCCCCACCGATTCATACACTGAAACCCTAATTCCCGAGACAGTGGGGTCAGGAGTTGGCCTGTGGGCAAGTGCCCCTGTGAGAGGCTGGAAGGAGACCCCTGACCATGCACACTTAGGGGAGGACAACCCTGTCCCCAGGAGGACACTGAATTGACTGACACCTGCACTGGCTTCCTGCCCCACATGTGAGAAATAACTTTCCATTCTTAAACTACCCGATCTAGAATGTCTTATGATATCAGTCTGAATGGGCCAAGAGACCCAATTTTAAAAAACAAGTGACTTTACATTGCTTATTTGGTAAATGGTGTCTTAGGTACACTCCTTTAAAATTATGGGTAAAATAAAACAGCCTATTGGAAAGACTGCCATTAATTTATTTTTTAGGAATCTAAAAGGAAACTTCTTGTGGAAAAAAAAATTGACCATAACACATAATCAAAATGTCAATCTTCGCATGAAAGCCCAGTATTACACCCTTTGCTGTGTAGGGATATCTGCACCCTGTGTGCTTGTCCACCAGAGAGATGGCTGTCCTGTCTTCCCCAAAATAAGTCGAAAATAAGCCCTAGCATGGTTTTTCAGGATGCTTGGAATATAAGCCCTACCCCCAAAATAAGCCCCAGTTAAAGTTGTCAGCCAGGTGGACACATTAGTATGTCCATCCCGACATGTGACGGAAGCATTGAATTATGACAGTTATCTGGAGGAAGACGATGTAGCTGTATTTAAATAAATGTAGATTTTTGTATGTGAATAAATGGATTTTTGTGGATGAATAAATGATGCACAATATGTAGATACATAACTAAAATAGATTATGTGTAAATAAATGTAGATTGTGGTACATAAAAAATATCCCCTGAAATAAGCCATATTCATTCATCTTTTGGAGCAACAATTCATAGAAGACATGGCCTTATTTTCAGGGAGGAAACAGTTGTCCCGAGGCAGATGGGAGTCCAACCAAAGCATCGGAATGGCTGTCTTCCTCAAGGGTGGACGGAAGCTGTCACCGTCCTGCCTGTTCGGTGACAGCTGACTCTCAAAGCTGCCATCTTTGTGTCTGAAACTTCTATCTGCACTGCACGGCTCACAGGAAGGGATGCTCAGCGACGTGTTCCCTGGAGAATGAGGAAAGGCACCACCTTCTGAAGCCAAGTTCCGTTCTGGCTACCGGGTGGCATCCTAGCATTGTCTCAGGTGAGCACTGCTGCCAGGCACAGCGCCTGATACACTGGGCCAAGGCAGGTGTCATGAGCACAGCTATCTCTGAAAAGGACAAGAGCCGTTTTTTCTGACAACTAATGAGGTGATCATGTTGCTTTTCTCCTTTATTTGTGTCAGCGGACTTTCAGTCCTCAACTAGCCTTGCGTTTCCAGAGTGTAAACTTCTTGGTCACGGAGGAGCACTGTTTGCAACACTGCTGATACGTGACTTAAATTTTTGTATTTAACTCCCCAAGACAGGTCTGTAATTTTCTGCACATTTAGATCACCTTTATCAGGGTTTTATATTAAAGTTCCATTATCATAAAATGAATTGGGAGGCCAGGTGTGGTGGTGCATCTGTCATCCTCAAGCACATCTGTCATCCTGAAGTCTTCCCTGTGTCCCTCTGTGGCTAATCCTCACCCCTAGCCCCTGACACACATTGATCCAGTTTTTCTTTTGGTGGTTTTGGCTTTTTGGGATTATTGTAACTGCTGTTATATCATGTATGACATTTCTGTCTGGTGTGTTAGCAGCCTTGCACGGCCCCACCCACCCACGTCAAATGTATCACTGTTATTCCCTTTTACTGCAGAGAGAAATGTCGCTGTTATCCTTTCATCCTTTAAAATACATCTGAGGGATTTCCAGCAGGGGCAATTGTGTATAAAATAGTTCCAAGCACTAGCTGTAGGTTTCTGTGTAGGTATGTGTCTGCGTTTCTCTTGGGTCAGTGCCCAGCAGTGACCTCCAGGTTGTCTGGCAAACGTGTGTTTCACTTTATGAGAGATTGCCCATCGCCTTCCCGAAGCGACTGAACCACTCTGTGGCCCTACAGAAGAGGCTCACAGCCCCTTCCATCTCCATCCTCTCTTTGTGTTCTCACACTGTTCAATGCCACTCATCCCAGCGTGCGTAGGTAGCAGTATTGCATGTTTTCCACTTGCATTTTCTGGTGATTCCTGACTTTATTTGCCATCACACCTTTGTTATAGTCTGTTCAACTTCCTGCTGATTTTGAAAACGGGTCATTTGTTTATTAGGTTGTAAGTGTTCTTTATATATTCTAGATACAAGTCCTTCATTAAATATTTGCAGATACATTTCCTGGTCTATAGTTTGTCATTCCGTTTTCATAACTGAGTCTTTAGGAGAGCAAAAGTATTCAGCTTCAGGAAAGTCCAATTTATCAATTTTTACTTCTTGTGTTATCACTAAGGACTCTTTAACCCACGATCATGTGTTTCTTCTAGAAGGTTTTTTTTTTTTTTTTTTTTTCCTTTTTCGTTTTTTATCAGTACCAGGGATCGAACTCACGACTGCCTGCTTGCAAGGCAGGCGCTTATGCCGTTGAGCTAAATCCCCAGCCCGTCTTCTAGAAGTTTTATAGTTATATCTATGGCTGTGATTCATCAGCATTGTTATTCATGGAATGTTTCTTAGAAATGGAATTTTTACATATGCAATAGACTACTTTTCTATGTAATAACATTAAGATTTTTTTTTTTTGCATTGGATCAAAGCTAATAGGTCCAACGCTATTGTTTGAGCACTGTTCTTTCTGCTGAGCTTCCTGTTCAGCTTTGGTGATTATCAGTGGACCATTTTTGTGCTGCCTTTTTCTAGCCCATCTATTCTATTGCGTGGATCAACATGTCTAACCCTATACCAGGCTCAATACCTTTGCTTTAGAATAAGTTTTGAGGTCAATTAGTACAAATGTTCCAATGTTGTTCTTTTCAAACCTGTTTTGGTTTTGCTAAATCCTCTGCTTCTCGCGTAAATTTTACAATCAATTTGTCAATTCTACCAAAATTCTACCTTTCTGATGCTTTGGTAGGATGTTGTTGATTAAAAAGACCGACTTGGAGAGGATACGATCTTAACAGTATTGAGTTTTCCAAGCTATTCACATATTAGAGATCTTTCTTTGTTGAGGTCTTTCTTTTATTTCTCTCATTAATGTTTTTTCATTTCTACCCTGAAGCTTTTACACTCATTTTGTTAGATTCGTCCCTAAGTGTTACATTGCTAATACTATATGAATAATGCTAGTTTGGGTTTATTTGTTGTGGTCCTGGGGATTGAATCCAGGGTCTTTGCACTGACCTTCAACCCCCAGCCTTCTGAGAATTCTCCATGTTGAGACAGGTACTGAGTTGCCTGAGTTGGGCTCAAACTTCTAATCCACCTGCCTTAGCCCCCAGAGAGCTGGATTACAGGTGCACACTTGGCTTTTAATGTTGTTTTTAAATGTTTAATTTCCAATTATTTGCTGTTGGTATTATAGAAATATAGTTGGTTTTTGAATGTCAATTTTGTATCTTGTAACCTTTCTAACCTTACTTAATTCTAGTAGGTATTTTAGGAAAATGCCAATAGCTTTTGAATGATGATGCCAATAGTACCCTGCTATTAAAACACAGCTATGATCTTGGGGGTGGGGTCTACTTTTTTTTGTCTGATCCCGGCACATGCCTGGTTATGTTGAAATAGAGATTTCTGTAAGCTTTATGACAGCAAAATATTTATCACCTTTTCAAGTTTATTCTTCTAAGTGTGCAAAATAAACCAAAATGCCCATCTTCTGTTTTTATTAAACATCATTAATTTTCCCAAGTGGAGTAACAGGGATTCCCAGGATCCCATGGGTTAGGAACTAGTGTGAGAAAATTGTGCACAGGTGTGTGTGCACGGATGCATGTGGGCATGTATGTGTGTACACACTCCTGTGCAAGTGGATGAGTGTGCAAGTGTGTGCACATGCTGTGGGTTGTGTGGGAGGAAGGGTGTCTAACAATAGGCAGTGAGCAGGCACCAGCAGTGCTCAGCGACCCTCTGGAGACTGACCCCGATACCCTGATGTGCCCAGGTTGTCAGTGCGGGATAGCCCTTCCGCTGGTGCCTCCCAAAGAGACTTTCCTTTCCATAAAAACCCCACCAGTGAGTAATACAGGAAAGCCTTTGGGCCATCTCTCCTCCCCCTACCTTGAGTTTGGCCACATCCATCTGTGTACTGACAGCCAGGAGAAAACCCAAAGTAAAGATACGTGTTTACATAGCTTTGTTTAATCCAGAATTCCCCAAACTCATTTGACCATGGAACCTTCCTTAATACAAGAACCTCCTAACATCCAAAAGCTCTTTAGCTTATCCTCTGCAAAATACACTCAGGGAAATACTGCCATGGCTAATTCTGTGATCTCTTCCTCACCTTCAATATGAGAACAATCCTCGTCTCGGGTTTATTATGTTAGAGCAAGCTGATTGCTTCAAAATGCTCTGAGCCAGGGAGTGTGCCTGGAATTCAGAACCAGAAGGTGATGCTGGTGAGGTCCTATTTCCTTAGGTTTAGAATCAGAGATGATGAGCAAATAGTCTCCCAAAATACACTGCTGGACTAAAGCTGAGGAGATGTCTCTTCCTGCCAGCACTGGTATTTCTTGGCCTTTCCCAAGCCTCTCCTTCACTCGCACCTCAAGTTCTTGCTTTTTTCCTCTTATTTGTTGCACACCCAAGCCACAAAAGTGTAAAAATTGTTTTGTTTTGTTTTACAAGAGGCATTAGGACACTTGCTTATGTGCTTTGTGTAGTGATCAGGAGGATGGGACAAAAAGAACTATTACACATCTTTCAGAGAAAAATAACTTTGCAATGACACAGCATACACTTAACCCTGCAATGAAATAAGCTCTGTGGCACCTTTCTGACGGCTCAGGTTTGAGACAACAGATTACAAGAGGATTTGTGTTGATCCCGGATGCAAAGTTGTGGCTTCTACACAAAGTACAGCTGGAAACCAGCCTGCCTCTGTAATTAAAAGTATAAATGTTTCAAGTCGAATACATCCTATTAGTAAGATTTTAGGAAACAAAAATTTAATTTATTCACATTCGATATGGTCTGTAAGTGCCACCATTAGGTGTCTTCCACTGGCCTTTGATTAGCTATGGATTAATAAAACTTTTATACCTCCTTTGTCAGCCTCATTGTGAACTCTGTTTTTGCATACTGTTACTATTAAATAAATGAATTAGTGTCCAGAAATGTGTCATGCATATTACCTAGCAGCAGGAAGCATAATACAGTGGTCAGCTACCCGGGAGTGTTATAAATCCTAATGCGCTCGGTAACCTGCTCACGTGGACCTATTAAAAGCGTGATGATTTAGTGGAGCTGTATTTGTGCTTAACAATGGAATTTTAGTTAATTCAAAACAATGTAAATCATCTACAATTACAGTATTTGAATATTCACAATTGCTTCCCGAGAATATGTACCGGTACTAAGCCCAAAGGGGGGGGGAATATTTTTTAATGTATTTTACTGAGTTATTTGCCTATGGTTACATGCAGGCAGGTTTGGGGAGCCCATGTTAAAAGTAACCCCATCTTGAGGAACAAGTTTTATCTGGTATAGTTAAGTCTCTGGCGCAGCAGTTTAGGGCACCTGAAGAATGGGGAGGGGACCAGGGCGGCGACAGTGCTCTGGGCTGCATCAGGGCAGTGCAGGGCTCTGGGTGGGTGAAGACCACCTCCTTGCCTGCCATCTTTGGTCTGTCCCATGACAGGAAATAGGATTGGAACTAGTGTGCCCAGAGTGCACTTTATTGAAGGCATTTATTCAGGGAAAACATATAACTTTCCTGATTTTCAAAACAGTTGGAAACAAGTTGACTATTTTTATTCTAGAGCACATGCTCTGGGACACATCTATTTCACAGTTTGCTGGTGGGCAAAGTCCACTTTGTCTGTATTATAATTTCATGCATGTTATCCTGTGACAAAGAGAGTCAGTGGCTTTGCAGTGTGCAAGCCTGGATTCAAAATTTGACAGCTGTGTGCCCTTGAGTGAGTTACTTCCCCTCTCTGAACCCCGATGAACACGTCTGCGAGGGAAATACAGGTTTTTCTGTGCAATCGTGTTGTTCTATGGAAATCCCCGATAGATGAAGAAATAATGTGCACAAAACACCCGCAGGGCACTGACTACTGTCTTCCCTGTAGGGTCTTTAGGTGAACACAGATTGCTTTGAGTAAATGCACTTCAGGTTAGAGGTTTTAGTACTGGCCCAGCAGGAGTTTCTTACTCTGATTTCATGTAGCAACCATGATTTCTTAATAGCTCTCTGTCTCTGCCCCTTCCCCTCCCTCCTGACTCACTCACCATCCATATATTAATCTGTCCATCCATCCAACCATCCATCCTCTGCTCAGTCAGAAACATATGCATGCAAAAAATTAAAGTCTTACCAAACAGGTGCTCTCTGGCCCAGGCCCCCTCCAGGCCCCCTCCAGAGCTCAGCTTTTGTACTCAGACCTGAGCTGTGTGCTCCCACAAAGCTTCTCAGCATCCAGGAGCCAGCAGCATAGCCTGTGAGTATCCCGGGCTGGTCGCATCATCTACCTCATCCTGAATAGCAGCGCAGTGCTGTGTGACATGGGTGCAACTCTGTGTTTAGCTGATCCCCTACTAGTGGGCCTTTAGTTGTTCTTAATCTTTTGCTGCTTTGTTGGATGGTGCATGGAATATCCTCCGGTGTACTTTTTTGCACACAAATATAGCAGCTGGCAACCTTATAACTATAAGCCTTATAACCATAAGGCAAATTCCTACAAATAGTTTTTCTGGGTCAGCAAAGTTTTAGAGAAATGGCCAAAGTGTCCCTGAAAAGGATCACATCAGTTTACCCACCCTCCAAATCATGGGAGAATACTCTTGCTACTTTGTGTTGATTTTCCATTCGGAGTCACAAAAATATTTTGAAATGATAATATCCTGGGTATATTAATTTGCTTCTTTCCAATCTATAGATTCTTTGGGGTATAGTTTTCAGAACCAATGAAGTACGGTGATTACGTGTTAAAGTTAAACAAATACAAACAAAACCGTGTACTTTTAGAAATACAGGAGCCAGTGAGATGGCTTAGTAGGGTGGAAGAAAAATCCAAGGCTTTCAGGGCTTCAGTGACTTCTGCCAGCCGCATGGGCATTCGATGGCAAGCAGAGAGAGGGTGGGCCTCTCTGGAGTGGGGACCAGGTCTTCCTCCTCACCCCGTGCTGCTCCTGGCACGGGACACCCTTG
This sequence comes from Cavia porcellus, assembly GCF_034190915.1. NCBI lineage: Eukaryota > Metazoa > Chordata > Mammalia > Rodentia > Caviidae > Cavia > Cavia porcellus. Next base: position 1,026,612 of record NW_026947521.1, on the reverse strand, counting down.
TGCTACATGGCCCACCGGGTGGCACTAATGCCAGTCACATTCAGAAAGGAGTTGTGATGAGACAGGAGGAGTGCTGAATTCAAGGACAGCCATGGCCTGTGCTCTGTCATTTGCTGGCTGTCTGTAGACAAGTTGCTAAGCCTCAGAGCCTCAGGTTTTCGTCTAGATGTTGGGGGCAACATCCACTCTGAGGTACCCAGATGAGGTGAACTGCAGGGTCCAGAAGGTATAAACCTCAGCACTTCCTGTTCTACTCAGTCATTTGCATAAGTAGTTAGCAGTATTTTTATAGCCTATTAGTATAATTTCAGAGCTATTGCTTATGCTGTTTTTTAGAATTCTAAAATAGCATCTGTGGGTTTTTTTTAAAAATGAAAACTACAGAGTAAGAAGCAAAAGCATGCATGACAGTCCCACCCTCTTGATTAATGGGAGGATATGGAAGAAATTACGTTTCACGCAAATTATGCAAAAAAACACCCATTTCTCAGATGCACATTTTGCTTAGGAACAACCGGGACAGCCAGAAGCCGGCACCAACATTTCAGGGAAGGGAAACCAATAATGAGTTTCCATTTTCCTGTCGTTGAGGGGTGAAAGTGAGGAGCGAGGAACCTTAGTGTTACCATTTTTGATTGTGGGATTAGTGATATTCAGATCACTGGGGAAACTACCTGAATCCCACCCAGTGCTTATCGCGAGCCCACCTGTAGGCCGGTTGGGCAGCTGTAGTCCCATTTGAGAGGACAGGACAGTCAGGGGTAAGCAGCAGGGGTTCTGGGGGGTCCCCTGCCACCCATTAGCCAGGGGAGGCTCCCTGCAGGACTTAGCGTGCAGCACCCCAGGGTTTACCCACGCAATGGACCGATTTACCTCTGGCTGCTCCTGAGCAAGCAATGATCCCTGTGGTTTCTCAGTCATTTGCCCTGTACCAGGCCTGCTGGACTCGTTGAGGCAGGGAGATTAGCATCGCCCCCAGAATTACCCCTCCTTTACTGGTGCAGAGCATGGCGCTTGGCAGGGGATGGACCCTGCCTGAGCTCACACAGGCCGTCAGAGGACGAGCTGAGGGCTGGGACTTCCGCTTCAAAGACGGCGTGGAATGGACCGCACGCCGGTCAGTCGCTTTGCTTGAACAATGCTTGGTGACAGTTTCTGTCATTTTTTTAAAAGATGCATATTTCTTAACATGTGTAAACATAGCCATTAACGGTTATAAAAAGTATCAAAATACAGTTTTGTGTTTCAGATTGGAAAAGTCTATGCAAAAATAGATGTATATAGACATGTATTGTAGACCCAAATTTGAACACACATATCTATATGCATGCATATAGACACGCAGCATCCTTGGTGTTTTCATCCTTAAATTTTATAGTTCGTAAGGTAAAAAGAATATGGATGTATGCCAAATGAGTAAAAATAACAGATGAAAAAATTAAAACCTACCCTTTATTCATGAAAACAACTTAGTCATTCAACAAATGTGTTTCTAAATTTAGTAGTTCTAGGTTCCAGTTAGTGTTTCAAATAATTCTGTTTTATTTTCTAATCAGAGCATGAATTAGAAAGATGCACACTATCTCAAGCTAACAGCATAAAATTAATTCACGAGGGGTTCATCCAGACACTTGGAAATCTAAGGAAAGAGCATAAAAAGCATTCATCAGCTAACTGCTCTTACCATTCATTACCTTTTTCTGGCTTTGTATTTGTGAGCATCTTAATGCAGAAACTTGAGGAGCAGGAGAATGAAGCAGGCATTAAACACTAAAAACAAAAGCAAGAGAGGCTTAGGTATGTGGAAAGGCCTTAAGTTCTAGGAGGAAGCACTGCAAAGGGTTGACCAAGGTTTTGCCACATGCAACCATTGTAGGACTCCAGGCCAGTCTGCAGAGCCGCACACTTCTTCCAAGAACTCTTAGTTTCCAGAAGCCTAGAACATCTCACCATTCTGCAGACCAGGAAGTAATGGCTATAACTTGAAACAGCCTGAAGTATCCCAGTGGTGTGTTCTCACTCCCTCTTTGAGGTCACCTCCCAGTCATTTCCCTCCTGTGCACCTCCAGTTACCACATCCACAAGGAGCTCTTCCTCCCGGTGTCCCCAACTCTTGCCCATCTCCATTTTGACATCTCTGCCTTGTTACTTGAGCCAGAAATCTAGGAGTAAGTACTTCTCCTATCCTTCCTCTCCCTCATTTTGGCATCCACCAGTCTTGTTGCATCCACTCCCCAGATCTCTCGGAAACACACCCACTTTCCACCATGGCCTTCTCATGGCTGATGTTCTAGGTGTCCCCCCAAGCTTCGTGTGGACAGAGGTGGGGCTTTTTGGAGGTGGCTGAATCTAGTGTGTGATGCTGGATCAGGATGTGAGGCTGGGATGGAGTCATGCTGTGATGCTAGGATTCAGGCTGCCACACCCTGGGATAGGATGTAAGTTAGGACAGAAAAGGTCGCTGCTTGTCACTGGTTGCTTGCTACCTTTGATTCTTCACTGCTTTGCTGCCTTCTGCCCAGCATGAACTGTTTCTCCTCTGCCCTGTCGCTGTCAGTCCACGGCTGGCTCCACAGTAAAGTCTATGCACTGTGAGCTAAATAAACTTTTCCCTCCTTTAACTTTGGGCACCAGGTTTTTGTCTCAGCAGTGAGAACAGTTGGCCCCGATTCTGAGCCCAGCCTCAGGACCAGGATTATGGTCATAGCTCACTTGCTCACTCCCTCGACCCTCCAGCCTGCCTTCAGGTCAGACAGCTCAGAGCTCTGCACAAGCTTGAGTGCCAGCGTACGGGGAGATAGATCTGCTGCAAATGGGAAGGGGACGAGGAGACGGAAGGAGGGGAGGGGAGGAAAAGGGAGTACATAAAAGAATTAGAGTGTATATGTGTCAACTACCCACAATAAAGGTATTGATTATGCATCATAAACATTCACTAATACATTAAAAAACAAATAGAAGATAAAGAGACAAAGACAGAGAGACAGAAGGGTTTAGACCTGCAGGGGTTTCCTACAGTGCATTTTTAAGACAAAAATCCCAAATCTGCAGCACGACTGCCCCCTCCTTTGGTTTTGTCTTCTACCCTTTTGCTTCCCTTCTCCAGCCTCCCTGGCTCTCCAGTTTGTGAGTTCATTAGACCCATCAAGCTCCTCCCTCCCTAGGGTCTAGGATCTTTGCCTGTGCAGTTGTGCAAAACACAAACATGAGAAGCAAAGGGAAAAGTTTCCAGAAAAAAATTTCCATCATTCTTTCTGGTTTTTTCTTTTGAGACAGTATCTCGCATTGCAGTACAGCTGTAGCCCAGGCTGGTCTCGAACTCACAAATATCCTCCTGCCTCAGCCTCCGGAGTGCTGGGATTTCAAGTGTGCACTATCACAGCCGGCATCATTTTCTTTTCAATGGGATGCATTTGTCTGTAAAGGAATCACTGTTGAATGTGATCTCTGACTGACCAATTTCCCCTGCACATGTCCAGAGCTCAGCTTCAGTTCAGAATCCACACAAATGCCACCTGCCTGTGGCCACAAGAAATTACTACTCTTCTTCAAACCCCTAGGATATCAATTATCTATACTGTTTAAATGGCATGAAATGTTCCCTTCGGCTCAGATGTTCAAACCAAGTGCCAAAGCGATGACTTGGAGTGAGGGATGCAGAACAGCCACCCCCACATCATTTAGAGATAACTCAGTCTTCAAGAAAGACTTCTTCCAACATTCAGATTAATCCATTTGACAGACACACACCTACTCAGTACCCATGAGGCCATGCGAGAGTGCTGCCTCATGGAGCTGGGGCCCAAAACTCTTTCAACAGCTGCGTAAGTGCAGCTCCATTTTATTCATGTGAACCACGTGGACCCTGAGCCAGACCAAGGAGCCATCATGAGAGGCCTGTTAAGACATGAAATATCCAAATGTCCAAGAACCCTGCCAGTAATGCTCTTTAGCTGTCCGTGGGTAAACACTCCTCCCCATTCAGGATGACATGTCTCTGGGACTTACTGTGTGGTCCCTCACGTCTCAGTGGAACTAAGCCCAGCTGCCCACTGCACCTAACTCATTAACACAACTTCTGTTGGCTCTTCTCTCTTTTCAGTCTCTCCTCCCAAGCAAACTGTCCACACCCAATCTTTGGTGTAGAATCTGTTTCCAAGGGGCAAGGCAATTAATCTGCAATTAATTGCTTCACCATCTCCAACAACACATCATCTATGAAGAAAAAACCAACTCAAATTTCTGAACATCTGTTAGACCCTGGAAAAACTATGGGCACAACATAAATGTGGTTCCTGGCATCGAGAAATGTATGATCTACCAGAAAACCCGATTTTCCCAAGCCTGAGATACTGAATGAGAAAATGTGATTAAGAATTTCCATTGTTATGCACGGGCCACTGCTGGAGTGGGGACAGCCACACCCAGGCTCTCTCCCTGGGAGAGAGCGCCATTCGTGGAATGCAGAGGGACAGAACCAGGCCTCACCAGGAGGTGGTCCCCGCCTGGAAACCGTATCATTTTCATGGTTTTGTTGGGTTGGGCTTTATTCTCTTTTGTTTTGTTTATGTTAAATCTGATGGCATAAGCAGCTATTTAAAAGATAGCAAGACGTATTATAGTGCCCATTTTGGATTTACTAGTGGTTTGTTTTGAAGTCGTTTATTGCATTCATTGTTTTGTTTTTATTGTTTCTATTCTATTCTGTTCTGTTCAATTTGTACTAAGTCTGAAGGTATCTGCAGCTATTCAGAAGACAACAAAAGACATTATGGTACCTATTGTTGATTTTATAAGGTTTTGAAGTCCTATGTCACTTACACTGGTTTATTTTGATTGGTTTCTTTCTATTTTCCTTGGTTTTATCCTCTTTAAAATACAAAATAAATAAAGCTTATGTGGTGAATATGTTGTGTGTTACTCTACTCAGTTCTTTTTTTTTTTTTTTTTTTATTTAAGAGGAAAAAGAGAAAAACACAAAACAAAACAAAGCAGTGTAAGGTTACACATAATACATAACTACAAAAAAAAAAACATAACAGTAAGAAATCACCTGTTAATACATTACATAATATCATCTTGGAAATAGTTGCTCAAATCACAGTATCAAAGAATACAAAGTAGACATTCAAACGGAGAGACTGCAAACAGCTGTGTTCAATGATCCAAAAACATTAATATAGTCAGCTATTTAACATCCCTAAACACACTTGTTGTTATATCCGTTAGAGCTCTTTTTTTTTTTCCCCTCCCTCTCTTTTTTATAACAAAATTTATACATTTTGGATTTTATTACTCCTCAGTTCTCATTACTCTCTTGGGGGGGAGAGAATAAAGTCAAATATGGCAAAACAAAGCTGTAAGTCCAAACCAAGGATAGACATAGCACATGATGTAGAACAGAGTACAAGGTCATCAACAATGGTTATCAACATTGTCTCTTGTTTCCTTAAAAGGAATTGTCCATCTCATTAGATATTATAAAGCCAGACAAAACAGTGGAGAACAAGACCAATAAAACTTAGGCATTGTGAACATTACAGGACTTCCAAAGGAGACAATAGTCAAACCAGAATGGGCATCTTTGTGAATCTTATTGCCTTCAAATTAGTTGCCTATACCTTCAAACTTGCTACTATCGCACAGAATGGAACAGAGTCTAATCAGTCAAAACAAGATCGTGGGAGTATTACAGGACTTCAAAACAAGTTAATAGGAGATCAAAAAGAGTTACTACTATATATCCTAATTTTTTAAGTTTTTCCCTTAATTAAAATAAACATAAGAAATAGCTAAATAATTTTTTTTAAAGAATAGTAGTTACCATAGTGTCTGTCTTTTTCCTTAAAATATTTGGATAAAACTTCATATACTATAGCTTCAAATATTTCCATATCAAAAAGCCCAGAGTAAAGCCTTTCTAATTAATAAGTGAAAATTTTATAAGGCTTCAAGGCCACATAATGGGGAATCATGATTATCACATATTTTTATATATTTGAATCATTACTTACATTCCGGGACCCCTCCTCCTCCAGACAAAGGAAGGGGCCTCTGCAGGCGGCTCCGGATCCGCGCAGCTCCTCCTCCGCACACCGACGGCCAGGCGCGGCTGGGTACGGGCCCTCTACTCAGTTCTGAGATGGATATTTAATGCCACGATTATTGTGGTAAAATAAAAACTATAACCACTATCTGCTAAATGTTCTACTGGGAATCAACTACTAGGACAACCATGATTGGTAAGAAGTAACAGTCCTAGGGGCTGGGGATTTAGCTCAGCGGCATAAGCACCTGCCTTGCAAGCAGGCAGTCGTGAGTTCGATCCCTGGTACCGATAAAAAGGAAAAAAGACAAAAAAAAAAAAAAAAAGTAACAGTCCTTTGCTATACTTCATATTTCAAAGTGCTTGATATTTAAATAAAATTATAATTAAACCTACAATCCTAAAAGAAAAGAAAAAAGAATTTCCATGATTTCTCTTCTTTAACCTACGCATAACTTCTGTAGGAACACACGATCCGGTGGGTTATGTAACTATACAAACTATATAACTACCCTGTTGCAAAACCAGACATGGACCCTGGTATAACACAGGATAAAAACCAATCTCAAGCATCCAGGAGTGTACTTGGTGTCAGGCATGGTGCAGTCCAAAGCTCAGTGGAGCTGCCTGGGTTTTGTTGGTCTCCCTTTCTGGAGTCTGATCCCTTTGGATTGGCCCATACGCCTGAGAGAAGAAGGGAAGCCCAGCTGGTCTTGGCTTTCCCAGTCCTCATCTTATGATCCAGCAAGGAAAGTCCAATCTGTTTCTCGGCACCCACGTATAAAGGTGACATGGTTTCCTGGAAACCATCCCGGTAGCCGAGGGAATGGGGAACAGGGTCTGGCCTGAGCCTCACTCGTTTCTGGCTGAGAGGAGGGCAAGTCCCACCCTACCGCACAGGGACTCTGCACCTGGAAGAAAGCACAAGATAGCCATAGCCCTTGAACTCCAAGGCCACCACGAGAAGCACTTTCCTCCCAGCCTTTGGAGTAGAGGAGTAGGGATCCCAAGCACAATGAAATTCCTGTGTGGGAAGCAGGGCTTTGCTTATTGGGCTTTACCCAAAGCAGCAAGGTTGCTGTGTCTGGTCACTGATTCTGAAGCTCTGGATGTTGCTCTGGGGTTTCCACAGCCCACCTTGGCCCAGAGGCCCCGAGTCCTGTCTACCTCACGGCCACTGGGATGAACAGATGCCCAGGCCTCACCTTCTAAGGCTACCCACGGCTGCAGCCATTGGAAAGACGGAAGAGGGAGGAGCAGAGTGGCTTCACTAGCACTAACACAAGGCCTCTGTTTTCACCAAGAGTGGGGAATATAAAAAGGATCTGGAAGCCAGTACTCTGCCTGGGCTGTTGGGGCCTCCGTCACAGGGAAGCTGGCCCTGCCTGGCCCGGACATCCATCTGTGCAGTGCTGGTTAGGAGGCCTCAGGGCCGCAACCACAACCATGGTGTGGCTCCCTCAAGAGGCTGATTCGAGGGCATAGCCTGCTTGGCCCCAGGATACGCAAGGCTGAGCTGTTTTCTCTGACCCTTGCACATCCATTACCCAAAGCCGAAGTGTGTTTTAGGAAGGAGATAGCTATAGCATCTGGTCCTTGAGCTTTTCCAATTCAGAGCCTCCTCATGAGGTGAGGTTATGATTGGTTCTTTTTTTTTTTTTTTTTTTTTTTTTGTCTTTTTCATTTTTATCACTACCGGGGATCAAACTCACGACCGCCTGCTTGCAAGGCAGGTGCTTATGCCGCTGAGCTAAATCCCCAGCCCAATGGTTGGTTCTTTTGTCCACTTGAGAAGTTTAGGAGCTTAACTGAGTGACTCGGCAGTAGGCATCCTGGAGTGTAGAGGACTTGCCCAGATGGCTGTTTACACCACAGTGCCTTGTCAGTCAGATGATACAAATGGTAAATGGGGAAAGACTGATTGCTGGTTCTCTGGAGGAGGCTTCAGTGTTCACCTTCAGGCTGGCTGTCGTTTCCTGGCTTCTAGTAGACTGCTTGGCTTCCACTTGGGATTGATTCTTCAGCCTTCTATTGCAGCCTCCTGATTCAGACTTGCACAGGGCACTGCACCCTCCAGCATGCAGACACCTTCTGCATGCTTCCTCATCTGACTCTAGCTGACCACCAGAGCCAATCTTGTAACTTACGTTTATATAGCTTGTGTAATATCTGTTTCTCCAGTAAACACTGATGATTTCATTCACTTATTGATTTTTGCTTTTCTGCTCTGCAGGTGGCTGGCCTGTGGTGCATAATTGTGTACTCTCTGGATGATTCTGGATTGTAAGGAGTCACCTGGCAACTCCCATGGATTTCTTTTCTTTTCTTTCCCCACCTTCTTCTTCCCTTAGCTTATAACTAGCCCGCTCTCCTTAGTTTTGAAAGCTGCTTATTTGAAATTCCTCAGTGAGCAGGTCCCCCGAGAGTTACTCTCCATTACTAACTGAAGACTAATTGTGCCAAGATGTCTGTTGCTCTAAAGTGCCTTCACCATAATCGCTTCCCAAATTAACTCTCGCTTCTTATGGGTACTAAGTTAGGGCTCTGTGATGAGCAGAGATTCATAGAAGAACACGCAGCAGGTGGAGACCTGCACAATCAGGCCTATGTATAGCTGTCATTTTAATTCTCTTTTCTTTTCCTTCAAATTCTGGACTACTTTTAAAATCTAAAAAGGTAGAATTTGCCTAATGATAAAAGCACCCTTTTTTGCATTCATGATAGTTTGTCACATAAATTTTTGCCCTACTTACTACTGCTAATCTTTTGTTCGGGAAAAAGTTTTTGAAAAGCTTATAGCTCCATGTACACCTTTTTAAATACTGCTTTGATGTGATTTTTTTTCTCTTTTTTTGGTAGCCAGCTTTAGGGCTTTCCATCCGAGAATTGAAGAGGTGATTTGTACGTGTCCGCCCTGAGCTTAAGCAGAAATCTGAACTTTCAGAACATATTTATTTTCTAGCAAAATATAGCTGTGTGATTTTACACAGAAATTAAGAAGTAATTTGTAAGATGTCTCCAAATGTTCCTTTGGTCTTAATCAAAGGATAATGATACCAAAGCCACCAGTTGGCTTCCCCTGACATGAGAGGCTGGGGCAAAGCTCTTCTGGTTTGCTATTTCTGCCACTGAGCTTTCTGGTCATAGCCCGGGAAACGGCTCACAGCAGACACTGACTGGATACCAAGGGAGACCCAGCAGGAAGTGGACAGAAGAAACGCAAACCCCCCAGCTCGGCAGGCTGGGGCTTCAGGTCTGACCCTGGCTCCTTCCTGGTCTCCCAGGTGCCCAGCCATGTCCCTGCCAACCCCTTCCCCATGGGCACCACTTTATGTCCGGCCACTGCAAGGGACCCTTTGGCTCCCAGCCTCTTCCACGTGGACTTCCACAGCCCTTAGTTCCTTGGTCCTGGGTCTTTTCTAAGGCCCCAAAGTGACAGGCTAAGAACTGACTTAGATTCTTATTTCAAATATCTTCTTACTTCTGAGGCTGTATGAGAATTCTGGTTCTGGCAAAAAGTTTCCCATCCTGCACCCCACACAGAAGATTAACTCAGAGTTCAAGATGGAAGGGTGACTCCTAGAGCTGCCACCATACCCGGGTTCAACCCCATCCCCGAGAGACCCAAAAACAACTAAACAGAATGAGACCTTCCAGCTGCTCACTGTCTCTGGCACCAGTGAATGCCTTGTCTTTTTTTTTCCCAAAATTAAACTCTGTCGCCATGTTGCATGTGGACTATTTGTAAACTACCTGCTGGGCTTGGTGGGACACACCTGAAATCCCAGGAATCTGGGAGGCTGAGGCAGGAGGGTCTGTACATTCAAGGCCAGACTGGGCAACTTAGTGACATAGACCCAGTCTCAAAATAAAAAAATAAAAAGTGACTGACATTGTAGCTCAGTGCAAAGGCCCTGTGTTCAGTCTCCAGTACCAAAAAAGGGCAGCAGGGAACCCAGCCATAGTTCCATATCTAGAGACAGACTTTTATTTAAAAAGCAAAAACAAAAGGATAAAAATGACACAGAATTTCAAAAAAAAATAGGTCATTAACACTAGTTAATATTATCTTAGAAGTAGTTGCTCAGGTTACAAGATCTAGGCACAAAAAATGATCAGATCATCAATGAAGGCACAATTATTCTGATGAACAGAGATTCGTAGTTATCTTGTATTTATAAATGCACACTAAGCTTAACATGGCTACAACCCCTTGCACTGCCCATAAAATCTCTAATGTACTAGACTGCATTCTCTTAATGACTAGATGTAATTCTAAGTTATACATATTTCCTGGTAATATAAATTTATAAATACAACTGATGTAATTATTTATATAACAATGGATATAAATGTGTTAATTACAATGTGACAATCTTATTCATATACTTGTAAATACATTCAGCAAATGAACGCTATAACCCCTTGGATATATGATAATTTGCTTAATACAAATTGTTATTAATGCTGTAACCAACACTTCACGTATGCGCATGTTAGGGATGGAGGCATGTCCACACAATCCATTCTCAAGAGGTCACAGCATGCAAAGCTTTAAGGCTTCTCAACTCAGCCATTCACAGACTGCAGGGGCAGAGAACCAGGCCTTACCAGATGATCCCTGCCTGGAAACTTTCATTTTCATTGTCTAATTGGGTTGGATTTTATCCTCTTCTGTTTTGTTTATGTTAAACCTGATGGCAGGAGCAGCTATTTAAAAGATAGCAGGACATATTATGGTAGCCAATTTGAATTTACTAGTGGCCTCTTTTGAAGTCCTTTATTGCATTCATTGTTTTGTTTTTATTGTTTCTATTCTATGCTGTTCTGTTCAATTTTTACTATGTTTGAAGATACCGCAGTTATTTTGAAGACAACAAAAGGCATTATGGTAACGATTGTTGATTTTGTAAGGTTTTTAAGTCCTGTAATCACTTATACTGATTTATTTTGATTGGTTTTATTCTATTTATTTTCCTTGGTTTTATTCTCTTTAAAACAAAAAATGTAAAATTAAAAAAGACTTCTCAAGGCTCATCATGAATGCCCTGACCTTCCCAAAGGGATGTTCAGGAAAGTGGCTTGTAGTGGCCACAAAGGTCCTCGTGGAACCCAGCAAAGGGTTTGCCCTCAGCTGCACAGAGTAACACTTTTATACGCTTAGAAATGGCTCACCGGTGAGCCCGCTCCATTCTCTTGCAGGTGAATTAAAACCCAGCCAGTCTATGCACTGAGGAATTGCTGACCCAAGGCAAGATTCCCCCAGAGCTGTCTGCAGTGTTAAAAACTGATTTTTAAAAAACATTTATGCCAGTGTACATTAAAAACAAATTTCCTGTTAACCAGGCAACTGGAGAACAAACGCTTTACAAAGCAGTGTGTGAAATCAGTTTTTAGGTGAAAATGCTCATTGTATATCCCTGATAAATTTAATCTCCCCTTTTTCAACACACACAGCTTCCAGCTGCATTTCTTTCAGACCGAAAGGTGCTGTCACCTGTGGTTACTGGAGAACTGCAGGCTCCTCTCCCCTGTGAGGTGTTACCCGCTGCGGAATGGAAGCCCTGGAATTGGCTAACAAATTACCTTACCTGCTGTCCGCTTGGTATGATTTCTCCCCCTTCTGCGCCCCCAGACTGGTAATGTTGCCCATCCTGAGCCACCTGAATTCCCAGTCCAATGAGTCTTTGTTAGATGGCCAGTCCGTTCCCAGAGCGCTGGAAATGACTACCAAAGAGACGCACATTTCATCCATGGTGGCATCGTGCCAGCCTGCTCCTGCCAGCATGGCTGTACAGGACACTGGCTGGTGGGCAGCAAGGGCAAAGAGGACTGTGACATGATACATAGTCACAAGGTGCCCTGGTCCCCTAGGAGGGGTACCCCGGGTCCCAATAACAGCAGGCCAGGGGCAACTCCAGGAGAAGTGAGCGCTGAAGTACTGCAATCAGGTTCCTTGCCGAGGGCAGTTTATCTCCTAGCTCAGCGATGAGAGAATCCCCCCTGGAAATGGGATTCACATCAAAGTCTTCAAATAAAAAATATCGTACTGGAAGAGGAAGGGGTTATGTACAGATGCATGGTTGGTCCAGAAATGTGCAAATGCATGTTTCTGCTGTCTTATATTTGTGTACACCTACCACAAATTACCTGTGTACCCCCCAAAAAACAGGGACACACACCTTCCGTGTGTGCAGAGAAGAAACAGTCTGCCCTACGGTTACACAGACTCCTCCAAAGGCGGGTGCCGCTTGGGCCCTGATCCTACGCATAAACAGGCTGTTCACGGAGTGGGTGGCTCATTCATCTTGATTGATAATTAGAACCGACAAAGACCAGATCAACACAAATCACAGGGCAAAAACATCTGGGACTCAGTTTAATGAGATACCCCAAAACCTCTTTAGTGGTAATTGCATTGCAAGCACCAAACAGCTTTCACAGTTGTTTTTGCAAATTAAACAAATTAGCACCCAGGATCTGAAAAAGTATCCTGACCGTAACACATCAGGGAACGAAGCAGGGCCCTGGGTAGCTTGCCCAAATATGGGTATTAACCTAGAAACACCCTAGTATAGAATTTTGGGGCTTCTTCAGCAAAAAAAGTTAAGAGACTGAATCCTACTGCTGTGTACATGTGGGGCTCTCAGGAGGAAAATCTCAGCTGTGAGATAGTTCTCTTTTTTCTGCACAGAATCCCTTACCAATTTCACAGAAATACCCTGGGAATTATTAAATATTCAAGATGCTTAAAACCTGCAGCTTAATCCTCTTCCTTGTTAGGAAAGGTTGGTACCGCACAAACAACTGGAAGGTTTTATAGGTGTTCAGTGATACCCAAAGTGTTTGGGGAAGCTGTAATAAAATGTAACCATCGCACATCTTCTTGGATCCAAGACTAGCGAGGGGGGAAGAAGACATTTTCAAAGCAATCAGCTCTTATTTTGGTCTGTCTCCTAATTTAGCCACCTCTGTATCCAATGTGAAGTCAGGAAAGGATGCTTATTGCACAAATCCTGCAGAGGGAAATTTCAAACAAATACGCCCGGCTGCGGCAGGCAGGCTTCCTTTCTAAAAAGTCCACAAATGGAGAAGTGAGGGAGCAACGTGCTTCTCAGTGCAGAAATAGTGTCTTGCACCTTTTGCTGAGCTCTGTCCCCTTCCTCAGGCCTTTTCTGCCAAAGGTACAGCATGGAAGAGAAGTGCTTGTTACCACCATCCAGCAGTCAGCCTATCCTGCCTCCCCTTGTCCACTTCGGCCTGCTGGACTTAGAAGATGCCCAACGTGTGTCAGTCACACTTGGCTGCAGAACATTTCAGCATGTGTCTCACATTCCATGGCAGGAAAGCTGCACTTTAGAGTCTAAAGGGCTGTGGAGACGCATACCGCCGCCTCATCTGCTGAAAGGAAACGGGTTAGAAAAACTCACTGGCAAAACCAACCCCCCAAACCCTGCCCTCTATCTTTCAGATTCTCTAGCAACACTGATGGAACAATTTGAGATGAATACATTTTAAGCTCTTGTCTTTTACCAGGGGGAATCTGTAGAAGATTAAGGGGATATTGAAATATAATTATCAAGTCCCCTTGTGATGGTTCCAGCCGCTTTGTCAGCCGTGGGGGAAACAGTAGAAACATCCATGCGGCATTTCTGCAAAATTTTCCAGAAGACATATGAGGACTTCAAATCATTCTCAGAAAGAACAGAATTGGACAAACCGTGTTGTGGCTATGCAAGCAATTCGCTTCTCCAAAAATGACAGAGTTTTACTTTAAAGGACATTGAGGTAAGAATAGTTTGGAGCAGTGTGAAGTCAGAAATACATCACCAAAAGGGTTTAGATGGACACCTACGGCAGCTGGAAGGGAAAAGGGGTGTTGGGACCTCCTATTTCAACGTCTCCTGCCCTCTCTGTCTTTTCCTCGAACAGAAGCTGGGCCCTGTGTGTAAATCCCAGTTTCCCCTGTGCTTTCTGGGCCTAGTGAGCATTGTAAGAAGAAAGCTATCATCTCGGCATTGATAGGAAATAGTAGGGGAAAGTGAAATGGCCTTTCAAGCGGTGTAGTTAGAAACTCAGTCCTCTCCTGTCCTGCTAGGACAGGGCTAGGGACACTGGACAGACTCATCTGCCCCTGCATGTGCAGAGTCTGACTTAAGAGTGGCTTTGACCATCTTTAGTAGTTGAAAACGTCAGAGGAATCATTCTGTGGCTTGGGAAAATTATATGAGATTTCAGCAGCAGCAAGGTTTTGATGGCATACAACCATGCCCAAAGTGGACGCTTGGCAGGGAAACTCCGCGTCAAGTTTGGAAGGAAGCCAATTTCATCTTGCTGCTAAGCTGACAATAGATTGTCCATTAACCCTTGATCCGCCATGTGGTCCTGATCTGATTCTACACATCCTGTCCCAACCCGTCTCTGGGGCCACTGCATTGTAAAAGTTTTAGGGGATCCAGTTCGGTTACTTAGGTTGCTGTCTTTTGAATTTTAGTAGCTGTCTGATACATCATTTGTTGTACCAGGCTTCTAATGTAGGCTTCCGGTGTGCTCAATCCAGGTTAAATATTTCAGTTAGTAGCACACTAAAGGAACTGCAAGGATTCAAATGATTATAATAAAAAGAGGCAGGTGTGGAAAATTCCAAGGAGCTAGCTCAGTAATTAGAAGCAATATGAGAACATAAGATCTATAAACAATTACTTTGCTACCTCATGTTCTACTCAATTATAATATGCCAGGCAGAGATTTTAAATGGAAAGAGTGTCTTGTTCTAGAGGGATCCACTGGATTTAAGAAGTCATTGTATCTTGTCAAATTTATGGTATCTTGTTAATTTACGTAGACATGTTTTCTTCAAAAATTCAGTTACAGTATTAAAATTTGTTTCAGGGAAGGTTTACAATCTCCTTCAGCAAGCAAGCCTTGAAATATTAGAAATAACCTGAAATTCAAATCTTTGGCATTAGATCTGCCATTAGTAGAGTTAGCTGAGAAAGGGATGCTCTTAGCCTAGGGAATATTGTAACTGTAACAGCACAATTTCAAAGCATTCACTGGCACAACCATAGGTCTCTGTCTTGCAAGTGCTGTATTCCATGACAAAATCCTGAATGTGTGGGTTTGTTATTAACTCTAGGTTTGCATTAGAATTCCCTATCTTACAGCTTGGAGCAAAACTCTGTTTACAAAACAGTATTTACACTTGACTAATTTTGCAGATCAAACTAATTAAATCAATTAAACTGGTGATTAACCAAATGAAGGCTGATTGCAAAAATTAGTGGGTTTATTTTGGAGGACTGGAAGTAAGCTAATTACTGCAGTGATTACTTGAACCTGGAGTACTCTAAATGTGGTATAAATTGAAACCTCATAGTGAATTAGACTGGGAATTCATTACAGTTTAAAGCACTGTTAATACTATTCAGTCTGTTCCTCCTTGGGGAAAATCCCCTCTCTGTTTTGTATATGGATAAACAATTGCCTGGAATCTGTGCTTTTTTTTTCCATGCAATTCAATGAAATGAGGGAACCAAAGAAGAGTTACTTTTGGAGAGAGATACACAACAGTGCTTGCCACAATTCTGTGCACACAGCAAACACCTGAGGGCCTTGCAAAGGGCCAATCACGATTCAGTATGTTGGGAGCACAGAAGTCTGGGCTGGGGTGGGCGGTGCAGTCGTCCACACCTGTGTGTGTGTCTGTGCGTGCGTGCGTGTGTGCGTGCGTGCGTGTGTGTGTGTGTGTGTGTGTGTGTGTGTGTGTGTGTGTGTATGTGTGTGTTCTGGCTCTGGAGTGACATGCTTCTAGGTCATGGGCCACACTCCAGGCACTGGAGCAGATAGCTAAATGGTTAGGATCAGAGTCTGACACTTCAGGCTGGTGTACAGAGACCAAGCTACGCTGTCAGCCCCTGATACTGACCGCTGACCCTTTTGGCTACAGATGCCTGAGCAGGCAGCCTCCCATGTGCTGATTTAGGCAACAGCCCTTGCTATTGCCTAAAAAAGGCCTCTTCGAGCGTCTTTTCTCTTGGTCTTCTTGAACTAGTGCTAGTAGCACAGCGTTTATGTCCATACATAATAAAGGGTACTAATTAGTTTTTCAAGCAGATCATTTTAATGAAATGTGAACACAGCTGAGCACATGTTCTGCATTTTGCTGATTTAAATATCAGTTCTCTTTTCCTTAGTTTGAGATTTATGAGCTGATATTTACAATAAAAAGAAAGAATTCATGTCTTGTTCAAAGATATGAGTAAGTCTAGGAGACCAGTATCAGCTTAGTATAAAATTTTAAAGTGAAGCAAGGAGCTTCCTTTTGCAGACAAACTGGAGGATAAATGTTTTTATTTTCAGTGTGGCTTTCTCTTTAGAAATGAGGAGAGAAAGTTAATTTTCTCAGTTAATCAATGAACCTGCCTTGACATTTGGTTTCCTGCAAGTTGCGGGTTCATAGCAAGAGACACCCCCTCCCCCCGGGACACCCCACAGCCTTCCACAATGACCATCCATTGCCATTTGATAAGTGGGACCCCCCTGTGTGGTAGGGGTTCCAGAGTGCAAATTGGAACAAATTAAGACCACAGACTGTGTTTTAATAAGGATGGAACTCTCAGAAAAAGCAGGCATATTGGAAGAGTTTCCATCTGGTGAAAAAACAATGCTTACACAGTGACAAAAACAGCCTTTGTGCTGGACAGCATGCTCAGGGCTTTGATGAGACCGCGGAAGTGAATCGAAAGGCCTTGGCTTGTATTTCTTGCAGAAATGCTTTGGAGGTGACATTTTTTCCCCATAGGACGGTCTTGGGGAAGCACTGGAGTTTTTCCTCCATGCTTGCAGGTGACTGCACGCAGCCAGCTCCCCAGTTTGAATGTGAAAGCATCCCACGGAGGTAGCTATGGGCCTAGGGGGCTGTGCTGAGCTGGTATGCACCCCAGAGGAGTGGCTTATAAGTAAAACACTTGGAGTAAGCTCATGAGGTTGACCTCCTTATTCTAAAGTTTAAAAGTAAATAAAAACTGAAGGTTGGAATGTGTGATTGAGGTTTTAGGACAGCAAGCTTGTAGATGGTCAGGTTCCGTGTGTGGGAGGTGAGAATTGAAGATTGGTCTCACAGGGTGGGAATGTAGTTCAGCGGTAAAGTGCTTGTCCAGCCTGTGCGAGGCCCTGGCCCCAGCCCTGAAAAAGAAGTATTGATCATTAAACAAAGGCCTATGGACTATTCCTATTAATTATCTTTTTCTTTTCTATCAGTACTGGGAATCGAACTCACGACCGGCTGCTTGCAATGCAGGTGCTTATGCCGCTGAGCTAAATCCCCAGCCCCTCCTATTAATTATCAATTAGGTATCTGGAGAATTCCTTATAATGGAAGATATCAAAAATAGATGACCAAATAATCAATTGAGACTCCATCCAGGTGACAGTGTCTCAATGGACTTCCACTGTCCAGGACTGCAGATCTGGGCTCTGTCCACTGACCTGGAGTGGCTCTGTCTCTGCAGAACAGATAACTAACTGAAACATACTGTGGCATCCAGGCATGACATGTGTGACTTTCCTAGACACACACAGAGACTCGAGTGTCTGTGCAGGAGCAGGCCCGTAGTTTTACCACGAGTGGAACTGTCTCAGAGCAGAATGCTCATATTAGACCGCCTAGCACATCCATTGCTGGTTGAAAAATCCAGTGGAAGCCCAGTGCTCAGATACTCACCATCAGGCAGGGTGTCTCGGGTAACAGAAGGAGCTCCCTTATCACTGGGAGGATACCCTTGCCAACAGCAGCTGCCTGAGACAGCCCATGGGTGGCACTGACAGTGACTGCCAGGATTCTGAGGTCTGTTGTGGTCCTTCTAAACCCTCCCCCTCTATTACATGGTGCATCGATGTTGATTGAGCTCTGACTAAGCCCAGCCATAACCCATCCTCTAGGAATGCATCCCAGACCAAACATTGGGCCTTCCTAAGCCCAGGCTCTTATTTACTCCAGTGGCCAATCACACATAGTATGTAAACTTTCCTCCGGACTCTCGAGAAGCAGTCACTTAACTGTCAATCTCTAGGTATGATCACAGGAATGAAGCTCTGTGGTTCATATGTAGTCAGAGGTTAGGGAACTGCCTAGAATACTTTTAGCCTCCTTTCCTATCTCTAATGAAGATAACCCGCAGGCTGTTACAATCACCGATTTCTTTGCATCTCTCTGCCTGACAGATGTCACAGCAGCAGAGTCCAACCCTAGGTGTGAGATTTCTAGGTCATTCTGCGGAGTGCAAGCTCTCCAGTGCATCACCAACTCACTGCTCTTCTTCGCTGCTTCCTTGCAAACAAACTCAGTGTTAGACCTCTGTTTCTTGAGAAATATGAGCACAGCGTGATGCCAAGCCTTGCTTAGGGTAAACTGAGCCTGGGAATCTCATTTCCACAGCCAGTGCTAGTTTAGGGGAAGGCCCGTGGCTGGTACAATGTAGCCACTGTAACTGGAGTAGCTTTGCTTGGGATTTCTGGATGAGGCGCTGTCTTACAAAATGACAGGAAAAAAACAGCCCCATTCTCCTTATGTGATGGGGCCCCGTGAGCCTGACTAGCACTGAGATGCTGGCAGAGCTGCCTCGCTCAGGATCTCCTTGTGACATGACACATTTGCCTCGTGATGAGGGATGGCTGAACACAGGACAGTTTCTTAAAAGAGAAACACACTCCTTCTTACACAGCCCAGAGGTTTTGATTCTTTCCCTGTTTGCCCTGCATGAGTGCTGGACCTTGCCCCTTGCCAGCTGATTCCATGTCTCCATTGTCCATGTAAGTGGTTGAATGAATGAACCCAGGACCCCATGTGTACACAAAACTGTATCAGAGTTCTTTGCACATAGCCAAGAAGGCCTCAGGCTTCTTGTCTTGGATTTCAGTTTCCAGGAAAACTTTTCTGTTGAAAGCTGAGCGGATGCAGGGACTTTCCCCACATCTGTCTTCTGATACAATGAATCTAGATGAAGAATGAATTTGTGTGGTTTAGATGCAAACTCTCACCTCCCCTGCTCTGGCTTGGAATTAACAATGCCCATTTAAGATTTCAGCGGGCTCACTTTTCAATACCCCTGCGCTTTTTGCTGGGTGCAGCATTGAAAATGCTAAGCCAATCTGATTTGATTTTTGACCACCTCAGAAAGGGCTCATTCAGGAATTAAATTACCAGTAAGGGATGTTAACATTAACTAAAGGAAGATTACAATAGGGGAATAAGCGAATATATCCACAGGTTAGAATAGCAAGCATGTAGCCAGCTGAGAAATGCAAAGGAATATTTACTAATAAGAGCATGGCCTGCTTCGTGGAGATTCTCTCGAGTGGTCCTCAGAACCTGGCGGGTGCAGGATGCTCCAATCCAATAGCCACTCATTCACAGTGACGTGGATCATTTTGCCCTTTACTATCACATGATTTCAGGTGTGACAAGAAGTGAAAAGAAGCTCTTTGAGACCTTGAAGAAGGTGGACTCTTAAAATGTCTCCCCAAAAGAGCTCTTGGGGCAGATACAGTCAATCAAGGTCTCAGACACCCATGAGGATGGGTCAGACTGATGCAAAGGACCCTAAAATAAGACCGTAACTTAGGACAGTGACAGAAAAATAGAAAAGTGATTCCAAGATTCTGTACCTGGAGATGCTGCTGAGGGAGACAGACTCCTAGGGAAGTGTTTCTGTTCTTAGGTAGGTGTGGGTTTCAGGGTGTTACATCTCAGATGTCCAGGGCAGTGTGTGGAGGAGTTTTCTGCAGCTCGACCACGTCAGGCCATCTGAATTCTGTGCAGCACCGTGATTGCAGGTATTGTAACAAATTCTCCCTGATCATAACTAAACTGTCCCTAACAAGTGAGCCTACTGGTTTAGAAATCTGTTACAGCTACACACAAATAGGCTAGCAGAAGTGAGGAGAGTCCTCCGCAGGTCCACACTGGCAAGGAAAACACCCAGCAGGTCACTTAGCTCTACCTTTAAGCTGATTTGAAACAAGTTGGAGTTGACCACAACCCAGTGGTGAGAGCGCTGGCCCAGGAAATGGACTCGAGTTCTGCTCTTGACCGGGTTGTGACCCTGGGTGAGTCGCCTGGCTTTTCTGAGCTTCTGTGAGGTGAACAATGCCCTCCGTGAAGGTGGGTGAGACCGGTTGGCTCCCAGTGAAGGCTCGATGGCTGGTGCATGGCAGGCCAGGACCAAAGCTCAGGCCCTGGTTCAGCTCGCACCACTACACATACCCCTGCCCAGGCCTGGGGCCGACATACTGGTTCCCCAACCCGGTGGTCTGCTCTTAAGAAGACTCTAAAAGGGAGACTTTTTTGGAGAGGCACGACTACTTTGGCATTGCAGGTGAAAAGATTCTTTTCTAAACCTTCCACTCTGAAATAATTTTGTATTTTGCAGAAAAGTTGCCAAGATAGGACAGAGAATTCCTGTAAACCCCCTACCTGGCTTGTCCTAAGAAGGTAACATCGGTACAAGACTTAATTAAACTACAGACTTAACTCAGAGTTTGCCTGCCTGAATTTTTACAAATGTATTAGAATAAGTTGCTGAGTGAGAACGTGGCCTGAGACACACATTCTTCTGCAATTCATAGATAGCACTGCTCATGAATGAGTCCAGCAAGGGCTGCCTTCCAGTCACGAAGGCCAAAGCACCCACTTGATGGTGGTCAGCCCGCCACAGGGAACTCGGATGCCAAAACCCATGGTCACTGGAAATAGCAATGACCCAAAGCCAAAGTGCTCAGAACTGTCAACCAGACACTAGGTGGCCAAGCAAAGTCACAGCCATATCACAGTTTTGAGGACAAGATTTTCACACTCATCACCTGTCATTTCCTGAGCACAGTCCTTTCCTGGAAGATACCACAGTATTATTCAAAGCGTGCCAAAGTGGGCAGGAGATCCCAAGAGTAACTGTGAGTTATGAGGTCATGGGGACCTCATTGCAAACTATTTGCAAAACTTAATTGGGGTAATAAATAAACTAAGCATGCAAATTAGATTGAAGTCTTCAGTGTGAATGAGAAGGAGACCATTAGCCTTCTTCCTGGGCCATAATATTTGCTGAGTTGAACTGCTAATTGAGGGAGTATTAAACTCAGATATCGAAAAATTTCACAAGTGAAATAACTTGGATGTAAAATCCTGCCACACCAATCCTTTCCGGACAAGGATGTGGTCTGGCATTCACAGCTCAATCTACCCCATCCCCAAGTGCAAGCTCATCTTAGCCAGGGTACATAGAAAGGGAGAAGTGACTTCTAATCGATGAAAACAAGTCTGAGGGCTGAAATAATCTGTCCTCTCCCTCTTCCTCCTCTTTTTGTTTAAATCCAAATGGTCAAAAGTAACTTCAGACTGGCTTTTCTCTTTCTGCTATCTAAAGGATGCATTAAAGGGCCTCTCGGAGGTAAATATAAATAAAAAAAACCAAGAGGAACTGAATGTTCAAACACATCTAATCATCCTGCCTAACTCAAGTCTTACAGTGGCTTTTTTTAAGCAGCTGATTGAATGAATACAAATGCCTTTCTGTCGTCACTTGGGACGCCACTTGATAGATCCCATTTTCTAGACTCTAATTATTCCATTTGTAGACATGAATGCCATTTAGATGTGAGCTAATTCAGCATGGTAACTCAATTATATTTGTACCGACTTGGATTTATTAAGCATCAATGGGTCTCGGTGAGACCAGAGGGACCGCGGTGATTCATCCCCAAGCTTTCCCAGAGCGGCCTCTCAGGAGCTCAATTACACAGGCCAGCCAGGAGCTTGTTTTTAGCTGGCGTGTTTCACAATTAAAATAGAAAAGATTCCTGCGTTCCTCTGTGCACGCGGCCCAGCAGAAAGGAGAGGCCAGCAGCAACCCAGGCTCAAGGTCTCCTTCCGGTCCTGCACCATCTCCAGGAAGAGAAGCTGCACCAGTCGCTGGCTGGGGCCACCTGTGCGCCTGGACCAGTCTCTGACCCATGCATGTGGCAGAGGGTGCAGAATCATGCAATTTGCCTTTCATTCAGGGCACTCAGTAAACGTCAATTGAACTAAATTACCGAATTATCTTAGAGTCTGTGTATCTTTGCCAAAAGGCAGATTCCGGATACATCAGATTTATAAAAGCAGAAACCTCAAAGTGATAAGGAATTCTATGAACTGCATCCTGAGCCCCCAAAATGGCCTAGATTAAGGCAAAAAAATGATCTGAACCAGGACCGTCCCTATTGATGGCTTCTAAAAATCATTCTTAGCAAAGAACTATTATACCGAGCTGGAGCCAGGAATACAGGCATGCTACTGCCATGTTACACGCCCGTGCCTCCTCCTCCTCCTCTTCAACATTGGGATGTTTGATGATTGCAGCATTCATTGGTTCTCAATCCTGGGCCTGGTACGGGGTACAGAGTTGAAATAGTGTACAAATGAATGCAATATTGTAATCAAGAAATTATTCTTCGCTGAATCGAGATTATTCTTTGCAGAATGGTTTCTAGAGGCCAGTAGAGTAGTAAGCAGTAAATAAGTAGTAGCCAGGTGTGGTGATATATACCAACACTCAGGAGGCTGAGGCAGGAGGATCACCTCAGCTACATAGTGAGCTCAAGGCCAGGCTGGTCTCAAACAACAATAAAAGTAATAGGAGTCACAGTAGTCATAGTTGGTCAAACATTTTAAGTAATATTTGCCCTGCACACTATTTTCAAAACACTAAGCACATACCTTGTGTCACTTAAGCACATAGCGGTGCTGTGGATAAGACAATTCTGCCTTCCGCCTGAGGAGACTGGGCCTTGGAGGGTGTCCCTGCCCCACTGCCACAGTCAAATGCCAGCGAGGCTGGTCCTCCAACTCTGTCTGCCCCTTCCATTTCACGCTTATAGCAGAACAAGCAGAGGTGTGAAATTGGAAAACATTGTCGTGAAGAGGGGCGGGGGCCGTGGGCACCCTTGTGTGTTCCTGATTTTAGAGAGAAAGCGTTCTGGTTTTGTCCATTTAGCATGATGTTGGCTGTGGGTTTGTCATAGATGGCTTTTATCAGATTGAGATAGAGACCATCTATTCCAGTTTTCTGTAGGGTTTTTATCATGAATGGGTGTTGGACTTTGTCAAAAGCTTTTTCTGCATCTATTGACTTGATTACGTGATTATTTTTGTCCTTGGCCCTGTTGCTATGGTGGATTACATGTATTGATTTGTGTATGTTGAACCATCCCCGCATCCCTGGGATGAATCCCACTTGGTCACAGTGAATAATCTTGATGCTTTGCTGCACAGTTTGCCAGTATCTTATCCAGGATTTTTGTATTGTTTATTAGGGAGATTGGCCTCTAGTGTTCTTTTTTGGTTGGGTCCTTCTGCGGTTTTGGTGTCAGGGTAATACAGGCTTCCAGGAATGATATAAGCACTCGTGTTTATAGAAGTGCCGTTTGTAATAGCTAAATCTTGGAAACAACCCTCTACTGAGCAAATCCAAAATCAAGGGTCCACAGGGTGTGCAGGGAGGTACACCCGCCCTGTTCCCCACCGATCTGCACCACCATGGGGATCTTGGGGTGAGGGTCCATCTGCCAAGGTACCTTCACCTAGGCTCGTGTGACCAGTGCCAGCATCCCTGTGACTTTTCTGTGCTAATGCCAGGAAGATCACATTACCTCACCTAACATCTCGCCGCTTCATCTCCCTAACCAAAGCACGGTGAGCGATGCTCTGGCTGGTGACTTACCTCTCTCCTTTCCCTGGGTGAAGGCTGAAGCCCTGCTCTAAAAGGGAGGGTCTGGGTGTGAGGCGTGGGGGGCAGCTGAACCCTGGCTGCTTGGACATGGAATCCTGGGGGTAACGGGGCAGGGCTGCACCTGGTCGCCTGGCTTGGTCTTTAGGAACTGGAAAGACAGAAACTGGCACTGTACAAGAACAAAGCTGGCTCAGTTCTTGAGTCTCAAATATTGTTTCCATTTATGAGGATTATTCTGACCTGGTCCCCACCATCTGTACAATGGGTTATCATAACAAGATGACTGGAGCCGCGGGAGACAGGAGACCAAACTCGAGCAGGATCAGCTCTCAAACTTTATTACGTACAGCGAACCGGACCTAACAAGGTCCGCCACCCTCAACGTTGGTTCCTCTTCCGCCGTTGGGGGCAGGAACAACCTCTTATAAGGGGAAGCAGTATCCAATCACAGAGAAGCGCGCCTAACAAGCTGATAGGCTAGCGTCACGGGTAACTGGGCAGATATGACAATTTGGCGGGCTTGTTCAGGCCGGGAAGAACCCGGAAGCAGGAAATGGGCGCCATTCATAGGCGGCTTCCCACATCTCCCCCTTTTTTATTTATTAAAATAGGATGGTCTGTGGGTCCCTCCAAGGTATCTATGACCTTGTTGCTGTTAGACACCTAGGAGTGGGCCTACCTTGTAGGCCGAGGCATGAGAGAATGTAGAGGTCTATACCCTGCTGTGCATCACCCTGTTTTGTGCATATCCTTGCGCCAGGACCATGCTCAAGGTGAGTGGTTCATTTTTTCGCAGGGCCAGGCTTTTGTGAACCGAACCTGGATGCATATAGACATTCATTCCTGCCTTCCCCCCAACCTTTGGGGCGGATGGCACTGCAGTACCCTTGGTCTCGCATCTCAATGCCAATAATTTGACTCCGGGAGGGACCCCTGGCCTTATAGGCCATGTATATCTGAGTGGAGCCTGTCTTAGGTTGACCGGGAGGGCTTTTCCCGTCTTACCCGTCATTGGCTTGCCCACTCAGCTCTTATAGCTGATGTTCTGCAATGTGAAGGAGATATGCGGCTGCCTGCTGGCCTGATGGGCCACCTGCTGCCATTTGCATGGCTGCCATAGCTGTGATCTTAACCTGCTGCTGAGTTTGTATGAGGCGATCTAACAAGCATTTAATAACCACAAGCCCTACTAGGATAGCCATGGCAATTAGCATAATCAAGGACTGTTTGATTGATGGTGTAAACCCTGGGTGAGGCGGGCGAGGCCGCCGAAAAAGGTGCCAATGTGGGCGGGTGGTGCCAAACCCTGGGTGAGGCGGGCGAGGCCGCCGAAAAAGGTGCCAATGTGGGCGGGTGGTGCCAAGGACCCCAAAGATATTGTGGTGGTTCTGTGGAATCTGAGCATATCACAGGGGTGATTAATAGGAACCCACAGAATAGAAAAAGCTAATAGGAACCCACAGAATAGAAAAAGCTCCAAACCAGACATTTTAGTTTGTAGATGGTCTCGGGCGCTGAGCGTCGGTCCCAGAAGGGTCGAGTTGACTTGTGTCCGCGGGCTTATCCTCCTGTGCTTTATCAGGAACTGGTGGGGAGTTTACTACTCGCGTCAATCTTTCCGGGACCCACAGCGGTTCGCAGCCTGGTTCCTGTGGGAAGACACAAACCGCACCTCGGGTCCAGCTAATCACTGGATCCGGGCCCATCCATTGTCCTGTAAGGATATCTTTCCATCTCACCAGCCCTTTGTCGGCCGGGGACGGGTTATTGTGCTCCATGGCAGGGGAATGATTATTGTGATTAAGATTTAAAAAATTTATGGTAAAGAGTGCCAATGATATTCTTCCTTTGGGCGTTAGGCCGTGGCCACCCAATTCACGGCACAGGCGTGTCCACTCTTCTAAGGACCTATTTTTGTTAGTTCTTAGGACATCACGGCACTCCTTAGTGCACTGTTCAAAAATCAATTGTTTTATGAGAGGGTGAGCCGCCTCAGCATCTGGAAAAATCCTGTTAGCGGCCTCAAGCATGCGGGCCACAAAGTCTGAAAATGGCTCTCCCTGCCCTTGTATAATTTTTGTAAGGTGACCCATATGTTCTCCCTTTCCAGCCAGCCGTCTCCAGGCCTGGAGGCCACAGCGTCTAATTTGTTCATAAACCTGGCGAGGGTATTGAGTTTCTTCCTCAAAGGCTCCTCGCCCTAATAGCATATCCCTGTTCCACTCTCTCTGGTTATTTTCCCTGTTGGCTGCCGCCTGCTCTACACAGAATTCCTCATTCCAGGACTTCCAATCTAAATATTGTCCGGGGGAGAGGCAGGCGCGTGCCAGCTGGGTCCAATCTCCAGGAGTTAAAAGCAGACCTGCCAATGCCTCTAAAAGCGCCATGGTAAATGGCGCATTGGGCCCATAAGCTGAAACTGCGTCCTTGATAGTTTTAAGTTGTTTAATTTCTAAGGGCTCCTCCTCCCTCCCCAGATGGGGGCGCAGAAGGCAACCCAGGAAGTAGCTCTCCCTCTAACCAGGGCGGTGCCATAGGTTGTGGTGGCAGCCCAGGGAGCAACTCCTCTTCCGGCCACCTCGGTGCTATCTTCCCGAGCCCTGAATTCGCGAACTTGCCAAAGGGCGGAAGGGCTTAGTGGGGCCTGGCGCCCTGAAGGGGGTGATCGTGGGTCGCGAACTTGCCAAAGGGCGGAAGGGCTTAAGGTCTTCCCGTAAGGCGGAGTAGCTCGGGCAGGGTGGTGTTTGGTTCCCCTTTTTATCTTCCCGAGCCCTAAGTTCCTCTTTTAACGGTGTAGGAGGGTCATGCTTAGCAAAGACGACCTCCTCTTCTGAGCCTTCCAAATCCGAATCAGAATTAGAGCCCTGAGGGTCCTCCGGAGACCCACAATTGGCAGTGGCTCCGGGCTCCTCTGAGCATTCCGGTCGAGCTCTATCAAAAGCCTGTCGGGCTGTATTAGCGAAGCGAAAGCAAAACAGATGCAAAGGGAAAAGAAAAGAAAAAAAAAAAACCCAGCGTCCACTCGTGTGGCGCTCAAAATCTGTTAGGTGCGTCCACCCAACCCAGGTGACCCAGTACTCACCTGTCCCGGGAACCGCTGTATCTCACGTAGCTGATCAGGGTGAAGAGAAGAGGTGCTCGCGGCCTTCCGTTGTTATTGGGCCAGGTCCTCCGTCATACCGCAGGCGACAGCAATCGCACCTCCCGGCCGAAGAGGCACGTCGCTGAGTCTTTTATTCCCCGTACGGGGGCCACCAGATGACCGGAGCCGCGGGAGACAGGAGACCAAACTCGAGCAGGATCAGCTCTCAAACTTTATTACGTACAGCGAACCGGACCTAACAAGGTCCGCCACCCTCAACGTTGGTTCCTCTTCCGCCGTTGGGGGCAGGAACAACCTCTTATAAGGGGAAGCAGTATCCAATCACAGAGAAGCGCGCCTAACAAGCTGATAGGCTAGCGTCACGGGTAACTGGGCAGATATGACAATTTGGCGGGCTTGTTCAGGCCGGGAAGAACCCGGAAGCAGGAAATGGGCGCCATTCATAGGCGGCTTCCCACAACAAGACACTGTAGAAGCAGTGGAACTTTGTATTTTCCCATCTGTAGAATGGGAATAATTTTACAGACTTCATAAAAATTCTTGAAAATAAATCAAATTGCAGAGAGAGAGAGAAGAGAGAGAGACAGAGAGAGAGAGAGAGAGAGAGAGAGAGAGAGAGTCTTATTTTCTAGTTTTGCTCCTTTCCTTATTTTAAAAGAGATGATGGGTCAAGTAAACTTCCATATTCTGATCCCTGAACTGTTCCCCAAGATTTCCCATTTAGCTGGCACAGAAGCAGGTGGGGCACACAGGGCAGGACCTGGGCCACCCAACATTGACACTGGTGCATCCAGACTTACACTGGAGCCAAAGCTTAGGGACCCTGTTATCATTCCTGAACGGTCCCTTCGCTTGGCCCTGATTTCCAAGGGCAGTGGGCTCCACAGAGCATTACTGCCGGACTATGGTAAGAGAGGCCATGAGTTACCTGTGTCTCTGCATCCAGCACAGCCTGATTGGCTTTGATCGTGCAGTATCCTCAGAAACAAGCCGATTCCCCCGGCCTCTTTCCCTCCCAGGAAACACACCCCAGCAGTGGGGTTTACCAGAAGGAGCTCAGGGCCGGGCACCCACAGCAGCAGACCTCCACCACCCCCACTGTGCCGCAGAATGCTGAAGTGTTCTGCCTCCTCTGACTGGGCAGCCCTGGAAACCCCCATCTCCTGTGGCCAATTTTCTTCACTTGTACCAACTGATACCCCTTCAAAACCTATTGGAGGGGTTAAATAAAATAAAACCTGCAGAAACATTTTGTAAATCGTGTAACCCAGACTTCCTGTGCTTTTTCAAGGGACAGAGCCCTATCACGTGATCTTTAAAAAAAATTCCCATTTACTGAATGCCACAGTTGACTGCATATGAGTGTTCTCTCGCCTATTAAAGAGTCCAAGAAGTCCTGAGATGTGAACTCAATAGAAATTTCTTGAACCCGATGTTTCACAAACTACTCAGCCACATATTTTATCTTTCAGTTAATCCTGATGTCACTCTGAGCTAGGGTCAGCCTTAAAGAAGAAAAGAGGAATGACTGGGCTTCCCAGGGATGCTCCAGATTGGGATGCTGCCGGCAGTGAAGGGATCCTAGCAGGTGGAAGGACAGGAGCACCCCCACCACCCCTACTCCATTGTCCTTTTGCTTAGCACAGAGGTCACATGCTTTGGTGGAAACACTGATTCCAGGCCTGCTCCCCCTCCAAGGCTCTCATATCATGTGCTTGGGCCCTACCAAGAATTGTTGCAAGCATGCAGATATTCTTGTGCCCTATTTTGAGAAACAAGATCAACAGAACCCGCCTCTAGCAGTCCCAAGTCTTTGCTACTTATCAAAATCACCACTGGTATTTGTTTCATTATCAGGTACCCTGGGTTCTATCTGGCAATCAACAAACATCAGTATGAGGAGGTGGAGCTGGGGAAGCGGAGTCCTCCACTGACAACCTGGTGTTTCCAGGGGGTACTAGGGCAGTGTTTCTAGCAGGGAGTAGCTGGAATTCCTCCAGATGCCAAATCTGATTCCTGGGGTGGGTGTGGTGCCTGGTGAGCTCTCAGTGACTGCTGATCTGTGGACTGCTCTGAGCAGGAGACCCTCGAGGCTGAGCGCTGTGTGTTTGGTTTGCACATTTTAAGGCCCTATCATACAGGGTCTGCATGCCTGCCAGGTAAGCAGGAAAGGGACTTCAACCTAGGATTTCTCCTGACGTTGCTCTCGCCCTCCTGGGCTGTGTAGAGCTCCTCTTCAAGAAGTTAAAGACCCTTGCAAGCTAAGCTGGACTCCCCAAGGGGCACATCTTCCATGTACCAGCCCTTCTGTGCCCCTGATCTATGTCAGGCTTCAGAATAATGTGGAAGAGTGTGACGAGGGTGTCCAGAGGGTGAGCAGTGCTGGTTTTTTGGACATCCTGGTTAGCAATCAGGGAAGACAGACACACAGACTAAGAACAACAACACGAGATGCCGGGACAGCACAGCCGGGAGCTCAGGAGAGGCAGGGCGGAAGCCAGCCTTGAGGCAGAACCCAAGTTTGCTGGTTTGGGGGAAACTGAAGAAGCCCAAGTCACTTCTGTGGGTGTATAAGATCCCGTACTCTGGCTCATCAACATGCCTGTCATCTCTTAGCTGATTCAATTTAGATTAGAACATGGATATTTTTCATGACTTGTTCCTAGATATTGCTCTGGCCACATTGATCCCTGTTTTGGTTCATTTATCCATTCAAGAAGCCCACACACACACACACACACACACAGTGCTTCAGAATTGTTCTGAGCACTTGCAATATATCAGCGAACACACTAGTTCTGTCCTGCTAGAGCAGTGATGGCCAACCATTTAGTGCTTTCCATGATAACGAATAGCCAGCCATGGAACCGCCACCCTCCTACAACATTCAGCCCAGAAGGAGAAACAGATCCTCTGTTAAACAGACATTTAAAAAGGAAATCACTCCTCCTTACAGGTCATGCAAAAAACCCCACCAGGAGGTAAAGGCGATCAAGAGTTCCCCTCTCAGTGCTATGATGTGGAGCAGAGACCCAAAGTTTGAGACACAGCAGTCTCAACCTAGGTGGAGGGCATTGCGGTGCTGAGGTCCTGGGGTGCCCAGCAGAAAGTCCGTTGGGTTTGGAGCAGAGTTTGGAGCTGTGCTTCATAGTGGTGATGGTCAGGGATGAGATGTGGGCCTGGGGCCAGAGTGAGGATGGACAAATGAGTGGACATCCTTGGCCAGGTCTAAGCTGAGGATCAACATGGGCTGCTGTCATCACTCATGTGTTGAGAGTGACCATGAGAGGCAAACATGGGAGCAGGGGGCCTGCCCTAAAGCTGTCACCGTCCCCAGGATGGATGGCTCTGTGGATCCCCAGTTCTAGTTTCATCCTCCCAGGCCCTGGAGGATGGACTTTTGCAGCTGCCTGGACCTATGCGGGTCACCTGTGTGGACTTGCCCCATCCAGGGCTTTGTCTCCACCATCTATGAAGTGCAGACATGATCCCCACCCTGCCAAGCTCAGGAGGCGCTCGTGAGAATTCAGGGAAGGCACAGATCTGGAGACCTGGAGCAAGGCAGGCTGGGAGCCTGCCTGTCAGAGCCCATCTGACAGGTGTCTACTGTCCCAACAGTGACAGAGGCATTCTGTCATCTCGGCAGTGGCTCGGAGAACTCACCAAAGGCTGCTGTGAATTGTCTTAGTCACTTTCGCATCCCTACGATGGGACACCCAACATCCACAGGGAGAGGGGTTTAGTTTGGCTCGTGGTGTTGTCACAGTCGTGGAGGGATGTCGCAGTGGAAGGATCTGGCTCATATCATGGTGGCCAGGAAGCAGAGAGACAAACCCTTCCAGGTCACACAGCCAGTGTCCCACCTCTTCCTACCAGGCCCTCCCTGGCAAAGGTACATCCAGCTCTGAACTCACCTGTGGATTAATCTACAGACGAGTACAGCACCCCGCAATCCAACCACCTCTGAACATGTGAGGCATTTGAGATTGTCTGGCCAAACCCTGTGTCTCTTGGGGAAACTGAGATGCAGGGAAAAGGGAGCTTTCTCAGGATAGTGTCGTGAGTGGAGGGGCCACATGAAGGTCCTCTGTCTTCTCCCTTGACCATGCACCTCAGGCCAGTGGTGACAAATGTCCTGATCTTGAAAGTGCATCAAAGCACAGTTAGGACCCAAGGAGAAGGCTCTGCTATGAGGGGTGCAACAGCTTTGTAGTTTCAGATTTATCATTGAATTGGGTTCTCCCCCAAACTCCGGTGCTACCCTACATTTCAGAGGCTCAGATAGGTCAGTCCAGTGAACCCCACTCAGAGGAAAGGACTCCAGCTCACAGAGCCTTGCATCTTACGGGTGTGTTTGCTTGGGATGTGATGAAAACCCTTGGAGAAAGCAGCACTTGGTTTTAATTTGGGGGTATTAACTCTGTTGTTCTAACTCTCCTCCCTGAACCCTTCAGCAGAGGTTTCCAAAGAGCCTGTTTATTTGTGAGTATGCTCTAGTGCTTATTAGAATTTCTGAGCCTCCACCCTGGAAGTTCCAGCAGGCTTACAGGGATGCTTCTGGAAGTGTTGAGTATAAATTTAAGCCAACAGCACATTCTCGAGGCAAGTGTGCCAAGATATTATTAGGCAGAATTTTGCAAGGGGAGGCTTCATGGGCGCACACACTGAGCTTCGCAGGCTGCAGTTCCCGCAATGGGCAAGGAGATGGGAACTGGGAGGGGTGGATGTGTGGAGGTGACCAGCGGGCCTGCTGCGGGAGCAAAGCCATCCCTCATCCCTGCTGCTCCCCCAGGTCTGGAGGATGACTTACATAGGTGAATCTTAAGCAAAGGACTTGTTTAATCATCAGCCAGAAGATTCTAAAAGGCAGAAGCCTGCTAGAAGGCAGAATAGAAGCGAAGGGCTCGTGGAATTGGAAATGCCCCCGGGCCCTCAGGACCTAGCCAGGGCTGCCACCCACAGCAGTGAGGGCTTTGAATCCACTCACCAGACTCGGCTCCCTTCCCAGCTCACTGCTTACAAAGCAGAGTGGTTACGCTGTAAGGAGGGGGAGAGTGGTCCAAGCCGAGTACCACTTTAAACATTCAAAGGGGTGAGGTCACTCAGATGGTTTTACTACCTGGAAGGATGCAGTAAAGGGAGGAAGGAACCCAGGTGTCCAGCGAATGGGGGAAGTTTAAAGAAATTGTGACAAACCTGTCCGATATTATGTGACCATCACAAACCCAGTGTCCCCAAGGTTATAATGAAATAGATGATTTGTTCTGGTGACAAAAGGGCAGAGGACACTGGGCCATGGTGACTCCAGAGAGCATCCGGAGTGTGATGATGGGAAAGGGCCGGAGTGGGGTAGGAGATGTAAAATCAAGTTAACAACTATTAAAAAGCAGGAATTCCAGCTCGACTTGATGGAGGAGCAGACTGGGCCAGGCAGTGCGCGCAAGCTGGAGGTTTTTGCAGTGTGGGAGGTGATGCCCAAGCATGTTGCAGATGCCTCCTGAGTGGCCTCTTCCCAGTTCCTCATGGGAAACACCAGGTCTGGTAGAAGTTGATAGCAGGAAGGCCACCTGAGGTAAAGGAGCCAGCAACACAAGAGCAGGACAGCGTCCCCTCAGTTCAGGTGATGGTCAGCACGGGGATAGATTACTATGCAGCTGTGGACAGAGCAAATAAGAGCCTGGAGGTACACGTGCAAATCTACTGTCCCCCCTTGGTGACTGCAAGCTGGGTAGTTTCTGCTTCCCTCACCAGGAGGTCTCAGCTGTTGGAGCCGGGGAGCTGCCCTGCGTGGAAGACGCCTCTTGGACAAGCCCTTCCTGCCCAAGCTGGCAGGGCTCGGTGTCACTGATAGCAAACAGCCTGCTGCTTGGTGAAGCTTCCTGTTTGTGTGATTTCCCCAGGAACACGGGCTTCTGGGAGAGGGTGAGACATAGGAGCCCACAGGTAGGACACACGGCCACAGTGTTGTCCACGGAAAAGCACGTCTACATGGCAAGAAGCCAAGACAGAAAGGAAACGCAGTGTGAAGCCAGCAGTGATGGCTTTGGGTGGGCTGCTGTTTCTACTCGGCTGTGTGATTTCATGTCTTTCATAAGAATGTGTAGCTATGAGAACTGGTAAAGATTTAAAAATAAACAGACTGGGGAGC
Source organism: Cavia porcellus (assembly GCF_034190915.1). Taxonomy (NCBI): domain Eukaryota; kingdom Metazoa; phylum Chordata; class Mammalia; order Rodentia; family Caviidae; genus Cavia; species Cavia porcellus. The sequence goes on along the minus strand of NW_026947521.1, from coordinate 993,550 downwards.
AATTTTCTTTGGTGGTGGGAGAAAGTTTCCCTCCTTTTAAATTTTAACTTTCTTTTGATGGGCAGATGAATTCACAGTGATTGCAGGAAACTCCAGGTACTGCTTTAAACTCCAGACATCTTACTATATGACTTGTGTGTTTTTTCCCCTATCGGCTTATCAAACCACTTTGTAGAAGAGGAATTAGCTGCCCACACTTCCATTCTTCCTGGTCATTTTATTAGTGTTTTACAACGGTAGGCAAATAAAGAAAATATTAGTGCTCCTTTCCACTCCCGTTCTCACCCGGATTGCAGGGGTTTCCAACTCAACCTCCCTGCCCTTGCCCTTTCTCCAGGTTAAAAAGAACAATGGTGCTAAACACTGCCTTCTCACTTTTCTTAGGAATCCACGGAGGTGCAGTAGCTCATCCACTCACAGGGACGCTCCAAGGGGTGTAGGGTCAGAGACAACACCCCCAAAGTCTGAGCTCCAGGAAGGCCTCCCTATGGAAAAAAAGACCAGGGGAGCTGTCCAAGGTCCCAGCGAAAAGGTCTCATGTTGAAACACAGTAGCCTACAGGGATCCTGGCTTTTTTCTTCTCTTCCTTTTCCTCTTCCTCTTCCCCTCATCTTAGTACTAGGAACTGAACCCAGGATCTTCCCACTCAGCTACACCACAGTCCACTTTCATTTTTTATCTTGAGGCAGTGTCTTGCTAAGTCTCTAAGTTGCCCAGACTTGGCTCAAACTTGCCATTCCCCTGCCTCAGCCTCCCACAGGGCTGGGATGACAGGCGTGCACCACGCACCAGCTCCTTCTTCTAAACTCCAGCAGCACCGACAGACCACACCCCTTTGCCCTCCTTGAAGATGGGCTGCCACAAACAGCAGCCTCCCCATCGGGGCTGGGGAACAGAGGCCCCAGGGTGGCTGGCCTTGGCCATTTGCTGCAGGCACCCTCTGCCCGTCCACCCTGGCTGACGGTTATGCATGGGTACCACACACGTTGCCTGAAATGTCCACGCTGCAGCCCCAGATTCTCCACGTGGAGACACCAAATTGTCACTGAGGGGAAGATGTCTACCTGCATCCACAGAAAGAAGCCACAGTGTGGAATGTCCAATTAAAATCAGGTGGGCGTCCGAGATTCTATGCACAACAGCTACCGATAATGGGAGCAAACCATTTACACTGCCTGGACCCTAACCCGTGGGAAAGCAGGGACCATACTGCAATCCCATCTGCAGCAACACAGCCTCCCCTGCCTGGGGCAGGAGCGGCACAGGCAGGGGAGGTGGCCCTCAGTGCTGGCACCTGGTCTTGCAGCCCAAGGTGACTTGCCCTGCCCATCCTTGAAGAGGCACAGAGAGCTCAGCGTGGACCACAGGAGGCTGCAAGAAGCCAGCTGTGCCCTAAATCACACTGCTGGAAAAGTAAGCGTGGTGTTGGTGAAAGCTCTCTAAATTCCCGGGTGTGGGGGGAGGACTATGAGAGGAAGAAGAAAGTAAAGACACAGAAATCTGGGGTCAGGTGGACCTCCCCCACTTCGGATGGGAGGCAGAGACAGGTCAGCCACTGCTTGCAATGTGCTGATTACTTACATTCGTCACAACAAGCCACTTTGCTTAACCAGCTCACTTCTTAGGCCCGCATTCTCCCGTGTTCTCGGGTCTGGACACCTGCCCCCCTCCAGCACCCTGTGCCCTCAGGGCCTTTCTCAGGTGCTCCGTGCCCTCAGGGCACTCCTGTTTGGCAGTTGTGCCTTCAGCTCCACACCTGTGAATGATCACCAATTCGGTGGCTCTCAACAGTGAAGGATCTGGAATTGTCCAACTCAAAAACCAGAGAGGCTGCCATCCCACAGCCTCCTGGGGAAGAAGCAGAGTGTGCCGGCCGTCTGTGCACCCTTTGGTGTGTATCTGATGGCGGGTATGTGATGGGGCTTGTTAGGAACTCCTTTCTGGAGTTCCTTGAGATGGGATGGTGACAGTTTATGACAAAGGTAACTCTTCCCTCTTTTCCCAGCCAAACAAAGCCTGATATTGATCGGCAGAATAACCAAAACAAAGCTGTCCTGGAAAACTTGGGACGCATTTCTGCTATGTGCTTAGCGGTTATCACTTTCCAGGACTGGAGCACAGAAACGTTAGCACCCACATCCCTAAGGCAGGGTTTTGGTTGTGTTTGTCTTCTTTTTTTTTTTTTTTTTTATTTAAAGAAAAGGAAACGAAAAAAAAAATACATGGAGATTAAAGAAAAAAAGGGTAGAAAAATAATACTAAATTACAGACAAACAAAAGGTAAGAAATTGCCAGTTGATAAGTTACAAATTGTCTTCTTCGAAATGGCTGTTTAGGTTATAGAATTAAAGTATTTAGAATGACATTCAAAAAAGTGACCCTACAAACCATTCTGCTCTATGGCCGAACAAAAGCTCCGTAATATGATTATCAGTCCCACCTATTTGTTTTACATCTCTAAGAGGATAAGGTTAACCATATCAAAACAGAACAGAACATTTTAAAAAAAATAAAAAACAATTTAAAGAAATACAGATTTCAAAGCAAGTCCACTGGAGATCTACCTTATCTAACTGTCTCTAGCTTCTTACAGATAGTTGTCCCTAACTTCACCCACTTTCTATACTTATTACATATTATAGAACTAATCAAATCATTACAGGATGATGGAGTCTTTTTAGGTCCTCAAGTTCCAAATTAGGGAAGACATTTCCAACTACCATCGCATCTCTCATTCTCTTTGTGATAGCCGTCCCCATCTCTGCATATGCTGAAGTTGAGCTGAAGAAACCAGTCCAGAGTCATTTTAATCAGCAAGCAATAGATTGCTAGAATTTATATTATAATGCTACAAAATAAGGCTCGGGTTTTTCAGGTCTCTTCCTCAGAGTATTTGTTCCTATCCTCTCTGTATTATAGGGAAAACCAAGTCATAACAAGACAGCGAAACAATTTCCTAGATAAACATGCAATGGATAAGACTTACAAAACTATAATATAAATGATCTTCCGTAGCTACTATGTTTTCTCTTGTTATTTTCAATAGATTTGTCGACAACACTGGTTTATTATAGTTAAATATACTATCACCTATTTTTATAAAAACTTATCTTTGACTGCATTGTAGTATTTGAGAGCTGTTACTGATTCATACCAGTATGGATATCCTTTACATCCTGTCATGCTCAGAGTAGTTTCCTCTACTTTTAGGGTTGATTCTAACAGGCATACGGATTTCAAATAGGATCAGTCAAGGCCAACCAATAGTCTTATGATTCAGATACAATTAAGATCAGTCATAGTAAGACAATGTAAGTAATACAGGATTTCAGCTTAAGTCAATAGGAAAGTAAGGATGGTTACCATGGTATAACCTGCTATTTTTGGTTCTAGAGGTCTGTGTCCTCAAATCTGATATGAGTGGACAGACCAGAACAAATTTAATTCAATCTAAATATGGCACTAGGACTACTGTGTCTTTTAAATCGTTATACACCATTAGCAATGACCTCTGCTTTTTTTTTTTTTTAAATATAGTTTCAGAGCTGTCTCTACCAAAGACTAGCTTACCGTCTCTGCCTCCTGTCTGCTACTCCACTTTTCTGCTATAATTTGTCCACCTTATTCCCTCATTCCATGGTCTGCCCCGTACACTGAGGCCTCTCTGCCACTGTAGCTGTAATCCTGATATTTCTTCCTCTCTTTCTCTGTAATGTCCTTCAGCGCTCTCTGTAGGGTTGGATTGGTGGCCACGAACTCCCACAGTTCCTCCTTGTCTTGAAAGTATCTTATTTCTTCATTAATTTTTAGAGAGAGTTTTGATGGATATATGAACTTAGGTTGCATATTTTTTTCCTTCAGGACTTGGAATATTTCTCCCCACTCCCTTCTTGACTTAAGAGTTTGTGTTGATAAGTCTGCCGTTATTTTGATAGATTTCCCGTTATAGGTAACCTGCATCTTTTCTCTGGCTGCTTTTAATATTCTGTTTTTTTGGTGGATTTCTGGGATCTCGATTATTATATGCCTAGGCGTAGATCTGTTTTGGTTGTAGGTAGCTGGCGTTCTGTATGCTTCTTTTATCTGGATATCATTTCTTTTTGCTATACATGGGAAATTTTGCTTTAATATCTCTGTGAATATTTTTTGTATTTCATTTTTGGATGTTCCTGCTTCCTCACTCACATTCTTTATTCTTAGGTTATGCATCTTTTTATCATCTTCCAGTTTTAGAATTGCTTCTTTCTGGTTCCATGTTATTTTTAAGAGGCTTTTTCTTTCACGTTCATAAGCCCTAAATCTCTCTTCAAGTTTCAGAAGGTTGTCTTTAGTTTCTGTCAAGGCATTTTGCCAATATTCAATGGAGTTTTTAGTTTCCTGATTTTCTCTTTGGATCTGTTTCATGTATTCTAAGTTATGCTTAAATTCTTCAGATGCTTCTCTTTCTTTTCTGATTTCCTCAGTTCTTCCATCTGTGTTCTCTTGGGCAGGGCTTGTCATTTCTTTAATTAATCTCTTTATATCTTGCCTCACTTGGATCAGGAGTACATCTTTAAATTCCTCTATGAGATCATGTAAATATTTTTTAATTTCGGCTGATGCTGAGTCGAGCAATGGATGGTTACTGTGCTTGTTCTCTTCAGTGTTTAGTTCTCTTGGGTTTAATTTCTCCTGTTGAACAGCTGGAGATTTTTTTTTATTTTTATCTCTTGTCATGTTTCTGGTTTCTTTCAGACTGTCCTGGAGTTCTCTGGCCCTCTCCAAATTGCTTAGGGCCTTTCAGAAGCGTGCCGGCTTGAGTTTTTGCTGTCCTCCCCAATTTGCTGTTATCTGGGGTAGGCTGGGATGCAGGGGCGGTACAGTCTAGTCTCTAGCCTCTGTGTCAGTTAGTTCATAAATTAGGCTGTACTTTCTAGTTGTCACTGAGTTGTGACCATTCTGCATCCGCCCATTGGGCCCCAAGCAGAGGCCTGATCTAGCCCCAACAGCTCCTGCCAGTTCTCCCTGAATCAGAAGCAGCTGGGTAATGGCACAGGATTCTGCCCAGGTCCCAGCCGTTCTCTTCCAAACCTCTCTGTGATAGGAGCTCTAGAAAAGCAGATCTGCCCAAAACCAAGATGGCTCCCACTAAGTTCTCCGTGCGGAGCTGAAGCCAGCAAGCAATCAGACTCTGCCAGGACTCAAGATGTCTTCCACCAGCCCTCCCTACAGGGGGTCCTGGTGATGTCACCAAGCTGCGATTTCTGCCGCCAGGCTAATATGTCTGCACCAGATTCTGTGTTATTGATTTCCCCGTGGTGGCGGGCCAGCTGTTCTCTGGCCAAACCCAGCCGCCGCGGGGTTTTCTATACTCACCAGAGTCCGGTGCAAGTCCCCGCTCCGGGACCGCCACACACCAAGCCGTCCACTTTTCCCCACCTCGCGGCTCAGCGCTGACTGGTCAGATTTCTGTGCACCGTTTAGATTCGAAACGCCAGAGCTCTGTACATCTGCTCTGGTGCAGCGGTGCAGAACTGGCTGCCGCCTGGAGTCTCGATCTGGGTCTCAGTTTCCGCAGTCCCCAAAAGCAACTCAGCTTTTCGTGTTGGGTCCACGAGTCTGTTCGTTGATTTAAGGGCGCGGGATTTGCAGCCTCCGGTCTCAGCACGACTTTAAATCCTCCAGCTGTACTGTCTTGGTTGATAAGGATCGCTATGGATTTGTCTGGTCCTCTCCATGCTGTCTTTTTTTTTTTTTTTTTTAGCTTTGAGTTTGAATTCTCTGGAGAGATTCTTCGCTCGATCCCCTAGCACGCCGCCATTTTCTCTCCTCCCTGTGTTTGTCTTCTTAGCAGTCCTTACATTACACCTTGGGGACCAAACAGCCCAGCTGTATAACATGTCCCTTCCGAGTTCCATGTCCCCTTTCCACGGCCTCCCTTTTCCCTCTGCCACTGTTCCTCCCAGCCAGCTTCCTGTCCTAGCTCCTGTGTGCCCGATATGGGGAAAGGGACTCGGTCCACAAATTCACAGCCAGGCTTTGGTGACCAACTACAGCTTCACAGGGGATCCCTTTTTCAGGGTGCATGATTTACATTTTCAAAAAGAAACAACCATGCCGTTAGCTCGATAGAATTCCTGACACTCTCCCTTGGCAAGAGTAACATGGCCAACAACGGATTGGGGTGTCATGGGGCACCCCATGTGCCGGGCATAGTGTCAGGCAAATCCTGTGTGACAAATCCTCCCAGCAATCTGCAAAGGGGAGACATCACCCCCATTCAAAGAAGGTGCCTCAGCTCAGGGAGAAGCTCACAGAGCTTTCTACACAGATGGGGAGATAGGAATGGAGGTGCGGCTGGGGCTCCAGCTGCTCCCCTGGAAGGAGGCAGGTTCTCTACCACAATGTCCTTGGTAAGGGTTGCTTTCCCCCATGTTCCCTGCCTAGAACAAATGTAGCATCCCTGGCAAGGAAAGAGAAAAGTCTTCCGGGACAGGTGTACCAGCATGCAGCCAGGCAGCCTGGACACTTTGGTGGTCTTCACTTTCCCCAGGGCGGGAGACTTTCCATTCTTCACATGGGGTTTCATTCATAGAAGAATTTCCTCTCATGAAGAACCAAAAAGGAGGACCAGGGACCCAGTACTGGGACATCTTTACAGTGACCCGCACCACTAAATGATCTCACGGTGAGTGGTCTTTACGAACTGCCTTTAGGTGTTAGTTTAAGAGAGTAGATAAAAAAGAAAAGTTAAAAAGATTGCTAAGATTAGCAATCAGTACACAGAGCCTGGTAATAAGGCCCTGCAGCCCTGTGGTTAAGGACCACTGTACCTGAGGGGAGCCCTTCCCCCCAGTTTATGGATCCACTCGGTTCCCTTTGATGAACCAAGCAGTCTGAATCATTAGAAAAATGAACTGAAAGGTTTGCTCTGGCTCAGAATTTCCAAATGCCCCTGGAGGATATAGAAGGGACTTTATTCTGTGTCTATTTAATTTTATAATAAGCAAAATGGTCTCCTTAAAGTTTGTATGGGAGACTTTATCAGAGACTCAAACAAACGCCATGATCTGCTCTAATTTAGTGATGAACACGTCCATGTAAATCCTGGAGATAGCCTCTCGTCCTTGGCAAATTTGCCTCCAGATGGGGAAAGTTCTCCTTAGGAGTGTAGATTCTCCAATACCACTTAGAAAACAGGAAAGGGGAAAAGTGTCCACAATAAATACTGCGACCAATTAGGCTTCATCACAGTAATTCCTCCGGCTCTGTCATGTTTGTTTACTGGGTTTTGTAGGGGAATTGTTTCCATTTCTGAGATGCAGGATCATAAAACCTCCTCTCCAGTGTTTTCCTGCAATAGAAACTCGTGATGATGGAGAATATTTTCTTCCTCACTGACTCCGCATTAGAAACTGAAAGATGCAGAGCCAGATGTATAAAAGCTGTCTGGACACATTCTGAGGATGTTCTTACACATTTCCCAAAAACCCACACATTAATATTGCTTACTTGGCAGCGGGGGTGAATGAGGTTCCCCAAGACCTCCTCAGAACAGGCTGGAGCTAAATAATAGTGCATGTTTTTTTCATTTTACTGTGATGAATGCAAAGCTATTAAATAACCTTTTAAAGAGTTGGTGTAATTATCTGTAAACAGTAATGTTACAAAAAAAAAAAAAAAGGTCAGGTTGTCCTGCCATTAGATGTTTATGGATATAAACTGGATTTATGTTTCCATAAAACAGGCACCGACTAACTAGATTAATTCTCCACAAACTAAACCAACTGTAGTAATATTTAGACACAATAAAATGATACCAATTAAAACAATTTTATTTTTTGTGTCATATTGATTAACGGCGCACTAAAATTAACCAGAGACCTTAAACTCAGAACGGTTGGCAAAAGGCACCAGCATCTCAACGTTATTACCAACAAGAAGAGCAGTTAAGTGAGATGGTTGGGCAATAGTATGAATATTTAATTAATAATTAGTCATGTAATTTCTCCTCAGGAATTATTATCCCTCAAACTGGTTGGTGAATTTAATTATTAGCAGGCTTTTTGTTTCCATGTCCTCTCATTACTGTCAGGATTGATGTAACATAAACTTCATTAAAAATTAAAGCAAGAGTCTTAATTACAAGGCTACCCTGACTGAAGTTAGAATTAGCCAAGTCAGTGATGTGAAAATGAGTGCATTATTTAAGAAACATGCTGGAAGTAGTTATGCTAATGCGGAAGGTTCGCAGTAGCAGACCTTTTCGCTCCGAGTTGCATATTCATTAAATGCACTATGCAAATTTAATGTAGCAGTCTTAGTAATGCGTTGTTAATTTATTCAGATTTATTGAGTACGACTTGTAAAAAAAAGTACAAATTTAATTACTCTATCTAGTCGCGATGATATTAGAAGATAGCAGAGGTTTCAAATGTGTTGGCCTGGATTACCGTGGCTTGATGGAAGACGGTGGTATCAAAGGACACAATTTTGATAACTGGGCTTGAAAGAATATTTGATTTACTTATGGAATGATCTAAGAAATCACTAAAATCGCGCATGTTCCTTCCCAATAGGAAAGTAAAAAGTCTCGGTTGTATTAACTTAAGAGCTAAAGCGCTGCTGAGTCCACAGCCTAATGGTCGTAATGGCTCTGCGGAGACCAGTAAAGGTTATGGATGGAGATCCGCACGCCGCAAACTGTCTTTGTGGAAAGTTCACCGGTGGCCTCGGGTGCCTCTGCAGCACGCTGAGGACCCGGTGGGGACAGGAGCCCAGGAGGCTGCATGCAGGCAATTCGCCCGTGGTCCGGGCTGAGCCCAGTGCATGGCAGCGTTGGTGAGAAGTCAGCTCTTGGAAGACACCCTCAGCCACCCTCCTGCCCATCTCCCTCGGGGCTCCCAGAGTGACCCAAAGCTGAATCTTCTTCCCTCGGTTTTCTCTGAGAAACCTGCACCGTGGGTCTCCCCCCGCCCCATTTTATAGATGAGAAGACTGAGGCCAGAACTAGCCAAGGAACTGATGCAGCTGGATGGGCTGAAATCCAAGCACAGCCCCTTCTTCCCCACCAACCTGCTTTCATAGTCCCGTTCCCTACTCCTGCTTCTCTCCACCACCACTCACCTCCGCCCCGTCTTTGCCTCCTTTTGCCCCCTCCGCCATTTCTTTACTCTTCTCCCTTCCTTTCAGAAAGGCCTCTCATCTGCCCAGCACCCCCTCTTCCCTCTGACTCCATCTCCCTGACTCACTCACAGATACACAAAGACATGAAGGGGCCGGTTTAAAGCGGGAAGGGTTGACCTTTTTTCCTTCTTAAATAAGTGCTACAAACAAACATCAAGCCAAATTGGAATAAAGCTGTTTCAAGTTCAACACAGGAAGACTGGAGGCCCTGACCCATAGACTGGGGAGCGACACTGGGAAAGTCCCCTGGACACCGGTGAGCAGGCAGCTCCGGGCAGCGATGTTGGCTTAGGAGGTCTCCATTTGTCTTTTAAGAATTTTAAGTTTCTTGGCCTTTATAATCACAAAAACAAGTGCTGTGCATTTTAAATACAATCACTATTTTATCTTGGTCATAGGCCTCCTGCTTCATATGGGCTAATCCTTCAGGGAAAAATCAATACACACTCTGCACAGCTCTAGCAATGAACAGACTGAATTATACTACAGTCACCTTATCATGATCACCCGCCTGGGACCCAGCACCCCCCTTGGAAGCACTCCAAGCTCCCTGACAGTCTCAGTCTGCACAAATCCATCTCCAGCTGACCCCTTACTATGAGCTGAGACCTGCTCACAGTTCGAGGCTTTGGACCTGTCAGATCCTTTGAATAGTGAATAACTGCTCAACACCAGGCGTGATGGCACACACCTATGATTCCAGCACTCGGGAGGTTGAGGCAGGAGGATCCACACGTTTGAGGCCAGCCGGGGCTACATAGTGAGACCCTGTCTCAAAAAAAACAAAAACACCAAAACAAAACAAAAGGTGTCAGGTGACAGATCAAGGATCTTGGGTCCAGTGTGAATCTCGTGCCACTTAAAGACCCCTCAATCACATCCTACAGTGCAAGCTAAGCTCCAGCCACCCTTTCCTACATTGTTTTAGCACTTTGCCATTCTGCCCAGGATGATGCTTAATGCTCCTGGCCCTGTGTGTGTGTGTGTGTGTGAGTGTGTGTGTGTGTGTATGTGTGTGTGTGTGCAGGTGCACTGGGGGAGAGACCTTGTTTACTTTTCGGTAGTACCAGTGGTGTGGTGAATGCTTAACAAACCACCAGCTCTCTTGAGAACAAAGAGAGAGAAAAAAGAAAAGAAAAGAAAATGCCCTTGTTTGTAGTGTGTGCTGATTTCCCTGGAAAATGCTCTTACTATGTGGGTTTCAGCTCCAGTGACAACATGCGGCCACTAAATGCAGAATTGGGAGCTTACACACAGCACCAGGACCCAGTACATCTGCCATACCACAGGTGTGTCCTTACAGGTAGCTTACCCTAGATAGAGACCGACAGGTGTCAATAACTTTAAGAGCTTAGATGGTGGCCGAGTGTATAAATAAGAAGTGACATTTGTGCACCTTTGTTTTTAGTGCCACGTGCTTGACAGTCCTACCTGTTAGGCTACAAACTCCAGAAGGGCAGGAGCAGGCATCTGGAGGGGAAGCTCGGGGCCTGGCCTGTTGCAGGGGTTGAAATAAGACATCAATGGAGACGAATGAGTGGGCAGGTCCCTGCCCTCGCCCCTCACAGGCGTGGAGCTGACTGGCGGGGTGGAGTGTTTCCAGTGGGAAGCTCGTATATTCAAAGCTGGGTCTGTCTGGTATTGTCTTAAAATTTAACCCAGAGGCCAAGGAGAAATAGCAAAAAGGCCGGTGTTACCCAGCAACCCCGAGTTTTCCTGAGCAGGTGAGTCAGGCAGGTGCACTTGTTCATCTTCCACAGCCATCTTGTGGGTTGCAGAACCTCAGAAGTCTGGATCAGGGTCCTGAGGCTTGCGTTTCACAAAGCGGCTGTCGTCCAGCAAGTCTGGGGGACTCCAGCGAGCCAGAGTGGCCCTGTCAGGACACAGCCTTCTCCACTGGATGCCGAGGAAGGCGATGGCTCTGACTGATGCTTCTCCTCTCTGCAGAGCGAGGACTGCCTTTTCAGTCTGTCAGAAACATGAATTCGGAGCTTAATTCAGAAGCCAATCTGTCAAAGTCACATGTGCGCGCGAGGAGAACGACGGGGAGGAAGGACCGTGGGAGACAGACGACCGGCGAGCGGTGAAGAGCCACACCGGGCAGCGGCCACCCAAGCCCCACATCGTAAGCTGGTGCCCGGTTTCCCTGAGCCCTGCTCCACCACCGCTATGCTGCCAAGCTGCAGGGCTGAGGCCTTGGTCGTCCTTGGTCGCAGATGGCTCCGGATTGTGTCTCAGCTCTGTCACTGACCACGTGCCTTCCGGTAAGTGCCTTCACTCTTCCAGGCCTCTGTTCCCTCTCATGTAAATAGAGCACAAAATCAGACTCACCGCATAGGGCTGGGAAGATTCACTGGAAAGTCCTCAGCCAGTGCTGGTCACAGGCTCATGGAATCCACTGGAGACTTCTTAGCCTACTCAGCAAACAGAGGTTTTCCCTGCAGATATCAGACCTGGACCTGAGACCCTGCCCCTGGCTGTGGTCACCCCACCCAGGACTCTAGGGTAAGAGTGAAATGCACATGGCAGTGATTTAAACCAAGGAGGGCCACACAGAGAGCCTCCCTCCTCCTCCTCCTCCTCCTCCTGTTCCTCCTCCTCCTCCTCCTTCTCCTCCTCTTCCTCCTCCTCCTCCCTCTTCTCCTCCTTGTCTCTGTGCACTGGGGCTCAGGGGAGGAAGAGCTGAGACAACTCCTGACAATCGTCACTGCAGTGATTCATTTTCTGTCTCGGAGCTCCATTCCAGGTCTGAAATCCTATGATTCACTGGAAAAACACTCCTTGAACCTAACCTTCAAATATTGGTACCTTTGCTGGAAATTCTAGAAGAAGGAACTCACCAGGGAGGCCAAGTCCTTGTGACTTTCTCCCCGGCAGCTAATCTTGCTACTTGAGTCCTCTCGGTCATAGCTTTCCAGAGGCCCATGGCTCTGCTTAGCCTGTCCTCCCGACATGATGGTCTTAATCATAAAATCTAATTGGAACGGGATCCACCTCAATTTATTCCTAATGCCTCGGAAAAGCAGCGCTGTTCCTAGGAATACATTGAGATGGATTCGATTCCAATTAAGAGTTTGACTCAGTTAAAGTGCTGTTAACCCGCTGGTGTCCTCTGCTTGCTACCTGGTTCGTGGAGGACGGGGTGCTGGCCTCACAGGACTCGAGTGGACAACAGCCATCTAAGTAAGGTCACCCTGCTAGTGGCATGGACTCAACCTTGTCCTTTTCACCTGACTTCTACCCAACTTTGGCTTTTGGGGGTGATCATCCTGCAGCAAGCTGGGGGCTGCTCTTTCCGGGAAAGAAGGAAGATGGTCTATTTTTCAGATAGATTCTGAGTCTGAGTGATTGAAAAGGAGCAGCTTATGTGATTAGAGGAGCTGGAAAGAGTGAAATATGTGACGCAGGTGCAGCCCAGCAGGGTGGACACTCAGACGGGATTTTGTTGTCATGTTCTTGATACAGAATTCCTTCCCCAAGTTTTGCTCTACAGCCCTTCACTTGCTAGAGGAGGCCTCCATACCTTATCGAGGGTAATCTCTTACCTAAAGACAACTGATTGCACCTGTAAATGAAGCAACATTTCCCTTATGGCAGCATCTAGAGGATTTGACCCAACACCTGAACCCCACGGCCAATCCAGGATCCCATGGGTTATATTCTAGCCGTGGATTCGTGGACTATCTCTTTAGCCTCCAAGAGCAAGTGGGTTAAACTTGAGAGCAGGTAGAAGGAAAAGGGCAGGAGCACTGAGATCAGGTGGAAGGCGCAGGTGTGGCTCAGTGGTAGCGCATTTACCTAGCCTACCTGCATGAGGCCCTGGGTTCCACCCCCACCCTCAGGACCACAAAAGGAAGCAAAAAGGGCAGGGAGCAGGCAATGTGACCCAGCCCACAAAAGATCCGGTATTTGCACACATCTTTCCCCACGCAGGAGCCCCCTCTGCAGGGAGAGGGGGTCACATCTCTATGATGGTCCCTGCATGTCAGCCCCACAGCGATTCCTAAGCCTGGAGATGCTGGGAGGTGGGGCATTAACTATAGATTCCTGTCGACCACGAGGTAAATATCCACGACTGAACACCCAGCCTTGCACGCACACTCAGGAGATTTTGCCCAAAATAGAGCCTCAGAATTTCCATTTGCACGGGGCACACGGGAAAACGAGAGGACTCCACACTGATGTGTGTGAAAAGCAGAGTGATGGGTCATTTACATCTATTTAATTAAGGAGCGCATTGTAACCTCTATTTACTTCTGTTTAATTAAGGGATTGCTCATTTCGGAGGCAGTGTCATGCTGGGCCTTCTACTACTTTTGTGATTCAAAGCTCAACTAAGGACGTGTGGGAAGCAGTCTGGTGAGCCCAGGCGGGTCTCTAATGGTGAGGGCTTCCTATTACAATGCCAATAAACCATGTTGCCAGGCTTGCAAAAAGAGAATCCAGGGACTTCTTGAGAAAACGATCTCCTCAAGACGCAGGAGGTCATCTGTGAGAATGGATGTTATCACAGTGACTCCATCGAAATTTAGAAGCACAATGGATTCCCCGTGGAACAACCCACCATACTTGAATAGGAAAAGAAAGAGCTAAAAAAAAATGAATAGAATCATATAGGCTGTTAGGTGGTAAAACAATTATTTAGCATGTTGATTATGCTAAAAAGGCTTCCTGAAACACATGGCGGACGCCCATGCTGGGGCAAGATGGGTCGGAAGGAAGACGGAAAATGTGGGCTATGCTTTTCTATATACAAAACAGCCCTCATCTTGCTGGGGTTGGCTAAGTTGCTCTCTCCTCAAAGGAGCAGTTTCAGACCTGCAGTGACTTATTATTTCAGCTGACGCTTTATTAGCTTTTTTTGGCACTGCTGTAAGAAATGCCCCTAGAATAACTATTTTTTTCAGTTGTGTGAGTCACCCCAAGTAGTGGCACAGGCCACCCTCAGGAGGCTGAGGCAGGAGGATCACAAATTCCAACCCAGCTTAGGCAATTGGTAATTCAGCAAGCCTTCATTTCAAAGCAAAAATAAAAATAAAAAATGTTTAAAGAGGCTAGAAGTGAAGCAGGAAAGGCGGTGGGAAGAAGAGCCAGCTGAGACCGAGGAAGGGGCTGAGGCAGCCAGGACCGCAATGGTGGTGGGATGGGGTGGAGAGGGAAGTGGGGTCCCCATCCAGCTGGTTACCTCGCAGGGCCCCCGACCATGCAGAGCATCACCTCCTGCCCGCCTCAGTACCAGAGGGCTCATGGCACAAAGCAGAAGCTGGGCAGAGTCTCCTTGGTGCCCGGGACTCCAGCCTGGGACGTGAGTGCTGGTCACAGTGGCCTCCGACACTTTCCACCCTTGTTCCAGTCAGATCAGAGAATGGACCAGTGTTGGGATGGAATTCGGCCTTGCTGGCAGGCTCCTGGACAGATCTACCTCCTTTGGGCCAGAGCCCGACCTGATACCCCTGTGACAGCCCCCAGCATCTGCTGGGCTTTGCTCCTGTGAATTTCACCTTCCCTGTCTTAAACTCACCAATATATTCCCTTGTGCTGTCCTCATACCTCCCGGCACACCCTCCACCTCCTCCCTCTTTTTAATTATCGAAGCCTGGACCTTTTCCAAGGCCAAGAATGAATACTTCTGCCTCCAAAATTCTCACAGACTCTCCTGGGCTTAGCAAATGATCTCACCTTGAACGACCTGAATGTCCTGATTTCTGATTCACTGGCTGGTAAATTAATTGACTTTTTTAAAAAATAAGACAACCAGCCGCTGATCTGTGTGTGTGGTCAGAATGTTCCCCTCACCACAGCTCAGCGAGGAATCGAGTTCTCATCTGGTGTTCTCATAAGGGGTTCTCATCTGGTGGCTGTCGGTAGAGAAGGATTCAAGGCTTCTCTGATAGGCTACAAGGGCTGAGCCCGTCTCAGTACTCACTGGGGGAGCTGCTAAAAGAACATCTGTTATATGAACAGCTGAATAAGTTTATGTTCAGAATCCAAAACCAGGCCAGGAGGTTTGCAGTCACCCCATGAATGCACTCAGCATTCCTGACCATGCAGACACTGGGGAAAGTCCTTCCTCTTCCCTGAAAGGTGCTTCAGTTTAAGCACATGTGGTGTCTCAGGACTTCTGAGAGTCAATTTAAGAGACTTGCTGAGCACTGGTCTTAAGACACAGGGCTGGTGATGGCAAGAAGGAAGGGGTCGCCGAGCTTCCACCCCTGCCCTAGAAGCGCTTCAGGTCTGCCCAGGAGTTCACTAAGGAAGTGATCGAGTGTCCCAACACAGAATGTGACACATTGCACAGAAGCAGCAAGCACAGGGTGGAGACAGAAAGCACGTGTGGTGGGAAGGGTCGGGAAAGAGCTGAGGGAGGAGGTTAAGTATCAGGAACTCATTATCAAAGTAAACAGAACTACGGGAGAAAAAGGCATTTCAGACACAGGGATAAAAACACCCCGTGGCCAGGTATAAAAGTATGAAATATCCCAGCGGAGTGGCTGAGGGGCATGAGGGGAGTGTGCTGGAGCTGGGATAGGGAAAGCAGGCCAGCGCTTTCAGCTCAGGGCTCCAGCAGCCCAGCCCAGCACCATGCTGGACAGATGCTGAGGTGGTGAGGGAAGATCCTGCCGGCCGGCCACGTGGATATCGAAATAGTCTCTGCTGTCCAGAGTTCTGGCTTTCCTAATGCACAGCTGGGAAGACAGCACTTCTAGCCATTCTCTTCACAGATGCTGAGATTTGCTTTGGGTCTAAATCGCTTGATTGACCTTCAGCCTTGTGTTGTCAACAGCTCTGTAAGTCTCATGCAGGGCTCCATGGAGCCTTCCAGTTTTTTTGAGAAGTCTCTATCTCTCTTTCTGTGAAGGTACAGATTTGGTTCCTGTTTAGGGTACTGAGAAGCTATGGTTTTTAACTATAACTCCTTTATAATCATCCATTTATTCCGTGATTATTGCATGGTACATAAGGTTTTGGTGGTGAACAAGACAAAAATATTTAATGTCTGTTACAAATTTCCTAGTCCGTAATAAGATTATAGCATGATGTAGTCCATGAATTAGGCCTTTACAGCTGGCAGCTGCCCACCACAGTCCACCCTCCCTTCCCCTGTGGTGCTGCATTCACAGTGGGCTCTGGTTACCTGGGTCTCTCATCATCCTTTGTGGTAGGCCTGGTGTTATGGTTTGTGTTTGGATGTCCCCTCAAAGCCTCATGCAGTCTTGGAAGTAGCTGAATCTAGCACTTGTGATCGGTTCCTTGTCTAGCGCTGGGATTGGTGGTGTGAGTGCTGCACCCACCCAGGGGTGGAGGTGGCATACAATATAAGGGAAGGAAGGAGATGTGCTTTCCCCTTGTGGCCCTTGTGGCTCTTGCCACCTGCAGCCTCCATGAACAGTTGCCCCTCAGCCATGCCACCTTGCCTTGAGGTCTGCTGACTATGGGCTGAAACCTCCAAAAACTCTGAGCTGAATAAACCTTTCCTTCCTTAATTTTGGGTGTCAGATATTTTGTCTCAGCAGTGAGAGAACCAAGTAATCAAGACAATACCCAGCAATCTAAACTTAAAGGAGAAGAGGTTTATTTCAGCTCACACTTAAGCCTATGATTGTCCAACTCTAAAGAAGAAAGGAGCATGAGAGAACAGCATGGAAAAGACAGCACAGAAAGACGGAAAAGACAAAGGTCATGGTATCCAGGGATGAGAGAGATAAGGAAGGAGCTGGGGAAGGGAACCGCAGCCTTCCAGGTCACCACCACAGCAAGCTGCCTCTTCCCGTCAGACCCCACCTTCCATAGCAAGTTGGCTATGCCACCTCCACCTATGTGCATGTGAGGCTCTTGGAAGGCATCTGGATAGAAACCATAGCAGTAGCTCCCAGGTAAGTTAGCACGGAACAGTAACTACCTGGAATACACTATGAGAGATGCTCTCCCAGGGCTGTGAACAAAGTACTTTTGGCAGAGAGGGATGAGTGGAAGAAGAGGGAGCCGGGGAAGGCTGCTTTGTAGGTGATGATCCTAAGGTTGGACTTTATAGATGAGCAGAACTTTGTAAAGGAAGAAAGATGAGAACTGGAAGAACGCATTGGGCAGAGGGAAAAGTCTGAGTAAAAATGAGGTGGTATGAAAACATCCAGCTTGTTTGGAGAACTGGTTCTTTCTTATCCAGCCTCACAGATGATAAACCATCCAAAGCCACTCAGATAGATTTAGAAACATGAGTTAGTTCCCTCCATAAACCTACACTAGATCAGTCATTCCCGACTTGTTGGTGTTCTGATCTTAATGCTTGGATGGATTTCATGGCAGGATCTCACTCATCGACACTGTTTATTTCCCTTAAATTTCTGTAATGACAAAAATTAATTTTACTTTGAAAACTTTTGTAATCTCCTTCTCCCATGCAAGAAGTTCTAAACCAAACAAGATTAAAGATGTATTATAGATTGGAGTTTATAAAAGTTTCTGCAACCAGGGGCTGGGGATTTAGCTCAGCGGCATAAGCACCTGCCTTGCAAGCAGGCAGTCATGAGTTCAATCCCTGGTACCGATTTAAAAAAAGGAAAAAGACCAAAAAAAAGTTTATGCAACCACAGAATGACAAGAAGACCCAAGTCAAACGGTGGAGGTGGACTTTTCATTGTAAGATGTGATCATCAGTCACAATTGGCATTAAACTGCCCTTCCCTGGGTGATGGTCCCAGTAGAGTGCAGCTGCTGTTAGGGATAGGTCCAGGGCACAGAAACCAGGAAAACACAACCATTTGCCTTCTTCAGGCAATAGTATGAACAAGATTCGTTCGTGTCATTGCTCTTCTGTCTCTGAGGTATGACTGGTCAGTTGGTGCTGGGTCCCAGAAGACATGGAAAAGGAAATGTGAAGAGGAATGCAAGGTCCTAGAGCAAGAATGACATCCTGTGGGCAGACATCTGCCTGCGATCTTCCAAGGAAGCTGGGGCAGCTGTGGGTAGCTGGCAGCTGACTCTGCCTCTTTGGGGAAGGGGGGAGTTGGACTAGCAGACAGACAGCCCACTGCCGTTCACATCCCAGCCTCTGATGTTTGCATGTACCATCTTCCTCCTCCATTGGCCTCTCTTTCAGTTCCCTCAGTTCTAGGCCAGGATCTTTGTGAGTTTTAAAGTACTCTCTGGATCAGCCATGATTCCTTCAGCTCACGGACCAAAAGATCAGTCATCTGTCCCACGTTCGGTCCACAGTGGTAGAGCAGAATCAGGATAACCACCACAGCATGGGAAAGCACACAGCAGTCACTGCCAGCAGCAATGATTAAACCTTCCTGGGAGCAGGGATGAAAAGACAGGGAGGAAAATTGTCTGATAAGATCCTGGCGTGGTCACCAAGAAAGACTCTTCTGCTGAGTGGCCTCTGGCTTCATCCTCAAGCAAGTCCATCTGTGTTCCTCTTCCACAGCCACATCTGAAGTGGCCCAGGAGCCATGCAACTTGTGGGTGGCTGAGCACAGGGGTCACAGCTGCACCCCGATGGGGGCCTCAGTTTCAGAACTTAAAGCTGCTTTAAGACAGTAAATGATTTTACAGACCAGGTTCGTGGAAAATTTAGAAACAGCTTAGTGGTTTCTATTTAGTCACATATGCCAGAGATCATGCCCCATTTTATTTTCAGTTTGTTGATCTGTCTCTGTCTCTGTCTCTGTCTCTCTCTCTCTCTCTCTTTCTCTCTCTCTCTCATTTCTTTAGTTCTCTCCCCCCACCCATCCTTTCCTCTCCCTCAATAGTGGCTGCCCTGGAGCCAGTGAAATAAAACACAGATTAAAGGTAGAAGCATCTTTATCTTTAATTTTGCTAAAGTCTTAGAGCAACTAAAACTTTATCTTCTGCTGCTTGGGTTATAGAAGTCATTTTTTGTTTTGGGGACTTGCCATTTCTGGGTACCCTCTTTCTGTCTACACTCCTGCTGAAAGTCACCTCTCTCATGTGCTACCTGGCTGAAAGCAGAGATGATACACATTAACATTCTGACTCTGCAGCCTGTTCCTCAGAGCTCGGGTCTTCAAACCGTGTAGAGTGCTGATGCTGTGCCATGATACAACAAAGATCACCACTTTTCAGCCTGAGATACCTGTTTGCCCTGCAGTCACCATCTGACAGCTAATGTCCTTGTGTTTTGGGCTTGGGTTCTGGTGCTCAGTCACCTTTAGTACCACTTCTAGGTCAGTTGGGCTTACCACAAGCTACCATGAAGAAAAGACTGAAGGAGGTAGTGGGCTTGAGTGGGGGCCTTTGTTTCCCTTTTCTTAATCACTCATTGTGGCTGCGATTGTGGGGTCCCTGGTTCCTCCTGGGTTACATCTCTGCTGTCCTTCAGGACCCTGCCATCTCCACCTGTGGGAAGATATGTGAGCAGGCTTCAGGAAGAGGGAAGAGGAAGAGGGCACTTTAGAGGGGGCTTTTCCTGACAAGTGTCTCCAGTTCCAGACAGTGACCAGCACATGTCCATCTGCTCCTGCTCTCATAATGCAGATGGTCACATGACCAGGTGTCTTGGTTACTTTGCTCCCATTGCTGAGACAAATACCTGACACCCAAAATGAAGGAAGGAAAGGTTTATTTAGCACACATTTTTTGGAGATTTCAGTCCATACTCAGCTGGCTCCCAGGCAGGGTGGCATGGCTAAGGGGAAGTTGTCATGGCAACCACAAGTGAGAAAAGCAAAAGGGCAAAAAGGGAAAAGCTCGCCTCTTCCCTCCCCTATATTGTATGCGGGTTCCACCCTTGGGTGGGTGCAGCATTCACACCACCAATCCCAGCGCTAGACAAGGAACCAACCACAGATGCTAGTCTCAGCCACCTCCAAGACTGCATGAGACATCCAAACACAAACCATAACACGTATTGTGTCTCAGTGCCATGAAACTGACTAGAATAGCTCCTCAAAGGCAAAGATGAGTTCCTACTTCTCTCCATTTTAAAAATTCTCGCTCCCATGTTTATGGAGCTGGCTGTCCATGAATAGTTAGAGAGTCCATTCCTGTGTTCAGCACACTCCCTCTACCTGAGGGAGCAGAGGCATCTGGGTGAAGAGAGGGTGAGGTGGATGGCAGCCCCCTTCTGTGTAATTATCCCCTACCAGTGAATAATGGGGCTTCGGCTCTCTGTCTGATTTTTTGATGAAGATAAAACTATTTAATCAGGTTGGGTTGCTCATCTCATCAGCAGCCCACATCACACCCTTGCTGACGAGTTCATTAGCTGGAAGAAAAATTGATGACCTCGTTAGTTCTGCACATCGGCTCACTTAGGACAAATTGGAGCTTGTGAATGTCGCTCAACTCTGGCCCAGGTAGGAGAAGGTCTCTTCTCAGGGGTGAATGGTGGCTTTATCTGACAAGGCAGCCTGGCACTTTCTGTTTGAAATAGCATCCATCCTGATGTAAATATCCTTCTCGTAGGGTTCTCCTGATCTTGCTCAGTGAGGAGCGTACCACTCCCTCACAGTGCTGAGGGTGGATTGACTTTTCCATCCCCTCCTCAAATTTTTCTCCCTTTGAAATTTTATCATCTTCCATGGATCAGCTTACTGACTGGCCTCATCTCCAACCAAAAAGGATTTACAGACATCCTCAAGGTCATCATTCAGGTGAACTGGGAAGCAGAGTGTTGGAAACGTGACAAAAAAAAAAAAAAAAAAAAAATCAGAAGTTCATCAGCACCACGGACAGAGTCCCCTGGACGGCGCCCCGTGGAGTTTACCAGAGGATCTGGAATTCCAAGTCCACAGAAACAAAAGGTGTGGTGAGTTTTTGGGGCTGTCCAAGGGCCTCGTGTGATCACACAGAGCATGGTGGCCAGAGTAATCTGGACAATGAGTTATCATCAAGAATGGGCCAGAGGTTGAAGGACGATGGCACAATCCTGGACAATGCTCCAGTGCCCCTTTCTTTCCCTCACTTTATCCTGGCTCTGTCTTCCTGAAGAAGTGCTATTTGGTTTTCCAAAGCCAGCCCTTTCTAGGAGGCCTTTACTCCCCTGTCTACCAGTCAGACCCTCTCTGCTAGCTCCCTGGCGACCACATTTCTAGGGCTGCCCCGAGCACGGTGTTGTGATTATTCAAGGAAATGTAGGTTGCTTCTGCTTCCTGGAGAACTCTGGACAGGACAGTATCTGTTCTTTGCTTTTTTGTTCACTTAGTGCCAGATATGAGACTACCACTAAAAGGTGGCAAATAATTCTCTGTTAAATAAAACAGTGATTGAATGATAAGACTGTAGCTTGCAGCTGAAGGATATGTCCACAAAAAAGAGGAGATCATGAGTTCCAGGAATCCACAAGGCTGCTGCTGAGTGGGCTGAGATCCAAGACCCAACATTGGTAATATTAGCAGAGAGGAATATAATGCAGAGAAACTGAGGCAGAGAGTCAATCCCAAGGCCAAGACTAATGCTGTTTGATAGGTTTTGACTGAGTGATTATTAAAAATTTTTGACATAAAAAAAGATATTGTTGGCCCTGCCTCTGATGCTTTTTTATACTGGGTGACTGTGTTTGTGCTGAGTTATCTCTTCAGTGATCTCTTTTTCCTGTTTTCCATTTTTAAGATTGGCTTTATGCTACAGTGTATATACATGTAGCTCATTTCCGGATGAAACCCAGGCATCTGGGACACTGTAAACCCAGGCCCAGTCCTTCAGGGTTACATGTGTCTTCGAGAGGAGATCAGACCAAGATCATTTGTCCATAATGGGACAGAAAACACCTGAACTAATGTCAGTAGGACAGACAGGACAGAAAGGCTGCCTGGACAGCCATGGGGTGGATCTGGAGACTCTCCTGTGGAAGTGATGGCCTTCAATTCTGCAGCCTGCTGGCCACAGTCCTCTGGGGAGACTTGTTGCCCACCAAATCCCTCTTGTCCAAATCTGGAATGCCTAAATTGGCCTATCTTGGTTCAAGGACAATTTCTGGACCCAAGAATACATTCCTAAAATAGAAAAGTGGCCTCTTCCAAGGGCTTATTCAATACAGATTCACCCAGAAGAAAAGCTGAGAATCTTTACCAGCAAGAGAGGCTCTCAGCAACTCTGACTTAGAAGCGAGTGGGACTCCAGGGAGCTAGAACCGAGAGGGAGGAAACTGAATCATCCAGAGACCAGGGCTCAGACAAAGGCAGAGACCACAAAACAGAGGTGGCTTCTCTTTTCTAGAACTCCAGTCTCCTGGTAAAATGATCAACCATGATACCATAAGGAAACACAACCTACTTCAAAAGCAGGGAACATGAATGAGAATTCAGCTAGGGAAATAATTTTGGTGGATATTACTACTTGGATAAATGAAATTTTGCTTTATTTCAATCCCTATGGGGCAGACTTAGAACTCAAACTGTAAACTCTCCAACAGGTTTTGTTGCTTTTTTCTACACAGAGGAATTCTAAAATGGTTGCAGAGCAAGGGCAGGGGCTTAGTCTCATTAAAACGAATCTGCCATCCACCTTCCACGGGCTTGTCATAAAACTGAGTCCTTAGCACTTAGCATAGATAAGGGATCTTTCTAGGGAATCCCCAGCACTTGGGATTCAGAACTGATTAAGTCCCCTGTGTTCTGCTTCACTCATAGGAGCAGGAACAGGAAAAAGGGTTCATGAGTTTCCCTAAGCAGGGCTCCCCCAGCAAGTATCTCATGCTGCCCTCACCCCTTCCAGCCTCCACCTGGAAATGGTAACTGCACAGGAAAGAGTTGACATCAATGAAGAGGAATCAGGGTTGCATTGCTGAGAAGCTGCAAGCAGAGATGTGGACATTACATGGCTGGGAGCTAAGACTTTCTCTCTCATCTATTGCAGTGGTTCTTATGTGGAAGCATCCCCATATTTCAGGGCAAACACAGGAGGCCCGAATGCCTCTCCATCTCACCTTGGCTGTGGTATTTCCAAGGAGTCATCATCTGGAGGCCTTTCTTAGGCTGTGTGCCCTTCATGTTCTGTCCTCTTGGCCATGTGGGGCCTTTATCTGGCCTGGAGAGGGTGTGTCAATGGACAGCTACTGCTGAGAGAGCTCAACATATGTGAGGTGTGCACACCACGCTACCCACCACCCCAAGCATCTGTTTCGTGATAGCCACCCTGAGAGCACAGCTGCATAAGTATCTCTGGGACACTACAGCTTCTTTCCCTGGGGTGTGGACAATGGCCATTCTGCATCCAAAGTTCCAACAGTAGAGACAGAACCTCCCGAGTCTCATTCAGCTGCTGTAACCAAATACCATATGCTGGGTGGCTTTTGTAAAGATCAGAAATTTATTGCTCACAATTCTAGGACTGAGCAGTTCGAGGGCGAGGAAACCAGTGAATTAGCTGTTTGGTGAGGATCTGTCTTTCTAGTTCGACGATGGACCTTCTACCTGGGTTCTGTCATGGAAGGGGCAGGAAAGTTTTTCATAGGGGCATTAATTCCACTCATGAGGGATCTGCCTTCATGGGCTGTCACCTCTCAGAGGTTTCATCTGCTAGTGCCACTGCCTTAAGAATCACTATCTCAGCATAAACTTTGGAAGGGAGGATTCACAGACACTCAGCCTACAGCACCACCTGGGACTCTCTTTAGAAGGGGCGGGGTGGTCAGTGTGCAGAGCCCCATGGACTAGAACTGGTACCTAAAGCAGAAGCCTCTAAGAACAGAGGTGGGGACATGGGCTGTCTCTCTGGCCTCTGCCACAGTAGGAGGTGGCTGTCCTCAAAGCAGGAAGTGGCCCTTCCTGGAACCTGCTGTGCTGATGCCTGGCTCTTGGACTCCCCAGCCCCAAAACTAAAACAAACAACTGAGGTATAAGCAGTCTAAACTTTGGCCAGTGTGGACCCCTTGTGGAGAATCTCCCCCTAAAAATGTATCTCTGGAATCCCGTTTGGATTGAGGCCCCAGAGAACCCTGGCTCCCCATTTTTACATATATTAATTAAACTGGACACTGGGTGACATCATAACATTTTTTATCCATGTAAGTAGCCGGCCCTGCTTCTGGTGGCACTGGCTTGTAGCCTGCCTCATAGCTGGTGGCACGCAGAGTTGGAGCTGTATTCTTAGCAGGGGTGCTGTTATTGAGATGGACTGCTCGGGCAGTTCATTTTGGGGTAGGGAGGGCTCTCCCTGCATCTCTTCCTCTCTTTAGGGGTGGTAAGATGTAGACCAGTCCTGGGTCACGGGAGTGAGGCCAAAGAGACTCCTGGTCAGTGTGGATTTTGCTCAGCACTGTGTGCCTCAGTCTTAGTCACCGTGGAGCCTTTGCCCCTGTCCTGCCCCACTGTTCTGACTCCTTGTCCCATTCTGCTGTGTCCACCACTTAGGCCTGCATCCAGACACCACGATCCTGGCTCCCAAGCCCAGGGACATTCCCTGTCCCCAACTCTGCAGCATTCTTGTCCCCTGGACCCACACATCACTTCTGCCCAGAGCGTGGTACCATCACGCTTGGGAACGGCTCTTTGTACTTCCGGTCCCCTCTCTCCCACTCCAGGGCTGAACACCAACCCAGGGGAGCCCACAGTGCCCTCTGTTTTCTGCATCCTGCCTGCATTCCCAAAGTGGCACCTTGATCATGAGAGCCTCAGCTTTCTCCTTTGCACCCAGTAATCCACATAAACACTCACCCCAACCGACACCCAGCAGCCAGCTGTCAGGCTGGGACCCAGTGAATCACTTCTTCCTCTCCCCCAAGATCCCGGGAAGGAAGTGTGTACCTGTCACCTAACTACAGCACCTAACCACTAAACAATGATTCCCTCTCACTCTCCCTCCCTTCTCTCACAGACTATTAACATCCTACAGCAAACTCCTTGATTAAGGAATCCCTGAGGATGCACCTTCTCCCACTGGTGTGAGGATCTGCTAAAAAAAACACTCCTCTAAACCACACAGGGCCATAGTAGGGTGACACCTCCCTGAAGGTTCAGGGACCCCGAGGCTCGGGCTGGGGGGTGGTTTGACATTTACTGAGTGCTGGGTGGAGGAGGTCCAGTCCCAAAAGCAGGTTTTGTGGGGCTTGAAGCTTATACAGTTTGGGGTGGAGAAAAAAAGAGAAAGAATTTGGCCTAACAACACAAAATGATGGGTACAAAATTGGGTACGAATGGGTATCTTTATATAGAATGATAATAGATATCAAAATAAATGATAAATTTCATCCCTATGAATGCTACAGGCATCGCAGAATCTGGAAAGATAACACTCATTAAGACCAGTCACTAATTAAGGATTGTCTTATTTCTAATATGCTTCTCTTCTCTGTTCCCTGGCTGCAAGCCCTAACTGCTTTCTTAAGTGACAATTTCATAACATTTTCGATGGATGTATCTCAAGGATAATGCATGTGTTCCTCCTACCAAGGCTGACAAAAAGAATTTCCCTTGTTGACCACTTTGAAAATATTTTCTTTTTAGCTTTGCAAACTATTATTGACAATGTCACATAAATGTTCGGTGTAGTTTTAAATGTGGAGAGAATTTCACTCAGCTTGTTTCACTTTAAGACCCGTAAGACTACAGAGAAGCTCAGCTTTTCTTGTGCAGTGACTGACCTTAAATATTCTTCATTGTTGTTGTTGCTGCTTTTTAGTACTGGAGGTTGAACCTGAACCTTCACTCTGAGCTGCATCCCCAGACCTTTTTAGTTTTTATTATTTTGTTTAGACAGGGTTTCACTAAGTTGCTTAGCCTATGCAATCCTCCTGCCTCAGCCTCCAGACTGCCTACGTTACCGGTGTCTACTGTGCTGCCCAGTTTAAATATTTTTAAAAATGATAACATGCATGAATCACTTTTTTCTCAAAGTCCTCAATAGGGGCAGATGTTATGTTAGTTTTATATTATCTCTATCATGTTTTGCAGAAATACATAAAATGTATGGCTTGATCCAATATTTTTGTAACACTGCATAAAACACATAACCTGTCACATGAGTACCAGATATTTGTCCTACTGCTAAAGCTTTGTATCCATAAACACAATGACTCTTACGTATTCTCAGGCATGCAATTCTTATAAAATTTGTAGAAAAGACAGTAGCTTTGTGCTCTGGATGCCTGGGTGTATCATGGAGGGAGAGGTATCTCATCTCCTGAGTGCCCCACAAGACCTGCTGGCTCTCCACAGTTCAGCATGTGTTTCCCCTCACACACATACACATACACGTGCACACACACACACACACACACACACACACACACACACGTCTGTGTCAGGCACCACAGGACACACTCACACCACTGCCTCCCACCACAAGCCATCAAAATGAAGCTGCAGTACTCTGAATGACATCCTCTCTCCTTCGCTCCTTCCTCCTAGGCAGGAGGATTGCACAGGGTAGTGGTGAACCTGCGTACCGTGAATCTGAACCATGGAGCCCAGCTTAAATGAGCTCCCAACACAGTGGCCCATCGCTGGGTCCTCAAGCTACTCGGGACACTCTAATGCCACCCACAGGACTGGCAGCACAGAGGAGAGGAAATCAGGCAGGAAAGGACATCTTTACTACTGGCATGAACACACATACCATTGCCCCTGGAGGAAACTGCAAGAGCCCCTGTCGGGACCTAGGGGGGTCTTGAGGCTGAATCTTCTTAGCTTCACAGCTTGGAATTATGGGATGTGGCTAAACTGATCCTACCCTCATGAGCTACTTCCTGGATTCCAAGCCACCCCCACTAACAAGGCCCTGCAGCTCCTCCTCCCAGGTCACTGCCTGGAGCATTTCTGTTTCCCTATTTGTTATTTTCGGGGTTATTGTGACTTTTTTTTTTATCACTGCGCACCCTACTTTATTTCCATTTATCTCTCCTGGGCTTGAGGGGTTGGACCCAGAACCCAGGGGGTGCCTCCTCTCGGCTCCCTGGAACCATTGCTCTGCTAGGAGCTGGCGCAGATCTTGGCTCTGACCGAAAGCGACATGTTTGACGTT
The DNA here is from genome assembly GCF_034190915.1 of Cavia porcellus. Lineage (NCBI taxonomy): Eukaryota > Metazoa > Chordata > Mammalia > Rodentia > Caviidae > Cavia > Cavia porcellus. The sequence goes on along the minus strand of NW_026947521.1, from coordinate 966,463 downwards.
GTTGCTTGAGATAGTTGTTACTCATACTGATTTCAGTCCATCTCTGACTGAATGACTAGGGCAGCTCAGGAGTCAGGACTTCCCATGGTGAGGGATGGACACCTCAATTCAAAACAAGGGGGCACGGGTATGGCTTGTGTGACCGCGCTGTCCACATGTGGTTTTGAGCACAAGTGGAGCCAGAGACACACAGTGTTGCTGTGATCTCCCCATTTCTAAGCTCTGCTTCTCTGAGCTTCTGCCCTTCTGCTGCACGGAAAGAGTGAGGAATCCAGTTTCAGGCTTACAGCATCGCTTACAGTTCATGAAGCAAGATGTCTCTCTCACTGCGATCTGTCAGATCCCGCAGAATGACACTGACTATCTGCTCCGGCCAGGTGCCCTCTCCTCTGTGAGACCAGGGTCACTCACCTCACTTCTGCCTCTAGAAAACTTGGCTTGTGGCCTTCGCTCCTTGGACTCATAATTGGATCAGAGAGTCCTCACGTGGACAGGGAGGCATTGGAAGGAAACATATGCCCTGTACAAGGTAAAATAGAAATCATTTTCATTAAACTTCTTCCTTGCTTCCTAAATTCATCCATCAGTGTGCAAGTCACTCAAAACTACCCTGCCATCCAGCATCTTTGATACTACATTGTATGCCTTTATTGTACTCGGTACCCACGGTAACTGAGTTTCCCGGGAAACAGATTCTGAGACTTTGAGACTCACATGCAGAACAGGGATAAAGGCAACAGAACTGGGCAGCAGAAGTCGAAGGGCCACGCGGTGATCTCATGGCGCTTCGGAACTTGGATGGCCCTTCAGCGTCTTCCTCATTGAGGCAAGGGCAGCGGCGACTTCACACTCTCCTCTGACCACTGTTGAACGAGGCTGCCCCATGGAGCACCCTGGTGGCAAGCTCAGTCCTGGAGAGGACTCAGCTGTGTGCCATCAGCAGCCGGCACTCACAGCATCTGGAAAGGTAAATTGCCAGGTCCTGAAGAGGAGCGTGAGTGGCACCACCGGGCATCCACTTCAGTGGATTCCCACACAGTGCAAACAAGACTTTGGGGGCCCTAATGGATGTATATTAAGGGCCAAGTGTGGGGGAGGGGAAGATGTGTCTCTGCGTGTTATCACTTAACATTTTTACTTAAATACGGATACCGGGTCTACTCATTTGAGAATCTGTATTTTAAGCTGTGCTTTCCAGGAGGACCAGGCTTTCAAAATTCATGATGCATATCCAAATTCTGAAGTATCTCAGAGTCACCATAATCATGATTTAAAGCTAAGAATCAGAGTCACTCTGGAGGCTGCCGGTTATGTTGCTGGCTGTACATGGTTCAGAGCCCCTGCCTGCTTGAATAAGAGCCAGTGTCTGGGAATCCCTCAGGCCTGAGATTCATCCAGACTGCGATGGGGAGAGCTCTGCACTCAGAATGCCAACCTGCCCAGCAGCCTGTCCAGCTGGTCCAGCAGCCCTGGCAGGTCTAGGGACAATGAGTTTGCATCCTTGGCTGAGGTCATGGGCTGTCTGCCCTTGGAGCTCACCTCCTTCACCTCTTTATGCCTCTTGATTTCAGATCTCTTTGGGTACTAATGCCCTTCTTCCCACTTTTAGTTTAAGAGGCCTTCAAACCCATTCTCTTGCTAGGGATCCTGGGACCCACTCCATCTGCAGGTCTGTGTGGTCGTGCAGGTTGGTTTTCCTCCAAGTAGTCCATCCAGTTACTGGCCAATCTCCCACTGCCTCTGCACCCAGTCCTAATCTCCTTACTGACATTTCTAATTAATCAGGTGGCTTCCCAGGGGAGCTGAGCTATACATAGATTTAAAGCAAAGGTAACATTGGCATCACAAGGGCTACAGCCAGTAGGCAACTGAATACCATCGGCCTGACCTGTGTTTTAAAACAGTTGAACCAACACTTAATCTGGAGAGCTCATGCACAGGATGGAGTCTGGATTTCTTTCTTGGAAGAAGAGGAAGAGAAGGAGGAAGAGAGGGAAGGGAGGGGGAGAAAAGAGGAGGGTAGAGTTAGAGCAGAGGGAGGAGGAGAAAAAGAAAAGAAGAAGAAACGGAAGATGGAGAAGCAGCTGGTCCAGCAATGCAGACAGGCATTTCTACACAGCAGTATTTGGGCAGGCTGTATAGCCACTGCCTCTGATTCGCCACTGTTCCCATGTTTGCTAATACATCGTAACTCTTTCTATGACCCTGGTGTAACCTGTGTCCCTCCCCGGAAATACCTAACATCCAGGGCCAGATATTGGCAGAAGAGAGGGGTCCCAAAGCATGGTGCAGGTCCCAGAGAGAGCAGGGAAAAGAGCATCAGATCCAGGGGCTTTGACAACATCATATTTCCTGCTGCAGAGAAACCAGGCTCATCTCGTCTGTCAGTTTCACAAAATACACGACACTGGGTCTGTGGGATACATTACGGCTTTGACAGCAATGGTCCAGAGTGACTTCAAGACACCCGCTGCCACTTGTCACCCACCTGCTGCCAAGAGAAGGCTCAGGAAGGCCAGGAAACTCAGGGCTGTGTTTCCCCACTCCCCTTCCCATGCTGCAAAAGAAAAAGATGCCCTTTGTTGAACATGAGGGATGACATCCAGATTGTCCTGTGTGAAGAACCCTTCCCTGTGTTGGCTGGTGGGCTGTGAGCATGAGAACTCATGGCAAGCTGCCTCAGGTAGAAATCTGTTTACCTTAAAACCACATAGGCGGATGAAGGGAGAAAAGGAATCAAAATCAATTACTCCACAGGAAAAGAGGTATTAATTGTGGCAGAAGGAGGGGGATTGATGGATGAGTTTCTCAGTAAAATGGGAAACTGTGGCTGGGTTTACACTCGATTATCCCAATTTTAAAAGCAAGATTCCTTCATCGGCATCTTACCGATTTAAAAACCCTCTCAAAGCCTTCATTCAGATTTTCTAACTTAAGTATGTGCTCAAATCAGCTGTGTTTCCTTGTTGTTAAAAATCAGGAAGCATGGCCCCGGGTTTGGAGGATGTCTTTCTTGCAGGGTGGGGCTGGAGGAGCTGGTGTGGTTGCATACTCCTTTATATGGAGAACTTGCTGGCCTGAGGTCCAATCTCTGCTCCTCACCGTCCCTCCCTGTCTCCCGTGGGCACATTACTTCCTGTAACACATACATTCCTTAATTTAATGGGTTCATTAGTCTGTTATAGCTTTCCTATAGCCAGAATAGGACAGAGCAGTGATGAATGGTTTATCAGAAAAGCAGCTCAAGGTTAGCGCTTCACAGATCTCCGACAGCACCTTCATCAGGAAAGCCGAAGGGCTGTGGGTGGGGAGGGTGGAGGGAAGGACATTCAGATCACCAGAGAATTTCTTCCCCCTGGGTTTCCTGACCCAGAAACATTAAAAAATCTAATTCAGCTTTATTCTCCATCCTCCTTTAAGCCTTAAATGTCTGTCTTTGGGGCATGGGCTGTAATAGACTAGGGCTTTAGGACCAGTTTCTCTGAGAAGCAGCCGATGTTCAAGAAGGGCCCTTGACACCATTCTGACTTAATGCTAGACACATCTGCAGCTACTTGGACAAAATTGACATTGTCTGGAGTGCAGAGCAATCGCCTAGTGCAGCATTAGGGAGCATTTACTCTTGAGCCGTGCTACCAGACAGCAAATCTTGACCTTTAGGAGTTCAGAGATTAGATTTCGTTGCTGCAGGCGTTGAAGATATTGTCAGGAATTTGTTGCTATTCAAAGCAGATTTCAGGGGTTACCTATGGGTTTAATTCATCGCATCAATCATTTTTTGGAAGGTTCTTTTAAAGCCAAGATAGCTTCAAATAAAAACTAGGATTACTTTTACATTGATTGTCAGCAGTCGGTAAGGCGCTAGGAACACCCTGGAGATGCTGTTAAAGTTTTTTATTTGTTCCTTGGCCGGCTGAGGTCTGCAGAATGGAGGTGGAGAGAAAGGTGTGCTTCTCCACCAAGCTTTCAAAGCAATTGCTGCAGGAATGGCCCAGAAATGAGAAGAAGGATTTGCTTACTCTCTGCTGTAGATTTCTCTAGCCTGTCACACATTCGGTGTGCAGATCTGCAGGCTATCTCAAAGTGTCTTGTTTAAAAATAAAGACCTGTTTAAGCCAATAGGGGTTAACTGGGATTTATGTCACTGAGCCAGTCTGTGTGGATGCCCAGTCTCTTGCTCCCTCTATGTGTCAGTGTGTCCCTGTGTGTGCACTATGGAGTGTGTGTGTATGTGTGTGTGTGTGTGTGTGTGTGTGTGTGTGTGTGTCCTTGGCTTCTCTTATCTAGGGGTCAGTTTCCTAGCTCCTTCGACCTTCTTGATCCCAGGGTTACAGGGAAAATATCTTTCCGGGTCTGTGGAAAGGAAACTCACCCAGAGACAGTGCGCCTGGCTTCCTTAGCAGACTTCCACCCTGATCCTTGTTGATTTTTATTTAGTGTGCAATTCCTATTAAGCTCTTTTACTCTGTTCGTCAATCCATAGCGATTAAACACCTTGAGAGTTTATCTCTGCTGTACCTCTCTCCCTCTCCAAATATGCTTATTTCTCCAGGAGAGAGATGATTCTCATAGCTCTGATTCCACCACAGCTGGAAGGTGACAAGGAGTGCTTATCACCACAGGTGCCATAGAGCCTGGGAAGGTAGAGACTAAACTCTAAAACAGATGGGACAATGCTTCCCTACCCAGTGACATGATGGAGATGTGAAACAACGTGGAAGAAACCAATGCATGGTTCTTTAGGGGTCAGTACGTTTAGCCTGTCAGGATCAGACATAATTATTAAATATATTTCAGGAAGAGCTTTAGCTGACATTGGCAACATTTAAACGTTTCATTGCTGGAAAGCAGCTTCACTGATGAAGAAAAGCAGGGCTTTGGAGCAGGTTGTGGCGAAAGCTGCTGAATGCATAAGATTTGCTTATGGCATAGCACATGCGTGGCAGGTGAGAACACGGACTTTGCCCCTGACACCCAGCGCTGAGTCTTCTTGGTCCTTTGTAGAACTTCAGCAGGGAAATGAAAAGGAACACAGTTCTTTTCGACATCCAAGTGAAAGCTCCAGTTCCCAAGATGGTCTCTATCATTCCTGGAAGAGTTCCCATGAGCAGGGTGAACACCCTACAAGGTAGACATTCCTGCCCAATGGGCAGAGAGAAAAACCATGACTCACAAAGTTAAGAAGTTTGCCTGAGGTTACACAATCACCAAGATGCAGCACCTCCAAGCCAACCTGGGGCTTCCATGTGGATGAGCAAGTAGAGACACATACAGCTCAGTGACCCTGGACAGTCTGAGAAGGACAGCAGAACGGACGTTCCTCTGGTCTCCTGGCCTCCTCCTGAACCTGACTTTCATCGTGCTGTGGATTACTGCAGTATGAACAGTCACTGTGAACCCATGATACCCTGAGTACAAATACATATGCATGCACAAAGACATACTACAAAGCACCACTACCAGGCGCCTCTGCGCTCACAGGCTGTATCCACATGCACACTAGAAAGTATGAATGAGCATTTCTGCCAGGCTCCAACCCCATCCTGGTGTAGGGGCATTGTTGTCACCTGGTAGAATCCTTCCACAGACAGTGGTTTCTAAGCAGGCAGCTGAATTCTAGGCATACTTTGAGATAGGGACTGAGGTTGCTTAGAATTCACGGGTAAAGATGCTCCTTATTTAGTGCTATGCAGACACTACAGAATAGAAAGGCCGGAAGAGGGTAATCGGGCCAAGCTCTATGCTTTTAACCTGAGACGTTAGTGAGTAAGCTGACTTGGAGTCACTTCAATTTATCTTAAAAATTTTTTTCTTGCATAGCTAATTGGTCTTCATTACAGAAAATTGGGGGAAAAGAACACCAACAGGCAAAAAGAAACTATTCTACTATCCAGAGATAACACAAACAATTATATTACGGAATATCCTTGCCTATATAAAAGAATATTGTTATCAATAAGACTATAATGTTTTTTGGTTTCACTTAAAAATATGGGGACCATTTTTCCATGTCACTAAATATTCTGTCATGTTTTTCTCTATGACTGCATGGTAACTTTTTGAAAGATTCTATCATTGTTTGTGTTTATTTATTTTAATAATTTGCCTAATAGGTTTCTGTTAAAGGCCTCAGAGCAAAAGCAACATGGAGCAAGGTTTAGAGGTCTGGTTATTTTGTTTTCTTTTGTTGTGTTTTGTTGTACTGGGACTGACATTGAGCCCTTTTTAATTTTTACTTTTGAGGCAGGATTTGCTAAGTTGCTTGGGCTGGGTCTGAGCTTTCAATCTGCCTGCCTCAGCCTCCCAGAGTGCTGGGATAAGAAGTGTACAGGGCCCCCACTTAATAAAGGTCTTTTAATATTACCACCCCAAATGATGACTATCACGTCACGTCCTGACTCCAGGTTCACGGACCACAGGAGACCACTCCTGGTCACCACAGAGAGCTGGAGACAAGCCCCAGCCATGCAATCCCTGCTCCCCAACTCCTGCACCAGTCACCGCCGGGGCACAGTCTGCTCCTAGTGCACTCCCTTCCTCCTGTAGTTCCACCACTGCCTGGTGCTAAGCTCCTTACACAAGTGGGGTATCCCAGGTTCAGGAAGGTCACACCCCACATGGGCTCCTCAAAACTACACCTGAAAAGGGACCTGTGGATCCCGGTAGATCCTAACTTCACTGTGATTTCTACGGTACTAAGATGCTGCGGGGGGGGGGGGGGGGGGTAGAAAAAAGGAAGGAAAGAAACAACAGAAAAGTTTCCTATAAGAGAGGCCATAAAGGCCGGCACGGAGGGCGCACGATCATCCCCCCCCCCCCCCCCCCGGTGCACACCTGTCTGCTCACCCCCAGCTGGGCGCGCCCTCCCCAGGGAAGTCTGGAAGTCTGGAAGTAGGCCCAGACGCACAGGTCTGCAAACACAGCGCCGCCCCTGCTGCACTCCTGCAGCCCCTGCACTTGCACATCGCCGAGGTCTGGCCCTGCACTCCGGGCCTGCTGCCTGCAGTTCTCACCTACAGGAACAGAGCGCCCACGCTGAGGAGACCCTGGGTCCCTGCACACCCACCCGTGGGAGGGGCTGCCCAGCTGGAGCCGTGACATGCAAGCTCAGAAGCCCCGAGCCCAGCACAGGGCAAGTGGACAGCAGCTCCCACGTTCTCTGCAGGAGTTTCGTCAGACTTCAGGGACAGTGGGGACCCCGACTTGGTAGAAAGAGCGTGGACTTTGAGATTTCTCTGGATGCGTGCGGCCCCACCTCGAGGGAAAGCACGGGAAGCTGGAAGTAGCCAGCACCAAAGGCGTCATGAGTGCGCGGTCAACGCGATCCGCAGCACCGCCTGGCCAGACCCCAAACCCAAAAGCTGGGAAACCAGTTTTTTTCAGATGCTTATAACAGACACACTGGGTGGCAAAACCAGACCGGAGTCCACAGTCTATTTAGAGTCTTGCACTTATGCTAAGTATGAATATTCATACGTTTCATTAAGGAAATATTAATATGTTTAATTATGAGACCCCGTAGCAGGCAGGGTTGTGTAATTTATGGAAAATGCCCCATGTTACTTTTATAAATTCAAAAATTTCTGAATTCTTAAATAGCTTCGTCTCATGGATTTCTTTTAAGGGATTGTGAATCTATACTCTAGATGTTTTTTTTTTTATTAGTCTGTTTTATGATTTCACCTTTAATTATCTTTCCTAGAGGCAGTTTTTAAAATTTTTCTCCCTTCCTTCCTTCTTTCCTCTTTCTTGCCTTCTTTTCCTTTCCTTCCTTCCTTCTCTCTTTAACTACAAATTAAACCCAAGGCTTTCACCCAGAGTTATATCCCCAGTCCTTTTTTGTTTTGGTTTTTGAGTCAGGATCTCACTGATTGCCCGGGCTGGGTTTGACCATGCAATTCTCAGGCCTCCGCCTCCCAGAGTGCTGCGATTATAGCTGTGTCACCATGGCTGGCTCTTGAATGTTCTTAAGAGTCCAAAGCAGATGATTTTCTAACATTCTTTTTGCTGCTTAACCACATAAACTTTCTCCCACAATGCTCAAAATTACTTTTGGTCTCATGTTGACTGGGCTTAAAACATTGGGTATTTTTGTAGCTTAGAAAAAAAAGTTTCTATGTTGTTTTTATCTTTTTTTAAACAACTTCATTGAAGCATAACATATACCGTAAAGTTCACTTATGCTGTGTGTACAGTTCAACGACTTTTGGTAAATCTGCCAGACTTGTACAGGCAATATAGTAATCTAATTATAGGACATTTCCCTCGCCCAGGAGCAAAGCCATGTCTCTGCGGTCACTACTGCTCCAACCTCTGGCAGCCATTGTCACTGTCTCTCGTCCACCTCTTGAGCCACTCTGCCCCTGTGCAGCACACAGTCCTCCTGGGGAAACTGAGGCTTGCATAATGGATGGAACTGGATTTTATTGTGGTCCTCTTGCCACCAGGTTCATCACCTTCCTCAGCTGCTTGAGAAGGTTGAGGGCAGCCTCTTTCCAGACAGGACCAGAAATAAGAGTCCCCAGGCATGGACACTGGGGAGGGGGCTGACCACAGGGCAATCATGAAGTTGATGACCTTTAGGCTTCTGCCAATTCTGAGTTCCTGGGAGCCTACAGCTAAGCCAGGGACTTACTTTAATGAACAGGAGAGAATGGTGCGTCATGAACAGACTAATTGCACAGAAAAGGACGGCGTCTGAAGTGTGCAGTGTGCTCCCCTAAGCCCTTTAAATGCCCCCCAGAGATGCCATCTGCAGCCCTCATTTGCATTATCAATGAAGAGGCAGTTTGCAAAGCAAAGGGGCAGCATCCGCCCAGCCCGGAGTCCAAGAGCCCACATTCCCACCAAGCTGTGTCCAAACTACTGACCGCTTTGGATACATTTGTCCTCTGAGCTCTTCAAATCGGAAGGTGGTATTTCCAATGTGATTGTGCCCATATGCAGAGATACCCAAGGAGAGTGCTGGGTAGATTAAAACCACGCCTGTGCCACAGTTAAGGAAACAGCTAACAGACTATTATCATTTTTACTGAGAAGGAACAGCTTCCTCTCTGTGCACCCTCAGAGCCTCCCAGATTTGCCTTCAGCCCTTCTTTCTGTCCCAGTAACTGCCTGCTCCTGCCCTCCCCATGCTTTAGGGACCATGAGTTCATTCTATACGCTCTGAGCTAAACACAGACCTAGAAAGAGACCTGCGACCATCACCTGTGCCTTGGTGTGACCCTGAGATCATTACCATCCCAAATAGAGATTCAAAGCCCGGCCGTTAAGGCAGTTTTGGAGTAAAGCCATTCTGATCCCTGATACCAGCATTGCCCAGGTAAGAATTTTACAAGCCATGGAGTTTCTGGGTGCTGGTAAAATTTTATGACGCATGCTGGATCTTTTTTATTGACAAACAGCAGTTCCCTATTTACCATCCCTTAATCATCATGATGATCCTGAGGACAGTATAGTTGTCAGTTGTTAACAATTAGCATTATTAATGTCAATAGTATTATCAATTGTTAATAAGTGACATAAGATGTACAGTGCATTTAGTACTGAGCTTCCTGACTTAAAGAATACATACAGTACGTTACCTGTTGTTGTGATTCTCTAAATTCTCATCCTTACTTTTAGAGATAAGAAAAATGAGGTTCAGGGCTGGGGTTTTAGCTCAGCGGCATAAGCATCTGTCTTGCAAGCACGTGGTCGTGAGTTAGATCCTGGGTACCAATTAAAAAAAAAGGAAAGAAAAGAACAATGAGGTTCAAACGTGTTAAGGCATTCGACAAAGGTTCATCCAGTCACTAAAAGTGTAGGGGTGTAGGTGTAGGTTTCATATCAACTGTCTCCGGAACCCAGGCTTGGTAACAGCATAAATAGCACAGCCTTGCCCAAGGTCACAGAGATACGGCTGCAGAGGAGGGAGCTGAACTCCAGGCCCTGCTCTCTGAGTTCCAGGATGGCGGTATAGTGGTGCTGCTGCTACTTCTTTCTCTCTGCCCCTTCTCCTCCTCCTCTTCCTCTTCCTCTTTTGCCTCCTCCCCCTTCCTCTTCCTCTCCTCCTTCTTCTCAAACTTTGCTATAGCAACATGAAAAACAGGTTTCTGAGTGGATACACCACAAGACCACACTGTTCATTAAAATAAATCAGACATGTGGGTGAATACTGCATTGTTTCTCTGATGTGAGAAACTGACAGTGTAAATAAGGACCAACATGTGGAATAGGTACCATGAACCAGGAAGAGAATGTTCAAATGGGGGGGGGGATGGGGGGGGGAGAAGGGAAAAGTAAAAAAAATGAGAAAAGGAAAAAATGGAAACAAAGCTTTTGTAAATGGGAGAAGAAGAGGGGTTGAAGGGAAGGTAGGGAAATGGGAGAAAAAAGAATCAAGTTATATCACGTACAGGTACAAACTCTCTGTGATGAATGTGCTCCCTGTGTATATCTAAAATCTACCAATAAAATCTGATTGAAGGAAAAGAAGAATGGCCTATTGCCTTTAAAAACTAAATTTAAAAAAGGTTTCTCAATCAAGACCCTTAGTTCAAGGCTTGGACTTGATAATGAATCTTTCAGCCCATGGGATTCTTCACCTCTACTGTGACCCAGCAAGAAGACTCAGCTTCCTTAAAATGGATGGCAGCTGAGAAGTTGTTTTTAGACTCAGAAACTTAAACACTTGAGCTACTTTACTAGGAGTATTTTTCTCCTTGAATGCATTTACTATAAGTACTCAACTGAAGTACATTTTAAAAAATATCTCTTCCAAAAAGTTAACAACAAATTAAAAATACAGGGTTTCTTGAATATTTTCACCTAACTTATTACAGCTGGTCCTCTCTACTTCTCAATAGAGGATCATGAGATTTTCCTGTATATGCACATATTTGTAAGCAAAAAAAAAAAAAAAAAAAAAAAAACCAGTGCTTCCCATCTAAAGCATGTTTTCACATGAAAGCACTCATCTTGCTGAACAATATAGTAGTTTGCTGATGACGTCAAGGTACCTGGAACCAGGGGCACTAGTTTCAATTTCCTTGTTTGTAAGCAAAGTTTTTAGTAATATAATGTGACTGATGTTCATCTCAGGACCATGAGAAACAAGGTGGCAATAAAGAAGGGTAAAGAAAAGAGGTCAGAGAAAAAAACAATAGCAGGAAATGTGTGCCTCTGAAAAAAAAATACTTCCACCAGAAAATCTCGTGATATGTCTCTCCATGGTGGTTGGAATGAATTTCCTGGGAAACATTTGCTCAATACTGACAGTGCATTTTTTGCTACTTTTTTGTATTTTGATAAACTATGAATTTCTCATTGTACCTCTTACCTATTTCTTTGACCATTGGTTTTGAAATTCGTAGATAATTTAAATATGAAATGAGTGGTCATCATCACTGTCTTAGTCACTTTCTTGTTCCTGAGACAAAATACCAAACAACCACAGGTTAAAAGAGGAAAGATTATTTTAGCTCACAGTTTGTAGAGGTTTCAGTCCATGGTCAGCTGGCTTCACACCCAGGTAGCATGACAAAGGGGTATCGCAGAGGAGAAACAGTCCATGGCAGGGCATTCAGGAGGCAGTGAGCCTCCCTTTCCCTTTTTACTTTATTTAGGTTATAAGCCTATTGGTTGGTGCCACTCACACCACGGTAGGTCTTCTGTCTTTGGTGAATACATTCAGCCACATCCAGAACTATGCTAATCCAATCAGGAGTGATCTGGTTATTGTACACTCTTCATCCAGTATCTCACATCCATGATTTGATCACTTCCAAAAGCCCCAGCTAAGAGCACATGAAACTTTGAGGGGAGATACAGATACGAGCCGTAACAATAGCCTTCCATTAAATAATGCTATTAAAAATGACAAGTGTTCCAGATACATAGGGCATTTATTCTCTGACTGTGGTGGGAGAGAGCCAGTTATGCCTCTTCCTCCCACCACGCTGGCCTGAGTTCTCCTAAAGACAACTCAACTCCAGTGCAGCTGGATCATATAGACCAGAAGCTGCAGAGCAGAGGGTCCAGACCAAATCAAGCCCACAGACATATTTTATTTGGCTCACATAATAGGGAAAAGGTTTTTTTAATAGTTGCAAACCCTAAAGCAAGTTGGATAAGTTCATATAAAAAACCCTTATCTCTATCATCTTTTGAAAAATCAAAAGCCCAGCACACTGGCCTGGAAATTGCCCACGATGACAGGACCTCTGGTCCTATTGTTTTACCCTGTTAGAAGGGACATCCACTCTCCAAGCTGTCCGGGTCTCCACCTCTTCCAGATGTCATGAGAAAAGCTTGGCCATTGTTAGTTCATCAAACAGAATGGTTTGCCCTGTCATTGTCTGAAAAAAAAAAATACTTCTTTTATGCTTTGATTGTGACCTGAGCAACTACTTCTAAGATAACAATATGTAATTTATCAACTAGTGATTTCTTACTGTTTTTTAAAATTCTGTATTATTTGTACCCTTTTTTCTATTTTGTTTTTTTTTTAAATAAAAATAAAAAGAAAGAAAAGCTTGGCTTTTGTAGGCATCCAAGATTATACTCCAGATCTTCCACCAGCAGTCACCATGAATGGGTAAAAACAACACTTTTCAGTATTTAATATAAGAACACACAGTGAAGTGTGCCATTCGGGAAAGGAGCGTGTGGGTCAGCCCATCCTTGGACCCATGCTTGTTCCTCCTCCCTGTAGCAGGGTGTCCCTCTGTACCTCGTAGCCCTTGTCTCCACCCCACTCTTAGCCAACCCTAGAGAGGCAGTCTGGCTTTGGAGGCTGACTGTGCTTCCACCCATTTCCATGGTGCTGGGCAGGTCACTGCGACTCTCCTGGTCCAAGTGTCCTTCTCTGCAAAATGAGGATGCTGTGAGGGTAATGTGATCACACTGTGTCTGTGCAGACATAGCCCACCTAGCCCAAGGCTGCCCCCTGCTCCTGTGCCCTGTCAAACTAGCAAGTAGACAGAGTTGGTTAGCTTGCTCTCCGAGTTACCAGCCACATGGGTCACAATGGGCCCAGAAGAGCACATACACTCTGTGTGGAGAAGCAGGGTGATGGGGGCTGCACTGAATACAGCTCCTTCCGGCAGCACCCTGGACACTCTGGAAGGTTCTTTCAGGGTTGTGATTTCCCTTTGTCACAGCTGAGGCTGAGCTACAACTCCTTACTTGTAAAAGGACCACGGAGATTGTGAACTCAAGATCAGGTTTCAGAATGGAGCCCAAGGCTTCCTGGTAAGTATGAATGCTGGATGAGAGATAACAATAGGCCTGAGATAGCTAGAAGTGTTATACATGAATTTATATTCAATAAAAACCCCTTCCAGCTATAATTATCACATTTTTGCTAATATTGAGATTCTAGATGTCAGATTTAATATTTGAGTAAACTAATTAGAGAATTTTTTTCCCATTAGCCTTGACAAATAATCTTTCTTGTTGAAAGTTTCAGATGTGCATTATTTTTTAAAAAATGCTTTTTGGGGTGAAACTGGTCTCCCCAACCAGCACTTCGCTTTTTCTTCTGCCTCCCTTCCTGCCTCTCCCATCCTCAGCTCTGTTCTGTGTTCTTTTGTTAGGGGCACAATTTTCAGACAGTGTTAATGCATCTTTTTAATGCATTTGCCAAATAGTTCTAGGTGGAATTTCCTCTTAAGATTTCTTCTTTGGCTGTGGCACATTCAGACTCAAATAGTTGCACTCAGTAGAGACATTGTCACATTATAACAGAGAAAATGCTTCATCGTGGTTATAGAACAAGATGGAATCTTCGCTAAGGAGCTCGGGGATCAAGGCAGAGGGAAAAGATTAATTTTTATGCATCAAGTCATTATGGAGAGGGAAGGAGACATTAAGATTGCCAGAGAGGAGATTTTCTCATCTAATATCGACACAGAGCATGCGTTTGGGAGGATTGCGAGCTCTGCTCTCAGGTTTGTTTTCACCCTTAAAGTGCTCAGATCTAGGTCATAAGCTTGTTTACACATATTTCAGGTTTTTAAAAGAGCCTTACAAAAAGATACCATTTCCTAGGATTTAGGTGCACCTGAAAATATTTTGATTGTTGCTATTCCACTAAAAAAATGCATAGCTACATTTCACATTGTTTTGAAAAGAGAAAGAAAGAAAGAGAGAAATCACTCTTTACCTTATTACCTTAACTCAGCAACTTAGTGATGTATTTCCTTTTCATTTTCTGCAACACACTTGGAAGCAGGCACATGAGTTACACCCTGTTTCTTTGTTTGCCAGATACTATGCTGCACATGGTTTCGATACCCTTACATAGATTCCCTCGGGGTTGTTAGGCCCGTCTATTGTTAAGCATTTGGGAAACCTTTTCTTTTTCCTACACACACACACGTGTGTGCACACACATCTATATTTTGCCCCGAAGTGAAATTTCTGCATCAAAAATTATGAATAATCTTAATATTACAATGCAAATTGCCATATTGCTTTCTTTAAAAATACATGTTTTTCCTTAAACCACATAAGAATGCTTTTTCACCACATAAATATCATTTTAGTTAATCTGATAAGTGCACCTTTGGGGCTTTTAGATAAAGATTGTTTTCATAATTTGCCTTAAATTTCTTGATAAATCACAAAGTACCATATATGGTAGCAATTAATATTGTTACTGATAATTACTCTCAATAACACATTCTAACATTTAAGGACAGGTGTTACTATGGCAGACTGTGAGAGTAGTTATGTGATAAAGGTTGTGGCCTCCCGGTCAGGCTGCTGGACACAGAGCTGGGCACCACCATGTACCAGCTCCATGACTGCAGGCCAAGGGTCCTCCACTCTGCCACTCCCGGCATTTGGAGCTGCTGGCTCTTAACTCTGAGGAGCTGTCTTGTGGGTCTCAGGGTATCCAGCAGTGTCCTTGGCTGCTACCCTGCCCTCCCTACTAGTGGGACAGGCCACAGTGCCTGCCAACACGGCCAGTGTCCTGTGTGGGGGCGCCCCTCTCCTCCAAGAACAACTGGCTGAGGGGAATAACTCAAGTTATTCGGCACTGGTTCTGAGAGTGGAGTGCAGGGAACAAGAGTCACTGCACGGCATTATGGGAAAGACTCCATGGACTTGCCCTTTATTTCGTGGGATGTCAGCACCAGCTACTGTTAGTACCAAACTCCCAATGGCTGCTCTCAGGCCACCTGCTTGTTTATTACTTTGCTACAAAACTATTTTGTGCAAATTTGGAATATTTAGAAGCATACCAGAAGCTAATAAGGATCTCCTATCATCTCAACAGCCAAGGACAATCCCATTAACATCAAGGTATCTTTCCATCTCAGGCATCCAGGAGAGTTCCTGGCACATTAGCATCCATCAGCGGATGTGTCAGATGACTATAAGAAGTGAGACGAGGTCATAATGTTAAGTGACATAAACCAGGCTCAGAAAGACAAATACCATGTGGTTCCACTCATAGGTAGGGTCTAAAAAAACCTCAGCTCATGGAAGTAGACAGCAAAGAAGACAAACCAAGGCTTTCTGTGAAGCAGGCTCCACCATGCTGACTGGAAAGAGCCTCAGCCAGAAGAGACTCCATCCCAGCATCGCACACCCTCACCGCAGCCACCTCTGCTGGTTTTGAGAAATCTTTCTTTTCCTGGTCACTAACTGCAAACCTTCAGTGTCTGAGATCCTGCCCTCACCTTGGCCTAAACTGCTTTGAATACTTTCAATGGAGTTTTTATTCTCCTGGATATCTGCTTGAATCCATTTTATGGATTCCATTTGTTTCCTATGTTGTGCTTCCATAATTTGCTTAAGCTCATTATTTTTCTTGTGTGTGTCTTCTCTAACATCATTAAGCATGGTGTGTATTTTGGTGATCCCTGTAATCATTTGAGAGATTATTTCTGATTTGATGTTTTCCAGAGCCTCACTCAATCGCTTTGTTACCACTCCAGAGAGACCTGGTAGAGAGCTTTCAGATTTTCTAACTTCATTACCCCCTGGGTTTGGCTTGGGTGAACTGGGCGTCTGAGGTTGTGTCTTGTTTAAGTGTCTTCTCACTTCTTTCCAACAGAATGTGAAACAGTTATATACAATATGTAAGATGGTAATATATGAATTCTGCCCTCAAGGGTTAAGATTCAAAGTGCATTAAAGAGAAAACAGAAAAGTGAGAAAAGAGAAAGAGATTACAAGTAGGTTGGAGGACAAAGATGGATCCCACCAACTTGGGGGAACTGATGCAGGAGACTGAAGGAAAAGAGAACTGGGAGAGATAAAAGGTAGAAAAAAGAAACTCCACCCACGAGGAGGTCAGGAACCACACACTCAGCGAGACAGAGAGAGAGAGACAGAGACAGAGACAGAGACAGAGAGAGAGAAATAAACACTGAATAAAACAAACAAACAAAGAAAGAAGAAAAGAAAACAAAAACAACACCAAAACAAACAAACAAAAAAAAACCAGCCCACTTCCAGGATTCTCTCTGGATTCACTAGTAGACAGCTGTGGAGACGGCATCCTGAATTGTGTCACCGCATCCCTGCAAGCCAGGAGCTGCTTTAGGATGGAGTAGTAGATAACCTTAGCAGGCCTGTCCAGCACCAGACTCACTGGGCTCCCGCAGCCCAAGCGGTGCCCAAGACCTGTGCCCAGGTGGGAGCTGCTGGAGGAAGCCGGCAGCAGTTCTGGCTCATCCCTCCATCCGACAGGAAGACAGTCCTCAGCACTCACCGCCAGCCAGTGCAGTCCTCCATGTCCGCCACTCCCCTCCACCAGAGTCTCTCCACAGAGGCCTTTGGGGTCCCCAGCCGCCACCGACCGTCACCATGTGTCCCCAAGTTCCAGCAGCGCCCCTCACACAGGGAGTCCGGCTCCGGATGCAGGCGCGGCCAGCTACCACCTTCATCGTTGGAGTTTTTCTTTTTCCTCTCTCTGTGGGCTTTGATTCAGACTTCAGACTCTTCCTGGGTGCAAGGGACCCACTTCCTTCCTTCTTGTCTTCCTCACTATGGTATATTGCCGTCTAGATGGTGTCTCTCAGAGAGGCTGTTTTCTCTGTTGTTTACTGCTCCACCATCTTCCAGGATGCAACCACCTCTGAAAAGTGCCTTCTAGGAATCAGGCTTGGGGGGACATCTAGACACAGCCATAACAGGTGGACACCTGAATATCCTGAGTTCCCCATTATATAACGTGTATAGAATGTATAAATATACTAAAACATCACATTGTAACTAGAAATATACAACTACCTGTCAATTGAAAAGTAAATTAAAAGTCAGCTCTAGTTCTTGCTCATGTGGTTTTTATACTCTGTTTTTCTCACTTACTACAAATATTTGTCTCCATGTCTGGAAATTCTGGATGTTTAATGTTGGTATGATGTGAACTCTATGAATGTTCCCCAAATTAATTAAAACATTCATTCACTATTCTTTCAATACATTTGTAATTCAATAAAGATACACTGATATAAATAAATATACATAATATATATATTATGTATATATACATAATATATAAATTATGTATGTATAATTATATATAAATATATAAATAAATATAAATAAATATATAGCATATATTTATCTGTCAGCTTTTCATCAGGACAATGTTAGTTTAGTTCCTGAAGTGTTTAAATATATTTAAAGATGCAAGGCCCTTCTTTTTCTCTTAACTGTTACATTTTTTCTTCATTAGAACAATTTTGCCATTTTCAGAAAATATTTTATTTTACTTAAATAAACAATTCATCATTTTCTAGGGGGCTTTTGGGGTTCTGAAGTAACATTCAAGCTCTGCTTTGGGGTCAGGTAATAGATAACAATGTGAGAATGTTTCAAGTTGCCAGGGGCCTCGATCTGGGCTGAGGTTACAGTACCATTCAGTGCCCACTTAGGAACATTTAGGTTTTTAAAGGCTCTGGAGATAAAAGCAAATGTCCCTTTTCATGGCGTAAACAGATCAGTTTGGTTACCAAGACACTAGTTTCTCATCTTAAAGTTGGAACACATGGTCTCACAGGTGAGTGATTTTGATAGGAATAGAGGGAGACACTGAGAAATTAAACTGTCCTGGAAAATTTGAGATCTGCATAACTCTTGGTCACACAGTCATGAGAGTCGGACATTCTGGGAGGCTTATAAATTCCAATTCAAGTAATGCTTCTTTTCCTTTTACTGTGTAAAGTGCCCAAGGTATATAACTTAACTAGAGAAAGCCATCTTGGGCTAAGCCTAAATATTAAGGCACACAGAATCTCCAATCCTTGCAGTATAGAACAGTGACAAAACCACGTTACCTGGGCTCAGACAGCGCTGGGTTGGACCCTTACCCTGGCTCCTGCCCGTAGGGGAAGCTGTATTACGGTCGGCTCATTCTGCCCATAATGCTTTATTCCTCTGAAAAGTAACACATTTTCCTGTGACAAGAGATCGCTGCCAGTTAATTGATGCCCAAGAAGACAATGTCAGTACTATGTCCATCAAAAAAAAAAAAAGATAACAAAGGAAGAAGTGAGTTCTAGGGACAAAACCAATGACAATTAAACAGAAACAAAACCCCCACCCATTCCTAGGCTTCCCCATGAAGGCTCACTTTCAATGCAGGACCCGCTATGTGGAGCGGCAGACGAAGCTCACATTTACCCCTGTCGGGAATAGGGTGTCTCGCGCTCCTTCCTTGATGTGTAAAGGCAGTATTTCTAACCTTTCTCTTAAAAGAATATTAGGTCTTATTACCATCCTGGCAATGCTCACTTCATAAAAGAGGATAATTTGTTAAAGACCCAGTCTCTAATGTAAATATGATGTTATAGAGCTGCCTGGACATTTGGGAAATTCCTTTGGACACCCTAGAGTGCCACATACAGGGTCATTAATCAGAGGCTCAGTCTTTTATTTATGGGGAAAAGCAAGAACAAGACTGAATCGAAGATGAGAGGTGTTATCAGTAACAGAGCATCAGCATAATCAGGGTTTTAAATGGGGAAGGGAGCTGCGGGGGAAGCGTGGTTGAAACCTTAGGCTTCCTAAAAAAACACAGATTTAATTAATGAAGAATAGTTTAACACTTTCCTGTTCTAAATCAGAGTAAACCCTAAACTGATTACCTAAAGTAAAGGCTTCGGAAGCCGCTCCGGGCAGCCGGAGCACCTACATGGAGCTCTTCCCTGCTGGCTCTTTCTCCCCCTCCCCACAGCCAGTACCTTCGTTCACAATGACTTTTCATCCCACTCCGAAGGAGCACCTCAAAATCAGCCTCTCTCTCTTAGCTTTCTAGCATCATTTCTCGTGCCTCCTGTTGCAAGGACAATCATTTAAAACTCAGGGCAACCCTGTCACCTCTGCTGACTCCTCCTGAGCCTGCACTGCATGAGAGATGGTCACTTTTCTGCACATCTCAGACCTCAGTGGAAACCAGCAGGAAGGAAGCCGCCTCGACGGGTGGTGTGGGGAGGCATCCAGGTAGCAGGAACTGCCAGGCAGGAGGGCTGGGGGAGCACCTGTGGTCACGTTGCAGGGCCGAGGAAGGCCAGGGTGGCTGAGGGTGCAGGCCAGCGGGAAGGACAGTCCAAGTACAGGCCAGGTCTTAAGAGTCGCACAAGAAAAGAATTCTGTGTCAAAATGCTGAGGCCGTTTCACCACTGTACACCTTCACTGCCTGAACCATACACGTTTTTAAGGAGCACTGTTACCAGCTCAAGGCATTGTACCTGAAATTTATTTTCTCCCCATGGATCTTAAAGACAGCTAAGACACGGGGATGCTCTGTCTAAGAGCGTCTCAGTTCTTTCCCTCTGCCTCCCATGGTTTTCTCCTGAAATGATAGAAAACAAAATCTAAGTAATTTATTATCTTTAAATTAAAATTTTAGCCCAAGGCAGAACATACCATAGAAAGAGACCTGAGCTACTCCCCTTCTGGCTATTTTCCCAGAAGAATTGAAAACATCGTGCCACAGCGATATATGTGCACCCATGTTTATAGTAGCACAATTTTTTATTGCTAAATGTTGGAAACAACACAAATGCCCGTCAGTTGAGGAATGGATTAAAAAAAGATGTGGTATTTTTATACAATGGAATATTACTCAGCTGTAAAGAAGGATAAACTTGAGACTTTCATAGTAAATAGATGCAACTTGAAACCATACCTAACTCGCATGTGTAAATATCAATTGTCTCCCTAGTGTTAAAAAATCTGAAAGAGTAAGAAGATCCAAAACATACAATAGATATGGTGAAAATGAAAGGGAAAGAAAGTGCTCAAAATGAAAGAACAACTGGGATAAGGGAAAGGAGAAAAGGAAGAAGGAAAAAGATATGTATATATGTGTATATATATATATATACACACACACATATATATAGATAGATAGATAACTATACTACTAATCTCTGTAAGTTCATCAAAAAGAAGTTTGTGTTTTCATTGATTGTTTGATCGTTTTTTCATGCCTACATCTTGTTATCTGAACAACTACTTTTAAGATAAAAATATGCAATATATTTTTAAAAATTAAATTTAAATTAATAAAAAGAAAATGGGACAAAAATGCGGAAGGCATCATGTTATAGTGATCCATGCAGAGCAATGCTTATAGCAACACAATTAGTAACAGCTAAACCCTGGAACACTGTGTGTGCCATCGGCAGATGGACAGATAAAGAAAATATATTGTCTACACATAATGGACTACTATTCAGTTTTAAAGAAAGGTAAGTGTGAGACACTTGTAGGAAAATGGATACAATTGGAAAATACAATGTTGGGTGAAATAAAAGAGGCATAGTCTTAAATACCCACGTGATATCTCTCATTTGAGAAAAGCACAAAGAAAAAAATAAAGGATGGATAGAGTAAGCAAGAGAACAGATCTCTTGCAAATGGAAGGCGTCTTAGTTCCTTTTCCTAGCTGCTGATCCACAAGTTAAAGGAGGAAGGGTTTGTGTTGGGTTTGTAGAGGTTTCGGTCAGCAGTCAGCGTGCTCCACGTCAGAGCTGCGTGGTAAAGGAGAAACACTACGTGGTGTGGCAGGACGGGCAGAGAGCAGGGAAGAAGCATGTTGCCTTTCGCTTTTATCCCAAACAGGTCACACTTGCTACCCACACTCATGGTGGGGCTTCTGTCTTCAGTCAATCCATTCAGCCACACACCCTGGACCACTGATGGCGAACCTTTTAGAGACTGAGTGCCCAAACTGCAACCTGAAGGCCACTTATTTATCCTAAGTGCCACTGCTTCGATCAAACCCTAATAGCTGATGCTCAGCTGCTGGGGAGATGTGGGACAACGACCTCCATGCTGACAGAGAAGGCTCTGCAGGCCTGATGCAGGACACGTGCCACAGATTCACCACCATCACCCCAGACCCAGTCAGCTCTGAAAAGCCCCAGCTATGATAGCATGAGGCTTTGGGGGGACCTAGGAACAAGACATAACAGAAGGGATCCGGGAGACCAAGAGGGAAGAGAGTGGGGAGGGGAAGTATGAAGAATTAAGATGTACAGGTACCAAATACCCACCATACATGTGAACAATATATATCATAAAGACGAGCTAAAAATAACAAGAATAAAAATGGGGACAGAGGATTTAGAAGCGGAGGGAGAGAGGTGGTTGGAAAGGGGAAAGGAATTTCAAAAGGAAGAAGCTGTGTTATATCCATGTTCCTTCTCCGTGGGATGAAGGCAAACTTCATGTACAAATAACTTTTTTTTTAAATGGGAAAAAAGAAACATACGGACATTTCTTTACTTATTGTTATCTTGGAAATATTTTAATCTAATGTTTATTAAGTGTATTTTATGTGCCAGCAACTGAAAAAAATCCATTTCTCCTGGATCTTTTATCTCAGCAGGAGACAGAAAGGAGAAATAAATGAAGTGCATAGTGTATCAAATGAAGGAAAGTGGTATGAAAACCACGGGTCCTTTCACAAGGTCAGCCAGAGCTCACTCACTTCAAGGGGTAACAACCTGGCAGGTGTGTTTCAGGATGGGAGAGTCCCCAGGACCCAAACCAAGACAGAGGTTTCCCCAAGGGAGCACAAGTGACACAACTGAAAAGTAGACCCCTGGGTGGCAGGAGTAGTTGTGCTGGGTATAAAATCCAAAGATAAAGTGGCAGAGCCTTGCTGGGAACAAGGGTCTGCGAGGCAGGATGACTGTGGAAGGAACGGATCTATGCGAGTGGTTCTGATTTAGAAATGTGCTTCTGTGAACTGGGTGTTTCATGGTGTAAGCTGCAGGGAACTGAAGGGCTGACGTCATGCAGAGTGGCAAAAATCAGTGACCAATGTAGTGATACTTGGTTGTTCACACTCCACTAGACACTTCCTAGGAGTCCCCTTTTGGACACATATAAAGTATGATCACAAGATATGGTGAATGTTTGTATTTCAAAAATGTATGCTAGGCATGGTGATGCATTCCTATGATCCCAGCACTCAGGAGACTGAGTCAGGAAGATTGCTGTGAGTTCGAGATGGAGCTCAAGGCTGGCCTGAACTCCATCGCAAAACTCTGTCTCAAAAGGACACAAAAATTTTTATTACAGTAAAAAATGCATTGCCATTAATCTCCCTTGCTTCAAAGACATTTATCTGATCATTCTTGCTACTTTCTGAAGCAGTTCTAGAAGGTTTTTTTCATGGCTACTTCCACGTCCTGAATCAATTCAAAACACTTACAAGAATTTCTGTCAAATAAAAATACGCTGTGTTCTCATTCGCCACCTTCATCAGGTCTGGCACTGTGTGACCTCTGACTCCCACAGTCAAAACGACCATGAAGGGTATCTTCTTTTTGAATCAGTTCAGGACATCAAAGACACTCACAAAGAGAATGTCTTTTACTGTCATAAATTTTTAAAAATTTTATGATCACATCTCATACTGTACTTTATGACCCTGTTTATCATGAAATGATTCCATATTATCTTCTGTTACCTGCTTCTGCACAAGGGCGGGGTGCAGCACCCACCAGGTCTGAGCCCCTCAACTCCTCACAGTTGTCCCCCGCTCCATGTTGTGCAAGAAGGATGCTGTTTCTGCCAACTTAGAGGAGCTTCCTCTCCTTCAGAGAAGTGAAAAAGCCAAGCACAGCGCAATGGCTGGCAAAGTCCTGCAGAAGGCAGTCTCTGGCTGATACGCAGACTTACAGAATCACCCCAGCTGGACTCAGAGGGGTGCAGTCCTCAGAACCCCATCGACGGGTCAGTGGCCATCAGCATCCTTGGGAAGGCCTAACTACTGTGAGCAGACTGAGCGTGGTCTGTAGCCCCTCCTGCTCCCCTGTCTCTGTCTCTTTCTCACACACAAACACACACATGTGTGCACTACTGTAAAAAGGAGAAGTGCTCTTCACCAAAGCTCCAATCTTTTCTGCTACTGGGGGTCTCCTGCTTAATATGTTGTTTCCATGAAGTTCCACTGCTAAAACCAACAGTTTAGCAATCGCTGCAGCTGGTAGAAAAATAGAATGTGTTTGGATTTAAATGCTTCCCTTTCATCCACTGTAATGTGACAGGCATTGTCCCTGTGCTGAGTTCAGAGAGCGCTCAGACCCAGGTACTAGTCCTGGACAAGGGAAGACACTGAACAAGGGCAAGATCCACATGTGGAAGTAAGAGTGGCCCATATTTAAAGCAAACCAGCCATGCACCTGCAGTCCCAGCTGCATGGGAGGCTGGGCAGGAGGATCACTTGAGTCCAGGAGTACAAGCCCAGCCTAGGGAACATACATATCATTTGTCTCAAATACAACCAAACAAAATCTCTACAAAAACAAACACAAAACCAGCCAAGTTGATTTTACATGAACTGAGACAGGCCCCTCCCTTTTTAAGCAGAAGGGCCCCAAGTGATGATTTTCCCCGTGCCCCTTTCCTTCTCTCTCTGGTTGAAGGAACAGCAGGTACTGGGAGAAACGGAACCTGTTTGAAGTGGTTCTTTCTGGAACAAGACGGCCAGCTTGGTGATACAGGCCCTGAGTGTGAGTATACCTGAAGGTCCCTGTTTTGTTCTCGTCTCCTTCATTCTTCCATTCAGTCACATGCACTGGACAAAACAGTGATAGACTGTAAGTCATTTAACACGCACCTGGCAGAGAATCAGTGCACGCACAGCCAGGCCTTTGCCCAGCGAATGTCACTGTGACCCAAAAGCACGTGTGCCCAGATCCGTGGCTGTTCCAGTCATCTAGGTGTTTGATTTCACTTTCTACAGCACAAATAGTCTAAGAAACATTGAGTGTCCATTTTATTTGCAGATTTCCTGCTGAAATATCTCCATGGGGGTCTGATGGTTCAGCAAGCTGACGTGCCCGCTCAGATCTTCTGCTAAAAGTGATTAGCAGGCTGGGTCACGACTTCAGCTGCAGTTTCTCTCACTAATAATTTGACGCGAGCACTTGTTTTTATGGCAGACTTCTGAGCAAACAGCACCTAATTTTATAAAGGTGACTGGATACACCTGGGTGTAATTTCAAAATGAATTTAAGCTGAAAGATAAAATAATTTTGTACACACATCAAGAGTTTCTAAAAGCAAAGAGGGAGAATGGGACTCACATGTCTTGGAATGACACGGCGCAGCTGCTGCCGGCATCTGTAGAGCCAGCTGTTGGCTCTCAATTCAGCGATGCCTCTTGCTCTGCATGGAGAGCCCTGCTTGGTTGCCTCTAGTGAAAACAAGGGCACAGTCAGCATATGTGCCAGGTAAGTGCCACAGCATTGATCTGGGAGGAAAAGAAAGGCAATCTACTTAAAATACAAGTCTTTTTTATTCCCTCTCAAAATCTGATACAACTCAATTCAAACTGTGGCTAAAGTATAAAGGAGCACTGTGGGAGTCCCTGCCCCGTTTGCTGTCTCCTCGAGCCTAAAACACAGCTCCTTCTGCCCCCGTCCTGCCCCTCAATCTTTCTGCACCCTCTGCAGATTCCACATCTGGTAATACAGCGAGTGTTCCCACATGTTGTGACATTCCTGAGCCACCTTCGCCCAAGGTCACAGGCAGGTCCCATGGTTTCTTCACGAGGCTGCTGTGCTGTTGTCCTGTTGTGCAGACAAGGAAACTGAGTCCTGGGATGCCTTCACCGGTTGGGTGACTTGTCCTTGGGAGGATGTGTCAGACTTGTGGTGGGGAGCACAAAGTTTGACATAAACCATAACACCTAATTTGAGAAGAGTTTGCTTCAGAGGGGCCTCCGCTCAAGGATGTGCCCTGTGTAAGGCCTGTGACTTCAAAGTCCAAGCTCTCTGGGGTGCCTCTTTCTCTGGGTCTCTGAAAATGAAAATATCCCTGCTCAGGGGAACATGGAGATTTAATTTTCACTGAGCTGTTACTGATTTGCTCAATTCTTCCTCAGTACAGAGGCCCCCACTGCAGCCCACAAAGGGTTCTGGCATGAAAGCAAGAGACCTGGACAGTGAAGAAGAGTGAGCTTAAATGGCACCGCTGTTTCTGGAACAATGGGCAGTTCTGGGACAGAGAACCCAGAAGCCTGTTCTCTGACACATCTCCACCCTGGAGTTGTGAAAAGAGTCTCTTTGTGGTACAGTTCAGGACCTGGGCATTAGGAAATCTGGGTTCCCCGGCATCACCTGGAGGCCCTGGGTTGCCACCTCATTCCACCTGGGCTGCAGATGGAGCCAGACAAGACAGGTCCTATGTACCAGTCCATCCCAAGGGCTATTTGGAGCTCTTCGATTGTGGCAGCTGGAAGTGACAACCTCACTTACCTGCCCAGTTGCCCTTAGCGTGGTGGCTGATCATGGTAGCCTGATAGTACAGGAGTACAAAGTCATGCACGGTTGGGAGCAGCAATCCCTGTATTTTTCTTGCAGCGGGAGACAAAAGAATCTGGTACTAATAAAGCTGGGGGACTCAGGTTTTGATGAGGATCTCAGCCCTCCTCTGTTCTTCAGTGGGCTGCTGTGTAAGCATAGAACAATCTGGAATTCCTTGCTCTATGACTGAGGCTTGCAAGGGCTGGGTTCGCTTTCTGCTTATTTTTTAAGAGAAATTTGAATGCAATAGAAAATTAGCAGAAATTTGAAAATCAATCAGTAGCCTATTGCAGGATATGTTCATCCTGCCTGGCGCATAGTTAGCCTCTGAAAGGCTGAGGCAGGAGGATAGCAACTTGAAGCCCAGGCTGTGCAACTTATTAAAATCTTGTCTCAAGATAAAAAATTTTAAAAAGAACTGAGAACATAGCTCAATGTGAAGGCCTTTGGTTTAATTCCCAGGGTAGGTGGTAGACGAGTATGAACAATTAAAAAATTATAATTTATTGACTATCTTCTGTTTACAGGGCATCAGCTAAAGAAATTTTCATACATCTTATTTAATCTTCAGAACAACCCGAAATGATGTTATCTTTTCCTTGCTCTTTTTTAATTGTGAGGAATAATGAAATAGGTGTGTAAGTTTGAGACAGTAAGAAATTTGCCTGTGATGTCATAGCAAGTGTGCCCCAGGACCCACAAGACTTCTGCCTGGATCTGAGTCTAGGCTCCTAACCAGCTCACTGAAGAATAGCTTGTGTCACAGCAAAGAAGGGATGCCCCTCAACTGTGGGGGTTGCTCTGAGGAGAATGGCAGTCTCATTACAATTTGGCCAAGAATTTCCTTGCAAGTATAGTA
This sequence comes from Cavia porcellus, assembly GCF_034190915.1. Taxonomy (NCBI): domain Eukaryota; kingdom Metazoa; phylum Chordata; class Mammalia; order Rodentia; family Caviidae; genus Cavia; species Cavia porcellus. The sequence continues at coordinate 939,835 of NW_026947521.1, read as the reverse complement.
TTAAAACCATAAGTGTGAAATTCCTCCAGTATGCCAACAACAGGCTTCCAGGGCAATACCCTGTTCAAATATCTCCTTCTTGATTCATCAGAAGCTTTGTGGAGGAAGAATTCTTTCTGCCCTTTTTCGCTTAGCAGCCCTATCTGTGTTTGGGGAGGTCATTGAGGAAACAGTGCACGATCAAGGAGAAGCAGAACATTTCTGAGATTCACAAGAATGAAAACTCTTCTCAAATTAGGTGTTATGGTTTATGTCTGGATGTCCCCTCTAAAGCATCATACACCCTGAGGCGGGGGGCTTTTTGGAGGCAGCTGAACTAGAGTCTGTGATTGCCTCATGGTCCAATGATGGGATTAAGAGTGTGAGTGCTACACCCATCCTTGGGTAGGTATCCTGTGTGTAAGGGACAGAAAGAGGTTTGTCTTTCTCTTCCTCTTGTTTTTCAGTGTCTTCCACTGTCATGAATTGTTGGAGTGAGCTGAGTATGGAGAGAAACCTTTACCTACTATGAGCTAAATAAATCTTTCCCTCTTTAACTTTGGGTATCAGGTATTTTGTCCCAGCAACAAAAGAAAAGTAAGACATTAGGCAAATATTATCCTTTGTTCATAGCCCAGCTCCCATATAGCCCAGGCAAGGAAGTCACTCCCGGATCTCTTGCATCCTAAATGGAGTTCAAGTTTTAGCTCCCTTAAGGTGGCAGAAAACGATATCTTTTTTCACAACCTCACATTTGCCAGAGGAAGGTACTTGTGCCGCTGAGCTAAATCCCTGGCCCAGGAAATGATATCTTAATGCACATCACATCAGACCTTGTCCCACCCCTGTTATCGTGCATGGGCTCCTGAACAAAAGTGGTGGCACTCATCCTGCTATGTAGGCAGGATGGGTCCTGGGGGAGGCGACTCCTTCAGGAGGGGTTCTGGGTTTCTGCTCCTCTTTTATTTCTACAGAACAAAAAGCCCTTCCTGTTCCCACATCTCTCCCACTGTTCTGTTTTTATTGGATAAGGGAACGTTTCAAACAAATGAGAAGTCTTCCAAGGAAAGGGTTGCACAGTGGACTCATTGAGCACATGGATCTGTGCCTCCAGGTGGCCTGGTGCAGATGGGTGTGTTTCAGCCAGTGCTGCCTGGCTCCTCCTAGAAGCTTCTCTACAGACCCAGGGACACATGCGTGTGCTTTGCCCATAACCGTGCAGGAGTAGCCCAAAAGTAGGATCCCTGGGCACCTCGTGCGCTCCTGTAAAGACAGAATGAGCTCACATGGGCAGCAGATGAGAATAGTGCTGGGCACACAAACTGTGACCAGGGTTAGTGGCTGTTAATGCCAACCTCCCTGGCCTGTTCAGTTTACTGATGAGGAGGCTGGGCGTTCGACAGGTAAGGTGACTTTCTCAGGGTCACACAGAAACCACAGCAGGGTTGGAAACAGTATGTGGTTCTTTTAATAGTTTGCTCATTTACACACCCAGCCTTTGCTAAGTTCTTCATTCCATGCCAGACCTGGAAAGAAGACACAAAAGTGGAAAGGACACAAAAAGATAGAGGAAAGCCCAGCAGGAGCTTCTTGTTTATGCAAGGGGAAAATGTGACCTGTATATGTCACATGGACAACAACTGGCTGGGGTCTAAAGGTGGTTTTTCAAGAATGCAGGTAGTTTTGAAATTTCCACTAAATAAAGTCAACAGGAGTGACCCCTGATTACCAATGTATTAAAATTATTTCAAAATATTTTAAATTATTTGGACATTTATGGAGTATTTACCCAGTTTACCTCTTAGTCAGGCATTTTGTTTAAAAGGTGGTCAGAATCACCCTAGAAACACTATTATACCTTCTGTTGATGGGGACTAGCCAGATGTGGATCTGGGAAGCTCAATTTGTCTAAAATCAGTAACAAGGATACTTGGCCAGGTGCTGGAGAAGTTGAGGCATTTGAATCCCACTGACTTCCTGGACACCCGTGGATAGTGCATGGATGTGAATCACATCAGGAAGGTGGGATTGAAAGTGTTTCTTCCTTCTCTCTCTGCTATGAGCTCACCCAGGGTCCTACCGGTACCTGAATTTAGAAACTGTCTTTTCTAGAATTTGCATCTATCAGGATGAGCAAGTATAACTGACAATATAAAGCCATGTAAAGACCACAAGCCTGCAGTCATTTGTCCATTTATTCAGCACCTACTAGGCACCACGTGTCCCCAGATGTGAGGAAAGAGGACACAGATTTCCCTGACAGGTGAGCCCAGGCTGAGGAGCAGCTGCAACCTCCCAAGCTCCTCCGACCACACCCTCCACAGCCCCACAGTGCTGTGACCCTGCCACTCACAGGATTGCCACCAGGACCTCTGTCCACCTTCAGTCCTTGCTCCTAATAGCTTGACCCACATTCCAGACCCTGCTCACCATACTGCACTTCGTGAGGGTCAATGGACTGATGCTGCAGAAAGTGCGCTGTGCCCAGGGAGGTCCTGGGAGCACAGGTGAGTGCCCCACTACACATGTGCTGGCCAGTGTCTCCAGGGCCAGAGATCCAGGCTGTGGTCCTTGTGATGCTGGCAGCCCCAGACACGCGGTCTCCCTGCAGCTCCATCTGTTTAAAATTTTAGGGGAAAATGGCAGCTGTGTTACTATTTACACATGTGGCAGAGTCTAGGAAAGCACAAGGGGGAAGAGATGCGGCCACTATATGAAAATAACCTTTTGAGAGCAGGTGGCAAGAGGAATAGGCTGGAAAACTGGGCGCCCAGCACAAGATTAGGCACTGGGGGTAGGTTGTGGGAAAGCAGAATCCTGGCTGTCATGGATTCGAGAATAAACGCCATGCTTTCCCTTTGGAACTCTGTGGAAAGCTATAAACACTTTCTCAGAAAAATACACACACACGCTTAGAATTCTGCATGGGATCCTCAGCCCTTGTGCTCTCCCCTATTTTGGAAACCTGTAGCTAGACCCTGGTTTTACAAGCCCCCAATTTAATTCTAAAAAATACTAAACAGTAAAAACCAATGATCAGGAGCTAAATTAAACACTGCATGTGTGGTTATGCATAAACTGACTATAAGTGCTAAAATAATTTAACTTAAAAAGCGACAAACAGCTGAGGTTACCTTCAAAACATGACCCAAGGGATGAGTGATGCAGGTGGACCTTTCCTGATCCTTTGGCACCAGAGGCTCAAGATAGCATACTAGGTTCTCACCTCCACCCCCAACTGAGGGTGGCACCCTCAGTGGCACCCAGGCTGGCTCCCTGCACCATTCCTTGTCTCTACAGTCAGCATCACTCCTAGGGTGACCTAACTTATTTTTTTTTAATTTTGTTTAAGGAGAAAAAGAAAAAAAAAACAGAAAAAGCGTACAAGTTATACAGAATTTCAAAAAAAAATAAACAGTAGGAAATCACTAGTTATTAGATTACATATTGTCATCTTAGAAATAGTTGTTCAAGTTACAAAATTAAAGCATGTAAAGTGGACATTCAAATAGTGAGATTGCAAACAGTTCTGTTCAACGATCCAACAAAAAACTCAGTAATATGGTTGTCTATCTTATACACTTAAATATACATGCAGTTATGTCCTTCAGAGCACTTTCTTTTCCTCTCTTTTGTACAATAACAGTTACACATTTTGGGTTTTATTACTCCCACATTTCTTATTACTTTTTTTGAAGAGAATAAAACCAAATGTGACATAAGAAAACAGAGTTAGTCAAATCAAAAGGATGGATATAATACACACTGTAAAAACAAAATACAAGGTGATCAACACTGGTTACCATAATCCCTCTTGCTGTCTTAAAAAGAATTGCCTATATCATCAACTATAATAAAATTGAACAAAACAGTAAGGAACAAAACAAATAAAACCAAAACATTGGAGACATTGCAGGACTTCAAAAGAAGACAATAGTCAAACCAGAATGGGCGTCATAATGAATCTTATTGTCTTCATAGTTGTTGCCTATACTCTCAAACTTGGTAGTATCAAGCAAAACAGAATAGAGGAAAATCAGTCAAAACAAGATGGTGAGAGCAATACAGGGTTTCAAATCAAGTTAATAGGAAATCAAAGTGGGTTACTATGATATATCCTGCTTTTTTTATTTGTCCCTTAATTAAAAAGATAAAAATAAAAAGTAAATAATAAAAAAAGGAGATTGAGATAAAAGAGTGCATAACATCAAAACAGCACAGGTCAAAACAACCATTTAAGCAAAATAGTGTTTCACCACCAGATATCCCAACGTAAAAGTAGTTACCATAGTGTCTCTTTCTTTAGAATCTTTGAGTATAACTTTGTATACTGTAGCATCAAACATATCAAGACAATGTAAAACCATTCAAGAGAATGACAATATTACAGGGTATTTAGAACCAACTAACAGAAAATGAACAATGGTTTCTGTATAATCTCCTTGTCTATTAAAGTTTTTGTTTATATTATCACATATAATAAAATCCAATAAGATACAACATGTTAAGACCGATGGAGACAGAAGAACAAAAGCAAGATAATATTGAATCAGCACTAGCTATTATGATGTCTTGTTTTCTCCAAAGTAGCTGTTCCTACCATCCGACTTTCTCTGCCTCATTTCTGTTGAGCTCTTTCTCTGTCATTAGTCGTCAGTTTGTCTTCTTCGTTTTGCTTTCTGCTCCATTCATTGTGGCCTCTCTGTCACTGTTTCTGGAATGTTGGTATTTTTCTTTTTTTAGAATATCCTGCAGTATTCTCTGTAGAGTTGAATTGGTGGTTGCAAATTCCCCTAGTTCCTCTTTATCTTGGAAGCACCTTGTTTTTCCATCAATTTCTAGGGACAGTTGTGCAGGATATCTCAATCTTGGCTGGAGGTTGTTATCTTTCAAAGCTTGAATTATTTCCCCCCACGCACTTCGTGATTTGATGGTTTGTGTTGAGAAGTCTGCTGTAATTCTGATGGGTGTTCCCTTGTAAGTGATCTGTTTCTTGTCTCTGATGGCTTTTAATATTCTGTTCTTATATTGTATTTCTGAAATTTTGATTATTATATGCCTGGGTGTAGCTCTGTTTGGGTTGTAGGTGGCTGGGGTCTTGTATGCCTCATACATCTGAATACATTTACCTTTTGCTAAATTAGGGAAATTCTCCTGGATTATTCTGTGAATAGCTTTTGTAGTTCATTTGTTTGTGTCTCTACTTCTTCTTTTATGTTCTTAATTCTTAAGTTATGGATCCTCTTATCATCTTCTAGCCTTTGTATTATTGCTGTTTGTTTTCTTGTTATTTTTAAGAAGTTTTTCATTTCATGCTCCCACATTACAAATCTGCCCTCTAGTTCAGATAATCTATCCTTAGTTTCTTTCAAGCTGTTATGCCAGCTTTCGATAGAGTTTTTAGTTTCCCGGTAATCTCTTTGAACCTGCTTCATGTATTCTATGTTTTCTCTTATTTTCTCCATCAAACAATTCTCCCTGTTTTTTCTGTTTTTCCATTCCACCATCTGTTTTTTCTTGGGCAGTACTTAGCATTTCTCTAACTATTCTACTTATATCTTGCTTTAGGTCATTAAAAACTTCACTTTTGAACTCATCTATGAGGCTCTGGAGATACCACTTTATGTCTATTGGTGCCATGTCTGATATTGCATTTTTTTGTCCTCATTCGCCTTTGCATTTACCTTTCCTGGAACAGTGTTCTCAGGATTGGGGGTCGAGGACCCTTTTTTGTTGCTCCCTCTTCCCATATGTTTTGTTCCTTCCATACAAGTGTACATAGGAGGCCCAGTTTCTTTCTTTGTGGGTTACAGTTTGTTTGAATTGCGCAGCTAGGTGTTCCCGCCCACTGCAGTGTACTAGGGAGACACAGACCTGGGCAGCCTATGCTGGGCCCCTCCAGTCAACCTACTTAAGGCTTCACTGCTAGGGTGCACCACCAGGCACTGGGACCTGGTTTGGGCTAGCCTACTGGGTCTTAGTCTGCAGAGTCACCCAGGCCAAGCATCCCCACCAGTCCTGCTTGAGAGAGGAATATGCGACTAAAGTCACTGCAGCGTCCTGTTCCGGTTAGTCTGCCCAGTCCTAGAATGTCCTTTGTTGGAGCCTCCTTATCTATGGAGGTGTCCTTGTTCCTCTCACTCACCGCAGTTCGATGCAGGGCTCCCAACCACTCCTGCTCTCGACTCTGTTCGCAGATTCCCGCTCTCAGAGGTTTTGCATCTCTCTCCCTGCTGTGCTGATTCAGACGCAGCTGTGGCAATAGAAAATTCAAATTGCGGCTTCCAGAGGTGCTGGTTCCAGCTTCAGCGCTGAGATTTTATCTGTTCTGGTTATAGCACCGGGATTGCATTTCCAGTTGGCTTCTCTCAGCTTAGTTCATTCCTGGGTCGGCAGGGTATATCTCCCCTTGCTTAGGACTCCTCACACCACACCATTCCTGGATTCTAAGCTGGCTAACTCACAGAGCCTCCATAGCTGCTGTTATCTATCCGCCATGTTCTCCCGGAAGTCGGGTGACCTAACTTATATTCCCCATGTGGACACAAAACTCGATCATCTGCATGTGGTTCTTTGGTTTGGGAAGAAAAACACCAGGAAGCCAGGGAATCATTATGAAGGTTGTGGAGTTTTATTGAGAGTAGACTAGAATTATTGCAAGAGTTGTACAGAAAAACAACTAAGTTCTGAGAAGAAGAAAATTTGGAAACAGTTTCTCGATTGCTGTTATTTTGTTTTCAATAGAAAATAAAAATTTCAGTTAAGATTTAATATCATCTATTTAAATACTAAAATTACACCATTCTTAATTTATTTCCTGTAGCAAATTGCCTAGATCCGCTGCCAGGTCCTACAGATACAGAGCTTTGCAGACAGGAGCACAACAGACTGTCTGAGGACGCGGTCCTCAGAGAACTCCATCTGGAAGGGACTGTGGAGGTGACTACAGCGGTCCTTCTGCAGATGATAACAACCAAGCTCAGGAAGGTGGGGTCATTTGCCAAAGATAACACAGCTAATCAGAGGCTGTGTGATCACCAAAACCCAGGGTTGCTGGCTTTTCAAGAACAATCATATTAATAAGAATTTGGTATTGTCTTGTTTTGAAGTCCTTTACCACACTCATTGTTTTGTTTTTATTGTTTCTATTCTATTCTGTTCTGTGGGATTTTTACTGTGTTCAAAGGTATCTGCAGCTATTTTGGAGACAAGAGGCATTATGGTGACTATTGTTGATTTTGTAATGTTTTGAAGTCCTGTATCACTTACACTGGTTTGCTTTGATTCGTTTTATTCTGTTTTGTGTTTCTTGGTTTTGTTCTCTTTAAAATAAAAAGTAAAATAAAATAAAAGAATTTGATGACAAAATTGGAGGGGATACCAAAAGTCACTATATTAAAATCATTGGCTTCTACATTAAATATATGTTATCACATATCATAGGAGGTCAGACTCTATAGCACACATTTGTATCCCTGGTGTACAGTAGAAGCTTAATAAGTGTGTGATGGAAGAATACTGGAATCTCCCCAAGAAAGTGGGAAAGGGCTTACTTGAGGGGATAACAGCTAAGTTTTGGGAAGAAGTACAAGAAGAAAAAAAAAAAGCAGAAGGGAACCAGTGGGACTGAGGAAACTGCAGAGCAGAGATTGGGCCAGAGTGTGGAGGGTTATGAGGCTGACCTAGGGGGCTAGGTTCCCTTTTCTAACCTTGAGAGCCACCCTAGTACCTCTGGACACCTCGCAGAGCCAGGCAGCATCAGAGGGGTGAGAGAATAGCACTGACTTGTGCAGTTTCCTAGGCGGGGTGGGGGGCTGGGGATGCTTTGGTGAGACAGAATTTCCAACACACGGAGCTCCTGGGGCTTGCAGGTGTGCACCTCTGAAATCTGTCTGCAGGGCTTGGCAGCAGTGCGGTACCCTCCGTGCGCCGTTACGGATGCATCCATTAGAAACTGACATGATTTGCTTACTAAGTTTCTGTTTAATTTGCATCTTAATGTCCTATCATTAGGGTATAAATATGGGCATAGGGAATTGAGTAATTTAGAAATTCCCTCTGGGGGTTTGGTAACTCAGGGCTGTGAGCACAGAAGGCTGCTGCTTGGAAATGTGGGGCTCTGGGCAGATGCCCACCTGAGAGGCGCTCGGGAGGTCCCATCCGAGGCAGTGTCACCCTTGAAGATCTGTTAGCTGCAAGTGACCACAGCAGAGGTCAGTGCTCACCAAGGCCCACGCTCCGCATTGCCAAGAAGTCCCTGTCGTGAGGGTGAGTGGTGCCTGTGGAGGTCCCTACAAAGTTCTGCTTTACAACACCTGTGTGCGATCTGAGCCCTTACAAGCTGAAAAAGAGAAGAAAAACCAAGGCAGCCAAGCATCCCCAAGTCAGAATCCTTTGATGGACCATGCGACATCTGTGACTCTCAGCCAGCACCGGTCTGGAAAGCGAAGAATCACAGAAGTGTAAGTGAGATGAAGAACCCACAGTGCCTAAGTATTACCCAATCTGCAGGGCAGTGCCTCACTTGACTTCTGGGCTTTTCTTCTGCCAGTAGAAGCTTGGAAGGGACCAGGGCAGAGCTTCTGACCGCCCTAAATGCATTGTTCTCTGGTCCACTTTCCAGAATGGAGTTCAGCAGCCCACAGTGGCTGCTTCTTATAAAAGCAAAAACAGCCCTGGCTGCCTCACGCCAATCTGTTTGGGAAAGGTAGAGTTTGGTCTGGAATTTATCTCCAAGGTTCTTCAAGTCTTCCAGTTCGGTACAGTCCTTTGTGACCATCTGTGTCTCTTGTCTGCCCTGTTTTTATTTATGCTTCTTTTGGGGATTCCAGATTTCTTTAGGGGCCAGCCACACCCTCCAGTGGCCAGTCAACCTATGTGGCTTGCAAGAGCTCAAGCAGTACTCCTGCCCAGCCCAGGATAGACGCAGGCTGGAGTTCTGGCCACTGTGATCCCAGGATGGGGCTGCGCTCAGGCTGAGGAGAGTCAGGCTTGGAAATCTGGCAGCCCCACTGGGAGGAAAAGAGCTCTCCTTTGGTTGGAGCTGCTGAGCCAGAGACAGTGGGCCTGGGGCATTCATGTTTATTATCCTACCTGCTCACGACAGAAACCAATACCAAGAAAGCACAGAGCTGAGCGATGCAGAGATGCAGATTTCCAGGTGGATTTGGAGACATAGGACTGAGCTATCCCTGAAGGGACTGTGGACACAGAGATGGTACATTCCCTCTCTTCTCTGACAGCTTTGATTTGTGCATGCCTGACGAACTAACTCACTGTGACCTAAAAGCCATTCCAGAGCCCTAACCCTCCCCACCAGCTTCAAAAGCTGGGATCTTATTTCTAAGGAGACTGTAATTATACTGCTTTAGCCTTCTGAAAGCACTTTTACTGTGTTCGTCTTTAATATTTTGGATATCATAGTGCTATCATAAACTACAAGTTCTAGAGTAATCTTCATTCACACGACATCTATCTATGATAGAGCTTCAAATTTTTGATGTAGGTAATCAAGCTTTTCCACTTATGAGAGTAAGGTGATCTATGTGCTTATCTTTGAAAAGTATGCGGAGAATTTTGCAGCAGCAAATATTCCAAGTATTTTTCATCTTGACCCCACATACAAGATTTATGTTCCCATTCACGGATGATGGCAGGGCCAATAAATTAGACATGCAGACAACCTCTCAATAAAAGGACTCTTTTTCTACAGTTAACAGTCCTTTCTAGATACTAATAAGCTTACTTAGTGTTAATCATCTTGTCACAGAACTGTCTCCTAAAGAATATTAGCCCTCAGGAAAACTAACTGTATTAAAAAAAAAATGTCTTCTAACTTACGCTTAAATTCTTAAGTGAAACACATCCATTAAGTCAACAGACTCCACAGCAATCCTTGGTTAGCAAAGTGGTACAGAAATACTGGAAAAGCTAAGTGTACAAATCCTTCTCGATATCCACAGGAAAATTCACAACCTGTTTATGACCTTCAGTGTTTTTCTTTTTGATGTTCTGGAAATAGATTAAAATCCATCTTTATGTCAGTTACAAATGCATGAAGAAATAAAGTACTAAAACTCACACTTATCCCACTATAATTCAAAAACCCTACAAACTTTGCAAATTAAAGCACTTTGTTTATTGGTAAAGAAAACCTCTCAAGAATAGTTTACACGGTGCTTTTTTTTTTTTTTTTTTTTTTTTTTTTTTGTCTTTACCCTATAATTTACAATCTGGAGCTTGCATCTTTTCTCCACCTTGGTGAATTTTTGTAAACAACTCTCCCACTTGAGTAGACACAAAAATCCCTGGATGCTCAAGTCCCTTATAGAAAATTTGTAATAACTTATGCACATCTTTATACACATTTTAAATCATGTCTAAATTATTTATAGTATATTAAATTATAGTATATCTACATTATTTATTATCATATATTAGTACAATATGAGTGCTATGTAAATAGTTGTATGCTATAATGTTTAGGGAATACTGAAATGGAAAAAAATTGTTCAGTACACACACATACAATTTTTTCCCAAATATCTTCAATTCAGAATCAGTGGAATCTGTCTTTCCAAACCCACAGAAAGGAAGGGCCCACAGTACTTTTTAAGTTTGATCTGTTTCCTGCACTTTACCATTTACACTGTGAATGGTACAAAATAATTCCTAAAGTTTTTTCACCGTGAACACTTGGCTGGCACCACTTTCCCCAGGGTGTCTTAAATGGAGCAGGTGGATACCTGCTGGGATCCTGCCTACAAACCAAGTCACACAGCGCCCTGGGCATCCTACAGATCCACTTACACTCTGAGGAGAGATGTTTGAGCACGCGGACCTGGAAGCCCGTCAGGGTTAAACATTGTAGTGTTTCACGCACCCTCTCTGGGACTTCTCTAGCTGCCTTCTCACTGTGTCCCCTGATTATTCTGTGACTTTGTCTTCTGAAATATGATTCCTGTTCTATAAACAGAGCTACTAAAGCTCCAAAAAGTGACTTTGTGGCCAGGATTCCCAGGATTCTCACAACCCGCCTCCTCTTTCTGGCACAGAGCTACTCTCCCTGTTCCTGGCCATTACACCTGGGTGGACCAATGGACTGTGACAAAGGGGCATGTCCCCTTGGCAGTTAGGAAAGGGGCATCTTCTCTGGCTTCCCCTCCTTCCTTTCTGCAGTGACCTTAGGGACCAAGCAGGGACACCGTGGAAGGAGCCCTAGTCTCCAAGTCACCTTTCAGAGATCCACCCACACTGCTTTGAACTGCAACCAGAGTGACATATATGTGCCCCTGAGATTGTAGGTCCTTTTGTTATAGCAGCTAATGCAGAAGTGACCAAGGACGTGATCTGCTCAAAACCATGCAGCTGGTCAGTAACAAGGGCAGATCAGGAAAACGAGTCTCTTCCTCCTCCCTCCTCCCTCTTCCCTCTTCCCTCCTCCCTCCTCCCTCCTCCCTCCTCCCTCCTCCCTCCTCCCTAGTCTCCCTTTCTGTGTAATAATGGTCAGTCTAACTGGACTAGTCTAGATTTAGGGAGTTGGACAGATCCAATAAAAAGGTGCCTGTGATTTGCATAGCAAAATAATTAAGAACTGCTTTTCTAAAGTCATCCTCTCTTAGCTGTTCTTCCACATCATTCTTGGTGAATGTATCTTTTCTACTTGATTCACATCAAATATATTGAGATTTTAACCATGACTATTGTAAATTAGCAAAAGCACAGTACTGAGGTCCATTAGCCTTCCTTAATCCATAGGGGGAGAGTGAACCTTTTCTTTTCTTTTCTTTTCTTTTCTTTTCTTTTCTTTTCTTTTTTCTCCCCAGAGGATGCAATATGAAGGGACTGAGGCTAACATTTAAAAGTCAAGTAACTTTTTGCTATACCCAGCTTGATGTAATTTTCAAGCTTCCACCATGAGGAAATTTTAGAAAGTGCTTGCTTGTGGGTTGCACACGTCCTCTGGGGTAAGACCATTGCTGTATGTTGTTTCGTGCAAGAGGAGAAGGGGAGGAGAAATTCCATTTCAGAAGGGAGTAGAAATCATATGAGATAGACACACATATGATATGGCAAAAAATTTGAAAACTCCCATCACAAATTACGCATTTAACTGTTTTCCATTTTTACCAATATCTCAGATTTTAGTCTTTGCTATTCCTGTGGGTTTTGCAGCAGTTTTGATATGTATTTCTAATTCTCATATTGTTTCATTGGCCAGCCTCATGACCTTTCTTCTGAAGTACAGTTAAAACCTTTTCCTACTTCTCTGTTGAGTTATCCTTCGGCAACTGACTTGGGGGCGTGTGTTCTACCGAGTAATCTGGGTTTTAGTCCACCATAAATTGCATTTCACTTTCTTGGTACTGACTTCTGATGAGCAGTTCCAAATTTTAAGAAATTCAAATGTATAAATATTCTTCACCATGAGCTGTATGATTTTAGTGTTTTACATAAGAAAATTTTCTCTACCTTGATATTATAAAAGTATTTTCCTTTGTTGCTTTCTGATGTTCCATCTGTAGATAAACTTTAGCTGTAAACTGAGGGGTTTTTGCACATTTATGGAAACATTAAAGATTTTTTAGAGATGCTCTATTTGTTGTTTGGTAAGTCATGTTCCTAGAAGTTTGTCCATTTTGAACAAGTTTGTGATGACTGGCATGGATATATCTAATCATCATGTTTGCTTATTATGTTTTAAATTCCTGCTTCCACTGCATTGCTGTCACCATTTTCGTTAAAAATTAAATTTATTTATGCCATCATCTATCATTTTTTCCTTGGTCAATAGTACTAGAGGTTTATTTGTAAAAAACTAACCTCTGGCTTTTTTTATTGGCTATATTAGATGCCTGCTTTCTAATTCATTAATCCTTGTTAGCATCATTTTTATTAGGTTAGTGTTTACTCTGCTCCTCATTCTCCAACATCTTGAAAAATTTGATAATTTGAGATATAATAATAACCATTTAAAGCCATGAGTTTTTGTCTTGAAAGTACTTTGGCTGCACTCCAAAAGTTTTGGTATGGATTACTTTCCTTATTTGACAATATGATTCTTATATTTCTTATAAGATTTCCTATATCACCTTATAATGATTTCTTATATCACCAGTAAGTATTCAGATGTATGTTTCTTAATATCCAAGAGATGAGGTCTTTCTTATTATCTTTTTGTTATTTTTAACTCAGTTGTGTTTTGGCCAGAGAATGTGAATTTATAGACTCTTGCTCTGTGATCACATGTGAGTTCAATTTTGTGAGTTCTGTGCGTGTTTAGCAGGTAGAGCACACAGAATAATGGTCTTCCAAAACTGCATCTATCCTTATGCCTACAACATGTGAATTTGTCATAATACACCCCAGAAGGACTGTGGTTCTGCTTAAGACTGTAGATGTCCGTGAAATGGGAAAATATCTCAGATTATCCAGGTAGGCCCTATCTAAATACATGAGCTCATAAACATGGAGAAATGTCTCCTATTAATGGCAAATGTGACACAAGACAGGCAAGATGAGGCGGAAGAAGCATGTTGCTGGCTTTGAAAGGGAAGACATCTGGGAACCAAGGAATGTGGAGTGGCTCCTAGGAGCTGAGCAAACCACAGGCCAACAGCCAGACCCATGCGAGACTTCAGTCCTACAACAGCAAGGACTGAGTTCTGCCGACAGCCTGGGAGGCCAGAAGCAGGTGAGCTTTCTTCAGAGTTTCCCCGAGTTTTCTTCAGTGAAGAGACAGGTCTTGGTGACTTGGCTTTGGCCAGTAAGATCTGTGTGAACTTCCGATCTATAAAACTGTTGAGTAGTAAATGTGTGGGATTTTTGAAAGTTCCTAAATGTATGATAATTTGTATGATGGAAAATAGAAAGCAAACCCCCAAATTATATATTTACAATTATTGAGAATAGTGCCTCATATTTAATACATTAAGTAAAGTTTGTTGACTATGTTTAAAAGGTGGACTGAAACTTTGCTGATTGTCTTAGAATAACTGAGAAATGAAAACATGAATTTTTTGTATGTTTTTCTTTGTAGTTCTATCAATTTGTGCTTTGTATGTCTTGAAGCCATATTAAGTTTATAGTCATTTGACCTCCAGGAGAACATGGTGGATAGATAGCAGCAGCTACAGAGGCTCTCTGAGATACCCTACTTAAAATCCAGGAATGGTGCGGGGGCGAGAAGTCCTAAGCAGGGGGAAATATGCCCTGCCAACCCAGGAACGAACTAGGCTGAGAGAAACCAACTGGAAACATAATCCAGGTGCTGTAACAGGAACAGATAAGGTGTCAGTGTGGAAGCTGGAGCCTGAGCCACTGGAAGCTGTGATTAGAATTTCCTGCAGCTGCTGCTACGTCCCAATCAGCATGGCAAGGAGAGAGGCGCAAAAGCTCTGAGAGTGGGAAGCGGCGAATGGAGTTGAGAGGGGGGCTGGCCGGGGGCCCTGCATTGACCTGCGGTGAGTGAGTGGATCGGGGACCCTTCCATAGAGTTATAGGCTTCAGCAAAGGACGTACTAGGATGGGGCAGACTAGCCGGAACAGGACACTGCAATGTTCTTAGCCACATATTCCCCTTTCAAGCGGGATTGGTAGGGAGTGCCTGGCCTGGGTGTTGCCGCTGACTTAAGACCCAGTAGGCTAGCCCAAACCAGGTCCCAGCACCTGGCAGTGTACCCTAGCAGTGAAGACTTCAGTAAGTTGACCTGGAAGGGCCAGCCAAGCATAGGCTGCCCAGGTCTGTGTCTCCCTCATACACTGCAGTGAGCGGGAACACCTAGCTGGCAGATTCAAACAAACTGTAACCGACAAAGAAAGAAACTGGGCCTCCTACATACGCTTGTATGGAAGGAACAAAACATATGGGAAGAGGGAGCAACAAGAAAGGGTCCTCAGCCCCCAATCCAGAGAAATATGCAATGTCAGACACGGCACCAATAGACATAAAGCGGTATCTCCAGAGCTCATAGACGAGTTTAGGAATGAAGTTTTTAACAACCTAAAGCAAGATATAAATAGAATAGTTAGAAAAATGCTAAGCACCGCCCAAGAAAAAAAAGATGGTGGAATGGAAGAACAGAAAAAACAGGGAGAATTGTTTGATGGAGAAAATAGAGAAAACATAGAATATGTGAAGCAGATTCAAAGAGATTACCGGGAAACTAAAAACTCTATCGAAAGCTGGCATAACAGCTTGAAAGAAAAAAGGATAGATTATCTGAACTGGAGGGCAGATTTGTAATGTGGGAGCATGAAATGAAAAACTTCTTAAAAATAACAAGAAAACAAACAGCAATAATACAAAGGCTAGAAGATGATAAGAGGATCTATAACTTAATAATTAAGAACATAAAAGAAGAAGTAGGGACACAAACAAATGAACTACAAAAGCTATTCACAGAAGTAATCCAAGAGTAGAGGCAGGGAACCCCATCCCCGCCCAGTGAACTCTCTTCTTCACCTGGGGACCAGGCTCCGGCTTCCTATCAGACGGGTAAGTCCACCAGAGGCCGGGAACTGTCTTCTTTGCCTGGGGCCTAGGATCTGGCTCCCTGTTGGGACGAGTGGGTCCAGTGGAGGTGCGGTACTCTTCACCTGGGGGCCAGGCTCCGGCTTCCTGTCAGATGAGTCCATCGGAGGCAGGGAACCCCGCCCCAGTCTGGCGAACTCTTTTCTTTGCCTGGGAGCCAGGATCCAGCTTCCTGTCAGGTCCAATGGGTCCAGAGGAGGCTGCGAGCCCCGTCCCAGCCTGGCGGAGCTCTCTTCTTCACCTGGGGACCAGGCCCGGACTTCCTGTCAAGATCAGCGAGTAAGGAGGGGGCAGGGAATTCCGTCCCAGCCTGGATGACCACTCTCCCTCTCTTGGAACAACACTTGAAGCTCGAAAATATAGGAACATGACAGAACAAAAGACCAAAATGCAGTCTCAAACATCCAGCCCATCCCAAGAAAGCCTAGGAGCCATGTGTATAGAAGAAAATACATTCCATATAACTGAAATACTTGAAATAATAGTAACTGAAATAAAGAAGCAACTCTGGGAAGCCTTAAAGGAATTCAAACTAGAAATAATCTCTCAGGTAAAAGAAGAAATGATAAAAGAAATGAAGGAGATGCTGAACATATCTAAAGAAGACACAGTTAAAAAATTGGAGGAGATAAACAAAAAGATAGAATCCCTGGATGAACAGTATAAGAAACAAACAGAATATATAAAGAGAAGTAATAGCTGAAAATTTCCCAAACATGAGATTTGAAACTGATATCAAGATCAGTGAAGCATTTAGATCTCCAAATAGCCATAACCAAAATAAAACTATACCCAGACACATAATAATGGCCATCCCAGAAATCGAACAAAAGAATAGAACATTAAAAGCTGTCAGAGAAAAAAGACAGATCACTTATAAAGGAAAACCTATCAGAATCACAGCAGACTCCTCAGCACAAAAAATAAAGTCAATAAGAGCATGGAGTGAAGTATTTCAGATCCTAAACGAAAATGATTTCCAACCTAGACTGATGTACCCTGCAAAACTGTCCTTCAAAATGGATGGAGAAGTAAGATACTTCCATGACAAACAACAGCTGAAAAACTACATGGTCACCAAGCCAACCCTGCAAAGAATATGAAAGACAGCCTAGATACATTTAGGAAAAAAACCACTAAACAAAGCAGACAATTAAACAGAACTGAAAGATACAGATGCAACAGTAGAAAGATAACATGTCAACAACAAACCAATATATAACAGTTCTAACCATTAATGTAAATGGTCTCAATGCACCAATTAAAAGAAACACACTGGCAGAATGGATCAAGAAACAAAATCCAACCATATGTTGTCTACAAGAAACCCATCTAACCCAAAAAGATACCCACAGACTGAAAGTCAAAGGATGGAAAACAATACTTCATGCAACAGGAACCCAAAAAAAAAGTGGGGGTGGCTATTCTGTTTGCAGATAATGTGAACTTCAAGCCAATAATGATCAGAAGGAATAAAGAAGGTCATTACATACTGGTTAGGGGAAAACTCCAAGAGGAAGAGATAACTATCTTAAATATATATGCACCAAATTCCAGAGCACCCAGTTATATAAAACAAGTACTAACAGAAATGAAAAACCAAGTTAACAGTGACACAATTCTAACAGGAGATCTTAACACATCATTGACACCAATGGACAGATCAACCAGACAGAAAATCAGCAAAGAAATAAAAGAACTGAATCACACCTGTAAACAAATGGATTTAATAGACATATACAGAGTATTCCACCCAACAACAACAGAATGCACATTCTTCTCAGCAGTGCATGGGTCATTTTCTAAAACTGACCATATATTAATTCACAAAACATATCTAAATAAATGCAAAAGGGTTGAAATCATCTCTTGCATGCTTTCGGACCATAGCGCTATGAAATTAGAAATTAATGATAAAAGATACTACAAAATTCCCACAAACACATGGAAACTGAATAACACACTCTTGAGTAATCAGTGGGTCACAGAAGACATTAAAGAAGAAATTAAACACTACCTACAAGAAAATGAAAACACAAATACAACTTACCAGAATCTGTGGGATGCAATGAAAGCCGTCCTCAGAGGAAAATTTATTGCACTGAGTTCCCACATCAGGAAAACAGAACGAATACAAATAAATAACCTGATGCTACACCTCAAACAGCTAGAAAAAGAAGAGCAAGTCAAGCCCAAAGCCAAAAGAAGAGAGGAAATTATAAAAATCAGAGCAGAAATCAATGCAATAGAGACTAAGAAAACAATCCAAAGAATCAACGAATCAAAGAGTTGGTTCTTTGATAGAATAAATAAAATTGATAAGCCCCTAGCCAACTTTATTTAAAAAAGGGAAGAAAAAGCTCAAGTTCATGCAATAAGAAATGAAAAAGGTGAAATCACTACAGACCCAATAGAAATACAGAAGATCATCAACAACTATTTCGAAAACCTCTACTCTCAAAAGTTTGATAACACAGAAGAAATAGACAGATTCTTAGAAACATATGAAATACCAAAGCTAGATCAAGAGGATGTAAAACTGTTGAAAAACCCAATCTCTGTTAATGAAATTGAAAATGTAATTAAGTCCTTACCCACCAAGAAGAGCCCAGGCCCAGATGGATTCACTGCAGAATTCTACAAGAAATACAAAGAAGACCTAATGCCGACACTCCTCAAACTATTCAATGAAATTGAAAGGGAAGCAATCCTTCCTAAGTCATTCCTGGAAGCAAATATTACTCTAGTACCAAAACCTGAGAAAGACCCAACTATAAAAGAGAACTATAGACCGATCTCCCTAGTGAACACAGATGCAAAAATCCTCAATAAAATATTGGCAAATAGGATGCAGCAAATTATCAAAAAGATCATACACCATGACCAAGTGGGATTCATCCCAGGCATGCAGGGATGGTTCAATACACATAAATCAATAAATGTAATATACCATATCAATAGAGCCAAAAGTAAGAACCACCTGATCATTTCTATAGAAAAAGCTTTTGACAAGGTCCAACATTCATTCATGATAAGAACCTTGCAGAAAATTGGAATAGATGGTCTTTACCTCAATATAATAAAGGCCATCTATGACAAACCAACAGCCAATATCATACTAAATGGCCAAAAATTGAAGGCCTTTACTTTAAAATCAGGCACAAGACAAGGATGTCCCTTATCACTGCTCCTATTTAATATAGTGCTGGAAATACTATAGCCAGAGCAATTAGACAAGAGAGAGAAATAAAAGGCGTAAAGATAGGAAAAGAAGAAGTTAAGCTATCATTATTTGCAGGTGACATGATACTCTATACAGAAGATCCCCAAAACTCCATTGAAAGACTGCTAGATATAATAAATAAATTCAGTAATGTAGCTGGATATAAAATCAATACTCAAAAATCAATAGCATTCCTATACACTAACAACAAAGTCACAGAGAGAGAAATAAGAGAAGCCACACCCTTCACACTAGCAACCAAAAAAATGAAATATCTAGGACTCACTCTCACGAAAGAAGTGAAAAACCTGTACAAGGAAAATTATAATACACTGAAAAATAAAATTGAAGATGATCTCAGAAAATAGAAAGACATCCCTTGCTCATGGATAGGAAGAATAAATATTGTGAAAATGGCCATTCTCCCAAAACTTTTATACAGATTCAATGCAATCCCTATAAAAAATACCATCAACATACCTCACAGAACTCGAGAAATCACTCCTAAAATTCATCTGGAGCGAGAAGAGACCTAGAATAGCAAGGACAGTTCTAAGCAGCAAAGACAAGGCAGGAGGTATCACAATCCCTGACTTGAAGTTGTACTACAAAGCAACCATAGTAAAATCAACATCATACTAGAACCAAGACAGAGCTGAAGATCAGTGGAATAGATTAGAAGATACAACCACAACTACAAACACACTCAACCACTTTATCTTCAATAAAGGGGCCAAACATGTTCACTGGGAGAACGACAGTCTCTTTAATAAATGATGCTGGAAAAACTGGCTCTCCATATGCCGAAAACTAAAACTAAACCCATGCCCATCAGGATGTACTAAAATAAAATCTAAATGGATCAAAGATCTAAATATTAAAACAGAAACACTAAATCTATTGGAAGACAAATTGGGTAAAAACCTTGAAGATGTAGGAGTAGGTAGAGAATTCATGAATAGGACTCAAACTGCATGGGAAATAGTTCCCAGAATCAATAACTGGGATCACCTCTTATTAAAAAGTTTCTGCACATCAAAAGAAATCTCCAGCATTTGTGAAGTCTCCAGCATAGTGAAAAGAAAACCCACAAATTGGGAAAAAATCTTAGTGAACTGCCCCTCAGACAAAGGACTTCTGTCTAAAACATATAAAGAATTAAAACAAAATCAGACCCCCAAAATTCAAAGACCCAATCCAAAAGTGGGCATCCGAGATGAATAAACAATTCTCTGATGAAGAAATACAAATGGCAAATAAATATTATGAAAAATGTTCATCATCATTAGTCATTAGAGAAATGCAAATTAAAACCACACTGAGATTTCATCTCACTCCTGAAAGAATGGCCAAGATCAAGAAAGCCACCAACAACAAATGCTGGAGAGGCTGTGGGGAAAAAGGAACTCTCCTGCACCGTTGGTGGGAGTGTAGGCTAGTGCAACCATTGTGGAGGTCAGTCTGGAGATTTCTCAGAAAACTGGGACTGGAAGCCCCATTTGACCCAGCTATACCACTACTAGGCATATTTCCAGAAGAACTGAAAGCATCATACCACAGTGATATATGTGCACCTAAGTTTATAGCAGCACGATTTGTAATAGCCAGATCTTGGAAACAACCTAGGTGTCCATCAACTGAAGAATGGATAAAATGTTGTGGTATTTTTATACAATGGAGTACTACTCAGCTATAAAGAATGATCACATTGAGACATTTATAAATAAATGGATGCAGCTTGAGACCATACTCAGATGTGAAATAAATCAAACTCACATGTATAAATACCGAATAGTTTCCCCAGTGTAAGAAATGATAAGAATACATAAAAGTATGTGGCAATCATGATTCCCAATCATATTGGTTTGAAGCCATATAATGTTTTCATTCATTAACCACAATGGTTTTAACCTGGGTTGTTCGATTTTAGTATCTATGATAGTACAAATAGCTATTTTGAAGAAAACAACACAACATAAAAGCTAGTGCTGATTTAGTATTATCTTGTTTTGAAGTCCCATCAAGCTGTGGTACATCTGTTTCCACTGGTTTTAGCATGTTGTATCTTACTATATTTCACTATATACTATAGTATAAACAAAATTCTTTATAGGCAAAGAGATAATAAAGAAACCGTTGTTCGTTTTCTATTAGCTGGTTCTAAATACCCTGTAATTCTTGCATTCTCTCGAATGGCTTCACACTGTCTTGACATGCTTGATGTTATAGCATACGAAATTACACTCAAATAAGGAAAGAAGCACTATGGCGACTGCTACTATGTTAGATTATCTGGTGGTAAAACACAATGATGCTTGAATGGTTTGGTTCTGCCCTGCATTGTTCTGTTACAATGTCCTCTCTTATCTCAATCTCCCCCCCCCTTTTTTAAAATTAATCTATTTTCTCTCATTTTTTTAATTAAGGGAAAACTAAATTAAAGATAGTGGGACATATTATAGTAACTTTCTTGGTTTTCCTATTAACCTCATTTGAACCCCAGTATTGCTCTCCCCATCTTGTTCTGTCTGATTATTCTAAATTCTATTTTGTTTGAGAGTATCAAGTTTGAGGGTATAGGCAACCACTTTGAAGGCAATAAGATATACTATGATGCCCATTACGGTTTGACTATTATCCTTTTTTTAAAGTCCTTCAAGGTCTTCAGTGTAGGTTTTATTGGTCTTGTTCTATACTGTTTTGATCAATTCTATTGTACCTGATGATACAGACAACTCAATTTAAAAATAGGAAGAGGCACAATGGTAACCACTTTTGATCACCTGGTATTCTATTTTTGCATCATGTGCTATGCCTATCCTTCTGTTCTAACTGACTCTGTTTTGCTTAGTCACATTTGGTTTTATTCTCTTCAAAAAAAGTAATAAGAACCGTGGGAGTAATAAAACCCAAAAAGTCTAATTGTTATTGTAAAAAAGAGAGGAAAGGAAGGTGGACTAAGGGATATAACCACAGGTACATTCAAGTGTGTAGGATGGAAAACCATATTACTGAGCTTTTGTTGGATCATTGAATGGAACTGTCTCCAATTTCACTGTATGAATGTCTACTTTATATGGTTTAATTTTGTAATTTGGACAATTGTTCCTGGGAAGATAATATGTAACCTATTAACTGGTGATTTCTTACTGTATATATTTTTTTCTTGAAGTACTGTATTATTTGCACCCTTTTACTGCTTTGTTTTTTTATGTCCTTTCTTTTTTTCTCTTTAAATAAGTAAAAAAAGAAATAATCCAAGAGAATTTCCCTAATTTAGCAAAAGGTAAAGATACTCAGATGTAGGAGGCATACAGGACCCCAGCCACCTACAACCCAAACAGAGCTATACCCAGGCATATAATAATCAAAATTCCAGAAATACAATATAAGAACAGAATACTAAAAGCCGACCAGCCTAGCCCAGCCTGTTTAGCTGCCGCGCCTGGCCATAGGCCTGCAGAGGAGGAGCTGGGCAGATCTGGGGTGCCCTCACCGGCCTCTCTGCGTGTCTGGAGGACTCTGGATATCTGCGCCCAGACTGCTGGAG
Source organism: Cavia porcellus (assembly GCF_034190915.1). Lineage (NCBI taxonomy): Eukaryota > Metazoa > Chordata > Mammalia > Rodentia > Caviidae > Cavia > Cavia porcellus. The sequence goes on along the minus strand of NW_026947521.1, from coordinate 917,551 downwards.
TTCCCTCAGGCTTCCAGGTGCAGTGAAGGAGAGAGGTGGGTTTGAGGCTTCCACATCAGCCTCCCCATTCCCGGCTTCATTTGGAGACCTGCTGAGCTCCCGATAGGTGGGCTGGCCCACACTACCAGCCTAGCCCAGCCTGTTTAGCTGCCGCGCCTGGCCATAGGCCTGCAGAGGAGGAGCTGGGCAGATCTGGGGTGCCCTCACTGGCCTCTCTGCGTGTCTGGAGGACTCTAGATATCTGCACCCAGACTGCTGGAGTTCCCTCAGGCTTCCAGGTGCAGTGAAGGAGAGAGGTGGGTTTGAGGCTTCCACATCAGCCTCCCCATTCCGGCTTCATTTGGAGACCTGCTGAGCTCCCGATAGGTGGGCTGGCCCACACTACCAGCCTAGCCCAGCCTGTTTAGCTGCCGCGCCTGGCCATTGGTCTGCAGAGGAGGAGCTGGGCAGATTTGGGGTGCCTGCATCGGCCTCTCCATGTGTCTGGAGGACTGTGGGTATCTCTGCAACCAGGGAGAGTCCACAGGTTCCTGAAGCACTGCGGCCTGTGGTGAGTACCCTAACCCGGCTGCGATTGAAGAACTGTGGAGCTTCCAAGGGGCAGGTGGGCGCACAGTGTCCCTGAGGCCCAGCTTGTCTGGAACTGCGGAGTTCTGAGCAGGCAGAGGAGGGCCACTGGTTCTGTAGGCCTAATGGCTTGGGGTAGCGCGGCGCCAGAGTCTCAGTAGCTCCAAACATAGAAGGGGATTTTCAACAGATCCTGAGGAAGCTTTCAAATAACACTTGAAACACAGAAATATAGGAAAATGACAAAACGAAAGACCAAATTACAACCTCAAACCTCCAGCCCATCTCAAGAAACCCTAGGAGCGATGTATATAGAAGAAAATATATCCCATCCACCTCATATATCGGACACAATAGCCACTGAAATTGACAAGCAACTCCAGGAAGCTTTAAAGAAATTCAAACTCGAAATAATCTCCCAGATAAAAGAAGAAATGATAAAAGAAATGAAAGAGATTCTAAATATATCTAAAGAAAACACAGATAAAAAATTGGAGGAACTAAACAAAAAGATAGAATCCCTAGACGAGCAATATAAGAAACAAACAGAATACATAATGCAGATGCACAGAGATATACAGGAAATAAAAAACTCCACTGAAAGTTATAAAAACCGCCTTAATGAAAGTGAAGATAGAATTTCAGACCTTGAAGACAGGATTGCAGCTAGTGAACAGGAAAGGAAAGATCTTTTGAAAATAACAAGGAACCAGGAAACAACAATTCAACAACTGCAAGACGATGCAAAGAAGAATAACATAAGAATGATAGGGATTAATGAAAGAGAGGGAGACAACATGAAGGATGTCAGGAGGATATTTAGAGAAGTAATAGCTGAAAATTTCCCAAGCATGAGATCAGAAACTGACATCAGGATCAGTGAAGCATATAGAACTCCAAACAGTCATAACCAAAATAAAACTACACCCAGACATATAATAATCACCATCCCAGAAATCCAACACAAGAATAGATTATTAAAAGCTGTCAGAGAGAAAAGACAAATCACTTATAAAGGAAAACGTATCAGAATCACAGCAGACTTCTCAGCACAAACGATAAAGTCAAGAAGAGCATGGAGTGAAGTATTCCAGATCCTAAAGCAAAATGATTTCCAACCAAGACTGATATATCCTGCAAAACTATCATTCAAAATAGATGGTGCAATACGATACTTCCATGACAAAGAACAGCTGAAGAACTTCATGAACACCAAACCAACCCTGCAAAAAATATTGAAAGACAGTTTAGATACACAAAGGAAAAAACCACTAAGCAAAGCAAATAATTAAACAGAACAGAAAGATAAAGATGCAACAGCAGAGAGATAACATTCCTACAATTAACCAGCATTTAACAGTAATAACCATTAATGTAAATGGTCTCAATGCACCAATCAAAAGAAACAGACTAGCAGAATGGATCAAGAAACAAAATCCAACCATATGCTGTTTACAGGAAACCCATCTAACCCAGAAGGATACTCACAGACTGAAAGTCAAAGGATGGAAAACAATTCTTCATGCAGCAGGAATCCAAAAAAAGGCAGGAGTAGCCATTCTGTTTGCAGACAACGTGAACTTTAAACCAACAATGACCATAAAGGACAAAGAAGGTCACTACATACTCGTAAGGGGAAAACTCCAAGAGGAAGAGATAACTATCTTAAATATATACGCACCAAACTCCAGAGCACCCAGTTATATAAAACAATTATTAACAGAAATGAAAACTCAAATTATCAGTAACACAATTGTAACAGGAGACCTTAATACACCACTGACACCAAGGGACAGATCAACCAGACAGAAAATGAGCAAAGAAATAACAGAACTGAATCACACCTGTGAACAAATGGGTTTGATAGACATATACAGAATGTTCCACCCAACAACATCAGAATACACATTCTTCTCAGCAGTACATGGATCATTTTCTAAAACAGACCATATATTAGCTCACAGAACATATTTAAGCAAATGCAAAAGAGTTGAAATCATCCCTTGCATATTATCGGATCATAGCGCTCTGAAATTAGAAATTAATGACAAAGGATACTGCAAAAATCCCGCAAACACATGGAAACTAAATAACACACTCTTGAGTAATCAGTGGGTCACAGAAGAAATTAAAGAAGAAATCAAACAATACCTAAAAGAAAATGAAAATGCAGATACAACTTACCGGAATCTGTGGGATGCAATGAAAGCCGTTCTGAGAGGAAAATTTATTGCACTGAGTTCCCACATCAGGAAAACAGAACGAATACAAATAAATAACTTGATGCTACACCTCAAACAGCTAGAAAAAAGAAGAGCAAGTCAAGCCCAAAGCCAAAAGAAGAGAGGAAATTATAAAAATCAGAGCAGAAATCAATGCAATAGAGACTAAGAAAACAATCCAAAGAATCAACGAATCAAAGAGTTGGTTCTTTGAAAGAATAAATAAAATCGATAAGCCCCTAGCCAACCTTATTAAAAAAAGGAAAGAAAAAGCTCAAATTCATGCAATAAGAAATGAAAAAGGAGAAATCACTACAGACTCAATAGAAATACAGAGGATCATCAACACCTATTTCGAAAACCTCTACTCTCAAAAGTTTGATAACACAGAAGAAATAGACAGATTCTTAGAAGCATATGAAGTACCAAAGCTAGATCAAGAGGATATAAAACTGTTGAATAACCCAATCTCTGCTAATGAAATTGAGAATGTAATTGGGTCCTTGCCCACCAAGAAGAGCCCAGGCCCAGATGGATTCACTGCAGAATTCTACAAGAAATATAAAGAAGACCTAATGCCGACACTCCTCAAACTATTCAATGAAATTGAAAGGGAAGCAATCCTTCCTAAGTCATTCCTGGAAGCAAATATTACTCTAGTACCAAAACCTGAGAAAGACCCAACTATAAAAGAGAACTATAGACCGATCTCCCTAATGAACACAGATGCAAAAATCCTCAATAAAATATTGGCAAATAGGATCCAGCAAATCATCAAGAAGATTATACACCATGACCAAGTGGGATTCATCCCAGGAATGCAAGGATGGTTCAACATACGCAAATCAATAAATGTAATCCACCATATCAATAAAGCCAAAAATAAGAATCACATGATCATCTCTATAGATGCAGAAAAAGCCTTCGATAAGGTCCAACACTTATTCATGATAAGAACTTTACAGAAAATTGGAATAAATGGTCTTTACCTCAATATAATAAAGGCCATTTATGACAAACCAACAGCCAGCATCATACTAAATGGCCAAAAATTGAAAGCCTTTACTTTAAAATCGGGTACAAGACAAGGATGTCCTTTATCACCACTCCTATTTAATATAGTACTGGAAGTACTAGCCAGAGCAATTAGGCAAGAAAGAGAAATAAAAGGGGTAAAGATAGGAAAAGAAGAAGTTAAATTATCATTGTTTGCAGATGACATGATACTCTACATAGAAGACCCCCTAAACTCCATTGAAATACTCTTAGATACAATAAATAAATTCAGTAATGTGGCTGGATACAAAATCAATACTCAGAAATCAATAGCATTCCTATACACGAACAACAAAATTACAGAGAGGGAAATAAGAGAAACTGGACTATTCACATTAGCAAGCAAAAAAATGAAATATTTAGGAATTACTCTTACGAAAGAAGTGAAAGACGTATACAGTGAAAATTATAATACACTGAAAAAGGAAATTGAAGATGATCTCAGAAAATGGAAAGACATCCCTTGCTCATGGATAGGAAGAACAAACATTGTGAAAATGGCCATTCTCCCAAAACTGTTATACAGATTCAATGCAATCCCAATAGAAATACCATCAACATACCTTATAGATCTAGAGAAATCACTCCTAAATTTCATCTGGAACCAGAAGAGACCTAGAATCGCAAAGGCAATTCTAAGCAGCAAAGACAAAGCAGGAGGCATCACAATCCCTGACTTGAAGTTATACTACAAAGCAACAGTAGTAAAATCAACATGGTATTGGAATCAAAACAGAGCTGAAGATCAGTGGAATAGATTAGAAGATACAACCACAACTACGAACACACTCAACCACCTTATTTTTGATAAAGGAGCCAAGCAGGTTCACTGGAAGAACGACAGTCTCTTTAATAAATGGTGCTGGAAAAACTGGCTCTCCATTTGCCGAAAACTAAAGCTAGACCCATGTCTATCACCATGTACTAAATTAAAATCTAAATGGGTCAAAGATCTGAATATTAAAACAGAAACACTAAATCTATTGGAAGACAAAATAGGTAGAAACCTTGGAGACATAGGAGTAGGTAAAGAATTCATGAACAGGACTCAAACCGCATGGGAAATACTTCCCAGAATCAATAACTGGGACCACTTCTTATTAAAAAGTTTCTGCATGTCAAAAGAAATCTCCAGCATAGTGAAAAGAAAACCCACAAACTGGGAAAAGATTTTAGTGAACTCTCTCTCAGACAAGGGCCTCTTGTCTAAAACATATAAAGAATTAAAGAAACTCAGACCTCCGAAATTCAAAGATCCAATCCAAAAATGGGCATCTGAGATGAATATGCAATTCTCAGATGAAGAAATGCAAATGGCAAATAAATACATGAAAAAATGCTCATCATCATTGGTCATTAGAGAAATGCAAATTAAAACCACACTGAGATACCATCTCACTCCTGAAAGAATGGCCAGGATCAAGAAAACCAACAACAACAACAAATGCTGGAGAGGCTGTGGGGAAAAAGGAACTCTCCTGCACTGTTGGTGGGAGTGTAGACTGGTGCAGCCTTTGTGGAGGTCAGTCTGGAGATTTCTCAAAAAGCTGGGATTGGAAGTCCCATTTATTCCAGCTATTCCACTTCTAGGGATATTCCCAGAAGAACTGAAAGCATCATACCACAGTGATATATGTGCACCTATGTTTATAGCAGCACAATTTGTAATCGCCAGATCTTGGAAACAACCCAAGTGCCCATCAACTGAGGAATGGATAAAAAAGTTGTGGTATTTCTATACAATGGAGTATTATTCAGCTATAAAGAAGGATCACATTGAGATATTTATCAATAAATGGGCGCAGCTTGAGACCATACTCATTAGTGAAATAAATCAATCTCGCAGGTGTGAATACCGAATAGTTTCCCTAATGTAAATAATGATTCAAATATATAAAAATATGTGGTAATCATGATTCCCCATTAGGTGGCCTTGAAGCCTTATAAAGTTTTCACTCATTAATTAGAAAGGCTTTATTCTGGGCTTCTTGATATGAAAATATTTGAAGCTATAGTATATGAAGTTTTATCCAAATATTTCAAGGAAAAAGACACTATGGTAACCACTATTAAGTCAGGTTATAAGGTGGTGAAGTACTAGGTTGTTGAAACAGTCATGCTGTGACCTCTATTGTTATATTGTTATGTCCTGTTTTATCTCAATCTCCCCCTTATTGTTTCAAAAAAAATTATTTAGTCATTTCTTATGTTTGTCTTAATTAAAGAAAAAATTCAAAAAAATTAGGATATATAAATAGTAACTCTTTTCGATTTCCTATTAACTTGTTTTGAAGTCCTGTGGTACTCCCACGATCTTGTTTTGACTGATTAGACTCTGTTCCATTCTATATGATAGTATCAAGTTTGAAGACATAGGCAACTACTTTGAAGACAATAAGATTCACTAAGATACCCATTCTGGTTTGACTATTGTCTTCTTTGGAAGTCCTGTAATGTTTACAATGCCTAAGTTTTATTGGTCTTGTTCTCTACTGTTTTGTCCAACTTTATAATATCTAATAAGATAGACAATTCTTTTTAAGGAAACAAGGGACAACGTTGATAACCATTGTTGATAAACTTGTACTCTGTTCTACACCATGTGCTATGTCTATCCTTGGTATTGACTGACAGCTTTGTTTTGCCATATTTGACTGTATTCTTCCCCCCCCCCCAAAGAAAGTAATAAGCACTAAGGAGTAATAAAATCCAAGATGTGTAAATTTTGTTGTAAAAAAGAGAGGGAAAAAAAAAGAAAAAGAGCTCTAATGGATATAACAGCAAGTGTGTTTGGGGGTGTTAAATAGCTGACTTTGTCAATGTTTTTGGAACATTGAACACAGCTGTTTGCAGTCTCCCTGTTTGAATGTCCACCTTGTGTTCTTTGATACTGTGATTTGAGGAACTATTTTCAAGAAGATAGTGTGTAATCTACTAGCAGGTGATTTCCTACTGTTATGTTTTTTTGTTTTGTTTTGTTTTGTTTTGTTTTGTTTTGTTTTGTTTTGTTTTTTGTAGTTCTGTATTGCGTGTACCCTTACGCCGCTTTGGTTTGTTTTGTGTTTTTCTCTTTTTCCTCTTAAATTAAAAAAAAAAAAAAGAATACTAAAAGCCGTCAGAGACAAGAAACAGATCACTTTCAAGGGAACACTCATCAGAATTACAGCAGACTTCTCGGCACAAACCATCAAATCACGAAGAGTGTGGGGGGAAATAATTCAAGCTTTGAAAGATAATAACCTCCAGCCAAGATTGATATATCCTGCACAACTGTCCCTAGAAATTGATGGAAAAACAAAGTGCTTCCAGAATAAAGAGGAAGTAGGGGAATTTGCAACCACCAATTCAACTCTACAGAGAATACTGCAGGATATTCTTAAAAAAGGAAAATACCAAGATTCCAGAAACAGTGGCAGAGAGGCCACAATGAATGGAGCAGAAAGAGAAATGAAGAAGACAAATGACAGAAAAAGAGCTCAACAGAAACAAGGCAGAGAAGATTGGATGGTAGGAACAGCTATTTTGGAGAAAACAAGACATCATAATACCTAGTGCTGATTTAATATCATCTTGTTTTGAAGTCCCATCAAGCTTTTATTCTTCTGTCTCCATCGGTCTTAACAGGTTGTACCTTGTTGGATTTTATTATATGTGATAATATAAGCAAAAACTTTTATAGACAAGGAGATTATACAGAAACCACTGTTCATTTTATGTTTGTTGGCTCTAAATACCCTGTAATACTGTCATCTCTTGAATGGTTTTACATTGTCTGGATATGTTTGGTGCTACAGTATACGAAGTTATACTCAAAGATTTCAAGGAAAGAGACACTATGGTAACTACTTTTATGTCGGGATATCTTGTGGTGAAACACTGTTTTGCTTACATGGTTATGTTTTGACCTGCGCTGTTTTGATGTTATGCCCTCTTTTATCTCAATCTCCTTTTTTTAATTATTTACTTTTTTATTTTTATCTTTTTAATTAAGGGAAAAATAAATAAAAAATAGCAGGATACATTATAGTAACCTACTTTGATTTCCTATTAACTTGATTTGAAACCCTGTATTGCTCTCACCATCTTGTTTTGATTGATTTTCCCCTATTCTGCTTAGCTTGATAGTACCAAGTTCGAAAGTATTAACAACTGTGAAGACAATAAGATTCATTATGATGCCCATTCTGGTTGACTATTATCTTCTTTTAAAGTCCTGTAATGTCTCCAATGTTTTGGTTTTATTCTTTACTGTTTTGTTCAATTTTATTATAACTGATGATATAGGCAATTCTTCTTAAGATAGCAAGACGCAGTATGGTAACCATGTTGATCACCTTGTATTTTGTTTTACATTATCTATTATGTCCATCCTTTTGATTTGACTGACTCTGTTCTGATATGTCACATTTGGTTTTACTCTCTTCAAAAAAAGTAATAAGAACTGTGAGAGTAATAAAACCCAAAATGTGTAATTGTCATTGTACAAAAGAAAAGAAAGTGCTCTAAAGGTTATAACTGCATATTTAAGTGTATAAGACTGATAACCATATTACTGAGTTTTGTTGGATCATTGAGCAGAACTGTTTACAGTCTCACTGTTTGAAATTCCACTTTATATGCTTTAATTTTGTAACTTGAACAACTATTTCTAAGATGAGAATATGTAATCTATTAACTAGTGATTTCTTACTGTTTATTTTTTAAATTTTGTATTACTTGTACCCTTTTTCTGTTTTTTTCTTTTTCTCCTTAAATAAAATAAAAAGTTTATAGTCATTCAGAATGTTACAGTTATTCATAACTGTCATATTTTAATCTACTTAAAACACAAAATTAACATTTTTACCCTTCTCAAAAACAAAACCTGGATTTTGCAATATTTTAATTTTGATTATCCTTATTTTAATATATGCCATGTTATTTCTTTATATCATATCTTATATTGATCAATCCCACAACTTAGACAATTCTTATTATATTAAATATACTATTTATTTTCATCTATATATTTTCTGTTTTCTGTGCTTGTTTCTTGAATATTAAACTTCCATTTGGAATCATTTTTTCTGTGAGAAGGCTAGCAATTTGAACTTCTTTTCATGATCTTTTGCTGGAAAACACTATTGTTGCTTCTATGAAAGTATCTCTATTCTGGCCCTGGAAGATAATTTTATTGCATATATAACTCTAGTAACTTTGGCTTGTCCCTCTCAGGCCATGCAATCATTTCGCTATCTTCTGTATTACACTATGGTCGGCTGTTAGTCCTTTCCGGGAGTTTTCTACAGCTGGATTAATGTTATTGACCTTTTTCAATGTTTTGTGATTTTATTTTGTTGTCACATACGAATTTCTCCTTGCTTGAAATCCATTAGACTCTTGGAATATGAGGACAGAATATGAAGCTATTACCTCTAAAACCCCACAAAATCTCTTCTCTTTCTGAAATCGTTATACATAAATAAGATATTTTCACCCCATATTCCATACTGCTTTTTTAAAATATTTTTGATCTTTTCAATTATTTTGGTCTTTTGTGGTACACTGGGTAATTTCTTCAGTTCTGTCATTATGCCAGCTCTTTCATTTGCTGTATCTAATTTATTTGTGGATGTTCTATTTGAACTACTTGATATTTTATTTCTAGAGTTTCACTTGGTTCCATTCAAATCCACCTATACCCAGATTCCAGGTGCCTTATTCACATTAAGCACTGAAGTATAGTTATATTATTTGGAGTTAAATTTTCAATAATCACTGGATTGTTACTTCTCCTACCAGTCACTTAAATATCTTGCTTCTCTGTGCATCATTATTTTACTGTGAGCTCAGATTGCATGGAATTTTTGAAAGTCTTGCTTGAGGTATATTCCTCTACAGAGGGCTTAAACATCTGCTTCAGCCAGTTGCCTCATATGGTCTTAAACTTGGCCTGACCTTGTTGAGAATATTCTAGAAGTAGTATTTAAAGTAAAACTCTGTGAACTGACCTGTGATTATGAAAGATTTTGTTTCCGTACTCCCCATTACCTAGACAGAAAAAGAAAACTTTCTTCTGTTTTCATTTGCAAATGTTTTGGTTTCTACTTCAATGTTTCCCTTAAAATATAGCTCTTTAGGATCCCAGATGTGTACAGAGTTCCCTGTGAGGGTCTCCATCCTGGAGGGTTATGAGTTTGGTCCTCTGTGCCTCCTTTTCTATACAGTAGTCAAATGGATGTTCAAAGTCACCCAAGCTGACCACAGGTTCCCTACGTAGATCGCTGACTTCATTGGTCTGATGGTTCTCACACACTATATTTTTAACTTCTAAACATTACTTATTTTGTTTTTAGTTCCACAATGCATTCCCAAAAGGGTTATTTGTAATTTATCCAGAGAGCTCTTTTTCCATGTTCTACTCTATTACACTGTCGGAAATCAAATTCCTTCAAACCAAATTATACTAATTTACCTACTGAGGATTTCTCGTTAAGCACCTCATGTATACAAAGGAGAATAAAATCCAGTCCCTGCTTTCAAAAGATGAATTTTGATAGCCAAGTATCTGAGAGTTCTTCCTGGTGTTCATACCTTCTATATAATAATATATATTTTCTCAATATATGTAAGAAAATGTACTCTCTCAAAAAAAATCTAACAGTTATATAAGAGGACGTAAATATTTATTGAATAAATTAATGAACAAAATACCATTAGTGTTCGTTGTGCTACACTCAAGTCTTCTTCCCTGAGCCTAATGCAGTACAAGGAATATAGAGAAACCCGACCCAAGACGCTGGATGGAAGGCGTGTATGCAGCCCTTCGGGCACTCCTGTGTTGTGTCTTTCTCCCAGATGGGTTTCGGTAGCCGTCAGGAGCACCGTTTCCGCAGTGAGAAGTGGGAGGCAGCAGTACATAACCCGCACTGCATGGTTCCATTGGAACCAACACTCCGGCAAGTCTCTTCCTGCCTCTAGGCTGCTCTTCAGGAGTGGTTAAAGTCTGGGGGCTGTCAGAGGAGCGGGGTCAAGGAGATGATAAATTCTAACATTTTCAACCCATGCCTGCAGATCCAAGTAATAGCTAATGTCTGTACGGTGCCTTAGCAGGTAGAAACTTTTTAAATTTAGTTTTGAGAATTTGGCCAGCCATTGTTGGGAAGCCCTCATCACAGTGATAATCAGCAATATTAATATTCTATATCACCAAAGCTACGTAAAACCGTCTTCTAGCTGATGGGCAACTTGGGCTGCACCCAACTTGTCACACTTCTTTGCTGAAACGAGAGTTTTTTTCCTTTATCTCACATATAATTATCCATTTAAATGTTATGGGTCAATTTATGAATACCTTATTCACCGGGGTGTGACCTTTATTAGGCTTTATTGCTACCAGAAATTATATCCTACACAAATACAATAGAGATTTAAATGTTCTAGAGAATGAGCTAATGGCTTCTGCCTTTATGGTATCATACAGTAATGGACCTTGACCAGCAGAAGATTTGATAAGTATAAAATATTACTGCTTGATGCTCATTCGGTCCCTTTTTAATGACTGATAATCCTTGTCGATTTAGCGTGATAGTCACAATCGAATGCTGTTTCCTGCCCCAGATGTGATTGTAACAGGAGCCATTAAGTGTGTCTGCATAATAAAATTAGTCAGGGAAGCTATGTACAACATTCCCGGGCCTCTGGATTTCCATTATGGAGGGCGTCTTGAGAAATAAGTCTGCTGTCAGCTCAGCCAGGGCCCTGGCTGTCCGAGTGCTCCTCTTGGGAAGAGTGATGTCGGTGTTAACAGGTCTTTACTTCAAGTCCTGGAAAATGCATCGTATATACGGACGAGCTGTAGATTTGGGGCTGGAAGATGGTTTGGTCCCTGATTTACCCAACAAAGCTTTACACAGCTTCGAAGTTTAAATACATAATCAGGTAAAATGTAAAGGGAGGAAGCTGCTCTTCGGTTTGGAGATTTATCTCTCCTTTAGGAGGTCGCTGTATTACAGAAGCTGGAATTGCTTGGCGTCTATGAAAATAATTCACATAGGATGTGATCCCGCTGCCCCCTTACCAGGATTTAAGGGCTTAAGGGGAAGCAGGGATGAGGGCTCATCACAATGGAAAGGCAAATACAGAAGCACATCGGCCTCCTCACGCTTCCGTTTCCATTCCCCAAGCTTTTACGGAATCAAGTTCAGATTGCTTTCTTCTAAGGTGCTGCACTGTGAGTATCCTGGGAGCTATCTTCCCCAGGAAGAAGTGACCCGTTTTGCCACTGAGTTAAACAGCTCTCAATGCAAGGGGCCAGAAATGTATATTCCTAATGCTTGGAAAGTCTGGATGAAGAGCAAAAAGTTAACCAAACATGGAGGGGAAACTTCAGACATCAGAGCGAAGGATGGAGCATGTGAAGGTTGCTAAAGTTTTGTTTTGTTTTGTTTTCTAACTCCTCTAGAGTCACTAAAACTTGAGGTATTAGGAAGAGAACCCTTGTTCAGCAGGAGACTATAGACCAAGCAACCGTTTATTTCAACCCAAAGGGTTAGAGTGAACCAACAGCACATGGTTTCACATAAAGAAATAACTTGTTGATTAAAAATGAATAAAAAACATACTAAGAGTATAGTGTCCCCTCTCCTCAGCAGGTTTCTCTATTCAGACAATAGTAAGCAAATCAAAAATGAATGTGCTCCATGAACAGTAACAGTGCATTGCATTTGGAAACATCTCTCCATCTGCAAGTGTCCTGCTCCCCCTCTGGATCTCGGCCTCTTCTCTGCCTGTGTCAGGCCAGGTTGCCAACCTGCCCCTCATCCACCGCAGTGATGGGAGGGGAGCTGTTTCTGTGAATCTCCAAGAGGGCACAGTTTCTCTCTGCCCTAGCAGCCTTCGGGACTTCCCTGAATTCCAAACAACAGGGCTTTCAGCCACAGATCTTGTGATGGTGGGAGCAAATTCTAGATTGTTCTGGAAACACAGTTTCTCATTTCCCCCTCTCAGTGCCTTAGTGCTACTTCCTGCTTATGCATCTACCTCTCTCTGGATTATAAACTCTCTGAGAGGATTCTCCTGTTCATTCCTATGTTTCCAACATCCAGTTCTCAATAAATGTTTGCAGAATAATCCAATCCTTTCTCTTGCCCATGTTTAAAATCCAAGACGAAATCCTCCAAGAAAACCCTCCAGAAAATGCCCCCACTATAGCAGTCCTCAGGACTCACAGCACCCACTATCTATATCAATCTTAGTGAGTTGATCAGGAAATTACTTATAGTGTCTGGACTGTGGTGCTTTTATTACAACTAAGAGTTTACAGGAGCAGGTATCTCCAACAAGATTGCAGTATTCTTCAGAATTCCACTATGATTTCATGGCACAATAGAATAGTCTCTTAAACACATGGAAGTGTTTCACAGATGATAGTACTATCTATGCCTAGCAAAATACCTCTTATATGTACTGATTGACAGGGAATTTGGTGGAGGACATCATCCATCTAGGCAACCCTTGTCCACTAACAGCTTCTCTCTCTCTCTCTTCCTCTGTGTCTCTCTCTCCTTCCTTCTCTCCCTTCCTCCCTCTCACTTTCTCAGGGAATCTGCCCCACCTCCCAGCCCTTGGTGGCCCACTGCCATTCTTCACAGTGACTCCATGCCTTTTGCCATGGCTCACCAGCCCACACTTCACCACCCAACCCTCAGCCCATTATTGGGATGAATCAGAACAATCAATGTCCTCTGTCACTGATTCAGGATTGGGACTAAGGGTCCTAAAACAGTTAATGAGAGGCTATCAAAGCTGAAAAGAGGCTCAAGAAGCCATAGCATGTGGAGTGCTCTGGAGTAGCTGTGTGCAAACCAGTGCTGAGGTAGTAGAAACTCAGAATAAGCAGAGGGAGCCCATCTGTACAACTGGAAATGTGACCCTGGGAACCTTTCCAGTTCTGGCTCCAGTTCCAGCCCAAATAACATACCTCTTTGTCAAACTCACTTTGGCTCCGTCACACCCATCAAGATGGCAACTATTCAAAAAAATAGAAGATCACAAGGGTTGGCAGAATTAGAACCCCATCCTCTGTTGATGGGAACATAAAACAACACCAGCTACCATGAAAAACAGTGTCATAGATTCCCAAAGCATTAAACACCTCTGGAAATATACCTAAGGAGATAAAAGCAGAAATTGGAAGAGCGATTTGTATGCTCATGCTCATAGCAGTGTTGTTTACAATCAGCAAACAGTGAAACAGATAAATAAAACATGGTGGATGATATTTAGATTGATAGATGATAGACAGGCAGATAGACAGACATCTACCCATCAATATTATTCAGTCATTAAAAGGAAGAAATTTCTGACACCTAATACACGATGGGGAGTTGAGGACATTATGCTAAGGGAGACATTATGCTATTGCTAAAGGGAAAATACTCTGCTTTCATTTATACGAGGTACCTACAGGGCCCAAATCCTTAGAGACAGAATGTGCAGTGGTGGCTGCTGGGGGAGGGGAGCACAGGGTTAGTGTCTGCTGGGTCAGGGGTTTCAGGTAGGAAGAAGAAGTGGTGACAGGGTGGATGTATCACATGCCACTGACCTGTGCACCTAAAATGGTTAAGATGGAGAATTTTATCTCACATATATTTTATCACAAATCTCATTTTGATATTAGGCAAACAGTAAAAATTTTAAAACTTTGTAAATGTATAACATCCATTTCTGGGAGAAGAGGGCTGGTGACATAGCCCAGTGCTAGGGGCTTTGCCTAATATGTGTGAGGCCCTGCATTTGATTCCAAGCACTCGGGGTGGGGGGACCAAACAAAGTAAAACATTTTCTTGAAGAAGACAAGAAAAGAGACTCACTCGAGCAAGTCATTTCAGGGGATGGGAGAGGAAGAGACCAGGAAGTCGCATAGCCAGTGCTGAGAGGGAGGACCCAGAAAGTGTGGTCAGAGCAGGTCTTGTGGGGGCAGGGAGGGGACACAGGCAACCCCAGTAGCTGAAAGCCAGGGCTGCTTCGTCTGGTGCTTGGTCTTTACCTCCCTGCCACCTTCTTTCAGTCCCTACCTCTGTCTTAGTCAAGCTTCTGTTGCTGTAACAAATACCCAAGACTGCGTGCTTTACAAGAAAAAAGTCTGGTAAGGGTCTGGTGATAAACGATGTCACAGTTGTGTGAATGTGCCCAAAGGCAAGAGAGACCAGAAGAAGAGGGCTTCGGGCAGGGGCCAGACTCTGCAGTAACTAACTATCCTGGAGAGGACCGGCCCAGTCCCGCAAGACTTACATTAATCCTTCCTGAGTGTGATGCCCAGTTACCTCCCACTTCAACACCACCAGACTAGAGACCAAGCCTCCAGCACGTGGACCTCTAGTGCACAAACCATAGCACTGTCTCTGCGTGCCTGCTGGTCTCAAAGCTTCTGTCCATTTACACCTTCAGCCACCCACAGTTTTGGGCCTCCCTATTCCTCTAGTCTTGGTCTTCCCCAGACCATGGAATTCTGTAATTCAACCTTTGTTAAAATTACAGTTGAATAGGTGGTGTGGCAGGCTGTGGTGCCTCTAGGGGGAGAACCACCAGCATCTCCTGAGATCCACGCCATGTTGGATCTTAGGATGCTGGGACACCAAGCAACCAGCCTGCCTCCCTGCTAAGCAATAGTTAACCTACTGGTGCATGGCTGAGAGTCAAACATCCCACTTTCCCTGCCTCCCTTCCCCTGCCCCCGTTAGCAAATGGGAACCAGAGATCTGAGCATCTCTTGGAAGGCTGACCACAGCAAATAAGGGGAATTTCCTTCTACCATCTCTTTGAAGGCAAATATTTTTACCACTGTTTTGCTTTATTCTGATTAATGGTACTGCTCTATTCAACATTCTGTTTTGATAAGTTCTATAATGTTCTGTATTTCATATTATTTTGATATACATGGTTGAAAGAACAACTATTGAGAAGATAACAAGATATACTGCAATACCTGTTACAATGTTATCCCAGTAACCTGCTGTGAAGTTCTGTGCAAATTTCACTACACTGTCTCAGTTGGTTTTATTCTGTCTTGTTCTGTTGTATTTTACTACCCTCAAAATAAAAATTTTAAAAAGTATTTAAAAGAAAAAAATTACAGTTGAATCAGTTTGCCGTATCTTTCAATGATCTTTAATAAAATACTTAAAATAAAATAGTTGACACAAAAGGTTTGCAGAATACAAATTATTGGGATAGCTATTATCTTTTGTTTTAAAAGCTAAAGAAGATTGGTCAATATTTGCATAATAATTGCTGTAAAATTTAGGGTAAATCCATACTTATTTTCTCCATTTTTATTATCTGAAAAGTACATTGCAGTCTAAATTTTATACTAAGAAAATCAAAGAGTTATCTTGTAATATTCAGACTTGCTATAGTAGTTCTGAGGAACACTGACTTGTAACCTTGAGATTATAAATATTTGCTAGTGAAAAGCACATTTGTTAGAATGTTTGTTGTACAGAATTGGATTTGTTCACTAAAAATTGCAAACTATGTTTGCTCACCAAACTTGTGTAATTAACCACAGAACAAGACCTCATCCATCTAACCAAAATTAATTCAACACATATAAATGGCTGTGCAGATTTCTTTAGTGTTAAGAACATTTTTAAAGCCATTTGCCCTTGCAAAAGTTATTTTGCAAGTAAAATTAAGAAGTGACTGGTATCCAGCCTTGCTGATCGCTCCCAATGGCCCCTGCTTCCTGGCACTCACACCCTGTGGAACAAACACCCTCCCTTTGAGCATGAGCTTGACATAATGACTCCCTTCTAATGCACAAAACAGGACAAAATCGCAAGGAAATCATGATGGAACTTTATGATGTGACAACATGGTTTGTACATAGTCCAGAAGTTATTCAGTCAAACAGGTAATGATGTGAAGGTACTTTTAGATATGATTAAAATCATCAATTGGAAGAAAGATTATGCAACTAAATTGGGATGGTCAAGATTCAACTAACTGACCTTAAGGAGAGATGAGGGTTCCCTGTAGGAGGAGGGGGAGGGGAAAGGGAAGGAGGAGGAGAAGGAGGGGGAGGGGAAGAAAAAGGAGGAGGGAGGAGGAGAAGGAAGGAGAGGAAGAAGGAGGAAGAAGATGGGGACAGGTGGAAGGGAGGAGAAGCAGAGGAGAAATCCTACCATGGACAGCACCTCAGCTGGCCCTGAGACCCCAGCCAGCCCTTCCCTGCTGCCTGCCCTGCAGTCTCTCACTTGGCCAGCAGCCCTCACCATCCCATCAGCCCCCTCCTGTGGTCAATCCCTTCACACTTATCTCCTGCTGCCCCTGCTCCTCTGCTGATCCCTGCTGGACGCGGACAATGTCATTTCTAAGATTCAGTGACCCAAGACAGAGACTTTCATCTTGCTGGTGTGCCTTCCCTGGCCCTCCTAGCTGGTTTCTCTGATGGAGAGAGTCACTCACACAGCCCTGACAGAAGCCTCCAGCCAAGAACTAGTGGAGGGACTGAGGCCTGCCCACACCCCTGAAAGTAAGCTTAGAGGTGGCCCCCACCCTGCTGAGCCTGGAGCTGACCATGGCTCCAGCTTCATGAGACTCCCTAAAGCAGAGCACTCCCTTATGCCAGAGTTGGAAACTGTGGGATACAGCTATGGGTTTTGTTCTTTAAAGACTTGGGAAAATTCATTATGCCACAACACATAATTAACAGAAATTGAGTCCAACAAATTTACTTTAAAATACTGTGCAAAACCTCACTCTTGCAAATGAGCTTTTAGCCACTGGTAACACCAGATTTGTTTCATATTACCCAATTCATTATGCTAAGATAGAAAATCTATTTGATCCAACACATCTCAATGGAGACATCAGGGAACCTCAAGACCTAGTTTTTTGAGGAATCTCCACAGAGATTTCCACAATGGTTGTACCAGTCTACACTCCCACCAACAGTGGAAAAAGTTTTCTTTTTCTCCACTGCCCTACCAGCATCTGCTACTGGTTGATTTCTTGATGATAGCCACTCTTTCTGGGGTGAGATGGAATCTCAGGATTGTTTTAATTTGCATCTCCCCTGTAGCCAATGGTGTTGAAGGTTTTCTCATAGCTTATCTACCATTTGTATTTCTTCATTTGAGAACTGCATGTTCCTAGGTGCCCATTTCTGGATTGGGTCTTTGAATTTGGGGGCCTGACTTTTTTCAATTCTTTGTACATTCTAGATAGAAATCCTTTGTCTGAGGGACAATTGGTTAAAATTTTTCCCACTCTGTGGATTTTCTTTTCATTCTGTTGATCATTTCTTTTGATGTGCAAAAGCTTTTTAACAAGATGAGATCCCAGTTGTTGATTCTTTGAAGTACTCCTATGCAGTTTGGTTTTGGCACAACCTATTTGAATGATTACTTGATTAATGGGAATGGATGCCAACTGCCCGCCAGGTTGGCACCAGCACGTGGAGGTTAGCCATGATAAAAACCCAAGCACCTTCACATACATCTGCGGAAGGTGCTAGGAAGTAGAACACGGTGCTGCTTAGCAAACAAAGTATTTAAAAGCTGAGTTTCTCAGTCCCAGGTCCCCTTCTCTCCATGAAAGTAAAGTTTTCAACCATGGGATATTTTGCCAAGAACTGAAGAAGCAGGACCAAGCTCCTGAAATTCCCTGGTGATTCTTTCTGACAGGTCACAGAGCTAAGCTTTTCTGATAAATGTCAAGACCAAGATTTCTGGGTTGTTTATGCTTCTCATCCTTGAGCTTTCTGGTGGTTCAGCTTTTTCCTGGTGTCTGTGGCATCTTCCACAAATGGAGCCTCCACAGACATATTCAATAAATGGTGTCACTGTGTCTCTTGAACCTGGGCATGCTGCCCATGTGTTCACTTTGACCAATGGGAAGTCAGCAGAGGTAGGCAACCCATGAACCAAAGCAGCCCATGGTCCACCAGAGCAAGTACACATGTGCCTTGGGTGACTCTTGCTTAAGGATGAGAAACAAGAGTGAGAACCTGATCCAGCCTGGATGTGAGATCAGCTGAGTAGGATGATCCATAGATTCATGAGACAAATGGAGGGGAAAATTTTTGCTTTTTTTCATTTCTTACCTGGTTTCTGCAGACAAGCTTTTTGTTCAGCCTTTGTGCAGTACATCCCTCCTGACTGTCACAAGGTTATTATCATCCTTTTGGCCAAGACAATGTATTTAACTGTGGCCTCGCTGTGTAACAGAGAAACTCCTGGTGGATAAACAGGAGGGAGGACAAAGCCTGCCTGCGTCTGGATGGATGTGCCCGCTGAAGTTCAGGAGGCCGCTTCACAGATGTACAAAGCCGCAGATCAGAAGGGATAGAAAACAGTTAAAATTGCTTTGAGGCACAATGTGTCACCATCTGAGAGTTCCATGCATCCTAAGTCCCACCGAGGAGGGACACGCGCGGGTTGCTGCTCCCAGCTATCCGCATGCTGGGAAGATTATAAAAACGCCACGCTGTGATATGCTGTCCTCCTGCCTGAAAAGCTGCTATTAAGCTGCAGTATTTACTGCACCTATGCAGACCAGAGTTGCCAAGAGCCACCTGTCTTCTGCTTGGATAAATTAGTCGTGTGTGCCACAAGATTACAGCTGCCTATTGTTCTGTCTGCGGAAGGTGGGCAGAGACAAGAGCCCCCCGGTCTTCCTCGTAACAGCTCGTGCCAAGTGCAAGAGGCAGCCTCTCTTCTTCCTGCATTAATGGCAAAACAAGCTCTGAACTGGCTCTATTATAGTTTGGGGCATAATTAAAAAGACAACACATCCCAAAGAGGAGGCGAAGTGCATTTATTTATAGCAGGAGTGTGTGTATGAAAGGAAAGAAAGGTGAGCTCCCTGGGCTGCCACAAAAACTGGCTCTGCAATCAGGGCTGAAACGCTCACTAGCCAGTGCAGTGATGCTCTTCAATTTGTTCAACAGCTTTCAAAATATTTTTTATATAAATTGTTTTGCCCTCCCGTTTCCATGATATATGGAGCCATGAACTCTAAATTAGTGTTAACGGAAATTGACAGGCTCTGCACTACCAGACGTCAGCCAGCCAGCCAGCCCTACAGGCTTAATTATGGCAGGAGAGTGTGATGTGTGTGAAAATCTTCTTTCAAAATTTTACCACATGCAATATAAATAAAAGATTATCTCATCCACTTGTAACCTCGCAGATCAAAAGGGAAACAGGAAAGTGACTTTGCTGGCATTTATAATTATTTATCTTGCCTGCACAATTTTGTTGTATTTTGACAAATCGAAAATTCCTATTTTGTGGTGGTGGTGATGGTTGTTATTGTTGGATTTAAGTAACAGTAGCCCTACTCTGTGCCACTTAGGCACAGTCAGGAAATCACTCAAAATAGCATATTTTAAATGGAGACAGGCTCTC
The DNA here is from genome assembly GCF_034190915.1 of Cavia porcellus. Taxonomy (NCBI): domain Eukaryota; kingdom Metazoa; phylum Chordata; class Mammalia; order Rodentia; family Caviidae; genus Cavia; species Cavia porcellus. The sequence goes on along the minus strand of NW_026947521.1, from coordinate 897,312 downwards.
CACATGCCAGATAAAATCATGTGGCTTTGTTCTTCCGAAGGTGTTTGTTGAGTGTCTACTAGGTACAAGCCTTTTTAAGTGCCTCTTATAATGTCTCTGTCAAGATTTAGATTCTTTGTATGTGTTGAGTTGTTTGCTAAATTTTTTCCTTTTTGAAGATAAGCCCTGCTGTGGTGGCTATGGTTTCACACTGATTCTTGTCAATGTCCTGATCTCACACACACACAATCCAGAAGTGAGCCTGGACTCCACCTCGCTCCTTTGTCCCGTTGCTTCCCATCCCATGCTCCCAGCTGGCTGCCATTAGAAGTTCCCCTTTCCTCTATTTGTCATTCCGGACACTGTATAATCCCACAAGATTAGGTAATCTCATTTGCTCAGGACATTGCTGATTGTCCAGGGTACTCAGCAGGCCTCAATGGCTTCCTGTGTGTTGTACCTTATACTTGACGGCATTTTTATTTCTGTTACAGCTAAGAAGCATTCACATAATCATGTGAATAAAAGAACATATAAAAGTGTATAGATGCAGTTTGCTAAGAGAGTAAGATAACTCTGACATTCACAAGCATATTTCACCTCGCAAAATACACTAAGAAACTTGAACCACAAATAACATCCCTTTCCAGTTAAAGCAAACATTCTCAACCTTGAAACTTTTGACAATTTTGGGTCAGATGCTTCTTCCTTATGCAGAGCTGTCCTATGCCCTGTAGAGTGTGCAGCTGTATCCTTGATTTTCACTCAGTACCCACAGCATTCCTCACCCCAGCTGTGACAACCAGTGTTGATAGGTGTCTGTCCTCTGGGGGAGGGCGGAACCACCTCCAGCTGAAAACCCCTGGGCTAGAGAATGGATATAGAAGACTTTCTAAAATTGCTAAGGATAACAAAGACAAGAAAGAGACACTGAAACCTGTGAAGCAGCAGGCCCTCTACACACACTCAACATTATGCACTTTTAAAGCCTAAAATGTAAAAAAAAAAAAAAAAAAAACCTATTGTAATTTAAAAATGCATATAACATATGATGCTTGTACAAACTTAAAGGCAGTTCTAGTTCTAGGTGTCTCTTTTTGCTTATTTTGCTTTAGGGATTTATATTTAGCAATTAGTTTGGTTGCTTTGTATGCTGTGTATTTTATAAGTCCAGCACATCTTGATCTGGATCAGGACGTTTCAAGTGCTCCATAAATAGCTCGTGGCTTCAGTGAGACAGTGTAGACCTGGACCCATGATCTCCACAGCTGGGGGCCCTTGATCTTGCATAGGGATTTAAGGAGAAAACATTAAAATGCAGGTATGTATGTATTTTGATCTTTCAAAAATCCTTCAGAGGTAACTGTGTGCTGCTGCCCTTTCTCATATAGAAATGGTAGCATGTGACATACGCCATTGGTATTTAGCCAGGTGTAATTTAAAGATCCTTTAAATATGTAATTTAAATATGCAGTGGCTGCACCACCACTTGTTTCACCCACCTGCCACTGAGGGGCACAGGGCCTGTGTGTTAGTCACTTTCTCATCGCTGAAAAAAATACCCAGCACTCACAGCCTACAGGAGGAGAGGTTAACTGTGGCTCATGGTTTCAGTCCACGCCTGGCTGAGGAATGATGTTCACACCAAGGAGGCCAGGGAGAAGAAAGCAAGGAAGGAGCAGGGCAGAAGAGCTTCCAAGTTCATTGCCAACGAAGCCCCACCTCCTATGGCAACAGCACAGTCCCCGTGAAGCCCAGGACCCAATCACCTTTCAGAAACCACGCAGGAAGCCCACGCCAGGGGGCGCATTCTTGATCTAAACCATCATAGGTTGTTTCCATCCTTTGTTTACAAGTAAGAAACAAGGATACTAAATGCCATTGGTCGTTTCACATTTATGCGAGTAAATCTGTAAAATAAAGTTACTGTAAATAGAACTACCAAGTGAAAGATATAGCACATTTCTCATAATAGAGATAATATCTTCATTCGTAAAGTAAGAAAATCTCTCTTCCGCTTCAGGTTTATCATATAATATATTATTGATCTTTCTGATCTTTGCCAGATTAATAAGAAATTATGATATTTTAATGGAGTTTTATTTTGCATTTCTGTTAACTAATGTGGAGAGTATTTATTGCTCTTTCTACTTTTAAGTTATCAATTTATACTCTTTGCCCATTTTTAATGATGGTTTTGGGCTTTTTCTCATAGATTTGTGGGATACAAGTTTGTCTTTTGACTTTGCTATTTGTAATTGAATTTTTACTTCTAGAAATTTTATTTCTCTAGATCCAAAAGGTACTATAGATATTGTGAAAGGGGAAAAAAACTTCTCAAAAAGAAAAAACAACTGAGATGGAAGAAAGGAGAAAAGCTAGAAGGAGAATATATACACACACACAAATATGGAAGATAGCTAAAATAACTGTACTAGTAACTCTATTAGTTCATGGAAAGAAACAGTGCTTATACTGTTTGATCAATTTTGTATGCCTACATCTGGTAATCTGAGCAACTATTTTGAAGATAACAATATGTAATACAATAACCATTGTTAATTTCCTATCATCTTGTTTTGAAATTCTGTATCATTTTTATTGTTTTTCATTCTCTTTAAAACAAAAAATTAAAGAAAAAATTTTATTTTTTGTCTAATTTAGTAATTTTTATGGCTTAAGTTCAGAAGCCATAAAAATTACTAAATTAGACAAAAAATAAAATTTTTTCTTTAATTTTTTATAAAGATCTCCCAATTTTGGGGTGATAATTTTTCTTTTTCTGGTCTTCTTAAGTGCTTAGCTGTTGTGTCTAGGTATTTGTCCTATTTTGAACCTATTCTAATATAAAGTGTAAGTTGTAAAATCAACTTCCATTGTGCCCATAAGGCTACTCTAGTTACTGATATGCCATTTATTGAAAGAAATATTGTTTTCCACATCGATTAAAGATAGTACTTTTATTAAATATTAGATGTAACTCTGTAGTACATAGAAACTCAAATACATATCAATTTCTAGATCTTAAATTCTATACCATTTTTCTCTATTCATGTGTTCATGCAACATTATTTAAATTATTAAAATATAACATACTTTCTTATCCCTTTGGGCAATTCTTTCTTACTCTACTTTTTCAAGTTTGTTTCCTAGTTAAACTTACTAATTTTCTCCCACAACCTCATTAGCATTTGTTTTTTCAGTTTGTGATGATAGCCATTTTTTCTGAAGTAAGATGAAATGTGAATTTCTCAAATTGTCAAAGTGTTAAACATTTTTTTCATGTTCTTGTTGGCCATTTATACTTCTTTTATGAAGGGCCTATTCATTTCCATTGCTTATACTTGATTGGTCTTTTATTTGAGGAGTTCTAGTTTTGTTAGTTCCTTATATATTCTAGATATTAGTCCTCTGTCCAAAGAATAGCTGGAAGAAATTTTTCTCATTGTATATTTTCCCATTGTGTATGCCCCTTTACTCTGTTGGTTTCCCTTGCAGTGCAGGAGCTTTTTAATTTGATAGAATTCCATTTGTTGATTCTCAGAGGCAGTTCTCATACAATTAAGAGTTTTGTTCAGGAAGTGCTTGCCTCTGTCCAAGTCTACTTTACTTTCTAGCAGATTAAGTGTTTCTGTTTTAATACCAGGTCTTTGATCCATTTCAATTGTGTTTTAGGATGACAGATACATACCTAGATTCACTCTTCTGCTTGAATTGTAACCAGTTTTTCCAGCACCATTTGTTAAAGAGGAGTCACTTTCCCAGCACGTATTCTTTGTCAAAAACCAGGTAGTTGAATGCAGATGGAGTTTTCGCATCCTCTGTTCTGTTCCATTGATCTGCATGTCTGATTTTGTGACAGCATCATGCCATTTTGGTTTTGTTTTGTTTTTTATCACCACAGCTTTGTACTGTAACTTGAAATCCAGAATTATGATGCCTTCTAATTTGTTCCTGTTGCCCAGGATTACTTTTTATTGTAGATCCCCACATAAATTTTAGGTTTGTCTTGGTTACTTTTCTCTTGTTGCTGAGACAAATATCTAACACCCAAGATGAGGGAATTTTTATCTCACAGTTTTAGAAGTTTCAGTCCATACTCAGCTGGTTCCAAGGCAGGGTGGTGTGGCTGAGGGGCAGCTGTTCATGGCTGCTGCAAACAGTAAGAGCAAAAGGGCAAAAGAGAGAAAGCAGCCTCTTTGGGTCCTTACATTGTATGTTGGCTTCCTGCTCCTGGGCAGGTGCAGCACTCACACTGCAAATCCAAGTGCTAGACAGCAAACTAATCACAAATGCTAGATTCAGCTGCCTTCAAGACTGCATGAGGCTTGGGGGCAACCTAGACACAAACCATAACAGGAATGTTTTTTATAGTTCTGTGAAGAATATTGTTGGTATTGTAATTGGCATAACATTATTCCTACACATTATTTTTGGTGAGATGATCATCTCAACAATACTGGCACTGCCTACTCAGGAACAGAGGATATTCTTTCTATTTTCTGATCTCCTCTTTGAAACCTTTGTTTCAGAGTAATACAGCTTTCATTAGAGAAGTCTTCCACTTTTTCAATTAGGTTAATTCTAAGTATTTAAATTTTTTGAAGCTATTTTCAGTGGAATGGCTTTCCTAACTTCTTTTGTGGTATATTCTTTGTTTATGTATATGAATACTATTGATTTTTGTGTTGATTTTGTATCCTACTACTTTGCTGAATTTCTTTATTAGTCCTCAGGGTCTTTTGATGGAGATTTTTGGGTCACCTATGTAGAAAGATCATGACATCTGTGAATAAGGATAATTGCCTTTGTTCCTTTCCTACATGGATCCTTTTATTTCTTTGGCTTTCCCAATTGTTCTGGGATACAGACAGTTTGGTTAAGATATGTGATTTTTTAAATGATTGGCTGAATTTTGTTTGCCAGTATCTTGTTGAGGATGTGTGTACATATAAGGAGATTGGCCTGTTGTTTTCTGTTTTTAATCCTTTCTTGCTTTTTGAAATCAAAGTCATGCTACCTTCCAGGAATGAGTTTGGCGGTACTCCTTCTGTTTCAGTTTCTTTTTTTTTTTTTTTCTTTTTTTTCTTTTTCATTTTTACCGGTACCAGGGATCGAACTCACGACCACCTGCTTACAAGGCAGGTGCTTATACCGCTGAGCTAAATCCCTAGCCCCCTCTGTTTCAGTTTCATTGAAGAGTTTGAGGAGTATTCACAGTATATTTCCCTGAAGTTCTAATAGAATACCACTAAATCCTGCTAACAAGTAAAACTATTAGATGTGGGGCATTTCTATGTTAGTGGAGTTTCAATTATTCCCTGCATTTTGTTGTCATTGGCCTATTCAGAGTTTTTATATCTTCTAAGTTAAATTTTGATAATTCATATATTCCTAGGAACTTTTCCATTTCACTTAGATTTTTCAATTTATTAGAATATACATTTTTGAAATATTTCTTATACCCCTCTGCATTTTGGCAATATCAGTTTTGATTTCACTATTTTCCTTTCTAATTGCATTGATATGAGGTTTTTGTTTTGTTTTTGTTGCTATTTTGTTATTTTGAGACAGGATTCTACCATATAGTTTAATTTAGCTTTGATCTCAAAATGTAGCCCAGGCAGGCATCACACTCATGGTGATCCTCCTGCCTCAGCCACCAGAGCACTGGGATTACAGCTGTGTCTCACCATGCCTAGTTGATATGAGGCTTTTTTTCTTTGCTTTTTTTTTTTTTTGATACATTTGGTTAAGGATTTATAAATCTTTTTATCTCCTCAAAAACCTACTTTTTGTTTTGATCTTTTGTATTGCCTTTAGTCTCAATTTCATTAATTTATGCTATGATCTTTAATTTTTCCTTCTATTAATTTCTGGTGTGGATTGCTCTTGTTTTTCTAGAACTTTGAGATGTATCACCAGGTTATTTATTCAAAATTGCTCAGTTCTTTTAACATGTGCATTCATACCTATAAATTTCCTTTGTCTCCCATAGGTCTTGGCATATTATTCGTCGATTGTAATTTGATTCTGGGAACATCTTTTATTTCTTCTGTGATTTTTCTGTGATCCATTTGTTATTCAGTGATGTATTGTTTAATCTCTATGTGTTTGCATATTTTCTGTAGTTTCTTTTCCAGCTTCATCCCACTATGATAATAGTAGACAGGAGATTATTTGAATTCTTTTGCATTTTATCTAGGCAAGATTTAATCATCTAAGATATGATCTATTTTGGGAAAAGTTCCATATGCTGCTGAGAAAGATATGCATTCTACTTTCACTGGATGAAACACGCTGTAATATCTAAGGCCATTTACTCACTGGTGTGGTTTAATTTGGCTAACATTTTGTTAATTTTTTTAATCTGGTTGACTGGGGCACTGAAGACTGCTGCTCTGATTGTAGTGGTTTCTGTCTGACCTTTTATGGCAAAGTTTTTAGTCCTGCGAAGTTTGGTGGACCAACATTCCCCACATGAATATTTACACTGTTATATCCTCCTTTTGAATTGTGCCCTTTACCAGTACATGGTGACCAACTGTGTCTCTTCTGATCAGTTTTGGCTTGACGTCTTCTGTATCTGAAAGTAAGACAGCCACTCTTGCTTGCTTTCAGACTCTGGTTACACGGAGTAACTTTTTCCATCCTTTCACTGTTAGTCTATAAGTTTCCTTTTGGAAGAAGTCTGGATCCATCAGGCAATATATAGTAATGTCTTGTTTTTTGTCTTTTGTTTTGTTTTTTCCTCCCCAATCTGCCAATCTGTCTTTTGGTGGGGGAGCTATTATTTGTAAAGTATTCACTGGATCTTGTCACACTGTATTATTTTTCCAGTGCTGATCCACTTGTGCTTTCCTTTTGTTTAACTACTCTTTCAGTCAGATATATACTTTCCCTTTGGTTTCCTTGGTGGTGAGGGTCTTCCTGTCTCCTTTTAAGATTCCTCCAAGTAACTTCTGCAATGCTGGTTTTGTGGTCATGTACTTCTTTGCCAAGGAAAGTTTCTACTTCTCTGTTGGTCCTGAAGGCTAATTTTGAAAGGCATAGAAATAGGGGTTGACATTTGTTTTCTCTTATGCCTCAAAAAACTTTACTCCAGGGGCTGGGGATTTAGCTCAGCGGCATAAGCGCCTGCCTTGCAAGCAGGCAGTCGTGAGTTCGATCCTTGATACCGATAAAAAGGAAAAAGACAAAAAAAAAAAAAAAAAACCACAAAACTTTACTCCAAATTCTCCTGTCCTTCAGAACTCTGCTATAATTGTGATGGGCTTGCCTTTATAGGTAACTTGCTGTGTTTCCTCTAACAGCTATCAGCATTTCCTCCTTTTCTTGAACTTCTGGAATTTTGATTATGATTAGTCATGGAGTTCTTCTCTGGTGATGGTTATTTGGGATTCTATATGCTCTTGTGTGGGGGGCTGTGCCTAGATCCCAAATCCCCCAAATGTGTGCACGGTGAAGGCCCAAAGGAATGAGACAAGTGGCATGATCTTTAGGGCTCTAGGAGGACTAAAATCTTCTGCAGAGCTCATAACTCTGCTAGCCAGCCAGCCGACTGACACTGGGCAGCCTGTATTTAATAAGAACAAGCAAAGGGGGGCAGGGGATTTAGCTCAGCGGCATAAGCACCTGCCTTGCAAGCAGGCAGTCGTGAGTTCAATCCTTGGTACCGATAAAAATGAAAAAGACAAAAAAAATAAATAAATAACAAGCAAAGAGTTGAGTGGAAAATGCAGGAAACTTGAGCAGGATATTGGGAGAGGTTCAAGGACCCCTCAGAGCAACCGACGATGCTAATTAAGGAAAACCATGCAGAAAGTCTCCAGGTGGCCTCAGCTGAGGCCTGTCTTGCCCCGCAAAGTGTCTCCTTGTTGTCACTTCAGCCATGCCCGGGCCATGCCACAGCTCTGCACGTGTATTCAGCTTCCATGGCTCCACCACTCTTGTACTTGGGTATTAATTTTTTTTCCTAGATTTGGGGAGTTTTCCGCTATGATTTCATTCAAAAAACTTTTTGTACCTTTTGAATCATCTTTTAATTTTTCTTTTATTCTTATAGCTCGTGTTGAGCTTTTTGTTGTTGTTGTGTTGTTGTTATTGTTGTTGTTGCTTTGATTCATCTAGCAGCTGTTGGATCTAGCTTGCATGGTGTGTTGTTATTTAGCTTATCATTGAGGTTTTGGTAGGCTACACCACACTGTCTTCAGTTTCTGACTCTGTCCTCATACTGGTCCAATCTGCTCCCTGTAATTTCTACTGAATTTTTTATATCATGTGTTTTTGCTTGTTTTGACAAATTTTAATCCTTTACCAAAGTGGTAATTCATATCTTGTTTAACTCAATGAATTTATTGTTCCTTTATTGTTTAACTCAGTTTATTGTTTCTCCTTTAAGCTTGCTTAACATTTTATGGTAAAATCCTTTGTCTAATTTTTTGAGTAATAATAACTAACATTTATTGAGCATACCAAGCAGTTTCCTCAGTATTCTCCACACATTGCTCAGTTAGCCTAACCAAAAAACAAAACAAAGCCTTATGAGTAGGAGCCTTTAAATGATATAAGGGAATGAAACTTCCAACCTACTACCTCAAGTATGAGTTCGTGTTCTCTAAAATCGAAGAATGAATTTTAGGAATGATGGAGGGTAAGAGCAGAATATATCTATAAAGACAAGAAAGCTTCCATCTGAGAGACGAATAGAAGGGGTCCCGAGTGGGTTGCCCACTTTGTCTAATTTTTAAAAACCTCTTTAAGCTCATGAAATATCTTCTGGAATTTCTTATGTATTTTTTCTTTAATCTCTTCAAACATTCGTGCCATTTGGGTTTTGAGATTTTTGCCTAAGATTTGCTCTACTTTGGTGTCCCTGAAATTAGCTTTGGGGGAGTTAAGGGTTTTTAGAGGCATCTTGTTGTCTTGTCTTTCTACTGTTTCTATGATGTAAGTTGAAGAACGATTAAAGTAGAAAGGCTCTGTCACTACTGTGGAGATCTCTTTAGTGAGACTCTATCCCTCTGTGACATGTCCTTAAACTTGACTATGCCTTGATGTTTATGTCCCTCTTCAACAGTCACAGTAGAATTTGAACATCTTTTTATTCTTTACCTTCTTCTGGGAGCTAGATCCCCAGCAACACGCAGAGAGGAGAAAATGTATCTCAAGGGCAAACCCAACATTAGCACATGGTAAAAACCAGTTAAAAGCAACAACTATGTCACCAGTAGCAAAAGCAAAACAATCGAAAATTGTGATAGAATAAAGGACAAAGTGGATATTAACGTATCACAGGAACTAATGAAAGGTGCAATTATACTACCCTTAACAATAGAAAAGAGATCAATTGGAGTAATATAAAAACAAAGACAAATCTAATACTGACATACAGTCAACATCTGCTGACCACAACAGCCATTAACAATAGAAAAGAATTCTGCAATAATATCATAGATTCCAATAAACATCTAAAAATTAGTAAAAATGAATAGTAACAATGATTGTGTGTGTGTGTGTGTGTGTGTGTGTGTGTGTCTTTTTGGCACAGATCTCATTATGCAGTTCAGGCTGGCCTTGGGCTCACACTGTAGCCCAAGCTGCTCTCAAACTTGCAATGATCCTCCTGCCTCAGCCTCCTGATTGCTGGGATTACAGGCATGAGCCACCTTAGCCCAGCTAAGAAGTACAAATTCTTAAAAAAGAAAGAAAAGGAAGATGAGGAGAGAAAAGTGAGATAAAGAATCTAATTAAATCTAAATCTAATTAAAGAATAAAAGAAAATTCATAGAATCAGGTAAAATAACAGAAAAAACAATATAAGGGAAAAATAAGAAAAAAGGAATAAAAGAGCAAGAGAAAAGGGGAAAAGTGACAAACAAAAAGGAAAATGTGACTCCAAAATATTCTGCATATTTGGGTGAGTGGTTTTCCCCATAGGGCCTCTGCATGTGCGTGTGTGTGCACGCACATGTGCACAGACATGTGTGCTGTGTGAACGTCCTGACCTGCCTTCCCTGCTGGTGGGATCTCTCTGGGGTGTGTGTGTGTGTCTTTGGAATGTGTCACTCTAGCAGCTCTTTGTGTTTATGCCCCTGTATGTGACCCAAGCCACTGCTATCTCCATCTATCTAACTTTGCAACCTGTGGGCTTGTGAGAGATCCCTTAGTTCCGGGGGACCCTCTGCTGGACATCACAGGATGTAGAAACCATCCAAGCCCCAGTCACACTGGCAGATGGGGAAGCAAACAGCCGTCTGGGCTCTTACCCAACATAGGCAGTGACGAGTGGGGAAGGTCTGCTGAACCTAACCCAACTTTTCCTGACAAACCCCTCAGAAAAACCACCTGCAAGAGCCTGGCTTCTTACTACAGAGGGCGGGACCACTATGTGTTTCCTGGCCTGGATTTGCCCCAGGAAGTCCTCTCCTCCTCCTCTCTGCATGGTACTGGGGATCCAGCTCCCAGAAGAAGGTAGAGACTTAAACTTCTCAGGTGACCTATGACTAGCCCATTTCTTTAACTGTCCCCTGCGGCCACCACCCCCACCCCACCACCTTAACTGTTGTAGAGTAAATCCTGAAACCCTGAAGTGTAGTTGTTCAGTGGCTGCTGTTCCCAGAAGAGCTAGATTTTAGACAATTAAGCCCTTTCTGAAAGGGCTCCGCTGTGGTGGGCATGGCAATGGATTCCCGGGCAGCTCTATCCCATCATGCAGAAGTCACTTTCAGAAAAGAATCCCACACCCTATCTGAAGTCTGCAATAACCAGAGGCTTTTCTAGGGGCGAGTGCTGCGGATCTGTTGTTTCTGATATGCATTTATTTACCCCCGTTGGTTTATTTGCCATATTTTCTCCTTTTTTAGCTTCTTAACTGTTCCTTCATTTCTTCCTTCTTCTTCCTACACTGTTTCAGCAGCGTCTGGTCTCCCTGAGTGTCTTCCATTTTCATTTTCATTTCTCTGATTGTTTGGGGAAAGTTGTTTTGTTTTGTTTTGTTTTTGTTTTGTTTTGTTTTGTTTTGTTTTGTTTTGTTGTGGGCCTCTCATGTTTTGGCTTATGATATTTGTGTTTGATTTCCTGGCTTACATTTTCCCTTTCGTCTTTGTCCTGTGCTCAGCCAGGTCACAGTCCACACACCCCTCCATCGTCTCATGGTCTCTTGCCTGAGCTCTTGAATCTCTGATTTCCATCCCTTCTTCGTAGACTCCATTGTTTTAATTTTTAAATATTTGATCATAGTTTTCATAGAAGTATTTTTTTTCATGCTTATCTGCTACCTGTTTTATTCTTTTCTTATGCTTACATAAATTGTTTGCTGATTTCCTTTTGATATTTCATCTTTACAATACGAATTTTTCCCCAGACCTGTTAATTACTTTCCTCCCCCTGGGGCATAGATAGACATTTTTTCTTGGAAAAAAAAGTGAGGGGCTTAGGATATAGCTCAGCAGCACTGCACCTGCCTGCTGACCGCAAGGGTATGAGTTCAATCTCCAGTACCAAAAAACAACAACAAAAATATTCTTAGCCAGACATGGTGGCACATGCCTGTAACTTCATATCAAGTCAATTACTATTTCAGAGTACATCAAAAAACCATCACTTATGATGCCAGGATGGCTTCATTTCTTTGAAATAATTCATTTATTCCATAACTCATTCTCATGCTTGGCAGTTGGATCCTAGGCAATCAAATAATTGAAACTTCTATGACTCCTATATGCAGCTGAGGCACAGCCAAGTATGTGGCATTTTGCTGATTTATTAGTACAGCCACACTGTGTGTGTTTGTGTGTGTGTGTGTGTGCGTGCGTGCGCGCACGCATAACAAGGCACAAGATAATTCTGAACAGATTGGCTCTGCTCAAAGATTTCAAAAAATATACATGTAACATTTAGAGTCAGGTATCATCTAACAACTGTGACCAATTACCTTCATAAATTTATGAACTCCTATCTCAATGAAGTTATTAACATATACTTGAAAAAATACAAATCCCAGGTGACTGATGAATTTTTCCACTAAGCATTTTAATAATAATATTGAAAATTCAGAAAACATTTATTTTTCTAAATGAAGTAGAGGCTTTGGAATAGCTGGCAATGTCTCCTTGAAAACCAATCTTGTTTCTAAAATATTTACTTTTAACTATTAAAAGACAAATCTAAGCCAAAGTACAAGAAGGAGTAAGAAAGAAAAGGGAAAGAAGAGAGGAAAGAAGGAGGCAGAGCAGGGGGAAGACTTGACTGGGAAACACACATGTATTTAGATTACATGTGAAACTAAACTTTGAGAAGAGAGTTTTTTATATGAAATTATCGCCCTGATTTCTGCACCTAATTCTACAGGCCTTAAAATGGCTAATTAAAACTTAACTGTATTGCTTAGTTAATTCAGTTGACAGTTAACCCTAGGGAATATTTTGGCAGTTAATTATATACATTGACAGTTTTTATATGATGGGTATAAATTTATAGTGATGCAGCTATAAAATCCCACCCAGCAACCAAATTTTTGTTCACATGAAGGTCCAGATTAATCTTAATTAGTGGTAAGAAATGTAATTGGGCTAGTTTGATTAGTGATTATTCCTGTAGTACCTCAAAGAGCTTGTCATTCTTCTAAACTGTTTTTCTACTGCAGCACAATCTCCAAAAGACACACATTTCTGAAAAGGACATATTGGTGAATAAATAAGGCCCCTCTCTTTCTCATACACACACAAGTTAGAGCTCTGTTCACCTTCATGTTTTATTCAACCTCAATTTTTTAATAAATGACCATTCTGAGACCAAGAACTTGGCTAGATTAAAAATGTGATAGAGACTTATAGAAAAAGAATTCATAGTCTAATTGGGGACTCAAGACTTTGAAAATGTAAAATAAGCGGAGTGTGGTGGCACATGTCTGTAATCCCAGCACTCTGTAGCCTGAAGCAGGAGGATCGCTGCAAGTTCAAGACCAGCCTGAGCTCAAGGCCAGCCTGAATTGCATAGCAAGACCCTACCTCAAAAAAATAAAATAATTGAAGAAATAAGAAGAAAACCAGGTACCAGAATGCACTGGGCTTTAGGGCTAAGTAACTGAGTTTCAAGGAGGAAGGTAGGACTAGAGGAATTGGAGGTGAGCACCCAATGAGAGCATGGGAATTGCTCACCCACTGGTGGGAGGTGGGAAGGCTTCACCAAGAATATGACATCTGATTTTTTTATTTCTTTGAGGAATTGTTTTCTATAACAGCTGGATGAATTTACATTCCCATCAACAGGATGCAAGGTTCCTTCCTCTCCTCAACCTAACCAGAACTTGTTACCTTTTGTCTTTTGAATAATAGCTATCCCCACTGGAGAGAGGCCACATCTCATGGTAGTTTTGTCATTCTTCTAAATGGTAATGTCGAGCATTTGATATCACTATTATGTACAAGTTTTCATGCTTTTATATATTGGTTAAGTTTTTTAAAAACGTATAAGAAAAGAACACAATGTCTGAGACAAGTTTTAAAATACAGTGTCAAGAGGCAAAAGGCACTTTTGTATAGCAAAAGAAATCATGAACAGATTTCAGATACAACACATATCTAGAACATATAACAAATTGAAAAAAACAAATCTCCAAATTTAAAGATGCAATCCAAAAATGGGCATCTGCCATGAATACACACTTCTGAATGAATAAATATGCATGCAAATTAAAATCTTACTCCAGAAAGAATGGCCATCATTAAATCAACCAATAACAAATGCTAGAGGGGTTATGGGCAAAACGGAACCATTCTCCTCTGTTGGTGGGAGTACAGACTGGTGCAGCCTCTGTAGAAATCAGTGTGGAGATTCCTCAGAAAAACTAGGATTAGAGGTCCCATTTGACCCAGCTATTCCCTTTCTGGAGAAACACAGCCTGAGTTGATAGCAAGTGAGAAACAAAAACAACTTAATGCTTGTATTGTTTGTTTGACTTTGCAGGCCTATAGCCAGCAGTCTGAGCATCTATTTAGAGAATAACAATATGCAATATAGCAACTATGGGGGATTTCCTTGTATCTTGTTTTTGAAATCCAATATTATTCCCACTGTTTTTCTTTTAAATTTTATTTTAAAGATAATAAAACCAAGCAAAATAAAACAGAATAAAGTCAATCCAAACAAAACAGTGAAAGCAAAACAAGACACCAAAACAGAATAATAGGAAATCAACAATGGCTACCATCATACCTCTTGTTCTCCTCAAAATAGCTGCCCATACCATCAGACATGATAAAATCAAACAAAACAGAACAGAATAAAACCAATCAAAATGGAACACTGAATAAAACAAAATGATAAAACAAACAAACTTAGAGGGGAGCAGAGGATGGAGGTTCTTGCCTCCCAACCAGCACACTAATTGGCTTACAGGACAGGTGAATTGGCTTCTTGTTCCTTCTCCCAGGTCTCACATCTCTAACAACAAATTTAATTTTAAAATATCAAGTTAAATTTCAAAAAGAGCAAAGGGGCAGTTCCCAAGTCAACAGCAAAAACCACTGAAAGTGCTCAGAAGTTGCCATGGTGTATATCTAGATGTCCCCCTAAAGTCTCATGCAATCATAGGCAGAGCTTCTGGGAGGCCGCTGGATTGGGGCAGCTTCTAGCTGACTTGCCTTGGGAGTGGGGTCTGGTGGGCAGGGCTGAGTCACTGGGGTGTGGCTTGGAAGGATTAATCTCCTCAACCCCAGCTCCTCCCTTCTCACTCTGCTTCCCTGCAGCCACCCCAGGAGCAGCCCCCCAGCAGCAGCCCCCCAGCACTGCTCTGCCATGCACTTCGGCCATGCTCTGCCGCCTTGGACCTGGCCGACTACAGACTGAAATATGAGCCAAAAATAAGCCCATACTTCCTTTAAACTGTGCATGCGTTGTGTCTCAGTGATGCAAAAAGGTGACTGAGACAGAAACTTAGGCCACTCTTGTGAACTACAGGGGCCAGGACAGTAAGAGAAAGATTAGATCAGAGCTGAGTTTTGGAAAGACCCTCTGAAGGTGGGAGCCAAAGGCGGCTACAGTAGAGAGAAGAAACTGTCCTGCTGTTCCCCAGGTTTAGGGACAGCATAGTCAGTGGTTACTTTCACCAGGTTATGATTGGTGATTGGTGAATCCATATCACCATTGACTTTGTAGAATATGTGAGTTTTCAAGCCAAATCCACAAATATTTACAGAGCAAGACACTGCACTCAGCCCTGGAAAGAATCCACTTCTGTGCTCCACAAACTGCACCCCAGTCATCTGAACAGGAGACCTAATATTGCCCATACCAGTGAGAACTGTGCAATGGGAAAAACATTCAAGTGCAAAGTCTGTGTGGTAGAGAAGAAGCAAATCACCAAGTCGTTCCTTCCCAGGGAGTTCATTCGTCCGCCCTTCCTAGTGAGCTAAGTGTAAATAAATAAACACAGGCAATTCACTGGTAACCTTTAGTGCCTTCATTAATCTGAGTAATAAGGGTGTTCTTTCTGGGGCCTTCACTGAAGCTGTAGAATGAAAAATGGTGACATGAGGTCAGTTTAACTCCAGCTGTATGACACTTTGTCAATACGATATTGGCATTTCAGTTATAGTGAAAAATAAGGGCATTATTTAGCTGTTAGGAGTTAGTAAATAGATTATTCATTATGTTATCTGCCATCAGTCAGAACCCAAGCCAACAGGGGACAAGCTGCCTGATAATTTTCCTGCAATAGCCTAAAATGTCTCCCTCCTTCCCTCTCCCTCTCTCTCTTCTTTCTTTCTCCTCCTCTATCTCAATCCCCACCTTCCTCCCTGTGTCCGTGTCTTACTCTCTCCCTGTGCCTGAGATTGTGTGTGTTAGGGAAACTGTTACAGTATTTGAGATTGATGAATGTGGGAATTTATTAACAGGAAATGAAAACTGATAGGTATTTAACATTTAATGTGAAATAATCTATTGTAACATAAAAAACTCAAAATAATACTAACTGTTTTAATTGTCCCTGATAATTAAACTGTCACCATGGTCATTAAAAAGATAGGTGGGTAGTAAGTTATTGACATAAGCTCTTCAAATAAAGTAGGTTAATTTTAAACCTAAATTTAGCTTAAATTGAATGATTACCTACACTCACCCACCATGTAGGGGTGGGTACTGAGCACCAAAATCTACTTTTATCAGCTTTCACCAGGGATACCCCAGAAGTCACCAAGTCAGCCTAAGGCAATAAAAAATTCCCGACCATCAAATCTTCACTTTTACTAAAAAGGATTATTTAATAAAAAGTTAGATAACATAGAGTAGTTACTGAGAAATGTGTGAGTATATTCATCTAACATGACGCATCTAAATAAACTGGGTAGATTCAAGTTACAAGTTTTTAATCAAACAATTTTCAAAACACACAGCTAAATTTCACAAGGAGGAGAAAGAGAGCACCTGGCTCTACACTTCCTCCTGTCTCCTTTCTGCCCTGTTCCCGGATGTGCCCCACTAAGCACTTCCGGTTTAAAGAGCAACCCCCACTCCAAACTTTCTGCAAATGCCCAGCTGATTCGCAAGTCCCAAACTCAAAGCATTTTGCCTCCACTCCACTTGTTTATCTCTCCTTGTCTCTCCAGACTTAATGCATGCATCATCTTCTCCAGGAAGCTATCCTTGTCACCCCACAGGAAGTGAGACCAGAGGATGGCCTCCCGCTGTGTCTCTGACTCACCCTTGTATACTGAACCAGCATGGCTGCTGACTGGCCCCACCTCTCCCCACTGGCCTGCCACCTCTGGGGTGTATTAACACTCCCTACATCTGACCCTTGGTCCCTTTACCCATCCCTGTATCAACACTGCACTGCATGCCTGGTCATAGCTTACACAAAGTCTTGATAGGGTGACCCCCTTCCCCCTCCATTTTCCTTTCAATATATCTTTGTGATTTTTGTCCCTTATAGCTAATTTATCAGTTAAAACTTCTCATAGTATTCCTTTTATTTTTATATTTTAGTTGTATGTGTAGTTACATTTCTCTTTTTTTCCTTATAATGATAATTTCCATTCTCTTTTCTTGTTCAATATCAAAGACTTTTTCAGATTTGTATTTTAAAAGAGGCGACCTTGGATTCTCAGTGTCACTTAAGTATTTCTTTTGTTCTCTCTAAATTTTTTTTACTTTATTCTGTTCCATGTTTTAAACTTACTAAGTGGACTCCATTAACTAACTTCTATCTTTTACCCTTTCCTAATATGTTAAAAGGTCTATATTTTCAAATCTAAACACCTAAGGGTATAAAATACCACTTTTATTGCATCTAAGCTTTGACGCATACAATTTTAATCATTCATGTGACAAACATCTTAACTTGTTCATTACATTTTCATCTTTGACTCAGGAAATGGAATGATAATTAGCATTTATTGAAACTTAGCCATTTCAATCCCTTGGAAATTTGGAAGTCTGCCTCTAATATACATGGTGGCCAGTGCAAGAATACAAACTATGTGCTAACATAGCTATGTATAAATGCTTACAATTATAATTAAAATTGGTATACAAAATATGTCTTGTCTGCCTACTTTGAAACGTATACCTTCATTAAAAAAGGGAATATTACAGCTGGGTGTGGTGGCACAAACTTGTAATCCCTGCACTTGGATGGCTGAGGCAGGAAGATTGCTGTGAGTTCAAGGCTAGCCTGAGCCATACATCCAGACCCTCTCTCAAAACAAACAAACAAAAAAAGGAGACAATTTTGTGGCGATCAAGGGATAGGTGGAGTGGGCAGGAAGGGAAGGGAAAGGGGATCAAAAGGGAATTAAGATGTGTTATGTACATGTACTTACTCCATGCAAGGAATGTCAATGCTATATACTACACACGTGTACTAACAAATTAAAATTTTTAAATCATAAAATAAGATAAATTTAAAAACCACTAAATGCTCCTAAAACACGACAAAATAGTGACAGCAACTGAAATCAATTATTTTTTACATATCTAGGGGTTCTTTTGATAGCTGGTGAGGTTGAGCTAAGGAATAAAATGTGGACTTACATAATTTGTAAGCATCATGTATTTTCTTTCATAAAATTTCATTTTTGCCTTCATTTCAGAAAGTCACTAATTATGTAACCAAGTTGTTCACGTAGATTGTATTCGTTAACATGAATGATTTAAAAGATTAAAAATAAATGGCCATTGCATCCCACATGTAAATATGTGGGCATCAAAGCCTTCATTTAACTCAATAAGATCTCAAGAAACTTAACTTTTCGGATGTGATCTTTGGAAACTCTTGCTATGCGTTTGTATACTTTAAAGTTATTTGTTGCTTCATTGCTTAATGTCTCTCTAGTTTCTACTGTAAAGAATCTCCAAGCAACACATATGGGGTGTCGGACTCAAAGATCCACACGTGTGAGAGAGCAATGAGGAGTTGTCTAAGGCTGAGAGCTCTCTACAGATGCAGGCATTTGTTGCAAGTATCGTGCTAATTTGTGGGTCCTCCAGGTCCACCAATTGGAACACAAACAGGACACATGAGAATACTGAGCAATGTTTTATCATGGAGGCCTGAGCAGAAGGATTTAAAGAGTAGATTCACCTATCCTTGCTTTTA
Organism: Cavia porcellus; assembly: GCF_034190915.1. Lineage (NCBI taxonomy): Eukaryota > Metazoa > Chordata > Mammalia > Rodentia > Caviidae > Cavia > Cavia porcellus. Next base: position 878,732 of record NW_026947521.1, on the reverse strand, counting down.
TCCAAAGATCTCACCCATCAAATCCTGCTTTACCTTCCAGCTCAGCACCTGCAGCAGCATCCATGCCCAGCGTGAAGAAGGTCGCTGCATGTAGACTCCTTCCTCCTGTCTTAGGCATCGGCTAGCACACACGTATGTTTCTCTGAGCCTTAATAGAGATAAGTAAAGGAATTCCTGTATAGAATACAGCAGTGCTGAGCTGATACGAGCCTTTAGCGTGTGCATGTGTGTCTGTGTGTGTCTGTGTCTGTGTGTTTATAATCTGAGGGGCTCCTCTAAAGCATGAGACCCAGAGCAGGATCCTCTCACCTGGGCATGAGCGTGATGCCAGGCCAGCTTTTCATCCCTGCCAGCTCATGCAGAACCATCCTTTGTGGGCCCCCTTCCACCTGGTTGACACTGTCTGCAACCCACCTTCACTCATATTTTGTTGCTTTTTCTATTTGAGGGACAGAAACCTTTAGAGACTTCTCTGATCTCTTGTACAACTAACAGAATCTCGAAAAGTCTATCCTGTCTGGGGTTCAATTCTGGGTTCCCTGCACTGGTCTTCAGGGAAAGGGCAATTTAAGGACTCTGTCAGTCATCTGAGGTACAAGTCCTGATGTTACAGCTTGTGTCTGGATGGCTCCCCAAACCCTCATGCAGTCATAGGTGGGCCTTTTCAGAGGGGGCTGGATCCAAGGTGTGTGATGCGGGATCAAGGTTATGATGCTATGAGTCATTCATGGTGCAATGGGAGGGTTAAGACTGCACTTCCCTGGGTGTGAGTGCCCTAAAGAAAGGTAGCCTGGATAAGATACAAGGGACACCAAGAAGATTACTGCTTGTTTAGGGGCTACTTTGCTTTTTCACTACTTTTCTGCCTGCTGCACGCTATGAACTGTTTCTCCTCTGCAGTGCCCCTCTGCCATGCCACTCGATCTTGGATTGAAACCTCTATGAACTGTGAACTAAATAAACTTTTTCTCCTCTAACTTGGGGTGTCAGATATTTTGTCTCAGCAATGAAAAAAGTAACTAAGACACTTGGTATGCTGGAATGTTCCATGCCACCCTCTCTCCACAGAGACTACAAGTTCTTACAGGCCAGGGTGGCATGGTATTTACATTTAAACCCACCACACTCATTTAGTAACTATCTCTCAAAATACAGTGACCATAAAAGTCGCAAGAAGGGGCAGGGTTGACTTCAGAAAAGTGAAAAGTTCTTTAGGTCAAGAAAATTGCCAGTAGCCTTAGGAAAATATTTGCACCACATATGGCAGAGGGGTGTCATTCTTAGGATGCAGAGTTCACACAAATAAATGAGAAAAAAAGAAACAAAATGAACCTAAAACTCATGCTGGTACAGGGGCAGAGAATCTAAAAGATAATTCTTTTCTTTTTTTAATGCTAGGAATGTTCCTCTCTGTCCTTAATGGGGGAAGGCAGGAAAAATTAGAGACAGGATACAGGACCTAGGGGTTCAGAATGGACAGAGTCACTAGAGAATTACACAGCAGAGACCCTCAGTTTCATGCTGCACACAAACAGAGGACCTGCATCTCCACCACTGGGCCTGATCAAAACACAGACAGAACTCTGAACTCACCGGCTGGAATGCAGCAAAGGGTCTTTATTCTAATCCCATACAAATCAAGAGCTCAGCCAGGGTCGTCTATAATAGCACTGTGTGGACTCTTATTGGTAGCATCACCACTCAGATAGTCTGTCCCCATCCAAGCTTGGCTCCAAGTGGCCTCGAGCCCCTCGGAAGTGTGAGACTTCAATTCAGTTCAAGTGTTCACAAGAGATTATTAGCAGAAAGCCCAAAACTTCTCGGTTCACCTCCCCGGGTTCCAGGCCACTTTATAGAACAGAAACTCTGCCCTACCAGCCCCTTCTAAGTGATAATTGATTTAAAAATGGTCTTCCTTGGACCTATGGGGACACAGAACCCGGAAACAGAGCAGGTCCCCTGCTGTCCATCAAGAAGCACTACAGTGCCACGCTGCCAGCTGCCACCAGAGCAGCTTTTGCCACCTCCAGGCCACTTGTCATTTCTCTGCACAGCACACTTAGCTGGATCAGCCTGTAATATCCCAGTGTGATTTCAACTAAGCTGCAGAGCTAAATACCGGAGGAGTAGAGCCCTTGGAGGAGAGGAGAAAGGGAATGAAATAACTGTCATTACCTCCTATACCTTCAACAACCGGGAAGAGCCCTCTCCCTGAGCAGTCCAGATCCCCAATTTCAGACCCTGTAATGACAGCCAGGTCCAGAGCTCAGGAGTGGACACTCATCAGCTGATGAGATGTCTTTCTGTGCCCCAGAGCTGATGAAGATGATCCCCGGGCAACGCGCCAAGGTTTGGGCTGTCACCTCACAGTCAGTTAGACCCTAAAGCAGTTGTTTGAGGACTCCATTTAAAATCTCACTGAAAATCAACCACTCGGAGAGAAACGCGCATATGCACAAGCCCGCAGTACAGGGTTGCTCCTCTCCAGCCTGCAGTGCTACTGGGAAATGGAAAAATCTGTAAGAGGTGACGCCTCGTTGGAGGGGGTCAGGTCATGGGAGTGGTGCCCTTGGAGGAGATGTTAGGATACCAGCCCCTTCCTGTCTTTCTTTGCTTCCTAGCCATGCTCTCCCACCATGACACTGGCGCAGGTCCAGACAGGGCCCAGGACCATGGACTGGTGAGTCATATAAACCTTTCCTCCTTATCAGTCGTTTATTTCAGGTATTTTGTCACAGCTATAGAAAGCCGACTAACACAATGATACAAAGACCATGGCACACAGGCTCTTCAGAGGCCCTCCACAGAGCTCCTCTCAGCCAGCTCTCTACATCAGCTCCATGCCCTTTGTGGGTCTGTAACAGGCCTCACAGATGGAGCAAAGAGCTCTGTTCTACTGAGTTCAGAAGCAACCTTACAACCTTTCTCAGCACAGAACTCCTGGAAGCCCGTGAACAAAGCATCCTTGTCACTCCATCCATAAACATCCCTGGTGAATTACTAGAGAGACCCTTCCCAGACAGGCTTCCTCCTCCATGGATTTATATGCATCTCTGTAATGATGTGGAAAAGCTGTTTGGTGCTAACAAAACCAAAAAAAAAAAAAAACCCACCTAAGGTAACAAATTAAGAGCGAAATTACATACGGCTTTTTTTCCTTTTTAATGGTATTCTAGCTGAATTCTTCAACTAAGTCATAAAATCTTTTCCCAAGCCAGAAGTATCATTATCCTCATTTCACAGGTGGAAAAGTAGGAGGTACAGAGAGGTTAATGGCTGTGTCTAAGAGCACACAGCACGTCCTCATCAGAAGGCGCTGGAGATGCGTAGAACTCACACTGTTCTGCTATTGCACAAACTTTCCTGAACGAGTTTGGCTCGGCCTAATTGGCATTCGATTTTAAAAAATGTCTTTCATTAAAAATATAATTTGAATAACTGGGTAATTGACTCACATTTGATTAAGGCAGATTCTATTGGATTAACATGATTAATAGGTAAAATTATAATCAAACAGAAAGCGGTACAAAAGGTGACTCAGTCGCGGATCACATTACGATACTAGATTTTTAAAAAGATATATGAGCTGGGTGTTTTTTCTTTCCTACATTAGAAATATTCATTTCACAGTGGATCTCACACTGTTCAGATATAGCAGGATAATTAGAATGGCATTTGTGTTCAGGATTAAAAGCAGGAGAACGTGAGAGATGCTTTGACTTCACAGTATGGGAAAATTTCATTGTCCCCTTCCTGACTACACACACACACACACACACACACACACACACACAAGTTACTTGGCTCAAGCTGGCTGGCATATTCCTCAAAATGATAAGGAATTGGGCCGTTGTGGTGGTTAGCTCTGCTTGGACTTAAGTACAGTGCATGCTGCATCAAACCTCACAGCCCCTGTGATGTCGCCAAGCACATGCAGGGGTAACACAAGTCCATAGTTCTTTTCTCTAAATACTAAATTGTCTCCCCAACAGGATCTTAGTTAACTGATAGGAAACTTCTCCAACATCAGTCACTTTCAAGCAGCCAGGTCAGGAATTAAATGCAACCTAAAATTTTCCAGGAGTGGGGTTGTGGGTAGGGATAATCACTGGTGCATTCTATCACCCAGAAGTGGAAGCTTCTGTGATAGGAATGGAGGTGTTTGTGAAATTTAACATGCTTCTCAGCACCATGACTTTCTTCAGTTCAGGAGGCAGACTGACTGGGCCTCCTTCCCAAAATATCCATGTCTCATAACCAGAAGAAGAAGGGCTTTAACCATTCCACAATCTTCACCAAAGATCCCAAAGCCAATTACATAACACAAAGCAAACGCTGACTTCCTAACAAAGGGACCCCATCAAGTCCACCCCCAATTAACTTGACACTCCCAAGCTTTCCCTGCATGGAATACCTAGAACCCCCTCTTCAGGCCCTGTGCTATTATCTCTGATCTAACAAATGTCTAAGAACTGGAAGTGAGGGGAGATGTCACAATAAATTAGCTTTTTTTGTGTACTGCAATGACAAAATAGTTGAAAATGGGTAACATTTCACATTGGAAAGGGTTTGGAGAGCAAGCAATCCCTGGCATAACTTGCTCGAGTATATACTGGGGGACACTTAGTAATGTCTGTCAAAATATTAATCAATTATGGGTGCCCTCTGGTCATCCATCATCCTGTGTCTACCTACACACAATGGCAAAAGCAAAGAGGTTGTTTATGGTAGCAACTGTTTTGTACTTTGTTTTTGCATTTCAAGATTTTAGAAACACCTTAATTATCAGCAGGGGAAAAAATCAAGTAACTCAAGATATAGCTACAGTATAGAATACATATAGATCTCTATTTTAAAAGATTCAACCACAATGTCAAGGAAATGTTCCCATTGTATACTTTAGGTGAAAAAGAGTGGGTGGTGGACATGGAGATTTTTATAAGATGATTTTTATCTACATCTTGCTTAAAACATTATATGTGTATTCTACATTTTTAAATGGAATTTTTTTAAATAATCAGCACGGAGCCCAGAGGTTGTAAAGGAGCACTTGTCATGACAGCTGCCTGACATGGTCACAAAAGTCTGCTGGAATCACAGCCTCAAATGCAATATACTACACACCCACATGCAAAGAGCTTCTGCAAGGCTGTGCACAGTGTCCATCTGCCAGCTTTGGGCAAAGCCCCCATCACTCATCCCTATGGCCAAGGGTGACTGTTTCAGTATGACTCGTGTGAGCCTCCTTGTTTTCCCTCTTAAAAGCTTTGCCATGTCTCAGCTTCTCAGAATACACTTGTAGTTTACCGTGAGTATTCCCACTGTAATGCTCTGATATTTCAAAAAATAATCATTATTCTTTGGAGACACTCTCTCTGCTTGCTCTCTGGATTGATAATCACAAGCCTCCAAGTGTAAAACACACCACACTTTTAGGCTGTCAGAGGTGTTTTGTTGGCATGGTTAGACCTCAGTGACACAGGAAACCCATCTCCACACTGTGCACCATGTGACATTGTCAGGTCTAAGGTCTGAATCTTCTTCTGGGCATGTGGGAAGGTCTGCAGAGGGCTGTGAGGAGGTGAAAGGTTCTGAGCCCTTGAGCAGGTGGGGCAAGGAGTGTCCTTCTGAGAACGTTTAAGAGTAAGTATGGGTCGTGCTGCAGACAGAGAGTGCGAATGCAGTGAATGGAAAGGCAGTAATGAGGGGACTCAGAGCTGGCACAAAGAGACAAGCCTCTGGAGAGACCCTGCCAGCACTGGACAGTGGGGTCCAAAGCCCATTACAGAGCCTGCTGGGTGGTGGGAGCGGATAGAAACACTGCCACCTGTGTGAGGCCCAGGCCGCCAAGACTCACTGGCACATGGAGGAATGCCGTGCACATTAAGCAACTGACTTACCCCTTATCCAAGCAAAGAGAACCTTTCTCAAGGTCACTGAAGTAGTGAACCATCCAAACTCTGTGCTATATGGAAGTTGTTGCTGACTGTTTCAGATATAAACTATGAGAAACTATAAGTCTAGTTTCTAATGAGGCTGTTGTCATTTAGATTTCTGCAAAGCTTATTTTGTGTTTGCATGAGTCTGCACACACACACACAATGCTCTAATAAAAACATAAAGAATCAATTTCTTTTGGTCGTTGAATTCACTTATCTATAGTAATATGGTGCATTCTACTGACCCAGATGGCAAATTCTTCACAACCTAACAGGTTACGTGGACCTTTGGCTCTGGAGTGGAGATGCATGAAAATTTCTTTAATTATTGAGGAAGTCACACTCTTTTTTTTTTTTTTTTTTGAAAGATACCATTTAGACAAATAAAACAGGGAACGCCTCAAAAAATAGAAGTAAATTTTCCCAAATACCAAATTATGTTGTCATAACTGTGATTCTGTTGTTCCTGAAAGCAACCAACTTCAGTCAATCTTGTAACCCAATGTCAGGAGATATGCTTGCTTCTCTTTTGGCAGGTTTTGAATCCGGATCAAGCCCTTCAGGATTAAGCCCTCCTAACTTGGAAGAGTAAGGAAAACCAGGATGAGTTGCAGCTAAGACAGGCAAGAGACAGGGTAGATCAGGAGGCAGGGTCTGTGCTAATCTGAGGGTCTTCACAACCCAGGGGAAGTCTGGGCAGGGAGCTAGGTGTAAGGAAGGAAGGGATGTACTCCTCAAAGATGCTTTCTCTCATTTTACAAGACCACTCAGGAAGTACAATCTCATCCCATCAGAAAGACATGGCTATTGCTGAGGTTTGGGCAGATTTGGGGCTGGGAGAGTTGCATGTGGTTTTAAAGGAATGAAGTAGAGACAACACTATACCTCCCTGCTGCCTCCAGACCACTAACAGAGCCCCTCATGAGTCACGGAGCTCTGGAGAGTAACGATTAGTCAGTGTAGGACAAAGTGGACCAATGGTTAGACTTCCTACAGCCTTTGATCAGATTTGGTTTTTTAGGTCAGTAACATTTAGATTTTTAAAAATCAAGTAATTGGAGAGAAAGTTGATGGCTTGTAGCTCTTTTGCAAAAATGGCAGAGGGAGAGAAGCAGGCCTCACAAGGAACTGATCTCTATCTGGAAACCAGTGCCATGTGTGGGCTGCTGCCAGAGTGGGGACAGCCACACCCAGGCCTCTCTCCATGAGTCAGCGCCATTTGTGGACTGCAGGGTAGAGAACCAGGCCTCACCAGGAGGTGATCCCTGCCTGGAAACCACATTATAGTCATTGTTTTGTTGGGTTGGGTTTTATTCTCTTTTGTTTTGTTTGATTATATTAAATCTGATGGCATGAGCAGCTATTTAAAAGATAGCAAGACATTTTATGGTAGCCATTTGGGATTTACTATTCGCTTATTTTGAAGCCCTTTATTGCATTTATTAATTTGTTTTTATTGTTTCTATTCTGTTCTGTTCAATTTTTACTATGTCCGAAGATATCTGCAGCTATTTTGAAGACAACAAAAGGCACTGAGGTAACTATTGTTAATTTTGTAAGGTTTTGAGGTCCTGTATCACTTATACTGGTTTATTTTTATTGGCTTATTGTTTTATTTTCCTTGGTTTTATCCTCTTTAAAATATAAAAGTGCAGATTATATTGTTATTTGGGTTTTATCCACTCATGGAAGATGTCCTGAGGTTTTTAGGAAGTACACTTTCACGTCGAGACTGTGGCATGCAGCCCGGTGTCCACACACCGGCACCTGCCACATGTCCTCTCTGATGTGTCTGCGGCTCACGTGCCCACTGGAACCTCTAACTGTCCGTTGGCTTTTGAGCTGTGCCAGGCAGTAAGAATGTGACACTGCTCCTCTGCAAAAATGGAAAATGAACCCTCGCATTTCTTTAACTTGGAATGCAGCAGGATAAAGTGAGTTGAAATCTGACATATAATCACTGGAAGTGCCTGTCTGTGGATTGAAGGGAGTTCCTAAGAGACTCAAAGAATCTCAGAGGCAGAAGAGAGGCAGACATGTGCAGGAGCAATGCTTGCAGATTCTGTTCCTCTCCATCTCCCCAGCCCAGGTACGGTTTCTGGAAGAGCTTTCCCTGGCCTGGTTAATCTCCTCTGAAGCTCTCACTGGGTTAATGATCCCCCTCTCAAATCAGGTTCGAACAATGAACACGAAATTCCCCAGGAGGGCAGGCATGCACTGCTGGCCGGCCTTGAATCTGTGCTCCCCCAGAGCATCAGGACTCGATACTAAGACCTGCAATCTGTGACCAGTCCTGCATCAGCCTGCTGCTGTACTTAGGAAAAGGATAGGCAGATCCCCTGAGGACCCCCTCAAGTATGACTCTCTGGTATGTTTCCTGTCACCTCAAGAACATTGATTTTTGTAACCTAGTGTGTTACAGCCTTCCATAAAAAGAGACACAAAATTAATCCACAGAAATTTAATTGTAGAGGCTGGGATGACCAAAGTCTTCCTGGTAAGAGTGCCCCTCCTGGCTTCAGATGACCACGTGTGGCCTATCCTTGGTATCTGCACAGGGAAATGAACAGAGAGACTTAGAAAAAAGTTATCGTAACTGATATGGTTGGCTTTCTTTTACCATCTTATCTTATTGTTTTATTTTTACATTTTTTCTTTGATGTTCCTTTTATAATTGTGTCTTTTTCTTCCTGTTTGTTTCTCTTAAAGGCATCTTGAGAATTTCCAAATTTATCTGAGCCTGTATTTCTTCATCAATGTCACTGAAATTTACATTTACTTCTTCCTGTAAAGCCTGTAAAATATGTTATAATTTCATTTCCTTTATCTTCATCTTGCTTCTTTTCTTATTCATGCTTTTACTCGTGGTGCTCTTAAAGTTCTCTTTCAATAGGTTGATTGTACCTGTTTACCATTTATTTTAGTCTACATATCATCTATTCTTGAGTTCTTTACTTCTGATGATTTCTACGTCAAAATATTTTTGCTTGTAAGAAAACAAGATATTATGGGCAAGTTGAAAATACTTGTATTTGGATCCAGCAGTCTCACTACTGAGTTTCCAATGGAAACAAAATCAGTATGTTGGAGAAATATCTCCACTCGCATGGTCTTCACTGCACCTCGCACAATAACGGAGATATAAAATCAACCTAGGTGTCAGCTGATAGGGGATAAACATAAGGTGGCATGTACATAGAATAAAATATAATTCAGCCTTTAAAAAATAAGGAAATCTTGTCATTTGCAACAAGATAGATGAACCTGGAGGACATGTTAAGTGAAATAAGCCAACCACAGAAAAATAAACAATGTAAGATCTCCCACTGCACAGGGTCTAAAAAAGCTGAGCTGATAGAAGCAGAAAGTAGAATGATGCCCACCAAGGGTTGGCGGGGGGAAGAAGGAGAGATCTGTTGTACAAGAGGGTGACTATAAGTAAAAACAACATATTGTATTCCTGAAAATTGCTGACCTTAGTAGATTTGACATGTTTTGAGCACAAAAAATGATAAGTATATGAGATAATACATGTTTGTTAGCTCCACCTGGCTATTCCATAGTGTACATATACTTCAAAACAATGTGGTGTCCATGATAAATACACACTACTTATTGCTCAATTAAAAATCAAATTGTTGCTCATTGTTTGCTTTATGAGAATTCTAATTATTACATAAGATTTTCAGATCATAACTGAAAGAGTTGCTGGCCCAGACCGGACACTTTAACCAGGAAAAGCTGCAGCCAAGTTAGGAGACTCCTGCCTCCCCCGCCCCCTATAGATTTAACTGTAACCCTATACCTCCATCCCTAGAAACCTGTTTCTGGCGCTAAACGTGTGCCAATGAAATACCTGTGCATCTCTAATGGCCTTAGGGCACTGCCCTAAGCTTAGGCTATTTATATTCCCCCACGCCACGTGTCCGAGAGAGAGATCGCCAGATCCCAGCGGCCAGTGCGCCAGTCTCCTCTCCCCATGTTCCCGGAATAACCACGGCCCGGGTGCAGTGGAGATGCTGCGCCCTGGGGCCGGGGGGGTCTCTCCCTGCATTCCCGAAATAAAGCCACCGCTGCCCACTACTTTCACAGCCGTCCACTTCACTCCTTCCACGGACCTCTTCCTCGACCTCTTCCCATCCTCTCCCTTCTTTCAGACCTAACAATAACCCTTTCATCCAACCCTCTGATAGCTAATACTCCATTATCTTCTCAAATGTTCTGTTGTAATGCAGAAACTTTTGATGTTTGTTTCACTGGATGGATGCTTATAGGATTTCTCCCCCAAAGTACAAGAGAAGACATCTAGGAGTAGGTTTCCTCACTGGAACTCATACTAGCACTCAGTGAATCCTGCTGTTTTAAATGTTCAAATCTTTTATCAGCTGATGAAAGTTGTCTTCTATCATATTTTGATGGTTATTTCTCCATTGTCTATTTTCTTCTCTTTCTAGAATTCTTACTATTTTTTTTTTTTTTTTTTTTTTGTAGCCCTCTACAAAATCAGTCCCCTCCCTTATGAATTTTCTCTAAGTCAGAGGTCTGTAAGTCATTAGTTTCCCACAGCGGTCAACTTTTAGTTTCTACTTTAGCATTTACGATTTCTATCTTTATGACCTCTTTATTTACTCTTTCTCTTCGCCATCTTCTATTCATGTCTTCACTAGCTTTTACATTCAAACCCTTCCTTGAGCTTGATTTTAAAATGTGTTTTAAATCTCCCACAGCTTAACCCACAATTTTAGTAACAAGAGACAACTTGATTGCTAAGAATTTGACCTGTTGTCTTGAAACACTTTCTTTTCTCAGGGTTTCCATAAGATGCCTGCTTTGGTGATTTAGAACAACTCAACAATTTGTTTTGAGTCCTACTCAGACATGTTGGCCTAAATAAATTATGAAAACCACAGCTCAAATTTGCCACAGTTTTTACTTAGATCTGGAAGCCAATGCGAAATAAAGCAGCCGTAAGAGAAGTCATTACAGCTGGGAGCTTCCCCTCAGTGCTATGAGCTTTGTGTCTTCCTGGTTACAGCTGTTCAGAATACTCAGGCAGTGGCCTCGAGTTTAAGAGCGCCCTCGCAGAGTCAGCCACAGTGGTGTCCTGTATTTGCTCAGCCTGTCTGTTCACATCAAATGTACTAATAACAAGGATAGTCCCCAACACCCCCAAACGCTTACACCAGCCCAAGCACCATCCCCACTCAAGTGTGAACTGCATACCTGCATCATAGAAAGACTCTTATTATTTGTGACCTCCTCCTCTAGGATATTTTCCAGAGACATAACTGAGGTTAGAGTGGCCACATAATTTATCATCTAAACTGAGATATTTTGAAAGCAAAAAGAGGGAGACAAATAACTAGACAGCAAGGTTAAACTAGGAATGTGCCTGGCGAACTGGAGTACATGATTGCTATAATCGTAGTACGCCCTCATCTCTAGCTACTGTTACTCTGAGTTGGAATCAATGTGTGTGCTCAGACTTCCTTCATAACTTAGAAGATCCTCTACCAATAATCAGTGTTTATCATCATTTAATCATTTCTTTATTGATGGGCTATGAGATGCTTCTGGTTTTCATCTATTAAATATAAATGAAGATCTTTGTGCAGAAAACTATACCCTTTAGATTTTTCCCTTGGACTACATCCTAGAGTTAAGATTACATAGTGAGCTCTGCTTTCTTCTCAGATCCTTTCCTTTCCTTTCCTTTCCCTTCCCTTCCTTTCCTTTCCTTTCTTTTCTTTTCCCTTTTCTAAAAATCACTGTAGAAACTACTTATAAGATTTCACTGGTTCCTTCATGGTTAATAAGTTAAATAAAATCTTTGATTCATACTCGTTTTATGTTTGCACAAAGGCCAGGTTATTACTTCTTTGTCCTTTCACAGCTTGGAAAGTCATTCATGAAAGTGGCCTCCAAGCCAGGTAGAGGGCACTGCCAGAGAACACTCCGCATCCCTGTTCACGGGTGAAGAGGTGGCTGAAAACCAGGAACAGCTTGGCTTAGGTCCAGATGTGACGTTCAAGCAGCAATTGATTTTAGGTTTCTGTGTCTCTAGTTTCCTTCAGGTTTCTCTAAGGGTCTCTGCCTTTCTCTCTTCTTCCCCTTCATCTTGTCCTCTCTCTCCCAGTTTTGCATTTTGGCTTTTATCTTTACTGATTATCTATTTTAGCTCAAATCAATTAAGAATTTGATGCTCACCAGCAGAACAACAGCTCTGTGCTATCTGGACCTGCCAAGTTTTGTGTGGCTGTTTTATTCCTAACCCACAAATAAGTCTGTAGAACTGAACTCCAAGCCCCCTGCCTGGATGTGTATCTGTGCTTCTATAATCTGCAGCCTTTTACCTGTCACAGTGTGAATACTGTGCTTTCCTGTCTCAGCAATAATTCACAAATTATCTTATAAAATACCTTAAAGTAAAAGAAACTGTTCTGATTGACTTTGAGAGAGATCATGTAAACAAAATACTCCTATAATTTAGAGAAAATAAGGAAATTAGGCTTTGAACATAGTTCATGCCTATGAGTGTGAGCCATGGCTCTGTAATACACAACTAAGCACAGTAAGTAGCATTACAGCACCTGTCCTTGTGCTAAGGGAGTGACCTGAGGCTGGTGCATATATGTCTGTTAACCAAATTTGTAAATGTATTAATAAAAGGACTGGGTTTATTATTATCAGAGGAGGCACCGAGAGAAAAAAGCTGCAACTCTGAGATGTGAGATTTAAATTGACAGTATCAACTTGCGCTCATGGTTGAATCTACAGATAGAAATATCTCTCTGTGTCTCAGTTTAGAGGCCCCCTATAGTATCCCTACTTGTAGAGAGATACGTATTCATTCCCTGGCTCTGTCTACTGCAAAGGCTGGAGAGTCACACACACACTGTCACCAATATGACAACCACATTTAGCTCCCAAATTTCGGATTCTTACTTTTACTCTCCACTAAAAGCAACCAGTGCTCTTTGGAGAAACAGAAGTTTCCAGCACTGGATCAGAAAACATACAAAAGGTGCCCAAAATATCCTATGGCAGGAAGAAGGTGCTCCAGAAATGATGGGCACATGCCAAAATGACACAGAAGTCACCCTGCAGGAGTTCCACTAGGATAATCCCCCTCCTCAAAAAAAATAATGAACTAGCAGATTCAAATCTATTCAATGAATTGGTTCATGTTGATCTAAGTGAAACCAAATTGCATAAATAGGTACATGAATGAACACAATAATCCAGGATGTCTGGTGAGGCATATACAGTGTCTCAAAGCAAGAAACCAGGCAGACTCCCCCTGAATGAAGTGACTGAAGTCAACGTAACCAGGAATGGACTGACACCACCTGAGGTGACTCAGTGAGAGGAGCACCGTGTCGCTTCTCCCCTATTCCTGCTAGAGACACACACACACTGGATCGGATCCCAAGGGAGCACCAGACCAGCCCACAGTGAGGGACCACCTACGGCATAACTGGCCTGTGATCTTCAAAGACGGTGCGACCAGTGAGAGGGAATGAGGAACAGGTGCTCCCTGTTGGAGACTACAGAGCCAAGACACTCAGTGCACGCGTGATTCTGAATCAGGTCCTTTCACTATGCAGACATCATTGAGGCCACTAGGAAGACTGAAGAGAACGTCGAGGAGCCAGGATGGCAGTAGCATCCCAAGGCTAATTTTCTCATTGTGATGAGAATATAGTATGTAGGAGAAGAATGTATTCATTGTAAAAAACTTAACTGTCATTCATTTGTAAAAAAAAAAAAAAAATGTAACTTCAAGTACTCAGGGCAAGGGCCAATATATAGGCCACTAACCCTCAAAATGGTACAGGGAGGGGCTGGGGATTTAGCTCAGCGGCATAAGCGCCTGCCTTGCAAGCAGGCAGTCGTGAGTTCGATCCCTGGTACCAATAAAAACGAAAAAGACCAAAAAAAAAATGGTACAGGGAAATTTCCTTGGACTGCTTTCCAATTTTCAAGGTTTATATTGTCTTGAAAAAAGTTCCTGATTTCCAACTATGCAATTCCATTTTTTCTATTAAATTTTTGCCATATAAGCCAGACACGAACTATACTCAATGACTTTATTTCCAGCCTTACCTGTCACACTTTGTAATAGAAATGCGGATTTTCATGCATTCATTTATTATCTCAATATGGGGGTAATCATTCATTGTATCATTAGCTGATAATGACCAGACGAGTTGATCAAGCTGTAAATGACTATGCTTAGAGATTGTGGCACTAACTGATTAGATAAATATGCCACATATTTCATTTTGATCGTATCAATTTCACTGTCATTTGACTGAAATGTCTCCCTTCAACCTGAAGTTCTCATTAAGGCACGGTAATTTCTCTAAAATATGACCTTAAGCACCACTTCTAGCCATCGAAACCAACAGTTACAGAAAAGGAAAGTTACTCTACATTTTAGCAACTGCCTGCTCTGTGATCTTATGTGACTCAAGAGACACAAAAGTCCTTTGTTAGTAAGTGAGCAGGATCTTTACTACCTTTGTAGTATGCGCTTGTGCTGCAGGGCGGGAAGACTAGTGCTCTTTAATTGAATGTCTATCCAGGTGAAGAATGTTGGTGAAAATGTGACTGATTTCCTCCAGCAAATCCTACAGAATGATTCCCCTTAGTCCCACATATCAGACTTTGGCAGGCTGTCAAGTACAGGAAGCACCAGGATCCCGGGAAAAATGTAGACCTCACACTGTAGGGTCAACATCTGTGTTCGTCACGTGCTGCTTGACTGACACGGGTGCTGCTGGTGCCCAAATCACATCACAGTGACAGACCGGGGTGACAAACAGTAGGGAGAGGCTTGGCAAGGTGGCAGATGTGCTTCTCCCTGGAGACCTGGCTAATGGTCCCACCCCACACACACTGTGGAATGTGGTCAGCAGGTTGGTGGACATGATAACGACCATTTGAGCAACTTCATTAGACCAGAGTGGTGTGTTTAGGAAGATACTCAAACACCCGACGGTCTTGGCCATGCTGTACTATGATTCTTATTAGAATGTGACCTATATGTTATTTATTTTTCCCCTACAATTCCTTGTACAATCCTGGGGCAGACAGATCATTGCTGTTCCATGGGAAGAAGGCAGAAAGGTAAGATGAAGAGGCATGAAGACTCATGGTCGGCCTGGGACATCTCTGGACAGAGAGGATGGCCCAGTCACATGAGTCACGTACTGGCCTGGGGGTTAAGTTTAAATGCATTCAGTCACTTTCTCTGCATTGTGATAAAGGAAGGGCTTCTTTGCTAAGTAGCTGCGAGCTGCTGGGGCCTTTCCATTAGTAGCTTTGCCTCCGGTTTTTAGAGATGATGTTTATTCTGCTAAACAGATGTTAACACTTCAATTGGTCAGCACTTTCTACATTGTGATCTTTTAACTTTGGGAAACTAAGGAATGCTGTCCGTAGGATATTGACCTAGAAATTGAGGCTCTAGGGAGTTAATTGTCTTACCCAACATCACAAATCTAAGTGGTAAAGGCGGGATCTAAACTCCAAATGTATGCCTTCAGAGCTCAGTGACCTGCTAGCGTACCAGGTTTCTTCTCTAGGAATATTTGTAGAAGAAAAGTATTTGTTAGAAGCAATAGTTTAAGTTGGGCGGAGATTAGTAATATGCTGAGACTTTGTTGCTTGGCCAGAATTATGCACCTATTAAGTGATGGAGAAAGAACCGAACCCCAAGTCTAACTGGTTGCAAGACTTTGCCTTTCACACCCCACCTACAGTGATCCAGGAAGATGTTGCAGATAGCAGTAACACAAATGTCTCATCAAGTCCACAGAGTTGTTTGTCATTTTGATCTCACAAGTAGGGCGTATTCTCCATGAAGATCACAAGGTAGGGAATGCAGGCTGTAGATGTGTGACACAAGGACTCTGAACCAGGAAGCAGTGATCCCCAAATTCAAGCCTCAGACAGCAGATTCCATGAAGCCACAGCCTTTACAGTTATCAAAAGACATACGCATGTTTCTGGCACATTTAAAATGGACATGTTTCCAGCGTCCTGGAGATATTTATTCTCCACTTTAAAGCAGTTATAGAGAAGCTACCCAATGTCTTTAATTGCCTTTAGGTTCCTAAAATAGTTGTGGATGCTGAATAGGAAATAAACTGAAAACAAACAAGATGTAAGATTGAAAATGACGTCTGCTGTGCCTTCACAGAGCTTACATATCACTAACCATGCAAACACCTAACCATCACTGACTTATACAAGACAAAAAGCTCACCTGAGTCTGTATTATGGAAGCAAGTACCAAATGAAGCAATGACTTCACGAGTAAGGAAGGGAAAGGCTGTATGTATTTTGCAACTGAATTCTCCACACAAGGCAATTATTATTTTGATCCATAGAAGTTTGGTTCTTCAGTTTTATTTTCTGTGTCCAAGAATCCCCCAAATAAACCTGTTAGAAGTCCTTTAGCATCTCATCTTTGATATTAGGCTTACTGTGAATAATTCCCCAATTATTCCAATGAACTGCTGCAACGGTTGTAAAATTCAAAAACCTGTTCACCAACCACATCCAATCGTCAGCCTGCTCCAAGCCTTTGCTGTGCTTTTAACCCTGGAACATGGGTTAAATTTTGACCTGGACAGTTCTTTGGTTTCATGCTCCCCAGGAACCTTTCTAAGTTCTCCATGTCCGGAGTAGGGATGTAGTGGTCTGGATATGTTAGGCAATGTAAAAAGCAAACCTGCTCCAAACTCTGAGGCTTCCACACATAAAGGTTCATCTGTCCTGCAGACCTCTGATCCACTGAAGATTAGCTGCAGCTCTGCTCTGGATCGTCCCCGCTTCTGGTCCCCATGGGTCTTCCACCTGCAGCGTGCGGAAGTCACCAGGCAAGAAACAAGAATGGAGGACTGCCACCTACCTGGGACTCATCTTAGCTCCACTCATGATTTGGTTAGCCATTCCACCATGCACCAGGGGGAAGGAACAATATCAGGGACAGTCACAGTGACCATGCAGAGCCCTTCCTGCGCTCCCAGAATCCCAGCGCCCACCGTGAGGGCAGCATTTTCGACACCGTGTGGCAATTACCTTATTATTGTCAGGGTCCCCAGTAGACTCAAGTTTCTTTAAGGCAGGCCCTCGAACTCACCTTTCTATGCAGCACCCACCACAGTGCACACCTCCCCACACTCTCAATGCCAGACAAACCTGAATGTCCTCTTTTAATAGAACGCAAGTCTGTATCTTTAAATTTATGATTTCAAAACAGTTACAATTCAAATTGCTATTCATGTCTCCTATTCCTTAGGAAAGATATGCACATAGCCTTGGGCTCCAATTCTGACTTTGCTTGTGAATGCAAATATTTTAACAAGTATAATACACAGAAGCTTGAACTATCAATTATTCCTACCAGCAGATGTAAAGTGTCTTGTTTATCCCAGAAATTCTAAGTTAGAATCAAGGGGGAAAAACTCTACCTTTACATTTACATCTGAGATTTTGCATTGACCTTCAACTTGTCTTGCAAACTGGTCAAAAGTTAGAGCAGCTAAACATTTAGAAATGAAAACTAATGTTTGATTTTCTTAGTTATCAGTGAACTTTGACAGCTAAACATGAAAAGCAAACGCAGAAGATGAATTATCTATTTTAAGTCTCTGTGTTTAAGACTAGATGTTAACTTCCATATAAACTTCAGGGTTTTAAAAGATACCTGTTGAATTTCTATCCGAAAAACAATAGAAGATGACTCACCATGCTGGGCAGTGGTAGAGTGGATGCTTAGCATCCGGGAGGACCCTTGTTTATCGCCAGCACCAGTAATAATAATAATAATAATAATAATAATAATAATAATAGTAATGTAAAAGAAAAAAATTAACTTCATCTATTTGTTGTTGAACTCAGCCAAAATGTCTAATTCTTTGGGAAACCCAGCTACTTACAACTCACTGGAATAAGTTAAATAGGGTTTTCCAGTAATCCAGTGCATATCAACATAACCCACAATGTAATTTCAGGGGGGAAAAAAGATACATACTTGCAATAAAAATTATATTCCACTGAAATATCATATTTTCTTAAGTGCAAATTTATTGTTCAATTAACAATGCCATATTTAAGTATAGGTACTGAGTTTAACAATTATTAGATTTAGTATGAAGGATACAGTTGCCAATTTTAGTTTCTTCCATTTTAAGAGCTTCCTGTTGAATTAGCCCTAGGGAAGATCCATGGAGGTGTCTTACAGTGTCCGTACAGTACTTCCACATCATTTTATTTAACCAAGGGTTGAACTCAAGGTCCTCTCATTGAGCTACATCCCCAGAACCCTTTACTATATCTGTCCTCTTTATTCTGAGAGTTGTGCTAACTTGCCCAAGCTGAGCTCAACCAGGGGATCATCACGTTTCAACCTCCCAAGGTGCTGGGATTACAGGTGTGTGCCAACACACTTGGCTAATGCTGTCACTTTGACAATCATGATATGTCTCTGACATAGACGAATCTGATGCTCTGAGCCCCACCTAACGTGGCTGTTTTCCTCCAATTACGGTGTTTCTTCTTTTCAATACACTTTCCAATGGTGAGATTTTAACAGGGAAAGTTTCGCAAATCCTCTGAACAACTGAGATTGAATCAGCTCTCCTCTGATTAAAATTTGAGCCAGAAAAACCTTTCCTGTTGTCAGATTTTAACTTGATACCTTATGGGATGTATCTAGATGTCTACTAAATAGAAATACAAGTTCCAGTGAACAAAGGTTTATTTTTAGGATTATTTCACTCAGTTTTAACATTCAAAAACAACTATGAGACTTGCTTGATACACTGTAGAGTGACCAAATTGGAATTTATTTATTCTTTTAGACCACAGAAGTATGAAGTACATAATATTGATTCTCATCAAAAATCTATAGTGTGGCCTGCCTTGCAAGCAGGCAGTTGTGAGTTTGATCCCTGGTACCGATAAAAAGGAAAAAGACCAAAAAAAAATCTATAGTGTGGTCTAAACTAGGTAAAACTGTCATAGGTGAAGCTGATCTTGGTATCCTTTTCTCACCATTTAGTCTCTTAACAAGTATTTACTGAGTGCCTGGATCTGCCGATCCCTGCATGTGTAGTGTTAAAATAGTGACCAAAATCCAAGTGAAGAATATAATGAGAAAGATATAGATTATTTTAATCATCATCATACCAAAGAATGCATAATGACAAAGTCATACGAGCACTTCGAAGGGTGATAAGCATTCTTGGATGGCAGATAATACCAAAGCAACTTTGGGGAAGGAAGGTGGTCAGAAAAGCCATGGCTAAAAAGGGGCCCCTTAATCTGAATTCTGAATGAGTACAGGCAGGGGAAGGCTGGGAGCAAGCGAGAAGGGCTGGAAAGCTGAAAGACTCAGAACAAGTTTGGGGAGAGGAGGGTAACCAGCTGGAAGGTGAACAGAGCCCAAACCACGCAGGACCTCGTAAGTCGTGCCAGGTTCGCTCCTTCTGTAGGAGCAGGGGAACCACTGACACATTTTAAACAATGAATGAACAAAACCAGACTGGTGTTCTGGGGGGAAAATCAATCTGCCTTGCAGAGAATGGATTTAAAGTCTCCAGGGAAAATAACAAGCTGTCTAGACCAGAAGGGACAGAGGCTTGGTGGGAGTGAGGGCAGATGTTTAGATAAAATTGTACCAATCGACTTCAAAAAAAGTGAGAGGACTGGGTGGCTGATTAGCTGCAGAAAGTGGGGAGGAGGGGTGCGGGGAGTGAGTCTGAGGTCTTTGGTTTACCTATATTTCAGACACCAGGTCCAGCATACGCCCAGTCTGAGTCACCCTTGGAAGGACTCAGCAGAGGCCCCATGGGGGAGTCTGCACTTGATGCTTCACTGTGGAGGTCACCGATCAGTCAAACAACCAGCAAGGATGGGTGAAAGAGAAAGGAAGGGACCAGGAGAGAACCAGCAGAAACTTCTCCTTGGAAGCTACAGCACTGTGGGGATGCTTGAAGACAGACGGAAAGAACAACTGTCCATTTCTGCTGAGAGATCACGAGAGCTGAGACTGTGTGTATTTTGGACTTAGCAGAGAGCAGAGCAAGTGACAGCAGCGATCTGAACGTGTTTAAACAGCAGTGGGAAGCATCTGGGTGGCAGGGAAGAGCCACACAGGCACAAAACGGAATCAACGGAAGTCCTGACTCACTCTGGCATCACCCCAGAGTCTGTCCAACCTGTGCCATGCGGTGGAATGCTCCATAATTCCAAGTGTCGCTCTAAAATGGATCTTTCCCCCATAAAGTAATATTGCTACATGATACAAGAGTGTTAGGAAGATTGCAGGAAGACACAGGTGACCAGAGGCATTAAAAGAGTGGCAATTACATTTTCTCCTCAATCTCTGGTTCAAGGGATGCTCACGTGTCCTGTGGATTCTTCCTCCAGGTCCCTACTAGATAGGTAACACTGGGGGTCTCATCTAAGGCTGGTCACAGGATACAAAGCCGCTACTCCTAGGTGCCAAAAGAGGGCATCCTAGAGCTCCTATGATAACTCACAGAAAGAGGGACAAATCCCTCACTCCAGGCAGAAGGGCTGACCCACAGCAGGAAACTGTCCAGGTGAAGACGGGCCTGTAGCATCTCTAAAATCACCGCCAAGAGGCAACCGCCTCCTCCATCCACTCAGAAAGCACTGCTTTAGGTAATATTACACATTGCAACGTTCGGTCTTACCCCTAAACTGAACCACCCAGGTTTGTGAGGATTACAGAGGGTTTGGTTTTGGACCAGAAGAGTAATTTAGAAAAATAGGGCAAGAATGCCACCTTGGGGTTCCTTCAGTCAGCACAGTCTACCTATGCTGTGGATGGGAACAGAGTGTGTTCCTAGGAGCTGCCCAGTGTCTCCACAGCACAGAGATCCTTCAAGGCTTTTTCTGGTTGGCTAAATTTAACTTGGACCCTTTGGTGAGTTTAAACATTAAAAGTCAGGCAATTCACCACACTGGGGGCTGGACTTTCCATATATTGGAGACATTCAGCACCTACTGATGTACTGGTGGCCTCAGCTCGTCTTGCTTTGCTTGACTAAATGACTTGGCGTTGGGAATGTTATTTGGTCTCCTTTCCTTTCTCACTCACCTTTTCTGTTTATTGCAGTACAGATTAAAGGAAAATAGTAACCACATTGCTCAGGCTTTGAGTTTATTATTTTTGAAGGGATGGGGTTTGTGTCTTATAGAAACCACTCCCAAGTTTCAACAAGCATAACTATAAAGTAATAGGATTCTTTGATAGAGATGGTTTTTATTCCTGGACAGGGCACCTTTATAATTTTCCTACTGGCACCATTGTTTCTTGCTTGCATTTTTAAAGGTAGTAAAGGCAATAATATATTATGGTTAGCTTTTTCTCATTAATTTTCTAGCAACTCGCCCTCAATTACTATAGAGAAATAAGTTCAGCTAAAGTTACAAAGAATCTAGTAGCAAAGGATTTGGAATTTCACTTTTTGCATGTTTCCTTTCTTTGAAAGTTCTTCCTGTTTAATGTGAGAGTCTGCTCCCTGTAAGGTTGTCAAGGTGATTCTACACAAGCAAGAGGGAATATAGGACAATGAGGGGAGATTTGCCCCCATGCAAACACTTGTGCCTTTGGTCATGGTCGTTTCCAGGACTGTCTCCACTCAAGCCCGGTGCACTGCCATTGTCTTCCTGGTACAGGCTGGAGGTCAGCAAGCACTGGCTGGACCCAGTCCTCCCTCCCCTCACCCTTTCAGGGCCTGCAATTACTTATTCTCTCAGTGCATGGGAAGCTGGTTTTGTGATTGCACCTTTAAGACATGAGAGTGGAGCAGAGGGGAAAAAGCTGGCACCCACTGACATCGGGGCTGAGCAATCTTTGTCTTCTCTACAAAAAAGAATGCAGAACAGTTATTTTACTGCAAAAAAAAGAGGTAGAAAAAAGAAGAGATTTTTTTCCCCCTTTAGCCAATGTGAATGGGAGAGAGTCAGGAAGATAAGGGTGGGAAACTGATGATCTGATGATCTTGGTGGATCATTAAAGTCTCCCCTAAATTCCAAGAGGCTGGTGGGGACCAAGTGTGAGTCTGGGCTCTGTGTGAGCTGTATGACCACAGGCAAGTCACCTCGTCCCTCTACACCCCAGATTCCTCATCTGCAAAATAGGGCTGATAACAGTTTTCTCTTTGTGAGTTTATTGTCAGGGTTAAGTAGGGTAAATGGCTCTTGCTGTATGAAAGTGTACATCTCAAAGGTCCAAAAGCCAGACATCCCATTTAGCGACAGGGTCCCCTTCTATGGGCACCAGCCTGGCACAAGTTTGTGCATCCTCAGAGGAAGCCCCACTCAACACCATGTGGCCCATGTGGCCTCACTCACACTGGGGAAGGGAGAACACCATGTAAATGTGTTTGGTCGCAGTACACTGAAATGTTAGGCAAAAACTGCAGGGCTGACACAAAACTCAACATCACAGAAATGAACTTGGCACAAAATAAACATAAAAACTAAAACAGAACACTGGGGAAATAAGAAGTGTAGTTTAAGGTAACTTCAAAGGTTTGCTATGAGAGAAAAATTGCTGAAAAAGAATTGAAAACCACAGTCCCTCCCTGCTAGGAACAGGCCAGGGCAAAGACAGAGCCCTAGCAAAAATAAGTTAGTTCACAGAGAGTCCAGAGGCTCACCACATTTGATAGGAAAGAGGCTGTGTGAACTGCTGGCCATCCTAACACAAAGACTGAACCCACAAAGGAAAAGAAAAGAAAGATCAGAAGCCTGAAAGCTCAGTCTTTGGAGGAGAAACCTCTGAATCCACAGGTGATAAAATCCAAAATTTAACCTTAAGACTCAAAGTTTTAAAATAAGAAAGAAAAAGAAAAAAATGCTTTGCTACAGTTTTGTTTTAGGATAATATTGATTCCAATGTTTTTCTTCAAAATCTGCCTTGCAGTAGACAAATGTTGATTTTAGTCACTTGCTTAACCTCCACTAAAAACATTAAAATCATTTATTGATTTTAAAAATAAGCAATCCTTCTTACGCCTGGACAGGCATTTCTGGGCACTGTCAGTGACCATGCAAAGTGCTCTGGCACCAGAGAAGAGCAGCCTGGCGATGGCGATCAGAGTTACAAGTCAGTGTGTCTGGGACGCAGCATTGGGCAAGCACTGTCTCCTGGGAGTCCTCACCCCACTCTGTGAGTCTCAGAGGTGAGAGTGCCACGGGCATTCCCGTGGGGCCAGCAAAACAGCCTCAGTGGAGCCAGGGCAGGAGCCTGGCGTCCCCTGAGCAGGCCTGAGACACAGTCAGCGGGTGGCACCTGGTGGAGCTCTCGCCACAGCTGTGGCTGGCAGGAGAGAAGCCTCTCGGGAGACCTGAAGTGGGGACGAGAGGTGTTCAGTGTGCGGTGTGCCGCACACCTCTAAGGGCACAAATATTTGTTCAATGGAAAGACCCCAAGTGACCAGATCTCAGAATCAGACCATCAGAGGCCTCGGAAACCAGCCTCTCCAGCCTCCCCGCCTGAGAGGTTTTCTTCCCAAGGAGCCTGCCAGGTGCGCCAGCTCTTCCCTCAAAGGGGTCCCTCCGTGTCTAAGTAGCTCCAACTAGGACATTTTCCTCACATGCAGAGAAATCTGTCCTGCTACAAATTCCACTCTCCCTTCCAGGCTCCCGATAGCAGGAAGCACGCTGGCCACTGTGTCTTCGAGTCCACACACACACACACACACACACACACACACACACACACCTGTTCCTGTTACATGAGCAGGGAAGAAAATCCTGCACGGTGGATTTTGGAAAACCTGACAGAATGAAATAAATTATAAAGAAACATAATGTTCAGTTCCCCTGTAAATACAAATGAAAGAAAGATCCATGTTAACACTGTAATAAGAAGCATAATGCAATCCCACATCATGGCAGCAAGCATTTCTTTTCTCATATTCTATGCTTTCCAATGAACCTCACTGGAGACAAATGTCCTAACTTCTGATTGGCCGCACTTCAAGTTCATAGCCTGGAGGGAGCACCTGGTCCACCTGAAAACCCATTCCCTGCATCCACTCATTCTTATCCTGTCCCTTCCCCACGTTTCGGAGCCCTTCTCCCCATGCTCAGCTGATGCCTTTGCTTGTTGTTTCAGTAAGAACAGAAAGCTACCACCAGCGTATTGCAATCCTTCCTCACATCTGACTTCCTGCCTGCTACTCTACGTGGTCACTTAAAAATATGTCTACAAATAGGACATTCCTTCCTTCAAAAGGCAGAGCCTCAGCTGGGTGCCATGGTGCACACTTTTAGTCCCAGTTACGAGGGAAGCTAAGGCAGAAAAGACACGAGGATCACTTGAGTCCACAAGTTCAAGACCAACCTGGGCAACACAGTGAGATCTCCGTTTTAAAAACGAAACAAAAAGTAAAACCTAAATTGCCTCTCTTTGACTGAGGACCTAATGGCTTATTCCTAACAAACAGATCGCAGAGGCTCTGCAGCTATGTGACTTCCAAAACTAGGTTATAACAACACTGAAGTTTCTGCCAGTTTTCTGGAATCATTTAACCTGGAAGGAACTGCCAGGTCATGAGCCCACTTAACCAGCCCCTCAGAGGGCTCCATCCATCAGGACCCAAGGCTTCCTGTCAGGAGCCCGTATGGATGAGGCTGTTGTGTGCACACCATCTTGGAAACAGGTCCTCTGCTCCCAGTCATCCCTTTAGATGACTACAGCCTTGAACAAAATTTTCCTTACCACTCATGACAGAGCTTGGGCTGAAGCCACCCAGCTGAATGCTGCTAAATCCCTGACCAACACACCTGCTGTGAGGTAGTAAGTGTGGGTATTTCATGCTGTACGCCACTGAAGAGGGGAACATTTGTTACAGAGCAAAGATAACTGACACACTACAGAGGAACTGTCCTTGGTTCCACCTCGGGCTTCCACCTTAGTTGGACACTCTATGAAGACCTTTTATTTTCTGTGTTCTTCTGTGTAAGAATTAACCCTTCACGTGGCAAAGAATTAAACATGCTTGGGTATGCCCCAGGGTAAGCTGGATAAGAAAGTGTCCCTAGCGCTGAGTACCTGGCTATTCAGACAATAGCAATCTCCAAGAGAAGATGCTAATGACTCCTGTTCACTGCCACCATCGCCAGCCAGAGCTGCTGGCAGGAAAACCTCCCTGCACGTCACGGTGTGTAAGGACAGCTGGGGGCAGGCCAGGGTGGCAGTTTCTGGGAAAGAAAGAAGAGGGACGAGCAGCTGGCACATTACTCTCATACAACTTGACATACAAAACATAAAAAAAACAAAAACAAAAACAAAACAAAAAAAAAAACCAGGACTTTAGGGCTGGCAAGCACGGTGGAGAGCATGTGCTACCACCCTTCCTTCTACAGAGGACTGTGACAGCCATCATCGAGGGACAGGTGACTCACGGGAGGTCAAACAGGATTTTAGCAGCACAGCTCTGATGGGATCGCCAGCCCTTTGGCTCCAGCTTTGCAGCTGTTTCCACCTCACTGCACTGCCCCGGCTGGCCGCACAGAGACTTCAGGAGACACCCAGGGTCCAAGAAGGGCGAGCTCCACATGACACCTCCACCCCCTTGGCCACCACCAGCCCCCACCCGCCTGGCAGCACGGCGGCTGTCTACACCCTTGGACAGTTTCTACTGCCTCTGCATCGATTAAACCTTGATCTCATTTATTATCTCAGGAAATGGTCTCAAGGTCACAGGGCTGGAAATTTAATTATGGGAGCAGTATATTAAGTGGCACATTTAAAGATGCTGAATTGTAGTAATTAATTTTTTGGATGGTGGTCTCGGAGGAACGGGTCCTCTCCACACTGGGTGTCGGGCATCCATCACGGCCGTTGAGCTTGGCAGCTGTCTTTTAGCCTTAAACTGCCTCGTTATTCATCTTTTATGACCGGCGCTTAAAAACACAGGCGCCAATATCCCCTTTTATTGTAATATATGTGCGCAGTGGGAACGGAGCCATACTTCACCTTTGCTATAAAACAGGAACCAAGGTGCCGGCAGCTACCTGAGCCGGCCTCTAAATTGAGACAACAATTACCCTTCGCTGACATCTAGTGTCAAGTCATGAGATATGGCCAGAGCCCAGGGTCCATTGGTCTGGAAAACTTGGACTTCCCAATGATAAAGCCTGTCACCCAGGAGGCTCAGCCCTGGATGCAAGGAAGGAAGGAAGGAAGGAAGAAAGGAAGGAAGGAAGAGAGTGAGAGAGGGAGGAAAAAAGAAAAAAAGGGAGGCAGGGAGGGGAGGGAAGGAGGGAGAGAGGGAGGGAGGAGAGGTGGGCGTGGTACTGAGTGTTGGCTTTGCTGGAACTGTAGCTTATCGAAGGGGGCACCCATCTGCCCAAGCCTTAAAGAGCTTGTAATGTTTAATGAAAATGTGTTTGGTTCAAATATTGGGCTCGGTGAGCCTGGGTGGTACTTAACAGAGAGGTGGGAAAATATGAATTAAATTAGAGAGATTCATTAAAGAAATTGGCTTGGAGCCCAAGAATGACTGGTTGTCAGACAGGCCTGCAGGAGTGGCAGTTCATTGGAAGGGAAAATGCCAACTAGTTTTAGGTTTAAATTCCAGGATACTACTGCAAAAAACGCCAAGGCAGTGACCAGCCTTTGCTGGTGAAGAAAGGGGAATCCATGGAAAGGGATGTATGGGGAGGAAATCATTTCCCAGCAAACTGGTACCCTTGGCCTCCCCCAAAGTATTTATGTATTTTCTTTCTTTTTTCTTTTTTTTTTTTTTTTTTTGTCTTTCTTGGGACCAGGGATTGAACTCACGACTGCCTGCTTGCAAGGCAGGCGCTTATGCCGCTGAGCTAAATCCCCAGCCCCTATTTATGCATTTTCTAGCCACAGATCCATTTCTTCCCACTGCAGGTAGAGCTGCCCTGCTCTCTATTGCAGAGCTGCTCAATCATTCCTGGTATTGTGGATCAGAAAACCCTTTGCTGTGGAATGTTTCGCAGCCCGGGCCTCTATGCATTAAAAACCAGTAGTCTCTTCTCCCATCCGTGACTACCAGAAATGTCTCCAGACCCTCTGGAAGGTAACATTGCCCTTGGTTGAGAAGCACACAGAAGCTGGTTCACACCTCTGAATCCATTTACCCCAGGGCCTTTTGCTGGCTGGAGGAGCACTGTTGGCCCAGGGCACCTGAGCTGCCCTTGCAGCTGACCTGGGGGTCATGCACACCCGATGGGGGCCACCCTGTGCTGGCTCGTTCTTGGACCTTGACATGTTTAACTGTAACTCTCAGGCTCAGCCAGCCTCCAGTCTTCATCGTGAGTATCATAGGAGGTCCTAATCTTATTTTGGTAGCACTCACTCTGCAACAAAATCCTAATACCAGGTTTTAAGCATCTCCTTCTCAGTCAGACAACCTACCTACATTTTCTCCTGGGAATTCCTCGGCAACAAAGCAATGAGAAGCACCTGCATGCCAGAATCAACATTGTGGTGGCAGGAGACAGCCAGTAAGTCATTAACGAGTAAGCAGTTTCAGAGGATGACAGGTGCAGTGAAGGAAATAAATCAGGTGATCAGAAAGAGGGCGGGGAGGGGGGGGGCCTCAGGACCACGGGAAGGAAAGGGCTGGTGATGAAGTGAGGAGAGGGGAAGGTGAGTTGCCAGAGCCATGTGGCCTTAGGCTCAGAGCTCCTGGTCCTTACAGCAGCTGTGCCTTCAGAAAGTGTTCATGACACCCACAGAGTAACCCACCAAAGCCCACATGCCTATGCGTGCACGCATAACCCCGCCCAGAGTAAGAACTATGATGCTTCCTGAATCTCGTGTGTCAGAGACATCTTCAACCCTGTTCATGATTAAAAACCCTGCAGAAAATAGGAACAGATGGTCTCTACCTCAATCTGGTAAACGCCATCTATGCAAACAACAGCCAACATCATACTAAATGGACAAAGCCTGAAAGCTTTCACTCTAAAATCAGGAACAAGACAAGAATGTCCACTATCACTACTCCTATTCAATATAGTTCTGGAAAGATTAGCCAGAGCAATCAGACAAGAGAGAGAAATAAAAGGAATAAAGATAGGAAAGGAAGTAAAACTATCATTGTTTGCAAATGACATGATACTCTACTTAGAAGGTCCCAAAAACTCCATCAAAGAACTAAATATTAAATATTAAATTGATATTAAACTGGATCAAAGAACTAAATATTCAAATAGAAACACAAGTCTACTAGAAGACAAGGTAGGTAGAAAGCTTAAAGACACAGGGATAGTCAAAGAGTTCATGAACAAAAGGCAAACCACAGAGGAAGTACTTCAAAGAATTAACAACTGGGATCTCAACTTATTAAAAAGTTTTTGCACTTCAAAAGAAATCACCAACCCACAGTGAAATTAAACCCAGAGAATGGGAAAAAAATCTAGCCAACTGTTCCTCAGACAAAGGACTTCTATCTAGAACATACAAAGAATTTTTTAAAAAATCAGGCCCCCCAAATTCAAAGACCCAATCCAAAAATGAGCATCTGAGATGAACATGCACTTGTCAGATGAAGAAATACGAATAGCAAATAAATACATGAAGAAATGTTCAACATCACTGGTCACTCAAGAAATGCAAATTAAAATAACACTGAAGTTCCACCCCACCCCAGAAAGAATGGCTGCCATCAAGAAGTCAACCAATAATAAATGCTGGAGGGGCTGTGAGGAAAAAAGAACCCTTCTCCAATGTTGGTGGGGGTGGAAACTGATATAACCACTGTGGAAATCAGTATGGAGATCCCTCAAAAAACTAAGACTAGAGGTCCCATTGAATCCAGCTTTCTCTTCTGGGTACTTTCCCGGAAGAATTGAAAACATCATTCCACAGCAATATATGGGCACACATGTTTATAGCAGCACAATTTGTAACAGCTAAATCTTGGAAACAACCCAAATGCCCATCAACCACAGAATAGATAAAAAAAGATGTGGTATTTTTATACAATGGGATATTAGCTATAAAGAAGGATAAACTTGAGGCTTTTATAGATAAATGGAGGCAGCTTGAGACCATACTCATAAGTGAAATAAATCAAACTCACACATGTAAATATCGTATTATCTCCCTAGTGTAAAAAAAATGGAAGGAATAATAAGATTCAAAATGTACAACAGATATTGTGAAAATGAAAAGGAAAGGAAGGAATGACCGGGATAGGGGAAAGGAGAAAAAGAAGAAAGGCAGATTACATAGGTAAACATGTGTGTGTGTGTGTGTGTGTGTGTGTGTGTGTGTGTGTGTATGATAGATAACTATACTACTAACCTCTGTAAGTTCATCAAAAAGAACAGTTTGTGCTATCATTGTTTGACTGTTGATCGTTTTTTCATACCTAAACCTTGTCACCTGAACAACTACTTCTGAGACAACAACACTCAATATGTTAACTAGTTTGTTTTTGTTTTTGTTTTTGTTTGGTCTTTTTCATTTTTATCAGTACCAGGGATCGAACTCACAACTGCCTGCTTGCAAGGCAGGTGCTTATGCCGCTGAGCTAAACCCCCAGCCCCTAACTAGTTTTAATTTCCTACTATTTTGCTTTGAAATTCTGTATTATTCCTATCTTTTGTTCTGTTTTTAAATTTTAAAAAGAGAGACATCTCCATCCCCTGCACTATTCACAATAACCAGGAAACAGAATCAACCCGAGTGTTCATCAGTGGGAGAACAGACAAAGAGCACATGAGGGAGCACAGAAGTGGATACTGTCCAGCCCCAGAGAACGATGAGACCCCGCCATCTGCCACCACACGGATGCAGCTGAGGGTGTTATGTTACGTGAAACAGCCCAAGCACAAAAAGCCAAACCGGAGCACATGATCTCATGCATGTAATCTCAAAAGGTGGACATCCTTGAAATAGAGAATGAAATCGTGGTTCCCAAAGGCTAGGAGATAAAGGGGAAGGGACAGGGGACAGGTTCGGGCAGCCAGCTCCATGCTATAGTAGCGGGGAGGAATGTGTCCTGGTGTTCTGTTGCTCAGTGGGGTGACCGGCATTACAAACAGCTCAGAGAAGAGATCTGTTTTCTATACTAGAGATTGAACCCAGAGCCATCACACTAAGTTGCTGTCTTAGTTACTTTTCTGCTTGCTGAGGCAAAATACCTGACACCCAAAATTAAAGGAGCAAAGGTTTGTCTCACAGTTTGTAGAGGTTTTAGTCCGCAGGCAGCTGGCTCCACGGCAAGGACTCATAGCTGAGGAGCATCGCAGAGGGGAACAATTCATGGCAAAGCAGGGCCGGCAGAAGGCAGCCAGCAGTGAAGCAGCCAGCAGAAAGCGACCGGTGGCAACCATAGATGCTCTCTCACGTCTCTTACATTCTATCCTTGGTGTGGACACTCATCCTTGGTGTGGCTAGGACTCACACCCAGGGGTGGGCAGCCTTGATCTCACATTGCACCATGAATGAATCCCACCATCACACCCTTAATCCCAGCATCACACACTAGATCTGGCCACTTTCAAAGAGCGCTACCTATGACCATGTGAGACTTTGGGAAGGCACCTAGATGCAAGTCGAAATGTTTTAGAAACTAGACCAGACATGGGAAGAAATGGCACCAAAGAGGTTTAGGAGGAAGTTTATTACACCAGTGGGCTTGACAGGATGTTTCCCAAAGAGCTGGATCCACCCAGTGGGCTTTCAGGGCTTTTATGGGGGAAGAAGCAAGGCAGATTTAGTGCATTACGATTGTAAGGTTGGGTGAGATTTTGGATTGGGACTTTGAACATTTCAGATTACATTGTAAGACCATCAGCTATACAAAGCATGGGTTACACAGAGGAAGAAATGTACTGTTACATTTTAAGTTATATTGCAAGGTCATCAGCTGTACAAAGGCAGTAAAGATGGGCTACACAAGGAAACATTCCGAGCTACATTTTAAGGCCATCTGTTAGACAAGCTTACACAAAAGAAGGGGTATTTTATTATCAGGTTGGCCAGGACAGGTCCCCTTGATCTTGGCAGGCTTTTATCTAAAATTTGAATTTTCCTTTCAATAACAGCTATATCCTAGCCATATTTTATTTTATTTTATTTTATTTTATTTTGGGGACAAGTTCTTGCTGAGTTTTCCAGTTTCCCAGGCTGGGCTCAAGCTTGCATTCCTCCTGCCTCTTCTCCTACAGTGCACTACTAGACATGGCTTCGAAGAAGGATTTTTGAGTGGTTTCATCACAAATGAATGATAAAAGGGTGGATGTGTTAACCACCCTGATTGAACGCTTACACAGTGCCCACAGGTATCAAAACATCACACTGGCCACTTGCAGACTGCAGTGGGGGAGAACAAGACTACACCAGGAAGCTATCTGCATGGGAACCAGAGCCATGCATGGGCCTCCACAGGAGTGGGGACAGCCAGATAGCTTCCTGGTGTGTGGGCTGGCAAACAAGAAGTACCAGTCCCACATCCCCCCATCCTGCAAGTGATCCAGAGAAACACAGGCTGTGATGATAGCTACTAAGGTGAAGTGCAATTGTATACCTGTGGTGCTCTGGTGTTTCACTGACCTTGCAGGTCTATGGCCAGTAGTCTGATCATGTTTAGTGGACAGCAGTATGCAGTGTGGCATCTGGGGGGATCTCCTGAGGATTGCAGCCATTGTTGATTCCCTATGGTCTTGTTTTGAGGTGCTATATCATTTCCATTGTTTTGTTAGGCTGGGTTTTATTCTCTTTTGTTTTGTTTGATTATGTTAAATCCAATGGCAGGAGCAGCTGTTTCAAAGATAGCAAGACACACTGGATTTACTATTATCTTGTTTTGAAGTCCTTTACTGCATTCATTGTTTTGTTTTTATTGTTTCTGTTCTATTCCATTCTGTTTGATTTTTACTATGTCTTGACTGTTGTTATCTGCAACTATTCTGAAGACAACAAAAGGCATTATGGTAATGATTGTTGATTTTGTAATGTTTTAAAGTCCTGTATCACTCACACTGGTTTGTTTTGATTGGATTTATCCTGTTTTATTTTCCTTGGTTTAAAATCTTTAAAAAAAATGTTAAGGCTGGGTGTGTAGCTCAGAGGTAGAGTGCTTAGAAGACACCACATTGTATCACATAAATACAAGTGATTATTGTGTGCTAATCAAAAATAAAATAAAATAAAACAAATGCATACATTTCTACCACCTGAGGCCTATCCCTACCCTTTCTCTGTCAATGCACACTGGCATGGATTCTGATTTTGATCCCCACAGACACATCCCCCACACACACACCGTAGGCTAGATTATATTTCATTGTTCCACAGCAGCAACTTTTCACACATTTCTTGAAGCTTCTCATTACTTATAAGACTAAGAGGGATGATCCCCCAACCCCCAAAAGCAAAGGGACCAGCTGTGATGAAAGTCTGGTCTCCAGGCCTCAGCCAGGAAAATGCAGCTTTGGCAGAGTCTGTGAGGCCCGGAGGGCGGGAGGGGACGGAATTGCTTCAGTGTGGCTTCGTCCTTACCCTGCCCTTCCTGCTTCCTGAACACAGGTTCCTGACAGAGAGAACAGGAACAAAAGCTGCTGGACGCTGTCAAACCTTTGTTAACCAGTGAGGCCACAGCCAACCCCAGCAGGACGGATGTGACCCATCACTGCCACTCCACACTGCGGGCATCCTGGGAACCGTGGGGTCACCTCCATCTGGTCGGCCGGGCCTGGATACCTCCTGGCCCTGGTAGGGATGGCTTGGAGGTGGCAGTGGCCTTTCACGCTGGCCACAGACTTGGAGCAAGTTCTCCGGTCTCCATGGGTTGCACCCAGTGTGGGATTCTTCACACCAGTTTTGGCCGATGGTTTTCCGAGCTTAGTTATAGAGAAAAGAAGTGATTCACAGTTGTTTCTACTTTTGCCTCTGGCTAGAGATTAGGTCGACAGAGTTGCCCACTTGGTGTCTTAATCTCTTCACCTCTACACAAATATCCTACCACCTCGTGAAAGTGAGATAGAAGTCCCTGCCTATCCCTTCTCCTGGGACCACAGAGTGACTTGGAAGACAGCCGTCATCCTTCCCACATGTCCCCTTACAAGTGAGGTCTCCCAAGGAGGCACTAGGACCACCCCTAGGGTTACTCCTAGCTGCTCTCTAGGCCACCTTGCCAGCAGATGCAGCCGCTGTCACACCTGCTCCAGTCTGATCACCTCTCTGAAGAAACAACCGGGATACCAACCCCAAGGAGGCAGAGATCACCCAGGGCCCACTCTGGCTGGAGTGGGCTCAAATCTGAACCTGATGGTAGGATTGAATTTGTACCAATCAGCAGGCTTTGTGGTTAGACTAATTTGGACCAATGAGCAGATGGTGGTTGGAAACTTCTACAGGAAGAACTCCACCGACAGAAGACCCAGCCCCTACATCCAGAGACCAACATCAGCTCCATAGCCAGCACATCCCAGGGATGTGACATGGACATTATCACATAACTGTAAACACCAGAAGGGAGGTTCTAGGGATAGATATAAAGAACCAGCTATATTTGGAGGACATCCTTGAGGAATAGACTTCTCCTTTCCTTCTAGAGAGAGGCCTCAGTGCTAGCGATAGAGATATCATGGGAGGTTGGTGAGAATCAACATAGAAGACAAAAGAAAAAGAGA
Organism: Cavia porcellus; assembly: GCF_034190915.1. Taxonomy (NCBI): domain Eukaryota; kingdom Metazoa; phylum Chordata; class Mammalia; order Rodentia; family Caviidae; genus Cavia; species Cavia porcellus. The sequence goes on along the minus strand of NW_026947521.1, from coordinate 845,109 downwards.
AGGTGGAGATGGCAAGATGCAGAGGTGGGGTGTGGCCCCAGACCCCCAGCCCACCCAGGACAGGAACTCAACCAGATGGACCAAGTTGGATGTCAAACACTGGAACGTTCTGAAATGATAACAAATGAAAAAAACAAGTGGAAAAGGCTATAGAGAAAATGATCTCTCAGGGACAAAAAGAAATGATGCTAAAAATCAAAGCTATTAGAGAAGACATAAATAAAAGAATAGATGAGCTGAGAAAAAGATGAAAACAAAAATGCCCAGCATAGGAGAGGAATGAAATCCTGATTCATTCCATAGGAGAGGAATGAAATCCCGATTCAGAGATCCAGGAGATTAAAACTTCCATTGAAATGAATGACTTTAAGTGATTGGCTGAAGGTGAGAGAAAACCCAGATATCACACACATGGCCCCATGCTCTAGACATTGTCTTTGGACCAAGATTTAAAAATGAAGCCATGAATGCTGGCTCATCTCACCTCTCCTCTGGGGCTGCAGTTCACCTATTGGTAATTCTGAAAATTTGAAAGACAAGCTTTGGAAGAACAAAGCCTAACTTTCAGAACTTGCTGAGACCTCACTCCAGATTTAGATTCCCATGATTGAAATCCTCATATCCACCTCCTCTGAATTGCACTTAACTTTCCTAAATGAGATTTTATGGGAACTGATTGTAATTAGATAAATGGGTGACTTCACTAATGTAGAATACAATTTTCAATTACAGCCTGTGTACAATAATTTACATTTCTTGTTTGATGGTGTGATATTTATGTGACACATTCTGGATGAGACCTGGCTGCTGTTTACATAATGATCTTGCTTTACTCTTGGACAAGAACTGGTTTTCAATTTTCTTTTTGTGCTGCAAGGTATTGTCATTCCAAGATAAATACTGTATATTACAGAATGTGCAAGTGAGAAACGTCAATAAAGTTAGAATTGAGATGGGTTTTAATAATTCTTACTTGTGCCACTGGATTAGGTAATAGATTGGTTCACCTTTCATAAAATGTTGGAATAAAAATGTCCCTAAAATTACAGTAAATTTTTGTGATCTGCTGTCTATATGATCACTTCTATGGCAAAATGCCATTGAATAACTAAATGAACATTTGTAGCAAGTATATTCGACCATTAATAATGTAATATTCATCTCCAGAATCCTGGTCTGAAGCTGGAATATGGGAAAATGTCTTTTTCCTGACCTTTAAGACTAGGTCTACCTGAAACAAAGTTTTTATGGTTCTAATTCCAAATGTCACTCCTTCTCTCCTAGAAGTGGTTAATGGATAAGGAAGAAAGTATGGTAACTCTCAATCAAAGGTTTTCAGATTGACACCTCTTCTTAAAATAGTAGGGAGTGGTAAGGTGAGGCCAGAGAAATGAATCCAGTTCTGGGTTCAAGGCCCAGCCAGGCAGCAGGACATGGAACTAACAGCCCTGGACTCAGGACACCCCACCTGCTGAGAAAGTGAAAGTCACATAGGTACCTGCAACCCTCGCCCTGCTTCCACTGCTCCAGCTCTCCTGGGACCCACGTGCCCTCTGTGTAATGGTGCTCCAGTTAGAAGGCACTGGAAAAGGAGAACTGGCTGAAACTTTCCCCAAAAGAACAGTCAAGAATGCTTTAGAAATGCACAGAAATTCGCTCTCTGAACCCTCTTCCTCGTTTGTAAAATGAAGAGTTTGTATTTGAGGGATTTAGTATTTTCTTATTCCATCATTTGTACTGTGCTACCCCAGGCCAAAATGCTAGCACAGGCAAAGCTGTTATTTAGCACAACAGTTCATAATGTTGTGACCAATCAGCAGCCTTGCTTCCCTTGTAACATAATGAGGGGAGGGAACATGCAGGTCTAGGACCAGCAACATCTCTGTAGTGCTGACTTCAAATACATCATTCTCCTGGATCCTACAAAGCATTCAAGTTCCCTCACTACTTGCTGGGTGAAGAGTGAGATAGGGTACATTTCTCCAGCATGCACATGAGCTCAACCCTAGATTAAGTTGCAAATAAACCTATAACTTTAATGTAATTAAGAAATCCATAACTTCTGATGACCTTCTTACTCATAACTTACATTAACAGAAAACAATTGCATGGGTTTCTCCTCTTTTTTGCCAATAAATAAAATCTCACTATATTAAGTCAGTCATGTGAAATCATAAAATCAATTACCATGCAGCCACTAAAGTGATTACAATTGCCCTGAAAAATCAAATAATAGCAGTGTTTACAATACCATTTCACCTTTGGAATAAAATCACATGAACATACATGCACATAGAGAAAAATTTTGAAGGATAGCCTTAGCTATACATAGATAGCAAGATTATAAATGATTATTACTTCCTTTTTTATTAATGTGCAGTGTTCTGACACTTTTGGAGTTTACAGTAATAGTGAAATCAGAGTGGAAGCAAACAATTTGGAAAACTTCACTAGTTGTTGCTCACATACAAATGACAGTCTTTAGTCATAACAGACTATCAACAATTTGCAAAGTAGCTCCGTAGTGGTCTAGGTACATAATAACTATTTTAAGTTTAGGACCTTACATCTCTTTACAACCACTTTTTTATTTTTATTTTTTTTTCTTTTTTATCGGTACCAGGGATTGAACTCATGACTGCCTGCTTGCAAGGCAGGCGCTTATGCCACTGAGCTAAATCCCTAGCCCCTCTTTATAACCATTTGACTTTGCCCTTGCAAGAGAAAAGTACCCACAGACAATAAGTAAATGAATACACGTGACAGTGTCCACCTAAAACTTTACAAGAAACAAGGCATCTCACAAGTCCCAGTTTGCTACTGCTGGTGTAATAGAAAGAGCCTGTTTCTTCTGGATCTTTGTTATGAGTGAATGTTAAATTTTGTCAAACACCTTTTCTGTGTCTATTGAGATGAGCGTATGATTTTGTCCTCCTTTCTGTTTATGTGATGCATCACATTTATTAATTTGCATACGTTGAACTGTCCTTGCATTCCTGAGATGATTCCTGGCACTGATACATGGGTCTTTTGATGATTTGATAGGTGCATTGTTTGCCAGTATCTTGTTGAGGATTAAGGTGTGTCATATACATAAAGCAACTCCCACAATGAACATAATCATTATGTACAGCAAGTAAACCTTTACTAGCAAGTAAAATCATTATGTACAGCAAGTAAACCTTTACCAGCAAGTAAAAATACAAAAAGCAGCAAGACAAATATTGCACGCTTTGCCAAATATGTGAAATCTAAAATAGATGACCTAGAAGTAGGAGGACGACAAGGAGAAAAGAATGAGAGAGAAGGGAGTGGGGTTCAGGGGAGAGAAATAAAGTAATGGATTTAATCAAGATGTATCATACACATTAAAACTCAGTATTTTGATTTATGTCTCTTACCTTGCTTCCTTATGTTCTGTTTTGTTCTGTTTAATTTTACCCTCTCTAAAATAAAAAAATCAATATTTTGTAAAGTTAATAAGCACTAACAAAAGAGAAAAATTAATTAAAAACAAAGCACTGAGACACTTGGGTTTCTCTTTTCTTTCCTTAATGTCTTTGTCCTAATCATACAACATGAGATGGGTGTGTTACAGGAGAATGATGTATTTGAAGTCAGCACTACAGACAAGTTGCTGGTCGTAGACCTGCATGTTCCTCCCCTCATTATGTTACAAGGGAATGATCAAGGTACCTTAGCACCTCCTTTGCCTCCTCCCGCAGAAGGACTCGGTAGCCAAGGGTCAGAAGGCATTGAGTTGAGTGGGTTCTATTTTAGCTTCTGCCTTCAGAAGAAATATGCCTCCTAGTACTTTGGTTTTTGCTTTTGCTACTTGGGATCTCCACAGATTGGAAATACTTAAGTTTCCAAAGAATATCCCGTGCCATGCCATGTGGCACTTTGTATTCTTAGGATCACAACTACACCAATGTCACACTGCACGAAAGCCAGAGAAGTCAGAATAGAAAACTAAAAACCAGCCCCTTCTAAGCACCTGGATTCTATTCACAGTAAGATAGCCAGGGTCATTTTCCACTGGACAACTCAGAAAAACATGAGTGAACACCGCACCACCATCCACTGTGAAGTGGTGACGGGATAGCCCAGGGGAGCCCAGAGTGGCTGCAGAGCCTCCTGAACAGTGGGTGTCACCCAGCACCATGGGGAAGCAGAGCATCCTCAGCTCTTACCTAAGCTCTTCCCCTTTCCCTGAGGCAAAGAGAAGCACTGACCAGTAGTGACTATCATAGATGCCCAGGGCAGCATTCATGTTTGGTATTTAAATACACTTACTAAATAATTCACATCCAGAATACAGTGATTTGTGCTTGTTGTTCTCAGGAAAATCGTCTCTGGCAGGCAGGTAGCCCTCTTCCAATGGGAAGTACTTGCAGGACTATGGAAAGTCAACTGTGCATTGAGTAAGGTACAGCGTCCAGGAGGCACAGGGATGGAAGACAGCCCGAGTTTCAGTGCTCCCCAGCCCACCCCTCACTATCAGGAGGCTGACTGGGTTGTCTCTGGCCACAGATGCTTATGAAAACTCCAGACAGACTGTCTTAGTTATTTTTCTCATTGCCGAGACAAAATAATCAACACCCAAAGTTAAAGGAAAGGTTTATTTAGCACACAGTTTGTGGAGGTTTCGGTCCATAATTGGCTGGCTCCAAGGCAGGGTGGCACATGGCAGAGGGGCAACAATTCATGGTGGTGGAAGACAGAAAAAACAAGAGGAAAAAAAGTGGGGGACAAGCCTCTTTTTGCCCCTCCCACCGTGTGTGTGTGTGTGTGTGTGTGTGTGTGTGTGTGTAAGAGAGAGAGAGAGAGAGTCTTTTTGAGATAGGGTTTCACTATGAATTTCAGGCTTGTTCTGAACTCACTTTGTAGCCCAACCTGACCCAAATTCCCAGCAATCCTCTTGCCTCAGCCTCTTGAGTGTTGAGATTACAGGTATGCACCACCACACCTGGCAGCCTAGTGCCAATCCAACCAGTTGACTGATGCAGTGGTTTCCCAGCCTTAATCCCAGCACCCTTAGCCCCAGCACTGCACTATGAATCAGTCATACACTCTAGATTCAGCCACCTCTGAAAAAGCCTCACCTATGACTGTATGAGCATTGGGATGCAGAGGTTGGGAGGAGCATCTAGACATAAACCATAACACAGACTTCATTAGAAAACCTAAGGCTCTTCAAGAGATCAAACCCAAGGTAAAAAAAAAAAAACAGTAATAAAGACAGGGATTGGCACTTCACTGAAAGCAATACTGTGGACTAGGGAATTACTGACAGCCTCATTAAATGAATATTTCTCTACAAGATGCTTGGGGAACTTTATAATCTCCAGACATTTGTACTCCAGGGGCAAATGTCGCATGATGCCATATGACACAATTAATGCCAGAATGGATCTGAGAGAGATTAACCCATTATCAGGGCATCTGGCCAGGGCAGGAGGACGGGCCAAAGAGAAAGGTTGGACCTTTGGCTTTTTGGAGAACACAGTCTGAACCCTAAATTCACCAGGCAGACTCCCAGGAAAGGCTGTCTCATGAAGAAATCTGCCAGTGCGAGCACAGTTGGGAGGCTTGAAACCTGCCAGAGCTGGGGACGCAGTGGGTGTGGACTGTGGGGGCAGGGAACAGGTGAGCAGATTAGCCAAAGGGTTTGCTGATGACCCGGAAGACAGGGCTGAGCAGAGCTCGGCTGGGATTAGAGAGTGATAATTTCTACATGTGGAGTCAGGAGGAGGCACCCCTGAAAGCCTTAGGGAATTAAAGACAGCTAGAACAAACCTATTTTTATTTTTTATTAAATAAATTAGACCAAATACGCCCTGAGAACTTAATGAGCTTCATCTCACTTGATCCTTCCAGTTCTTTGACGTAAGTGCTAATATTCCCCCATTTTATAGATGAGAGAACAGAAGCCAAGGAGGTCACATAACTTGTCTGAAGTCACACTGGGACAAAGCCCCGGGTGGTCTGACTCCACATCTGTGCCCAGACCCACTCTGCCGAGTTTCCTGCCCTGGTCCCTGACTGGTCCCTGACTCTCAATGTCCAGGGCACCCCCGGCGCCTCATTCCTCAGCCCCTTGAAGCCCCTGCTGGAGGTCAAAGAAAAGTTGTCCCCACTCTGCGTTTATTATCTTCAATGCCCCCCCCCCGCATGCAGAGGACAGATAAGCCCCGCCCAGACTTCAGTGATGACACCTAGATTTATATATTTTATTTTTACTTACACTTTGGTCAATGAAAGTTTTTAAGCTCCGTGAGCTACCTTTGAAGGAAACCCTTCCAAATACTTTCGACATGAGCCTGTAAAATCGATTCAGACAGTTTGCCAAAGCCACCAGTCTTAATTAATGACTTACTATAACCTCCAGTTTTATGAGGCCTGTATTTCTAGTAGATTGGCACATATATTAATGACTGGCCTGTGAATAAACTGACAGTTTTAAAATGATATGAGATAACTTGTTTTCTTATGGGGAACTTACTTTTGCCTTGAACTTACAGTAAAATTATTATTAGTTCAGTAAATTATGACTCAATGTTCTTTGATCCTTGGCAATAGAAAGACTGACTAGATTTCATTTCTTGACGAAATTGCACTCTAAATGAGTCTTTTCGGTGAACCTCAAGTTCTAACAAGTAAGACTATTGGCTTCAGGGTCAAAAACTTTCCAAGCAGAGCAGCTGTGGCTTGAGCAAGCAGCGGCCGACCCAGAGAGAGAAGCAGCCAGTGTCTCCCGAGATCTGTGCCATGTTGGAACTTAGGGTGCTGGGAAACAAAGCAACCCGCTTGCCTCCCTGGTAAGCAGCCGTGAGCAGACCAGCGCACGGGCTGAGAATCAAACATCCCATCCTCACCTCCCCTTGGCAAATGGAGCCAGAGGTCTGCGCAGCTCTTGGGAGGCTGACCATATGCAGTATAGCAAATATGGAGATTTCCTTCTACCATCTCTTTGAAAGCAAATATTGTATCACTGTTTTGCTTTGTTCCGATTGTCTTGCTCTATTCAATATTCTGTTTTGATAAGTTGTATAGTATTTTGTATTTGCTTTGGTACTATGGTACCTATTACTGTTATCCCAGTATCCTGCTGTGGATTCTGTACCAATTTCACTGCACTGTCTCAGTTGGCTTTGTCCTGTCTTGTTCTGTTGTATTTTACTACCTTCAAAATAATTTTAAAAATTAAAGAAAAAAAACTTTCCAAGCAAAGCATTCCCTAAAAGTCTATGGGTTTTTCTTTATTATTAACATCCAATCTTGATTTAACAATTCTTTGCAATATTGCAATATCTTAAAGGCTGTGTCTATATGTGAAAGCAAATTTAATTCTCTATAAATTTTAGTAAAATACACATGGAATATTCTAGAGTGATGTAGAATATTAATAAAATAAACAATGTAAGTCTTCCAACAACAGAAAGTAGCCAGATAGTCTGCGGTCCAATTTGAAAGGAAGTGTGTCTCCCGCCTCATCCAAGTATTTTGTTTAGTATCTGTGTGTTTCACAGGAAAGGTCTACTTGAAATAGTCCAAAAGCAAAAAGTACTGAATTGCAGCTGACTGACCATTTTCCAGTCCTTTTCCCTCCAAATCCACAGCCTATTAGAAAATAAACTTTGAAATTAATGTGATGACTCAAAGTGATGTAAAGATAAAGTAAGACCCCGGAATTGTTCATCTCAACTGAAGCCAGGCAGTCTGATCTAGGTTATAGTAAAGACCTCAGATTCACAGGGTTGCGATGTAGTTCCGGGTTACTCCCAAAGGACTAAATAATTAGACCTTGATTTTTCCTCTAGAGCTAAGGAGGCACCCGGGACGCGTTTCCTAGTTGAAGTGGCGCCACCACGTGGCGACTGCTCGACAGTTCCCAAATCACTCAACCAAGTGGTTTGAAAATTTCGGCAGTTGACACCTGGGGGAGAGGGTGTATTTGCATTATTTCAAATTTTGTCCATAAGGAGAGATTCGATTTATGTTTTTTCTACTTTGTGATTTCAAGTTAGCATATGTCAAATTTACATAAAATAAAATTGCAATGCTCTTTCATATGGTGGTATGCACGGAGCTTCAGGAAGTGTGTCCATTTCAGAGCTATAGCCTGGGTTCAAATCCCATCGCGGCGACTTTCTCTGTGCATCGCCTTAAGGAAATTACTCAACCCTTCCAACACTCAATCGCCTCACCTGCGAATGCGGGCAGTGGTAGCACCCACACTCATGGATTGCTATGAGGATTAGTGAGTTAATTTCAGTGCCCAGCTCAGAGTTAAGTCATTTGGAGGCTTTTATTGCTTCCCCGTTAGGAAGCCTGAAGAGACTTCAGTAAGTCATCTGACCCATATCTCTGCATCCATTCAGAGTTATCATCTTAGGAGAGATCATCCTAAGCAAAGGAAGAGCTCCTCACTTTAAAATACAATACTATATTCAGAGACGATCATTTCCAAACTAGTACAATATTTTGAGAATAGTTTTTTGAACTATACTCCGAGCAGATTATTTTTCAAAAAGTCAGAATAATCTCAACATCCTTGGGTTAGGTTCTATCGCTTAAACTTCACTGCTACAGATACGCGAACTTCGACATTTTCATACCTATGAATATGATTGTGCTAGGCAGGTGCGGCTTGAATTTCAACATGCATGAGAATAACCAGGGATTAAAGCACAGATTCTGATTCAGCCGGCCTGGGTGGCTCCTGAGGTTGCTGTATTTTATAAATCCCCAGAGAAGGTCAATTGTCACTGGCGGGCAGAGTATCCTTTGAGTAGCAACCTTCTAAATCACTAAAATTCATTTCTCTCTTATCACTACCTTCCCCTGCCACTCAGCAGAGCATAATAAGTCGATCCACAGTCAGAGAAAAGCCAGGGGACACAGGATGGGACCTTGCAGAGTCTTCCCTTTCTGAGGATCTAACCATCACCCTCCACAGAGTAACAGCCGTGGGTGTAGGGGAGACTGGCAGCCCTGAGCAGGGCTGGGCAAAGGATCTGGGACTCAGTTTTATCTACAATGACACTGCATCTAGGGAACCAGAAAGAGTGTATCTCACAGTTACACAGAAATGCCCCTGACGTGGCAAGCAAAAAGGACCTAGAAAGCCCGATTCATGGTCAACAGCCCTGCTGTCCAACCTGGATACCATGATTATGTGAGACAGACAGAAAAATGTCTTTACAAGACTCAAAGGTAAGCAAAAGGCTGTATTAGTTGTAAAGCAACACTAACAGAATTTTAACATTAAAAACCCTTGGAAATTTTGCATAAGCTCATTTAAAATCAATTAGTCATGAGCCAAGCAACAAAGATGTACTTTGATGCTGTGGATCAAACCCACGTCTTAGCAGGTGCTCTACCACTGAGCTACACAGCCAGCCTGGAAGAGTACAGAGCAAGAAGTGTAGTATCTCGAAAAAGACCCCAGAAGTTGGGGCTTTCTTGAGGACCTAGTATGAGGTTCTAACAGCACGGATTCGAACCATGTTTCCAGTTTAAATAATTTCCCAAGCCAGAGATATAGCCTTAAGTACAGCATATATGTGGGGTTTTTTTAAACGTATATATCTTAGACTGTTTTTTGCATTGCTTCAATAGAATACCTGAGAATGGAACATTTCTGAAGAATAGAAATTTAATCCCTTCTGGTCTAGAGCCAGGAAGTTCACGCCCGAGGCTCTGATGGGGTTGATGCCCACCATGCTTCCAAGACGATTCATACTCAGGAAGAGGAGGCTGCCACCTCATGGTGACACAGAAGGGCAGGAAAGGATGCAGTCCCTCCACCAACCCCTTTTTATTGCAGCATTAATCCTCCCACGAGGACAGAGTCCTCCTCAGTACCTAACACCTCCCAAAGACCCACCTCCCTGCACTTTTGCAATGGAAATTACATTCCCAGCACAGGAACTTGGGGGGCACACCCAGATCTCAGTGCTGTGTATAAGACAGGGGCAACATTTTATACTCATTAAAACATATGTGAGTAAGAGAAAAAATTATGAGTGTATAATAAATATAAGCCAGGCATGGTGGCACATGCCTCTAATTCCAGCACTTGGGAGGCTGAGGCAGGAGGATCGTTGTAAGTTCAAGTCCAGGCTGGGCTACAAAGTGAGCTCAAGGCCAGCCTGAATGCATAGCAAGACCCTGTCTCAAAAACACACACAAAAATATTTTTATAAGTATATATGCATGAAACTAGGGAGGTATATAATAAAATGCTACCAACAAGTAACTCTTGTGGGTGATTTTTATTTTCTTTTTGCCTATATGTACTTTCTCCATATTCCACAGTCAATATTACTTTTGAAATGTGGGAAGAAACAACTAAATTTTATTTTAGGAGAAAAGTCATCTCCTGAATGTGAATCAAGTACTCAAAAGTGTATCATTCAACAACTGAAAATCTTATTTGGAAGAATAAAGTTTATGCTAGACCACCTTACTTTCATTGCTGTTGGTTGGATTCCCCAAAAACATAATTTTGCTCATTTCTAAAGAACAAAGGCCAATGTCCAAAATAGCAGTGTAGCGCACTAATTTCCCTAGCGTTGTGATTCCATGCATTTCTTGAAATTGCTCTAAGAAAAAAAATCTAAACTACAACCAAAAGAGTTTTCATAATGTGAAGGTTCTCATGGTATCCGATTGTGTTTTGATTTCAAGCTCACTCAGACCATTGAATGGCTTAATTTTTGTGACTCTCGACACTTACCCACGGAGCGCGTGCAGGAAACCACCTTTAACTCGGACTTCTTCTGCTCAGGCCCAATCATGCAAACAGCCGGCAGAATTTATTTAACCTTCAGCCAGCTGCTCAGCCAACTCGAAATTATGGATGATAGCCCATCGGCCGTGATCAAGATAGAGAAGCGCTTTTTTCTTTCACAGGAGAACCATCGAGCTGGTAACAGGACTCGAAACGCCGTGTCAGCGCAGCTCGCGTGGTCAGGTGCTCAGCTGCTGAGAGCAATAAAACTGTTCGGTCAGGGCTGCCCTGCCATCAGTCACGGGGGTAATGGTGTTTGGCTCCAGTCAGGTTGTATGTCAGCAGATATACATCTCCTCGACAGCCCCTAAGGGTGCCTTAGGATCACGCTTATCGTTTCATGTAGATAGGGGTAGGATACTGATCGATGGTGGCCAGAGGCTACCGAAATAAATTTTACCATGTTAGGCAGGTGAAGTTAATCTCAATCCCGGAGGGTGAAAGGACCACTGACAGTGGGACAGCATTTTTCCTCTGTTAATGTCCCCCTAGGGGGGTAGATAGCCTCTCCTTCCCACTGCCCACGAGGCCCTCTGTGTGAGGTCCCCATGCAGAAGAGAGACCCCAGGTAGAGTCTCAGAGCCACTGAGGTCAGACTTTAAGGACAGACTGCAGAGCTCCCAGGGGACCGGGTTGGCAAGCACTAACCTGCTTGGGTCAGGGGAACAGTGGGATGAGACACGGAATGAAAGAACTGCCTGAAGCAGCACTGGGCGGTCACTACTGAGTCACGGAGAATCATGTGGCCCAGAAGCGGCCACCCTCGGCCACCACACCCTTTTCCTGCTGAGCCTGATGCACCACAGAACTTCATGCCCGAGATTCTGGTGCTCAGAGCTAAAGAAGTTTGCCACCAGCTCATAAAGTCTTGAAACTCTAGAACTCTGCCTCAAGCATTCAGGGGAATGCAGCGAGTGCCCTAAGTTTCCAAAGGGCCACTGGAAGAGAGCACGGGAAAAGACACGAGGAATGGTCCCTCTGCCTGCCAGAGGTTTTGCTTGGGAACCATAAAGGAGGCCCAGCAGAAGCAGGACACAGTGTTACTGCAGAAATCAGAAGACTTTTTCAAAGGACTGGGTCCTCCTATCTCAAACCCAAAAGTTTGTGTGACTGGGAATTTAAATCAATGTGCCCGCAAGGGGCCTTGGAGACTGAAAGGGTTTTGGCCCAGATAGGACACTGTAGCCAGGAAAGCCACAACCGGAAGCAGGAAGCCCCATCTCCCCTGCCCCTAGGAAGTTACCTGTGACGCCATCTTCCCGCCCCTGAAAATTTACATATGGCGCCAAACCTAGGACCAATGGGCTACCTGTGTATCCCTAATGCCCGCCTTAAGTTCCACCCCAAACCGAGGCTATTTACATGCCCCCACGCCACGTGTCCGCCGGAGAGATCGCCAGACGCCAGCCCTGGGGGTGCCGGTCATCTCTCTCCATGTTCTCAGAATAAAGGCCGCTTTTTATTTTATATTTCTCATCTTTTGTTAATATTTTTCATCTTTTGGAAATAACCGTAGCAGAGACCATTCTGCCTAGAGACACTTTGAGGAGGCTCAGGAACAGAAATGGTATGACAAGGGTGTTAACCCAAGGTGACTTCCTGCCTCTGCTGTGGCAGAGACAGCCACAGGTGCCAGTCTACTCTCTGATGACTCCAGCCCCCGAGATGTCCTGCTGGTCAGCCTCAGACTGCACAGCACCAAAACAGATTCCTGAGGCTTTATGATGGGGCTGGCTTGGGAAGGAAAACAATAAATGAAAATCGCATTTTCTTAATTTCATGAGTGTGGGTCTCTGTCATATTATCTTGTGCACATGCTCCTTTTCTACTCCTGGCTGAGGAGACCACACTCTCTTATCTTATGCGTGGCACGGTGGCTCAGCCCTCAGCACTCAGCACTCAGTTCTGCAAAACCAGAAAGCACTTTATGCAACAGCTCCCCCCTCTCCAGAAAAGCTCTCAGGAACTGGCTGTCTGCGTTTTTAAGATTAATGTGTCTTAAAGAGGCCAATGGCTGCATGTAGGCCAAGTGCATATTTATGTTATGTTCTCGCTTCCAAAAAGTGATCAGATTGTCCTAGAACCTCGAAAATCACTTTAAATATCTTGATCTGCAATTATTCTGTAAGTACAAATAGTTGCAATAAAAAGATGCCATAATAAATGGGTGGCGTTCTAATAAAAATGCCCTAAAGATGTAAAGAAGAAGCTGCTCTGAATTACTGAAAGGCTAACTTTATTAAAATGCTCTTTAAAAAAATCTTAACAGAAACTACTCCTTGGTGAAATCCAAGGAGAGGTCCTAGAAGGTCTTCCTTTGACGAATAAAAGTTTTCACTCCATTAATTTAATGGTTCCTTTGCCACTCCTTACGGAAGGAATTTTATCTACTGATGCCACCTGCAGTGCTCAGCCAACTGTCCTATCAGGTGGATGTTTAGATTCCTGCTGTTGAATAGGTAAACGTCCTTGTAAAAGGTCTGAAACCATTTGTGCTCACTCTCTCTTCCTCTCTCTCTCCCTCAACTTGTACCCTTTCATTAGCTATTTATCTTTTTATTTTATGGGAAAAAAACAAATTTCCTAATCAAACAGTGAGAGAGCAGCAATAGCTATTATACTATGTATCATTATCTTCAAAGCAGTCATTCAGAGTACAGCACATAAACCAGAAACATTCTTACAAAAAAGAAACCAACACACAATAACACAAATCTTTCTTTTCAACAAAGTAGGATAAACTAGCAGTATAAATGAAACTAATTAGCATATATATCGGAATATTTTTAAAACTATGGAATTTGTAATTTGTGGAACTATTTGAATTTATTATTTCCTATTTCTCTCTCTCTTCTATTTTGTTCTTGAAAAAACATTTTTCTGTATTTTTGCTTTTCCAATGTAATTGCCACTTTGGTAACTGTACAGAGTTCAGTTTTAATCTAGGTCACTAAAAATAACTTAACATTCCTGTTATGATTTATGTCTAGATGTCCTACCAAAGCCTCATGTGGTCATAGAGACAGAGACAGAGAGAGACACAAAGACAGGGGAGGGGAGGGGAGGGGAGGGGAGGGGAGAGAAGGGAAGGGAAGGGAAGGGAAGGGAAGGGAAGGGAAGGGAAGGGAAGGGAATGTTTAGTCCTTGTCACACCAAAATCTCAGCCTGGGTCTTTTTTTTATTTTGTATTTTATTTTATTTTAAAGAGATTAAGACCAAAGAAGACAGAACAAAGCAGATCAGAACAGAACAATGTAAGCAACACAGCACTTCACACAAGACAACCAGATATTAAGGGAAGGGAAGGGAAGGGAAGGGAAGGGAAGGGAAGGGAAGGGAAGGGAGGAGACTAAGTATAATCCTAATTTATTGGATTGTACATCATAATATACATGATAAAGATCAAAGATATAAAGCATTGAGGCTATGTTCTATATTTTCTTTCATTTATATTTTTGTTCATATTTTCTACGTGTTGAAAATGAATATATATTATCTTTGTGATGCAAAAAATTTATTTTAATGCTTTTTAATGTGTTCGTGCACATTATTAATTTCTAGCCTTAAATGATTAAATCATATTACAAAGCATAATTGTTTCATCTATAATTCAGTGAACCACCACCACACTATATATTTCCAAGCCACACAAGATTGTCTTTATAAAATATGGAAAAATGGTCATATTTGGGGATATTATTTATTTTCTCTGTTACCTTATGTCCACTGATCATATTTCAAAAAAGCAAAAACTTCAGTAACTGAATCAGTTCCTTTCTAACCTTAAAATGGAATCTTTAAAATAGATCTGTTTGTCTAATTACTATATGTATGACTATAAAATGCTAAAAAATAATTGCATTTGCTATTGTGGGCTCATCATTTTGCTACTTAATTTGTTTGGGATCATTTTAATGATTATAAACTTCATTATAAAGAATAACTAGAGACGCCAAACAGATTGAAATGGTTAGTGATGTGCCAATGGATCTCTTCCCTGGAAAACTCATGATAAAATAATTTGAGACTCCTGTTAAATGGTATTAATTAAAATAGGATGTGCCACACATTCTTGTCATTTGCAAAGGCAAAGAATTTGCATACTGGCCTGCACTCTGATAACCAAGACCTTAAAAATGATATTTACAAATCATACCTCAAAAAATGAAATTCTTCAGTAGGTTTCGACAGGTATATTTGCAAATATGGTCACTGCACACATAACGAAGAGAGTCCAACATTAAAGACGGGCAGGAAGTATACCTTTTTGCATGCAAACTTCAGGAAATGTCCCTTGGTTTAGTTAATCTGAAAAGAAAATACACAATGGACCTTCGTGAGCTATTCAATCCTGGATGAACACACATTTAATCTACAATTTACTAAGACAAGAATGCCCTGCAGGCTTTCATGGTGTCGTATGTGGTGGGTCTTTTCAACTACGGAAGTCAGAACGTGATGCCACCAGGTGGAGGTTTTAACTGCAGAACTGGATAGGAGAGGCAGAGCTCTAGTTCATGTCTATTCTAGGTAATATGCTTTAACACCCCCTTCCTTCCCTCACCCCACACTGCAGCTTCCTTCCCAGATCTACAGATATTTGTGCAGCGGAAGACCAAGGTGAGCTTGGCTTGTAAAACCGAACTCACAGAACGTATACAACCCAGTGACCCTTCCTCTACACCGCAGTCGCCACACAAGCCACGTCTCCTCTGAGGCAGGGTGCTGCCAGTGAATAATACTGGTCGTCTCAACCATAATCACAAGGAGTGCAGGTTTCCCAAAACAAGGGTTGTAAGGCTTTTGAGAACTGGTGGGTGGGGGTCAGTATGGCCAGCAGAGGGAAAAAGTACTGCACGTGGTCATGAGAATGAATTTCTGTGTCATGAAGTCTTTCAGATTAGAGCCAAAAAGTTTAGTCCTTGTCACACCAAAATCTCAGCCTGGGTCTTTTTTTTTATTTTGTATTTTATTTTATTTTAAAGAGATTAAGACCAAAGAAGACAGAACAAAGCAGATCAGAACAGAACAATGTAAGCAACACAGCACTTCACACAAGACAACCAGATATGAACAGTAGCTACCACAATGTCTCTTTCTTTGAAATAGTTGAGCATTACCTTCACATACAAGAGTATCAAACATAACAAAATAGTATAAAACCATTCAAGAGAATGAAAGTATTACAGGACATTCAAAACCAAATAACAGAAAACAGATAATGACTACTATATTATCTCATTTTCCATAAAAAAATTTGTTTATACTATCACACATATTAAAATCCAATAAGATACAACATGATAGAACCAATGGAAACAGAAGAACAAATGCATGGTAGGACTTCAAAGCAAGATGATATTAAATCAGCAATGGCTGCCATAAGGTTTTGTTTTCTTCAAAATAGCTGTTCATACCATCAACAGATAATAAAATCAAACAGAACAGAATAAAACCATTTCAACTAATGAACGAAAACATTATAAGGCTTCAAAGCAATGTAATGGAGAATAATGATTACCATAAAATCTTATGTACTCTTACCATTTCTTACACTAGGAAGACTATATGGTATTTATACATGTGAGTTTGATTTATTTCTCAGCCTGAGTCTTCACAACCCTACCCTTCTAAGATGAAAGATAATGCTTTAAGACAATAAGGGAATGATGTTTGCTGTCCCCTGCAAACTTGGTCTTCCCAGAGCCTGAGGACTTGGAGTGCCAGTGGTGTGACAGCACAGGAAATCGGCCATAGGAGCCACCTGGGGAACAGCGAGGCTGGCACAGGGCGGTAGGGAGAGTTCTCACCTCCCACCAGTCTGTACTGCGGACATTCTGAAATATGTCTATGGATGTTGAACTTGAAATAAATTATCATTTAAAGGATTGAAATAGAGAAATACTGTATATGCTCCCCGCCCTCCAGGATGAGCCTCTGCAGACGGGAGTCGGTCCTGGCTGTGACTGAACAGTGATTCGAGGCTGCTTCCTCTTTTTGCTCCCTCCCGTGGGGGCATCAAGCCATCCCACGCTGTGGATGGACACAGCAAGGGACATGGAGCCCAGCCTAAGCGAGGGCGGGATCACTGCCTTCCCTCTTCCCTGCTGACCTTTGGAGCCCTCCCTGGTCTCGTGAGCCTTGGGTTTAGGGAGCCAACTCTGGAGTCACCTCCCCAGGGCACCCAGAGTTAAAATCATGCACAATTCTGGTGGCCAGGGGATACAGCCAGGTGTGCAGAGGCCTGCAGGTGCAGCACACAAGACTTCACTACCGAGCATTTGCAAACAAGTAGCACAAAATAAATGTCCCAGTAGTGTCCAGGGATCAGGGCAGCTCAACTGCTTCTACCCAGTGTTGGAAGGAGTTTTAGTGCAGAAAAATAATTCTGGTCACGACCACAATTCCAGGTGTCCAGGGCAGTATCTTCTGTATTCCTGGGCACTTGGATTTGGCATTCCAGCTGCATTCGACTTTTTTCCTACTAAGGGACCCAGGGAAATCTTGCATTTCAATGCCATTAGCAACCCTCTTTGGAGGGGCTCCTGATTTACTGAGAGTCAACAGCTTTTGCACTTCTTTGGGGTGAAACAAAGTCTCAGGATCTAGGTATGACTAATAGAAAGGGCTCGATATGACACTATGGAGAATTACTAAGCTATAAATTTCATCTGTTTGCTGAACGAGAAAAGATTTAAAAAATCTACTGCCCCCAACTTCATCTGTCTAGATAAATATAATTAGGTAATAGATGATGATTTGTTAGCATTTTATTTTCTGTGTTTGCAAGGGCATTAAAAGTGATCATAAAGCCCACAACAAATACGGTCAGTTTCTGATTTTCAGAGGCAAGAACGTGACTTTGGAGAATCAGATGGGCCAGGAGCAGGCACTCTGGCAAATTAACTCTTCCCGGATTCTGAACAGGATCACAGAGACTTTGTCTTAGCTGATTTGCATGCGCTAATTGCTAGTTCTGAGTAAATGCAAAGTGATCACCTACGCAATTACATTCATAAATTAATATTTTTTACTTCACAATTATTTACACACAGGAGGAAACAGTATAAATAATTTTAAAGCTGTGTCTACACTTACATAATGAAGTGGTTAATTAGAGTAATGAGCTAGTTAATGACAGGCCCAAATTTTTTTCATGAACTATTCATACAAGTGGAGAAAGAAATGTCTTTGCTGGGATAATTCTCACAACCGCCTCAACATTTGACTCCACCTTTCACTCGGACATACACCCTGAAAGACACTTGGTTTATAAATCTGAGATATTCGTGGTGTTTCATGTATGGGATAGATGCCAAGACTCATTGCCAGGGTAACAGAGGTGGCACACAGAAGGGAGACAGCCCCAAGCCAATAGGACAGGACAGGAGCTCAGACTCCCAGGTGGCACTGAGTATACAGAAACAGAGGCTCGTGAGTAAGCCACATCCATCTATGCAAGACGCTCCCACCCTACCTCCAGCCTGGGTAGCCCATCCCAGTTTTAGAGAAGCCTCTTGGTTTACGGAGCTCTTACCCTTGCATGCAGCAGATCTCTGACCTTAAACATTGGAGACCCAGTGGCTCACTTTCCACGCCTGGACTGAGGACTTGAAACACCCTGTAATCACCTGGTGCTAAACAGTCACCTTGCCTGCCCAGGAAAAGATCTAGCTTATTTTCCCATTTAAGTAACTGGCACCGGCATCCACCTAGCTGCCCGCAGAAGAATTCTCACCATCTTTCATTTCCCTCTAGGCAGGTCTGGGCCACCAGCACTTCTGATGTGGACCATTACAAAAAGCCTCCTTGCTGGCATCCTTGCCTCTACCTCTGTATCCCCAGGACCCCACCATCAATCTCCAAAACCTAGTCTCTGTGCAGTAGCCAGAATAATTCTCTTTAAATCTCATATTGCCGGGTGCAGTGGGGCACACCTATAATCCCAGAGGAAATAAGTCAGATACAATAAACAATGAGCCACATCAAAATTCATGCTTTAAATGTTGCTAAATTTAAAAAACTACCACATCTGGTGGGCATGATTTCTAGATAGCACCCATAAAACCCCCTTTCTAGAGTATGGATGGGTCTGTGGATGTGCAGGCAAGCCCATGCATGACTAGGTTGTATTTATGGATGAGGTGGATCTCAGAAAAGGACATTATTTCAGTTGGCAACCAGTGGGCCCTAAAATGAGTCTAGGACCTCTTTAGAAGGAGATAGATCTGAAGTACAGCAAAGATTTGATGTGGAGAGACTTTCCATTGCTGTTCTAAAGACGAAGGAGGCCACGTGTCAATGAATGAGGGTGATCTCAATGAACTGAGAGCATCTCCCAGGTGACAAGCCAATGAGACATGAGAACCACAGTCCTACAACCACAAGGAATTGAATTTTACCACCACCACAGAAACCTGAAAGAGAATCCTGGACTCCTGATGGGAACACAGCCCAGCTTCAGCACCTGATTTTAGCTTTGTGAGACCCCAAACAGAGAATCCAGCCATGCTATGCCCAGACTGCTGACCTACAAAACTGTGAACACCAACATGAATATCATTTTAAGCCTCTGAGTTTGTGTGAATTTGTTGTAAAACAACAGAAAACTGTTTGAGGCATATTAATTTAGCAGCTATAAGGAGGACTGGTTGTAATACAAAGGCCCTAGAGGAGATAATCACCTAGGATGAGACAATGAAGGCATGAACTAGATACTGACAGCAAAACACAGACAGAAAAACCTAGAAGGAAGAATCCATTTGACCTGGTGTTCACAAAGCATGCAGGGCAGTAAGCTGCATAAGCAATGCCTAAGCTACCTTAGCTATTAACGGAAATAAATCACATACTTTTTTCTGGTATCTATCCATCTTGGCCTATAACTGGAATATTCCATTTGATTTTTGTATTGGCTTCTCAACAAGTTCCTTGAAGGCAGGATTATTTAAAATTCACCCAATTTTCTCATGGAGTCAAATGATATAGATGTGAAATTTCTTCATTAAATATAATATATACCAATACATACTTTTTAGATTGGCTCAGATCAAAACAATCTGACAATATCCAGTGCTAACAAAGATATGGGGTAATGGAAACACTATACATTGTAAGGATAAGGAGTGAAAAATGGTATAATCACTTTGGAAAAGTTTGGCAGTTTCCTGTAAAGTTCAACATACACTTGCCTTATACTTAAATATTTATAGCAAAAAATCATAATCATCAAAAACTTGAAACAATCTAGATAGTTATAAATTGATGCATAAATTATAATAGATTCATGTAACTGGGTGCCACTCACCAATGAAACAAAACCATCTGCTGTTACCGACACCAACATGGATTAAGTCTTAAAAGCATTACGCAGTAGAGAGATGACCCCAAAAGACGGTGTGTGATTCTGTACCCTGGACATGGTCGAAATGGCCAACCTATAAGGGCAAAGAGTAGACTAATAACAGCTATCAGGAGCTGAGAGTAGGACCTGACCTGAATGTAATTTTTGTACACAGGGTATGGTAGAGGATGACTATTGGACCCATGGTCAGAATAATAAAAAAATTCTCCACCTTAATTGTAATGGTAATTATAAGACCACATAAACTAGTCAAAGTGTATGGAACTGTACATCAAAATGGGATGAACTTTAAAATACACAAATTACATCTTTTATAGCTGAGTTACAACAAAAATCACAGTGTAGCAAGCTCTTTAGTGTCTGTCTAGTGAAATTGGCCTCCATTCACATCCTTGGGGCTTTTCAAGGATGGAGTCAAAAATAATATATATCTTCTCTTCTCCCACTTTCCATAGATAGAAAGATTGATAGATAATAGATGATAGATAAATAAATGATATCAGAAGTTGGGGATATTTGGAATCAAGTAAAATAAACAAGGTGGGCCTGCACGGAGCATTATCTAGGAAAATGCATACCAGGGCTTCCGATCCAGGCCTGGCACTAACTAGGAGCATTCTTTGCCCTCCATTCTGTTTAGCACCGGGTAGGAACAGCTGCTCAGATCCTGGAAGCTGGCAGAACCACTCAGACTCAGGCCTGAGCACTTATATTCCCGATTTCAATGTCTCAGCAGTATATCCAACAGGTCCAGCCTCGAAGTCTGTGGCAGCTCGCCATGTCGTCCCCACACTGGTCTGAACTGTAGGTATGACTGATGGTTTCCTACTTGCATTTGACCTGACTTGATGGTGGTTGTTGGATAGGGGCAGGGCGTCATTATGAGACTGGTCTCTAAGCCTAGAGACAAAGAGGAGGGTGCACCACACTCTCTCTTTGCAATTTCAAACATAAGCACACCAACCTTCCCCAGGCACCCAAATAAAGCAGTTTAGGAAAGATGTCAGGTGAGAAACTGGCTCTGTGGCGAGGCAATAGGAAGCAGCATGGTAGTATTATTGGAAGCACTGATACTGTGAGGTATTAGAAATAAAAGACTAGGGGCTGGGGATTTAGTTCAGCGGCATAAGTACCTGCCTTGTAAGCAGGCGGTCATGAGTTTGATCCCCGGTACCGATAAAAATGAAAAAGACAAAAAAAAAAAAAAAAGAAAGAAAGAAAGAAATAAAGGACTAAAGAATACGATTTAGCATAATGACATTTTATCTGTTCAGAAAGATGCAGACGTTCTGTTTCCATGGCGGTGGTATTTCTTCACTTGTACCTACACGGTAAGTACACACACTTTTTAAAAAAAACTAATAAGAGAATAGAGGAACTTGCATTTATAATTAACAGTATTTTCAATATGTTAAAAGTTAACTATACCCCATGTTCAATATTTTCTTAAATAACGATTGTATATTACAGGCCATTCTGAAATATAATAAATGATGTATGCTAAACTCTAATTATGGCTGGCATTACTTATGACCCTTTCTATTGCAATAGCCAATAAAAAAGATCATATTTTCAGAATATACATATCACTGTGAAGACCTGAATGTTCAGAAGTGAGTCAATTTATTTAATTTATAGGAATATGAAAGCCATTCTAGGAATAACATTTTATGATTCTACTCTCATCAATATCTGATACTCTAAATTTTCTTTTTTAAGCACCTCCATTTCCACTGTCGTGTCTGAATTACCTTTATATTGTATTTTACCTATTTCAATGTCTATTCCTTTGCTTTATATAAATGAATTCACCAGCTGAGTCAAAATGAGACAAAAATCCTTTAAGATTTAAAATACACTTTAATTACTATATATCATGCCATTAAGAAAAATCAGTGCCAGGCATGGTGGCACATACCTATAATCCCAGTACTTGGGAGGCTGAGGCAGAAGGATTGCCGAGTTCAAGGCCAGTGGGGGCTCCAAAGTGAGTTGAAGGCCAGCCTGAACTGCATGGCAAAACTATCTCAAAAACAACAACAACAACAACAACAAAAAAGTATTAAGAAAGATCAGATAGTTCTCTTGCTCTAATAAGAATTATGTTTATACTTATCTCACCATTGTCTGACTTATTAAAA
This sequence comes from Cavia porcellus, assembly GCF_034190915.1. Lineage (NCBI taxonomy): Eukaryota > Metazoa > Chordata > Mammalia > Rodentia > Caviidae > Cavia > Cavia porcellus. The sequence continues at coordinate 822,806 of NW_026947521.1, read as the reverse complement.
GTGATCTTTTAAAAACAAGGAAAGTATAATGCATACTAAAATTGACTGTATTCTTATTTTATCTTTGAATTTTTAAACACTTTAAATGTGTGCAATTATATTTTCTTCATTCCCACTGCTTATTTTACTTAAAAAAGCGAAACTAAATCAAAGAAAAATGTACAAATAACAAAACTTACATATCAATAAACATATTTAGGAATCTATAAATTTATAAATGTGCATATAAGTAGTGGACAATTCTGTAAAATGACCCAATCAAACCTGCATTAGTAGTCTTCGAGTTTTGGAGATTAGAAAATTACCAGAGATTTCTTTAGCTGAAAGAACTGCATAATTAATTTCACATGAATTCTTGTTCAGTTAAGTCCATGAAAACTTTCTTGTAGTTTTTCAATCATCATTTATGTTTCCCTATCAGGCATTTTGTAAGAACTCAGAAGAAAAATTTCAACTTGCTAAGACCCAGCCACTGAAGATGTTTACAATGTCTTAGTTAATCTCACACTGTAAAAGATCCACATCTTTACCTTCTGCTTGAATGAATGAGAGAAAAAGAAATATGGCTTTATTTCACAAAGGCTGAAAATCATCTAAAATGTCAATTTATTGTCCATGACTAAAGATTTGACTCCCATGAAGAAACTGCATGATGTATCTTTGAATCACTTCATACTGTTAATCATACTCTCGAGTTTTCACTTTTATAATGATTTTCAGCTGCCACTCATCCTTCCACTGAGCTTTTCCTTTTAACTACTTTATTTTCATTATCATCTTCACTTTTCCCAACGTATGTTTTTTATTATAGAATAAAATCATCTTTGCTTGAATAACCTAAGTATGTAACTAGTAAACATATTATTAAATGGGTCACAAAAGTTTTAGGATGATTAGATGCCAAAGACAGAAACTGACTGCAAGACTGCAGAATTTTTCTGCAAGATTTTATGATACTACACCCTGGTTCCATTTACGGTTTCGAAATGTACGGCAAAACAACTCAATGTACTAATCAACAATTAAATAGCAAGCCAAACTCAATAGCTTCTTATAAACAAGTCTCATCTCCCTCATTAGATGATCAACAATTAGGAGAGAATCTAAGTACCACGCATAATACCTAGCATCTGCCTCATAAGCATCAGGAAACAAATATTTGAGTTGACTTTATAGAACCTACAAATCTTTGCATTTACATATTTACCCCAATATGAAATGTTATGCAATTTAAGGTTTACAAATACTAAGTTATATGCACATCTTATCATCTCTAGCCAAATCTAACAACTCAGTTAACTTCATTTTCTATTGCAAGTTTCTTTATTTACATTTTTCCAATTTACCACTTATGGGAGAATATGGGTCAGACTGTGTGTTAGCGTATACAATTCTGCACCAAGCTGTAAAATCTTACTTTACAGAATAATTTTCTTCCCAATCTGCCCTCTTTCTTTTCACATTGTTTGGACACATTATGCTGCCAGGAAAATATAAAGTACTCTTAAATGTGCAAATGAAATAAAACCTAGCAAAAAGCGTACTCTGGATTGGATAATAGAGTTGTAATGTATTTCTGCTGTCAGATTGGCGTAGTTGTGTGATAATTTTATGTGACAGTGTAATTAAATTGTAAAACAATTCCCATTTCCTATGTATTTTATCTATTTATCATCATTTATTTCTTTACCTTCTTTTTCTGCAATAAATATTATTGTAAGGAGAGTTAAGTAAGTTAAACCAATGCAATTACTTTCACAGATTAAAATTAACTTCATACATCAATTTGTACACATTGATACAAAGTACCTACAACTTGCCTGGTATAAATAAATGTGTTTATTGCAGTATATTTATGATGTCACTGTGGTTTCCATGTTTGCCTTCCTTTTGAGTAATGATATATATGTTTAAACTTGACATTTTAACAGTATTTTCAAACAATTTCATTCATTATCAAATAACCATTTATTACAGTATGGCAATTTCATACCATGTACTGAACCCATTAGACACTCCTAAACAATGATTTATCAACCAATATACAGATTTTAACGCTTATCACAGCAAATACAGAATGTAACATTAAATATTGACTTGACAAGAGATAACTAAATTATCTTTTAAAAAATTCTTGATGAGTCATGTTTAGTAATAGCCAGTATACATTTATAGCTGTTCTACAAATTCAGAGAAGTATATACGATTGTTAAGTCTTCATATATTAATATGGTTGATTGTAAAACCTATAGGGGTGGTAACAATATTACCTTAGTTGTCAATTATAAAGAAAGGGAAGAACAAAGGGTGTGTTTCGTGTCTTGGGTGCTGAACTGCTTGGTAAATTTGGGATCTTCGTCTCTTCGTAGGAGAGAATAGATTTCTACTCAGTAAAGTTATTTCTGGGTGACAAATCTACATTGATCCAGACAGATCATGTTGTATGAGACAAATGGCTAATGACAATAATCCTATTTGCTTGCTGCATATAAGCTACATCTAGCATATAAACTACATCATTTTAATCCTCATAAGGTCTGACCACATCATCTTTGCCAGAGCACCCCACAAAAGTTAGGTGTTTGGAAACTCTGCTTCATATAGGGAAACTGAATTTCTCTATATGAAAAGAGGTAAATCAACAATGGAAGCGGTTATCGTTGTAGGATCACCCAGTGGATGCAGTGAAATAGGAAATCCTGAGAGAAAGCACAGATTTAAAAACAATTAACAGGGTCAGAAAGGGAGGAGAGAGGCAGGAGACAAGCTTCCTTTCAAATAGGGTCATTTACATAAAACATTAACCCTGATAAAGGTATCTGTCAGTGTGTGGGAGGGTCAGTATTTCTTCTGTTATCCACATCCAGAATGAGGTAATTTGACACTAATTGCAGAAGGATTAAATTTATTCAATCTCTATCGACTACTCCCTGACTATTAAAATTAAATGAAGCTAAAAATGAATTATTCTTCCCTACATCAAAAATTAAACACCAAACGAATTTATGATGATGTGGGGGTAGACAGGCAATGAAGGCCACAAACTGTGACTTTTTTTCTAAAATAAATGGACATAAGAACCTTAATTTTTGATAGTTTTATGAATTTAACCAACATCATTTATTTAGAAAAGTCCTGAGACATCTTTGGGAATACATTATACCCTAGCTAAAAGAAGCTTAAAACATGTATATTTTTATTAATACTTTAAAATATATAGTTAAGCCAAGAAATTCATCTGCTAGAAGATGGCTAGAATAGGCAAAGAATTACTAAAATTAAAAAAGGAATACATTTCAAGCAATTTCAATTCCCTGAGGCAAGACCCTAAGAGGGGAGTCATCAACTAAATTTTGAAGGAACTCCCCATTTTAGGAATAGTCCGTACACACAAAAAAATTCAGTTCAAAGTCTGAAGTTGTCATCTGTTTCTTCATTGTTTGCTGTGTGTTACCTAGTCATAGAGGAGGCATGTAGGAACATGGGAAAAGTGGGGGATAGCTACAAAATCAGTGGTCAGATTGGAATTCTCAAGAAAATTTCTTTATTTTGAGTTCAGACCTTTTTCCAATTGTACTGAGCAAAACAGCAAACTCAAATACCAATAACCCTGCTAACTATGCATTCTTCAAACTGTCTTTCCTATAATCTAGCACGGAATTATGTATATACTCGAGTTATTTTGCTGTTTTGTGCCATTTTTAAGATGAGACATAGATGTGTGCGATGTTCAATTTTCACATTTGTACCTCAACAGCTACCTAACATTTCAGTGAATTCCTAAAAATATACAATCTCAGCTTTAGACAAAATGTTAAATGTCTTAGTTACTTCTCACTCTCCTTATTGAAGACAAAGTACCTGATGCCCACATGAAAGAAGGAAAGTTTATTTCTTACAGTTTTGGAGGTCTCAGTCCATACTCAGCTGGCTCCAAGCGGCAGGGTGGCATGGCGGGGCCACCACTGTTCATGGCAGCTGCAAACAGCAAGGCGGAAACCTCAAGAGAGAGACAGGTCTTCTTCCGGTGGTCCGTCCTAGCTCACCCCGGGCGGGTGTAGCACTCACCCACCAATCCGAGCGCTAGACAAGGAACCAGTCACAAACGCTATATTTGGGGGAGTCCATAATTGCATGGGGCCTGGGGGCCACTGACATAAACTATGATACTAATAGGTAAAATCAGTCTTGAGTACCTCATAAATTATGGACAAGGAAGCCAAACATGAGAAGTTGGGTAACTTGTCCAAGGCGAAGAGACTATAGCAAAACAAAAACTAAATAGCCTCTCCTAGAGGCTGCAGGGAGGGCAGGGGGACAGGAAACAAAAGCTGCGAGATGTACAGGGCACAGATGCAAATACCTATGATGAATGTGATCACTCTATACAGCTAAAATGTACCGATAAAATAAAAAAAAATAAATAGCCTCTCCTTACCCCCGCCCAGGCAGTACACCTTCCATTCTAGTCTGAAGTTTATGCGTTAAACCCTGCCATGAAGTGTGACTGCATTTAAACACGGATCCATGTCACCTGGTAATGAAGGAAAGATTGAAGATGTCACTTTAGACATCAGTCAACTTACTGACTCAGGTCTGATCCCCTACTCACACTACAAGTCACACGCAAGGTGTGTTAGACGCAGCCCCTGCACGCAGCATCTGGGTAAAGCCAGTGTTAGATGGACTGGCATTCCTTCGTGTAAATGGATGACCTGCTAAAAAAGTAATCAGCCTTTTAAAAATATATAAATTAAAGATCTCTTAATTCCTAAGAAATGTCTGCCTTTGCAACTCTTCCTATTATATATAGATCTGAAACTGGAATGTTTTGTTCCTTTTCCTAATGAGTATAATTTCATGCATTAGCAATTATATTGGGGAAATGTGTTTTTCTTTATCATAAGGGAACTATGTAAATGAAAAATAATGGCACAATTTTTGTATTTTCTCCTCAGTTGGACTGAAACTCATTAAAAAGAATTGTTAGTATATTTTATCTATTTACAGAGTCTGCATGCTTTAAAATACAAATAATCACCTAGACTCTCTCGGTTGAGTAAGTTAATTTTAGGACAGAAAGTATTTTTGGAAACATTTACAGGACATTTCCTTTTTGCAACAATATAAAAGTAAAGCATTTCTGATAATACATTTATAGACCATTTCCCCTTTGCAACAGGGAATTAGATGATGTCACATTTTAATTTTTATATTTGTATTAGATAAAAATGCATGTGCCTTACACAGAGCCATGTTAGCACCTTATTTTGTTAAATATATAAAATTTCCAGTTGAGCAAACAATTGCTTGCCTATTTTGAAATACATTTCTTTTCTTGAAACAAGTAAGATTGTGCTCTGTGAAGATCTGAAGCAAATGATTAATACATTTAAAATGCTAGTGTTGTATGTAATTCAAATTAATCTGCATGAGCAGCCTATAAATGACTGCAGAACAGTTAAGTTTAATTGATCAATTCTCACTTTTACTTAACCCAGCCTGAAAAGAATTTAAAAAGCACTATTACTAGTAAACTAATTTTTGTCACAATGATCAATCCATCCATGAACAAACTCTGTTTTTTAATTGGGGGCTATTACTCATATTTTTCTAAATGCTGACGGTCATCATGCTATATAACATTTCATATCTTTCAGGATAGAAATGAGTGAAATCTACTTCACCCCTCAAGGTTAATCTTTATAAACCAAACATATGATTCTATGTCTTGGTAAGTTTTCAAGAGTATTAAGTGATTTTTTTTGTAACTCCTATTCAGGGCAGAAAATCTTGAATACTCTCAGCATTGAGAATTCAATGTAGAAGGATTTCTAAATGGTAACCACGATAACAACCAAATGGCTACGATTTTGTCAAACTTCATGACTTCATATTATGAAATGTATACCCTGTTTTAAACTCGTATGTTACTTCTTTTAAATATTGCAGAAACATCTTCACAGAGGACAGGAATGGGGCTTTAAGGTTTGTGCACAGGACTGGTTTTGACAAGACATTGTAAGCAGAATGAGTCTCCTCCAACTCATGTCGGACGATACGCACAGACCTCTCCACTTCAGTGTGACTCTGTTCTCCTGAATGAGTCCAATCCTCCAGGTGCTGTGCATCTTGTAATGACCGCAGCGTTCCCTTGAGGCTATAACCTAACTCCGCATGTGAAAATATTGCTTAGAAATGGGTGGGATGGCTTCCCTCCAGGATTCTCTGGGACGCAAAAGCACCATTCAGGGCTGATGTGTGATGTCTGTATGCAGTCCAATTTGACTTTCTGAAATAGGAAAGCATAAATTCTCCCTGGAAACAATTTCTTTGACTAGTTCATTGTAGGAAAGAAACTTGTCATCGTGCCAGACACAAAACTGCTGCTGGGTTTAGTTTTGAATTTTATAAAGTGAAAATTTTGAATTTTATAAAGTGAAAAATATATACACATTCATTTCAGATTCAAGTCATGAATAATTAAATGAATATATAATTGTATCCAGTTTTACCCTCAAGCTTAACCAACAAAGACATCTTCAGTCCATGTAAAAAGGATACTTGATGGGTTATTTTTCTTTAAGTGAGCTGCCAAACAACACTGAATTTATATGCTTGGAAGTGAAAATAACAATTTGTCTGTAAAAATCACACAATGGAGAGTGAGGTAACTTTAAAGAGTTTTATTTAATATATCTGGTACCTTCTGAAAATGAATTTACACGGCAGTTTCTAAGTGTCGTCTCAAGTATCTCGTTCTTCAGCACCTCTCACTGTATCTCGGTCCAGGCCAGGTCCTAGGGTGGGGAGCAGACTAGTGAGCAACGTTAGGTAGCACAGATGAACGTTTCTGGAAACTTCTTCACATCGTCAGAACCAATTCTCCAGAAATGCTTCACTCACAGAACAATAAGGAAGTGTTCCTATGATAAATAAGAGAATTACACTCTGTTCTGAGATCTTACTAGAAGACCAGGGCCAGCCCATCCAGTTGAGCAGGCTGTGGACTGCACACAGCACTCGCCAGAGGGAACGCACCAGTAACTGAGCCATAGGTCCTGGGGCAAGGCTCTATCTGTGCAGGAGCAAGGCAAAAGCGTCTTGAAAATTTGCACCAAAGTGTCTATGTGAGATTTGGAAAGGAGGCACTCAGCTCACCAGCCCTGCCCCAAGGAGCTTCATTCTCCCAGAAGGGATCCCTTCACTTCTTTACAGAAAGTTGTCAGAGAGGTTGGCAACAGCTCTAGGAGAAACTTTTGTCATTCTAATAAACACCTTGACTTTGCCATCTATAAGGCTGGACTTATGAGAGACATCGGCAAAGCAGTGTGAGAAGACACTCTCCTGATTATTTTAAAAAACAATCTGATGGAACATAACACGTCCTATTGGGCAGAGTTAACACAACTAAATTTCTCCATCTGTTGGGAGACGGCAGGAGACTGGTTCAACAAGGGAGGAAACACCAGCAATGGGAACAGAGCACAAAGCAGCAGAACAGAGCTCTCCAGACTCTCGCACTTTCACAAAAGACAGGGCCCAGTAGAGAACAGAAACAGAATACAAAAAGGACACCAGGACCACAGTTTTCCCATAGAAAAGATGTCAACGCACCATCTCCATCATCATCACCATCATCATTATTCTATCTCAACAACAACAAAAAAGGGGAATGACGGAAGGGGAGTAAGCAGGAGGAATCAGTAATTCCCTGGTGACAAGTGGCCCTTCCCTCTGTACATATAGCATCCCAAAGAAATGCCACTCCACCACTCACCATGCGGCAACAGGTCATCCTGGCTTTTCAGAATGTGGCAGAGCGCTGCTTCTCCCCAGGCCTGACCAGTAACACAGGGCATGGGGTGTCTTATGCCTCACATCAGCCCTTGTGTCCACGCCTGCAGCATTTCATTAAGGAAGGTCCACCCTCGGCATGAACAAAGCACCTCTTCCAGTCTATGGGCGGAGTGCTTTTACTTGGACGTCAAAGTGTGATGAAGTCTCACAAAAGCACATATCCAGGGTCGAGAGCTGCTCCCTCAAAGCTGGCTTCTCAGAGACTTACCTGACGATGCTGACAGCACATGTGACTTCTCTGTCTCCTCCTTAGAGGTGCAATTATACATTAATGATTGATCGCTTTTCCAGGTTGCTCTTCACACTGACTCTGAATCAATCCTTCCCACTAGTAAAAGTCACATTTCACTTTGTCTTCCTACTTTTCTTTTGGGCTGTTCATAGCCACCTACCCCTCTAAAACTGTGCTACAGCCTTGTCAATTTACAAGCAGCTCCTGAACACTGAGTTAGCATGCGCCATCTGGTTCTTGGAAGGTCTACCTCTTGTTTGGTTCCCTTCAACTTTGCTGTAGCTTAGGTGAACCAAAGTCAGCTCACCCCGAGTGTTTATTGTTTCCATGTGCCCCTCTCAATAGTGGTCGAGCTCTCTGAAAGCAGACACTCACTCTTACTTTTCTGTGTCCTTAGCGTCCAACAGCACAGACTTCTAATACTGTTCAATAAAGAGTTATCAAATGATGGATCCTTGAAAGAAGTGGGCAACCTAAAATGACTACTCAGAAAGTAAACATTCAGAGTCGGCAGCTGCTGAGAACTGGCTGTGGTAAACCCAGGTGGCTGCAGAAGAAGGCAATTCGCCTGCCCTCTTGGTAAGCGCCTCTTTTCGGTGTGAGCCAGGAGGAAACCCAGTCAGCAGCTCCCGTGAGCCTACCGGTGCGCAGGCTGAGAAACATCCCAATCCACCACCACCACCACCATTAGCAATTGGGGGCAGAGGTCTGAGCATCTCTTGAGAGGATGACCATATGCAATACAGCAAATATGGGGGATTTCTTTCCATCTTCTGTTTGAGGCAAATGTTTTTTTCAGTGTTCTGTTTCATTACAATTAAGTGTATTACACTATTCAATATTCTCTTTCGAATGATTTTATAATGTTCTGTTTTTGATTTTGCTATACCTGATTGAAAGGACAACTATTATAAAGATAACAAGATATACTATGGTACCTATTACTGTTATCCTGGTATCCTGCCCGAAGTTCTATACCAATTTCACTACATTGTCTCGATTGGCTTTGTTTTGTCTTGTTCTGTTGTATTTTTACTACCTTCAAAATAAAATAAACATTCATTTGACTGAGTTCTATTTTGAGTTCCAGAATTATGGGATGTGTCAATAGATGATGTGAGGCAAACCAATCAATTTAATAAAACCAGATGCCCTGTTTTATATTTCAAGCATGTACATAAAACTCCACTTGGATCTGAAATTCATGTTAAAAAATAGAAATTATGAAACCTCCAGAAGAAAACAGTGACTATCGGTAGAATTTTAGGGTGAGGAATGCCTATTTACATTAGACCAAAGCTAGGACCCACAAAGGAAAATGTTGATGGTGACTCTGAGTTAACAAATCAATTTTTTTTAACAAATCACTTTCTATGTAATACTTTCTATGAGGCTCCAGAAAGCATGAGGTTTTTTTTTCAGAATTCATTTTCACTTAAGAATCTAAATACAAAAAAAAAGAATCTAAATGTCTCTAAAGGTCTGTCTGTTGAAGGATACACAGAGGAACAATAATCTTTAAAATACACTATTATGCAGGAAGTTTGGAAACACAGAAAATAGTGTATTTTAAATACTTTTCAGAGTAACAATTGGATTCATTGATTCTGAGACACTTCCATGGAAGTTGAAGGAAAATATATTGAACATACTTGAAGATATAACTAATGTATTATTTGGCAATGTTAGTCCTATGTTTCTGATTTTTTGGACATTACAAAGTGCTGGGTTGGGAAGGATTGTCATTGTTATTTGTTTTGTTTTTGTGTTTATTTGGATTTTGGTGTATTTGACACAAGGTTTTGCCATGTAGCCCAGGCTGGCTGGCTTGAACTCTGCATCTTCCCATTAGAGCTTCCAAGTCTGGGCACTACAGGTGCACGCCATTGGGACCTGGTTTGCAGTTGTTTTTTTAAAACTATACAACCTAAATGTTCAATACAAGATGCTAATAATCTTTTAAAAATATGACATTAAAATATTTTGACATGAAAAGAACATTTTTTAAATGAAAAAAGACTTTAAATTATGAGATGCATTATTTTTATAAAGCTATATGTTCATGTATATGGTTCTATGTACACACAAATCTAAATCTAACATTAATCGTGATTATCATTTGGCATATCTGTAGTTTCTAAAACTTCAACAATAAGCATGAATAACTCATGAGACGGGAATAAAAAGGAAAATAGTAGAATGGCTTACTGAAAACCAAAGCAAACACTGATCTAGTTTATTAAATGGTAGTTACTAAAACGAAGGAAAACTAAAGGTCACACACACGCTTACAAAACATAACTGCGATTTCAAATTATTTTCTGCCACCCTGTGGGGAATTCTACACACTGCAGAATGTAAATAAAGACAAAGTAGAACTTTGAAAAATCTCTAACTAAAGATGAAATTTCTTTCTTACACGGCCCAAGTTGTGGAACAAAAGCTCTGTTGATGTATCTTGATTTTTCTGGAAGCCCTTTAAAGAAACTGCTAGAAGAAAAACTATGCCTGACACAAATATGTGCTCGCCAACACGACAAGCACCATTCTATACCATTTTCTCTCCCAAAATGTCTATGTGGTAGGCATTATTTTTTCCCAATTTTATAAGCGAGGCGGTGAGTTTAGCCATCTGTCCACGCAGTGTGAATCTGGACAGCTGCTCCAAAGTCCTGCACTTGTAAACGAGTTAAACTTTTTCGTTTCCATTCTTTCCAAGCTGAGCACACCCGAGAATGCGGGACAGACCCAGCGGACGCGGCTTCAGAGCGGAAATCTAATGCTCCCAACCCGCTGCGGAGCGAGGAAAGCACAGAAGAAATCGGGAATCGAAACTTTCTGGCTGTTGATCTAACAATAACGAAATGTTTCAACTTGAACTCCGTATTCCTTCTTTTTATTCTACCCTTATTTTTAATCAAGTGTGATCCACAACTTAAATATGTAAAACTGACTCTCACCCAACTCTTTAAATAGTCCTTTATGGTCTAAGCGCCCCAACATTAAGGCTTGGGTATTCGCCCCCTCCTCATTTCGTCCGTCTTGTCACTCAGTTATTAAAATTACCAATAAAGACAAGCACAGGAGAAACAAAACCAACTTCGAGTGCCCTGAGAGCCCGAGTCCTCACAGAGAACAGCGGCGAGAACGCGCGTCACGCCCCCAGAGGAACTGCCAATGAGGCGTCAGCGCCGCGGACACGCCCAGAGGGACGCCAAGCGGCCGCCCGTACGCATGCGCTGGCATCCACCCGCGCGCCCCACGGGCGGGGCGACGCTGCGGGAAGGTGGAGCTGATCAGGAGGACGCCACGCCTCCGCTTCCGCCTGTTGCGGCGCCTTAGGGGCGGCCGGGATGTCGTCACTTCCGCCGGGTGGTTCACTGCGTCCGGGTCAGCAGCTGCTGCCGCTGCTGTCTAAACAGCTGCGGCCGGGACAGTAAGCTGGGGTCTCCACCGCAGACCGAGGGGAGCGGGCTCCGCTCGGCGCCGACTTCTGCGACCTGGCCGTCAGCCCCACGTCGCCGACCTGGAGGGGCGAAGAGGACGAGGGAGCCGAGGCTTCCTCCGGGGTGAGCGCGGCCCGGGAGGGCTGGGCGCGGGCCTGGGGTGCCCGTCCCGGGGGCGAAGCCGCGGGCTACTCTGGCCGGGAGAGGAAGCGGGGTTTCTCTGCGGCGGGGCCGCCCTGGGCGCGCTCTGGAGCTGCTTCCCGCCTCCCGGATCCACGCCCAGCCTGGTCCCGCCCTTGGCCCGGCTGTGCCCGCGTTTGCCGGCCTTGCCCTCTCTCTTCCGCCCGTGGTTGCTTGTGCCGGGACGGAGCCTTCCTTCCTCCTCCGCGACCCCGCCGGCGTGGCCTGGGTGCGGTGACAGGCGCGTTGGTTCCGTGTTTACGACTGGCGTCAGCTCTGGTGCCGAACAAAGACACTTGGGCTTCTGGTGAGCCTCATAGCCCCGGGGGATAGACGCGGAAACCAAGGTAATCAGGGCTGTAATAGAGGTTCCCGAGCCTGCCAAACTAAGTAGAGGGTGTGTGCATGGAAAGTCGAGTCCCTGCGACCCTGCGTACTTTCAACACCCATAGCTGGCAAAAATGGCTTGAATTTCCTGGGTGCAGCTCTTGTCCCGGAGGACTGCTAGAGGAACTCAGTTAAGTCAGAAGCTTCTTTAGGTCTCTATTACGTTGCTTGAAAACTTGCTCTGTCTGGCCTGGGAGCTCTTAGAGGGCATAGCTTTGGATGTGTTCATCGAGGTACTCGTGGTACCTCCTGTTTAGCCAGTTGGATAAAGTGTGTGATTGTAGTTTAATGTATTGCTTTTTTTCATCTTCACCTCCCAGCCGCAGTTAGAATCTCCTTTTCCTCGTGTTTGATTTGTTAGTTTCAACTAGATGTATTCATTTATAGTTTTAAGTACAGGAATTTCTACAGTTGAAGAAATTCTTTGAGAATGGATTTTTTTTCAATTATAATTGAAATTACCCAATTAAGTCACCCTGAAAGCTAGTTGGGTGTTTTGTTTTGTTTTGTTTCGTTTTTGGTCACCTTGCACATTTACTCCTAGTTCTTACTACGTTTTCCTCTAAAACTCTTCTAGTCTTCATAATCTTTAGTACAGCCCAATAGTGTTGAGCTTAGACCGGAAGGAAGTGCAGGAGACTGACATATGTACACTTGCAACTTGATCCAAATTATAAATCAGTGCTTTTGTGGCCTTTAGGCATTGCTGGGCCTTCCAAGCATTGCAGACTTACTTTCTATAGGGTTGCAGGTGAACTGGAGACAGGGTATACATTTAGAAACAGTTCTGGTCTCCCCAGGGAACCAGGATGTGTCCTCATTCCTCTCATATGTAAGCTAAAAGGGGATAATAACACCAGTGCTTTATACCTCATAAACTTGTTGGGTGTAAAAGTGGGACAGTGGTTTTGTTCATTGCATCTGGAATAATGCCTGTTGGAGTGATAAGGAGGAAAGCATCTGAGAAAGATGCTTACACTACATCTGTGTAAGTACAGTAAATTAGCCTTGTGTGACAGTGGATTGAAAGGTATTCGTTAAATGTATATATTAAAAAGCAGGATAAGTCATTCTCAGGCTATAATTTTTTAACTAATAACCATTTAACATCCATGTTTGTGATCAGGTTTTAGGTTTTAATCGTTTTAAAGATCTCATCATGTCCAGTATGTTCTGCTTACTGATAATAAATGTAGCTTTTGCTGGATTTGGTGGTACCTGCCAGTAATATCAGGAGGCCGAGGTAGGAGGATGGCTTCAAGTTGGAGGCCAGCCTGGGCTACATAGTGAGTATAAGGCCACCCTGAATTACAAAGCAAGACCCATAAAATGCAGCTTTTTAGATGTCATAATTGTTCTGTTTTCACAGTTTTGAAGGCAATTAGCACTAATTTAATTTTTCTTTATTTTGTGTTAACTTTTTTTCTTTTCCTTTTTTTTTTTTGGTACCGGGAATCGAACTCACAACCTCACACTTGTCAGGCAGGCGCTTGTGCCACTGAGTTACACCCCCAGCCTTTGTGTTAACATTTTTGACACAGCATCTCATTTTATTCTTATTACCCTGAAAGGAATAATGACTAAGCTCGTACAGATTTGGGGGTAGTGTTTTATGATCTTCATAAACATACAGACTGTTTATTAAAACAGTAAATATTTGAAAATGAAACCTTTTTGAAAATGGGCAAGTGAAATTTGGCCTGTTTTTCTTCTGCCAGCTGTAATTGATTTCAGCATAGGTGGTTATTACTTGCACCTAATTAGCAATGTTAAATTGCATAATAGTAAAATTGCTGTGTAAAATTTTAAGTTTCAGACAGTTCTAAATATCAGTGTAATACTTAATTTTTGCTTCTTTTGCTAACCTGCATGTAGAAATCTCTTTCTTAGTCTTGATTGGATGTATACGTCCCCTCAGACTGTCCAAGGAGGAATTCCATTAGCTCCTTGCTTTTTAACCTCTCTGAGGTTAGGCTGGAGGTCATCATGACCTCCAGAGGGAACAGGCACAAGGAAGAATGTGCTGCCCCTACCACCTATCTATTGAGAAATTACATTATTTCTGTTGCAAGAGATTATTTTAACAAATAGCATAACAAAGTGTTATTTCCCCGTTCTGATTTTTTTCTGAATCTGTAAAAAAAAAAATGGGAAATAGCTACAGTTAACTTGTAAGTCAGCAGTGTCTTGATTTCCTTCAAAGTGATTTGTGCTTATTAACTCCTTTCTTGTTTCCTGTTCTTACAGCTGCTGGGTGTTAAAGTGCTTCCAGGAAGAGTACTCTCTCAATTATTTAAATTATTTTAATCTTCCAAACTATATAACTGCATGTATATTTAAGTGTATAAGATAGAAAATGATATCACAGAGTTTTATTGGATCAATGAACACAACTGTTTGCAGTATCGTTGATGGAATGTCCACTTTACAAGCTTTAATTTTGTGACTTGAACAATTATTTCTAAGATGACAATATGTAATCCATTAACTAGTGATTTCCTACTGTTCATTTTTTTTCTGTAAATCTGTATAACTTGTACCCTTTCCCTGCTTTTTTTTTTCCTTTTCTCCTTAAATAAAATTTAAAAAAAAAAAATTATTTTAATCTACCTAGTGTACTTTCCCCCAAATGTAATTTCCTTGATGAAATGATAGAGTAAATCTGTTCATGTTTTCTCCTACTGTTGGTTTAACTGGTGTAATTGTCCCTTCAACGATATGTCCATGGCAGTACGCAAAAGTGTATTAACATTGCATGGCTTAGTGTTACAGTGAAAGCTGCATAAGTAGGCTAAGAGCTGAAGCACTTGAACTTTCAATACACAAAAGAAGCAGTTTTCAGAGGATAAACTTGTGAAGTTGTAACGCAGCTGAAAGGTGCTGGGCGTGGTGGCTCATGCCTGTAGTCCCAGCACTCAGGAGGCTGAGGCAGCAGGAACGTTGGGTGTTCGAGACCAGCCTGGGCTACATAGTGAGTTCAAAGCAGCCTGAACTGCAGAGCGAGACCCTGTCTCGAAAAGACACACACACACACAAAAAAAGTAATAACTTTTTTTAAAAAACAGCTAAAAGGCATGATATGGAATTTTATAAGAAACATTTTCTCTCTCTTTTTTTTTTTTTTTTTTTTTGATATCTTTTATTTTTTTGGCACAAGAAACATTTTCTCTTACAAGAATAACTTTACCAACAGAAACTTATGTTGCATATGGGTAAATACTCAGAAAATAGTTTCATTGTAATTTTTGGAGGTAAAGCATAGTCCTTTTTACCTAGTTTAACAAACACAATAAGTCCAAGAGTAACAAGAAAGCTTGCTACCTAGTGTTTTCTTTTACAGTTAACTAATAATTGCAGGCCTCAGGAGTGCACTGATTGCCACTTTAAGTCAATACTTTTATTTTTGAAACGTTAGACAGTTTATAGCCTTGCCAGCCTGAACATGCTCCATCCTGTTTGAAATGTCACATATTTTTCTGGATATTTGAAGTATTTGAAAAAGACATCCAGAACATCTTGGTGCTTTTCAACACCCTCCAGGAAGAAGAGATGAGGGGAAGCTTCTCTGATTATTGAATGTGCAGAATGTACCTGTTCAGAATGGGTGCCAAAGTCCGAGAAAAACAACATTGAGTAGTGTAGTGAATTAAAATCTGGAGCTTGTATTTTCAGCTGCTAGTGCTTGAGCATGTGTGTTAAACAGAAGGAGTTGTCTGGTAAGTTAGGTGCCCCATCTTCTACAGAGAGTGCCTGTATCGGGTTACTGTATAAAGTAAGTACTAAAAATGTGCCTTGAAGTAGAAGTTGTAAGAAACAAAAACTGCTACAAAGTCAAGATTGTTTTAAGTGTTTTTCCCTAATTTTTTGAAACTTCCTGGCTCATTGTTTCCTCAGAGAATTAAAAATAGCAAGCATACTCCTATATATAAATAAACCAGCTTTGCAAAACAAGTATTTTACTTTGAGGAGCAATCGGTATCTGCCATGTTCTTCTGTGCCAATGAGTGGCTCTGCAAAAACTTCAGTTTTGGGGAATGAAACCATATTCCCTGAATGATTATATTCAAGCCGGGAGGCCAGCCCTCAGGTCTTGATGAGGATGTGAACTGGTTTATGTGAAACTTAGCACTTCTGCAGAATTCCCACTCAAATTTTGTTGTTTTAAAATACAATACTTTTTTGAGGGGTGCAACTTTTTTGTCCTGTGAGTACTGTAACATCGTAGCAGATAGGCCAAGCCTAAAGCACGACCACTTCCTTGTTTGAGAACAGTTGGTATGAGTATAAATGGTGAGAATCCTTTTTTGATAAGTATTTTTAAAAGTTACAGTGTTTACAAATGGAATAGTCAAGAAGAACTTTGTGTGAAAACAGTAAGGATTGCTACAGTGTAAGTCATTGTCCCTGTGCTGCCTCCTTTCCTCTTCTCCGATCTCAGCCACTTGTAGCTTTTGGTATTATTAGTGTTTTATGAATCTTAAGCAATGTGTTTCTGTTATTTTTTTTAATAGCTTCATCTGTTGATTCCAAGTGAAGTAAATTCTCATTTATACTGCTTGCCTCTGTCCCTGTCACTGTTTCTGTGATACTGCTTACCAGTTGATGTTAATGACTTCTTGTTTCTTCAAGTGAAAGGAGTATCATAAGACACCCGTTGTGAAATAAGGATATTGCCACTTACATCCTTCCTTGTAGGAACCAGAGTTAAGTTTGAATCATGAGTGTAAATGTGTACTCATGTTCAGTTTCTAAAATAACCTCTATCCAACAGATAGAATATTTAGTTGCGATACTGTAGTAGAAAATATATTTACTTATTTTTGTCACACTTCAATTTTTTGTGTAACTCATGAAGTACATTTAAATAACAGCCAGACTCAATTGTACATGTGCACCTGAGGACAGCTATTTTCCCCTAATAACATTCTTCCTACACACAGTGCTGGTAAGTGTACTTCTGTTCTGATTCTTCAAAAGCAAGTTTCAACCCCATGAACCAGTTTCATGGCCCAGCCGCTGCACTCCGTCAGTGAAAGTGTGAGCTGGCGAGCTCACTGTTAGCAGGTGGGGAGTTCGGTGGGAGTTGACTGACTGTGGTCCTTGCTTCCTCACAGGCCCTCGGCTCTCTGGGTTGTCAGGAGCTTGCAGCTGACATCGAGTCCAGGCTGAGGATGGAAGGTGTAGAGCTGAAAGAGGAGTGGCAAGATGAAGATTTCCCGATGTGAGCGACGCCAGAGCTTCAGAGTGTCTTTATTGAAGTGTCACTTCATTTATAAAGTGTTGGAAATGATTATTTGGTTCTAGGAATCTTCTGGTAGAGGTCTAGAAGATACAAATATGCTGTTCCGCTACACATGTACACACATGAACACATGATTCTGGAACCTTTCCAGTAGTTAGAACGAGTCTCTTATATCTCATTTTCCAACCAAATATGTATATAAGCTAGTTTTTCCTTTTGATCATTTTAAGCTGCAATTTTTTTGTTGTACACAGTTTTTAATACGGTATTTTAAAAATTAGGGACTGGGAGGCTTCCAGAGGGTCTTTGGTTGTTCTTTTAAATTGTGTGGGGATTTTTCCAAGAAAAAAAGCTTAGTTAATAAACAAGGAGCTAAGTGTGGTAGCACATTCCTGTAGTCCCAGAACTTAGGAGGCTGAGGCAGGAGGGTTACTGTTAGCAGCCAGTTTGGGCTACATAGTGAGTTTGGGGCCAACCTGAACTGCATACTAAGACCCTATCTCAAAAAACTAACAAACAAGGATCTTCTTTATCATCTGGCAGCTACCTTGACAGTTTTAGAAAGGCTACCTTCTGTTTAAATGCTGCTTTCACCATCATGGTCAGAAGACTCGTAATTTGAATGGGAACAGTTGGTGGGGCATCCATTCCACAGCACATGACGGGGGCAGTGTAGAGGCGCTGAACCCAAAGAATTGTGGCCCATAGCATCTTCTCATTACAAGCAAAGTTAGCTTCATCATACAGCACATTTGTGCATTTGCATTGTTTTATAGTTTATATTGGTATACATTTTATCATTACTGGAGAGCTGTTGTACAAGGAATCTAATCTGTTTCAATGTTACTTATGTATGTCAACTCTTGGCAGCCCAGAGGTTTTTTCTTTAGTAATAGTTTGTGAGTTACTAAAGCTTAGAAAATACTACCTTATTCCATTTTCCACATAATCGTTTCCGTAAGTTGTATTTTCATAGATCTCTGAACATCAGGTTATACATACGTGTGTGTGTATGTGTGTGTACGTACATGTGTAGTGGAACAGCATGTTTGTATCTTCTAGACCTCTACCAGAAGATGATAGTATTGAAGCAGACATACTCGGTGTACCTGGACCAGAGAACCAGCCTGGTAAGAACTTGATGTTTTCGTTTTCAGTGGATTTTATGCTAATTTTTAGCATTTTTTGTTTTTGTTTTTGTCCCAAAATAAGGAACAACAACATTGAGTATTTACTCCATCATAGGGAGCTAAAGGATAAATTGAACCTTAAAGAAACATTTTTGGAGTAATTGAGAAATTCAACTTTTCCAAAGCATACCCTTGATTTTTTGGGGCTCTCTACAGGAAATAGTAGTAGATCATTTTTAGTAGTGAGATGTGACTGTAAATTCAGCCTCTGTTTTAAAAAAAAGGGACCTCTGAGCCTGTCAGTGGCATAGGCTGTAGTAAAAATGAAATTTTATAAATTAATGCTTTGGGGCTATCGCTTTGGTACAGCTGCCCGTCTTACGTTCTCCAGGGTGTACTTGTTTTTTTTGTTTTGCTTTTTTGGGTTTTTTTGTTTTTGTTTTTGTCTTTTTCTTTTTTTTCGGTACCTTAGATCAAACTCACCACCACACGCTTGCAAGGCAGCGCTTATGCCGCTGAGCTAAATCCCCAGCACCTCCAGGGTGTACTTGTATCCAGTGTTTTTTCTTCTTTACTTTGCCTACGCTTGCAGTGCAGGGTTAGTTTCTCCCACACACTACACTTCGCTTTTTCACATAAACTGTGCTGCTGTTTTTTACTTGTTTCTGATTCTTTGTTCGAGAGGAAATCAACCTGGATTCCAACTCCAGAAAGAGATGCAAGCACCACAGAAGCCAACAGCACTTAATTTGGTGCACCACTTTTAGAAGGTGCTGTCCAGTAACGTTATTGAGCGCAGCCAGTCAGGAGACCAAGTTTTTCTTCAGTCCGGCCAGACCTGGATTCCAACTCCAGAAAGAGATGCAAGCACCACAGAAGCCAGCAGCACTTAATTTGGTGCACCACTTTTAGAAGGTGCTGTCCAGTAACGTTATTGAACACAGCCAGTCAGGAGACCAGGTTTTTCTTCAGTCCGGCCAGTGGGCCTAGCACCCTGGGACAGCTGGAGTGCACAGAGTCCGCTGTGGGTAGAATCTGTAGCCCCTTTCACCTTGAGCGATAGAAGACAGAGCCTGCTACTCCCCTGCTCTCCATAAAGAGCTATGGGGATACATTTCTCAGGAATGAGATGGTTTGGGGGATGCCAAGGCTGCTTGGGAAGGAGGTGGTGAACTCAACTGGAAGCTTCTGGACTCAGGCACAGAGCAGTTCCCAAGCCCTGCAGGTGGACTTCTCGGGAGAACTCAGGCAGGTTTGCAGCAGGAGGGCCTAGATACGACCTAAGCCCGAGGAGCTGGGATTCCAATCCCACCTCCAGCACCCATAGAGACGCTATCAGGCTCCTCCGGGTTTACACAGTAGGCAAGGACACAGACACCAGGAAGAGCTGCTCCAGTGGCTGTCCTTAAGATAGCCCACCCTTTGCTTGCTTTTCCTCTTCTCACCCCAAGCTGGTTCTGCAGAGCCAATTTCTCCATCACTCTTCACTTTTGCTTTTTCAAATAAACTTTGCTATCATTAAAAAATTGCTCTTGGAATTTTGTTTCCTGTTAAATGGCTAGAGTGTTTCTCATACTTAACTAAAGTATCTAAAGCATTGGTGGCGAGCCTATGGCATGCATGCTGCTACAGACACACAGAGCCCTCTGCTGGTACGCCAGCCAGGCTGCCCCCATATGGCCCAGCGCCTGAGCATAGGATGACCAAACGGGGCTGTGTGCATCTCAGGGTCAACACCAGTCAATGATGGACGAGTTGTTTGGGCACCCAGCATGTAAAAGGTTACCATTGCTGTTCTGAAACACTCCTTATAATAAGTTTTTCTTCATTTCCTGATTCCAGACTCACCAGAAGTTAATGGAAATAAAGTGAGAAAGAAACTAATAGCTCCAGACATCAGCCTGACACTGGACCCTAGCGATGGCTCTGTGCTGTCAGATGATTTGGATGAGAGTGGGGAGGTCGACCTAGATGGCTTGGACACGCCATCAGAGAACAGCAACGAGTTTGAGTGGGAAGGTAACGCTTTGCCGATCTTTGCGAACGTTCGTTTATGTACACGAATATGCTTTCACAGGGGCATGCTCTGTAGGAGGAGGGGGAGAACTGGTAAACCTTAAAACTTGTTAATGAAGTCTACTAGTCAGTGTTCTAAGAGATTTTAAAATATTCTTTGAAAAGTTCGTACATTTGTGTTACTAAGATACAAAATTCTGCAAGCACTTGAATATTCTGTGCTTTTCTGAAGTTTTTTCTTTTTTTTTTTTAATTGACCAGTGGAGTAAAGTGTGTTCTCCACAAGTTCCTTAAGAAACATTAGCTGGTAATTATGGCATGCTTTTTTTCAGTGGAAGTGTGTGGAAAACTTTTCAGCAGATAAGGAGTATGCTGATAGTTGAGGATTTGCAGAGAAGGCATTGAGATTTGGGGGTGGTTTTTTAAGCAGGTTTGCTTGTTAGTGCTCCACTTCACTCATTGACCAATGTGAATTAATGTGTACCCTTAGCCTCCGTACCTTTATCGTTTTAATTTGGAATTCAAAGGAATTGGCATGTATTTGGTTTTGCATGCTTTCTTCAATTACACCATTGCTGTCTATAGTATCTTTACATAGTTATTGGTAATATATACCATCTTTAAAATGAGCCTCACTTCCAAGGCCTGTACAGCATTAGGCATTTTATCTTCAGTGAAGAGTGGTAGTCTTATCTTTTGTTCCTTTTTTCGCTGATTCAGTAAGCAGTCCAGTAATAAGCAATATTTTATAAAGATACTGAAACAGTTTTCTGCCTATGTGTTTTGTCTCTTTCTTTAATGCTGCTGTAGTCATTTCCTGGAAGGATATTTTCCGTTAACAGCTTTGTCTTGGAAACAACTAACATGCAGTAGGTTCCCCTTCCCCCATCTTTTGGTAAGGACTATGATACTAAAATTTTGAAAATCATCACTTATTAAAAATCAACTAAATTGCAATCTTGAAACATAAATTATACTTGATCATTGGTGCTTGTTCTTTGGCTAATATTAATTTAAATAGACTTTTGCATGTATTTTTCAAAATATACACACATTTCTGCTTTGTAAAATTGATCCCATGAAAAATGAGCACTAAGTCGTTAACCACTTTCTATCTGGAATTTCAGTGTTGGGAATTTATATTAGCCCTCCGATAGTTACCTGGAGTAATCTGTGGTAGTGACTGTCCTGGACAGTGTTGTCGTAAGTGCAATCTGGAAAGCCATTGTGGGACTGTTGTACAGTTGTAATGGCTTTACAAATTATCTTTTCTGAACTTTTGGAAATCAATTACCCTGGATTAGGGAGATTAGGTGCTTTGTTGAATTGGGCAATAAAGAAATTTTCTAGAAGCTGATTTCCTTTTTTGTTTTTTTTTTTTCTTTTTTCCGGAACTGGGGATCGAACTCACGACCCCCTGCTTGCAAGGCAAGTGCTTATGCCGCTGAGCTAAATCCCCAGCCCTAGAAACTGATTTCCAAAGACGTAAAATGGCCTTATACTATGATCAAGCCTCTTCCTTTATTATGAAAGAGATATTTCAAATTCTTCAAAGGATATGATGAAAATTCTCTGAATAGCCAGATTCGCTGGCATGTATCTTTGTTCCCAGCTATTTGGCATCACTCGAGCCCAGCAGTTTGAGGCCAGCCTGGGCAAGCCTACCTCAAAACAAAAAACAAAACAAAACAAAAAAAAAAGCTGCATAATCTAGATAGTAAAGTGGTTGACACATAATTTCATTTTTATTGTATAAATAACAGTTTGTAATTCAAAAACCTTTTATTTTGACAGATGATCTCCCAAAACCCAAAACTACTGAAGTCATTAGGAAAGGCTCGGTGACTGAGTACACTGCAGCGGAGGAGAAGGAGGATGGGCGGCGCTGGCGCATGTTCAGGATTGGCGAGCAGGACCACCGGGTTGACATGAAGGCCATCGAGCCCTACAAGAAAGTCATCAGCCACGGAGGTACACATGATGTTAATGCACCATCCAAAATCTGAATACTTTAAAAAACATCACTAGGGACATTAGCATAATTTTGAAAGAATAATGACATAAGTTTGAGGTAAAAAAATAAAACCTAAATTTAAAAATCATTAATATAGGGGGCTGGGGATTTAGCTCAGTGGCATAAGCACCTGCCTTGCAAGTAGGCGGTCGTGAGTTCGATCCCCGGTACTGATAAAAAGATTAAAAAAGAAAAAAAAATCATTAATATATGCATGCAGCACATTCAAAGTGTCACTGAGTGCAGAGGAAAACGTCCCACCTTGCACCTGTCTCTAACCCTTCGCCAAGAGTGTGCTTTGTCCCCTTCGTGTGCGCTCGTGACTTACATGGTGAACTGCTCTGCTCCAGAGTTCTCTGTCCAGTACATACTCTGCAGTAACCAGTGTGCTCACTCACGTGTATCCTGATAGTCACTTCTGCCTTTTAAATTTTCATTTAACTAGAATCACACTATCTGTTCAGTCTTATGTACTGCTTTTTGTTCAGCACATTTTTAAAAAACACATATTAGTGCATTTATTTATTGTCTGTTCCTTTTAGTTGCTGAATGGTATTCTGTTACATTTGCGTATCCATTCTCCTTTCGATAGGCACGTGAGTTATTTCCAGTTTGGACTATCATGATAAAGCTTCTTTCAACATTAGTTCACAGGGATTTTCTTGAATATTAGTAAAACTTAGACTTTTAAACTGTAACGCTTTTTATAAGATACAAATTAAAACAACACTGAGAGTCCACCTCACCACAGAAAGAATGGCTAGTATCAAGAAATGAAGCAGTAACAAATTCTTGAGGGGTTGTGGGGAAAAAAGAACCTTTCTCCACTGTTGGTGGGAATGCAGACTGCTGTAACAACTGTGGAAATTCCTCAAAAAACTAGAATTGGAGGTTCCATTCAACCCAACTGTTACCCTTCTGATTATCTTCCCAAAAGAATTAAAATAGCCAGCACTTGGAAGCAACCTGAATGCCCATCAACTGAGGAAAGCATAAAAAAGATGTGGTATTTCTGTACAATGGAATACTACTCAGCCATAAAGAATAATAAGCTGAACATTTTTATAGGTAAATGGCTGTACCTTGAGAACATGCTCAATGAAATAAATAAGGCACACATCTGTAAACATTGTATTATTTCATTGATGTGACAAGCTGAAAGAAAAAACATGTATATATGTTATAAAATAGTTGATATTTATACTACTGATTTCTCTGAGTTTGCTGAAGAGAAAGATTTGTATTGGTATTGCTCAGACAATTGAAGACAGATGTTTTTGCTCTGGGTGAATGATTTGGGGGTCACAGTGTGCAGCGTGTGTACCATTGTTACCCCCAATGATGTTCTTTAAAATTTTGTTAGCTTTTTTTCTTCTTTTTCTTTTTATCTATGAATAAAATAGATTTGGGAATAAATAAATAAAATGCTTAATTTACCTTAAAACTGAACAAATAAATCACTTAGCTTTTTTTTCTTGGTACCAGGAATCAAACTCTTTTTTTTTTTTTTTTTTTTTTTTTTGTTCTTTGGTCTTTTTCCTTTTTGTCAGTACCAGGAATCGAACTCACGACTGCCTGCTTGCGAGGCAAGCGCTTATGCCACTGAGCTAAATCCCCAGCCCCGGGAATCAAACTCGTGACTTTGCATTTGCCAAGCAGGCACATGCCGCTGAACTAAACCCCCGTCCCTATAAATTGTTTAGCTTTAGAAAAAACTAATTCTACATTTTTATGGAGCACCTACTTTGCAAAGTGGTGGAGTACACAAACATAACAAAGTTTAGTTCCTCCCTTTAGGAAATTTTTAAGTCTCAAATAGGGAAGCCATAAAAGTATAAGTCATAAGCCGTGGCAAACCATCTGTACATACACAGCCGTCTACCTTGGCACTGGGTGAACAGTGCCAGAACATAGTGGCCGTCAGAATATTTCCTTAAATTCTCCGTTATAACCCTGGACAGATGAGCACAGAAGACTGAAGACCGATTCTTTTCTTCTCCTTTTCATTTAATTTACTCTCTGCCAGCTGCATTTTCTTGCTTGCTTCTACAATCTTCATCTAAAAGCAATCACTTGAATATTTGCAGTTACATTCTTCTGCCTAATTTAATCTTACTCAGATGAAGGAAACAGGTTAATTTGAATCAGGAAGTCCACAGACATGCATTAATTCAGCTAGTTCGTAGAAAGAAACTTGTGAGACCTGCCTTATGCTTTAAACCTAATTATCTTTCTGAAGTAATACTTCATTTTTCTTACAGGACAATAATTAGGGCATCTTGTCTTACTGAATTATCACACTTAATGTCTTTTGTGACTAAGGGATTAAGAAAGTTAAGGTTCTAATGTTCTGAAATGTTCAGATTTTTTTCATGTTTATAAACAATAGAAATAAATGATTGTTAAAACAGAACTAATGTTACTAGTTTTTTCGTCAATAATTATATCAGAGTTGTGATCTTAATTTTAATATCCTGAATTCTACAAAGTGTTAGGCATTGTCAAATATAAAACTATCTTTTTTTAAAAGTACTCACCTTAATCATAAATTGCATACGGAATGTTTATATAGATACTGTGTTGTTTCGCTTTGGATTATATCACTGTTTGTCTAGTTGCTAGCATATGGCCTGCTTTTTAACTATACAGATTTAAGTTTCCTATCAGTCTTACAGATGGGCTCAGCCTTACAGATGCCCTCCAGAGTATCCTCACAACAAGTCTTCTCAGTGATCTGATCTTTGATATTTCAGGATATTATGGGGATGGATTAAATGCCATTGTAGTGTTTGCTGTCTGTTTTATGCCTGAGAGTGGTCAGCCTAACTACAGATACCTGATGGACAATCTCTTTAAGTAAGTGTATTTAACAAAAATGTTTAGACAGAATTCTAAGATAGTAAATGTTTCTACTTTAAGGAAGTGAAAGTCAGTGATATAAAAATCATAATGTCAGTTCTGAGTCTTGTTCTATATCATCATAATACTATAGTTTTCCAGTTCAACAGAAAAACTGACAATCTAAAATTCAGAGAAATATCTCGAGTTGTCTGTTCCAGCTTCATTATTTTACATTTCTAGAAGTTGATTTCATCTTAGAATCAAATAGCTAAATTACATTTACTCCTAGAAGCCCAATATAATGAGATGATGTGGTTCTCTTATTTCCACAGAAGCATTCTGTTTTTCAGGTTCCAGCAGTTTTTTAAAATCTGTATTGTAGGGGCTGGAGATTTAGCTCAGCGGCATAAGCACCTGCCTTGCAAGCAGGCAGTCTTGAGTTCAATACCTGGTACTGATAAAAACGAAAAAGACCAAAAAAAAAATCCGTATTGTGGAAAATTTTAACTTACACAAAAGTAAAGAGAAATATATCAGATCATCCATCCATCACCTACCTCACCAGTTACTAACTTATTCTCCATTCCCACTTTTTTCCCTGCTGTATAATTTTGGGACAAATCCCAGACACCATGTCATTTCATCTGTAAACATTTCGGTATATACCTCAAAGAAACAACTTTTTAAAAAACACTAATGCTAGCTAATGCAGCTTTAAGTTTTTAATTACATTTTCCCCACTAAGAGGACCTGAGGAGGGAATTGTGTAATTTGAGAAGTCTAGCTCAGTTCTACATACTGACTTAGCTTGTTTTTATAGGTATGTTATCGGCACGTTGGAGCTGTTAGTAGCGGAAAACTACATGATAGTTTATCTGAATGGTGCAACAACTCGGAGAAAGATGCCCAGTTTGGGGTGGCTCAGGAAGTGCTACCAGCAGATCGATAGAAGGTAATGTAGGCGCAGTGGAGAACTGAACGGAATGGTTTTTACAGTGTCTTTATTAGGTTAAAGTTTACTTTCTTTGCCACTTAAAGATACCATCTCTACTTCCTAATTAATTTTGTGAATCTCTGTTCTCTAAAGGCAGTGTTTTAGAATGTTAGGAATAAAATTAATTCTGAGTTGTCTTAGAGAATAGCTAATTCTTAAGAAAAGCCAGTTCTTCAAGGCAGACTTATCAGACCATTCTTTATTTTCCTCATCTGTACCATTTGAAATATTTCCTACAATGTGTATCTTAGGAAAGGAAAGGGAACATAGCACATTTTCTGTTGCTTTTTTGAGTTTTCCCTAATTTGTTGTGCTTAACGTATTTTATCTTTCATAAATGCACTAGGTTAGCTGTAATTGTCCTCAACACAAACTTTTGAAATGTATTCCCATAGGAATTAGTGGTCTGTACTAGTAGAACTTTAATCTTCCAATTGATTTGATTTTGCCATGGCTAATTCAAACTAGTTGAATGAACTCAGGTACATTACTAGATTCTTCTTCACACCTGTACTGGACAGTAGCTAGCTTTTGTGATTGGCGGGAAAATACAAATGCTGAGTGTGTGTGTGTGTGTGTATCCATAGTGATAATTTTATTTATGTGTGAAATATGCATGATTTTTATTTGGTTATTTTAAAGTTTTGTTTTGCTTTTTGAGACAGGATCTTTGTAGTTCAGTATTAGGAGCCTGACTGAGAGTCCTGATTGTCTGTCTTAAGAGTACGGTGAGAAAGATAAAAACACAGACAGGTACAATATTGCATCAGTGGCTGGAAAGTCAGCATCCCAGGTGGATCCTCCTCCACTCCCCAGGCAGCCACTATTTATTAGGTTGTGCAGCAATACGGTGAGGCTGGCAAGGCATTCCAGTTGGCAGAGGACTCAGACTTCGGAGGACGTAGATGATCGTATGCTAAGAAGGGGCTTGTCCTGCAGTGTGGTCCCGGGATAACTCAAGAAGCGTAGATGATTTTATGCTTAGAAGAGTCAATGGGAAATCTCAGATGGGTGGTCCCAATAATCTCAGACCTCCATTTTATCCCACAGGGAAGTATGCAACATTAGCCATTGTGAATTTGTGGTCCCCAACAGTCCAGGCTAACCTTGTCTGTGGTTAACCCACTGTGGCCCAGGCTGGCCTCAACCTCATGGCAGTCCTCCTGCCTCGCCTCCAGAGACTAGAATTAGAAGGCATGTGCCACCACACCCCACTAAAATTCTTAAGAATAGATGTTAGGTCTAACTCACGGTGTTTGTTCATCTCTGCTTCTACCTCCCTACCTGCACAGTCCATTTCATGATGTTAAAGAAATCAGGACCAATTTCTCCTTAGTCTTTCTTTTTGAGACAGGGTCTCACTCTGCAGTTCAGGCTGGCCTTGAACTCACTTTATAGCTGAGGCTGGCTTGGAACTCGGCAACAAGTCTCCTCTCAGCATCCTAAAAGATGGAATTACAGGCCTGGTATTTGGTTGGTTGGTTGATGTTTTTGGAAGGGGAAAGGGGGATACCAGGAATTGAACTCAGTACCTTGTGTTTGACAGGCACTGTGCCACTGAGCTATAACCCTGGGCCATAGCTCCCCTAGTTTTGAAAAGCGAAACTAGTTTACTTTGTGTTCTTTGTTCATCTGCCCTGACTGACAGTCCTGAAGGTGGTGAGTGTGTGCTGGGATCTGTCTGATGAGGTTGGCTGTGGTGTGGGTGTGTACTTTGTAAGTACAGTTGCTGTTAGAGCCAGCAGTAGGAGGCACCATCAGCTCAGGAATGCATCTTATCTTCAAGAGGGTTGTGCCTAGAACATCTGATGACAGTGTCAGTTATTTTGTATAAAGCTGCACATAACTTTTTGTCTCTTTCATTTCTGGCATTAGGATTTGTAGAAGTTTATAAATTTTCTTTTCTTTAGGCTACGGAAAAACCTGAAATCTCTAATCATTGTACATCCGTCTTGGTTTATCAGAACACTTCTGGCTGTTACAAGACCATTTATTAGGTAATTTCCTAAAAGCCTTTCACTCAAAAAAATTTTTTTCCTTGTATTAATTTCTTGTCAGTCCTGTGAGTCAGAAACACTGAAGCAGTTGTCTTTATTTTCTCCATAGCTCAAAATTCAGCCAAAAAATTAGATACGTCTTTAACTTGGCAGAACTAGCGGAACTTGTTCCAATGGAGTATGTTGGTATACCAGAGTGCATCAAACAGTATGTTTTGTTTTATTTCTTTAATTATGTTAGCTCTTTATATTTTGACATGCAAGAGGTAATAGTTTTCAATATTAATTCTCATATAGTATCTGTAACACCTTTCAAAAAGCAGAAGAATCCTTTATCCCACGTCTTCCCTGTAAATCATCATTTTCTTAGATTATCGATTAAAAAACTGTGAGAAATAATTTTTCATTATAGGATTTCATTTCATAGATTTAAAGACTGGTGATTATAGTCTTAAGTGATTTTCTGGTTGATGAGTACTAAAGAACATTCTCAACCTGAACATGTTACTTTCCCAATTGGAGGAAATTCCTTATTGCATTGAAAAATGATATTGTCAGGGCCAGGTGTGGTGTGCACGCCTGTAATCCCAGCACTTGGGAGGCCGAGGCAGTTGGATTGCCATGAGCTGGAGGCCAGCCTGGGCTACATAGTGAGTTCAGGGCCAGCCTAAACTATGTTGCAAGACCCCATCTAAAACACACACACACACACACACACACACACACACACACACAAACGCACAGAGAAATAAATTTTCATTGAAATCAGCCCAGCGCCTAGTATTCCAGTGATTGGAATTTATTCTATTTACCAAATGCACTTTCTTGGGGGCTGGGTATTTAGCTCAGCAGCATAAGCACCTGCCTTGCAAGCAGACGGTCATGAGTTCGATCCCCGGTACTGATAGGAAAAAAAAACCAAAACCAAAAAAAACCCACTTCCTTTTATCTTAAAAGACGTGTTATAAGGCTATTAACATAATTACCCAAGCCTCACCTTGCTATTAGCAGGAAAGTTTGGTCATATCCCAAGGTTTTACTGTTCATTGTATCTGTGCCAGGTTTGTTAAGGTTTTACTTTTCCACATAGTGTGTTTTTGGTTTTGCATATAGACTAGTATTTATTTTTAGTGCCTTTTTTAGTTTTTGTTTATCTCATGTTTATTTACTGAAATAACTCTTCCCTACCAAGGTATGAAGAAGAAAAGTTTAAAAAGAAACAGAAAAGGTACATGCACACCTTGACGGGGTTGCATCTAGACTAGTCCATTCGCATCGCACAGACTAACTCTGCCTCACTGGTTGGTTAGCGTGTAGACAAAGATGAGAGCACGTGTAAATATAAACATACCCCAGCTCCAAATGCATGGTGACCACAAAACTCCCAGCGATGAGTGTGACCGAAAGCCGCCCTGTTTTACCACTGAATGTCATATCAGTTGGGAGTTCAACTCTCGTCCTTCCTTTCTGTGTGTCTGAATACTGATGGTGAAACCAGAAAAGTTCCTAAAAATATCTTTTGAAATACCAAATGCACTTAAAACTGTTTCACCATTTTCTTTAACTCCCTGAGTAGGGCTTTTGAAATATTTATGCAGATGACTTTTTAAGGAATCACTCTTCTTCCCTGGGGTTGATGATTATATTTGCAGTGCATATATTCTTTGGCTAACCAACATTGATTTCCTTGTATGCTTAAATTAGCCTGCTAACCAACCAGATTCTACATGTGATAAAATACCTACAAGTTCAATGTACCATTTAACACTTAAACACTGTGCTTTCCGTTTCAAATTTAATTTTGAATACTTCTGCTTCAAGCATAACAATCTACTTATATCTTGATAATAGAAGTTGAAAGGTATGAGACAATTATCATTTTCTGTATTAGGAAAGTAGGGTTTGAATCTACTTAAATAGATATTTAAAATACTGAAAAATTAGCAAAACAGTTTAATACAGTGTTTCTTTAAGAATTAAGTTGAGAGATTTCTATGTATTGTTTTTGCCAACTGAGGTCAACTGGAACTGGAGAGTCTTAATGTTGAACACGTTTCAGTTCTGTTGGTGAGTGGAAATCCAGTTGAGCACATGGCAGTCGCAGCTTTACATTTCTGTGTGACACTTTATAATTTAACCAGTACTAACAAAGAAAGTGACAGTGATTTTAGAGCATCCAGATGTTACAGTGCTTCTTAGGCAGAGCTATGCATTTGTGAGACAAGCCACTGCAATCTAAAATACAATCTGGAATTACTACTGTTTTGAAGCCAGCTACTTCTTACATTTCAAGTTGCCTTTGTTGATGGAAATATTTTCTATGTCTTTTTTTATTTTTTAAGTTCTTACTGTTTAGTCAACTGTCAAAAATACTTAGACATTAGGAAAAAAGTACAACTCATCCTTTTTAAGTAAATGGGTTATGTGAAACTTGTCACTCTGATTGTATCATGACTTTTGTTTTTGTAACTAGAATATTGCATGTATCCTGCAGGTTCTTAAGTTTTTGCAGTTTCTTGAGAAATGACCCTTGAGAAATAAGTCCTTGTCAGTCTGAGGACAAAATTTAATTTTTTCAATTAAATTTAAATATAAAAACATGTTTCTAAAACCAAACTTTGGAGCACAGAGGTGTG
This sequence comes from Cavia porcellus, assembly GCF_034190915.1. NCBI lineage: Eukaryota > Metazoa > Chordata > Mammalia > Rodentia > Caviidae > Cavia > Cavia porcellus. The sequence continues at coordinate 791,831 of NW_026947521.1, read as the reverse complement.
GGAGCTTACTTGAGGTGACATCTCCATGAGGCACCTGGTGCCTGCAGGATAGGACACGATAGGTGTGGAAGCAGAGGGCTGAGATGTCGCCAGTGTTTCAGACAGCTCAGAGCAAGTGTGGCCGGGGAAATGGCAATTTAAATGTTTCAACAGAGTTCAAAAATAATTGTGGTATCAGTACACAGGATATTTTAGATGCGAAAAAATTAGACATGTATTGCATGCCTTATCAGGAAACATGTACCTTTCAGATATTTCGTACCAGTGTGAGAAGTGTTTTAAGGTGGTGTCAGCCTGGCTTTACAACAAGCGGGGGCTTTTCGTCTGATTAATTGATATTTAAGTGATCAAGTGATCGCAGTAATGGATACTGATGATCATAGTAATGGAAACAAGTGTGAAACGTATCTTTCATCTTACTAGATAGTTTGTTTCATTTTTGCAGTACTAAGGGTTGAACCCAGGGCCCTTGCACTGAGCTGTATCCCCGTCCCTTTTTATTTCTTATCTTGTGACAAGTTCTCTAGGCTGGACATAAACTTGCAGTTCTCCTGCTGCTGCTCCCAGAGTGCTAGGATTATAAACATGCTGCCTCATGCCTGGCCATACCAGATGGTTCTAACCCGTCCACAGAAGGGTCTTCATACCACTGCAGATTTATTAGTGGACTGCTGTACCTTATCTTTGAAGCATTTTCTGTAATTCCTGTGTTATCTAATTCTTCTAATCCTCAAATTGATAAGCCTCTCTCCAACCCACCACTAATCCAGTGATTTTATTTCTGGATGTTAAATTCTCATGCCTTCTTACTACCAAAATTTATGAAAGATGTTCACAAAGCGTATGAATGCATTTTGGAAAACAACTGGATTTCTATAAATATGCATTTTTATTACTGGATTTTAAAAAGTATTAATTGATCAACCGATAGCTTTAATGACACTTTTGTATTTCATTTAACAAAATCACTTCTGAGGGAGTTGTTTGCCCAGTCTCTTAGCACTTGGATCCCTGCTGCAGCCAAGCTACATGTCATAAACTTTGAAGAAAGTTTATTTGTGTTTGTGTGTGTTTTATACCCTTTAAAAAACCAGCAGTCAGATTTCTTGCCAGCGTCCTCCTGCCTTAAAGTTCTGTTGTCTCTTTTGGTTGGGAAAAATAATATTTGGTAGCCTTTTACTGTGCCTGCTTTTTTGCAAAGCTTTATTTTTTAACAGAATAATAATTCTATGCTGAAAGTAGTGACTGTTTTTAGAGAGTTGTTGAGTTTTTAGAAAGACAGTTGTGTCTTACAATCTGTATTTTTCATTAAACAGAGTTGATCAGGAGCTTAACGGAAAGCAAGATGAACCAAAAAGTGAACAGTAAGTTTGGCCTCAAGCTCAAACAAGACTGAAGAATGTGGCTGTAAGGAATCCGTGCTCTGTTTTGCATTCTTGGCTTGTATTTTTCTGTAATCTGTTACAAAATCACTTTTTAATGTTACAACATGACTTTTTAATGGACTTTTATACAAGGAACTGTTCACTGCTGTTTTCATTTTTGAATCTCTTGAATTTAGCTCTTCAGTGACTATACTTACATTGTACTCACTTTATATTTTCTATTGCTAAATAGCAGAGAACTATACTTTATATAAAACAATTTTTGCATTTGTTTATTGAATAATGCATCTTCAGTAAAATATTTATATGCATAAATGGCAAAGGAAAGAAATAATATATATTTTTATGTTTTTGAACAATATTTTTTAATGTGTACCTATCTTGTGGAAGAGCATAAAGTACATGTTAGAATTTTTGTTTTTGTAAATGGTTGAATGCATTTCCTGGGTAACTTAGAAAATTAAGTTGCTCTACGGGAACAGACAGTTAAACTGATTCTCAGAATATCCAAAGATAATGTATATAACCTTGAATAGATTAGTACCATCCCGGGCTCACTTGATGTGTACAGTTACTTAGCTTAAAAGTGCAAATACAAGTGTATTGCATACTTACTCCGTTTAAAAACAAGTCAGAAAGCCATGTTGCAGAACTAGAGAATTTAAGAAGCTAGAAATTAGGATCTGTATATATGTATATTTGGGACATTTTATCTTCTGGCCCAAAGTCAGAACTGTTATAAAAATCCTGGATTTGTTCACTAATGTGAAATAAGCTGTGGGTCCAGGATGTTGCCCCTGAATGCATGAGTGCCATGTAGTATTTTTATTGCAGAGAATGTGACATGTTTTCACTGTCACTTTTTCTGCAGGACACAGGGGCTGCTTTTAAAGTTACTCTCACTGTGGGCACTTTACCAAAATATTTCCTTGTCAGTTATTTGAAGTCAGTGGTAGTTTGGCCTAGTGAGATTTGGTATATTTTCTGTCGAATCGTGTTTGACGATTCTGTAAATTAGATTAATTTTGTAAGTTTGAGAGCATCATTTTCTTATACTGTTTAGGACAACATGTTTGATATAAGCATTTAAGTTCCCTGTTTCATTTGGTAATTACCTTTACATTGAAATAAATTGTGTTTGTACCTCCAAACAGAGCTTAGTTACCCACAGAATTACTATAAAACAACCGACTGGTGTACCACAGTGTCACATGCCTGAATGGCATGAACGTGTGCAGTAAGCTTACTGCCTTCCATATGTGAAGATCACACCGTCCAGCCATCCTGTGAGTTACTGTACAGGAGTGACCTGGAGGGGTAAAAGTAAAGAGGGAATGAGCTGAGCTTTCAAGGTTTATTCTTTCCCGTACCAAACATTTACATGGTCTTTACTGCTATCCTTTTTTAGTATAAAATTTCTGTTACAAAAGGGAACTTGCCCTTTACTTCTTGTCCTCTCCTGCCACCCGTGGCATGCTGACCTAAAACCAGGAGATGAGGGAGGGTTCTCCGGATGAAACATTCTTCAGCGGCCTCTCGGTTTGGACGCAGTAGTTCTCAGGCAGAGCCTGGACTGACGTCATTGCAGTAGCTTAAGCCAAAGCCACCATCTGAGAAACATTTTGTGTTGAAGAAGGAAATACAGAACAACTCCTTAGGCGTGCCTGGTGAACCTACCATACAGGGATTGTGAGTGTAGATCATGCTATCATTAGATGCGATACTTGTAAAACACTGTGGGTAGTCATGTCTGTATGTCTTTAATGTTCTTAAAATGAGAGGAGCTTTCTAATTGGTGGTTTTCTACTACATTGAATCCTTAGCCCCGAATTTGAAAAATGCAAAGAGTAATTTAAAAACTCAGTGGGAACAGTGAGTTATGGTGAAAGGGACAGACTTATCACTATCTTAAAAGATGCCTGTTTTAGTCTGTACCTTAATGGGATCTGCTATGGGGACACGCCCACAATAAATGTTTCAAACCTAGAAGACTTAAGATGATAATCAGTAGATTAGAAGAAAGGATTTAAATTTAGTTGTAAGCTGGTGGTGGTGGTGCACACCTATAGTCCCAGCACTCAGGAGCCTGAGGCAGGAGCATCACTGTGAGTTTGAGATTAACCTGGGCTACAATGCGAGCTCCAGGCCAGCCTGAGCTGCATAATGAGACCCTGTCTCCAAAAGACAGAAACAAGTGTAGTTGTAATTTGTGCCTATGTAACATATTCCCTACTACATAGAATTCTGTTATCTTCCCATTAGGGTCTAGTGTCTTAAGTTAAATGGTTTAACTTGCTCTTTCTGTCACCAGCTGAGTGCCCCTTTTAGTCAAAGTTTCTCCTATGAGATATGAAACAATGCTGTGTGCTGCTTGATCATATTCCTAAACAGGCACCAAGGAAATACATGATTCTGAGCCCACCTGTAAGCTCAGTAGTCATTAATTCAAGCTGGGATGGAGAGGATGTGAAAAAAGAGGATTCTAAGTAGTAGCTGAAAAGAGAGAAACCCTTAAAAAGGGATAGCGACTTGGCTCTTATCTAAGGTGCCCACTGGCTCTGTCTCCTGGGGGAAGTGGAATGCAGCCCACTAGTGGTACCATTTCTTGCACCCAGTAAGGAGACCGTGGGTTGAAGGAAAAAAGGCTGGTGATACCTATGATGCAAACGTGCTTTTCTCTGCTTTCTGTGTCCCTTGGTACGGAAGCAAGTTTGAGTAGACTGTATTAAAATTACAGTGTTCAAATTCATGTTTAGCACTGTTTTCTCTTTCTCAGTTGAGAAATGCTGCTTCCCTAATAGAATACATGGGCAGGCAGTGTCGCTCAGTGGGAGAGCACTTAGATAGCATGTGCCAGGGCCTGGGGGTTCAGTTCCCAGAATGGCAAGTAGGGAAGAGCAGGAAAAGAAACCAAAACTCCCAGCAGGCATCGCTACTTAGTAGCTACACTGAATACAGTACTGAAATCTGCCACTGGCCGGTAAATAATAACCACAGCGAGAGCTGCTTCAACCACAACTGTAGAAGTTAGGAGTAAAGGGCCTACCTCTTGACAGGCTTAAGATGAGTATGTAGCATTACCATTTGGCTGTGTGAGTGCTCAGGGAACTCGGAAAAGCAACTTAATGCAGAAGTGACTTTTTAGCCTTCTTCAGCTGACAGATAATTGCAGCTTATCTGGTAGAACATGTCAGTTTCTGATGCATTGAAGTCTGTATATAGAAGGTGGTTTCAGCTTCCTTTTCCCATGTTGTAAGTAGAAGATGGTTAACTTCGCTGAGGTAGAGGAGGGCTGACAACAGAGAGAACTATATCCTGTTTTGTTTTCATACCTGGTTTTCCCCCATTCTATGCAGATATTTGAGAAACAGGCCACAAATTTCAGAGGGATGGAGTAGGTAACAGAAAGTAATGTAGGTTTGCTACTGAAGAGTTCATCTTGCCACGGGGGATGGGATTGTGTTGTTTGACTTGTTAGGAGGAAGAGCCAAGGACTCAGGCTGTTTGGAAGGCCCAGTGCAGCGGGAAGTGGGGTTTTACCTGCCCTGTTCTGAGTTCCCCTGAGATGCTGTTGTGACTTTAATCAGCGCCAAAGAGGCCCAGTAATTTCTTTGCTTAAAGTTCCAAGTAGCAGGATGTGGAACAGTAAGGACCAACACTAAAATCCAAGTAGAATAGTGTGTTGCCTAGCAAGTGTGAGGTCATAAGTTCGATCCCCAGCACACACACCAAAAAAAAAAAAAAAAAAAAAAAAGAATAGTGTATTGCAACTGTATGTAATCTTTAATGTGTTGTTTTTGCAAACTAAAAATGCTGCAAAGGAGGCCCACACAGCACTTCTCAAATCAGTCACCAGAAGAGAGCTGGGTTTGCTCTCAAGTTAGTAAAGAATGATATTTGCTTCAGATTGCTGTGGGGTCCATCTCATGTGACATTTTACATTTAGCAAAAGGTTGTGTTTGCTTTTGAAGTTTTTAAACATTGTTCACATTTACTTTGACAAAAGAGCTTAGATAATAGCAGCTCCTTTAGTGCCCCTTTCTTACAATGACTTGACTGTTTATTAACATGCACCAGGCTAGTAAATATTGGTGGTATTCAGGGCCACTCACTTGCACAGCCCTTGGGACAGGATTTACCTAAAACACAATTCAGTATCAGTGCACTTTGATACATATTTCAGAACTATGTTGGTTACCACAAGTTCACATGCTGTCATTTGGAAAATGTTACTGTGATTTTTTTATAGTATTACAGTGATGTTGACTAGTACTGTCATTTCAGTGTGAGAAATCAAATTTTGATGTCTGTATGCAAAATGTTGATGAAGTCCCTGTAAGAAATACTAGTATTGGTCATGATTTACACAGTGTAGGAGATGTAATATTTTCTTTTCCTTTGACCTTTTAGGAATACAGTAACTTGTCTTATTTGTTGCATAGTGTTCCAACCTTAATAAATTTAAATAAATTGGAAAGTCGGTATTTGCCTCATTTTATCACATTTTTTCATTATGCTACAGATTTTTACACTTGAGTTAGCTAATAAGCTTTTCAAATTTCAGTGTTCTTTATACTCTGGGTGTAGTGAACAGTTCTGCGTTGGTTTTTAACGTTGATTAAACCTTAGTTAAACTTGGTGTTCATATTTGGGAATTGCTTTGTAGTAGAGGATCCAAGGGTGAGTGTATAAGGAAGACGCGGCACACATTAGGACCTGTGTAAGAGTCCAGATCCGGCGGGGTTTCCGGGGGCGGGGGCAGGTTCGCTCTAGCTCCTTAACCACGGTACAGCTAGGCGCACAGCTGCTGCGTTTAAGCCAGTCGGCGGTCCTGATGTAAGGACTGCAGTATTTGGCTCGCATTTAAAGAGCAACTTTTAAATTCAAAATGTGCCAGATGGAATTTAAGGAATCACGAGCTAAAAACCTATAGGACTACCCTAATTGCAGCCCTTTTTGAACGGGGTAGAATTCCCTCCACGGTGACTTTCAGAATTAGGCTTCAGTTTAATGTTGCAAGGATATCAGCAATAAAAAGCATGAATAAGATGTGAATAGCCATCGTTCCTCAGACTGCAGCTAACGGTGTAGAAGATTAAGCTGTAAAATTTATAATTCTCGGCCAAGGAGATTGGCGGCATTATCGCCTGCCTGGGAAGCGCAAGGTCCTGAGTTCAATTACCTATGCCAAGAAAAAAAAAGCATTCTCCCTCGAAAGACCCAGCGTCCTCCCTGCCGTCCCGAGGTTTTAGTCCCATTGGTGCGCGAAGCTGGTGGGCGGGGCCTCTGGTGCCGGGTCACTTCCTGGTTCCTCAAGCACTTCCGGGTCGCGGTCCGCGTTCTGTGGTTTCCGCGGCGGCTGAGGAAGCGGTTGGCTAGGCGGCTTCTCCTTCGGGCCCCTGGTCCACGGCGGGAAGTGTCTCCCGCAGGGACTGGTGAGCGAGGTCGAGTGGGCAGGCGGGGTCTGGGGCCGCCTGGGAGGACTCGGGGCTGGGCCCTTCGCTGCAGGCCAGGGCGGGCGGGCGGGCGGGCGGGCGGCGAGGTGAGTCCGCCTTCCAGCTTCCCTCCCGCGGCCTCCTCCACAAAGGGAGGTTTCTGCGGGGCCGCCCGGGCCGAAGTCGGGCGGGAGGAGGGCGTTTGCCCGGCCCGGCCCGCGGATAAAGGCCGAACGCTGCGCGGGGATTCTCGGCCCCTGAGATGAAGGTGACGAGCCTCGCTGCCCGGGCGGTTCGCTCCTAACGGGCGTTTTTAGTAGTCAGCTGTCGGATGGGGCGTCGCAAGACCCTCGTTTCTGCGTAGTTTGCGGGCCCACTCCCTCTCCTTTACCGCTCCCCTCCTCCCACCTTAGACTTAGGTTTCCCTTCATTCCTCGAGTGAGCAGATGTTTTCTTCGACTCCCGTCGTGTTTCAGGTACTATTCTAGACGCCCCCTTTACTTCAGTAAGCAGAACAGAATCCATGAAGCCTATATTCTGTTGGAGAAAGCAGAAATTAGATGTGGAATAAGTACATTCTGTAATGTGTTAAAAGGCGGTGGTACCATCAAAAAGAGTGAGTGAGATAAAGGACTTGGAGGAAGTCGCAGAATGGAGTGGGAATTGGTATTTTAATTACGGTGGTCAGTTCAGTCCTAATCGAATAGATGCTGTTGGAGCAAAGATGGAGGATTTTTAGGAGAATTGACTAAGTACAGTATGGAGAAGTATATTCCAGGTGGAAAGAAGAAGCCTCCCCAGGGGCTTAGGAACACATCGGCAGAGTGGAGCCAAGGAAAGAGTTTTATGCTGATATGTCAGTTGAGAATTATAGGCAGTGATGTTTATTTAAAGCCACCAGGGTAAATGTTACCACTAAGGAGTAAGTGTAGATGTCAGCAAACAGTCAACAACTATCAGTTACGACATCAAACAGGAGCTCAGGGGAAAGAGAACCAACAAGCAGTATCACGAAGGGTGAACCAGCCTGAAAAATGAAGTGTCCCAGAAGCCAAGCAAAAACCCTTTCCCAAAGAGAGAGTGATTGGCCTTGTCAAGTGCTCTGGTCCAGTGAGGACTGAGGGTCAGGTTAGCAGTGCCACGATAATCTTCGCCATCTGTTTCCTTACAGTGCTAGACGCAGAAGAAGCCCACTCTGTGTCAGTTCGAGAAAAGAACAAGGAGTGGAAATCAGTGAGTGCAGACAACTCAACAAATTTTTACTGTGAATGAGGACAGAAGTAGAGTGGCCCTCAGACAGATGAGTTAGGGTTTTTCTCCAAGAGGAAAAGTAACCACTGCTTTGGTTGCTGGTGAGAATGAACAGGGAGAAGGAAAATTTGGTGATGAGGGAGAAAAGGAACAACTGAATTGTTAAAACAGGATCCCTGTTGCTGGATTTAGCAGTTCACACCTAGAATCTCAGCACTTGGGAGACTCAGGCAAGGAGGATGGCAAGCTTGAGGCCAGCCTGGGCTACATAGGGAGACTGTCTCAAAAAAAGAAAGAAAGGAAAAAAAAAACATGTTGGGCTGGGCATGGTGGTACACGCCTGTAATCCCATGATTCGGAAGCTGAGGCAGAGGGTCACTGAAAACTCAAGGCCAGCCTGAACTGCATAATGAAACCCTATCTCAAAAAGACAAAAAAAAAAAAAAAAAAAACCTGGTAGCACATACTTAACAATCCTAGCCTCTGGGAGGGTTAGACAAGAGGATCACAGGTTTGAGCACAGCTTGGACAAGTTAATGAAACCCATCTCAGAATGCAAAAGGTCTGGGGATGTAGCTCAACGCAGAGGCTCTGGATTCAGCTCTCAATACCTGCGGTGGGGTTGGGGATACAGTTTCCTCAAGGTACTGAAGGGAGAGAACACAAGTAGTAGAAGAGGATCTAGATTAAGGCATATGTGACCAAAATCATGGAAATAAGTTTATAAAGCTTATAGTTCGACTACAATGACAAACCAGACAAGGAGATAAGAATTTAAAGGTATAGATACATATTGGTAGGTAATTAGATGTGCTTGTAAGAGTTCAAAAGTTTCTGTTGCTCTAGTTTCCTCAGTAAAGTAGAAAACTGACCCACTTGGATATATTTGTAAGGTTCGATGTTTAGTACTTTGGCATACCACCAAGTTTTTTATTCATACAATAAATACTTTCTGATTACATACTACATACTGTTTTAGGTGGTAAATATATAATTGAACAAAAATACCTACCTTCCCAAGTGGACGTGTTCTAGTAGATGGAGACAAAACATATACGTATTTCACTTATGTCAGTTTCAGTTATTGGTATAAGTGAAAATAAAACAGTGAAGTTGGAAGGGAGGTTATTCTCACAGGTTGATCATGGGCCTTTCTGCTGAGGTCCTAATCAGGTGCTGGAGTGAGCTGTGTGGGAAGAATTTGCACAGCAAAAAATTGGCAGCACCAAGTCCCTCAAGCACAACCCTGCTTCTGTACCAAAAAGCAGCAGGGACCCGTGTGACTGGGAGTGAAGGGAGAAGGTGAGGGGAAGATGGTAAGGCAGGGAGGGTAGAGGAGGTGTGGATTCTATGAGCCTTACAAACTATCAGAAGGACTTTGGTTGGGTTTTTTGGTTTTGCTTATTTTTCACTCCGAGACAAGATGCTGCTTTTGATTGTTGTGAAAAAGCAAATGTAATTTGGCTTATGTTTTAAAGTCTTGATGTGCTGCTGTGGGGATGAAGATGTGGGTGGCATAGGCAAGAATAGAAACGAGACCACGTACTGAGCTGTCACAATTTTAGTGGCAGGTGATGGAGACATAAAGATAGTAGGGTTGTTAGAGTCTAGTTATATTTAAAAGAAATAGCTGAAAGGGTTCGTTGGGTGCTGGGTTAGAGAAAAAGTCTTTGAATTGTTTACTGGTCCAGTTGGTGTACTGCTTACTGGGATGGACAAGACAGAAGATAGCAAGGTTGGACGGGTAGAGTCAAGAATTTGGCTTTTAGCAAATTTAATTTGAGCCTCCTGCTTGATATTTCTATTCAGTCTCAAGGAGACAGTTTTATATATGGGTAGCAGGGGAGAAACCAGGACTAAAGATACAGATTTAGGAGCCATCAGCAGATAAACAATATTCAAAGCCGTAAGCCTGGATGAATCACCACGGGAGAAGTACGTAGAGGAGACCTAAGGGGATTCGGGGCAGTTCAGTAGGCAGAAGTCAGGATGCTGAGGAGGACCCGCAGCAGAAAGCGAGACATGCGGCATCTGTGAGATGAGAGGGAAGAACTGAAAGTGGTATCCCAGAAACCAAAGAAATGTCTCAGAAACACAAAAGTTGTCCATCGTATCAGGTGCTGACAGTGTAATGTGAACACCAATGGCCGACCGGGTTTTAACTAATAATTACAATATTCCTTGAATGTATATCCTCCTGTCTATGAGGGAGGTACGGTGGGGTCAGAGATCTCATGCGTGAGTAAAGCAGAAGGTAGATAAATCCTGGTCAAATCTGTACTACAGGAGCTTGCATCCCCTGTTGGTACTCTCATACTCAAGCCCATATGTCTGACCTTTTCTGCCTAAAATGGTTCAAGAGCTATGGCTTCCTTACTGCATTCTCTTTTGTCTGCCTAGAAAGATTTTTCTTTTTTGCACAATTAAAGTATAGCTCAATGAATCTGGAAGCTTTTCCAAGCCAACGCAGTCAGCAGACTTCTGTTGGCATGCAGTGTATGTTATTGCTATGTTTTACTGAAGTTAACCTTTTCCAAGTCTCTTACCCTCACCTAGAGTGTAAGCTTTTAGAATCATGAGACTATCTTTCTTCTTTCTTTCCTTGGAACGTATCTGCCACATCGTCATCCTCTTAGTGGTAAGAGAACAGGAAAATAAAGGGGTAAATACAAGCTGAAGAATGTCTGGATCATTGATGACATCGGTAAGAATGGATGGTACATAGAAAAAGTCTAGACTAAATCAGAAGGAAGTCTAGAAAGAAATAGTAAAGAAACCAGGCATTTGGCTCACACTAGCATCTCAGGAGGCTGAGATGAAAGAATCAGTTGAGGGGACTGGGGATTTAGCTCAGCGGCATCAGTGCCTGCCTTGCAAGCAGGCAGTCGTGAGTTCGATCCCTGGTACCGATAAAAACGAAAAAGACCAAAAAAAAAAAAAGAATCAGTTGAGATCCCATCTCAAAAAAATTCTTTAATTAAAAAAGGATGTGGTGTACACCTGTAACCCCAGCCATCTGAGAAGTAGACACAAAACTGTCTCTAAATTTTGAAAGGGCTGGGATGTAGCCTAGTGCACATGCCCTGCGTCCAGCCCCCAATGTTGCAAAAAAGGAAAGACAAAAATAATAGATTCTCTGTAGAGTGCCAGGTCTGGTGGCAAACACTTATAATCCTAGCACTTGGGAGGCTGAGGCAAAAGGATCTCTGCATGTTTGATGCCAGCCTGGGGCACATAATGAGACCCTGCCTCAAAAGACAGAAGAAAAAAACTCAAACAAAAAACCATCTATAAGATATTAAAATGATATCATTGCCTATGTCTAAATCACAGAAAAAGGCTAGAAAAATAATTTATTATTCCTTGAAATTCCAAAAGTATTATGTAGTAATTTGTTATTTGTTTTTTTGGTACCAGGGATTGAACTTATGACCTCACACTTGGCAGGCAGGTGCTTATGCCACTGAGCTAAATCCCCAGCCCCCTATATAGTAATTTGTGATTAAGACTTGTAATAGTTCTCTGTTAGAACATATACAGTAGGCTGTCTTACATACATAATGTATAGTGTTGGAGTGTGATCTAATAATTTCACATTAAATTTTTTAGGATATCAATGCAAGCCTGAAAAGAAAGAGTAATTCATTCCTCCTGAGCCATGGCATATCAGCTCTATAGAAATACCACTTTGGGAAACAGTCTTCAGGAAAGCCTCGATGAGCTTATTCAGGTGAGCGCTGCAGGCCGCACATGGCCACTCACACGGGGTGTGGTACACAGGCTGAGCGGTGGGGAGGTGCAAGGCCTGCTTGGTCTGCTGTCCTGGCTGAAATGAAATTCGAGGACAACAGCACTGCACAGCTAAATGAGCCAAACACTTTACAATTCTTACTAAAAGTTAAAATCGGTGACTTGCGTCTTATATGTAGAAGAAGGCATGTTCTGGTAGCTTTAGAAATAATTTTGCCCACACTGGCTAAGGTGGTGCACAAATATAATCCACGCACTCTGGCAGACTGGGAGATACACGTTCAAGCCCATCTTGACAGCCAGCGATTCAGCAGGACCCTGCCTCAGAGGGGAAAATTAAAAAGGGCTGGGATGCAGCTGAGGTCAGGCCCTGGGTTGTTTTGTTTTTTTTTGCTACCAAGGATCGAACTCACGACCTCGTACTTGCAAGGCAGGTGCTTATGCTGCTGATCTAAATCCCCAGCCCTGGCCCTGGATTCTGTTTTGAGTACCATACAATAATGGTAATAACTTAATGAAGCCCATTAAACCTTTTGAGACTTAAATTAGAATTTGAATTTATATTTCAGTTTTAGGAGAATTAATCTTTTGTTTAAATTGCCCGGTTGAGAATATATTAAATATTTCTGTTTGTTTTGATATTGATACATGGAATTAAGTAAGATTTAATTTTTTTCACATTTAGAAACAGCTTGATTTCCCCTATTTTATGGAACATCTCTTTTCAGACACTGAAAAAAAGACATAGATTTGTTCTGGCTTTTAAAATCACTATGTCTCCTTTTTTAAATAATCTTTTCATGTGGAGATAATTCAGAAAGTATTTTCAGACTTTGCTTCTTCATTGTCAGTTAAGGCAGTGGAGAATGAGGAGCTCTGGTTTACAGGCTTTAGATACCCTCAGTTAAGATTTAAGTAGTCATTTGTAAGTTTTATTTGTGTCCTTAATGTTCATGCCTAAGAGGATTTATGACCTTTATTTTTCCTCAGTCTCAACAGATCACCCCCCAACTTGCCCTCCAAGTTCTGCTTCAGTTTGATAAGGCTATAAACTCAGCACTGGCGCAGAGGGTCAGGAACAGAGTCAATTTCAGGGTAAGGATATTTTACTAAATCCAAAGCCTGCCTGCACCAGTAGTTCTTAAGCAGTGTTTTCTAGTGCCCTTACGTATTTATTGATTGTAAGAGGAAGAAATGGCTAATCAGAACTTGTTTTGTAATGACTAAATTATACTTTACTTTTAAATCAGCTGTGTGCTATGTTCATGCACTTAAAAGGGACTTAGAGAGTTATTTTGAGATTTTTATTGCATTGTTTCACACATGAGCTGTTTGGCTATCTTCCCAGAAGAATTAATGAGATTTCCAATCCCTGAAAACACTAACGACAGGATTGCAGTTAAGTAGTAGGGTAATCCCTGAGGTTCAGTTATGTTTTTAACTCTGGCTTTCACTCATTCCAGGGAAGTACAGTTATTTCTAGAAACTGTGGCCTTCCACCTACTTCTGGGTGACCTGGCTTTTAAAAACCTGAACTAACAGGCTGTTTCCATAACTTGGCCTCGTTTAAGTCACTTTCTCTTTGAAGAGTCATATAAAATTCTCTCTCTCAATTTTGTAGCAGTTTTGTATTAAGGATTTATTGAAAGATGGTAGAACAAAAACAGTTGTACCACAGTAACTTTATAGATAGTCCCATATTGTAGTGTGATTTGTTTATTATCATATTTAATGTTAATGCTTATGTTGTTATAAGGCATAACCCTAATGTGGGAATTGGAAGGTTAAACTCTGTGAAGATTAGTACATGAAAAGAGCTTATGGATTACCTTGCACTGAGAGACTCAGTGTTATGATTTGGAGAGGTTTTGTTGTGGACGTTACATATTCAATGAAAAAGTTATTTATTTAATAAACATTTCAAGGCTTGCATTGTCCTTCATACGGAAAATGCAGAATTGAAAAAGTAGGAAGGCTTCAAAGTCTATGAGTTTCTTGTAAATGATTTTTTTTTTTTTTTTGACTTTTTTCCTTTTTATCGGTACCGGGGATCGAACTCACGACCACCTGCTTGCACAGCAGGCACACCTATGCCGCTGAGCTAAATCCCCAGCCCCCAAGTCTATGAGTTTCATATGCCTAAAACTTCCCTGAAATGAAAGATGTCTCAGATCAGTAAGAGTCCACTGATCAAGACTGTTTTGAGAGTATAAAATGTGACTGGTGGATTCTTGATTTTTCTTTGCTTTTTATTTTTGTAGTGCTGGGGATCAAGTCCAGGACTTCATATAAGTTAGGCAAGCTGTCTGCACTACATTCCCAGCCTGATTCTTGAATAAATAATCTCTGACAAATTTCCTTGATATTTTATGTTATAGAAAGCTGCCCAGTTTGCCATTTGAACCCTGATCCCTTTTTTATGAGATAGATAGATAGAGAAGGACAGTTTGTGTGTAACTGAGCATGCAGGCTAGTGCTCTACCACTAAGCTACATCCGCTGGCCCCTCATCCTTTACTTCTGAATTGGTCCGTGTTAATACATAAACTTTTTTTTTTTTTTTTGGTCTTTGAGACAGGGTCTCGCTATCCAGCTCAGGCTGGCCTTGAGCTCACTTTGTAGCCTAGGCTGGTCTCGAATTCACAGAGATCCTCCTGCCTCAGCCTCCCGAGTGCAGGGATTACAGGGGTGAGCCATCACGCCCGACACAGATACATAAACTTTTGCCCATGTGCAAAATATGTTGGACCACTTCCCAGAGACAGTAGGCTTCTCAAGGCCCAAACAGTCTTCCATTGCATTCTCATGGGTTTCTAGTTTGCATCTCTTTGGCTAAAGTGACTGGTATTTTGACATTTGGCCTTTCTCTTCCATGTTTTGTCAGTTTGTTTATTTTCTGGACATTACAATTACCCAGACTTGATCAAGACTTTCTTTTCCATTCATTTTTCTTTACCCACTGCTACTGTCATTAAGGCTTTTGCCACCCTGTCCCCCTGAATTGATCAGTTTTGAGTCTAGAATATGTACAGTAGTATTCTCCTTAGCTTAATGTAGCATATAACAAAAATAAAATAATATATAGTTAACCAATTTTCAGAGCCACGTTGCTGGATATTTACAGACATTTCTCTTAGAGTAATTCTTGTGTGCCTATAAAAGATTAAGCACCCACTAAAGAAAATAGAGTAGTTTTATATAACATGTTAATTTTTTGTTTTAAATCCATGTATAAATTCTGTATAAGAGATTATTTAGCAGGTAGGATATTATAGGGAAAATGAGATGAATGAGAGATGAATTTGAAATTTGAATTTCAAATTTAATTTGAAATTCACCAGTAAAAACATCAAAATAAGTATATTAAGAACTTGAACTGGATTTATTTTTAAAGAGAAAATTTATATTGAACTAATATTAATAACAAGAATTTTAAAAATCCATTGTATGCTTTTGAGGGACTATAGGCCCACAGATAGAAGTATTTACTACTTATATATTATGATAGCTTCAAGTAATAAAGCATGCTTTAAAAGATTTAATAGTCAAGAAAAATAGCCTTTCTAATGACTAGCAATTTCTTTTTCCTGTATAATTTTTGATATTTTTACAATTAGCATATACTGTGTAACTTTTAAAATGTTACATTAGCCTTAAACAAAACAATGTTGCCTGGTTGTGGAAATTTTAATAAATAAATAGATAAGAGTCTGCCAAAAAATGTATACACGTTTCAGCAGTTCACCATACTAATAAATGTCTGAAAGCTAACGGCCACCATTTTGCATACCTCTTATAATTAGAGATCGAAGGTAATTTGTATTAATCTCATGAAGTTTCAGTACATTTAGTATTATTAAACTGTTTATACAAGCTTTTCTTTTCTTGATGTGTACACTGTTTTGACCGCTATGAGATACTTTGAAGATACAATTTGGCTACTTGACTAAGTGTTAAAATCAGTACTTGACAAAAGCTAACTATCTTACAGAAACAACTTTTTAAAATGTAATCATTGTTTCAGCCCATATATTATACTTGAGTTAGTAGAGTCTGCTTGTATTGAAGTAGAAAAAAGCAAGATACTTAGATATAACTAAACCTTATATAAAGGTTATTACTTATTGGCGATTCTAGTTTACAAAGTTATTCTAAAAAGATTAGATTTATGTCATTAATCGTTTTTTAAACGTTTAAAAAATCACCTTTAGGGGCTGGGGATTTAGCTCAGCGGTATAAGCGCCTGCTTTGCAAGAGCATGGTCATGAGTTCGATCCCCGGTACCAATTAAAAAAAATAAAATAAATGAAAAAATGACCTTTAATATCTCAAAAGTTATCTAGTGACTATACTCCCTTAATTATGTTACTCATACATTTATTTTAATGAGAATATAGGAGAAATTTAATTTATAACATAAAGTTAACCCTTTTTGACAGTAAAGTTTTGTAACATTTTGTTTTCTCGATTAAATCAAAGCATATGCTAAGGGCTGGGGATTTAGCTTAGCAGCGTAAGTGCCTGCCTGACACCCAAAAACTTATACTAACACTAAAAATTTCAGCATATGTAAGTTGATTTTTCAGATGGGTGTGGTTGCCCACACCCACAATCCCCTAGGAGGCTGAGGCAGGAGGCAAGTTTGAGTCCCATCTGGGCAATTTAGCAAGACCGTGTCTGAATAACTTTTTAAAAAAAGGTTTAGGGCCTGGGGATTTAGCTCAGAGGCATAAACACCTTGCCTTGCAAGCGGGTGGTCCTGAGTTCAATCCCTAGTACCAAAAAAAAAAAAAAAAAAATATGAGTAGAGTAGGGATGTAACTCAGAGATAAAGCACCCCTGCATTTGATCCCCAGTACTGGGGACAAAAGATGCTTCCCTCCAGGTGACTCCTGCAGTGCTCAGCTTCTCTTTGGAGGTGGATGTCACTCCCTTACCGGAACCTCAGGACCACGCTCTGTCAGGGGACTGGCCGTGGGTAACTTCCCAGGTGCAGGGCCATTGGGCCCAGGCACGCTCAGGTGCCAGATGTGAGAATTAAGTTGCCGGGGCTGGGGATTTAGCTCAGCGGCATAAGTGCCTGCCTTGCAAGCAGGCAGTCATGAGTTCGATCCCTGGTACCAGTAAAAAAGGAAAAAGAGAATTAAGTTGCCATTTGCCAGCTTTGCCTCGCAGAGGAGCAAAGGAGCTGATTGAATCTTTCTGATAGATTTGAAAAAGAGTTTTGGCTTTGGTCTTTGATGTAGGTTTGTTTTTGAGACAGGAACTGCCAGCCAACTGCCCACGCTGGCCTCAAGCACATGGCTCTCTGTCTTAGTCTCCCACATCTGCACTGGAGCTCCAGCATGCACCACTGTGCCCAGCTAGATCTAATTTTTAAATGTACGTTTCACATTTGTGTTTCTTTTCCACTCAATGTGTCGTCTGTAGTTCTTCCATGTGTTAATCTCTCACTACTACACTGAGACTACTCTTCCAAGTACATGTCACTAAATCTGGTGCACAAATACCCCTTTGTGTTTTGAAACTCAGGCCTCCTTGAAACCGCACTCTTACATTTTTCCCCATCCCTGGCCTCTTCTGCCAGGCCCCTGGGTAATCCCTTCTTGGCATTCTGAAGGGCTGTCTGTGACCTTTGTAAAGGCTGGCATCCTCCCTGGCCTGCACTCTAGTGTTGACTGGACATCCTCATTTACGTATTTGTCATGTCAATCACGAGCAGCCTGCAGGTGTAAGTGTCTGCAAAGCCAGCTTTTCTGTGAACCTGCTGTAGCTCCAGTCAGAAGTTTGGGGGTTACCATCCCATTTTATCCATAGTTGTCAAGTCCTGTCAGTTCTACCTTTTAAATTGCCCCTTTCTATTGCTCCTTTGCTGCTTCTACCTCTCTGATACAGCTGGTTAAGGGATATTCACTGCTGGTGACCCTGCCAAAGCTGTGTTCCCCTGCAGGCCACTCTTCATGTTATGCCTCTCCAAAACGTAAGCTGTGTGACTCACCAGCTTGAACTCCTGCATTGCTCACCCCACCCCTGTAAGGGTGAAACAGGCCCCCCACCGAGTTAGGATCGGCCAGAGCCTGCCAGCCTTCCCCAGGATCTCCTTCCCTTCATCCTAAAACATTGCTCTCTAGAAGGACGTGTCCTGTTCTGAGGGCTTCATCTACCATGTCACTGTCCTTTGATTGCTGTTTTTCAAGACTCAGCATCCACTTTTGAGAAAGGCTTTCTCTACTCTGTGTCCCATTGTTATCTAGTGACTCGGTCTCCCATAGTGCTGTTATATACTGCAGTCTCCCTGCTTAGTACCTCAGCCCAGCAGAGGCCACCCACAGTAATTACTTGTAATCATTCCTAGCGGTCACTGTATCTTCATTTTACCTTGAAGCACATTTAGATTGAATCCAGTTTCTGCTATTACAACTAGTGCTGTTTCCTGTATTAAAGATTTTCACCATTTAGTCTGGTTTCAGACTAAATTTCACATGCGAATGTAAGTATGTGTGTTTTCTTGTTTTGTTTTGTTTTGTTTTTGAGACCTCAGACTGGCTGTGTAGTCCAGGCTGGACTCACCGTGGTGACTCATTTGCCTTAGCCTCCTGAGTGCTGAGATTGCGGGTGTCCTGTGGCACCTGGCCTGTAACTCGGCTTTTGTTGTATTCTGTTTGTGTTGGTCCTTGTTCTTTACCACAGTCTTCACAGTTGCCTTTTTTTATTGGCACATGTTTGTAGTGGATAATGATTACATTCATCATGAGAGGCTGATACCTATACATGAGATTTCTTACAGTTTAATGTTCAAGTATATTTTAGTTTAAAAATTAAGTACTAGAAGAGAGCTGCACAGAAAAGAGTGTGGTAATGTTGGTGGTTAACACAATGGTGTATCTAAGACACAAGGTCAAAACTGATTTAACATTTCTAAAAAACTGCTGTTTTTGTACAAGGTTAGAGAATTAACATACACAATAATATAGTAACCTTATAAAAAATTTAGACGGACTTTCATACTTTAACCACATGAGGGCAGTAAAAGTACAAACTGTTTACATTCTGCTTTTCTTCATTCCAAGCAATGTGTAGGTTTGTTTGGTGCCAAAAAAAATCTAACTTAATTTTTCTAAATTTTTCTTGTGCTTATTTTTTTTAAAGAAAATAGAATTAAAATTAAAGAAAATCTTAAGCAAAGCTTAAGATGTGAAACAAAGCTTAAACATGTTGTTTTACCTAAGTTTTCTTGAATTGCTTTGAAGAGAAATACAGTGATGACTTTCATGACATATGCGTGTTTTGTTTTGAAGGGCTCTCTAAATACATACAGATTCTGCGATAACGTGTGGACTTTTGTACTGAACGATGTTGAATTCAGAGAGGTGACAGAACTTATTAAAGTGGATAAAGTGAAAATTGTGGCGTGCGATGGTAAAAGTAAGTGTTGGCCTAATCACTGTGAGAGCAAAGCCACTTGCCATCCTCTGGTGTCTTTAAAACATTGTCATCTTTCTGAAAAGCCCACAGAGGAAAATGGCCCCATGAGCAGGTGTCAGGTGCAGACCTGGCTTCTCTTCAGCTCCATTCCGATTTTCAGCTCAATCCTCTGACTGACTAGGTGCATGCATGTTTCAGACAACACATAGAGAAGGTGTTTACGCAGACTGAGTTTACCTGGAAAAGAAAATAAGCAGATTAATGTTTTCCTTTCCTGTTTTAGGGCTTCTCTGTTGCAATATATGTACACATTTTGTATTTTAAAAGTTAATTATTTTAAAGCTTATTTAAATTAAACCATAAGATCTTAGTGGTCATAATGATAACTATACATTCCTTTAATCTGTTACACCTTTTCCACAGCAGATCTAGGAACTTGTTTGGGTCCTGAAGTATTTCAAAAATCATAGATCTCTGCTTTCTGTTCCATGATTTTCTTTTTGGTTGATCATATTTTAAATATGTGCTTACTTTTACTTTGCAGTTGAAACCACTTGTTTTTAAGGCAGTGATTCCTGATATTAAGTAGAAAAGACTTGCTTTCTATGGAAGGAAGTTTTAAGAAGACAAAAAGAAATGTAGAAAATAATAACCCATTTGTTGGATAATAGGTTGGGGTTTTTTGTCTTCTGATTTTTGAATTTCAAAAGAAATACCTGTTATCAAAGAAATGTAGAAAATACAAAAACTTTACCAAAGAAAAACATCATCTGTAACATTACCAGGAAATAAAAGTTACTGCTTTTTTTTTTTTTTTTTGTCTTTTTTCTTTTTATCAGTACCAGGGATCGAACTCACAACTGCCTGCTTGCAAGGCAGGCACTTATGCCACTGAGCTAAATCCCCAGCCCCGAAGTTACTGCTTTTTAATAGCAAAGACTCATGAGTCTTTTTCCAGTAATGCATGTATGCATGGAGACAAATTTGTATTCTCTTTTTTCACACAAGTTAAATATGTTCTTAAACCTGATTTCTAATGACTGCATAAAATAACACCTTCACCTCTTTTTTAAGAACTAGTCTCTTCCAGATGTCAGAAAGTCTATGAAACTGGCTGCATGACATTGACTCATGTAGTGCTCAGAAGTCATCAGATATTTTAAGATCTCTTTTTGTATATTTGAGCCTTTTTCTTTGTTTCTTTTAATTCTTGTAGAATTGCCATTTCCTAGATGAGAAATTAATAGTATCTTTTTTTTTTTTTTCTGGTGTCGGGTTTGAAGTCGTGACCTTGCAACCTCTAGGCAAGTGCTTGAGCCGCTGAGCTAAATCCCCAGCCCAGAATAATAATACTTCTCCATCTGAAGTAATGTGTAATTTTTTTCTTGTAGTTTAATATGACATCTTCATAACCCTTAGGTTGCTAAGCTTTTACTGGGCTATGGAGTGGAGACATCATTTATAATTCCTGAATACCTGTCAGGACGAGATGACGTCTGCCCCCACTGCTGGGAACTTTTTCTGTAATGAACATGTTCAGTTCTGCATTACTCACTACTTACACATGGCTGTTGAGTACATAAAGTGTGACCAGGGCTACTGAAAACTTAATGTTTTAGTTTTATTAGCTAATCTGAATTAATTTAATGGCGAATAACCACATGTTGCAGCTGTCTCTGACAGCACAAGATATAAACTGGTAAAATGTGAGTTTTGGTCATTTGAACCTCAGCTAGGAAAGAAGGCATCTGAGCAAACGTAACACCAGGGAGTCCTTATATAAATAACTGTGCAGGGTGCTTGAAAGAGCTTGACCCGCGGCCCTTAGTGTGCTGCCTTTACTAAAGGTTGCAAGGTTATTTCCAAACTTCAGTGCTTGAGAAGTATTGAGTCTCCTTACCTACTTCAGTGGCATGTGGCGAGCTTCTCTCTCAGCGAAGTTCAGGAATTGAATACTTCAGAAATGCTTCGATTGAATTCTGCTTGCCTGTATCATTACACAAGGATACAGTATTGGAAATGTTTTCCAAAATTAAAATAAATAAATATTTTGGCATTGACAACTACAGATAAGTTTAAATAATGAAGAAAATCCCTCAGTGAGGGCAGATGGATAAGGTGCTGCTGCAAAGTAAGTTCATTTTTGGGGTTGGGGATTTAGCTCAGCAGCATAATGCCTGGCAACTGTGTGGTCGTGAGTTCAATCCCTGGTACCGATAAAAAAAGAAGAAAAAGACAAAAAAGTAAGTTCATTTTCTTCTCAGAGTTTGCGTTCTGAAATCCAGTAGAAGAAGCTGGTACAGAAGCTGAGAAGAGTGGCAGTAGCTAAATTTTGGTCAGTTTCTCACCAGGAAGATAGGAGAGGACCTGAAAACACTGGGTGTGAGGTTCATGTGAGGCAGACGTAGGGAGTGCAGGGTGGGCCCTCTCTACTCAGCGCTGACGGCCAGGAGCTGTCTCTGTCCCTGCCTGAAAGGAGGCTGTTATGTGACTGTCCCCTCACCAGCACGCCCCTCAGCCTTGCCTCCGCCGCCACTGCCACTTGTGTTTTATATTCTTAACTTAGTTTCGTTAAAAGTAAGTTGCTTCTTGAATTTACACTTTCTTTCCTGTTTCCTAGATACTGGCTCCAATACTACAGAATGAATTTACAAAGTGGCTTTTTTATGCCATCTGCAATTATTCATCGCTTTTGAAGAGAAGCATAGAAGAGACTTTTTATTTATTCTAGCATTGCAAAATGATTACACTGTGCTATACTCTCAGAATTCTTGCGGGAAAATGCTTATAACTCTACAATTTTACATTACCTTTATTATAAAGCATGAAGAAATGTAACTTTTTTTAACGACAGATCAAAGGTTGTAGCCCTCCTGAAAACATTCTTTAATAAATTCATATTAAAATTTAGTGTAAATAACTGACACAGCTGTTAAGCAGAACTATAAAGGTGTTAGATCAGCATTTTGAAAGTACCATATTCCTTACAAAGGAACTTAAAAAACCCGTTCATCTGAACAGAGTCATGTTAGAATAGGCATGGTGGTCCCCACCTGTCACACCAACGCTCTGGAAGCTGAGGCAGAGGATTGCAAGTGCACGTACCCTGGACTGTGTAACAGCTTAGCAAGACCCTGTCTCAAAAACTTTTTTTAAAAGGGCTACAGAAACAGCTAAGGGCAAAGGGCCTGAGTTCAATTCCCAGTGCTATAAAAATAGTCGTTAGTTTCATCAGTTATGTTATCTGATGAAAAACAGTTACCAAAGGCAACTTGTAAGAATTCTTCGTGTCAGTCAGAACTCAGGCCTTGCTGTGGAAGTTAAAACAGTGGCTGAGAGCGCAGTGCACTGCTAGTGAGATCACTAAGGCTCAAGGAAGTGCAGTGTAGGGTTGGCGCTATGGACTCCTGGTAACTGTAGCACAGCCCAGGGAAAGGAGGCGAGGGCTGGGGTTACAGCCTGTTTGGACACCTGGAGGTTTGTGAGTGGGTGGGGTTGGTGCACTTGCAGCGAACAGCAGTGAGCTGACCAAAGCGCCGGCCCCCTTACAGGCTTCCTGGTGGGGTCTGCAAATTGGAACAGGGCCCCCCTCCCGGGCCCATACCTCTGTTACCTCCTTAGCACTTGGTGTGGGCCTTGGCTCTGGCACCCTGGGGCACACTCCTGTGTCTTCTCCTCCCAGTCCTCACCCCCACTGCCAACCCTCACACAGTGTGCACAGGCAAGCTTGAGGAAGGGGCGGAAGCAGGGGTCCCTGTTTAGTTACGCGTTACGCTCCTTCCTGTGCTTTTCCCACACTTCCTGTCAGAGTCAGAATCCTCCCATCCTGCAGAATAAACCCAGTTCAGCTGAGTGCAGCCCATTTTGATCTCTTCCATCTTGGCCTCTCAAACGCGTATTTAAATACATGTAGAAACAAGAACAACACACAAAACCTGGGGAACAGTGATGCCTGTGTCTCCCAAGGGAAGAGTGGGGTGTCCTGGAAATCCGGCCTTGCCCGTGCCAGCTGCACCTCCATGTTGAATGGCTATATCGCAGTCAGCTTGTTGAGTGGCATTCTCCAAGTGAACAGTCCTTCATGAGCTGTTGCACACTTAGTTCTTGTTCTATGCCAGGCACGAGGACAGGAAAACGTGCGCAGCAATGGGGCCCAGACGCCTTTAAACACAGCTGTGTTCCAAAGGGATCTGTACCTACAGCTTTGCTCGGAAGCTCATGTTGTTGGAGACAATCCTTGTCACAGGACTGGTTTTTGCTTCTGGCTGATTAAACGTGGGTCAGCTGTGGTACTCAGGTACTGGACTATACAGGTAACTGCCATGAAATACCTTGGGTCAGAACCACATTTCTTCAGTCAGAACTGCTGCTGTAGCCACCATATACCCGTCTGCTTTTGGTTGGCTTGTTTGGGGTTTTAGAGACAAGGTCTGGCTATGTAGTTGAGGCTGGCCTTGAACTTGCAGCAATCTCCTGCCTCAGTGCTAGGATTATGACACCTCTGCTTCTGGGTGGGAATGCACAAGTCCAAGCCTAACTGTCCTGTCAGCTCTATTTGCATATACAAACCCTCCCATGACTAACCTGCAGTGTGTGTCTTCGTCTTCTCACGATGTACACCTTCCTGAAACTAGAGGAGAGCCATGCCAAGAACTTTGTTTCGAGCTCTCCCTAGCCACAGGCACCGGGATTTCAGCCTAGTTGCCTGTTACGTGCAAGAGGAGAACAATAGTCTACTGTGAGAACCATGAAAAAGCGGAGCTTTTGTGATAACAGCCAATATACAGCTTTGTGCTCTTTTGATACCCAAAAGAAGACAAAGAATAGCCTCTTCCTTGGGTTTAATTCAGATGACTAGCTTGTTCATCGTGACCTACTGCCAGCTGGTTTCAGGGGTGGGAGAAGTGAGTATTTCATTTCTTGGTAGATATCACAACATTGCCTTCAGGTTTGAGTGGATTACACATTGCTATGAATACTGAAGCCTGAGATTTTGGAGTGTGTGGTATTTACGATCTGAGGTACATGCATGCTGTGATTTACGACGAGTATGAGTTTGCTAGAGAAGGAATCTGCAGCACCTTTGGGAGATTTGGTTCAGTGGTGCCAGTCCATGGTAAGGGGAAGTGGAAACTGATTTTTGTAGAATGAGAGCAGATTGCAGGAGGCCTTGACAGCTGGGCAGGAAAATTCCTAGGGGCATCTTTAAAAGGGTGAGAAATGTGAAACAAAGCTAAAATGTACAAGAAAGATAGTAATCAGGAGGTAAAATTATTCTGGCTTAGGGGAGTAATGTGAATGAGAGCTCTAGATCAAGAAAATCTCTTTGGGAAATCAGTGCGTTAACAGGTTGGTCAGGAACATAGCTGTCCATGTTTGCCAGGACCTTCTGGCCAGGACATCACCTTGTGGCCACAGATAGAGGCTTATGGATGAGAACTGTCCCGGTTGGACGGAACTCAAACATGGATCTGTCTCCTCAGTAACACCCATAAGAAATGACAAGGATCTGCTTTTCTCAGACCAAGCATTCAATCAGGAAGAAAGTGAAGTAGAGCTCTCCAAAGCCTGGACTACACAGAAATAGTCTGTCTTCCATAGCACTGCTGAGTAGCTGAGCAGCTCAGCCCCCGCTGTACATATGTAGGAGTATCCTATGGACTAAGTGAAAATATGGGCAGCTAACACCGGTGTGGTTAATTTACCCAGTTAAGGCTTCATGTCAGAGAGATTTCATCTCAGACATTCTGTTTGGCTGATTTAAAACAATAAGGTGACAGGAAAGAAGTGTAATTCCAAGCAGGATAACCACAGTACCTCACCAGCTGATAAAAAATTTAAAAGCAGTTGGGGGATCTATAGGGAGGAATCCCACAGACTTAAAAACTACAGCTGGAAGCCTAAGTCTTTAATGCACTGCTGACCTCCTCATCAGTTAGCAGGCTCCTATTGAGAGAACTGTGTGACCTCTAGGACACTGCGGATGGCATTGGAAGACCGAAAACAGTGTGCTAGCTCCTCAAAAATCAGGGTGAGTGGATAGACAAGTGGTGGAGACACATGATGGTTTTTGAATAGTCCGGTCACAGGGGAGGGGTGCTGCACACTTCTACATCTGCCAGGAACCGAGGGGTCAGGTTCAGAGCAGTTAAAGTTGGGATGTGGCTGCTGGGTTGGGGAGGAGGAGTAGACAGTGGTTTAATGGGTGTAGACTCAGTTTTGCAAAATGCAGAGTTCAAAAATGAAGGGAAGGTTTATGTAGCCCTCAGTTTGTGGCAGTTTCAGTTCCTTATCAGCTGACCCCAAGGCAAATGGGGCAACCTTCAAGGTAGCTGGAACAACACAGCAGCAAGAGCAAAAGTGGGAGGAGCATGAGCCTCTCCTCCCTTATATTGTAAGCAGGCCGCCCACTGCACCCCAGGGCAGGTGCAGCACCCACACCGTCCAGGTGGCTCCTCTTGCTCAGGCTCAGGATGTTCACAAAGTGAGGCCCCAGCCGCCAGCTGAGCAGCTTGGTTAAACTTCTAGGCATCTCACATTGTCTGCATCAGCCATAATGGTATATTTTACAGTATCGTTAATCTTAAAAAGTACCCTGCTACCCCACATTTGTCTGCTCTACCCAAGCCCCATCGCTTCTTCCCTGTCCTGCCCTGCTCAGCAGCAACTGTCCCCCGAGCTGACACTTGAGCATCAGGACCGTGGAGCACAGAGAGACCCATCTGGCCCAAGAGCGGGTGTGAGAGGGGAGTTAAGTTAATCTCAAGACCAGCAAGGAGAGGAAGCCGACAAGTTAAGCCCCCTCGGGGCTGACTGTGGGTCACATGCAGGGCACGGTACCTGCCTGGCCCACGAAGTGCCCACATCGCCCTCTCCCTGTCGCTGCTGTGGACCATTGCTGAGACCTTGTGGCAAAACCAAACAGAAGATAAAAATACAGAAGACAAAGCGCTAAAAGATTTAATGGTCAAAACTATCTATTTGACTATCTGTTGATAGAACCAAGAAGGCTGGGGATTTATGCAATGTATCAACCGTATCAGTCATGATTCACCTAACCCATGTAATCGTGAGCCAGTAGAGGAAACGCAAAACCTGTGCAGTGTTCCATGAGTCAGAGAATCATTACTTAGCATGATAACTTGTGCTTAGAAATCATATTCATGTCCTGTCTTAATTTAAATACATACTGAGTAGTAAATGAAATAGTAGGGTAGAGTTTATTTTAGACTAGCTCAGTTGAGTTGAGGCTGGTGGAGGTTAGGGAAGCGTGGAGATAGCATCAGATTGGCCAGCGGTGGGTGCCTGGCAGTTTTGTGGTCCCATTCTCCCTACTTTTGTGTTCTAGGAAGATGTGCTTATTAAAGGTGGTTTTTGATACTTCCTGTAGTCCTCATGGCTCACTGATGAGGGCCAGGCTCCCTGGAGCAGAGGAACAATAGTTTCCAGCCACCTGGCTGCCTTCCAGGCTCCTCACCATCATCGACACCCCCTCCCTGCCTTAAGCCTAGCTGCTTCCGCCTTAGCAACAGGTGCCAAATTCAGTCCCTTAAATCTCACCTTCCACAGTACTACCAGGAACTTCAGCACATTCAGTATTTGGTGAACTCAGTTGTCACTGTTCTTGAACCTCTACGAGACTCCTGTGTGCCTCACTTCAAAGCACTCCCAAGCCTCACAGACGGGACCCTCTGCTGGCACCTCCAGCATTACGCTGTCCTCTCCCCCCTCCCCTCCCACCTTGCCCAGGCTGGATGGCGTGGCCACCTCACAATCAGTCCGTGCCACATAATGACCACTCCCCTCCCCTTCTCTCGTGCTTCCTGGAACAAGTGTCAGCCCTGGGTAGATCCTGCTCTGCCTACTCTGCCTGCACCCTGCAGCCGAAGGTGGGTGATCTCTTTATAAACTCACTTTCTCTCATGCCATTGGGCTGTGTGGGCTGCCGTGTCCCATTTTATTACCTTGGCCTGGGTACTCTTTAAATTTTCAACATGAAGCAATTATTTATACCTCTTTCTCCAAACCTCCAATATCTCCTCTCCCATCATCAATCGGTCTCATAAAATTATCCTGCTCTCTATCTCACTGAGAAACAAATTCACAGAAGTTCTTCAAAGCATATGCAAACCTACTCAACATCATTAGTCATCTGAGCAATGCAAATTAAAGCCTCAATCTGATAGCGCCATCAGCCCGCCACTCCTGTGGTTGTAATGACAGTAATATTAGCAAGGAGATGGGGCAAATGTGACTCCCACATAGTGCTAGTGGGAGTGTAAATTGGTAGATCATTTTGTAAAACTGTGACATTACTCACTACAGATGAACATATGTACACGTTACAAGCCAGCAATTTCACACCTACATACGCACAAAACAAAATCTATACGTATGTTCACTAAAAATACATGTTCAAGAAGATTCATAGGATTACAACTCCCAATAGAGAAAAGATACAATGTAAACATTCCACAGCCACATAGTAGCTAAACCACAGTATCTTCATACAATGGAATTCACAGCAACAGGAATCGCTGAGCTGTGGCTACGTGCTGCCTAAGTCAAAGGCAAGAGCAGAATGCTGTGCTCATGGAGCCGAAAAGAGCATGGAACTTCTGCCAGGTTCAGGAAGAAGCAGAACCATCGGTGATGTCCACAGTTAGGACCGCAGCCACCTGCAGCAGCTCGGGAAACAACAGAAAGGCTCGCACGCAGCACACTGGCTGCGGGTAAGGTTTCCTGACCCAGGCGCTGCCTGACGTCTAGAGCTGTGCATTTCAGGCGTTCGCACTTTCTGCCAGTATACTTCAGATAAGATGTTAATTAAGAAGAAAAAATACACATACACACACATCACATCACAGCCCATCCCCTCCCCGGCGTGCATCCTGTTACTCTGGGGAACCACCTCGGCTTCCAGTGAGGACAGAGCTTGCTTCTTGTGGACAGCACGATCTCCCCTTTCCCCGTTACTGGGAGATGGCCCTCATCTCATTCCCACGTCTGTGGCTCTGTGTAGCTATTTCCCACTGATCACCAAACACCACTTTTCTAGTTATGAAGTCAGCTTGCTCTTAGCCTTTGTTACTATTTATTTCTCCTTCTCTTTGCTTAAAGGAAAACTCTTCCAGGGATTTATCATTGCTCACTGAATGTGTCTTGTTCTGACCTTGCCCAATCATGGAAACTGACCTTGTCTGGGTCACACTGCCCTACGCGGCCCAGGGCCTCCTCTTTGTCCTTGGCTCCTCTGATGCTCAGCTGGTTTGGGGGCTACTGCCCACCCCCCCTGCCAGGAAGCACCCTCCTGGGGGCCAGTGCACCAAGGCTTCCCGCTGTCCTTTCTCCTCATTGCTGCTCCTTCCAGCTGTTGGACGGCTCCTCCCCGTTGCCCTGACCCCCGGCCACATGTTAGCTGATACCAGATTTCTTCAGGGGGCCCTTGCTGTGCTTACTAAATTTCGTCACATGTCCCCAAACAAGTTATCAACTGTCTTTTCTTCCTCTTTAGAAAAAAAAAATACCTGCCAAGTTGGGCTTGGTGATAGAGCCCTGCAAGGTCCTGGGTCTGATCCCCTGCCCCCAAAAAAGTCACTTAACCAAGAGAAGTACAACAAACAGAATGTGCAGTAAAAAGCGAGTTGTTAGAACAATGCTCAGTAATAGCCTATAATCAAAAATGAGGCAATTTAAACCGCAAGAGCTACTGCAAACAAAGCCGCTCAGTTCATGAGTGTGATTTTTCCTTTCCAGAGAAAAGTTAAAAGAAACAGATGAGACTCTGCGGAAGGCACCAGCAACACATATGTCAGCTCAACTGTGTAAACTTGATTCTCCCTGAATGTGTCAGTACTTAGAAAATTCCAGCAATTTGTTTGCATGTTGTTCTTTTATTTATCTAAAGATCATGAATTCTTTTTTATGAAGCTTTTACAGCCAGATGACTATGAGGCCGGAGGCTCAGGAAAGCCCAAGACAATCACACAGAGCAAGGCGGTGGGCACTGCTGGCCACCTCCCTGGCCAGACATGTCCACCTCAGGCCTCTCTCTGATGGGCCTGGGGGTAGAGTCGGCATCATGAAAGGGGGTTCCTAGTGTCCAGGACCATGGTCCATGGATAACACGTTCAAAGCAGGGAATCACGAACTTGTCAAGAGAAAACTGGCTAAGGCACACACAGAGGCTGCTGGGCTGCAGACGGATGACTGAAAAGGAATCTGCGGGACCAAAGGACAATCAGAAATGAGGAGACCCACGAGAGACTCATGATGTGTTCACTGGACCATCGCTCAATTTATACAAACGGACCTGTGCAGAAATCACCTTTCCAAGACACACTGCATGAGGAAGACGAGGCTGTGCCTGTCAATGATCTCTGGGG
Source organism: Cavia porcellus (assembly GCF_034190915.1). Lineage (NCBI taxonomy): Eukaryota > Metazoa > Chordata > Mammalia > Rodentia > Caviidae > Cavia > Cavia porcellus. The sequence goes on along the minus strand of NW_026947521.1, from coordinate 762,201 downwards.
TTTCAGAAAGAAAACTGTTTCACTGAGTAACATTAGAGAGTTGGGGAGTTTGTGTAAATACATTTGTCTCCCACCAGGAAATGTATAACCTGCACCACCCCACCTGTTACCCTTCCAGTTGCACAATGAAATAAGGGAGCTTTGACTCAATGGGCCTGCATGTGGACTAGTAGACATCCCTGCTGGTCCTACTTTCTTTTCTCAGTATAATTAGCAACAGCATAGCCCTGTCCCCTTCTAAAGTGTGTTTCAGTTTTCTTGATAAATTATATCCTATGCAGTGCGTGGTGGCTCAAACCTGTAATCCCAGCACTCGGGAGGTGGAGGCGGGAGGATCGCTACGAGTTCCGTGCCAACCTGGGCTACAAAGTGAGTTCAAGGCCAGCCTGAGCTTCATAGAGAGACCCTATCTTGAAACAACAAAAACAAACAAATGGGGCTGGGGATTTAGCTCAGCGGCATAAGCACCTGCCTTGCAAGCAGGCAGTCGTGAGTTCGATCCCTGGTACCGATAAAAAGGAAAAAGACAAAAAAAAAAAAAACAAACAAACAAAAACAAACAAATAAATATCCTACTTTATCTACATGGCCGTTATGGAACATTATGCTCTGGCTGTGGAACTGGTAAAATCAGCACCGTGCTCAGCACCTAGAAGGATGTGGGTGGTCAAACTGGTAAAATCACCTGCAGTTTCCCTCAGAGAAGTTATGAATCTGGCTGTGTCCACAGAATGAAGGACTCAGCTCTGTTCCTCTCCTTTCTTCTGAATTTGATATTTGTACAGCTTGCCGGGGCACTTCGGAGAGTAGAAACTCTCTTATCAGTCAGCGGAGATTTTAAATGTTACCAAGAGTGAGAAGAAAGGTCTCACACACTGTATGTGTTCATACTGTTCCTGGCTCATCAGAGGGGACACAGAGGTGAGGTTCTGAACAGGAGCACTTTATTTTGGGTTAACAGTGGAAAAGGAAAGGCATTTGATTTCCTTTAAAACCTGCCCCTCCTCAGCACTAAGTCCAGAATTGGCAGCTGGAAACCTCAGGCCAGGCTCTCAGCTGACGTCCAGAGTCCTCTGCTCCTCCTACTCCCAGGTGGCAACTGTCCTCACTGTCACCAAGAGAGTCAATGGAGGGCAGAGTTAGAGGGCAAGGACACTGGCCAGCCGCTGCCGGGCAACAGGAGTGCGGGCAGGTGACCACTCACCCACTCTGCAGCTGCAGCCGCTGTCCCAGGGGTGCCCACCCACATGTCCCAGTGGGCTCTACGTGTCTGCACGAGCCTGCGCCTCACAGCCCAACCCCATAAATGGCCTTGTGACGCAGGTACTCTTCCAGGCACTGAAGAACATTATCATCCACCTTTGGGTCAAACTTGTTGGCCAACAGATGGTGATTCTGCAGCATCCAGTGCAGGTCCCCGGCCCCATAAATGCAGATGGCCCGCCGGTGGACCCCAGAGCAAGGTCCATAAGGTGCCCCCTGGCTGATGTCACCCTCATGTTGCTGCCACTTGACCAGCCTGGCAATGGCGGTCATGTCCGAGATGTCATACTTGGCATGCAAGGGCGAAGAACCGGGCATCCAGGGGGCCCGCTGGAGGGTGGCCCAGAGATGTTCGTCAGGACTGTAGGTGTCTTTCACCCATTCGATCAGCTGCTGGGATTTAGGGTTATTTAGGACGTGATGGACGAAGTCCCGAGAAGCCACAATGTAGGCATTGCCGGTGAACATGGTTACGTTGTAAGGGGGAGGCTCCTTCTTCTTGCTGGTTATGTACAACTTGTCCTTCACCACGTAGTGATATTTCCATCGGGTTTTTTTGTACTCGCTGGGGATTTCTGACTCCATGCTGTTCTTCCCGTTCAACATCCTCAGGGCCCGGACCATCTCAGCGTTGGTCTTTATGGGAAAGTCTGTCCCACAGGTATTCAGCAAGTAGGTCCACCGCACTGGGCTCCGGAGCAAGTCCTCCATGCAGTTCAGGTCAGCCTGCACCCTGGACCAGGAGGCGTAAACCACGGGAACCAGCTTGCTGGCTATGAAGACATTTGGGAAGCAGGAAGCGATCGCCCTGACTGCCTCTTGGAACATTTCTGGAGATTTCTTGTCCACGTGGATACAGTACACATTCTGTGGCATGTACACAGCTCGCAGCAGCCTCTCAAAGTTCTCGATTTTCTCATGAACCACCATAGAGTACGCGATGGGGAAGTCTGACTCCTCTTTGCTCAGGGCCACCTGCACGAACCTCCGCTGGGCTTTGAATTTCTCGCAGTCTCGAGTCATAGAGATGTAGTCCACCTCAGAGAAAGGCTTCCGCTTTTTCTTGACCTCCAGGTTATTCAGCACAGCCTGGATCACTGCTTCGTGGTCCCCTCTGCTGACCCCCGAACAGTTGATGAACCTCTGGGCTGGCAGCATCAGGGATCTGTACAAGATATTCCTACAGTACTGAGCGGGAAACTCCTTGGAGTCCAAATACAGGTGCTCGAAGTCACACTTCAGCCGGAGAGTCACTTTCAAAGCCACAAGGGCCAGCACCATGTAACAGCCCAGGATCCACATGTGATAATGCCAGCAGAGTCTCTTCCATGGGATCATTTTCCCAGCCAGCGCACCAGGGGAGCAGGAGGAGGAGGACAGGCTCCTTGGGTAGAACAAAAGACCTCAGTTACAAGCAAATCATGCACACATTCTCATGGGAACATCAAGTTCAACTCTACACTGACAGCAAACTAGGCATTTCTTTAAACAAACATCCTCAGCAAAGGCCAGTCTGGGAGAGCTACACACCTAGCTTCCTGTTAGAGCTCTATAACCTGACCCTAGGACCAGCCTCCCACAGCATGCATCTGACTCCGCCTCCCCATCAGGAAACAGCATGGCAGCTGAGAGCTTGTGTGACACCAAGATGCAATTAGGGGAAGTCCCCACCCTGCATTCCTTATTTTTGCTCCAAGCCTTACCACCCAGAACGGAGCTCTCATCTCCAGTCTCCAATTCTAGTGGGTCTGGAGACGGACATCCCTGAAATTCAGACTGTCGGCAGCAATTCTAGAAATTTAAAAGTTCTTTGAAAAGCCCAACTACAGGCTAGGGGTATGGTCAGCGGTAGTTTTTGACTATCATGTAACAAGGTTATGGGTTCAACCTCTAATACTCCAAAAAGAATTTTTTTTAAGAAGGCAACATATTTCTTGCTTCTACTTGGCAATTTATAGACTAAGCTTTCAACATCTATAATTCAATAGCCACATGTGGTGGCTAGGCAACCTTTTTTAAAAAATATTCTTAAAGAAATACAAATGAAGCCAGGTGCATGTCTATAAATCAGCAAGTTGGGAAGCTGAGGCTGGAGGGCTTCAAGTTCAAGGCTTGGCAACTTAGTCACAAAAGAAAATTTTACAAGGGACTGAGGATGTAGCTTAATGGAGAGTGATTTCCTACCTTGTATGTGACCCTGGATTCACTCTCCAGCTCTGAAAAAAAATAAGTACAAAGTTGTTATTATCCATAAAATGCACTGTAAGCACTGACATACTCCATCAAATTTAAAATATAGACCTACACAGGGACAAATAACTGTCCAGCATCTCATGAGTGCCTTCTGTGGGTCAGAGATACTTCTTTTTACATTGTTCAGTTAATTTTCACAACTAACCTGAAATACAGAATTACTAGGTCTTTCTTCTAAACAGAGGAACACTTGCACGAGAAGCGAATGCAAGGCTTCCCTCTGTCCTCTCCCCCAGGCTTTTCACCCACGTACGAAACCACACCAACTTTCTAAACACAATGAGGTCCTCAGTACCACCCAAGAAAACCAGACATTAAAGGGGAAAAACCAAACGTCACAGGTGCATGTAGCAAAGGCTATTTTTCCTTGTTACATCTCTGCGCATAAAGTTGTATCTTCTTTAGTAATAACAGTCATGGGAATCTAAGAGGAAGAAAAGTGACAAGTCAGGAGCATTCTCACCTTTTACAGCTGCTTTTCAGCCTCAGGAAGCTCTCAGGGGAGGGTGTGATTCTGTTTCCAAGGGCAGACAGCTGGGTTCCATGGAAGGAAAGTGAACACCGTGAACACTGTGTCTGTCCTACGGCCTTCCTCCAGCGGCTTTCTCCTGCGGCTTTCTTCCTTCTAGAGCTTCAGCACGTGTTTCCTGACATTGGCCAGACATCCAAGGCACACATTCGGGGGCCCCCTTAATCTCTGTAAGGTAGAGCACAGCAGGGAGCTGGGTCACCTTTGGGCTTCCTGCTCTCAGATAAGGGATCGAGCTCAGACATATCACCCAGGAGCAGTTCACAGGCCAGAGGCAGAGGGCGGAGAGCCACAAAGGGGTAAGGCCATTGGGCATCTGAAGGTGGGCCAACGCTTCAGCCAGCACCGCCAGTGCACACCCATGGTCCCGGAACAAGTGTGTAGGAGTCCTGCCCTCTCCACTCAACAGGGAACCACAGAAACGCCCAGGCGTGCCCTGCCCCATTTGTTCCAGAGTAAGTGTCACTTCTCAGGCTGCTCCAACAATGCAAAGAGGAGGAACTAAAAATGCCCTCCGGATATTTTTTGTTGTTGCAGGGAAAAAACAAAAGGAAACTCAGAGTTCACTCTTCAAAGGAAATTGCTTCCCAAAAAATTGCTAAAACTCCCGTAGGGGCTGAGGATGCAATCCAGTGGTAGAGAGTTTGCTTAGCCTGTGTGAGGCTGGGGGTCAGCCCCAAGGGAGAGCAGCGCAGGGGTGAAGGAGGAGGAGTCCTTCCGGGCCAGCAGAGGCTGGGGCTGGACAGGCCAGGTCTTTCGAGAGGGAGGAAAGAGGACCTCAATGATCTGGGGAGTTAGAGGGCTTTTTCCGGAGAAATGCTGATGCATTGCAGCCAGCGAGGACAGCAGCGTCCTGCAGAGCACTAAGCTGGATACAAAGTGAGGGAAAGAGGGGCAGGCGACTCGCGCCCTGGAACAGCCACCAGGCAGCTAAAGGAGCTAAGGATGGGCCCGGAAGTGACCTAACTTAACATCTTTGTAGAGGGGTCCCCCCAAAATGAAACTGGACCTCTAGGAAGAGGCCAGGCCTCGCAGACGGGCCCCCAGGCCAAGATACTGCAGTCTGCCAGATGTCACTGTGTCCACCGTAAACGGCTCCGGTGAGGCAGGCAGCCGTTGACATGGCCACGCAGGACCCGGAAATGGGTGTCAAGGAAGCCGAAAGTAGGTGGTGAGGGCGACCGGAAGTCCCGCCTCTGGCCTGACAGACTTCTTCCTGCGCCTGCTCCAGCATCATTAAATTGGGTATGGGGTGGCAGGCCTCATCTGAGGACAGAAGGCAATGATGGAGATCAGACAGCGTTGCCCTCTTGATGAGGGAATTGTCTGCACTGTCCCCAGCGCTCTCAGACAAGAGAGCCACGGAAGGTCATCAGCACCTCTGCTTCCACTGGGCCCACTCCACAGCCTCCCAGTAATTCATGGAGGAGGAGGAAAAGAGAACGTCTGGAAAGGAACCCAGAAAGCCCCACGCAGTGTGCGGAGGCAGGCAAACACAGGTGGCCAGCGGGATCCACTCCCCAAGTGATGGGGCAGAAACCCAGATCTGGAGCATGAGGCCCTGCCTTAGGGTTCCCTGCCCCTGCTGAGGGCCAAAGACAGAGCCAGATGACCCTGGGGGAATTTTTCCAGAAGCCAAAAACATAAAGATATTTAGATGTCCGCATGCTAAAAAGATGGTGTCATTCGCCTCCCTCAAATATCCAAAGCAAAACCAACATTAAACCAGAGACTAGTACATGTAAAGGAGTTTTCTCTCAATGACGACTGCTTTGATGCTGATTTTGAAAGAGCAGACTCTTCCCACCAAGACTCTTAAATCCTTTTCTAATTATGAGTTTAGCCTGTCTACTGGAGAAATAGCTTTGAAGGGTACAAGTGTCAGTTGTGAAGAAGAGGAAAACTAAGCCAGAGTCTTCAAAGAGCACTTGGGAGAAGCCAGTGGGGTTTAGTGTGTGCCTCAGTGGAGCGTCAGGGGACTCTGCAGCCCCAAAAACAGGCTCAGAGAAGGGTCCAACCATCAGGGATCTAACCATTTTAAAACTGAAATTGGCTGCCATATCTTTTATTTGTTTATCAGGGTAGCATTTAACTGTGCCATGTGTCAGCTCCAAGGCCACTGACAATCTGTTTCCTCCTAGCACTTACAATCATAGGTATCATCAGAATTCCAAGGCTTTACCCAACAAAAAAAAAAAGGCCACTTGTGGGGTGTTGGCCTTGGGCATCAAGGGCTGTGACTAACGGGGTCATCCTGTGACCTTTAGAGAAAAGAATGCAATTCACAGAGGCAGGAAGTGAGAACAGAAAAATGGGACTGAGACAGGGAGGGACTCTGGATGGAGAGGGGTTTATCTATTATCTCTGGTCCCGGAGAAGTGGTAAATGAGGTGCATGGGAGAGTGGCAGTTGACTGAAACAGTACACTGTGGCCCTCCTGAGATCTCCACCCACTGTCTGCACCCAGAGTTCGACACTTGGCCTGGGATAAAAGAGACCGAGACCGAGGCTAGACATTCCACTTGACGCAGCTGTTGCCCTCTAGGTATCTTCCCCAAAGAGTTATACATCATGTCACAGTGAAATGTGCATACCCACACTTTCAGCAGCACAATTCACATTACCTACATCTTGCAAACAGCCTATATGTCCATCAGTAGATAAATGGATAAAGAAAATGTGGCAGCTATACACAAGGGAGTAGCACTCCATAAAAGAAAGATTAGCCTGAGTCAATTGTAGGAAAAAAGTTGCACCTTGAGACCATAATGGTCTCAAAGCTTAAATGTCCTGTGGCTTCTCTTATCTAAGAAACACAAATTATAAATAGTGAAATAAAAACTAGATCATTGGAAGTAGGGAGAAGGGTTTTTCTCCACTGGGAAAGGAACCAAGCGCCAGGGGGAGAGGAAGGAGGTAAGGGGTGGAAAAAGAAACTGAGATGTATTAAGTAGGTGTGTCACACAGGGACGTACACACCATCTGCTGTAAACAGGTGCTAAGAAAAATAAATGGAAAACAGTAAACAACACCAAGCCGGAAATTCACAGAAATCAGTAAGCACCTCTTTCAATGCATGTGCAGGAAATTCATGAAGGAAAATTGATCTTCCCAGGTGACACTCTTTCTGCTTTCCAAGACCACTCACATGTCAAACTGCATGGAGAGCAGGCTCATTTCCTTCCTCGGCCCCATGGGTGTGCGCCCCATCCTGTGCAGGTGGGGCTGCCTGCCTCTCAGCCGCCCGTGGCCCCTGCGCACCACAGTTGAGGGCCAGACAGGGCCATGACCTACCTCCCTTCCCTCCGCCCCTCCCCCTTGAGCTCACCCAAACTGACCGGTCCTCACTGTAGTGTCCCCAGCTCCCTAGGGAACAGAAAGCAGGTCTCAGCCCACTTTCCCTACCCACAGCAGCCAGCTCAAGACCCTGCTGGAAGCAGATTCACCTTGAGCTTTCCTAAGTGAGCAGGCATAGCCCCAGCCCAGCCCACCACCCAGGGGCCCCTAAATACGGGAGTCTTGGAAATGTGCTTCCTGGAGTCAACAAACTGATGAACACTCCCTAAAAGCAAACTGTACACAAAAAAATGTGATCTGCAGAGCTGATGCTAGCTGAAAGGCAAGCAGTATTAAAGGGATCAGTTTTTTTTCTCTCTCTTTTTCCTTTTTATTGGTACCGGGGATCAAACTCACGACTGCCTGCTTGCAAGGCAGGTGCTTTATGCCGCTGAGCTAAATCCCCAGCCCAGAGGGATCAGTTTTATGGAACAAACATTCTGTAAAGTATGGTATAGGAGATAGAGTTTGGAGGTGTGTTAAACAGCAGACAAATACATGAAAAAATATTCAACATCATTGGTCGTTCAAGAAATGCAAATTAACTGGGCATGGCGGTGCACACCTGTAATCCCAGTATTTGGGAGGCTGAGGCAGGAGGATCATTGTGAGTCTGAGGACAGCCTGGGCTATACAGTGAGTTCAAGGCCAGCCCAAACAGCATAGTGAAAGCCTGCCTCAAAAACAGACCAAAAGGGGCTGGGGGTTTAGCTCAGCGGCATAAGCGCCTGCCTTGAAAGCAGGCAGTCGTGAGTTTGATCCCTAGTACCAATAAAAAGGAAAAAGACAAAAAAAGAAAAACAGACCAAAAAAAGTAAAGCAACACAGATTCTATCTCACGTCAAAAAGAATGACTATTATCAAATCAACCAATAACAAATGCCGATGCGGACTTGGGGAAGAAAGAACCCTTCTCCATTGCTGCTGGGAGTGTAGACTGGAAGAACCATGGAATACAATATGGAGATTCTTCATAAAACTAAAACTAGAGGTTCCATTTGACCCAGCTCTTCCACCTCCCCAAAGGGTCACAGTCATCATACCCCACTGATACACGCATACTCATGTTTATAGCAGAACAGTTTATAATAGCTAAATCTTGAAAACAGCCCATGTGCCCATCAACACATGAATGAATAAAAAAAATAGTGTCTCTGTACAACTACCACTCTGCCATAAAGAAGGATGATAAATGTGAAGCATTTTTAGGAAAATAAATGCATCTTGAAACCATAATCTTAAGTAAACTATATCAGAAACACAAGTTTAGATAGCACATTGTTTCTCTCCTGTGAGAAACGCAAAGGATAAATAAGGGACAAAATGGTGGGTAGATATTCGCAGTAGAAAGAACTTGTTCAAATGGGAAGGAAAACGGGGTGGCAGGAGGGAAAAAGGGTTTTAGAAAGAGAGAATTGAAGGAATAAGAAACAGCTTTTATAAGTGGGGAGGGGAAGGAGGATGGAAGAAAAGGGAGAGGCTGAGAATAAAAAAGAATTAAGACAGGATGTATAGGTTCACACTCCCCAAGATGAATGGGACCATTACGTATGGCAAACATGTGCTAATAAAAAGTAAACGAATTTCTAAAAGCAGTGAGATTAAGTTGCTTCCTATTGCATCACTAGGAAGCAACTTTCAGAGCGGAAGTGATAAAAAAAATCGCCGTGGGCCACGGTTCATTCATCCATCCACTCATCTAGGAGGAAGCCTCTGCCCTGTGAGTGTGAGAGTTACAGAGCTGCGGAGGCCCCTGCTCTCAGGGAATTCATAGCCTTTATGGGAAAAGTATTTGCAAGTGCAAAGGGTATGCATAGGATCTAAGAGAAGCACAGGGGGAAACGGAGAAGAAAATGGTTACAAATACAAGAGAGAGAGAGAGAATGGATCTTCAGGAAACCTAGAAAACCAAAGAGTCAGAGTAGTACGTCCAGTGCCTCCTGCGCTGTCCCTCTATGTAAGGGTCTTGACAAGAGGCTACAGGAAGCAATGTCCCTTTAGCTCTGCCATTTGAAACCGGAAGCCTGGATCCCTACCTCACACCATACACACAAACACATTTTCAATTTAAATCTGAAAAGAAAAGCTAACCCTAAAATTTCCAGAAAAAGGAATACAGTTTTTAGACCCCCTGAGTTGAAAAGGTCTATTTAATGTCATACCCAGATCATAAAGTTATAAACAGAAGAGATTTGGCTATGTAAAAACCATAAAGTAATAATACGACTATGATTGTAACAGCTTTAAGGGAGACTTCATAAAAGAGAAAAATGAAGCCATTCTTTCCTTCCTTCGTCATGGTCATAAATATGGGTGAAATGGTTGGCACTCCAGCAGCTGCCTAGGGCCCAGGAGGCAATGTTACGCCTGGAAGATAGTAATATCCCTGCGCCATGACCGCTGGACTGGCTACTTCTGCTTCTCGTCTATACAACAAATAGTTTCTTGGGTCAGACTTTCGGGTCTGTGACATAAGCAGTAATTCACAAATTCTGATTCATTCAGAAGCCATTTCCTACTGTGGAGACATTCAGAATCATAAATATTTTAAAAGGGGAAAAACCTGTTTTAGAGGAGTAAAGACAAGCCAGCCTACAGCCTGCAGCTTAAGGAACGGAGGACTAAATCCTCTTCCTGCTAAGCCGCCAGCTCTGGCCCACACCACAACGCCCTCTTTTTTTTCTTACTTGGAAATACACTTCAGGAAGAATTGAGCAGAGTAGGGCCCCAGCGCTGTATGATTTCCGCTGGCTTTCAATTGCCTCTTTTGTTTCATCGGCTTTGTTACGTATCATTTTATAAAGCTTATGTTAAAATTACCTTCAGCGGGGCGTAGCGACACACTTCTGCAAAGCCAGCCCTCAGGCGGCTGGGGCAGGAGGATCACCTGCGCTACATAGTGTGTTCCAGGCCAGCTTGTCTCCAAAAACATTTTTTTCTCCCGTAGGAAGTACAAACCAGAACTGTACTGTCTCAATTGTGGAAGCTGACTGTGATTTCTTGTTTTACCTCTTGTGCATACCCATGTGAACAGGGCTGATCTTTGTCTTACTGGTGGAAGGAAAAAGAGAGCAGTTCTAATTTGCTGGGTCTTTCAAAAGCAAAAACAAAAAACACCAAAGCCTTCCAGGCCCCGACGCCACCCTTCCCTGCGGGCACCGAGGAAGCCTCTGCTCTCCAGGACCCTGCCGGGGGGCCCGTCCGGCACACCCCGTCCCCGGGAGCCTCCCCGACCTCTCCCCTTCAGCCGTCCGACCTCCGGGCCGAGGGTCCCCCGGACGCCTTGGCGGGAGCGGCGCGCACGGCGCGCACCGAGCGCGGTTTGCAGCTTCTCTCCGGGTCCCTCGGTTGCTAGGAAACCGGGCTCGGCCGGAGGGAGCCCCGGGGAGGAGGCGTCCGCGTCCGCTCTGCACCCTCGGAGCTCGGCTCCCGCGCCACTGCAGAGAACTTCGGGGCAAGAGCTGGGCCCCGGTGAGCACAGCATACTTTCAAATTTATTTATGCTTCCTCTTATTAATGCTTTCCTTCCGCGCTTCGGATAGTGCTCCGCAGTCACGCAAAACGCCACCCACATTTCTTTCTTTCTTTCTTTCTTTTTTTTTTTTTTTTTGAGACAGGGTCTCCCCATGCAGTTCAGGCTGACCTGGGGCTCGCTTTGTAGCCCAGGCTGGCCTCCAACTCGCTCTCTGTTTTTTAATTTTAAAGAGGATAAAACAGAATAAATCAAACCAGTGTAAGAGATGCAGGACTTCAAAACATTACAAAATCAACAATAATGCCTTTTGATGTCTTCAGAATAGCTGCAGCTACCTCTGGACAAAAATCGAACAGAACAGAGTAAAATAGAAGCAATAAAAACAAAACAATGAATGCAATAAAAGATTTCAAGCCTATAGTAAAATCAAAATTGCTACCGTAATATATCTTGCTGCCTTCAAAACAGCTGCTCCTGCCATAGGATATAACATAATCAAACAAAACAAAAGAGAATAAAACCCAACCCAACAAAACAATGGAAACAATATAGGACTTCAAAACAAGACCGTAGGGAATCAACAATGGCTGTAGCCCTCAGAAGGAGATCCCCCAGAAGCCACCCTGCATACTGCTGTCCTCTGAACCCATGATCAGACCACTGGCCTTAGACCTGCAATGTTCCTGGAACACCAAAGCACCACAGGCGTCCAATTGCATTTCACCTGATAGCTATCATCACAGCTTGTGTTTCTCCAGATCAGCTGGTCACGCACAGCAGGGGCAGGTGGCATGGTGGAGTGAGATTGGTACTTCTTGTTTGCCAGCCTGTTGGGGCATGGCACTGGTTCCCAGACTGGGCTTGCTTGCTAGTTTGGCCTCCAACTCTCAAAGATTTCCTGCCTCAGCCTCCCGACTGCTGAGATTACAGGTGTGTGCCACCACACAAGGCTTATGCACACATTTTATTCTGACAGTTTTTATGATTTTTTTCTTCTACTCCAGATCCATTTTAGAATATATCTTGACATCTTGAATGAAGTAAGAAAGACAATGATTATGCTAGACTCAAACAGCAAGAGCTTTGAAATAAAGCTTTGGATCTTCTACCTTGAAAATCACACACAGCCAGTGATTTTGTGGCTGAGATGATTATCCAAATCGTAAAGTAGAAAGCAAACAAGTCAGTCTGTCTTGGTGTAATACCCAGGATTTTATTACCTCTATTAGGAAACTTCTAATGTTGACCATATTTAAACAGCACCACAGATGCTATTTAAATAAGATACTCTTGTGGGTTCTAATCAAGTTCCTGTTCCCCTCCCCAAAAAAGCAGGTCCAGTGTTTACTGTGGTCTGCGCAGTCACACAGAAATAAAGCCTCTTCTTGCGCACTGATCCACTAGCCATGTGGAGCAAAGACAACCTGTCAGGGGTGGGGGGAGCCCAGCCCCGGGGCTGCAGACAGAGCCACGTGCACTGCCCAGGAGAGCAGGAGAAACACTTTCTGCTCTGTGTTTGGCCGTGGCAGTGAGCAGCAAACCAGGCACAATTCAGGCTTTGTACCCAAAGCCCGCGTTTGAGGGACCATCTAGGGCACGTCCAGGCTGATTCTGAAAATCTCTGAGAGCACTCGCCTGCCTTTCGGGGGGCTCCTGGCGGCATTTGGCCTTTCTGATCCCTTTCCTGAGTCGGCAGACATGGGGACCCTCAGCCTGCAAAGACCAGCTCTCTCCACCCAGGTCTCCCCGGGCTCTGGTGTTTGGGCCCTGGATAGAGGTGGAGCTAACCAGGGGTAGAATAAAGTGGCAAAGACAGACGGGAAGAGAAAAAGGGTTCCTCGAATAACAGGAAGGGCAGGGAGAGACTGGAGAATGTGACACCACCACCACAGCAGTTCTGGGGACACTTGGGAGGCACAACGCTGCCAGCAGGAGCCTCAGACCCCAAGGCCACACTGGTGACCCTTAAATCATGCCAGAGTCGCTCCTGTAAAACTCATGTAACTTTTCCCACATGTTAAAAGCGTGACTCTCTTCACAAATACACCTTGAACATGTCCAGAGCTCTCTCTGCTCGCTGATGAATTAAAGAGGCAGTACAGAGGCAAGGCTGGTCCAAAGAACCTGTGAGAAACCAGGACCAGCGGACATTTCTGAGTTCCCAGGCTGGATGGAAAATTGATTCAGGCCCTGCGGCATTGGAGAGAACCCCTGTCTGTCAGCACATGAGCCCAGGCTCCTCGCCAAGGTCTGGCAATTATCAGGATCCACACAGCAGCAAAGATCACATTACCGGGGATTTAGCTGAGCCTGCCTGGCGAGCCTGAGGCCCTGTGTTCGAGTCTAGGTTACCCCCCCCCAAAAAAAAGATCACATGAGTTGTGCAAAAGCCCACCAAATGCAAACTTTTACCTTTCAATAAAAAGCCCTTTGTGTCACTGAAAGCTGAAAGATTGGAGTTTTCTCTTAAGACAAAAGCTGTTACTGCGTGAGTTGTTTATTCTAAACTACAACCTCAGTGTTCAGTTTCAGCGTGGTGCTGGCACTTTGTGATCCATAAGTGGCTTTGGGTTGCAGTTTGGGTGTTCGGCTCTGGAAGGTTCGCTATCCTTGCTCCCGTAGGATGCCACAGTCCACTTCTGCGGGGGGCGGGGGGAGGGAGATATTCTCTCCTGCAGGGCAGACACTACTCATGCGTCTACAGAACAATGTCTGCGTCCTAGGTTAATAACCAACAGCACAGCCAAACAGGCACGTCCTGTGGATCTGCTCATCTCCACGAGGGGTAACATGGGGCGGCATCTGCAGACATTTTTGGTCAAAATTTTGGAGTGGGTGAGAGCCAAGGATGCTGGCAAGCATCTTGCCATTTGCAGACAGACCCCCCAAAAAAGATGTGATCAGCCCAAAATGTCATTAGTATAGGGTAAGGGGCTCTGCCCTGTATTAGACAACTCGTAAGTGATTATTAGAGAATAAGAAACTGCAAAAATAGGCTGCCTGGATTGTTTTCACATCTTTTGTTGTTGTGGTTGTTGGTAGCAGGGATTGAACTCATGACCTTGTACTTGCCAAGCAGGCATTTGTCCCGCTGAGCTAAACCCCCAGCCTCTCATGTTTTTTTTTTTTGTTTTGTTTTGTTTTGTTTTTACATCTTTTGAGAAATCACACACCCCTGTTCAAAGGCAGTAGGAAATTTCTAACAAATTAATGACTTTCTTAATACCATCCACTTTCTAAGACAGAGAGATCTCTCCAAACAAAATGGCACCTGAGTTTTTTAATAAAGTTTTCTATTCAACTAGATTTTATTTTTCAATGTAGCAGGAATTCCCTTCCCCGTGTACTGAGCATTTTGTCTTAGTTTGATCTTAACTGCACTTGCTACTTAGAGGCTGGGGGTTCTCCAGGCAGCAGAAAATACTCCTAAATTTCTTTTAAAATCAGACTATTTTATTAAAAAGAAAAGAAAAACAAACATCCGATGGATGTTCCAGTGGTGGAAACAGGCAGAAGGGGCAGGGGAACAGGCCACAGGGAGGCTGGGAGAAGACCACAGGGTGACACCCTTCTCCTAAGACCCATGCAGCTCAAAGAGGAGATGACAAGGGCTGGCGACTTAGCTCAGTGCTGCGCTGGTTGTGGTGAGAGGGATCGTTGACTTCTAAACCTCTAAGGATGAACAAAGCCTCTCACCCAAGCCGGACACAAAGCCTTCCGGCCACTCAGAATGTTTAATTTGTGCTTCTCTGCCTCCCCAGGTTTATTACCCCGCTCCCTCTCTCATGTTAGTATTTGCAAGGTTATTCTCAGGCAGTTGAAGATCCCTGGGTCCACATTTCCTAAGCTTGTAGTTTTGCTTTAACTCAAGTGAATTAAATGTCTGGAAATCAAGCAGCTCTGTTCAGGTCAGTGGCAGCCCATCCACTGTGTGACCAGTCTCATGGCGAGGCCAGGACCTTGACATTCATTTGGAAGAACTGATGATATTTATGTCTTGGCAATGGAAATGAATGGCCTGTAATCCCAGCACTCGGGAGGCTGAGGCAGGAGGATCTTTGGGAGTTCGAGACCAGCCTGGGCTACAAAGTGAGCTCAAGTTCAGTCTGAACTGCGTGGCGCGACCCCATCAAAAAAAAAAAAAAAAAAAAAAAAAAAACGAATTGTGATTGTTGTACTCTAAGAAAATAGCTTCGTTATATGTGTATTATAACAAAACCTGAAACACGGCTTATGCATGTTTTCCTTTTCCCTTTTGATGACCTAATTGATTTGTTAAGCAATGCTCTCCTCTGTAAAGAATTGTAAAACCTTACCTAATTGATATGTTAACCATTATTTCCCTCTACATAACAGAAGTTGTGCTAAAACAAGCTAACAAGGGTTGTTAATCACTGTTAGGCACCTCTATTCTCCACTAAAGAGCTAAAGAAAACTAGGATGGCCCTCTAATTTACACTTGTTTGAAGTAACTTGCTTGTGTGCAGGGAGATTTGCTTATTAGCATAATCCTTTACCTGACCTTGATCCCCCTCCCCAGAAAGAAAGAAAAACATAACCGCCATTTTCTGTTCTGTATGGCGCCTTATTGCCTCCCTCTCCCCTTACCTGTCTATCTAGGCTAGGCCATAAAGATTTTGGGTTTCTGGTGGCCTCTTCCTGACCCGGTGGTGGTCTGTCATAAAATGTGCCTTAGCTTCAGAGAAATTACAGGAAAATGTTGTGGCTTAACCCTAATGCACCAAAAGGGTTAAGTTCCAAATCCTTATGAAGGCTTAAGTTTCAGCTTCTTGTAACTTTCGACCCCTTCCCACCTGTTAGTGTTAACGAGCTGTCCTGAGATAATTAGATTTCTCCTTTCTTCTCCAAATGTTATTGCAGATAATTGTTATCTGCAGGATGAGAGTAACTCAAAGGCTCCCGAGGTTGTCAGAGCTAAGTGGACAGCTATACAGTTTCCAGATTCGGGTCAACAAGTTTGATGGCTCTGCAGGTTTCTTTGTTTCTCACCCCCCTTTTCCTCCAGCCTCTTTTTAAAGTCCTCCCTTCAGTCTCTGGCACGTAGTCTCCAAATTGGCTCCCGGAGACTCATCACCAGGCCTGGAAATAAAGCCTTTGCTTCCCAAATTTCAGTCTCTTGCTTCCTGGGATTTTATACCGGGGTCCGAGTTATTACAGTGATGTAGCTCAACAGAACAGACCTTCCCTAGTATGCACGAAGCCCTGGCTTCAATCCCCAGCACTACACCCAGACACACAGAATTACAAGTCACTAAAAGAAGAATGGATAAAGCCTGGCTAATACCTACAGTGAGATACTGAGCTCTAAAAACAGAAAAGCTCCAACACACACTGCCACCTGGGTGAATCAAGCTAAATGAAATAACAGTCACAAAGTAAACAACCGTGTGACTGCAACCCTAAAAAAAGTATCCAGAGTGATCCGATTCATAGAGGAAAAGAGACAGAAGAGTGGTTAGTAGGTGTCTTAGTCTCTTTCCTCATCTCCGAGACGAATGCCTTGCTGCCGTGGTTTAAAAAGGAGAGGCTAGGGCTGGCTCACAGTTACAGCAGCTGCTGAGCTAATCCCTGACCTCCACTGTGAATTTTCTTCCCCCTTGTCAGTCACCTTATCATGACAGGTGGTTTCTTGGGTGATGTGACCCTACCTTTTCTGTCTACACCCTGTAACACCAACCAGGTGTCATTATTTTAATTCTGAGTTACCTGCCTATTCCAGACCTCTCTGCCTTCCTGCTGCTCCTGGGAACAGAGAGATTCTTCCTGGAGTCTTTGACTGGAAGCACCTGGAGGACCCACCTGGAAGACTCACCTGGAAGACCCACCGGGAGCAACCAGCTGGAGGACTTTTAGGCAACCAAAACCTCCCTCCCTGGAGCTCCTTTGTCATTCTCTCCAAGGTCCCAGGCTGAAATTTGGGGCTTGGCGAAGTCTCCAAGGTGCAGAGTACCTAAGTGCTGCTCAGATGGGGGGCTGGGTGCTGGCAATCAGACAGAGACTCCTGCTTCAATTTCAGTGGCTTTGCCCTCTAAGACACCCCCCCCAGCACACACCCCCTTTCCAGCTCCATTGCTATTCAAGGAGCACCCACTTCTGTTTGCAACAGTAGAGCTGAGATGATTGTCATCATCAGCTTGACTGCATCAGGAGCCACCCGGAAGCTGGTGGGCACAGTTATTCTGTAGGCTCTGTTCCTTTAGGGAACCCTGACTAACACAGGGCTTGCAAGCCTGTTCCCCACTGTCCCATTCGCACCTTTTTCCTCCTTTCTGGCTTCCTCTGCTCATCTCTGGGCCTTTTCCCTTTTCTCTGTCACTCCTACACCGAGATGTAGGGTTTTATAGCTCTGAAAGGAACCTTCATGTCCAGGCTGTTCAACTGGGTGTAACGCATCCCCGGACTCTCAAACAAAAATCACTTGCTCTTGGGGGCAGGTGTTTGCGTGTCGCCGCTGCTACTACTGTTTACAGCCATTGCCCACTGGTCCCAAGTGCAATATATCAGAGGCACTGAACCCAGAATTCCCACCTCCGCCCCTGCCTGCCATGGCCTTAGGCTGACTTCTCCTCCCTGGAGTCCAGCTCTGTGCAGGGGACATTCTCAGCCCTGCTCACAGGGGCTTCTGCTGGCTGCCTCCACCTCCCCCTAATCAAGGGTGTGCACACAAAGACCCAATCATTCTGGAGGTTTGCCTGCTGGGAGCTGGGAAAAACACCATGTCAAAACCGCCAGCCGTTTTATGTCTAAAGGAGAAGCAGTATTCCAGCACAGGTTTCAGATTTTGCCTTCGGTTTTTGGAATACTTTCCAGCTGCTTGGGAGTCACAAAGGACCAGGCCAGGTCCTGCCCTGGAATGGGGAGGTCCTGTCTGGCTGGGCACCATCCTCAGGAGGCAGCTCCATGCCTGCGTGGGTGCTAACAAGGGAAGGTGAAGGTTTCTTCCTTCTGGGCCCAAGGAAGGGTCAGAGACTGGATCAAAGGAAGAGCAGGGAGCATGGTGAGCCTCCAGGGACTTTCCCGTCCGGCTTAAATTCATGTCCCTTTTGGAGGCATGGGTAACAATCTCGTGGGCAGCCTTCCAGCGAACATCTAAGCAAAAAGCTCACAGAGATCAGCGCAACTGCGGAGAAACGGGGGCTGGTGCACAGCATCTGAGCAGGCTCTGAAATACTCAGGAAAATGCAGGGGAGACTGTCTCACAGAGGTATTCGGGTTGGAGGAAGGACGATGATTCTGCCAGCTGGTGGATCGGGGTCTGAGTTCCATGTCTTGGGTCCATTTTAGGCATGTTCTCTTTCAAGGTCAGCCTCAGGCCGGCCCAGATTTCTAGCCCTGGAGTCCTGCAGTTCCCATCACAGGGCATCTCACCAAAGCTAGGAGAGCTCTCCGTGTTCACAGTGAGTGGGCATTTCCGATGATACCTCTCTGGGGCCGTTAAAATGTCCACGTGGGCTTCCAACATGGCAGCAATGTCCCTGTAGCTCTTGAAAGCAGTGGGGGAGCCAGATATAGCTCAGTGGCACAGTGCCTGCCTGGTAAGCGCAAGGTTTGAGTTTGATTCCTGGTACAGAAAGAAAGAAGGAAAGAAAGAAAACTGTGCTTGTCCTTTCTCTGCTCCCCATTCAAAAGGAACTGAGCTAGTTAGGAACATTATCAATCACTAGTTAATTTTTCTTTTTCTTTTCTTTCTTTTTTTTTGGTCTTTTTCGTTTTTATCGGTACTGGGGATCAAACTCACGACCGCCTGCTTGCAAGGCAGGCGCTTATGTCACTGAGCTAAATCCCCAGCCCCCAGTAGTTAATTTTTCAATAAGTCAATTAAATTACTTATGGCCCAACTTTGAAAGTTAAACTTCAGCGGATAACATGACCACCTATCAATGAAGATACCACTCAGGAGAGGAACTCAGTCCTTGCCTCAGTTACTTACTTGACTGGGGATGAGCATGGGAGTGTAGAGAGCCACGTCGGGACCTGACCACCTGCTTCTGCTACTCGGGTCACATCTCTAGGGACCGTCCACACTGCTTCCCTCTGCAGCCCAGGCCTCTGTGAGCACTAGGCAACCCCGGACCAGGAGACACAGCTGTCTGCTCCTGTCTGCCAGAAGACTTGTGCGCTGCACCTGCTCCTGCTGTCCAAGTGACCGTGACAAAAAACATTGTGATCCCATTATCAAAGAAACACAGCAGCGCTGTGGGGCCTGCTCCCCATGTTCTCCCCAGGCTGGGCACCAGGCAGGGCGCCCATGAGTCAAATGAGAAGGCCGTCTGTCCCCTGTGTCCCTTGACACCAGAAGGATGAGAGAGAGGGAGGTCAGGAGTGTTCCTGGGGAAAAGAGTCGCTGGCCAGGGCCCTTGCCTGGACAGGAGAAAGCATCCTCTGGGCAGAGTGGTGGCTGTGGAAGGCTCTGCAGGGAGAGGAGGGCAGGGAGCAGGCTGCGGGTTCACACTGGGACAAGAGGAGGTAAGGCAGCTGAAGACATGAACAGGTGGCGAGTTTGTGAAAACCTCTGTAAACTAAGGTATGTGAGCTTTGCTCTTCCTGATCACAAGGATGTGATGCGAGCCTTGGACCTGGCCACTGGTTTGCCGGCGGGCGTAAGGACTGGTGTAAGACAGACAGACAGACAGCAGGGAGCGCCTGGGCTGGCTCACGTGAAGCACAGAGCACCAGGAGAGTGACCCTGACCTGAGCACTCCCTGCACCCCAGTGCCTGCTCTCATTTTATACCCGAGGTAGAGAAAATCTGAAACACTCTCCTGAGGCCACAGAGCGGCGAGCACAGAGCCAGGCTGTACCCTCTGTGCTTGGAAGCCTCGTGGGTCCCACGATGGGACTACGCAGCTGCAGGCGGTCCATGAGGTGATGGGAACCTGAGACTCACTGGATGCGGATGGAAGAGTGGGTAGGACTTCAGGGGAGGGGCGGCAGTGCCTGGCACTGTGCCGAGGTGCGCAGAGCATGAGGAGGCTGGGGTACTGAGTCCGAGAGGACTGGGAGTGCGAGTGGAGAAGCCTGGGGAGGCACTGCACACAATGCGGGGTGCAGGGTGGGGGGCTGAGCGCAGGGCTGAGGAGGAGGAGCCAGGCAGGATGGAAGGGAAAGAAAAGGACCTCACTCAGAACTGTAGGTGAGCCTGCTGGGAGGACGATGGAGGAAGAGAGCTCCAGGGCTTCTCCCAAAAGGATCTGGGAAAAAGTTTTAAAAGTCAGGAGGACATATCTAGAACACATAAAGAACTGAAAGGCATCAGGCCCCCCAATTCAAAGACCCAAAGTCCAAATCCAAATCCAAAAATGGGCATCTGAGATGAATATGCACTTCTGAGATGAAATACAAATGGCAAATGAATGTATGAAAAAAATGTTTTCGAATGTTCATTCGAGAGATGCAAATTAAAACAATACTGAGATTCCATCTCACCCCAGAAAGAATGGCCAAGATCAAGAAATCAACCAATAACAAACACTGGTGGTGCTATGGGAGACAAGGAACCCTTCTCCACTGTTGGTGGGAGGGCAGACTGGTGCAACCACTGTGGAAATCAGGAAAAACTGGGATTGGAAGTCCCACTCAATCTAGCTATTCCCCTTCTGGGTATCTTCCCAGAAAAATTGAAAACATCATGCTACAGCAATATATGTGCACTCATGTTTATAGCAGCACAATTTGTAATAGCTAAATCTTGGAAACAACCCAAATGCCCATCAACCACAGAATGAATAAAAAAGATGTGGTGTTTTTATACAATGGAGTACTACTCAGACATAAAGAAGGATAATCTTGAGGCTTTTCTAGGTAAATGGAGGCAATTTGAGACCATACTCCTAAGTGAAATAAATGAAACTCACATTTGTAACTATCGTATTGTCTCCCTAGTCTAAAAAAAAAATGAAAGAGTAAAAAGATCCAAAATGTACAATAGATATTGTGATAGTGAAAGGGAAAGAAAATGCTAAAAAGCATACGCATAGTGGTTGGCTGATTGGGTCAATTTGAGACATTTAGAAGATTAAATTGGCTTAGCAATTCTGCACCCTCGGGCGAGGAAGACCCATCCTAGGGAGGCTCAGCAAATGGATGGCATAAAAGGAACAGAGGAAGGGCAAGTGAGCTCCACTCTTCAGAGGAACTCTGGTCTGGCCTTTGGCTTGGATGACCTCGCCTGGCTTCCAGCGCAGACTCTGGCTTCTATCTTGGATCCTTCGGTCTCCTGCATAGACTCTTCAGCCTTGGGGCACAGACCTCTTGGCCTGCTGGTTCGGACTTTCTCAAGGCACTAGACTGAACTCCAGACCTTAGATTGAAGGCTTTGGCCTCGGGCATGCAGATGCCCTCTGCACACTTCCTCATCCGACTCTGCGGCTGACCAGCATGAGCCCATCTTGTCATTTTTTTTTTTTTTCAGTACGGGGATTGAACTCACGACCATGTGCTTTCAAGGCAGGGGCTTTTGCCGCTGAGCTCAATCCCCCCATCTTGTCATTTCTTATACCTCTGTATATCTCGTGTTATATCTGTTTTCTCTAGTAAAGCTCTGATTAGGGGAAAGGAGATAAGGAAGCAGGGGAAAGGTCACATGTGTACCCAGAATAGATAGCTGTACTACTAAACTCTGATAGTTTGATTTTTTTTTTTTTTTGTCTAAATCTTGTAACCTGAACAACTACTTTTAAGATAACAATATGCAATATATTAATTAGTGTTAATTTCCTGATTTAAAAAAAATTCTGTATTGTTTCTATCCTTTTTTTTCTGTTTTGTTTTAATAAACAAGATCAGGAGGAGCCTGTTGTGGTGGCACATGCCTATAATCCCTGCACTCGGGAGGCTGAGGCAGGAGGATTACCCTGAGTTCCAGGCCAGCCTGGGCTACAAAGTGAGTTCAAAGTCAGCCTGAAATGCACAGTGAGATCCTGCCTCAAAAAAACGAAACAAAGCAACAACAACAAAATGTCAGAGGAGCCCAGAGAAGGCGTTTTGAGAAGGGGTGGTCAGTAGTAAAGTGGGTTCCTGTACAACAGAACAGGAATCCAAGCAGCCAAATTGATAAATTTGGAATTTAATTAGCTGAGCTCAGCGACCCTTCACGTGGACCCATTTCAGAGTCTCACTGAGTGGCCCTGAACTGGAAAATTACAAAGCTTTTAAACAGAGAACCACAAAAGACATCCTGTTGGAAACAGTTTAGCCAGAGTCTTACATTAATTTTTGGTTGACACCTGCATCCTGCTTCTTTGTTGAGCAGGTTAATTTTTCTCTTGTGGGTGCAGCTCATTCTGCTTTCTCATAGGACTTATATCCTGAGTAATTTTTCACTCTTCTGGGTCAAATACAAGGCACTAGTGAAATGCAGGGCTCAAGATGGCGTCAGTTATGCCAAGCTACAACAAGTAACAAAAGCTGGGGTGGGGAAACACAAGAAGTCTTCTGAAGCATTTGTGGGTGCTGTTGGAAAGAGTGGGTACAGTGGATTCTTCAGAGGTGGTTTGAGCAGCCCAAGACAGATAGCAGAGCAGGGAGTGTGTAGATGCTTTCGCTGGGGTGCAGGCTGGAGAGGAAAGTGCCCCAGCTCGGGAAGGACTTTGGTTCTGCTTTTGGGTTACTGTGCTGGACCTGGATAGCTCCTCAGTCACGGAGGGGACCCGGGGGGAGCAGGCAAATGCTGGTAATTTGGGGTAGCACAAAGATGGTGACAGGACTTGACGCCTGGTGGTTCCCATTTAGCTGGGGGAAACACGAGCCATTCACAGATTTGCATGGTGGTCTATGGTGACACAGATGTAAATGTCCAGGTTGGGATCCCAGCTGGGTCTCCTGGTGGCCTGTCCTGTGTTTTTTCCTTTATTTTTTTTTTCTTTGTCTTTTTGACACAGAGCCTCACTATGAAGTTCAAGCTGGCCTTGAGCTCACTGTGTAGCCCAGTGTTATAGTCAGGGGTTGTACACAGAGAACAACTAGGATTAGGACATGGAGTTTATAATATTTTTATAATGGTCACCACGAGTTAGCACAGGAAAATGCAGGAAATCTATCTGCAACACCAAAGACATAAATTTAGTCAAGAGCCTAAACCCCACGGCAATATCCCACATGAGTCCAGATAAAAACCTAGAGCTCAGGACAATGCCTCTCACGAGTCCAACTGGAGGCCCAGAGCCCACAAGAAGGACTCATGCCAGTCTCTTTTACGGACCTGTGCCGGGAAGACCCAAGGGTCAGCGGTGGAAGCCAGAAAGTCTATGCCAGCAGGATGAAGGAGCTGTGCGAGTGGGATGAGGGTTCTACACTGGAGCCGAGAAGTCACACAACAAAGACCAGGGCTATCCTGAAAGGCACCACAGCCATCCTCAGCGACACGGAGGCCCCGAGCTCCTCTGACGACAAGCACAGTCGGGTACTTGCCAAGAAGCAACATGACAAGTTCATCCTGGAGACCAAGCAGCACATGTCTTCCCCTCCAGAGCCAGGAAGCAATGCTCGATGTGAGGACCAAGGCTTCTCCAGGAGAACCAACAGCTCAGACAGCAACTCATAGGAGAACCCACAATGCCTCCTTAACGCCTCAACCCTCAACACCTCCCTTTTTTGTCACCTATTTATTCTGGCAACTTTCCTCAGATGGAGCATCTTTACTCAATGCCATGCTGATGTAATCCAGCTGGCATTAAGTTGACCACCCGTTCTTAATCCATAACACCCAGGCTGGTCTCCAACTCATAATGATCCTCCTGCCTCAGCCTCCCAAGGGCTGGGATTACAGGCACGTCACCACGCCTGGCCCAAAATGTTTCCTTTGCTTCGAAATGTGACTTTTCTTATAAAGTAAAATTATACTTATTAGTTGTTATGGATTAAAACTCGTGCTCACCTGAAGAACAGCTGAGTTTAACTGGTATGGTGCTGAGCGTGGATGGCCCACCTAAGGGAAATTGGTGGCATAAAAGGAGACTCGAGAGGAAGAGTGGGGCATTGTGGGTCCTCCTGAGTGTTATTGTGTGGAGCTGCTGGAGGAGCTCGTCACGCTGGCTTCCCTGATATGAACTTAGCCATTATTGGGGGGGGGAGCTTGGGACCTTGTCGCTGAGGATGACTGCAGTACTTTTTGGGGGGAGTCCTGGTCCTTATTTTGAGCATTGGCTCCAGCATAGAATCCTCAGCCTACGGCACAGCCCCTTCACCCCGCTGGCACAGACTTTCCAGCTTCTACCACTGACCGTGGGCCCTTCCCAGCGCAGATCTGTGAAACAGACTGGCGTGAGTCGCTATCAAGGGTTCTGAGCCCTCAGTTGGATTTGTGGGAGGCACTGTCGTGGACTCTAGGTCTTCAGCTGAACTCCTGCAGGACATTGCCATAGGATCCAGGCCCTGGGCTAGGTTTTCTAGACCTTTAGTGTGTGGACAGATTTCCTGCACTTTCTTGTATTTAACCCTGGGTGACCATCATAAAATATTATAAATTCTGTGTCCTGTATGTAATTGTTCTCCTCGCAACCCCTGACAACAACACTAGTTATCTTGTTCCATAAATTCACTTCTTTTTCTAGAAGACAATTTGATATGAGTTTGTGGGCAAAAGGTGTGCGGCAGAGTTTGACACTGATTTTACACTCCAGCCCGGAGCACACCGAGAGGGGCCGCGGAACCCTGTACACATGCTCTTAACTCTTACAGTCAGGACGTTATACAGACTCAGTATCCAAGAACCACGGAGTCCACTGCAGTCAATCTAAGGATGGAGAGATGGCTGGGTAGAGGAATGAGAGAGAGGGAAGAAGCAGGAGAGAGAAAGGCTTATCATAAAAACTTGGAACCCACATTAAGGCAAAGGAATAGAAAAATTTCACCCATTTTCTCTTAGCTCAAAATGATATTGGTCCATGTCTAGCCTCCTTTCTGATGCAAAACAACTAACAACATATCATCTCGGCAACCAACTCTTTTCCCTGAGAATGGTTTGCTAAGTAACTTAACAGCCCAAGGCCCTCGGTAAATGTGATGGGGGAGGGGGAGAGGGAGATCTTGGCAGGCAGGGGACTTTCCCCGCCCCCACCTGCTTGGTTGAGTGCCCAGTCTGGGACAGGGCTTGGAGCTAAGAGGAGCCAGGGCCTGGGTCTCAGGACAGCACCTTGCCTTTGACTAGTCGGTCTTGAATTTACCCATCAGCAGAAAGAGCTAAATCTGATCACTCAGGGATTAAGGTTCCTTCACCCCACATCTGGGTGGTGTTGGGGATATCGCCAGGCCCCCACTCCTCGGGCAGGGCCGAGGGCACAGTGGCAGAGACACAGAAATCATGAGAAATCAGGGTTCACAGAGGGAGGCCAGCGAGTAGTGCCCAGAACAGCCACACCTTCGAGACACACAGGTCACGCACCCTCCCAGCGCCCCACACCTAGACTAAAACTCCCCACTCCTCCCTGTGTACCCCACCCTTATCCAAACACCCCTATGAGTCCTCCCCCAGCCCTGCTAGTGGCCAGTGGTCTGATTGCTTTGGCTCACCTGTACCCAGACTCCAATAAACTGTGCTTATGTCTTCAGCTTCGCCTGACTTGGTGGTCTTAAACATGCCTCAGTTTACCCTGACTGACATCTCTTGTTTTAATTACTCCCTTATTGCCTGGCCTTGGCCAGCCTAAGAGTTCTGTGTAAACTAAGGGCTGCATTTTGCAACCTTGAGCAAATAGTTTAATATGCTTAGTGGTGTCCTGTTCATCAGCAGGGAAGAATGGGACACAGAAAGAGCAGGAGAGAGTGAGACAGGCTCTCAATCAAACGATAAATTACAGAAATAAAATAAAATTCCCCTGGTTTCACTTCCTGCAGTGCTGCCGGAATTCTTCCTGGTCTTTATCACAAAAGAAAAAAGAAAAGCACAAGTCATCGTAAATCATTGCGGCTAATGATGCCGATGCCCCGCCTCTGAGTCACTGAGCGGCGTCCTCTGCCCGCCCCCATCACGCCCTGGGCTCACGGCCAGAACTGTCTAGGGCGGTGTCCCGAAGCCAAAGACACATCTAATGTTTCAGTTGCTGGGGAGTGAGTGGCCCTCCTGATCAATAGAAAGGGAAGAGGAAAGTGCGGTCAATTGGCTACGAGGATTTCTAAGATAACGTGGACTTCAGCCCGAGAGGAAGGCAAAGACCCTAGGAGAGATGTGTCCCTCTGGGAAGTGTCTTGGGGCATCCAGAGGAGGAGGCCGAGGTCCCTCCCTGTCCTGTTAGGGTGGTGAAACGGGGCTTCACACACTGAGCACACCACGCCTCCTCTCCCGCAGGACTGCAACCCAGCACAGTGAGGAAGCCACGGTTAGGACCTCTGGTCCCAGCTCCCGGGGACACATTTCAAGGGACACCCCACTTGTCGAGCCACAGGGCCCCGGGGCTGGGCTTAAACCCAACCTGGCTGCTTCTGGCTGTTGAGACTGAACTGGACAAGTTTCTGAACCTCTCTGAGCCTGGCTTCCCTCTTCAAGAACAAGTCCCATCTCCTGGTATTGAAATAAAAATAAAAATATTGAAGCCTCTTCAGCAGGACCGCCGGTGCCGGCCAGCACACAGAAATCCTGCAGAGAACTGAGTTTCACTCCTGGGGCTCTGCGTCGAGATCTAAGTCAACTCCTCTTCTTTCCTTTCGAAGAAATGTGTGGCAAGCAAAGGTCCCAGAAAAGCCACCAACCATTTGGCCATTCTGAACCCAGAGCTGGCTGGGGAACTGGGGAGCCTAAGATTTTGAGGGTCAGCAGGGACAGAGCCAGCCTCTAACAAGTGGAATTACTGTCAGCCACTTCAGCCTCCTGCACGCTCACGAGACACACATGGGGACCTGGTGCTTTTCTCCTCAGTTCCATGGCCATCCCATGACATCACTGCTGTTACTGATTTATTTCCACTTTAGAGAAGACTGAACATCTGGGTCTCCCTGAAATCCTTAGGTTGATGAGTATCAAAAAGACATGAGAGCATTAGGAGGTGGGATTTCTGGGAGGTGACGAGGTCATGAGGGTGGGGCCCTTATCCATGGAATTAGTGTCCTTATGAGAGACCCTAGAGAGACGATCCATCCCTTCCATGATATCAGTCCCCTGTGAACCAAAATGTGGATCCTCGCAGGCAACAAATGTGCTGGCACCTTGACCTTGGATTTCCAGGCCCTAAAGTAAAGATAAATTTCTGTTGTTTATAAGCCACCCAGCCTAAGGATTTCGCTAAGCAGCCTGGATGGCAAGGATGTAAGGAAAGAGGTGGTGTAACAGGTGGAGGGGAGGCAGGTACCACTGTGCTCCATCGGGAGTGTGGAGTGCTGGGGGACACACAGGTGGCCTGGGAAGAAGCACTGTGGGGTTCCATCCACAGAAATGGGTGGAAGGGGCCCCCATGGATGGGCAGCAGAGTTTGCAAATTACAAAGGTGAAAAAAGGAATCTCTAAGACCAAGAAAGCGCATCTCACCCATATGTATATCCCTCACAGACTCTTTGACCTAGAAAGCTCTCAAACTATTTTTAGAGTGGTTAAAAGACTTGGTGTACTGTAGCCTGACCACCAAGAAAAATCTACATTTCATTCTTTCTCAGTTTTGTGTCACACACAGTGATTTATCTATAAAGAGCTGATTTATAAGTAATTCTGGCATACCTGGAAGTCCCTTTCAAATAACAAACCCTATGCCATATGCAAATGCCTCTCAAATTGATTGCAATGTAGTTTTAATACAAGTCAGAGATCTGACTCAGTTTTGAAAACTCACCTAGCTTGTGTGAGGCCCTGGGTGTGATCCCTGGGCCCCAAAGCAAGTTGATTTGAATTCAAAAAGATAGAACTAGAACAACGGAGAATATTTGTATTGCTGAAAGGTGATCTTTTCAAATAAGACAGGAAACTCGTAAACTATAAGCAGCAGCAACAAAAACTCTGAGATTTGATGGATAAAATTTCCTTATGGTAAAACAGATTCGGATGCTAACCAAGAGAGATGTTTATTAACGCCTGTAATGAACAGCCCTGCCTCCCTGCGACAGAGGCTGTCCTGCCCTTCTGGAAGCTGCATGGACCTGTCTTGTGATCTGTCTTTGCTTCTGGGTAGGTGGTGTCATGATTATTTTCTCATGATGGGGCACAGTCCCTGCCACCCGAAGTTAAAGGAGAAGAGGTTTATGTGGCTTACAGTTCGCAGAGGTTCAGTCCGTCGGCGGCTGGTGGTGGTGGGGGGGATCACAGCGGGGCAGGCAGCGGCAGCAGCAGGGAGCCTGCTTCTCCCAGTGCCTCATGCCGGAGACAACCTATCTGTTGGTGCCACCCACACCCAGGGTGGGTCCTCTATCTTCAATAAATGGCTTCAGCCACACCCAGAACTCTGCTGATTCCCAATCAGCGGACTAACTGAGTTATCACCAGCATGATCCCTGTTCACACAGCCCAGACCCAGCCACCTAGGAATGCTGGAGGTTCAGAGGGGACAGCTACATGCAAGCTGTCACAGGGGGCTCCAATGTTCGTGAGACCACAGTCATGTTTCAGAGGCTACGTAACACAAATAGAACAACAGTTAAGATAATGCATCCATTCTATTTAAACCCTTGTGGAATAGGGGCTGGCGTGGCAGCTCACACCTGTAATCCTAGCACTTGGGAGGCTGAGGCAGGAGGATCCTTTGCGAGTTTGAGTCTAGCCGAGGCTACGAAGTGAGTTCAAGGCCAGCTTGAACTGCATAGTGAGACCCTGTCTCAAATACACACACACACACAGACACAAATTCCTGTGGAAGCAACTGGTGTTTTCGAAGTGCCTTGGCATGTCTCTGCCCAGCCTGGCTTGCGTCCCTTCCCTCCCCACTTTTGAAACCATCTCCACCACATTCTCCTCACTGTGCTCCTTGGGGCCTCCTGGCTGTTTGTCTCGGTCTGTTTCCTGTCACTGTAACAAGCTACCCATGACAGGGGGCTTCACAAAGGAAAGATGTTTGTCTGGGCCCACAGCTTCAGAGCCTGGGAAGTCTAAGTTTAGGAGGACATGTCCGGCAGGGGCCTCATGCTGGTCAGAACATGAAGACAGCATTGCAGGGGCCTGCAGAAGTGGGGTGACTTGTGGGGTGGCCCTGCATTACTACAAGTTGGTCTTGAGGAACCTAATCCAGTCTTGAGAGCCCTGCCCCGCTGAGACAGGCCTTCTTCCCCCCTGAGGATGGTGCCCTGTGGTCTAATGACCGCCCCGGACCTCACTTCTTAGGAGGAGCTGCTGCCCAGCACCATGGAAGGAGCTGACGTCGCCATACTGATCCGAGACCCTGCTAAGGCACCCCCTCCCCAGGGGCTCCCACAGATCAGCCCTGCTGTGGGCAGGAGCACCGGGGCCCCCCTGCCTCATCCTTGTCCTCTCTCAAGCCTTCTCCCTGAACTTCCCCTCCACATGACCCTACAGGAGACCCCATGCTTGGTCCAGGCTCTAATACTAGAGGGGCCTGTCAGGTGTTTTCAGAAATAAACCTGTTTTGAGCTCATGCCTCTGGTTTTTTCCTCTTTTTTTTTTTTTTTTTTTTTTTTTTTTGTCTTTTTCCTTTTTATCGGTACCAGGGATGGAACTCAAGACTGCCTGCTTGCAAGGCAGGCGCTTATGCCACTGAGCTAAATCCCCAGCCCCTCTTCTTCTTTTTTAAAAAGCCTGTTATACTGAGGACCAAGATTGTAGCACATGAACCTGTAGAAAACAATCAAATCACCATACTTTAAATGCTGCCCCAAAGGGCTGGGGATTTAGCTCATCGGCATAAACACCTGCCTTGCAAGCACATGATTATGAATTCAATCCCCAATACAAAAAAAAAAATGCTGCCCCAGGGTCTTTGCACATGCAGTTTTCTTTCTCTGGTCACTGCCACCCACGTCCTTCTACTCAGCTGTTGGATGCCCCTTCCTTGGTCAGGCCTTCCTGAACAGTAAGGGCAGAGACTGTTTTGCTTCTATCTGTTCCCAGTGCTCAGAGTGGTACCACCCACAAGAGAAACTGGGAAAAAAACCTGCCAAATCATACAATTAACAATCACTTAGTTTTCACTTAATTTACTTTGAGCCTCACAGTTAATGAGAGCTGTTTGCCCAGAGTGTTTGCGTCTGTCCTGTAATGGACTGCACACCCCCATCGCTGCACCTTCTCCCACCCCGACCCCCACCCCCACTCCACGCAGCCTCCCTGGTGTCTAAATACCCATCCTTTCCAAGCACACTGCTGTGAGTGACTCCCGGAGGCATAGGGGTTCCTCTCTCAAACTCCAGCCGCAATCTGTCTTCCCTTACTGTCCTCTGGTTGAGGATTCAAAGTAGCCAGTGGAGAAACCCATGAGTGATTCTGACAATCTGAAGGGGGGAGTGAGTCACTTCTTAGCCTGCCAGCTGGCGACAGCTCCATCCCAAAGCAGCACCTCGCCCTGGTTTTCTGTGATGACTTCCCCAGAGTCCAGATCCGCTCTCCACACTCCCCGTGCCCCTCCGTCTCACAAAGATCTCAGTGACTGTGGCCAGGCATGCCTATCACCCTAGCACTTGGGAGGCTGAAGCGGGAGGATGTCTCCAAGCAAATAATAAGCACACAGCCTCAGTGCCTCGGTGGGTGCCAGCAGGGCACAGTGACCTCCATGCTGTTATACCAGGGCCACGCACCAGACACCAGCCAGAGCTTCTCGGAGAAACATAGGCAGCAGGGCCGTAGGTAAAATGTACAAAATTGATAATGACCCTCGCACTTCACAAGTTCAACGGAGATGAAGGTTTTGGGCCTGAGTCCAGGTTATTACAGTACAATCATTTGGGTCTGGAACGAGCCCTGTCTAAAGCCTGTGCCCCAGGGGCGCTGTCCAGCGGTGGACTTCCGTAGATGGGCCTAGTAGGAAGCTTAGTTACTTGGGTCACGTCTGTGAAGGGGGTGTGGGGCCCATCTCTCCCTCTTTTTTCTTCTTCTCAGCTATGGATAAACACCTTTTTCCACCACTAGCTGCCTGACATGCCCTGTGGACCCAGCACAGGCCTGAGGATCAGAGGGCTGCTCGGCGTGGGCTGAAAGCTGTCCAACCGTGAATCTGAATAAACCTTTTCTCTTTGTAAACTGACTTACCATAGGTATTTATGACAGTGACAGAAAGCTGACTGACACAGATGGTAGACATCAGACTGAAATAGATGCTAAATTCAAGTCCAAGCCTCAAGCTTCTGCGGGGAGCAGAGAAGTCCTGTTTATTTGGTTTTGTTTTGGGATGAGGGTGTTGGGCATAGTTATTGTACACCTAGGGGGATGGGGTGGGATGGAAGATGCAGCTGAGAAGATCCGTGATGGGTGATGAGGGTAACATCAAGCACTCTGGGAGCTGTGACAGTCCTGGGCAAGAAGAGGGACATCATCGCCTTTGAGCCCTGGGTGCAGCTGAAGAGAAGCTGGTGACGTTTTATTTTTGCCCCGGACTCCTCAGTAGGTGGAGAGCTGGGCTGCTGGGTGATGGCCGGCACCAAGAAGGACTTGGCAGGAGGAAGGTTACAAGCTGAGCTCAAGCCTGTGCCCCCGGGCACAGAACTGCCAGGGCCCGAGAGGTAAACTAGAGGGTACCAGGGGTGAAGGTAAGACATCACGAGCTTGATGATAAAGCCAGGCTGCCAGGTTCTCTGCTGCTTTGACTGTTTGCTCCTTTGGCCAGTGCGCTGTGGACAGCCCAAGGGAGTGGACACAGGACGTTTGTATCCAGGGTCGCCACATGCTGGAGCCTGCAGAGACCTGGAACAGGGAATCTGAGGTGGAAAAATGAGAGGAAATGACATGAACACGATACTGGTGGGCTTAGGTCGGAGCCAGACCGGGAACGCACAAAGCCAAAAGACAGCCATTGGGAAGATAAGGAGAGGCTGGACCCGCCCCAGAGGTTGATGTTGGAGCTACTGAAGCTGAATACACGTGCAGGGCTGAGGCGTGGCCTGGGCATGGCTGAAATGAGAACACGGAGACACCTGGGGGCAAGACAGGCCCCAGCTGAGGCCACCTGGAGACTCTCCGGATGGTTTTCCTGGACTAGCATAGTGTGTTGCTCTGAGGGGTCCTTGAACCCCGCCCAACATCCTGCTCAGGTTTCCTGCATTTTCCACTCAACTCTTTGCTTGTTCTGATTAAATATGGTCTGCCCAAGGTCAGTCGGCTGGCCAGCTAGAAGAGTTACGACTCTGCAGAGGATTTCTGTCCTCCGGAGCCCTAAAGATCATGCCGCTTGTCTCATTCCTTTGGGCCTTCACTGTGCACCTGTATGGGGGATTGGGGATCTAGGCACAGACCCCAACAGGTGAGGTGCTATTGTAAAGCGGGCAGACAGGGTGGGAGGGTCTAGAAAGTAGAGTAAGAAAAGTCCCTGTTGGAAAGGAAGCTCAGGTGTGTAATTTCAGGTTCTGCAAGGGACCTGTCCGAGCTGGCAGCTAAGGTGGGGAGGAGGTCAGACCTCAGGCCAGGCGGTAAGCGAGCGGCACATTCAAGCCCTGCAGAGTCACTTCTGGCTTGGGGCTGCGGAGGGGAGCAGAGGTGGACGCCTGTCAGGTTGGTGGAGACCCTTTGTGCTGAGCACCAGGTCACCTAATGAAGGCCGAGACAAGAGGAAATCAGGGGCATGGGGCGGCCTTTGTGGAACTAACCAAGAGGGCAAACCAACCTCAGTGACCAGTTGCAGTGGCGTGGTTGTTAAGGATTATCGCAGAAAATTTACCGTAGAAAATCTCAGACCAGAAATGTCATCAGCCAGTACTTTCAAAGACATGAACAGATGGAAAATCCAGCTCAATGCTGGGCACGGTGGTGCAAACCTGTAATCCCAGCACCCAGGAGGCTGAGGCAGGAGGATCAATAAAAAACTGGGATCAGCCTGGGCTACAAAGTGAGCTCAAGGCCAGCCTGAACTGCATAGCGAGACCCTGTCTCAAAAAGACAGAGAGAGAGAGAGAAAAGAAAAAAGAAAAAGAAAAAGAAAAAGAAAATCTGGGTCAAAACAAAAAGAGGAAGTTTATTATGCTGTGCTTGGAGAATATAGTCTACAGTTATTAGTGAGACCAAACTGGTTGACCGTTCTGTGGCAGCGCAGGAAGGGCAGGACATCCCAGCCCATTCTTAAACACAGCTACTGTTCTTTAGTTGATTGCCTGGAACCATTGCCTGGAACTGGCCACCTGGCCGTGTGAGGATGCCCAGAGCTGGGGAAGGAGGGATCTCCAGCTGTGGCACAGCAGTTTCCTCCACTCTTCCAGCAGGAAGGACCGCTGAATAGCACTTTCCGGGACAGGAGCTCCCTAGGGACAACCCCAGCGCAGATTTCCTGTAATTTTTCTCGGCTTAAAGGTGAACATCGATTTCTCCTGCACCCTGGTTCCTGCTCACCTGCTTCTCCCTGTATGACCTTTCACTGTGATTAAGCAAAGCACTTCCGTACTTCGTACTTCGCAGAGTGTGTCTCAGGGTCCCATCTGTCCCCTGGATATGACAGGTACCACCGCCCACGCATGTTGATTGAGTTAATTGAAGGCAGCAGAAGTGAGAGACATAAGCAAACAGCATTGCCCTTTAGATAAGAAATCCTTAATCCTCTGAGGATTTCACCATCCCTCATGGGAAATCTAGCCACATGGTCACCTATAGTCAGCTTGTACAATGATTAGTGACCTTGGTGAGTGGCACAAACCACAGTCATTTCTTCTCTGAGTCATAACTTCCTCATTCCCATCCTTAAAACACAGGGCAACTGCGGGGAACCTGCTGAGCCTCAGGCTTGCTCCTGAGATTGTGTTCCTTCGATCCCCTAAAAGGCACCCCAGATCTTAGTGAAGAGCCAAGGATGGGGGTGAAGACACAGGGTACCCACAAAAGCTCAGCCCAGTCCTGAACCCTCGAGCCCATCTAATGTGGAACAGTTACATTTGTTAAACACTTTCACCACTGAGCGTGAGTCTCTGGCTTTGGTCCCCAGAACCACCGAAAAAAGAAGGAAAAGAGGAAGAGCCATGCATGGCAGGGCAGGCTTGTGATCCCAGCACTCGGGAGGCTGAGGCAGGAGGAGTGCCATGAATTCGAGGCCAATTTGAACTACATAGTGAGTCCAAGGCCAGCCTGGACTACTCAGGAAGACCCTGCCTCAAAAAAAAAAAAAAAAAAAAAAAGAGGGAATAACGAAAGGGAAAGAGAGAGGAAAAGGAGGAAAGTTGTCCTGACACAATGGCAGTGACTTTGAGGGGCTTTCTGCTTTATTAGCAAACACTAAGGGCTTTGCACATTTCTGTAAATTCAGACCACTGACAGAATGCTTGGAGAGCAAAGCGGAAAAGTGGTGGTGGGGACAAAATCCCATGCTACTCTTCATCAAACTGGGAAAAGAAGCCTCTCGAAAGTGTTTGACTGTTTCCTAGAAAAACCGTGGTTTGTTTCCTCTCATTCGTGTGTATGCTGAATTCAGAAGCTACTGCAAACACCAGGGTTAGTTTGTGGTAAGTGACGTTAACAACAGGGGGGCCCTAGGGTTTTATTACCTTGAGTTCTGAATCGGGGCTCCACAGTAGATTAAATATTGATTTTTAAGTGCCACTTGCTCATTTATCTGGAAAAAGATAAAAGATAACATTGCTTTCCCCACTCCCAGCCAAGCCACAGCCTTTATTCTTTTGCTTAAGGCAAAATAGAAAAGAAAACTATATTGGAGCCTCTCTGTGAAAGAAAAAAAGGGAGAAGGAAGGAAGGAAGGACAACCTGCTTATAACACTTAAGAACTAAGGAGCTACTGGATCTGGAGTCAGGAAGAGGTAAAGAGCCAATAAAATAATCACAGCATCCGAGCCACCTTTTCCTGGGTAGCAGATTATGGGAGGTAATTGGTAGCCTGGACGGGGATAGATGTGACCTAAGGGCTGGGGAAGGAGGTGACGTGGGTTATAAGAGTCACTAGCTCTGAGGATCCAAGAAGACCACAGTCCCAGGAACCACACAAAAGCAAATCCCCAGGAGACTGAAGCAAGTGAAAATTCTGTCTGGAGAAAATCACTTTTGGCCAACCTCCAATTCTTTTTTGACACCCAGGATTGAACTCACGACCTCACCCTGGCCAGCCAGCTGCCTGTGCCGCTGAGCTAAATCCCCAGCCTTCCAATTCTTTTAATAAAGAGGTTTTAAAATATGAATCCCAGTAGCACAATCAAAGATGATCAAGGATCAAATGAGAATCCATGCACAAGGATCAGATGTGAATCCATGCACAAAAATCAGCAAAAGCTACAGATGATTAGAAGTGGGGTTACAAAGGACTCCCCAGAGTCTAAATCTGGTCTGGCCACTTTGACAAGCAAACAAAGTAATAATGGGCAGAGAACCAGACAAAAATCCTGTTGTTTGAGGAATTAGACACTCAAAGGCTGAACACTGTAACAGTTAAATTTTACATAATGAAAAGATTTATTATCAGATCAGGTGAGGCTGAAAAACAATCTCTAAACCGAATGATCTCGGAGGGGTGAGTCCCCCGTTTGTGCTGTCTGCCAGTTTTCATGGTATCGGTATTTCTGTGTGACCTGCAAGTTACTGACCACTTCACTCACACACTCTGTGCAGATTTAATAGTGGGGAGGAAAGTCCGTACACTTCGGCTCAGAGATTCAAAGCGTGGAAAATGCAGACAAGGGGAAACAGAAATGAAAGATAAGGGGAAAATTCTCATATACAGTAAGATCAATCATAATCCTAAAAGGAAAAGAGAGAGAGAATGGAATGTGATAACTCGGACCCCGGTATAAAATCCAAGGAAGCAAGAAATTAAAATTTGGGAAGCAAAGGCTTTATTTCCAGGCCTGGTGACGAGTCTCCGGGAGCCAATCTGGAGACTGCGTACCTGACAGCTAAAAGTCAGGTCTTTTATCTTGTAAATCTACAAACAGCTGCTGGTCACACAATGTAAGGAGGGGGATGGGGGTGTGACGCACTACAAAACAGAAACGGCAATTGCAAGTCTCCCTGCATACAAGCAAGTTTAGATAAGAAGAAATCTTGTTTTTCTTAGCAAAGAACAGAGAAGTCTAACAGCAGTTAACAACTTTGATTACCTTACTTTAGCACCACAACTGTTATTTGTAGAGGGCAACAATGGTTAACATATCAATTAGGTAAGGTTTTACAATTCTTTACAGAGGAGAGCCTTGATTAACATATCAATTAGGTCATCCAAAGGGAATAGGAAAACACAGACAATAAGGCCAAGTTACAGGTATTGCTATGATACAAATATAACAAAGCTATTTTTGTGAAGAATAGTACAATCTAATACAATCTAATGCAATTAACACAATTTGTGACGGGCCACCAGCTTCGGTGCTGATAGTTAGGGGGGCTTAGGTTATAAAAGGGACAGAAACATTAAAAAGATATAACCAGCTGGGCGTGGTGGCACATGCTTGTAATCCCAGCATTCAGGAGACAGAGGCAGGAGGATCCTTGCGAGTTCAAGACCAGAATAAATGAAAAGATACCAGGACACATAATAGGAAAGCTGCAGACAACCAAGGCAAAGAGAAAATTTTAAGACAAAGACTGAGCCAGTGGGGAAAATGTAGTTTTTCGAAAACAGGCTAAACACTAATATTTCAGCCTAAATGACAGAAACTAGAAGATGTGGGAAATACCACCAAACTGCTAAGTGAGAAGAACTAGAATTTTATAATGTGTGCAGTTACCACTCCAGGATGAAAGTGAGGTCATTTTTAGACAGATGCTAAGAGAATGTTACCGGAAGTCTACGTTAAAGAAACTCTATCAATGGAGGCCAGGCAGAAACAGCTATGAAGCAGGCCCCCAAAAGAGCAAAACTATTACACCTCACGGAATACACAACAAGAAGAGCATTGTCTCGGGATGCAGAATGTGCCCAGAACTAAAATGTTGCACAGTAGGAAGTCAGGAGGGAAGTAAATATTTTAAGGTCCGAAAATTATCGGCAAATGGGGGCCACACCAGTTAACACTAGCCTTCCGGTGTGATGTAAAGTCATCACAGGACGGGATCCACTCAGAGAAATGTGTTAGGATATCCCATCATTTGGGAATGTGATAGTGTGTATTTACACACACGTAAGATTGCTACGACATCACTAGGTGATAGAGTCATCAGCTAAAGCATCACTATGCGACACACGACACAGATTCAGTGACATCAATTGTGGCTCAAATCCGTGCAGTCATTTTTTTTGGTACAAGGACTCGAACTCAGGGCCTTGTACTTGCCAGGCAGGTGCTTATGCATCAGAGCTATAACCCCAGGCCTGTGCTGTCATTTTTTTATGTAAATTACCACGATGATTCTAACATTCACTCTAAATTCATAAAGTTTACACAAAGGGCTTAGGTGAGTTGAAACAAATTTAAAAAGAAGAACAAAATTAAAAAACTAACAGTATTTGATTTCAAGGCTTATTATGAGGTAGAGTAATCAAAACACCGTAACATCGCTATCAGCATAAAGACAAGAATTCATCAATCCCTAAAGAAATTCATAGGCTATGAAAGCATAGAAAGCAATGTGCCACTCACCAGGACTTTGAAAGCAAACAAGGGTAGCAATTTATTCTCAGACAAACTGAAAATTAAACTCAAAGTGATCTGAAGAGGTAAAAAAGGTCATTACATGTTAGTAAAGGACCGATACAACAGGAAGAGGTAACAACGGTGAACATGTATGGGCCAAGTAGGAGGGAACATAACTTCATAAAATACTCAGTGCTGGGCATAAAAGAGCAAACAAACACTAAAGCAATCACCATGGTGGCCTCGGCACGCCACTGCACAGGAGTACGGATCAATGAAACAAAAAATTAACTAAGAAATACCAGAGCTGAGACTAACTCTCAGACAAATGGACTTACACGGTGTTCTGCCCTACCACAACAAGAACACTTTTTCACATTAACACGTGAAAGTTTCCAAAGCAGAGTCCATAAAATTCCACGTACGAGTCCATAAAATTCCCTTAAATAAATGCAAAAGAAAGTCACCCCGTGTACCCTATGGGTTGTCATACACTGAAGCTAGAAATCGCAAAAGAAACCACAGAAATTACACCAACAAGTGGACAATCACCAACACACTCTTCACACTCAATGAGTCGCAAAGGAATCCATGAAGAATTTAAACAGTTCCTAGAATCAAATGATAATACTGCTCCTACGTAACAGAATCGTGGGACTCAATGAAAGTAGTTTTAAGATGGAAAATTTTTTTAAGAGGAAAATTATGTGAATTCTTATATTAGAAAAAAGAGCTCTGTGACTTTTCACATGAATGTTGTGTTGTGTTTTGTTTGAGACACAGTCTCTCTGTGCTGTGCAGGTTGGCCTCGAACTTGCTTCTGTAGCCCAAACTGTCCTCAAACTCACGGGGATCCTCCTGCCTCAGCCTCCCAAGTACTGGATTACAGGTATGTGCCCCCTCGCCCAGTTCAAAAGAGCTCTGTTTGGGAGGTTCCAGCCTGGCTGACTAGAGGAAAAATCACATCAGAGGTATGCAGAAAAGTCTCACAAAAGCTGCAGAGACAGAGTCCAAATCCTTTAAATTAAATAGCATGATAGATAAATGCCATCTCTGGACAAATAGAACTGAAAACACATCTCAGGAATACAATAGCTTCCTAAAAAGATCTTCAGGCCAATTACAGTCTCTCCTTGTCCTATCTAACCTCAACCCTCTGCACCAAAGGCAAAGAAAACTTAAAAACTAACCAAAAAAAAAAAAAAAGTAATGCATACACACAGAGGATCATGGGAAAGCAGGGCAGCAAAAGACACCTTTAGTGCTCCAACACCCCTAGCAAAGTTCCAGGTGGGACAAATGGAGAAGAAAGCAATTGCCAGCTAGCAGAGTTGTATGTATTGTTTAAAGAAGAAAAAAAGAGCTGGGGACATAGCTCAGCGGCATAAGCACCTGCCTGGCAAGCGCAAGGTTGTGAGTTCGATTCCCAGTACCAAAAAATTAAAAATTAAAAAGAAGAAGAAAGAAACTTGAGGAGTTCAAAGAAGATACCACCCCAAAATTTATGAAATTATCATTGGAATTAGCATTGAAAATGACCAATGTAGACTTGGGGAAAACAAAAAAATCAGAATAGCTGATCAAAATCCTTCAAAACACAAAGGGCAAACATTCCAAAGATACAGAATCTACAAAAAGGTGTCAGACAACAATACCAGATATCTGGAAAATGCATATAATTTATACATTGCAGAAATGATCCAAGTGAAGACAGAGTTTCTAAAATCAAGGATGAAATGGTAAATGATGAAAAAGTACTCAGAGAAGTCTCAAGAAAGAGAAAAGAACAAGAAAAACTCTCCCTACACGGACTAGATGACACTAAGAGGGCCAATTTAAATTAGTGGAAGGCAGAGAAACTAGAAAACAGTCCAATTTGTTTGCAGAGATCATACTAGAAAACTTCCCAAGTAAGAAAAGAGTTCAACATACAAGTAAATTAGGTTTAAGAACAAGCAATTGTGATGAAAAAGCCTCTCTGAGACATGGCATAATTAAAATGCCAGACATCCAACAAACACAATAAAATTTTTTTTTTGTCTTTTTCATTTCTACTGGTACCAGGGATCGAACTCACGACTGCCTGCTTGCAAGGCAGGTGCTTATGCCGCTGAGCTAAATCCCCAGCCCCACGCAATAGAATTTTAAAAGTGATCAAAAATTGGGTGTGGTGGCTCATGCCTGTAATCCCAGTACTAGAGAGGCTGAGGCAGGAGGATCACTACAAGTTCAAGACCAGTTTGAACTGCATAGAGAGATCCTGTCTTAAAAAGATATAATAATAGTATCAATATATTATTAAATGGTATATCTAAATCATTAAGCTATGATTAAATAATTATCTCTAAATGATATTAGGGAAATACTATAACTGTTTTTTTGACTTTTTCGTTTTTTATCGGTACCAGGGATCGAACTCACGACTGCCTGCTTGCAAGGCAGGCACTTATGCCACTGAGCTAAATCCGCAGCCCCAAAATACTATAACTCTTAACCTGCTGGATGTCCAATATGCCAAAATTGTGTTTTTTTAAAACTGAAGGATGAATTTTAAGGAACAACAGAAGTTAAGAAAAGGAAATTTTATTGGGAGAGACAGTTCCTAAAAGACAGGAGGGGTCTCCAGCGGGTTGTCCATAAGCCCACTTTTCGGGAGAAGTTTCATAGAGCAAGATTACAAGCTGGGCACAAGTCCTGAGGTGAGCGTAACACAGTACAAAACTGTGACCCCCTAACAAGATTCCAGGTACCCTGCTTAGGTGATGGTGCCCGAACAGGGACTCAGGTCATGTGGAAAGTGTACCTGGAAAGAACAAGGGCCTTTTTCGGAAGAGATGAGTCAGGAGGTCCTGGTCACCCACCGGGGTGGCTGAGGTCTATCAGGACTTTATTGGATTGCGTGATACCAATTATAGTACATTGTGTATCCCTCAGGGAGGGTGTAGACCAGGTCCTTGTGTCTTTATCTCAAGGTCTGGCATTTAATGGATGTGTCTCCAGCCACAGTTTTAACGCATTTTTGTCCTTTTTACTGTTTTTTTTTTTTTTCTGCTTTTTGAGACAGGATCTCACTGTGCATTCCAACTGGCCTTAGGTTTGTCTTGTAGCCCAGGCTGGTCTCAAACTTGCAACATCCTCCTGCCTCAACCTCCTGAGTGCTGGGATTACAGGCCTGCCCCACCATGCCTGGCCTTCACTGATTTCCTCATGGTCATCTCTATCTGACTGCCCGTGCTACTTTTACCTAGCTTGGCTGTCTATAGCAGTCCCCTCTCATGAGAGGTACCCCAACTGCCTTGAGGGGTAAGGGGCAAAGACCATTTGGAATACTTCCAGCGGAAGGGCATCATGATTGTGGTCAGCAGTCAGAGGCACTCCAGAAGGGCTATCTGGAGGCCCTCAGTGGATGCCAGGCACCTCATCTTGTGATTTAAGTGAAGACCAGAGAAACAGCTTTGGCCATTAGCAAGACTATTAGGAATATAATGACAAATGTCACCCCAAAGAGGAGCCTGCCCCACAGAGGGTGAGAAGAAGGTCTAGGGAATTTTAAATTCAACCTGGCATTAATATATTAATATTTAATATATTGAACAGCCATCAGGATATTAGCAGAAGGATCAGGAATGCACACAGAACACTTAGCTTTCACACTTGCACAA
Source organism: Cavia porcellus (assembly GCF_034190915.1). NCBI lineage: Eukaryota > Metazoa > Chordata > Mammalia > Rodentia > Caviidae > Cavia > Cavia porcellus. The sequence goes on along the minus strand of NW_026947521.1, from coordinate 721,091 downwards.
ATACCCTTTTGTGCTGCTGTCAGCGTGTCTAATGCCATCCGACTTTGGAGGATGACTTGTCTCATTAACTTTTCTTCTTTATTTAGGAGTGTGGTGGATGAACTAATGGTCAGTCGGTAACACCCAGCTGAACGGAGTCAGCGTGGTGCTGGGTGTGGAAGGCCCACCCGAGGATCATTACCAACAGCATGAAAAGAGAACTGACAGAAAATAAAACAAAAAACAAAACAAAAACTGGCAGGGAAGATGAGGGCTGTTGAGTTTCCCGGAGAAGCTTGTTACACTGGTTTTCCTGACATGAGCTGTTATCATCCGAGGTGCTCGGGACCTCACTGTCACCAAGGATGGCTGCGGTTCACTTTGGGAGCCCTGGTCTTTACCTTAAGCTTTATTTCCTGGACCAAGGGCAGATCGCTCAGCTGCCGGCACAGCTCCTTCACCTGCTGGCACAGACTTTCTAGCTTCCACTGCTGACCTTTGGGCCTTCCCAGCACAGGTCTGTGATACAGACTTGCTTGGGACATGGCTGTGGCCTCCAGCCGGACTCCTGGAGGACAGTGCCGTGGGCTCCAGGCCCTCAGCTAGATTCTTTCGGTCTCTAATTTGGGGACGGATCTCCCATGCTCTTCTGCATTTGACTCTTTGGGTGAATATTATCAAATAACCCTATACATTATATGTTCTGTATTAAACCCTTTCCCTTGCAAACCCTGACTACCACAAGGACAGAGAGACTGGGCCAGGTGTCATCAAGGCCCACTGAGGATAGCTAGCCAAGGCCTCGGTATGTTACAGGACATCTTGTAGTCTTAGGGAAGGGATAAAGATAGAAGCCGAACGATCAGACCCGTGAAGCACTCTTCTGGACCATCCACATTGTAGAGGGGGTGACTCTGTAGGTTTGTTGATATTTTCATAAATCTCAGCGTGCATCCCTCTAATCTATCCTGAGTCTCTGCTGTGACACTGAACATCTGCCTCGGATACCCTACAGGTAGGGGAGCAGGTCTGCAGTCCTGATTAGCGCTCTCAAAGCCATGTCAAACTTCTCTCCACTCATACGCTAAGCAGTATCCTGTCAGTAGGCCGAGCCAGGGCATTAGAAGTGCTCGTTCAAGCTTCTGACATGTAGTTTGGGAATCAGGTTTGTAAGTTAAACATGGGTATCTGATTTGGGGGCGTTTTTTAGAAGCTGGAAGGTGGGGGGTCATGTGATCCCAACATATCTTCTCTCTAAAGGTGACAAAAACCTGCAATTTTTAGGAATCCTTTTAGCTGTTTGTAGGATCTTGGGTTGTGGGAAGGAAAATAGGGATTTAATTATTCTCCCCAGCCTTTGGGTTCTCTTAGATGTGCTAAGGCAGAAGTATGCTGTCTCAAGGCTCCAAAGTTATACCTAGAGACCTTATAACCTCTGTCTGCTAGAAAATTCAGCAGGGAATGGGTGTCTTGGTGAGAGAGCTCTTTTGAGGGGGCACATAACAGTACATCATCGGTACATTGCACAAGTGTGACCTGGGAAAATCCAAAACATGCCAAGTCATGGGAAGCACTTGCCCAAAAAATGAGGGCTGAACCCTTGAGGAAGCATAGGCCAAGTCAGCTGAGAGGCCTGGTGTGAGGGTTTTTGGTTTTGGTATTGGTTTTGAGAGAGGGTCTCACTCTGTAGTGCAGGCTGACTTCAAACTCTTGACAATCCTCCCGCCTCAGCCTCCCCAGTACTGGGATTACAGGCATGTACCACCATGCCCAACATAAGGATTTTAAAAGCAAAAAGCAACTTGGAATCTGTATGTAAAGGAATGAAAAAGAAGGCATGTTTTAACTTTGACACCGAAAACCAAGCAGCGTCTTCCAGGTCCTGAGATCTGAGAGTACACAGGGTAGGCATTACTGGTGGGTGGGCACCACTGCTTCATTTATCGGTCTAAGGTCCTCACCCAACTTTCACCCCCACTGGGCTTTTTAACTTCCAAGATTTGAGTGTCATAAGGGTTATTATAATGTTTGAGTAGAACTTGTACCCTTGAGCTATCAATTATAGGCAATAATCTTTTAACTTTAGACCCTGGAGCATATTGGCTCCGTGAGGAAAAGCACTAGGACTTTCAGATGCATTTGCACTGGGTCACCCTTATCGCTGTTCCTTATTGCTTGCCTGTAGTTCCCTATATGTCACGATTTACTTCTGTCTCCATGAGGAGAGGAAGCCTGCTTGAACTGGGTACATGTATATTACAGTATTCAAACAAGGTAAGATACCTCTCCTCAGGATGGGCCCTGGGGTTTCAGCCGGAATGAAAACGGAATGAGAGAAAGGAAAGTCACCCCATTACTGCCTGAGGCTTGTGAGAACCAGTGAGTTACCTCCTCTCCAGTGACTCCTTCCACAGAAACACAAAGCTGGGAGGAAGGGGTGGGGTTGGAAGGAAGGACTGGGGAACATGTGCCCGAGTCCCGCAATAGGCTGGTGTCTTTCCCTCTGTGGTCGGGATTACCTGGGGCTCCTCCTGGAGGTGAAGTTTGGCCACAGGGAGGAGGCCTTTCAGTTCTGCTGGTCCAGCTGGTGAGCTGGGCCTGATCCCTGGGGTCTCCACTTCAGGGGCAGTCTGACTCCCAGTGGTCACCTTTGCAATCAGGGTCTGACTCTGGGGGCCTTTGCCTGTGACATTTCTTTTTTTGTTTTGTTTTTTTGGTACCGGAGATCGAACTCACAACTGCGTGCTTGCAAGGCAGGCACTTATGCCACTGAGCTAAATCCCCAGACACCAATATTTCTTATTACAGCCCCTCCCGGGCAGCCTGGCTTCCCACAGTGGCAGCAGGTGAGTTTGGTCATTTTGGGGTCTTGTTGGAGCCCTGGGAATCAGACTCAGGGTTTGTCCCTTTGAAGTCCACAACCAAGGCAGCGCCTTTCTCCTGGTCTCTGTGTTTTTTCTCCATGGCCTCCTCCTGGTCTCAATTATAAAGTATTGAGGAGCTAATCCTCACTAAAGTATCAAGGGAGCTATCTGGAGCAAAATCCATCTTCTGTAGCTTTTTCCTGATTTCTGATGCTGATTGGGCAATAAACTTGTCTTTAAGAAAAACCTGTTCTTCTATCAAATCACGAGGCAGGGAGGTATATTTAATCAATGCCTCTTACAATGATCTAAGAAGGCAGAAGTTTCTCATCTTTCTCCTAAAGAATGTGAAATAATCGAGGGCCTAGTTCTCACCCTTTTTAGATCTCTGGATATAACATGTCTGAAGATGTCTCCTATTCCAGTCTCCTGTCTGGTTGGTGGCCAGTAGGGGTCTTGTGTGGAGACTGCTTGGACTTTCGTAGGAAACAGAGCTTTCCCTGGCTGCCTGCCTTCTGGCCTTCTAAAATTAGCAGGACGATATTTGTCTCTAAATGTAACAGCTGTTTGTAATGCTGCTTGTTTCCCATTAGAAGTTAATGTTTGATTTAAGGTACAATCTGACCGGGAAAGAGCAGAAATGAGATTACAAAACAAAAGTCTTTTCTGCTCACACTCACAGTGAGTTACTGAGACCAATTGCCCACAGGTTGTGACCCTCACCCTGGAAAGGCGAATGTGGGAAATCTCAAGATCTAAGATGGCTCCTCACCAGTGGAAGATCAGGCCAGAAACTGAGGCAGAACAGGCTCAACGTTCCCTCTAGAGTGCAGAGGGAGTTTGGTGCGTCTGTCTCAGGGGGACCTATCCCTCTTGTTGTAAGAAAAACTTCTAGCCTATTGTCTTTTAACTGGCAGATGGAGTCCCACAATCTATTAACAGACATATATAACTTCTAAATAAAAACCAGATTTTTGTAAGGAGACCCATTTTATTGCATTTCATACCAAAGTCCACTAGGGGGTGCTCTAATACTACTTTTCCCTAACATTGTGGTCTAAGAAGTCAAACAGATCAAGCAAGGAGAACTGATAAATTCAGCAACTTATGAATGCAGTACATACAAATAGACAAGACCTTGCCTGCAAGAATAAAATGTCCCATCCAAGAAACATCATAATCTTCCTATGATCCCAGCTTAAATTTATCATCATTTTAACAAAAACAGTGTATAATAATACAAAGCATAAAATTCAGGGCATAAACAACCAACAAACAAGGATGGTGATTTTTGATTACATTAAAGCAGTCACAATCCAGAGTCCCTGAAACAGAGGCAAACTCTTGTCCCTTCCCAGTCATCTCATTGGGACCTCCGGGTGATACAGAACCTCTAAATGACATAAAGAAAATGTTATCACTCTTAACCTGCTGGGTGGCCGGCATGCCATGTCCGTGTTCCCAAAACTGAAGGATGAATTTTAAGGAACAACAGAAGTTAGGATAAGGAAATTTTATTGGGGCAGACAGCTCCTGAGAGACAGGAGGGGTCTCCAGTGTGCTGTCCCTGAGCCCACTTTTCAGGGGAAATTTTGTAGAGCAAGGTTATGAGTTGGGCACAAATCCTGAGGTGAGTGTAGCACAGAACAAAATTCTGACCAGCTAACCAGATTTCAGGTGCCCTGCTTAGGTGATGGTGCCTGAACGGGGACTCAGGTCACGTAGAAAGTGTACCTGGAAAGAACAAGGGCCTTTTTTGGAAGAGATGAGTCAGGAGGTTCTGGTCACCCACTGGGGTGACTGATGTCTATCAGGACTTTATTGGACCATGTGATACTGATTATAGTACACTGTGTATCCCTCAGGGAGGGTGTAGACTTGGCCATCGTGTCTTTACTTTAAGGCTGGTGTTTAATGGATGTGTCTCCAGCCACAGTTGTGATGTATTTTCATCCTTTGCACTGATTTCCTTGAGGATCCAGCCCTGTCTGACCGCCTATAACATTTCTATCTAACTTGGCTGTTTATAACACCACCTTGTGTAATAAAGTCTAGAGAAACATCAGTCACCAGGGAGTGACCTGGACCTCCTGATACATCCCTTCCTAAAAAGCTCCCTGCTCTTTCCGTGCACACTTGCTGCGTGACTTGCTTCCACTCTAGGTCAGTGTAACCTTTTCATTGATTGAAGTTTAGAGCCATGTTGTGCCCACCTGGTGATTTTGCTCTCTAGAGCTCCCTCTGAGACGTGGGAGCCCACTTTCCCGTCTATCAGGAGCTCTCTTTCTCTCTCAATAATTATTTTTCCCACTCTTCACCTCTGTTATTCCTTAGACTTCCTTCCCGGATGTTGGAGAATCTGACCTCAGCCTAGCTGACACCCCACAGGTGGGAAGTTACACCATTTCCCGGGTAGCACATGCACAGAGCAGGGTCAGGGGCCTGAGGCCACACCACCACCTGGTCACACTCAGACCCCATTACTCTTACGCCCTGCTAACCTCATACCCCCAAATAATACCGCGTTTACTGGGCTCCTGGTTCCACAGACACCGAGGAATGAAGTCACAAACCAAAGGAGGTTCGAGGCTTTTTTTAGAAATAAGAACAAGGGTCCTTAGGAGTTTCTAGGAGGGTGCTGAGTAGGGTGGCAACATGGCTTCTTGATTTTGAGCAAGGTAAGCCGGGTACAGGAGTCGCTTGATCATTTCATGGGCACCTAACATGAGTGTCCCTCGAGTTAAGAAAAAATACAAATAAAAGGCCAGCAGCAGCCCTTGCTTTCCAGCCCAGTTCTCTAGTGTTTGCAGCAAACTGAAATCTTAGAAAGAACCAGTTATTTCACATTTTTATAACCTCAAAAGTCCTAAGGAGGTGGCGGGCTGCATTTGATGTCACAGGAGATTCACTGTGTTTTAAATGCTTCACGGTTCAGGCGCTCTGTGGGTGGCGGGGTGCCTCTGAAAGGGGGCCCTGCGTTCCCCTTCCCCGAGGCGAGCTGGGTCCTGAGCAGAGCCTTTGCTCACAGGCTTTCATCGCTTAACTTTCATCGGTAAGCTGGTCACCCCACTTTGTCTCCGCTGCCTTCCTCATAAGCTAAATAAACTACTTGTTGCAGTATAAGCTAATAAATATTCTTGACTGAATGTTGGCTAGCTCAGTTAGTTACCTGTCAAGACATGGAAACCTTGAGCGAGCAGGTGAACCGCCCTGGGCTGCTTTTTAAGATCCGGTGGGCGTGCGTGAGTGTTTAGTAGGAGTGGGAAGAGGGTTGGCGAGAGAAGGTGGGCAAACTATCCACTGAGGCTGCCAGGAGGTCAAGGCGGACAGGCACCAGTCCTGCACGTGCTAGGATGCCCCAAACTTCTGGGGTCACCAAGCCCCCACCCCGCTCCAGGAGGCAGGTGGAGGGGCGTCCCCACCACCAGTGCGTGCGGATCCACACAGGCATGAGAAGAAACTCAGAGCTGTGGAACTGAAAGAAAGTTAAACATTTACTCTGAGCCTGCAAGAACCACATTAGCACAGCAGAGGCTGAGGGGACTTCGGGGCTTTCGCGGAGTGACCCCAGCTGAGTCCCTGTCCTTGGATTACGTCAGCAGGCCATGAGCTGCGCCCCATCTACCCAGCACGCGATTGGGCACAATGGCAGGTTTGCTGGGCCCACAGATAGGCAGATGTGGGGGAACTGTGAGAGTTGACCCCCCTGCTATAACCCCCTCCCCGAGTTATAAAAAGCAGCAAAGAATGTTTCACTCCCTAACTCCCCAGAGCGGGGAATGAAAGGGTTAACTCCCTAACTCCCCAGAGCTATCAGAGCAGAGCAGAAAGAAATGCCTAACTCCCCAGAGCTATCAGAGCAGAGCAGAAAGAAATGCCTAACTCCCCAGAGCTATCAGAGCAGAGAAAAAAAAAAAAAGAAAGAATGCACCTGCAAGGTTGTTCTGTCTCAACGAGATAAGTAAGACAAGTAACTGTTCTGTTCTGGGCACATAGTGACTGGGCTAGGACCCCCAGTCTCCATGGTTACTCAACCCCAAACCCCTCCAATCAATTTCTGCCAAATCCTATGCTGCTCAAAATTAACCAATGCAATCTGCTTCTGTAAACTCGCTTGCCTCCCGTTTGCGCCCTTAAAAACCCTACACAATTCCCCCTCGGGGCCCTCCGCACTTGTTTGCCTGGAGGACCCCATGCGCATGGAAATAAACTTTTTACTCCTCACTACGAGTTGAGTCCTTGGGGTCTCTTTCCCTGCGGCGTCGGCCCTAACATCTTGGAGGCCCCAGCGAGATAGCACGTCTCACGGGAGGTGACCTCAACGGCTCTGCGGTGGGTGAGTACGACCGGTCGCTTCTTATTTTTACTCTGAGGATCAATCTACCGGTATTTTACGCCCGGAGCCAACCGGGCAATTTTTGTTACCTGTTTTTGTTATCTGTTCTCTGTTCTCTGGTGACCGGGGGACGCCCCACACGGTTTTCCGTGACTCACCGTCTGCGATAGGATTTTCCTATCGGTCTGGGGAATTTCATTCCCAATCTGTGGTCCTTCTGGGCCAATCTGGGGAATTTCATTCCCAATCTGTGGTCCGTCCGGGCCAATTCGGAGACACCCTCTGAGGTGACTCGTTCGGGGAATTTCATTCCCAATCTGTGGTCCGTCCGGGCCAATTCGGAGACACCCTCTGAGGTGACTCGTTCGGGGAATTTCATTCCCAATCTGTGGTCCGTCTGGGCCAATCTGGGGAATTTCATTCCCAATCTGTGGTCCTTCTGGGCCAATCTGGGGAATTTCATTCCCAATCTGTGGTCCATCCGGGCCAATCTGGAGGCACCCCCTAAGGTGACTCGTTTGGTGTGAAACTAATGCGTGAGAATGAGATGGCCGGCCTGTTTGTCCTGTGTGTTGTGACTGTTGTGAATGGTTATTTGTTGTGTCGCGTGTACGCTAACCACTCTTTGTCTTCAGAACATCATGGGCCAGACGACATCGTCCCCATTGTCCCTCAGCCTCAACCATTGGTCGGAGGTTCGAGAGAGGGCTCACAATCTCTCCTTACAGGTTAAAAAAGTAAATGGCAGACTTTCTGCTCGTCTGAGTGGCCCACATTCTCCGTGGGTTGGCCACCGGAGGGGACTTTCCACCTTCCCCTCATCTTAGCAGTTAAGAACATCATCTTCTGCCCTGGACGAGAGGGCCACCCCGACCGGATCGCCTACATCTTGGTATGACAGGACCTCAGGGAGGAGCCCCCACCGTGGGTAAAACCCTTCCTTCCTCCGCCTTCTCCTTGGTTGCCTGTTCAAACTTGTTACTAACTTAGGGGCTTGTTGCCCATTTCTGTTGTAGGATCCATATGGCTTATTAGATTAAAGGTTCATGATAAAAAAAATTATTTCCTTTAGCTGACCAAACTGTACAAGAAGCTCCCTTTGTTTGTGTCTTTAATGTTGTGGCGCCTTGTTTAATATGTAAGACTTCAATTGATTGCTTGCAACCTCAGCATACCTTTTAAAAGGAGTATTTTTTCCTCTCTGGTAAAAATGTAAACATGTACACATATATATGTATATCTATGGTTATTAAAAATCATATCAACTTTAAACATGTTTTAGACTACTAAAAGGTGACTTCAAGGGTTTTGTTAAGAGCTTTGATGTTGTCTGAGAAGTAAAAAAAAAAAAGTTAATTGACTGGTAATAGTAAAAAGAGGGACAAAGAGAGTGGTCTTCAAGTAAAGGTGTCTGGCTATGCCAAAATGTAAAAAAAAGATTAAAGCTTAGTTTGAGAGATATTATTGTAAGTTGTAGAAGGCTCAAGAGGATGTAAATTTTATATGTCTTGATTTATAGTACTGCAAATAACAGGTTTGACAAGAAGTAAATGTATTTAAAATTTGACAGTATTAGATCAGTTTTGGTAAAAGTGTACATAAGATTGTACTTTGCTGCAAAATGTTTCCATTAAAATGAGATTATAGGTGATACTAAAAATAAGATACAAGTTCTTACATGTACTGTGAACATCTGGGAGATTATGCAGCACAATTTTGTTACTTATAAAAAAGCCCTTTTTGTTAAAAATATAATTTTAGTAAAATGATGGCCTGTCACGTGACACCCTTGGACAAAAAACAGTGTGCCATCCAGATGAAGCCGGCTCTCTGATCCGGAATGCCAAAACCATGTTCTCCTTTTGTGCCACCCTGACTGAACATCCAGAGGTAAGAAGGTTTCCCAATATTGCCAGTAGCTCTCTTTGTAACTCAGTCGGCCCCACATGTTAGACAAAAATTACAAAGGTTTGAGAGGTTTAAGGAAATGCCCCTCAGCCAGTTAATAGAGATAGCACAAAAAGGTCTTTGAGAACTAAAAATTTACAAAAAGATAGCCAAGATGTTAAAATTGCTCTATGAAAAAAACTTTTAAAAACCAGACGAGAGTTTCTGGGGGCAATTGGGTACTGTAGGCTAAATTTTACTGGAAAGCTTGCCTCTATATGACTCCCATAAGGGAGAAACCCAAAATTCGCTGAACTGGACTGATAAATGTAAACAGGCCTTCCAACAGCTCAAGCGGGCCTTGACAGAGGCCCCAGCCCTGGGACTCCCTGACGTTACCAAGCCTTTCATCTTGTTCATAGATAAACTCAGGGACATTGCCAAAAGAGTCCTAACTCAGGACATTGGCCCTTGAAAGAGGCCTATAGCCTACCTCTCCAAAAGACTTGATCTAGTAACAGGAGTATGGCCCCCTGCCTTAAAATACTAGCTACTGTGACAATGCTACTTAAGGAAGCGAAGAAACATGCTTTGGGCAAGTGATTTCTGTGGTAACTTCTCACAGTTTAGAGACTCTTATCAAAACCCCTCCTGAAAAAAAGGCTCTCAAACACCAGAATTCTACTGTCAAGCCCTGCTTCTAGACCCAGAGTCAATGATATTCAAGACTTCTTCAGCTTTAAACCCAGCCACCCTTATGCCTGATGATGACCCGGAGGAACAAAGGACACCTCTCTCCATGAGTGCGCTGACATCCTCAAACTGCAGCAAAACCTACAGGCTGATCTTACTGACCAGCTTTTGGAAAATGCCGACAACTGTTCGATGAAAACAACTTCATCCAAAACGACAAACGAGTGGCCGGGGCAGCAGTGACCACCAAAAAGGAGGTACTCTGGGTTAAGCGGGTAGAGCCTGGCACTTCTGCCCAAAAGGCGTAGCTTGTTGCTTTGACTGAGAGGCTAAAACTAGCCACGGAAAAGAGGGTAAACATTTTTTACTGAAGATGTCCCTTTGCTACTGTACATATACGTGGAAGCCATCTAAAAATGCTCCACAGATTCTAGATTTGCTGGCAGCTGTCTGGCTGCCTCAATGGGTTGCTATTCCTTACAAGGCTCACCCAACCGGAGATGAAAAATAGCAACCACATCAGAGGGGTCAACCAAAAAAGTAACTGCTCTGATACTAGTCCTCCGACCTTGTCAGAACCGGTCTACACAAAAAAAAGACCTACAGTTGGCATCTCAACTTGGAGTAAAGTCTCCCACCCCAAGGGGCTAATACCAGTTACCTGATATACAAGTACGGTTACTGGAGACACTAGGGCAGGAGCTGTTATACCGGGCTCGCCAGACTACTCGTTTAGAAAAAACTAAACTTGTGGATTTGTCCAGAACTCAGTATTTTATTCCAAAACTCTACAAACTGACCACCTCTTCGAGCTCCAGATGCCCACAGTGCTTGTTAGTCAACTCAGCCAAGAGCTCTGCGTTGGAGACCACCCGACATCAAGAAATTGTTCCAGGAGAACATTAAAAAATAGACTTCATGGACATGGTAAAACTTAATTTACAGGGACACTGCTATCTCTTGGTATTAATAAACACTTTTACTGGCTGGGTAGAGGCTTTCCCTACTAAGTCTGAGTCAGCCTTAGTGGTAGTTAAAAGGCTATTACATGAGATCATACCTTAATTTGGCCTCCCACTATCAATGGGGTCCGATAATGGCCTGGCTTTCATAGCCCGAGTCACCCAAAAGTTAGCCCAGGCATTAAAGATTAATTAAAACTCCACTGTGCCTATCAGCCACATAGCTCAGGACAAGTAAAACGTATGAACCAAAGTCTCAAGGACATTTTAGCTAAGCTGTTTTCAAAAACTGGCGATAATTGGATGAGCCTTCTTCCCTTTGCACTGTTAAGAGCTAGATATACCCCATATGTTTCTAAAATTTCCCCCTTTAAAGCCATGTTTGGGAGGCCCCCGCCATTGATTCCAAGATTGTCAGAAGACAAATTAGCTAAAATTACTAATCGAGATCTTAAGTCCCTACAGACACTCCAACCTGTGTCGGCCTGGATCCACCAGCTGTTTAGACAAAAACACTTAGACCTGCCTTCAGAGACCAAGGCCTCAGGGACTCCAGTCTTGGTTCGATGTCACCACCATGACTCCCTCAAATCCTGCTGGGAAGGACCTTTCACTGTGATGCTCAGTACCCCCACTGCCATCAAGGTAACAGGAAAAACTGCGCGGATTCACTACACTCATGTAAAGCCACTGGAAACAGCGGACAACGAGAGACATACTCAGTGGACTACACAACAGACTGGTAACCCTTAAAGTTAAAAATTGACTAAAACATAGTTAGATTATGCTGGTCATGAACTGTTTTAGCTTGCTTGTTTTGATTTTAATAACATTGATGCCGACCTTACATGGCGGCTTTGGTCCCCCTGTAAACAAAAAAAAAAACCAATTGTTAAAGATCTTTTGTTTTTAAAAAAAGGGGGTCTCTGCGCCGCACTTAAAAAAAAAATGTTGTTTTTACACTGATCATACTGGGATTGTAAAAGATACAATAAAAAAGTTGAAAAAAAAATCAGATCTCAAGAGCCCCCTTCAAATAAAGCCAAAATGTTTTCTTTCCGGGAATCAATCCTGCCCTATATTCTCCCTTTATTGGGACCCCTGGCCGGATTCATTATAGTCATAACTATAGCCCCTTGCCTCATTAACCGAGTAACCCGGTTTGTGAGGGCCCAGATTTCTCAAGTAAAAGTTATGGTGCTACGTCAACAATATGATCCCTTACCCATACAGGACCTTTAAGATTAAAAGTCATCGAAAAAAAAAAGGGGGGGAATGTGAGAGTTGACCCCCCTGCTATAACCCCCTCCCCGAGTTATAAAAAGCAGCAAAGAATGTTTCACTCCCTAACTCCCCAGAGCGGGGAATGAAAGGGTTAACTCCCTAACTCCCCAGAGCTATCAGAGCAGAGCAGAAAGAAATGCCTAACTCCCCAGAGCTATCAGAGCAGAGAAAAAAAAAAAAAAAGAAAGAATGCACCTGCAAGGTTGTTCTGTCTCAACGAGATAAGTAAGACAAGTAACTGTTCTGTTCTGGGCACATAGTGACTGGGCTAGGACCCCCAGTCTCCATGGTTACTCAACCCCAAACCCCTCCAATCAATTTCTGCCAAATCCTATGCTGCTCAAAATTAACCAATGCAATCTGCTTCTGTAAACTCGCTTGCCTCCCGTTTGCGCCCTTAAAAACCCTACACAATTCCCCCTCGGGGCCCTCCGCACTTGTTTGCCTGGAGGACCCCATGCGCATGGAAATAAACTTTTTACTCCTCACTACGAGTTGAGTCCTTGGGGTCTCTTTCCCTGCGGCGTCGGCCCTAACAGAACAAGCCCAGGAGGAGTCGGGTGTCATTCCCCAGTGACTTTCTCACTCTGGTCACTGCCGGGCAGGACCCTGCCCAGCCACAGGGATTACGCAGTAGAGGGCAGGTGACACCTCCCACACACCAGGTGTGGCCCAGGCTGTCCTGGAAGAGGCTTCTCCTTCTGCTCTGGGAAAAGCCTCGCTGGGCCCCCCTTCCCTCACCAGCTCCACCTTCCCTGAGGCCACTTCCAGGTCCTCTTCCCGCTATCCCCCTAGGTCCCCGTGGTGTCTCTCTCGGGGTCCATCACGCGACACCTCCGAGCTGTAGGATGTTAAAAAAAATAATAATAATTTTATTTCCTCTGGGCATTTTCCATTCTTGGAGTCTGAGCAAATTAATATTTATTCGTTTTCATCTAGAAGAAATAAATCTAATTCCCAACCTGATACAAAGGGTTCGTGGTCCCCAAAACCAAAGAATACCTTTATTTTGGTACTGGGGATCGAACTCGCAGCCTGGCTCTAGCCAGCGGGTGGTTCGCCCCGAGCTACATCTGCACCCGAAAGAATGAATTCTGAAGGACCGAGGAGGCGAAGAACACTTACAAAGGCAGAGATACAGTTCCTGAGAGACAGGGCGGGGCCGAGTGGGGTGCTCCAGACCCCACTTTACCAAGGAAGTTTTATAGAGCTAAATCACAAGGTGGGCCAAACACGGACAAAACTAAGATCAACCCGTAAGGCTGCGTGTCTAGGCGCGTGGGTGACTCCGACCAGCGGGGAGCGGGCCGCACAGCGAGGGCGCATGGAAGGGACCCCGCTCCTAGGAAGAGAGGACAGGGGAGGGGGCTCCAGCCACCCTCTGGGGTGACTGAGGTTAATATTAGTTTATTACTTGATCCCTCAGTGTGCAGCCTGGCCGTCGATTGATTGATTTTCCCTTTGAGACGGAGTCTCCCTACGCAGTTCAGGCTGGCCCTGAGCTCACTTTGTAGCCCAGGCTGGTCTGGGACCTGCGAGGCTCCTCCTGCCTCGGCCTCCCGAGTGCTGGGTTTACAGCGTCACCACACCCTGCCGGTCATCCGTTCTTTATCTCTAGGCCTGGCCTTAGACAGGTGACCTCCAGCCACAGGGGAGCTGTGTCCTGTCCTCTGCACTGACCCCTCCGGGGATCGGCTGCTGGACGCAGCTGTCTGTCAGAGCATTGCTTATTTCTTTGCTGACAGGGACCCTTTTCCTGATTTCTTTTTTGTTCTTTCTTTTTTTGTGGTATTAGGACTGAGCTCAGGGTCCCCTACTGAACCACATCCCCAATCTTTATTTTCTTTCTTCCTTTCTTCTTTCTTTCTTTTTACATTGAGAGAGGATCTCACTCCGTGATTCAGGTTGACCTCAAATATGGGATCCTCCCACCTCAGCCTCCAAGCAGCTGGGATTAGGGGTCTGGGCTACCACACTCGCCTTCTGGTTTTGATTAGCTTAGTATATTTTAAGGGTATTTTGACTAAATTCCCATTTCAAGATAAGTTTGGGACCGAGTGCAGTGGTACATGCCTGTGACCCCAGCTGCTCAGGAAGCTGAGACAAGAGGGGCCAGAGTTAAACAGGCAACTTAATGAAATTCTGTCTGAAAATAAAATAACAGTAATAATAATTGCAATAATAATAACAACAAAAGTTTGGGGATGTAGCCCAGCCTCCTTGAGCTCAATCACCAATACCGAAAAGAAAGTAATATATAATAAAAGTAAGAAACAAAAGGGCCAGGATGTAAAGCTTCGTATTGCCAGGTACTGTAATCCCAGCGCTGGGGAGGCTGAGGCAGGAGAATCCCCACAAGTTCAAGGCTACATAGTGAGTTCAAGAGCAGCCTGGACTACATAGTGAAACCCTGTATCAATAATAATAATAATAATGAAACTGCATACTAAGTCTTGCATCCTCCAGAAAGAGGTCCTCAGATTCCACTCTAAGTTTTCAAATTGGAAAAAAAAAAACTATGAGTACCACAAATCTGACTTGCTTCAAAAAAATTAATGAATAAAACGGTTGTGACACCAACGAGAGAGAGATTTTCCCTTCAGGTGGAATATGGCGAACGCTGCCTCGAGCAGCTCTTCAGGATGGGCAGAAAGAAGTCTCCCTCAGCTCCTCTTGCGGGATCCCTCAAGAATGTCCAGCTGGGGATGTGGCTCAGCGGCCTAAGCGCCTGCCTGGCAAGCTCAGGGTCCTGAGTTCAATTCCTGGTGCTAAAAAATAAATAGGAAGAAAAGCATGTGCAGAGAGGCACTCACCAGGCAATTCTGGGCACCAGCAGCCCCAGACTCCAGCTGGCCACTGCACCCCTCCACCATGCCAGCGCCCATAGGCCAGCTTTTCATGGCTGGGCTGATGCGAGGCCGAGGTCTCCGTTGTTTTCAAGTTAATGACTGCAGGGAACACAGGCAGGGCCCCCACCCTCCAGTGCTGGGAGTCCAGCCACCTCTTCCACCTGCCTACCTAGTTCCTGAATGCGCATTCCGTGGCTGGAGACCCCTCCATTCATCTCCTCAGTCAACAGGTACATTGGGGCACCTTTTATGCCTGGCACTGTGCCCCATGAAGGAACGAACCAATGATGAATTCTACCTCAGCAAGCTTCAGTCCTAGTGGGAGGAAGCAGGAAATCGATAATTATTATTCTATGACACAGGTGTTACAGAAAATCAAGCAAGAAAGAGAGGAAGAGGCACTACAGTCAGGAACTCTTCAGTAGAAAGTGGCATTTGAGTAATGACCTGGGAGAAATAGGGAAGCTGGGTGCATATTTGGGAAAGTGCACGTACAAAGGCCCTGAGGTAGACAACAGCTTGCCTTGTTGGAAGAAAAGTGGACAACTAATGTGGCCACAGCAAAACGCAGTGGGAGTGGAGAAGTGCTAAGAAGTGAGTATCGGACCCTGCTGCCTGGTGGAGAAGAAAAACAATCCCTTCCCAGTGGGGTCACAGTTCCCGCGCCAGGAAGGCAGCAGATGTGGCGGCTGTTTCATCTCAGCCTTCTGGCTCCCGGTGCTCAGGAACACATGACTCTGCACAGCCACTTCCTCATGCTTCCTCCATGACAAACTAGAGGCCAGCCAAGGCCGCCTGGACTCAATGACTGGTTATGATAATTGGCCAAAATGTGATGAGCTGTCAAGGTTCCTGGGCTGCTGCCTCTGGCCTGGAGGCGGCATTTGTCATTCTGGTAGTGAAGTCCCCACAGGGAGCCCATGTCTTGGAGGAAAATCCAGCCAGGGATCTTCTGATGTTCTTTTGGAAAAGCTCACTGTCTAGCCCAGGCTGTCCTTAAGCTCACACTCCTCCTGCCTCAGCCTCCCAAGCGCTGGATGAGAGACGTGAGGGGCGGCAGGAGGCCTGGGCACCCCGACTCCACCATCATGTGTGGGCAGCTGAGACAGCTGCCCGCTGGCAGCCACGTCCACCCTCCCTGGCTGTCCTGACCAGCCGAGGAGGAAGCTGGGAAATCCCGACCCCCACCCCGCCACCTGGAAACTGGTCTCAGAATATTTGCTTTGCCAAATGAAAGGTGCGGCTGCCTGCAAGGCAATGAGGAAGAGGGAAGGAGAAATTCCTTCAGGGAGCGGAGCGTTTCCGGGTTCAATGTGGGCGGGACATGGCGGAATTAGGTGGCCTGGGACCAGCTGGAGAGGCCAGAGTGACACAGGCGAGGAGAGGACCTGCAGCCCCTCAAGGGCAGGCCAGGAGCCAACAGCCGGGGCCTCGTGGCAATGAGCCCGAGTCCTTCTCCCCTCGTCCCCCTGCCCTCCCCCTGCCCTCCTCCTCCTCCTCCTCCTCCTCTTCCTCCTCCTCCATGACCCCAGGCACCTCTGTAACCCAGGACCTGCAGCCCAAGTCCCCGTGTGCTCATCACAGTCTGGCATTACAGAAGCCACAGCAGCTCCTGGCCCTGAGTTCTGAGCTTCTAGGGTCCCTGGAGGCTGCGGTCTGCACCTTTTGTGCCCCCCAGAGGCCATGTGTGAATGCCTGGCCTCCAGCCCGGACACTGTTGGGAGAGGGTGGGAGTTTAGGAGGTGGAGGAGGTTAGGTCACTGGGGCTCTGGCCAGAAGGGACTGGGGTCCCTGACTCCTGTCCTGCCCTTCTCTCCCTGTCTCTCTCTCTCCCTCCTTTGTTTCCGATGTGCCCTGAGATGAGCAGCTTCCTCTGCCCCATGCTTGCCCAGGATCCCCCCTGCCTTGCTCCAGGCCCATAGGAAAGGGCTAGGTGGCCATGGACTGACACCTCTGGAACTGGGAGCTAAAATAAACCTCTTTGCTCTGCTAAGCTGACCACCCTCAGGGACTGTGTCACAGCGAGGGAACACTGCTACCACATGGCGGAGCCACAGGAAGTCCGTCCTCCTCCCCCTCGCTGCCCCTCTGGGGTTGGGACGCCTGCATTTCCCTTCGGGTGTTCTTTTCTCCTCCTTCTCCTCCTCCTCCTCCTCACCTTCAATTCCTCTCATTCTGCTCAAGACTCCTCCCTTCTGAAAGTCCTCACCACCCCACTCTTCCCTCAACTCACATGGGGCTCAGGGCGCCTTTCACACTGGACAGCACAGAGCTGCCTGCTGGTCGGCTCTCATGATGCTGGGGGAAGGATAGGGACAGGGCAGGGAGTCTGAGCCTCTACCCAGTTTCCATGAGCCTTGCATGCCGGTCGGATCCCTGCATGAATCAGAAACAGGATGGTTTCAGCCTGGCCCAGGCCTCCTGCCTTGGGGGGGGGGGCAGCAACACCTGCTCCAGGCTGCAAGGACGCAGAAACTGTTGGCACATTCGGACCCCTAGGACGCTGGGGAACAATCCCAGGGCCTGGTGGCATCCAGGCCGATGACATCAGGACAGATACGTGAGGCGCTGGTGGCTTGAAAGCTTCCTGGACAATGCCAGGACCCTGGACTCTGCCAGGACCTCGGGGACCAGCCCTGCGTGGGGCAGCTGTGACCCCCTTATCCCAGTTCTCACAGAAGAGGAGCACATGAGAAACCAGGGCCAGGTCTGGGGACCAGGAGAAGGCCAGCTTCAAGGACCGGGCTGGGCATCACTAGCCCTGGCCCGGGAGGGTTTGATCCCAGTGGTTCCCTTGGGGCTCTCTGCTCAGAATCAGGTTTCTAAGTCAGGTCAGACTGCAGTGTGGCTCACAGCATCCATCCATCCCCCGGGTGGGAACACAGGGCCCTGGATATAACACTTCCACCAGGACCACGCAGACAGGAGAGCGCTCGCTCCAGAGAAGCCACCAAGGTGCAGCCAGCCGGAAGGAGATGGCACAGCTGGTGGCCCGGAGCCCGCTGTGCTGCCCAGAGCCACACAGGGCCTGGCAGGGCTCTCGACCCCGGGGGGACAGGCTGTGTCCCCCAGCATCACCGAGAGCCGAGAGCCGGAGGCTCCATGGGCACTGTGAGGGCCATTTCCGGACAGTGGGAAGGGGTGGGGTCCCGGAAAGGTGATGGGGAACGAGTCTCGTGGTCCGTGGCCTTTGCTGTAGCCAGCGGAGCCCTGGCCGGGGGGAGCAGTCCTCCCCCCCAACTCCCACCCCCGTCTCTGTGCCCCCTACAAGGCAGCCCCTGCCTCAGCCTCTCTCTGAAAACATGAGATTGCCAGGAAGAAACGACTCATGTGTTAAACAGCTTTATTTGCAGCACACTGATACAGGCGGTCCATCCTATTGTCAGTTACCCTTAATCCCCTCCTGGGCCTGATTTACTCTCTTTATTTGCACAGTACATGCAAGGTTCAGGCTCTCGCTTGGGTCTGGGGCCGTGTTCCCCACCCCCGAGGAAAAGGAAGGAGCTCCTGTAATAATCCTTTATTCCATTTATTCCCCAGTGGTTATTAATCACCTATTAGTTATTGATCTCCTTTCTGAGCATCAGGACACTGTGTGTGTTCTGAGAGGGATTCAGGACCCGCTCCCTGTAAGTGGGGAACTGCTTACCCCCAAGGGGCGTCTTCAGGGACAGAAATCAGAGAATGAACCCAAGGACTTTGCCCCAAGGGACAGGCTACCTCTGTTCCTGGGGACACCTTAGAAATACTGCAGGGGGCTGGAGGGGGCTGGAACCATACAGGGCAGACGCCCCTCCCTCTTGCCATCTTTTGGGGGTACAGGGAATTGCAGGGTCTTCGTACTGCGCCGCATTCTCAGCCCTTTTTTCAGTTTGTAATTTCGAGACAGGGTCTCTGAGTCACTCTATTGTCTGGGCTGAGCCGGAACTTGCAACCCTCTTGCCTCGGCCTCCCAGAGTGCTGAGATTATAGGCACACCCCACCACGCCAGGCTCCCTCTTGGCCTTTGCAGTTCTCAAGGTTTGGCAAATGCAGACTGCATGGAACAAAGCAGGGTGGTGACCCGGGCCTTCCTTCCCGGAGTTGTAGGCTGTAACGGGGACACTGCCCCCACGCCTCAGCACTCCCCTTTCCCCCTAGATGGCCTGCACCAACTTCCTAAGACTTCCTTTCCCGTTTGTAACACGGGTGCGGTGATTTCTTACTCACTGGGCTGTTGTCTAATTAAATATGTGTTTCAGAGTACTTAACATGTAAGATGTTTGATCAGAACTAATAACTTTGGCTTCCTCCTCAGACAATGAGAATTAATAGTCATCATGGGATTGCTGGGCTAAATAGTTTAGGCACAGACTACAGAATCCCGGACCAGTCCCCATCATCATTAAAGAAGGGATGTGAGGGGAAATAGGTCCTGAAAATTTTAACCTTTTGCTCCATCTAGTGGCAGAGCTGTCGGTTCTGCGTTCATTAAAAAAAAAAAGAGCCAAGAAAAAGTAAATGATTTCTGTTTACTTACAAAAGCAGAAAAACACATTCTC
The DNA here is from genome assembly GCF_034190915.1 of Cavia porcellus. Lineage (NCBI taxonomy): Eukaryota > Metazoa > Chordata > Mammalia > Rodentia > Caviidae > Cavia > Cavia porcellus. The sequence continues at coordinate 701,696 of NW_026947521.1, read as the reverse complement.
CCTTTCGAGGCATGCTGAAGAGACCTACAATAAGTGATTTTTACAGTGCCAGGCAGTAACCCATCGCAGAAAAACGTGTGCAAAAACATTTTGCACCGAGTTAGTGCCCCCGTGTCTGAGGCCAGGGTAATTCTGTGCTCCCTGAAATTTTTATCTTTCTTTTGGCATTTACCCCCCAGTACTGACCCTCTGGAGAGAAAACAGTTAACAAAACTGTGTTCATTTTTGTTTTTCATGCTTCAAAGATGTTAACCCGTCCAGAACTGTTGGGAGCAGTTTCTCCTGACTCTGGGACCAGAGGTCCAGGGCAGGGAGCTGTGCCCACCCCACCCCACCCCAACAGGACACGGCAGGGGACCCCGACATGCTGCCCAACACATCAGCACCCCCTGCTCTCACTTCTGCAGACACCTGGAAACCTGGGGAAGGCGAGCCAGTCTGTGTGGGTCCTCTGTCATTTACACACACACACATGCACACACACACGCGCGCACAAACACACACACACACACACACACACATGCACACCTGTCCCGGTGCCACAAAGGTGTCAGCTCGCCCGGAAGGAAATTAGGATGGCCATGGCAGGAGGGGAGGGAGGACACTGTCCACGCACGGCTCTGACATCAGAACAGACCCGGAAGGATGTGAATCTCACAGGCGGCTTTGTCCTGGGGGAAAGACTCTTGTCTTTGTTAAAGTTTAATTGTTTTGAGTCTGTGATGCTCGAGTTCCTTGCGTGGAGCTGGTCCGTGGGCGGGACGAAGCTTAATTCTTGGTCCATCCCCTTCTCTCCCTCCTCTCGCCCTCCCTCCAGATCTGGGTTCCCTTCCTTTCTGCAAAAGATCCATCTCCTTATCTGTCACCCTCTGTCTTTTCACCTTCTCTTTATCTACGGGGTGTGAGTGCTGCGTCCAGCGCGAGCCAGGTGACAGCCTCGGGTTCAAGGTGCAGATGGACAGTGCTTCTGGCGGGAGGCCATAGGCCACCACCCGGTGCGGCCAGTCCAGGAAGGGAGCAGAGAGGGAACTCGCAGGCTGCTGAGGGGCAGGAGCCAGGCCGAGCGTGCAGTGAGCACCCAGGTAGACCAGATGCAGCAGGGCCAGGGTGGGGTCCCTGGGCCAGGCCTGGAGGAGCTGAGGTGCCAGCAGAAGCCCCAGGCAAGGACATAGGGTGGCTCTGTCCAGGGCTTGGTGGACACAGGTATGCGTGCCCAGCATGATATTAGATAACACTCAAGAGCTATAGTCCAAGGCCAGGCGTGGTGGCACACACTTGGAATCCCAGCACTCAGGAGGCTGAGGCAGGAGGATCATTGCAAGTTCAAGACCAGCCTTCAAATTTAACACGTGGAATTTAACACAGGGGACTGGTCACCCGCACTGCAGGGCACATTGAGGCGTCCAGAGGGGTGAACGCAGGAGCTGCCGCTCACCCGAGGGGCCGAGGGCAGGACTCAGGACGTCGGTGCCCAGAGGGCCTCTGACTTGCGAATGGCACGCGGGGCTCTATCTTCAGAAGATGTTTAACAAGGTCTGGGTAGAATTTGACAGTTAAAACCAGTAATTGGCTTTGAATACTTTCTACTCCAAATGTTGCATTCTTTCACTTACAGTTTTGTCTTCTAAGAGTTTAAGGTTGTGGCAGAAAAACAGCCTGTGTTTCTATGTTTGAATAAGCATAGAAATTCTATTTTAAATCTGTTATCAAACCTTCATAGACAGCTTTGTGAGGTACTGGGACCGAACCCAGGGCTGCACCCATCCCATGCGAGTGCCCACACTAAGCCGCCTGCCAAGCACTTCTGTGTTTATCGTTTGTGTTTTTACTTATTAGGACCTGTCCATGGTCCACCAGTTGTACCTTGGTGGCACAGGATACATTTATTATTCATAGATTTTTGTTCTTGTTCTTGTTCTTGTTCTTGTTCTTGTTTGAGATAGGTTTTGATATATAGTTCAGTCTGTCCGTAAACTCATCATGGAACCCAGGACAGCCTCGAACTCATGGAAATCCTCCTGCCTCAGCCTCCTGAGTAATGGGATTATAGGCATGTGCCACCACACCCAGCGCTATTCTTTTTTCTGGTGTAAGATGAAATTTCAGCATTTCACTTTCTAATGGCCAGAGATGCTGGACATTTTTTCAGACACTTATTAAAGCATTTGTACTTTGTTTGAGAAGTGTCTGTCCATTTCACTTGCCCATTTTTAGATTGGGACTTTTATTTTGGGGGGTCTAATTTTTTTGAGTTCTTTATACATTCTATTTATTAATCCTCTGTCTGAGCAGTAGCCAGCAATTTTATTTTTCGTTCTGTAGGCTGTCTCTTGACCCCACTGATTCTTTCCCTTGCTATGCAGAGGTTTTTAATTTGATATGATCCTGTTTGTTGATTCTTGGTGTTATTTCCTGTGCAGCTGGCGTTCTGCTCAGAAAATCCTTGCTTAGTCCTGTGACTTTAAGAATGTCATCCACCTGTTTTCTAGTGTTTCTGTTGTAATGTTTAGACCTTCTCTCTAATTCCGTGTTAGTTTGTAGCTGGTGAGAGATTCGAACCGAGCGCTAATCTTCAGCACATAGACAGCCAGTTTTCCCAGAACTGTGTTAAACAGGGTGCCTTTCCTCCAATTTATGCTTTTGGACCTTTTATTGCAGATCGCACAATTCAATACACCTGGGATTTCTCTGCACCCTCTATTCCAGCGGTGATGACCCTGTGCCAAGCATGTCACCACCGGCTGTCAGTTATCAGTGACAGACCTACAAGTCCCGCCCTCGCAGCATCCCGCCCCATTTATTCACGTGTCCATCTCTGTGCCAGCCCCGCTGCTTGGCCGAACAACCTGAAGTCAGGAATCACAAGGCCTCCTGCCTTGCTCCTGTTGCATGAGACTGCTGCTGCCTCTGTGTGGATTCAGGATCGTTTTTTCTACCTCTGCAGGGAATGCTGCTGGCGTTTTGATTGGAACTGCCCTGAATGTGTGCGTCAGTTTGGGGAGAGCAGTCGCTTTGACAGCGCTGATTCTGCCTATCTGGGTCCTCTTCTCCGGCTTTTTCATTCTGGAGGTCTTGGCTGGGTAACTTCCCACGTGTTTAATTCTTTTTTGTGCTTGTGTGACTGACCTTGTTTTCCTGATTTCTTTCTCATCGGGTTCATCACCGGGATACATACATGCTATCGATTTTTGTGCGCCGATTTTGTAACCTGCTACACTACTGACGTTGTTATTAATTCTAAGAGTTCTGGGGGCAGTTCTTTGGGTCTTCTAGGTAGAGCATCACATCCTTGGCAAATAATGACAGCTTGACTTTGTCTTTTCCTGTGTACTTCTTTCTCTTGCCTGATTGCTCTGGCTAATGTTTCGAGTACTATGTTGAGAAGTGGTGTTAGTGGGCACTCTTACACACACACGCGCAGGCGCGCATACACATGGTCCTTCCACACTGGGTGGAAGATTCCAGATTTCATCTGGGCAGAATTTCTGTCCCTTTTGTTCTCTGCTGTACCCCACACACCCGCAGCCCAGTGCTCTCTGGTTGTCTCCTGACCTGCACACTAGGCCTTGGATCCGCTGACCTTACAGTTTCCATTCTCTCCAGGCGGGGGCAGCAGAAGCCAGCGAGTCCACCGTGCAGCCGCCTACAAACCTTGGCTAAGGGCTTTCCTCCTCCTCCGCGTCCCAAAGCCAGAGGCGGGGGTCCCCGTCAGATGTGGCTTCATCGCTGGACCACCCTCGTTCCAGGAGAAGCTGAGTCACAAGTTTGGAAACTTAAACAAAGCATGGCAATCACAGACAGAAACAGCCCAGAGACCGTCGTAAAGCAGTCAGATTCACCTGAGATAGGCGTTGCTCAGAGGCAGCCTGTGCGGAGGGCCGGCCCGCTGCTCAGGAGTCAAGTTAAATAATAAATAGGTGTGATGCTTCTAAACATAAAAATCGTCCCAAGCCCACCCTAAACAAAACGTCCATCTTCACACAGCCTGCACAGAAGCACACAAGCAGGGACCCGTTTCCCTTTGCCCTGTTCCCAACTGCTGCATGCAGGCTGGTCGAATCTGGCCTTGATTTAAGATCTGGCATTTGGTTCACGCCGTTCTGTGCTAGTTTTGAGCTCTAAAAATGCTGCATTAAAATATTATTCATCCTAAGTATGCAGTGTCAGGCGCCCTGTGGAGTTTCCTGTGTGTGTCTGACTTTGCACAGCCGTATCCTCGGGGCTACCAGTTCCAACAGAATCACAAGTCACTTGTCAAAACAACCCTGCCAGGTGTCCTGCACCCCTAGAATGTTCTAGGGCAAACTGGCAGGGGCAGTACCTCTGCCCACCCAGGTCGCTGGTGACCTTGGATCTGCCCCCAGCCAGCACTGGTCATCAGATCCGTCAGCACAGATGCCCGTGACTACTGATCAGAACCAACATAATCATTTAAAAAACAAACTTGCTTTGTGGTGGTGCGAACAGGTAACAGGAGAGCTGAACTCTTCTGAATGCCATAGAACATTCTAGGCATGCCAGAAACCTGGCACGGGACCACAGGTGGCCGTTAACTGGGGGCCCAGTGTTACACAGCAGGTCTAGAGCTGACAGTCTGTCTGGGTGGTGACTCTTATAACTCCAGCCCCTAGAAGCTGTCTCTAAGAGGTCGTAGGAAATGGTGGGAGCAAAGTTGCAGTTCCAAAACCCATTTTCCATTGACAGAAGAAGACAGAAGCTGTGCCTGGCTGTCCCTGGGGTGCCCGGCTCCGGAGCAGCAGTGTCCAGCACAGGACAGTAGCTCTGCCTCTGAGAACCACGGGAGGCTGCTCAGCCCTTGCAATACGGCAGTGCAGCTAAGGCCGGAATTTTCGAGGTACTGAGCTCTGACTGATTTGCACGGCAGCTGAAGTGGCCACACATTTCCTTTTGGCCAGAGCTACTCTTTCATAGCCATTCACCAAAATGTGGAGCACAGAGGGAGACAGAAGGTGCCCATTATGTGTTCTGCAGCCCTAGGAAAGTGACAGTTGTTCCTTTGGCCACCTGCACCCCGTGCCAATCCACAAGAGAGGTGGCACGGTGGGCATCCCGCAAAAAGGGGTTCAGGAGGAAGCTGGCGGGGTTGGCTCCCCGCAGAGCCTGGCATGATAGAGGTCCTGGTTCCCATGCCAGCACCACCACCCAAAAAACCACACAAAAGTTACCAGGGCAAAGCCAGGAGCACCCGGAGTGTTACCCCTCACGCTATTGGCATTGAAAACAAACATCTTAGGGCCATGGATGTTGCCCCAAAAATTAAGGGGCATATAGAGTGGATTAGGGCCTCAAAGAGCCAAGGTGGTTTCCTGAAACTAAGCCCTGCACACTCCTTGCAGAGAAGAGTCTTCTGGGAAGAGCAAAAGGGAGGACCAGGACTCTTGGGCAGAACAGACGTAAATGTACGTGGATAAGAAAGCTCTTATCTCATATGTGGCTAATGGCTTCGGATGGCGCCGTTCCAGGTACTCAGGTGAGACCCGGGATGGGAGCCGTGTAAATGGTGCTGACAGAATGCCAGGCTGCCCTCAGAGCTGCCGTCCTGGGGTCCACGTTGCTGACAAGCCGCAGGTCTGCGGCTCCCAGAGAACCACTAGCCTGGAAAGTATTGGGACTCCACAGAGCGGTAGGATGCTGACAGATCACTTTCGGTCTCAGGTTTTCTTATTTGGAAGTAAAACGGCAGACCTGGCTTTGGAGATGCATGAGTGTGGATTCCAGGGCCTGCTCTCCCATGAATTAGCTGTCTGGCTCTCTGTCTGCTCTCTCTGAAAATGAAAATAACCGTGCGTGCCAAATAGGGTCAGTGCAAACATTGAATGTGGCAAAGTACAAGCTTGTGTCAGGGCACATGGCTGTAATTCCAGTGTTCTGGGAGGCTGAGACAGGAGGGCCGCAGGATTGATCTCAGGCTGGACGACTTACGTGACTCAGCGAGACCCTATCTCAAAATTTAAAAGAGCTGGGGCTGGGGATTTAGCTCAGCGGCATAAGCACCTGCCTTGCAAGCAGGCAGTCGTGAGTTCGGTCCCTGGTACCGATAAAAAAAAAAGAAAAAGACCAAAAAAAAAAAAAAAAAATTTAAAAGAGCTGACAGCATAGTCAGTGCAAAGACCCTGGGTTCAACTCTCAGTATTGGAAACAAAAGTGATAAGGTATCTGCTGTTCAGTAAAGCTGCCAAGGGCATTATCTGTCCATAAAGTGTGTTAGTGAGCTGGCAACACCTCAGGTAAAAGCACTCTTACGGTATGATCCTGCCAGGTTTCTGTAGTGCTGGTGTGGTAGCTCTACTGCTGGGAATGACCCCTTACCCAAATGCAGTAATGTAAAGGGGCAGATTTTCTCCCAGCATCTGCAGGCCAGACACCCTGTCCTGCTGTGCTGCAATGCAGGTGTGACCTCAGCAGAAGGCGGGGTGGGGTGCAGTGGGGGTGGAGCACTGTTCTTCCTTCTTTTTAAAAACACTGTGGTAAGATGCACATAAAATATACTACCTTAACCGTTTAAAGTACAGCTACATGGCTTTACATAAACTCAATCAGCATTAAGAACTGAGGCAAGTTGGATCACTTTTGGTAGCTCAGTTTTCCCATCTGTAAAATGGGTAGATGGATGGTATTTCATTCAGCTCAGCGTAAAGATGAATGAGTCGCACACAAGTGGTGAGGCCCAGGAGTCTTCCGGGGACACAGGTTTCAGCACTTTCATGGCAGAGGAAACAAAGTTTTCTCTCCTGAGGCCACTCACCTAATTAAGTTAAAAGACTTTTCAATTTGCAAATCACACATCACAATTATTTTGACATTTTATTCTTTTTATTGCAAATTTCTGGTAAAGGAAAAAACAGGGAAGCTTTCTGTGACCCTTTATTGATAAATGTCACTGGGTGGACTCCAGTGGCCCTGGGAGTCCCCACAGCCCCTGGGCCTCTGATATGCATCGAAACCCTGTCTGGTGTCCTGTGCCATCTCCCCGAGGTGCCTGTGATGGTCTGGGGGGCAGTGAGCCCGGGGTAGGAGGCTCTTTACACTCCCCAGGTGAGGGCAATGTGGCCAGAGCTAAGTGTCACACAGGACGGCAGTGTCAGTGGAGCACCTGAGACGCCTGCCCGAGGCCCCGCAGCCCCTGTTCATGCCACCCCCTTGGTCAGGGCCCAGATGGGCTCCTGTCCCCTGCTTCCCAGGTGTCAGATGCTGACCCTTCCTCCTCCAGACCCCAGAGCAGAAGGATCAGGTGGGAGCTGCCTAACCTGTTGCTGCCCCCCTCCCGCCCCCATGCACAGAAAGAAGCCACCAGACTGCCAGATAGCAAGAACCTCTTCACCCCTTTACGGAGGTGACAGACAGGAAGCGCATGCTGCATGGCGTACCCACACTCTGCCTGTGACCTCTCACGTCCAATCGCTTTTAAAAAACTGCTGCTGAGCCACTGAAGACACCAGGTGACACCCTCCAGCAACACATTCATACCGGTAAACAGTAACAGCCAGTCAGATGTTTCATTTGTGGTTTAGACTAAAAATAGAAAATGCTTTTATTGTCCTGAGTCCTTGGCAAATGGAACCACAACAAAAAGTAAAAGCGTTAAGAAAAAAAACAGAACCCTTTGAAGTACGCCTGTCCCCGTTGCCGGGCGCCCTCACACCTCCGCGCGTTGGGTCGCACTAGGTTTGCACAGGTGACCAGAGACCACAGTGCCTGAAAATCGTGGAGGCTGAAAATCCCCGCAGAGTGGCCCGAGAGGAAAGCAAGGACAGCGTTACAAGTGCAATTGGTTTCTTTGTCCATACAAAAGTATCAATTTCTATTCCATTATAGTAACACAGAATGATTCATATCTTAACAGCAGTCAAGTTTTCAGAACATTTAAAAAATACATAGGATCCCATTTTGACAGCATAATTCTGAGTTATTATTAATTATTATTATTCTCTTGTCAGCAAAGATTTTATAGGGTACAGTGCACGGATGTGATTAGACCAAGGCACAAGAATACAGTTACAATAAATGTATATAAACCCTGGCACTGGGTGCCAATTTTGGAAACATTTAGAGAGGTCATAAAGTCTGGAAAATTCTCACATCCCATCATGATTAATGAGTAATTAATTGTGCATCAACAAACAGTTAACCACCGTTCCATCAGTAAATATATGGCTATCACTATACAAGTTGTGGCTAATTAAAAAATAGCTTTACATATTAAAACCTGGTACATCTAGGTGGCTGTAAATATTGTGCCTTGTAGTACCCAGAATGTTTGAAATTTCCATTTTCATTTCCAATCTATATGGCAGTTATCAGTTGTAAATCTATTTTCATTATAGAAATGGCAGGGTTTTTTTTCCCTATTGTTAAATCTCTCCCCCTTAGAAAAGACAGAAGATTGACAGGAAGACAGGCAATATAAAGAAACACGGAGAACAGTAATAAACCCCGGATGTAGACTCAAAGGTTGAATTCCAATTTATCGGTACAGTCTTGATTGAGAAATTTCAGTGACACATTTCTGTGACAACTCATTTTTTTTTGTTTGTTTGCTTGTTTTTTGTTTTTGTTTTGTTTGTCTGAGACAGGGTCTCCCCTATATAGTTCAGCTCACTTTGTAGCCCAGACTGGCCTTGAATTTGCAGGGATCCTCCTGCCTCAGCCTCCCGAGTGCAGGGATTACAGGCGTGTGCCACCACGCCTGGCTTGCTTTCTTAATTTTTTAAAAAACTCACCACGACATTTTTCAAAATATTAAATAGTCTTGGTCAGAGCATCAAGCATTGAAAAAAAATTAAGTCTTTTCATTCATAAAATGAGGACCAAAGCCTTTCCCAGGGTGGGGGTGGGGCGTCCACTGAATTTAGAGCAGTGAAATAAAAACTGGATTGAATACACTGCAGAAAGAGTGTGTTGGACACGAAGGTAAATGTCCAGGCCGTGGAGACCGCTTCCTGCACACACAGGAAGCAGCACAGCGCTGGCCCGGCCTCAGGAGCCGGGGCCCAGGCCCGAGGCGACACCTCCGAGCATCCCTCTGGTGGCGGCCCGGTCACAGGGGAGCCTCTGGCCTCTGCATCTGCTGGATCTGCTTCTGCAGCTGGTCCCTGTCCAGCTTCATCTTGGCCTCGAGCACCTGCCTGAGGGAGGAGATGCTCTCGTAGATGGCAGTGAACCCTGGGAGGGGAGGCAAACGTCACAGGGTTAAAACCCTCAAAGACAGCGGAGCCAGCGTGGCCCTGACCGGGGCTGCAGCTGCCGAGACCCCGGGAAAGCCGGGTGAAGCGTCTACAGACCAAGTCCGCCCACCCAGGGGACGCGTGGTGTCTCCCTCCCCGAACCCGCTTTAAGAAGGGGTGAAGGGCACCTGCACCCTGAAGCAAGCAGTCCAGGCTCACCCCAACCCCGAGGAAAGGGGCACCCCGGTGGCACATCCGGACAAGACCTGGGTGACCTCACTGCTGTGATGCCCCCGCCCCAAACCTCAGCCCAAGGAGGCAAATAGGGCCAACACGGGCACAGTGTGCAAAACCCTGGCCGGTGCTGCTTGCAAGTTTCAAGACGGCCGAGGACCAGCCCAGATCAAAGGAGACCTAGGAAGGGGCAGGGTGACAGATCTGGTGTGTGGTTCCAGCTCAGGACCTGAATGGCCAGGAGGTGCATGAAAAGGTGTCACCTGTCACAACCATTAAGAAAATACTGAGCATCAGCTGGCACAGGGGATGCACACCTGTCATCCCAGCCCTCTGGAGGCTGAGGCAGGAGGATCCCCTGAGTTCAAGGCCAGCCTGAACTATACAGCAAGACCCTGTCTCAAAAAAGCAAACAATCAAAAAGTTTAAAGTCTTTAATAAAAAAGTATTTTATATTATTCTATATTCCTGTTTTCTAGTTAAATATTTTTACTTTTTTTTTAATCAAAATTTTTTCAAAGTCTTGTCTTCATTAGTAAATTTTTGCATTTTTCTCTCAGAAAATTTTCTTTATGTGACATTTCATAAAAAAACTGTATAAATTACTCATTAAAATATTTTTTACTGACATGGAGAGGTACAACAATTACTAAACAAGATAAGAAGTTTAAACCAGTATTTAACCCCAGTACTTGGAGACTGAAACAGGAGGATGGCCTTGAATTCAAGGCCAGCCTAGGCTGCAAAATGAGCTCAAGGCCAGTCTGAACTACATGGCAGAAAGATAAACAAACATGTATAGTATGAACTTTTATGCTGGTATAATACAATATAGAGAAAATGTATATAAAAATGACCTCAGAGAAGTCATATTTTAAAATTATTCTATGCTTTATGATTTTCCATTAAGAAGTGTGTTATGTTTGTAATAAAAAGTATTTTTAATTCTACAAAGATTTGTATGTATTTCTTATTAGGTGCTAACTATTAACAGCCTCAACAGTAGTTAACAAAGGACAATAATTCATTCAGAAAACGAGGCAACGTTGAACATGGATAAATATTCCAACAGCCCCAAAGCCAAGACAGAAAATGCAATTTTATCCTTACAGCTTCGCCCATCCAAAAGTTGAATGGTAACTTCCACATAGAGGAAACTTTTGGTGATAAGATTACCCTTGGAATAACTACTTTCATTCCTATGTAACTAAAATAGGACAAGGGGACATAAGGAACTCATGGCATAAGAAATTGGAGGAGCTGGACCCAACTGACTCCTGTTTTTCAGCAGGATATCTTTTCCTTCATGATCAGGTCAAACAGACTCCCCAGAATCCTTCTGTTTTCTCAGACAGGGTGTCACTATGTAGCCGAGGCTGGCCTGGGACTCAAGGTGATTCTCCTGCCTCAGCCTCCCTTGTGCTGGGATGACAGGTGTGCGCCACCACACACAGCCCCAAGAATCCTTTCAGTAGCAAAGAGCTCTGCATCTCACAAAACCAGCGAGTCTTTAGGACTATATGCAAACTATTTTTGTGTGAGTTAAAAATTTGTCTGGGGAACTTCTTCTACTTAGTGGCCCCAGTTCTATATCCTGAATTCAGAGTGCTCGGCCCCCTGCTAGGATCTGACTGTGCCCTCTAAAGCTCAGGCTGAAATTTAGCTGCCACTGTAACAGGGCGGAATCTTTAAGAGGCGATGAGCCAGCACTCTGGGAGGCTGAGACAGGAGGATCTCACGTTAGAGTCCAGCTTGGGCAACTTAATGACTTAGGGAGATGCTGTCTCAAAAATAATAAAAGGGCTGGGGTGGAGCTCAGTGCAAAGGGCCTGGGTTCCACCTCCAGGGCTGGGAAAAAGAACAAAAAATAGCCAAGAGGTCACAAAGGTAGCATGAACCAGGGCCTCTGATGAGCGTGGGCTGCCAAGAAAAGCGTGAACCTGGCCGGCCTGGGTCTCCTGTCTGCAGGTTGGCCTCGGGATGCCCCTGTGACAACAGGACCAGCTGAGAGGCCTCTGTCCTCACCAGCACTGCACTCGGAGAGAAACCTCTGCCCATTAGGACCAGCCAAGCTCACATACGCTGAATGCAAATTGCGCTCTAACAGCACAGCTGCGGGGAGGCTAAGGCCGTTCCACTGTGGTCACTGATCCGCTGCCTCCTCAGCTAGCGTGGCCACAGGATCCGCCCTAGCCAGTGTGATATGTGTACGTGACAGCTTCCTGGAGACATTAAAGACAGTGGTTTCTGCTGTTTCCAGAACCCTGTCAATGGCCAGCACGCCAGCAGCCACTTTGAACTGTGAGGATGACCACGGTTCCTGTGGGACTGCTAGGGCTCCTGACTAATGGACTTTGAGAAACAACAGAAAGCAGCACGGGGAGCCCCTGGGTTTGCCTTACCGGCGTTGACTTCCGCTTTCATTTCCTGCAAGCCTTCCTGCATCTGGAGCTCCAGCTTGGTGATCCGCCCGTGCACCCTGTCCTCCTCCTGCTTGGTCCTGGCACCTTCTGGGCTCCTCCTCTGGGTGTCCTCTAGCTTGTCCAGTCGGGCTGACAACTGGCCGAGCATCTCCGCGTCCCTCTCACTGGCTGCCTGAGATCCAGGAGAAGAAAGGCCTGAGGACTCTACAGACCAAGTCTGCCCGCACTTACACTCCTGTCTTCTTGCTTCACTGCCGTGCTTGGGGGCAGAATCACGGTGGCTGCTTGGTACCCAGCTCAAGATCTTCCTCCGCTGCTTCTGCCCCACCAGATTCCCAATTTCCAGTTCAGGAAAAGGGCGCCCAGATACAAATCACATTTTCCACGTGCCCTCAGCCTAGCAGACCCTTGGCTTAGCACCTGTGTGGCCGTTACAGGATTAATTCTGGCCAATGAGATGTTAGTGTACGTGACAGCTTCCCGGAGAAGGTAAAAGACAGCGGATATCTACCTTCATTTCTTTCTTTTTCCTCTGTTTCTAGAATTCAGCCAAATTGGCTTTGGAGCCTGCTGGTCATGGATGTGAGGCATGCAAGGTTTGCAGGACATGGGGTGAGGTTCAGAGCAGTTTGCAAACCTTTGCTCTGTGAGAGGCCGGGACAGGAAGAACGAAAAGTGGCTGAGAGGGCGGAGACCCGCGGCTCTGGGCTGCTGCAGTGTGTTCTGGGGGGCTGGAGGGGACCTGCAGGGAGGGAGCTACTCAGCTCTGATCACGAAGTTCAAACAACCCCGGGTCTACCAGATGACTGTTCATTTCATGTGGAAATGCAAGGGGACAATTTGCATCTTTAAGATCATGATTTAAACTCATCTCAACTGAAAGCAGTGAAAAATTCTATTTAGCCTTTTGAACCAAAAGGAATCAAAGTGTTCCGTGTCTTTATAAAGAATAGACAGGGTGGTGCATGCCTGTAATCTCAACGCTCGAGAGGCCGAGGCAGGAGGATCGCAGCTAGTTCAAGTAGACCCTGGGCTACATGGTGAGCTTCTCTCTCAAAACGAAGTAAAAATACAAAGAATAGAGGCTAGAGATGTATGCAGTGGTAGAACACAAGCTTAATGCATGTGAGACACTGGATTTGATTCTCAAAGCAAAACAGAAATGGACTCCAAGGCAAGAAACAATGCAGCAGCTCTGTGTGATAACAAATACCTCAGTCAGACACCGCAGACCCCTCACCAAACAATCACACGAAAGGATCGCTAACCCTCAATGCCTACACTGTTTGCCTTGAGCGCCACGGAGAGCTGGTCAATCCTCTGCAAAAGTTCTTTTTCTATCCGCTCCTGTTCCTGCTGCAGCCAGCTCCGGGCAGAAAGAATCTGGTTGCTGAGCTCCTCGACAGTACCTTTAAATCTAAAAGACAGTGAGGGAACCCGTGAGGTGCAGGGCAGTTTGCAGGGGACAGGAGGCAACCTCGGATCTCGGGTGGAGAGGCAGCACCACACCCGGCACCACAGGAGCACCCCGAGTGCTTTCTCCTGGCCTCAGGCTCGGCACCTTCCCGGTGGGGTAGCTGCACGAAAGCAGCTGATGACGCTGTAGCCTGCAGAACAGCGGTGTGGACATGGAGGTGACCACGATACGGAGCGGACCTGCGTGGTCCTGAGGACCGCGCTGCCCCCGGCTCAGGGACTCCATGCCCCTGGTTCCTGTCCCTTTATCTCCAGACCGGATCCTGGGTCCTGGGTTCTCTCCTGTTCCCCAAACTCCTCTCACCCCACAGGACGCACCCCAATTTTATTCAGAAGAAATGTTTTTTATTTGTAAAAACCCTCCCAAACTTCCCCTCCTCTCGTCCTCTCTCTTCTCACATCCCTTACGGAGTTATCTGCACGTGCTCCTTCTCCTCATCGCTGCTTCTCATTTTTATTCTGTGTAATGGAATTATAGAAATATATGTGATATAGATGTATGATTTAAAGAACACTAACACGAGCATCCACTGGGGAAAGTCCCCAGCCATTCTGGACAGCCGCTCTCTTAGCCCCCAAAAAAGCCCTCGAGGATCAAGAGCTGGAGACCTTGTTCCCAGCCTCCCTTGCAGCTAGGTGCAGGCACAGGAACAAGTCAGCTGAGGGGACACGTGTGGAAGTGACGGTGCACAGTGCTGGTCACAGCCTTCAAACCGAAGCTTCGCCCTGGACCCTCTCCCTGTCCTGGCCCTGTGGAGGAGGGCAAGGGCTGGGGCAGCAGAGATCGCTCCCCAAGGGTGCTGGTGCCACCCTGCAGCCTGGGAATGTGATCTCGCCACTGTTGTGTGGCATGATGACACTGAGGCCGGGCTCTACCCAAACCGCCACGGGAGCTAAGTCCTCGCACCAGCCTGACACAAGACTTCTGCCGGGCTTAGCAGTCGCAAGGTACTTCCCGGGGACCCCAGTCCCCAGGACGTAAGCACCACCCAGAATTCCCTGTTAGGGTTCTAGTGATCACATCAGGCTTACACGGGTAACACAGGGTAACCTACCATTGCTCAGCCACACCTGCAAAGCCCACTTCTACTGTACCAGGTGACCGACTGAAAGAGTTTTGGCCCAGACAGGACACTGTAGCACAACCAAGGAGCTCCATCTCACCCCTAGGAATCTACCTCTGGCGCCAAACAAAGACCAATGGGCTACCTGTGCATCCCTAATGCCCCCTCAGGCTCCACCCCAAACCTAAGCTACATATATGCCTCCACTCCACGTGTTCCACGGAAAGATCGCTGAGGGGGGGGCGGAATATGCTGTGCCCCAGGGGATGGGGGTGTCTCTGCCCGCATTCTTAAAGGTCATTTATATTTCATACTTCTTATCTTTTCAGCTGCCGCCGGTCCCCCACAGTTCTATCACCAACTGTGCATGAGCTCCAGTAATTGGGAGGTAGAGATAGTTGAGCGGGTCATCATTCACTCTACCACAACCACGCACCTGTCCTTTAAAAGCTCTATCGCTGTCAATAGTAGCACACCTCGTGTCTATCCACGTCCTTATTTGTCTGTTTATGGCGCTAGCTCCTCCCACTGTAAATGCCCTGAGAATCACAATGGTCTGATTTTCTGCTCAGTATGGCACAGGACTCAGAGCGCTGAATGCTCAGAACACTGAGGAGACTCCCGCCAACCAGCAGTGATCAGTAAATAGGAAGGGTGATCCACAAGTAGGCTAAATATTTAAACGTTCAAATTCAAAAGCTGGGTGTGGTGGTAATCCCAGCACTCAGGAGGCTGAGGCAGGAGGATGGAGGCTGAGGCAGGAGGATCGTTGCAAGGTCAAGACCAGCCTGGGCTACCAAGTGAGCTCAAGACCACCCTGTCTCAAAAAGAAAAAAAAAAAAAAGCTTCAAAAAAATGGAAAGAATGATAGGGTGGGGGAATTTGAAGCAAATGGGAATATTTTGAGAGGGATTAATAGTAACATGTCGGGGGCTGGGGATTTAGCTCAGCGGCATAAGCACCTGCCTTTCAACCAGGCAGTCTTGAGTTCAATCCCTGTACCAATAAAAAAGAAAAAGACAAAAAAAAATCATTAAAAAATAGTAACATGTCTTTTACTGGAACAAATTTTAAAAATTGAAATAGTCATCTTTTTATCAAAATGTACATACAAAATAGATAATAACCCAGTCACTAAAAATAATAAGAGCGACAACAGATCGCAGGGAAACTTTTCCTTTTCAGTTCAGTGCTGGTTGTCGTGGTGCACAATAAATAAAAGAAGGGCAGGACTGCAGAAACTCAGAAAGAGCTTGACCTGGAAGCTGTTTTGAGAAGCTCAGGACTCACTTAGTGTCTAGGAGCTGCAGCTGGTGGTTGCTGTCCCTGTGGGACATCTTCAGCTTGGTGCTCTGCTCCGAGATGGACAAATCCACTCTGCTCAGCAGCTGGGAAATCTGGAAAAGAAGGTTGATCCTTGTTTCCCGCACTCTAATCCTGTCAATGGTGTTAGGACTCGATCGTTTAGGAGTTCGCCTGTCTTTCCACCTCTGTGGGGTTTTTTTCTTACACACCCACTGAAAATCAAAATATTGATCACACCCCAGGCACTGAACCGTTCCATCCTGTACTGAGCAAACCCAACAGTGACTGCAAAAAGGTGTGCTTGCGTGCTCTGGGCCGCTGGCTCAAGGGTGCCTGGGGGCTGCGTGGGCACTGGGTGAAAACCTCGAACATTCCACCCTAAGAAACAAGGAGTGTCCTACAGGGAAGAGATTATACTACTGACACGGGGCCTGAGCTGCCTTCCAAGCCCCGCAGAAACTCCTGGACACAGAGCCCTCTTGGGGCTCAGAACCCCTCCTGGCTGACGGGGGCGTTACTACCCTGCCTTTACATTTTCTGCTTTCTTTCCTCTCCATCTTTTAAGTACCTTTGTCTGCACCCACGTCCTCTGCCCAGGGTTTCATTCCTTGTCACCCTGCGATAGGACCCTGCATTCTGCTATGACCATTTCCTGCCTGTTTCTCCTTGGCTTTTCACTAAAATTTAACACAAAACCAGTCCTCTGAAATATTGCTATTTCCATCAAAAATTATGATGTACAACATTTTTTATTGGAAATTCATCATTCTTTTCCAGAAGAACAACCAAGTATGTCCCTTTGGATGGATGTCTGTGTTTTATTTGGCGTGGACACCAGGACGCTTAAGATACTTTTTACATCTATTTTCTGGTGTAATAATGTCATCCTTGCTCACTCTTCAAAATTATTTTTAAAAACCAGTGGCTTTGTCTCTTCATTCTTTTTTCCATAGTTGTAATGACATCTGTGTTTCACAGAAGCAACTCCCGATCCTTACTGGACACAGGAGATGAGCACTTTTAACCTGATGAATGCTCTATGGATGCCATGATTTTTTTAGAACATTCTTTCCATGAGTACAGAATGGTAAACAAGGCAGGTGAGGTGGGAAAAGCCCGGGAAGAAGACCCACCCTGTTGGAATGAAGGGAAATTTGTAAAAGGCCAAAAATCAAACGAAAACACCAAATTCCACTCTGTGAAATAAAATCGGCCTGTGAATTTCAAGGTGGGAAACCCCGCCTTTCACTGGGCAGCCTCTACTTCACACTGTCCTGGCTTTGCACACACGGAGACCACGTGACAAGAAAGCCCCTGCATGTGCCCTGAATCAAAACTGGGGGAGCGGAAGGCGCAGAGCACAGCGTGGCTTACCCGTAGGAGAGGGAGGTGTTATTCTGTTTTGCTTTTAGGGATTAAACGAGAGCCTTTGCTCTGAATCCTTTTTTATTTTTTCATTTTTACCCCCAGTACCAGGAATTGAACTCAGGACCTTACGTTGTCAGGTAGGAGCTGCACCACTGAGCTATATTCCCAGCCCTTTTATTTTTTATTTTAAGACAGTGTCTTGCTAAATTGCTAAGTTGCCTGGGCTGGACTGGAACTTGCAATCTTCCTGCTTCAGCCTCCCAGAGTGCTGGGATTCCAGGCATGTGCCACCATGACCAGCAGTTTAGACTCTCTGTAACATATTAATCATTTTTAGAATAAGTAGGAAAAATCTTCAATTAGGACTGTACCAAAATATCACTGGGCTTTGGTTGTCAGACTCATGAGGGTCACTTCAGTGAACCGGAGAAAGAAGAAACAAGAGATGCTCGTGATTTGCATAAACCTGTGCTGGGGCCTCAGCTAATTTCTCCCACAAGAAGTGATACCCAGCTATGAAGAAATTACCAGCTCTTCAAAGCTTCCTCACACAGGTCCTACCTGGCCTTCTGCGTCTTTGATTTTCGTTTCCAGGACCAGCTTGGCAGCCTGCTGTTCTTTGTTCAAGTGCTGCAGCCCCTCGTAGGTCGACTTGTGCTCTGCAGACAGTCTGGCTATGCTGGCATCACATCTGTCAAAGCCAACGACAAAGCTCCTCCTTATAAAAGTGTTAGAACCCATGCAAAAGCCTCCTCATGTACTATGAAATCCGAGGCCCAGCTCAAAGAGACTGCACCCCAGTTGGATCTTTGAGGAAAGTTTGAGTGGATTCGGGAGAGCTGGCAACACCAGCGCCAAGGGAGAATTACTCCAGGAATGCAAGTCGGGTTTAAACCCGAAAAGCAGCTAATTTAACGCAGTGCATAGGCAGAAAAACAGATAAAAACCACACAATCGTCTCGGTGGATGAAGAGAAACTGCATGGAATACAATCCAACATTCTTCATGGTTTTAAAAAACGAGTCAGCAACCTAGAAAGGAACTTTTTCAACCTGGTAACAAACACGAAAACACCAGGGCTGAACTCAGACTTCATGGTGTGCGATCCCCTATGCTCAGGAGCAAGACGAGGACGTTCACCTCACCACATCTACTCAGCAAAGAAATCAAAGTCATCCAGACCAGGAGAAAGCGCCCCCTGTGAATCGGCAGAAGCCATGCTGGGTCTGGAAGAGTCCATCAGGAAGCAGTCAATGAGCCCTTCCTGTAAGCAAGCGGGGTTCAGGAAGCAAGAAACAAGACGATGCATAGGAGCTGCCAGGAGGGCTGAGAAAAAAGGACACCCCTCTACTACCCCCTGTAAGCAACCAGAGGTTCGGAGGGCAGGCTGAATCGCTAGCAACTGAGTTCTCATATTGTCTGGCTGACTCTGTGGCCCAGGGCCAGTGGTCCGAGCATCTATTGGGAGGATGACAGTATGCAATATGGCGAATATGGGGGATTCCCCACGTTTTTGAAGTTTAATCTTGTTCTCACTGTTTTGTTTTGTTCCGATGTATTGTTTTGCTTTATTCAATGCTCCATTTTGCTTGGTTTGATTTTGTGGTGCTCGTCAGAATGGACAACCACCGTGAAGATACTGAGACAGACTATGGAAGCCATTGATGGTTTCCTGTTGTCCTAAATTCTGTACCAATTTCACTGCTTTGCATTGACTGACTTTATTCTGTTTTGTTGTGTTGGTTTTATTAACTTTAAAAAAAAAACCCAAAGTCATCCAAGCAGGAAAGGAAGCAGTAAACCAATCTCTATACACGGATGTCATGACCTTGTATAGAGAAAACTAGGAGATTCACCAAAAATTACTGCAAGTCCTGCACTGGCTTAGTAAGACTGCAAAATAAAAGGCCAAAAAGGGACAAAACCAGCAGGACAGGCTGCTTGGAGCTGGCACTTTTGATTTCTAGTTTTCAAGGTTCGTTATTGTCTAGCTAGGTCTTATTTTCAGGGAAATGGGGAACTAGAGGAATATAGACCACAACCACAAAGACACAGCTCTTCAGACCTACTGGGAAGGGCAGCTGCCCTGAGAAAGATGGACGGGAAGAGCGGGTGAAGCTGCGGGGAAACCTGAAGCACGATACCGTGCTGGCGCCAGGGTAAAGCAGTACAGTCACTTTGGAGACTAGTCTCACTGCTCTGTCTCTCAAAGATTAAATACAAAGCCACTCTGTCACCCAGCATTTCCACTCTAGAATTGACCACATAAAAACCAGTTCACAGAGGCAGTATTAATGTGTGTGTATCTGTGTGTCTTTTTGAGACAGGATCTCGTTATGAGTTCAGGCTGGCCTTAAACTCACTTCGTAGCCCAGGCTGGCCTCAAACTCACAGAGATCCTCCTGCCTCAGCCTCCTGGGTGCTGGGATCACAGGCACGGGCCACCACACTTGGTCCCCATAGCAGCATTACTGGTAAGAACCAAAAGGTAAATAGAACCCAAACACTCAACTGATGTATGAATAAAGAGTGGCACACAATAGGCTATTACTCAGCCATAAATAGGAGTGAAGAACTGATACACATCAGTGCACAGATAAACCCTGAGAACACTACACTAAGTGTGGGAGCCGGGCTCAAAAGTGCGCATGCACTATGATGTCATTCACTCACATTCCCAGAGAGGCATATCCACAAGAGACAGGAGGTACTTGGTGGCTGCCGTGGACCGGGAGAAGGGCTGCGGGGGATGGAGATGGGGAGCTCTGGCTAATGACTGCGTGGTTTGTTTTTGAATGGGAGAAATGTTTCAAAAGGAATTAAGAGAGTTACATCACTCTGCATACGCGGAGAGCCACTGGACACACAGGCTTTAACTAGGTGACTCATCGGTGTGAATTCTCTCACTAGAGCTCTTCATTAAGAGACAGAGGGATACAGAGACAGAGAGACCCAGAGAGATCTCCAGGAAGCACCCCGATGGGTCTCTGGGCCCCCAATAATATTCCACTCCAATTCCCAGGAAGCACCTAGGAAGGAACTTAGCTACTCCTCAGCATGCAGGTATGTTTTCTCCAAAGCTGTCACCGTGCAATCCAGCCTCACAGAGGAAGGCAGAAACAGCCCCTGACGCTGGGACAGACGGAGACAATATGCCACATAGCGGGCCACAAACTCTGGTCCTAACTGGAAAACTGAGCTTCTCAAGCTCTGCTTCGGGGAGAAACCAGCAGCCTCAGGTCAGTGCTTTTTGGGGTATATTATGCAGGGTGGGCAGCACCACCGGAGAGACCCCTTTGAGCTGGCTTTACAGAGGGGAAAATCAAGGCCTGTTTGCTATTCAATGTCACCAATGGGTGCACAGAAACTATGACACGAAACGTGCAACAATGTAGTGGCATATGAATCTCCCAGTATCCCCGAAGACCTCGGACCCCTTCCACACAACTACAGAATGGAAAAAAGTCAGAACTTTGCCAAAGAGTTTTCATTGCACGTGAGTTTGTTTCAACAAAGTCTCCTTAGCTTTCCAAGGGGAAGACAAATCTAGGCATCAGACAAGGCAAAACTGCCTGGCGCTCACAACAAACGTCTCCGAAGGTGCCAGAATGAAAGTACTGCGGGGAAGAATCGAGTTGGGTCCGCAACTCCATGAGAAGGCGAAGAGCACGGTGAGATCCCTCCAAGGGGTTCCGCACCAGGAGCGGCAGCATCACAAGGATGATTCCAGCCCCTGCGAGGCCCACAGCCACCGTTTACCACGTGCTCACCCCAGGTGGACACGGTTACGAATTTCACCTTGCTTCATCTTCTCCTGCTGTCCAGGTGGCCCTGAGGATCCTCCGAGTCTGCCCCAAGTCCCCTGTGCCCCGTGCCTCTCTGTCTTCCCAACTCCTCTCTGTTCTGTAAGCTTGCACCCAGCTGGGCTTTCTTCCAAGCCAAACCCAAGCACAAGGATCATCTCTCTGCCATGCATAGTGACTTTTTTGGGCTCACTCACTCCAGAATGTTCTCCGGAGACCGCTCCAGACCCTCAGCACACGGGGAACAATACGGAGCCCCAGTCCAGACATTGAGGCCCTTCTCCCAGGAGCAAGGGGAGCTGGGAGAGCGGGGCATCAGGACAGACACCCCGAGGGGACATCCAAGCTGAACCTCACCATTGGACAAGAAGCTCACAAGGGAGGAAGGAAGGCTCAGAACACAGGAACAGCCTGTGCAAAGGTACAGCAGCAGCAGAAGGGACCGATCAAACAGCATGGGGTCCACCCAAATACACCCCAAAGCTACTGCTCCAAGAGGCAATAGCAAGTCCCTGTCTCTTCCCAGCCCGCCTCTCTCAGGCCATCGCCCTGTCACCCCTATGTGTCCAGGTCCCTGCAAGGGCCCACCCTATGCTTCGCTCTTGGGGGCAGCAGAGGGCAGAGGAGGCCCCAACTGGACCCTGGGTCCCAGCCCTGTTAGTGGCCCTGAGGGCTTGGCAGGCAGGAGTGCTCTGTCACACTCTCTGAGGAGAACGGCCTCCTTTTAAAAGTTTTCAGGGCCAGGGACATAGCTCAGTGGCACAGCACTTGCCTGACAAGCACAAGATCATGGGCTCAATTCCTGGTACCAAAATACTTTTTTCCACCTGATCAAAAGACCAAAACCTTAGAAAATAAAGACAAATGATAAGAAAAGTGAAGAACAGCATGCAAGGGCCGGGGATTTAGCTCAGTGGCATGAGCACCTGCCTGGTAAGCATGAGGTCATGAGTTCGATGCCTGGTACCAAAAAAAAAAAAAAAAAAAAAAAAAAAAAAAGAACCCAGCACGCCAAAGGGAAGTCCCCGTGCATGCAGCCCAGTGCAGGGGAGCGCAGAGGACCAGGCGGGACAGTGGCCAGGGGCCTGGGCATCACTGTCACCATCACCCACCTCGCCACTCTGCCCCGCAGGTCACCCAGGCCTGACAGCTGCCGCATCTCCAGGGTCTTCAGAGCAGAGTTCGTCCCATAGCTGATGTTGTCCCTGGCACGGATCTGCTCCTGCAGGACCTGCGGGCAGACACAAGGAGGCGAGGGGTCAGCATACAACAGGCAGTACCTGCAGCACTCGGACCCTGGGGAAATAAGATAGCTAAGATCTAAAGGATCTAAATAAGATCGTTTCCCTAAGAGATTCCTTTATAGCAGCCACCTGATAAACATGTGTGCAGAGAACAGGGAGGGAGAAACGGGGCAGGGGGTGACACAGCGGAGAGAGACAGAGACAGAGACAAAGAGGAGAAGGGACTGATTTTAGAGACCACTCCAGACTAAGTCTGTGAATTTTCAAATGCAAACTAAGCGCTTTACTGTTAATGTTTTTCCTTAGTCACGAGGCACTGGATTTTATGTCTGGTATTGCTGAGCCCATCGGTGGAGTACGAGGTGGGTCTCTTTTTCTTTTCTGCATGTGTTTTGATGTTTTCTTTCTTACTGTCTTAATTTTAGTTTTGAATCCCTCCTTGATCTAAAGCTATCTAGGCATCTACAGATTCCTTAGCACTATTTAGAACTGGGTGTCTCCGTTTTCAAGCAGTTACTTTTTTGTGGTTATTTGTGTGATTCTCACCACACGGGCTTAATGATAAACGTGGTCTGTTAACATTTCATGTTTTGAATACGTTCAAGCATGCTTTGTAGTGCGTGATTGATTTTTTTCCTGATGGTGGCAGGGATTGAAACCAAGGCCTTTGTACTGAGCTACATTCTCCAGCCATTTCTAAGTTTTTATTTTGAGACAGGGTCTTGCTAAACTGCCCAGACTGAGCTTGGAATGTGTGATTCTCCTGCCTCAGCCTGGGAACACAGGTGTGTGTCACTGTACCTGAATAAAAATACTCAATGTCATGGTTTGTATCTATGTCCCCCAGGCCTCATGAGTTTGCATTGTTCATTTGTGATGGTTCATTGTATAGTGCTTGGATTGATGGTGTCAGTGCTCCACCCACATAGGGGTGGAGCCAGGGTGTGATGTAATGGCAGGAAGAAGGTGTGTCTTTCTCTTTGCTGGTTTGAGTTTGCTGTTTGCAGCGGCCAGGAAAGGCAGCCCAGCCATGCCCGCCTGCCTGGGAGAGCCCACAGAGCGTGGACTGAAATCTCTAAAAACTAAGAAATAAACCTTTCCTTTCCCAACTTGGGCATCAGGTATTTTGTCTCGGCGACGAGCATAAAGTAACTAAGACATACTCCTTTTCTCTTTGAGATATGAAGGGTCTAATGTTGTCTATTACAATGAATTTGCTGAGACATTGGTTCATTTTTCTCTAGCCACATTTATTTTTCTAGCACCTAAGATTGAACCCAGGGCCTTGTCCACAATGAGGCAACGCTCTACCACTGAGCTACACTCCAGTCTTTTCTTATTTTTTTATTTTTAATTTTGTGTCAGGGTCTCACCAGATATGCTACCCAGGCTGATCGAGAACTTGGAATCCTCCTGCCTCAGCCTCTCATTCCTAGAGCTGGGATTCTAGGCTACGGCACTATAGCCAGCAGATCTTATTTATGTTATCCACTATATCCCTGCAGCTGTGGAAGAGGAACAGTGAATCCCCCCACCAACATTTGTATCAAGTCCCCAGAGCTGCCATTTCCTTTGGTAGGAACAGAGTCACGGTGAAGTCTCTTACCGTCCTGCTGTAGCCTTCTTTGCCCTACCTAGTGCTTCCCTGATGTTAACATCGCTGCTGCAGTTTAGAAATAATGAGGCAAAGCCCGCTTTGTGGTCACCACTTGGGTGACCACACGCTAGGCAGGGTCAGTGCGCTGTAAGTATTAACTCTCTCAATCTTGCGACCAGCTGCGTGGTTATTAGGCGGCAGAGCTGGGATTCGAACCCTTGGCACCCGGCCCTGCAGGAGACGCTCTCCACTGAGACCCTGTGCTACTCTGTGCCTGCAAGAGTCCTGGGTCTCACTTTGTGTCCTCAATGGGGGTTGCTTCACTGCTGTTCCCACCCTCTCGGCCTTGCTGAGCCTGGCGTGAGGGACGCCGTCTCCCCTGCTGCCTGAGGAGGCCTGGCCACCTCTGCTGTCCCCTGAGCGGCCACCCAGGCTCCGTCCTTGTGCAGCCCCACCCCCAGGAGCACCTTCATGGTTCCTGAACCCAAGGCCTCCACATCGAGCTACACCCCTATCCCTTAGTTTTATTTGAGACAGGGTCTCTTTAAGTCACTAAATTGTTTAGGCTACCCTCAAACTTGCCTGCCTCAGCCTCCTATCTGCTGCCAAACAGGAGGGGGCACCCCCTCCACCATTCAATCCTTGAAGCCTGCGGGGAGGGGACCTGCTTTGCTCTCTGCCCCCAGGACCTAGGCTTTGATAGTGGGGCTGGGCTGGGGATTTAGCTCAGCGGCATAGCGCGTGGTCATGAGTTCGATCCCTAGTACTGATTAAAAAAAAAAAAAAAAGTTATGGGTGATTGAAAGGGTTTTGGCCCAGACAGGACACTGTAGCCAGGAAAGCGTCAACCGGAAGCAGGAAGCCCCTATCTCCCCTGCCCCTAGGAAGTTACCTGTGACGTCATCTTCCCCGCCCCTGGAAATTTACATATGGCGCCAAACCTAGGACCAATGGGCTACCTGTGCATCCCTAAGCCTTAGGTTCCACCCCAAACAGAGGCTATTTACATGCCCCTACCCCATGTGTCCGGGGAGAGATCGCCAGAAGCCAGCGGTGGGGGAGCCAGTCATCTCTCTCCATGTTCTCAGAATAAAGGCCGCTTTTTATTTTATACTTCTCATCTTTTGGAAATATTTTTCATCTTTTGGAAATAATCCTAGCAGTGATAGCTGGGCTAGAATTAGAACTCTGTCTGCATTGTTTTGAAATCCCGTGCTGATGGCATTGTTTTATGCTGATTAGCTTTGTTCTGTTATTCTCTTTAAAATTAAAAAAAAATTAAATTTTAAAAAAAGAACTCTGTCTACAGAATGTTATGTTTCAGTGATTTTTGGTTCTTTTGGTCTGGGTATTTACAATAGCTATTTGCACAAAATCACATAGGGTTTTTTGTAATGTTTTGTTTTGCTTTTTGTCTTTTTGAGCCAGGGTTGCGCTGAGTAGTTCAGGCTGGCCTAGAACTTGTTTATGTATCCCAGGCTGGTCTTGAATTTATGGGCAACTTTCTTGCCTCAGCCTCCTGAGGCTGGGAGGTCAGGCAGCCACCACCACACCCAGCCTCACATGGGTCTCTTTTAAAGTACCATTCATTAACTCCCTGGAATGTTTCCCTCTCATTTGTCTCTGTCTAGCATTTTGGTCAGAGTCCTCTTCCCAGCTGAGTGGTCCAACAAGGCCCCAAGGGAAGACTTCCTCTCCCGCCAGGGCAAGGGATGTGCAGACCAGAAGCCCAGCGCTTGGCCCCAGGCCTTTCCTCCCCCTGACCTTCCGGGCAGTCGGGAAGCTCGGCAGCTCGGCTCTTCCTCTATGACCTCGGCTGTCGGTGCTTAGCAGCTGTGAAGAATGTTTTCTTCAATGTCAGAATTCAGGGGTTTTGTCAGACTGCGCCTGGTTGCGAGGCTTTCCAATCCATCTTCTCCCTCTTTCTTTCCTCCCCATAAGTCTTGCCCAAGCCCGAGGGTCCCACCTCGCCCTGGAGGGGCTTCCATTCCTCCCCTGCTGCCCATGGCCTGGGGGGGGGGGGGTCTGCATTGTCTAGAGGGCATTGAACTGATAGGATTCACCTACTGGTTTCTCAAAACCAATTCCAGGAAGGCATTGCGGTGGCGCAGAACCTCCCAAAAGTGTGGACCTGTCTGTTTACAGGGCCCCTGCTGCTCAGCTTCCTGGGCTGCCGCCTTTCTTCTCTCCCAGCCTCTGGGCCCACTGGGCAAGGGGTGAGCTTCCTGTCCTGTGCCTTCTGTAGGTCCTAGCAGGGAAAGCACCAGAGACGTGTTTGCTCTTGGGGCGGGGATGTATGTAGAATGGTACTTTAAAAGAGACCCATGTGAGGCTGGGAGTGGTGGTGCCTGCCTGACCTCCCACCCTCAGGAGGCTGAGGCAAGAAAGTTGCCCACGTCTCGCTCTGGCTCGCTCTGGCGGGAGAGGAGGCTGGAGCCAGCTCCCAGGGCTGTGTGAGAGCTCTGCCTATCTCCGGCTCCACTTTGCTGTGAATTTAAAACTGCTCAAAACACATAAAATCTATTTCTGATGTGTACTTATTTTAGTTTAGTTAATTTTTAAAATTTCTCGTAGTACTGAGCATTAAACGCAATGTCTTGTGCACATTAATTACGTGCTTTTTCACTGAGCTACATACATCCCCGCCCCAAGTCCATTTTAAAAAATCCTATCTTTGCTTATTAAAGAAGAAAGTGTTTTTGATTTGTAATACTAGAAAGTACAACAAAAAGCAAAAAACACAGTTGGTGGTTCCTGAAACAATTTCTCTGGAACACGACATAGTAAAATCCCAGAATCTTTATAACTTTTCATCCAAGAACTGTAGTTCTTACAGATCATTAGAAAGAAAAAATAAGGGGGCTGGGGATTTAGCTCAATGGCATAAGCTCCTGCCTTGCAAGTAGGCGGTTATGAGTTCGATCCCTGGTACTGATAAAAAAAAAAAAAGAAAGAAAAGAAAGAAAGAAAAAATAAGAAAAATGTCAAAACATGTATGCACAAAGATATCTTCATAATGTTGGACATATGGGGAGTGTTTCACAAGGTGCACTGTTATACAAATGCTAGGATGCTCATGAGGGCTTTTAAAAGCAAGAGAAAACATGTACAACTGAATACTGTGCAAAAGGAGAAGATAGCCATGGATATAATGCAGTGGCATAAGTGCCTGCCTGGAAAGCACAAGGTCCTGAGTTCGATTCCTGGTATACACCAAAAAAATAAAAAAAAGAAAAAAAGAGGCTGCCAAGCACACTGTGATTCCACCTGTACACTATGGTCCTTATCAACTACAAGAATGTGCCAAGCATGGTGGTGCATTCCTTGTAGTGCTGGTGTAATCCCAGCACTCAGGAGGCTGAGGCAGGAGGATCGCTGTGAGTTCAAGGCCAGCCTGAGCTACAAAGCGAGTTCAAACCTAGCCTGAACTGCATAGTAGACCCTGTTTTAAAAAAAATATATATATATATCTATATATGAATATTAGTGTTTTGCTTCTCTTTTAGAGTGGGATGGTGGTATAAAACATTAATTTTATAACCAGAAAAAAGTGTTATTTGAAAGCTTATGAAGAAGAAAAGTCCCTTGACCTTCCAGAACCCTTATGCAGATGAAGCAAGCATTGCATTAAAAGTGCTCTGAAGAATCCAGAAAAGAATCATATGAGCTCAACACCCCGTCCTCAGTCCTGAGAAGGAAGAGAGGGAAGGCAGGATGGGGAAGGGGCCTTGGACAAACACGTCTCCAGAAAGGCGGGGACTGGCCCTAACCTGTTGCTTTGGAACAGTGCATCATCAGGAAGCACGGATTTAAGATAGGTCAAAGTGGGGCTGAGGATTTAGCTCAGCAGCATAAGCACCTGCCTGGAAACTCGAGGTCATGAGTTCAATCTCCAGTCAAAAAAGAAAGGTCAGAGCGTTAAGTCAGTCAGTTCTCCACTATGTCAGGTCAAGGGGTTGCTTTAGCCTGCAGAACCCAGAGCCCAGGGTGCCTTCAAGGAGCAAGCCTGTGGCGGGGCAGGAGCCCCACACAGCAGGGACGTCCTGTAATCACACCCGCCCACGTCGAGGGGGCGGGTGTGCATGCCTGCCCTTCCTTTCCCTTGTTCTATCTTTAAGGGTCTTCCCCCCTCAAGGTGCGCAGAAGGAGGTGCCGGGAAGGCTGATGATAGGAAGCTGGTGACATCTCACCTGGTCCTCAAGGAGGAGCTTAGACGCGGCAAAAAGCCAGCATGCCAGTTCATTCACACAAAAACTTCTGCCGGCCTGCTGGGTGTGGAGGCACACGCCTCTAATCCCAGCACTCTGGGAAACTGAGGCAGGAGGACTGCCAATTCAAGAACAGCCTGACCAGTTCAGCAATGTAGAGACCCTGTCTCAAAATAAAAACAAGAAAAGGGGTGGGGATGCAGCTCAGTGCAGAAGGCCCAGGGTTCAAAGCCCAGCTCTGCAAACAAAACCAAACCAAACAAAACAAAGGCCATTCATGCAAAGAGAATGGAATGGATACTCAGATTACAGCAAATCTGCTCTCTCTTCCTCTCTGGCTGGTGTCAAGTCCAGTGAGTAAACAAAACGAATCTGGATGCTCATCACCAATTCTCTCTGGCCAAGGGTATGTGTGTGCGTGTGTGCGCATGCATGCATGTGTGCGTGTATGTGTGTGTGTGTGTGTGTGTGTGTGTGTGTGTGTGTGTGTGTGTGTGTGAACAATGGCCCAGATCCCAGCTGCAGGCAGAAATTTCATTTCCAGGTGAAATACATGAAGTCCAACAATCAAAACACCCTCTCCTCTTTGGCCTGCTGGGTACATACTAAAGCAAGTTCTTGTCTGTCCAGCCCTACTCCATACTCACAACCTTGTCTGTGCATTTTTGTGCTTACTGCTTCTTACTTTGATTTGGTGTTTTTGTTTGTTTTGTCTTTTTGAGACAGGGTCTCTCTATGCAGTTCAGGCTGGCATTAAACTAGCTCACTTTGTAGTCCAGGCTGGTCTCAAACTTGCATCGATCCTCCTGCCTCAGCCTCCCTCCTGAGTGCTGGGATTACAGGAATGCACCACCATGCCTGGCTTGATGTGGTTTTTTGCAGTGCTGGGATTGAACTCCTGGCCTCACACAAGCCAGGCAATCCTTCATTGCTGAATTTAGCTCCTCTGTCCACTTTCTGATGTCTTCCTAAAGCTCCACACGCCACTTGTGTGCTGAGAACCCTTCTGTAGTCCACTTGCCAATTATTTCATCTACTCAGACAAAAGCTGGCCGCATTCCCCATAACACACCTAGTCAAAGCTGATGCCCCAAGCCGGCAGGACACTGAAATCCCAGCACATGGCAGCCAGGGTCCACCTGCAGGTTCCAAGCAGCCAGGTGGCAGAGTCCACTGCCCAAGTCTCCAAAGCCAGAGCCCTGAGCGAACCTGGGGGCTTCACACCACTTCCCCTAGCCCTCAACTCAACTGGCAAAAGGGTCAGGATCACTAAGCACAGCCTGGGGTCCAGGAAGTGGTAACTGGTTAAACCAGACATGCATAATTCACAGCTGACTCTATCACCTCCTCTAAATGTATAATGAGGATAACCTATGGAAAGCTTATGAGGAATCAGTTATGAATGACATACTCCATATCAAAGCAAATTGCTAATGGGCCGGGATCTGGTCAAACAGTAGAGCTGCCCAGCCAAACTTGGTCAGTGCTGACTGCATGCTAGCACACAGAGGCACCTGTCTTCACCTGAGCAGGTTCCAAGTTTTACTTCGTGAATGAAAAACAAGTATAAATCAGTAAGAAAAATCTCAATGGGCTTGGTACCCTTGTCTGTAATCCCATCATCACGGGAGACTGAGGCAAGAGGATCTCAAATTGGAGCCCAGCCTGCACAATTCTATGACTTAGTAAGACTGTCTCAAAAATTTAAAAAAGGAGGCCTGGGGGTAGTTCAGTGCAAAGACCCTGGGTTCCAGCCACAGTATGGCAAAAAAAAAAAAAAAAAAAAAAAATCCAGGTATTCATTGCAGAATTTATTAACAATCTACAGATAACAACAAAAAAATACACCTTTCATACTAAGTACAATTTGAATATCTTCACACCTCTTGCTTTAAATATGCAACTCTCACCTTTTGTATAACATTTACCTCCCCAATTTTTACATTATTGATAAAGACTTCCTTTAAGTACTTTTACATTTTCACTGTGCACCACCATTAGGGGTTAAATGTACATGCACCCCTAAAACCTAAATGTTGCAATGCCAACTCCCCCCTCGATGGTGTTGGGGGGCAGGGCCTTTGGGAAGGTTTTATTTAGGTCAGGAGGGTGGAGCCCTCAGGACCATGGTCAGTGCCTCTAGTGAGGAGACCAGAGAGCCGGCTTCTGCTCTGTATTCTCTCCATGCAAGGATGCAAGAGGCCAGCAGTCTACAAACCAGGCAGCCTCCCCGGCCAGTAGAACTGTGGAAATTTCTGTCATTTTAGCCGCACAGTCCATGGTAACTTGTCCTGGCAGCCCACAGCAAGACAACCACGATTCATGCTGATGGATTCTGGCTGTGGGGTGAGCTTTCTGTCTCATCAAGTGTCCTTATGTTTGGGTAGACATGCTTAGTGTTATATCAGAGTCCGTATCATCAGTATTCCATAGGGAAGTCTGAAGTTTCTAAACTTCCTGACTACTATTTTAATATATGTGGCTGTGACCAGTTATAAAAAAGTAAACACTCAATTATGTGAAGTAATTTTTTTGCCAAAATTAGATTTTATTCAGTTTTCCTTCTTTGCAGTGTTTCCACTCATTTCATCTCATTTGCAAAATTCACATACTCTAAACACATGTAGAAATGGAAGGGTGCTGTCTAGTACGGCAAGAATAATCATTACATGAGATGCGTTTCAGATGCTAGAAAAACAGCAGAGCTACAATTGCTTTAAAACCCACTGCATTCTAAACTGTCCCAAAAATGTGTAGGAAAATATGTTTGTGCTGGGTGTGGAGGTGCAAGCCTGTAATCCCAGCTGCTTGGGAGGCTGAGGTGGGAATAACACAAATTTGAGCCCAGCCTGGCCAATTTATTGAGACCCTGTCTCAAAATTAAAATTTAAAAGAGGGCCAGGGGTGGAGCTGAGAGATATTACACTTGCCTAGCATGTGTGAGGCTCTAGTTCAATCCCCAGTATCAGAGTGAGGGTAGGAAAAAAGGAGAGAAGGAAGGAAGGAAAAGTCTATACTTGAAAGAACACCATTAGGGAAATGAAAATATAGCTGCAGAACAGGAGAAAATACCTGTAAATCACGTACCTTATAAGGACTTGATCTAACCTATATAATAAATTGGTAGCAGTTCTGAATGGTAAGGCAAATAACGCAATTAATCCAACTTCAAAATGATTCTAATACACACCACAACATGCAGAAATTTTTTTTTTGACTTTATGAGACAGGGTCTCACTATACAGTTCAAGCTGGCCTTGAGCTCACTTTATAGCCCAGGCTGGTCTTGAACTTGCAAGGATCCTCTTGCCTCAGCCTCCTGAGTGCTGGGATTACAGGCATGCACCACTGGGCCCAGCTACCATGGGTGAATTTTGAAAGCGCTGTGCCTAGTAAAGTAAGCCAGTACAAAATGACAAATATTGTGTGACGGCACTTACATGAATTCATCATAAAATGCAAATTCACAGAGAAAGCAGAAGCCAGGCTGCACAGGCTACAGAGTGAAACAGGAAGTCCTGTCTGGGCTGCCCAGAAGAGACAAATTTACAAAGATACAAAATAAGATGAGCGGCAGGGTGGAAGCAGGACTTGTGTGAGTTTTAGAGGGTGACTGCACAGTCCTAAAATGGAACTGTGTTGATGGTTGTACAACTCTATAAATCTACGGGAAGTCACTTCATCATATACCTACAATTGGAGAATTATTGTGGTACTTAAATTATCTCTCAATAAGGCAGTTTTAAAAATACAAACCTGGCTTAATAAAAAAGAAAGGATCTCATGTCAGGGAGCATAATTAAGACGCAACCCCATGACTGGAAATAAAGCCCATCTTTATTCTGGGCATTATTTATTTATTTATTATTTGATACTTCCACAAAAAGCCCCAGGCAAGCTCAAACTTTCTGACCTAAACTGTGTGGATCCTGTGATTGTTCAAATAACAGCAGTAAATTTATCAGCTCTAGGACTATGCTACCTCAGATAACAGCAGCCTTTTACTGGGTCCATTACAAAGCAAAACAGCAATAAAGAAAAGTGTGAGAAGCAATTCAAATACCAGAGTAACACCCGAGTAACAAACTGACTCCTAGGTAATGGCCTGGATACCTTTCATCTGGGGCAGCAGAGGCCAGCTGAGTACTGATTTAATAGCTGTCTTCAAAGAAGATGCAAAGGGGTTTCCAAGCACACTTTGTGCCTGGTTCCTGCTCTCTCCATGGAAAGCCAGCCACACCATGGGGATGCAATGACCAGCAAGGTGCACTCAGCATAAACACAAGCCTCGTTGCGTGGGGAACTACTGTCAAACCCTGGCGTCCACGCAAGGTACTGGTACAAGCTGTTCCTGGGCATCAGTAAGCATGGCAGGCCAGGCCACTTGGGGAACTGGTGGGGCCACCCCGGGCACACCCCTTACCTCGATGTCTCTGTTCAGCTGCTTCACGATGGCAGTTATGTTCCGGATGTGCTCCTCCAGGAACAGCCTGGCCAGCCGGTCCCCACCCCCTTTGTTCTGCATCTTCTGCAAGCTGTTAACAATGTCGTCCTTGATGCGGAAGGCATGCTCCACCAGCGCGGCCGTGGTCTTCTCGTGGCAGAGGATGCGGTCCTCCAGCTGCTCCACCAGGCTCACAGAGGAGTAGGGGGCCATGCTCAGAGACTGGCTGTGGCGGGGCATGGTTCGAACCCGCCTGCAGAAGGGACCGAGTTACCAAGGGTTTGCACCTTGGCAGGAGAATTATTTCACATCCAGATGCAAGACTTCCCAGAGAAGCAGACGCATCTGTCTGTCCCTGCCAGCTACGTGGGGCCTGAGCCGGGGATTCTTCCCCCAAGTGACCTCCTGGGGAGGCACATAGATATACCCAGGGGTGCACCCACAGGCCAGCCTGCTGGAAGCAGTTCTGTAACCTCTACTAGCCGGAGGCTGGCAGAATTGGGAACCAGACATGCCCAGAGCACCAGCTGAGATGTTAAGATCAAGCCGGCAAAGTCTGACAGGCTCTCCCCTCTGCTTCCCCCTGAAGCAGTGGTTACACATCAGATGCCCAGAGAGCCTGGCAGGTGACACAGTGACCAGAGCCCCCAGTGCACAAAGCCAGGGAAATGACTGTGGGGACCCAGCAGGGTCTCTTCCCAGCCCCTAGGGCTGTGATTCTGCTGTACCCACCAGTGACCAACCACAAATCTGGTCTGCTTTTCCAAATCATCTGATATTTCCGAACAGCCAGAATTTAGATTCCCATGGAAACTGTCTTAGTTTTAAAAGCCACAGACCCATCAAAGGTCTTGTCCTCTGTGTGAGGCACTTTTGTGAGACAATTTTGTCCTGCAGGCACCTATTTGCAACTTCAGATTTAGGAGGGTTAACGGGGACATGTTCAACCAAGTTTGGAGGGTTCGCCAGGCTTCCAGAGCCCCACTGAGTTCAAGCCCGAGGTCAGGCTCCCAAGAACTCTCCAATTCCAGTGATCACCCCAGTTCCACAATTCAGTATTAGTCGGAAGCCAAGAAAGGGCACACAGTCATACCTCCCTTGCCTTTGAACAAAACTCTTCAGGGGTCTGGTACCAGCCAACCCTCACTCCCACTGCCGTTCCCATACGGTCAGCGGAAAGGAAAAATGTACCTTTGATGCATATTTTCCTTATATTATATCTTTCTTCAGTGACAAGAGAAGGAAATGCTGGGCTCTGTTGGGCCATTTTCTTTTTAATAATTCACATCTGTTGAAAAAGAGGCACTAAATTATTTAACAGTTTGTATCCAGAAGTTACAGTGACCTTGAAAGTTTATTAAGTCGCTCAGATGTTACACCGACATGCTGATCTGTTACACTGTTAATTGTGCGATAGTTTGCTTGTGAAATAAACAGCAAAGCTTTTAAAATAAGGATAAAGGAATCCAGCAAAATCTAAACACGTCTGAAATTAACACCGCTGAACCTGGACAGGCAGATCCACAAGTGAGGCTTCCAGGACCTTCCCTCACGCCTCCACCTGCATTCCGAGCCTGAAAAAAAATCACTGCTCCACAAGCAACCCAGGTTCTTTAACGGATTTATTGGAAATCTGCAGGAAACTATCTTAGCGAACTGGGGCTCAGCCAGCTCCATGGCAATTAAGCACGCTTGTTTCTAAGTCAATCTAAAATAACACAACACATGATTCATAGGATCTGATTGGGAGGAAGGGTACACTAAGATAGTGATATTCTCCATGAAAGCTTTCAAGCTTTATGATAAGATGTAATCATTTACTCTGCATCTGACATGGGAGGAACACAGATCCTCTCAACTCATTAGAAAACGAGGTGGGTTTTTTTTTCAAGGATTTTATTCCTTAAATTTCTTGATACTGCTGTTAATTAGCTTACAACGAGTGCCTAGTAACTGCGATCTGGCTAGGTAATTAATGCTCATTTAGAAATGATTCAGAAAGCATTTCTGATTGATACCATTGTTTTGGCAATCACCTCGCCAGTGTTTTATTTTTAGAGTTTCAAAATGTGAACAATTCACTTTCCTAGACAAAGAACTTCAAAATTTAAACAAACCACATTTTTTTATTTTTGTCTTTTTCTTTTTTATCGGTACCGGGGATCAAACTCACGACTGCCTGCTTGCAAGGCAGGCGCTTATGCCGCTGAGCTAAATCCCCAGCCCCAAACTACATTTTTTAAAAAAAGATTATTCATGCTAAACAAACACAATGCCCAAGGATCATGGGTAAGAACTTCTGTCTTTTAAGCTAAATAAAATGGGGCCGGTGTGGAAAATGATGTTATTTAGGATTGCTGAATACCTTTAAAGTGGTAAGACACCCTCACTGAAATGTTGATCTACAGAAAAGTCCGATTTTTTTTTTTTTTTGGCACCAGGAATCGAACTCATGACCTCACGCTTGCCAGGCAGGTGCTTACACCACTGAGCTAAAGCCCCCACCCAAAGAGTCCAATTTTTAAAAAACATTGATCAGGTAGGTAAGACACAAAAAACACTCCCACAGATCAAAAGGACAAACAGGGTTGGGGGCTCAGCTCAGCGGCATAAGCACCTGCCTGCCAAGCACAAAGTCCTGAGTTCGATTTCCAGTACAAAACTAAAAAACCCCCAAACTAAAAAGGACAGATAAACCGACCACAGTGTGACTGGTTGGCTGTGTGACATGAAGCTGAATCGGTCTGCACTCTGCTACACACCCCTCGTGCCCGTGTTCCCCGGAATGCCTTCACCGCCCCTACCTGCCCGGAATGCTGTTATTCATCCTTCAAGCCTGCCAGCCCCTCCAGTCCCTACAGTGATTCCCTCCGAGGACCACACACCGCTCCCCACCTCTGTATTTTATGCAACTTATTCTGGCGATTGCCATTCACACATAACAGTCTACGTCCCTGTTACACTGGATGCTGATGGGGCAGCCTCCAGGTCCCCGCCAGCACAGAGCCGACCTAGCACTGAACCCGAGGACGTTTGCTACCGGTGAGTGGCTAACACCCCACTGCCAGCAATCGCAGCATTGAAGGCCTTAGAGAAGACAGCTCAAAAGTAGAGTTCTTTATGGAGACTGGGGTTAGGCACTCGGTGAGGATCTGTCAGTGAATGGAAGGAACCTTTTATCATTTCCCTTCTCTGAAGTTTGTTTCATTCAGCTGGAATTAGCCTGCCTGAGCTATGGAAGCCCAAGCAGGTCAACGTTCTCTCTCTTTTTTTTCCAAATCCATTTTACTCAAGAATAAAAAAAGAAGGAGGAGAAAAGGGAGGAGGAGGAGGAGAAGAAGCAGGAGGAGAAGGAGAAGAAGGAGAAAGAGAAGAAGAAGGAGGAGGAGAAGGAACAGAAGGAGAAGGAGGAGGAAGAGGAGAAAAGAAAAAACTACAACAAAATTTCAAAACCGTCAATCAGATCAACCTTCGGAGACAGGAGCGTGTGGCTGTGGGTGGCTTCCCATGGCAGGTCTCCCTGTTACCCGTGCTGTGACTTCTCTGGCAGAAACCACGCCGCGGGAGTTCACAGCTCACACAGCTGCGGCTCAGAACCCCTGCACATGCTGAGTCTATCTGCTCACACTCAGGTCTCTCAGCTCCTCGGAATCAGGCATTCTGCCCCGAGACAACAGCCCTGCCTTGCAGGTGAATGAGGGAGAGCAGAAATTTTGTATAACTTGGACCCTTTTTCTGTTTTTTTTTTTTTTTTTTTTCTTTTTTCTCCTTAAATAAAATTAAAAAAAAAAAAAAAAGACACCAGTGGATCGGAAACCTCTGCAGCCCCGGTCTTCAGGTCTTCCCGGGGCATCCTGAATATTATCTTGGGCATCCTTCCCACACATGCGGAAGGCTCACCTCCATACTGCAAAGAGATGCACAAGCTCACCGGGCAGATTCGGCTTGTGTGCTCTTCTGCCTGTGACATGGTTCATGGTACCACAAACAATCTGCACAGCATGCTTTTCACAAAACGAGGGAAACTGGGAAAAGGGGCAGGTAGGTCAGAAGGAGGAGAGGGAAGGAGGAGGGGAGAAGGGAGAGGAGGAGGAGGAGAAGAAGGGAGAGGAGGAGACAGCATAAGAGACAGGAAGCCACTGGGTGTGGTGCACACACCGGTAATCTCACTCTCCAGGAGGCTGAGGCAGGAGGCTCCCAAATTCCAGCCCAGCCAGGGAAAATTCAGGACCATAGGGAGACTGTCTCAAAATAAAAAGTTTCACAAAGAGCTGGGGATGTAGCAAAATATAAAGGCCCTGTGTTCAATCTCCAGCACCACAAAAAAAGGGATGAAAAGGAAAATCATAATGTCCCAAATATGGACTATATCCAGAGAGCTCACACAGAAGCAGAGGGGAATGCTATTTACATCAAGGGCAGGGGATGTAAAGTATTTGCTAGCATGCATGAGTCCCTAGGTTTAATCTCCAGAACTACACATTTTTTAAAAAAAAAATTTTGTGATAATGAGGATTCTGCAAGGAAAAAGCAGAAGAAAGTGGATATATACATGAATATTTTAATATTTTACTGAGCAAAGAAGACATGTGTCAACTACTATACTTTTATAAGTAATATGACACCAGGTAGAAATACGACAGAATCATTCTAATATAAAAATCACACATTAGAATTTAAGGACCTCAATGAACTTAACCAATTAAAGTGACAATTTTTTTTTTTTATCACTTTTGAGACAGGGTCTCAAGGCTAGCCTTGAACTTACTATGTAGCTCAAGCTGGCCTTAAATTTGAAATGATTCTCCTGCCTCAGCCTCCGGAGGGCTGGGATTACAGGAATACGCCACCACTCCCAGCCTAAAATGTTTTTACTAGAAAACAGAACATCAATCATACAAAAATGAAGTTAGATTTTTTTCACTTCACTATTAAAATATAGTCCTGATGTGTATGCTGAGTGTCAGATAATTTTTTAAAAACCCACAGACAATGCATTTATGAATAAAGTGGTTGTAATTTGGCGGGGGGAGCCTACTTTCTCACAGCTAAAAATAGGGTGAGAGGAGAGCGGGTGGAAAGCCCGTGAAGGTATGCAGAAGCCAGGTGTGCAGAAGCCAGGTGGGACCTGCGCTCAGGCTGCCTGGGCCTTGGGCTCCTGGGGAGCCGCAGGGGCCACGGGAAGCAGAGAGATCAGGATGGTGGTGGGCGGGGCTCCCAGGGCGCGGGGTTCACACACACACACACACACACACACCCTGACCTTACAGGGGCTGCCCCTCCTTTCCTCTCCCTTCCCACCTCCACCCCCTCTCTCAAAGTTCTTTTCTGGTGTGACCCTAAGTTTGAGACCAGCCTGGACTACACAGTGAGATCGTGTCTCAAAAAGGACAAAAGAAAATTATTTTTAAAGAGTGATTTGTAACACACATAGTTTGCTTGAAGAAATTTCTCGTTCTTTTGGCTAAAATCAAGTGTGAAGGAATTTGGGACATTGTAGGAAACACCCACCTTGTGTCAAACTGAACAATGCTTTCGGTGATTAGTAAAATAGTATTAAAATTCAGGCTCCATGGAAAGGCATACAAAAATGAAACCTGACATTCAGAGAGTTCAGAATATCAATCTACATATTTCAAAATCTCTAAGATAC
The DNA here is from genome assembly GCF_034190915.1 of Cavia porcellus. Lineage (NCBI taxonomy): Eukaryota > Metazoa > Chordata > Mammalia > Rodentia > Caviidae > Cavia > Cavia porcellus. Next base: position 663,692 of record NW_026947521.1, on the reverse strand, counting down.
ACATCTTTAAAAAGAAAAAACGAGTAATACTGCATGTTCTACACTGTATGTGCCCTGCATTTCCTGATACTCCATTATGGAAAGACAGCCACCATTCTTGACACCTGTGTGATATTCCACCGGGTGAATGGTCATTCAGTCCTGGAAAATTAAGTGATGCAGACTGCAAGTTACACTCAAAATTCAAATTAAGATGAGGCTCTGGTATCGGAGTGTGAAAAACCATGAGGGGGTGAACCCAGCCTGTCGACAAACAAGAGAGGGGAGGCCACCACTGCTCACTCCCCAGGGAACCTGGCAATGGTTCACCCCCCCACCTCCACCACCACCACCCCCGCCCCTGGGGCCCAGCTGGATGCTACCTTGCAGCCTAATCCAGAGCTGCGCTGCTCACCAAATCATTGAGAATAGATGACCAGACTGAAGTGATTTTATAACGTTGAATTTAATCAACTGAAAGCTATTTTGACTATGGAGTATTTTACAATCTAGAAATGGGGCTGATACAGCACTCCAGCAGCACAAAGCAGTTTTTCTTTCTTATTTATTCAATGCTATTTATTTATTTTTATCTTTTTGAGACAGGGTCTCCCCATGCGGTTCAGGCTGGCCTTGAGCTCATTTTGTAGCCCAGGCCCTCCTATCTCAGCCTCCTGAGTCCTGGGATTACAGGGATGCACCACCACCACTGGCTTAGTTTTTCCTTTTTAATGAACATATTTTTGGAATTTTTATATTGAGCTAAGGTCTCCGTAGGCTGCCTACGCTGGTCCTAAACTCCCGGATTTGAGTGATCCTCCTGCCTCAGCCTCCCCAGTAGCTGGAACTACAGGTGCACACCACCGTCCCAGCGGTTTGCAGAGACAGAAGGCACCAGGATTTGCAGGAACCTAGAGAGCAGAGCAGTGGGGAGCACCGCGGGATGGAGGGGCGGGATGCAGGAGGCCACGCCGAGTGCACACTGGTGTCCATGGCTGTGTGCACCAGCACAGAGAGAAGCAGCAGGCGGGGCCTCACGCCCTCAGTGTCGCACTGGACCGGGACCCTGGAGAGCAGGCTCCACACAGGCTCCACTGCCAAATTCTACAATCACTCGGCTGTGTGGATAGCCACCCTGGCACCTGTGGCTGCGCGGATGGATGGGTCAGATAGCCCCACGCGTGCCCACGGTGGGGTCCTCCTCTGTGATGCGCTTCGGGCACGAACCTGGCCAGCGGACGCGGTGGCGATGGTGGCCAACAGCAATTCCAACCCCGAATCCCATGCCTTGGCGTTCGTGTCACTAGGAATGGAATATTTTATCATCTTTTAAGTTGCTTTCCAGATTTCCAAGAGTTTTTCTTGCTTGGAGAAATCTCCAAGGAGTATTGAAGCGAGAACAAATTTAACAAGGGTTTTTTTTTTTCCATACCAGTGGCTCTGCCTTGGCAGTGAAAACAAATTATAAAACAAACCTAATTTGCCACATGAGAAAGTCACAAGAGGCAGCATCTCATCCCAGCCGATTGTCAAAAATCAACTCTGAGAGGCACAGCTATCAGCACGGATTGACAGGGACCAGCAGGGAGCCCAGATGGGGTGTGAATGGGGAGCCCCACTTTGAAAGCAATGTTCAGCACCTCTAAAGCTGAAGAGGCACCAGTCCCACAATGCAATCATCCTACTGCTGAGAGAGAGTCAAAAAAAAAAAAAAAAAATTGGTCCAGCTGGGCCTGGTGGCTCACACCTGTAATCCCAGCACTTGGGAGGCAGAGGCAGGAGGATTGCTGCAAGTTTTCAGTCAGGTTGGGCTACAAAGTGAGTTCAAAGGAGGCTGAACTGAACTACATAGCAAGACCCTGTCTCAAAACCAAAAGAAAAAGAAAAAAGTCAGACATCAAAAAAGTTAATGTTCTATTTGACTTCTTGTTCATTTTCATGTACCATTTAAAAAGAATGAAAATTACTTCCTCCTGCCCTCATTTTAAAACAGATGAAAAATGTAAAGGCCAAGAATTCAAAGGGGAGCTGTGTCTTGGTCTGCACACTGTAGGACCTTGAATTGGAATCCCATGGCAACACTAATCACCATCAGATCTCTACCCTCGGCATTTACCCACGCTTAGCTGCAATCTTAGCCAGACCTTAATGGTTCCGTAAATGGCTGGTGACAAGAATCCAGAAACAGAAGAGCGGTTAATTAAAATAGCAATGGCCATTTGGCAAACCTATCCATCGTCTTCATCAAAAGAATATCGATACCTATTTGAAATAATGGTTGCGCAGACTGTGAAATCACAGGACGTGTTTCTACACTTGCCAAAATGTTAACGTTTCTAAAACAAGCGGAGTTTATAGTATTCTACTGAGCCAGAATTGGAACCTGGAAACCAGATCTTGGACCTGTGGCAGCTTAAGTCCTATGCAGCCAGTATTTCACTTTATGAACTTCAAGGATCCAGCAAACTTTCTCTGAGCACCATTGCCGCCACAGCCCGGCTCACATCTTTCACCTCTTCCTCCACCTCCTCCTCCTCCTCCCCATATCAAGAAGCCAGCCTGATGCTGGCCTGGCCAACATGGGGAAGGAGGAGACCCAAGGGCAAGGGCAAGGCCACAGTTACTATGGCCCATGTGCACTGGCCACCGACCCTCTGCCTTCTTTGCCTCATCTGACTGCCCAGGCACCTTCTTCCTCCATATGTGGACACCATCAGGAACTTGAGGTTACCATTAATGCTGTGCCCACTTCCCGCCTCCCCAGCACCCACTCCGCTCCTCCCGTGCCAAATTCTACAATCACTCAGCTGTGTGGACAGCCAGCATCCAGCTAAACTACTTGTGTTGGTGAAAGAAGGACTGTCCAAATGCACCCAGCGTGTCTAGTTTCCAGAGCTGATGTGTCCAGCACACTCAGGCCAAAGGAAGGACCACGGTTAACAGCAGGGGCTGTCCTTCCGGTCACCACAGGGCTCACATGGAAGAAGCAACTCCCAACTATGTGCAAAGGGGACAAACACAGCACAAGCAGCCAGCCCTGCCGCCTTCCTGATGGCCAGATCACCCCTCCCTGCCCCAACCGGAATTCTGGGAAGCAGGTGTGCAGTGTCTGGAAGACTGGGCTGGGATATCTGAGGACACGGCTGGCAGGATGGTTCTAAGAAGGGTCAGCAGGAAGCAATACACAATCAAGGCCCCACATGGCCAGAAAGGCGAGGGGCATCCTTAGGCCAAAATGGCCATGCTTGGTCACACCAGGCTGGAGGCAGATGGTGCTGACACTCATCCTTAACACCTCCATCTTAGTGATTCTGCTCTCATTATTGAGACTAAATACTGAACACCCACAGTTATAGGGAGGACAGTTTATTTAGCTTCCAGTTTGTAGAAGTTTCAGTCCATAATCAACTGGCTACAAGGCAGGCTGTCACAGCAGAAAAGCATCATGGAGGAAAACAGTGCATGGTGGAGAGAAGGAGAAGGAGAAGGAATGACCACAGTTCTTTCTATCCCTTATACCTTATCCAGGCTACTTAGGGCGAGTGGTACTCCCACCCTTAATCCTAGCATCCTTGCTATAACACCTAGATATAGGCTGTAATAGTCTACCCCTGGCACCCCAAAGACTCATGCATATTCCTCTATGCAGAAGGCATTTTTTCCATCTCCAAGAGTTGCCAACGTTCTAAGAGTTTCAGCATTGTTGAAAAGTTCAAGTACCAGGCTGCCTCTGAGACTGAGGGCAAACTTTGCTTCAAACCCTTGTACAAATGAAAAAAAAAAGTTATAAACACTTCCAAATTCCATGGCACAAAGTAGACATTTCCATTCCAAACAGGAAGATAACAAGGAGTGGGAATCCAGCAGGGCAAACATTAAATCCCATAGCTCCACTTCCAGCATCCCCAGCAATCTGTGGCAAGGGGTGAATGCCAAAGGCTCGGCAGTCCCGTCCCATGGCTCTTCTGGCAGTTGTAGCTTCCACAGTTTCTCTCTTGGGCCAGCTCTGCTCCCTCCTTGCAGCTTTCCTCAGACTCCTGGACTCTCCAAACTTCTGAGGTCTCCACTGCACCTCCAGCTTCAAACTCACAGCTTCACACACTGCCCTCTCAGGGGCACACTGCCCAGCCTACTAGGCTTCCTTCTGAAATCTGGGTAGAAGCCTTCCTGATCCCACAACTCTTGTATTCTGCAGGCACCTAAAACCAGAGCCACATGGATGAGGCCAAGGTCTGCCACCACCTGGAGCAGTAGCTAGCCTTCGTGCTCTCTTGGCTGTAGGGGTCCAGCACCTATGAACCAAATCTGAGGGCAACTTCCCTAGGATGCTGTCATTCTGGAGCATGGTGCTCTGGGGCTCGCTTCTCAAAGCAAAGTCCTTCACCTGTGCAACGCAGGCTGCAGAGTCCTGTGTGTCCTTGTGATGCCCTCAGACCATCTTTTCTGTTCTCCTGTTCCTTCTCAGCAATCAAGGTCTCCTCCACTCTATCTTTGCACTCCACAGCTTTACTGGAGCTTCTTTTCTGGCCAAATTCACATTTTTAAATCATTCTGCTGGGCTCTTAATTCTCAACACAGATCTGGCTAAAACCCTCCATCAGCAGCTGTGCCACAGCCTTAATATTAGACTACCTTGACATTTCTTCTGCCTAGTTAATTAGGCTGCTGCCCTTAATCTCAGTATCAAGGAAAGTCTCTGGACATGAGCAAATCGCAAATTTTCTGGCAAGCCATATCACGTATCATCTGGAGTCCAGCACTCAATGCAGTCTTCTTCCCAGCAGAAACCTTCTGAGCCTGGTGTTTACCAGCAGGATTTCTGTCAGCCTTCTGGTCTCCTGAGCTGTAACCAGAATCTCCCATGCAGAACAGCTTAAGAGGTGCCAGTGCTACTTTTTCAGTTGACATCTCCAAACCTTTTCAAACTCTTCCCATAAGCCAAACCCAAAGGTTCCTAAACCACATGGTCAGGTGTGGTCACAGCAACTACCCCAATCCGCTGGTATCAAATTCTTTCTTATCTCTCAAGATAAAATACTTGACACCCAGAATTAAAGGAGGAATGATTTAGTTTGGAGTTTGTAGAGGTTTCAGTCCATAATCAGCTGGCTACAAGGCAGGATGGCATCACAGAGGAGAAACAGCTCATGGTGGGCAGAAGGCAGCAAAGCAATGAGAAATGACCACAGCTCTTTCTGTTCCTTACATCTTATCCAGGCTACTCAGGGCTGGCAGCACGCACACCCCTAATCCCGGTGCCCCTAATCCCAGCACTGCACCATGAAGTAATCCCTGCATCACACACACTAGGTCCAGCCACCTCTGAAAAAGCCCCACCCATGACTACATGAGGCTCTGGGGGACATCGAGACACAGCATAACAGCCTCAACATTTTTTCAGCCCTATATTAACCCAGGAATCCCTCAACCATCTCGGAGAGGGTAAGGCAGAGATTTCATACTAGAAATCTTGTTATGTTAGCACCCTCAGAATAGTGGAAAGAAAGAAATAAAAATGTAAATAGTGCTACTGGGTACATTTGTATTCTGCTTTCCTTATTTTCTTTCTTTCCTTTTATTTGTTTGTTTTGAGACAGGGACTCGGTATGTAGTTCAGGCTGAACTTGAATTCACTATGTAGCCTCAAACTCTTGGTGATCCTCCTGCCTCAGCCTCCCAAATGCTGGGATTTACAGGTGTGTGGCACCATAACCACCGTTATTTTCTTTTTTTTTTAATTTAAGGAGAAAAAGAAAAAAAATAGAAAAAGGGTACAAGTTATACAGAATTTCAGAAAACATAAACAGTAGGAAATCACTAGTTAATAGATTACATATTGTTATCTTAGAAATAGTTGTTCAAGTTACAAAATTAAAGCATGTAAAGTGGACTTTCAAACAGTGAGACTGCAAACAGTTTTGTTCAATGATCCAACAAAACTCAGTAATATGGTTATCTATCTTATACACTTAAATATACATGCAGTTATATTCTTTAGAGCACTTTCTTTTCCTTTCTTTTGTACAATGACAATTACACATTTTGGGTTTTATTACACCCACAGTTCTTATTACTGTTTTTTGAAGAGAGTAAAACCAAATGTGACATAGCAGAACAGAGTCAGTCAAATCAAAAGGATGGACATAATAGATAATGTAAAAACAAATACAAGGTGATCAACAATGGTTACCATACTGCCTCTTGCTATCTTAAAAAGAATTGCCTATATCATCAGCTATAATAAAATTGAAAAAAACAGTAAAGAATAAAACCAAAACATCGGAGACATTACAGGGCTTTAAAAGAAGATAATAGTCAACCGGAATGGACGTCATAATGAATCTTATTGTCTTCACAGTTTTGCCTATACTTTCGAACTTGGTACTATCAGGCAAAGCAGAATAGGGAAAAATCAGTCAGAGAAGACGGTGAGGGCTATACAGGGTTTCAAATCAAGTTAATAGGAAATCAAAGAACCATCGTTATTTTCAAAATACTTTAATTAAGTGCATGTTTTTACAATGACAAAAATTTAAGTGTACTTGAAAAAGGAATAAGCCAATAAACAGACACTATACATACAAACACACACACCAGAAATCATTCACTTAGAGCTATTGAAATCAAGACATAGAGCTGGGTATGGTGGCATATATCCATAATCCCAGCACTTGGGAGGCTGAGGCAGGAGGCTTGCCTTGAGGTCAAGGCCAGCCTCAGCTATACAGTGAGTTCAAGATCAGCCCAAACTGCATAGTGAGACCCTATGTTGGGAAAAAAAAAAAAAAACCCAGGCCAGGTTTAACATCTCCACAGCCCAGCACCCGCACGAGGGCATCAGTTTTCACTCACACACGGGGCTTGAGGAACAGATGCATCAGCAGTGCAGCACTCTGAAAGCCCCCGTCCTAGAGGGAGACCGACCCTCTTCAGGGTTCCACGACAGACACTTCCCCTGTCCTTTGTGGAAACAAGCCTAACTCCATCTCATAAGACTTGCCTGCCCAAGGGAACTCAGTTGAAGACAGGAAGGTGACTTTGTTTGATAAAATTGGGTTTCAGAACTGGGCATGAAGGCACACACCTGCAATTCCCACATTCTGGAGGCTGAGGCAGGAGAATCGCTTGGAGTCTGAGGCCAGCCAGAATTACACAGGGAGACCCTCTATCAATGCCTCCTCCCAAAAAGCCACTTTTTAAAAATGGGTTTTAGAGTGTGTAAACCATTCACAGTGTTTTCCAGCCATGGCAGCAACCACCACACAGCTGACAGAACCCAGGGAGACTGAACAGCCGGGTGGCTCTGGCCCGGTCCACAGAGGGTCACACACAGAGCCCAAGGACCCACGGCACCATCACGGGAGGTACCTTCACGCCCTTCTCGGCTCAGAACAACGTCAACATTCCATGGAGAACCTCCACCAAAACAGGCTGCTTTTTGTTCTCGTCTATTAATAACAGCTGTTTTGAAATGCTATTTAAGTCTTCTATTGTTATGTGAGCTGTTCACAGATCCTGTGCCCAGCTGAACTGCTTGGGGCAGCAGAGATCCCGAGTCCCCCTGAAGCCCAGCTGATTGCCCCTCTGACCTGCCTTTTTGTTTCTCTGATCCGGAGAGGCCCATGGCCTCCCTGCCTGACTGCAATCTTCTGGGATCCTCGGCCCATCCGAATCTGTGCGCCTGGCAGCCGGCTCTGGCCACCCTGCTGCCGGCCAGGCCCTCATGCACGCGCGCACCCACACCCGAGCACAAGTGTCTTAATATTACTTTTATCAACAGCTATATTTGGCAACTTTTCTCTGTTGCATTAGAGAAGACATATTCCCAAATGTTACAAGGGAATCTGCCAAGTGCAACAGCTAGAACAGAAAAAAATATTAAAAGCCAGGGTAAACTCTGCCTGTGCCTCAGACTCTCAGGGTTCCAGCATGGGAGAGCGGTTGGGCTCCAGGGGCAGCCGCAGCTCCCGCCTGTGGGGACCTCAGGCAGGGTCAGGAGTTTGGAAGACAGATCTGGGTGCCCCAATTTCTCTCCTCACTTGGCCTCCTCTGCCCAGTGCTCCAGTCTTGGAGACCCAAGCTGGGCACATTAATTTTATAACTAGAGATCGCAGGGGAGGATTCGAGCTCTTCCAGAGATGATTAAAATGGGGGGGGGGATCAAATCAACAAAGAAAACAAGCTGAAGGCATCGGGGTTTCTGAATAACATCTTCCCGGTTAAACAATTTTAAGAATCCCATAATGCCAAAGCAGCCCCCGCACACCAGCGCCCACACAGACGCGCTCTTTCCTGCAGCCAAGCTCAGAGTGAGGCTGAGGCAGGAGTTCTGCCTTCTCTTCCGCAGCGGCTTTACCGGAGAGGTGGCGGTGCCCCTCATCTCCCAGGAGTGGAGGGCACATCCGTGGGGGCTGTAGGGCACCGGGGCAGCAGGGTGCACCTGACTCAAGGGAGCAGTTGGGGTTCCCAGCAAATTCCACCACACACCGCCCTCGAAGCTGACTCCTGATTTCCAGAACCTCGCTGCCCGCAGAGTCGAAAAGCTCTAGGCCTACTGATGCCTGTCAACTGCGCACTGCCAGAGACTTTCTTGATGTAGCAGACAGAGGAGCTTTTGCGCTGCTAACTGACCTCATTACCACCAAGAACTGTAGGGAGAAAGATGGAGAGAGGGCAAGAGGGAGAGACAAGCAGATCGGAAGCCCAGCTCAGGGATAGAAGGCTTGTCTGACATATACGAGGCCCTAGGTTCAATCTCTGGTACCTTGAAAGCTAACAAAGGTATAACCAAGAACCACTGAGCATGGAGAAGAATCACAGAGGACCCCCAAGTAGTAAAAAAGGATCAAGTTTCTTCTTCTAAAAAATCACCTATTTTTGAGTCAGCTGTGGTAGCAAACACCTATGATCCCAGGACTCTGGAGGCTGAGGCAGGAGGATCACTGCAAAAAAAAAAAAAACATCACCTCCTTTTTATATTAACAGTTCATAAAACATAAAATTATATCCAGTAAGCCAAAAAATAAAATAATCAAGATAGGAAGAAGAAGCTATCAAAAGAGTGAAAAGGCAGAAAGAATAAAAGAAGAAAGAAGAAAAGGCCAGGTGTGGTGGCACACACCCATCGTCCCAGCATTTGACAGGCTGAGGCAGGAGGATCATAGCAGATTCAAGGCCAGCCTGGGCAGCTTCATGAGAACCTGTCTCAAAACCAGAAAAAGGAAGAGGAGCAGGATCAAGTGGAAGAAGCAGGCCTGGGAAGGTGGCACTCATGCCCACTGCTCGCTCCGAGTGCCAACAGCCAGAAGGGCCACTGTTAATACGCGATGGGCAGTTTCCCCCTCGGCGACTTTCCAGCCCCACTGTGCTGCTTCTTCGTCTTGAAGCAGACACAAAGTGAAGATGTCATCAGGGAAAATCAGGTATTCCAAGACCCCTGCTCCAAAAGCCTTCTGTGAACCTCCAGACTCCAGGAAGGGCAAGGCATGGTCTCACACTGGCCTTTGGGCACCAATGCCAGCGGGCAGCTCTGAGGCTGCCATGTGTAGATGCTGTGAGTCCAAGGGAGGGCACATCCGCAAGGCACAAGGCAAGAGGGGCGAGGACCACCCCTGCAGTCCCAGCACTCAGGAGGCTGAGGCAGGATGGTTGGAGGCCAGCCTGGGCTATGCAGTGTCACTCGAGTGGTACAAACCAGGCAAGCCCACTGAGCAGAAGGTGGGGCAGCTTGCCATCCGAGAAAGCCTTGAGACTTGGAGGTGGCATCTCAGGGGGAGCTGAGTGAACTTGGCCCCAGGTGGGGAGGAAGCAGACAGATGAGGTGACTGTGCCTAGTACGTAGCAGACTTCACATCGCAGCTGCTGGGAACAGCAGACACCTGGGGACAGGACAGGGGGGATGGATGGAGGGGGACAGCACAGGGCATCACTCAAGGCTTGAGGCGCAGTGGAGGTGTCTGGGAGCAGCGGTGCCCAAGTGCCCAGTGCCGGCTACAGTGAGGACAGTGGCCAGCAGCCACCCCGGGAGCACAGGAAACAGCCACCCACGCCCAATGGAGGGTGGCCCCCAGGCTACCCGGCCCATGCCCTTCAAAAGAGTCAAGGTCACGAAGGACAGAATGCCTGGGGAGCCAGCCTGGAGGAAAGAAGCGCCACAGAGCCCGGGTCGGCTGCTGGTCTCAGTGGCTGGTTTTCTTTTCAAAAGATCCTTTCCCTTCTTTTTCCATCAAGGACAACTGGTGACACTCAATAAAGATCTGTGGGTTGGATATCAGTACTACATCAATGTCAAATCCGATCTTGACACTTGTTTTGGAAGAAAATGTCCTTTTTTTAAAGAAAAAAAAAAAACAAAACACATACTTGGGTAGCTAGGAGGAGCCGGGTACACCATGCCCTCATTGTTCTGAAGTGGCTCAGGGAAAAAAAATCACAACACAAATATGTGTGCTTTCAGGTCTACATGTGTGTGACACACACAGACACGGGGCAGCCAGAAAGAGAGGAGACAGTCCAAGAGCAGGGGGAGAAGGGGTGCCTGGGGCTGCAGGGCACAGACGAAGGCTGGGCAGGACAGAGTGGCCGACCTGCAGCGAGGGTTCCTCGAAGGAACAGGCAGTGTAGACAGGAAGATGGCAGGACGCAGAACAGCTGCACACGCAGAGACCCCCAGAGGGTCCAGCCCAGCAGTGAGGCCCAGCGTCCCCAGCAGTGAGGCCCAGCGTCCCCAACAGCCTCCTGTGCTGCATGAAGCAAGCTGAGTATTTGTCTCTTTCTGTGGAGCTGGGGATGGAACTCAGGGCCTGGAGCTCACAGAACATGCAAATCTGCCACCTAAAAACCCAGGTCCTCAGTCACGCCAGCCACACTGGGCAAGCAGCCTCACATGGCCTGTGGCTGCCACATGGGGCAGCACTAGTATAAAACACTTCCCTCGCTGCAGAAAGGGCGATGGGACAGTGCAGGCCTCACACAGTTTCCCTCGAGGAGGGCAAAGCCAGTGTGCAGGGGAATGGGGGGGCTGGGGCAGCACGGTGGAGACAGGGACCCGTAAACAGAGCGAGTTCCCACGGGGCCAGCAGCAGGGAGCAGGCCCTGCTGAGCCAAGGTCAGAGGCAGAGGGGCAGGAGGAGCCAGGGTGCAACCCTAGGCTTGTCTGAAGAAGGGCATAGAGACGTTTTATTTTGGGAACCAAGAGACAAGAGGAGGACAGCAAAGAGGACACAAGGAGAATGCAGAGCAAATGCAGGCCCGGGCTGCAGGCTGGAACGCTGCCCGTCCTTTTCCTCATGGGCGAAGGGAACGCTCGACAAGTTTAAGTGATGTCAAGCTCTGGGGTGGCCTGGACTCTACATGGATGTGGCCAGACTTGAGTGAGGTCAGAGCCAGACGAATTAGTGGCAGAACTAGGGTGAGGGCTTCTGCTAGAGGCCACCAGGTCCAGCTGGAAACAGACACACAGAGAGGGTGACCCTGGTAGGAAACAGGAAGGGGAGGAACCCAACCTGTCCCAAAGAGGGTTCGCCTGCAGACCTCCTGAGTAGCTGGCTCCTCCCACAAGCCCGGAGGAGGGAAGCTGCCAGGAAGGGCTTCAGGGATGCCAACAGCAAGTCAGCAGGGTCCTTGGTGCAAAGAATTAGCTAATCGGCAGAAGTCCAAGCTCCAGATCTTGGAGGTGGAAACATTTCCAAGCCTAAGCGCATCCTAGATGCTAGTGGTGGCTAGTGGCTAAGGTCAGTAGATCAGAAGGCCCTCTACACAACCCAAGGTTACCTGCAGGCAGCAAGGCAAAGAGAATGAAGCTGGTCCCTCCTGTCACCAGCTCTCTTATCACCACAGCGCGGGCCATGTCGACACCAAACTCCAAGTGAACAAGAGAATCACCAGGGCGCTGTTTTCTTTCTTCCTCCTACCTTCCCTGTTGCTCCTACTTCTTATTTTGTGGTTTGTTTTTAAAATAAGGATTTTGACGTTCTCACCCACCCTGATGATTCTAGTTTGGTGTACTTAAGATTCTAATGAGTCATGCTTTTCAAAACGATTCCAAGGAGCCACCAGGGTGTGAAGTAGGAGCCAGCGGGAAGCAGGAGGGTCCCGTTGGGGTTGGGGGTCAGACTGGGCTTGGCTGGGGCTGGGCTGGTGGTTTGCAGGTGGTACTGATGAGCATCTTTGCTCAAGTGAGAGGGCAGCAGAGAGGGTTGCTCTGAGAAAAAGTCGGGTGCCAGGGGAAGCAGAGGAGACTGTCATAGAGCTGGAAAAACAGATACACAGGAGTCTGGGTGCAGGCTGGAGTCACACTGCCCAGCGCCCGCAGTGAGGAGGCCGAGGAGTTTGCTAGGGGGATTCCAAGCATGGTGAGGTCTGGTGAGGTATAGCAGAGCTGAATTCCCAGCCCAGCCTGGAGGATTTTTCTTCGAGCCTCTGGATTACTGATGTGTAAACCATTAACAATTCCTAAGCCTCCAGGTAAACAAGCATGCAGAAGCCTTTTCATTAACTCTGATGCCTTTGCCCAACCCACGTTTTTAGACAGAGACAGTCAGATGTGGACGAACACACAGGATCTCCTTGAGGCTGAAAGTCACAAGGGGCCTGCGAGGCGGGGGACCGGGCCCCCTGGCGTCGCTCTGGGGGAACAGGGAAGTCTGCGATGGAGAAAGTGGAAAAGAGCCCGCGTGTCTTTTTTAGCACCAGTCAGTGCTAAAATTAGAAGAGGAACCACAGCCTATCAGACACTCACACACACATATGCCACGACGGAGCTCTGAACCCAGATACAATGTGCAAATCCTACAGACGGTTATCAAGAACGCGGCATATTTACTCTCTCGAACCTCGAATCCAGCATGTTTGTCATTGCTTCAGAGAAAGCAGCGCTCTGACATCTTTAAGCCAGTTTAGCATTATTTCTGATCGCTCCTATGAAATAATTCCTAACACCCTCATACACAGACTTTAAACTGAGGGTGCGCGCGTGCGCATTCTCTCTCTTACACACACACACACACACACACACACACACACACACATCCTCATGCTCACTGAAGAAATGACTCATTTAATTTGCTACTGCCAGCCACTACTGGGTTTTGATTTTACCTGTTCAAAGTTTCCTATGAGCTCAACTACAGAAAAGAAGTACTCGGGAGCCTTAACCCGGATTCTGCTCATGACTTGGGGGCACCCGGAGGTTTTGACCGTGCATTTTTAGAAGCCACTCTGCAGACCTCAGCCTGCTCTCCCCGCATTTTCCGCAGGGCAGTAACACCCCTTGCCACTTCGGGAATCGGTTCCGGGAAACCCCTCGCCAAATAAACACGCAGACCCAGCATTCGTCGAACCGAACCGTACTTTGGGCCGTCCCTGGGCTCGCGGCACCATGGCCCAACACACCTGCACAGGACCCCAAGCCCCTTCGGTCTAAAGGGGAGCTGGGTTAACCCACCCAAGGTCACTCGGCCCCGAGAGCGGGATGCGGACGCGCCCCTGCCGCGCACCGCCCCGCGCCGCGAGCGTCCCCGGAGCCCCTGCCGGTCCGCGAGCATGCAGCCCACGCCACACCAGTGCGCCCCGCGCCCAGCTCCACCCTCCGGCCAGCATGCGGTTCACCGTGGGTGAGGCGCGGCGTCGTCCCCGGCAGGCAGCCGGGCGCGGCGCTCACCGGCGCGGGCCGCTCTCAGGCGCGGCGGGCTCTGCGGGCTCTGCGGGCTCGGGGCTGCAGCCGCGCCGCGGGGAGCGCCGGCCAATCAGCGCGCGCGGCCGCGGCTGGCGGCGGGAGGGGCGCGGAGGCCCGCGTTGCCTGGACGCAGTTGCCAGGCACCGGAGCCTAGGCATCCCCGCCCGCCCGCCGCGCCTCCCCCCACTGCGCGCTGCGCCCGAAATAGCCGCTCGGCGTGGCTGCCCGGGTCCACCGCTGGGCGGGGGGCTGCACTGCGCTCGGGAGGAGGAGAGCCCGGGGCTGCAAAGGGAGGCTCCGCTGAGCCCCGGCATCCCGCTCTTACGAAACCTCCTGCCCACAGAGACAGTGCCCCGCCCTTCCCGCCCGGAGCTAGGGAGGAGCGCGCGCGGGCGCACGCCCCACCTGTGCAGGTGAGCGAGTCTAGGGCCCCCGGGTCACCTTGCGGCGCGCAGCCGGGGCGCCTCCCCTCCGCGCGCCGGCTCCGCGTCCCGGGCTCCGCGCGCGGCTCCCATGCCCTGCTCGCGTGGGCGGCTGCGCGCTGGGGACCCACCTCCGCCTGCCGCGTTCGCCTCGCCCCCAGGGCTCTACTTACCCAGACGTCGGGCTCCGCGCCGAGCGCCCGGCTCCCCATCCCCGGGAGGGGAGGGAGAGCGTGACTCAAGGAGGGACCCGGCTGCGAGTCCCGGTGCGCGCAAGTCTGTGCGCGCGCGCGCCTGTGCGCGCTCTTGGGTATCCCGCGGCTGAGTCCTCGCCTGGGAGATCGGGTAATGCCCCCGCGGAGGGCTCCTTCATTCAGTCTGTAGCGTTTACTGAACGTCTGCCAAGCGCTGGAAACTGTGTTTATTCCTAAGACACAAAGGAAGACGAGGGGGAAGGCGCGCGCGAGACTCTCTCTCGGAGCCTGCGGCTTGGCGACACTCATCAGGGGGACCTGTGTGGACACACCGCAAAGTACCTGCCGCTGGCGCTGAGCGGCCGGCCGGCTCTGCGCCCTGGAACGTGGACCTGGACCCCACAGCAACCCGTGCGCCCTGGAAAAGCTCCGAGACTACTGCTGTCCTCCTCGCCGTTTATCTGCTGAAGTCTGTGTCATCGTGATGACTGTGTTACTCGACTTCCCTGGGACTTTCTGCCACTTCAGATAGATGTGAAGCAGAAGCAATTTGCCACCGTTTCTGAAAGGACACAGGTGTCACCAGGAACACCTGTCCGAACCAGGGGTGTATTCTCTTATCCCCAGCAGGCTCCCCACTAGGATAGGGTCAGCCGAGCTTTGTATCCCTTCATGTGGTGCACCACCTGGACCGGAGACTTCTGGGGGTCTTCAGATCGTGACGTGGGTATTTCATCTGCTGCAAGATTCCCACAGCTCAGGGGAGAAAAGCTGAGGGGCCCTGGTCACGTGGACACAACCTCTGTTAATTTCCTTTTTACGATTTATGCTGATTTGGATAGGGAGACAGCTCGGTAGCCAAGTTCCTGCTTAGCATGCATAAGGCCCCAAGTTCAATTCCCAGTGCTAAAAGAAGAAAATAAGCGCCAAGTAACATAAACAGAACACCAGCATTGTTGCAAATCCACTCACAACGAGAAAATGTAGCTACAGTTCTTTAAACACAGGAGTCCTGCAGCAGCAAGGGAGACTCAAAATCAAGCCTCCGACATCCCACTTCTGACCAACTTCTTTCTCTCTTTCCAAGCAATTTGTTCAGAATTCTAAGAGAGTTGACAGTGAATGCACAGGGGTGTAAGCTTGCCCTAATTTCTTTCCCACCTTTTTCTATTCCTGTAAGATACATTGCAATCGAGTATCCATTTCTCCAGAATTATTTGTATTGGAGCTCATTATGAGAAATAGATTTCTCTCTCTCTCTCTCTCTCTCTCTCTCTCTCTCTCTCTCTCTCTCTCATTAAACAATCCATAATTGCCAATTACTTTATGCTGGTAGTTTGCTAAACGGGATTCATCAAAAAGAGTAAGTACAAACTTGCAGGCAGGAACGTTACTCACCAACCAGCGGTTAAATGTAAATAATTTGCGCAATGTACACGCTGAGCCAGTGGTGGCGAACCTTGGCGCTTGTGCCGCAGGGGGCGCTCTTTCTCAGGTCGAATCGCAGGGTTGGCTCTTCGCAATCTGTAAGTGGGTTTTGGGTTGCAGTTTGGACACTCATCTCTCAAAAGCTCAGACACTGGCACAGACATTGTCAAGTTTCTGGTTCTTCGTTTTGTTTTTAATTTATCGCGTGGCTGGGCCCTGGTCCTGTGTCTGCGTGCCCAAATCCTGAAGATGAAACGTCCAGGTCAGTTCTGGAAGCTTTATGGCTTTAAGGAAGTCTCCAGTCTCACCTGCCCTACTTTGGTCTAAGATGATTAATACTGAAACAGGGGCGTGTAGATGTCACGGGACACTAGCTCTCCATCACCAGAGATCTGCTGGGGCGCCCCAGCCCACGCAAGGACAGGTAACCATGCGTTTGGCAGATCCCTAAAAACGAATACTACGTTTTCAGTGGAGATACTTATTTTAAGTGTAAATAAAAGTTTTTAAATATTCACATTAATAAATGTGAAAACAATAAAGGAAGGGGAAAGGAGTGTACAGGACAGGTATGAGGCCTGCAAGCAGGGCCCCCTCGGTGAAGTTGAGGGTCCTGCGTGGGCGAAAACTTCCGTAAAACGGAGAGGCCCGGAAGGGGCTTCGTCATCTGGTCCTGTCCTCAGCTGTCCCCCGCGGGCGTGGGGCGCCCGCTCTGTCTGGAGGGTATGTTCACCCAGATATCGAGGTGCCAAAGAATGAACATGGTCACAGGGAGGGACCCGAAAGAGGAGGAGGAGGGGACCCCAAGGGGCGTAAGGAGGACGCAGAGTCGGGGCTCACATCCGAGGATGCTGGGGAAAGGTCTCTAGGACGGACGTTTGCAGCTGATCTGGGGACCTGAAAGTCACTGGGGGCGTCTAATGAGTATTTTTCCGTCATCAGATGGCTGTGGGCTTGAAATGTCAGCTGGGGGAGACAGGCTTGTCTCTCTTTAGAGAATTTCTCGGTTATGGTGAAGGCCACAGGCGGCACCCGCAGACTCAGCACAAGCGGCCTTCAAGGTAGGGAGTAATGGTCTTCGCCTTTATGTCTACTGCTGGGGAGAACGGGAAGCCTCTTACATTGTTGTGCTTGGCATCGTGGCACATGCCTGTCATCCCAGCACTCTGGAGGCTGAGGCAGGAGGATCCTTGTGAGTTCGAGACCAGCCTGGGTTACAAAGTGAACTCAAGACCAGACTGAACTGCATAGCGAGACCCTGTCTCAAAAACAAAGCAAAACAAACAAATAAAAAACATTATTGCTTACCGACTGACAATCTGAACTCTACCATTCATTTCATTATCACCATATCTGTTTCCTTTTTTAAATGTTTCATTGTTTAGGAGAAATTTGATATTGAGCTAAGGCAGGGCTCAGGCTTTGGGAACGCTACTCTCTTCACAAACTAAAAATCTGTATCAACAACCAGCTAGCGCACATATTATTCTTCATGGCTCTCTTTGGTTTTGTTGATATTAGTAACATAATTAAAGAAATACTTTTCTCCTCTTCTGTGGAAACATAATGGGTTTTTCATGTTTTGAATATTTAATAGCTGGCTTATTTTGCTAATTTCTTTCATGAATAGGCTAGTCCTCTTAAATATTGTTTTTCTTATGACTTTGTTGCTGTCTGTTTATTACAGAATGTTTTTTTTGAGACAGATTCTCACTATGTAGTCCAGGCTGGGTTTGAACTCACAAGAATCCTCCTGCCTCAGCCTCCCAAGTGCTGGGATTGTAGGTGTGTGCCACCATGCCCAGTTCCACAAAGGTTTCTTAAAGGACCTACAATTCAGGCACAACCAGCTGGGGAAGCTTAAACTATCAGGAAGACCTTTCCGGGAGCACCTGGCATACAAAGAAGGACCAGCCCATCTTCGGGATGTAGTTTTCAGCACACACCTGAGACTCAGTGCTACTTCCCGTGTGTGACAGAAAGACTATTCGCAGGGCTTGTGGCCAGAAGCTCTAGAAGAACCTCAGAATTAAAACAGACTCACCCTCAGGTGGCTCCTGACATCACCTGAGGTCTACACAGCAAGCTCCCACCAGCCGACCTCCCATCCAGGTTTCCTGCTGAGCAGTACATTATTGGATGGTGAGCATGGTAGGTGGGGGATTAAAAGACAGCCTTCCTTTCTGTGCAGCAGCAGGAGGAAGGGCCGTGCCCACTGGCACAGGTGTGGGACGGAGTGCCATGTAGGTCCCACTGAAGCCAGGCACAGAGCAGGATTTTCGACCCTGTCTTTGTGGAAAGGTTCCTGTGTGGTTAACCTTGGATTCTCCGCACCAGTCTCATTTCTGGGAGTGCTGCGTTCAACTGTGGTTTCTCTCAGCCCCTAGCTCTGGGGCACCCCTTTGGACTTACACCCAGGATGAGTGCCTTGCTTGCCACTGCTGGTGCCAGGTCCCCTGCCAATGTTTAAAGGCATTATTTTATTCCTTGTGACCATTCATGGGTAAACAGCCCAAGGCCTCATGTGGTTTAACCCAGGTCCCATGTCAAGAAGTGCCAGAGCTGCAGTGGGACCTTGGACACCTCTGATGTCATAGCCATTGCCTTTCATCAGGTGGCCACTTGCTCCCAAGACCACCTGAGCTAAGGACAAATTTCATCTCCAAATTGGGCATGGTGGTGCACACCTGTAATCCCAGCACTTGAGAGGCTGAGGCAGGAGGATCACCATGAGTTTAAGGCCAGCCTGGGCTACTTAGAGACCCTGTCTGAGAGACAGAGAGAGAGAGAGAGAGAGAGAGAGAGAGAGAGAGAGAGAAACACCAACCCTCTTCAGTGAAAACTGAATAAATATTATTTCCTTTCCCCCTTCCTTCCCCCAAGAGCAGTACATACTGAAGACTAGGAATAATAACCCATAAAACATTATTGAGAGGCCAGTTAGTCTCCATAATATCCCACTTGAGTATCTTCTTAAATAAACTAAAGCGAATTCTTTAGAAGGATGTGCATGCCAACAAAAGATGACAGGGAACCCACAGAAGGTCATTCACTGTTTAAACATAACAGGATGGACGCATAGCCTTGCCTGACTGGCATGCACAGGGGCCTGAGTTTGACCCACAGAACTGCAAAAATAAGTAAATAAGTAAATATCACTATCGACAACACACACTCTGCACTTACAAAACTAATATCGGGCATTGCTCCCCCATATATATATGATTTTTTGGTATTTTTAGCCAGCGTCTCACTATGTAGTTCAGGCTGACCTTGAACTCATTATGTAGCCCAGGCTGGCCTTGAACTCACAGAGGCCTCCTGCCTCAGCCTCTCAAGTCCTGGGACTGCAGGCATGTGCCCCATGCTTGGCTCAGTTTTGTTGCTGTGGTTGCAGTGGTTGTTGTTTTGAAACACGGTCTTGCTGCATAGTTCAAACTGGCATTGAACTCTAGGTAGTCCAGGCTGACTTCAAACTCAGGATCCTCCCGCCTCAGCCTCCTGAGTCCTGGGATCACAGCCACGCACTACCGCGCCCACAGTGCAGTTGTTCCTATGAAGAGGAATATCACACCTGTAGTTTGTTATTTCAAACTTACATATTTTATTATTATTTTCCTGTGAGACCTCCTCAAAAGACCCAAGATCTAATGAACATGGGCTTGACTCTTGTCTTTTGTGTGGAGTCAGAACTTGGAAATGATTCTGCTCGAGTCACTGATGCGACCCAACTTGGAAAACCTGAGTCTCCTTGTGGCATCACCATGCCCAGAGCCACCTCTCCCCTGGCATTCTGAGACTGGTATACTGGTCAGACGTGCCCCTCTGGGCTGGGGCTCCCAGCACCCCAGTGCGTGGCCCCTGCGCTGTGTGTCTGAGGCCTTCTCACCCCATCTCCGTGACTCGGCTGAAGGAAAGAGCCCAGGTGCACAGAGCATGGGAGGAGGTCAAAGCGGTATTACTGTCCCGTCCTCTCGGCTCCCACTGCCCGCTGAGGTCGTTCTTCCCCCTCCCAGGGGCATCTGTGAAGACAGATTGTGACCAGCAGTAGCTCTGGCATCAGTAGCCACCACCATGACACTTCCATTTTATTCTCATGAGTGAGTAAGATTTTAAGTGATCACCTGAACCAAAGATGGTCTCTTGGCGAGTCCACCTGACCCAGGCCCTTTCCTGCACCTGCCTGCCTGTCCCCAGCTTCCAACCTAGGACCACCACCCAGGTCTCTCACTCTAGAAGCAGCCGCTCAGCTTCCCCTGGTTTATTTCCCCCCACATGCACAAGGAAGAGTGAAAAGCCTAATTAGCATTGGTTGACCGGCTTTGCCTTCTACTTGGACACCGAATTTGGTAGTTCTAGTACTTAGAAGTCAGAGCATCCTTTTCTGATGAGGTCTCAATGACACATGCTAAATTACTGCTAATTCATCAGAAGTCTGAACTCCACAGCTCTGCTTTTGCAGCTTCTTATCGCAAATAAAACCAAAACTCTTTACTGCAGCTTTCAAATCCCAGCAAACCCCACACTCTTAAATTCAGCAAATCACCTTCTTCTCAGGTGGTGGTCACCACCCTTCTTTCTGCTGCCCAGAGGGGCCAAGCACCTGCCTGGGACTGCTCGTCCCTGACCCCTCACACGGGTGATTTTAGATGAGGCAGTATCCACTGGGAGGAGGTTCCCAAATCATCCACTTCTGAGAGATGGAGTCACAGTTCGAGCTCTGACTTCTGGAGGGGATTGTATTACAATCCACATCCTATACCTTCAGTAGGCAATTATTTTAATTGTCTGAGTTATGGAAAAAGATAGGCCGGTTCTTTGCTATTTATAGTACTCATGAAAAGCTGAAATGAAATTATTTTTCTTCTTTCCTTGTTCTCAAATGTTATTGTTCCACAGAAAGAGAAATTGTTCTTTAAACAAATACTCTTTGCATCCAGAAATTATTTTTGTATTAGTAAAAAAGACTTCATCTTGACTGTTCTATTTTTAATGAGCTCAAACTGACATTGAAAACCAAATACTGATTTTTTTTAAATAGGGAAGAATATATGTGGAACAATTTGCTAGGCAGTCAATGGGTTTATGTTCTTTTGAACAAAATTAATTTTTAAATTAATATTTTAAGTCCTCTAAAAATGTTTCATAATGCCACCCTCCAAGGGAAGAACTATGGTTTATTAGCCAAACATTTTGAATGTCCCTAAAATAAAAATACAGAAATTACATCCTAGGAGAAAGGCAGTAACAAGACCCTTAAATAAGTAACAAAGGCTGGGTATGGTGGCTCTCGCCTGTAATCCCAACATTTGGGAGGCTGAGGCAGGAGGATTGCTATGAATTTGAGGTGAGTCTGATCTACAAAGTGAGCTCAAGCCAGCCTGAACTACATAGAGAGATGCTGTCTCAAACAGACAAGAATAAATAAATACAATATAAATAAACAAATAGGAACTTCAATATAATGGTATGTGGACTTTAAAGATGCATTCTGATCTCTCCTAATCCTGGATTTTTTTCTTTTATTATGCATTAAAAATACATGTAGTTAGTTTATAAAATCAAACACACTTAGTGGTGTTTCCTGATTTTCTGCCACTGGACGTCCCGTGGCTTCCTGCGATGGAGAATGAGTGTCTGCTCTCGGGCAAGCTTTGGTTTCCCTCTGCTGCATACCTTCTCCTCCCGCACCTTGTCACCATCACCACAGCGGCTTTTGAGAAGCCAGGGGTCAGTACTGTGCCTAAGGCACCACTGCGTTTCCTACCTGAATCAAGTGTGATTATACCAGGTCTAACGCGCAGCATTAACAATTCTTTCCCCCCTTTCTTCTCGGCTGTGAGCTAATCCTTTATGCACCCACCGTGAATTCCAGGTGAACTTTCTGGAATGACAGTCCCCCCATAGTCTCAGCCTCCAGGGTCTCAGTTACCCTGGTGGTGGTTTTGAGAAGGAGTTTCAGGGAGCAGAAGGAAAGGAGAGTGGTCAGTTTGGGGCCATGGTAGAAGGGAGGTCGATGGCGGCCACAAGGGAGACAGGACTAGGGGGGACCAACTGCCGGGAGACGCTAGCCCTGGAGCCCAGCAAGCTTGTGCGGAAACAGAGGCAGTGTATTTCATCCATGTTCCCCGGACACCTGCATAAACGCTGATGTCATTTATGAACTGGAAAACTCTGTGGGAGGAACAGGTTGGGACCAAAACCAAGAGCTTGGCTTTGGACGTGGGAGTGTGCGACCCACATGAAGCCTCTGGGAAGAAGCACTGAGATGGCAGCCGGAGGTCTGGGTGTGAAGTGTGGGCAGGGGCTGGGGCAGATGGTGGCCTTGGTGAACGTGAAGTCCTTACAGCCGCGGGCCGCGATGGGACATCGAGGTAGGATGCACGTGGGAAAGGTGGCATTAGAGCAAGCCCTGGGCGAGGGAGCTGCGTATTGGAATCATCTCTGAGCACTGGGGGCTGGCAGGGAGGCTCGGGGTTTAGGGGGCCACGGTGGGTGGACAGTTTGGCAATACAAAAAGGTCATTGGTGACCAGAAAGAGGGCAGTGTCTGTGGAGTGGCTGTGACACCATCACCTCTGAGGGGACGGGAAATGAATGTAAACACGGATACCATAGACAGTGCCTTCAGGAAGTTTTGTGTGAATGGAGCGAAAAATGGGCAGATGGACAGAGATGACATGGCTACTTTGAGCCGGGTGTGATGGCGCACACTGTAATCCTCACACACAGGAGACTGAGGCAGGAGGATTTCCTCGAGTTCAAAGCCAGCCTTGGTTACATGTAAAGTCTCTGTCTCAAAAACACCAAAAGAGAGGAGAGGTTGTTTTGTTTCATTTTAAAATAAAAGAGACCAGAGTAATTTTCCTTTCTGATTAGAATGTTCTGGTAAAAAAGAAATCAGTGGTGCAGAAGAGAAAAAATAATAACTCGCCAAATATGATTTCAGACTCCAGACGTGAACAAATACAAATTAAATTAAATTAAATACAAATACTATTAAAAATCTTCAGCAAGCTGGGCATGGTGGTGCACATCTATAATCCTGGTACTTGGGAGGCTGAGGCAGGAGGCTCCTTGCAAGTTTGAGACCAGCCTACGATACACAGAGGCTCAAGGCCAGCCTGAACTGCATAATGAGACCCTGCCTCAAAAAAACAAACAAAAATCTTCAGCAGAAAAAAAAACATTTCTTAATTTTCAGTGGTTTTATAAAGACTGCTGTTATTGTTACTTTTGGAGGGTACTGGGGATGGAACCTGGGGTTCACACATGATAAGCCAGTACCCTACCACGGGGCTGTACTCCCAGCCCAATTAGCTCCTTCTCAGTCCTGTTTCCAAATATTTAGTCTTGAGTTCACGTGTATCCAGTGTGTTGCTTGCTGGGAGTTTAGCATCCTATCCATAATTCATACTTGCCACATAGAATAAGTCTGTGTCTGCATGAGTCCTTGTTATGCTGTGATTAGGAGGCCACTGACTTGAATTACACTGCTGTCCAGCCAGGTGGCAGCTGGGTGTCTTTAGGAAAGTTAATTAAAATCTCTGGGGTTAAGTGCCCTTTTCCATCAAAAGCCAACCACATTAATAATACCTATTTCATGAGGCCATTATGAGGTTCAAATAAGAAACTACATATAAGGTGGCTGGCACATGGTGACTGTCCCATGTATAGTGACAATTACCATTACTACAGCAGCAAACATTAAAAAAGCAAAAACAGATTCATATCGTTAAGTAATTTTCAATTGTAAAAGAGTTGACAATTTGCCTAGTGATTTCAATAAATGACAGGAATTTCTTATGAATCACCCAACTGATCTTCCACTTTGCTTTCACACTGCTGTTAAAAGGTATGCATTAAGCATTTTTTAACTAGACATGAACGTTAAATGCCACTGAGCTGAATACTCTAACATGATTGATTTTATGTTGCGTGAATTTTGCCTCAGTAAAAAAGACATAGAATGTCTCAAACACCTGTTATCTACAAGGCACATGTTATACCTTTTTTTTTTTTTTTTTTTTTTTAATGAAGATATGGTCTTAGTGAATTTTCTTTTCCCTTTCTGGTCAAGAATACCAGGTTAAAACAGACATAGGGAGTGCCATTGTGGGACTGCAGGAACAGAAAACAAAAAGTCACCAAGAAGCAAGCCCTCCCTGTGAATCGACACCATGCGCAGGCCACTGGGGGGACAGCCAGACCCTAGCCCCTTCCACTGCATGGCCTGGGAAACAAGAAGAGCCAGCCATCCCTCCCCACTGCCATAAGCCACTGGCTGATCCAGAGAAACACAGGCTGTGACGATGGCTACTGAGGTGCAATTTAGTGCTTATAGTGTTCAGTCTTTCACTGACTTTGCAGGTCTAAAGCCGAGGGTAGCTCATCTATTCAGAGGCTAACAATACTCAGGGTAGCATCTGGGGGAATCTCCTTCTGAAGGTGGTAGCCATTGTTAATTCCCTATTATCTTGTCTTGAAGTTGTATTGTTTTATTGTTTTGTTTGATTTTGTTATATCTGATGGTAGGGGCAGCTATTTCAGACATTATGATAGCCATTTTGAATTCACTATTGTCTTGTTTTGCAGTCCTTTACTGCATTCATTGTTTTGTTTTTGTTGGTTCTATTCTGTCCTGTTTTGTTTGATTTTTCCTAAACCTGAAGGTATCTGCAGCTATTTTGAAGACAACAAGAGGCATTTGGGTAACCATGGCTGATTTCCTATTGTTTTAAAGTCCCGTGTCACTTACTGGTTTGTTTTGATTGGTTTTATTCTGTTTTATTTTGCTTGGTTTTATTCTCTTTAAAATAAAAATAGAAAGGATAGAGGTCGGTAAAAGCTGTCCCCAAGGATAAGAGCTTAAAGACCTCAACAGTTTGTCCCAGACAGGACCAAGGACTCCAGGCCAGACATCCATGTGAGGCAGCGATGTGGACGTGGGGCAGAGTCACAAGGAAGGGTTTGGATGACCAATTTCAAGCAGAAAGTCAGGAAAGGTCCAGTGAGGAAGGCCTGCAGCAGCGCCCAAGCAGAGCTCCCTTCGGGGGGGCCTCCCACCAGCCCCGAAACTGGAGCGGCATCGTCCCCAGACACCATGCTCTTCCCCAGCTGGTCCTGCCAGGAAAGTGGAGTCACCTTGGACGCCTGGGGAGGGGACTGCGCCTGCCTCCTGCATGCGAGCACCTGCACGCACGCTCTCTGGGCCTGCACCCAAAGTGCAGTCTGTAGACCAGGGACCTCTGTCCTTGCTGGGTTAGGGAGGCAGAACCATGTCGATACCACCAGACTACGAAATCAGAATCCTCACCTGAACAAGCTCCTCTGCTGATTAATGTACGCAGGGAAGTCTAAGAGGTGGCAGCCTGGAGAAGGGCCCTTAGGGAACTTGGCAGAGCTTTGGATGTCAAGAGTTTTGGCCTGGATGGGGGCAGGGTGCAGTGGAGGGTAACTATAGTTCTTTTTTTTTTTTTGGCTTTTCCCTTTTTATAGGTGCCAGGGATCGAACTCACGACTGCCTGCTTGCAAGGCAGGCGCTTATGCCACTGAGCTAAATCCCCAGCCCCAGGGTCACTATAGTTCTATTACTTGGGAGGCTGAGGCAGGAAGATCATTTGTACCCAAGAGTTTAAGACCAGCTTGGACAACAAAGTGAGCTCTCAAATTGAAAGAAAGAAAGAAAGAAAGAAAGAAAGAAAGAAAGAAAGAAAGAAAGAAAGAAAGAAAGAAAGAAAGAAAGAGAAAGAAAGAAAGAAAGAAAGAAAGAAAGAAAGAAAAAGAAAGAAAAAGGATGGAGGGAGGGAGGGAAAGAAAGAAAGAAAAGAAAGCCCTTGCTTCTTCACTGGATGAGAAATAGTGTCCTGGTGGTCAGAACGCTGGTCATCGGAATCACTGGGGAAAAAATCTGGAATTTTGGGCCATAGAGGAAACCCAAGTTATAACCCTGTTATAACCCTGTGATTTGGAATTTATGAGGAACGTCAATCTGATTATCCGTGTCATATATAATGCTGGGAACAGAACAACGGGAAGCTCTCTGTGGGCTGACGCTCAGGATGAAACAATACGCAAGTGACATTTGGGTGAAAAGCGTTTATTTTTCCCTCAGACTCAGTTGTCATAATTTAAGAGCACCTCCCCAAAATACCAGCTGCTATCCAGCTTCCCTAGGCTAGGAGTTGTTTAATCAAATTCGACCATGAAGTTAATTCTCGTGGCTGCGAGAGAGGAGCAGAGTGTCACCCACCACACCAGGATGTTTCCACCTATGTGTGGTCCCTGTGGCACCCCCTGGGATCCCACCACTAAAGACCTGTCCTAGTCTTGTCAAATTATAAGTGCATAGTTGTCATCACCAGAGTCAGCATAAAAGCTGCCTATAAAGGACACGATTCCTGGTTGCGTTTGTTTTTTTGTATTTCAATTTGCCAGCGAGAACATTTTGCCCTGCCCCTTAGATAGCAGTCCCTGTGGACTGAGCCTCCGTTTTCACCCGCAGTGGGTTTTCCAGGCCATTCTTTCACGGAAACTCCCCATGGATCCATCACAGGGCACCGGCTTCTTCCTCTGGGTCCAGCTCTGGGCGGGGAGGGTGACCGGAAAGGAGCCCACTGATGAGACCCCAAACATACTTCAAGGTCCCTATCAGTGAGAGATGTCTTTTTTTGGTCTGATGGGGCAGAGTTTTTTTAAAAATACATTTTAAAAACAGATACACGAAAAGCAACAAATCGCTGGGCACACATGAAAGTGAATCAGGGAATACAAAAGTATAGGGTTCACACTTGTGCTGTGGAAGGTCAGAAGAGAAGGTGGGTTTTTTGTTTTGTTTTGTTTTTAATGAAAAAAGGAGAGGAAGGCTTCCAACGGGCCCTGAGGATATGTGTGGCAGATTAATTCACAGAAGGGGGGTGAGGGGACAGCCCCGAGGAAGAGACAGGAGACCGGAGTGGGTTATTTAATGTCTTATCTTCCCCTTTCCTAAGCACGAAGCAGCAGATCTGTGTTGGTTAAATCACAGACCATTACGGGAGTTGAAAGTGATGGCCTTTATCAGTGTTTACGAATTCGAAGGTTACGCAGAGGACCTCTTCTTGTGGTTGTGGTGGCCTTGCTATGACAGCCCTGGTGTGTGTAGGACACCTCCCAGGCCTACAGCGCATCAAACTGGTGGAATGTTTCGGTCACCAAACCTTCAAGCCTCGATTTAAAACCAGAACATCAGTTTCTGATTTTGCAATGGGGATTTTTTTTTAAGCCGAAAGATTCATATCAGTCTTCTGCCTAGGATTTTTGTTCTTGAAGAGTCAGTGAGTTCAAAAATTATGTTTCTGAAAAAAAAAAACTGTGTTTCTGGTTGGCAGGAAAATGATAACCATGGTAACCACAGCTGTCACTGGTTGTGGAGCAGTGGCACACATGCTTCGCACACATGGTGGTTGACTTCTCACAGCAGTCCTGCAAGAGGGAACCACCCTGTCTGTCTGTCTGTCTGTCTTCTTGTCTTTCTTTTCTTTCTTTCCTCCTTTCCATCCCTTCTTTCTTTTTCTCATTCCTCTCCTTCCTCTCCTCCTCATTCTTCCTCTCCTTTTTGTACTGAGACTCGAACCCAGAGCCTTCACACTGAGTTATATCCCAGCCTCATTTTATTTTTTAAGAAAGGGTATTGTGAAGTCACTAAGTTTCTCAGGCTGGTCCCAAACTTGTGATCCTTCTGCCTCAGTTTCCCAGACTTCTGGGATCACAGTAGATGCTACCCAGGCAAGATTTTTTTCTTCCTCCTGAGGCTGGAACCCAGGGCCCTGCATGTGTTAAGGAAGCCCCACACCACTGAGCCACACTCCCAGCTAAGGGTTTTCCATTCAGGGTAGGTTCTCTGTCATCGCTGCTGATTGCCTCTTTCTGCTTAGAACCACCTTAGAAATACCCAGCGCATCTTCAGACTACATCACAGCTCTGTGGTTTATGGCATTCTCCAGAAAAGGGAAAAAACTCATCAGCCTCTGAATGCCTGTGGAGTAAAACAGAATGAATTTTTGTTTTTAAAAAAAGCTTTAGTGATCATAGAGTAAGTGTGACACTGAGCATCTGAGAGGAAACACAGAGAGAATCCAGCAGATCCGAGGGGGCTGAGAGGGTAGGAGGATTCGAGCCGCTGACTCAGCACCCAGCACCCAGCAACCAGCACCCAGCATACTCCATCTGCCTCCTCGGTGGGCTGAATTCACACTCCAGCTACAGCATCACCCTTTTTAATTTTCCTTTCTCAGATGTATTTCCCAGTGACATTGGGCCTCCAAATGATGCAGAGAAATATAACTCCCAGCCTGCTGGATGTCCAATAAGCTGAGTTCATGCTCCCCAAAATCAAAGAATGAATTCTAAGGAACAACGGAGGTTAAGAATAGGGAGTATTTATTAAAGGGGAGACAGAACTTGAAAGAGACACGAGGGAACCTGGAAAGTGGGCTGCCAATGAGGCCCACTTCTTAAATTAATGTTTTAATTTTTTTTTGGTCTTTTTTGAGGCAGGGTTTCATTGTATGATTTAGACTAGCCTTAAACTCACTTTGTAGCCCAGGCTGGCCTCAGACTCATGGCAGTTCTCCTGCCTCAGCCTCTGGCGTGCTGGGATTATAGGTGTGTACCACCACGCCTGGCTCAAAGGAAGAGCAAACTCACAAAGTGGGTGCAAAATCACCAGGTAGGTACAACATGGACCAAAACTATGATCAATGAGATTACAAGTACACTGGCTTAGGTAATATTAACCCAATGGGAAAGCAGGTCATGTACCAAGTGTACATGGAAAGAACAAGGACTTCTGTTAGAAGAGATGGGTCAGGAGGTCCTGGGCCCACACCCAGTGACTGATGCCTACTTAGTGTGTCAATTGTCATATATCTTTTCTCTCTCATGCAGTGTAGGTGTAGCTATTCCATCTTTATTTAGAGATCGGGCTCTCAACAAGTGAACCTCCAGCCACAGCTGGAATGTGTTCTTATCTTCTGCATTGGCTCCTTTGAGGACCTAGCCCTGTATGACTGCTTAGAATATTTCTACCTGGGGCTAGGGATTTAGCTCAGTGGCCTAAGTGCCTGCCTTGCAAGCAGGCAGTCATCAGTTCAATCCCTGGTACCGATAAAAACGAAAAAAAAAAAAAAAAAAAAAAAAAAAAAAAAAAAAAAAAGAATATTTCTACGTAAGCCAGCTATCTTAATAGTCCTCCCTTTTTTTTTTAGTCCCCCCTTTGAAGAGGTACCCCTAACTGCCATGAGATCACTCCTAAAGATTAAGTCAAATAATTGCTCAGGAAAAATACTGGCCTGGGCCCTGGGACCTTCTGCTTCTTCACCTAGACAATCTTCCCTTAGTAAGAAGACAAGGCTAAATTTCATGCAAACCCCACTCTAAAATTTCTATGTCTATGTGTCTGCAACACGTTTGTGAAGCTCATAGGCTAACACATACACCATCTTTCAGCAGCCACCATTTACACATTAGCAAAAGTATTTCCTTCTCCTAAACACACCAATGATGAGAACAGGACGGAGGAGAGAGCCAGGAGGTGGGAAAGTCCCCCTTAAACTAAATGTGCTTTGGCTCCTTAAATATCATCTTTAAGAAATAACTCCTCTTAGTCTCACCCAGAAGTCAGTTCTTTCCACGGGGTCTCAGGTTCAGTTTCCCGTTTCCAGAAGAATTCCCCCCAAAACACTAAGCTGGGACATGGCTCTCATATGTGTTCTCCTGGATGGGCAAAATTTCTATGTCTCATGGGAACCAGCGACAGAGTCTATGTCCCTCATCTAAGGGACATCCCTGTCTTCAGCATTAGCAAACACACATTTTCTGAGGACTTCCCTGGAAGGTTCTTAGTTGCTGGCTGAGAGGGAAAGGTTGAGAGAGCCAACACTACCTGCCCCTGAATTGCCACCCTCGGCCTGGAACGGCGATGGTGGGGAATCTCAAAAGCTAAGACTTCCCCTTACCAGCAGAAGATCAGACCAGAAGGGAAACTGAGGCAAAGCAGGTTCAATATCCACTCTCGAGTATGGAGGGGATTGGGCCAGTCCCACCCAGTGGAACCTGTCCTTTTAATTGGTAGGTGGAGTCCTGTGATTTATTAATAGGCACTATGGTGGATTATTTAATGGTCAGCTTGTAACACCAACACCCAGTGAACTGGCTCAGTGTGGAGGGCCCACTTAAGGATCGCTGCCAGCATCAAAAGAGCAGAACTGGAGGGGAAGATGTGCGTTGGTGATTTTCCTGGAGAAGTTGCCACACTGGCTTTCCTGATGTGAATTTGGTTGTTCTCATCATCTGAAGCTTGGGTCCTCACTGTTGCTGACAAGGCTGCAGTTCTCTTTGAGGGAGTTCTGGTCCTTGCCTCACACATCCTTTCCTGGCTCCAGAGCAGATCCCTCTGCCTGCTGGCACAGCTCCTTCATCCTGCTGGTGTAAACTTTCTAGTTTCCACCGCTGACCTTTGGGCCTTCCCAGTGCAGATCCCTGATAGACTTGCATAAGACATGGTTGTGGGCTCTAGGCCTCCAGTTGAACTTGTAGAGGATATTGCAATGAGCTCTAGGTCTTCAGCTGGACTCATGCAGGACATTGCTGTGAAATCCAAGTCTTCTGCTGGATTCTTTGGGTCTTTAGTGTGTAGACGGATCTCCCATATTCTTCTACATTTGACTTGGAGTGAATAGTATAAAATAATCCTATAAATTATATTTCTTGTATTAAATATTTTCCTTGTAAGCTCTGACTACAACAGGCTTGTGTATTTCTGAAATATAAACCAGATTTCACAAACCCATTTTACAGCATTTCATATCAAGGTCCACTAGGGGGTACTCTAACACTACTTTTCCCTAGCACTGTTATCTAACAAATCAAAGGAGTGCAGCAAGCAGCTCTGATAAATTCAGCAACTAGTGAATCCCCATGCAGCACATACAAACAGGAATACAAGACCCTGCCTGCAGGAGTAAAATGGCCCATCCAAGAAACACCATAATCTTCCCATGGTCTCAAGGGAAATTTGACACCATTTTAACAAAATCTTAGTTAAAAAAAAAAGAAAAGAGAGAGACAAGGCATAAAATTCAAGGCATAAGCAATTGACAACCACAGATGACAATTTTTCATTACTTAATCGAGCCACAATCCAGAATCCATTAAATGAAAGCAAACTCTTTTCTCCTTCCAAGCACCTCAGTGGGATTTCCAAGAATGACATCAGACCTCCAAAGGATATAGGGAAAACTACTATGACTCTCAACCTGCCGGAGGTCCAGTATGCTAATTTCACATTCCCCAAAATCGAAGAATGAATTCTGAGGAACAATGGAGATTAACAATAGGACATTTTTTTAACAATAGAAAATTTTATGGAGGAAGAGACAGGAGGGGACCCAGAAAGTGGGCTGCCAATGAGCGCACGTCCCAAAGAATGTTTTACAGAGCAAAATCACAAAGTAGGTACAAAATCACAAGGTAGATACAATGTGGGAGAAAACAATGATCGATAAGATTACAAATATAGTTGTTTAGGTAACAATGATCTAATGGGGAAGCCAGTCATGAAGCAAGTGCATGTGGGAAGAACAAGGACCTTTTTAGGAAGAGATGGGTCAGGAGTTCCCGGCCCCCCACCATGATTGATCTCTGCATAGAATATCAATTATAGGGTATCACTGTTCCTGGTCCAGTGGTCCAAGCCTGGTCTTTGGGCCCCCAGGATTCTGTAAGATGCTAAATGTCCCTTAATGAAGCCATTGCTGCTCACAAAGATACCTCTGGTATGGAATGCTCTTTGGAGCCAGAGGTGTAGAGGACAGATTCAAAAAGGGGAATCTTCTGCCATGCCACTGGGCATGCGCAGAGCAGCTTCTGGAGGAGAGGGGGCAGCCAGATATCTGTGCCTTATGCCAGAACCCTTCCATGCTAGAATGAGGAACACAGGTCATGGCGTAGAACTCTGCAAATTCAGGCCTCTGTGGAGACATTTATGTATTTTTCTCAGGCTTTTGTCACCTAAAATAAGGAAATGCACTCTTAATTCCTGTGTTCAAGGAGTATAATATAATTTTTGCTTCTGTGGTACTGGGAATTAAATGGAGGGCTTTTGCACTCCCCAGTTCATTTTTCATTTCTGAGACAGACTCTTGCTAAGTCCCTAAATTGCCCAGGCTAACCTCAAACTTGCTGTCCTCCTGCCTCAGCCTCCCAGAGTGTCTTGAGCTAGTTGTGACCCTCCTCTCCTCTCCACTCATCCTGGGAGGAAGTTGGGAATGAGATATCAAAGTGTCAATGACTCCTGCATTTTGCATAGGTCCTGTTGCCCTTTTTTAGTCTCTGTTTTCTGCAAAGGGGAGCCAATGATAATACCAATAATTTCTCGTGTGTGTGTGTGTGTGTGTGTGTGTGTGTGTGTGTGTGTGTGTGATGCTGGGAGCTGAATCCAGGACCTCCACATGCAAGGCAAGGGCTCTGCTACTGACCTACATCCACAGCCCCAATGCTGTTTTCTATCTCAACCATCTGTCTAGTAATAAGAGCTATAATTAAAAGTCTGCACCACTAACAACTTATTAATGACAGTAACTGTACATACTTTCTGCTCTAAGCAGTGGCACATGCTGTGACCTCAATCCTCGAGAGGCTGAGGCAGGAAAAATGTGATTTCGAGGCCAGTCTGGGCTGCACAATGAGACCCTGTCTCAGAAGGAACAAGAATATCACCAGAAACGATGCTAACGTGTCTGTACTGAAAACCCTAATAATCACTTGGAAAAGGAAGCTAATGATATCGCTGACCTTATAAAATTATTTGGAGCATTAAATGAAAGAAAAGAAAGAAAAGCAGGCAAAACACACAGAACGTGGCACATAACCCTTTCCTCTCCCAGACACAGAGAGTTCTTAGCAAGTGCTAACATCATTGCTGACTGTGATGGTATCCGCCACCCAATCGGCTCACACCCCAACCCTGTCGCCACCTGGAGACCCTTGAGAATGAAGTCTAAACTGGCTTCTTTTTAGGTCTACTTGGGTGTAGGAAACACAGTTCACAGGAGTGACTGAGGGAAGGGGAACATCTCCTTCCCTAGGGGCTCACCGGTGAGCCTGTGTGTGAGCTTCCTGACTTGGAAAAGAAATCGTCCTTGATAGGAATAGAATGGGTGCAAAGAGCTGGGATGAGACCAATGGTCGTGAAACAAGGATTTCGATTTTCTCCCTGGGCAGCATGGAAATTTCACCCGCAGGGCCAGGGGTGATGGTCAGGGAAGAAGGAAAGGTCAGCACCCTCACTGGTCACTTCCAACTCTGCACCAGGGAAAGGAGCTCTTGGGAGTCACTGAGGGTCCAGATGCAAGATGTAAAATCCCCTGAATGTCACTGCATTGGGCCCAAACCTTGCATAATCTACAGTGGTGACCCTCGAGGAGGGATTGCAAGGGAGCTGACCTGTCTCTGTTATCTCCCTCACTTCCTCTTCCAGGGTGGATTTTCCGGACTGGGTGTTGAGGGGGTGCTGGCTCATTTCACTCTAGAGCTTTGGATTACATTTTAAATTTAAAAAATGTAGACCTTTGTTTTATTATTTGTATTCTATTTTAAATGAGGGGCTGGGGATTTAGCTCAGCGGTATAAACACCTGCCTTGCAAGCAGGTGGTCATGAGTTCAATCCCTGGTACCGATAAAAAAGAAAAAGACAAAAAAAAAAAAACCTACAGTGCCTATTTATTTTAAATGGAGTTGCTCCTAACAACATTTGGGGTACAAATCTATGAATAAAGGTAGACTAATTCATATGGTTTGGTTTGGTGTTATAGGGAGTAGTAGGGATTGAAACAGGGTCTCACGAGGTTGCCTATGGTGGCTTCCAACCTGAATCCTCCTGCTTCAGTGTCCTGAGTAACTGGGTTTGCAGGTGTGTGCCAGCTCATGCAACTCCAGGTGGGTTAAGAAAGAAAAGAAATAAAAATCAACCTGTGTGATTCTCCCCCTGTGTTAGCCACTTTTATATTGCTGAGACAAAATATCCAACCTTCACAATTTAAAGGGGGAGAAGTTTATTTTGAGCTCGTGGTTTCAGTGAGCTCAGTCCATTGTGAGCTGAGTCTAACACACAAACCACAGTGTGGAAGGGCAAGGCAGGGGAAAGCTGCTCCCATCCTGGTAGCCTGGAAGCAGAAAGAGAAGGGAGGAGCCTGAGAATGTACTGCCATGGCTGCCCCTTCCAGTCAGATTACATTTCTAAATATGAGGCTCTTGGGGGACATTTTGGGTCCTAACCTTCATTCTACCCCTGGTCTCCAAAAGGTTCATTTCTACCTCAAACTTCAGTAAGTAAAACGCATTTTGTTCATCTCTAAGAGTCAAAATCCAAAGTCTTAACAGTTCCAGCATGGGTAAAAAGTCCAAGTCCAAAGTTTCCTCTGAGACTCAAGGCAAACTCTTAGCCTCTATAAAAATGAAAAAGAAAGTTAAAGAGTTCCGCCCCACAGCGTCATACATCCCCCTTCCAAAGTGAGAAAGAAGAGAATGGAAAGAAATGGGACCAAAGCAAGACTAAAACCATCAGAACAAACATTGAACACTATAGTGCCATGTCCAGCACAAGGGGCAGGCTGTGGTGAGGCGTGAGCTCCAGAGAGTTTGAACAGTTCTGCCTTTCTGGTATTGCAGGTAGATGCCCCAGGTGGAGTTCCCCTGGGGCTGTCTTCACTCTCTGCCTGTGGCTTTCCTCAGTGGATAAGCCCATTCTTGACATCTCTGACTTTCTGGGGTCTCCACTGCACATTTGGCTTGACACTCACAGATTCTTGTATGCCATGGTTGACACTGAGGTTGGCTGCCAGCCTAAGCAGTAGCTGAGCCCCCTTGGCCCATGGCTGCAGATGTTTCTGAATACCTAGGTGACTGAACATGGTGAATGAAACCAGCCCTAGGGAACTATCTCCCTCGCAGCCTTCCTGTGTTTACACCGCTGAGCCTGTGATGGGTTGGGGTCCAGCTGATTCCTGAGATGCCTTTCAAGCCACCCTTCTTATTTTCCTGATGCAAAGTAATTGGCTTCCCTTTTGATATGAATCTTTCCAGCAAGCATGTTCTCCATGACCCCATCATTGCAAGTGCTTCTTTTCTGGTGAAACTGCAAACTTTTCAAATCACTCACCTCTGCCGTTTGCTGATTTTCCTTGTAGATCAGATGAAAACAATCAGCAATCCTCATGGCACAGCCTAAATGTTAGGCTGCTGAAAATTCTTCTACAAGATTAAGTAATCTGTCATCCTTAATCTCAGCCTTCTGCAAGGTCTCAGGATGTGGGTAACACACAGGCAGATTTTCTGTCAGAGCATAAAAGACATGGCCTTGGGTCTAACTGCCAGTGCTGTCCTTGTTTCCCACGAAACCACCTGAACCTGGCCTTGACTGTGGACATTCTGGTGTTCTGAACTCTGATCGGCATCACACATCAAGTGCTGCTCACAAGGGCTTCTCTAGCCCACATCTGCAAACTTATCCAAACTCATCCACTAACCTGTCCCAAAGGCTGCTGAGCCACAGTCATGTAGAGTTACAACAATGACCATGCACTTGGTATCAGTGTTCTGTGTTAGTCACATTCTCATTGCTGAGACAAACATACCCAACACCTTCCATTTTAAGGAGGAGGAGGAGGAGGAGTTCATTTTGGCTCACATTTTCAGGGTTCAGTCCATGGCCAGCTGGTGCCAAGGCAGAACCAGCACGATGGAAGGGCCTGCTCGGGAGGAAGGATGGTCACCAAGTCAGAGAGAAAACAGAGATGAGGGAGGAGACTGTGTTCTTCTGTGTCATAGCCCCAGTGACTCACTCCTTTCAACTAGACCCCAACTACAATCCTGAGACTTTGGGGTAACATTGTAGAAATAAACCATAGCATCCACCTTACGGTCACTCTGATTTTCCACTTCAGCCAGACAGTGCCTCGGTGGATGTCCTCAGAGCCTGAAGCTGTTAGGGACCAAACAGCCCCTTCCATGGCCTCATGTGGAGTAGAGATGCCGAGCCCCGCTGGGGTCCCTGCTCCAATGCACACCTCTGTGCTGAATGTTGGAACTGAACTAGAAAGTCTCCCCTGAACAAATGTGCTTAATAGGCAAATAAAAGATAACACAGGCTGACTTCAAAATGATTTCATTCAAGTGTGTGGAGCAGCAAATTTATAGAGACAGAAAATAGATCTGTGGTTGCCTAGGGCCAGGGGAAAGAGTGGGAACTAACCAAAATGATACGAGAAAACATCCCGAAGAAGTGGGAATGTTCTAAAACCGGACTGCGGTGACGGTGGAACAGCACTGTAAGTTTACTAAAATCATTACATCGTACACTCCCAGTGGGCGAGTTTTACACTATAAAGGCTGCTTTTAAGTTGGTGTAGATAACCACTAACAGAGATGGCTGTCTAGCTCAGAGTCCTGACCCCTCTACCTACAAAGCGAGTTGGAGTGAAGTCTCTCCTGCAGCTTCTTCCTCGCATCTGCACACAGGGCGCTGACAATACACCTCTCACAGAGCAGGGCAGAGAGAGGGGAGATGAGATCCAGAAAGTGGTCACCAGCAGGGCAGCAGCTGCGAGTTACCCTGGAGCAAGGAATGCAGGAGGTGTGAATGTGGACCATTTCTTGGCTTGGGAAGGGAGGCTCATGGAATTTTCCAGTGACAGTGATCTGGAGAGAACACTGTAGGTCCCTCCTGCCTCTCAGGTCACCAGTGACATCCCTCAGGGTCAAGCGGTGAGGGGAGAAGGTGGAATAGTTGTCACCAGGCAGCGAATGGCTGCCCAGGAGATGCCCCAAAGCAGGCATTTTACTGACTGAGCAGTTGAATTTGCACATGATACCCAGAGGTGCATCAGAAGTGACAGAAGAGTCACAGCTGGCTGCAGGGCAGGAGTGGAGAAGGACAGAGGCAGGGTGGGAGGAAGAGGCTGGACCCAAGGCCGGTGAGAGGTGTTGTTCTCTACTTGTGTGCCAGGCCACTGTTCCAAAGCTTTTTGGGAGCAGGGCAGACAGGAAGAGGGAACAGTGGCTCTTAGACGAGAGAGGCACACATCTGTAATCCCGAGCACTCAGGAGGCTGAAGCAGGAGAATCACTGCAAATTCAAGGCCAGCCTGGGCTACAAAGTGAGTTCAAAGCCAGCCTGAACTACATAGTGAAACCCTGTCTCAAAAAGTGAGAGAGAGAGAGAGAGAGAGAGAGAGAGAGAGAGAGAGAGAGAGAGAGAGATTCAGAGGAGGCAGGTCCATAACCCCAGCTACTGGAACTGAGGCAGGAGGATCACATACTCAGGGGCAGCCAGGGCAACCTGGGGAGACCCTGTCTCAGAATTTTGTAAAGAAGGCTGGGGATGTAGCTCAGGGTACAGTATTTAGCCTGTGGCACCCTGGGTGCATTCCCAAGTACTTAAAAAATAAGAGTTAAAATATTTCAGCGTTAAAAATAAAAATCAGATACCTCCCCTGTGCCGTGAATACTAATTCTCTTTCTTTTGTAAAACATCTTCACAGCCATAAGATCTCCACTCCTAATAGTAACAACAGCCAAAAACCTTTCAAATTTTACACAAACACACACAAGTGTACATGCACACACACACACATATAATACACACACACACACACACACACACACACACACACACATATATATATATATATATATATATATATAGTTTTTTTAAATCGAACTCATAACCTCACGCTTACCTGGTAAGCACTTGAGCCATTGATCTAAATCCTCAGCCCTGAAGACAATCTAGAAATACTATTAAAACACATTTTTAGAAGAGCTGAATTAATAGGCATGTCAGCGTGGAGGGGGATTGGGCAACTAATTTTGTAAAGATATGATTTTTTCCTAAAATTAATATAACAAAGAAATTTCAAAATTCCAGAATTATTGTGCAGATTGATTCTAAAATATAACTGCTAGACTAAAATCTTCAAATAGCTAATTTTTAAAAGGACAAGCCAAAGAGAGGCCGACCCTATCAGATATTAACATCCCTTAGAAGCCAAGGTAATCTAGATAGGGTAGTGTATCACTTCAGAAACACACAAAAATGAACAAATAGAGCAAAATAAGGAACCAGGAACAACTCTGAAGACATAGAAATATAGCACATGACGTAGGTGACCCCATAAACCCTACTAAGAATAGATCCTTTTAGCAGATGATGTTGGGGACAGTTCGGCTCCTTATAGAGAAAATGAAATTAAACCCCTACTTCATGACATTAAAACAAAACAAAAAATCTGAATGAACTGAAGACCTTATGGCCTAAATCTGAAAGATAATATGAAACTATTAGAAGAAATATCAGATATTTTTGGGATCTCAGTTGCAGAATATTTTTCTAAACAAGATCCCTAAAATACAAAAAATAAAGGAAAAAATGTTGAATTTGACTCCGAAACATAATGAAGGCTATTTATCCTACAGATGACATGACAAAGTTAACGGACACTGAAGTCAAAGGTGTCTGTGACATCCACGCTCAGTGACATATTAGTGTCCAGAATCTACAAGCAGTGGCCTTGCCATGTCAGCAGCAGCAACAACCCAACAGAAGGGCGGACAGAGGTCGTCCAGAAATCGGTTTCAGAAAGGAAAACCTTAATGGCAAGGAAATCTGTGGCGAGCATTCTCAATATCATCAGCAGTTTAAAAATGCGATGTAAAATGTTGGGACATCTAAAAATACCAAGTAAGAAATGAGACAGAGCTCTACGCACAAGATTCTGGCAAAAGATTCTGCTGAGTAAAACCTCGGCTACCCAAGCCATGCCCTCAATTATGCTCGATACGTAACAGCTCCACTCCTGCAGATATTGTCCAGGGACGCTGCGCTGCGCCCACAGAGAGAGGGTTTTTGCAGATGTTCTTGGCAATACTGTTTGCAGCAGAGAAACTGGGAATCTACTACCAGGAAGGATAAGCAAAAATACGGGGGTAAAGGTGCGTGTAGGTGTGCAGGCTGGGGCACGGGGTTCTGTTTCCAGTAACACACACACACATCTGCATAAGCTAACATTCTAGCCACACGAAACACATCGGGAGGATTCACTTGGCCTGTAAATAACTAGTGGGCCAAGCCCTGGTGACTGTCACGAGTCTGGATGTGGCACCCAGAAGAACCTGAAAGGCCTCTTTCTCCACCTCTCCAGGGCTGCTTTCTAGCATTCCTGCCAGCTCCCGAGGTTATTAAGGGCTGTGAAGGAAACCAGCCCTCCCATCCTCCCCATGCTAAGCCAGCTTCCCCTCATTGTTCCGGGGAGAGAAATTTGGGTTTATTACTCCACCTCAGCAGAAAGCAATAGCAAAGTTAATATAAAATCATGATAAACTCAATTATCCCATGGGCCTCTCACTTAAAAACATTCCTCTTACACACAGATATTAGAAAAGGTCACTCTGCTTCTGATTTTGCAAGAGGAACTGTCTGAAACTGTTTAACCTGAAGCTACTGTATTTGTTGTGGCTGGAAGCAATGAAGATGTTAATCAAAGAACCTGCCAGTGTAAAATTACAAAGCAGTGTGAGTATTGAAAAGAAAGCTCTAGGCATTAAAGAACTGGGATTGAGGGGAGAAGGGATGGGCACCACAGCCCTCAGGAGACACCCCCATGCCTTGTCAGGAGGGTTGAGTGGCCAGGGCAAGGGGTTGTGGGGGAGCGTGAGGCCTTAGGGAGGAGGGTGAGGACCCGGCCTCTCTGTAGGGTAGATTCAGGGAGGTGTGGCCACAGGGTTGTTGCAGGATGCAGGAATCCCGATGGGTCTCATGCAGGGAGATGGTCATGCTGGTGCTACGTGATCAGGGGCTGAGGGGTCTGAGCCACACTTAGACTCCTCCAGTGCTCACAGCGTCGTATACCATGGCTCGGACTCACTCAGGGCTGGGGAAGAGGAACAGGATCAGGAGGGAGACACCAAGACCAGTGGGACTGGCTGGGTATGAAGGGTGAAGGAGAGCCCTGGGCTAACCGAGGCTGTCCATGTGGACACTGGCATGAGTGGAAGGGCATCC
Organism: Cavia porcellus; assembly: GCF_034190915.1. Taxonomy (NCBI): domain Eukaryota; kingdom Metazoa; phylum Chordata; class Mammalia; order Rodentia; family Caviidae; genus Cavia; species Cavia porcellus. The sequence continues at coordinate 623,898 of NW_026947521.1, read as the reverse complement.
CAGAGACAGAGAAGGATACAGGAGGAACACACAGGGAGGCCTCAGCCTCCAGAGTCCCTGGGATTGCAAGTACACAGCACCATGCCTGCCCAGGACACTAGAACTTATTGCTGATACCAAATATTGTTTGGGTCCATAAGCTCCTAATCATGTTTTGTTCTCTGCTTAGACATCACCTCTTTCTGGAGGCCCGGGGCCAAGCTCAGTGTCAGAGGCAAGGACAGCACAGAGTCTGGTTCTCTCATTTCTTCTCCTTGTTTTTAGCTGTACGTGCAGTTCTTGAGATAAAGCGTCTTTTGCAGCTGTATGCAGCATCTGGCGAAGTCCTGGCGTTGGTGTGAGCGCAGGGATGTCTGCGTGCAGTCACGGACTCTTCTCACCAGTTTGGATGTGGGCTATTCCTTACAGCCCTGGTGGGAACCTAAGGCATGCACTGCGCTGCTGTGGACCGTTTGTACCACAGAAAGCTCTAAAAGCTTCACCAGCACTACCCGATGGAGGGAATGTGGCCTGGGCACTGAAAAGAAAACCAATTTGTTTCCTCCAGGAAGCTGAGCACTGCCTTACCTCCTGCCTTTGTGCAGAGGGAAATGAGCTCACACCTTTGGGAAGTGCTCTTAATCTGAGTTCTGGTCACTTGCCGCCAAACCTAATCCTCACCGGTCCAGTGCGCTCCCTGCGTGTGCCTGCTCCCACGTGAACAGTTCCGCTCTGCATTGTCAGTCTGCCTGGCTGGAGTGCATACCCCTCTTCTTACCCAGATGGCAAATAAGGATGCCCCGGCCGCACAACACAAGTCCTACTCCCGTTTCCCAAGGGAAAACAGAGAACCATTTCAGAACCCTCCAAGGTGCAGGCTCAGGGTGACTTCACCAGGTGTCCCGGCTTGGGCTGGGTCCCCTCACCCCATGCAATTCCTTGCTCTCTCAAGTAGTTAGATAATACACCTGTAAACACACAGAACATGGCAAGGCACACAGGACACTGTCTTCAAATTGTCACCTTCTGGTCTGCACGTCCTGCGGTTGTACTTGGGAAAACCAAAAAATAATTTCAAAACTGCCCAGTTTATTTTTTAGATTTTGAGACAGGGTCTCACAAGTCACTAAGTTGCCCAGACTGGGCTCAAAATTTTGATCCTCCTACCTCGACCTCCTCAAAGTGCTGGGATGGGTTATAACCTTTCTTCAAAGAAAAAGCCTTAATAGTACAAAGGAGCAGTTCACTCATCATGTACTAGTCCACCCACTTCTTTCCCAGCTGCAAGACTCCAGGCACATGCCTCAGCTCAGAACAAGACAGACTCTGGGAGCCAGGACTGCCCCCAAGGGAGCCACCCAGGAGCCTCCTCCCTCCCTCCCTCCCCCTCTGCACTGTCCACAAGTGTGGTCAAGGTCAGCTTCTTGGAAAGACAAGTAGGATTTAACTGGCCAACATCTACTTGTGTGCTGTCATCAGAGAACTGATATAAAATAGAAGAGAGTCAAAATACAAACACCACAGAGGCCCAGCTGAAGTGGCATCTCTTGCTTAAATTTCATGAAAATTCTCTTTCCATCACCCCTTTCCCCCCACAGCCACTCTGTCTGTCGTCGGCTGTCACACCGGTCACCCACCTCCACCCACCCAGGTCCAGGAGCTGCACGTGATCAAGACGTCAGGCTCCTCTTTCTCTCACAGGCTGTGGATTGGGGTCTCCCACACTCTTGTCAGGGGAGGGTTAACTGAGAGGAGAAAGGGTTGTCCCTGCAGGAGGGTCTCAGCGAGAACCCTTGGTACCCAAGATCGGCACTCCTCCAGCTGATTTTGAAGATACTTACTATGTTCCAGGCTCTGCGGTGGGTGCTGGGAATGTAATGTAGCATCTTGGCTTGTGTGTTTGGTTGGTCTGTTTTTGGAGACAGGATCTAAATTGCCCAAGGTTGAGCTTGAGATTCCCCTGCCTCGGCCTCCCAAGTGATGGGATTACAAGCATGCTATAACTGCGGCTCTTTATCTCAGACAATTAAAACTCACGGGATGATAATGGTTCATGCCTATGTAGATATTGTTCAGTCTTAAGCTCCACCGAGGCAGAGTGCTGTCGCAAAACAACTGCGACATATGAGGTGGAGAAAGAGCCTGGTGCCAAGGCTTAGACATGAACACGCATGAGAAGGGGATGAGACCAGAAGCCTAGGCTTGAGCCTACACTCCTCATTATCCACTGGCTCAGCCTCCCCACTGTGCTCAGAGGCCTGGGGAGGAACGTGCCAGACGCATGCTCAGGCGACAATGCAGAGTTCCTGACTGGGAGAAGAGGGGCGAACTGAGGTGGGTGTCTGCAATGTCCCCAGAGACCTAGGTGCTAGAGCCTCAGTCTGCAGCTCTGTGCTGTACGCAGGTGATGGAAGCTCAAGGGGCTGGGCCCAGAGGCCGTAAGTGTGGTCACCGGCGTGGCCTGGGCTGGATGTGGGACCTCTCCTTCATTTCTGGGCTGTGCCCAAGGTGAGCTCCTTGGGGTCGAGTGTTCTGTCCCAACTACAGAAAGTGGGCTGCGAGAAGCCAGGGTGGGGCACATGCAGGTGCAAGACCAGCCAGTGCTACACAGAGAGAGGGGGAGAGAGAGAGAGAGAGAGAGAGAGAGAGAGAGAGAGAGAAGAGGAGAGGAGAGAAGAGAGGAGAGGAGAGAGAGGAGAGGAGAGGCTCCTGACAGCACTTCAGCTGGGAGCTCATCAGTGGATTAATTGGACCAGTCCATGGATGAGGATTAGCATCCCCATGACCTCATCTTCTGAAGACCATGCTTCAGAGCACATGAGCCTCCGGGAGACATCGTTCTTCCGAAGTGTAACAGCACAGGAGCTCTCCAGACCCAGAAGGTCACGACTGACTACTTGAGAGAAAACAAATGGCCACAGATGTCTTTCACTTTGGAAGACAGCAGCGTGGAGGTCAGCAACTCAGGAAAATCTAGTGACAATGTATGGGGACCACAGTGAATCTTGGAGTCCCTGTTGGTGGTGACAAGTTGACTGGCTTTGGCACAATTTAAGAGCCCCTGGATTATGCAAAAAATAAAACCCAAACATGGATGGGTAGGATACGGACTGTGCGAGAAGAAAAACATCTCAAAAAACAGTGGCAAGGATCGACTGAGAATGGAGAGAAGACAGGAGAGTGCGAGGCCAGTGCTGCGGCTAGTGCAAGGCAGGCGCACAGTGTCTGCCACGACTTTACCTGCACCGATGGTGTGAGGTGTTTTAAGAACTGAATTTTAAAATAAATTTTAAAATGTTTAAAAACTAGGATTCTGGTACGGTGCACGCCTGTAATCCCAGCTCTTCGGGTTGAAAGGGGGAAACAGAAGAACTGCCACCGGTTCAAGCCCAGCTTGGACTGTCAGGCAAAACCGGTCTCAAGCAAACAGAAATGAAATGAGGTTAAAGATTCGAGGTCATGAATGTAGGGTTGCCCAATTTAGCAATAAAATATAGATCACTTGTATTTTGTCTAGCAGCTCTACATGGGGACCAGTCTGTCTTCTTGTAAAACTCAGGTTAGAGTTTGCCTTGGTTTTATGACAGTGCATGGTGTTGGGGAATCTGAATCAGAGCTCAAGTTGGGCGGTGGTGGTGCAGAGGACTTCGGGTCAGACTGTCAGGGAGGATGTGTACCCAGAAGGGCATGTTCCTGACCCATGACCCATGCTAGGTCTGCCCATAAACCTGGCTTCCTGGGCACCATTTTGTTCAACCCCTTTGTGTTTGGGGGTTCCCTCGTTTCCCTTTCCAAGCTCTGGTGCCATTCCTCATCAGTTTACTTTCGAATGGTCAAGCAAGTAGCAGGATCATAACCTTTGCTCAAAACCAGGCCAGAGCTGGGCGAGATGGCGCATACCTGTAATCCCAGCACTCAGGAGGCTGAGGCAAGAGGATTGTTGCGAGTTTGAGACCATCTTGGGCTACAAAGTGAGCCCAAGGCCTGCGTAAACTATATAGTAAGACCAAAAGAAAAGACCAAAAGAAAAATCAAACCAGGCCAAACTCAGGTCATGGTGGCACAAACCTGTAACCCAGCTCTTGGGAGACTGAGGCAGGAGGGTTGCTGTGAGTTCAAGGCCAGCCTGGACCATCTCAAAAAGACAGAAAACAGAAACATTAAAAAACAAAATCAACAATAAAACCAGACCAGTGGACTTACTTGCCTGTTGCTTTGAAACAAGAGGAGTGGACACCCCAGACAGTGGACTCTGATGGCCCTACTCCAAGCCGTGCATGTGCGCACATGTGTGTGTGTGTGTAAAATGCCCCCCAGTCTTGTCTTGTTCCTGTCCTTTAGCTGGGGAAATGTGGAGCTTTTCTGGCAGACTTTTGGAACCCTAAAACTAAGATGGAGCGTGTGGCAAAGCCTGGCTCAGCCTGAGGGGAGGCAGGGGATCCCTAGGGCCTCCTTCTGCAGCGAAGCCCCCATTCCCTCCGGCTTCCAGCCCTCCTTGCCTGCACTGCAGCCCACCTCTCACCGTGCCCATGGCAGAGGGTCCAGAGGCCTGAACACAGAGGCAGGAGGCACGGGCCAGTCGCTCTTCTCCAAGCCCTGGGCCAGCTGTCCCCTTCTGCTCCCCCTCACCTTCTAGCCCAGGTATCAGGAGAGATGGCTTCCACCTAATCAAGGGAATTCAAGAATCACCCTGGGCCCTCTGTGTCCCAAGCACCTCTGCTTTGGAGCATCCCTGTTGGGGCAGAAAGCTTTAAAGGACATGGGGGCTTTGCTGTGGAGCTCGAGCTGGTGAGTCACTGGATCACAGCTGGGTGCTTTTGCTAAGGAGATGGTGTACAGCTGAGGAGGAGTTGGAACAAAAAGTCTTGAAATTGCACTCTTTGAGGCTGAGGCAGGAGGATCTCAAGCTCAAGCCCATTCTAGCCAACTTAGTGACTTAGTGAGACCCTCACTCAAAAAAGAAAAAAAAAATAGGGGCTGGGGATTTAGCTCAGCGGCATAAGCACCTGCCTTGCAAGCAGGCAGTCGTGAGTTCGATCCCTGGTACCGATAAAAACAAAAAAGACAAAAAAAAAAAAGAAAAAAAAAATAATATATATATATAAAAGAGCTGAGGATGTAGCTCTGTGAGAAGGCCCTGGGTCCAACCCCTAGTACTACACACACATACCCACACACTCATATGTGTGCACACACAAAAGCCACAAAATCTACCCACCCCTTTGCCTTCTAGGAGTGCTGGCAACTAATGGCAGCCTGAACCCCGATGTTCCCCTGGGTTCTGGTGGGCACCAGAGCTCCCTGCCTGTGCAGGCCTCCCGGGGTGACCTGGGTGGGGGCAGGGCTGGGCTGCCTCTTCCCCTCCCGCTGGCAGTGACTTCTAAGGAATCAAAGGATTCCACTTTCTGGCCCAGATGCAGTCACTCTGAGGTGTGTCTGTCAGGTGGGATCCGTTAACTGGGTTTGTAACAGCGTCCTATCTAGATATCGCTTTGTCAGCCTCCATGCTTTACTCTGGTCAGGGTGCCTGTGATGCTGGGCACGGAGGCCCCAGGAGGCAGCCGCTGCTGGAGGAGCAGAGTGTGTGCAGGTCACGTGGGAAATGCTTTCTTAGGCGTCCTGAGGAGCGCTTCTGACTGTCCCCTGGAGGCTAAGTGCTAAGTCCAGCCAAAGGCCCCCTTAGAGTGGCTCCCAGGAGCATTCAGAAAGGGTTAAAGACAGGGAGGACTCGGGAGGACTCTGTGTCTGTCCTGGTGCTGATGAGGTGAAGGTTTCAAAGCAGGTGCCTGGTGGGTGCTTGGGTCTCCAGAAATGAACCCAGGGCAACCCTGGGGCTTTTTCCCCGCCTCTGGGAGGATGAGAGGAGACAGATGCGGTTATAAATCTCGCCTCTTACCTCTTAGCATTCGTTGTGGTGGGGTTTCTTGGTTTTTTGTTTTGTTTTTCAATGATAAAATAGTTTGTGTTCACTAAATAATATTTGGAAAATACAGAAAGAAGTGAAAGAAAATTTCTCCATGGTCTTAGTCCACCAGTGTAAATATCATTTCTTTGTTCTTTGCATAGAGAGATTTTAGCATAATTGGATCCACTTCCCTGAAACACTGTTTTGCAGGCTGCAGGGAGCTGTGATTATAAAGTACTCCAATGAGTCACCTCAGCATTATTGAGCAATTTCACGAGTTTGGTAAAAACGAAGTTGACTTTACTTTATCAGAGGTTAGGAATCACCTACTCTAACACTCAGCTGCTCCTCTCATGGTCTCACTCCGGGAGAAAAATAAGATAGAGATCAGGAGATGCAGAGATACGAAGCATCCCAAAGCCACCTGCTACAGTCACCCACCTTCATACTGAAATAGGTCATGCAGCAGCCTTACTCAGGACAGACCCACCTCTAAGGTCAAAGAGGCCAGTAAATCAGGCTGGGTCCTTTTACTTATCTGATAAATCCTGTCCTAAAACGCCTGGAGTTGTGGCTCAGAGCACAGGCCCTAGGTTCCAGCCCCAGCACCAAAAACAAAACAATAGCCTCCTCCACATGACAGAGAATCCTGTGCTAAAGTGGACTCAAGTCTGATCTTTGAGGGTCTGGGGACATAGTTCAGTGGTGGAGAGTCAGCCCAGCACCCTCAAGGCCTGGGGTAAAATCCTCAGTACTAAAAGTAAAGCGATTTCCATGGCATTGCTGACTTTGCATGTACGTGGTGATATTTCTCGAGGATGAGCCAATATCAGACCAGCTCCATGGACAGGGGTGATGTAAATCACCCGCCAGGATGCACAGACAGGAGCCAGGGTCATCATGCCGCCATCATTCTCTCCTTTCTAACCAGTCTTCACCTGGCTCACACACTGCTCCATGAAGTCCTCTGTGCTTCCAAAATTGTCACCTGGCTGGGTGTAGTGGCACACACCTGTAATCCTGGCTCTAAGGAGGCTGAGGCAGGAGGATCACTTGTCTCAAAAAACAAAAACAAATCATCACTTGCATGACCCTCATTTGGCCTTTGTGTTTTCCTGTAGCTTGATAACCTGTTCAATAATAACAGGTAGATTTTTTGGTTCTTTGAGATCAGGTCTCGCTATGTAGCCCAAACTGGCGTTGAACGCACTACAAACCCTAGGATGGCCTCCAACTTGCAATCCTTCTGCCTCAGCTTCTTGAGGACTGGGATTCCAGGCATGCGCCACCATGCCTGGCTTTGATAACAGTATTTTAAAATGTTTCTGAAAAATGCATTTACAGTGGCTCCAAAATCAAGCCATATAAAAATCTATTACGAATCTATTGCTTCTCTGTCTGTTTCCTTCTTCCTGTACTGGGGAGTGAACCCCTGACTCCCATATACTTGCACTTCCTAGCCAGTGCTGTACCACTGAGCCATACCCCGGTACCATGTGTTTTCTTACACAAAACACAGTTTAATAACACATTCGCCTATGTTTTTTTTTTTTTCTGTTTGTTTTAACGCATCTATACTTCTTGGGAATATTCCATATTGGATCCGAAAGGAACTTGTGGTTCTGTCTTGAAGGAGATTTCTAGTATAGGTGTCTCCTAATGTATTTAGCCAATTCCACTGATGAGGGGCACGTGGGTCATCTGCCGTCTTTCGCTTCTGGCGATGCATGGTGGGCATATGCCAGTCTGCATCCGGTGTGCGCATCCCTGGGTCTGTTCTTCAGCTGCAGATGGAGGGGTCACCATCTGCAAAATAAAACAGTGAAGCAGAAGAAGGAGATTGAATAATTCTGTAATGTTCTGAGAAAGTGCCAAGTGGTTTTCCATAGAGATCCAAGCAATTTCTATTCCTCCTCTCCCTCCCAAAAATATACAAGCTGGCACTGACAAAGAGGTCAGCAGAGAGTGAAAGTCCCCTGAGTGCACAAAGAGACCAGGCGAGGTGGCACCCGCCTGTGGTCCCAGCTACGAAGGGATGTGGACCAGGAGGGTTGCTGGAGCGGTGTCCCAGACCCTGCACCAAGAAACAGAAGCTAAAGAAACAAAGTTACAAGAAAATGTTGGCACAATAGTTACCAGAGCTGGGATACTATTTGATGGCAAATTTATAGTTTGGATTCATGGCAGTGGTGTGCATTTGTGTGTGTGTGCGCGTGCGTGCGTGCGTGTGCATGTGTGTGTGTCTGTTTTAACGCACCTTTCAGTCCATCCACTTAGGTCTGACAAGTCATCATGGTGCACTCTGCCACCTGTTTTGTACCATTTGAACAAAATTGTGCTACTTGAAGCCCCAGAAGCTCACGATCATCATGTCTGTTTTCAGACTTACATTCTTGGACAAACTATTCATTTGTTACCACATCTTTACTGAAGTATTTTTCACATTATGCTTGGCTTTCTTTTGGGACTTCCAGGAAGTTAGTATGCAAAAACGGAAAGGCCATCAGCCTTGGCTTTGGGAGATCGCTTTTCTAAGAACAGTGCCAGAGCGGGGGTGGGGAGGGGGTAGGGGTGGCTCATGCCTGTGATCCTAGCACTCGGGAGGCTGAGGCAGGAGGATTGTTGCGAATTTAAGACCAGCCTGAGTTACACAGCAAGCTCAAGGCCAGCCTGAACTTCATTGTGAGATCCTGTTTCAAAAAGACAAAAAAGCACATTCCTTGTGCAGGCAACTCATGTTCTTCTCTGCTCCTATTTTGAAAAGACACTAAATCAGAACAACAAATAGCAGGAAGAAAAGGTTTCTAACAAGGGAAGGCAGAGCTTCAGAAATAAATAAAAGGAAGAACAGGGGAAGTACAGGAGTCTAGGGCTTGGAGTGTGGTGGCAACACGATGGTTCCCCGGGACTCACGGGACCGTGAATCTTGACAGCAGCGACCTTCCCATCTTCAAGCGAAGGCTGCTTGGCAGCCTATTTTCAGCAGGCAATGAAGCGTGCAGTTTACTTCAAACACCCTTCTCTCCAGGTTAAAGAAAGTGTTGGTGTTTGTACAAGGCAAGTTTGATTCAGTGATTTTGTTATTTTTCACCTTTTAAAATGCATATTTGTATTGATGTGTGTCTTGACTTATTTCAGCAAAGAATAGAAGATGATTTATAAGAATATAGAAAAAGCCAACAAAAAATAAAACAGTGAAGCAGAAGAAGAAAGAAAGCAAACCAAGGTGTCGGCATGCAGCTGACCAACAGATGTAGTGTGCAAAACTCCTGTGTGGGGACCCACATTGCCAGGCAGGTCGTGGAGCACTGGGCTCATTAACTGTCAGTCTGGGGACAGCTGGGGGTGCATCTCCATGGCAGCAGACTGGCCAAGTACGTGGGAGCCTCCGGGTCCCTTCATTAGCACTGCACAAAGCAAAAGGGAAAGAAGGAAAGGGAGAAGGAAGAAGGAGGAAGGAAGGATTTTTGAGTCTGGAGAAAGGTCAGGGTTTAGCTTCTGAACGTAAAAGTAAAATTGGAACTGGAAGAAAGAAAAAAAAATATCAGAAAAATATGACAAATCTATGTGGACATATTTTAGTAAGTCACCAACTTATTATTTAATTTCTCATTTATTTCAATAAAATAAACATAGCAAAAATACATGAGTCAGAAGTGGTACCATGTTGTCCACCACTGCATACCTGTTTGTTTGTTTTTTGAGACAGGGTCTTGCTGTGTAGTTGAGGCTGGCCTTGAGCTCACTATGTAGCCCAGGCTGGCTTCAATCTCAGCCTCCCAAGCGCTGGAATTCCTAGTGTGTACCATCCAGCCAATGCATATCTTTTCAATATGTTTCAAATAAAGCAATTTTGACATAGTGGGAGGAGGGTTTAAAGATGTGCTGCAAATGTAATATATTTTATTTTGGTGTTTTGATGCTGAAGATTGAGCCCAAGGCCTCCTGTATGCCAAGCATACACTGTACCGCTGAACTACATTCAGAGCTCCCAAGTGCAATTCTCAAATCCTACTTAAAAAGCAGTAAGTTTTCCAGGAGCTCCAGTCTAGGGAAGCTCACGGCTTCAGCAAAGTTTGTTCCATTCCTGCAGAGGGGAAGCTCTCTTCTGAAGGACATCTGCCTACAAGCTAAGTGTTTGGGCTTTAAGAGCCAGGCAGAAGTGTGGATTTGGTGGTAGGTAGCTAAATGCCTGCTTAGGTTATCTGAGTTATCTGAAGCTTTTTAAACTTGGTTTGTCTACTGCAAGTGGAGCTAACAGGCATGTATGGAAGACTGAGGAAGATTCTGGATGTTAAGCATTTAGCTCAGCAGTTAATACCTAGCCAAATTAATCAGAGATGCCTGTTATGGTAGAAACAGGGAGTGTGAAGGACCTTTCAGGTTTGTATGACACAAGTCTGTGTTTCACCAGTGTCTTGTTCCAGTTTCTGGCCTAATTTTTCCACTAACAAATTTTACTTTACCTTTGTTGCTATGAATGCATTCAGAATTTTATTATGAAAAACTTGATATGAAAACTCGTTTTATTGCCTGTTATTATTTTCTTGCTGATTGCTTATCAGCAGGTGCCAATAGTATTTTTGTTTTCATTAACACAGTTAGATGGGAAATTATATTTTCACCCATCTTGATTTCTTTCATTCGGCCCCAGATACAGCGCTGTTGATCACACCGAGGTATGTACAAAGTCTTATCTGAATAGCACCATCATGTGTCTACAGTAAGTTTTACAGTTGTGAAAGTTGCTTCCACTTCACAGCTTCTGTGGTCTAGAATAAGAATAAATATCCTGTAATCATAGGGCTTGGAGGTTGAGGCAGGAATATCATCACAAGTTTCAGGCCAATTTGGGGTATATAGTGAGTTCAAGGCCAGCCTAAGGTGCATAGTGTGGAGACTATGTCTGACAAAAACAAAACAAAACAAAAAAACCAAAAAAACCCCACCAATAAATGCCCAGGCCTGGGAGGATAGCCCAGAGGTCAGGCACCTGCTTAACATACATAGGCCTGGGTTCACTCCCCAGCACAAAAATAAAATCAAATAAAAATTGGAAATAAATTTAAAGATCACCAAAACAAAACCAAAACTATATTATAGACTCCTCTGAAAATATATGCAAATCAAGAAAATGGGAAAGTACTTACTTTGCAATGCAAGGGGTTCTGTTTTGTATTTATGGTGCTGGGGATAGAAAGCAGGAAGCTCTGAGCTGTAACCCCAGGCCTTTCTATATTGACACAAAGTCTCACTAAGTTGTCAACCTGGCCTCAGACTTGTGATCCTCCTGTCTCAGCTTCCTGAGTAGCCAGGGTTAGGTGTGGCACCATGCCTGGAAAGGTGAAGATTTTTAAGAATATAACTTGACATATCTATCTATCTATCTACCTATCTATATCTATATATATATAGAAAGAGATATATGAATGATTTGGCCAAAATTCTGGGGTGATGATATCACTTATCATTCAAAATGAGATGCTAGGGGAATGAAAAAGAGGAACACTCAATAAGCTCACTGAAAATGGCAGAGGCAGGCCTGTAGTTCCGGCATTGGAGAGGCTGAGGCAGGAGGATGGTTTGAGGCCAGGAGTCCAAGCCCAGCCTGAGCAATACAGTGAGACCTCACCGTGAAAAAGAGAGAGGGAAGGAGAGAAAGGTCACTGAGAAAAAGATGTAAACCAGGTTACCCCAGCCAAAACTGAAACACGGTTTCCCGACCTGGGGAGATGGTTGACGAGATTCCAGGCTGTGTCCCGAGGCACACAGCCCCACGCCACATCCCAGCATGAGTCAATGGGTTCTGTCCCGAGAATCCAAGCGGAGCCCCTGCTTTTAGCCTTAAGCTCAGTTCTAATCTCTCTGCTTCAAGCATCGCACAGTGACAGACAGAGACCTGGAGAAGCGTGATGTGGGTAACTAAGAGCGGAGGCTGCCCGTGCCCGGCACATGTGGTGTGGCGGAGAATTCCATGGGTACTCTGAACCTGCCCTGCAGGGAAGGTGTCCAAAGCCCCACAGCTCCCCGCATGATCCGCGGGGCCATAGCCCATCGAGCTCACCCAAGCCCCAGTCTCCCTGACCTGGGTCATACGGGTGGAGGAAGGACAAAGGAGTCACACCTGGTGGCCACCTTTACACACGTGTCACTTTGCACATGAACAGACTGAACAAATTGGATCGGTTCCTTTCTGTGCCCCCAACTGCTCCCCTTGGATCTTCTCACCTGAACTAGGCCTCCCCGTGTGGCAGTGCCTCATACAAACCCACTGGCACGCTGTCGCAAGCATTTTGTTTCTCACTGTGCTGCCAACCTGGCCTCCAACTCTTAGGGCCATGCAACCCTCCGCCTTCTGAATTGCTGGGACTGTCGGTGTGTGCCTCCATGCCCAGCTACTGTTTTTCAGTTTATTATCTGTCTCCCCACTTCTAAACCTTGAGCTCAACGAGGATCAGCTGCACCTCTGGCATGTCCCATGTCCTGTGGCAGGCACTCACTTATATTTGCTGCTGTGTGTGAACGAATAACAACAAAGTTTTTTTTTTTTTTTTTTTTCAGTTTAGAAAATTAAGATACAGGGCTGGGGATTTAGCTCAGCGGCATAAGCGCCTGCCTGGCAAGCACGAGGTGGTGAGTTCAATCCCCAGTACCGCAAAAAAAAAAAAAAAAAAAAAAAAAAAAAAATTGAGATACAATTCACATGCCATAAAATGCTCCTTTTTAAAAATGTATAACTCGGTGGGCTTTCGGACACTCCCAAAGTTTTATAACCATGAACACTGTCTAATTTCAGAACCGTTTCGTCACATCAGTAAGAACTGATAGCCACTGCAGTTTCCCATCCAAGCCCCAACTAGCACCTGCAAAAATGCTGATGGACTCTCTCAGTCTCTACCCTCATACAGACAGAATCCCGCGGTGCCCGAAGTTCTGTGCTTCGCCTCTTGGGTTACGCGGTTTCCGAGGTCGCTGCCTGCGGTGGCACAGGTTAGCAGCGCACTCCTTCCGTGGCAGGCGACAGGTGGCCCACCGAGTGGCTCCAGCGCATTGGCTCTGCGCCCTTTCCGGGCAAGGTCATGCTGAAGTTCTTTGCCGCTCTGTGATCTCCTATGCAAGCAGAAGCTGAGCATCCAGCTCCATGAGGTGTCCGCGTGCGTCCCTGCAGATTCTAGGGCAGCCCCAGGTGACACCCGCAGGCTTGCACATGATAAAATCAGACTCCCCACCCCACCCTGGCCCCCCACTACGGACCCCCGCTGCCCACCTGATTTCCTGATACTGAGACTCAGTCCGATGTCCTCCCGGGCAGGAGCTGCCAGGGCGTGGACTCACCGTTTTCCCTCCTCCCCGCTCCCCGCCCGGCGTCCGGCGTCCTTTGTTTCCCGAAGAAATCCAGGTAGAAAGGGGTGGGGGAGACGCTGTGGTTGCCTCCCCTCAGCCTCCAGACAGAGGCAAGAATTCCTGTTCCGCTGCTGGCCCGACGCTGCCCTTTACGCCGATAGAATATTCCTTTTTAAAAAAATAAAAATAAAGAGCTTGTAGGCAAACCCCACCACTCCGTCCGGGCAGCCCGCGTCTCTGCAGTGGCTGCCTGGGGGGGGGGGGGGGAGTGGTCCCCGCAGAGGGGCACGCGGACTACAAGCCCCAGCAGCCCCCGCGCCCCGGCCGCACCGTGCAGTGGGCGGTGACGCCGCGGCTTGCGCGCTGATTGGCCGGGCGCGCGCCGACTTCTCCATTTATGGCCAGGTCCCGGGCGGGCCAGAGTGCATCCGAGCAGCAGAGTGCGCCGCGGGGATCGCGGCGGGGACCTGGGCGCATCGCGGAGCGGGCGCCAGACGCGGGGCCGAGTGCTCCGGTGCCCGATCGCGCGCTGCGCCTGCCGAACTCCGGCGTCGCACTCACCTAGCGCCGATCCCCGCGCATGGGGTCCCTCCTGGGCTCCCATTGGCTCCTGTGAGCGCTTGGGTGTCGGGAGCCTGATTTTGGCGACTGGAACCAACTTTTGAAGTTTGCCCCGAGATTCTGGTGCAGCCCCGGCTCGTTAGCTCTCAGGCGTCCGGGCCGGACGGACGGAGGCGCGTGTCACCATGGTGAGTCTGGCCGGGCCGGGCGGGACCAGGGCGTGGGGCTCCCCGCTCTGTGTCGCCGGGATCGGGGGAAAGGATCGAGTGGCCGAGGAAAACTTTCCTTCACTTCGCGAAACTTTCCGAGGTGGGCTGCGGCGGCTGCCGGCCGCTGGGGCGACGGAGGCACATTAGTCCCCTGGGGCGCAGGTGGGGCCGCACCTGGCGGGGCGCACAGGGCCACCTGGCAGGGGAGCGGACCCGCCTGGCGCAGGGCTGGGACCCCGGGGTCGCGCGCGGCCGCGCTGGCGAGTGCCGGAGTCCTCGGGCTCCCTAATCGGGACCTGAGGTGCAGGGACCCGTCGCCTTCTCCCACTCGGCTGTGACTTTCTCGGTCTCCGGGACTGCAGCCCAGCCGCACCCCCTTCCGCCGCATAACCTCAGCCGCAGCCCTCCGGCTCCCGGATGGTGTCGTTTTCCTTCCAAGGCAGAAAAGCTCGGACTCTGTTTCCCAGAGATTGGCAGCCCGTCCGGAGAGCCAGAGGGAAAAAGTTCTGCGAGGTTCCTAGTTTCCACCCGTTTTTTCCCCCAGTACTCCCGCCCAGGTGGGCGGACGCGTCCTCTTCTGGGTCGCTGGTGTTTAAGGATGTGAAAGTACAGCTAAGTGGAGCGACACCCCCAGGGGACTCGCGGAGAACCCCTAACCCGCCGGACCAGGGTGCCGGACCCAGCAAGGGCCCATGGAACCGACTCCCCAAGCCCGGACGCTGCCTCCCACACAGCGCTATGTATTTAACAGAATGCTTGAAAACAAACAAAATCTTTTAAAAAAGTCTCGGCCAGAGCCTTTACTTTTTATACAGTCTGAAATTATGTCACCTTTGCCCCACCTAAGAGAATATTTCATCCATAAATAAACTTCCTCCTCCAGTTTTAAGGGTTTAAGATGTCAGCCTACTCCACGTTATTTTCTGGACCTTGCTGAAAACTATTTACACTGAGCTTTTGAGCTTTTGAGTGAGGCGCCTGCACTTGGCTCCTGGCCAGTGTAAGTCCTGGCTCTTTGGAATTGCTGTATTTTCTGTGGTTCAATATTTCTAAAAAAAGAAAGGAAGGAAAGAAGGAAAGGTGTTTATATCAAGAGCTTAGGAAATTTTACCAGATTTAACTACTTGAGTGGTACCTGGAGAGAACTGACTTGCCCTTCTTAAACTCCTGGATCTCACAGGGCAAACTAAAAAGTAACCGAGGATGACTATTTCTGGAGACCTGGAAACTCGGTGATTAGGTTGGCCCACTGTCGCGTGGATGCAGAAGAGTCATTGCCTAGGCCTTTGCAGAGCTGGCTGACTGCAGGACAGGTGTGATGTACCTGTCCATGGACTCCCCTGCCACCTGCACAGGTGGGGCCGTGTGGGTTCCAGGAAACTGTCTGCCATCACATAGGGTTCTTGAGGCCACAGTTCAGTGGCGGAATCCTCGAAACAGCTGGCTGTCCTGAAATAGGTGCTGTGCCATTGATAGATCTCCCAGATCCACAGTACTTTGGCCAAAATTAAATGAATCATTTCTTCCCCGACTTTGAAAAATTCTATTCATTAGATAAGTGCAGTTGCCTTACAAGGGTGCATGAACATCTTACAAAATTAGAAACTCCTGTTATACTATTTCCTCCTTATATAAGAGTCCATTAAAGTCCATTGAGCCAAATGAAGCTGTTCTTTGAGTCCCACACCTATCTGAGCTTGCCCAGTTGTATCCCTCAGTTTCTCAGAACTGGAAGGGAAGGGAAGGGATGGTTCCATCCATGGGTGTGACTCAGAAGCGGCAGAGGCAGAGGTCCTTAGGCTGGAGGAGGAGCGCCCACACTGTGGACCTGTGTGTGCCTACTCTTTCAGGAAGGCGCCGTATCTGTAGCCAAGGTCCTAGCTAGACTTAGTCAGTTGTTGACTCACACACAGGCTGTCCTTTCTGACTTAGGAACACAGGGTACAATAGTTCACTTCATATTCTCCTGAAAACCCACACTGGAACACTTTTTCCTCTTGGGAAAACTAAGAACATGAACAGATAATAGTGGACTCTTTTTGTTTAGTAGGCTTAAAGAGGTTTGTTTGTTTGTTTGTTTATTTATTTATGTTTGGTAACAGGGATCGAACTCATGACCTTGAGCGTGCCAGGCAGGTGCTTATGCCACTGAGCAAAATCCCAAGCCCTTATTTATTTATTTATTTATTTAGTTAAATCTCTGCATGTTTTTACAATTTTGTGGATGTTTAGCATGGTACAGAAGTTGCCTTTAGCGTTAACTGGTAGCAGTGTACACTGTTTCCTTGTAAAATCTGGCTTTTTCATCATCTGCAAAAGAAGGTCTGCTGTCATGGTCCTGCCTAGTTTGGATTGTCAGTGGACAGATGTTCTTGTCTGCAGGTCTGCTATGTTCTCTGTTCCCAGAAATTGTGATTCATAAGATATCTGTGAGTTTAGCATGCAGAAATATTTGAGTAAACCTAAATTAGCCATTACCACAGAAAATGTGCGTAGTGGGTTCCTTTTTCCTTACTTGAGTATTCCTAGTGAGTAGATGGCAGATACTATGCGTAGAATGAGCCGTATAAACTTAGAAGCCTGGTGGATTGCTGACCACAGGTAGGTAGGTTCCTCAGGGGGGAGGCTGGGGTGTATTTTGAAAGTCTGGAATTCATTTCAGAAATGACTGTTGGGAAGATAACCTAGTTCATTTCCACTGATTAGTTTATCAGATTGCTAGAGGTCCCCTGGCTGAAACAAAAGAATCCAGCAGAACCAAACTAGGAAGGAGCTGGATGAAGCACAGATGTTTTGCTGATGACAGGGAGGTTAGAAAAAGCTCTGTAGCCCAGGATGTCACCCTGGGGCAAGTGCGAGTGGACCACCCTTGGAGGAAATGGTTGGCTAGCCCAGGGTCCCCTCTCTTTGGAGAAAGGCCGAGTGGGACAGCAGGCAGAGATGGAGAATGTGCGGGCCATAGTTTAGCTGGGGATTGTAGCAAGTGGGGTAAACTTAGCCGATGGAGGCTGGATGCAGTCCACTGGGATGGACTGGTCTGCAAAGAGTAGATGCAGAACATAGTTCCACTGACCATAGACCCAGGACATGGTTCCACTGACCATGTTTCTGGACTACCATGTTCTGTAAAAGGAGCCGGAAGTGTAGATACTTGTGCAAAGTCTTCTGATGTTACTGAAAGGCCAGATTCTCCTGTAGGTCAGCTGCTCATAACCAGTACCGTAAATCTCAGTGTGGCATCCTGTGGACCACAGAGCTCCTCCCATTCACTCACCAACATGCCCGTCAGGGCAGTGGCACTTGTTACCGGGCCTTCCTAAAGAGGGGAGTTGTCTGGCATTCTCCATTCATGGGATCTGGAGGCACAAAAGCAGGGGAAATCTGCAACCTGCTGGTACTTAGGACTCTCCACAGCCTGTGAGGCCAGCTCCCTAGTCTTAGGCCTGGATAGTGACCGGCAGTGAGCAATTATGACTTAGTGGCATAGAACCCTTTGCTCCTGTACCCTGCCATAGTATGCTATGAACTCACATTGGACTAAAGGAAACGAAGAAGATGATGAAGTCCTTTGCATTTCCTGATGAGGTGAGAACTGGAGATCATACTTGGTAGAACCTTGGAAAAACTCAGCTTCAACCTGTAGACTTACTTTGAAACCTCTAGGGCAAGGTACTGTGCACAGTGTGGCATAGGCTTAGTCCCAGCTTCTTGGGAGGCTGAGGCAGGAGGTCACTTGAGCTCAGTCAGCAGTTCAAAACCAGTTGGGCAACACAAGGAAGCCTTATCTAAAAGCAGAACAAAACAAAACAGAAACAACAAAGAACTGTGTATATAGTCTTGATTTTGCAAGTTTGAGTGTTCTAATTTTTTTAAATCACAATGTGGTAAATTTTGGTTTTACGGTGATGTGATTGAAAAGTTTAAAATTTGTGTATTTATTTATTTGTGGTACTGGGGTTTGGACCCCGGGTCATGCTTATCCTAGGCAAGTGTTCCTCCACTCATCAGTATTTATTTTGGCAAAGATGGAGGTTTTGGGGCATCTTGGTGGAGTGTTCATGCTTTTCTTTTTAAACCACCCTTAAGAGAAAAATCTGCCAAGCTTTACTATAGTAATGACCCTACCTGAGACAAGCCGTGGATTGTGTCCTATGTGTCTGAGTGACCTTGGCCTTCCCTGCTGAGTTGCCACCATGGAGACAGTGTCATTGCCTTTGTTCAGAGCACTTTCGGAATTGTCGTTTATGGGCTACATAAAAAAATCTGTTTCTGGCAGGGGCGTGTCCCTTCCGGCTCGGGGAGGCTGTTGAGCATCTTTGGCCCAGGGCCACACCAGCACCTTGGGATGTGGCATGGGGTTCTGGATGTAGTGCAGGGTACTGCAGTCCCCAGCATCACCTGCTCGCAGCTGGTGTAGCCTGTCTGCCATCACTGGGAGGTCTCTACCCTTTGGGGCTGGAAGACCCCAATCTTCTCCCAAGCTGAAGCTGCAAGGTCTTGAGGTACTAGCCAGATGTCTCCCCACAAAGGATCTTTGGTGGCACAGGGCAGTGGGACCCCTGCCAGTAACAGGGACATTACATGGTGGAACTGGCTGAGCTGGGACCTGCGCTGGAAGAGAAGGGCAAGCAGGTCATTGCCAACCCAACCAAGGCCAAAGATGAGCAGACATGCCCTGTTCCCCAGAAAGAGGAAGAGGAGGAGGAGGAGGAAGAAGAAGAAGAGGAGGAGATGCAGGCGCTCCCCCTGCAGGCCCAGCGTGCTGTGGAGAAGGTGGAGAAGTTTCTGTGCGGTGTCTGGGAGGGACACTGGAGGGTCCTCCCGTACGATGTGCTCCTCAACTGGCTCAAGGACAGTGACTACCTATTTCAGGGCCAGAGACCACCCGTGTTCTCCTTTTGGGCTTGTTCCAAGAGCATCTTCCTGTCCATACAGAAACTGGCAACATCTGGATGCATCCTCTTGGTTTTGTGCTCTTTTTCTTTTTGGGCATCCTGACCATGCTCCAACCCAATACTGCTGTAGGAGAAGGTGGTTTTTGGGGTGTTCTTTTTGGGTGCAGTGCTCTGCCTCGGCTTCTCGTGGCTCTTTCACACCATCTGTTGTCATTCAGAGAAAGTCTCTCAGACTCTTTCCAAACTGGGCTATTCAGGGATTGCTCTAATGATTATGGGGAGCTTTGCCCTCTGGCTCTGTTATTCCTTCTACTGCTCCCCACAGCTTCGGCTCATCTACCTCTGGATCATCTGTGTCCTGGGTATTTCTGCCATCACTGTAGCCCAGTGGGACCAGTTTGCCGCTCCAAAGTACCAGCAGTCAAGAGCAAGAGTGAGGGGAGGGGGTTTAGCTCAGCGGCATAAGCGCCTGCCTTGAAAGCAGGCAGTCGTGACTTCAATCCCCGGTACCGATAAAAAGGAAAAAGGAAAAAGACAAAAAAAAAAAAAAAAAAAAGCAAGAGTGTTCCTGGGCCTTGGCTTGAGTGGTGGTGTGCCCACCATGCACTTTACTGTCACTGAGGGCTTGGTCAGGTCAAGGCCACCACTGTGGGCCAGATGGGCTGGTTCTTCCTCACGGCTGCGTGTGCATCACTGGCACTGGCCTTTATGCTGCCCGTACCCCTGAGCGCTGCTTCCCTGAGAAATTGGACATACAGTTGCCAGTCTCAACAGACTTTGCACGTCTTGGTGGTAGCAGCAGCCTCTGTCCACTTCTACGGTGTCTCCCACCTACAGGAATTCCATTATGGCCTCCAAGGTGGCTGTACTGATGATTCCCTGCCCTGAGCCTCCCCTCCCCCCCCCCCCCCATGGTGGAAGAGCAGCTTCCCAAGTGCTTTCAAAGACAACGTCTTTGCTGAAGTAAGGAAGACTCTGAGTTGTCTGTTTCTAGAAGAAACCTCTTAGAGAATTCAGGACCAATCAAGTGTCAGCTCACTGGGCCAGCCTGTGGGCAGGTGACTTTGCATTCGTTGCCCAGCTGGGGAGGGTGCAGAGGGCCAGCCTAGCCATGCCCCTGCTCTACAGCACCTTTCTCGGCAAAGCGATTGCTGGCCCCTCCGGAGACGGTACCTTGAAGCTCACGTTGAGATTTTACCCCATCCTCTAACCATTTTGGGAAAAATTATAGACTGGGACACTTCAGAAATTGGTTTTTCTTGAAGAAAAATGTCCCTCCCTTACCCCCGTCCCTCCTTTGTAACCTGGCTTATAACAGGCCATTCATTTTCGTAGCACATTTTTCAAAAACAGTTATGATCCGGTCCATCTTTCTAGGGCCGAGGTCTGCTTCACACAGCAGAAAGAATGCATCCAGGGTTCAGATAACTTGAATTTTAACTTTTTTTTTCTTGGCAGAGAAATGTAAAATTAAAGTGGCGAAAGATATCTAATATTTAATGCTAAGTTTTAAAAAGAAACCTGCTATCATTGCTATGTATCTTGATGCAAAGCCTGATAATAATAATAAAGAAGCATAAGCCAGGGATTTAGCTCAGTGGCATAAGCACCTGCCTGGCAAGCACAAGGCTGTGAGTTTGATCCCTGGTACCAAAATAAATAAATAAATAGAATCTGTTTGGTTGTTACTTCCTTTCTGATTTAAAACGCTGGCCTTAATCACCCTTCTTACTCACCAGACTTTGCACCAGCCTCTTTCAGCTTTTCTCCAAAAATTACATTCTGCCCCAAAGCGGGGGAGGAAATACCCTCGTGGAGGATGTGCATATCATGGAGAGTAAGGTATGGAGGACAA
Organism: Cavia porcellus; assembly: GCF_034190915.1. NCBI lineage: Eukaryota > Metazoa > Chordata > Mammalia > Rodentia > Caviidae > Cavia > Cavia porcellus. The sequence continues at coordinate 603,150 of NW_026947521.1, read as the reverse complement.
CGAGGAGGCCCCTCTTTCCGGCAGGGAAGTGTAGGAACTGCCCTGGTGGGGTCTGCACTGTCTTGGGTGTCTACTGTTTGATGTGTGTTAAAAATGCATTCATAGGATTTGGATTAGTCCAGATAGCATGACTGTGACCACACACCTGCTGTAAACAGCTTAAAGGAGGAAAAGATTTATTCAGGCTCAAGCTTCAGAGGCTTCAGTCCGTGGTTGTCGGGCTCCTTCCTTTAGGTCTGTGGCAGAGCAGAAGCACTGCGACAGAAGAGCACAGTAGGAGAAAACTGCTTTCTTCCTGGCAGCCAGGAGGCAGAGCGAGTGGGAAAGGGCTGGACAGGAGCTGGCCGGGGACCACCCGTAACCGCCAACTTCGGGTCCCCACAATCTACCCCCTTCAACTAAACCTTTCTTTCTAAATTGCCGAGTAAGGCCATCAGGTTATGATCTCAGCTGTGGATTAGTCCACCAATAAAGTCAGCTCTCATAATTCAGTTACTTACCAAAAACTCCACTTCTGACCTTAGGAAAGACTTTTGGGGTACATTTTCGATCTACATTTTGTTATAAAATTAAGATAATCATATACTGCATTGTCGAAAGCAAAGCATACACTCACTGCCTTGTAGAAAGCCCAGTGAAAGCTAGTGAATTCTATTTGAACCCCTTTTGCCTGATTTCCTGGACAGGGCTAGAGGGGTTCAGTGACTTCTGAAGCTCATAGCGGGTTTACAGTCAAGTGGTAACAGAGTACAAATTTCCCGATCTCAGTCTAATGAGGCTTTTCTCACAAAATGAGGAAGGGTTACAGTTTGTTTCTTTAAAGTCTAGCCATGACCAGGTAGTCCTGTGTGTGTGTTTTCTGGGACCATTCAAAAAGGCCTGATTGGAGATGGGATGTTGTTACTTATTTTTGATTCATTACTATATCAGTGTCAACTTTAAAATACTGTAAGAAATAAGCTTAGAGGAAGAATTCATTGTACCATTATATTCCAACATAATAATTATTTCTATGCCTTTGGGTTTCCTTCCAATCTACCCAAACATGCATTGCTTTTATGTAGTTATAATTATGGGGCAAATATGTACTCCATGCTCTATATTTTTCCACTTGTTTCATACACCGTTCTCGTTGGTAAGCGTATTTATCATACTTTGGTGGCAGGATAATAATCCCATGTAGCCCGATGGCCCGGCCTAAGCCATAAGCAGGCAGAGACGCTCAGGAGGGTTTCGAGGGAGGAGCTCGCCTTGTGCGTGCAGGAGCCGCTGTGGTCAGTAGGGGCTGCTCAGCCTCCTGTGGCTTCTGTGACGTGGTTTTGGTGTCCAGTTGAAGGGTGGGAGAACTTGGTGTACAGTGCTGGGGGTGGTGACTGACAGAGCTCCCCGACTGTGAGGGGAGAGGAGGGTGTAGCAGCTGAGTCCCTGGGGTGCAGTTTTTAACTGGCCCAGCAGGCTTTGCAGGATGCTAGTGCTTGCTACTCATGGCTTTGGCTGGCACCAAGGCCTCCTACCTTGACCACCAGGTCCTGTGGCCTTTGATGTGACTGAGCCTGGGCTTGTGACCCTTGATGGGTGGAGAGACCTTGAGGGCTGGGTTGCTGCTGCTGTCTTTCCTGTGTGAGTGTGCACCTAGCTGGCCTGGGTATAAATGCTCAGCATCTGGGGTGCAGGATCAGCTCTCTTCTTGCTCTCTGGGCCTTGTCTGGGGCCGCAGTCCAGATCTGTCTTTATCAGGACCAGGCTGATAGCGGGCACCTGTACTCCTTACCCAGCTCTTCGCCTTCCTCTTTGCCTTTGAGCCTCATCCAAGAGGATGACGTGCCGGAGAGCCAACCAGGGTGAGGCAGGAGCCGCTTTGACCTCCGGGTCAGGTTCTGGGGCAGTCTTCCTTTCTAGCTTTCTCCACCACTGCCATTGTCTGCCACTCTTCCTCCTCTTGCCGTGGTTTCTACACTCCTTCACGCCTGCTGTGCATTCTGATCTCTGAATGTATTGTATATTCTCATATACATATACATACAATATACAATATATTGTATATTGTAATGAATTGTATATTCTCATCTCTTGCCAGTTCTCAGCATCTCCACCTCCACCGTGGACTCCTGGGTTGCATCCTCCAGCACCCTCACAGAATTGCTCAACCCCTTCTGCCGTCTCCTTTGGCGCCCTTTGGCGCCCTCCTCTCCAAGGAACTTCTTAGCCCAGAAACCCAGCAAGGCTCTGAACTCCGTGGTAGTGTCTGTGTTTTTAGCTTATAGTTTTTTGAGACAGGGTCTCTGTGGCGTTCAAGCTGGTCTTGACCTTGCCTTCCTCCTGCCTCAGGCTTCCAAGTACTGGGGTTCTAGGCATGCACCCCAGGTCTGGCTCAGGGGCTGTCTGGAACATGGTCGCTGCCCGATACCAAGTGCACTAGACGTAGAAGCAGAAGATGGGCAGGTCCAAGTGGACCTCATTCTGTACCTCCTCCTTCACCTTGTAGATGTCCCCTGTGGCTCACCTCTCACGTCGGAGGGGGCAGCAACTGGACCAGGTCCTCAGGGTCTTTGGGTAGCTTGCTTTTGGGGGTCCTTGAGGGATTGTGTCGGACAGAATTTGCTCAGAATCCTTTACCCTGTATGTTTGCCTCCCATTCATCCAACAAGGCTTTGTGTTTCAGTCCCCTGAGTGAACCTTCTCACAATAACCTGCACTTCTGCTAACCTAGCTGTGCTTGTCGGTCACCTGTACTTCTGCTAACATCACTTCCTCTCGCCTTATTGCTGGCTGTCGCCTGCCAAGCTTGCCTTCTTTGGTTGTGATCTGATTCACTTCAGCGCCAGAGTGCGTCTGTCTTTCCCCTGGAGCTGCGACCTCGGTGGTGTGAAGTCAGGAGTTCTGGAGGCAGTCAGCATTTCCTCCAGGCAGGTGCCATGTGTGGCCCCAGGAAGTCGGCAGCAGCTGTGTAGAATTCCATCACAACTCCTAACTGTTCATTCTTTTGTTTACCAAATAATACCATGTATTAAGCTTGCGATCTGTATGCTGGGCTCTGGGGAATCACATATGGTGACCCTGTCCCACATGGGATGGGTAAATTTTTTTTTGTATATTTGTAAAAATCCAAAGCAAATATGCTGAAATAATATTAATTCTAGGCAGTGTGTACCTGAATAATTCTATGTTATCCTCTGTATCTTGAACATCTTTTTCCAAGTAAGGAAAAAAATGTATATAAACACAATTTGTATAATTTTAGGAGGTTCAAAAACCTCTGAAGCCCATTCAGTAAATTCCAAAAGTTGTAGCAAATTTGTTGTAAGATGAGTATTGGGGTGCACAGTCAGTTCTGGATCTGTGTCAGGTTGTTGAGATGATGGCTGACATACAGTCAGATCAGTGGCACATCTAACTGATTGCTGTGGGGTGAGCCATCAGGGGAAAGTGTGCCAGGGTGGTCGCACCGTCTTGGCATCCCTCAGTCATTGCTGCTTGCTCTGTTGTGTCTGTGTGAGCTTTCTGTGTAGCAAATCATTGCCAACTCCCATGGCTTAAATTATCACGTTTATTATTTCTCCTGATTTTGTGCATTTGGCTGGCAATTCTCATCCAAGCTGGCTTATCGGAGTTCTGCGGTCAGCTGGTGGCTTGCCGGAAACGCAGGATCTAGGATGGCCTCACTCACGTGGCCCGCAGTTGGCCCACTTTCAGCCTGGGCAGTACAGATGACTTGGCCAGGCCTCTCCCGTCACACAGGCTGACCTGGACTTGTTTACATAGCAGCGGTCACACCACAGGATTCCCAAGAACAGCAAAGAGCAAAGCTGAAGCTCCGACACAGGCATTTGAAAAACTTTTGCTTGCTTTTCACTTGCCGTCGTCCCCACTGGCCAAAGCAGTCCCGAGGCTAAGTCCGGCGTCAAGGCCTCACAGCTCCCCTTTCCTCTTTCAGCTTCCTCAGCTGGTTGAATGCACCGCGGTGGCAGGAATAATTTGTGTGGCTGCCTCATTTATCCCTGGCTGATCTTTTGAACTCCTGTGTGTGACAGAGAAGGCAGGTTGTTTTTTAGAGACCCATTCACTGCTGTTCCCCAGGGCCTGAGGAATTACAGCTGCTGGTCTTCTGTATTGATGAGAATGAGCCTAATTGTAAAATTGCTGTCTGCTGTTGTGGTTGCTGCTGTGGCAGAGACAAGGTAAAAGCAGCAGCTTAACAACAAAAATAAAAATCATCTCGCATGAAGGGCAGCTTTTGGGAAATAACAGACATTTCGCTCAAGCCCAAACTCTAGGGCAGCAGCGTGGTGAATCTGACTAAGGTGCATATCCTGGACGGGGGTGGAGCTCAGGCCTTCCAAGGTGGCTGCAGGGTTGCTTCCCGTCCAATCTGCTTTTTAATCCAGCGCTTAGCTGCTCCGGGAGAAAGACATTTCTCACGTGGACAAAAATACATTGTTTCCTTGATTGAAAGTCACGTCTTTTGAACTCTGATTCTCAAATAACCCTCTGTCAATTCTATATTCTGTGAGTCACGGCTCTGCTATCTGTGGGCTCCTCAACAAGGCTTGAATTAGATTAATTTAGCTTAGTGCCCAGGACTCCAGAAATCCATTAACCTACAGATCTTTCACTTTGATATTCTCTTGTTCTCTACCTCTTATCCTCTCTTCAAATCGCGCAAGTTGAAAGAAAACTCGTCTCTCCAACAGCATATCTTGACTCATGACCTATCTTTTCTGAATTTTTTGCCTTCCTCTGGTTTATTTTGAGGCAGATCCTCGATATCACAGCATTTCATCCATAAATGTTTCCATATTACATTGGCTTTTAACTAAAGCAAAACTTGGCACCAACTATTCTTTGAACTGGAGGAAGGGGTGTGTCTCTGGGAACCGGAGCTGGTAACTTCCCTCTGACTTAACAGTGCAGCCTTTGTCTCGCAGAGCAACGTAGACATCTCTAGGCTCTGAAGGGACATGAGTCTCAGCTAGGGGAGAACCTGGCACTGATACCTTGGCATTTATGGTCTTGGTGTGTAACCTGGGTGGTTCCCCACTGCACAATCCGGCTCTTCCCAGAGAGCTTTCTGTGGTCAGATGAGTGTGTGGCTATCAGCCTTTTTATCCCTTTTTATTTGTGCATTGCTAGTGGTTAAAGTTTCCAAAAAATAACACCTGTGTTTTTCGGTGATCAGATGACGTGAGCTGCAGAATGGCAAGGTAGACATCCTGAAACTATTTGCTAAGGAGGGGGTATATGAAACTGTATTCACAGTCATATGGACATTTGCTCCCAAAAAGAAGATCCTCTAAGTGTTCTCTGACCTCCCCAGAAAACCCTGTGAGGTCCGGAGAATGTAAGTCCTTGTCACTAGGCAGCTTACAGCGGAGCTGGCCCTGGGAAACACGGGCGTCTCCAGCCAATCCCGGTCCTAAACTGGCTTTCACTCACTGGATGTGGTGGAAAAATAAAACATACCAAAGCCTTATTAAACAGATGGGAGGTTGAAAGTGGTATGTTAAAGTACTTTTTTGTAAGATTCGTGGAGACAAATAACTAGTGAGATAAACCAGGTATATCAGCATGCATGTGTAATCCCAGCCACTTGGGAGGCTGAGGCAGGAGATTCCCAAGTTTGGGGTCTCAAAAGAAAACAATGTAAAGAGTTAGAGATTAGTTCAGTGCTTGACCCTGGGCTCTGCTTCTCCCTCCAATATACAGAGATACCAGGAAGTATTATTTACTGACAACCCTGCCTGTCCCAGTGCCCTTTCAGGCCCACCTCACGGTCCCAGCACACCATCTCCACAGAGGCCTCGCTGTGTTGCTTCGTGGGTTTACACACGTGGCATATGATGCTGCTTAAAAACTTCGTTGGGGGAGCACTTGCCTTTCCCTTAGCAGAGGTCCTTTAAAACTGCACCCCAGGCTTTTGCCTTTTTTTTGGTACCAGGGATCGAACTCATGACCTGGCACTTGTCAGGCAGGCGCTTGTGCCACTGAGCTAAATCCCCAGCGTGAGGCTTTGATCCTGAAGGACAGAACGAGGGCAGAACTGCCGACCCAGTGAAACACCCTTCAGCTCACTCCAGGACACTGCTGCCATAGGCTCCTTGGCTGGAGGAGTGAAGGACAGGAGTGACTTGGTGGCCGCGTCCTGGGACTCAGAAGTCACCCTTGAGTCCAGCATCGGAGTGATGCTGGCTGAGTGCGGGCGTCACTTCTCACTGCCTTGGCTCTGGATGGAGGGAACGGGGTGGCAGGAAGGATGGGTCACCAGGCCAACATGGCACCCGAGAGCCAGTGGCTTGGCCACCGAAGGCCGCAGAAGCAGCCTGCTTTTCTTTGCTCACTGAGCAGCTGTAATGGTTTAAAATTTTTTCACTCGCCCGTGTTTGCAGTACGTGATGATCGCAGGCGTTGTGTGGAGGTGGTGCAGGCACAAAGCACACCCCGTTCTTCTTCACCCTTCCCTCCCCTTCCGGGTCCCCCCCATGGAGGAAGGCTGCCTCCCTGCTTCCTACTGTCTATCCTTTACTTTGCTCTTTATTTATATTTTGGGTTATCAGAGAACCCAAGCTATTGAAGCTGGTGTGTCTGATTTGGTTTACCTAACCTTCGGCTTTCCTACAAATGCCTCAAGCCTCTCCTTCTTTATGGCAAAATAGTACTCCCCTGTGTGTAAATACCATGATTTCTTCATCCATTCATCTGCTGATGGATGTATACTGCCTGCAGGCTGCCGTCAAGAGTTAGCCATCAGGAGTTAGGCATGGATCACTGTAACATGATGCCTTTCCCCCTTTGGGGAAAATACCTGGAAGGGGAACAGCTGGTTCCAATGGGATTTCTATTCCTAGTTTTCCGAGGACTCTCCACCCTGATGCCTGTGGTGGCCTTGTTACTATACTGTGCATGATGGAGCCTGGGACAGGCACCTTGGGTCCTGTGTGTGACAGACAAAGAATTGTACGTGGTCCAGGACAGGAAGGAAAAAGCAGAATTTATCAAGGTGAGAACATGCACTCAGAGCAAGCAGCCTCACGCCCGCGAAAGGAAGGTGGCATCCGGTGTCAGGCCAGTCCAGGGGCGCCTCCCATCGGGGGTCTTCCAGAGTGGGAGGGACAATATGATTGACAGGGTGCAGAGTCCCATCAGCTGCGTCTTTGCTGCTCAGGTGCTTTCCCATAATTCACCGCGCTGTAATTGCACCTGTGAGATGCAGTCCATGTGCGTGAACCTCCAGTGAGGTCAGGAAAAGTTACCGTAGGTCCTGCCTGCAGGTGTGGTGCACGTGTGTCCTGGCTTGGAATCTTGGAATTTTCCAGGACGTGCTTGGGATCTTTGCTTCTCTAATCTCTGCCACTTAGAATAAGGCTGGAAGAGGATTAGCCCAGGGCCACTGCTCCCCAGGGCCACTGCTCGGGTCCAGGTGAAGAGAGGAGAGGAACCCCAAACCCCTAAATATTCTGTCTCTGTCAGTTGTACCCGTTTACAGCCCCAGCACAGTGCAGAAGGACTCCCCCTACCCAGGAATTTGTTAATATTTGATTTCATGATGATGGCCATTCTTTCTGGAGTAAGGTGGAATCTCTGTGTTTTTAATTTATAATGCTCTGCTGGCCAGAGATGTTAAACAACTTTTCGCGTATTTATTGGCCAGTTGTAGTTTCTTCTGAGATGTGTCTATTTCAGTTCACCTGGCTCATTATTTTAAATGGGGATTTTTGTTTAGGGGATCTAATATTTTTCAGTACTTTATATATTCTAGATGTTAGCCTTCTGTCTGAAGAATAGCTGTCAAAGTTTTGTTCCTGTCCTGTAGATTGTCTCTTCACCTTCCTGGCTGTTTCCTTGCTGTGCGGAAGCTTTTCCGTTTGATACCATCCCACTTGTCGTTTCCTGGTATTATTTCCTGTGTAACTGGGCTTCTGTTCAGAAAGGTCCTTAGAACCTCAAGGTTTTTTTTTTTTAAACCTATTTTATCTTCCAGAAGATAAAGTGTTTCTGTTCTAACATTTAGATCTTTGATCCATTTTGGTTTTGTTATTTTCTTTTTGTGACAGAGTCTTGCTCTGCAGTTTAGGCTGGCCTTGAACTCACTGTGTAGTCCATGCTGATCTTGAACTCAAGATCCTCCTACCTCAACAGTAAGTGCTGGGATTACAGGTGTGTGCCACCACCCTTAGCCCCATGATCCATTTTGATTTTAGTTTAGCATGTGATGAGAGATATGGGCCTAGATTCAATCTTCTGTATGTGGATAGCCAGTTTTCCTAGCACCATTTATTAAAGAAGCTGTCTTTCTTTGTGTGAATGTTTTCAGCCCCTTTATCAAAGATTAAATAGTTGAATGTGCTTGGGGTTGCTTCTACATCCTTCATTCTGCTCCATTGATCCTCATTCCTACTTTTGAGTCAGTACCATGCTGTTTTAGTTACTGTCACTTTGTAATATACCCTCAAATCCAGGATTGTGGTGCCTCCCACCTTACTCTTGTTACCCAGGATTGCTTTTGCTATGTTGGGTGTCTTCTGGCTCAGTATGAATTTTGGGATTGTTTTCCACAGTTCAGTGAAGAATGCTGTTGGGATTTTTATTGTGAATGCATTAAATCTGTGCATCAGCTTTGGAAGTGTGGCTATTTTGCCTGTGTTGCTTCTGCCTAGCCAGGAGCAGGGGACATCTTCCCATTTCCTGATATTCTTTTTGATCTCTTTTCTCAGAGCACTGTAGTTTTTGTCACAGAGGTCTTTCACCTCTCTGATTAGGTTAATTCCGAAGTATTTAATATTTCTTTGTTCAGCAGCTGTAATGTTGAAACCATCCGCAGGCTGGGTCTGACGAGGTCTGGGAGCTACCTGAAGAACTTAACCATCTTAAAAGCATGGAACATTTGGAGGTTCATGGACTCCTGCCTCAGAGAAAGAATTTTTAGGATGCATCAACAAGAAGCACAGAAGTTTATTAAGGCAGAAATTTTAATGCATCTCAAGGGTGGAGTGCGGGCCAGAGAGCAGGTGCATTCTGAGCTGGTGAAGGATAGGTCTTGGGGCATCTTCAGGGAGGGTGACCGAGGCAGGCTTTGTCAAGACATAGCCTATGCTACCCGCCGACATTGCTGCTCCTGTGGGGTGGAGGAAGAGCAGGTGACAGGGAAAAGGGACTGAGCTGAGCCCATTTATAGGCAAATTATGTCCCTAAGATTGTTAGGAATTTTTTCCAAGTGATTTCCTGGTAGAGAAGAAGGCTCGAATAACTTGTGTCCCGAAGCTGTAGTTTTTCTTAAAAGCACAATTTTAAAATCCTGATTTCTTTGTTGGCTTTCTGCCTTTTATTTTCTCAATTGGCCCTCAAATCCAGGACAAAACGTTTCCCTGTGCTCTCTTTGGAATGGATGAAGGAGCGTTCTTCCAGGAGCCACTATTGGCAGAGCAAATGGCGGAAGGAATCAGGAGCCTGGGATGGCACCTTGCAGCTGTGAGTGTGCCCTTTACCTCCTGAGGGTCGAATTCAGGTGTGTAGGGCTCACAGGTGACCAGGAACCTCCACGTGTCCAGCCTTCTGTGGAACACATTCCTCTGTCACGTTGAGCCCCACTGTCCGCACCAGACCAAGAGGACCCCAAACCTTCCATCCCCCTCGGGGGCGGTGGTGGCCCACTGAATGAGTGATGGATGACCCTCGGTGGTCAAAGTAGACAGCTAATTGTAAACTGGCAATGTTTTTAAAAGATAAAAATAGCCCCCCCCCCCCCCATAAAGCTGCACAAAGGCTTCCTTTGGAGTTTCCTCTTCATAGAACCGGATGTTAGCCAGTGTGGCTGCGAAGGAAGCCGGGGGCCTGGAAAAGGCTTTTGCCTCTGGTCTGCCTCCGCCTTCCAGTCCTTCCCTGGAATACCCGAGGCCACACCGCCAGTCCTGGCTTGTCCCCCAGCTGCTCCCTGCCTGCAGGGATGGAAAGGACGTTGTTCACCCAGGCCCTTTCTGTGCAAAGTTCCTGTCCCCGAGTGCAGCCTCCAGCAGCGGTGCCAGCCAGGCACGCGGGCCAGTGCCGCCCCGTCTGCCTCCAAGGCCACACCGACCTGGGCCTTGAGCTGGGGAATGGTCAGCTGTTTTCGCTGCTGTGAAAGATCAGTGCCAGATGGACGGCAAGGTTTTCTCGTTCAGCTGTTCTGGACCTTCAGAATGTAAAATTTCCAGATCACGCTGGTGTCCGTTGTGGCTTCAAGGAGACACTGCCTTTCTTTTTCCTCAGCCCCTCACCTGCCTGGGTCTCTAAGGAGGGCGCTAATGGCTTAATTGTTTTGTTTATTCTGCTCCTTGCAAATTCCAGTAGCTTCCTCTGCACCCGAGAAAGTTTCTTAGGTCTTGGCATTTCCTTAATGTTTGCTCTTAATGTTTTTTGAAAGCTCGGTGGAGCCCTGGTAATGGGTGTGGCTCACTCTCTCGCTGGGGACTTCTCTGGGCGTGGTGGAGAAAGTGAGAGGGAGGGAAAAGATTAAAAAATAATAATAATTGAGCCTGATATTTACAATGACATTTGTGTGGACTTGTTTTAGGTTTTAGGGTTAAAGGATTAAAGTGTGGAATGGTGATATTTAGCCAGACAAAACCCATGCATTTTCCAAGCTGTGCTTTGCTTTTCAAAATGTAGAAATGTAGCGAGGCTCTGTTTGTTCACCCGTGACAAAGAATTCCAAGTACAAGACTCCTCCGGTTCATGTGGTAAGAGGCTTTTTATAATTTCAGTATGAGCGAGGCATTCGGGATCAAGGGCATGTGCCCTGTGTACCCAGACAGTCGTTTTTGGTGCTTGTGGAGTCTGACTTTTTAAAGGGAATTCAAAGGTCAAGGTTACTTCAGACCCCTGATGAGGGTTCTGTCTAGGGATCCTGGTTCCTTTAGGACAAAACTGCTCATTTTTGGAAGAGTAGAGTTTGGTAATGAAATCAGGCAGTAGTTATAAATCACTCAAATATCAAATAATGCAATTTTGAGGAGTGTAACTTTTAGTGGCGCCTCCTATTTCTGAAGGTGTTCTCAGTTGTGTGCATGAGTGTGTATACCTGAGAGTGTGTATGAGCCTGTGGGCATGAGTGTGTGGTACATGAATGTGGGCAGAGTGGTACATGAGTGTGTATGAGTGTGTATACATGAATGTGGTTCATCACTATGAGTCTGTGCATGAGTGAGTACATTAGTGTGGTACAAGTATGCATGAGTGTGTGTACGGGTATAGCACTGTGAGTGTGTACATGAATGTATGTGTGACACATGAGTGTGCATAAGTGTGGGCATGAGTATATGGTACGTGAGCGTGTATGAGCATGTATTCATGAGTGGTACATGACTATGAGTGTGTGCATGTGTGGCACATGAGTGTGTATGAGTGGGTGCATGAGTGTGGCACGAGTGTGTGTATGAGTATATGCATGAGTGTGACACATTAGTGTGTATGAATGTGTATGTACATGAGTGTGTGGTACATGAGTGCATATGAGTGTGTATGCATGAGTGTGGCATGAGTGTGTATGTGCATGAGTGTGTATATGCAGTGTGGCACGAGTGTGTATGAGTGTATGAATGCATGAGTATGTACAAGTGTGGCACACAAGTGTGAGTCTGTATGCACAAGTGTGGCACACTAGTGCATGTGGGTGTGTGTACACGAGTGTGGCACACGAGTGCATGTGGGTGTGTGGGCATGAGTGGCTGTGTGTCCTCCGCTGCCTAAGGGATCTTCAGGCCTTCCCCGTTATTTAGAAACGACGCTGATGGGATCAGCTCGTGGCTGTCCACTTTCCACCTGTCTCTGTCAGTCAGAAAATGCATTCCCAGGGTTGGATGTGCAGCTCAGCGGTAGCACACTTGCTCAGCACGCACGAAGCCTTGGGTTCATTTCCTAGCACCTAGAGTAAGTCAGGTAGTGAAAGCATTAAACCTGCTGGCAGGCTGTGCCCAGCGACCCCGACTCTCCCTTCATCCTGGGGAAAATGTCCGTAAGTGCCCTTGCCGTTAGTTTCCACTTAATAGGTTCCCAACAGGTGATGGTTGAATGAGTGAATGGTTTGGCAGGTCAGCCCATTTTCCATGCCGGACTTCCCTTCCTTTTCTTCCCATTTATCTGGGTCCTGAGAAGCACCCCCAAGGGCTCACTTCCCGGAAACCTTTGACTTAGATCACAGAAGGAACAGTCCCTTGCCAGCAGCCTGGAGGGTTTGGCCTCCCTCAGTCCTGTGCAACCTGGTCCCTCCCTGCATGGGGTTCAGCACTTGAGCAGGGAGGTAGGACGAGCGGTGCGTGAGGTCTCCCCAGGAAGACACTGGCCCTGGCCCCGACAGCGTCATCTGTCGTCTCCTGCCAGTGTGTGTGTGTGTGCTTGGTGCCGGGGCGTTGAGCCCTGGGCTAGGCGGGTACTCAGCATGGAGCAACACCCCCAGTGCCACTTCTCGTGCTAGCAGCCTTGTGCTCCTAACTCCTACTGCATTCCGTTCCTCCTGCTCAGATCTTAGATTTTGGATCTTGAGTTTCTTGCAAGTACGAACATGGTGACTAAAAGTTGATGAAACTGTGACTCAGCCTACCTTGTAGCCAGGATATGAAGCCAGACCAGGAGACAGCAGAGGTGGCTCTGCTCCACCCTGAGGGGGCGTCGGGAGCCTGCCTGGTGACCAGATAGGATGGGTTCCCTCCTCATTGTTTCCTGGAACCAGACTGATCAACATTTAACTCTGTGACTCAACTTCAGCCTGTAGAAAGGAAGTAAGAACAGGGTGCATCCTCCTTTTAGGGGCGACGTAGCGAATATCAGTAAACATTTCCAAAGCTTTGACTCTGAGCCCTGAGAGTGTGGGCAGTGCCACAGCCCGATGGTCCCTGTAGTTCTATATTAACCTGTGTCCCTCTGCCACCTGTCTCCAAAGCGAGAGGAACCATCCCCAAGCTGGTTACCGCATTACCATTTTTCTAACTGACTCATTCAAGGTCTGGCCCACTAAACTTTAGGGAAACCAAATCATTTCTTTCTGGTCTTCAGTCTTTGAAAGAGTTTCATGTTGCTTGTTAAGGAAATACTTCAGAGTTGGAATCGATCGAGCGAAGCGTGAAATGTCTCATGAAACCAGATGCACCTCTGCCGGATGCGCCCATCCTGACTTGGGGAGAGCTGGCTGGGAGGTTTGGGGCTCTTCTGCTTCTTTTGTGCAGAGGGTTGTGCCCTATCTGTGTCACAGAGAATGGAAGTCGGGTGGGAAGGACTTAGTAATACATGCGTGTGAATTGGGGCAGCAGCAGATTCTGGGCACAGTTTCTCCCCATTCCCTTCCCTAATTAGCTGAGTGATTTAAAGATGCCTTTTAAGTTGAATTATTGTGAACAGAGAGAGTGCAGTCTACCCAGCTGTGTATGATAGACCCTTGGAAGTGCATTCCTGGCCGTGTAGGGAAAAAAACTCTCTTTCTGCTCTTGCCCCTGGCTGGAGCCTTGGTTCAAAGCATCTAACATATGATCTTGGTCACTTAGTGTGCAGTGTGATCAAATCTTCTGTAATTGCACACAGAGGTAATACAATTTGCTTAGGTGTTCGTATGAGAAGTTAGGGGAGGCAAATGAAATAAGGGACCGCTACCATAATTCCCCCAAATAAGGCATAGCTGGAAAATAAGCCCTGGCTGGTTGTTTCTATGGTGATGGCCATTGTACTGCAGATTGTACTCGGTCTGCTCTGGCTCTGTGGCTACTCTAAGGCAACTAGGATAAGGACGGGCTGACTGCGGGTGGCATTGTTGATCTCTTTCAAGGCCAATTATATCTTATTTTTAGGGAAATACAGTAGTAAGGTTTCCAGATAAGATTCCGACCTGGGCTCCACAAAATGCCATCCTAGACAGACAGCTTCCTTTCCAGCTGGTTTATCTCAATGTGAAGGGGTGTGACACTCTGGCTCCTTCCATTTTTCATTCTCGATTCAAGAAAAAAAGATGCCAGGGATCTAGCTCAGCGGCACAGTGCCTGCCTGGCAAGCGTAAGTTGTAAGTTGGTCCCTGGTACAAAAAAAGAAACAAAACAAATTCTCTTCAATTGCTCAGGGCTTGACTCATAAACAGGTGACCCAGGACAGTGCCCTGTGGGTTCCTGGGCCTGGAGTGCCTGTGGTCAGGAGGCCAGTGTGACAGAGCCAGCTGTGTGCGGGGGGGGGGGGGGGGCAGGACCTGCCTGTAGCCTGGCCTCAGGTGGCCGTAAAGGGTGCTTGGAAGGTCAGGGAGGCACAGAAGAGAGCGGATGTGGGGGAGAGATGTAAATCTGCAAGATGGGCCCAGTCCTGGCTGCCAGAAAAAGAGGGCGACACCACCTTAAGATCTGGGGAAAAGCACTTTGCAAACTATGGAGACAGATGGAGGAATAGGGAGCAGAGCACACTGTGAGGTAGACATGTTTGTTTCCTGCAGTAGAGAAAAAACGAGATTGTTCTACTACTGAGCCACACCCCCCAACTCATTAAAATTTTATTATGAGAAAGTCTTAGTTGCCCAGATTTGTCTTGAACTTGTGATCCTCCTGCCTCAGCCTCCTTAGTCCTGGCATTACAAGTGTCTACCATCTGCCCCTGTAAAGTAACTCTAAATCTAGAAACATATTATAATGGTTGATACATTGTGTTAACTTGAGAAGTCTAAAAGGCTTAACTAAGTAACTCTGCACTGCTGTACAGAGGACACCCCTTACTGCTCTAGGATGTTATTCATTGTGTCAGCATGAGAAGTTTAGAAGTTTAAGGAAGTGACCTAGCAGGGGCCAGGGTCCTCACTTTGTGGACATCCCAGGCCTGTGCAAGAGGAGTGCTCAGAGACGGTATGAGCTCTGTACCGGCCCAAGGCCGGGCAGCTTGCTTACTCTGCCCCGTGCCCCTGCCCCAGTTTTGCTCTGGCTGCTTTTGCTGTCTTGTGCCGCCTTGCACTGTCACTGCTGTCCATGCCACTCTGCCATGGGCCAGCTGCTTATGGACCGAAACCTCCAGAATAAACCTTTCCTTCCTTAATACTGGGCATTGGGGTTTTTGTTTTTTGGTACTGGGTCGAACTCTCGACCTTCCACTTGCCAGGCAGGTGCTTATGCTGCTGAGCCAAACCCCCGGCCTGGGCATTGGGTATTTTGTCTCAGCATTGAGAGAAAAGTGCCTAAGACACATACTGAAACCTTGAATCACACACAGAGCACCTTGCGGAGCCTAGAAAGTGGTGAGCATGCCACCCGTTTCTAGCACTGACAGACTGATACCCAGCCTTTCCCCAGCGAGGCCCGGGAGAGGTTAAGGGAGCCCCATCCCTGGCTCCTGTCTCTCTACAGCTCCCCCTCTCCTTAATCTCTTGATTCACAGGAACACAGGAGTAGCGAGGTAGTCCTGATTTAGGGTGAGAACCAAAGTTAAAGAGGCGCATTTAACTCGCTGGGTTCTGACAAGCTATGGGATGGAGAGTGAGTTACGCTACCAGGAAAGGGAGTGTCCGAATCCCCAAAATAGCAGATTCCTTCGTCACTGAGACATTTCCCATCATGTTCTGCAGCCAGTGGACATCCACTTTTTTTTTTTTTTAATTTTGGCTTCTTTAGAAAATGGGAAATTGTTAGGAAAACAGTGTCTGTCTTAAGGGGAAAAAATCTGTACGTGAAAGTGAGGCCCTGTTTGTCATCACCAGGAGGTACACAGAGAGGGCACGATGCCACTGGAGACCTGCTGCGCCAGGAGCCCCGGGAGGGGAATTTTAGGAGGGATCTTGGGTTCTGTACTGGAGGAGGAACTTCGGGGTCAAGATGGTTTCACTGGTGAGTTCCTAACACCAGTCAGAGACTGACCCTGCTTTCAGCCTACATTTTCAGAGCAAAGAAAAGGGGAAAGAAACGCTGAATTTTTTTTTTTTTTCTACAAGGTTAATAAACCTCAATGAAAAAATACTGAAAGGGGTGACGCAGGAGAACTGGAGATTTCAGGTGGTTGGTGCCCTCTGGCCCGGCCCTCAGCCACGGCATCAGGCGAGCCCAGGTCTCGGAAGCACGTTTCTCGGTTCCGTGGGATCGGAGCAGCACCCTCGGGGAAAGGGCAGGTGTCCTGGTGTGGACTCCAGATGGATGCCCCGTAATCTCGCATTCACCTCGGCAGGAGATTCAGCTGTCTCCACTGGACGTCTGATGTGCACCATCAGTCAGGCCATCTTAGTGTTACTTTTCTTAGGTGGTAGGGATCGAAGCTGGAGCACTACTCATGCGGGACAAATGCTCTGGAAAAAAAAATTCTTATTTTTGAGGCAAGGTCTTGCTAAAGTACCTGTGCTAGCCTCAACCTTCAGACCCTCCTGCTTCAGCCTCCCAAGTAGCTTGAACTATGGGGGTGTGTCACTTTGAGGCTAATGTTTTGTTTTTGCTTTTTGTGTGTTTGTTTTCAGACAGGTTTTCACTATGTAGTTCAGGCCCCAAATTCACTGTGTACCCCAGCTGGCCTCACACTCACAGGGATTCTCCCGTCTCAGCCTCCTAAGTACTGGGATTACAGGTGTGCACCACCACACCTCGCTGCTAATCTTTTTTAATGCTATTTTTCCTTCACAACATTCTGCACTTTTCTTATGTTTTCTTCAAATTTAAATTCTTCAGTTGCCTTGCTGATGAACCTTTCTGTGTTCCACTGCTTGATTATTGTAAGGAAAGAACCATCAGTGCCCCCAAACGTGTTTGATGCATTGCAGCTTCTAAATAAAGGCTGAACCCTGCAGGAGAGACAGCTTCTCTAGCTATTTAATTGGTCAAACCTGTTTTTTATTTTTGTTTATTTGTTTATTTTGGTACCTGGCAGGGATCAACTCATGCCTTTGCACTTGCCAGGCAGGCATTTGTGCTGCTGAGCTAAATCCCTGGCCCTTGCTTTATTCTTGATAGGGTTTTTTTCCATAAATTTTAGGCATTTTAGACATTTTTTTCTTTCTAAGTAAATTACTAAAAACTATTTTGCACTTTTTGCATTAATATGAAAATAAGCAAGTTGAGTTTTTAAAACTAACATGCTGGCTTGAGTTCTTGCTCTGTTAGTGTCTGTTGAATATTCTTGCTTATAAATTGCTACTTTTTATGGCTGCTTATGTTTGTTGAATCTGAATGTTATCTTTATTTAAGACATTTCTTAAATATGTCCTGATTTTATCTAACAAAGCAGAAATTAAGTTAGTTTTAATTTTAACTCAAAATATGTAAATAAATGAGGAGAAAAGAAAGTAAGAGGCAGGACCACCTTAGAAAAGGCAATTATTTGCAAAAGATGATTGTAAAAAAGTCCTCTGATGTTATTGTTATTGATATTATGCATGGAAAAAACTCAATGAACCACCCCAAGTCTTTTTCCAATTTGGACAATTTCCTTCTCGTTCTAATATCCCTTAGAAAAGGCTGTCTAGGGAAAATACAACACGATCGCAGTGCATCATGGAAACAAACTCCAGGGAGAAAATTTATGTGAAAAATTTGTCTCTCTTAATTTAATTGTCAGTCTGGATGTTAGAAAATTCTTGCTAGAGAAGTCCTTTGATAAAGCCTGGCATGGTGGCCTAGGTCTAAAATCCCAGCACTCTGGGAGGCTGAGGCAGGATTGTAAATCTGAGCTCAGCATGGGCAACTCAATGATTTAGAAAGACCATGTGTCAAAATAAAAAAATTTAAAAAGAACTGGAGATGTAGTTCAGTGTGAAGGCACTGGATGCAGGTCCTAGTATTGTGAAAGGATGAGAGAGAGAGAGAGATGGATGAACGGACAGACGGACAGACAGGAGAGAGAGATTCATTGATTCTTCAGTGAACTGAAGATACAAAGGTGAGCAAAACTCCTCTTCTTTTTCAGCCTTTAGTGCTTCCTGGGCTCCCAAAGGCTGGTACTTGCTTTGCATGCTGCTATTTGGCACCTCCCTTACTTTGGAGGACACCACAGCGACCTCTTTTTCCTTTGTGCAAGAGACTTTGGAAATTCAGGTGCATGTCTCCTCACACGTCTGTGATTTCTACTTGATTGTTGACGTGTAGTGTACCTATTTTGATTCTGCAGGGGTTGTGCTCTCTACCAGTAGTCATGCTCTCTAGGAGGGAATCTTTACACCAAAGCAAACTGGAAGCTCGCCATAGGAAGGAGAAGGAACACAGTGGCAGGATAGTCCACTTAGGAGAAAGATACAGGTGAATTAGAATTAAAGCTATGTAGGAGAGGCACCCAGAGGCTCTGGAAGTGTGCTTAGGGGTCGGGGGCCACAGGAAGCAGGCAGCAGAGCTGGGCCCCTCCAACGCTGGTGAGTGGTCTTGGAAGTCCTGCTCTGCAGTGCCAAGATTTTCCACCTTGAGTAACCAAGTTATCTTATATTTCTGTCTGCACTTGGGAACCATAAGTCAGCCAGACATTTGGTTAGAGAACCAGGCCAGGGAAGCATCTCTCATTACACCGAAAGCCTTCGTCCAAGCCCCATGAATTCCACAGCGTTCATTGGGACCACCGGGGGAGAGAGACCCTGGAAGGACCTTGGCTATGGCAGGAGAAGCAAAAAGCATGGAAGCCTCCACTGCAGGTTACCAAGGTCCCCCAAGATAATGAAATCAATGCCCTGGGCAGTTTCTTCCTAGGTGCTGACCTTACTGTTTAAATGTCTAGTTTTAGATATTGATGAAAGCTTTGGTGTTTCACCCAGGCATTTGGTTCTTTTGCATCCTAATTGTTTGCCCAAAGCAGTCAGGGGACTTGGGAAGTGCTGCAGAATCCAGAGGTGGGGAGGCCCGAAGCGTCCTCGGAAACATCCTTGGATGGGGGGGCTGGGGACATGAGCTGGGTGGCAGGACTGTTGTCTCAGTGCTTCGTGCAGCAAGTTAGGGGGACCACAGAGGAACCAATTTTCTCTCTCTGTCATTCAGCCCCGTACCTCTCTCATCATCTGGGAGGTTGAAAATCTCTGACAGTTTGCCAGGCACAGATCTGGGAGTCAGGAATGTGCTGTGTGCTACTTAAACCATTTCAGCTCCTCTTTGAAGCAAAAGGAAAATTTCAGCCCTGACCTAGTTTACGTGGCTAACCTAAAAAAAAAAAAAAAAAAAAACAAAAAACTCCCCGTGACTGATCAGAGAAATTCACTTGTGAGTAGAAGAGGCTACTGAATTCCTAAGCCATTGATGCATCTTTTTTTCTTTCTTTCTCAGATTTAAATAATTCTGCTTTGCCTCACTATGCAGTTTGCTTCAATTACTCGTAGTAACTGACTGTGCAGATACCACAGGGCTTCCTTCCCTCAGAAGGATTTGCTTTGATTAATTTACCCCCTTGGGTGACGTTTCTCAGTGGAGTAGGAGGAAAAAAAGGGGCTTAGTTTAACCAGATTAGCCACACTGGGGGTAGGGTGGTGTTCTGGGAGTTGTGTTTAAGTGATTGACCTTATTACTTACGTGAAGACGTTTCTGAGCTTGGGCTTTACGTTTCCTGTAAGAACTTTATGAGCAAGATCTTTTAGACTATGGTAGTTTAATGTTTTTTTTTAAGTCTGATACCATAGGTTAAAGCTCCATTTCCTGCCAAGCGTGAAAGAAGTTCTTATAAATTCAGTTTGGTTAGATTTAATGTGGTGACACATACTTGTAATCTTAGTGCTTGGGAGGCTGAGGCAGAAGGGTTGCCATGCGTTCAAGGCCAGCCTGGGTTACACAGTGAGTTCAAGTCCACCATGAGTTACATAGTGAGACCTTGTCTTAAAGAAAAAAAAAGAGAGAAAGAAAAGAAAATTCCTAGCAGGGAGTCCTGGTTTGAATCTTGGCTCTTGCAATCTTAAATCAGTTCCCTTAGTTTTCACATCTGTAAAGTGGAAATATTCACAATGATAAATGACCTTCTTGGGTTGTTTTAAGGATCACATAGAATAAAGTATCTGGAAGTTTTTTGTAAACTATAAGTAATTTAGTGGCTTTAAACTACACAAACACATTTATTTTAAAGATACAGGTCATTAGGGTGTGCTGTGTCCGTCACTGGAGATACCAGAGAACTTTCAAGATGGTCCAACACATGTCTAAAATTCAAATTCAAAACCTTTAAATCATATAGGCGTAGCCAGGGTGGTGACGCTCACCTGTAATCCCAGCACCCGGAAGGACGGACGAGGTAGAGGGTTGCTGTGACTTTAAATCCAGCCAGCACTACGTTAGTGCCTTCAAGGCTCTTTTAAACTACAGAGTAAGGCCCTGCCTCAAAAAAATCAAACAAGCAAAAGAAAAACTATGGAAACTACATAGACTCAAAGAAAGGTAAGACATCAGTGCATTCTGACATCTAAATTTAAAGAGGTAAATGAGCGTGAAGCAGATTTGGGGTTTCCTGGGTTCTGTTTTGGCTTGGCTTTCGGTGGTTTGAGAAGCCTGCTGCCCCACGCCCTCGGAGCCTGCCCAGGTCTGTGGGAAAAGAGAGCAGGCTACTCAGCCCTGCCGTCCTGGGCCCTGAGGTGCAGCGCAGCTGAAACCCATGCTCCTCCTGGCTCCTGGTCAGGCTCTTCTGTGCGCAGCCCTGACCATCCTGTGCTTGTGCTCAGGATGCAGGACCACGTGACTTTATTATTCCTCATATTCAGCTCAGACTCGCTAACGTGAAAACCATGCTCTGCGGATGTAACTCCTTGCTGTCACTTGCTGCTCTCAGAACCGCACAGCCTGCTTCTTGGGGTGTCCGGCAGCCCCCACTCACTGTGAGCTTCAGGGAGACATTCCAGAGCGCTCAGCAAACTCCCTGAGCGTGGCCCACCTGTGACTGCGCCCTGAGAAGAAAGCATGGGCCCACCAAGATGGGCTGGGTCTGATTCTGTTTCTTCTTTAATTTTAGCATCAAGGTTACACTCTGTTTAACGTTAACATTGATACAGGGCTGGAAGAAGCTCAGTGGTGGAGCTCCTGTGTGCAATGCACGAGGCCCTAGATTCATTCCCCAGCACTAATAATAATCATCATCGTGATCCTGAGATAAAGCTAGCCACGTCCTGGGCAGGGCTGAATAAAGATTAGTCTAAGCAGGTTCACATACCGCCAGAGAGTCCTTGCTTTTCTCTGTATAGTTTGACCTGCTGTGGTGCGAATGCTTTCTTCCGTGTAGTCTTTGTGTTACTTTTCTTTTTTCTCTTTTGGTGTGTGGTCAAACCCCGGGTCTTCACACTGAGTGACATTCCCCAGCCCTTTTCATATTTTAATTTCTGAGACAGCGTCTCCCAAAGTCTATAAAATTGCTCAATGTCCCCAATCCTTTTCATTTTTTATTTTGAGACAGAGCTTTGCTTAATTGCCGGGGTTGGAGTTGAACTTGCAGTCTTCCTGCTTCAGCTCCCAGAGTTCCACCATCAGTGGTTGATAGGAAGGAGCTGGGAAGCTTCTCAGATTCCCTGGTCCTTTGCCCACTGCCAGCCTGGACCACAGAATGCATCACTGTGACGAGCGCCCACTGAAGCCCTCGCTCAGTGACTTTTGTCATCATCTCAGGGAGAATGGAGCTTTGGCTAGAGGTGGTGGCCGTCCTGTGTCTGTCGTCTGATTCTGCTCTGGGCCAGCGGCTGTGTCTCCACAGGGTTGCCAGCAAGGGGAGGTTCGACCACCCTTGTGGGAAAGGATGGTCCCCAAGAGTTTTCCTGTCGCCACCCCAGGAATCATGGGAAACAGTCTTGTGTGGAAGAGCAGGGCTGAGAGCTGCCTTGAGCCTGAGGCTGCTGGTTCCCAGCTGAAACTGCACCGTCCATCCTAAAAATGAGCCAGAGGGAGCACAGAAAAGCCAGCAGCCAAGCCAGGGAGGCAGGAGCTCTGTTCCCTCCCCACTTTTTCCCCAAACCTGAATGCCTAGGTGGATTAGGTGTCTTCTGTGACTTGCTTCTGGGTTCTCTGGGGCTCAGTGCACACCTCGCATAGAGCAGCCTCTTGGTGTGTTCAGTAATTATTGGTTAATTAAATAAGTGAATACAAAATTAAGCAGGAAAAGGGCCACAAGGAACAGCTGTGAAAGTGAGCCATTCTCGTGACCAGTCGCCCTAGGTGAACATGTGCAGCATTTTGATTTCCTGCGGTGCTCAGATCGGAGCAGAAGCTCATGCACGGAGGCCAAGTGCTTCAACCCTGAGCTCCGGCCTGGCCCTCACTGGTGAGATGTGAAGGGCAAAGGTGGAAAATCCTGCCACGCGCCGGCTTTGGTGTGGGCTGGGCTGTGATTTGGTGGAGGGAATGCAGGTGTCCTTTCTCCATCCCAGCCCTATGTGTCCTGCTGGGTCTCCACTGTTTTGTCTCCTGCATGCCGCTGTTTGCTGTGGCTTGGAGATGCTCAGTACTGGGGGACGTTTGGATTATTCTCATGTGGGTTAAACCCTCGGGCTCCTGTTCCTGTTGGGCATATTCCCTGAAGCAAAGGTGCTGGTTTCAAGGATGTGTGCTCTGACTGACAGAACCACACTGGCTTTCAGGAAGGTTACCTGTTGACCAGTTCACCAATGGTACGAGAGAATGGAGGATTATCATAGCCAGGTGTGGTGGTTCGTGTCTGTGAGATACTGGTAATCCTGGCAGTTTGGGAGGCTGAGGCAGGAGAATCACAAGTTAGAGCCTAGTCCAGGCAACTTAACAGCATAGTGAGACTGTCTCAAAATAAAAAAAAAAAAAAAAACCAAAATAACAACAAGGAAAACAGGCTGGGGATATAGCTTAGCATCATCCCCTCCCCTCAAAAAAGTGTAATATTTTGGAATAATTGGAAGATAATCCCAAGTGCCTGAAAACTATGATTTCCTATAAACTCAAAGAAACGTCAGAGGGCCAGATGTTTGTTAGGTCTCTTTTGCACCCACCACCAGCCTTTTCCTAGTTGGTCTGTTCAGTCAAGAAGTCAGATGTGTGTCACACATGTGCATGTGGCATGCCATTCCAGGGGCACCATTCAGAAAGAAAAGATGGTCGTGCTTTTCAGCAGGGCACACTGACTCCAAAGTATGGATTCAATATTTGGTGGGCGCTCAGAGGAATTTGTTGAATTCACGCTTGGGGCTGAACTTTCAAGTGTAACTACTACAGGAATGAAGGTGGAGGAAAGTTGGGGGCTGACATCCAGGCAGGAGGGAGCAGGTGTCAAGGGGAGAGGGCTTGGAGCAGCACACGCCTGGTGGGAGTGGGTCCTGGTGGTGCGGTAGGGCGGAGAGAGGTTGTGAGCAGGAGATTCAGGTGTGTGCAGGAGGACCGAGGACCGAGGACCGAGGACGGGCTAAAGTAGGAGGCACCCAGTGAGTCAAGTGGGTAGCTGGAGCAGACTGGAAAAGCAGGATGTGGAATTGGCTGTAGAACTTGGAGTTAGAAGGAAGGTAGCATTTTTAGTGGATTGGCCTTAGATCAGGTTTACCACGCAGCACGGAAGGAGGCTAGGTATGGTCATTCCAGGGAAACAACCACGCTCAGTCTTCATGAGGAGAATGATATGGTTGAGGGGTACAGGGAGGGGCAGGGCAGCAGGGTAGGAAGAAACCTGCAATCAGGAAGCAGCAGGGACCCATCTTGACAGTGAAACCAGCTGCATCCCTGGAGAGCAGCAGAGCCCGTTCCAGAGTCTCCTGTGTCCAGCGGTGGCAGACAGCTCTGCCCTATCTGACGGAAAAGTGTAGCATCTGTGGGCTCAGCTTTGGACCGGTGAATGGTGTTCTGTGTGGATTTACAGGACAGGGAATCCTCCCGCTGGACAGCTGGGTGCTGGTGGCAACAATACTCTGCTTGTAAAGGGGAGGCATGTAACCATGGTTCCCCAAAAATAATCAGCCTTGAACACTGAAACCAAAAATGCCGTTGCCAGTCACTTTGCCTGATCTGCCACCCAGCAAGACAAGAGCAAGGTGTCAGCTTCTGGTGACACTGGCCAGAGCTGTGCTAATGACCAGCTAGGGCTTAGGGTAGGTGTTACTTTCCAGGAAACCGTGTCTCCCCAGTGACTCCCAAATAATGTACGGCTTAGCTCTGTTTGCTTACCCTTTCCCATCTAATTGCGAGCTATAGTTCCAAAATATTTACTTTTAATTTTGAGAAGGTAAATGTGTTTGGAAGAGCCATAGAAAAGCCCGGAACTCATTTCCACTGGTTTGGCTGTGTTCCTGCCTGTAGGAACCCCTGCCCCGCACGGTGGGTTCCAACAGAGGCAGCGACTAAGGGGAGGCTTTGAGCTCTGTTTCCCGTGACTGAGCAGACGATTTAACCTGTCTGAGAACAGTTCCTTCCTGCCAATTGGATAATGTCTACTCTCATCTGTTTCCTCTCACAGGGGTGTGGGAGGGTGCTGTAAGATTGCAGGGTGCTTTTGCTTTGAAATTTAATTTATACTCGGAGGTCAGTTCTCAGCTAGTACCTAGATTCTCAGCCAAGAAGGAAGCTTTGGGGCTTCGTTCTACTTGAACTAGCCCTACCTTATCCTTACTTTCAAATGTAATTTTATGCTTCCTTTTATGCCTTTGACTATCACCCATACCCTGCAATGATAAAAGAATTGACAAGTGGCCAGACCAGGCTGTGAAATTACAGAATCGTAGATCCAGAGCTAGCTATGTATAAAGAAAAGAGCAATCTGCTAATTTTCATCAAGGTAAAAATGACCTACGGCTCTGTCTGGGTTATTTACATTTTTATTTTATTTTAAGAGATGTCAACCTAAGTAAAATTTAGGTTGTGAAGGCACCTGCAGCATTGGTAACTTGGTGTTTTTTAGACAGGGTCTCTCTAGGTAGCTCAGGCTGGCCTCAGACTTGTGGCAATCCTCCTGCCTCAGCCTCCCAAGTGCTGGGATTACAGGTATGCATACCATATCTGGCATGGGTAATTTGGACTAATTACTCGTGGCGCAATGATTTGGGGGTGTGGGAGTGATGTATCTGTAATAATAATTCCACATTTTAAAAGTCTGGAGTTAGGTGTGGTGGCACATGCCTATGATTCCAGCCCTTGAGAGCCTGGGGTAGCAGCATTGCTCTGAATGCAAGGCCAGCTTGAACTACGTAGTGAGATCCTGTCTCCAAAGAAAGGGAAGTCTGTAGCTGGTGCTGCCAGTCAAATCGATTGCAATTTATAGACAGAAGTCTGTTGTGTCTTTTTCTTACCATTTGTATATAGCATTCTTCTCTTCCATTTCGCCCTAACATGGGGGCAGTTGCTTGGTCTGAGGTGTCGCTGCCCTCTGATCACACACGTCAGTGCTCCTCTTTCCTTAGTTCAGAAGTGGGTTCCTCTAATGTAGGTGGGTCGTGATTTGATGCACAGTCTCTTTGTCCTGCTTCCCCAATGTGTGACCCAACTGTGGACTGGTGGAGCCTGCTCTTACTCCTTGTGGGATCCTCCTCAGTTAGTTTGCCTCCGTTAGTTCAGCAAACCTCTGAAAAGGGGGAGGCAGTATTTTAGGCTCTGTGGATTCCCACAGCAGTCCTCTGCCACTCCATGAATGAAGTCATGTGCGGTCCCGTGTAGAAATGAACCAGCCTGACTGTGTTTCAGGAAAACTTTACAGACCTTTACCAAAACAAGCACAGAGCCGGATTGGACCCAAGGGCCAAAGGGTCTCCTGGCCTTTGTTCTGCAGTGTTTTCATAAAGGTGAGAGAGATGTGCTTATGATTTGAAATGGGATGGGGAATGCTATTATAAACCATTCAAGTTGGATCAAGGATTCAAGAATTTTTAAAATAGTTTGCCAAGTTTACCTACAAAAGACTGCAGCATGACATTTTCCAAGACTTCCCTACATGGTGCATCTACAGACTGGATTAGGCAAAAGCCTAGGACCAGACTTTAGGAATATTTGTGGGTATTTACTTTTCAAAGTAATCGTTCTATATGCTTAGTCTGTTGTTTATATTTACATTTCACCATCAACTTGAATTAATACCACTAACCTAATGCCAGCTACTGCTTCTTTCCTCACAAAATAAGACCTAGCTGGAAAAGAGTCATGTACTTGAAAACCTGAGATAAAAAATGCCAGCTACAATCAGCTGCCCTTGATACACCTGCCACTGAGCAGCCACCAAGCAAGAGAATGGTGACGGCAGTTAAGGCGAGGATGGGCTGATGGGGCTGATGTTTCTGACTGCTAGTTTTCAAGGCTCATGATTTTCCGGCTAGGTCTTATTTTCAGGGAAATATGGGATGGACCTTTCTTAGAGCTGAAAATTGGGTTGGAGCTAGAACAAGAAAGGAGTAGGAGAGGCAAGTTTACCTTAAATGATCCTAGAAGTCAACATCAGGTACTTTGAGAAGCCCTGGCGGCTTGATTTTTAAGATCTTCAATTCTGGCACTTTGATTCTTAACCTTAAAAAGCTTCTCTTTCAGCCATTTCGAGCCGTGTGGAATATCTGTTACTGCTTAGGAATTTGCTGTGGTTTCATTGACCGCGGCCCCAGACTTTGGAATACGTATTAATTTATCTGGGCAGAAAGTACAGAAATCCACATGCAGAATAAAGTGAACTTTATGCTCAAGCAGTCTATTGAAGCTGGGAATGATTAATGCTTAAAGAACGAACCATCAGCATTAATAAATATTGAATTCTGAGACAGCCATGTTGCTATATGAGTACTGCGGGATCTTGACTGTCTTCCCATTTAAAAGTGAGGCTCGTTATCCCCCACCATGTTAATCCCCCACCACAGCAGTGTTTGTTGCCGAGTCACTGGTAAATTATTAATCTGCATCCCAGAACTGCATGTTTGAAATACCAGTCCGCCCTGTCCCCCTGTCGAGGGGATCTGATCTCACACTGCGATCAGCAGAGGCTTCTGGGAAGTGAGAATAGCTGTGGTTTGTTCTTTTAAAGACCTTAAGAAAGAATCAAAAAAGCAGTGGTTACAGACAGGAAGTTGGACTGCTCAGCGTCTGACAGCTGGCAGTTCCCATCCCAAGTCATATGATGCCAGGAACCTGGAAGCAGCACTACCTTGTGGGAAAGTTTGGGTGGGCTTTTCCATCTCCTCTGATTTCAGAGGTCCTGGAATACCCTTACAAGTGTTCCCGCGGCCCTTGTGAACAGAGGTCTAGATCGCTTTGGTTTGGAGCCAGTCCAGATGTCCTGAGGCCCAGATCCACGGTCTCCACCCGAGCGGACAGCGAGTTGCTGTTGAGTGTCTGATGAACCAGACTGGCCTTGGAGATTCTGGGCTGTCTGGCCCTGGCTGCACGCCCTTCCTGGCTGAATTCCGTGTTGGACAGAGGTTAGAGCAGGACCACATTGGTGCTGCTTAAAGATGCCAGAGTGCAGCATGCAGACCTAAGCGTGACACCTCAGTCCCTAGAATGCAGGTTCCCATGGTGGGGGACCATTCCCGTGCCTGCAGCTGTTATTAACTGATTATTTGTCCTCATTGTGCTTAGTCTCAGGTTCTCCTGCGAGCTCCTTACCTTCTGTGGTGACAGCAGTCTTTGATTAGCTGACAGTGCTGAGCTCACATTCTGATCCTGTCCTGGTTAGCCATATGCAGAGTTGCTCTCTCTCTTTCTGCCTCTTTCTCTCTGTCTCTTTTTCTCTCTCTCTCTCTGTTTCTCTCACAGGAATTTCCTCATCTCTAAGCTGGGAGGAGAAAGCCCAGCTCACAGATTTGAAGTGGGTGATGCATCTCAGCCTGGGGTTGCCCTAGGATCTGAATAGAAGTCACTTCATCACCTATTTCACCCTCCAGTTCCTTGAATGTTTTCATAGCCTAAATGCTTCACCTGAAGCTCACTACAGACATCTCAGTATGTGAAATCCTCTGCCCAGGGCACACACTGCTAGTGGGTTTGTCACAGTGGCTGGATATCCTCTTTGCCTTGATCAGAGTGTCTGCTTCATACCTGAATAGCTGGTGATGTGTAAGTTTCCATTACTGGTCTTCCTCCAACTTCATGTCACATGAAGTGGAGAGTTTATCACCACCACCACGCCCTAATCCCCTACTCTCCAGCCCACAACTCCACCACCACCACCACTGCATCCGGGGTTTGCTGAGGTGGTAAAATGAATTTGCTGACATTTGGGTGTCGTTCTGGTCTCCTGAAGAATCTCTCTTGCCATCCACACTCTGGGAGTGGCACAGGACGAGGCAGGAGGCCACTTCCCCCGTGCACTGCTCTGCTCCTGCCTCCTGCCTTCAGTCTGAGCAGAGGCCAAGTCTTGCAAGGCCTTTTACTGCCCAGGGACTGTGCAGGGGGAGACTTTTTCACCCTCCGCTGGCACCTGTCACTTGGCGCTGTGCCTGCCTGCTGGGTCGAATTAGGAATTCCCTTGACTTCGCTCCCCTCCTTGCTCCCACTGCCATGTCCTGTCACTTCTGCTTGCAAAGATACCTCAAATCTGACAGCTTCTCTCAGTTCTGCTGCTGCTGCCACTCTAATCTGGTGACCAGCAATGGCAAGTGTGGTCCAGGATGGCATGGGGTGTTCCTAACTG
This sequence comes from Cavia porcellus, assembly GCF_034190915.1. Taxonomy (NCBI): domain Eukaryota; kingdom Metazoa; phylum Chordata; class Mammalia; order Rodentia; family Caviidae; genus Cavia; species Cavia porcellus. Next base: position 574,698 of record NW_026947521.1, on the reverse strand, counting down.
GTCCCCACCTCCACCCTTGCCCTCTAGCTGCTCCACATGGCAGTGCTGTTTGTAAAGTAACCCCATGCAAATATTTGCACAATGTTTACTGTGTATCAGCATAGAAGGGAATATTTAGGGCAAGATTTCCTGGAATATTACAAGGTGCCTTTTCACTTAAAGATTTTTTAGTTCATTTGAGGTGCTGGGGATGGAACCCAGGGCCTCTCATATGCTAGGCAAGTGCTCTACCACTGAGCTACACCCCTGGCCTGACAAAATGCCTTTTAAAAATCAGGAATATGGTGAGAGTGTAGCTCAGTGGTAGAGCACATGGAGTCCAGGGTTCATTCCTTAGCAGGGCTGACAAAAGGTACCCGGATGATGCACACATGGGAGTGGGCGGCATGGGTGCAGGTGGAAGGTTCAGATTGGAGTCTTTGTGTGGGGTTTTGCACTCAGTGTGAAAGAACCAAGCAGCACACCACTTTCCTGGGAAAGGGAGATGGTGTCACTTTGACTCTATTCCTACTGAGATCCCACATAGGAAGCTCCACCCAAGTTTCAGTTCCTAGGGTGTATGAAGCTGTACCTGAAATTTAGTATGCAGTAATTTCCTGATTGGTGTTACAAAACCTGAAAGGTTTTACAAAACCTTTTTGTATACATCAGGGAGGTGGTCAGGATGGTCTTGGCTATTTAGCCAATGAAAGACTGGACTTTTTTTTTTTTTTTTTTTTGGTCTTTTTGAGACAGGATTTCACTATGCAGCAATTCAGGCTGGCCTCACAGGGACCCTCCTGCTTCTGTCTTGAGTGCTGGGATTACAGGAGTGTGCCACTGTGGATTTGTGTGTGTGTGTGTGTGTGTGTGTGTGTGTGTGTTTAATAGTGCCTGGGATTGAACTCAGGGTCTCATACATTCTGTGTCACTGAGCTACTTCCTTCGTACCTGTAGCTTTTCAGTTGTTACCCAGTGACCTTTCTACTCTATTGACAAGGGAAGGATTTGTGTAGCAATTACATCATCTTTAATTAGAGCACAGCTATAAAATATAGAAGTAGCAATGCATATTTTAACACAAAAGGAAGGTCCATACACAAAAATAGAGTGATATAATCATGTAATGTAAACCTGTTGTGTGGGAGTCATTTGGGCTCAGTGCATTATTTAAAACTCAGCAGTTATCATCTGTTTGTGACACTGGAAAATAGCTCGTGGTTTTGACCTGAAAGGTGGGTTCAGCTGACCACCCCACTAATTCTTCTGTGCCTCTTTCCAGAGGAAGTGAGAATTATTTGTATGTTAAGAGAAATATATAGTTCTCTGGGGTTTTTCCTTGCTCTCTTTCTTTTCTAATCTAAGCACCTGATAATAAAGTGTGCCTAAATAGATGGGGAACATTTGGGTTTGGTTAGATTTTGGTGTGTTGACTTCCCTTCTTACATTATTCGGAAATTTGCACCGGAGTTTTGATGCTCCCATGCTGAGCAGGTTGGAGGTCCTGCTCCTGCTCGTGGGCCCTGGAGGTCGGAGCCGGAAGGTTCCAGCCATGGACGCCACTGGACACTGAGATCGCGGAGACCAGATATTGCGAGCGCGAGACTTGCCCGAGCTCACGCAAGGCCGCTACGGGTGCCGGGAAGGCGGGCGCCAGCTTCCAAGGGTGGGAAGCGCAGCAGTTTCCCCTCCCTGGCCTGGGCCAATGGAAGGAGGGAATGGTGGCTTAATTTTAATTCTAAGAAGACAAAATGCTGCATTCGCTTAAATATACCAGCATACGTTCATGGAAAAGCGCTGTTAACGTGCTTAGTCCTGGACGTGGCACCCCCAGGAGCTGGAGCCTCTGCCGCCGCCCCCCACCCCCACCTTTGCTGCTTGCTTTTGGAAACTGTGTTCCTGGACCATGCTGTTGAACTCCAGAAAGATCTTGAATTTGCAGTGGAGACAGGTGCAGGTTGGCTGATCTCACTGCCTGCTGATGGGGACTTTACAGGAATTTATTTCCACAGAAATCCCTGGCTGTGTCACTCGGAGAGCTGCTCTCCTCCGGAGAACAGGAGAAATCTAGTTAGTTTAAGTTGGTAAATCTTGTTGACAAGAAGATAGTTCCTTAGCCGAAAACCCATTTTTTTTAAAGCTTTAGGATGCCAAAAATAAAAGCAACTCTTTTAAGTTTTATAAATAGGAAATTACTCAGGACTGAGATAATCTGGACTTTTCTTAATGCCTGCGTCACTTCCTAGCTGAAAGAAGGCCTTAAGGAGTGTTTTTAACTTCTTTAGAATGCTCCCTGCGTCTCACTCCTGGGGTCCTCTACCATCTGGAAGCCTTGGGCTCCCATGGGAATGGTCACTCTGAGTCCTGTTGGGTGCTCACTGGCCAGGGTGGGCATGGGCACAGGCAGACACAGCCCGCTCCCCTGTGCTGGCTCTGGGGAGAAGAATTTTGCCTTGAACTTGGAGAAGCTGTGTCCAGCAGCACCTCCAAACATCCCGCGCACCACCTTCTTACCTGACCTGGTTGGTAGTTGGCATCTCCAATTCCCCTCACACTTGTCTGTCCCCCAAGACAGCCGCAATCCGGGAGCAGCTACAGTGAAGGGCTTTGCGCCAGGTTCCCTACAAAGTTGACAGGCACGGGGGCTCCCCTTTTCTCATTGCATCCCTGAGATTTTAGGATCTTTTTTTTCCCCCACTCAAAATAACTTGTGTCTAAGGACCTCGCTGACACCTACCCTGTCGTATTTACGGACCCAGAATAGTGTGTGCTGTTACCTGTGGGTTTCTAACAGTTACTTACTCCTCCTTGTGTTCACTCCGCGTCTCCTGCTCTGGTCTCCGATGTTTATGGTCTGTGTTCATGGTGGGGGCACTGCCCTGCCCTGGGGTGCTGAACCCAGGTGGAAAGGCTGCTGCTGCCCAGCGTAGACCCTGAACCTCGGACACTGCCCTTGGTGGCCGTTCCTGCCTCCGACAGCCTGTGGGGCCCCTCGGGGAGAAGTCACTCTGGGTACACGGGAGGGGTCCAGCAGCTCCAGCTCCACGGAACCCCAGAACCTGCAAGCTTGGTGGGAGCCGGAGGTGACAGTATCGCAGGTACTCCTCTGGGCCACCTGACACTGCTCTGGCTGTACCCTTTGTCCCAAGCGCACTGCTCTCCTGCCATCCTCAGTTTCAGGCTAGATGTGAATTTCCTCCTTGAAACGGTTTCTTTGCTGTCAAGCCCAGACTTTACGGTAATTCATCAAAACTGAGACTTGTTTTGGTTTGTTTTAGAGACTGAGATTTGTTGTTTGTCTAGGAGCTGTAAATGCATCACAGTAAAATGCACTTTTTTGAGGAGGGTGTTTGGAGACAGGATCTTGCTATGTAGTTCAGGCTGACAGAGATCCTCCTGCCTCAGTCTCCTGAGTGCTGGGATTATAAGCATGTGCCACTGTACCCAGCAAAAGGCACCATTTCTTAATACACTTTTAAAAAGGCAAAATACTGTTAACTAAAGACATTCTATCAATCGAAAGATAGATTCTGATTTAAGATACGTTACATGCAAGAAAAATAAAAACAAAAATGTGCTTTTTGAAATCAATAAAATCTGGGTCCTGACTTGATTTGATTTCACTTTCCATCTGACAGAGGTACCTACGGTTTTAAAACAGCGAGGTAAGCAGGATAATTTCTTTTCAGCCTATCCTGGCTCTCTCTGGTTTCCTTCTTACCCAGGCCAGGTAAGCACTTCAAGCTTCAGAAACACTCGACGAAACACTCAAATCATGTGAACTGTTAGCTGAAAAACATTTGGGCTTTTGAATCTAAAAACGGTGTGGGTTGCTTGCTTTCTTTTTCATTTAACTTCACTTTTCAAAATTGAAAAATAGCTCAGAAGGTCAGAGTTATCAAGGCCATTTGTAGGTATAAACAAACTTCCCTGTGACAGTTTTTTCTCTTGTAAAAGTGGCATAAAAGACGTCTTTTCTTGGGGTGCACACTGCGTTTGTAGCAGCAGCTGAATCTTAGAAACGGCCTATGTGCCTGTCTGCATGAGGGGATAAAGGAAGTGTGGTATTTAAGGACAAATTTGAGGTGTTTTTGGGTAAGTGGATCACTTCCAGACCATCATCTTACATGAAATAAATCAGACACAGCTTGTAACATCTCCTGTGTGAGAAATCGGAAGTATAAGTAAGGAGTCAAAGGGAGCTCAGATACCAGGAAGTGGGAAGAATGTTTTCACATGGGAAGAGAGGAAGAGGTGGGGAAGGGAGAGGGAGGGAAGGAAGGGAAAGGGACTTAAGGGGGGAAAAGTCAGAGGGCAAAATGGAAACAGATTTCTCTAAGGGGGGAGGGCAGAAAGGCTGGAACGAAAGGGAACGACAACAACAAAGAGGAATTAAGACTTGTTACGTCCCAGCACACATCTCCACGATGCAGGTGATCATTGTGGACCACAGACATGTGCTAACAAAACAGAAGGTGAGAAGGGAGCCGAGAAGGGAGGAGGCAGGCCGGGTCTTCCGTTGGGAGACAGCCATCCTCAGTGGTTTTAGGTTGTAGTTTTCCCCTGTCCTGAGATCCCTCTGATAATCTCTGACATTATTCCCAAATACTTCTGGTGAGGAAGAGTGCGTTATCTAACCAAGGAGTCTTCCTGTTGTAGAGCGGCTACAGTGTTTAGAAATATCAGGGCTACTCCATTTCTTTTAATATTTTTAATTTTTAAAATTTCTTACAAGCCCCTGTTTGTAGTATATAATAATCACCTTCATTGTGAGGAGTTGGTAGGTGTGTATCACGCCCCGTTTTACGTTCCCTTCCCCTCCCATTTATTTGTTTATTTTTAAAGTATATTTATTTTAATACATTAGTTGTTTGTTTCTTTTTTTGGTACTGGGGATCAAACTCACCACCTAGCTCTCGCCCGACAGGCACTTATGCTGCTGAGCCAAATCCCCGGCCCCCAAAAATATATTTATTTTTAATCGACACAAAGTAGATATTCATGGCATTTAATATAGGGATACAATGCTAATGATCACATCATGGCAGTCATCATATCTGTTCACTTGACACATTTGTCATTTGTTTTTTGTTTTGTTTTTGTGATGCTGGGGATCAAACCCAGGGTCTTGTGCATACAAGGCAAGATCTCTACCACTGAGCCACATCCCCAGCCCCCCTCCATTTATTTTGATTTTTAAAAAGACTATTATATAATCCATTTAGTTTATTTTGAAATTGGAATAAACATGTTTGTCTCGGTTACTTTTCTCTTGTTGCTGGGACAAAATACTTGACAACCAAAATGAAGACAGGAAAGATTTATTTAGCTCAGTTTGTGGAGGTTTCAGTTTGTAATCAGCTGGCTCCAAGGCAGGGTGGCACGGTACAGGGGCAACACTTCAAGGCAGCAGCCAGAGCAAAATGGGGAGAACAAGCCTCTTTTCCTCCCTTATATTATAAGCAGGCCACCCCCTTACACACAACCCCCAGGGCAGGTGTAGCACTCACACTGCTTGTGCTCTCCTCTTGCACTGGCTGAGGATGTTTACAAACTAAGGATCCTACCTCCCTGTTGAGTTTCTTAATTAAATTTCTAAACTTCTCAAGTTGACATAATGTATCAGCCATAACAGTGTTTCACCAGAGAAACTCCATGTTTGAGCTCCATGTTTGATTTTTTTGTGACACTTTCTGTCTGGCAGGCTGGTTCCATGTCTGCAGAATGACCGCGCTGTACCGGTCTTTCGCACCCGTTAGCAAATCTCGCTCTTCTCTGAGATCCAAGATGACCGGAGGAGAGTGGCAGGAGGTTGGAGAGACCTGGCTTCCAGCTCAGCTGTGCAGTCCACTCAGTGGGTCAGCCTGGGCACCTTCCTCACTGTCCCCTTCTCTAAGTGGGGCCCACTGCTGCCCTGCATCTCATAGGGATTTGTGAGAGTGAACTTCACTGCTGGATGGACCACGGTGGGCAGGCAGGAAACACTCTAGGAGCACCAGTGTTCTTAAGTAACTCCCGGCGGCTGCTTAGTTACCTCCTTACCCCAAAGCCAACTAACAAAAACAGCTTCCTCCTTTTTAGCTGCCTAATTTCATTTTTATTACCATTATTATTAGTAGTAGTACATGCTTGCAATACGTAACAGTTATATTCCTCATGGGGAGCTGGTTCACGTGCATAACACAGCTCTCATGTAAGAGAAACTGTGCCATATTTAAGCTCGTGTGTGTTTATTTATGGTCTCAAGGTGTGTGGTTTTCCCATCAATGACTCAGTTCTATCCTTACGGCAGAGTAGTGCCGCACTGTGTACAAACGCCACACTTTGCTTACTTACCTATTGGTGCACATGTAGGCTGCTTCTTGTGAATTGTGCTCCTGTAGTCATGGGTGTGCATGCCTCACAGTGGTGTAATGTCCTTAACTCTTTCAGAAAGCTACCTAGTGGGGACTAGTTGGGTTGAATGGAATTTCTATTTTTAGTTTTTTGCAGAATCTCCATAGTGGTTATACTGGTTTCCATTCCTACTGACAATATGCAAAGGCTCCCTCTCCCCAGTGTTCGTTATTGTTTGATTTCTTGATATTATTGTTTGATTTCTTGATGGCAGCCTTCCGTTTGGGGTCAGATGGAATCTCAGTGTTGTTTTACCTTACATTTCTCTAACGACCAGCTGCATGGATGTTCTTCTGTGTAATTTTTCCTCTGAGAAGGAACCCTAACTTCCTAATTTCTGTAAATGGCCATACTTGTCCTCAGGTCCCATACTTCAGAAGCCCTGACATAGTCTTGGGGAATTTCAGTCTTCCACGTGATTTCTGTGTTTGGTTACAAAGTTCCATTCATCCCATCCTCTGATTGCGACTGCCTCATTTTCACAATGATGAAACTCGGCTCTCTCATTTCCTGTCCCTTAGCCTTTCCAGGACAGCGCAGTGGGGGAAGCTGAGACAGTAGCGGTCATCTGCCCGGTTCAGGTTCTAAACCCATCGCATATAGGAAGGGGTGGAAAGGACACGGAAACCATCCTGAGGCCCAACTCCCACATTGCCCTGAGCACCCCAGCCAGAAAATGGGAGCTCCAAAATCTGAGACTTCACGAGCACCCACAAGACTCCCCACGTGTGAAAACGCCACGCCTGACCCCATGTGGCGCTCGCAGTGAAAACTCAGGTGCACTAAAAATATTGTATGAAATTACCTTCGGGCACACGCACAAGGTGTGGACTGAGGGTCCTTCACTGAGATATCTTACAGTGCATATGCCAATATTCCAAAATCTGAAAAACGTCCAAATTCAAGGATCTGGAACACTGAGACAGCTCTGAGCCCTGGCATTTTGGGTTAGGAGCTCTTAAGCCCGAGCCAGGACAACAAGCACCTCGTGTCTTCTGCTTCCTGGTGATTGCTAGATGATGTAGGATCAGGAAGTAGTCTCTGGAGCTCTGTGGCTATGCCCAGGGCACTCACTCAGTGCCAATTATCTCCTGGGTCTGTTCCAGCTCATTTTACAGGTGGTGCCCACATGAATTTATGAAGTCACATCCCTAATGCCACAGTATCTCGGTTAAAGATCTTCAGCGGCTCCTCATTTCCTGCTGAGATGAATCTGAACTCTTCTTCCTGCCTGCATTATGGCCTGGCTTGGGTGCATTTGAATTTGGGCTCTGTGACTAGGGCAGATTGGAGAATCTCTCTGTGTGGGTTTTCCCCACCCGTGCCGCGGGAATAATAATAACAGCACTGGCCTCATCCAGTCACAAAGATTGATCAAGTCAGCACTGAGGGGCTCTGGCCTCTTGCTCCCCCTCCACAGCGTCTCTTCACTGCTCATCTTTTGTTGCCTGCAGAAACGGCCAGGCTCTGTTTCTCTCCCGACTCTGTGCCCCATTCTGTCCAGAGCTTGGCAAACAGGGACTCCATCCACTCCACCCCTCCAGGGGTCAGACGGAGGCCCCAGGCAGGCCGTGCTGTTTTTAGGGCCAGGAAACTGCCCGTGTCGTCATGGTGTGTTCACCATGCACCCGCCCTGTGTTGCTTTGTTTCTGCTTTGTGTTTTGTGGTACAAGGGATGGGATCCAGGGGCTCCTGCAGCTATGCCCCAGCCTCTTACCCTCTTTCTGGAAGTCTCTCTGTTTCCTGTTCTTTCTACACAAGGTTTTGCAGAGTTGTGTGGCCAGCCTGGACTCTGCCTCAGCCTCCTGAGTGGCTGGTCTTTAGGCAGCACCCCTGTTTTCTCATGTCATTTCCCCTGCTGGGTTTACCTTAGTGAGGGCGAATGCAGAATTCGCCTTGAGCATCTTGCAGGACATCCACACTCACGTCCAGTTAGATTCTTAGTTATCAGCTATCACCTGTTGTCAGTTTTGTTTTTGTTTTTGTTTTTATTTTTTCTGGGAAGGAGAGAGAGAAAGGTGTATCTTAGCATATGAGGCTCATGTCAAAGTATTGGAACTGCTTGATGGCTTGTCTGTCTGCCTCGTGGACAGCAAGCTTTGTGAGGGCAGGTGAAGGACCTGTCTTGTTCCTCTCTGCCTCCCAAGTAGTTCCAGTGGCCTGCCACATGATAGGTACTCAGTGCTTGGATGGATGGGTGGGTGGGTGGGTGGATGGATGGATGAGCGGATGGGTGGGTGGATGGATGGTTGGATGGATAGATGAGTGGATAGGTAAATGGATGCATGGGCAGATGGATGGGTGGATGGGTGGATGAATGGATGGGCAGATGGATCCATAGAGTAAGATTGGAATGTGTGATGCCTCTTTTGATGTGTTTAAATTGCAAACATCAGATGCACCTTTTCTCTGCCCAGTAGAGAAGCCAGTTCTAGCAAGAATGCTATTTAATTGTCAAAAGTACTCCTGGGCTACTGATGTTATTTATTTGGCTCTGCTGCTTGTAAAGCCACGGGAGGTTAGTTATTAGCATTTAGAAGCTGTATCTGAGTAATACCACCTTTCACAGGTACAGGGACTGATTCCAGATTTATTTGCCTATGACAGTTTGAGTTTTTATCATGTATTATTTGCTTTGTATTATGCCTTCCTTCCCTGGTACAGGGCTTAGAAATATTAGGGCTGCTAATAACAGGCCCCTCTCCTCTGCCTGCCCCTCCCCGCTCCCCTCTCCTGTCCATGGCACTGCTGGGAAGAGAGAGTGCTGCCCACGCAGTTTTTGGCAGACTCCAGGACGGTTAATTAGCATTTCGGCCTCCGCTCTGGCACGCAGACTGCTTTCCCTTTGTACTGGGTGCTGGCTGGCAGCGAGGACAGACGGCCCCCTCTCTGCTCTCAAGGACTTTTATGAGGGTCAGGTAGCCTTGGCAAGGACTCAGGGCAGTGACTTGGCTTCAGTAAAGCATGCCACAGCTGCCCTGTGACGGGACAGTGGCCACTGTCCTGGACATGGAATGCTGCGCTCTGGCCCAGGAATTTTTAGTTTGCTTGCTTGTTTCCTTCCTTCCTTCCTTCCTTGCTTCCTTCCTTCCTTCTCTTGCAAGTCTGCTGGTCTCACAACTTTTCAGTGGCTCGTGCTCCTGCTTGGAATCCCAGCGAACCAAGGTACCTGGATGCTTATCTGAGTCACTGCACATTTCCCTGGGCAATGACTCTTAATGTAAGTTTTTCCAATATTATTTATTATTTATTTTTGGTTTTTTGAGACAAGGTCTTGCAATGTAGTTCAGGCTGGCCTTGAACTCAACTGTGTAGTTCAGACTGGTGTCAAACTCACAGTGATCTGCCTGCCTCAGCCTCCCCAGTGCTGTGACTATAAGCATGCACCACCGTGCCTGGCTGATACTATTTTTATTAAAAGTAGCAGCATTTAAGCATTATTTGCAAAAGTAGAGGATTCAAGAAGGAAATCATGCTGATGGCTTTGAGCTGATCACCCAAGTATGGACTCATTCAGTTTTTCTGGTATCTTTCCCATTTTGCACACAAGGAAGCCGAAGCCCAGAGGGATTAAGTGACTTGCCCAGTGATTTTCTTGGCAGATCAAGGCTAGAACTTTTTTCTAAGAGATTGGCAGTTTTTTGTTTGGATGGAGACAGCGGTCAGGTCAAAAGATGTAGTGGAAGAAGCAGGAAGGAGAGAAAGAGGCAGGAGTCTCATTGTCAGGAAATGCTTTGGGGGCTTGTGTGGCAGAGAACTTGGGTAAGACAGAAAATGCACCAAACTACGACCAGCAGCTCCCACCACCCCAGAGGGGTAATAGCCAGGTGACTAATAGTCATTTGAACAAAGGGGACATTGGAACCTCTTTCCAAACCAGAAGATATTTAGTTTATGCCTTTCTTTAAAATTTGAGTCAGTGTTTAAAAATCAGATTCCACAGAAAAATCGAGGTTTCCAGCTTCTAGAAAAATCAGACTTGGCAGCTCTGAGACTTTATTTTCCTCTAGTAATAATCATACCTGTCCTTTCCCTCAGCCCCCTGACAACCCCCTCCCTCCCCTTCCTTGTCTGCTCAGCTGGATATATTCACAGTGAGCTCCTCAAGAGCAGTTTATCAATTTTAACATGATAGAGAAGGAGGAGGAGGAGGTGTAGGCCAGATAGTTTTGTCATGGGGTCTGTGCTATGCATTGGAAGGTGTTTAGCTGTATCCCTGACCTCCACTCAGGAAACACAGTAATACTTTCTCAGTGTCACAATCAGCAGTGAATTCAGTCACTGAGAAAAGTCTCCCAAGAGCAAAATTGGCTTCAAGGGCAAACCTCGAGGAAGCACAGGACTCTGTCTTTCCGCTGTAAATTTTCTGGGGCTGAAAATCCATTGATATGGCGTGGGTCAGGTTCTTCGCCTGGGGCCGGGTGGCAGCATAGCCTTGACCATCTGGTGACAGAGGACAGGGTAGGCAACCCAAACAATTGATATTCATCCCAGGATGTGTGAAAGAGAGGAGCTAAAGACCCTGTGTACACAAGAGTGGAGGAGGAACCCTGGAGTGTCTCCTCTCAGAGAAGATTCTTTGTATCTCTTAGAGTGTGACATTGTTTCCTTCCAAAGGAGGTGCTCATTGCTCTGTCTGCCATCATATAAAATAGTTCAGGTATATAGTTGCCATTAAATTTCTGGCTGAGTGCACTTAGGATCCAAACAGAATGCAAGACTGGAATTCAGGCTTCCACCACCCACTTTTGTACCTTCCACTACCCGCAAACACACCAACTCCCCTGTCTGTGCAGGAGACTGAGGAAGGAAAGCCACAGAGCCATCACCAGTCTAGGTGATTTTGCAAGGTAGGTTAGGTGAGCAGGAGGCTGCTCCCACTCCAGGCCATCTGGGTGTAACCCAGCGTTATGGTCTCTTTGGCCTTTCAAAGGCATAGGAGCATTTAAGCCACTGTCGTAATTTCATGTGGTACAGAAAGTCCCAAGCCAAAAATACCATCCTTAGTTCCTACTTTTAGACTTCCAAGGAACTTCCCCCGCCTTTTCTCCTTACAGTTCCTTTTGATTCCTTCTGTTTGTCTCTTTCTAAATGTGCTGACCAGACACAGAGTCCTAGCTCACCCTAGGGGCTGCGGAGCCAACACAAATCAAAACAGAGCCAGCCTGCAGTTGGCAGGAGCAGGGAATACCGGGAAAGGTTGGAGGTTCCCAAATATGGAAGCTGGAGATGCACGTAAAGTGTGCAGACCTTGTCTTGGGGGCATGGAAATCAGTGACTTCTGTGCACAGAATGGTCCTGGACAGACCTAGGAGCATAGCTGTGTCTACACTGTTATTATTTCTAGGCCCTAGGGAGCTACAGTTAAATCACTGGCTTCACCTTCAGTATCCAGAGTTTCCTGTCCCATAGGACCATGACTTTAGACCTTTGCTGCTTCTCAAATAACAACCTTTTCTAGATCTCTCTTGAGTGGATAGAGAGGGACTTTCTGGCAGTCAGATGGCACATCTCTGCCCAGTGTCCCTGCCTTCCTGTGCCCTTCCTGTAGGTCATGATAAGAAATAAGTGAAGCGATTATAGCCAGAAAATAAGAAATGTGTCCTCTTAGGAATAGAGACTATGTGCTCGTGTATAATGTGTCTTCTCGGACACTTTGCCTGCATCACAAACCACCGGAAGCCTCATTAAAACACGGGTTGGTGGACATCTCTTCCAGCCACTCTGGGGAGAGGCCCAGGACTCTGCATCTCTAACAAGATTCCAGATTTTAGGGGGCTGGGGATTTAGCTCAGCGGCGTAAGCACCTGCCTTGCAAGCAGGCAGTCGTGAGTTCGATCCCTGGTGCCGATAAAAATGAAAAAAAAAAAAGACAAAAAAAAAAAGATTCCAGATTTTACCACATTCCCTTCTGTGACCTGGAACAGTCAAGAATGGAACACTGAGGGCTGCGAGTAGAGTTTAGAGGTGGAGCATTTACATAGCAACCATGAGGTCCTGGGTTCAAACCCAGCCCCAGAAAAACAGTGGCCAAAAACAAGAATGGTGTCTTACACCTTAGGACCCCTCTCCAGCAGTAGCCAGGAGTGTCCCTCTGAGTTCAGGCTTTGTTTGTGTGGCCCTTGGAAAGTCCCCTTCTTCCCATTGGCTGAGTAATTTGCATTCGCCAGGGCCAATTGAGGTCCCTAGTGCTCCAGGGACCCTTTCCTGATCTGTCAACAGAGATCATCTCCCGCCCGGACTTCCTGTAATTTCTAAAGCCCTGAGACGCCATCTGTTGCCTTATGGCAGGAGAAGTGTGATGAGTGTGCCCTGGTCATTTCCCCAGCTGGACTGAACTATGTGATAGGTGAGGACGAGCCCAACTTATCCCCCTCCCCACTAAGTGGATTCCACCAACCGCAGATTGAAAACCTTCAGGAAAAACAGTTGCCCCGTCCTGAACATTTAGAGACTTCTTTTTAATCAATCTCCAGGTAACAGTACAGCAACTGCTGACCCAGCATGCATGCAGTATTAGGTGTCACAAATTGTAGAGGGATTTAAAGGGGGCAGAAGGAGGCACACAGGTTATGTGCAGATAGATGCTGCCTTTTACAGAGGAATCTGAGCATCTGTGGATTTTGATGGCCACAGTGGTCATCCATGGGAAGTGGAGGAGAGGATTTATCCTGGGCAGGTTGGGTGGGGCCTGAGAAGGCCTTAGCTGATTTCTGCGAGGCTTGGTCTTTGTCTTGTACTAGAGGGGACAAGGTAGCAGAGGGAATGACACCATCAGGGTTCCATAGTTCTGGAAATGACAGAGAACTGTGAGCTTAAACCAACACATCAGCAGGGCCAGATTCTCTCAGAAGGCTCTTGGGGAGATGCTGATGGGGGTACCAGACTCTTCCCTCAGCTCTTGATGCTGCATCCTTGGCACACAGGCAGAGGGGCGTGGCAGAGGAGAAACAGTCCCTGGCAGAGCAGGCAGGAACCAGGAAGCAGCAAGCTTTCCTTACCCTTTCTATTCCATCCAGGCTGCAAACCTATTGGTTGGTATCATCCACACCCAGGCGGGGGCTTCCTTCTTCAGTAGATCCATCGCTCACCCAGAACTGTGCTAAACTAACCAGTGGGCTCATCCAATATCACTCAAAATTCATCCACCTCCCAAAAGCCCCACCTGTGAACACATGAGGCTTTGGGGGGACCTCTAGGTATAAGCCATACAGCATCTTTTTGTGCTTTTGTCTTCTAAAGGAGGCATGGTGTTTGTACAAGACACTTTATTTCTCAAAGCTTTATTTTCTTTCAGTAAATAGGTCAACAGTATCATTCTTGTTGGGCTTTCATGTGGCCAAGCAGCAGTGGGTGCCCGGAGAATGCTCAGCTCTAAGCTGGTGTGTGTCTCTCTAGTTTCCCTTCTTCCTGCCAGGTTTTGTGACTCTTAGGCCTTGAGCTCTTTCTGCCATTCTGTCCCTGTGGGAACAAAACATGAACAAATAAGTTTTCCCCAAATCCCTCTGGAAGTCTTGTCTCTAACTCCCTGCATCCAGTGACAGATCACAAACTCACCCACAGGACTCAGTTAAGAGTCTTGGGTTACAGCAAACAAACCCTGAGAGCAAAAGTGAGAAGGAAATGTCAGAACTGTAATCAGGAGGAACATAGCTCAAATTTGAGAAATGGAACTGGTACTCACTCCGACCCTTTCCCACGCTGGCTGGTCCCCGCTGCCCAGCTGTTGCTGTCTGTCTAGGCTTGCAGTAGGAAACAACTTTGCAAGCTCTCACCCTCCCAGAGCCAGGGCCTGTGTGCCGCTGCTGGCTGATCCGCTCAGTGAATTCATGCTGGGGTGTTCCAGAGGTCCCCAGAGAGGACCTCTACCCCGGCCACCTGGCAGCCACTCAGGTGCTGTCCACTTGGGCTTACTGACTTAAGCTGGACTGGATGCTCTGGTCAGGCCTGCCTCCTCCAGCTGTCACTCGACATGATCTTCATCCTCCTGCCTTTACTGCCCACTTAGATCCCACCTTTAAACCCCTGCCCAGCATTTTGGCTTTGGAGACATTGCACAAAGCATCAGATCAACAGTGCACAGATGCTGGTCCAGGCGGGCCCTCTGCGACATTGCTCATGGGAGGGAAGGCAGGAGAGTAACCCAGGAGGCCGTTGGCAGGGATGCGTGGCTGCAGGGCGCGTAAGAGGTGACTCCCTGTCACAGCTCTGTGTGTACTTGTGAATCACTGATAGGCAGCCCATCCTCAAGGACTACAGGATGAGGAGGAAGGCACTCCGCAGACTGGAGGTGATTTTGCCAATGTCAGGGTTACCGTGAATCAGCAGTGAAAACGATCCTTTGAGTCTTGTCCTAAAGGAAGGCGTTATATACATTTAAACCCTGGATACTCACATTTCACACTTTTGGCTTTCCCAACCTGCAGGGCGACTCCCTCGCAACTTGCTGTATAGCTGACACTTTGTTTCCTTCCTTTCAACAAACTGGAAGATCTCAAATGAGCATGAAAAGGAGCAAAGCGATCCAATCATCAGCTAAAATACGATTCCCTTGTAGAGTCTGGTTACGCAGACAGGGAGCAGACATTTGTTCAAGATCCTTTGTGCCCTTATCAGTGGGCCCTGGGATACAGGGAAAGTGTAGGACAGAAAGGTAAACACTAGAAAAGCATGCAGTGTCCCTGGAAAGATCATAAAACAACGCATGGGCACAGGAGTAGTCAGTAAGGTGTGTTGCCGAGAGCAAGTGAAAACCAGCACAGAGGGGAGGCCAGGGCCCGATGCAAGTGTCAGGGTGGCCTGGAAGGACACCTCGAGTGGGGTCTGGCCCTGTCATTTCAGTGGGAAATTCCACCCGACGGTGTGCAGCTGTGCTCAGGAGGGCGTCCTGTCAAAGGCTACAAGTGTTTGTGTGTTTCTCTCTCCCACTTACCTTGCTGGATACACACAGAGCCTGGCTGCTAAGAGCTCTGCAGATTCCTGGTGCAGGCTGCACCTCGTTTTCTGCCCCGGTGTGGCCCCTGTCTTTGCAGGCCGCAGTGGAGCTCTGGCAGGCAGCTTCTAGTTTTGGCCATGGGATGGGGAGGAGGGTCACCCCTCTTTCGCCCTGTAGGATGTGCCCTGCTACCCACCCTTCCTGCTTAGCTAGCTCAGGAGACCAAGAACGGGTTCTTTAGCACAAAGCCACAGGTGATAGAACTCAGGCAGGGAAGCCCAGAGTACAGCCACCTTCTGTGCGCCCCTGAGCCAGCCCTCTGGAAGGATAGTCCTGCTGCTCTTCCTAGAGGAAGAGGCAAGTGGTTTTATTTTTAGTGTCACTAAGTAGAGGTTTCATTGAAATCGTTCCTGCATGGTCTCCCTGGACTCTTCGTTTTGGAGGCTGCTTGGAGCTGGGCCTGGCATTAGGATGTGGCCTTGCACCCCTCCCTGCCCTTGCCCACGCTGGCCTGGAGCCCTCAGTGAGGCCACACTGGGCGTCAGCAACCTCACAGGACACCCGTCCTGGGCAAGGTCACTCCACAGCCACGGCAGAGCGAGTCTGCTTCTTAACCAGGCCCCTGCATGGACAGAACCAGTCTCCTGGATGCGCTGCTCGGTGCCATGCAGCTTCTCACTGCGTGAATGTGAGTGGCCCCAGCTTCTCTGTCCTTGGGGCTGCACCGTGACATCATCTGCTCTCCTGTGATAACGCTTTTGGGTTTAATTTTGTTATTTTGAGACAGGGTTTCGCCATGTAGGCTGGCCCTGAACTCACTTTGTAGTCCACGTGGTCCTTGAATTCCAGGTGATCCTCCTGCCTCAGCTTCCTGAGTGTTGGGATCACAGGCATGTGCCACCACCCCTGGCTTACTGATAAATCCTGAGATTGCCTCACTTTCTGACTTCCTTAGCCAGGGCAAAGTCTACTTTCTGGGCATCTCCCCCAAATCACCCACCCAAAGCCCAAATCTGTGCAGACTTTAACCTCCTCTTCCTGGGAGGCTCCGTGGCTTTGCCCCATGGTGTGCACGCTTCCTCAAACAGTCCAGAGCTCTGCGAGTGTCAACATTTAACTTGGATTCCAGCAGAGACAATAACAGGGATTCTGCTGCCCTGATTTGATTTGGGCGGAGTCAGTGCAGTGTATATCCTTGGACAGTGCTGGCCCTCAACCCCCATGGCCCTGTACAGTGGGAGGGTGGCTCAGACTGAGAGCCTGACACCCAGGCCACCACCCACCCCGGATCCTGGGCCGCAGGTACCAGGCATGATTCTGACAGAGCCCCTGAAGGGAGGTTGCTCAGCAGACGAGCCATGCCATCATCTCAGTGGAGAAAAAGAAGAGACAAAGTGACATAATGATTCATTTGGTGCCAATTGTGATCATTCGAGGAGATAGCCGGGCGTGGTGGCACATGCCTGTGATCCCAGCACTTGGGAGGCTGCCCTGCTCTAGGGCACTCCAGGTGCTGTCTGTATGTCAAGATCATGTGGCAGCACACTGAGTCTAGTGACAGGCGTGGTCAGAGGCGGGCCATGCTTTCTGAATGCCTTGGAGGCCTCGGTTGTGACAGCCTTTTCCTAGCTGGGCGGTGGGACCAGATGGCCTTGCGTGACCACTGTGGGGTCTCACATGTTCCCTTAGCGGGATGGGATGGTTTCTGTAATGATGCAGAAGTCTTCATCTGGGTTGCTGTTCCCTGAAAACTCCTAGAAAAGCGCCCTAGTAGTTTGAGCCAGTCCCAAATCTCCGGTTTCAGACAGCTTCAGGGTTTGCAGTTTCTGACCTCAGCCTAACCTCTGACCCCAGCTGTGCCAGCAACTTCTCTGGAGCCTGGTCAAATCCCAGGGGTCACTTCTAGCAGAGGCTTCCCCCTGCCTGGTGTGGTCAGCCCACCTGTGTTGGGATGTGTCTTTCCTGTAGCATTTTCAAAGCAGGTTTGAGGATGGGGGCAGGTACATTACCTGGAGCATACAGCAGTTGTTATGAGGATAATCGTAGCAGTCAGGAGGCTGAGGCAAGAGGATCGCTGTGATTTTGAGGACAGCCTGGGCTACATAGTGAATTCAAGACCAGCCTGAACTGCATAGTGTCTCAAAAAGACCAAAACAAAACAAAACAAAATCTTTATGAGGGATGCATTAGGAGAAAGCAATCCACCCTGATTCTCTCTTGCTCCTCACAGAATACTTCCTGTAGAAGACACCATTAGGTTTCGGTGAGATTTACCTCCCAGCCTCTCACTAACAATGCTTGAGGCTGGAAACCTTAGGGTTCCCATTCTCTCCGTGTCTTTTTTGTGCAGATCTTAGAGGAGCTGGAATCCAGCCCTTGGCAAAGCTGCCTGCAGTAAGGAGGAAGGCGGTTGTTAGGGACCAGGGACCTCCGCAGTCTCACCTCACAGCCTTCAGTGCCCCCCACCCCCCGCCTCCCCACCCCACCAGGGCCTTTGCCCTCACCTCAGTGAGTTGCTGATAAGGTCAGCCTGGGAGGGAGGACACTTTCTGGGAGCAGAGACCTCTCAGAGGAGAGAGGTAAGCGGCTGGTGACCTGCCCTGCTGTCTTCCCAGTGGTCTATTTATAAGCCCTTTGGTATTCAGTGCATTCTAGTTGCTCAATTTCCATGTCCCTTCCTGGGCTGTGGATGTGTTAATGTTGTTAATGTGTTAATTGTTAACGAAGGATGCATTTTAATCCTGACAGTTCATTGGTTGGCACTAAACTTTAAAAAAAAAAGAAGTATGAGACCAGCTCCTCCTGCAGGAGTTGACTTGTCTCCTACATCATCGTGGTTCTCATTTGATGGGTGGGGATCCTTCCAAGATACTTTTTGCCCCCTTTACAGAATCCCCCAGACCCCGTCACACTCATCCCTGGAGCCAAAGCAGGCTGGTTTGAGATCTGTTTTTAAATGAAGGCTGGAAGAGGCCGGCTGGCAGGCAGGCCCAGCCTCCAGGCCTGCGTACAAGCTCATTGTCTTCAGGGACCCACAACTTCCTTTTACATCATGTGGCCCACTTCCAGGTTTCAGAGGGCACCAGCTTCCGGGGCAGGTCACTTCCGCTTGTGACTAAGAGTCAGGGGGGCAGCAGGCTGGGGAAGGGGGGCAGGGGACACAAGTGGGAAATGTTAAGTGGCTCTGAGCCCATGGTGGCATCTGTGCTAGCAGAAGCCATGGCCTCCGTGTCCCAGGCAGCAGAACCTTGGGAACAGGAAAACCCGTTCCCCCACCGCCTTGGTGCAGGGACTGGTCTGGCAGGATGTACCAGCTGGGAAGAGCCACTCTGTATTTTCTCAAAGAAATGCAAGGAGCCCTGAAGTCAGGGAGTTTAACACTTAATGCTTGACCAGGTGACCAGTCACTGCAGCCGGCCGGACGGAGGGAAGCTGTTGCTCAGGTGCCCCTCAGCTCGGCAAGGGCGACAGAGTACATCTGACAAAGCCTTGGTTGATTAAAGATTTAGAGAGTCCAGGCAAGACATTTAAAACCTCTCCCCTGCCGAGGGGAGATGCTATCACATACCTCACGCCAAATTTCTGTGTCTGGCAGCGAACACTGAGGTTGTTGGTTTGTTTGTTTGTTTTCCTTTAAAGCAACATTTACAAGCAATCATTGGAGAAAATGTAATCAATTAAAATGCAGTGAATGGGGTTTTGGACTGATCCCCGTGATAGATTGGGCTGGTGTTGCTGAAGTGGAATTAACTGCACGGTTCTCTAAGTGGGGTCCTTGGGTTAGGGCTCCACTAATCAGTGGTTAGGATCAATGATTTGTGTGAACTCCTCTCAGCTTGCCTAGCAGTAAAGGCTAGGATTTCATGATTTAGTGTGAATTCTATCCCTGTTTTCTTTCCTTGAAGTCACTTCGGTGTTTCTGTATGATGAAGAAATTGAGTCTTATGTCAACAAAAGCCAGTTTTTTAAAAAAAAATCCAATCTCCAGGGCCTAGCATAGTACCACGGATGGGTTTCGTGAAGTGGGTAATGTGATTGACTGAATGACTAAGTAAAAAGCATAGGATGTGGGTTAGGAAAAAGACCGCATGAGCACAGCTGTTATTAAAGGAACACCATCCATGAAATTGCTGTTCCTGCCAATTCCTGTTTATGTTTGTGAATCCTGTGGAACTTGGGATATATGATCAATAATTTGTATCTCATTGGATGAGCCGGGGAAAGAAAATATGGAACTTTAAGCTTTGTGCTAAAAAAAAAAAAAAAAAAAAGAATGTTTTAAAACCTTCATTGCCGGGGGCTGGGGATTTAGCTCAGCAGCATAAGCACCTGCCTTGCAAGCAGGCAGTCGTGAGTTCGATCCCTGGTACCGATAAAAAGGAAAAAGAAAAAAAAAAAAAAAACCTTCGTTTCCATGGTGTATTGCACTGGTAGCTGTTGGAGTCACAAGTCTGCTCACGTACTTTCCGAGATGAGCCCGGGTCTGTAATATGGGGTGGTGGAGGTGGTGCTGGTCCTGGTGATTTGCCCTGTGGGCTGGGCGGGCAGCTCTTACCTAGCAGGGTTCTCTGAGAGAACGGAGAGAGTATTTCCAGATGGCGATTCTTAGCGAAAAGCAAAGGTTTTGTGGCTGTCCCTGTGGTAGCAGGTTCCCTGTGGCCTCAAGCATCATTAGCAAGAGAAGAACTTGCTGAGGAGGCCACCGGAACAGGTGTTGGCACCCTCTTTGAACCCACTCATTAGACGTCATCCTCTCACCACGGCTGTTTTATGTCCGCAGACCTGTCCCCACCCGGCTTTAAGCGACCTCACCCAAAGGACTTTGGCCGCCTCTACCATTAGGTGGTAACCGTTCCACAGCCTGCATCGGAGGACAACAGCGGCCCGGATGGGCAAGTGGCCGCGTGGGTGTGGCAGGGTTCACTTCCCAGTGCCTTCCCCCAACAGCCTGAGCTGGTTTTCAGTTCAGCTTCCAGAATGTCTCATGTCCCACGCTGTGGAGTGGGAAACAGTGTCATGCAGGAGTGAGGCTCTTTGGGGTCTTCACCCCCTCCTGGCCCCAGCAGCCCATGAGGAAAGCGGCTGCCACAGCACTGACAAGCCCAGAGAAGCTCTGTAGCCCCCATCTGTCGGAAAACCTTGTCTCTCAGGGGAACGGATGCTCCTAGGATGCCAGCTAACGATTTTAAATTTAAAATATATCAGCGTCAGTTGTCAAAGTTTGAGGAGCAGGATATTTACATAGTCTCAGAGTATTTCCCCACACATCACTTGGCAGCTGTGGTAGGAAAAATAGAAATTATGCAGTGGAGGAATTGGCCAGGACTTAACCAAGTGATAAAAATGAATTATAACCAACAAACATCATGGACCTCTCTGGATGCAATACCCCGAGAAGGACACAAAATCACTTGCCTGGAATTCTAGCCAAAACTACAAAAGCTGAATCTGATTATGAAGAAATATCAAACAAACCCAAACTGAGGGAAATACTACAAAATAACTGGCCTGAATTCTTTAAAACATCAGCATCATGAATGACAAAAAAAAGCCAAGGAACTGTAGCAAATTAGGAGGCTGAAAAAGTCTGATGACTGAATGAAATACGTACATAATCCTGCACCAGGGAAAACATTATCCTAAAGGAGATTAGTAGTAGGATAATTGAGATTAGGGTATTGACTTACATAGCAGGTGTTTCATCGATGTTAAATATCCTGACACCAACCCTATGGCAGTTACGAGAAAATTTCCTTAGGAAATATACACTCATTTGTTTTGTGTTGTTTTTTGTCTTTTTGAGACAGGTTCACTATGAAGTTTGGGTTGGGCTCAAATTCAAAGCCATCCTCCTGCCTCAGCCTCCTGAATGCTGGCATTATAGGCATGCACCACCACACCTAGCTACACTCAAGTTTTAAGGGCAAGTGTGACAGAATTTTATAAACTAGTAAAGAGTACATGTACCAGTTCCTCCCGGAATACAATTATGTTCTGCAAACATGTACTAGTAACTGAAAAATTCTTAGCCCGCCCGTGGTGTCAGACATCTGTAACCTGAACATTCTCCGAGGCTGAAGTAGGAGGATCACAGGTTGGAGTCCAGTCTGGACAACGTAGTGAGGCTCCTGTCTGAAAATAAAAATTAAAAAAGGATGGGGTTTTCTTTTCTTTGGCTATGTTAAGCTCTTTATTACTGCTATGAGCATGGTCTACCTTGGAAACAAACAAGTATCCAGAATAGGGAAATCTGTGAAGACAGAGTAGGCAGTGGCTGCTCGGACTGAGGTGGGAGGGTTAGGCCATGGTCTCGAGTGGGTGGGGTGTTTTGCTTTGGGATAACAAAAATGATCTAAATTTGATTGCGGTCACGGTTGTACAAATCTGTCAATATTGTAAAATCTACCGAGTCATACACTTTACGTTTGTAAGTTGTGTAGCGTGCAGATTTTAGTTCAGTAACACTTACTTTAGAAAAAGGCTGAGTACATAGTATATATTCAGTACAAAGGCCATGAGTTCAATGGGAAAAAAGCAAAATGAAAACCTGGCTTTTTTTTTTATCGGTACTAGGAATCAAAATCATGACCGCCTGCTTGCAAGGCAGGTGCATATGCTGCTGAGCTAAATCCCCAGTCTAAACCTGGCATATTTTTGTAACTTTCTTGTTTTTTGAGGGACTGGGGACCATCAATTCCAGCTGTGCTCTACCACCGAGCTGCATTCCCAGCCCTTTAAAAACACATCTTTTTTTCTCTAGAGTCAGGGTCTCACTGCATTGCTCAGGCTGGCTTTGCCCTTGGGTCACCTTGCTGCTAGCAGGTGGGGTCGGTACCAGCTGTGTTTTCTAGGTTCTTTGTCCTGATCAATGACCTGGTCAGGATAACAGGTGGATGTGAAGGTCATCTTTTAGTTTGGGGCAGAAACAAGAAAATAAGCACAAGAGATGCTTGGAAGGGAAGAGAAGTTGCTTCCTGCACCCAGAAGGGACCCCTGCAAGAGCAAAGAGGCCAGGAGTCCCCAGGCCCACATGTCGTCCTTTGAGCTCTCTGACAGCTTACTCGGTGGTTCCACCTGAGCTTGAGCTAGGAGCTGCCGGTGGGGGCTGGGTTCGGTGAGTTCTCACATCCGGGGAGTAGTGCCAGCTGCAGGGCCTAGTGTGGTCTGGCGTTGGGCTCAGGTGCTGCCCGCAGTTAATGAGCCTCCTCAGTCAGTCGGTTGTGCCCAGCTGCCCCCCCCTCACCGCCCACCATGCTGCCTCCCAAGCAGTTGGGGTCCAAGTGCCTGTACCATGCATGGCTAATTTTGTAGTTTTTCCATCATTCTGAAATCATTTCAATGCAAAAGGTTAAAAGCCTTCACACCTTCAGTGGCCACACGCTCCAACAAAACTAGCTGCCCACTTTGTCCTGGGATGGGCAGTGGTAAACTGAGAGCACTGGAAGGAGGTCTCCAACATTTTCTGCACCTCACCCCTCCTAAGTAAAGCGAGCCCCAGCCATGAGCTGTCTTGCCTCAGCCTGCTGTCCAGGTCCAACCCAGAGAGCCCAGGACTGCCCGGCTCCAGTGACAGTGGTGCAGATTGAGGTCAGTGGGAAAACATTTGTCTGGGGCTGTACATTTGCCCTAGTGGTGGGCAGACAGAAAAAAGTGTACCCCATTGATAGGCGGCCCGGACTCCTGGGCTTGGTTCTCAGTGTGCTCCCCATGCCCAGCAAACAGAAAACAGGAAACACCAGTTAAAATGGGAAATTGCTGTGGGCTGAGTGACTGTAATTCCTTCTGCTCCTCAGGAGCTGGCACGGGCCCTGCATCCACCGCCTGACGTCGCTTGCTTTTCTGTGCCTTGATGATTTTGCCCTTTCTGGAGGGTGGTGCCTTCCTTGCCACTCTGAGAGGCTTTTCGGCTAGAATTGCTACCTTGAAGTAAGCTCGGAAACCCTGCTCTTAAAGGATTGTTCGTGTTTTTCGTTGTCTCTAGTCTCAAAGCAGCCCAGTCCACTGCTACGCCAGCTTTCTTCTCCTGCCCCCTCTTGATTTCTAAGTGGGCGAGTTTGAAGTACAGAGAGACACAGCTCCCTGTCTCACGATTGCAGCTGAGCTGGGATCAAGCTAGGCAGGAACAGATCCACGTCTGCTCCTGGGTCCTCCCGCCCCACCGCCCCTCCTTTGGGGTCCTTGTGGGTGTGAGGGGGTTCTTTCCTAGCCTTTCCTAGCAGTGAGAAGGAACTACGTCTGCTGACTCTGTGGTGCTGTGGTTGGTCTCCCGTGGAGTGAAGTGGCGTTGGACTTCTCCTCCCAGGCAGGACCTGCTGCCAGGGCGCGGGCCGCCCCTTGGAAGGAAGGCAGCTTTTCTTTGTGACCTGGGCTGCACTCTGCTGGAGATTCCATCGTGGCCGCCTGTTTCCTGCCTCTGGTGCCAAGTCCTTAGCCGTGCCATCCTGGCCCTTCCTTCCCGGGCTCGATTTTCCCCGTTTACCCTGGGTTACAGTGTTTTCCACACAGAGCCAGTGTTTGCATCTGTAGCCTGCTCGGTCTCTTTCGGGAACTCTCACGTAGAGAAGTGGGCATAAATCCGAGCGACAATTTGACGTCTCTCAGGAAGTCTGTGTTCCTCCTTTCTCCCTTATTTGAGGCCTGAAATGCAAGTCTGATCTCCCCTGGGCCTCCTAGATGACTCTGCTCTTAGAGGGATTCTTTTCCCTGTTGTTATTTCATGAGGTGGATATTGACGAAGCTGCTTCTGTGCATGGGTGTTTATCAGAACAAGGGGTGCAGGGACAAGCCAGCCCTCCCCCTCGGTTGCTGACAATGGAGGAAGGAACAGGACAGGGAACAAGTGCTCTGCATGGAACAGGACGTGAACTAGGGCACCTGTCCTCCTCGGAGCCAGTAGGTGTTGTAGAGGCGGTGTTTGTGTTGGATCTTCAAGGATAGACTAGACTTGAATGCACAGGTCGTCCTGTCCAGGCAGCAGGAGTGTCCAGGCCCAAGAGGCAGAGATGGAATGCTCCATCCAGAGCCCCATGCAGGCTGGTGGCAGGACCATCAGAAGCTGGGGAAGATGTTCGGGCTGCATG
This sequence comes from Cavia porcellus, assembly GCF_034190915.1. Lineage (NCBI taxonomy): Eukaryota > Metazoa > Chordata > Mammalia > Rodentia > Caviidae > Cavia > Cavia porcellus. The sequence goes on along the minus strand of NW_026947521.1, from coordinate 550,308 downwards.
GCTGGGGGTGAGGAGCTTTGTTTCTGGAACAGCCAAAGCTGCTGCCTTAGAGGCTAAGGAGGCCAGGGCACAGGGAATCACGGAAACCTTTGCTTCCCTGATTCCCGTGACAGACTCTAGAGATGGATCGGCATTCCCAAGACATTGTGTGATGTGGTTTGATTGGACTACGTACAAGCCCCTCTCTCTAGTCAAAACTATTGGCTTCCAAGTTTAACTCAATAGGCGATTGAGTAGGATATTTGGGTAACCAGGAAAACCACTTTGTCCAGGTCTCTCTGGTCCCTATGTTTGGGATAAGGAGGTGTGACCTCCCAGATAGAAGGATTGTAAGAGACATTGTACAGATGATTCAGTTCCTCAGCTTGGAGTTCAGGAGGCAGGGGTACCTGTATCTGGAGCAGCTGACTGAGACAATGTAAGATGCTTCAACTGCCCGTGGGCATTACACAGAATCTACACTACCTATCTCTATGTAGTGTGTCTTGTTGTTTTCCGCAAGCAAGGGTGGGAGAAGATATTTACATACTTAGCAACATGATCAAAATGCTGGCCAGTGAGAGGTTCTCTCCCCCAGGACCTGAGCATCGGTCCTGGAAATCCAGGGAGCGTAGGTTGGTCTTTTCTGGTAAATCAGATGGGAAACTGCTTAAGAGTTTCATTTCCTTGATTCTGAATTCACTGTGATACAGTCCAAAACATCACCGAGTGTGTGTGGGAGGCTTAGATTTGTGTTTAGATTTGTCTGAGTGTCATCACCCTTTAATTTCATAAGCATTTAATTTTAGTATGTCAGTGAGTCGTTGGATAGGGTCTGTTTTGGGGTTTTGTTGTTGCTTTGCAGTGATGGGGACCCACCTGTCTGCTTTCAACTTCTTCTGCCTCCCATCTCCCTGTGTGACCTGCTGATTTTCAGGCCTAGCATCCTCTGCCTTACGAGGAAGCACAGAACTTGGAGAGAACTCCTGGAGCAGTTGTGCAGATTTCACTCTGATGTTGGTGACATCTGGGGTCCGGGAGGTTTTCCTCTCTCTGGGCGACGTGGTTCAGTAAGCAGCTGTGTTGCTAAGGAGCTGGCCCCGGGTCTCCATGGTGTCTGGCTTCCAGTCTGTGGCTTTGTGTTTCCAAGTTGCCAGAGAAGCTCGCTTGGTGAACGGCTATGTCCGCTCTGTGCTCCCCACCCCCGCCTGGTTGGACCAGCTCCTTTGTCCCTGTGAAGTGTAGCCTTGCTAGGAGATGACTTCCTCCAAGAAGCCGCCTCCAGCCTCTGGGCTCTACTGCATTAATATCAAGGATAACATTTGCTTTTCTGTTTTCTCGATCACCAGTGAGACTAAGCTCAGGAATAGCGCTGTGGTCTGCAGCTCCTGCCAGTGTGGCTTTCACTTGGGCCTAGGACAGAGGTGACCCCGGGGAGGTAGACAGCCAGTGCCTGAAGGGAGGAGCGTGCATCTCAGTACAGGGCCAACCTATTTCCCCGCCCACCCACTCAGAGCACAGCCACAGTGGAGGTGACAGGGGCCAGCCAGAGTCTCTCTTCGGGGCCCCTCCTTGCTCCTAAACTCTGAAACATTCTGAGCAGAATATCCAGTGCTGGGTGCAGAGGGAGCAAAGTCAGGAGCCCGAACAAGTGAGGTAACCAGGCTGTTCCTCGTCCTTGGAGCAGAGAGAGCACAAAGGGCCGCCATGAGCTGTGGGCGCTGCCGGGTACAGAGTGAGCCAGGCGTCTGCAGGAAGGTGGCTTTCCCAAACCAGCAAGCCCAGTGAGCTCAGGCCTCCACCTTGTCTGTAGAGTCCTGCTTTGTGCCCACTGCCAGTCCCTAGAATAGACTCCCCGACACTCTATACACACAGGTTCCCAGCGGTGTCACAGCCCCAGGCCTCAGCCCTCAGCCCCTCCTTGTCTGTGCTGACCATTTAGGGAACAGATCCTGGGTGATGGTCAGATAAGAAGACCCCCGCAGCCAGCAGGGCCACGGTCGCTCACTTTACAGTCTGGTTTATAGCTGGAGTCGTGTCACAAGTCACAGGCAATTTTCATCACCCACCCGGGTCAGGAAATTCGTGGTGAAGGTTTCTACAGCAACCTGCACTCTCTCTCGGGGAAAACAGAGACCTCACAATGGGGCCTTTCAGAGACCCGCCTGGGCTGGGCAGCAGTAGCAATTCAGTGTGTTCAGAGCACAATGGGACCTAATCAGAATAGAGAGGAGCCATGCATTGTTCTTCGCTCTGTGGCCATCTGCGGTGTCCGCTCCTGGCCTCGCGGGTACTTGTTCCTCTGGTGGTGAAACCCAGGGCTCACTTGCTGGCCTGCCGAAGTGCTTTTGACTGACACATACATAGTAACGAGGGTGTGTAAAGATGCTGCAGAAACACACTGAAGACGTGCGAGGGCCTGGGAGTGCAGGGCAGTGGTACAGATGTGCTTAGCTGGCTGGGGGCCCCGGGGTCAATCCCCAGCACCTGCCCTCCCTAAATAGATTTCATCTGGAAGAACCCACTGGCTACATTGAAAAATATGCAGACCACTCTTCCAAAATTCATCTTGGGCTCCTCAAAAACAACTTTAAATTACTTTAAAAGGGAAAAATAACAACAACAACAACAAAAAAAAAAAGTAAAATTACCTCCTGCCTGTGTTCAACCACCAAGAGGAGCTGATAGTTCACATTCTTTTTTTTTTTTTTTTTTTTTGTGCCGGGGATTGAACTCAGGACCTCGCATTTGCCAAGCAAGTACTTATGGTGCTGAGCTAAACCCCCAGCCGATAGTTCACATTCTTAATCCAGAAACAGCGAGGAAGGTCTTTTAAAGCTGAATTCAGCCACTTAGCATGTGGGCCACCGTTACACCAAGCCAAAAACACTGTGGTTTCGCTAGAATGAAGACTCGAAGGGAAATTTTATTTTCTTTTTCGTTAGAGCATTTGTGGTATTTTATTTATTCATACTGATTGCTCTGTGTGATCCAACCATTTTCTCTGGATATTTAGACTTCTAGTTGTTTATTTCCTGGGTTTGTTTAATGTTTGCCTCAAGTTTAATTTAAATCATTTGCCTTTTATCTTTCGCAGCACCTCTGGGGCTGGTTGTCTTTGAAACCTTTTGTTATCTTGCTTGCTGCACTGAATTTGTAAAACATAAAGTGAGGTTATTTTTCCCCCTAAGTGAGAAGTTACAGTTACTTCAGTCCCTTAGACACAGCTGACCACCACCAAACAAATGACATCTTTTCCTTTTCAGTCCAGCAAACCTTGGTTAGCTCGCGGCTGCTTCCAGGTACTCTGGGTGTTGGTTGTTTGACTAGTAAGTAATACTATGCGTTTGGCCCAACTCCTGGAAAGGGAAGGGTCACAGACCCAGGAGAATAGCAAGATGACTGGTGCTACTTCTGCTTCTCTGTCAAGTCAGGCAGAAAGGGTTATTTGTACCCTTTGGAGCAGAGTCCGCACAGCAAGGGAGGCAGTGGATTCCTTGCGGGGCTATTGTGCCTGTTGTGTCTGAGAATTTCTGTGAGGTTTTTCTTTGGTTTTGATGTCTTGTTTTGAGACAGAGGCTAGCTATGCAATTCAGGCTGGCCTTGAATTCACTACATAGCCCAGACTGGCCTTGAACTCACAGCAATCCTCTTGCCTCAGCCTCCCAAGGTTAGGATTATAGGCATGCACCACCACACCCAACTGTGAGGTTATTTTTTAAAAAATATGCTTCCATTCCCTCACCCTGCTAAGAGGTACCTTTGTCACAAGATCAAAAGATCAGAGTTTGTTCCCCCAGAAATTCTGAATGAGAAACCAGATTTTAACAAAGTCATGGGGAACTGTCTTTGAAACCAGCGTCTAGAAGCGCTTGGAACCAAACGAGGCTGAGGCCCAGTTTCATGGGTTTCAGCGCTGGTCTCAGCTTTTTCTGAGCCTTCTTACTGCCCCTGTGGTCACTTGTTCAATGTGCCAGAATAGCCCAGCTATTTAGAGGGCGGCAAGTGCTGCCTGTCAGGTTGTCTTTGTTATTTTTCTCATTGCTGAGACAAAAATACTGGACACCCAGAGTTAAGGGGGAAGTGGTTTACTTAGCTCACAGTTTGTGGAGGTTTCAGTGCTTTATCAGCTGGCTCCCAGGCAGGGTGGTGTGGCAAAGGGGCATTGCAGAGGACAAGCAGCACCGAGTGACCAGCCACCGCCGTAGCTCCTTCTGCCCCTTATGCTTGTTTAATTCTAGCACCAAACCATGAATCAGTCCCACCGTACATCCTTAATCCCAGGAGTGCACACAAACTCCAGATTCAACGGCCTCTAGAAAACCCCACTGAGGACCACAAGAGGCTTTGTTGGGACATCTAGACACAGCCATAACATTAGTGAAGGTGATCTGTCATCTACTTTGCCATTGAGGGACCCACAAACAACTTCAGGTTCCCCCTGTGGAACCTGGAGAGAGCGCTACCTCTCTCAAGATATTGTCAGAGTGGGGGATCCATTTCTTGGCTTTCCATCTATAACCCCCAGGGAAGATGGACTCCCTGGTGTTCAGCTCTTCCTGTCTCCCCGGTGTCACATTGAGATCATGGTGCCACCCATTCTCTAGAATTCTTTTGAGGCCAAATAAACCAACACATATAAAAATTCCTAAACCTTATGGTGCAGAACCTCCTAATGATATGAGTTACCTTTTCAGTCTTATTATATTGTGCAGAAAACAATGAGAAACAAGTAGCGATCGTCAAAAATTTTCTCACATGGAAATTTGGGAGTGGAACTTGAACAATTATTTCTAAGATGGCAATATGTAATCCATTAACTAGTGATTTCCTACTGTTCATTTTTTTTTTCTGTAAATCTGTATAACTTGTACCCTTTCCCAGCTTTTTTTTTTCTTTTCTCCTTAAATAAAATTAAAAAAAAAAAAAAAAAAAGAAATTTGGGAGTGAAGGGATGAGACCTCTCACACCCTATAATCCCACTGGATGTGGTCCACTTGGGTAGCATTTTCATTTTTGCTGACTGCAGCAAGAGAAAGCACCAGTAGCCAGAGGTCTCAGGTTAGGTGATAGCTTTCTGATACCTGCAGGCTGCCTCCTCCACCGCCATCCATCTCCATCTGGCTTCTGTGTTGAAGGGCATCCCATCCACAGAGGCTTCTTTCGTGATAAGAGGGAGAGATTTTAGGGACATGAGCCCCAAAGGGGGTCCATGCACCTTCAGATGCAAGATAACCCACCCCAAGAGCATGTTAAAATGTAATTTATATTTCTCTTTACATTAAAAAACAAGGAAGAAATGAGTTCTTCTGTTTACTGTATAAATCACTGCTGTCCTTCAGCAATCAGAAGGCCAGAAGGTCAAGAGTCCCAAGTGCTAATGTTTATTATTTGAGAAACTAAAAATATTTAAATGCTTCTATGCAACCAATTATGCTACAGTCCTCCAAATACTAACCATATTCTTCCCAGAAGCATGCAAGGATTGAAACCCCTGCTCCTATGCTCCCCTGGGAGGACTCGCTGCAGGGTCCCACAGGGTTGGCTTTGACTTGGGGAGACCCAAGTTCTGGTTTTGCTTCCCCTCCGGAACCAGCACCACTGACACGTGGTGTCACCTCCCCAGGTTCAGTTGATTGGCAGAAAGGTCCCTCTAAGCGAGTTCAGGACCTTAAGATTCTGAGTACGAATGTTCTGCTGCCCCCTTCCTTTCCCCACTAAGATCCTGGTCTGTTCCTCCAGTCATCTGTCCCCCACTGCAGTGGATCATGGTCCTCAGAGGATCCTGACGTTGATGCCGTGTAACTGTGCCACACTTGAGCACCGTGAGCCTTTGACAGTTTTGCGTGCTTGGGTCCTGTTTCTGCTGCCTTCTTGTTAGCCATATGACAGGACAGTGGTCCCTTCCCTGAAGCTTCGCACATCCAGTGAGAGCGGTCTCTCTCCATGACCATTTTCCCCAGTGCCATTGTTACCCCCAGCCAGGCGGAGCTGCTGGTGATGCTCACTGTGGGCTGCAGCGAGGTGAGTTGGAGCCTTGAGCTCCTGCATCTGCCCTCGAGCCCTGGGTAGTGGCTGCTGTTATCAGACCTGCATTTTCCAGAAAAAGAAAGGCGGAGAGAAGTGACAGAAGCTGCGATTGGAGTCCTTGTTTTGCTTTTGCTAAACGTCCTCGAAACATGTAGCTCTCTTAGATGTGTTCTTAGTTGTAGGAATGCTGAGACCTCTCAGAATCTCTTCTCTGAGGAAGAGCCCCCTTGCTCCCTCTGCCAAATTTCCATTTCCCGTCCCTTCCACCACACCTCTCGTTCCATTCTAGAGCTTTTGAAGTCTGCTTTGGCCTGTGGTGGAATCTGTAGCAAGGATGTGAGCAGCTCACGGGAAGACTGAGAGCCTCTGTTGGTGGCCTCCCTAGAAGCATAGTGATGCCCTGTCGTTCTTTCCCAGAGCTCACTTATTGAGTGGGTTTGGGGGTAACAGCAAAAGCCTCTTGGAGATTTTGTAGGCGAGAGATGCTCTAATCAGATGAGGCTGGTGCCACTGCAGTCTAGGTGTGTCTTCTGAGACACAGCTACGCGCCTGCTGGCCTACCTAGGGCTTTTAGTTGCGTTTATTCTTGAGCTGTGTTCCTGCCCCTTCTGAATTCTTAAGCTCAGCCCTGATTTTACTTCTCTGAGTCCAAAGGTGGATTGGAGGAAGAGTCAGCAGGGCAGCTCTGAGCCCTCTGCAACTGAGGGGAGCAGGAAGCCACCCTGGGCCGCTCTGCAGACGTGGAAGCCTGTGTGCTGATGGGTGGCTGCTGCTCTGAGATGAGCCCACAGGACCCCTCCCCGCCATCAGCCAGCCTCTCTGGGGCCCACATCCCTTGGCTGGGCTCTGCCACACGCCTGCCACCCCAGCTACTCAGGAGGTTTAGGTTGGAGGAATCCTAGTTTGAGGCCAGTCTGGGGCTACATAATGGGACCCTGTTTTAAAAAAGCAAACAAAAGCAAAATCTCTGACTGGTACATTTAACTCTTTGGTACCCTAAAGATTCCTAGACAGATGCGTCTGTGGCTGGATAAATATAGGAACAGGGCATCATGCTGGCTGGATCAAGCCAGATCATTCACACTAAGGGTCCAGTGGTGCCTCTGCCTGATGGGCATTTCTTGATTCTGTTTGTGGAGCCTTGGTCAGTGAATGGGGCACCCAGAGAATGCCTCCTGCCTCTGAATTTGGCTTTTTCCTGAATTCCACATCCTCAGAGCCCAAGGTCCCCCAAATAAAGGCTGCCCATACCCCAAGACACTGCTTATCTGTCTGGATTCTTCACCAGGCCCACCCAACACCTCATTTGGGTCACTTCAATTTCCAGTCATACCCTTTGTACTGTCCTGGTGTTTCCATGCTGGCTTTCACAGAAACATAGGTGAGAAAATCTGCCAGCTTCTGAAGCTTTGGAAGAATCGAGTGTTCAGTTATGCCCCCACACAGTCCAATTTCCCAAAAAAAATAAAATCTACAAGACATGTAAAATGAGAATAGTTATTCTGTGTCTCATACCGCTGATGTTTGTATGACTTATAAATAATGTATGTTTTGTAATCGATAGAGAAGAGATGCTGTAAGCGAATTGAGTCCTAAGGGACTTTCTAATCAAACTGTTCTTGTGTAGTCTGCATATTTTTCTTTCTCTCAGAATAGCATCGAAATAAGGATTCTTTTCTTCCATGGTACAGCGTGATACTTTATGTGACAAGAAGTTGGTCGTTACCTTCCTGTGTTTTATTTCTCTTATAGTCGGTACCATGAACCAGAGGCACTGGAGCTGATATTTCTAGCTGGTTGGCCGTCCCGCTTGCTTTGGCTTCTTAATTCATTGAAAGAAATGTGCCGAGCAGCTTCCGTCTCTTCTGATACTAGCCTTTACAAGTCAAAATTTAAGTACATAGTCTGATAAGATTTTGGAGCCAGGTGCAGTGGTGCATGCCTATAATCCCGGGATTCGGGAGGCCAGTGCTGGAGGATTGCTGCAAATTCCAGGCTAGCCTGAGCCACATAGTGAAACTAAGTGTCAAAAAATAACCCAACCCAAAACAAAACAAAATCTGTGATGCTGGCCTTGCCCAAGGCATGTGAGAGGGAGAGCTTGTTCCTAAGTCTGTGAATTCGAATCCACTGCTAGATTGCATTCAAGCATTTAAGATCTCTGCACTTGAAAACAGGAGCGATGGGGATTTCGGCTATTCAATGCATGACATGTGTGACCGACTAGCCAGAGACTGACATTGTGTGGCTCATGGTTTAATGAAAGGAAACAGATCAAAGTGAAGTGAGTATTTAGCATATACAGAGCCTTAAGAACTGGACCCATATTATTCCATCACTGTGTTCCCATCACTAGGGATGTGGTCACAGTCTCATGGCCGTGACCAGGCAGAGTTGGGAGAACTGTCTTCAGGGGCAGCGTGCCCCAGGGGGGCACATGAGGAGGTGGAGAAGCTCTCTTCTGCCACGGAGCAGACCTGGGGTCCCTGTGTGTCCCTCCTCAGTACCCATTCTTGCCATGGTATGATCATTGTGAGCCAAAGCAGCCTGCAGCTAGCGGGTTGGGCTGTGGCTGCTGGGCGCCAGGCACTAACCTGTGGGAACAGATGTTCCCCAGTGGCCAGCCTCTCAGCACGCTCTGTCTTTTGCAGGCCATGCACAGCTGGGGTGCTCTGTGCATTGGCTGTGGCTTTGTACTGTACTCTCTGCTCTGTGCAATACCTTCTTCTCTGTGGATGGCAACAGTACTAGAAGGGCTTCCTTGCGTTGCTATGCAGGTGAAAAAATTTGATTCGTGGCCCGTAATGAACATGCAGTAAGGCAGTTACTGTGGACTTTAGAATTCTTACTTTTTCTAGTAGTCTCTCGCTTTGTTACAAGAGGCAGCAACACTGGGTTTAAGTGCAAGGATTTCAGCTATCAGAGCTGAACAAGTTACTTTTGCTCTCTGACTGGTCAGGTGGTGGGGATTAAATAAGTTACCATAGGAAAAACGTTGAGACCAGTACCTGGTGTGTTATGTAATAATGATAACTTTCGGTTTCATTCATCCAAGAAGTATGCGTGGCCCTGTGTGGTCACTGCACTGGGTTGTAGGTGGGAAGGTGGATGGAGCCAGGTCCCCGGATGGCTTCCCAGAGAACTGCAGGCTGCCCTCATGACACCCAGAGGACCGCAGGATGGGCGTCCCACTCCACGTGGTGTGCTTTGAAACGTCTGTCTTCTTAGACAAACTCACCCTTGTATGATATTTATCCTTCAGGATCAAGGCAAGTTATAGAGGATAGTTGATGGGACATTTGAAGCATAAGATTGGTAGAATTTGAGTACATAAATATTGTTAAAAAGAGTTGAAAGGAGGCCTAGGAACACTGGAGCGAGTCCTGTGGCAGAAGGATCCTGCTGAGAGCCGCAGGCAGGAGTGATCCTCCAGGGGCAGCCTGTGTGTGCTCGGGGTGCCTTTCTGCTTCTCAGGGTGACAGCGTGGAGGTGGAACCCAAATGGGCCTTTAGGCGTGGAGAGGAGATCGCTGGGCTCAGCAGGCTGTGGCCTGACAGTGGTGGCTTGTCATCGCTGTGTAGAGAGGGGAGGGTGGCAGCTACAAAGTTCACAGCAGAGCTTCTAAAAGTGGGTGGCCATCAACCTCACCAGTAAAACCACTGTGTAGTTCCTGGGATGATATTTGCATTTTATTATGGTGTTTCTGAATAGTCAAAATCTTTGCATTTTTATACTCAGCTGGGATTAAAGTGACTTAATATCCATACCTATAATAGTCCCTCGTCTCTCATGTTATATGTCATGGTTCATCACGCCTGAAGTGTGAGTGGTTGTAAGAGGGACTTGGTTATTATGATGATTATTATTATTGTGCATCAAAAAGCAAAACAAAATCACCAGTTATACCTTGAAACCCTGTTGATTGGGATACATCCTAATTTTGACATGTTTAAATGTGGAGGAAAATACATTTTAGGATTGACAGAATGTGTTAACTGTTTGTTTACAATATTAGATTTGAACCATTCATTGATAGAGAAAATAACCCTTTTACAGTTGAAATTTCAGGCAGAGAAAGTGAAAGAAAGGCTGTTTCTTTTCCTACAGGGGCTCATTGTTATCTGAAGAGTTTGCTGTTAAAGCTATAAGCTGGAATAAATAACAGTAACAAAAAGATGGAAAACCAGCAAATGAATATTTTAATTTCACTTTGCAGGATGCTTTTATATCCTCTATCTTATTTGATCAGATTTTTCCCCCACAAGGAAAACAGCTCGAGTGTATGTTTTATAAAAACATGCTCATTAGAACAATACAACTACACAGAGATAAACTACTTAGAGATAAATAACTGCAACATTGTAACATACGGTGATACTGTATATGAATACTGTCACGTGGTCACATTGGTGCAAGATGAGGGTCACTTAAACCAGCCCTTGTTTTTTATAAATCATTTTGCCCCCTTCCCTGCTCAATTAGAGCATCGGTGTTGCTGGCCTGGCGTGCACCTCCCACGCTTAGCTGCCTAATTACGCAGGCAGCCCTGCCCCCAATGAGCCTCTGCCTGAGTCAACCCCACGTCTGCCACCCACTGCACGCTCCAAAGCATCCCAGGTCGGGTGAGAGTGATGCTGGCTTTGGTCGGGGACCACTCACACCTGCACTGGACTCGGGTCGACCCCTGGCTTTGAGGGCAGCGCTGGAAGTGAGCTGCAATGCAGCACAAAGAGCAGAGCAGAGGAAGTCAGAAACCCCGCCGTCAAGCCACAGACATGAAGATGCTGCCCCAGTGCTGACCTCACTCTAGGGTCAGTGTCCTTCTAGCCAAGTAGGAGAAATATACAAGGTAGAACCACAGAATGCCAGCTTAAAGATCAAAGCTTACATAAAGGTCTGTCCTTTCCCTGGGACTCAGTGGGACAAAAAAGCCCCAGTTGAAAGTCCACTTAGGCCGGCTGCTGGCCAGAGCATCGCCGCTGCCCAGTTCCCACAAAGAGGCAATGGATTATCTGCTCAGTGACATTCCAGGCCCAGATTTTCTGGAAATTACTCCTTTTATCCTTTGGTGCCCACCAGCCGGTCAAAGGTGCTCCATGCGATACTATTTTATAGTCTAGATGGCATCTTCCCAGCTGCATTTCAGATCTAGAAGCAGCATAGAACCTGGTCTTGAAAATGTGGTCCTGGCTTTTGGCTTCTCGGGTCTGGTCGGTACCTAATACACCTCAAAAATGCTCGGTTCTGTTGCCATTGTTCTCGTGGTTTCTATTTATTTTTAAATACCGATATAGAGCATTTGTAATGTGAAAATCAAAATGCTTCAAAACCCTAAGTTGTCTGAACACCGACATGACTGTACAAGTGGAAAATTCCACACCCATCTCCTTCCGCAGGTCATAATCAAAACACAGACACACTAAAAATAATGTATAAAATTACCTCTCGGTGGTGTGTATAAGAAATATCAATTTTATCTTTGGACTTGAGTCCCATCACCATGATATCTTATGTATATGCAGCTATCCCAAAGTTTGAAAAAGGCCAAAATCCAAAACACTGCCAAACCCAGCCAATGAAGATAAGGATACACAGCCTGTAATGTGCGTATGATGAAAAATGCAAATTGTACATAAAAATATAAACAGAAAATACCTGTCAGTCACCTTCTGACTAAAACCCCAGACCTCCTCATAGGTCCTTGCATTCTTTTAGCAAAATAGCTGCCGCACACAGACTGTTGGGGTTTGCCCTGAGATGTGCTCCGGGCTTCTGTGTTGAACGTTCCTCCTAATGTACCAGTGCTCAAAGAGGGGGCTGTTAGCTAGTGGTTAAGTCACAAGGATTAATCCACTGATAGGCTCATAATCTGATAGGCTATTGTAAAGTGATAGGAATTTAGGAGGTAGGCCCTATTGTGTTTCCTACAAAATAAGACCTAACCAGAAAACGATCAGCCTTGAAAACTTAAAGATCAGAAATACCCGCCCCAGTTAGCCCATCCTGGCCTCACCCGCCGTCACTCTGCTCTGTAAGGTGGGTAAGGCAAGGATGGGCTGATCGGGGCTGCCACGTTTGTTCTTTGGTTTTTAAGCCTGATTATTTTGCAGCTAGGGCTTATTTTCAGGGTAGAGTATTTGGGGATGTACTCTGGGGGCAGGGGTACATTTCCTGTTTCCACCCTGTTTCTCTCTCTCTTTTTTCCTTCCTGGCCATCATGAGATGAGCAGCTCTCTTGCCCCATGAGCTCTGCCATGATGTTCAGCCTGGCCTCCGGTCTAACCACCAACCGTGGACTGGCACTCCTGAAGTCCAAGCCAAGATGAATCTTTCTTCTAGTGGTTGTTTCTCTTGGGCATTTTGTCACAGTGACAGAAAGTTGACTAATACACATGTCTTTTAAAAACTGTTTACCATCACAGTTCTTTACGTTCCTGCTGTGGACGGATTGCTTTTTTCCTCAAACGGTGAATCTTACTTCTCGGTCAGCACGTGCAAGCCTCCCTCATGACCGCATTTTCATGTTCTAACCAGTTCCTAGCTGGGGTCCTGCTTCCCAGGTCACAGTGAGCCATCTGCCAAGCTTCCAGGTGTTTCTTGAGGTAACTCCTAAAACAAATGTTTGTGGTCGGTCACCTGGGTGCTCGCTGGTCCCACTGACACCGCAGCTGGTGTGTTTGTGCATTTAACAGCCACTGTTGTGGGGTCTCTAAGGAGGCTTAACACTGACTGTGTTTGCTGAGGTCCTCTGGCAATCTGACCTGCAAGGGGCTTTGGCAGGCTGCTGTCCTGGGCAGGGCAGGGCAGGGCATTGGGACAAAGGAATGCCACCTGTGGGCGCTGACTCACCTTTGGCTTCCTGTTCCTGCCTTGGTAAACACTCCAGTTTGAAGGCTCCACCTTGAACTGGTCAGAATCAGGCGGTGAGGTTCCCACCCCGAGGCAGGCTCCAGGGAGGCTCCGGCCTGGGTGCCAGCTCCAAAGGGTGACAAGCAGAGCCATTATGTGGATATGGCCATACTCCACTTTCTGGCTCTCGTCTGTGAATCGTTGCTTTTTTCCTCCCGTTATGGTACTGGGGATTGAACTTGGGACCTTTTGAGTGCTAGGCTGGTGCTCTAACTGCTGACCTACACACCCAGCCCTGTTGAGGCAGGGTCCCACCCGCCCAGGCTGCGTCTCCCAAGGAGCTGGAGTTACAGGTGTGCACCCCCACAGCCAGCCAGTTACTTTGCAGTAAACTGGATTTTCACTGGAAGCTTCATGAGGGTCCCAGAAGGTCTGCGCTTCAGAACCCCTTTTCTCGTGGGGACTTCTCCCTCGTGATTCACAGGGGCTGGCAGGGCGACGTTCAGTACTTCATGGTCCCCTCCTTGCTGTTTTCATTTCATAGTGGCCTGGAGTGGCAGCCTGCCATCTCCACGGCCACTGAAGGGTGGAATAATACCTTTCAGAGCATCTCCTTGTTTAAAACTGTTGCCATTTTTAGTGAGAGAAGCCGAAGGAGTTACCAAAAAAAGAAGCCCACAGAAACCAGCAGTGGCTTTTCTTGAGGCAACGGGACAGATGACACCATGCAGAAATTTCCATCCAGGGGTGGCGTGGGGGGTGGGGCGTCCCCTACTTCTGCTCCTCACCTGGGGAGGGAGTAGGAGTGGGAGGCAGAAACCAAAGACCCCCATGGTTGAGGTTATCCCTCCCCCCACCAACCAGAACCGGACCCGGAACATTCATGCTCACACATCTAAGGCAGCAGTGGGTGTCCACAACTTCCAGCCCCTGCTTCCAGGGCTTTGGGCTGGGAGTGGCGGCCCGGAGGCTGGGGGGTGGCCCTTTGGGGTCCTGAGCCCCGCTCACTCTTTGACTTTTTTTTTTTTTTTTTTTCACTCTTTGACTTAGTGGCTATCATTTGAGGAAGCGCTCTGGAGGGGTTGTGCTGTTACCAAGCTGCACAAAGCAGCTTTGTGCCTCACTGGAGGCACCTACAAGTTGTCCTGGGCTGGGTAGCAGCCTGTGGGTGAGGGCTGGTGGAGAAGACTGAGTTCACAGAAGAAACTCTGGGTGCCTCGGGGAGGGAGGGAGACAAACAGACAGACAGACATGTGCAAGGCAGGGACGGGCTGATGAGCCTGCTAGTCTCTAGGTTTTTAAGGCTGATTATTTTCCCACTAAGCCTTATTTTGGGGGGAAAGAGGGTGTCAGTTTCCTCCACTGTGACATGGAAAGGTCACCCATTTGACCGTTTGGAAGGAGACACAGGTTGTCCTCCAGCAGTCAAATAGCTCATGGCCTTGCATGATGCTTCTTGATGTCTGAGCTACCTGGCGTCACTTGAAAGCACTGTACATTGGAGGTGCGTTTACTACACCTCACCTAGGAATACCTTGGCTTGGCAGCAGGGTATACAAAGTACGGGTTGCTTTCCCTTGTGATCCAGGCCAAGTAGGAGCCGCAGATCCTCAGCACCCCGAGTGGAAAGCATGACTTCTACTGAGTGTACCACTTTCTCAGCACTGTAGAGCAAAAGAATTGGAGGTCAGGCCACCCAGGGTCAGCCCCTTATGTGGTAGCCACTCGGTCACCCTGCTGGTTCCTTCCACTGTTGTGGGAAGGCTGGAAAATGGGTTAAAGAAGATCCCAAAGCCAGGACGGGAGCATTCTAACCCTAACCCTAAGTAATTTTATAGAATTGACACTGTGTATAGTTCTGAGAGAGCCAACTCTATTGTGCAGGCAATTTCCTTCTGCTAGGCTTTATGGCAGCATGCCTTCAGAACCTTCCAGAACTTTCCAGAACCTTCCATAGCAGAAGCCCAGGACTAGTTCACTTTTCCTGTGACAGCCGCTTTCTGGCTGATTTTTTAGATTACTTTCTCCAGAGCCTTTTAGAATTTGTCCTTAGCAAAGAACTAAATAATGTAGCAAATTTTTAAAAATGAAATGTCAAGGTGGCTTCTACCTTGTTTCTTTCCACCACCTCCTTTCAGAGATCCCCTATCGCCTTTCCTCCTCCTGGTTTTGGTGTCTGAGCAGATGACTTTCTAAATGTCCTTCCTCAGAAGTTTCCTCTCCTTCACCTAAACAACTCAGCAGGGAACCCCATGGAGGAACAGGGTCCTCCCTCGCTGGGTCCAGTGCATGATAATGGGCCACTAACCCTCATGATGTGGGTGGGTATCCTTCGGGGCATGGTGACCACTCAAGTGAGGTCCCTGGGGGGCTCCCTGCACCACAGCCCCGGGACACACAGGTATCCCATCCAGAGATGCCCTGCAGCCCACCACGTACAGGAGCATCCAGGCTAAGCCATAAGTCCCCAGAACAGTCTAGGGCTGAGGGCTCCTCCACTCAATGAAGCCCAGGGACGAGGTGGTGTCCCCCACCTCCTGTCCACCTCCTATTCGCCCAGCAGTGACTGTGCATCTTTTGAATGTAAAAGGCCAGCACTACGATGTCTGGGACCAATCTGTGAGTGGAAAGTGCTCCAGGTGACTTGAGAGGTGGTGGCAGTGGGACCTTGCCACTGCCAGATACACAGTCCTTCTAAATTTGCAAAGTGAGCCCAGCTCTCGCTTCCCTCTCTTTACTAATTTTTACCGGGAACTCAGTTGAACAGTAAGAGTTTGGAGGCATCCGAGGTGTCCTTTGTGCTCCCCCGCTGCTGGCCAAGTGATGCGGGTGCTATTTTATGTGACCCCCCCCGGCCCCCCCCCCAGCGACTCTGCTTATCCTCACTATACCAAGTGACACAGTGGGTTGGGGTAATTTCTCCCACTTGTTTGCAGTTGGCACAGCTGAAATTTGAAGCTGAGTCTGCTGCATTTCACTTGGGTGGGTATTCGGGACACAAAAGGGTCTGCGGTGTGTTTTCTCCCTGCAGAGAGGATACGTAGTGTCCTAACGGTCATGTGGTTTTGTCCCCAGGGGAGCAAAGGTGCTTACCGCTATCACTGGCAGAGCCACAACGTCAAGCATAGCGGCGTGGACGACATGGTGCTGCTCTCCAAGATCACTGAGAGCTCCATCGTGGAGAACCTGAAGAAGAGATACATGGACGACTACATCTTCGTATCCTTTTCCAGTTCCAGGGGACCCCGCTGTGACCCGAGTGTCAGTGGCTTTATACTCGTGTGAGAGTCACTGACCATCTGAACGGATGTGAATGACCGTTGGGGAGGGAGCTCTGTACTTCCATGTTGCTTGGTGCCAGCCGTGCAAGGGCAGATGTGGTGCTGAATCATTTTCGTGGCATCTGTAAGGTTAGGATGCAGCTGGGCCTTTGCTCAGCAGGAGTGTCCCTTTGAGGTTCTGCTGCCCTGTCCTCACGGTCTACAACCTGGGATCGCCCTGCTTTGCCGGGCTTCCTGATTGCACATTTCAGGCCAAAACTAAAAAAAAGATCTCCTGATACAAAAAAAAAGGGGGTGGAGGGGAGGGAATTTCCCAGCTTGCCTGCATCTTTATGTTTACCAAAGGCAGCACAAGAAGCAAACTATTGAAAATGCCTGACATTCCTGAATTGTTCTTTATGTTTCAATTTAGCTTTCCAGATGCTATTTCTTTATAGGCCTCTTAAAAATGTGGAATGGAAATTTGATTCAAATGGGTTGGCTTCATTATAAACAGAGAACTGCAATGTTTGCTTAAATCCCTGCAGGATTCAGGAGTTTTGTTTGGTGCAACCATGGGAAGAAATAGTAGCAGAATTATCCTAAGTGTTAGTAATAGCACTACGAAGATCTGGGGAACATCTGTCCTAGCAGAAAGTTGAGCTGCTGTTACTCGAGAGGAGTTGTCATCAAGGATGACCTAGGAAAAGAGCTGCTGATTTAACACAGATTGTCGATTTTAACCCAGAAGGTTTGGGGAAGAGGTCTGTGCATAGCTTCTTTCTGTGTCTCTAGCATGGTTTCTCTGTTAGTAGAAGCACCTGGAACTCAGTGACAGGACATTCACAGGATGCCGGAGCCATCAGTCTGACGCCAAGCAGTACCGCTTTGCAGTGCTATTCCAGAGGGCCTGGACCATTCTTCCTGATACTGTGCTGCCGCCTGTTTACTGCAAGGGAACTTCCCAAGTAGCTGTGCAGTTCAATTCTAAAGGAATACTGAATATTTGGATTCGTTCACTATCTTACAATAGCATCCTGGCAAATTTTTTAAGTTGACAAAATAATTGCTACACCCATGGGGTAGGAGACAAACCCTATATATATTATGGAACGATTCAATTAGGCTCATTCACATAGGTGCTCAGTGCTTGTTTTTGTGTGTGTGATACAGACATTTCAAAGCGACTCTTTCACAATGCTAACCTGCACATCGCTGTGTTGTAAACTTAGCATTGTGGCCTGTTGAGTAGAGGGGGCAATGCACGGCTCACAGATACACCCTGCCCACCCGTTCCTGAATTGCAGTGGAGCGCATCCTTCCATGGGCTGGCTGTGGCTGCTCGATGCCCACACGCAAAGCCTGGGCGCTGAAATCTCCCTCTAACTGTGAAGTCCGGAGTGGTCACTCTCGAGGCTGGGAGTGTAGCTCACACTTAACCTGGCACACACAGGGCCCTGGCTTCCATTCCCAGCGCCGTCCGAATCTAAAATACTTTCTGGTCCATTATAGATAGAAATGTACTGACCTCGCTGCAGATATGTGTGCTCAGTTTCCTTTAATTCACCTACAGGAGAACAGTTGTGTTTACTTGGAATTGTTATTCAAAAACTTAGATGTGTAGCAGAGCAATAGAGTGCTCGCCTCGTATGCACAAGGCCCTGGCTTCTCTCCCCAACACCAGGAAAACGAAAAAGAAAGGAAGGAAAACATTGAAAAATATGCTTCCTTTGGATTTGTCACCATCAGAAATTTTCAGTCACTTCGATGGTGCATGGGAGCTGGCAGGTGAGGGGACACAGGGCTGGGTGGTGGCACGGGTGCCTCTGGGCCACTGGGGGTCACACCTGGCCCCCAAAGAGCACAGTGACCTTTGGAATTTCTGTGGTCTGTTTTCCCTGGCTTCCTAGTCTGCAAAAACGGGAGCGATGATAAGCTGTCCCCATGAGGTGATTGTTGGTGTAGCAGCGCCGAGTAGTCAGCTCACATTATTGTTTAGACGTTCTAATCATTTTTTCTGAGTTTGCTTCCAAAAGTTTAATTGTAAATTTGAAATGCATTTGACTACAAAACTGTTTTAAGTGAAGGCCTGATGGGTCCATGAAAACCTTGGTGTGTGGGTTATGCTCAGTGCATTATTTACAGAGAAACAGGGTTTTTGATATCTCGGCTGAGAGAAGACAGAAGATGCAAGCATCTGCAGTCAGCCTGCCTACAACTCGGACTGCCTTGGTCTGTACCCTAAACTCTGTCCCCCCGAGACAGCGGAAGCCTTGTGGGCAGGGACTGTGTTTCATATGCAGAGAGCATGCTGGGGAGAGCCTTTGAACCAATACACCCTCCTGTAAATGACACACGCTAAGCCTAGAGCAGAGCGCTGCGGTTACTCAGGGTTCTAGCACCCCGGGTCCACCCCTGTCCCCCTCTGGGACCACAACCTTGACCTCCACTTGTTCTCTGACACCCATCTCAGCACAGTGCACTGTCGTAAGTCTTTACTGACGATTTGTTGACTTGAAGAGCTTTTTAAATTCGTCCGGGACTTTTCAGTGACTCACAGAAGCGGGCTGATGAATGACTGCCTTTGAATCAATGACTGAGTAGTCCTGTGTTCTATCAAGGAAATGAGTTACTCGGCCCCTCATGACTTTGTTTTAGAGATTTCTACCCACTCAGGATCTGGGAAGCCTACGTGAATGAGATTTCCATCAGTAGCACAGAGGGGCCAAAACCTCTGAGGACCCTTGAGGCCCTGAGGGGTGTTTCAGGAATCCACCCTGAAATGTGGGAAATCTCCTCCTCCGCTACCCACCACTTCAGCGTGCAGGGAATAATACAGCAGCCCAGCATTGTTAGAAGTAAGATTTTCCCCCTTTGCTGTGCTTAATTAAGGCAGAAAGAAGCATCGTTATCTAAGTGTTTGTTTTCCCTTGTCTACACTTAGTATCAGCACACTGCCTACAGCCATCGGCTAGTAGTACATCCAGGCCGAATGTACAGTTCTCGGTTCTGTTTGAAGAAAACCTGCCTCCAAAATGCTGACTTTTTTTTCCCACGTGGCCCTGGAGTTTTGAGCTATTTATCCTAAGACATCATTTCTTGCCGCTTGACTGATGGAGCTACTTTCCTGTGCAGAGCTCTCTGGGCTCCTTTGGTCCAGTTTCTCCACACTTGCTTTTCCTCAGAGGCCACACCCACATGTGTTGGGCATTTTTAACCCTCTGATTAGGGATCCAGAAGCCGGAGTTCAGGGCATGTGTGGGGCCATCCCGAGTAACGTCTGGCCCTCAGCAGCCCGTCCCCGAGGACTTGGTGGGCTATGGTGGGACAATGGTCTCAGAGCTAGGGCCAAAGCTCAAGTTCCTGTCTAGCCCCTCACTCGTGTGTGACCTAGACATGTCGCCCCCTGCGCCATCTCCATGGTGGAGCCAGGGAAGCTGGCTCAGCAGTGTTGGCAATTTTGGGGAATTCACCGCTTATGAAAATGGTCCTAGTAAGACCATTATAAACATATAAAAGTAGGCCTACCAGTACAGTGCTTTAAAGAAAGACTGTTTTAACTATCAAAATGCAAGAAGGAAACGAAATAAAAAAGACAACAACTAGCCTGTATGTGGGCTGAACTGAGCCTTTTGAAAAATTCAGTGCCGTTTTCTTTTGGTCCTTCTTGGCCCAGGTCCGTGAAAACTCATAGTGTCTGGGGACCAGTCAGTTAAGATCAGCTGCGTCCCTCTGTCTCTCCATGGGCCATTAAATAAGATGGCATTGTTTTCTGGTTTCTTCGTATCATAGCTTCGTATCTACAAGTATTTTGAAAATTAACTGTAGGCCATGCCTTTGGTCCCAAGGGCCATGCAGGAGGTGACGGAGCTCTGCCTGAATTATTCAGGACGGGAAGGGAGTGTTAAAGGGGTGCCAGGAGTTCCCACCCAGCACCCTCCAGCAAGCAGCTGAGGTCTCCCGGGTCCATCCCACTGGAGAAGGTGGGAGCTATTTAGGTGCCTAGTCAGGCTAATTCTCACCTGAAAGAATGTTTGCTTTACATCTAAAATTGTCTTATCTCTGTTCTTTCAATTTAGTTTTAGCGACTCAGCGTGGAATTGGGCCTCATGGTCTGTTTCCCACGGAAGTCTTTCAACGGTTGTCTTCCATAATACTGCCTTTGAGAACCCTCTGAGGAAATTCAGAGGAACAGCGGTCATTTCTGTGTTCTGATCTCAATCGTTGATTCAGGATTAGGGTAGAGCAATCCAAAAGAGGTGTTTTACCCTCCTCTGAGTACCTCCTGAGTTAGTTCATTACCAGAATCTGTATTGTCTAGTGAAATTCAAGAATTCACAATATATCTCTTGACACAGCAGATTATTAAGAGTTTGGGGAAAGGGTGGTTACATCTGGAGCTCGTAGGCCTTGGAGCTCCTGTGTCTTGGGTGGTTAAAGGCTTGGTGGGTGGAAAGGGAATGAGGCAGACTGTATCTTTGGCTTAGGTCCTTGTTTATTGTGTGCAGTGATCAGTTTGCGTAGAACAAGGTGGCATTAATAGCATTAATAGCAGTCCCTCTACAGCTCAGGGAAGGAACCTTGTTCAAGGGACATAGCGTTTGCCATTGCTTGGTTTTACCTAGAGATGGATGTGCGTAAGAGTTGACATCCTCTTCCAAAACAGGATGGGTCTAGGGGTGCCATCTGTCTTGGCTTGGGGTTACTGTAAGAATCTAAACAAGAGGCAAATCTTACCCATTTGTTTTCATTAGGCTCCAAGTAGGAAGAACACTAAAAAATGCCTAGAAAGGAAGGCGGATTTTTTTCCTTTTCTCTAGGACTGAGGATTTAACCCAGGGCCTTTGCACTGAGCTACATCCCCAACCCCTCCTTTTTTTTCCACAGTTATTTTCAAAGTCTTACTCAACTGTTCACGCTGAGCTCAAATTTGCAGCCCTCCTGCCTTAGCTTCCCAGAGTACTGAGATTATAGGCGTGTGCTAACATGCCAGGAATTTTGAATGTGCAACAAATCCAAAGCACAGGTTAGACCATAGAGCTGCATAATCCAACCCTGCCTTCATTCCTGGCATTGCACCCGAGAGAAATCATGGGTGGCCAGGTACATTTGAATTTCAGATAAACAACAAATAATTTAATAAAATGCATTTCAAAATGACTTAAGGGGTGCTTCCTTTTTTGATATACTTAAAAGATAAGCATTTAGCCCTCAAATTTAACTGGATATTCTGTACTTTATTTGCTAAGTCTGACAACTCCACAGATAGCTGTACCTGCTGGTTGTAGAAAATTATCATTGCTTTTTGATTAACAGCATAGACGCTGGCACTTGGGAGGCTGAAGCAGGAGGATTGCCGTGTTTGAGGCTAGCCTGGGCTACAAAGCGAGTTCAAGGCCAGCCTGAACTGCATAGTGAACCCTATCTCAAAAAGACAAAACAAAACAAAAAACAGAGCATAGACTCAAGCCATCCTCCCTGAGGTTGAAAAATTGACCTGTAATTCACTAACTTGTACATTTGAGCAAGTTCTAAAATTTCTTCAAGCTTCACTTTCTTCCAAGTAAACAGGGTTGACCCTAGTAATGGAGTTGTCAGTTGTGTATATTAATGCCATGTAAATTTTCAATTATTTTATCATTTATTGAGTCCTGGGTACAGTGGACATTTCCTACCTGCTAAATGATTTTAACGATAGTACATTTATCTGTGTTAAGCTGTGTACCTTAAAGAAAGGAGGTCACCAAACTATCACTGATGTCATCTGACATTGACAACCGGAAATACACCTTTCAGTCTCTAGACTCCTGGCCCTTTTTCCTTAGCTCTGTGGTCTTTTACAGTGATGATTCGTCTCATCAACATTGTCTCTTACTGCCATAGCTGGCAGCCTCTGATGTGCTGTTAAACTACCTGTCTTAGTTCCTTTTCTCATTGCTGAGATGAAATACCCAGCACCCAAAGTTGGAGCGGGAAATGTTTATTTAGCTCACAGTTTGTAGAGGTTTCATTCCGTAACTGGCTGGCTCCAGCTGGCCACAGTCCATAACAGTCCGTAACTGGCTGGCCACAGCTCCTGGCAGTGGAAGACAGCAAAAGCAACAAGAGGAGAAAGAAGACTCTTTGTGTCCCTTCTATCCAATGCAGGTTCCCTGGCCTAGGATGGGTGTGGCGCTCACATCTGTAGTCCTGTGATTGGACCATGGATCAACCGCAAACTCCAGATTCAGCCACCTCTGAAATGCTTGCCCCCAAGCTTTCATGAGTCTTTGAGTGGACATCCAGACACCGTGACACCACCACCTCCTCTCTTATACCAGTTCATCTTCAACTTGGGGCATCTTTCAATTCAGTCAGGAAGGAATCAAAAGGCACTCTGTGTTCCGAGGCCGACACTGAGCCAAGCATCATGGGTGACTGTGCTGCTGAATTCCGCAGGGAGACTCTGAATGCAACCCTAGCTTAGTAACTGCTGTGCTCAAGGCCGGAGGAGGACAGTGGTGGGGAGCCAGGTGCCCTGGGTTGCTTTACTGTGCAGAGTTCCTAGTACATTAGAGTCTTCTGGGGAAGAAAATCTCATCTTTGTATGTGTTTGACTATTTACAGCTACTTATTTATAAGAAAATTTAATTTCACTCTTCATTGGTAACATTTTGAAACATTTTGAATTTAATGATTACAAGAAGCCAGGCGTAGTGGCTCATGCCTGTCATCCCAGCACTCAGGAGGCTGAGGCAGGAGGATCATTGCAAGTTCGAGACCAGCCTGGGCTACAAAGTGAGCTCAAGGCCAGCCTGAACTGCATAGCAAAATCTTGTCTCAAAAAAGGAAGAAAAAAACAAATGTTTACAAGAACAACTTGAGCTGGGCTCAGTGGCACCAGCCCATGGTCCCAGCCCTTGGGAGGCTGAGACCAGAGAATCGCTTGAGCCCAGGAGTGTGAGGCAAACCTAGCCTTAATCAGGGACCTGTCTCAAAAACAAAACAGAAGGGGCTGGGGATTTAGCTCAGTGGCATAAGCGCCCTCCTTGCAAGCAGGCAGTCATGAGTTTGATTCCTGGTACCGATAAAAAGGAAAAAGATGAAAAAAAAAAAAAAAAAAAACAGAACCCCAGATGCATAAAGAAACCGTTTCAAATGTGTGTGTGTGTTTACTGGCATTGCCATAGTGGTGGTTTTCCCCTTTCATGAGTCTCACAGAGGAATCAAGCAACACAATCCGCACAAACACTCAGCACAGTGATGCACAGAGGGGGTTGTTTTTTGTAGTTGTTGAGACTGATCTGGCTGTATAGTCCAAGCTGAGCTTAAACTTGCCATCCTCCTGCCTCAGCCCCCCAAGTAGCTGTTACAGGTGTGCACCACCATGTCTGACACTAAGGGAAATATTTTTTAACATTACAATATTTCAATATCTTGGGCACATAAAAATGTATTATATAAAACCATTATGGTCCAACGTAAATGCACCCTGTCTGTCTGAAGAACCTTCCTGGATGCCCCAAGCAGCAGTAATCCCTCCTTCCCTTCTATCTGACCTATTTTGGTTGGTAATTTTCTTCTAAGGAGTGTTTTATTGGTATCGTTCAATTCCCCAAAGCTTCTGAAAAGCGAGACTGTTAAATACCTAGGTAAATCTGTCCTCAGTCCGCCTGAGCGATAGAGTTCCAGTGGGAAAATCTGTACAGTGGAAGAAGAGGAAGGAGGGGAGCTGGGCTTTGCATGGCTCCTTGGCCATTCTTCTGTGTCCTTTCCTGGCCTCACAGGTTACTGGTCTGGAAAGACAGCATCTTCATTTATTTACAATAATGACTTCTTTGTGTCACACTTTGGCAATTAAACCTGTTGTCCCTCCTGAGGAAACGGAGGCTGGAGCTTGTTGGGTGATGGCTGTTGTCTGTGTGTGTTAATCATTTAGAAAACAAACATACAGCTTTTCATTTGGGCGGTCACTGTGTGCGCTTGGTGAAATTGTGTTTCTCTGAAGACTCACGATGGACCTTAACCGGGTTTCAATGCAGACATATATAGGGTCCGTATTGATCTCTGTCAACCCTTTCAAGCAGATGCCGTACTTTGGGGAAAAAGAAATTGAAATGTACCAAGGAGCGGTAAGTTATGTACTCTATAGATTACTGCTGTGTTCAGGGCTTTTAGGACGCGGTAATAGTTTTCCTTGATGCTGACAGTACATTTGTATTTTCTCATGAATTATTTAATGGGGGAGGCTCCGGTAACGGACAGATAAAGGAGGACGTAGAGAAAGGAGCACAGGATCAACTCATATTCGAGCCTTATGTATGGTCAGCATTAGTGGCGTGGGACTTGGGGCCCACAGTTGGGGGATTGTTCTGTTCCTACGTGAGCTGCAGGGTTCCAGGAATAAAGAGCAGCAATGGGTGAGAAGCAGTGGAGGGCGATTGGATTTGGTCTAGGAAGCTGTGGCTGGGACTCCGTCTCAACCTCACTTGCTAATGTGGCCCAGCTCCCTGCTCACACCCCGCCCTGGCCGGAGCCTCGGGGTCAGCACTGCCCTGTGGCTGCTCATTGTGGCATCTTTTTCCTTTTCCTTTTCCTCTCCCCGTCCTCTCTGCCACGCAGCAGAAAGGCACGTTCATTGATCCCAACCTGGGAGGCATGATGGTGAGCCCCCCACATTGTGGGGGCTGCCGTGGGAGGCAGCAGATAGACAGTGTCAGCGCTGGACCCAGGGAGGCTGCCAGGCCAGAGACCTTTGATAATGCTGCCTTTATGGGAGCCCAGCACAAGGGAGACACTGTCAGCTGCCAGGCCCTGCCCTGGTCCCTATCGGCCAGCCTGGGGCGGCAGGCACGCGGCAGGCACGGAGCTGGCCTGGCATCCTCCTTGGGGACAGCCGAGGCGCTATGCATGGTGGGGGAGTCTTTCCAGGTCTCTGGGAGGGCTGGCTGCAGAGGCCCCGTTAGCTCACCTGTCTTTCCCACAGTTCTCACTGTTGAGGTGTTGTAGAGTTTGTGAAAAAATTTATTTTTATTGTTAAGAAATAGTGTTAGCTGGGCACGCACTCGGGAGTGAGTTCAAGGCCAGCCTAAACTGCATAGCAGGACCCTGTGTTTAAAAACAAACAAATAAACAACCCAAACAATCCCTCCAATAAATAAAACCAGGCAAACAAGAGAGATAGCAGTATTGTACAATTAGTGCTTATCACTGTTTACCGGATGTGTGTTTGCAACAGTAATAAAGCAGGCTGGTACTGGCCGAATCCTCCTCTCTGTTTAAACCCATTTTACAGATGAGGAAACCCAAGGCTCAGATTGAAGTACTGGAATCTGCCGAGTTCAGGTTGAAGTCAGGTCTTCGTGATGCTCAGGGTGTTGGGAGGGAGGAATTAGGTGGGGGAAGGCCCACTCTCCACTTCTCCCAGGTCATTAGCGGCCCAGGGGTGCTGGGGTGGAAAGTGAATTTGAGAGACCCAGGATGACACCTAGAGGCTGACTGTCAGTTCCACCAAGCTGCCTTCAAACTTTCCTCAATGATACCGGCTTGGGCCTTTCCTGTTACTAGTGGTGATCAGTGCATCTCTTCCCATTTTCTGTTCTCTTTTCTTAAAATCCTCTGCTGTTTTGAAGCACTGAAGTAACCGTGCACAGCCCGCCTTACACTTAAGTCCTGAGGCCTGCCCAGGTGCCCGCCTGCCTGTGAGACGGGTAACACAGTCTCTGTGCTGCGTGTGCTTCCTGGGGGCCATCCTGGGAGAGGCCTCCTGCTTGGCCCTGGTGAGCTCGGCCGGAGCTCGGATCTCACAGAGCCTGGCACCTCTTCCTGTCGCACAGTGAGACTGGACTTTGGACGAGGTCATGCTTCTGCTCTCTGTATTGCTTGGCTTTGCCAATGCCTTTCCCACCCCTGTCCATCACCTGTGGGATCCAGGGCCCCTGCATCCCTGTCGTCAGTGCAGATGGAGGAAGACGGGGTCTAGATGTCTCTCACTCTGCGTCTGCTGTTCTTTCCACTGTTAGGTGCACTCACCTTCAATTTAAGAAGCCTTTTTTTTTTTTCAAGCTACGCAGCCACAATAAGTAGTTTTCTTTTTGGTGATTTTTGAGGGAGCAGTGAAGGTAGATGCCAAGAAACTGAACAGACAGGCTGAAGCCAAGCTGAGAGAACAGTTTAGGGTGTTTGCTTGCTGGTTTTGGGACAGGCTCTCCATAATAGTTCTGGCTGGCCTTGATCTCACTGTGTAGCCCAGGTGGCCTTGAACTCAAGGTGATCCTCTAGGAGAGTGTTGTCAGGCCCAGTTGGTTCCCTTTTGTATTTATGAGTAGATCAGCAGTTCAGAGCCACTGTCCCAAGCCCAGGGTACTGACTGTCCTTCTTCAGTAGGGTTTTCTCAATGAAGCTGTCACAAGCTGGCCAAACCAGTTTGTCCCGCTAAAGAACCACACCTCCCACCCTCTTCTCCCAGAAAAGAGTGCTTCTCCTCCTCAGACCTAGACTCGGTTCCTTCTGAGAGCCCAGAATCTGTGGCTTTCAGGCTTAGAAAAGATTACATAGGATCCTGGAGTTCGAGTTGAAGTGCCAAGATGCCAGATGATTGGCAGTTGTGTCTTTCACCTGTCATGGATCCCCAGAAGCACTGGGGTGGAATGTGGTCCCCACCCCCGTGGAGGTGTGCCTATGGGGAAGGGCGTGCTATCGGGGAATCTGAGTCACAGATCATGTCTAATGACAGACTCACACGCATGCGCCTGTAGAAGAGCTCTGCAGAGTTCATCCTAGCTTTCCCAGGGTGTAACGTCATCACCTAGGGGATTTTGTGGTCCTGGGTCATGCAGCTCGTGCAATGCAATTGTAGACCTTGCGACCAGACAGTGGTGCATTCCTTTCCAAGGCCAAGAGAAGAAATTCAGTGTGTTGCTCCATCGAATCACAGTTTCGTTTGTCCATTGTTTTTCCTTTCTAGGCCCAGTATGAAAACCCTCCCCATATCTATGCCCTCGCGGACAGTATGTACAGAAACATGATCATCGACAGGGAGAACCAGTGTGTCATCATCAGGTATGACAAGGAGCCCTGCCTAACCTTAGAAACGGAGGATGTCGTGCCCACGGTCCCCAGAGGGACTAGTTTTGCAATAGCTGCTGATGTCAGAGGCTGTGGAGTATGTCTGAGTATCAATCATATTGGCTGCTCTGCCTGGCTTTACCTCAAAGCCATGCCAGCTCATAAAAGCTTTCTGTTTCCATGGGCTGCCTGTTTATGTACCTCTTGCTTACGGTGTTAAAGCATTAGGGCACATGGTACCAGCCAGACCTCTGGGATCAGCAGGGTAAAAGATGCCCCCAAACCCCTGGATGGCAGTTGTACAAACATCTCTCTTCCACATGGCTGCCCAGGGAGTAGGAGATGCTGTATATCAGAGGAGGAGGAAGTGTCCACTGCATTGCTTTCCTCCGGGTCCTGTGTTTTCTTTCTTGAATAATTTAGAATTTGGAGTTTATACTTTCAGGATACACTTTTATCATCTGCTTTGAATTTCTGAGGTTATTACTTGTAGATGCCAGTGTAGGTAGCTGTGTTTCGTAATCCATTTAACCTGACCCATTCCGAGTGTTGGCTGGATTTATTTATTGCTGTGAATGTTTACAAATGCGGAGGACGGGGAGTGTGAGCACCTGGCTTCCCTTCACTTATAATTGGACGCTTGCCATTGTGTCCCCCAAGTACTCAACAGAATCATTTTATCCTAGATATTTGTAGCCATCACTTTAAATTTTTCTTTTTAAAATCTCTTTTGGGTGAGTAGGGGGGTACTGGGAACTGAACTCAGGACCTTGTGCTTGCCAGGCAGGCGCTGGGCTGATGAGCTGTATCCCTGACCCTAAAAATTTTAAGCCTTTTTAAAAAAAATTTTTTAAGGATATTCACAAACATCTACAAAATTAGCACAAATAGTACAATACACCTGTCTGTATCCATCATCTGTTTTCAGCACATGGTCAGTCCTGTTTTCTCTTCTCTCCTCTTGCCCTACTTGCTTATTTGAAGGAAATCCTAGACAGCTGGTGCCTGTGTTTTCAGTTACTAATGTATACATCTGACAGATACACCTTAGCACCCCAGAAAAAATGGGTAACTATTGGGGTAAGGTTAGAGCTCAGTCATAGAGCATACGGTTAGTATGTGCAGGGCCCTGGCTTTGATCCCCAGTGCTGCCACTGAAAAGAGGATTCTTTTATTATCCATCTAATATTTTCAGCATTGCAATTTCATGATGGCTGTGTAAATCCTTTTTTATAGCTTTTATTCTTTCTTTCTCTCTCTCTCTCTTTTTTTAACATTTTGGATCCAAACAAGGTCCACAGTTGCACCTGGTGACTCTGTCTCTTCAATTATTCAATTGTGAACTCTTATCCTTTGTGGTCTTTGTTTGCTTGATATCCTCTTGGTAAAGAAAATGGTTCTCTTGCTAGACACAGTGGCACACACCTGTGACCCCAGCACCTGGGAGGCTGACACAGGAAGATTGCGATGTGTTCAAAGCCAGCCTGAATTATACAGCAAGGCTCTGTCTCAAAAAACGAACAAAAAACAAAGAAAGAAAGGAAAAGAAAATGGTACTCCAGGCTTTTCTACAATCTGCCACTGGTTGATTGTACCTAGTGATGATGCTTAAATATTCCAGTGTTTCCTATATTTTTCTGTTCATTGTTAATTCTAAAAGCTTCATTAGATTCAGATTCGGTTTTGTGCTGTGTGTACTTGTTTCCTCCTGGCTTCTCTGTGATGTTCAGATTGTCAGTGGATTCATCCATTATAAATTCCCATTTCACTGTCATTCCTTAAGTTGTGAGTGAAAAAAAATAGTTGTTTTCAGCCAGGTGTGGTGGTACACCTGTAATCCCAACACTCGGGAGGCTGAGGCAGGAGGATTGCCATGAGTTGGAAGTCAGCCTGGGCCATATAGTGAGTTCAAGGCCAGCCTGAACTGCATAGTAAGACCCTATCTGACACAGACAAACAAACCAAAAAGGGGCGGGAGATATGGTTGTCCTCTGATTACATTTCTTCTGCATGTGTTAGAGTTACTTTATTTCATCACCTTAAAATACAACTTGATGGCAAAACCAGATCCATGGTCTTTCTATACACTTTTCAAAGCGACAAATTTTTGCCCCAGGACCCTCCCGAGGTCTAGTGTGTTTTTATTTTCAGCATCATTTCAAATGAGGGGATTTTGAGTATTTTATCTCTTTATATTGCAGTTATTCCTTAGTGGCTCACATGGTCCCCTCTTTGCCCCGGGAGCGGCCTCTGCCTGGGTGTGGAGTCCTTTGGACTGAGAGTGCCCATATGTAAGCTCTGCCAAGCTGGGGCTGGGGCTGTGGCTCAGTGGTCAGCCCCTTGCCAAGCAGCTGTGAGGTGCTGGGGCTCCAAGCCCAGCATCAGCGAAAAAGTAAACAAATAAAATTCCCAGGAACACACTGTTTAGCAGCTGCTCTTCCGGACGGGACGCCAAGCTCATGGCCTTTTTTGTTTATTGGTTTTTGCTATAGGGAATCGAACTCCTGACCTCACGCTTGCCAGGCAGGCGCTAGACTGCTGAGCCATATCCCCGGCCCTCGCTGCCTGAATTTGTCAGTGCTTCTGCCTCTTTGCAGAGGAAAAACCTGGTTTTGGGGGTTGAAACCATGGCCTTCGTACGATACTACAACCTTTTTTAATTTTTGTTTTTAATTTTGAGCCTGAGTCTCACTGAGTTACCTAGACTGGGCTTGAATTTGCAATCCACCTGCCTCAGCCTCATGAGCTACCATGCCCAACTAAAATTGTAGGCTTCTGAAATTTCTTTGATTTTTATATTTGTCTCCTCTCTCTTAGCTGAAAATCTTGGTTCCTGATGACATTAATATAATTATTTGCCTTGCCTGTAATCCCAGCACTCAGGAGACTGAGGCAGGAGGATTGCTGCGAGTTTGAGGCCAGCCTGAACTGCAGAGTGAAACTCTGTCTCAAAAACACACTTCTCCCCAGAAACCTATTATTTTCCTGTTACTGTGTGTGATATGCTATATATGTCATGTAACAAACACTTACAATGTGTGACACACATGTATAATGGGAAAAAGCAAGTAAGTTGTTAATGCTTTCAAATCACAGTGTCATGATTATTTGTAGCAATGCTGAAATCAATTTTAAATTTTATTGTCCTTTTTTGTCCAGATACCAAGTACAGTGGCACATGAATGACCCAGGAAAGGATTATTTTCAGTGACTTTTAAAGCTCGGTGTTTTGACCATGAAAACGGTTTTGCCTTAGTTCACAGACCTAATTCTTGCCGTGATTCCGGTCACAGACTGAACTGGATGAGAACCGAATTGAAGAATTAAGGATGTGAACTGAGGCACCTCGGGTTGTGAACACTTTTGTTTGCAAACATTTTGGTTCAAACAGAAGCTTTTGGCAGGACTTTTTGTTTGCAAACTGCCTCAGGTGAGAAACACCGCTGTGACCATCTTTCCCACACAAACACAGACATGGCCATCTTTTCCAAAATGGGGAAACAAATCAAGTTCATGAACCAAAGGACCACTGTATTTATGGTCAAAACATTGGGTTTTAAAAGTTACTGAAAATCATGTTTAGAGTTAACTTCCTTATTCCACTTTTGATTGTAGTCATTTAAAATGTTTAAATTCTATTTTGTTATTTTTTTCCTTTTTCATTAAATTTTATTGGTACATGGGCACGTCACGATCATGTAGTTTCATTTTCTAATTGTATAAAACATTTAAATGAAAACCGTAAGACAGGAAGCCTGGCTTGTTCCAAGGCAGTACAGATCTCAGGTATGGCAAGGTAAAAGTAGACTGTGTGACATTTTACCCTTAGGCAGTTCCACATAGATCTCTGAAAAAGAAAGACATATTTTTCCTTAGCCCGAGAACAACAGGAGAATGAATAATAACTCCAGGATTGTCTCAATTCTCGCAGCCTTTGTTTGTGTATCTCTAGCTGTTTCAAGCATGTTCTTTTCTGCAGCTTTATGCAAATCGAGGAAGGCTGGGTGCATTTGGTTATGAATCATAAATTTATTTTTATCTTGCCATGGTTCCCGTCTTACCCCTGACATCAGCTGACCCTGTGCTGGACAAAGTCCTCCTGCTCCCCGCTGCCCCTGAGCTCCACCCCAGCCCCTCTGACCTGTCCATCCCCTAGAGCCAGGGGTCTGCCTCTGAGCTACACACCGCCAGATTTTTTATTTTAACACGAGAGCTTGCTAAATTGCACAAGTGGGACTCAGATTCCGCAGTCCTCCTGCCTCAGCCTCTCTCAGTGCTGAGATTATAGGTGAGTGCCGCTGTGTCTGACTGGCATTGATTTTCTAGAGACCAAGGCCATGGATTTGTGCCACCTGATCCTTTTCTTAACTCCTTCAGCTGATCAGTCTGTAAACTGGGAGCTTACTCTGAATTTTAGTGTAGACAAAGCTCCAGCCCTTTGGGGCCTCCCTGGGAATGACAGCTTCTGCAGATTAACAGGAGGTGCTTTGGTGTGACATCAGAAGTCGCCTGTGGTTGGAGAGGTCCAGAGGTGTGCTCTCACCTGGATTCTAGCAGGTGAGCCTTGGATGAGATACCGGCAGAATCCCTGCCCCTCCCCTTCTTCAGTGTGCTCTTCTGGGCGTGCACTGGAACGAGCTCCCACCTGAGGGCAAAGTACACACCCAGCCACTTCCTTTTCAGCTCTTCTTGGGGGCACAGCCCCCGTGACTTGCTCCCAAAGGGCCTGCTCTATTAGGGTGCCTGCACCTTCATTTAGGAGATGCAGACCCAGGGAGCCGCTACGAGTAACCTCCCCAGAGTGCTGCAACCTCAGCTTCAGGGGTTACCTGCTAGCTAGCCCCTCTGCCCCTTCATAGTTCACTGAAAGCAGCACAAAACCCAAATCGGAACCCAGCCTGAGAGGTCCAGATCCAGGCTGTTCTGTCAGCCCTCCTCACGCTCCTTGGGTGGCACCACGGCTGAGCCAGGACTCCTGTCCCACCCTGGGGAGGCTCACTGGAGTCTCTGGCATTGTTTTGTGGGGTCAGTCGCATACTGCCATTGTGCCTGAGCTCTGACTGCTGTCTGTCCTCAGAGGTCCAGAGATACCATTTGTCTCTCCTCCCTCCGGAGATGAGGCCTCCTTTCGGTGTGCATCAGGTCTCCATCCGGAGTTGCATCATTCCATGGTGGCCTAACCCCAAGGCGTGCAAGGCACCTGTCAAGCAGGACACAGTGAGGCCTAGAGATCAGCATTACCGAGGCCAAAAGCCCAGCCTTTCCTGGCTTAATTTTCTAGTGCTCAGGAACTGGGGTGTTTTGCTTCAAGAAACCTGCAGCCCAGCATGCTGGGGATGTGGTACTCCCCACTTCTGGCCCTGGGCAGCCTCTGTGGACCTCGGGTTCTTATCCTGAGGAGAATGATTGAATAGATGACTTCTGAAATTTCCAGCTTTCAGAATTCTCACTTTCAAGCATGCTAGGGGGAAGGGAGGGCAGAAAAATGTCCTGGATAGTGGTTTGCAGCTGCCGACACTGGATAGGTGGGGTCTTGGGCTTCTGGGAACTGAGTTAAATGATGCCCCCGCAAATGTGTATGTGAACAGACAATAAAACTCCATTTTTTTGTGGGCCTGAAGAAAAGCTGGCTCCTTAATGCTAAAGGATTCCCCCAGGATTGGAAAGACTAGGAATTTCTAGCTGCCCTGATCTCATGGTGTCCTTCAGACCTGCACCTCCCATGCAGCTTTGCCTGCACGATTCCATGGCTGAACAGCGCGACCCATAAAGGCACCGTCACCAGTGTCCTCCCATCTGCCCTGGGTTTCTAAGCGGTAGCTGCAGTGACCGGATGGCCGGGAACCGTTCCTGGCTGGAAATTGGTGTAGCAAACTGAATTTTTTGAGGAAGAAATGAAGCACTGTGGCCTAGGCCTCTTTTGGAGCCCGGGGCTTGGAGCT
Organism: Cavia porcellus; assembly: GCF_034190915.1. Lineage (NCBI taxonomy): Eukaryota > Metazoa > Chordata > Mammalia > Rodentia > Caviidae > Cavia > Cavia porcellus. The sequence continues at coordinate 517,202 of NW_026947521.1, read as the reverse complement.
TACACATCTACACACTTTATTTGTTGAAACGGCCAGGGCTCCTGCAGCCATAGGACTCCTGCCAGCCATCCAGCCTCACAGACGCGTGTGGAGTGGACCAGGGCTTGTTAGACCACGGGGAGAATTCCACCCATGGACAGTGGGCTGTGTCCAGGAACACAGGGCACAGCCGTGGGAGAGGCCAGATAATCTTGCAGGAGGTTGGCAGAGGATTGAATTGAGAGCCAAGAGATGGTGAAACTGGCTGATGTCTTGGGGTCACAACATGCAGGTCTGCATAGAGATGATGGCCTTGCCTATCTCCTGGAGTGGGGAAGGAACCCCCCACCTCTGCGCCCCTCTCCCCGTCCCGCCGCCATGGAGGTCGGCCCTGCTCACTTAGGTCTAGCAGCCAAGCATTAGATTCGCTCCTCCTCAGGAACATGTGCCCAAGGTTGGCCCTGGGTGTTTCTCAAGCCCACCTAACTAGCCCCTGGGTTCTGCGGATGCCAGTCTCATTCACCATGCCTTGCATTCACTAGTTTCACTTTCTAGGGATAAGTTACGTTTCTTTAGTTTCTGAAATCCTCTTTAGGTCAGTAGCTATATAGATTCCTAGGCGCCACCTCTAGAGATTCTGTTTCAGCTGATTTGTGGTGAGCCAGAGCACTGGTATCTTTTTCCATCTCCCCAAGTTACCCTAGGTCAGATTCAGGGCTTATAGCTCTGGAAGTCCTGATTCAGGGTTACTGGGGGTAGTGCCTTCAGCCTAGGCAGCTTATACTCCTGGATCTCACACCCGCTGCCAGTGCTGTCTGTCCATGTTATGTCTGTCCAGTCTCGCCATTCCGGTTGTTGGCATCTTTGTAGCTCCAAGTGTGATGTAGAGAGTGAAGTTTAAGAGGATTCTGTGAATCCAGAACTAACTTGCTCACTGTCAGCTGGCCTGGGCCATCCTGAGTGAAGAGGAATGGGCTTGAACTACACATAAAATATATAGTTAATGTATCTGATTAACAAAACTTCATTCATTCTTTATATTTGTTATAACTTTACAAAGGAGGATGCAGATTGAATAGCCTGCTCCCACTGAGCCCTGTGTGGCCTCGTACTTGATTGCCTTTCTCTATACCTCCCTGTTGAGTGCAGCTGCTCTGTGTCTTGGGTTTTCCATGCTTTGGTGGAGATGTTCACAACTGCCATAGATCCTGAGAGAGTGGGGGACCGAGTGAAGTGAATTATCCCACACTTGAGCTTTCCTAGGTGGAAAGCCACCCCCAAAACAGGTGCACTGCAAAACCTAAGCCTTGGATGTCATTGGCTGCAGTGCTGTCTGCATACTGGGAGGACCAACAGTTGACTGACCTAACCAAAGCCCCTGACCTCACTGGCCTCAGTGCCTCCCTTAGAAGGGAAGAGGAGTCCATCTACCCAGTAGCCACATGATCACTCTGTGTCTCGCTTCAAATGAAGGGCCAGTGACCTGCAGATAAACCTGTTGATCTTGGTCGTGTTTCAGAGGCCTCTGAGCAGGGTCACAAAAGGCCATTCACTAAGATAAGTAGAAAGGGAATGGGATCGGGAAGGCTTGCAGAAACCTAGCATCAGGCCGGGTGTGGTGGCGCACACCTGTAATCCCAGCATGCTAAGAGCTGAGTCGGGAGGATCGTCGTGAGTTGGAGGCCAGTCTGGGTTACTCAGTGAGTTCAGGGCCAGTTTACACTAGATGGTGAGACCTTGTCTCAAAAAACAAGCAAATGAAGGCATGATGCCACCACCTGTCCTGGGATGAAAAGCCTACATGTGTGATGTGTGATCCACTCATGAAGGCAGGCAGGTGTGGTGGACAGTGCCAGGGAGACCTGACACCCTGGAGGATGTGAACAATGTTAAAATCATGAGCTCCTAAAGGCTTCCAGACACCCATGAGCCCAGGTGCGGAGGGGCCTAGGTCTGCATAACTCATTCATCTTTTGTCCTCCACGGTCCAGAGTTTGGATCTGTGTTAGAACCACACGTTCCATAGTTTAGGGTGTCAGAGGCGGCTCTGCAAATCTATTTCATAAAACTGTCATGGTGCGGTTTAAGAAGGGAAGAAGAATCAGTCAGAGTGTTCTGTATCCTGTACCTTCCTGATCCTGGCAGAAGGTCACAAGTGTTCCAAAGCCTGGCCTCTGACCTCTGGGAGACACTGGGTCCAGACTGCATGGATGTGGCAGTTTTACTGCTGCCCTCAAATGCTAGTCCCTATCACCTGCATTGGTTCTTTGCCCCTTTGAATGCCTAAAATCTCTTGAGGTCATTGGAGGCATTGCATTTGGTACAGTTTTCAAGCTTTGTTTTGTTTGAAATATCCTGCAGGAGTTCTTTTTTTTTTTTTTTTTTTTTCCTTTTTTCTTTTTGTATTTTTCAGACAGGGTCTCACTATGCAGTTCAGGCTGGCCTTGAGCTCACTTTGTAGCCCAGACTGGTCTTGAATTTGCAACAATCCTCCTGCCTCAGCCTCCTGAGTGCTGGGATAAAAAGCGTGCACCATCACACCTGGCTTAGCAGTTATTTTCTAGAGAATATGGCATTCTACTCTTAAAGTACTCAGCAACAGTTTGTGAAATCTTTGACCATTGTATCCGGCATAGGAGTTGAATATTTTCTTGAAAAAAAATGAAAGACAAGAGCTCTTTTGAAGGTTCATCGGTAGAATTTGCTGAGTGTACAACAAGAGAATTTCAGTAGAGTAAAAGATCATTGTTGTTAATGGATCTAAAATCTGTAAGCCACTTGCTTCCCAAGACCTTGGAGATTTAGAATCTTGGTATTGGCAGTAGTAGAGAAGGAAGCACATTCTGAGGACCTCAGAATTTGGCTTGTGTCTGGGGCTAGGGATTTAGCTCAGTGGCATAAGCACCTGCCTTGCAAGCAGGCAGTCGTGAGTTCGATCCCTGGTACCAATAAAAAGGAAAAAGACAAAAAAAAAAAAAGAAAAAAAAGAATTTGGTTTGTTTGTTCTGCTCTTGGCCTCTCTGTGCTCCAACATCTTAGATTCCCAAGCTGTCCTCCTGTCCTTGGTGTCTGTCAGGGACCTTTTTATTATTAGCACCAGGACCCTTCTCCAGCTCTCCTGCGTTTCTGTCAGCCCACCATTCCTTGTTTACCTCAGCAGCACTTAGCTTCGGGACTTGCTGTCCCCTATGGCTCCTCTAGGAGAACCCCTTACCTATGACTAAGGGACTGCCTGGGCCTTGCCCCCCGCCTGTGGGCTTCAAGACTGGGGGTATAGCTCTGTATCTCTACTGTTTTCAAAGCTTCCCACCTGTCTCCGAGTTTCTGTGATTGCCAGGCTGCTCTATTGTTAGGCCAGCAGTATGTTTGGGAGGGCTGCCTGCTGACCATCTTGTCTGTAATAGTACTGACCGCCTTTTGAAGAGTGTTGGTTCACCCTATCAGTGAGTTCCAGGCCCTTGGATTCAGTCAACTATGGATCAGAAACTTTTGGGAAAAATTACATCTGTATGAACATGTAGTTTCTTTTCATAGCCTTATTTCCAACATGATGTGGTATAGATGGCTTGTATAGCATTTCTACCATATTAAGTAGTATAAGTCCTTTAGTCCTTAAGTTCTATAAAGAATATGCACAGGACACATCAGATACCGCACTATGGACAGGAGTCCCAGGATCAGTCCCCTGAGGTTGCCTAGTGGGGACTGATTTTCTTTGTGTCCTTTTATTCTACCATTTTACATCCTCACCACCAGGTACCGAGCCAGCTGGGTGGGCACATCACTCTGGCAGACAAGGTAGTCTTCTCCTTTTGCAGATTAAGAGACTGAGTCTCAAAAAAATATTGAAACTTGTTGAACGTTTTGTGTTTGCAATGTGGCAAAGTCGTCCGCCCGGCCAGGCCTGCCTGACCCTGGTGTTCCACCAGTGCTAAGCTAGCTGGAAAGTGACCCGTTGTCACCAGTCCTGAGGGGCCATGGAAAGCTCTATGGGGCGAGTCGCAGAGTGGATGCTTGCTTCTGTTTAAAGTGTGTGACTTCTGCAAACCTCCATCACCACATCTGCAAAATGGGAACTGATACCTTACAAATATAAAGCAAGGTTTGTAAGAACATACACCATGAAAATGAGTTTAAACCACTAGGAGTGGTGTAAAATACCCACTAGTGACAGTGAAAGGGATTATACAGCGGCAGGAAGTAGTCAAGCTGAGACTAACTAAGCTCGGTCATCAGACTGAACGTGGGGTTTGTCCTTTTGAAGCAGGTCCAGCCAGCATAAGTGCCCCTCTGGGCCACGTTCCGGACAGACTGGAAAGGAGTTTTGTCCATGTGACAGCACTGATTGGCTGAGTGTTTGTAAATAACTCCTCGTCTTTATCCCTCCTTTCTCAGTGTGTTCCCAGGGCAGCCTGGATCATTTGCTCGGCAGTTTCAGCTTGTCTGTGGGGTTCTGTATTCACTCCGTGATGGTGTGTCTCTTAAGGATTTTTATTCCAGGATGATTCTAGGTTCTGAGAGTGGACCCCGCTTCTTTGTGCCCAGGCGCCTTGCAGGTGGCCTCAGAGGTGCATCATGAGTGTGTCTCTGTAAGGATGTGGGTATAGCTACAAGTTTGATGAACCGAGCTCTTCCTGAAGTTCCTTTGGGAAGCGCTACTGATTTTAGCTGGTTCAGCAGGCCCTGGGAGAGTGTTTAATGTGTGTCCTCTTCTGACGCAGCACAGCTCAAGTCCTGAAGAAGCCTTCCCGGGATCTTTTCCTGGCTCTGTGGCATAACCAGCTCCAGTCACGCAACGTGACACCTGACACAGGCTGGCTTCTCCCACCTGTGTCTGTCCTGTCCATGATCAAGGAGGTCTCATGGCTTGGGGATGGTGTTCTGTGTGCTTGCTTGGCTTCTGCCGAGGCCCTGGACAGCTTTGAGCTGTGTCAGGAGCTTGAAGAGCAAATGAGGAGAGAACGTGGGGGCCACCTTGTAACAGCCATACTTGTAACTAATCTGGTCCTGGGAAAGGCAGGGCTTACTCAAGGACAAAAATGGGAGCCCATTTTGAAGGCTCCGCCGCATCTCCCACCCCCACCCCAACATTACCAAACCAAGGTATCAAGGTTCCCGTACTGGAGCTTTGGGAGCTATACAAACCGTAGCTCCGCCAGCCCCAGCTCCACGTCCGTAATCAGGAAGAAATAATAAAGCAATGTTTCTGTTACACTGACTCTATTGGTCTCAAGGACACTGCAGACCCATGGGAAATGTTTCAAACCTGAGAAGGGAGAGAGAGTGGTGACCTGGTGTGTGTGGGAGCGCGAAAGCTGGGGACCCAACTTCTGGGGGGCCACTCAGCTGCAAAATGGCTGCTGTGTTTTCTCCTGTACCGGTGCAGGTTGTAGTGAATCGCAAACACTCTTGATTTTTAAGTTAAGACTCAGAAAAACAAAGATATCCCTTGAATCCAATTACTAATATGCCATTGCAGAAAAATTTCTCCCATAACATTCTTTCCAGTTCTTTGACTTTTTAGCATGTGTTTCCATTTCTGTACTGCACACATTTACAAACATTACATGATTTCCTATTTGAGTTGATATTTCCTGTGAAGGCTGCCTTGACGTTGATTTTAAGTTGCTGGACTGATTTATATACAGACTGTAGTTGAAGCTCTGTTCCTAGGAACCGCTCTTGGAGACGAGCTCAGGAGATTGGGAAAAGGTCCTAAACCTGGGCATTATTTAAATATGCTAAGGATTCTGATGTGTTGTGAGATTAAAGACCACTGGAGCATTTCCTTCATTTCCAGGGCTTTTATTTTTCTTTCTTTTTCTCTTGAGAAAGTCAAGCTAGGGTAATGAGATTAGGGAAAGCTATGTGCAAGCATCAGCAAAGCAAATTGCCCTGACTGCTGTGGGATCCAAAATCAGTGATACAGAATTGATCTGATACCTGCACATTCTTTTAATTTGAGTTTTAGTCCAATTATTTCTCCATCCCTAGCAGGCCAGTGGAATCATGGTTGCATATACGGCGGGCTTCAAGTAATCATTCTCTGTGGAACCATATTTTGACCAAACTACCAGTTATGATCAATTAAAACTTCTGAAGTGTATGTGAGTTAAAACCAAGAAATAAAAATTCAGCTCAGTGTTTAGCCAGAACTAATTATTTTAAATCCAAAAAAGATGACAGTTACTGAGAGCATAGATGTCCTATTTGGGGGCCTACCATGCTCATTTTAGTAAAAAGAGTTTCTTTCCATGGCTACTTTTTGCTTTTACTTCAACAAAAGAGAGAAAACGTTTCGTGTCTGGTCACACTGTTCAACAAAGACAGTGGGGTTGGTGGTCGCTGTACTTTTGTTCCATAATTCTAGTAGGATTTGCTCTCTCGTTCTATCTCTCTCCAAGTTTGTTCAAAAGGATTCTAAATATGAAAATATAAACTTAGAGAAAATATGTTTACTCAAGGTGATATAATAAGGCGTTGAAATAATGGAAGTGATGAATATTGATTATCGATGCAATGTGATCACTTTGTTTTTAGAAAAGCTCTTTAGAAATCTAAACTGCATGGCTAATTGCCCATCTCAAAATATAGTAAGAACATTAAGAGAAATCACACCAGAAGGAAAAAAGAGTCACTCATTCCCCAGCCTCCTGATCAGTCAGATGCTTTTTGTCTTGTTCCATTATGGCTCCTTTCCCTACATTAATTTTCTATAAATATAAATGTGTTATAGAGACATGTCTTCAGCTCAGATCGCCTTGACCTTAGATGCCTTGACTTTATTTTGCCATACAATCTCTTCTAATTATTTCAAATGTCTATCACATTGAGTCTTTGTGCCATTATATCCTTGGATTTTTCAATATTTTTAAAGGTTTGCAGTGGTACAAAATACAAAATGGACTTTTATTGGCAAAACTTGGGCTTCACATGAAAGAGATGGTGTGCATTGACTTGCAGTCTGGGTGTAGGTCATTTTATTATATTGATCCCTGAAACAGGTAATTTCCTTGATTGCTTCAGTTTGCCAAACATACTCGCACCTGTCGGTATGTCTGCCTGTAAGGAGAATGAATGACTTTTCCTCATCCCAGACTTGCTGGCTTTCTGCTTGCCCTTGCATCTGAAGAGGTTTCAGTTAGGTTTTCCTCCCTGTATGACTGGAAATCAGGGAACTGTGAGTTGGAGTGAACTGCGTAGATGGAATCAGAAATCACGATTCCCTCCACTCGCCTCCTGATCTCTCATTGATGCAATACCATATATTCAAGGAAATCCAGTGATGTTCTGTGTTTTGCCAAATTGCTTTAATTTTGTTTCAAAATGACCACATTATTTCAACATTGATTTCAGTTTCCTCTTAGGTGAGAGGGCCAACCTACTTGATCGTACCCTAAGCAAATCTATCCTCTCTCTTCAGTAGTTCAGTGGTTGCTGATGGTTAAGAAAGCCAGTGTTCACAGAGGAGCATTTGCTCTGCATCCCAAAATTCTTGATCACTGCAAGCAAACAGATGAGAACTAGTAATAGCCTGGTTTTTTCAGGCTCAATTCCTACGATGTGACTCCTTTCATCTGATTAACTCTGTCCCAGCAGCAAGAAGGCTACCAAGGGAGAGATGACGAATCTGAGTGGAGCATATTGGGGGTGGGGGTCAGTGTCGACATAGGGGCATTTTGAAGGGAGGAACAGGGGTTTGTGAGGGCAGGCTGTTAACAAAGAGCAGTTCCTGTGCAGTTGGGGTGCTGAGCGGAAGGCGGTCTTTGTTGCTCAGGATGTGATTAATACGACCTCACCCTTCAATTTTAGAACTTCTAAAATGAGGAAGCTTGCATCAGTTTGGGTCACATAGTTTGCAGCCTTGCGGTGCCTCCTTTCTTCTTTTTATTTACAAAAATTATATGTCATCAAAAAAGTTTGGAAAACAGTAAACTGAAACAAATCTCTCATGATTGTATTACCCTGAGCAGGATCTCTGGTAATACTTTTGTAAGAGTCCGGATTTTTGTTTTGTTTTGCTTCATTTTCTCATGTGCTTTAGATTTCTTTTTCTTTGTAGTTCTGGGAATCAAACCCAGGGCCTTCTGCATGCTGAGCAAAATGCTCTGCCACCTTATAAATGCTGAGCTCCACACTCAGCACCTTTTTAATGTTTATTTTGAGGATTTTGCCAAGTTGCTGAGTTGCCCAAGTTGGGCCTGAACTCATGATCCTCTTGCCTCAGCCTCCCAGAGCCCTGGAATTAGACTTGCATCTCCACACCCAGCCACCTGCTTCCCTGTTGAAGAAACACTAGAAAACATGTTTTATATAGCGTCTGAATCAGATATTTTGCTTAGCATTACTTCATATTCCTTTTCCCTCTGTGCCTACCATCTGGATGTCAATTGTGATTTATGCATAATTTCATTCTTCTGGTATTCCATAGTTGTTCTCACCATGTCCTCTGCACTGGACAGTTAGAATGCTCCATTGTCTATTCCATGCCCAGGGGTAATTACCAAGACTGGCCTACACCATGTTATTGTTACTCACACAAGTTTTTAAAGTGACTTCATTCTGTTGAGTTTTGCTTCTCTCAACCAATATTGTGCATTTTTCTCCGAGTTCCTTTTTTCCTGTTTTGTGTTTGCTCATTTTGAGGAGTTAATGAAGGAACATGTGGTCATTCATCTCGGTTTAGCTGCTTTCCTTATTGCTGGGACAAAATACCAGACACACACAAGGTGAAGGAAGAGAGGTTTATTTTAGCCTACAGTTTATAGAGGTTTCAGTCCATAGTTAACTGGCTGTAAGGTAGGGCAGCACAACAATCCATGACAGGGCAGGCAGAGGCAGGAAGCAGTGAGCCTCCCTTTCCCTTTTTATTCCATCCAGGCTACAAGCCTATTGGCTGGTGCACCCACACCCAAGGTGGGCCGCCTTATTATCCATACCCAGAACTGCACTAAACCAGTCAGTATAATTATTCACAGCCTTAATCCAATATCACATGCCTTAGATCCAGCCACTTCCCAAAAGCCCCACCTGTGGGTGCATCGGCTTTGAGGGAAGGTCTAGACATAAGCGGTAACACCGCTCAGGGGTGAGCATGTTTGTCTGTCTGTCCTCAGTGGTGAAAGTGGTGCTGGAAAGACGGTTGCTGCGAAGTACATCATGAGCTACGTCTCCCGGGTATCAGGAGGAGGCCCCAAAGTCCAGGTAAGCTGCCACTGACCTGTGTGAGAGAACTTGCATTTGCTATTTGTCTGTCTATCTGTGCATTTATTTATTTTCCATTTGCTATTTAAAAATGAATTTTTCACTGGATGTGATGGCTCATACCTGTAATCCCAGCACTCGGGAGGCTGAGGCAGGAGGATCCTTGTGAGTTTGAGACCAGCATAGGCTACAGAGTGAGCTCAAGGCCAGCCTGAACTACATAGCGAGACCCTGTCTCAAAAAGAAAAAATAAATAAATAATGTTGTCCCCATAATTATTAGAGAAATGCAGATTAAAACTGGGAATTAGTTTTACCTATTATATGAATAAAATCCTGTAAAAGTGTGTTTTTTTCCCCCTTGTAGTGTTTTAAAAGCTCTGGACAGAGGGACATAGTCATTCTCGTATATCAGTGGTAGGTTCGTGAACTTTATGCAAAGTCTATCAAATTTATGCAATGCACCGTTTGGCTCAGCAGTTCTGCTAAGATCATTTTATCAATCAATTGATTGGAGACAGAATCTTACTAAGTTGCCTAGGCTGACTTCAAATTTTGCTCTCCCGCCTCAGCCTCCCAAATAGCTAGGATTACAGGCATGTGCCACTGCACTCAGTTTTTGTTTTTTTTGTTTTTTTTTTTTTTTTTTTTTTTTGTCTTTTTTCGGTACTGGGGATTGAACTCACGACCCCCTGCTTGCAAGGCAGGTGCTTATGCTGCTGAGCTAAACCCCCAGCCCCTGCACTCAGTTTTTAATGTATCCTTCAGAGATGCTGAAGTGTATGCAAAACTCCACATTTATAAAGTTATTTGTCGCCTTTTTTGGTAATGGAAAAGACTGTAAATAAATGTTTGTTTGGTGAAATAGATTGTATATTATAGAATGAAATATCGCACCATCTTATAAAGAGACTTCCTGACTGATGTGAAATGACCTTGAGATACATTATTAACTACAAAAAGCAGTTTGGAACATGGCATGGAATATAATGTCGTGTATCTTTATTTGGCTGGCAGCCTGCTGCATGTCCCTGTGACCACGACTGTCGTAGAGTAGGAAGCTGGGGGAGGGGGAGGGGCTTCTTAGTCACCCTGTAAATACTTTGGTTGTAGATTATGTAAATAAATTGTCAGTGGAACAAATTCATAATTGTTGAAAGAAAGAAATGGAAAAGAAGAAGGAAGAGAAGATTGGCAGTTGAAAGGACACAGGAGAAAAAGGAGACAGCCCAGAGACTGAGGATTCCCAACAGTGAAAAGATAAGAACAGGAATCAAGAGCTGGGCGTGGTGGCGCATGCCTGTGCTCCCAGCACTCGGGAGGCTGAGGCAGGAGGATTGCCGCAAGTCTGAGGGCAACCTGGGCTACAAAGTGAGCGCAAAAGAAAAAAAATAAAAGGAATCAAGACAGGGAAAGACACCCCAGGGTCGGGAAGTGAGGTGCCAGGTGGATCCTTGATGTGGTCTCAGGTTCAACATTTTGGCAGCAGGAGCACCTCCCACAGCAGATTATAAGCCCCTCCCCTTCCTGAAGGCTGGGTGCTGGTGACAGGGTTAGGGGCCTAGATAAACCCATGACGCTCCTTGCTGCACTTCAGGCAGGTGCTATTCATGCTCTATGGTAGAATAACTCTAAAAATTAATATTAAAAAATCAGAATCCTTTAGTAAGAAATGTTATTACCAAGGTCAGTTGTAGACTTTTAAAAGGAATTTATAGTCCTCTTTATTTTAGGCTCTGTCTACTAATTAAATAGTGCTGTTATAGTATGGTAGATGAGAAAGTTTCATTAGAGAAGGGAAAAGCTGGGCATGGGAGCTTTTTGTTTTTTCTTTTTAAGACAAGAGTCTCACTATGCAGTTCAGGCTGGCCTTGAGCTCACTTTGTAGCCCAGGCTGGCCTTGAATTTGCAGAGATCCTCCTGCCTCAGCCTCCCTAGTGCTAAGATTATAGGTATGTGCTACCACTCTGGCACAGGCATAGGACCTTGTAATCTCAGCACTGTAGGAGGCTGAGACAAGAGGATTGTAAGTTTGAGACCAGCCTGAACAACTTCACAACTTAGCCCCTATTTTCAAATGTAAAAAGTTTTAAAAGTCTGTTTGGTGTAGCTCAGTGTAAAGGCCCGGAATTCAGTCCTCAGTGTTGTCAATAATGATGATGATGATGATGATGATGATGATGATGATGATGATGATGATGTAATAATAATAAAAGGAGGTGTGAGAAGAGATGGAAAAACTTCTCTTCCTGAGAGACACTGAGAATTAACTGGCATAGACACACTGGCCAGCAAAGAAGAGATACAAAGGATCTTAGTGAATACCCGTAACTCCAAACTCATTTGACAAAAAGAGCAAAGTTTCTGTTCAAAGGAGCAGAGGGAAGCCGGCACAGAGCTCACCTGCCCGTGGTGGGGCAGGGCCAAGGAGCCAGCTGTCACTCCATCCATCTCTAGTTAGTGCCTTCGTCCAGCCCAGCCTGCCATCTCCTGGGACCAGTGGCCACACTGCAGACGGTTGATGTTGATTCTTCTCTTCCTGTTTTCCTTTGAGGACAGTGATACAGAGCTCTTGGCTTCGAATTAGTCGGTAGCTCAAGAGCACACGCCAGACAAGTTGTTATTTCTGGAGCCTATGTGACCGTAACATGTGAATAATTACGAGTACAGAGTGACTCATAGCTGAGAGGCCTCTCCCGCCTCAAGTCCTCTGTGGGGCTGTCTCTGGCCGCCGTGTGCTTTGCACACTTTCAGGGCCAGCGTGGAATAACAGTGTTTGAGAACTGAAGCCTCCCCTGCAGTATGCCTGTATTCTTGGTGCAGACCATGCTGATAAATCCAGCGCCACCAAAGGGGAACTGGTTAGAGATATGGATTCGTGGGCCCCACTCCAGGCCCTACAGCCACATCTACATTTGAACAAGATTCCAGGTGATTCAAGCACATTAAGTTTGAGAAGCACCAAGTTATGTTTCCATGGCCTTGTTGGAGAGTGAGGGGGAACAGACTGATTTCCCACACCGTAACGTCTGTTTATGGTGCAGCGGGGGGAATAGTGCTTCTCCTTGTTATGGCTGTGTCTAGCTGTCCCCCACAGCCTCAATCCATATAGATGGGGCTTTTTCAGAGGTGGCTGGATCTGGACTGTGTGATTGATTCATGGTACAATGCTAGGATTAAGGGTAGGTGGTTACTAAATCAGCTGACTGACTGGTTTGGCACCACCCTATTCCCAGTAACCTGGGTGTAGTATAAGGGACAGAAAGGATTGTCTTGTCTCTTGCTTGCTTCGCTACCTTCTGCCGCCAAAACTTTCTCTCCTGCTATGTTGTGTGCTATGTCTGCCGTGGAGTCAGCCAATTATAGGCTGAAATTTCTGTGAACTGTGAGCTAAATAAACTTTTCCTCCTTAACTTTGGTGTCAGGTATTTTTGTCTTGGCAATGAGAAAAAAATAATGAGAATTTGGTACTGGGATTGGGGATATCGCTGTGACCGTACCTGACGATAGCTTAGAAGCCTTTGGAACTGGCTTGGGGAAGGGAAAGAGTTAGGAAAGGTTTAGAGATGCAGGTTGAAAAGGTGGAGCTGGAATACCTGATTCTGTACTTGACAGGAGATTCTGGTCAGAGCTCAGAAGACCAGAAGGCTGATAGAAAAGATGCCAATAAAGACCAGGCTTGGGAGGTTTCTGTTGGGAAGAAGGACCTCATTGGCTGTTGGACTCCAGCCAGTGTATGCTATACCTTGACTGAATGTTTGCCTGCATTTTGCTCACATCCAGAGACTTTGCCTGAGATTAAGATTAAGGCAGCAGACTAATTAGTCTTACAGAAGAAATCTGAAGGCAGTCTAATTTTGAGGTGGTGGCTCAGCTACTATTGGGAGCTTTTAGCCAGATTTATGTTGAGAATCAAGAGCAAAGAGGCCAACAGAATGATTTAAAACATTGAGAATTTAGCCAGAAAGGAAGCTACATTAAAGTCGTAGCCTGCAAAGATGGCACAGAGTAAAAATTGGTCACTGAAAAGACTAGCAAGAGAAAGCCAAGTATTTCAGAAGAAGATGACAGAAATATGGCCCAAAGGCAGTACAAGAACTAATAGGACCCCAGCCTTTGCAGCCTCAAGATTTGCAAAGGGAAAGACTCTGCTTTGAGAAGAGAGCCCCAGAGCACCATGTTCCAGAACTGTGACAGCCTAGGGAAGTTGCTCCTTGTAACTGGATTCAGAGTGCTCAGGGATCCAGGTACTCAACCCCTACACCTTGGCATCATCCATGTGGCACTAGTTTTAGATACATGCAGAATGCAAGTTTTATAAGGTCAGGAAGGATTCCCCCCAGATTTCAGAAGGCCTTGGAAGCCACGCAGTGTATCCCTGAGAGGTCTGTGTGTGGAGCTGTGAGTATGAAGCCAGAGGTACGGTGGAGACCCCAGAAGTTTGGAGAAGTCAGGAACATGGGTCGTCTGAGAAAAACTGCAAGAAGGGAGCAGAGTGGGCCCAAAAGAGAAGCCATGTTAGCTATAACCACCAGAAGTGCTGTGGGGACACATGCACCCATGCCCTTTGGAATTCACATCTTGCCACAGATGCTGCACATGGAACTATGGGACTTAATGTTTGCCCTGCTGGATGTTGGACTTGCTTTGTTCCCTTTCCTTTGTATCCCGCTGTTTGTAATTTTTCGAATGGAAATGGCTACCTTGTGCCCTTGAATATTGGCTATGGGGTATTGGATATTGAATATGGAATATTGTTTTCATTTGTACAGGAGTTTGCAGCTAAGAGTGTGTCTTACATCGTGGAGGAGTCTTTGGAGTTAGACTTTTCAGCCATGCTAAAACTGTTAGGACTTTGGCAAGTCTTAGAAATGCCTTTTGCGTAAAGGGATGTGCATGAATCTTTGGGGGGACAGGGGCAGAATTTTATGGCTTGTGTCTAGATGTCCCCCCCAAGCCTCATGCAGTCATAGGACTTTTCCAGAGGTGGCTGAATCTAGAGTGTGTGATTCTTTCACGATGCAGTGCTGGGATTGAGGGTCCTAGGATTAAGGGTGGGTGATTACTCAATCAGTCAACTGATTGGTTTGACACTAACCTAATCCCAGTAGCCTGGATAAAATATAAGGGACAGACAAAGGCTTGTCTTGTTCCTGCTTACTTTGCTACTTTCTGCCTGTTATGAACTGTTTCTCCTCTTCGATGCCCCTCTGCCATGCCACCCTGCATTGGAGCCAGCCAGTTGCAGACTAAAACCCCACAAACTCTGAGCTGAATAAATCTTTCCTCCTTTAACTTTGGGTGTCAATTATTTCACCCCAGCAACAAGAGAAAAATAAAAGACCCCTCCCCACTTCTGTGCCCCCCGAAAACACAGAGGTGCAAGGTGGAGCTGCCAGTGTGCAAATCCAGGCTGGCACTTTTGTTTTATACTAGAGATCAATCCTAGGACCTTACACTGAGCTAAAATTCTTAGCCCCTTTTTTGTTTCATTGCAAGATAGCATCTCGTTAAATCACTAAGGAGCCCAGGCTGGGCTCACACTTGGAATCCTCCTGCCTCGGCCTCTGGTAGTACCAAAATTACAGGTGTGCACCTCCATACCTGGCTCTGCCAGGCCCGTTTGTAGACCCTGATTTGCTGATGACCCCCTGGCTCCCAGGATCCTGCATCAAGCCATGTGGGAGACCCAGTCACACAACCCAATCTGTGGCTGTGAAAGAAACAATTCTCTAGAAGCCCCCAGGGACACCTCTTGGGGTTTCACCCTCCTGTGTTTGGGGAGAGTTTGTCCAATCCTTCTGACCCTTCTCTTTGCTGTGACAGCACGTGAAGGACATCATCCTGCAGTCCAACCCGCTGTTGGAGGCCTTCGGGAATGCCAAGACCGTGCGCAACAACAACTCTAGCCGATTCGTAAGTGCCTCTTACCACCGGCGTGGGCTTCCTGGGTGTCCATCCTGCACCCCAGAGCAGGTGGGAGTGGTTCCTGAATCCTCAGGAGATTGAGTGTCAGTCTTCTTTTTTCCTAGCAGCGTGCTCTCGATCTTCAATTTGTCCTTTGAGGGAGGTGTTATTTTTGAACTCCAAGATGCACATGGCATCATTCCAAAACTACTTGCCCCCTCAAATCCCCTTAGTAAGGCAAAGAAAAGTTGCTGGAAGTGGCAGCTTTGATCCTTTGGACTTGGCTGTTCGCCGGAGCAGAGAGGCACAGAAATGAGCCTACCAGATCAGCGCCCCAAAAATGGGCACTGTCTGCATGATCACACACCAATGACACTGCCCAGGTGACAGGGCTGAACCCACAGGGCCTCCCAGCTGACTGTCCTGCCCAAGGGGACAGGAATGCCCCCTAGTTCACCAGTTTTCTGTCCAGGCAAGGCAGAGTGGAAAACAGGCAAAGATGAGTAGGAAAATAGTCCCTTGACAAAAACGCACAGTTCCAGAGAAGCACACGCTCACCCTTGGGCTTTTATAGATTTCACATCTGACTTCCACCGTAGATTACGGCGGGCACTGCCACATGCAAGAAGCCATCTGTGAGGCTGATCCGTGGCCATTTTTAAATAGGAATTTCTCTGGCTCTGTGTTTCAGAAGAAGCCTCCATTCTGGGAGGGGTAACTCTGCTCTCTGGGGCCGATCGCCCTCCCCTAGACAGGTGCCATCGGGCTGCCCCCACCTCACTGTCCTTGTCCCCAGGGTCATTTGTATCATTTATTCATTTGTTCCTCTTACATGTTTCAGTTCAGTGCCTGGTTGTTTCCTCTTGAAGTTTCTAGGCAGTGAAATAACGAAAATGTGGCTCATTTTCCACTTGACCTTCTTCCCTAATTGTCCTTGTAAATCTGCCTTGTAAAGATAGACTCATTCAGATCTAAACCTCTAAGGCTGGGGCTGTAATTCAGTGGCGAGTTCAATTCCTGGTACCAAAGGGGAAAGAAGACAAATTTAACCCGCTAGCTGCCTCTCTACCTTTCTTGAAGTGCAGAAAGCTTACCAAATAAATTGTTCTTTGTCCTCAGAGGATATTTCAGTCAATTTTCTATAAATAATAGAAGCCTCAGCATTATTATTTATCTGATAACAAGGTTTCATACAACCCTAATGGAAAGGTAGAAAGCAGGACAGAGAGGCAGTTCAGACTTTTTCATTCAGTCTCTCTCTCTCTCTCTCTCTCTCTCTCTCTCTCTGCCAGATATGATGGCATCATACCCAATAATAATGAGAAAAGTGTAGATTAAAAAAATATCATTTTGTCTCTCAGATGGGCAAGCATTAAGGAGATTGATAATAACCAAGGTGCTACTCAGCTGAAGACACATTTTCCCCGAAGAGCAATTTGACAGCTTCTGGGGAACGGGGTGGGGTTTTCTGCAGATCAAACCCAGGAACTCACGTGCACTAAACATGGGCTCCACCCTGTGCTGCACCCTCAGCCTTCAGTATTTTTATTAAAATTTAAAGTGTTTCTTGTTTTTGACCCAACAATATTTTTTAGGACAAATTCTCTAAGTTTCTAGTTGGATAACAACTTATTTAAAAAGATAGCTGTAACATATTATTAAGTTTTTTTTTTAAAGCTGTAGTACAATATTTGCAGTTTATTTTAAACTACATATAATTATGTAAGATGTAACTAAGGTGTATAAATCAAGATATACTGTTATAGTGATTATTTGGCATGAGGATATGGAAATGACCTCAAAGGTAATTTTACTTTTTAAAAAATGTGTTAATCATAAAAATTTATTTATAATTTTACATTTTATAACCCCTTTTCAAATGTTAAAGCTATGAAATATTTGATGCAATATTTTGAAATAATACAATGTATACCTGTTTCCCTAGCACTCAGGTTTAATATATAAAACAGTTACCTAGATTTGAAGCTGCTTTCCATTTAATTATCAAATTGCAACACTGTATTCTTTTTCTGAATTTGCCTGTCTTTCCCTCCTTGCTGCTGTGTTGAATTTCCACATCTCTTGATAGGAGTTTTAGCTTGTATGTGACGGTCAGAACTGGGCCTACACGCTGTATTGTGTGAGAGCAGTAGTTCTCAATCTGGCTGCCTGTAAGATTCCCTGGGCTTTTTCAAAGCCCTACAGGTCTGACCAAGGATCCCTCAAGGTTCTGAATGGCTTTGTTCTGGGTGGACATAAATCCCCACCACTAACAGGGCTCCAGAGTCTGCCCCTTGTCTCCCCTGCTATTCCTAGGTCTGCGTCTTGTTTGGTTTCATTTCCCCCAATGGAGAAGGAGCTGAGCTGTTCCTTCCAGCGCACATCAGAGCAAGACAGCAAGACAGCGACTTGTATCCCCATAAGACGCTGCCCGCCCCCGGACAGCGAGGTTTCTGTAGCACTGCTGTCCTTCAGGATGGTGGGCCCTGGTGGCCTTCTGTCGTGCCCAAGGGAGTTTATTTTGTGGGGCATGAGGTGGAGATGTCAGGTAACAAAACAGACCTCCAGAGTCTGTCTGCCCAGAAGCCAGCAGCAGAACATGCAGGGTGCTTTTCTTGTCCTTGCTGAGTTTATGGCTCAGTCACCTGCAGCCCCCGGGGGCTGCATCCTGACTCCAGTTGTGTAATATTCAGTGTGAACTCAGTGAGCTGGCCAGACGCCTGGTGTGAAGGCTTCAACTTCTCTACTCCCTAACAAGATCTTCATCATTTATGTCCACTCACTGTCCTGGGCCCCAGGAGCGCTTAAAGAGCCCTAGAAAGAACAAAGTTCTAATGAGGAGATGAAAGTGTCGGTCTGGTAACAGTCCGGGTGCCTTTTCCTCCTCGGTTCCAGGGTTTTGTTTCCTACTAGTGGTCATCCAAGAAGCAGTGTTAGCAATGGCAGGGACACAAATCTCCGGGCCTGTGTAGCTGGACAGGGCTTGACTCACGGCAAAGTGTTAAAAGACAAGCATTTTAAATGTCCAGGAGTAGAAGACACTGACTATTTCTGCTCAGTGCCTTGAAACCACCTCAGACAGAGGACCCCGCAAGGGGCCTGTTGTAGGATGGAGGGGGCCCTGTGATCTCCACACACTGCTTCCTACTTCTCCACTTCTCATCCAGTCGGCAGGTGGCCTGGAGGAGAGGTGGGCATGGTTAACAGCAGGAGTCCTTATTTAATCCTTATTTAGTGGGACTGGAACCACTGGCTGTCTCTCTCCTTGTGGAATCATGTGATCGCACAAAAACTTGGGTTATTGTTGAACTGGGAAAAATGAGGAAGTTAGATCACAATTGGTAATAATTCAGAATGTGTCTTTCATTAATGAATTTCCTTGAATTATATTCCCCATTCAAAGGCAGTTGGGGGCATTATGTTTTTGTTTACCAACCACTAATGGAAATCCCTAACTCTCTTGCAGGGAAAATACTTTGAAATCCAGTTCAGTCCAGGTGGGGAACCTGATGGCGGAAAGATCTCCAACTTCCTTCTGGAAAAGTCTAGGGTGGTGATGAGGAACCCAGGAGAGCGGAGTTTTCACATATTTTACCAGGTTTTCCTTTTTTTTTTTTTTTTTTTCTTTCCCATTAGATACTATTCTGTGGGGGATTTTTTAATGCTTTTTGACAGAAAAAGTTTTATTTTGGAGTACTGGGAATCAAACTCAGGACCTTACACTTGCCAAGCAGGTGCAAGCCAAGGAGACTCCCTGCACTGCAGGGGAATACATCCTGGTTGGAATGACAGCCTCCCCCCTGGAAGTTAAATAATCATGACTTACTTCAAAGCAAAAGGAACATTTGAGTCTTTGCCACAAAGGAATTTATGTGGAGAGATCAGGGAGGAAGATTGTAAAGAGACCGTGCTTCGGGTAGGGACCGAGGGGGCCATTAGTCTGGGGTCCATACGACAGCAGGCATCAGCACAGATGAACAGTTGCAGGGAGGACTGAAGCAGTTAGGGCAGTGCTGAGGAACCTTGTAGACTTTCAGCGACACCAACAACCCGCTGTGACACATGTGCAGTAGTTTACCACCCCTGACGTAGGTCCTTCACACCAGCCCAGCGAGCATCCACTCAGAAGCCGGGGGAGTTTGGGATCGAGCGACCTGCCGGGTGCCGTAGAAGTGTATTCCAGGCTGTAGCAACCATCCCATTCAGCTATCTAAAAACTATTTTAAGTACTTAAAAAACATATTCAGCTTTTTAATGTTTGGGTTTATTTATGGATATTTTCATATCAGAGATCCATGTTAGAATTTCCTAGAAGATTGACCTGGCGGCTGTTTCTGTTCGATTTGGTTTCCAGTTTGAAAACTACTGGATTAATGGGATATTGAATAGTGGAAGTAGCTCATGTCCAGTCTTTTCAAGCATACAGACATCTCCAATGACACCAGTTAACTCTTTTAGTTAATATCTGTTGGTTGAAAGTACATATATGATAGAAAGCTTCTGTGAGTTCAGTAATGCTTTAAATTGTTTCAATCAAAGCAAAGATATGAATGAATGAAATCAGTTGTGTGTATCAAACATTTACTGAACAGCAGACAGAAGTATCAAGTGGATGGCAAGGTCCTTATTAAGTAAATTCCGGGAGTCCTGGGCTTGCAGGTCAGGAGCCAGCAGTGTGGAGAGGAAGCTGCTCCCGGTGTGGGACCTGGGCTGTCTCCATGTGCAGGATGAGGAGCAGGAGCAGCTGTGAGGAAGAAGCCTTGCATCCTGCCATGTGCCCAAGGCCAGGGGCAGCTTCAGGGGACCAGATCAAACGTGCCAAGCTTCAGGGGAAAGGGGTGGCTGGGCATCTGGGATCGGGGCCCTGAGGGCGGCTGGATTTAGATGCTGGAATGTAGGGAAAGGGGAAGGTGAAGGCGTTCAGTCGTGATGAGGAAGTAGACGTGGGGCTTGAAGAGTTCAGGATCAAAGCTCAGCTTTTCCCGAAGGCAGGCGGCAGCCTGGCTGCAGGTGAAAGAGTCAGAGGAAAGAACTCTGAAGACGCGAAGGAGAGGGACCACGTGAGGGAGGAACTCTTTTAGATGAAAAAGAGACCAAAGGAGGAGTGGTGTGAAATGATTTTCTGTAGAAGAGAGGAAAGGCGAGGGAGCCTGATGTCCCAGGGTGACCTAGAACTCCAGGTAATGCAGAGGAGACCACCCGTGTGTGGGGGCTGGGCTGTGTCCAGACTGGACGGGGGACCTGGGCGCTGAGAGGGAGCTGCCCAGGGACTGTGCTGGTGACTCAGCGCTGTGGTGTGCGGGAGATGCCTGTTGTGGGCTGTGTCCCTCCCAAACCCTTCTGCGGTGTTAGCCCTGGCAGGAGGATTTACACCACGGGGATTGGCAAACACTGCAGATCAGCCATTCCTCCAGGAGCTGGCCTGGAGCCTCTTCCAGCTTACCATTAGGGCCCTTTCAGAGCTGGAGGCAGGTAGCAGGATTAAGACCAAGAACAAGGGACAGGTGTTGGGCAGTAGGCTTCAGGGTACCAGGGAGCCCGACCCACAGCAGTTTGCGGATGCACTCCCTGTGGTGATCTACAAGGAGCAGCCAGCTGCACTTTGAAAGCTCTCATTCTCCTTCAGCTGGGCAGGAGCTCAGCAGGTGTGGTGTTTTTCTTTTCAGAGGGCTCACAGGTGCCCCAGTTCACTTCCTGTCACCGGACAAGAGAAAACCCTTGGGCCTTGTAGGTCTTATAAGAATCAGGATTTGCAGAAATGACTTGGGGCCACCGGAAGTAGAGTGGACATTCACAAGCCACTTCCTTTGTTTGAGGCTAGGCCCCCAGGATTCTAGAAAACAGGGCTTAGAAGCCCTCCCCGCAGATGACTGTGGGTGCTGCGGTTCTGACTCCAGCTCCATTGTGTTCTGTTGCTACAGCTGATTGAGGGGGCCTCTGCCGAGCAGAAGAACAGCCTTGGCATCACCAGCATGGACTATTACTACTACCTGAGCCTCTCCGGCTCCTACAAGGTTGATGACATTGATGACAAGCGGGAGTTCCAGGAAACCCTGGTGAGTGCCAGCACTGGGCCAGGCAGTGTTCGCTACTTACTCAGGCTGGACTCGAGTTTCCATTCTCCTGCCTCAGCCTCCCAAATAACTGGGATGATAGGCAGGTACCACCAAGTCCAGCTTAATCGGCCGTAACAATGTTAGAACACTGAAGTCTTTTTTCTGCCCCTTTCATCTCTTTGCTTGTTTTCCACCTGGACATTTCCAGGTTAGAGGACAGTCCTGTAGCTTTATGCTGTTCAAATTTTATGTCTGTCACTGTACAAACTGTGAAACCAGCCAGGTAATTGAGCACTTGCATCCGGAGGCAACAATTCAGATGGGTCTGCATGGGTCTTGGGGAGGTCATCGAGCCTTAAAGGGCTGCATTGGCTCAGTCTTTTGAGGGAGCCACAGCCAGGCTCTCTCCTCTGCCCAGGTCCAGGCCTGTGGGGACATGTCAGTGTGAGGGGAGCTATTTGCAATCTCAAGGGACAGGATGTTCAGACAGCGTCTGGATCCCTGGACTGCTCCACCTCAAAGGCACCAGGAGAGTCTGAATATGCAACAGGGGCCCATACCCTGGTCCAGGGGCCTCTGTCCTGCGTCAGGATACAGAGATGCAAGACTCAGACTTTTCAGCTGCTTTTATCAAATTTACTAATGCTCAGAAGCTTGGCTTTCTAATGGCACAGTGGTCAGTGACCACACTGGACAAGAACTGCCCACTGCTGTGCAAACCATGCCACACACACCGTGACACTCCAACTCAGGCTGTGCTCGGCTGCTTTACTGTGGGCTCCGAGGCTGCTCACCGCAGTGGCCGGATAACCAAAATCTGTCTTCCAGCACGCCATGAATGTGATTGGCATCTTTGCAGAAGAGCAGACACTGGTGCTGCAGATCGTGGCCGGGATTCTCCACCTGGGTAACATCAGCTTCAAGGAAGTGGGCAACTACGCAGGCGTGGAAAGCGAAGAGTGTGCGTAGATGGGCCCTGCTGGGTGGGGGCTGGGAGGAGGGCATGGGTTTCCCCTCTAGTTACCGTGGAAGCTGGTCAGCCCTCAGCCTGGTGTGGAGGTCAGGGGGGGGTCCAGGGAAGAGGTGGAAAGTCTCACTTGTCCTGCTGTGACAGAGCAACGTGGGCTTAGAAAAGAAGGGACCTTTTCTGTGCACCTGCCTCTTTCCATCACCAGCCTCTCTCTCAGCTCCCCCCAAACGTGCTCGGTGACATTCATTACCAAGTATAGAGGCATCTAGAGAAATCTTGAGTGGAGGGTTAGGGACAAAGACATAATAATGAAGAGTAATGGTTTAAAAACTCAACGATACATCTCTGCGTGAATCCTTTTTTTTTTTTTTTTTTTTTTTTGTCTTCTTGAGACAGGGTCTCACTATGCAGTCCAGGCTGGCCTTGAACTCACTTTGTAGCCCAGGCTGATCTTGAACTCACAACAATTCTCCTACCTCAGCCTCCCGAGTGCTGGGATTACAGGCGTGAGCCACCACACCCAGCCATGAATCCTTTTCTATGGCTGGTCTTTTTATAAGTGTTCTGTGTTTCCCTAATGGGCCTAGAGAGCAAGCCGTAGAATATACATCTGTGTGGAGAATGCTCCCGTTTTGTTTGTCCCATGGGTTGGGCTGGATGTGACCTCTGAACACAAAGAAAAGTGGGCTTCATACTGTCCAGCTGCGTTTCCTTCAATGACCGCATCTCAGGTGTCCTGATCCTTGCCAAGAACTGAGTGGTCACTTTTGCTCTCTGAGGAGAAATCTGGGTCCCGCTGGCAGAGGCAGTCCAGCTCCCTGTGCCCATCATGATCTACCACAGATGCTCCGTCGTGTGACTTAGCTCCCAGCCGGGCTGCTTTCCGGGCGGTTCTCCGAAGGCCCACGTCCTTTAACCACCCAGGAAGGCGTTTCTTCCTTTCTCAGCATTCTTCCAGGATGACAGATTTAGATACTTGGTAATAAATAGTATCCCACTCATTGCTGACAACGCACTGGGAGTATTTCCATTCCAAATAAGGTACTTTTTAAAAATGTTTTTTTATTTTCTTTTCTCATAAAAAAGGGGAAGTTCTGCTAGCATCTGACGTCTATCTGATAAAGGCAAATTAAGTTTGCCAGGGAAAAGGTAGAAAACAATACACAGAGAGGGTGCCTGTAAAGCCTAGAATTATGGCCTAATAAGCAAGGTAAAATAACAGTGTTTGCAGGCTTCCTAAACTTTATTGTTGACATTTAATGAACTCTCATCAGCATCTGGTGGAACCACTCAGGCGTAACCAGGGTTAAGGGCTCCGGAACAGCTTGGTGTGCAGTAGCAGCCTTCATGGTCTCTGTGCTTAAGGATAAAGTCATGACGCAGACCAGCGAGCGTGCCCTGGGTGTTTGTGCCAAAGGTCTCACTGTTCATTGTCATCCAGAATCAGTAGCCTCTGCAGCCAGTTAAGGCCCAGACTGACCGGCAACAGTTTGTAAAGTTCCCCAGCCAGACCTAGTGGAGCAGCGGGATCCGATGGGGTGGAGCTGGAAGCCAAGGGTACCTGACAGAGCTCTGCACCCCTCTGGTAGTTTTCTTCTATCAGTTCTGTTGTTTCATTCATTTGGCCGTGAAGGAACGTGTCGCCCTAGGTATACTGTGAGTGTCGTTCCTCTCACCCTGGCAATCTGCTTGCTCTCCTCCCCAGCAGTGACCAGGGTTCCCAAGGGTATGCTTTCCAGGCAGCCCCACACATGCATTCTTTCCCCACGTTTGCGGAGTGAGAGTTGGGACACAGTGTTCTACAGTTGCATTTTCATGTAACGTCCTAGCTCCGATTATTTTTTATCAGTTCAGAAGGACTGTCACCCTTCTATAGCTCCATAGCTTTCTGCTGCTTGGCTGCCTTTGGGTTTTTTTCTGACTGTTCCTTTGTTACCAAGTATCTAGACGCTTCCTCATCTTCTGATATTCTGAATGAACCCTAATGAGATGGTTTGGTTATGTCCTCTTGCTTGTATTTGAATATACCTGGAATAAATGTGTAGAAGGAAGGGTTACCCATGTTAGACAGTACCTATCTCT
This sequence comes from Cavia porcellus, assembly GCF_034190915.1. Classification (NCBI taxonomy): domain Eukaryota; kingdom Metazoa; phylum Chordata; class Mammalia; order Rodentia; family Caviidae; genus Cavia; species Cavia porcellus. The sequence goes on along the minus strand of NW_026947521.1, from coordinate 493,005 downwards.
AGCTATTTTGAGTAAGACAGCTAGACTTTTATTTAAAATAGCCATTTATTTAACAAATGGAGATAAAGAATTTCTTTTGTGTTGCTGAGAAGCCAGTCAAACCTCGGCTTAGATAATGTGATAAAGGGGACACTTTGGGAAACCGGTTTTGCTTGAAAGGCATTAAATATCAGACTGATGGACAATAAAAATTCCATTCAAGGAAAGAATACCATTTTAATAACAAAGAGGAATAAAATAGCTAGTGACAGTTCCCTTTTTTGCCCCATGATTAATGGATCACAGATAAGCCTAAGCCATATTTACCTTACCATTTGTTTTTAAATCACAAACAAGGAATTTTGTATTGCTACAGCTTTTCAGTTTCCCTGTCTTCAGAGAGTTCAAATTTAAGTAGAAAAATTAAGCCTCACTTTGCCCTCTCGGAAAATGCAGTAATGCAAACCTGTCTTCGTTAGACTTGCTGAAACATTACTTTCTAGAGGGTGGTTGTTTTATGTGACGCTTTCTACCTAGACTAGATGCTTTCTGATCTTTTTAAATTCATCATTTGTTTCCTTCTGGCTTACCCGGGCACCAGGTTCTGTGGCAGCTCTCACCCTGCTGTGGCATGGGCACTCAGGGAAATGCAAGCAGCCCTGTCATTTTAGCCCCTGGGCAGCCACTGAAGAAAATCTGAGGCCCTAAAGCTGGTGGCTGGAAAGCGTGGGGTGGAGTTTTCCCCACCCAAGTGCTCCATTTCCTCTCTGCTCAGCCTCACGGGCTCCTTCTATGTGCAGCTCTGATCCCTGGCCAGATTCCATGCCTTATTTTTTGAGTACCTGCAGTCCCCGAGCTCTGCCTTCTACTACAGGGCAAGTGTAGGCGGTGGAAGTGTGGCCTGTGTCTTTGGTGGTCTCCAAAGAGGTCTCTATTTTGATTTCTTTTTCTTTTTTTTTTAAATTTTATTTTAAAGAGGAAAAAAACCAACAGAATTTCAAAACAAGATTAATAGGAGGGTAACGATGGTTAATACATTGGTATTGTTATTATTATTATTTTTTTTTACTTTAAAGAGCATAAAACCAAGAAATGGCCTGCATATTGTTATCTTTAGTTACTCAGAGCAGAATAAAACCAATCAGAATAAACCAGTGTAAGTGATACAGGACTTCAAAACACAATGAAATCAACAATGGTTACCACAGTGCCTCTTGTTGTCTTCAAAATAGCTGCAGATACCATCAGACATAGTAAAAACCAATCCAAACAGAATAGAATATAAACAATGAAAACAGAATAATGAATGCAATAAAGGACTTCAAAACAAGCCAATAGTAAGTCCCAAATGGCTACCATAACATATCTTACTGTCTTTGAAGTAGTTGCTCATGCCCACAGATCAAACAAAACAAAACAGAATAAAACCCAACCCACCAAAACAATGAAAGTGATACAGAAAGTCAAAACAAGATATAGGAATCCACAATGGCTACCACCTTCAGAAAGAGACCCTCCCTAGATGCCACACTGCGTACTGCTATACTCTGAATAGATGATCAGACCACCGGCCCTAGGCCTGCAAGGTCGGTGGAACACCAAATACCACAAGCATCCAGCTGCATTCCAGCTTAAGGGCTATCATCACAGCCTGTGTTTCTGCACATCAGCAGGTTGCTTGGGGGTGGGGTAGGGGCCCTCACATGAGCTGGTTCTCAGAGGGGAATTTGCTTCTTGGTGAGGCCTTGTTCTGTCCCCCTCCCCATGGTCCTCCAATGGCCTGCACATTGTTACCTTTAGTTTACTCAGAGTACAAGATATAGGCACTTAATTGTCCAAACAGTATTAGTGCAGGTGTTTCTTTTCAATGAATTAATAGAAATTGGTAGTATAACTATCTTAACTGTGTTGTATGCATAAATATATTTTTTATCTTCTTTCATTTCTGCTTTCCACCATCCCACTTTCTCTTTCCTTTGGAGCAGTTCCTTCTCCTTTCACCTCTGTGGATATTGTGTCAAGGACTCCTAGCCCCATTGCTTTACCTTTTAGCTAAGATCATAAGGATAATGACACAGACAGTTTTACCAGATAACTTAACCATGCCCCATGTGGGATGTCAAGGAGTTTGGGAGGATTCCGTATTTACAAAGCAAATAAACCTCCAGTGTGTAGTGCCTGTGGATAATGAGTAGGCCCTGGTGGATACGCTGTACACCACTGATGGCCAGGTCTGTGACTCTTGAGTGAGAGATGCCCTCCCTGAAATCGACCTGCTCCAGAGTGAAGGCCTCTGGGGTCTTGGATACTCTGGCCACTGTCGCTTGATTCTCCCAACAACCCTACTTCTGTCCTTGGACTATACTCAGTAGAGGATTCCTAGACCTGTGTTAGCATGAAAAGGGGAAGGGTATCAGTGGCCACAAGCAGGTCAGCAGGGTTGGTTTGGCTCACAGATTATCAAAGTGTCTCTGTGAAACACTCCTGTAGAGGATAAACACCTTGTTCCAGCTTTGTGCTTTTCAAAGTGTACTCATCGACTGCCTCTGCTTGGAAGACATACACTGAGAAATGCCAGCCTACCGCATCCTAACACCGTCTGTGCAGTTCAGATTGTCCTTTAATGGGAGGCTTGTGATTTTTGAGCATTAGCATAAGATCTTTAACATGATCCTTTTACCAGAGAGCTCCGGGAAAGCTTTGTGCAGAGAGAGAAGGCTCACACGCAAGCTGAGAGATCGTTTGTAGCTGTCAAAATCTGTCATTTGGAGCTGTCAAAATCTTGCATTCTGCTAAAATCTGACCATTCTTTCATGCCCAGGGATAGTGTCATGTACTTACACGAGAGCACTTTGATCAGGAATGAAAAACCTCCTCTATTTATGTCCCCGGCCTTTCTCTTGCTAAGGTCCAGGACCTGAAGTCAGGTCGCCAGGCCTGGGAATCTGGATCTCCCCATCCAGAGACTGAATGACCCTGCCCTGGGGTGATTGAATAGAAAAGGGGCTAGATGGGGCTAGCTCCCGCCACGTGCCATCCCCCCACCCCACCCCCGTCTTGGATTTCTCAGTGTCCCTCTTCAGAGTCACCAGGTCCTCTTTTCCTTTCTGCCTGGCTCATTCTTGTCCAAGGAACCTCACGTTGGGTTATTGGATCCAGTCCACCCTCAGTTTTGAATCTCACTGTGTACTCAGCTCTGTCTGCTGTGGCCCACAAGGTTTTCCCGTCTCCTCGTCAATGCTTGCTCTGGTCTCCTCCCTGTCCACGTGAAGCCTGCCTTTCCCCTCAGGCCTGGCTCAAGGACCGGCCTTCCTGGGCTTCCCCAGCGGGCGGTGAATATGCCAGGTTCCTCTGGGCTTTGCCTGCCTTTGCCAAAGATTCAGTTCTTAGGAGGATTTTTTTTTTTTATCTGATAAATTATTTTTGACTCATCTAGAATGTTTGCAGGGTTTCTTAAATGTTCTGTATCCTTTCTTTGTAGTAACCCTAGAGAAGGTAAATACTCGATTTAAAAGCTGACCTTTTTCACTCATAACAGTCCTTCCAGGTTTCCTGATGATTCCTTTTTGGTTGAAAATGTTGTATCAAAAAGGGAGAAAACCCTATTTGGAGCCCCCAGGAATGTTTCTTGATAGAGTTCCTGCCAGGCTGTCTTGGAGACAGGAGCATCGCAGGTGGGGTAGGCTGCCTGCTTCTTGGGTCACTGTCAGAAGTCCCAGTTGTGCACACGTGCACACACACACACACACACAGAAACACACACACTCATGAATGCAGCCTCATCTTCGGGAGGTGACCTGTTGCAGCTCTCAGAGTCACATCCCATTTGTTCCACAGTTTTGGCTTTTCCGGCGTATCTGCTGGGCATAAACCAGGACCGGCTGAAAGAGAAGCTGACCAGCCGGCAGATGGACAGCAAGTGGGGGGGCAAGTCGGAATCCATCCACGTGACCCTCAACGTGGAGCAGGCCTGCTACACCAGGGACGCGCTGGCCAAGGCCCTGCATGCCCGGGTCTTCGACTTTTTGGTGGATGTAAGTACACAGTGAGTGACATGGCCAGCGCCATTCTAACCGTGAAGTGGGCAGCTGCCGAAGAGCTGCTTCGGTGCCCGGGCTCATTCCTCGTGGTCATTACCTGCTCCCCGTCCCTGTCCCTTTCTCTAACTGCTTCTGTGGGATCTGCTCTACACGACACGGTAGGTAGCTAACTGGACACGGCAGCAGCTGCTTCTAGATAACACACATAGTAAGGCTAGGACCAGTGACCAGGAAAGGAGGAAATGCACAGTGCCACATGTTTCTTAACCTTTGCACCTTGCTGGTGTATTTGTCACACGCTGCTGCATAACAAGCTCCTCCAAACTCAGTACCTTGCAGCCATCAGCATTTCTGTTTTTGTTTCTGTCAGTCAGATGTTTGAGATCAGCATAGCTCTGTGGTCTGACCCAAGGACAGGGATTCTGGGGGTTGCATGTTAGACGTGCAGTCAGCGGAGGAGATGGCGGAAGTGGCACCCCATGTACAGCTGGTGGCAGGAGGCCTCCGTTCCTAACGTCTCCTTGGGGCTGTTGATCCTCACAACATTGCGGTTGGCTCCTATCTAAGACAGCACGTGAGCCACAAGCCACAAGATTTTCATGCCCTGATCTTGGATTTACATACAATGGGACTTCAGTTCACAAATGCTTTTGTTTGCAAAAAAAGTAATAAAACACTTGGTTCCTTAACAGAAAAAACTGTTTGGCAGAATTCTGTTTTTGTTTGCAAACTTGGCATCCAGAGATGAACACTGTGGCTGTCTTTTCCAGAATCATGGAACAAATGCAGTTCATGAACTGCGGGCCACTGTGCTCTCTCTTTGCCTTGTTCGGTCCATTAGGAGCAAGTCCTCCCTTAAGCAGATGAGAATGAGGTTTCGTCTTTGAAAGAGAAGATGATCAAAGACTTGGGATATATTTTAAACCTACCACAGATGTTTGGGGTTTTGGCATAATTACACACACATGCTTATGTGTACGCACATAGTACATATACACATTGATGACATATCTGTTCTTCACTGTCTTTCAGCACTGCAGAGCTAACAGTACCAATCTGTGTTAATCGTTCTGGCTTTAAAATGCTCTAATAGCAAACCCTTATATTCATTAGTGCCAGATACTAAGTATTTTAGAATAACAACAGCAAGAAATCTCATTTAATTCTTCTGTCACTTAGATTTGTGGCTTAGATTTTACCTGTAAATCAGGTGAGACAAAGAGAAGTTAAAAGGATTTGGCCTAGGTCACATTGCTACCATGTATCTGCTTTAGTAGCACCGAAATTCCTACCTATTCTGCTCCTCTGGCCCTCAGTGATCATGTGAGGAGGAGCCCCGAGGGGACCCTGGGTGAGGCCACCTGCGAGGCCATGGGCTCCAAGGACCGTGTGTCTGCATCCAGGCAGGAACAGCTGCAAAGCCTGGGTGTGGCCGGGGTGTCATAGGGCAGAGCAGGAGAGGGTGACTCCCCTGTATTTCTTGTAGCTACTTCTGGGTAGGATTTCTTGGGAAGGCCAGGGTCACACACACGTTGCTTTGCTCAGATGCAGAAAATCTCAGGCCTGCATGTTGGTGGGTTTTCCAAAAGCCCTGGAGCAAGAGGGTGGTGGGCGCTGAGACTGGAACCCACAGCTCTTGTCTCTGTTCAGGGCTCCTTCCAGCGCTGGACTTCTGCCTTCTTCTCTGTCATCCCTCAGCTTCTCCGTGGTAAGAGTGGACGGACGCCTGTGTAACTGACACTCATCCTAGCTGGTGTTTGTCTAGTAGGCACTTCCCGCGTGCTGGGCACTGGGCTTGGTGTTGTATATATCACTACCCATTAGCTCACAACTGATGTGTCATGTTCTTTGTGTGGAAAACACGTCTGGGCTTTCACCATTCAGATGTTCACCACCTCCAGGAATTGTCCTCTTGGGTTTCTCCCTCATCAGCGTCTCTCACTGACCCCCTGTTCTGCACCCCTACCCCCACCCCATCATCCAGTCCATTCCTTTGAGTTGCATGGGCTTTTCTCACAGTGATCAGGAATCCAGATTTAGGGCTCGCATGGCTTAATGTTGGTCCCAGGCTGAGCATCTTGCCCAGTGTAGTCATAGGCATCCATTTGGAAAACGGGGCTAGTGATGGTGGCACTTCTGTGCCAGGGACCATAAGAGCACAGACAGCAGCAGCACCCAGAGAGCTTTCGGCAAAGCCAGGCAAAGGGGAAGGTTAAGTGCACATATGCTGCTCTTATTACCAGCTGAAAAGAACATCGCTGTTACTAATCTGGAGACAACCCACCTTCTCTGTGAGCTCCAAGGTTCAAGGACGGCCTGGTCCCGGGCATCCCTGGCACATGGTGTGCTGCCCCTGAAGAACTGCCAAACCAGGGACGTTGGAGGTGATGGTTACAGATTTCGTAGTATTGGCTCTCCATGGGAATAAGGTTTTACCTCCATCAACTAGAGGACATTTTCTTCTAGTTTATTCCACAGTGAGCATGATCATTACATACTGAAAGCATGGACCAATAGATAAAATTAAAAATTGTAAGCAATATAAAAAAAGACTTCCAGAGAGAAGCCAACTCTGCCAGACATTAATGGTTTTCATCCTGAAACACTTTTTCCCCTACTGCAATCATTCTTTGGAAGCCATTGGCTTTTCAGAGTACTTGACATTGCTGAGACCTTCCTGCAGCTGCACTGTCCCCTGTATCACACTGTCCTCCGACTGTAGCAGGGTGTGCGCTGTGCGGTGCCCTGTGTGTGTCCCCGCCCTGCCCCTCTGCCACTCAGTGTCTTCCCTTGGGGGAGCTGAGTTAATGGCTTGCTGTATCCTCTCTCCTAGTCCATCAACAAAGCCATGCAGAAGGACTATGAAGAGTACAACATCGGCGTCCTAGACATCTATGGCTTTGAGATATTCCAGGTAAGGCCAGTTTCAAAATCAGTGATGTCAGAAGGTGATGTATTTCCCCGATTGGCTAGAAGTAATTCTAGGCAATGGGAAAAAAAGAAAAAAGGAAATCGCAGTCTGGCTCGTTTTTACCTTCATGAACTCTTCATGTATCTTTACCAAATTCATTTCTCTTGAGTGTACATTACTTTTTTTTCTATTGACACAGCCATCCAGTGTTTGCATTTTTATTAAAGTTTTTCACATGGAGACGTTTCATGAAATCCCTAAGAAATGACTTTTTAATGATTTCACAACATGATTACAGGGAAGTGTCTTTTTCTTTGTTTCTTCCAGAAAAATGGCTTTGAACAGTTTTGCATCAATTTTGTTAACGAGAAATTACAGCAGATTTTTATTGAACTGACATTAAAGGCAGAGCAGGTAAGCACTCCCTCTTACTCTGTGCTGTTCTATTTCTGATTTATCTTTACAAGGATAGATTTCTCTTTCGATAATAGATGCAGATTTCAGGCTCGTATTGGGAAACATACCTAATAAAGCCACGCAGAAAAGCCATATGCCGTGTAGGCATTTGAATCTCTGAAATATAAATACCATCTGCCGCATTTTCTTTCTCCTGCAGCACTCGCTGCTGCTGGCCTAAGGACTGGCTGTCTTTACCGCTCTGTGACTCAGCCTCTTTCCAATCCCACTGTCTGTGCCTATAGCGCATTCCTATGGAAAAACATGCTCTCAGATTCAGAGCTCTTCCTGTCCCCCTAAAAGAATGTATTTTTAACAAAGCTGACATTTTGATTCTTATTCGCGGTAACAGTCTTGCTTATGGTTCTTTCTAAGACTGAAGTGCAGGTGCCACCTTGTTCCGGACGCCATATAATTGGCGTCACCTTCACAAGGTACAGCCGTGTGGCATAAAACAATGGGGATTTCTCTATTCCCGTCTCTGGAGCCCAAAGTCTGAAGCTAGGGGCCATATGCCCCCCAAAAGTGCTAAAGAGGAGGCTGCCTGGAGCCCTGCAGTTCCTCCTCTTCCAGCTTCTGGTGGCACCAAGCATTTCCGGCTTGTGACAGTGTCACTCCAAATTCTGCCTTCTCTTCTCTGTCTCTGTGAGACCAAGCTTCTTCCCGCTCCTTTTTTTGGTGACAGTGCCAGTCTTTGGATAACTCCCTGAGGCCAATACAGGGTGATTCGATCATGGGGCCCTTAACAAATGACATCTACAAAAGCCCTGTTTCCAAACCTCATATGCCCAGGTGGACTTGAAATTTGGGGGAACTCCCTTTTACCTGCTACATTACTAAGCCAAGGTAGCGTTAGGGCCATGTGATTGTGGACGTGTTTTTGTCTCACCTTGGCACCAGTGGACTCCCACACACCTCGGACTCCCAGCCGCCAACTGCTACGGAGTAGATGGCCAAGGAGAACGTGGTAGGGACCAACATGGCAGGTGCCCCGTCAGTAACTGTGCAGGGCACAGCAGAGACTGGCTTTACGGTAGGTGCAGTGGGCACCCATTTTTCTGGGCAGGAAGTGAGGACCTGTATTGTGTTTTTGAGAAGATCAATGTGTTTCTGTAGAGTGAAGTCAGAGAACAGTAAACTGGGTAGGAAGTTTAAACACCAGTCGGGAGACTCCCGGGGGAAACTGAGCAGACGCAGAGGGGCTCTGGGCCACAGCAGTGGAGGTGGAGATCATGGTGAGAGGTCAAAAGATCCTGCATATAGTATGGAGACTGGAGCCAACAGGGCTTGTTCAAAATAATTTGCAACAAGCTCAGAAGGGAAGAGAAATCAAGCAGGATCCCTAGCTGTGAAGCTTGAAGAACAGGCTCAATGGCTGTTTGCTGGAGGGTGAGAACAGAAAACGAGGATACGAAATCACAACTCTTCTGAAGGTGGCGTTTGTGAGGCCTTCTGTTCCTCTACCGGGAAGTTTCAATATGGGAAGTGTATGTGAGTCTGGACCTTGGCAGCAAGATTCAACCTAAAAAAAATAAAGTTCAAGGGTGATAATTTATAGTATCAATTAATGCCACTCATGAAAATCACTTAAGGATGGCTGCAAAACAAGCGGCTGAAAGATTAGGCCCGGAGACTCCATCATTTATAAAAGTCTGGACTGAGACAAAGGCTGCAGAGCACGTCAGCATGGTGCCTCGGTGGCAAAACAAGAGACCAGAAGAATGTGATGCTGTAATCACATCAAATGAGGAGCCAATCTGAATGAGGAAGCCTCTCTTTTCAGTTCAGATGCTACTCTGTCCTAATGTCCTATGTTACAATCCAAAGAGGTTTTGTTTTGCTGTAAGCTGAATTTAGTATGTCTATAATCCCAGCACTCAAGAGGCTGAGGTGGGAGGATTGCTGTGAGTTAAAGGCCAGCCTGAACTACAGAGTGAGACCCTATCTACAAAACAGAACAACAGTTGTATGGTAGCATTTTTATATGGTTCAAACTAAATAAGAAAATCACCAAGCCGTGAAGTATTGTTTTCCTATCATCTCCCAGAAAAAAAGGAAATCAAAGTTCCTGGTGTTTGTTACAGAGGAATTCTATTTTGTGTGCTCCCACCAGCCCCAATATTATTTATGTTGGTTCCTGGTTTCTGTCTTGCAGGAAGAATACGTCCAAGAGGGGATCCGATGGACACCCATTGAGTATTTCAATAACAAGATTGTGTGTGACCTCATAGAAAACAAAGTTGTGAGTATTTATGTGGTGTGTTTGACTAGTCCCAGCTTGGAAGATTTACCTGAAGTAGGTTTTTGTTCTGTCTGGAATTGTTCTAGAACAAGCATGTTAACTACTATGCTTTGTAGAGAGTTTTGACAATTATATTTGTTTTATGTGTATGTGTATATGCAGAAATAGAACCATCAGAGTTTTTTCCTTCTAGTAAATATGAACATGAGCAGAAAAAAAATCATAGAGCTGGAGGTCTCTCGAGGCCTGGTTCCCCCTCCCAAAGCCAAAAGCTGTCAACAGTAAGGCGTCCAAGACAGTTGGGTTATTTAATAAACTGCTGCGTGTCAGCAGGGCGACCGTAAGAAATAAGTCTATATAAAAAGTGGGAGGCATTTATGAAATAGTGCTAGGAGGAAAAGGCAGGGCACTTCGGTGGAACACACAGACCCTGCTGCAGCAGAGTCCTCAGGGTCTGCATAGGCACCAGGCGGACAGAGGATGTGAAGACTTGAATCGGGGTCAGTGGGAAGTGCGTTCTGGCTTCCCCACGTCGGCCCCGTAGGAATAGGGGTGAGGAGGCAGGGGTGTGTGTGTGTGGCTTTGATGAGTGGAAATGGACCTTTTCTCCAGCATTAGATCTGGGCGGTAACCGGCTGCTGGGTACCTGGGAGCGCATATCACTTGTGGGGTGGTATCTAGTCTCCCAGGCACTGCCCTCGCCTAGGAAGAGACCCAAGGGGCACTGTCTGGTGTGGAAGTCACTCACTGACTGGGGCTTTGCCTCCTCCGTGCCGCCAGAACCCTCCCGGGATCATGAGCATCCTGGACGACGTGTGCGCCACCATGCACGCAGTGGGTGAGGGGGCCGATCAGACACTGCTGCAGAAGCTGCAGATGCAGATTGGGAGCCATGAGCACTTCAACAGCTGGAACCAAGGCTTCATCATCCATCACTACGCCGGGAAGGTTGGCTGGGGCCAGGCTGGGGCTGGCGGGAGACAAAAGGGGTCGTGAGGTGCCTCCCTGGGCTCAGGGTCTTAGATCTGTGTTCTCAGGAAGCCAAAGAGAGCCGCGTCCATATGCCTCACTGCATTGCATTCATTCAACAAACAGGACCCAAGGAACAAAATGCCATGTATGCCACTGTGTGTTTGAAAAGCATGAGTCACCCTGGTGCATACAGTAGCTGCCAAAGCGATGGATTTTTGTCTCTCCCGGCCTGCTGAGCCCCTGGGAATACGAATCAGGACCCAGGGCTCCCTTGCTCGTTGTGTGTTGTCATAAAGTGCTCACGTTTTGGCTGACCCCTGGGGGCTGAGTGTCTGTGTAAGCTGAGGACATGGCTGTCTGCCTGGCCAGGGCTTACCCAGTCTTGTACAGGTCTCTGGGCTCAACTTCCATCCTGGCCTTTCTCTGGTTAACCGGGATCCCTAGTTTCAGTCACTGCACAGAGCACTGCAAACCTGGTAACTATTTCAGGGAAAATCGCTAAGCTTCAGATGCCATGGCCCATCTCAATAGATGAAAGAGATTAAGGAGTTTAATTTGTTTTAGCTGAAGTTTAGAAAAAGCAGGAAGTTCCTTCTAGACACCCCCTGGGTCCGCTGTAGAAAGGACCTGTGGCCTTCAGAGCTGGTCACAAATCCTCGGGGCCACTGAACCGAATCTGCGAGCCGTCACCAGCTGACACACCTTTGGGAGACAGCTCATGGGGAACCCCAAACACTGCCTGAAGAGAAATAAAACACATTCTGGTGGGGATGGCCATCCATGCCCGGATTTTTACCCTGAGAAATACATGAAGGATACAATCCAGTTTATTCCGGTTCCTGGCAGGTGTCCTATGACATGGACGGCTTCTGTGAAAGGAACCGGGATGTGCTTTTTATGGATCTGATCGAACTCATGCAGAGCAGTGAGCTGTAAGTACCCGCTCCCCTCCGCTGATGCATGGTGTGGGCTCAAGATGTTCACCGTCAAAACTAGCAGACGTAGTGTCTGAATGGTTAGCATTCTGCTCCTTTGAACTGCTGAGTCTGGATTAGGGTTCTGACTACTGGGTTTCTCAAAACTACTTTCCTTACTCTAATCTGAGCCTCGCCCTAAGCTCCTAACACTTCCTTCCCAAATTCCAACTGCCAGCTGTATGGCTGGCTGCATCACTCTTGTCCTGTTGCCGAGAAGTGACCACTGTGGGCTTGGGTCAGAATGGCCCTTTCTGACCACCTAAGTGTGAAGGGGTCTGGTTCTCTGATTCTGTGTTCAAAGAACAAAGGGAAACAGATTTTTCACCATCCCTTCATGGCCAAAAGCTTATCAAGACCCACGTTACCGGGGTCCCTGTCATACTTGTGAACTCAAGAATTCTGTGGACCTGATGCTGTCTGAGCTGCATACGGGGCTTGTCAGCAGGAGGGGCTTGGTGTCTTTTCCTCCCCTTCTCCCTGCGAAGCTTCTTGAGATCCTGGGTCTCCACACATGCAGAGAAGTGAGAGGGCACCCAGGATTCCAGCTTTCTGAGTTCTTAGTTCCCTCAAAGTTAGGGATGCTCTTGCCAATCTCTGTCATTTCACTGTCACAAGGTCGAAGTTGACTTTCTCAGAAAATGCTGAGTCCCATGAAAGATAAGCTGTCCTTCCCGGGCCCTGGGCAGAAGCCTTCGGCTGCCTTTACCTACCTCCCCGGCGCTCCCACCCTTGTCCCCTCGAACTCACACCAGCTCTTCCACGGCATCAGATCTCTGTTCATTCATAACACGCAGAACCCATTTGCTTTTCTCTGGAAAGGTCAGGCAGACCACAGCTCCTGGCTTGTGGGTTTTGTGGCAGCCACGAGAACGCTTGCCTCCCCAGATTGCTTTTGGGTTATAATTATGTCTGGCCAAGTTAAAAGTAGACTGCTGGAGAGACTTTCTGGAAATTCCAAGGTGTCCACAAAATCATGAGTTTGAGTGTGTCAGATCACCTAATGACGTGGATCACTTCCTTTCCTCGCCTGTTAGAAAGTACTTACTAAGCACCATCTAGGCAGCAGCCTTCAGATCCCATGGCCATGAGGTGCCTGTGATGTCGGCTCCGCCCCGTCTAGTGTAGACAGACAGGTCCACACAGGCAGTGCAGTCGGAGCTGGGAAGGAAGCATACACAACAGTTCTCCAGAGAACTGCTCATCTCAGGAGCAGTTTTGTCGCTGTTTTCTGGGTGGAGATGAGGACACACGACTGCTGGCATCCCGTGAGCAAGGTCCCTCGTGCAGGACAGACGGCACACCCCACCCTCATGCACCGTGATCCAGCCGTGATGCAGTTCACACAGGGTCAGAACCGCGCGCTGCACCCCAGCAGAGTGTGCCCCAGTTCCACACACTTGCCGCCCTGCTGTGCTGCTGTCTGTGAGCTCATGGCAGCTTCCTTCTGGCACGTTCCACTGTCTGATGATGCCTCGGTTCCAGCGAGCAGGGATGTTTGAGGCGGAGTTTGAAATAATTTCTCAGGCAGAATCTCTGCGACACGTATGTCTTCACGGCTGCCATCTGTGGGTTGCTTCCCAAGCTGCATGCCTGACCTGTGCTGGAAGTCAGATGTCTGCCTTCAGCCGAGAGTGTGCACTTCAGCAATGCTAAGACCTGTTCAGAGAAGCAGGTTTCACCCCCAAGGTACACGCACACTGCTAATCCTTTCTGTCTCTCCTCTGCCAGGCCTTTTATAAAGTCTTTATTTCCTGAAAACCTGCAAGCTGACAAGAAAGGACGCCCAACGACTGCTGGAAGCAAAATAAAGGTTAGTTTTACTTGTAGGCATTTAGAGATTCTTCTAAGATCTAGGGCTCCCTGGCAGGGGTTAGTACAATGCTGCTGTGGAAAGGTCACAGGATGTTGCTGCATGAGCTGTGGCTGCTCTGAAACCCCAGATGTACCCTAAGGACCTCAGTTTAATAGTCAGCAGATGATAACCAGCTACTCTCTAAGAGGAAATGGCTTTACACTGAATCTGGAAGAATTTATGTGAAACTAGCAGAGAAATTTTGTAGCACAGAGCCATGTTTTGGATATGGAGGGCAGTTTTCCAGACCAGACCCCAAACCTACCAAACAGAGAACACGATTGGCCTGAAATTCGTTGTGTGGGGACAGTATCTATATGTGCCCCCTTGCCAGGTCTGACTGCAAATGGCATGGCATGTCTCCCTGGCAGAAGGAATTCTTTATGCTTTCCAGAGGCCCCTGTGGGCAGTGCCACATCTGAGCCGTTGTGTGGTGAAATTTATTTTCCCGAGTGGAATTCTGTACAGAGGTTGTACCAAGTGCACGCTGTCATGAAACTGAGAAATAGTCACTGGATCATATTTTTTAAGACCGTACCAGTCATAGTATGGCTTCGGTGGTTCAATGACCCATGTTTAGATCCCTGGCTTTTGTTGTCTGTGTCATTGCCAGCTTGTCACTGAACTCCAGCGCCTCCCCTGCTTATCAGAAGCTGGAGATCTTAGTGTCCACCCAAGGGGCTGCTGTGATGCTTAAACTCAGTAATCCCTCCAGAGCCCTTCACAGGGCTCCTGAAACATACTGACAAAATGCTGGTTACCTCCTTTTACATTCTTCCCTGCACACACACACACACACACACACCCTATACTTGTTCACCTGCTTAATCCTGCATGCACATTTTCCTGTGTATGGCCGGTCCTGCTGGATCATCCACTCCCCGCTTGCCCTCCGTGTGCAAATCCACAAAGCACCTGTTACCATGACATGCTGGAAAAGCCGGCCTCCTGAACATCATGTGTGCCATTGCCTGACCTTCTCGCATGTTTTCTCTCCTCCAAGTCCTTCATATGTGGAGCCCGCCTCCCAGCACCTGTCAGGCTTCTGGGGGCAGAAACCTGGGCTAGAAAGAAGGAAACAATTAGTGAAAGGTCATGGCAATAAAATTCCAATCAGGAGGCATATTTGGTTTTTATGGAAGGAGTCAGATGCAAGCTGGTGTTTTGGGTGATGGGTTTTCTTGTTTTGTTTTAAGACCAAGTCTCGGGGCTGGGGATTTAGCTCAGCGGCATAAGCGCCTGCCTTGCAAGCAGGCAGTCCTGAGTTCGATCCCTGGTACTGATAAAAACGAAAAAGACCCCCCCCCCCAAAAAAAAAAGACCAAGTCTCAGCATCTTCCTACACTGCCCAGGCTGGTCTTTGACTTCTGGTCTCAACTGACCCCACTTCCACCCTCTGAGTAGCTGGGAGCTGTAATGTGTGCCATTGTGCCCGACTCTGTAAGCCGGGTTCTAGGCTGGCATGAGGAGCTCGTGTCTGAAGAGCAGGAGAAATGGAGTAGGTACAGGGTGGTCCCTGGGTTAAGTCTGTGGGGCAGAGTTGTGGGCAGGCTCCAGATGGCATTTCTGCAAGGCTAGGATATTAAGGTCCGCATGATGTTCTGACTCACGCTTCCTCTCAGAGGCTGGGTGAGGATTCACTCAGGGCCGAAACGTCTGGTCATGAGACTCGTGTTCCAACTCAGAGGCCGTGGTCTCCAGGGTTGCGATGACTCACTTTCAAGTGGTCTGAATGACGGACTGTACTGAGGGACGGGGATGGGGCAGGGCTCTTTTCTCCTGCTGTGAAGATCTGCTCCCTGTCTCTTCTTCCCATCCGTCTCCGGGATGACAAAAATTGGGCCGTTTTCCCAGGGAGCTGAGCGAAGTCAGCTGACTAATGTAGAGTGCTGATGTGATTCTCGCCCCAGCCGGCCTCCTCGGGGAGCTGTGTGTGTCCCTGTGTCTGTCTGGGCCAACCAGGAATAGACACCTCATGCCCCTAAGAGAACACACGGAAGCCTCACCCAGACTTGAGTGCCTTCTGTGATCATAGTGTTTGCCAGTGTTGCCCAGCATCCAGGAATCATCCTGATTCCTTGAAGAAAAACGGAATTTATAGTCCAGGTAGTTCACGTGTTGGATATTTTGCATTCTAATTATTTAAAAAATGTAAAGTTCGTGTACACTTTAGATGCTAGAGGGTTTCATTAGTAGAGCATTCGTTTGGTGGAATTTCCATCAACTTCATTGTAAATAAAAGCATACTGTATTCAATTTTAGAAACTTGAGTCCAAGATTTCCCTAAATTTCCTGTTGCCTCTGGAGGAGACCAGGCTTGAAGTTAGGGAGAAAGCTCGGAACAGCATCAGCTCCAAGGTGGCCGGGGTATACCTTGACCCAGTGAGCTGGGCTCTGACAGAGGAGTTGAGGGCCTGCCCATTGCACTCCGTCGTGTCATCTGCTCCAGCCTTTGGATTAGGGTACCAGAGGCCATCTGATTTCATCTACCTGGGCATAGGCCACAAAGTAGATGCTGAGGCCCAGAAAAACGTAGCGACTTCTCATGCCCCTGGTCATCACCAAGCTGCCTGCCTGCCTGGGCCCGTGCATCCTCTGTCCAGAGAGCAAAAGGCCGTCCTCACCCCACCCTGTCCCTGTATGCTGGCTCCTGCGTGTGTGAAGCGAGTTTTGCCCAGATCTTTCTCTCCTGACTTCAAGATACCTCGAGTAACTCAGTTACTGGCTTAAAACCAGTGGGTGAAACTTGGGGTAACTGCGAAGAATGGATGTACTCTCGTCACCCGACTCCCCTGCTGAATCAGTGCCTGCTGCACTGAGCTCTTCCACACCTCCGTGAGGGAGGAGGATAGCACTGTGGCTGAGAGACACAAGCTTAGCCGGGCCTTGTGGCTCACGCCTATAATCCCAGCACTCAGGAGGCTGAGGCAGGAGGATCGTTGTGAGTTCGAGACCAGCCTGGGCTACAAAGTGAGCTCAAGGCCAGCCTGAACTGCATATCGAGACCCTGTCTCAAAAAGACAAAAAAAAAAAAAAAAGACACAGGCTGAGTTCAAGTCTTACTCTGCTGCTTACTGATGGTGTTACCTCAAACCATCCTTTTTTCTGTTTTCTGACAAAACAGGAGTAACAAAGGTAGCTGCCACTTAGGGTTGGTGTGAGGTGGGTGAGGTAACCCAAGATAACCCATGTGCTTCCCCAGAAGTGCACACTCAGTAACTGTTCGGTGACCTTTCCAACCCAGAGACAACTATACTCAATGGCGGTGACCTCTGCATGCTTTCTTATGCTAGAGTGAGAAGCCCTTATGCTGCTAAGTGCTCAGGACAGGCGATGTTTGGAAATTAAAAGGTTTCATTAAATAAAAGATGAGAGCTGGGCGTGGTGGCGCATGCCTGTAATCCCAGCACTCGGAGGGTCTTTGTCAGTTCGAGGCCAGCCTGGGTTACAAAGTGAGCTCAAGGCCAGCCTGAACTGGATAGTGAGTCCCTGTTTCAAAAAGACAAAATAAGTAAATGATGAGAATCTAAAGCTAAAGTTTAACACATTAAGTTTGGAGATTTGGGAAGGCTTCTGCGGTGCCTCTCCAGCTGAACCTTCCCGTCATAAACATCCTCAGATGTGTGTTTAGGGGCTGTGTCATCCCAGGGCATGAGGTGGGGGGGCAATCACCTCATCAGAGGGCTTCGCCTCGGGCAGGCGGCCTCCGCAGCTCTGCCCCCACTTCAGGCATCACAAAGATCACTGTCATCAACAGAACTGAAGTCACCAGTGAGCATCGAGCTGCGAGTCCGCCCCATGGTTTTCGCCAGGGTTCAGGTTTTCCACACCCGTGGGAACAGCAGAGCCCTCAGCCAGAGGGTGGTCTACCACACGCGCATCCCGTCTGCTGACTTGGACGGTTTTTGGGCTTTGGAGCTTGGTTTTTGGTGTTTCCTTTTGGAGGCTTTCTCTCTGGTTGCCCATCTGCCTGGAAGGAGGGTTTGCATTTGTGCCACGTGGTGAGAAGCCCGATGTGTGTGGGGCTCTGCACCGTGCACACACAGTGCAGTTCCTCCATGCTGATCCCATCCCAAGCAGTTTCAGCTTCCCGGGTACGGCTCTTTCTGCTTGAGCTCAGCTCTGTTCGGGGCACTGATTGCAATGGGCCTCAAGCAATATAAATTAACAGCCGAGGTGATTCCCTGTACCACGTGAAAATAATTGTATGTGAAGGTTTACTTGGAATTTTTCCTGCATTTTTCTTATTGCTTTATTTCTTTAGCTTCATTGCAGATGCCTGGTTGCTTTCATCAAGCACATTTCCATTTAAGAGTGATATAGTCATCAGGAAAGTCAGCAGGGCTTCCCAAATGTGTAGTAGTCCTGACTCAGGCTTGATGCACAAACTGGTACGGAGATAAATTTGTAGCTCTCTGTTTCCACTCCGGAGTCTCGCACATCTCTTTTGAAGGTTGGTCTGCTTTAGAGACGGTTCTGGATCTCTAACACATGTCCTTCTTCCTGTCTAGAAACAAGCCAATGACCTCGTGAGTACCCTGATGAAGTGTACGCCTCACTACATCCGCTGCATAAAACCGAACGAAACCAAGAAGCCCCGAGACTGGGAGGAAAGCAGGTAAGTTCCCACCAAAGGCAACGAGGAGATGGCTGGTTTGGGTGCTGCACAGTCCCCTTGAGCCTGAAGGGAGTTTCCTGTGACCTGGGCCCTAGCAGTTTTGGTCCTGCTCCCAGGCTTTGCTGTATACATCCTGTCTTGCATTTTTCAGGACAAAGCCGATGTATTCCTTCCCTCTTTGTCTTCTAAAATGTGATCAGGACCCTTCAGTTTATAATCTACAACTTGCAATGCAGATCTTGGCCAAGCCAGGAGCAAGTGGAAAGATAAAGGAGACCCTCATTGCTGCAGAGCAGTCGTGGCTTTCAGATTAGCTCAAGGTTCCGAGGAGACCTTGGCGCACTGGCTCCTGGCCGGCACCCACCGTGCTCAGCTCAAAGTGTATAGGAAGGAGCAAGTGGCGAGTTACTGAGGCTCAGGGAGATACAGGGCCGTCCCTGAAGGCCTGGAATTCTGCCCTCATACCACGTGGCCACCAGGAAGCCCGTGGGGAGCAGTCACAGCTGCAGAGAGTGCATTCAGCGCTCAGGGACAGGACCCTGTGATGACCTGGGGTGCTGAGCTGGAAGGGGGCGCCCCCTAGCATGGCACCTCCGGCTCCAGACAGCTCTGCTCCTTGGCGGCTGCCGTCCTCCTCTGGGTCACCTGGTCCTGACCCTGGGTCTCTGATCCCCTGCAAATCTCGTTCTGGGGACTTCTCTGCTTGGCAGTCTCCTGCAGGGTGACGCTGCCCCAATACTTCCTCCAATCCTGGGCATGGGCTGCCCACGTGCGGTTCACCATCCGTTCCTCTGTGCCCTGGAATTGTACTACTCCATGTTCTTAATTTATCCTCTGCTTTTCTTTGGTTTGGTTTTACTGGGTGGTGTTGTGTTTTGTTTTGACTTGAGAAAGGGTCTCTCTCTGTAGCCCAGGGTGGCCTTTAACTTACAGCAACCCTACTGCCTCAGCCTCCCAGGTGCTGGGATTACAAGCTTATACTACCACACCCAGCTGTACCCTGCTTTTCTGAACCACATGACTTGGTTTCTCCTTTGAGGCTAGGACAGTAGCTGCACTGTTCTCTCTACCCTCCTAAGATTCTGAATGCTTCTCCAGCCTGAGTGTGAGTCAGAAGCCCCTGAAGGACTGTGAAAACCTACATAGTCCCTGACTTCCTGACTGCATTTTAAAAACCTTCAGTGGTGCTGGTGACGATGCCCCAGGCACTCACTTTGAGAACCTGGCTGGTCTGGAGCCAGGAGGAGTGCCAGAGTTCGGAATAGCTGTGTCCTGGTGCCAATCTGCCCTCCAGAGCTAAACAGGTCGGGTCTGCTCCCCGAGGCCCTTGGCATGAAGGAGTGTCATAGGCGACCTCACAAGTAAGCGGCAGGCATCTTAGGAGCAGAGTTACTGCCGAGCGGCCCCCACCTCACACTGTCCCCCCACTTCCCAGCCAGAAACCTTAAGTGAGACTGCCCCGTTCTCCCTGCCCAAGTGGAGTGGCCTGGTACCCCTCCCCTCTCCAGGCCACTAAGCCCCTGTGATCGAGAAAGCGTGGGGCAGCGTCTGCTGGGAGGGGTCCCCACTCTGTGCTTCCTTCTCATCAAATCCAGCCTGATTCACTGGCATATCGGAAGACAGAGAAAGGAAGGCAGCCATGAATTTTATTCAGCAAGTCCTCAGAGCCTCTCCTGGTAGTGTTTTCCCCTCCCTCCCACTTTCTTTCTCTCCTTTTTTCCCCTTCTTCCTTTTCTCCTCTTATTTGAATTTCAGCAAAGAATGTGATACCGTACTATAGGTTCATGTAAGTGGGTTTAAAGAAGCTCAAGTGTTCTTTGGACAGTATTGACTGGGTTGGTGCTTCCTCTAGGCTGACTTCCTGGGACCCCCGGATTCCAGGTGCAGATGTCTTAGCAAATGGCTGAGCTCCAGCCCAGTGCGGAACAGTAATCTCTGGTGCAGGTTTCTGCCCCATCGGCGTCCTTGGCAGAGAAATTTCCTCATCCCCCCCGGGATTATGGACCATGGGGTTTTCTGTTTCTGGTTGCAGATCAGATTTGTTTGGTTTCTGGCTGAGCTGCTTGCCCTGGATTCAGAATTGCTACCCTCGGGGAGTCCCAGGCCTTGGCCTGCAGGAGTCTGTGGCTGATGACTGTTTGGAAATGATGCAGAAATGACTCTTCCCCAGAGATAGAAATGTCACAGCGTGGGGTCAGCCAGATTGTGCTGGCTCATGTCTAGTGAGGAGGTGACAACACCCCTTGGAGTTTCAGAAATCACCGTGGGTCCTTGGCTGCTGGCAGGCACACCCCAGTTGCTAGACTGATTGTCCTGCTGAAGGAGGTTTCTGAAAGGAAATTTCTCGATATGGGAGTAGTGGTGAATGAGAGGTTTTGACCCATGTGCTTCATGGGAAAGGAGCATTTCTGCCTGGATCCACAGGTTGTGTGTTCCTGGCCTCAAAGCTGAGAGTGGAGCTAAAATGGGTGCAGAATCCTATCCAAAGAGCCGAGCTCCAGGATGGGTATTCAGTGTGTGTTTCTCTTAGGCCAGGGTCAGTTGTGGATTTGGAAGATAAGGAAAAAGAAAACGACCTCTTTTCTTGAATGAGATTTGCACCCCTTAGTTGAACAGTCCTCAAACTCTGCCCCTCTCTCCACCTACACCCCTCAAATGTGGGTGTGGACCATGCCTTCATTTACAGGACTTTAAAGCATTACTTTGCTCGAAGGAGTTCACTTTTCTAGCTGTCAGACTTGAGACTGGCACCAGGGCAGCTCAGCTCTGCAGTGCCTGCCCCAAACCCTGTCCTTCGTCCCTGCACTGCTCAGCTCCTGCAGTCCAGTGTCCCCTTCCTGTGCCTGCCCCATCCCAGGGCCCTCTGCTTCTTCCTCTGCACATGGTGAGCTCATGTTGCCCTCCAGGGCCACTCTGGAGAATCCTCCTCCTGATGGGAAAACTCCAGGTCCGTCCCCGCTCTGCTGTCCTGGTATACTTACAGTGTATCACTTCACGTCACTCACACCCCAGAACTAAGTACTTGGGGTGCACAGTACCAGCTAGAAATCAAGAGTTGGCGTCTGCCTTTGTTTCACAGCAGAGGGTACTGAGGCGCAGAGCAGCCCCACAGCAGCGGAGTCCAGGCTGCCCTGGAAACCCGGCCACAGTAGCAGCCCTGGCAGGAACCCCGACCCTGGCCTTGTCACTATCCCTAGAACCGTGCACAGGCCGGCGTGCACCAGTACATGACGGCGTAGATGGAAATGATGGTTTGCCGAAGAGCCTTGCTGGATGACCACAGTCGGGATCCTGTGTGAAACGGGTGCAATCTGGTCATCGCTGTTTTACAGCAGATCTAGGCCCTGCTCTCTGGGGCCCATTGTATTTATCAGCTGTCCATCCTCGTGATTAGATGTCCAGAGTGAGCAACTTAGAGAAGGAAAGCTTTATTTTAGCTCATGATTTCAGAGGGTTTGGTCCATGGTCAGCCAGCTCCTGCTCCAGGCAAGCTCCTGTGGCAGACAAGCAGGATGTGGTGGTGGGAAGCTGCCCACCTCTTCCTAGCAGCCAAGGAGTAGAAAGGGGAAGGGCAGGAACCTGCAACACCCTAAGACCCCTTTCAGCTATGCCCTATCTCCTTTCTCCATCACCTTGCAATATGCCGCCCCATGCCGATCGCAGACACAGATTAACCCACCAAGCCAGTTAAAGCCTTCACTACCAGTCACTTCCCAGAAGCCCACCAGGAACCGAGTGTTCAACACTTGAGCCTTTTTGGAGATTTTGAATCCCAGCTGTGACACCTGTCATTGGCACTGTTCTCCCCCATTTTTCCAGAAAGGGAGCGTATGAGGACCTGACTTCCTACCACAGTGCAGTTCCTACATGGCACCTGCAAAAGAATTTTCACAGATGACACCTTTCCCAGGATCTGTTCAGCCAGTCTGTATAGCATGCAGCCCAGAACCAGTTCCCAGGACGTATGAGCACATGGGTGTTCAGCGTCTGACCCTGGAGTTCGGGGAACTGCTTCTCATTGGGGGGGAACCCACCGTGTTACCCCCAGACCTGCCATACCTTTTAATACCAGCACCTCCAAGGCAGGGGCTCTTTTTCTCATATGAAAATACCCATATGCAGGAATATCCGTCTAGCATTCTTTCTGCTTCCATTTTCCAAAATACATGCTAGATTGTTAACTGTTAAAGGCGCTTAAATCTGTAATTTGAATGTATTTGTAAATTTAGACACTTAAAATTAATACCTTCATATACTTTTATTTACTTACATTAGAAAAATCCTAAAAGTATAGTCTCATTGAGTCTGGAATCAATATTAAATTTAAGATTCAGTAACAGAACAGCATCAGCATCTCTTAATGGAAAAGTTAAAATTCTTTCCATGCATAGTAAGTTCAAGGCCAGCCTGGGCTACAGAGCCCATATCAAAAATAAAACAAACAAACAAACAAAAAAACATAGAAGTCCCGCTGTTTTAATTTATTCTCTAAATGACAGGTATAGGGGGTTGGTTGGTTGGTTGGGAAGGGCCAGGCTTTGAGCTCTATCCCCAGGGCCTGCCCTGGACCTGCCCTGAGCTATATCCCCAGTCTTCTTTTAATTTTTATTTTGAGACAGGGTTTTGCTAAGTTGCCCAGGCTGTGCTAGAACTTGTGATGCCCTTGCCTGAACCCTGGTAGTGCTGAGATTACAGGGAGGTGCCAGCTTTTATTCTTTCTTTCTTTATTTACTGTGGGGCTGGGCCTCACTGTGTTGCTCAGACTCAACTTAAGTGGCTTGGACTATAGGCACAATACCACCATGCCTGGCTTTAGCTTTTATTTTATTGTCATTCTCTGGAATTGATGTGTAATATCTTCTTGGGGGGGGGTATCTTTTTGAGACAGTCTTGCTATGCAACTCAGGCTGGCCTTGAGCTCACTTTGTAGCTCAGGTTGGTTTTGGGTTTTTTTTTTTTTTTTTTTTTACTACTATGGGATTCATTGGGACTCGGGTTGGTTTTGAACTCACAAGGATCCTCCTGTTTCAGCCTCCTGAGTGCTGGGATTATAGGTGTGCACCACCACACCCTGCTTGTGATATCATCTTTTTTTTTTTTCTTTTTTCTTTTTGAGACAGGGTCTTGCCATGTAGTTCTGGATAGCCTTAAATTGATTTTGTGGCCCAGGCTGACCTTGAACTCACAGGAGTCCCCCTGCCTCAGCCTCCTGAGTGCTGGGATTATAGGCATGTGCCACTACACCCACCTGTGATATCTTCTCATATGGTTGCTATATAACTGTAGTATTGAATAATATATTTTAAATTTAATATTACCTGAGAGGTCATCTTAGTATCTGAACACTACAGATTATAGTCTTTTTTAATATGTGTTTCCCTGCAGGTTGCAACAAAGGGCTGAAGAGGTGGTCAGCAAGTTGGTGGTGCTGGTGGGTGGGGGGTTCTCCTGTGCTGGGCTCCTGATACCAACAGTCACATGTGTGTCCCCTGTGACCAGTCTCTTTAACATACCACGGTGTTTTGTATTTATCCACTGCTGTGTGTTGTCGGGTCATCTTATCCAGTGGACATACCACATTTCACTGGCTCGTTCATTGACCGCCTGGCACCTCTGCCTTTCAGAGTCAAACATCAGGT
This sequence comes from Cavia porcellus, assembly GCF_034190915.1. Taxonomy (NCBI): domain Eukaryota; kingdom Metazoa; phylum Chordata; class Mammalia; order Rodentia; family Caviidae; genus Cavia; species Cavia porcellus. The sequence goes on along the minus strand of NW_026947521.1, from coordinate 469,319 downwards.
GGAATATCTGGGTCTGAAGGAAAACATCCGCGTGAGGAGAGCTGGTTACGCTTACCGGCGTGTCTTCCAGAAATTCCTGCAGAGGTAAGGAAAAAAAAGTGACTTCAAACTTTTTTTTAATGTACCCACTTAAAGTATGTGATTCAGCAACTCTTTTCTTGTACTGGGAATTGAACCTAAATTGCCCCCACTCAGATCAAACTTGCAGTCCTCCTGCCTCAGCCTCCTGGAGTGCTGGGATTACAGATGCAGGCCTTCATGCTGGCTTTTCAACATCTTTTAACAGTGTTGCATAGCTAGCACAACAGTTGATTTTAGAAAATTTTCTTACTTGAAAAAGAATTCCTGCTCTTGTTAGTTGTCAGCCTTCTTTCCTGCCCCTGCCTTAGGCCTTCCCTAATCTACCTCCTGTCCTATAGATTCGTCTGTGCAGGGATCTTCATATAGACAGACCCTTGTGTGTGCTCGAGTTGCACTGACTGCTTTGACTTACCATGTTTCCAGGAGTCACCTATGTTATTGATACAGGGGCAACACAGGATCTGCAGATGATACAGGGGAAATACTGTAACTCCCGACCTGCTAGATGTTGGATACACCTGAGTCCATGGTCCCCAGAACTGAAGAATGAATTCTGAAGAACAGTGGAGGTTAAGAGTAGGAAATACCTGTTAAGAACTCCTTAGGAGTTCTTCTAAGGGGCAAGAGGGCCCTGGGTGGGGTGCCGACACGCCCATGGCCCAGAGGAAGCTACATTAAGTAAAATCACAAGGTGGTGCAGTGTGGGACAAAACTGTGATCAGCCAATGACATAAAAGTCTAGTGCTTAGGTAACACTAATCCAGTGGAGAAAAGCAGGTCTCATAGCAAGTGTGGAAGAACAAAGAGTCTTCGGGGAAGGATGGGTCCAACCTGGATGACTGATGTCCAGCTAGACTGTTGGACCAGGTGATACCACTAATCTGTTCCCTCGGGGAGGCAGGTAGGCCCGGTCGGTCAGTCCGTCTTCATCTTGAGGCCTGGCCTCCAGGAGATGGGCCTCTGGTCACAGCTGTAACGTGTTTTCATCTTTCACATTGATTCTCTTAAGGGCCTGCCCTGTGTGACTGCCTGGAATATTTCTGCTTCACTTAGATCCTGTGACTGTCTTTCCATTCCTGCGTGGCTGAGCACAGCTGTTACCCAGGCTTCCCCCTCCTCTCCCGCTCATTCACTGCTTGGTAAACACCAGTTGTTCATGCTGTGAATGATGCTGCAGTAGAAATCTATGCCCTGGTTTTGTGTGGACATGTGGTCGCAGCACACCGGCAAGGGGAGCTGCTGAGGCGTCTGGAAGCTCTATGTTAACCTTTTGCAGGAAGTGCCAGGTTGTGTTGGAAATGAGCCACTTGCAGTCCCACCAGCCAGCAGGGTTTGAGGTTCCAGCCAACTATGTTAATGTGTGACTAACCCTGCTGGTGGGTGTGAAGTGGTATTTCAGGCAGGCTGATCTGCATTTCCCGGTGGAATGTGATATTCCTATGCTTATTGGCAGTTAGCATTTTCCTCTTTGGAGAAATGTATGTTCGGGTCCTGTGCCTGACTTAGGACCCTGTGTATTTTTTATTATGGAGTTGTAATATTATTCTTTTGATCACAGCTATAAAGTATAGAATACATCAGTAGTGACCAGGGTGCAGTAAACTCTCTGTGGAGCGTGACTCTTAGGTTGAAGAATTTAGAATAGCAGGGCGTGGTGGCCCATGCCTGTAATCCCTGCACTCAGAGGCTGAGGCAGGAGGATCAACTGAGTTCAAGGCCAGCCTGGGTTACATAGTGAGTTCAAAGCCAGCATAGTGAGGGAAAAAAAGAATTTAGGGTAATCGTGACTTAGTGAGGGCTGAAGTGTAACTTGACTGAGTGAATTTACAGTATGAAAACAATTGCAAGAAAATATTTACCCTACTTAGGAAATAAGCTAAAGTATTTAACTTCATTTTTTGTGCAGTTCAGGTTTAAATTTAAACTGATTCTTCATATTTCCTTTCAAGTGTTTTTGGCAGGACCTATACCTCAGTGATTCTTATTTTGTGCTACTTGCCTTTGAAAGGGATAAAACTGAGTGTGTAAGGTATGATGTCACCCGTACTTCCTGAATGACTCTGTAGAGTTCTCTGCGCTAGCGCCATCTATTTAATTTTAAGAAATAGAGAATAAAAGAACAAAGTCAAATTTAGCATTTTAGTCAGAAAACAGTGTTTTTCTTCCTGGTATTATACAGAAGCAGGATGTAAGGTTTTTTTTTTTTTTTTCTAATTTAAATATAATGTAACAAAGAACCAGCGGCCCGAAGAAGCCTGTAAGCCCAGTCCTTGAGATCCAGTTCTCCTGAGGCAGCTCCTTGGGAGCTGCTGTTTCCTGTGCCAGGAGAGTGGCACAGCCGAGCTGCCCCTCAGATGCCCCCAGAAAGGGTCGGTCACTCGAGGATGAGAGAAGCACAGCTTGTGACCCAGGAGACGTCAGACGTGCTGAGTTTGGGGACCTAGATCGTGGGAAATGAAGTCGCAAACCAAAGGAAGAAGTTAGGAGAGTTTTCTTGGAGAGAAGGAGAGCCCCTGAATTTCCCAGAGGGGTCCCCAGGGGTGGCTCCTGAGGCACTTTGTCAGGGGTGATTTATTCAGGAAGTCGCACTGTGGGTACAATGCAGGTCTCACTGCCATCAATCTGGAGGATTCCCAGCAAAGCCACTCAGCTGGTACTGATTCAGCAGGAGACAGGTCATGCGGTATGGAAAGAACCCAGGCGTTTCAGGAAAGGGATGGATCAGGCTGTCTTGGCCACCCACCTGGGTCACTGATGCCCAGCTGGACTTCTTGACCAGGTGCTAATTGCAGTCTGACCTCAATCACTGCCGATCCCTCGGGAGGCGTGTGGGCCTGGCCATCGAATCTTCATCTTGAGGCCCAGCCTTCCTCAGATGCACCTCCAGCTCCGGTTCACAGTCTTTATTTTTGTGCTGACTTCCTTGAGAGCCTGGGCCTTCTCCTGCTGTGTATTAATTTCATTCCATTTAATAAAGTCTCATTAACTCTGATCCTGCAAATGTGAGTTTCCCAATAATTCTGGAGGTAGATTAGGCCAGGAATAAGGATCACGGCCACTGTTCTTGGAATTAGAGATCCAGGGTACCAATAGTATAAGCTGGAGTGCATAAAAGAAACATTCAGGACATTGATAAAATAATGCATAGGACCTTGAAGCACCGCGCACCCTTCCCTTGCTGAGGAGCATCTTTGGCGGTAACAATGAGGCTTTGACCTTCCTTGAGTGGGTCAGCGGTATAGATGTCCTGTGCATTTTGAGAGTGTGTCCCAGGACCTCTGTCCTTTGCCCACTCAATGCCAGTTCTGTCCCTCCTCCCAGGTGTGACAACAACGCATCTCCAGACATTGTTTAATGTTCTCGGGGACACGGCCAGTTGAGAACATTAGGCAGTAACGTTTTTTTGGTGTCAAACTGCATTTCTTTGAAAATATCTTTTTATGTGCATGTATTTTGGAGACGGTTATGTTGTACAGTTCAGGTTGGCCTTGAACTCACCTTGTAGCCCAGTTTGGCCTGGAACTTTGCAGCAATCCTCCTGCCTCAGCCTCCTGAGTGCTGGGATTACAGGTGTATATTACCACACTTACATGAAAATACCTTTTTTGAATTAAGAAGGAAAAAACAAAACAAATATACAAAGCAGTGAATGAAAAGGGATTTCCTTCATCTTTCCTGATGCAGAAAGGTCTGCCCCCTTTAGTTCCAGAATTCAGTTTGTAATTTTTTCCTCTTCTGCTGTTTGTTTCGTGGTGTCATTTGTCAGATTAACATGATTAGATCAGATAGGAAGTTGATTCATGCTAATATGCAGCTTCAGGTAGGCACATTCACTCTGGGTTTTTTTCCCACTCTAATTAGGAACTAAGACAGTTTACTTCTGTTGGTAATATATGCTATTACCAAGTAATATGTAGCTCTTAGGGGAAGCAGAGAGGATCACTGTCGTCCCAACCCCTGACCCTTGGGTGCCATTGACCTGTTTCTACCCCACAGTAGCAGTTTCTGGGAACCAGGGTGTGGCCCTGGCCCGGCTCAAGGCCTGAGGGCCTGGTGCTTCCATCCAGATGTGCTTGCACCTGGGCCACGCCCTGCAGCTATGCCCTGCACACCTCTGTGGTGTCCCTTGTGCATCTGACATTCCTTCATGTGCACCTCTCCTTGAGTATGTCAGCCTCTGACAACAGACACTCTACCTAAGCAGAATACCTGCACAGACTTTAAGAGTCTTCAAAATAAACATTTACTTAGAAAGCCCTCCATGGTTTTATATATAGTGCCGTTTTTGAAGAGACAGGTTGAGGTTCAAATTCCAGCTCTGACACTTTAATAGCTATCTGCTTCCCCCCAAAATAAGACCTGGCCTGAAAATAATCTGCTTTAAAATAACTAGAGATGAAGAATTCCAGGTCAGCCAGGCGTGGTGGCGCATGCCTGTAGACCAGCCTGGGCTATAAAGTGAGCTTAAGGCCAGCCTGAGCTGCATAGAGAGACCCTCGCTCAAAAAGACAAAAAAAATCCCAAGCCCCCTCCTCCCAGAAAAGCAGAAAGAATAAAAACGCCAGTCCTAATCAGCCTTTTCTTACCTTACCTACGTCGCCGTTCTCTTGCATAAGGCTGATTCTGGGCTCTAGTTTGCAAGGCTGATTATCTTGCAGTGAGGTCTTGTTTTCGGGGCTGATTATTTCCCAGTGAGGTCTTGTTCTCGGGGCAGCATGGTAAGCAGCCTTGTCTCCACTTGCCTCTGTTCCACTCCACATGGGTAACCAGCCTGACCTCGGGGCTGTGGGACGGAATAGGATAAGATCGAGCCTCTAGAGCCTGTTGTGCAGGGTGAACCCCGAATGTGCAGCCTCTCACATCAGCTTCTGCTGCCCCGGGCCAGGCATCACTGAGGCACTGTCTGTGCCCCACGGGCTTCCAGGCTGGGCACCCACCAATGGGTGGAGATGCCCCCAAGGGAAGCACGGATTCCCCACATAAGCACAAACACAGCTGTCATCGTGAATATCCCTTGAATAGGGTCCCATGTTTTTAGCTACAGGAGAAAATAAGGGGGCAATTTCGGTGGGGGCCCATGAAAAGGCTGTGTGGCTGTGACTGGGGGAGCCCTGAGATTGGCACGGCCCTGAGGGGATGGTGTGGGCAGGGGCATTCATGTGGCTGCATCCCCCAGAGAATGGAGCCATGGGAGAGTGTGGAGGTGGGAGGTGGCTGCAGGTGTCAGGACCTGTGCTGTTCAAGGACAAAGCAGTAGGACAGCCATGTCCTGTCCAGGTTGTGCAGTGCTACATGTGTGGGCATGTGCCCTGCACCCAGGGAGACCAGGTTTGAGACAAGACCATTACTTTATTTTGCCTGACATGTGTCGCCGGTGACCTTTAACAGTCCTGTTTCTAGGCAGTGGTGAGGAAAGCAGATTTCACCCCAGCGTTAGCATGGAAACGGTATGTGGGATGGATGCGGGGAGCTGCATGGCCCCACTGGACCTGACGTCCTCGCCCCAACATCTCCACACAGGTATGCCATCCTGACCAAAGCCACCTGGCCAGCATGGCACGGCGACGAGAAGCAAGGTGTCCTGCACTTGCTACAGTCCGTCAACATGGACAGTGACCAGTTCCAGCTGGGCAGGAGCAAAGTGTTCATCAAAGCCCCCGAATCCGTGAGTGGACATCGCAGCCCAGGCTTCCGGGTCACCTCCGTTTCTCCCCCCTTCCCAGTCTGAGTGCCTCCTCTGCCACAGTCCTGCTGTTGCATGGTTGTCACGCCCAACTGCTTCATGCAGAGTGGACAGTACGCACGGGAAGGTGTTGCCCTCTCATGAATTTGTGTCACACTGTCTTAGTTACTTATTACTGGGACAAAATACCCAGCACCCACAGGTTGAAGGAAGAAAGGTTTATTTTAGCTCACAGTGTGGAAAGGTTTCAATGAACAGTCAGCTGGCGCCAAGGCAGGGCAGCATGGCAGGGTCCATGACGGGCAGGCAGGAGGCAGTAAGCAGTGAGCCTGTCTTCTTTCTGTCCCTTTATGTTCCATCCAGGCTACAAAGCTACTGTCTGGTGCCACCCATGCCCAACATGGGCTTCCATTGTCCACACCTAGAACTGTGTCCACCAGTTTCGTTATCCACAGCCTTAACATCAGTGTCGCACACCCATGATCCAGCCACCTCCCCTGTGTGAGTGTGAGGCTTTGGGGACATCTAGGTACCGCCATAACACCCCGGCTCTGTGCACTACCTGTGGGGGCAGAAGCCCAGCCTGATTTGTGTACCAGAGCCCTGGACACAGTGCCTTGGTTATCCTGTGTGTAGTCGGAAAGGGGCCTTCTTGGGGCTGCAGCCTTGTCTGGGTGACAGGAGCAGTCAGTGACATACAGGCTCAGGTTTCTCCTGTGGGGCAGAGCCAAGTCCAGGCTAGGAGTGCTGGAATTGTACTTGAGAACCGTCAGGAAGCCCAGGAAGGACAAGGGAACAAATCTCTGGGTCTCTGGAACAGACACACTGTGCAGCTCATCCAGCCATCAGCCCCCTACAGATGGAAGTAGGCAGCTTGGTGAGCGTCCACAGGAAGCTCTGCCCATGGTCAGGATCATGCAGAGCCCCTTAGAAATTCTGCCCGGGTAGCTTAGACTGCAGGGAAATTGTTAGGACTGAGCTCTGGTGACCTTGATTCTTGAGGTTTCCATAATCATTACAAGACTCTGCTGCAAGAGTCAACAGAGACCGTGGCGAAATCAGTCATCAGACCCAGGGGAGACAGTGGGAAGTGACCGTGTTGGGAGAAACCAGGGCACTGGACTTCAGGCAGATCCTTGCTGAGCTCTGCTCTTCCTGCCTCCTGGTTGGGGCCGAGACTCAGGCCTGCGGCAACTGTAACTGAATGACTCTGGAAACCGTAAAGCTGATGAAATAAATAGCAGTACACATCAATCGAGCCCTTGTATGAAAAGTTGGTGGTAGCATTTTCCCACTCTGAGCTATTTGTAGCTTTGCAGCAATTGCATTTCCAAATATAAAATGAAAATGTTGTGTCATACGCCATTAAGCCACCCACAGGACGGTTCCGGTCCTTTCTAAAAGAGGATGGAGGGATCTGTCAGCGCACCCGGAGTGCTGCAGGCTCCACTGCCTTTCTTTACTTCTCAGCTTGCTAAGTGATCCTGCGGAAGTCAAGCGACCTCAATATTTTTCATGCTTTCTTTTTTATTCCAATTGAGCTGAGCTTGGAGAATTTATATCCAAAACCAAGGTTTATTTTTGGATTTGCCTTGCTTTGCTTTTCCCCCCAGTTGCATTTGTGCCATTGCTCGTCTGTCCTGTGTCTATACTCACACACACACACACACACACACACACACACACACACACACACATTGCTTCCCCCAGCCACTCCCATCCAAGCCCGGTCTTGACCTGGAGGTGCTTTGCAGAAGGTTGCTTGATAAGATCCGTGTCCCGATTGCATCTCCACTTTCACAGCGTGCTGGAGTCACAGATAACTGCATGCTTTATTCACTTTAAAAAATCAACATCAGGGGCTGGGGATTTAGCTCAGCGGCATAAGTGCCTGCCTTGCAAGCAGGCAGTTGTGAGTTCAATCCCTGGTACCAATAAAAAAGGAAAAAGACAAAAAAAAAAAAAAAAATCAACATCAGCAGACACTGGACACCATGCTTTTGTCGTCCTGTTTCACATGTCCGTGGTTTCGGCTTTTGTCTGTCTGCTGTTATTCTCTGCTGTTGAATATTCCTGACTTCTAACTTTTTGGGCTTTTGGGAAAAACCCTAAATAGTCTGTAAGAGTCAGGAGCCATTCACGGCCTCTTCATGTCTGTGAGTCACCCGTGTGTGTCTCATGACACTTCCAGGTTCTTTCTGGGAAAGAAAGAGACAAGGGTTACTCAGAAGGCAAGAAAGGTCGCTGTGTGTTCTTAGATGCTGCCTCTCCTGTCCAGCCGCTGACCACGTGTGTCCAGAACCTGGCTTTGGGGAGGCTCCTGCAGCTTCTCGCAGATGCCGAGCAGCCCAGGCCTGGGCGTTCGTGCGCCCTCTGAGACCTCATTACCCCACTGCGGACCATGAGGAGGAGAAGCAACTAAAGATAGACCCAGATGAGCAGATGCAAACCAAGCCCAGCTGCCTCCCGCCCAGATACGGTGTTTACTTCTAGAACATCTTTGGCAGCGACTGCTCAGCTTCCCTTTGGGCTCAGATTAGCCCCTTTTATTTTTTTCCTGGAGAATCAGTTTCCCAAAGTGGATGTAAAGGTTCCCCACCATTCTACAAGTTGACTAAACACAGATTTACAGAGGCAAATCTAGAGCATTGCAGCTGAGGAAGAGCCCAGAGAAGCCTGGAAGGCCTGGGCCACTGGTTTGGGGACGTTTTGGTTCCGTCTGGAGAATGGAGCCAGGTAGCCAGCGTAGGGGTCCAGGTGTTGAATGAAACAACCAAGGGTGGTGGTGGGGGGGGGAATTCCTGACCCCTAGTGGACACTCAGGGCGCTGCAGCTGTTTGTTGTCCCCAAGCCTGGCTGAGCTGGGGTTATGGTAGGGGGCCTGGGCTGCTGGCCCGGCCCAGCTGAACTGGAGCGCTAACCAGTGCACCAGGGCCAGCTCTGGTCTCTGAGGTTACTATCCTTCACCCCAGAGGCTCCTCAGAGAGTCCTACAAGCTAGGGAGCTTAGAACTAACCCAGGAGCACAAAGCCGCCTTGCAGAAGCTGGAAGCTTCTGTCCCCGGGCCACATGGCCACTGCCAGTGCAGCTTCCACGGAGCAGGTGGTGGTGGCAACTGAGTCACAGAGATGGAGCCCAGCAGGGCAGAGACCATCGTAACTTACTCAAATCAAGCCAGACCTTTGCTTTTTGTTTGCTTTTTGAGACAGGGTCTCACTATATAGCCCAGGCTGTCCTGGAACTCATGGCGGTCATCCTGCCTCAGCCTCCTGAGTGCTGAGATTACAGGTGTACACCACTGTGCCTGGCCTGTTGCTTTTTGCTGAAAGAAAAAACACAGGGGTAAAAACATATATGGCCAGAAACAACTTGCCACAGTGATCATTCAGGCATAAGTGCCTGCCCTGCAAGCAGGCAGTTGTGAGTTCGATCCCTGGTACCAATAAAAACAAAAAAGACAAAAAAAAAAAAAAGCAACGTCTAGATCTTGTGGGTCAGCTCACCTGGGTTTTCTCTACACTTGCAGCTGTTTCTTCTCGAGGAAATGAGAGAACGGAAGTACGACGGGTATGCCCGGGTGATACAGAAGTTGTGGAGGAAATTTGCAGCCCGGAAGAAATACGTTCAGATGAGAGAAGAAGGTATTTTAGTTGTTTTTGTTGCCTTCGGTTACTTTCTGGTGAGTGCATTTGAACGACTTATTTAAAAGCAGTGGAAGGGGCTAAGGATTTAGCTCAGCGGCATAAGCGCCTGCCTTGAAAGCAGGCAGTCATGAGTTTAATCCCCGGTACCAATAAAAAGGAAAAAGACAAAAAAAAAAAAAAAAAAAAAAGCAGTGGAGAGCCGGGGATTTAGCTCAGTGGCATAAATACCTGCCTGGCAAGTGCAAGATCATGAGTTGGATCCCCGATACCAAAACCAATAAATGAAAATAAAAATAAATAAAAGTGGTGTGTGCTTTGGAACAAGATGTGATGTGGTGTGCTGGATGTCTCACAGCGTTTGGTCTCTCTGTATTTCTGCTCCCTGTCCCCCTCTCTCTGGCTGACGGACCCTTTCTTCCTCTCCCCTCCTCCGGGAACTGCAGCCTCAGACCTGCTGCTGAACAAGAAGGAGAGGAGGCGGAACAGCATCAACCGGAACTTCATTGGGGATTACATCGGGATGGAGGAGCACCCCGAGCTCCAGCAGTTCGTGGGCAAGAGGGAGAAGATTGACTTCGCAGACACAGTCACCAAGTACGACAGGCGGTTCAAGGTGCGTGCCGCCCCCGTCCCCGGTGCTCCCCATCCTGCGGACAGGGGCTGGTGACATCGCTCTTCTGGTTACCATGCCGGCCACTGTAATTGTAGAAAGACTTAAAGACCTGGTGAGGTCAAAAGGAAAACAGCCAGGTACACGCAAAAACAAGCACTGTTGGCATCTTGTGTGTACTCTTCAGGCCTTTTTCAGTGCAAACACGCATTTCCATAGTTAGTTTTATAAAAAAAGAGAAAGTTCACCTTTTGTACTGTTTTATATCCTGAGTCTCTTTTTTCAGTGCCAGGAAGAACTCCCCATGTTACATAGATGCATCAGTGTAAATTATTTTATGTTCCCACACAGTATTCTATTTTTAGAATAGATGCTTCTTTTTTTCTTTCTTTCTTTCTTTCTTTCTTTCTTGCTTTCTTTCTTACTTTCTTTCTTGCTTTCTGTCTGTCTGTCTTTCTCTCTTCCTGTCTTTCTGTCATTCTTTCTTTTTTTTTTTTGAGACAGGGTCTCCCTATGTAGTCCAGGATGACCTTGAACTCACTATGTAGCACAGGCTGGCCTTGAACTGGTGATGATCCTCCTGCCTCAGCCTCCGTGTGAGTGATGGGATCACAGGCAGGCACCACCACACCCTGTTTGGTGCCTTGCTTTTGAAACCATCTTGTGAGTCAAATCTTCTTAGATTTTTTTTTTCCTTACATCAGGAAAAAAAATAGTGGAATAAATAACAGTGGTTAATTGAATAAGAAAGATGCTACTGTTTTGCTAAAGCCAAGTCACCCTAAGTTGCTCTGGTGGAGGTTTTGGACATAGATGTGAATGTTTGCCACTCCTGACAGCGCTTGGCTGTCCTGTGGTCACCTGCTGCTTCCGAGTACGGTCACCTTCGGTTCTTCACATCACTCACTGCAATGAGACGATTTCCGTTTTATAAGAACTGTACTCCTGAGAAGATCTGTGAAGAGACCTGGGGGCTGAGGGGCTCCTGTCTGGGCAGTGTCCAGCAGCAGGTGGTTAGCAGGCCACCCTGCCTGCTTGTTGGCCCGAGAGCCCTTTTGGCATGTTGGTTTCTTATGGAGGCCTGGCTGCATCTGCCATGCTGTAAGTTAGGGCCACTGAGGGGGTGGCTGTCCCACCCACAGCAGCCTCCCTGTGCTGCAGCCCCGGAGGCCCAGCTATCGCCTGGGAACATCATCCTCCTGACCACGTCTGTCTCCTGCAGGGAGTAAAGCGGGACCTGCTCCTCACCCCGAAGTGCTTGTACCTCATCGGACGGGAGAAGGTGAAGCAGGGCCCGGACAAAGGCCTGGTGAAGGAGGTGCTGAAGCGGCGAATTGAGGTGGAGCGGATCCTGTCTGTGTCGCTCAGGTGAGCGCAGGGCAAGGGCCTTGCGGGCCCTCAGCCTCTCTGTCTGTGTCCCTCGTCAGTCCAGTGTTGGGGAATCGCCCTTCTGCCTTCTCCCCGGAGGGTGCAGGGCCGCCTGGTGTCATGGGGGACTCTGGGGCGGGATGGTGATTCCAAGAACACGCTGCCTTCCTCAGCTTGGCTCTGGGCCAGGTGTTGGGGATAAACCCACAGTGCAGAGTGTACCTCACAGGGAGGCTCCCACCAGAGCACAAGGACTGGACTCCCAGCCCAAGCTAAACGCCCAGTGCACCCAGAGCAGACAGCTGGAGTGGGTGGTTCTGGCTGGTAGGCAGGCTGTGGCCAAAAGTAGCCTGTCCACCTCTTTGAAAGGCCAGGCCTTTGTGGTGAGGCAGAGACACTGTGTGGTTTCAATGCTGCTTGTCAGTGAGACCTACAACTCGGCTATCACAGGTTGCAGCTGCAATCAGACAGTCGTGCACGTTCGTGCTGCCCCCTCCCCACCCTGGGTCTGGGTCTCCTGACCTGCAGCCCGGCAGAGCTCGGCGCTCTTCAGCTGGCTGGCGGTGAGCTTCTCTTCATTCATTCCTCTGTTGTGGCTGGTGCACTGTGGCTGCAGGGGGCCTGAGAGGACGCCCTAGACCCTTCCTGTTGCCATAGCAAAGCCCAGAACTAGGAGACGGCGGGGCAGACGTGTCCTGCTTGGCCTCAGTCAAGAAGCCGTTAATGGTGAGACAGTGACCGCAGCAGACAGAGCCTCCCACTGAGTCCTCACAGCCAAAGGGGCAGCTGCTCCTGCCTCTGGCGGCCTGGCACTGGCTCCCTGGTGTCCATGGGGCTGACAGGGAGACCACGGGAGCCACGCTCTGAAGGGTCAAGTTCCACGCAGAAGGAGAAGCCCGGCTTTGGAGGTCATGTGCGCTCCAGGCTTGTGTGACCTGCTGGCCTTGTCACCCAGCTCTGTGGCCGCTCCTGCCAGGGCAGTAGCCCTAGGGCCAAGAGCAGCACCCGTCTCTGCTGAAGCCGCCTGGCCGAGCCTCTTGCAATTCCCTACACCTGAAGGATGGAAATGTGGCCTCTGTCCATCCCCCTCATCTGTTTTCATCCCTGCCGCACACACAGTCCCCAGTGAAAATCCAGCCTCAGAGACCACCGGCTTCCTTACAAGACAGACTCCAACTGGAGAGCCCTGGCTTTCTCTGGTGTGGCCTCCGGGTGGCGGCTGATGGCTGGGGAGTGGAAATCCCGATTCTCCTCCCAGGCCAGGCACACAGCTGCCTTTGCTGCCCCATATGCTGGCTTCCCTGATGTGCGTCCCATTCACACCCCAGTTTGCACACACTCCTACCCTGTCCATGCACTCGGCCCCTCCAATGTGTGTCCTTCCATCCGAGCTGGGGACAAAGAGTCCCCGCCTCTGCCTCATCTCTGCTTGTTGAGTCCCACAGTGAAGCAGCAGCAGCAGCACCTCTGCCCCTGTGCTCCCTGGGCTCCCCCGGCTCCCGTCTGTCACCACTGCTGGGACTGTACCATATATCCCGCCGGAACCAAGCGAGCCCAGAAATGTTGGTCCCCCATCATTCCTTTCGTAACACTCTGGATGTGTGTATCTTGAGACACAGAAGTTGAATTTAAAAATGGATTTTTAAAAAAAATACGGGCTAAACTGACCTTAAATCATTGGTTTTCAAAATCACATGGAAGAGGTATCTTGATTATGTTCTGGGCATGCTGGAAACTTCCCGTAAAAACAGATTTCATCAATTTTGTTATGTAACTCGGTGTTGGGTGTTTTGTTTTCAGCACTATGGGAGACAGGGAGGAGAGAGGACAGAGGAAAAGCCAGGCATTAGCAGAGACTTCAGAGCGGGCACTGGTCACCCCAGCTGCAGGACCTTGCGGGCCGGCCGCCTCCCGGAGCCTGTCAGTGATTATAGTGTCAGTGATGGGATCTTCAGAAACATCCAGCGTTTGTTAAGTGTCTCCAATCTTTTCACAGTACCATGCAGGACGACATTTTTATCCTTCACGAGCAAGAATACGACAGTTTGCTTGAGTCTATCTTCAAAACGGAATTCCTAAGCCTCCTTGCAAAGCGTTATGAGGAGAAAACTCAGAAGCAGCTACCTCTGAAATTCAGCAACACGTAAGCCGGGCTCCGGGCTGGGGTGTCAACCCAGCCCCGGGGGATGGGGAGTCACGGGAGGAGGGGGTCTGACCTCCCACAGTTTCGGGGAGTCCCGCCCTGCAACCCCCTGTGTGCCTGGCTTCCTGGGAGTTGAGAGCCTGCTACAGATACTTGGACAGTTGTCACAGTTTTCACAGGGTCACCTTGGCGTGTTTCCCCACGGAGGGTCTGGGTAGAGACCACCCACGCACCGCAGGGGAGGGCAGATTTGTCTGTGTCACCCACAGAAGGGGATTTACTCCAGCTGTCCTACTCAGATGTCCCCCTCTGTCCCCAGAGGTGACCTCCCCCTCCCCCTACTCTCTAGCACATGGCCCCTGAGAAGCCTTAGCTCACTGCAGGGACCACAGGGAACTCTTGCTTGGCTTTGTTCCCCTGTGGGAAACACAGGTTAGAAGCCAGGCTGTGGAGTGCGTGACCTCAATATGCAGGCGATGTGGAGAAATTCCACAGGGCAGCAGCTTAGGAATTGTGGGCAAACCTCAGTTTGGGGTTCGGGTTGGGATCCAGCCCCCTCCTGCTGGGTGGGACGTGAGGGGGAGGTGGACTCGGAGTGGGGACCCACTCCATGCCAAGTCATCCCCAACCTGTGTCTGGCATCTCAGTCTCCCTCAGACATAGATAGCTCCCTGAGGTACCCAGGAGCACCTGGCGGTAGCACAGCTAAGCAGGTCCCCCTCACCCGCAGGGCTCTTGAGCTGTTGGGCCCTAGGTGTTTGTGCTTCTGATGCCCCCATGGGCTCCCAGTGGCACCACGCTGGTTAGCGCTGTGCCCCGCTGTCCTGTCTCCACCTACAGGTCCCAGCTGCAGGGCCTGTGACAGCCGTCCAGGCCGCCTGCCCTGGCTCAGTCCGATTTGCTGATTCGTCCCGTGTACCTCTTGCAGGTTGGAATTGAAGCTGAAGAAGGAGACCTGGGGTCCCTGGAGTGCAGGGGGCTCCCGGCAGGTGCAGTTCCAGCAGGGCATCGGTGACCAGGCTGTGCTGAAGCCCAGCAACAAAGTGCTGCAGGTCAGCATCGGACCTGGGCTGCCCAAGAACTCCCGTAAGTACCACCGTGTACCTACCCCCATTGCCGGGCCGTCAGGTGGGGTGCTGCACCCTGGGGCAACAGCAAGGACCCCTTCTGAATGTGTAGTTCCTCGTTGTGGTAGACCTGTCACCGCAGTATTAACTACTTAGAAATCTTGGCTGGAAAGTTAGCAGCCCTTCCCAAGGTCTTGCAGTGACACAAACGCAGCCCTCTCTGCCAGTTTGAAGGAGAAAGATAACACTGAGGGTGTCACCGTGTGATGTGATCGAGGATGCTTCAGACACTTGGGCGTGGCCTCATACCTTGGCTGACTCCTCACTGGCCTGTGATTCTTTTCCTATTATTAACTTTTTTTGAGACAGGGTCTCGCTGTACAGTTCAGGCTGACCTTGAGCTCAATGTATGGCCCAGGCTGGCCTCAAACTTGGAGCAATTCTCCTGCCTCAGCCTCCTGAGTGCTGGGATCACAGGCATGTACCACCATGCCCAGAATAATTGATGGTTATGAGCTCAAATGCTTAGAACATAAGCCTATGTGTTGTGTGATCACATAACAGAAGCATCTTTCCAAGCTTCAGCCCCGGCGGGGTCAGGGAAGTGTGTGCTGTACGTACAGGCTTTGTCCTCTGACAGGGCCCTGTGCACCGGCTGGTGCTGTCCTGCCCATACGCTAGTAAGGCCACTGGGAAAGGGTGTGAGTCTGTGTGTCGCTTGCTGCTTGCAGGAACACAGCACATTTTGGTGGGAGTCACCAAGAGATGTTTTAAATAAAAGGGCAGAGCTGAAAGAACAGACACCCAGGAACAAGCAGCAACAGGGAGCCCTGGTTGCCTGCAAACCTCAAGTGGCCCAGGGAGCAGGGAGCCAGGCGGACTTGGGACCCCGCCTCTGGCTTGGCCACCTTTTCCCCTCCTGCTGCTGGCTGAGGCCAGGCCACAGAGGAGGATGGGAGGACACTGGTGCTACCCTCCAGGCCGCTCCTCCTAGCATCTGGACGCCCTCTCAGTGTGTCCTAAGCCACAGCTTTTCTCTCTGCAAGAAATTCGTTGTAGAGTCGGGGGTTTAGCTCAGTGGTACAAGCGCCTACTTGGCAAGTGTGAGGTCGTGAATTTGATCCCTAGTACCAAAAAAAAAAGTGTCAGAAATTTGTTGTGCACCCTCTTCTGACTGGCTTCCTGCCAGTCTGCTGCCCTCCTGCGAGCCCAGCGAGACCTCGTTCCTTGGTTTCCCCCGCCACAGGTGTCTCTGCAGAGGTGTCACCTGGCCCAGTTCTGCTGCCCTAGCCCTAACCCTGCCCCAGGGTGAGGGGACACTCAGCCCCATTGCTCGCTAGAACAACGGTGTTAGAACAGGAGCCTGAGTAGGAAAGCCACGACAGGCAGGGTGTGTAGTGGGCCAGGGCGGGGCAGTCCATTGGCGCTGAGGTCTCGAAGTCACTCAGAGCCATTCTGCACTCCAGGCGGGTGATGACATCATGCCACACTCACCTGCGGAGCCCCTGCGCCTTGCTTAGAGCAGGAGTGCAGACACTGAGAGGCCCCAT
Organism: Cavia porcellus; assembly: GCF_034190915.1. NCBI lineage: Eukaryota > Metazoa > Chordata > Mammalia > Rodentia > Caviidae > Cavia > Cavia porcellus. The sequence continues at coordinate 453,173 of NW_026947521.1, read as the reverse complement.
CTGCCTCTCTCAGAGGTTCACAGAACTGAACCGCCTTTGCAAAGCCCAGGGGCGTCACACAACTCACAACTGCCTCTGGGAACCTGTCCTCTAGCCCTTCCTGCTAAAAGCTGCAGCTCAGAGCTGGGCGTGGTGGTGCATGCCTCCAATTCCAGAACTCAGGAGGTTGAGGCAGGAGGATCTCTGGACAGCCTGAGCTAGAGAGGGATTTTAAGGCCAGCCTGAACTAAGCAGTGAACTGATTATAGCTTTCTTTCACTTGGCTATTTCAGGTCCTACCCGAAGGAACACTGTCCACAGCAGAGGTTCTTCCTGTGGGATTCAAAATGCTAACTACCCAACAAGAGCTGCCCCTCCTCCCCCAGGTAAGGCAGACACACATCACAAAGTGGGGGTGCCAAACCTATACACACAATTTATAAACTACATCTGTGAAGAAACCCATCAGCAGCTGGGCATGGTGGTGGCACACCTGTGATCCCAGCACTCAGGAGGCTGAGGCAGGAGGATTGCTGCAAGTCTGAGGCCAGCCTGGGCTACATAGTGAGTTCAAGGGCAGCCTGAACTATGTAGTGAAATCCTTTCTTGAGAAGACAAAAGAATAGAAAAAAAGAGAAACGAAACTCATCATCAAAGAAACACACATGTCCTAGCCAGCTGTAGGCCTCCCTCCCAGTGCGGGGGCCCTGCCTGGGACCCAGAACTCCAGGACAGGAAGAGTTAGTGGCCCTGCGGCCGCCTGAGAGAAAGGTTCCTGTGGCAGCTTCTCAGGAAGCGAGATGCTATCAGCTTCAAGGTGTAGGATGCTGCTATCACAGCAACAGGAGCCTGTCAAGTATCACCTGCCACTGCCAACCCTGGCTAGGTACCGCTGTGATGTGTGCAGTCAGTCAACAGTTCAGGTCACGAGGAGGAAAAGAGCTTTCTCAGATAGGATCCTGGAGAACAGTTCCCAAAAACAACGCCTGGGAGAATTAGCAGTTGCTACAAAAGCCCCTCTGTGGATGTTTGATACCGGGAATGGAACCCAAGGCCTTGAGACGGGATCTTGCTAAGTTGTGTAGACTGGAACTGAAGTTGCAGTCCTCCTGCCTCAGCTTCCCCAAATGCTAGGGGTGCAGGTATGTACCACTGCACCCAGCTGACGGATATTTTCTCAGCTGTGGCCCCTGGTACCTGGCAGCAAGGGAGTGGAGAGAAGCAGACAGAGAAACATGTCAGAGCTGGAGGTGACCGAGTTCTAGACCAGGTCCCAGGCCTTTACTGAAGATGCTGACATCCAAAGATAGATACATTTCCCGGGAACAAAGCTACTGGCAGAAGCAGAGACCGGGAGAACCCTGAGCCCTCTCTACACGAGGGCTCTTTCTCCAACCGAAGTGGACCTAGGGACCTGTCATGGGAGAGGAGACGCAGGCGGCCCACGCCTGGCCAAGCACCCAGTTCCATAGTCCACCTAGTGCTTGCTGCTGAGGCAGTGATGTGATCTCCACTGCAAATCTCAGACAGGGGTCAGCCAGCCCAAGCAAGCCTCCTCCACCTCCCGAAGCAGGGGCTGCCTGCCCACTTGGTGGAGCTGAACCTTAACACTCTCGGTGCCCATGGCCGGTGGGGTTCAGTCCTGCGCCACTCCCGGTCGGGCGTTCAGCATGTGCACTGACCTCAGGAGTTACCCTCTGCAGAGCTTGGAGGGGAAGAGCTGGTGCTGCCCCTGGTTCAGCACAGCACTGTGGGGTGCTGTGTTTCTGTCACTTGCCCTTGCTTGTGGGCTGAAGAAGTGCGCATCAGAAAACCTAAGCTTTCTTTCCTCTCCCTAGGGCACCACCAGAACGGTGTCATCAGGAACCAATTTGTGCCAGCCCCGCAGGCTCCTGGAAACCAGCGGTCCAGTGACAGAAGCCTGTATACCTCCATGACCCGCCCCCCACTGCCACGGCAGCAGTCCATAGGTACCGACCGAGTGTCACAGACCCCCGAGAGCCTGGATTTCCTTAAGGTCCCAGACCAAGGTGCTGCAGGGTAAGAGACTCAGCCCCTCCGGGACAGGCGCCAGCTCCATCCGTCTCCACCAGCCGTGTGAGGGGCTCAGAGCACCCTAGGGTCACTGTGTGACCCTAAAGCACAGGTTTTCGCTGAAGTACTGAGTCCCTGACCCAAGGGCACAGGCCGAGGCTGGCAATTCCGACCCCATTTTCCAGACCTGCCTGTCCTGGCGATGTCAGAGAGTCCCTTCCCCCAAGGGCCTCACTCTGCCCCACTTGTGGGCGGCAGCACTGAGAGTGGCAGCCCCTGGCATCTGTTCCTGCTCTGTAGGAAGGTGTCAGGGATGTTTAAGAACATAAAGCTTCACGTGAGAGTTGCTCTGGCTTTCTAGACCATCAGAGGTTGAGGTTCTAGCTCCAGGTGGTCAGGGCCGTTGGGAGTCTCAGGGGTAGAGGACCCTGAGTGCAGGCTGGATGGAGCTGAGCCAGCAGGTGGGCTTCAGTGCTAGTAAAAGAATGTCTTGGTCACCAGGCCTGATGGTGCTCAGCTGTCGTCCCAGCATTCGGGAGGCTGAGGCCAGGAGGATTTGGACCAGCCCTGGGCTACCTAAGTGAGTTCAAGGCCAGTCTGAACTGTAGCAAGACCCTGCCTCAAAAAAAAAAAAGCATGTGGGCCGGCTGCCCTGAGCCAGAAGTACACGTCCTACTCAGGAAAGCGGCAGGCAGGAGAGTCTCAGGGTCACGGTGTCACAGGGCCGAGGAGGGGAGCGGCAGGCCGGGCGCAGTGTCTTACCTACCCATGGTCTCTCCTACCCACCTCGCAGCAGCCCTTCTCCTGCTGTCTGAGCATCACCCAGGCGGCACCATGAGCCTGGGGGGCTGTGGAGAGAAATAGCCCCCATGAATTGTTTGGCTGGCAGGAGATGCACTCGGCTGTGCTCAGAGTCACTGGGGTGAGGGCTTGGTGGGGTGCAGCCGGTGGAGGGGTTCTGTCTCTGCCTGGTGGCCCTGCCCACTGACACTCTTAACCCCCACACCCTGAGTTCTTCAGTCCACGTCTGCAAAGCCTGGAAGGTTTCTAGATCAGGAAGCACCGTAGTCTCACCTTCCAGGTGCCATTAGGACATGGGTGTGCCCTTCACTGGTGTACTTCCCCCCACTCCATCACATCCTCTAAGGCATGTGTCCTCCCCTACCACTCACCCCCCCAGTACCTCAGTCTGCAGCCGAAGTTGTGGCTCTGGGGGTGCCCACAAATTCACCTTTGCACCAGCTCCTCGGCCTCTGCAGGCCCAGGGCCACCTCTTGAAGCCCACTGTCATCTAGCTGGAAAGGCACCCTCAGGTGGTGCCAGGGGCTTTTTGCCTATAACCCAGAGCCATGCTGCTCAGGTGGGTGATCCCCGAGAAAGGCGCGCAATGATCCTAGCTCCGCTTGGCATCCTGGAGTAGGAGGGGATGAGAAGAAACCCACAGGCTGGGCTGTCTCGGAGCTCTGTCTGCTAGCTTCCTACTCGCTTTGGTTTTGGCAGGCAGAACCACCTTAGCAGCCTGCTTGTCGGGTCACAGGCTTGTGCGGTAGCCAGCTGGGAGCATCTGTCGGCCAAAAGCAGGCAATATAGGAACGTGGTGTCTCTAGTGAGGCTGCTCGCTTCCAGCCCTTGGGCTGGGACTCCCTGTGTAAATCTGTCGCATGCTTTGCAGCCTTTCAGCCTGCAGACCGGGTCCCTGTTGCACTGTCTTGGACACTGAGGAGAGGACATCACACCAGTTAGGTGGCTGTGACTTCCCCAGAGCTTGTCATGCGTGAAGCTCGGTTCTTAGGCCATCCAGTTGATGGCTGTGGGAGTCTGGGCCATCTTCCTCTTGACACTGGCAAGCCTGCTGTGCAGACATTTGGGAAGATGTAGGAGCTTGGCCTTAGCGTTTATTTTGAAAAGCACAGGTGAAAAGACCGCTGACCCTGGCCTCTCCGGACACGCGTGGTCACCTCTTTGCCAAGAAAACACCAATTGCATTTATTCTGTGGGAAGTCAGCGTGCACAGGGAGTTTTGATAGCTCGGATTTGTACCTTTCCCTAAGCAAGAGGATTCTGCTTTACATCGGTGTTCCAGAGTTCACCTTGAGTTTACCGATGTGTAAAAAGATTTCTAGTCCTTTCCGTCTTTCTCCTGGGTTCCACGCCCCAGCTTTGTCTTTCCTTTCTCCCTCCCCTTAGTGTTTCCCCTACAGGCATATTTAGCATAAGAAATCACTGCTTTTGGATCATGTAATATGGATAAAGTCAAAGGTGTAATCGGCACTTCCTGTTAAATCAGGAAAATTGCCGTTGGTTTATTTTAGGTTCCGTCAGTTTGTGAAGATAGCATGAAGACTTTGCTAGTTTCCAGCCCAGCTGGATTCTTTGCCCCGGGGTGCAGGGTTGTGCATGTGGTGACCATGTCCCTGTCATCATCTTCGTCCTTCAGCAAAATCCAGAGAGGTGCAGAGACTGCCATTAGGGTACAGCCCCTGAGCACAGCCTCAGAAAAGTCCCATGTAGGATAAAGACCTTCTTCAACCCCCAAGGAAACAGAGCTGGGGGAAGGAAAGCCGAGCACAGGGCTCTTCATTAGACTCCTTGGGAACACGGGTGCCGGAGGCTCCTGTGGCTGGAACAGGTGCCGTCTTCCTGCAGCTCATTATTGGAAGTTTGGAACCAGACTGAAAACATCTGTGGTCCTTTCTGACCTATGGCTGGTTTCATGAAAGGACAACTTCAGGAAATTTCAAGCAACTCTGGAGATTAATCCAAGTAGAAGTTGGGGAAACGGAAAACCTACATGTGGTAGGCAGGAGCTAAGGGCTGGGGCTGTTGGCCATGCCCCAAAGGAGGGGTGGATAGAAAATGTAAATGCAGCCTGTCTGTCTCTAGTCGAGACTCTCCCAAAGGACCTGTATTTCAAGGGGCTTAAAATTTCTAACGAGCATCCAACAGCAATATATCTCAACCCGCAACCTGGCGGGGCCGCAGCCAAACCTGGCCTGGGCAGACAGAGAGCCCAGGAATTCCTGGCATTAATTCCCACGTTTCCAGTAATGTTTATAGATTCAACCTCTTGGAACCGAGCATATTTTAAAGAGCCAATGAAATAAAATACCATTATTTTCCTTCTTGGAATTTCAAGACATAAATTTCACATCTGCAGAACAAAGAGGTGATATTTGAGAGCTTAGGCTCAGCTCTCCCTGGTGGAGCTGAGGTTCGCCTGTCCAGGAGGCACGGGAGCCACCACAGAGTTCACAGAAGGTGGCGCAGAGGGGTGGACAGAGGTATGGACATGGCGTGTGTGCAGCGTGGCATGCGCACAGAGGGTGTGCAAGGCGTGGGGATTCGCAGTCTTGGGGACCAGCCAGGAGTTTGGTTTGCTGTTTCCTTCATGGAATATTTCCTGAACCTTCTGTGACACCTGACACTTGACACTTGACCTTCCTTGTGCCCTCTCGTGTATAACGAGTGAGGTAACTAGATGATTTAAAGACCTGCTCGTCGAGGGTTTTCTTAAAGGCTAAATACAGACTGTAAACCATAATGCAGCTCAAGTTTTCTTGTGTGAGGTGCCAGGGATGGAACCCGAGTTCCGCACACGTGCTCTCCCACTGAGTGTGTCCCCAGCCTGAAGAGTCTCTGGCATTTGTTTCGTTACCATTATATGCCTGCTTTGCTCTCGCAGAGACATTACCTTTGAACCAGGAGTGGGGTGGGGATGCCTTGTCCTCAGTGCAGCTCCATGTAGCGGAACCCTGCCTCACCCACAAAAGGCCTCTCGTCCCATCCCCAGCTGGCGAGCTGAGGAGAGCGCGCTGGACCCCGAGGTCCATGCTGCAGGCCCAGCTGGCTCTCATGGGAATGTGGGGTGGGTGTGGAACTGCAGCAGAGCTGAGCTGACCTGGTCTAACCCAGTCCCCAGGCAGGGCGCTGTGCAGGGCAGCCGCAGCTCTCTGCTCTGCCAGCTGCACGCCTCAGCCCTGAGACACTGCCCCCAGGAGGTGGGCGTGTCCCGGGCAGAGGAATTGAGCAGCTGTTGCTTGGTGTCACTGGGTATCTCCTTGTGGGCGCTTGGCAGCCCTTGGGTTCCGCAGCTGTCCACAAGGCCTCAAATGCCAGCGGGCATCCTGGCAAGGGGCATTCTTGGGTTCTATCACAGACACAGGGTGTACCCTGAGGGGCTCCCCTCAGGCAGGGCAAGGGAAGGGCTTCCTGCCTCCACCGCCCCACGTCCCGGACATCACAGCAGGGTACAGAGGGAGCACTCAGGCTGTTCACAAGGATCCCGCACAGAGAGAGGCCGCTGTAGCTCTGCTTGGGTGTGTGAGTGGTTAAGTGTGTGAGACTGCCCTTGAATGATGGGACAAACACCAAGGAAATGAAATCATGCTGTGCAAGTTACACGTAACACAACACTGGGCTCGCTTGAGAGGTGCAGTTGTAGAGTTCCACACTCACGCGTGCATAGGTTCACATATGCGTGCATAAAGGAAGTACTACCAAAACACCAATGGGAACAACTTGTGACGAATCTGAAATTCTTGCTGGAGGCCCCATTATCCCAGTGAAATCCTTTAAGGTTCATTAGGTATTGCAAAATACAAGAGGTGCCAGAATTACCCCAAATCCTGTGTAGCTTGCTGGTACCAAACAGATGTGAAGCGTTTTTAGAGAATTTCCATGGGTGCACAGTGACTGAGAGGTGCTAGTTAACCAGGACCCTGAGCTGGAACTTCTGCCGGCTTCTGTGGTACAGTACACTGGCTATAGGCAGGCACGGGGGTGCACGCCTGTAATCCGAGCACTTCAGGAGGCTGGGACAGGAGGTTTGCAAGCTCGAGCTGGGGCTAGTTGTGAAACTTTGTCACAAAATAAAAAGGGCCAGGGTGAGGGGGTAAGAGACCCTCTTACCATGACCACAGGGCAGGAGGAAGTCGGGCAGTTACATGTGGTTACAACATATTTCTCATACATCAGCCATAGCAGAGGTTTTCAAGAGCAGAATAGGGGTAAAATAATTAGGAATTAGATGCAGTATGAGGATTTGTTTGCTTTTTATATAATTAACCCAATTTTAAGTTTACATAATCTAATGTTTACTAAATGGCCATGATGAATATCTCGAGCTGGTCCCCGGCAGTACCCAGGTCATTGGGCAAGGGGCTGTTTCTGCTGGGAGGAGTCTAGGATCCTCCTTGAAGGTTGCTTGGTCCCCTCTGGGGGGACAGGAGACCTCATTAGTGTCTGGCAGGTCTGAGTGACACGCGATCGCCATCTAGTGGCACACAGGAGATCGTCTGGGCCCTGTTCCCAGCGCTGGTTTCTGAAGCGCTGGGGCAGAAGTCTGTGGTGCTGTGGGATTATAAAATAAAAGGAGCTGGTGGGGTCACTGCCTGAGTCCTCTCCTGCGGCACAGATGCGAACGCCACCTGCTAAGGAGAAGTGGTCCAGGCAGGTGCCAGCCCAGCCCAAGGTGGTGTCCTGCTGCATGCACGCTGTCACTCTGTTCCTGGGCGGTGCCAGGTGTGGTGGGCAGAGGTGAGCCCAGGCAGCCTGTGGGGCACATGGGTCCCCACCATCAGGCCCTGGCTCTGAAGGCTGCTTGGGTTCACAGCTGGGGTCGGGGCTGCACGACAGGGTGGGCAGCCCGGGGCCACCTCTGTCATTTCCTGGCAGCGCATTGAGATGTAGTGATCTGGAGCCATATGTGCCCAGGCTGGAGCAGGCCCAGGCCAGGTGCAGCCACCATGGCCAGAAGCTCTAGAATATTCCTGCAGGAGGTGTAGACATGGCACCAGGGAGGGTGAGGTCGTGCACAGGGTAAGGAGGCTGAGAGCCAGCTGTGGCTCCCTGGGGAAGCACTGCCTGTTGGGGCACTCTGTACCCTTCTTCACACAGAAAGGGGGCAGGGTGACCTTGTGTCGCTGAAGCACCCGCACCTGCTGGCTTCCCAGTGGGAAACCGAGATCCAGTCTACTCCTTTCCCAGCAGCTGGCCTGGGCAGCGGGACCGGGTCTCTCCCACCTCCGCCTGTCCAGCCGCTTGCCAAATGACCTGGGCCCAGGACAATCAAAGCAGCTGTTGCTGCAGCGTGTGGGCACTCAGATGCCCCGGGTCCTCCCTTTTCCATGTGATTGGCTAGAAGAATCGCTCTGAGTAAGACTGCAGTACCCTGGGCCTCTGGGCTGCTCCAGCAGCTGCACAGCCAAGGTGGCCCACCCCACCCTAGTTCCCTTTTCTCAAGGCAGCTTTATTAAAGATATAATTCATAGCCGGGCGTAGTGGTGAGGCTGAGGCAGGTGGATCCCATCAAGGTCAAGGCCAGCCAAAAGTGTATATTGAGAGCCTATCATTAATAAATCAGCCAACCACAGACTCAACCCATTTAAAATGTGCAATTTAACAGTTGGAAATACACTGAGTTCTGCAGCCATCATCATCACTGAGAGTATTTGATCAGCAGAAAAGAAAAGTTTCCTTGAGTCTCTCTCCTTCCTCCTCTCCTGGTCCCGGGAACCCACAGACCGGGCTGTCACGGGTGGTTCCTGCACTCCTGCTAAACCTCAGGTCCCTGACCTTTATAAATGGCATTATTGTCTCACCTTTGAGTTTATTTCAACTTTGAATTTCTCATGCTAGTACATACAGAGAAGCCAATTTCTCTTTAGAGAAAGAAATATTTTTATCAGTGCCAGTGAAAGTTTACAAAACACCGGCACCCGGTGTGTGTGTGTTGACCTGACCCCACGGCCTCCCTTTGTGGCTGACCAGTCTGAGGTTACCCGGGATGTGTGCCAGCCTGGGCGTAGCTCACTCTGCTCCAGCTCCATTCCCCACAGGCAACACTTCCGTGCCCCTTCACCTGTCTGGGGCTGGGTCTGCGGATAGCCTTCCCTGTGTAAAGGGCAGCACAGCTGCTCCCACCGCAGCTCTGGCTTAGTTTTTCACAGCCCCTCCTTCCAGGCGTGCATTGGCTGCTACACTAATTGAATTCCGTGTCCTGTGCCCACACTGGCAGTGCCGTTTGTGCTCCTGATCCCTGGCAGGGTGGGACGGAATCCGTGTGGTTCTCTACTTGCAATCTTTGTAGCTGATTTTCGTACCCTAGCATCTTACTGGAGCCCCTAAAACAAGTGCAGATGTGTCGCTTTTGCGGAAGAGGTCTTTTTGCTTCTATTCGAGCGAGGCCTGCTCTTTTTCTTGCCTGGTAGTGGTGGCCAGTGTTTGGTACTGGACCAAAGTGAGGCCTACTGGTGGAAGGTGGAGAGCGCTCAGGGCCAGAGCTCGAAGGAAGGAGGTGTCTGGCAGGGAAGACCCTGAGGAGAAGGAAGAGAGGACTGGGGCAGAGCTGGGGAGGCCTTCATCTGCTATGAGGCAGGGGGCACGCACCGGAGCCCCAGCACTGGGATGCCAGGGTCTGCAGTAATGAGGCAGTACCCCTCCCCCAAACCCCTACAGAGGAATGGGCTGAGCACCTCCGGGGTTTCTGGGGAGGGCTGGGCACACCCCACCCATCTGTGGTTTCCGTCTTCCCTCCCGGGGTGCCCAGGAATCAGAGGACTTTGGTACTGGCCGATGGCTCTCGGTGACCACATACTGACACAGCACAGGCTGCTAGCAAAAAGGCAGCCTGCTGGTCAGTTCAGGGCCCTGCTCAGGGCGCCTCTGCCTGCAAGAGTGTGACTGAGCCTGCCGGCTGTGTCTCACCCAGGCCCCCTCTGTCCACAGTGTCCGCAGACAGACGACCAGCCGGCCTCCCCCAGCAGGGGGCAGGCCCAAGCCCCAGCCCAAGCCCAAACCACAGGTGCCGCAGTGCAAGGCCCTGTATGCCTATGATGCTCAGGACACGGACGAGCTCAGCTTCAACGCCAATGACGTCATCGACATCATCAAGGAAGGTGAGCGGGTGGCCAAGCGCACGCGAGTATGAAAATACAAGAAAGCAACTCCCGGGCTGGGACCCAGGCAGCACCACACAGGAATGGTCCTTCGCCGTGAAGGATGGGGAGAGCTCTTTGCCACTGAGCAAAATTAGGGAGACTGGAAACGGCAGGTGACTGTGAGCTGGGTGTGGTGGTGCACACACCCATAACCCTAGTATTTGGGAAGCTGAAGCAGGAGGACCCTTGTGAGTTTGAGGCCACCCTGGGTGACTTAGTGAGCTCAAGGCCAGCCTGAACTATAAACTGAGACACTGTCTCAAAAAAAAAAAAAGTTATTCTAAGACAACAGCCTGACCAGGACCAGAGAGCACGACTACCCGATTGCCATGGGGGAGACGAGAGGACAGGCAAGTTAGTATCCTCCAAAGAAGTCAGGATGGAGGGAAACACAGACAGCCTCGTTTAGAAAAATCCTGAAAAGGGATTGGTTAAACTGCTGTATTCATTCAGCGAATTTCAATGCCAACATTTTGCATTCCTGTAAAAGTTCAGTATGTTTACTGACATGAAAAACTTTGTGAAACAAAAGGAAACGGACCTTAGGTGCAGAGCATCTGTAATCCCAGCTACTTAGGATGCTGAGGCAGGAGCACCAGCAGCCTGCAACTTTGCAAAGACCTTGAGTCAAAAAATGAAAGGGCTGGAAATGTAACTCAGTGGTAGCATGCCCTCAAAAAAGGGACTAGGTTGTGAGATTACACTGCTCTGCACTTTGCACATGTAATCATGTGTGCCCCTGTCTAGGCTGAACCCAGAACCTCAAAGTATATGCTAGTTGGTTGCTTCCTTTTGTTTGTTAAAACAAGGTCTTGCGGGGCTGGGGATTTAGCTCAGCGGCTAAAGCGCCTGCCTTGCAAGCAGGCAGTCGTGAGTTCGATCCCTGGTACTGATAAAAAGGAAAAAGACAAAAAAAAAAAAAACAAGGTCTTGCTGTGTAGCACCAGGCTGGCCTCAAACTTGCTGCGACCCTCCTGCCTCAGCCTCCTGAGTGCTGGGATCATAGGCATGTGCCACTAAGCCTGGCTGCTATGGCATCTTACACCAAAGGGGAATGGATAGATAACTGCTTTCTATTTTGAAAACAGTTGCCTATTTCTGCCTCACACACCCAAAATAAATAGATGAATTAATGGTCTAAAAATATGTGATTAGGTTATGTAAGTCTTGGAAAGAAACCTAGAATAGAAATTTTTTGAATAGGAAAAGCCTTTGTGCAAGACATTAAAACACAAAAACTAAGCAGGACTTGATAGCATAAAAAGTCACACTTGCAAACGTCTGTATATTTAAAAAGTGTAGGACGGCAGGCTGGGAAAAACATTTTGCAAATAGTTTGTCCTTGTAACTGGTCCATCCAGTCTCAAAGTGGACAAAGGCCTCCAAAATGGGACAGAAGGGAGTCAGGGGAGACAAAGCAAAACCCCTTGCCTCCATACCAGTGAAGGCAGAGTTCGGAGTGCCACGCCTGAGTAGCGGGCGCTTTCGGGGCATCATGCACCAGGCTCCCCTTGTGGTCCAGGGCAAGACCCAGGTCCAAACTCTGGAGCTGCTGGAAACTTGGGTGCTCCGTGCTTGGGGAGAGGGACGCCACCAGTGCGTGCCCATTGCTGACGAATGAGTCGCCAAAGACTGTTTTGAGAACTTTCTGGGTTTTGTCATCACAGTAAGTGTAGACTGTCCTACCTGTTAGGAATAGAGCTTCTCTTCTGAATACGTATAGGAAATAGGAGCCATTACTTCAGAGAACATTTGGCAATAGTGAGCATATCAAATCATTACTGCGGCTCTACCCTTTACCCCTGTATCAAGTAAACTGCAAACAGCATGAGCATTTCCTCTGTGAATTACCTGAGTGTGGGACAGGATTTCCAACACCTGTGGAAAACCAAGTGGCTGTAAAGCTACTTCATTATTAAAACTAACAGTTATAAAAACGGGGACAGCCTTACAACTCACAGGACGAACCCCCAACCCCCAATCTATGGGACTCTCCCAGACAAGCCAAAGGCAAAGAATTGAACAGGCAAATCACAGGAATATAGCGGTGGAAGAGAATACAGAGGCTCTTCCTGTACTGCTACACAGCAGTCCTCCGTGGACGTTAGGAGTTTCAGAAATGTCAAACACACGCTACACTAACATTTGTGTACAAAAGTGGGTAGTCTTTACTCACTATTCTCACTGCTTTTGAGATAATAAATAAATTATATTAATTATACTAAAACTAGAAGGTCCCTCTTCTTACGGCCAGAAATGTGTCTCAAAGAACTGCTTGCTTGTGGGCACAAATACTAAAAATTGGAAACAAGCGTCCTTCAGTAAGGCGACAGCAATGCAAATATTAGTACAGCGCATGTATTTTAAAAGTGAGATATTAAAAGAGAGAAGGAGCCGGGCGTGGTGGCTCACGCCTGTAATCCAAGCACTCAGGAGGCTGAGGCAGGAGGATCGTTGTGAGTTCGAGACCAGCCTGGGCTACAAACTGAGCTCAAGGCCAACCTGAACTACACAGCAAGACCCTGTCTCAAAAAGACAAAAAATAAAAGAGAAGGAGACAGTAGATGCAGAATAATCAGGTATAGAACACCTGTTGTAAATGGATTTGCACGTATTTAGAACTGCACAGAAAGACTCCAGATCCTCCCCCTGGGGAAGGGCCTGAGACAGGAAGTCAGTGCGGTCTCTAGCGGGCTCACATCTCACCACAGGCTCCTCCACGGCAGAGGAAGGAGCAGCCGAGTGCCGCCCTGCTCATGTCCTCCCACTGTCTCTCCCTGCTGCAGATCCTTCAGGCTGGTGGACAGGTCGGCTCCGAGGCAAGCAGGGCTTATTCCCCAACAACTACGTGGCCAAGATCTGAGGCACCCGCACCCGCACGGCACAGACAGACCAGGGCCACCCGGGGGCGCCCCACTGACCCACAGTGAGCAGTCGCTTCTCCCAGGCCCCAGCAGGGGGGGTGCCTTCTGCGTGCAGAATCCTGAAAAGGGGACTGAGGACAGGAGCGCCACCCCACCAAGTGACCCTAAACGGTAGCCTGGTGTGGGGACCAGGCGGGCACAACCACCGCCCACCAAGATTTATTTATTGTATTTAAACCTGGTGTGTGGACAAGCGAGACCCCAGTGACCTCGCTGGCTCCCATCCCAGCAGCCTCCTGTGGCCTGTGCGCCTTGGCCCCTGACAAGTGCCTTGACCGGAGAGCACATTGCTGTCCCCCATCGTCTACGATTCCCTTCAGGAAGGACCTGCTCATGAGCGCGCAGGCTCCTGGCTGGTGCAGGGCTGCTGGCCTACCTGGGCAGGGCACTGGGCGGACGGCCTTGCTTTCTCTGGTTCTTCAGTTGGAGTTTGGCTCACGGCAGTGTCACGTTTAATGCTGTACTTATCTCAAGAAGGATCTTTCTTAAGCTGTACATTTATTAAAAAAAAAAACCTCAGATCATATACTATATATATAAACTCTCGGGGTGGTAGGGACACATATGAATGTGCTAGTAGCGTCCCACTGTGCTCGCTCGGGAAGGTCAGTTTTATTAAACCTTGTACCAGGTACTGACAAAAGATGGCCCTGCTCCTCCTCAACTGCAGACACTATGGCTGCTTCTGACTCAATCCCCGAAGACCCTTGTCCACCCTTGTGTCCCTCCCCACCTCCTACCCAAATAAAGGGACCAGTGAGCCTTACTGGTGCCATTTGCTCCAGGTCATCATTGGGACCCCACCCCTGCGCATGGATGATGATAGTCCTATGTGTGCGGCTTTCTGTGACGAATTCTTGGGATAGGACCCCTCCGGGAGGGAAGGAGATTCAGGGGTCCCGGTGGCTGGCTGGCTGGCTGGCTCCAGGGCCTCAGGCAGCTTGGGCCATGGTGGCAAGGATGCAAGTCATCCCCTTCACGGACAGGTCCCCAGGGAGCCATGTCCCTCCGCTGGCCCTGCTCTGTGCGGTTTCCTGCCCTCTCAGTCCTGCCATAGTTTGAGGGCCCCCTGCGCTACAGAGTAAAACCCCGACTCAAGCCAAAAGCCAAGCCAGGTATGTAGCTCCGCAGCATAAGCACCTGCCTGGCAAGCATGAGGTCCCAAGTTTGATTCCTGGTACCCCAAGGAAAAATCAGCCCTGTGTGGACCACAATTCCACACAGGGGCCTTCGGGGTCACTCAAGATCCAGCACAGCCTTGCAGCCCCGAAGGCTGGTGACCATCTCACACTGCAGAGCACATTCAGTTCCTCTCTGAGCCCTGAAGTCCCCTCCAAGACTTAGGAATGCTCAACTGTGAGTCCCTGCAAAAGCAATCAATGTGACACAGGGCAGAGGTGGACACACCGCACACATAGGACCCCAGCAAGGAGGGGAGGCTGACTCCACGGCAGGAACCGAAGCCAGCTGGGCAGGGGGCGATAAGCGCCCTGCCCCACACACCCAGCCATGCGTGGCCCGGGTGACTCACCTGGGGGCGCTGTCCTGCTGCCTTGCCACCACACAGGCTGGCTGTGTTCACTGCTGACCCCCGCAAACACACTGTCCCTGGGCTCCCCACTGTCTGGGGAAGTCTCAGCAGGAGGCTCCAGACCCACATAGCTGGCATCACACGGCACCACGTCTGCCGCTGGTGTGACTCCAGCAGGACCCGCATGGGCCTTGGCTCCTGTGGCCTCTGAAGGCCTCGCTTGCTGCTGCAGGGAATGAAGCCTGGATGGCACCCCACATGGCCCCTGCCCAGTGCCCAGTGTGCTGCACTTGGGAGCCAGGGCTGAGTCGCTCCTGTGCCCTGACTAGTGGAAGACGTCCCCCGCGGTCCTTGTGAGCAGCACGCAGCTTCTCCCCAGCGCACTGATCTCTTCAGCAAGTGCCCCTCCTTGTTGGCGTCCTCCCAGCGTCTCAAAAACACACTGCTTTTTCAGCCAAGCTGCACCTTTCCACCATGTGTCACCCCGCTCCTCCTTGCAGCTGCTTCCCACCTGGCTAAAGCAGCCATTCATTTACAGGCCATGCTGCTGCCTTGAAATCAGTTGGCCCTGCGCCTTTAACCTAGGCTTCCGCCTCAGGCAGGCGATGAAGTCAGGAATGTCTAAGGAAGGAAGAGCTGGACTAAGGAAGGAAGAGCTGGACTCTAGCTCCTTCCACCCTGCAAGAGCTAGCTGCGGGGCACAAGACTCAAGAGGAGCTCCCCATCCCGCCCCACACCCACCCCCTCAGGCAGGGTCACAGCAGCCACCCCTCTTGCTGGTGCCAGCTCCCTGTATTAACCTTTCTGTCACTGTTACAACCTGAGATAAAACAACCTTAAAAGCAGTTTGCCTTGGCTCCTGGTTCCCTGGGGGTGGCATGAGGCAGGATCACTCCAGCCGGGCACCTCCGTCCCCTGGGTGAGGTCCCCAGTTCCATCCTAGCACTTCAGAAAAGTGAAACCAGAGATACAGCAGCCCCAGTACAAAGCGGGCGGCCTTGTTCAGAAATGGAGTGTTTGTGGGGCTCACCGGAGACACAGCCATGGGGCCTCCCAGCCTTGGCGGCCAGGCATCCTCATGAGGAGCCACGGCCACAGAGGGAAGTGGAGAGTGCATCGATGGACTCCCGCTGTCCTGACCTCGCCTGTTGGGCGGATGGCAGTGTGACTGGGGGATCCAGACAGCGACTCCACAATTCCAGGGCGATCCACTTCGAGGAAAGTTGTGGAGAGACACTGCGCTAGGTTTCCTTTTATTTTTGGTATCAAAAACCAAACTCAGGACCTTGTGCTTACCAGCTGCACTTATTTTTTTAGAAAAAACAGAAAAAAATACTTTCTAACACCATTTTGTAAACAGTCACACTGTGCACTTTTTAACTAAACAATGACATTTTTTTAAACCTATGGATTTATAGCAAATCTTGTGTAAAGTCAATGAGTTAGTACCAGAGAGATGAGTAGGGTGAAAATTTTCTGAAAATGTCCGACTGCAGCACTTGATAAAGGCAGGTAACTATTTTTACATGCCACAAAACATTCCTTTATAACTTAAAGTATACAGTGAAACACTAAAAGCATCAATACTTTTATTATAAACCAGTCAATTACTTAGAAGAATATTCATTGGAACTTACTAAGAATCAGAAAATACTGCATCTGAGGTAAAAATGTAAAAGCACAGAAAACTATCATTTATAAGGACCAGAAAGTGCGGAGGGCAGTTGGTGTTTTCTGAGGACTGTGTCACTTGAGATTTTGAAGCTGCTTCAACAAATGTGACTCAGCAACCTGCTGGACACTGCCACAGCCCAGGGCCATAGAATTGTGCCCAGTCTGCCCCAGTGGCTGGTCAGCTGCGTTTTCTAACAGCATCTTGACATGTTCCACATGATTCCCATGGTCAGTGTAAAGCAGAGATGCCCTTCCATCCAGTCACATTTCATTCACAGCAGCTCCAAAATCGGGCAGCATTTAGATAATATCCGTGTAGCCTTTACTGCCGGCCAGTGGTGGGCACCTACCCAACCCTTCCCTAAAAGCTGGGGATCAGTGCCGTTCTGAAGTAGCAACCCAGCCACGACTGTCTGCCTGCAAGCCACAGTCCACATCCAAGGAGGAAACCCTCCTTCATCCAAGCAATTGATAACATTTTCTTGCAAGTAGCCAGGTACAGCATCTCTCCCTGGGCTGCCCACTGCTGGACGGGCAAAGAATTTGCTAGCACAGGTATGCTAGAGGCCTTATTTCCTCTCCATGTGTTTGGTTCAAGCAGCCAACTGTTTTGTGGGTGAGAACAGGGTATGTGATGTGTCTTACTTGAATTTTAGGAGGAGGAGATGTATGGGTATTGCATTTTGGTTTCTGTGAGAGTCTAGAAAATCCAACTAAAAGATGACTTCCAAACTTGTCTTGAACTCCAAATTTCATGATGGAAAAAGAACAGAAACAAAACCAAGCCAAAAAATGGGCCAAAGCAGCAATAAAAAAAAACTCCATTTAAACAAAAGCAGAGGCAGATATTTATACCATAACTTTAACCTTTCAATAGGACAGACCGCCTCCTCTGGGTTAGAACTAACTTGATCTTGAATACTTTTACTTTCCTTGTCATTTAAGGATTTCATAAATCAGAGACAAACATTCATATCGGAGAGGTATATGGCAGGGTGAATTTTCCCACGGCAGCTCCCCAAGCCAACTCTCTCTCTGAACTTGGGACTAGCAGACACACTGATGTCTGGCGTGCAGAGACACAGCACCTGCTGGACTCTTCATGGTCAGCTGAGCCAGATCCATGTGTGATGCTGTAGCCATGATTTCAACTAAAGTTTTCAATAATTAAAGCATTTCTTCATGATGTGAATAATAAGAGCAGTATCCAATGTATTCTTAGAATTTGGGTATATAAAAATCTCAAGCCCAGGCTTGCTTGGGCCCCAATGTCACTTCTGATTTCTTCTTTCACCTTCTGGCAAAAAAAAAAAAAAAGGTTCCATATGGCCACAGCTGAGAGGATTTCCCGGATTCTATCTGTCTTTAAGCAGCCTTTATGCTCTGTGGTCCACCTGCTTGAGAGCTAGAGAGAGTCATCTCAGGTGACAGCTCTGGGGCCCTAGAGCAACACCCCAGCCTTTTCTGGTGGCTCCTCCTCCTCTGGCTGCGTTTATTCTTAAGCTGACTTCTGCTGCCAGAATGACCCAGGATAAATGACATTTCCTGTTTTTCCTAATTAGCATGTCTTCAGAAAATCGCCTTTCGCCACAGGGCCCTCAGCTGCCGGGCTGGGTTTCTCAGCTGCTCAGGACCAGCATTCTCAGGAGTTACTGACCCAAAGGAACACAGCAGTCCAGGGCAGCCAAGGGCACCTTCGTGGATGGGCACGCTGTACATCCACAGGTGTGCACACACATGCACGCACACCCATACGTAGCCCCAGGGCACATGATGTGGAGCACACATGAAGATGTGCTCTCTGCATCTCTGGAGCAGCCAAGGTGCCTTCCCTGACCCGGGACACAAGCTGGTATGTCCGTGCGTCCAGGGGGACCAGCAGTCACAATGCTTGGCTCGGCACCCCTTTATGTTCCTAAGAGTTGAACTTTGATTGGTCATATCTCTCAATATTTACAATATGAAATGAAATGGAAAATGAAAACTGGAAAAAACATTAAAGGCAAATACACACTCACCACCACAGCAATGACTGCCCACGTTTCAGGCAGTCCCGGGAAGGTTCCGCCACATGCTGCTGAGAGAAAGGAGGGGAGAAAGGCAAGGAGCATCTTAATTTTGTCATCAGCACAGTTCTGATGAAGGGTCTCCTGGAGTCCTGGAGCCCGCAAGGGCAGGCACTAATGAACTGGGGCAACCAGGGAGAGGGCTGAGCCCCTCTCAGTGCCTCGGGAACAAGGCTGAGACACAGAGGGCAAAGGGAGAAGCCTTTCCGTTTGTTTGTTGATCGAATGTTCCCCCAGCCGGAAGCACCAGTCACACCCTGGCATGCTTTCCTGGCCGTGCTGGCTGAGCCTGACCCACTGCTGTGTAAGACTAGCCTCGAGGGGAAGAGGAAGGTGACGCCGGAACTGTACCAAGTTCAAGGTCAGCCTGCGCTACTCAGTGAGTTGGAGGCCAGCCTGAACTGTGCAGTGAGACCCTGTCTCAAAACAAAGAAAAGCAAAAATGAACTCCACCTGCCATGTCCACTGCCTCCTGCTGGCCAGAAGGTAGTCATGTGGTCTCGGCTGCAGCAGAGCTGGGCCTATGGGCTGTGGCCTCCCATACCCAAGGGCCAGAGCACCCTCCACCACTGCCTCCTCCCCAGTCATGGCTGCTCCTAGGCACAGAGGCCCCCATGAACAAACAAGACTCCTCCCCAGACCTTCCTCAAGTGGAGTTAGTCACACTAAGTCTGCTTCTGGTTGCTACTTTATAGGTGGTGCCCCAAGTATGGTTTCATTATCGATGGGATTAGAATCTGGTTTCCAGGGCAACCAGCAGAGTCCACACAGGGCATCTGTGCTACTCCCTGACACCCCTCACTTTGGTGATCAAGAGTGGGCCTAACTGAAAATGTTGCCCTCTGATTGGTCACCTTTCCCACTGCTGAGACAAAATTCCCAACACCGACAACTTAAAGGAGGCTCACGGTGTCCGAGGTTTTAGTCAGTGGTTAGCTGGCTCCAGCTGGAAACATCATGGGAGGGGAAAACTGCCCAACTCCTGGCATGTGAGAAGCTGAAGCAGTGGAACAGCCTGAGAAAAGGGGACCAGCTATTGTGCACAAGGCCACGTCCCATGGCCACCCAGACACACCCGCAAGTGTGCATTACTAAGCTAGGCATCTCTGGAGCCCGTCAAGTTGACAATGAAACTGAACCGCTGTATCCCTTTCTCTACAGACTTTGCCCTTTCCAAAGGCCTGAATGAGCACAGTTCACTCTGGATTGTGTAACTGGCTTTACTGCTGTCACCTAATCTCCATGTGCTTTCCTCCTTCTGAGCTGTCCCTGTCTGTTCTGAGGGTCCCTTCCCACCCGAGGGCGTCTGTGGCAGCTCTGCCAGGGATCAACATGGCTTTGGCATGTGGGGGTCACACAGGGATCTTGACCTGACCCCAAGGCCCATACTTGTAATCACTATCCCTTATTAAACAGACAGGAATTTGACAGTCCAATTTGATATGTCCAATATCTGCCTCCACCAAGAAAAAGAAAAAAAAGAACCTTGAAAAAACCCAAAAGAAATACTAATGGGACTCAGTAGCTGTAAACCCCTTTGATGGGAAGGAGCTGCGTCTAACACATCTCAGATCTCTTCCCAAACCATCACTCCTCTGGAAGTACTAGCAGCGACATCCACGTACCTCCTTTGTACCGAGACTGTGCTAAGCATTGGGCACAATTAAACTCAACCCAGGCCAGTGCCTTCAGGTCTGTGCCCCTCTACACCATCTCCTAATTTCCCATTTTCTGATGTCAATGTTTCTGTGGTACTGATTTCTACTTTTCCCACTTATTTCATATATATAGCACTAGCTTGAGGCACTGCTGTGACACACAAGGAAGGTTTTTCTCACTGGGATCTAACCCAGCTATGTCCCCAGCATAGGAAGTAACTTAAAGGCCTTTCTATAACTTCCCGGAAGAACTTCCTGAGTCAGGGCATTTAACATTTAACTAAGAAAAACTATAACAAGCAAGCTTTACATGTCATTGGAACATCCCCCAAAGGTCTCCCTCTTCTTGGGAAGCAGTGAAGCCAAGTGTCCCTGAAAAAGGATGTTACCTTCTGGAGCCAGCAGAGTTCCTCTGAGCCTCACCTGCTGCTGGATACACCTGTGATCCAGCTGTGGAACAAGCTCCTCAGCTCTTCAGAGACTGTGCAACAGGAGGTCAGCACACAGAGACGCCCTGCACAGCCCTTAGAGCTGCAACAAGCTGGGTGCCCTGGCCTGCTGGGGGAAGGGGTGAGAGCTCCTAGGCTTCCCCCTGGCGCGGGTCCCCATGGTACCTGCACAGCAGGCCACACTGAGGATCTGCCCAGCAGATGACAGCATCTGCCACATTCCAGGCTCAGACCATGCTGAATTAAAGCACAGCTCATAGCCAGCACAAATGGCCCAAAAAAGTTGCCAGGTCTCCCAAATCTATTTGACTAACGCCTTTATTCAAGAGATGCCAACCAGCGTCTCACTGAACTCACAGTTTAGGATGCTGCTGTCATAAAACACTCAACAGTCTGTGGTTTTTCTTCAATTTTACGTGAGGGATCAGAGACCAAGGACATATGCTCCTTAAAAACTCGGAAGCATTTCATGTTTAAAAAGCACTAAAGGTAAAGGAGTACAGCTTAGTAGCAGATAACTTACTGAGTATGCATAGGACTTGGAGCTCCACCCTAGCACTGCAAGAAACAAAATGAAGCAAAAACAGTGTAAATGTACCATGTGCCCCCCCCCCACACCCACATTTAACCCATGTAGCTGGAGCAGCTCAGCAGGAAAATATGTCCCAAGGGTCACCTTTCCCAGGATGTCACGGCCCATTTCCTTCCTCTGTCCCATGTCTTTGCAAGAGACCCATCCTGAGGGCTCGACTGGTGGTCTTCACCCTGCTGAAGCAGCTGTCCTAGGCTGAAGAATTGCAGAAGAAGAAGTCTTGAAAGGAAACTGCCATGGTTATCCCCCTCTCCCTTTTAAATTTTCAGAACCAAAATTCATTCATAATCAAGGACGATCTTTTGCAGAGCCAGAAAGGCAAAAATGTACATGCTACTTAGAACAGCTCAAAAAGCAAACACATTTCTGCTGATTTCTTGGGTGTAGAAAGCACACACATAGACACATGGGTTTCGATACCTTAAGAAAAATCAATAGCTTTATTTTTCTTCGGTATATTTAGAAAATTAGTTTGAGAAGAGGTTGCATGGAATAGGCCAGAGGATTATTTACAAAATTAGAGAGTTCCAAATCAGTGTTTAAAAAAAAAAAAAAAAAAAAAAAAAAGACAGAAAAGGCAGAAAGTGCAGGGTGGTGACCCTGGGCCTAGGGCCGTGCCATCAGTGGGCTAGCCAGCTCCTTGACGGCTCTGGAATTCAGCTGCGGGATGGTGCTGATCTTCAGGAGTTTGCCACTGGCATACTTATTCTTGACAGCCTGCAGAGGTTGAGGGGAACAGTGTGGGTCGGGACCCCCTCGAGCCCCTCTGCTGGTCTAACTCATGAGGGGCTCCAGCCACCATCTCCAGACGGCACTATGATACCCAGCTCTTGACCAGCTCTGCCCGATCAGCCTCCAGTGCCCAGGTGAGCCAAATCCTGCTGGCCAAGGAGGACAATAGGCAGTGTGTGCAGTAAAGGCCCGGCAGTGGCTATCCCCGAGCACCTGGAGGGCTGCACAGGGCGTACTGCCACAGCTGGGTGCTGTCAGCACCAGCAGCACAGGACTAGTACCAGTACTTGGCCCAGGCCACACCTTCAGGCTGAAACCTGCAGCACAAGGGTGCCGAGACCTATACCCTGCTCTTGTTGCCAGACCCCTGCTGAGTATGGTATGACCCTAAGGCCACACCTGCTGCTCCTCCACGGTGACCCACATGAGACACCCAGGGCTCTACCTAGGAAGCTCCTGGCCCTAGCTGCCCTCCCAGCACAGCTCACAATAGCCTGGACGAGGGACACAGGCACTGATGGTCACTGGTACCCAGCCACCCTGCCGCTGGGAGCCTGAGGCAGGTCACTGCTGGCTGGGCCTGCCTGGCCAGGCCTCTGACCCAGCCTGCCTCAGAGCCTGCACCAGGGCCAGGATAACCCTGGGGAGACAGAGGATCTGTGCCAAGTACACCCTCCGCACACGTGGGTGACACAGCGTGATCCTCCCGCGTGCAGGCGCACCCAACCTGTCATCCTCTGACGCTGGACACAGAAACAGTGGTACTCACGATGAATTTCGTCAAGTTCTCGTTTACTTTCACCACGTTTTTGGCCATGTGCTGCATGACTTCCAGCACCTCGCTCTCCGAGTAGCCCGTGTAGTACTGCTGCTTTAGGTTCTGAAACGCAGGCGAAGAAGAAGACGTCACTGCGGGTGCACGGCCATCACCTTAGAAATTCAGTCACCTGGCAATTGTTGCCATGGCAACACAGGATGACTGTGTGCCTGAAATGAGCTAGAGAAGACACGCCAGGCTCTCCATCAAGTGCCAAAAGCCTCTGGGTATTTCTTGAAGAGGATGTAGGGTACATTAATTGACAAGTGTAACCCTCACAATCACCATACTGAACACATAAAGAATCAAGACATGTTATGCACCACTCGCCTCCATGAACGAAATCTTTAGGTAGTACAAATGTACACTAATAAAAACTTTTAAAAGTTCAATGTGAACAAAGTTTCAGGCTTACTTTGGTTCCCCTAGTAGAAGAGGAAGAAAAACAGACATCGTGAAAGCAAAGCCAGCCACAGAGGCGCCCTCTGAGATGCACACTCTGCATCGGCCGGGCGCAGTGGTTCTGAGCTCCAGCCCAGCAGGGTACACTTGGCCACAACAGGGGAAGTGTAGGATTAAGAACTGTGCAGTCGGCAGCGATCTACCAGATTCAGACTGAGCCACTGAGGACCTGTAGGTACTCACAAGCAGCAGCAAGAATTCAGAGCTCTCACACACAGCTGCCCAGGA
Source organism: Cavia porcellus (assembly GCF_034190915.1). Lineage (NCBI taxonomy): Eukaryota > Metazoa > Chordata > Mammalia > Rodentia > Caviidae > Cavia > Cavia porcellus. The sequence goes on along the minus strand of NW_026947521.1, from coordinate 430,090 downwards.
AAGCAGGATGGGTGCTGATGGACACCGAGATTATCACTTAGGAAGATAAACAGCTTTCATTCCAGAGTTCTGTGATCCAGTTCTAAGTAGGACACTATATGTGGTATAATTTGCAATATACAGCACATTTTTTCCACACTGGGGATTGAACCCAGGACCTTTGCACGGGCTACATCCCCAGCCCACTTTTGAGCTTGTTCTGTTCTCTGACACAGGATGCCCAGGCTGGGCTCAAGCTTGCGCTCCTCATGCTTCAGCCTCCCAACCTACTGGGATAAGGCACACACTGTTAAGATGGGCTAAACACAGCTTAATCCTGAAATCCTTCAAGGGGGGAAAGAACTGAGCAAGAGCAAGACTGAGATCATGCATGGCCACTGGTATTTTAAATTTAATTCCCACAAAACTGAGAGATGAGATTTAGAAAGCACACTTAGAAATTTGGGTAAAATGACCTTTTTTGCCTCAAACTTTATTTCAAGATGAGAATGCACCTCGTGCAGGCTTCATTTGATTCAGTGACTGAGATCTTGCCACATCCCTCCTCTTCCTTCCTACATGCACATATATGCATACACGTGCACAGTTGTGCAGGTGCCATCTGCTAGTGCACCCCAGATGTGAGGACACACTCATCCCTGTGATGGTGCCATCTCACACAGACACCTCACCAACACTGAGTACACAGGGTCAAGATTCGAGTTTGTCCAACTGCAGCAGTACTTATAAGAAGGCCTTAAGAATCTAAGGGTTCAAAATTAGTCCCGCTGATGATCCCTGAATCAGTGATTCCACTGAGGATTTAAAAATAGTGGATTTGAAGTCAATCCCTGAAGCCCATGCCAGTCATTCCAGGGACTTAGGAGACTGAGGCAGGAGGTTACTTGAGCCCAAGAATTTGAGACCAGCTTAAAGAAAATAGCAAGACATTGTCTTAAGGAAAAAAAAAAAAGATTTCTAACCATCATCATGCTTTTTTTCTATGATTAGCTGCTATTCTCATCTTTAAAAAGAAAAAACTGTTCTGGGTGTGTAGCTCAGTGGTAATGCACTTACTTACCTAGCATGAGGCCCAGGGTTCTACCCACAGCACCACAAAAATAAATAAATAAATAAATAATTTAACAGCAGCAAAAAAAGACTGCATTTTTCAAATGGCAGAGCACAAGTAGGCAGCAGATCACGGCTTCTCTGGAAGGTGGAGTCCAGACAACGGGAAAAGGTCGTGTGCTCGGCAAGAGAGGGACGCCAGATGTCACAGAAAAACAGGATGCGCGGACAAGAAGCAAGCAGGCCAGACCAGCGGGCCTGGCTCCCAGGTGGGACACAACCTGTCTGAAAGCCCGAGGTGGCCCCTGTTGCCTGAGGACAAACAGCAGACACAGCTGCTGTAAGCTACAAATCCGGTGAGGGTTTCACTCTGAAAACAGCCCCTTCCACATGGCAGGCAAGCTTTGGAGAGGAATCCAGTGTGGTACCACCATACTAAAATCCCCTGGATTCAGCAAAGTGGTTTTAAGAGGGAAGTTTTTATACCTAGGAGTACCTGTATAAAAACACAAAAACCAGTGATTTCAAACAAATAACCTAATCAATGCATCTTGAGGTCTTAGAAAAACAAGAACAAGCCCAAACCAAATCCAACTGAAGGAAGGAAAGACTTCCTTCGGACTAAACATCAAAATGGGCATGGTGGAGCAAGTTATAATTCTGGCACTCAAGAGGCTGAGGCAGGACGATTCCAAGCTTGAGGCCAGCCTGAGCTACATACCCTGTCTGAAAAAAGGAAATCAATAAAGATCCTAGCTAAAAGAAAAAAGAAACCACAGCATTGAACAAAGTGTTAGTTCTTTGAAAAGATAAATGAGATGGATAAGCCCTTAGCCAAACTAATCCAGAGAGAGAGAAGATCCTGATCAATACTATCAGAGACAGAAAAGGGGATATGAGACACCACTGAAATCAGAAAGCTTACTAGGGACTATTGCAAACCTATATTCTGATAAACTGGAGAGCTGAGAAGAAATGGATAAATTTCTGATCACACACAACCTATGAACACAGAACCATGAGGACATAAGTACCTGCTCTGATCATTAGTAGCCGATGACATTGAAACAGTAAGAAAAAGCCCAATAATGAAAAGCACAGGGACTTCTGGGAAAATGGCATTGTGCTGATCAATAACAACATCTCAGCCTCTCCAAGATCCAAGATCCAGATGCTGGCAGATACTGACACTTGGGGAAAGAAGAAAAGAGAGCAGCTCATCCCCAGGAACTGCTGAGACAGAAGGGAAGACGCAGTCTGCACTTCTCCCCCAGCCCTTGGCTAGAGGCTCCCAGGAAAGGGAGACTGACTCTCCAGGGACAGAGGGACATCCGGTGATGCCAGAGAGCTGCACGGACAAACATGTACACTGAACCAGCAGGCTCTGGGTGCTGCAGAGAGCATGCACAGGACTCTGTTCCCACAAGGGTCCCTGGTCAGGGACAGCTGGTGAGGGACTTGCGTCTGAGTCAGGGAGAGGTCTTGGCGGGACACAACCCCGGGGAAGGGAAAGAGTCCTGAACCCAGGATACAGAGCTGCCCCTGACGGCATCACATCAGAGCTCCCCAGGGCTGCGTTCCCACAGTGACCGATGAGAGATAGCTGAGGTCAGGAGCCAGGTCAGGCTGCAAAGGGACAGGGCTGTCCCCGCAGCCTGCGACCATGCTCAGGCTGGGTGGCTCTGGATATGAGTCACCGCGCTGGGCCCTTGTCCTACTCCCAGGGACGCGGATCTGACTGCCGGCTTGGTCTGCCAGCGAGAGCAAGCAGAACTGTGGCCTGACTGGGACAATGCCCCAGACTGGAGACCCTGGGAACAACCACGCCCTCGCAGTCACAAAAAGTAGTGGGGTGCTTTTGATTTCTGTCTTTTATTTTGGTGTCGCTGTTGTTCTTTTATGGTTTTTGATTGTTTTATTTTTCCTTTGTCTTTCCTTTCCTTCTTTCTTCATGAGTCTATTAGGGTTTAAAGAATTTCACTTTCTCCTTTTTCCTTGCTTCATTTCTTTTTCTGACTTTTATTTTTTGTCATTTTGTTTTGTTTTTTATGGTTTTCTGAGACACAGTCTCACTATGCAGTTTAGGCTGTTCTCAAACTCATGACAATCCTCTCTGCTTGGCTTCCTGAATGCTGGGATACAGGTGTTCACCACCAGGCCCAGCTTTTCCTATTATTTTCTTGTTGTTGATTTTTTTTGATACAGGGTCTCACTATGCAATTCAGGCTGGCTTTGAACTCACTTTGTAGCCCAGGCATGCCTCAAACTCACAGTGATCCTCCTGCCTCAGCCTCTCAAGTGCTGGGATTACAAGTGTGCACCACGATGTTTGGCTTTCTTTTTACTTCCCAAATAATTTTCTCTTCTTTTTCTTTTGCTTTCTACTCCTCATCAGTTTTTTTCTCTTACCTATGTCTAATTCTATAGCCATCTTTCTATGCCCCAGTAAGATCCTTTGTACTTCTTTCTCTGGTTTTCGTTTAGTTTTGATTTTTTTTTTTTTTTTTTTTTTTTTTTTTTTTTTTTTGAGACAGGGTGTTATGTAGTTCAGGTTGGCCTCAGACTACAAAAGATCCTCCTGCCTCAGCTTCCCCCCACCCAAGTGCTGGGATCACAGGTGTGCATCACCATGCCTATCTTTAAATATCCACAAACTTCAGCACACAGAAGAACAAAACAAACAAACAACAGCAAAACAGAAACATAAAAAGACAAGACAACAAGATGCCTCCCAAAAGTCTCCTGAAGTCAACCCAGGGCCATGGAGGATAAAAATAGCGTAAACCTCACACACAAATCACCTGAAATGGTAACAGAGAAGGTTAGATCAAAAGAAGGTTAGATCACTCAGCAGCATCACAGAAAACAGAACTAAATGCTTAATGGAATGAATAATGAAACTAACCCAGGAGCTTAGAAAACACTAAAAAAAAAAAAAAGCTAGCTGAGCTAAAACAAACTATACAAAGCACACATTATCAGATTAATGAAGAATTAGCCCATCACAATGTTTCACCCAGAAATCCAAGAGATTACAAATGATATTCAAAGCAACAGGCAGCAGTAGTGACCAGTGTGGGGACTGAATTTTAGACCTAGTGCTGGGTGTGGTGGCACGGGCTTATAATCCCAGCACTCTGGAGCCCGAGGCAGGAGGATCTCTGAGAGTTCGAAGCCAGCCCAAACTACACAGTGGGACCCTGTCTCAAAGCAAACAGCTTGTACCTAGATGTGCCCCCAAAGCCTCGTGCAGTCATAAGGAGGCTTCTTAGAGGTGGCTGGATATAGGGAGTGTGTGACGCTGGGGTTGAGGACATAATGCTGGGCTTCAGGGTGAGAGTGCTACCGCCCTAACGGTGGACAGAAAGGTCACATTGTTACCTGTCACTTGGTGCTCTGCTGCCGTCTGCCCACCATGAGCTGCTTCTCCTCTGTCATGTTCCACCCTGCATTGGGGCCAGCCCACTATGGACCGAAACCTTTATAAACTGTGAGTCCAATAAACCTTTACTCCTTTAACTCTAGGTGTCTTGTATTTTGTCTCAGCGATGAGAAAAAGTAAGACATAAAGGGGAAAAAATAAGCATACAGGTAAATGAGACCCGTAGAACACCAAACAGCCACGATCAGGAGAGAAGCTTCCCATGCCACTATACTCAAAATTCCAGAGGCCCGTCACAGGGACAAACTTTTAAGAGTGTTAGAGAAAGGCAACAAACAACATATAAAGGTAAACCCATCAGTATTACAGCAGACGGTTTTCAACACAAATGTTAAAGGTAGGGATTACTTGGAATGAAACACTTCATTAAAGTCCAGAAAAAAACCAACTTCCAACACAAGCAAATGTATCCTGCAAAACTTTCCTTAGAACTGACAGTGAAATACAGTATTTTGGGAACACCTGAAGAAATTCATGACTGCCAGACAAGCATTACCCAAAAAAAGAAAAAAATTCTCAAGGATATCCTAGAAAGAGACAAGGAAATCAGCAATGCCAATAAATCAAAAAGAATGAATAAAGCCAGGAGTGGTGGTGCATGCCTGTAATCCCAGCATTCAGGAGGCTGAGGCAGGACCTGGGCGAGTGAGGTCAAGGCCAGCCTGCACTACAAAGCAAGATTGTTTCAGACAGACAAGAAAGAAGAAAAAAAAAAAAAGAAAAAGAAAAAGAAAAGAAAGAAAAGAAGGAAGGAATGAATCAACACCATGCACCTACATCCACCTGAATGTTGACAAACGGGCCAAAAACACACATAAGAACAAGACAACCTCTTTCACAAACGGTGCTGGGCAGATTGGTTACCCATTTGCATCAAGTTGAAACTAGACCTGTATCTCTCACTTGCACTAAAATCAAATCAAAGGGGCCAAAGACCTAAACACAACAATGCTGAGACTGAAGGAAAACAACAGAAGAACATTTGATCCCACAGACATAGCCAAGGACTTCCTGAGCAGAAGTCTCAGGGCAAGGAAACGCTACCAAGGATCACGGAATGGGATTACACCAAATCCAAAGCTTTTGTGGCACAAGATCAACAGACTGAAGAAGCGTTCTACAGGACGAGGAAAAGTATTATGCCAGCTACTCTTCTGGTAAGAGAAAAGTGCAGCGAACATTTTAGGGCATTAATCACATGGCTGTACTTGCTTGATCTTGCAATATGCATAACAAGGTTGCAGAATTAGAGCAGATTAACAAGAAACTATTGAGTACAGTGTTACTGCTTAAAGCCCCTGTTTTGTCTAACTTTAATATCCTTTGAAGGGGCTATGCACAGTCATTGGTTTCAGATCTTTCCTCTGTCTGTAACCAGTTCAATAGTTACACTGTTTGTCTTTCTTAATTACATCTTGGAGTTTGCATCCAACAATATGTTCTTAAAAAGTCAAAAGGATAAGCTGGACGTGTAAAATCCCAGCACTCGGGAGGCTGAGGCAGGAGAATCACTGAGAGTTTGAGGCCAGCCTAGGATACACAGTGAGTTCAAGGCCAGCCTGAACTATACAGTGAGACCCTGTCTCAAACAAACAACAGTCAAACATGTGCATATTGAAATCCTAGCTACTCAGGAAGACAGGAGAGGAGACTTGTAAGTTCCAGACCAGTCTGGTCAACTTAGCAAATTCCCATCTCACGATTAAAAAGGCTAGAGGTATAGGTCAGGGGATTTGATCTCCAGCCAAGTCAAAAAGTTGCACTGCATTACATAAAAGCTAATAAAAAGTCACCATTCCAAGTCCTCCGAGCTTCTATGCTTTTCCCCCAGAGGGCAGCGCTGGCACTCTCAGGTCCCTGCTCGTACCTCATGGGGGTACTTGCTTGATCCTGCAATATGCGTAACGCAGTTGCAGAATTAGAGCAGATTAACAAGAAACTATAGAGTACAGTGTTACTGCTTGGAATCCGAGCACAGCAGGACATTGCACTCTCTGAAGGCCCCAAGCAGTCATGCTTGGGCGACTCTGCAGACACTGTGATGATGCCAGCCTTTCCTGTCAGCCGCCTAAACACAGTGGGGCCCACCTTCTCCAGCAAAGCACTCACCCATTTTCCCTGGCCCAGGACCTTCTGAGATAAGCAGGATGCAGCCGCCGCCACCTTGGAAGGATGGTAGTGCACCATGTCATAGTCGGTAAGTGTCAGCTCCATCAGGTACTTGGCCAGGGTGTGCTGCTCCACGTCCACCTGCAAGGAACCCACGTTACCTGCAGGGCTGAGATGCCCGCTCCAGGCGAGGGGACAGTGAACCTTTCAGAGCCCTCAGTGACACACAGCCTGTCATGTCGTGCATGTGTGTGCCACAGTTTTGCCACCACTGGCCTAGGGTCTTGGGTCTGCGGGGTCAGACACATGGGAGCTGGGATGGACCTGAAGGCAGCTTGCTCAACAGGCAGTGGCTCTCCCTTGCTCAGATCAGTGCTTCCCGAGGTGCCAGCAAAGACTCCACAGGGGTGCGGGTACTCACCTCTCCGGCTTTCGATGCCCGCCGGAGGAAATGCAGAGGCAGGGGGCGGCCCAGCTCAAATTTCAGTTCTTTCAGGATAAGCATTTCCATCTCTAGGATCTGGGCACTGGTGTAGGCATTGTCTGTGATGTAGACAAAGTCTTCGATATTTGGAGAAAACATCTCCTCGTACTTGGAAGCCAGGAGCAGAGCGGTGATCCCGACCAGCTGGAGCTTCTTGCGGGAGACAGGCTGGACCTGGGTGGGGAGAGATGTGTTTGAGTCACCGGTGACACGGGGGTGGCCGGCTGGGGGAGGACGAGAGTAGCAGAGGTCCAGGAGGACGGGTCCATCAGTGACCCTCTGGGGTGCAGAAGACTTGAATGCTAACGGAGCGGCCGCTGGCATCACAGGACAGATGGCCCCCAGGCTCTGCTAGCTTCCTCCCCCACCACACAAGCCCAGCAAATTTGAATTGTTGCAAATCGCAAACAGATGATCTTTAAAGGAAGTTCAGATGCCCACCCACGGTCACTCAGAGGCTGAGTAGGGAAGAATGCAAACCTGACTACCAGGTCCTTGTCATCCTCTGATGCAGTCAGGGATTGTAAGGGAAAAGACAGAATACAGGACACATAATTTACAGGATTATTTTATAATATTCACCCAAAGAGTCAAATGCAAAAGCATGGGAAATCTGTCTACACACTGAGACCCAAAGAATCCAGCTGAGGGCCTGGATCTCACACAGTGTCCAGCATGAGCTCAGCTGGAGGCCTAGAGCCCACAACAGTCTCCTGCAAGTCTCTATCAAGGATCTGCGCTGGACAGGCCCAAAGGTCAATGGTGGAAGCTAGAAAGTCTGTGCCAGCGGGCTGAAGGATCTGCACGGGAGCCAGGAAGCGATGCTCAAGTTAAGGACCAAAGCTTCCCTGAAAAGAACCACAGCCATACTCGGCAACAGCGAGGTCCCAAGCTCCTCCAATGATAACAGCAGAGTTCATATCTAGGAAACCTGCATGACAGGAAAGGGGACAGGAGAATCAACAGCTCACCATTTTCCTTCTAGTTCTCCTTCAATGCTGTTGGTGACCATCTTCAGGTGGGCTCTCCACTCCTAACACCACGCTGGCTCATTCCAGCTGGGGGTTCAAGTTGCCCACCAGTTGTTAATTCACCATGCCCTCTCCTGCACCATAGTGGGCTCAGCAGAAATGAGGTCACGCAGAACAGCACAGAGCTTAGATGCACAGCTTGAATGCTACCAGAATCCTGGCCACAGTCCCTGCTATTTAGCTTGAGCAAATCTTTCACTAGTGCTTCAGAGCCAGGGAAAATCTCAGTGTAGAGCAGTGGTGGTGAACCTGTGGCTCGAGTGCCACAGTGGGCTGTTCGTATCACTAAAAGGTTCGCCATCGTTGGTCTAGGACATAAGCATTTTCTTCAGTTACTTTCCTTCCTCCTCCAGTACCGGGATTGAATGCCAGACCTTCACACTAAGCTACATCTACACTTAGAAACCTCCTGCCTCAGCCTCCCAGAGTGCTGGAATTATAGGACTGCTACACACCTGGCTTTTTGTTTTGTTTCTTGGTTTTTTGAGACCAGAGTCTCCCTATGTAGCCCGGACTAGCCTCAAATTCTCATCGATCCTCCTGCCTCAACCTCCCAAGCCTGGCTTTTTTTTAAAGTAGGACTTTTTCTCCCTTACTCAGCACTTATTGTTGAAAATCTGCATAAAATGTTACTGTGCTTTTCTATCCAATGAGTACTCGGTACTGAGAACCACAGAACCACCAAAATCCTATGTTTCCTTAGGACTTTATAGCATCTCGAGACACTATCAAAATAATTATTGCTACATTGTTTAGGTAGAATTTGCACTTGAGCACACTCCTTTCATGAGCATTGATTCTAAATTCCTAACTGCAGGGCTACCACTTGGTAATTAGCACACGCACGGCTTACGGCTGGCATCTCTTTTGTTTAGTGTCGGTGTGTGAACAGTTAATAAGTATTTTGACAATTCTTAGTTTACTTTATGCCCAAATTTTCAGTGTGCTCCATACACATACCCCTGTGCTCCTTTTTTAAAAAAGGAGTTAAGGTGTAGTGGTGCACACCTGCAATCTCAACACTCTGGAGGCTGAGACCAGAGGATCCCCGAGAGTTCTAGGCTACACAGGCTATACAGTGAGTTCAAGGCCAGCCTCAACTACAGAGTGAGACCCTGTCCTCAAATAAAAAACTTCCCTCTTATTTCTATACCACAAGAGTATGGTTTGGATTTCAGTGTTCCCTAAAACTCAGGTGCTAAGGGCTTGTGAGGTGATAAGCTTTCTGGAAGTGACCGATCACAAGGATTAATATGTGAATGACCTCATAGCTCGGTGCGCTTACAAGGTGGGACTTGATTGGATGAAGCCGCTCCTGGGGACATGGTTTTGGAAGGTGGATCCTGTCCCAGCTCTTTCCTCACTGGCTTTTTTTGGTACCAGGGATCAAACTCACAACATTGTGCTTGCCAGGAAGGCACTCACACCGCTGAGCTAAATCCCCAGCCCTTTCCTCACTGGCTTAATCTCACTCTGCTTCTTGGCTACCATGAGGGGAAGCAGTTTCCACCACAGTGTGAAAGCCATGGAGCTGGCCAACTACGGACTGAAGCCTCTGAAACCATGAGCCACATACACCTTTTCTCCTTTAAACTTACTTTCTCATTTGAAAGCAGATTAGCACACCTAGGTAATGGTCAGGCAATGGAGAACCAGCATCCGAATGTACCCTCCCCAGCTGTGGGCTGCCTCCCCACCTCCCTCTATGGAAAGCTTCCTCTGATGAATGATTGTGCTATCCAGCACAGGTCGGGCATCCCTAAACCAAAAATCCGACACCTGAAATGCTCCAAAATCCAGAACATTTCGTGTGCTCATGTGACACCACCAAGTGCAGAATCCCACACTTGACCTCCGTGGGCAGCAGTCCGAACACTGGTGCAAGCAAGCAGTCACAAAATTACCTCTGGGCTCTATGTTCCAGGTGCAGATGGGACAAAAGACACTGAGTTTCCACTTAGATCCCATCCCCAGGATGTCTCCTGATGCATGTGCAAATATCCCCAAATCTAAACACATCTCAAACCGGCTTCCAGCCCCAGGCACTTGGAGTAAGGGACCATTGCCAAGTTTCCTTCAGTCCTTCAGAGCCAGCTCCCTGACTGAACAGCTAGTGCCGGCCAACACTGCGGAAGGGTTGTCGCTTATATGACTCCCCTCTGTGGCACCCCAAGTTACTCAGCTCCTCATAAACCGGTTTTTGCTTGTTTTTCCCCGATGGGACCCCGATGGGACTGTCATGCAGCGTTCAGTGAGCCATGGGCCTGAGCCCAGGAGCCTGCTTACCTGTAGAAAGCGATCCATGATGGCCACGCACATGTAGAGCGTTTCCTGCAGGAGCCTGAACTTGGAGTGCACCTGCACCAGCCAGTCCACCAGGATGGCACGCATGCGCCCGTTTATGTCTCTTCCATCCAAGAAACGTGGTCTGATGGATTGCAAGACCTGCGAGGGAGGAGACACCTCAAGAGCTGACCTTGTTTCCCTCCCTCGCTGTGTGGATGGCCCGGCCTCCCAGGCCCCCACCTCTAGCTGCCGCAGGTACTGGTAGATGTCCTTGACGTAGTCGCTGCAGAGCTGGGGGTTCTCCCAGTCCTCAGTATCAATGTCCTCAACTTTGCAGAGCACAGCATCCGAGAAAGCTTGGCAGAGGTTCTCCTCCTTCATGGAGATGTCCTCGGGCGTGGGAGAAGGGCCCTAGGCCAGAAAAGGGAAGCACCAGTCACCCAAGACACTGCAGAGCCTGCTTCGGTCTCATGTGCATGACTTTCTGTCTGCTGCTGCTGGAATGTAAACTCTGGGATCTTCAGTTCACACTCCTATCATCCCAGGATTTAGGGGGCTGAGGCAGGAGAACTGCTGGGAGTTCCCAGACAGCCTGAACTATAGATAGCAAAATCCTATCTTGACAACAGAGAAATGGCAGAACCCTGACCACTGGATAGAGAGTCCCAAAGCTGATCATGCTTTGACAGCAAAAGGCTTTTTCTTCTTCAGTTAACTCTAAATGAGAAATCAGTTACTAAAACACAAAAAAGTATGTCCTGGTCTGTGAATGGAACAGGAGAATGCAAAGACTGAGCATTCCAGGGCCGGTTAATTCATCTCCCAATAATGACGACACGATTGTTCACAGAAATCACTCAACTGAAAACTTTGCAAGATTCAAAGGAGACTTGAATAATAAAGTATAGGTAAGCCATCCCATTGAAGAGTAAAAGGTGATTCTCGAAATAAAACTGAGGCTGTAAAGAATGTACACAGAATAATACAAAAAGAGCTTGTATAATAAAGCACAGTTCCACAGTAACTTACATCATCAGGCTCAATAACAATTTCCAATCTTGGAGAAGGACACAGTAACACAGGGAGATTTAAAAAAAAAGAGATTGTGTATTTTGTCTTTTAAGACATGATCTCCCTGTGTAGCCCAGGCTGGCCTCAAATTCCCAGTCCTCCTGCCTCAGCCTCCCAGCTGCCCCACCTTAAACCAAAGGTCTTACGCAGGCAGAGCCAGGTGAATGCGGGCCAGGCAGGTATGGATGCCATGTACTCAAGACCTTATAAGCTAAACAAGTTGAGGGTTAACTGAGGGCCCCGGTGCATGAAAAGAGCGACCAGGACACTGGGGAGGGCAAAGCCCTGAGCAGGGCAACTAAGCAAAAGGAACTAGAGGAGTCGAGCACTGGAGGGAGCTCCGGAGGGAAGGTACCGTGGGTGGGAGGACTGCACGGGTTGGGGGACAGGAGAGCTGGAAGGGCCCAGGCCCCTGCAGCTCAGATCGTCTCCATGGGAGAAGCCGTGGGACGCAGGACCCAGGCAGCTTCCTAAGCACACATTGCTGCAGTTCATGTACAGCGACACATCAAACTTTCTCTAGCAAGGCAGGCAGTCCAGGAAGTCTGGTTTAGTGTAAGAGTCCCAGGCTTCCTCCTTGTCTCCCACACATCACACACTCTGCATCCAGTTCCAAAGCACCTGTTTAGCCACGTCAGGAGCCACCAGAGTAACACAGATCCTGCTCTGGATCCTGTAGAGTGGCCTGAAAGCCACATCCTGGCTCTACATCCTCACTGTCTGTGCCACCATCTCTCAGGCTTGCCCTCCGGGCCCTGGGGGCAACACGCAGGCCCTCTGCCCACAGGTGCTGTGTGCAGCAGAGCCAAGACGGGCTCATCAACCACCCCAGTCCTACACAGAGGGATGGCTCAGTGGCAGAGCACCTGTCTAGCTTGCACGACGGCACTGCGCACTTCTGAGGGAGCCAAACGAGAAAGAAGCCCCACGCCATCTCACCGGTGGGTATCTCAGAGAGTGCAGGTGTCGAGTGGGTTAACAGTGGCTCCCAAAGGCTAGAGACAGCCGGGAGAGGAACAGGTGGAACTAGTTAGCAAGAAGTGTTCATGTGCAATGCACAAGGACCTGCCTACAGATAATGATACTGCAGGGTGTGTGCCACAGGGCTACAAGAAAGGATTTTGGAACCAAGTGTGGTGTTACATGCCTGTAATCTCAGCACTCAGTAGGCTGAGGCAGGAGGATCACCACTAGAGGCCAGTCTGGGCTACACATGGAAACCCTATTTCAAAAAAATAAAAGGAAGAGGGGTAGTTTTCCACACATTCCCCTACAAAGAATTATTCACAAACTTCTACATGACAGACGTGGTCTGCAAATAAAAATCTTCCAGGGAAAGAAATGGATTTTTGGAACATGGACTGTCAGAGACGAGGGAAAATCCAGAAACCAGAAAGATGTGGGATGTACTGGAAGCTGCGGCCGGCAGGGCGCAAGGCAGCCAGGGTGGGCAGCTCCCAGGGCTCTCACCAGTGGTTCACACCAGCAGGCCAACTCGTGGGTCTTATACGCAGTCCGATTTCCTCATTTATGAGAAACACCTCGAGGGCATCAGGAAGGCTGCTGGGAGCTGTGGTTCTGGTCAGTTTGTGCTCTGTAGCAGTAAGTCTGCACCGCTCACAGCTGCAGATGGGACACTGGGGAGCGGGGACAAGGAACTCTTTTCTGTGTACTCTGTGCTGCTTTGTTGTCACTATGGCTATTTCTTGTGCCATTGAAAATAAAGGTCACTCCTGAGTGTGAACTGTGCTCACTCCCTTTTACACATGCATTGGAGAGACACAGCCATGAGACATCCTCGAACCTAGATGTGGATCATCTGTGACTGCCTGGGGGTGCCCTGGCTGTACCCCACCTCTGTGAGGCTGTGGGATGACACATGCTGGCCCCTTTGTGACCACTGCCTCAGACACCATGGAGAGTCCAGGCTGGAGGAGAGACAGGCAGGGATTCGTGTCAACCTGTGGTCCTCTTTTTCACACATGTGATCAGGGCGTTTGCTAGGAAAGCAGCTGGAAACTTGGGCACTCAACAGGCATTTGCAGGACAGTAACAAGTCTGCAAACAGCCTAGGAGATGGAGCCCAGGCCTCTCCAGGAGGCACAGGGGCTCCCAGCCCAGCGGTGGGGGGGGGGGGGGCTCACAGAAAGTAAGGCCTGAGTGATCTCCTCGCCATGGAATTCTTAAGCAAATTTGACTGGATTGGGAAAAACAGTTCATTATTCCTCAGTAACGAAGTGACCTTTACTGAGGACAGAACTCTAGGCCTGTCATGGTTTTTGTTTTGAGACAGGGTCTCTCTATGTAGCCCAGGCTGGCCTCAAACTCATGGTGATCCTCTTGCCTCAATGTCCCTAGTGCTAGGATTACAGGTGGGCACCAGTACACCTGGCTAGGTCCATCACGTTTTATTCTGAAACACCATTACCTGAAATTTATCAAGTAGCCATAGACAAAAAGAGTTATCCAAGGATATGGCACAAAGGGAACCCAGAAAGGGTAGTTACAAAGATCACAAAGAAACAGCTTTTCACCAGGTGTGGTGGTTTACAGCTATAATCCCAGCACTGGGGGACTGAGGCAGAAGGATCACTGTGAGTTTGAGAGCAGCCAGGGCTACAAAGTGAGCTCAAAACCAGCCTAGCATAGCAAGACCCTGTCTCAAAAGACAAAAAAAAAAAAGACGTTTTTCCTGTCTTTCCCTTTCATACTTCCTTGGTTCTTCTCTCTCCCTCCTTCCACTCTCTCCCTTCTTTTGCAACACGGGATTGAATCCAAGAAGCATGGACTATATCCCTAATTTGCGTTTCTCTTGTTTGGGGTTTGTTTTGTGGCAGGGCCTAAATTGGCTGGCGCGGCCTCCTGAGGAGCAGAGATTACAGCTGTGTACCAACACGCCTGATGCCTTTTTTCTATTTTTTTTTTTAACCAACCGTGCTTTCCCTTTTTCTGAACAATTATATATGAAAGTTTGGGAGTTCTAAGAAAATTAAAGCCAATCCTAAGTCCAACGTAAAAGTAAAAAATAAATCATCAATGTTTTACATGGAAATGCATGTATAAGAGCAAAGCTGGTCTTTCACTGGTATAAACTACGCAGCCACTCGATTGATTTTCCCCATTGAACACTGTCAGCATTTTGACATTTATGGTTGTACAGTCTTTTATGAAATGTATTCAACTGATCTCCTAATATAGGAGTCTGTACCCTAAAATACACATTTAATAGGGTACTATCTAAAATACATCACCATGTCTACTTCTGCAGGGTCCAGCAACCCCTAGCCAAGGCCGGAAGGCCTCCAGGCTGTCTGGAAATGGCCTGGGGAATCTGGTATTGCAGCAGCCAGGTCTGCTCCAGGGAGGCTGGTCCTAGCGGCTGTCCTGAGAGCGTGGATTGAAGCCCCTGTCCCTCTAGTCTCACGCATACCACTGCACTTCCAGTCCTGAGCCTGGGTGGCTGCTGGGGTCTGTCCCTTGCACAGGGGCCCAGGGCTCGCTGCTGATTGCATCTCTAGGTGCAATGTGTCCCCTGTTGCTGCAGTGAGCCCAAAGCCAAGCAGGGCACTGTCATTTTCCAGACTCACTGCCCCCTCCTGACTTCCTACTTTTTTTAATGTATTAGGTAACAGCTGAATATAGGAGTGCTTATGGTTCTCATTGTTATCTAAGCGAAGGTTCCAGAGTGTTCCTTCTCTACATGGACATGTCCCCAGTGCGCTCTGTGGTGCATAGGAACAGGGAGTGTCTCAGTGCCCAGGGGCGCTCCAGGCTAACGCCAAGTCCTCCCCACCTGCTGGACCACCGTGACACCTCCTAACACTGCTTTCATCACCTCTCCCCTCCTTCACGCGTTTCGGCTTCCCCGAGGTCTAACAGGATAAACTCCAAACACCAAGATGTTCAAGCCCAGAACAGCCCTGACACAGCTCAGATTTGCGGGTTCCCTGACCAAAGGATATAACAAGCACTGGGGCGCTTTGATTTCTGTTGCTGTTGCATTGATCACAGAAAGGTACCATCTTCCATCAGTGTCTCCCTACCCTCACAAATCACCACTTAGAGGTGAGGCGTCTCTGCCCTCCCCTGCACCATGCCCGCTCTCCTGGCATCCAGTCATACGTGCCCAGGGTTAACCAGTGTCCCACTCTAGGACTAGCTGCTCACTACTGAGCAGCACACTCCTCTTTCTGGATAAGGCTCCTGCCATGGCTGGGTAGGCATAGTGAGCATTCACTATGGAGAATACGGCCAATGTTTTATGTTGAAATACTTCAAACACGCTGTACAACAACATATGTTTTGATCTTGAGAGTGTAAAGGAATTATTGTGCTTATATTGGGCTATTTTAATTAAATTCCTGTTGAGATCACTAGATGTATATAGATATTAAGGTAATTAACTCTATTATTTGAGGTCTAACACTAAGGTACTGAACAGAAAAGGCGTATATATTCATTTCTTGCACCACTGCTTCCAGCTGGGAATATTCTTCCAAAGTCACTGCGCGGATAAAGGCATCCTTGTGATCTAGTTAAGACCAGGCTCCTCCGGGACACACTTGTAAATTCAGCGCTGCCTACCTTCGGAGCTAGCATTTCCATCTGGACCGGTTTCACCGAAGCAGTTGGTTTCAGTTGTTTGCTAACATTTGTTGCTTTGGTGGGTTGAACTGGAGCTCTGGTGTTCTGAGCCTTCTACAAGGAAAGAGAAACTCGGACAGGTGAGACAGCCAGCCCTATCTCCCTGAGCAATGCTACATCTGTCCCAGGCAACATCCAGCCTCCCGACTGTTACCTTAGCAATTTGGCCTCCTCTGGTAGTGACTCTGTTTCCAATTTCTTCTAAAACTGTACGCCTAATAGTCACCTGACTCTTAGCTTTAGAATTAACTCCGGTGTCAATATTCTGCAAATCACTGGACACCTAAAAAACAAAGTTGATAAAGCAGTAAAGTGACTGAAAATATCTAATCCCAGCTACTCAAATTTAGAATTGTTTTGGGAGCCAGGTATAAACCCAGTACTTGGGAGGCTGAGGCAGGAGGATTGCCATGACGTCAAGGCCAGCCTAGGCTACATAACAAGAACTTATTTTAAAAAAATTTTTAAAAAAAGGAAAGGGAGGTGGGAGGTCAGGGGAGAACTGCTTTGGGAAAAGTGAATATGCTGAGATCTATTTGCAAAAAAGAAAAGTCCTATTTTAGGGAGCCCACATGCTGCTTAGAATTAATAGCACTGCACTTAAATCAGGCAAATCGCCCATCCATCTTACCTATAATATATTCTCCAACCAACCTTGCAAAACTATTTTGAGCCTTTCAGTGGACTTTCCTTTAAGAGAACTTGAATCTTCATAAATAAATGATTACTTCTCATGTTACTAGTTAGAAATCCCTGTAGGTTAGTCATTTAGTTAAAAACCTTCTTTTATAGAGATTAATAACAAGGATATTAAAAATGTAAAACTTGGGGCTGGGGATTTAGCTCAGCGGCATAAGCGCCTGCCTTGCAAGCAGGCAGTCGTGAGTTCGATCCCTGGTACCGATAAAAACAAAAAAAAGACTAAAAAAGTAAAACTTAAAAGCTGTAACATCCATAGTTAACAATACCCATTTGTTTGAAAACTTGAAGTTGATTTTTTAATTTTTTTGGATACAAGGAATCAAACTCAGGACTTTGTACTTGCCAGACAGGCACTTATGCGAATTACATCCCTCAACCCAAAACCTGATGCTTAAAACCTAAACTGATTTTATTATTCATTCTAAAAATAAGAAGTGCTTTTGCAGAGATGGTTTTTTACAAATACAACTTTAAAAAATGAACTTGAAAAAGCCGAGTGTGGTGGCACACATCTTTAATCCCAGCACTTGGGAGCCTGAGGCAGGAGTATCATTGTGAGTTCAAATCCAGCCTGTGCTATATAGTGAGTTCAATTGCATCCTGAACTACATACCAAGACCCTGCCTTCAAATAAAGCAAAACTAATTAGTTTTTAAATTATGGTACTCGTTAGTTGATCTTGGTACAAAAGAATATGAGTGGCGAATGCATATATTCAGTATTTAAGGTTAGAGTGTAAAACTCATACTGTTCAATTTTTCCACTTATCAACTGCTAGTTTTAAAAAGGGTCTGAAAGCTCAGTGCTAATGGGTTGAAGCCTGGTCATGTGACCAAATTTAAACTCATCTGGAAAGGAAAAGTGGCAGCTTTTAACTATCTGTACAGCCAGGACAATGGAATTCAGCTGTGTCCCGAAAAGTAAATCCAGGTAAGAGTTAAGTCCACAGGTACAGTACCAAAACTCCAGTACCACTTCGACCTTACAAAGATAGATTAATTTGGATCCTTTTCTCTCGGTCTTCTCATTGGTCCAAGTACAGGCTTTGGGCTAGGGAAATTAGTTTTGCGAGGACGCAATGCAAAACGTGGCAGAGGCCAAAACAGCCAGACTGTTAGCTGATGGCACACGCGGAACACCTGGCAGCCAACCGAACCCGCTCCGGTCCTCGCCTCCCTGGCCCAAGGCCCTCGGCCGGCGGGGAGTAGCGGGGAGGAAAGGGAAGGAAAAAGAAGAGAAGGGAAGGAAATCCCGCCGAGGCCCCTACTGTTCCCCAACCAGGACCAGCCAGGGATCAGGGAACGGCCCTGCGGTGGACCCTGGCTAGGGAGAACAGGCCGGCCACTCACCGCCGGGCGTCGGAGCAGAGCCATGAGGGACGGGACGCGGGGCCGCGGCCAGGGCCGGGGCCGGGCCGGGCGAGGGACCGCTGGCTCCGCGGCGGCTTCAGCTGCTCTCCGGCCTCCCGGCTGGGTCTGCAGTGACCGCTACGGTTCCGGGATTCAAATGCCGCGCCACTCGCGACCCATTAGGCTGACGCACGCCAGGCGCGCGCTCCTCATAGGCCGCTCGAGATGTCCTCCGCACGCTGACTGGCTGGCCGCCTTTGGCCCTGGTTGGCTGTCGAAACAACCAGTCGGAGCAGTTTTTCTTCTTCTACCCGTAAGTAAACAAAACTGAGCCGTCTCATTGGGAGAGGCTCCTCCGACTTTTGACAACCCCACACTGTCCAGTCTTCCCCACGTTCGCAGCTATGGACAGAAGACGGGCGTGCTTCCTGATAAGGTTCCTGTAAGCTCGTCGTTGTATACTCTGCATTGCGCGTCAGGGTTAAAATCCGTGGAATAAGTGACCCGAACACATGTTTAAGATTTTAAAGTGACCGACACGGTGTGGCCAAATCTTTAGCAGCACGGTGGGAGAATGAAATCTAACGTGCACAGAATTAAGGATGCCCTGGAAAAGAGAAGGCGATGAAGACCCAGACGGACAAGCGGGATTGAGATTTTAGTGTAGTGGTAGAATGCATGTGCGTGGCCTTAGCTTCACTGCCCTTCAGAATCAAAACAAAATGTAAGAAAAAGGAAGGCCTGATGCAGGCTGTCTCCGTGGCAGGGCTCCCTGGGGGAATTCCAGCAGGCGGCGCTGTCCGCTCTGGGCAGTGAGCTCACTGCTGTTTCTCAGGGAACAGTGGGACTTCAATGACTGCATTAAATGCCCCCATCATGCAGCCTAGAGGCCCCAGAAATTTCTAGTCTACTAGAAGGTGGCAGGAGGAGCTTCTCATGTTCCCTACACTGGCAGCTCTTTATTTTTCTCAGGTCTTCAACAGATGAGGCCCACCCACATAAGGAGGCCAATCTGCTCTTCCTGATTTGTTGTGATTTGTTTTTTTTCAAAGCAGCTTGCTGTGGTAGCTCACGCTGGTCTCGAACTTGCTGCAATCCTCCTGCCTCAGCCTCTCAAGTGCTAGCAATACAGGCATCTGCCACCGCTGCCTGGCTGTTTTGTTTTGAGACCAGGTCTTGCTATGTTGTTTAGGCCAAGATTCAAACCCCTGAAATTGAGCCATCCTCGGGCCTCTGCTTCACAACTAGGAGAGATTACATGTATTCACCATTGCAGCTGGGTGATTTCCATCTGAATTTCACCTAGACATAGCCTCACACAGTACCCAATGTCTGGTACCCCATGACCCAGTCAAGCAGGCCCATCACAATGCAAGTCACAGTGACCACTTACCAGGATTCAGACAGTGCAGACAGAATTCCTAAATTACAGAAACAGATGACATGAGCCAGGGATACAGCTCAGCTGCACAGCACCTGCCTGACAAGCAAGAGGACCTGAGTTTCACTCCCTGTCAGCCTGTTTGCCACTACAGTTTTATCCTCTTGGTTTCTCATTAAGAGTCTCATTTTAAAAATCACAGCATATTCGTTGGGATTTTCAGTCATTTCTGTATTCTGAGTTTTCATCAACGCTGTCCTGACAGATCTTTGGAAGGGGAAAACTGAGGGTGTTTGCCATAGCCATTGGACGTCTCCTGAGGGCATAAGCAAACATGACTGTGAGCTACAGAGCCATGACTTGGTTGGGATGCAGGCCCACAGACCAGGTATCAGGAGCAGGCACTCAGCAGAGGGGCAGGAGTCAGTTTCCCAGCGTGCCTGGCCTGGTTGCACCTCTTCCACAGCAGGATCTGCTCCTCCTATCAGGGCAAGCTGTAGTGACCTCCCTCCAACGGGAAGTGGTGGGAGGAAACACTGCAACACCACAAGGTCACCAAAGGCACTGCAGTTGCCTATTGGCTGGTCACTATGAGAAGTGGCCACCCAATCATGAAGATATTCCAGCAGCCAGAGGAATGGCCTAAGCAGCATTGTGGCAAGGAGGCTGCCTGTGCCCAGCCTCGTGACAGCCACCCAGAAGCAGGCTGTCCAAGCCTTCAGAGGACTGCCGCCCCAAATGTAGCCCACTCTGAGATGTGTCCTGGACCCATGGAAACTGCCTCGGCTGCTGTTTCAGCACAGTGCATTGGAGAATCAATGCCCATGTGCAGAGCTTGCCTAGGATCCCCCGTACGTCCTGGAAACAGCCACCTTCAGCAGAACTGACTCAGCGATCTCACAATGAAAACCAGACTGAGTATGGCTAATTTGTTTCTGCGTGATGGCAGAGGGCTCGGAGTGGAAATGGGAGAAACAAAGGCTCCTTCAGGAAACCTATGGCTCCCACGTGCAGCTACCACACAGAGCGATGGCTTGGGAATGTGTGCTTAACCCCTCACTGTACCCTGCACAAGTGTTTTAGCAGGGAGAGAAGACAACAGGGGGTGAGAAAGCGTTCGGAATCTGCCACCTCCACAGAAAAATATGGCTAAGAGAGTCACCTCCTCTTGCATCGCCATCACTGGCACAGACTGTACCTTAGCAGCAAGCACGTGTGAGCGCAGACCCAGGGCACACTCTCTCTCCTCAAAAGTGTCAGAACTGGGGTGAAGGGGGCTCCATCCTGTGCATCCTGTGTGTGAAGTGCTTTATGGTCACGAGCTTGTTCACTACTAACAGCAACACTAAAAGCTAGCTTTCATTGCTATTTCTTTTTTTCTGTTTTTGAGACGAGGTCTCGCTATGCACCTCTGGCTGGTCTCGAACTTCCATCGATCCTCCCACCTCAGCCTCCCGGATGCTGGGATTACAGGTGTGAGCCACCACACAGTTTCATTGCTATTTCATAGATGAGAATTTTCAAGCTCAAAAGCTTAACAGCTGGGTGAGGTAGTGCATGTCTGATATCCTAACATGTGGGAAACTGAGGCAGGGAATTCAAAGATAAACTACAGTGTCAAGGCCAGCCTGAACTGCAGAGCAAGACCCTGTGTCAGAAAACAAAAGCAAATAAAAAACACCCAAATAAACCCATGTTTTTTTAAAAAATTCGAACTCACACAACTCAAGGCCCAAATCTAACTCCGTAAGTATCTTATTTCCATTATTCCAAAAAGTCGTATGTACTGTGGATCAAATGCTGCACATGCAAAGCAAGCACTCTATCATTGAGCTACAACCGAAGTCTTTAAATACAATTCTTGTTTTGTTTCATTGAGACAGGGTCTCACTATCCAGTTCAGATTGACCTTGAGCTCACTTTGGAGTCAGGCTGGTCTCGAACTCATAATGATCCCAAGTCCTGGGATTACAGGCATGCACCGCCACACCCAGCCTTGAATATAATTCTTAATCCCTGAAAATGATAGAAATATGTAATAGTGCCTAAGTTTAACTTTGATATTTCCACTACTGTAATATGAAGCTTTCAAAAAACAAAAAAATTTGTATTCTGAGATTAAATTAGAAGATGGGTTTTCTACAGAGTACATTTTCCTATTCACGAATCAGTAATAATGAAATGTCCACAAAAGTTCTGCAAGACCCTGTCTCAAACACAAACACACACACACAAAGTCAGTGTTTAAACTAGTTATAAATAATTTTTAAGTAGAATTAGTTTTGTTTCTGTCAGTTGTTATGGTTCAAATGCTGAAGAATAGTAGCAGCAAAAACTGAATCATGAGAGTAAGAAAAAAGTTTCCAATACTAGTCTTCACTTGTATATTAAATAAGGGTCCACTGATTAAAAAAGTCTTAAAATCTGGAGAACTTGCTTTATGTGGCGGTGCATGGAAGCTGAGGCAGGAGGAGCACTGCAAATTCTATGTCAGCCTGCACTACACAGCAAGACCACCCTGTCTCAAAAAACCAAAAGGTCTGGGAAACTTTTGCTGAAATGCACATTGTGACACAAGACACAGACAATGTGAGATGTAAGACAACAAGACAAAGCACACAAAGGGACACTGGCCAAAAACATTTCCTTTCTTACTCGGTGGATCACAGGCACGTTCTTTCTGTAATTAACAGCAGTAACGTCACAGGTTCCTGTATTAATAATTCATATTTATGCTGCAAATGTTTGCTTTAAATAAAAGTTATAAAGTAGATAAAAGCTTTACCTACACTAAAAAAAAAAAAAAAAATCACTATCAAGTATAAAGTAAGTCAAAAAACTGTCAGGCACCTAAATCTCAGATCACACATCAGTCCCTTGGCAGACACACACACACACTGGCACTCAAAGGGGGACAGTCTACTTTCCTAACCCCGCCCCATAAAATGGAAGACCTACATGATTCTCTCTTACAGCTCCTCGACCTGCTACAACTGAAGCCTGGTTATCAAGTATACTTCTTTTTCTCTTTTTGTAGTACTAGATTACTGACCCCAGAGATTCAATTCACGTATATATGGGCAAGCACTCTAGCACTGAGCTCTATACCCCCAGCACTTGTAAAATTTTGTTTTGCTAAATTACCCAAACTGGCCAAAAACTTGATATCCTCCTGTCCCAGCCTCCCAAGTAGCTGGGTTTATAGGCAAGTGCCACCATTCTAGCTCAAATATGCTTTTAAAAATGTGATTTTATTCAATCCCTGATACCAAAAAGAAAAAAGTGATTTCATATTCCAATTTCTTAATCCATCCCATAATCCATCCTAGATCTGTAACATATTAAAGTATAT
Source organism: Cavia porcellus (assembly GCF_034190915.1). Taxonomy (NCBI): domain Eukaryota; kingdom Metazoa; phylum Chordata; class Mammalia; order Rodentia; family Caviidae; genus Cavia; species Cavia porcellus. The sequence goes on along the minus strand of NW_026947521.1, from coordinate 407,189 downwards.
TGATACAATTACTACAGTATAACAGTTACTAACATAAAAAGCATAACTCATTGAATATAAACACATTTCGCAAATACCTTTCAATGAGATCTATTTTTTAATTCCAAGATGTTTAATGTAAATTATTTTATAAAAACTAATTAGGAAACACAAAGACAATAGAAATATAAGTTATTTATTTAATCAATCCACTTACAAAGCAGGTGGCTTAATGCAAGCTTATTGACAGACACCCCACACCTAATCCATGGGACATATCTTCCACATACAGGCAGTGATCTACTGACTGGATGCATCCGCAATCTGGAGCACATTAAGCATATTTAACCAATAAAATTAGGCATCCTGTATATGAAAGTATCTCGCTAATAGGCATCCTGAAGTGGATTAAAACTTCCTCCAAAGGAGAAATGTTAGTATGTTAACTTAATTTTATACTCTATATTATGCAGTATATCTTAACTATAGAAATTAATTTTAAATCAGTGATCGACTCTTGGTAATGTAGAAGTGGGGTCTATAACCATTGCAACAGTAGTTGACAGTATGATTTGTGCCTCACAGTATCTGCAGATTTGTTTTCAAGTTTAGAGAGAAATAAAACAAGAGACATGTAGATTCGGCTGATTTTATTTATCTTTAAGCTAATAAAAAATCCCTTTAAAGTAATCCTGGGACTTTCAGACGCTCTATGAAATGCACAGATACCTGCCAACAACTGAAATTCTAAACCTTGGCTAAATGGATTTACAAAATTAATGTAAGCAGATATCTTACCTACTCGTGCTTAGCAGAAGATTGAACAAAATTCTACATGTCTTTTTCAATTTCCCTAAAATTTTGTTAAATCTGCAAGTATGTACAATCAGCTAAATTGAAATTAATATTTAGTGTTCATCAAAGCTGTTTCACAGCAGCAAAAATTGAATCAGGGAAATAAAAGTTTTAACTGATATAGAAAAAGATAAATACAATCATAACAGCAGTCTAAATTTATGGTATCAATATTCAACTCTATCTGCACTGTGCTGGAAGGAAAATGATACATCAAGAAAACTTATACTGATCACTCTGGTGATGTGCGTACCACCTGCATCAATGGGACAGGGGTTGTGTTCTGCTCCCAGGATTGAGGATGGTAGCTAACTCAGAATTCCATATTGTAAATATACAGCAGCCATTTGTCCTAGTTAAGGAATGTCTTAATACACAATATTATCATTTTCTAGAGGATCTTTATACATTAAACTAAAGTACATGATTGATTAAATTAAAGGTTAGTAATGGATAAAAAAATGCATAATTCTCAAGGCTTGTTACTATGTAAAAAACAAAAAGACCACAAAATCCTACCTACTAAAGCAGCTAATCTTGCCTGCAAGTTTAGGGTCACAAGCCCATAATATGTGCAAAGAAATGCAATACAAGGAACCATGCAAAAGTACAGTAAAATGATACAGGAAAAATGTCAAATCTAGAAAAAAAAAAGCTTTTATAAATACATCAAAATCAACCGTATACATAAATTGTAGGTCTAGCATTAGTTGTACCATATAGCAGAGCCAGCACTCTTAGTTCAGATGCTTCCGAATCTGCGCAGGTAGGTCATGCCATCTTTGGTTGACTGCAGTACCAGGAAGAATGGGCTGAGAGGGAGGGCAAGAGTTCGGAAACACAGTGTCAACTTTCACTGGGCAGCTGAGCCTCAATGTCCACTCTGCAGATGGGGCACTTCTTGTTGGTGATCAGCCACTGGTCCACACACACTTGGTGGAAAAGGTGCATACACGGAAGGCGCCTGTGGTCATCAAGACAAAAAGCAAAAGCAGTCTTAGGACAAACACACATCACATTTCTTTTTAAGCAAATTATCTGGGCAATAACTCAATGGTGTTTTGAAGTTCTCAGATGACTTTCAGATACAAAAAAATAAATTCTAATGAGTTATATTAAGTCAGCACTCTGAGTAACAACATGTACGAGTAACCCAAGTAACTTACAGCTATGAAAACAAATTACAAACATCTCGATTATAAACATAAGAACTACAGTGGCAATTCGTCCAGTTTTTTCTCTAACAGATTAAAAATATGGTGGCAGCTAAAAAAAAAAAAAAGATTTAAGATACTCTGTGAACAGCATTAATCCTATAAAAACATTTCAGACTTATAAAACTTCACTAAAAATACAGTGTTCATAAGGCCTTATTCTGTGGCTCAGTAGATAATATTTTAGTATGTTTTTTCTCTATTAGCCAGTTGACCAGGCACAACAAAGGTAACTTTATTAATTATAGCAAGAATACCACTTCATAGTTTTATTATATATTTCATAGAGCTGTCTCTATGGCTGTATATCACATAAAAAAACAATTGCTTAAGAGATTAGATCACAGAAACTCACCCCTCTTCTCCCTCCCTCTGAGACAGTGTTTCATTAAGTTGCTTGAGTTGGGCTTGAACGTGCAACCCTCCTAGATTGTGACATTACAGGAATGCACCGCCACCCCCAATTTTGATCTCTCTTTATGGAGAATATATTGTTATAAATGTCTTCAAAGCCTTTAAAATTCTCATTTCTACAGAACTTACAGAAGAAAATTTTGAATACAAAATTTCTCTGACCAACTGCCAATGTGACCCTAAAATAGATAATATTCCACTTTTGTTAATATAGAAGCTTTTGTCTTTCATTCTTTTACTTGCTATCCAAAGTTAACCAAGAGTTGTTTAAGAGGTAAGCCAGCAGCAGTATTCACTGAATGGTTACCAGTTTACTTTCAAATAAAATTCCTGTACAGTCTGAGAATGGATTGTAGCTAGTGAATAACTAATTACCTCACATCTTCACCTTCCTCTAAAATAGACAAGCAGATCGTACATTTCTCCTCTGTGTCTTCCTCAGTTGCTTCTTCTCCATCTTGTTTGCAGTGCAGTTTCCTCTGTGAGAACCAATCAGTTGTTACCTTATTAGCAGAGATGACATTGAACAACTGAGTAAAGTCTGCATTTATTTCAAAACAAACAAACAAACAAACAAACAAAGCAAAACCGCACATTCCCATAAACTTATTTCCCAGGTAAATTGTCAAAATATTTGATGAATTAACTAGTTACTTGAAGTAACTGTCAAGTACTGAACTAAGTATTCAGCATAAAAAACAAAATCATTAGTCTAAAATCAGCTCCTTTCAATCTAAATGAGAACTATATACCATATAAACTCTACTTCAGTTCTATCCTGAACATATCTAAAAAAATTGTATTTTATTAATGAATATTAGTAATTTTAGAAAACAAAAATTGGCTAGGCATGGTGGCATACACTTGTAAGCCCAGTACTCTGGAGGCTGAGGTGAGAACCACTGCAAGTTTAAGGCCAATCTGGGCTACATAGTGAGAGCTTATCTCAAAAAAACAAACAAAAAAAACTCAACTAAAAAGTTACAAAGAAGAGCAGCCTTGACACTATTATTTTCTCAGTATAGTACAACATATCATTTCTTCTTTGTTGTAAGAAGTTTATTTAACATGCCTACCCTGTAATTTCCAGATATAATGCTACAGAAAAAGGCACAAAGGGTATAACACAATAAGAAATACAGACAGGACGTTCATCAGTAAATGACTACTTAAAAACTGTGGTACTGGGGGCTGGGGATTTAGCTCAGCAGCATAAGCTCCTGCCTTGCAAGTGTGTGATTGTGAATTCGATCCCCAGTACCAAAAAAACCCAAAAAACAAACAAAAAAAAACTGGTACTAGCTCGGTGTGATGGTGCACTCCTGTAATCTCAGTATTTGGGAGTCTGAGGGAAGAGAATTGTTGCAAGATCAAGAGCAGCCTGGACTACAAAGTGAGCTCAAGGCCAGCCTGAAGCATACAATGGGATGCTTTCTCAAAAAGAAAAAACCAAACTATGGTACTGGCATATGATAGTATTCTGTATAAACTATTACAAAGAACATATGTGATCTATCTCTAAGTGCTGACAAAGAACAATGACACGCACAACTGTGTCTATCATCCCCTTCTGTTTCTACAAGTGGGAAAGAAAATATATATATATATAAATGCATACTCTAAAAAATGAATAAAAATGTCCAGAAAAATACAAAAGAAATTGTTAGGCTTTTACTTCTGGGAAAGAAAACTAGGGTATATGGGGTAAGAAATTTCCTAATAAGCATTTTGATAGTTTACAACATTTTTACCATGTATTTTATGGCTTCAATAAAAATAATGTCATTGCTAGACTTCACAAATTCAAAGTCTATGATACTACATTTTATATATCTCAATAACTTTCAAAAAATTTTGAGAATAAATTCTTACCTTTTTGTACTTATGTGGGTATGTACATCTTTCAATTGTCCCTTGGGATGCCCCACGATTTACATTTCCTAATCTTTCCTCCAAATGAATCAGTTCCTAAAAGTAAAAACCTAGAATTAAAAGCCAATACTTTACAGGGGGGTGGATATGATCAAAATGATACAAGCATATTTAAAAATAACACAACAAAATCCAACATTATGTAAAATTAACATGCACTAAAAAAAATAAAGCTATTATTTTTGAATGCCAATTATTCCCTGAATAGTACTGTCAGTTCTTTCAAAGCAGAAACATCTGTATTTATATACCTGTAATTATATTTTGTGCCAGGAGTAGTAGAACACACCTGTAATCCCAGGACCCAGGAGGCTAACACAGGAGAATTGCTGAGAGTTTAAGGCCAGCCTAGGCTACAAAAGGAGCTCAAGGCCAGCCTGAACTACATGGTGAAGCCCTGTCTCAGAAAGATAATCCCCCTCTCCCACAAAAAAACTATTATGTTGTTCAAAAAAGAAAGAACATATTTGGTTGAGCATAGTGTCACACATCTGTAGTCCTAGGATTCAGCAGGCTGAGGCAGGAGGAACACTAGGAGTTCAAGGCCAGCCTGGGTTACCAAGTGTGTTCAAGGCCTGTGTGAGCCAGATAATAAGACTGAGACCCTATCTCAGAAAAAAAAAGTATTTATATATGAGAAGACAAATAGTTTACAAAATTCTTCTTATAGAAAGGGAATTTAAAAAAATGGTTTTTTAATTTCTTTTAGGAGAACTGAGATGCTTTTGCAGTTATCCTAAGAAAACAGGACAGTAGTAATACCACCCAGTTCTGTGTAACATCAAGTAGAGTACATGAAATTACCCCACTACAGGACAACTGTTCTAAATCACATCAACTCCTACTTTCAAAATGACATGATGAAATGTAACAAAACATTAGCTAATATACAAATGATTTGCTCTTCCCGAAAACTCAAACAAGAGGCTATTTAGTTACAAAGTTAATTACTTAGGCTTATTCATGTTTCTCAGTCATTTCTCTAAATACTAAACTTAGTCAAAACTTTCAGGTTTTCTTCCTATGTGTAATGGCAGTGTTCTTCATCTGATACTTATGTTGTTTGACTACTTTCTATATATTCTTTTATATTAGATACTTTTTAAATACTTGGGTAGCTTTTGATTCTAAGATGAGTATTCTTTATAAACCTTTTGTAAAGCCGAGTCAGTATTAGAAAAGTAGACACTTTCCTGCTTTCTGAGTCCAAGCCCCTGCAGTATTCCTGCAGAACTGTGATCACCCTTCGTATACGCCATCCACCTCCTCTGCAGTAAAGAGACGATAGCAAGTGTCTTCACTTCTTCCATTACATACCTCAAAATTGCCTCTAAAAGGACCCCTGAATGATGTTCCGTCCAGGCCAGATGAAATGTAACGAATATGAGGATAGCCTGCCATGTCAGGAACCTATTTTAATACAGGAGATAAGCTAATCAGTTAAAAGCAGACTTGGGTTTTACCTTTAATATTAAATAAGTCAAGACAGTCAAGGCTCTTTTTCATTCAATACATAAAATTGAGCTTCGGTAGAGACATTTAATTCCAACTAAACATTCTAGAATACAGTTAGATTTCTCTTAAAATCATTTCTCGAGCACGCTAAGCAAGCACTCTACTAGCGAACTACATCCCCCATCCTTTTATTATCATTTTGAGTAAGGGTCTTGCTAAGTGGCCTAAGCTGGCCTCAAATGTGGTCTCAGCTCCCCAAGAATCTGGGGAATTATACTTGCCACTTGTAAAATAAAGCAGTAGAAGAAATGTAAGAAAAAATAATGGTTCTATGAGACAAGTCTCTTTTACTTGATTTATCTTACAAAAAATAATTCTATATATAGCAATTTATACAGCTATATGCTATACAGTCTCAGGTATGCAGAAAACTGGGGCAGGAGGATCACTTGAGCTCACAAGTTCAAGGAGGGCCTGGGAAACACAGCAAAACTGCATCTCAAACAATAAAGGATGATGATAATGAAGACGATGACAAAAGTGATGACAACACAGAAAATACCCAAACTTAAGCCTGTATTCTTAGAAGCATAAACCTGAATAGAGTGAAATTTTCCTAAGGTCTTGTCAAGTCAAGAACAGTGCTTTCTGCCTAATCGCAGCACTGTGGAAACAAAAGGATCCCAAGTTTGAGCCTAGCTTGGGAAACAGCATGAGAACCGTTATGGCTTATGCTGGATGTACTCCCCAAACCTCATTTGGTCATGGAGAGGGGTGAGCTGCATCTAGTATTTGTGATTGGTTTGAAGACAGCTGCATCTAGTATTTGTGATTGGTTCACTGTCTCGTACTGGGATCTGTGGTATGAGTGCTGCACCTGCCCAGGGATAGAGAGCCTGCCTGTATACAGTACAAGGAAAGGAAGGAGGAATGCTTTTTGCTTTTCTGTCTTCTTGTTTGCATCCATCATGAATGACTGCCCCTTAGCCTTGCCACCCTGCGTTGGAATCAGCTGAGTATGGAGTGAAACCTCCAAAACTAAGCCAAATAAGCCTTTCCTTCCTTCATTTTGGAAATCCAGTATAAAAGCAAAGTAGGGGCTGGAGGTTTAGCTCAGTGGCATAAGTGCCTGCCTTGCGCAGGCAGTCATGAGTTCGATCCCCGGTACTGATAAAAAGGAAAAAGACAAAAAAAAAAAAAAAAAAAAAAAAAAAGCAAAGTAACCAAGACAGAATTTATACCAGTAGGGTGGGGTTGTTGCTGTAATTATACCTGACCAGGTGATTTAAAAGCCTTTGGGAACAGCTTGTGGAATGTTTAAGAAAGGTTTGGAGATGTCACCTGAAGGAACAGAGCTAGAACACCTTAGGCTGTTCTGAATGGGATTCTGGTCAGAGCCCAGAAGACCAGAAAGCTGATAGAAAGCCTGCAGGTAAAAGCTGGGCTCAGGAGGTTTCTCCTGGAAAAAGGACTACACTGGTTGTTGGACTCCACACATTATGTCTCATGGCTTACCAGAAAGTTTTGTCTATATTTTGCTCATGTCCAGAGACTTTGCTTGAGACTGAGATTAAGGGTGGCAGACTGATCTGGCAGAAGAAATCTCTAGACAGTCCAATGTTGAGATGGTGACATGGCTATTTGCTGGCAGCTTTCAGTCAGTTTCACATAGCAAATCTAGACCAATGAGCCTAGCAGGATGATTTAAAATATTGTGAGTTTGGCCAGGAAACAAGCTCCAATAAAGCTGTGGGCTGCAAAGATAGAGCTGAGGAGAACTTTATTGCTGAGAAGAAACAGGAGAATATAAAAGATGGCAGGGGGACATTACAAGCAGGTCTCCATGCATTACAAGTAGGTCTCCATGCTTTGCAGCCTCAAAACTGCACAAGTGAAAAACTTTGCTGTGAGGAGAAAGCCACAGAGTGCCATGTTCCAGAATGGCAGCAGAGGCTGCAATAGGTTCCAGGATGGTAGTAGCAGAGAGAATCTGTTCCTAACAATCAGGTTCAGAGTGTTCAGAGATCCAGGCACTGGACCCCTACAGTCTAGAGAGGAAAGCCTGGCTACTGCTGCACCTGGCAGCAGACCTTGGCATCATCCACACAGAGCTGGTTTTAGATGCAAACAGAACGCATGAGTTCTGAGGTCTAAAAGGTTTCCACTCTGATTTCAGAAGGCCTGGGAGGCCAGGCAGTATGCCCTTGAGCTGGCAGTGCGTGAAGCTATGTGAAACCAAAGGTAAAATGGAGAACCCAGAAGTTTAGAAAATCCAAGAGCATGGATTGGCTAATGAAACCTGCAAGGAGTGAGCAAAGCTAGCCCAAAAAGAAAGTATGGGAGCTACCACCACCAGGAGTGTCATGGCGGTGGAGTTACTTAAGCCCTTTAGAGTTCACAACCAAACTGCTTCCAATGCTGAGCATGGGACTACAGGGCTTAAATGTTTGCCCTGCTGTGTTATGGACTTCCGCTGGTCCCATTCCTTGTATCCACCTGTTAGTACCCTTTGGAATGGAAACATTTATCTTGCACAACTGAATGCTGGAAGTGTTTAACTTTGTTTTCATTTGTACAGAGTCTCCCAGCTAAGAGTCTGTCTTACATCTTGGAGGAGACTTGGGACTTGGACTTTTTAGTAGTGCTAAAACTGTTAGAACTTTGGCAACTCCTGGAGATGGACTAAGTGTCATTTGCATCAAGGATGTACCTGAGTCTTTGGGAAACCAGGGGTGGAATGTTACAGTTTGTATTTGGATATCTTCCTAAAGCCTCATGCAGTCATAGTGCCAAGACTTTAAAGTAGCCGAGTCTAGTGTTTGTAATTGGTTCGTCATCTACTGCTAGGACTCACAGTGTGAATGCTGTACATCTCCAAGGTAGGGTAGCAAACATACTACATAAGGGAAGGAAGACGGAGTCCTTTCTTTCTCCTTCCGTCCTTTTGCCTATTATATTCTTGTTCCTTGTGGTTTCCATGAATGGCTTTCTCTTAGCCATATCACCTGCCTTATAGCCAGTAGAACACGGACTGAAACCTCCATGAATTGTGAGCCAAATAAACCTTTCCTTCCCTAATTTTGGGCATGAAGTATTCTGTGTCAGCAACAAGGGAAAAGAAACCAAAATAGACCCTATTCTAAAGAGCTGTGGACAAAATTCAGTGAGAGCTATATTCAATCCCTAGTACCTAGTACTATTTTGGTAACTTCAGAAAGTTTTGTTAAACAGTATTAAACTCAAATTTAAAGACCCAATCCAAAACTGGGCATCTGAAATGAACAGGCATTTCTCAGATGAGGAAGTACAAACAACTAATAAACATAGAAAAAATGTTCAACATCATTGGTCACTTAAAAAACACTGATATTTCATCTCCAGAAAGAATAGCCATTATCAACTAATAAGGAATGCTGGTGAAATTGAGTGTGGATATGAATGCCTGTAATCCCAGCATTTAGGGGGCTAAGGAAGCCCTAAACTATATAGCAAAACCATGTTTCAAACAAAAACAAAAACAAAGAAACACCCAAGAGCTAGGAAATGCTCAGCAGCACAAGCACCTGCCTGGTAAGAACAAGCTTGTGAGTTTGATCCCTGGCAAAAAAAAAAAAAAAAAAAAAAAAGTGCAGGCAAGGCTGTGTAGAAAAAGAAACCCTTCTCCATTGGTGGCAGAAATGCAAGCTGGTACAACCACTATGGAAATCAGTATGGATATTCCTCAAAAACCTCAACTAGAGGTTCCATTTGATATAGCTGTTCCCCCGTCAAAAGGTTAAAAAACATCTTACCACAATGACATATATATGCCATTTTTACAGCAGTACAATTTCTAACAGCTAAAACTTAGAAACAGCCCAAATCAACACATGAATGGATAAAGAAAATGTGGTATTTGAAAAAGAGAAAAAAAAATGTGGTACTCATTGTACAATGGAGTACTACCTCTGCCACAAAGACAGATAAACTTAAATCATTTGTAGGAAAATAGATGCAACTGAAGAGCATAATTTTAAGTGAAATAAATCAGACACACAAATTTAAATACTGCACTGTTTCTCTTATGAGAGAAACACAAAGAGTAAATAAGGAACATAATAAAGGATAGATATTAGGGAGTGGGAAGAACTTGTCCAAATGGGAAGGGGAACCAGAAAAGGGAAAGGGAAAAGAAGGAAAGGAAAAGGGAAAAATGAAAATAAAGCGTTTGTGAATGGGGAAGAGAAAAAGGGATGAAAGGAAGGGAGGAGTGGGGGAAAGAATAAGATGTATTATGTTGACGGGGCATGGTGGTACACACTTGTAAGCCCAGCAATCGGGAGGGTGAGACAAGAGGATTACTGACTGCAAGCTTGTGCCCAGCCTGGGCGCTACACAGTAAATTCAAGGCCAGCCTGATCCACATAAGTGAGGTCTGTCTCAAAAAATAAAAGAAGAAGGAAAAAACAAAAAAAGATATGTTACAGGTACAAGTTCCCGATGATGAATGTGATCAACAGGTATGAAAGGCTGGGGATTTAGCTCAGTGGCCCAAGCACCTACTTGGCAAGCTCAGGGTTGAGTTCGACCCCCGGTACCAAAAAAAACGAAAACAAAAACAAAAAAAACCTAGGTATGCCAAACATGTACTAACAGAAAATGTGAAGTTTAGAAAAGCTAGGCATGGTGGTACACTCTTGTAATCCTACCATTTGGGAGATGAGCAGGAGTTCCAGGCTAACCTGAGCTACACAGCAAGACCTTGTCTTAAAATACATACATACAGGAAGAAAAACCTCTCCACAAAAATGTAACTACTTCAAGTTTTATATCCCTTTCTCTACTAACAACCAAAGGGACCCTACTGGGGGCTATGCCCTATCAGAAAGATTCAACAGTATTCTTTTTCTTTCCCTGGTACTCAGGCTAGCACCCTGAGGAACTCTATGACTGAATTTAAGCTTCAGTCCTCTTTATTTTTTGAGACAAGGGTCTCTCTAGTTAAGGGCTGGCCTAGAACTTGTTGTGTTTCTCCAGTCTCAGGCTCCTAATCCCATGCCACTTAGCTGGGATCATGTATACATGACCCCATAGCAGTCTGAACACAGTTTTCTAATCTTTTATGAGGTACAGTCAATCTTCATTATTTGTGAACTGGCTTGGGGTGAAAACCCCACCCTAACCTTGAGCAGTCTCAGTCTGTGGACATGGTGCAGTGACGCTGAAAGTGTGCGCTGCCAATGTGCAGGTCCCAAAGCCCTGCCTTCTTGGTCCAGCTGATCTTACAGCCAGAAGCTTCTCTGTAGTGTATTAACAATTTGCTTTCTGTGCTTTCAGTGCATTATCACACTGTGTAAAGGGCCACTGAGCATATGCTCAAGTATGTCAAGGTTCCTACACCAAGAAGGCTGTGATCGTGTGCAGATAAAACATGCACTTAGTCGGTTCACTCCAGGGCCGAGTCACAGTGCTGCTGCTTGTCAGTTCAGTGTCACCAAACCAGTACCACACACTACATGAGCTGTCTTTAAACAAAACCACATGAACCGAGGTTACATGGAGCTCAGCTGCTGGACCAGAGCTTGCAGTACTCTCTCCCTGTCCTTCCCGCAGCAGAAGGGGTCCACATTTGCTAACTCAGTGTCTACAGCGACTGCACAGAAGGTTAACTGCAGGAACTATTCAAAGCTCACTCTACCCAGAAGGAGACACTATACTATGAGAAAGAGTACTGGCAAAGTGTGGAGGTGCACACCTAAATCTTAGCACTGCAGAGGCTAAGGACAGGAGAATAATGGCAAGTTTGAGCCCAGCCAGAACTACATAAAGACTCTGTTTCAAAAATAAAAGAAAAAAAAACACAGAGAGAAGGTACACTGCAATTCTAGCTTTATAAATAAATCTCCAACATTACTTTTTGATGTTGTTAAAACAAGGTCTCACTGTGTAGTAAAGGCTGGTCCTGCTTGCAGTGTAGCCCTGGCTAGCCCTGTGTGCACAGTGGTCCTCTGCCTTAGCCTCACAATGCTAGGAGGCACGTGCCACTACGCCCAGCCCAACCCAGCCCAGCGACTATTATTCTAACTCTGTGTCTCAACTTTTTGAGCCAGTTCTGAGTCATTTGTTTGAGGTACAATATTTTTCTCTGTATTATCATTAATCATTTTGAATACTATACATACTACCATATCACCCTACATTCACTATCTTGTCATTTACACATTTTTCCTCAAAATCCAATACTGACTCATTATTACTATATACAGTATTACAAGACCACAAATGTATCTTTAACCCAGTTATCTCTGGAGGCCCAGATTAGGAACTTTCCACTAAACACTCAACCCAACGTACTATCTCAGATTCATTATGTCCAAAACCAAGACAACCCTTTACTCAAACCATCTAACATTCACCAATCTCTCGAGTGGTATTACTGTGTATCTTGTAACCTAAGCTAGAAATTAAAGTCATCCTAATACTATACAAATGTGTCCCACTGATTTTATGCCAACTGTCACTGTTTTTGTTTGGGAATTTACCAAAATTTACCTCTTCTATAATATCCAGATCAGTTTCATTCTTCCTAGTACTGAATTTCTATTTTTACACAACTGAGTAAGTGTAGTTTTTCTACTTACAAGCTCATCAATTCTCTGTAAAAGCATAGCTGGGTGTCACCCCATCAAGGCACCTTGAGTTTGTTTCTGGGCATAGTAGCTTTCTTCCCTTCTATTTTGGAGGTCCTGAGGACGGATTCCTAAGTATCGCACACACAAGACTTGTGCTCCACACTAAGCTGTGCCCTCACCCCTGCCCTTTCTCCTGCCTGACCCTCACCTGAGACCTGGAGACAGCAGCCCACACGGTGGGCTAGGGGTAGTGCTATGTGAAAGCCCCAAGGCCCATGCAGCAGCTCCCGCCCTGTGGCAGCACTGCTGCCTGAGATAAACACTCCCTCCAACACCACCTCGCTAATTATCAATTACAAATAGCAATGCAGCAGAGGTTTGCGACGATGGCAAATCAACTAAAGCACACATCCCAGTAACTGGAGTTCATGATTCTCTTAGTATAAAGGGAAAAAAGCTTTTTAAACCATTTTGTTCATCAAAATACAATTTTACAATATAAACCACAGATTTTAATATATCTAATACCTTTCAGAGCACAATTTTCATCTAAACAAATTATTCTCCAATTAAAACAACTATAACAAGTAATATATTAGAACGAGATCTTTAAAGACTTTACTTTAGGAAAGATTCCATCTGAAGACCATGTCAGCACTTGGACATTCCCCATATTACCATTAGAGGAAGTGCTCCGAGCTGCAGGTGATGGAGCCGAGGCGCGTGGTAATGGGCCAGGTGAGGGGGCAGTGCCCCTGGTGTGTAAGTGGCGGTGGTCACTCCAGTTTCAATGCCCAGCTCCCTGACAAAGGAGGACAACGGTTTAACTCAGTCCTCCTCACAGTCATATTCACAGCAACATAGCTGGGGGGAATACGTTTACATTTTTTAAAAATAATCTAAAGTTCCTTGACTTATAAAACTAAGAAAAACATAAAGCCCAAAAGATTCTACTAATGATTTTTAAACTTAACTTTGTCACCACAAGCAGCAAAGTATCTGTCCTCAGTATCACACCTCATAAAGGAAGGGAACAGAATGGTGAGTTCCTGAAGGTCTTCCAAACTACAAGCCTGATTCTACCTGAGGGGCACACAAAGTCACTGACTCTTCTGGTTTACCAGAATGTTACAGATGCCCACAGATTTTTGTTTGCTTACACTGTCTCTGGGTTCCTGGCATCTAGCATAATTAGCATTAGCAAACTCTTCTGTACTTTCTAAAGCAAAGGTAAACAAAATTTTAGAAAGGGTAAAATTAATATATGCTAAATCTTCACTTATTTATTCCAATTTTATGTTTTGCCTCAGGAATCCCTGTCAAGCACAAAGGATGCTGAGGCAAGAGGATTGCCATGAGGTTATTACTCGCCTGGACCACATAGTGAGCTCAAGGTCAGCTTGACTGCCACAGTGAAACCCTGTCTCAAAAACAAACAAAGAAACAAAAAACAAAAAAAGAAGAAGTAGTAGTCATCCCTGTTGAGCCAGGTATGGTGGCACATGCCTGTAAACTTAGCACTCGGGAAGCTGAGACAGGTGTCACTGCGGTGAGTTTTAAACCAGCCTGGATGACACAGTGAGACCCTGTCTCAAAAAACAAAAAACAAACAAAAACAACTTCCTGTCAACCAAGATCTCAGTGACCATCTATACACAATGGATTCAGAAGAAAACTGAATGGAAACATACTTCTACCTCTCTAGGAAAGAACCTTAGTGGTGGTAGAGCAAGTTGAGACTAAGCTCTGGCAGTCTGCTGCATAAAATGGTGACTATGAACATGATGCACTGCTATTTCCAAACTGCTAAAATAGGACTTTCACATTTCTAATCCCAGCACTTGGGAGGCCGAGGTAGCACTTCAAGGTCAGCCTAGGGTACACAGTAAATTCAGGACCACCTGACTACATAGGGAGACCTGATCTCAAGGAATTAAATCAACCAAATGAAGAGGATTTCAAGCCTTCTTACCACAAAGGAGTGTGAAGTATCTGAGGTGATAGATATGCTAACTAGCCTGCTTCAATCATTCCCCAATATATACACGTACCAAAATATAACACGCGAGGCATTGAATATATGAATGCAGTTACTATTTGTCAATTAACAAAACTTAAACAGAAATGCTCTACTCCTGCTTATGGCCTTGCCCCAGCCAGAACTAGAGATACTCTTATCCACTCCCCAGGCCTCCAATCACTCAAGGACAGGGCCTCAGCTCTGTTGAGGAGTTTGCCTCTTGAGCAGCCTCCCACATGGAGCTCCACTACCAGCGCCCACCCCAAATTCACCACAAGCTGTTGAGCACAGGTCCAGAACAAGCAAGACACTGACCAGGCAGATCTCTCGGGCGCCTGTCGAGGGTGTGAGGACATCGTCTGAGGGACGTGAATATGGTGCCCGTGACCATAGTTCGGGTGCATCCTGTGAGGGTGGGGTGGGGGGCGCTCATGTGCCCGCCTGGAAACACAGAACACAAAAAGACCACTGGAAATAACTGAATACTTGGTTACTTATTCGTGTAGAATGAATTCTACTGTTAGTATTATAAACATCTATAGATTACTTCTAAAATTAACTTACCAACAGATTATAAACTTAGAAAGTTATTTAATAATTAACAATGAGTCAGGAAGCCATAACCTCTTCCCCACATCCTAACTGTTCATTTATTCCAATACCTCCAATTCAAATACCCAGGACAAAGCCAATTTTAGCGCTATCTTGTATCCTATTTTATAGCAAGTACTTTAATTAGGCTACAAATTGAGCAGAAATAAAATCAACTGTGTGAGACCCCATCTCAGAATAAAATACACACACAGACAGGTAAAACTCTTC
The DNA here is from genome assembly GCF_034190915.1 of Cavia porcellus. Classification (NCBI taxonomy): domain Eukaryota; kingdom Metazoa; phylum Chordata; class Mammalia; order Rodentia; family Caviidae; genus Cavia; species Cavia porcellus. The sequence goes on along the minus strand of NW_026947521.1, from coordinate 391,887 downwards.
TAATAGTGTCTAACACATCTGTCAATTTTACATTTAATGATTTAAAACTATTCTCTAGCTATTGGAGGCTATGACTAAGTTGGCAACTTACACTTTAAAAAAAAATTCTTTGGCACTAGGGATTGAATTGAGGCCTTATGCATGCTAAGTAAATGTTTTGATACCAATCTGCATTCTCAGAATTTTTAAGATTTGAGACAGGGTCTCACTAAGTTCACCAAGTTGGCCTTAAACTTGTAAGTCTCCTGTTGCAGCCACTAGGAATAATGAGAATTAAAGTATACACCAGCTGGCAATCTTCTATATAAAAAGCTGGTATTAAAATGGCAGGCCGGGCGTGGTGGCACACACCTGTAACTCCAGCACTCAGGAGGCTGAGGCAGAAGTATTGATCATGCTAGTTCAAAACCAGCCTGGGATATATACTGAGTACAGGGTCAGCCTGAACTACACAGCAAGACCCTGTTTCAACAAACAAACAAACAAAAAACAACCTGAAAGGAAGGATAAAAAAAGAAAGAAAATGAGACTGTTTTTTGTTTTGTTTTGCAAATCTTTAGTAAATAATACTCCTCAGGGTCACTTTTAACACCAATCTTTACTATGAAATATTCAAGAAATGGACAAGAAAGGAATGATCATTGAGTTATATGCTGAATGTAGTCAGTTTGTTAAATAATCTTATATAAACTTATTTCATTAACAGCTACGATTTAGTGAATATGGGACTAAAAATAAATTTCCAGTTGGCCAAGGTGGTGAATTGCTATAATCCCAGCACTTAGGATGCTGAGTCAGCAGAACTCCTGTGAGTCTGAGGTCTGCCTGGCTACACAGTAAGTTCACAGCAAGCCTGAGGTACACAGGCTGAAATAAAGAAAAAAAAATTTCTGGGCTGGGGACACAGCTTGGAGAAGAGCTCTTGCCCAGTATGTGCAAGCCCCACAAAAACAAAATTTCCCAATGAACTAGGGTTGGGCAATACAGTTACATGACTTCTAAAGATTTCACCAAATTAATGAGCAATACAAAGAAAAGCACGCAAAGCACCCTTTTTGGAACATGATGCGTACGTTGGATGCTGCATCATCCTCCTCCTCTGGCCTTCGATCCTCTGCATGACCTCATGCGGGTGCAGTCTCTGCGTGGCAGGGGCCGTGGCTGAGAGGTGGTGTGAGATGGGCTGGTGGGCAGGAGGCAGGTGCTGAGGGATCGGTGCCGCTGTGCTGGCCAAATGAGTGGGGGGGGGTGGCGCCACAGGATGAGACGTGGCATGAGAGGACATTTGCGAGTGGAAAGCGTGAACAGGATGAGGAATGACATAATCCACTTGGGGCGGCGGCTGAGTCTGAGGTGGGGGGTTTCCATGAGAATGGGGGCAGGTTGAAGCTTGGTGGTGAAGTGGTCTCGTCAAAGAAGCATCTGCGAGAGAAATATTTCAGGTGAGCCGCACAGGCAATATGCAGTTGATTGAGTACACGTGTCCTATGGACATAACCCAGGCTAGAGGAGTCCGGTCAGCTGCTGTCTCACTGAAAGCATCTTGGCAATCTCCTCATGCCAATACAAACAATTTTACATCAGTGTCACAGAACCTCTGTAACAGTGGGATCTGTACTTCCTACCTGTCCTCACTCATAGCTCCACCCATAAAGCAGAAACTGGAGCGAGCCCTTGAAAGCAGCGAAACCATATTCACCATTCAGGTCCTGGTCTCACTCCTAGGAGCTACCCTACACACAAGACTCAAATGACTACTAACAGTTTAAATATTCGCCAACACAGAACGGATTTCACACAGAAAGGAATGAATTACCATTAAAAGACAAAAAGAAAAAAAAAAACAGTAAAAGGAGCGGGTTAAAAAAAGACAAACACTAGTAAGTTCAATTTCTATGTGCTAATATGAAAAAAGAAAACCAAGATGTAAGGTTAAATTATAAACAAAAACCAAGAGGCAGATACTGTCTGACATGATTCCTTTTTTTATTAAGGACTCACATACCTACCTAAATTTGTATAAGAAATTTCTGCAAGTCTTTTTTTTTTTTTTTGTCTTTTTTATTTTTATCAGTACTGAGGATCGCACTCACGACTGCCTGCTTCCAAGGCAGGTACTTATGCCGCTGAGCTAAATCCCCAGCCCCTGAAATTTCTGCAAGTCTTTATAAGACACAAAGTGTTACTACCTCTGAGGAGCTAAGATTAAGGAGGAGGCAGAAAGGACTTTTAAATTTCCATTTCACAGAATGCTGCAAAGTGTATTTCAGAATACATAGGAAACATATTTATGATAAAAGCAAAATTAGGCTTGTTAGATCAGGGGCATAGCATCTGCCTGGCAAGTGTAAGGGCTTGAGTTTGATTTCTGGTACCAAAAAAAACCGCATTATTTTAAATAAGTTAAAATCTGAAACATTTTTTATTATACTTTTTAAAAAGTTTATAAATTGCTTCAATATATTAATTTTAAAGGGAAAGGAAATAAAATAATACTTTAAGTTCATAGTATAACAGAACCAATTAAAGATAAATACAAGTGTTTCAAATGGCCTGTACACCCCCCCCCCCCATCCTACAGAGATTTCCCCACTGGCCAGGGGGAGGGGGAGGGGAAGAAAGGGAGAGAAATAATAATAATACTTTCACTATAAAAATACTGGCCTGGCTTCAGGTGTGTCTGCAGAATGCAGACTTTTTAAATTATAGAAGAAGAAATTCAAAAACAGATACAATCAAGTAATTTCTTTTCTTTCTTTCCTCTTTTGTTCTTTTCAAGGTCTCATCTTCCAGCCTCACCTCCTGAGTGCTGTTACAGCACATACTGCCACACCCACCTGGTCCTTACCATTTTTTAAGGTATTTAATGGACTATAATTTCTCTAAAAAACACATGTTCAGTCCCACTTTAAATGCCTGCACCAGATGAATATAAACATCTTTTTCGAACTGGCAAAGCAGCTGTCAAAATTCACTTAAACATTAGTAACCACTTGAGAATTCTTAAAATTGTACCTAGTAATACTTTGGTATCTCACACTAGAGAATTATCTAAATTCCTTAAAACTTCTTTTTAGGTTCATAATCACTTTAGGTAAATGGTGGGCTGCCTCCCTAATCTAAAAACTAAAGGAGTTAGTGGCATATAAAATGTACACTGCACCCTGTGAAAGTGAAAGGGGTGGAAATGTCTAAAAAGGGAAGGCAGTGGCCATTGTTAATCTTTTTTCATGATTTGAAACCCATATTGTTTTCATCATTCTGTTCAGTTTGGTTTTATTCTGATCCAGTTTGTCTTTTTGTATTAATTTGATGGAATGGTCAGCTAATCCAAAGATAGCAGAATATACTATGGTAACCGTTTTTGATTTCCTATTAACTTGATTTGAAGCCTGGTATTGTTTTCACTGTCTTGTTTTGACTGATTTTATTCTATTCTGTTTTGTTTGATAGTATCAAGTCTGAGAGTATAGGCAACTACTTTGAAGACAATAAGATTCACTATGATACCCATTCTGGTTTAACTATTATTTTCTTTTGAAGTCCTGTAATATCTCCAATGTCTCATTTTTATTGGTTTTGTTCTGTACTGTTTTGTTCAATTTTATTACATCTGATAATATGGGAAATTCTTTTGAAGATAGCAAGAGGCATTATGGTAACTATTGTTGATCATTTTTACATCATTTATGTCCATCCTTTGGTTTTGACTGACTCTATTTTGTTTTGTCACATTTGGTTTTATTCTCTTCAAAAAAAAAGTAGTAAGAACTGTAGGAGTAATAAAACCCAAAATGTATAATTGTTATTGTAAAAAAGAGAGAAAAAGAAAGTGCTCTAAAGGATATAACTACATGTATGTTTAAGTGTGTAAGATAGATAACCATATTACTAACTTTTTGTTGGATCGTTGAACAGAACTATTTGCAGTCTCACTGTTTGAATGTCCACTTTGTATACTTTGATTTTAAACAACTATTTCTAAGATGACAATATGTAATTTATCAACTAGTGATTTCTTACCTTTTTTTTGAAATTCTGTATTACTTCTACCCTTTTTTCTGGTTTTTTTTTCTCTTTAAATAAAAATTTTTAAAAACCTTCCTTTTATAAGTGCTATTCAATGTACTTCAATTTCATAGATATTAAAGTGGAAAAAATACATCTCATTCTTAAGCTAAATAAATACTAACAATTACTGGGTGTGGTGGCACAGGGCTATACTCCCAGTATACAGGAAACTGAAGCAGGAGTAATATCACAAGCTCAAGGCCAGGCTGGGCTACAAAGTGAGTTCAAGGTTAATTATGGAAAGAGATCTTGTCTCAAAAAACAAAACCAACAAACCAAAAAACCCCTAAAAATTGATGAGCTAGGATTAGCAAAAGGTTATTTCAGGGAGACATGTCTAAGACTTCATTAAAAGTATACTTGGGGGTTGGGGATTTAGCTCAGTGGTGTAAGCGCCTGCCTTGTAAGCAGGCATGAGTTCCATTCCCGGTACCAATAAAAAGGAAAAAGACCAAAAAAAAAAAAAAAGTATACTTACAAGGAGGTGGCAAATAATGCCGACAGGAGGAAAGAGAGGGCTGAGGGGGCGCTTGGGGCTGAGGTTGGGCAACCAGGCTGGATCCGTAGCTGTCTATAGACAGTGGCTGGCTCGGGGCAGCAGCTGCAGCCTGATGGCCAAAGATGGCAGCTCGGGAAGAAGAAACAGGGCAGCAGGGATCAAATGCAGATGCTCCATGAAAACCACCACTCCCGTGACTCCTGATCCCGCTGCTGCTCAAGTCCACCGGCAATGCCTGCTGTATAAGGAGAAATCAGATTTTATCTCTGCACAATGGTCAGAACATTATTTCTTTTATTAAAGTACAAATGCAAACTAGAATGACTTTGGAAATGGCAATTATTAGTGTGAGCCCTGTGGAACACCAATAAACTACTACACAGCTTGGATCATGAAAACTGCACTTGTTTAAAATCTGAAGTCAATTTTTTAAAAAATCAAGCATAAGATCATTATCATAAGATGAAAAAAATTTTAATTAACCTATCATTTTAAGGTTTGTTTTTCTTGCATTACCAACATCTGAAAGACAAAGTTTATACATCTTATTCCCCAGAAGCTCTCACCAGTAATTTAAGAATCCTTAGAAAACATGTCACAACGTTCTAGTGAAAAATGTGTCTCAAGTTTCTGAACGCTCTCACAGCAAGCACTCCACAGAACTCTAACAGTGCAAACAATCTACAGGATTATTCAGCCTAAGGCACAAATTAACTTCGCTTGACAAAAACATTAAAACAATAAGCCAATGCTTCCTTTTATTTATTAGGAATCTGATTTGTGAAGAGGCTCACTTACTAAGTTGTGGAATAAACCAGAGTACAGAACTCATCTCTACTTAACAGTAGTTTTCCCCACAAAGCATTTAAGAAGTTCTAAATATACAGGAGATTAACTATAGCCTACAACGATCCACGATATATTTCAAAGTAACTAGAAGGCTCCCATCATTAGGAAGTAAAAAATGAAGCAATTAAAGCCCTAATATCTGTGATTTGATCATTATATATTGTTTATATGTATCAAATTACCAGATTTTTCCCCCATAAACTTGTGCAATTATGCACCCAGGGTCCTAATGTGTAGTGCAGGCTAATCTTTTTTTTTTTATGGGTACCGAGGACTGAACTCACCACCACGCGCTTGCAAGGCAGGCGCTTATGCTGCTGAGCTAAATCCCCAGCCCGTGCAGGCTAATCTTAAACTCACTAGGTAGCCCAAGCTGACCTTGAACTCACAGCAATCCTCCCGGCTTAGCCTCCCTAAAATTTTTAAAACCCTAAGTAAATCTTTCACCTTATTCCAAAGCAGATGAATAACTGCTTCTTTGTATTCTTGAGTCATTTAAGTACATACTTATTGCTTAGCTCCCTTATAGCCGTGGTTTTAAAAATGTGATTAAAGGAAATAAAGAGCTGGTGTCACATATGGAGTAACACACAGGAACTGCTCAATACTGGAAGATGAGGAACGAGAGATGGAAAAAGTCGGGGTAACAACTGTTAGAAGCAAACATTGCCATAGCCTTCTGAGGAATTATGGCAGTTTCCTTCTTTCAACAGGCTCTACACTCAGGAAGACTAACAGAAACAACAGGAAAGGAGGTGAAGACACAGGAAAAGCTGTGGGCAGGAGAAAGGGAAGAGTACTAGGCAGGCAGGATGGCACACCTCTTTAATCCCAGCATCTGGGAGGCTGAGACAGAAAGACTGGCCTGGACTACATAGTAAACTCAAGGACAGTCTGCATTGAATAAGAAGACTGTTTCAAACCTCACCCAAATAGACAGGTCCCCCTCTTCTGTACTATGTGTACACAATCAATTTAGGAAGGGTGCACCTTATTCTGTTGAGGTAGGGAACCAAATGTATGACTGCAATTCAGGAAAACATGATTCAAGAACAAACAGAGCCAGGAGTGATTGCCCAAGCCTGTAATCACAGCACTCAGGAGGCTGAGGCAGGAGGGTCACAGGGAGAACAGCCAGCTTACACGCTGAGTTCAAGGACTCCTTGAACTGCATAGTTAGACTTGGTCTCAAATCCCTCCCTGCCAAAAAAAGACAGCACTGAGAGCCAAGCATGGTGTATCTGCCTGTCACTCTGCACTCTGGGAGAGCAAAGGGATCACAATCCTCAGCCCCGCTTGGGCAACCCAGCAAGACCCTGTCCCAAAATCACAAACATTTTAGAAAAGGTCAAATGACAGAGAAAAGCAATTGTTACGAATTTTTCTTCTGACTTTTTCTTGTAATATCAGACATCAAAGTTACCGTTTTTTTTTAATTAAAATGACACCTTTGGTACCAAAAGCACACAGCACTCGGGTTTATATCATAATTATACATACAACAACTTAGCAAAAGCTAAAATACCATGTAATACCTGAATTGCTTTAGTCTATGTGATCAACACTAATTTAGTGACATATCATTAAATTAGACCATTTTTATATGCAAGCACATTTTAAGTGCTTAATAAAAATATGAACTCATTTAATAATTTCTTTTGGCTTACATTTCAATTCTCTAAAAACAAAAAAATCTCATCTGTTCCTAAGAACATATGCTGGTTTCCATTTGAGAAAGCTACTTATTTCTAGAGTTATGGAAGTTCTGGAGTCACACATAGAAAAGAAAAAATGGGTAATTTCTCAATTTTTCATGAATCAGGTTGATATAATTTTAATGTTTTATTTGAAATAAACTCCCAAAGGTGAGATTTTTCTTTTGGAATAAAAAAGTGATTTGTTTTATTAAATATTACCATCACTTCTAATTTATCTTTTTCTTTCTTTTCTCTCCCTGTCTCACAAAGGACTGGCCTTGCAAAAGAAAAGCAAGCACCAATGACATATCCCCAGCATTTTTAATTTTGTTGTGAGACAGGGCCTCACTAGATTGTCCAAGGTAGCCTCAAAGTTGCGGCCCCATGCTTCAGCCTCCCACATGCTGGGTGTCTCCACACCATGACTGGCTCTATATTCTCATTCCCCTCATTTATTTGCAATAGGAAAATCCTAAGGACTTAGTTAAAAAAAACAAAAACAAAAACAAAAACTGACATACTATTAAATTAGATCATTTTTACATGCAAGAAAATGAAGCTTATAAAACTTATCAATGGGGCTAGGGATTTAGCTCAGCGGCATAAGCGCCTGCCTTGAAAACAGGCAATTGTGAGTTCGATCCCCGGTACCGATAAAAAGGAAAAAGACAAAAAAAGAAAAAAAAAACTTATCATTAGCAGGTGTGGTGGAGCACACATGCAATCCCAGTACTTAGGAAGCTGAGGCAAGAGAACCACCTCGAGTTCAAGGACAGCCTGGATTACATAAGTGGTCGGGGCCCGGCTGAATTACAAAGTGAGACTCTGTCTCAAAAATCAAAAACAAAGAACAAGAAAAAAAGTTATCATTAACATTATCTTTTTCATTCCTCAAGCATCACAATTTTAAAAACAAAGGATGAAAGAAGGAGGGAAGGGGGGCTGGGGATTTAGCTCAGTGCCATAAGCACCTGTCTTGCAAGCAGGCAGTCGAGAGTTTGATCCCTGGTACGAAAAAAAAAAAAAAGAAGGAACGAGGGAGGGAGGGAGGGAGGGAGGAAAGGAGATTCCTGGAATCCCACACACCTGCTCGTGGTAGCTGGTACTAGAACTATTACTTCCCCCACAGGGTGCCTGCACTGGTGGAGGCCTCTCCACAGGGCAGACAGGCTCACTGAAGGGAGGAGAAGCTGGCACAGCTGGGTGGGGAGGATGGTGGTGGTGGTGGTGGTGGTGCTGGAAGTGATGGCTGTGCTGCTGGAAGCAGCCTGAGTGCCCATGAGCCAGACTATGGAGACTCTGTGCTGGGCCTCCACAGGGCGAGTGCTGCGGACAGCAGGAGGGCAGCCTTGGCATGGCGGGGGGGCCAGGCTCTGCTGCAGCACCAGACGTGATTCTCCTGGATTCATCTGGAACAGGAAACAAAGAACGGGAATAACCAAATTATTCTCTATCACTGCATACAATTAAGAACTAAAGAAATGTTCAGTAAATTCGAATCTTTAAAAATAAGATTAATAGTGCTACATTCTAAAGATACATATAATTTTGAGGCGTGGTCTTTACTTGTTTTTCTTGAATCTAAATTCTTCAAGAAACTCATTTTACTATCATACATAAATCAGGCAATAGATTACGTTTTCCTAGATTAGTACAAGTACTAATCACCCACAAAATTGCATTTAAAACCTATGCCATTCTTCCAACATACGCTACAAAACTAAGGATTTTATGATCTCTTAACACCATGACTCACTCCCATGTAAGGCAGGCCTAAAAATCTCATTTTTTTAAAGAGACAGCCACCAAACTCAGTAGCAAGCTGAATCTTATTAATCATCAACCACCACTCTATTCTGGTGGCTTAAGTCAGAACCAACAGAATACAAGAAGTGGTAAGACCAATGTTTGAAAAGAAAATGACTCACTATGATCTAAGAAAGTAGTGATGTGTTGTAGGGGAAAAACACATGAAGTTCAGTGGGCCTGAACTCCAGTCCTAAGGCTGAACATGTATTTGAGGGATGAAAGCATTAATAGTGTGACTTCAAAAAGAAGACTGACAAAAACCCTTCACAAAAAGATGAAGACTGAATTCAAAGTTCTTCCTAGTGTACATTTTGGTTTCCAATTAAGTAGTTTATTTTCCTACAACCCAGGACCTATTTCTCAATAGGCTTGCAACCCAAATTAAAGACAAGTGAAGTGGGTAGGTGCTACATGCCTGTCAATTCCAGTTACATAGGAGGCTGAGGCAGGAGAATTTCAAGTTCAAGGCTAGCATGAACAATTTAATCAGATCGTGTTTCAAAATAAAATTCTAGCCAGCCATGGTGGCTCACACCTATAATCCCAGTACTCAGAAGGCTGAGCCAGGAGGACGATGAATTTGAGGCCAGTTTGAGGGCATCCTAGACTGCATAGTAAGACATTGTCTCAAAAAACAATAACAAAAGCAAAGCAGTGATGATGGTGATGACGATAAAATTTCAAGAAAGGGCTGGGGATAATAGGTCAATGGTAGAATGCTCAGTACTAGAGTTCTTGGCTAGCACACACGAGGCTCTGGATTTGATCCCAAAAATGAGGGCAGCAGTGTTCTATCACTCATAAATTAGAGGTAAAATACAAAGATCTAATTACATAAATTTAAAAACCTTTTAAAGTTAAGATTAACCTACAAAGGGTCTACTAAAAATGAGACAATCAGAAGCCTGCAGCAGAGGACTGCTGTGAGTTCAAGACCAGCCTGTGAGTTCAAGACCCTGTCTCTAAAAACTAAAGGCCTGGGGGCTGGGGATTTAGCTCAGCGGCATAAGCACCTGCCTTGCAAGCAGGCAGTCGTGAGTTCGATCCCTGGTACCGATAAAAACAAAAAAGACCAAAAAAAAAAAAAAAAAAAAAAAGAATAAAAAAACTAAAGGCCTGCAAACAGGTAAATTACCTCCACAGCTCAGAGACATCCAATTGGTTACAGTGTTCTTCCAGTAACTTTAGAGTGATTCCTGAGACGCATGCATAGATTTAGCCATTCATTTGGTAAGTATCCCACATAATAATGACACAGTAAAGCACGCACAGAAGGCAGGGGATACAAGGGTGAAAAATAAGTTTTGGTCTCTAAAACTGCTTACAACATTGTCTGCCTTTATTACTTTATATAACTTTAACTGCCTTTATTACTTTAACAACTGGGAATATGCAGGCACAATGTAGGTGGCTCAATGAGCCCTTGTTAAATTCAAGTCATCTTCATAAGGGAAAAGAGGCATGCATGCATATAGGTAGTTAAGTGCCAAGGAGAGAAAGAGCTCATCTTTGGCCCCTATGCAGTTCATCATCAATCATGGGAGAAAAAAATCAGGCTACAAAACAACCAGCACTGTAACATATGCTCTGGGTTTTAATATTACATAAAACAATGATAGAACAAGAGAGCACTATTATTCCCCCACTGATAAGTAAGCTCTGTTAGGACCAAATTTTATGTGCTGCTCCCAGTGCCTGGAACAATGTCTGATAACACAGTATGCAACCAACAAATATTTGTTGAATGAATAAATATACATGTTTAATTCAAGGTATCCATGATCCAAGAACACATGCAGAGATCAGGCAAGTGAACTGATTTCAGCACGCTGATGTTTGGAGTAACTGCAGAATGGTCAAAGGAAGGTGCCCAAGAAGTTGGATATAAATATTTAAAACCAGGTCACTGGTGCCAGGCAAGGTGACAAGACATCTGTGATCCCAGCTTTTGGAAGGTGCAATAGGACAATCACTGCCAATTCGAGGCCAGCCTTAATTACACAGCAAGACCGTATCCCCCCACCAAAAAAAGGAACTGAAAGAAAAAGATCAGTTTAGAAGCATAGAATGAGAGTCAGCAGTACACTGGTTAAGAAGTGGAACACCGCATTTATGAGTTAGGCCCTAGAAAGGATAAAGGAAAACACAGTCCTGAAAAGAAAATGAGTATGTGAATATCATCACCAGGTATTTCAAAGCAAGTCTGTCCTGAGGGACATTAGAACACAGCTTAGGGTGACAAAAACCCACTCTAAGTACTTAGACACACAGCACACAAGCATTTCTGTGCAGTACTAAGGATTAGAACTAGTGAAGGTGCTGCGGTAAAGACAATGTAACTATTAAAGCAAAGTCAAGACAAGAGGAAGGTAAGCAGGTAGAACATAAAGGAAACAGAGTGGCAGAAAGGCAAAAGACAGCCAGAGTTAAGAGAAAAGGACAGTACAGACATACAAAGTTTTCAAAAAGATGCTGGAAATTGTACAAGTTCAGGTTTGAGAACTTTAATTTTTTCTTTTTCGTTCATTCCCCCAAGGGGTTGTTTGTTCAGGCTAGCTTGAAGTAGTCCAAGCTGACTTCAAACTTTCAGCAATCCTCCTGCCTCAGCTCCCAAGTGTTAGGATTACAAACCAGCAACACAATACCTGGCTAAGCTCAAATCTTCACCTGAGATTATTACTAACCTCAATCAGGGCATTTAATTTTCTAAGTTTCTTCATTTATAAAACTGGGAGAGTAATGCAAACACGAACTTTTAAAATTAAAAAATACCATACAAAAGTAGTATCTAAGATATCTAAGTAAATTAGTAAAAAAAGATTAAGCTGAGTGTAAAGGCACATGTCTGTAATCCCAGCACTTGGAGACTGAGGTAGGAGGATCACTGCAAATTTGAGACTAATCTGGGCTACAAAGTGAGCTCAAGGTCAACCTGAACTGCATGGTGAGATCTTGTCTCAGAAAGAGTAACAATAAATAAATAAATATAGATTATGCACTTGATTAATGAAATAAAAGCCCATTTTTATTTCTGTCTCCATTGTTTTACCTACAGAATGTAGTACTTAAAAAATGGGCAATCTCCTTAACAATGTTTCTCGGTTCTGCCCTTAGTGTTCCACAGAAGGGAGTTCTTTCTAGTCTAGCCAGAAGTAATTTTCCAATCTGCCTAAGTCAAACTGTAAGTATATTATAAAATTAAAATGATGGGCTAGGGATTTAGCTCAGCGGTATGAGCACCTGTCTGGCAAGCATGAGGTCGTGAGTTTGATCCCCAGTACCAAAACAAAAAGAATAAAATGATATCTTATTAAAAGCAATAAGGATTAAAAATGTAACTGGCTTCATTAAAAATCATGAGATAAACCAGGTGTGGTGACTCACTCCTGTAATGTCAGCACTTGCGAAGGATGCTGTGAGTTCAAGGCCAACCTGAACTATGTAGACCCTGTCTCCAAAAGACAAAAACAAATCAAGCAAACAAAAAAACCATGATATAGCCAATCTATGACTACAAGGTCTACAGTGTCCCTATTAGTAAGCAATTTATCAAGTTCTCTCTCTGTACTAATGTCCAAAAATAAAAGCTAGCTAGCTCAAGGCTCAGCTAAACAGCCGATAGGAGAGAAGAAGATATAGCTGCTTACGTAAGAAATAACATAAAGTAAGAGCTAAAATTATGCAACTCTTCACTACGGGGTGGAGGGGCAGCTCAGTGGCACAGCACCTACTTGGAATGGTGAAGGGCTGGATTCAAGTCACTGCATGAGGTGGGGGTACCCACAGGCATATATCTGTGACCCTAATTTAGACAATGGTTTCTTACACATGGTGAAAAAGAACAAGCAATGACAACAGGAAACGTTGAACATCCACAAAATACCTAAAACTTTCATCTGCAGACACACAGTGCTTAAAAACGGAATTCGTGGGTCATGTGGTGACTATTGTTTTCTTAACAGCACTGGGGATTGAACCGCTGCACTGAGTTACAATCCTAGCTCTTTTTTCTTTTTTTTTTTTTTTTTTGGAGATAGTCTTGCTAACTTGTACAGGCTGAGCTCATATGTGTGATCTTCCTGCCTTAGCCTCCCACAGTACTGGGATTTCAGACATGGTATCATACCCAGCTTAACTTTTTGCAAAATGTTCAAGTGTTTTCCTCAACAGCTTTTCCTTTTTTTTTTTTGTCTTTTTCCTTTTTATCGGTACCAGGGATTGAACTCATGACTGCCTGCTTGCAAGGCAGGCGCTTATGCCACTGAGCTAAATCCCCAGCCCCGCTTTTCTATTTTTTATTATTACCAGCATTTCAACAAGACTTCAATTATTTTGCTTTGTTGTTCATTTGTAATTACAAGCTTTCTAACAGGTGCTTTGCCATATTTCATTGTGGTTTTGATTTGCACTTCACTAAATGACCAGTGATGCTGACTGAGTCCCTCTGGTATGAGTTGTGGGTCATCTGTATGCCTTAGAGAATAAAAATCTACTTTTTAAATCTGGGTTGCCTGTGTTTTTGTGAAATTGTATGAGTCTTTAGCTAGATGTGGTAATACACAACTGTAACCCACTGTGAAAGTTCATGAGATCAAACTTACCTTTTTCTTTTGTAGCTAATATAGTTACTTTTCCCCACGCTCTCCGCTGAGCTGTAATGTTTGACTCACTTATAGAACAGAAAATCATCTATGAAACTGAAGTATAATTCAAATAAACAGTACCTTGGTCCCATGAGGTTTATTAAAATGTAAGAATACACTTGCTAGTACAGCAAAAACCTTAAAAACAGTAATACTTTTCCTAATCAACATCATGACAAAACCAAGCATAGTGACATGTGTCTCTGATCTCAGTTCTCTTAGAAGCTGAAATAGAAGGATCACAAAGGTCCACAACTTCTGCTGTGCTCTGCCTCAAGAGCTGTGTCACAGTAGAAATCCTACTGCAGATCTGTGGCTCCTGTGGTCTACCCATATGAGAATCTGAACCTTGGCTCCAATGAGTGTCCAATGAGACCTTAAATGATAAAGGACCCTATCTCAAAACAAAAAATTTAAGAAGGTTTGGGATATAGCTCAACATGAAAGTCCCATGTTCAATTCCCAGTACCATTAATAAGAAAAAGTCATAACCAAAAGCTCCACCAATACACGTTTTCACATACCTCCTCCAGAAGGACCAGTAGTACTACTGCTTGTAAGAGGAGGTGAAGTTTCAGACATGGTGGAAGGCTGGCTACTCATGACAGCTGAAGCAGTATCAGAGGCCTGCTCAGAGGTAGGTGGATTTGAATTGTTAATGGAAGCGCTAGTAGTTTGAGGTTCCATTCTTGCAGAAGTGGTTGGTACTACAGTAGGTTCTACAAAATATGAAACATCTATTTTAGTATCTACAACACATTAAATAAAGGGTTATAGCTTAAGCTAACACCTCTATGATATTTGCTAAGATAAACAAGCAAACTTAAAAAAGATAAACTCTAGTAAGCAGAAAATGAAATAAAGCTTTCATAAAGTGACGCCATTAGCCAAAGTGTTCTCTCTTGCACAGTGGCCCACCCTCACACTGCGAAATGTACTTCTGCTACTTTCATTTGGCCCATACTTGCTCTGCAGAGCCTTTTTCCTTTAATACAACTTTGCTACCATTTTAAAAAAGGAAGTTAAATGTGACACTTGATGTTACTAAATTATGATGAATCCATTTAAATATTGTAACACATATGTATAATCCACTAATTTAGGTAAATAATTTTCCAGCTAAGTTTTCTGACTTACCACAAAGAAAAGACTTAAGACAAAGTAGCAGCTCCTTTGTTATGCCCACAAAAACAGTCACAGGATGTTGAACAGTGTTACAAACTGTACAGTACTTTCTGAATTCCAAGCTCAGACTGCTTGGAAAGCAATTCTGATTGTACCATTACAAAATGACTATGGGAAAATTATTTAAACATTTTCCATTTCTGCTGCTGTACAAATAAGAAAGAATCAAAATTTTCTTCACAAAGTGTTAGGACAAACTGAGATTACACACGTAATGTACCTCACATGATGCTTTTACATATGGCAACCATTTCATCAACGTTAACTATGCTTTTTTAAATAATCTAATTTTCCATGCTTTGTTTCCAGAAAGTGTTTACTAAAGTAAATAAGCATTAAACAAAAAAAAACTGGATACTGCTATTTATCAGTTTTCTAACCAAAAAAAGAAGAAGAAGAAGAATGGGTTAAATTTCAAATATCTGATTATGAAGTGGCTGCTTAAGATATTTTATTTCACCAAATTCCCTTTCATGATTCTACCGTGACTTTCCCCACTCACCATCTTCATCAACAGTAAGGTCCACAACTTCTGCTGCGCTCTGCCTCAAGGGCTGGATCACAGTAGAAATCCTGCTGCGGGTCCGGGGCTCCTGTGGTCTACCAGAATGAGAACCTGAGCCTTGGCTCCAATGAGATCTGGAGTGTCCGAGGGTCGAGCGAGACCTTAAATGATACCAATATTAAACTAATGGACAAAGTAAAGAGCAAATTTCTAGTCATCCCAGAAATCAGTAAGCTTTTCTCACAAAATAACTTCATTTAAAATTTCTCCAAGAAATAATGGCAACAGAACTAAAAACTGACTAGTATGAAGCCTGAAGTTCAGTAAGCACTGCTGAATGAATGAATCACCAACCCACTGACCAAAGAACTTAAGAAATGCTATTAGGCCAATCACAGTATAAAACAGGATGCTGAGCCAGGTGTGGTGGTGCACACCTAGCATCCTAGCCCCTGACAGGGTAACGTTCAAAGCCAGTGTGAGCTACTAGTGAGTTACAGACCAATGTAAATGACTTGGTCAGATCCCATCTCAAAAACAAAAAATCAGAGCACTCTGTTTCAAGAAGGCTGCTGCTCTCTGGTCAATGTTTATTCTTATATTGAAGGTAAATATGATAAATTATTTATACTTAACCGTTATTCCTCAATTTATTCACAATAAAGGAACTTAAAGGCACACTATAACTTAATGCCCATATAACCTTGTATGTTAATCCAGGCTGGTTTCACAAAAGATGGCTGAGAATCCTAAACCAAGTTAGCCAGCCATGGTGAGGCACACCTGCAATCCCAGCACTCGGAAGGCTGAGGCAGGAGGATGGCTGCAAGTTGAGGTCAACCTGGGCTATGTAGTGAATTCAAGGCCAGCCTAAACTATATTAAAAACTCTTGTCTCGAAAGAAAGAAAGAAAGAAAGAAAGAACGAACGAACGAACGAACAAGTATGATACATAGTGTAGAGTATCAATTTTCCTCACACTACAGAAATCATTTAAAACTTACAATTACTCAAAACTGGACATGGTGATATATGTATGTAATCAGAGCACTTGGGAGGCTGAGTCAGGAGGAATGCTGCTAGTTCGAGGCCAGCCTTGGGTTATACAGTGAGTTTAAGGCCAGCCTATACTACATAGTGAGACCCTGCCTCAAACAAACAATTTATCTGTCTATATATGCTCAATTCTATGCCATTAGAAATGGCAATCCAATGAGAAAATGGCTACAGGAAAACCACTTCTAGGTCCTTTTGTAATATGCCTCAAAAATACGAATTCTTTGTAAAAAAGAAAATACTTTTCTTTGTAATCAGTAATACACATTAACAACCTATGTTCAAACACATTTCCAACACAAAAATTAAGATTTATATGTAATCTGGTGTGACAAATCTAACAGAACAACTCTACACCACTGGAACCAACATAAGGGGGGATTCTGTTGTTGCTGTTTTTGAGATGAAGTGTCTCTAGGTTGTCAGGGTGACTATGAATCTTTACCTCCAGCCTGACCTCCTGAATTACAGGGATCCTGACCGCCCGGGATTACAGCTGTGAACTACCCAGTGTTTGCAGTCATCTAAAGCACACATGAATGCAGTGTTAGGCTGGGGTTGGGGCATCAAAGTGATTGTGCAAAAGAGCAAAATGATTTCCAGCTATTTATCAACAAAATGAGGCTTTTTCATTCATTATTTAGTTGAGAACTCACCGATAGCTTTCCCCAACTGTTACAATCTCCACTTCACTGTCAGTTGAGGTAACATTAATTTCTTCATTGGCAGTAACCTGGGGAGTGAAGGAAGCTTCTATTACCACCACATCTTCATCAATACTTCCTGAAAATAAAAAGGGAAAAACAATTGTTAGCTAATTGCAGTAACTTCAAAAAGTTTCAAGTGTGACTGTAAAAGACAAGAAGGAGAACATAAGCAACTAGCAGATTTTTGGGTTTATTTTGCTTCTCTGAGATAGTGTTTTGATACATGGTCCACACTGGGCTCAAACTCTGTCCCTCTGCCTCACTGCCAGAGTGCTGGGATTACAGGAATGTACCACCAGACACTTTTGACAGCAACTAGCACAATGTGAGTTCTATGGTACTATGATTAATTTATATAATATGAGCTTTAAAATTAAAATCAGACCTGAGTTCCAAATTTTGCTTACTATGTGCTTGGCAGCCTGTCAAATTTTCTGAAGACTGAATTTTGGTTTTTGGTTTTTTTTTTTGTTTTGTTTTGTTTTTTTTGTCTTTTTGAGACAGGGTCTTGCTATGCAGTTCAGGCTGGCCTTATACTCACTATGCAGCCCAGGCTGGCCTCTGACTTGCATCGATCCTCCAGCCTGGGCTGCATCACAAGTGTACCTCCACAACCAGAAGAAGCCTCATTTCTTAATGAGGGTACATGTTATGGTTTGAGAACTGGTGGTCAACTTAACGGCAGCTGGATTACATCAGCATGGCACTGAGAGAAGATGCTCCACCTGAGCAGGGTTGCCAGGATAAACAGGTGGAGAAGAAGGGAGGTGTGAAGGGTTGAGGCATTAAGGAGGCATTGTGGGTTCTCCTATGAGTTGCTGTCTGAGCTGTTGGTTCTCCCAGAGAAGCTTTGGTCCTCACATTGAGCACTGCCTTCTGGCTCTGGAGGGGAAGACATGTGCTGCTTGGTCTCCAAGATAAACTTGTCACGCTGCTTCCTGGCATGTACCCAACTGTGCTTGTCGTCGGAGGAGCTCAGGGCCTCCATGTCGCTGAGGACAGCTGTGGTGCCTTTCAGGATAGCGCTGGTCTTTGTTGTGAGTGTGACTTCTCGGCTCCAGCGTAGAATCCTCATCCCACTAGCACAGCTCCTTCATCCTGCTGGCATAGACTTTCTGGCTTCCACCGCTGTCCCTTGGGTCTTCCCGGCACGGATTCGTAAAAGAGACTGGCCTGAGTCCTTCTCGTGGGCTCTGGACTTCCAGTTGAACTCGTGGGAGGCACTGTCCTGAGCCCTGGGTTTTTATCTGGACTCATGTGGGACATTGCCGTGGGTTTAGGCTCTTGACTAAATAATCTATGTCTTTGGTGTTGCGGATAGACTTCCTGCATTTTCCTGTGTTAATTCACGGTGACCATTATAAAAATATTATAAACTCCGTGTCCTAATCCTAGTTGTTCTCTGTGTACAACCCCTGACTACAAAGTACAAATGCATGAACTGTACATAGGACAAAATATGTGCTCACAAACAGGAAATGCACAGCTTCAATGGATGAATTTGTTTTCCTACTCTCCCTATTATTATGGGAAATACTTTTCTCAAACATAGCTTATAACTTTTAACTGATGTTTGCGCATTGTCAGGTTGATAGTAATAAAGACAGAGTACAATTTAAAAACAAGCCATTTAGTACAAGACTCATAAAAGATCAAGCAATAATGGAACATAACTTTTTAAAACCATTATTAAAATTCACTTTGTTGTGAAACATCTCCAAAACTTTTCCATATTGCAAATTTAGTACTCAATAACCTTTAGACCTTTCCTGGGTAACCACCACTTTGTTATTTATTTATTTAGAATATGGCTATTTTAGAGCTGGACATGGTGGCTCATGCCCACAATCCCAGCACTCAGGAGGCTGAGGCAGGAGGATATTTGCATGTTCAAGACCAACCTGGGCTACATAGTGAGCTCAAGGCCAGCCAGAACTACATAGTGAGACTCTTGTCTCAAAAAAAAAAAAAAAAAAAAAGAATATGGCTGTTTAGCCAGGCATGGTGGCATTATGTCTATAGCTACAGTGTTGAGAAGCTGAGACAGGAGGATTGCAATGAGTTTGAGGCCAGCCTGGGCTACATAGTAAGTCTAAGACTAACCTGATTTACAGAGTAAGATCCTATCTCAGAAAGCAAAAAAAATATGAAACGAAAAGTTTCTTGTAGCATATTCGCAATAGACAAGTACTAAAAGTAATTCAAGTGTCAACAGTTAACAAGGAAAATGTAGTCTCATCGGGCTGGGGATTTAGCTCAGTGGCATAAGCGCCTGCCTTGCAAGCAGGCAATCGTGAGTTTGATCCTTGATACCGATAAAAACAAAAAAAGACCAAAAAAAAAAAAAAAGAAAAGAAAATGTAGTCTCATCATAGAACACTCCAAAGTAACTAATAGAACAAATAGAAATGAATTACTGGTCTTTGAGTGAACTTCAAAAGGTTATGCTAAGTCAAAGTTAGATGGCAAAGACAATGTATTATGATTTCATTTATATAAAATGCCCCCAAGTAGCAAGCTATAACCATAGTAAGCAGGTTGCACAAGTCTAAGAATAACCGCAAGAACTGATTGATTTGGGGGAGGGGGTGGGGTGATGGCTGTGTGTACATTTTTGGTTTTAGTTTGAGGCAGGGTCTTACTATGTAGTAGTGTGGGCTGGCCCTGAACTCACTAGTGTAATCCAGGCTGGTCTCAAACTTGAAGTGATCCTCTTACCTTCATCTCCCAAGTGCTGGGATTGTAGGTGTGTGCCACCACATCCAGTCTAGGAATTGAAAGTAAAACAGCAGGAAGAATCTTCCAGGATTGACAAACAATAAAACTATATTGTTATAGCGCATAGTTCTACATTTACTAAAAAATTACTGAATCATACACTATAATGAATTTCACTGTTAGATAAATTGCATAAAACAGGGGTGAGTGTGGTAACATATATGTGTAGTCTCAGAACTCAGGAGGCTGAGAAGGATCATCATGAGCTGGAGGCCAGCATGAGATACACAGTGAGTTTAAGGCAGCATGAACTATATACAGACAGACCTTGTCTCAAAAAAAAAAAAAAAGGAAAAATTAAGAAAATATAAGCATGACCAAAGGATAAACAACAAATATAGGGAAATGTTTATATAATAGAGATTTCTATCTTTAACATATGAAAACCTGTAAAAACTGACAGAACCATGAAGACTGACATTCTGATTTTTGAAACAGACAAACGATATACAGCTTATGCATATGAGAAGAAACAGCACACAAGACAAAAAAGTTTAAAAACAGATAAAAATATACACAACATTACACATAAAATGTTTAGAAGAAATACTAAATAAACGTTCATAAAATAAATAAATAAAAAGTTTAGGGGTTGGGGATTTAGCTTAGCAGCATAAGTGACTGCCTGGCAGGTGCAAGTTCAATCCCTCGTACCAAAAAATTGAATAAATAAAAATAAACCCTCCTGGACATTCTAACAAAAAACTATGAAATAACATGCAAGAAATTCTTTATTGTAGTACCTCTTGCAATAGTAAAAATCTGCAACATGTTCAGTAAGAGACTGGTAGAACAGATTATGATATTACTATAAGGCAGTATATCACAATGTTTTTAAACAAGGAATAAAAATGATAAGAAATGAAACTGTCACTGGATATCTTTGTATAGTTTTATTCCCCTCAAGTATATCTATATATCCAAACACTAGTGTATATTAAGTGGAAAAAAAGCAAGATACTGCTGGCCACAGTGGCACATGCTTGTAATCCCACCATGCAGGAAACTGAGGTAGAAGGGTCACCCACCATAATTCAGAGATTAGCCTAGATTACATAGTGAGTTCAAGACCAGTCTGAACTACACAGTGTACCCTGTCTCCACGAATGAAGGAAAGCAGGGAGGGGAAGAGAAGAGAGGGCAGGGGGAAGGCGAGGAAGGAAGAAAGAAGTTAGTGATTTATCTCTTTCTATAATACATTCACAATTTAGCCCATTTAAAAAGTCAAAAGCAGTGACAGCCCAGTAAAGCAAAACCTATCTGAATTCCTAGAATATGGTTTGTAAGTACCACATCCCTATACAAATCAGAAACATTTAAAGAAATGGCTGCCACTGAGTCTGGGGAGTAAGTGCAGCGCCTGCCCTAGCTACACCCTGGGGTTTTGGCACACAGAAGACACACTGTCCACATGGCAATGGGGTAAACCACTCTGCAGTTAAATCCCTTGGCGCATAATGACACCTGGAAAGGACAGCGCCTGTGCGGATGCGGCAGAGCACCACCTCCCTCCCAGAAGTGGTAAGGGAAGAAATATCACCAAAATTCATCTTCCCTGGGCCAGGGATGCAACTCAGCAGCACAGCACCTGCCTGGCAAGCACAAGGTCCTGAGTTCAATTTCCAGTACCACAAAAAAAGTTTTCATCTTCCCTCTTCTGTATGGAATATGTTTCAGAATAAACAATTCCCTGATTAAGGAAGAGTTTTCCTTATAGAGGAACCTCAGCTAAAAAATATAAACAATGATAGAATTTTTAAAATCAGTTTTTTTGTAATTCCAGCACTCAAGAGGAATCTAGTTAAGATCATAAACAGCTGCTAAAATAACAGTACGCAAAGTATTGGTGGGGAACCAAACCAAGGGAAGTCAGAACACCTTCTTAAATATCTGATTCATCTCAATACGGAGTAAAACAAAAAACAAGTTAATGATCTTAACAATCTCATGATGAGGTAAAACAGAAAACACAAAGCATCTTTACTGTGTTGCTTGACCCCAACCTCATTAGATTCTAAGACTGAGTTTGCAGGAAATATGATGTACTAAAAACAAAGTGACTACCACCACACATACTGAAGTGTGAGGAAAATGACAAGAATTAGGAACTGTTCTGAAACTCTCCAGGAACTAGTGTACTGTCAATGTATGCATACCCAGGGTTATGCTGCACAGTTTGTAGCAGATGAATCTTGGGCAACAGCACAAATGCCCATCAGCTGATGAATGGATGAAGATATGCTTTTTTATACAACAGATTACTGTTCTGTCATAAAGAAGGATATGGTTGAGACACCTCTATCTAAATGGATGTACCCTGAGACCATACTCTTAAGTAAAGGTGACACACATGTGAATATCCCATTGTTTCTCTGGTGTGAGAAGCTGCAAGTTTAAATAAGAACCAGAATGTATACTAGATATTGTGAAATAGGAAGAAAATGTTCAAGTGGGAAGGAGAACTAAGGAGGGAGGAGGGGGAAAGGAAGGGAAAAAAAAAGAAAATAGAAACAAAGTTTTTGTAAATAAGATGGTTGAAGGGAAGGTAGGATAGCGGAGGGGGGGAGAAAGAATCAAGTTCTAACATGTATGGATACAAATTCCCTATGAGGAATGTGATCATTATGTATATCTAAAGTATATCAATAAAAAAATGTAGACCATTGAAGTGAGGTAATAAAGAGATAGTGTGGAAATTCCTTGTTATACTTCTATTTTTGTCAATGTCTAGGCATTTCCATATAAAATCATAAAACTGAAAAAAAAAAAAAAACCTCAGGGATATTTCTACAAAAAGGAGAAAAGAAATATTCACACCCTGGTATTAAGACTTTACAATTTCCAAGAGCTGGCTATCTTCAACAGCACTGTTCATTCCAGAGATACAAATTAAAACAACACTGAGATTCTACCTCACTCCAGAAGGAATGGTTGATATTAAGAAGTCAACCGATAACAAATACTGGAGGGGATGTGGGGAAAAAGGAATCCTTCTTCAATGTTGGTGGGAATGCAGACTAGTGCAACCACTGTGGAAATCAGCATGGAGATTCCTCAAAAAACTAGGATTGGAGGTCCCATTTGACCCAGCTATTCCTCTTCTGGATACTTCCCAAAAGAATTAAAAACATCATACCACAGTGATAAATGTGCACCAATGTTTACAGCAGCACAGTTTATAATAGCCAGATCTTAGAAACAACCTAAATGCCCATCGACTAAGGAATGCACAAAAAAGATGTGGTATTTTTATACAATGGAATACTACTCAGCCATAAAGAATAACAAACTAAACATTTTTATAGGTAAATGGATGTGCCTTGAGTACATACTTATTAGTGAAATAAATGTCACACATGTATAAACATTGTACTGTTTCATTATTCTGACAAGCTGAAAGAAAAACCATGTATTTTATCCCAGAGAGAGTAACTTCAGCCAAAGCAACAACTCAGGCCACACCCGCCTTCACTTTAACTAACCCACTGTGAGCCATTTTGTAACATTTGGTTTGGGATTTTTGCATGAAAGTTGCTCCAGTATATTTATTGAAGGTACAATCCTTTCTCCACTTAACTGCTTTTGCATCTTTGCCAGAAATCAATTGTCTGTTATGCTGGTATCTATTTTGGGACTTCATATTGGTACTTTGGTGGTTCATCTATGTTGGTATCAATGTCATTTTGTCATAATTGGTATAACTTTGTGATATGTTGTGGGATTGGGGAGGGCTGGAGCTCTAATTTTGTTCCTTTATCAAAGTCGTTTAGACTCATCTGAGTTTTTGTATTTTTACAGAAATGTAAGAATCAAATTGTTAATCTATGAGAAATGATGTTGACATTTTGATAAGGGGCTGTGTTTTTTGATCTTTATTATTTTCTTCTATTCGTTTTTGGTTTTATTCTTTTATTTTTAAATTGTTAAGGAAAAATATGAGGATATTTCATTACTTTCTTCTTTTCTAATAAGTGTACTTGGTGTTAGAGAGAGAGAGAGAGAGAGAGAGAGAGAGAGATGGCTATAGCGCAGCACCCGTCAGGCAAGCACAAAGTCCTGAGTTTGATTGCCAGTCCTCCATAACCCTGGCCAAAAATAAAAAGAGAGACTGGGTTATTATTTTATGCAAATTTTAAAATACATAAAGCTTGGCATGGCAGTAGTCTCCTGTAATCTCAGTTCTCCAGAGGCTAAGGCAAGAGAATTGCAGAGAGTTTAAAACTAGCCGGAGCTCCATAATAAATTCAAGGGCAGCCTGGACTCTATAGCAAAACTGTACCAAAAAGATAAAATAAAAACACTTAAAAGGTCATTACAGTATAGTGTATATTTGAGAAACAAACACACAATCAATGGATAAATTTCACGAACACTGTCTTGTAAGATAAAACTAATTTGAGATAAAGTTTCCAGTACAGTATAATTACCTCAAACATATTCAGGAGGATATGCTCCAGAAAACTGAGTTTGATGACTTTAGAAAAAATGGTATTAGCAAATACCCATGCGTAAAATGCTTATGTGAACAGCATTTTTATTTTCAGGAAATATGAGTAACAAAGGCAGGATTTGTAAATTACTATTTCATAAATATTTTATAAATAAAATATGACCATAATACAACTGTTGTGGGTTTTTTGAGACAGAATTTCCCTAATGCAGTTCACACTGGCCTTGAGCGCACTATGTAGCCCAGGCTAACCTTGAACTTAACAGTGATGTTCCTGCCTCAGACATCTGACTGTTTAAACAACTCTAAAAGTAAACATTTCAAGGTAGCTGAAGGTACTATTTCTCCACAATGGAAACATGAGACTGATATATTTAAGGGTAACTTATTCAGTAAATATATATGGTATTTCCAATTCCTGCAAGTTTGGAGAAGAGATAATCTAGAAACATTCATTACTATAATCTTAAAAACTTGTAAATTAGGCCAGGAGTTTAGCTCAGCGGCACAAGCACTGCCCAGCAAGCACAAGGTCACAAGTTCCATCCCCAGTTCCAAAAACACAAAACAGAACAAACCTCTTCCGCCTTATTCACTAGATTTGGCATACTGTGACTTCTAGCTCTTCCTCAAACTCAAACGACTGTATGAAAATACGTATTTTGCATTTATTCAAGAGCACAGCTAAAGACAGGCATGAAAGAGAACTTCCAGAACTGTTTCAGGAAATGGCAAGAACAATGGGATAAAAAGTCTGAAGACAGGGGCAGTATTCTGAGCAGATTAACAGCAACATCTTTTGCTGTAACAACTTTTTAAATTTTAATTTAAACATTCACTGCATCTTTTGATCATATCTCATATAAATGCCTCCCTTCCCAGAAACAGACCCTAATATTAACATTTACTCACTGTATTCTCATTCCTCTAAAAGACCCATCAGCTCCTAGACCTTCTGTTTCTCTTCACCCATCACTACTTTCCCCAACACCCTAAACCCCAAAGTGGGCTCTACAGTTTTTGTTTTGTTTTGAATTCAGGACTCTATACTGAGCTACATCCCCATCTCCTTTGTATTTTGAGATAGGGTGTCACTGGGTCACTAAATGCTCAGTCTGAGCTTGAACCGTGATCCATCTGCCTCAGCCTCCCACAGTGCTAGATATAACAGCCAAGTGCCACACACTCTAGGTAGCATCTTCCTATTCTGACCACATGAGAAAAATGTGACAAGCAAGACAACTCCTTTTTTCCCTCTTCCTCAAGAGACCTCGAGCAATGATTGCCCCATATCCCTCCCACCTGTAGGTGATCTCTCCTCAAATACTAAGATTTTTAAGAATGAAGTGGTTATGGCTAAGAGCAAAGTTACTGTTTAGGGTTCTGACAAGATTGCAAAATAAAAAAGAAAATGAAAGGTAGCCATATAGAAGGAAAGAAGAAGGTAGGAGAAACAACCCATCTACACAACAGATTAGCAGGCGACAGCCTGACAGGGAGGACAAGAAAAATTGGGAAAGATGAGTGCCAGTATCCTCAGTCCTTCGGAAAACCTATTTTACACCTCAACTCTCCTCTTTCCTAATTTTACAAGAAATTAACCTTGATTCCTTTCATCAGACTTAGCTCTCTAATACTTCAACACCTTTTAAAATTGCAACTGTAGGGGGCTGGGGATTTAGCTCAGTGGCATAAGCACCTGCCTTGCAAGCAGGCAGTCGTGAGTTCAATCCCTGGTACCGATTAAAAAAAAAAAAAAAAAAAAAATTGCAACTGTAGAAACTATATACTGTCTCAGGATGTTTTATTTATGAAACACACACTTTTGGACTGTCTGCACATGACCCCATTCGACTAGAAGGTCATTCTGCTCATGCGTGTGTTTCTGTGAGACAGAGTACGTGCAAGTGCTAGTCCACTAACATATACGTGCTACTGAGCTCTGTGAAGACCAAAAATGTACTTAAAGGAAAAATAATGTTTGTCATCATTGTTCTTACTGATTAAATCTAAAAAAATTCTATCACTAAGATATTCCTCAAAAGAACTACAAGAGGGCCGGATATAGCTCAGTGGCACAGCACCTACCTGGCAAGTGTGAGGTCATGAGTTTGATTCCTGATACCAAAAACAAAACAGAAGAACTATGGCACAAAGGCCAAGGATTTAGCTCTGTGGCCCAAATGCTTGCCTGGTAAGCGTGAGGTCATGAGTTTGATCCCCAGTACTCTCCCACCTCTCCAAAAAACTACAGGAAAAGTTTTTGTATCATAAATCAACAATTTATTTATAAAATTATATGGAGGGCCAGGGATATAACTCAGCAGCACAAGTACTTGCCTGGTAAACCCAAGGTCCTGAGTTTGATTCCCAGTACAAAAAAAAAAAAAAATACACACACACACACACACACACATAAAGTGATTATCCAAAAAAATCTAACTTTTTATTTGTCAACTGGAAATGTTTTTATCACAGAATTAGGGTCATGGTTTAATACTATAGTTGGTACAGTGGACCCTGAGTCACAACCGGCCTGACATACAAATGACTAGGTTATGACTGGAATTTTAGTTTTAATTTACAACCAAAGCCTTGAGTTATGAGCCAGGTGTGGTGGCAAACGCCTGTAATTCCGGCACTCAGGAGGCTGAAGCAGGAGAATTCATGAGTCTCCGGCCAGCCTGGACTACAAAATAAGTTCAAAGCCAGCCTGAACTACATAGCAAGACCCTATCTCAAAAAGTGCACTCCTCAAAACAAAACACAGCATGCTCTTTTGAGCTATGACCTAAATGCCGATTGCTTGTGCTCCCACAATGTCTAACACACATTTTACCCTTAAAGAGTTCTGGAAGGAGCATTACAATACCCTTTCCTGCGTGGGATTGAGAAATCCCGGCCCAGTGTCTCTCTAAGGACACTGAGATGTGCTTACATGCTGGAGAGAGACTTCAGCTGACAATCTGAGTTACAACCAGTCCTCAGGAACAAACTGAGTTTATAAGTCAAGGGCCAACGGTAATTTAGGTAATTTAAACAAGAAAACAGGAAGCAAAACCATGAAGTGTGTTCGGTGTTTACGTCAACACTTTTACCTGAGGGAGCAGCTGGATTGTTCTGGTGGTTTTCACTAGCAGAAACAAACAAATCCTCTTCTCCATCAGTTGACGAGCTAGAAGAGGACTCACTGCTAAGGTCGTTCTCACTGGAACTACTAGAACTGGGTAGCAATGCGTATTTCCTTCGGGCTAACACTTCTCGTTTTTTCCTCTGCATTAATATCCTCTCTTTTTGTTTCTGTGTCCTCTGTGAGGAATTATTTTTTACAAATCTCTTCCTGCATGGGAGTCTCCTCAATGAACTGCTATGAAAACAGGGTCTTTTCATCAACAATCCTGACACAGATTCGGTCTCCGTCCGAGGCCACTTCTGAGATCGTGCATTATGACTTGTACTTTTAGCACTCAAAATGGTCTGGGAATGTCTTACAGAGACTTCTTTATCCTCATCTGAAGTCACAGTATCAGAGTCTCCAAAATGCAGGCTGGATGAAGGAGAAGAAAGACAGTCACTAAAGGAGGAGTCATTGTCTTCATCACTTGGTGCCTCAAGGTGCTGCCGCAATCCCAATACTCCCTGATCCTCTTTAACACAGCTCTGCGTGTATGAAGGGCCAGCCTGCTGGCTTTTGCGCTTTTTCCTCACAACGCTTTTTTCTTGTTCTTGCTGATTACCACTCATGTCCTTTTCTTGTTTTTGAGAATCATCACATAAGTGAGAGAATTCATTCCCCACTTTACTGTTAATCATCTCAACTCCTGCAGGAAAACTTTTGGCTGCCCCAATGGGCTCTGGATGCAAAAGGATCCCTTTCAGATTCTCCTGTGTCTTTGGAGCATCAGAAGGAATCTCACTCTTCATATCCACTTTTAAGGTATAGAACTCGTTATATTCAGGAGTCCATTGAGACATGGGAAACTTTAAAGAAGGCCTAGAAGACACAAATCAGATATTTATTTGTAAGACTTCTAGCATGTTTCATCACACAACGGAATTTACAAGTTCTTAAGTCACACTGGCAACATCCTCAATACATGGAAGAACTGGCTTTTCTGTATCAGGATATGGTATGACTGTAATGGGTCATTTTATTCTTATAAAACATTTGTCTTTGAAACCTTTACTTACATCCCCAACTTTTAGAAATACTGTAATTACCACAGAATATAAGTCTACATGAAAATTGTCTATTAACCAAAAATTGACCTGACTTCAAATAACTGCTAACTTCAGAAATATAACATATTTGATCAAAATCAAGTAATTTCTTCAGAACTTATGTTAATAAAACTTAATAAAAGATTAGAATTGAAAAGACAGGTAGTACATGCCTGTGATCACAGCACTTGGGAGGCTGAGGCAAGAGAATCACTAAAAGCTCAAGGCCAGTCTGGGCTACAGAGAGAGACTCTGCTTCAAAATAGACAGAAAAAAAGAAAGAGTTGAAAAGACAACCATACAAGGAAAATTCAATCAGTCTGTTAAAAAGACATCGGGGCTCCCATTTCACTGCAGCACTACTTACAATGACCAAGTGGAAACAACCTAAGTGTCCACCACTAATGAATAAAGGAACTGTGGCACAAACGCACAGTATAATTCTGTTCAGCCATAAAGAAGAACAGAGTCCTGTCATTTATGACAGCACAGATAGCGCTGGAGATCGCCATGTTAAGTGGCACAGCCAGACAGAAAGACAAGGATCTCACACTCTCTCTCAGGTACAATCTGAAAAGGGGATGTCACGAAGCCAAGAGCAGAATGGCACTTATCAGGGGCTGGGAAGAACAGAGGAGAAAGGAATGGAGAAAGGCTGACCAGTGGGCACTAGTCACATCATTAGAAGCAAAACATTCTGGGGAGCTACTGCTGGGATGACTACAGATAATGCTGCTGTACATACTTCAAGAAGACAGAAGAGATTTTAACATTTACACCATAAATGATAAGTGTTTGAGAAGATATGTTTTACAAGTTATACATTTACATATTACATCCATGTATCAAAACAACACAGTACTCCGTAATATATACCATTTCATATATTTAATGTACTGGTTAAAAAAGAAATTTAAAAAAATTTTTTGAGCTAGGGTCTCATTAGGTAGCTCAGTCTGGCCTTGAACTCACAACAACAGATCTGCTTTGGTCTCCCAAGTGCTGGGATTACAGGTGTGAGCCACCATGTTCAGTTAAATTTAAAATCTAAGAAAATAAAAAAGTATAAAAATTCAAGTCTGTGAAAGCACTATGTTTTTTCCTGGCATGCTGCATTATTAAAGCTTTTGTATACCCAGATGGTTGCTACATTAGATAGGCTTCTATAAATAATTAATTATGATTACAACTTCTTTACTATGCATCTTCCCTTTGTTTCACTTTCACGTATAAGGAAAATCTGAATTGTGATAGACAGCAAGGCACTATCACCTTTTAGTTTGAGTTTCAGAAGACTAGAGCCAGGGCTGAATTGGTGAAGATCCTTCAGCTAAATAAACAATACAGCAAAACATAAAATCAAACTTCGTGAACAGTGGAGTGGATCTAAGTGTAACTAGATCACGTGATTTGTAAGTGTGCACTGCACAAGGCAACCTGAGGTAAAGCGCATATTCCAGTGCAATCTCTGACAAGAACAGCCATAATGTAATAAACAACATAACTCGAAATGCAACAGTCACCACAAAGAGATCTAATGTATCAAAGGAAGAGCTGTACTAGTCCAACACATCAACATCTAAACAATGCTAACAGATTGTTTCTGACAAGGTTTCACTCTGTTTCCCAGGCTGATTTCCAACCCCTGGGCTCAAGAGATATTCCTGCCTCAGGCTCCTAAGTAGCCCATACTACCATTTTTATTAAGTAAAACATACACATGAAGTTTACAGTTTGTTGAGCTTTCACAAATACACACATAATTTACATTTAGATCAAGAAACGTAATAAAATCAGAGAAATGTGCTATCCATCACCACTATCCAACAAGAGTTGTAATTGCCATAACTTCTAATAGTATAGATTTATTTTGCCCTTAACATAGTTTTAAATCACTTCCTCAAAAGAGGGGAAGACAGACATTTAGTAGCGAATTTCTTTCCTTTCTACAAATGACAGTTACACAAATACAGAATCTCAGCTATTTCACACTGATATTTTAGTACATTATTATCAGGACAAAAGTTAGCAAAAATAAAAAAACTCAATGGCCCATTCCTCTGGAAAGCTATCAAAATCTTTGTCTTCTATTAGTCTTATTTACAAGGACAGGCAATGCTGTATTCAAGATGAGCTGTCCACCCCTACCTAGATTCTGTGACAAAGTAGTAACATAGGGGGTGGGGATTTAGCTCAGCGGCATAAGCAAGCAGGCAGTTGTGAGTTCGATCCCTGGTACCGATAAAAATGAAAAAAGACAAAAAAAATAAAAATAAAAAAACAAAGTAGAAACACAAAGATGAGTGGCCATATGCACATGGCAATGAGCAAATTATAGAAGGCAGCCCTACACAATCATCACAGGTAAAGACAAGAAAACATAGGTCACACTAAGAGAGAGGTAGTGTGTCTTAAAGGGGATAGAAACAGGCTGGGGATTTAGCTCAGCAGCATAAGCACCTGCCTGGCAAGCACAAGGTCATGAGTTCTATCCCCAATACCAAAAATAAATAAATGGCCTTCTCTAACACAGGTTAGAGAAAAATCTAACACTGAACAATGCTAGTGGAAATATAAAGTGGTACAGACACTCTGGAAAGGTGGTCAGCAAGTCCTTAAAAGATTACACACAGCAATGAGGGCATAGCTTAGTGACAGAATACATGTTAGCACATAAAAGACCCCAGCTTCAATCCCCAGCAAAACCACCACCCATAAAAATGATTAAGCAGAGAGAATTATCATAGGACCAAGCAATTCCTGTCCTAGGCCTACACTCAAGAAAAATGAAAAGATATGTCTATATAAAAATGAACATAGTCACAAAGCCCAAAAGTAAAAACACGAATGCCCATCAAAAGACAAATGAACATATCCATACAACAGACCAAAAGTAATCAAACGAAATGACACATGGATTCCAGGTACAATTATGAGGAACACAGCTCTTCATAACGGATAAGAATATAATGCTAACCATCACAAGACTCCTTCTATAGGAAATGTCTGCAGCAGGCAACCTATAGAGACACAGCAGAAGAGTAGTCCTCTAGTCTGGAGACAGGAGACAGCACTGATGGCCAAAACATGCAGAGCTTCTTTTTGGTCAAATGAAAATATCCTGAAAGTCCTGCAGTGATGACCTCCATGAATACACTGTAACCACTGAAATTAACTCTCGGGAATCTATCGCAGCAAAGCCACAAGGAAAGTGAAGACCTCTGGACATCAGTTAACTAGGGGTCTGGCAGCAAGAGAAGATCACGAGGACATTAGGAAAAGCCTGGCTCTCACTGAAGTCCAAGTCTCTCGGGAACCATGTCAAGCTGTCTGGGGAAACTGTCTCTGTTTAGTAATGGGGTAATTGCAGCATTAGACTCATCTTAATCACTGAGTCACTTACAAGGTCTTGGTATTGGAGATCCTTCAAGGCAATGGAAACCTGACAAGAGGACAGATGAATTCTGAGAGCACAGACCCTATAGAAATTTACAAAGATGTGATTCACAGCCCAACTTACCAAACTCAATTACTTTCCCATCATCTTATCCCACCAAATCAAAACAATTAGCTTTTTTTTTTTTTTTTGGAGACAGTGTCTCGTACTTCAGGCTGGCCTCAAGTGTCAGAATTACATGCATGTGCTACAATGCCTGCACAAGGAACTTTTTAGGGTTATGTTTGCTTTGGTTTATGATCACTCTGGTCCTCCCGTAAGGCAAGGGTGGGAAGGATCCAGGAGAAAGGAGTTTTGGTGTATGCCACCACTGTGTCTGTCTCCAAGCACAAACTACCACTCTTGAGTTACTGCATCATGCAATCACTAAGTGAAAATTAACATTTTGTATTAACTAAGAGGTTTTTACCAAGGGAATACAAATTCACATTGCATTGTGAACTAAGAAAAAAAGAACTTTGTTAAAAGAAAGAGCAGTATTCCATTTTTAAGTTAAAAAAACAAAATCAATTAAAACTATTCTGAACTATGTGTTATTAGTTAAAATCATAATGTAGTTTATTTTTGTGAAATTACTGGTCAACAGAATTCAGTAAAGAGTCAAGTACCAAGAGACGTGTCTACCCACACTACTGTGTTATAACTTACAGTTTGCTACTGCATACTGTTTCAACACCAAGATCTAGTACCAGTCTCTGCACCGACCTGACCCCATTGGCACACTTACTCACTCCTGAGCAGCAATGGCTCATGAGCAAACCATGCACTACTAAAACACAGGAGCTGGCCAGGCGTGGTGGCACACACCTGTAATCCCAGCACTTGTGAAGCTGAGGCAAGAGGATTGCCCCAAGTTTGAGAGCAGTCTGGGCTATACAGTGAGTTAACACTAGCCCGAACTACATAGCAAGACACTGTTTCAGGGAAAAAGAAAAAAGAAAAAGAAAAAGCACTATCAGGGAAGAAAAAGCAATACAGGAAAGGCAGGACTCAAACTACACTGACAAATGTCATGACCCTTTATAGACAAGACCAAACAATTTCACCAAAAGAGACCTAGAACTAATGAACAAATTCTACAAGGTAACAGGATACAAAATCAATACACACACACACACACACACACACACACACAATCAATAGTGTTCCTGTTTACCAACAATGAACTCAATAAGAAATTAGAAAAATAGGTTCAAGAAAAAAAACTGAAAATTTAGGAATTAACCTAACCCAACAAAACTATAATATTTTGAAAAAAGGAGATCAAAGAGGACAATAAATAAATCAGACATACAACCTTAACTATCACATGGTATCTCTTACACGAAAGTACAAATAAAGAACAAAATACAAAATAGGGATGTAAAAGAATTATGGTGTTATGTTCAATACCAGCCTGAGACTAGGTTAAACAGAGCTAGTACTCAGAAACCTGTTGTGAAAGTTGAGTTTTTACCTTCAATTTATGTAATCCTAGTACTTGGGAGGCTGAGGAAGGAGTACAGTCATGAGTTTGAGGCCAGCCTGAACTACATAGCAAGTCCTGATATGAATGTAATCACTACTACATATATGTACTAATAAAAATTTTTAAAACTAAAGAAATTTTTATTAATTTTACATGACTATAGAAACAAGGTTTTGTTTTTGTTTTTTTGAGACAGGGTCTCGCTGTGTAGTTCCGGATGGCCTTGACTCATGGCAATCCTTGTAATCCTTGTGCTTCAGCCTCCCAAGTGTTGGATTACAGATGTGTGCCACCACAGCCAGTTGAAACAGTATCTACAGTGATAAATGTCATAAATTTTTCTGCAGAGGTTTTAGAGATTTTCTGAAAATGAATTCAAAATACATATTTATCTTTTTCACATAAGTAAAAACAATTTGTACTTGAGGGGTACTGCTTAGGGGATGCACTAATTTTTTAGTTCTCTTGTTAACTGATAATTATTTTAATATTTGCCAGTTGCAGCACATTAAAACAACTACCTGATAGCCTAAATGCTTTAAAACTACCTCAGTTCAGCCAGACAGGGTAGCATACACCTATAAGCCCAGCATTCTGGGA
Organism: Cavia porcellus; assembly: GCF_034190915.1. Lineage (NCBI taxonomy): Eukaryota > Metazoa > Chordata > Mammalia > Rodentia > Caviidae > Cavia > Cavia porcellus. The sequence goes on along the minus strand of NW_026947521.1, from coordinate 357,892 downwards.
AGCAAAAAGTAGACTGTCTGAAATTCAAGTCCAACCCACACAGATTAGCTACTCAACAGGAGCCTGTCTCAAACTCGAAAGTAACAACAGTACCAAAATATGGACCAGCACAGTAACTCAGTGGGAAGGCCCTAGGTTCAATTCTCAGTACCACAAAACCAAATCAAAACCACCTACTACTCATTCCTACATATTCTAAACAGTCTAAATTTCACTAGCAAGAAGGCATTTCTTTCAAAAATATATCCTTTTGGAGATTCAACTGCATTAGTAAAGTACTCAGACCTAAATTTCTTAAGCAAGATCTCTGTTAGGAGCATACAGTGTAATTATGAAAAGGAGAGCGCTGCCTGAGACTCAGTTAAAAAGACGTAGTACTCAGAAAACTGTTGTGAAAGTTCAATATTTAAATTCAATTTATGTAACTTGGGAGGCTGAGGAAGGAGCACGGCCATGAGTTTAAGGTCAGCCTAGACTACATAGCAAGTCCCTGTCTCTTAATTCATTCATTCATGCATTCACTCAATTTATAAGGTGTTAGGTCAAAAATCACAATGTAAAAACAGATCAGGGGAAGACTGCAGATTGATAGGTAGCAGGGTAGAGAACCTCTCTGAGAAAAAACTCAGACACTAGAATTTAACAGAATGCAAAAACAGACCAATGGCCACATGTGGTGGCCCAGGTCTGCAGACCCAACACTTGGGAGAGTGAAAGGGGATTACCACAAGTTCAAGACCAGCCTGGACTCATAGTGAAACCCTGATTCAAAAAGATTTAAAACGAAGGGAGCTAGTTCTTAGAAGCATAATTTCCTTCAATGAAGAAATAAGAGTAAGGACAGAATGACAGATAAGAATAAAATGAGTTTTAAACAGTATTATATTTCTTTTTAAAAATGTGAATTTAAACTGGGCAGAGTAAGGGGCTGGGGATTTAGCTCAGCAGCATAAGTGCCTGCCTTGCAAGCAGGCAGTCGTGAGTTCGATCTCTGGTACCGATAAACTGGGCAGAGTGGTACATACCTGTACTCCCAGCACTCTGGGATGCTGAGGCAGGATGATCTCCAAGTTCAACCTCAGCCTGACTGAAAATGTTAGCTCAGTGTGAAGACCCTAGATTCAACCTCTAGTACCCCCAAAAAATGTGTCCTGTATTAAAGAACACAACCTCAAAACTAGACTTTGATTTTGTAAAATGAATTCACTTAAGTATGACTTTACCACTAACATTTTGGTTTTTTTGTTTTGTTTTGTTTTGTTTTGTTTTTGTCTTTTCCGTTTTTATCGGTACCAGGGATCGAACTCACGACTGCCTGCTTGCAAGACAGGCGCTTATGCCGCTGAGCTAAATCCCCAGCCCCTACCACTAAGATTTTGAAAGAAAGCCCAGTTCCTTATCAGTAATGTAACTTTATTTTGGTGAAACTGTCACGCTTAACAAAAATAAAAAATATGTTCTTTAAACATGGTAAATTACACACATTTTTCTTTCAAATATCCCTTCAAGCCCCACTAAACTGACAATAACTTTTTCTTTTAAATCCCACAAGAGCAACAACAAGAAGAACAAGTAGCAGATCTTTTTGACGGCAACAGCTGGGCAAGGTGGTACACACCTGTAACCCCAGAACTCAGGAGGCTGAAGCAGGAGGACTGCTGTGAGTTCACAGCTAACCTGGGTTTCAATCAAATTCAAGACCAGCCTGAATTGCATATCGAGACCCTGTCTTTAAAAAAGAGGTATGGCAGGGTGTGGTGGTCCACGCCTGTAATCCCAGCAATCAGGAGGCTGAGTTCAGGACCAGACAAGGCTACAAAGTGAGCTCAAGGCCAGCCTGAACTACACAGTGAAACCCTGTCTCAAAAAGACAAAAAAAAAAAAAAAAAAAAAAAGAGGTATGCTCCAAGTACCAATTCCCTATGATGAAGGTGATCAATCTGTATGACAAACAAGTACTAATAAAAAAAAGTGAAGTTCAGAAAAAATAAAACAGGAACTGTATGAAAAGGTACACAGCAAATAATGGTTGTATAACTATTTAAGTCCACAAGCAGAGACTTCCTGGAGCTGCAGGGCAAACGCCACACCACTGATGTCTGGGCTCAGACTCCGTTCTCTACCAGGCCTGAGAGCCTCTGGCTCTCTGCTGGTGTCAAGTACCATCCACAAAAAGTTGATGGAAATACTGAGTCTGGTCAGGCATAGTGGCACACACCTCAGTACGTGGGAGGCCAAGGCAGGACGGTTGCCACAAATTCAAGGCCAGCAAGACCCCCAAAAATAAAAAGAAAAACCTTACTGTGCTACTGAGCTATATATCCTGGCCCTTAGTCTGGAAATTTTAGATTAAAAGGGACTAAGAATTGGCAATCAAATGCAATTCATGGTTCTTGGTTGGATCCTGGATTTAAAAAAAAAACAATACCAACTATTGTCCTGGTGCAGTGGTGAATACCTGAAATCTCAGCACTCTGAGAGGCTGAGACAGGAAAACAGTCAAGTTTGAGCTTAGCCTGGACTTAGTGCAACTCTGTCGCAAAGTTTAAAAATAAAAATAAGGAGTTGGGGATGTAATTCAGTGTGAAGTCTACTGGTTCAGTCCCCACTACTACAAAAAGCAAACAGCTGTACAGTGTATAGCTTAGATGATTGAGGAAATTTTATATATATATATATATAATATATAATATATATCCACACACACACACACATGCATATATGGATGACTATTGGCTAACAATACTGTAAGACTGTGATGATCATGATGCTTGTATGGGAGAAATGCAGCTGACATAAACTGTGGTGATGCCTACCACGAACTCTTAAATGGTCCAGCTAAACCTAAGTGAACATATACATGTACATGAACAGAATGTATACGTGTATGTACATACAGATACAAGTATTATATATGAAGGGGAGAGAGAACCATGGGGTAAATGGTTGTGACTGAAAAATCTAGATGAAGTATATATGGGCATTTATTTTCCTATTCATGCAAATTTCATATAAAGATTTTAAAGTTTTCATACTAAAAAGTTGGGAAACTTAAAAAAAAAAAAAAAACCTTATTCAAAGTTTTGTGGAACACCAGAAATAAAAATAAAGTGGAGAAAAGAGGGGAGGGGGAGAAGGATATAAAAAAGAATTCAGATGTGTTCTGTACATGCACCAACTCTCCAAGATGAATGTAACCATTATGTACTGCAAACACGTGCTATTAAAACTTTTAAAAAAGAAATCCAAAAAAGCACCCTCTCCCACTGGCGTCTGTGTCAGTTCAGTCATTTCTATCATCACCCCTTCTCTGGCAGTTTTCCCACTACAGCAGAACTGTGCAGGTTGCTGCTGTGCACGCCCTGAAGAACAGCACATGCACCTGGCACTGGACACCCACCAGGGCTGGTGTCCATACAGTGAAGAGATTGGAGGGGGAGCCCAGAGGTACCTGCTTAGCATGCATGAGACCCCGGCTACTGGGTGCAGTGACCCAAGCTCTCAGAGGCGGCGGCAGAAGGTCACAAGCAAAACCTTAAAAAAAAAAAAAGATTGGGATTGCACATCAGTGTGAAGCCTCAGGTACAATTTCCAGAACACAAAAAAACAAAACAAAAAATAAGACAGAAAAAAGTTGTACAAAGACAATCCTGGGACCAAGGTACAGCTCAGCAGTGCAATGCCTACCTAGCAAACACAAGGAACTGAGTTTGATCCTTGGTACCAATTCTTTGGAGGAGGTGTTTGCAAGTATTCTGACTGTAAAGCTCTTTACACTCTGCAGAATTATTTAGCGTAGGCCCCCCAAATTTTTAATAAGTTGCTTTTATCTACTGACATATTACAATGTAAAACTAATAAATGCTTTAAAATTATTAAAACAAGTGACATTTCTAAATACATCTTCAAAAAATGGCATTGATATATATATATATATATTTGAAAATCTGTATGTCTGGCTTAAAAGAATAAACCTGTTTCCTCATATCTGCTTCTTTCCTCAACCTGTAGGGTAAGCTGTTTTGGTTAATTACAAGAAAACCGGTTTCACACAGATACTTAGATGAAGAAAGGGAACAGCACTTTTACTAACCATTCCAGGTGAGCATGTATATTATTCTTATCACTTCAGTACTTGACCAGAGTGGTTTTAGAATGGTTTGCTGAAATGTAGCATCTGAAAGTTTATCAATGAAGCTGCTTATACCATTTTATTGAGTAACTACTGTTCCCTGTTGCACTTTACATAGATCATTCATTTATGCATGATTTAATATCATGTGCACAGGTCACTCAAAAGCCTATTGAATTAATACACACCTTCCAAAAAAACAGCACATTTTATTACATGACAGTCATTTAAAAATATCATGTTTGTTATTATCACCTCCAATCTCATCCAAAAAGTCCTGAGAAAATTCCAAACTTCTGAAGTTTTCCAAAACTTCAGCAGTTTTGAAGTAATAACTCAATTCCTTTATTTTCAAGAAAACAGGTACATATTTCCAAGTTTATGTTACTACAATTTGCCACTCTTTTAAGTAAAAGTAATATTCCATTAAAAAATGTGACCATTGGGGGCTAGATTTAGCTCAGCGGCATAAGTGCCTGCCTTGCAAGTGTGTGGTCGTGAGTTCGATCCCTGGTACCGATAAAAATGAAAAAGACCAAAAAAAAAAAATGTGACCACAGGCACATTACAGGTGTTACACACCTGTAATCCCAGCACTCGGGACACTAAGGCAGGGTGATCACTGCAAATTGAGGCTGGCCTTGGCTACACAGTGAGCTCAAGGCCAGCCAGAACTACATAGCAAAACCTTGACTCAAAAGAGGGGGGAAAAAAAGTGACGCATTTACTAGTTCAGTCACAAGTCAGTAAGTTCTTTTTCCTGAGTCAAGCATCACACTTAGGCATGCAAAAGTGCTTTCTAATATAGCCTTATCATTTTTGTCACAAAGAACACTAAAAAGATGCTAATGTTTACTGCTCATAAATTAAATTCTTTATATTTTGTTTTGTTTTTGAGACAGCACCTGCTTATGTAGTTCAAGTTGGCCTTGAATTCACTATGCTGCCCAAACTGGCCTCACACTCTTGGTGATCCTTCTGCCTCAGCCTCCTGAGTGCTGGGATTATAGGTGTGTGCCACCATGCCTGGCACAAGGAGAATGTACTTACTGTCAAACTGCACACTTAAAAATTGTTAAAATGAGCCAGACAGGGAGGCTCATACTTATAGGTCCAGCTACTGGGTAGGTTGAAGCAGGAAGCTTGCTTTAGTCGAGGAATTTAGGGCCAGTCTGGGCAACACATTTAGACCCTATCAGTTTAAATAAAAGTTTATGTTACACATATTTTATTGCTAAAATACGTATATGTGCAATTAATCCCATTGCTTCTCAGAAGACCCAGATTAACACACTCCAGTTGAAGAACCATCCTCTCTTCCCCATCATGCAGTCACATCCCTTTTTCTAAACAGTACTCACCACTAACTGAAACACATTTTTACCAGACTGCTAGCTGGAGGACAGCTAGAGCCCCATCTGTCTAATTCACTGTCTGATCCCAGCAACCCAAACAGTTGATTGGCACATAGTGCACAAATAATGATTTCAAGTGTGTCAATGGATAGAAGAAATAAAGTGGAAAAAATGTTGCGGTCTTTTTGGTCTGGGTAATTAAGAATAAGAAGATATTAATCACTAAGCAAAAAAAGAATATGAAGAACGAGAAAAACAGTAATTCAAAGAGGCAACACTGTCTAAAGCTGCTTGCATATGAATCACTTGCCAAGTTTCTGTTTCAAGAATTTGTTTGTAAACAGGGTCTCACTGTGCAGATCGGGATGGCCTTGAACTCACTATATAACCTTGCCTTGAACTAGCAGTGATTCTGTCTCAGCCTCCGGAGTGCTAGAATTACAGGTATGTACCACCATGCCCATCTCAAAAGCTCCTGAAACACACAAAAAAATTTTTTTTCTTACACTTGGGGGCCTATCATACCCTTAAACTAAACAAGTCGAGCACAGAAAAGAACAGAGAACAAATAATCTCCTCCTCAAAACAACTGCTGCCACGTATGGTGACACATGCTTATAAACCCAGTAAGACAAGAGGATCACTGAAAGCCAGCATAAACCATATAGAAATCATTGCTCTGCCTCCAAAAACCAAAACATGTTAAGGTGATCTATGGTCTACTTAAATCACACTAAATATGAAACAAGAAAGTAATTACATCTTCCAGGAAGAATATAAAGACTTTTTTGCATGCCCTGTAAAGTCTCCATTCTCAAGGTTAAGAAATAAATCTTGGGGGTTACAGCTCAGCGGCATAAGCGGTTGTCTGGCAAGTTCAAGGTCATGAGTTTGATCCCCGGTACCCCCCCCCCACACACACACCTTGAAATCAAAGAACTGACTCAATTCAGTTCATAAGACATAGGTTTTGTTTGACCTGCATAATTCAAAAAAAGGCAAACTGATGGTTAACAGTGAAATACTGCAGGCATTCTCATTAAAATCAAGGAGAAAAATAATATTCATGACTATATAATATCACTATGGAAATGCTAGTCAAGTCATTCAAACAAGAAAATGGCAAAAATATCAAAACAACGTAATTTTTTCATTATCTACAGAAAAGTTCAACAGGAAAACAAACAAGCTAGTTTACCACAATAATACTCTAAAATCAATGGCTCTATATAAATAGTAGCTAGTTTAAAAATAATACAGAATAACAAACCACTCACAGTATGAGAAAATATTTAATACCTACCACCAAACTTAACACACAAGACTTAAATGAAAACAATTATATTAATCCTTAAAAAAAAAAAAAAAAAAAGCAAATAGGTGTGGTGGCACATACTTGTAATCCCAGCACTTAAGAGGCTGAAGCAGGAGGATCATACCAAGTTTGAGGCCAACCCAAGCTACATAGTGAGTTCAATGACAGCACCAACTATCAAGCAAGAACAACCCAGCAAGGTACTGCCTCAAAAAACCAAGATAAATAAACAACCAAAAAAAGTTCCATTGAAAATAATGGAAAATTCAATAGGATCCCAAAATATGAGCAAATTTCTTAAAACGAAGATCAGCATCTTATTTTTCTCATCTGCAAATATTCTGTTATCAGTTACTCAACAAACAATGCAAAACTGTTCCTAGTACAGCATTAAGCAATTCACAGTTTCTCCTTGCTTTTGTCTCCAGTTACTCTCTGGGCATAGAAGGGGAAAGACAGAAAGTGTCCTTGGATAGCTCTCTGTGTGTGGCCTATTACTTGCTAGAGTCACTCTGGCCACTGTTTTTTTTGTGTTGAGATTGATGGAGTCCTAGAGATCGAACCCAGGTTTCATGCATGCTAGCCAAGTGCTCTATCGCTGAGCTACACCTCCAGAACAGTTATTGGTTGTTTTGCAAATGGGGCTGGGGGTGGGGGCGTTGTCTCACTCTGTTACTCAGGCTGGCCTCTAATACATCATCCTCCTACCTTAGCCTTAAGAAACTGGAAGTGCAGGAGTATGCAACTGCCTTTCCAGGCCTACCCAGTGCTGTGACTGCATTTAAAAGCCTCCAGATTAGTGATCTACACAGCAAATGAACGGATTAGGGCACCATGGTGTGGATCTTAGGTATCCCCTGAAGGTGTGTGTCTTGAAAGGCTTGTCCCCTGCTGGTAGTGCTTTTAGGAGGCACGCCTAGGGGAAGGAAGTCAGGGAGCATGCCTTGGAAGGGGTACAGGAATCCTAGCTCTTCCCCTCTCTTCCTTTGCTTCCTGGTCACTCTGATGCTCCCATACCATAATGCGCACCCTCACCACAGGCCCCAGAACCACTAGGCTGCATGGACTGCAACCAAGAGCCAAAAGCTAATTCTCAACAGCTATAAGCTGATTTATCTGAGGTACTTTGTCATCACAGTGGAAAGCTAACTCAGGAATCTAAACCCCTAGATGCTTGAAAGGAGCCAGACAACAGACACCCATGCAAGGAGATTCAGGAACATCCTTCGTTCTGCACTGCTCTGCATATCATTTCCCATCTTATTAAAAGGAATGAAGACACAACACAACAGAGTTTAGGACTGTCCGGCTCAGAGAGTCACAAAGGAAACCCGTCCTATGAGCCAGGCGAGTTGAAGACAGCTGACTCCTGTGCAGAGTTGAAAGGGAACTGAGGAGCATTGAGAGCAGCATGAGCACTGTCTGTCAGTGCAGCCTCTCCCAGGGGCTGTCTAGGCTAAGACTTGCTCTGAAGGAAGTGTCTTTGTTCCCCGAGGACACACCAGACCCAAAACACTAGGGTGGGGAGCAAACTGATTAAAAGCAACAGAAGGAAGACTTCAAGACTAAGGAATGTGATAATATGTGTTTAAAACATTCAAGGAAGCTAGAGAAAATGGAGGCATTACAGTAACCAAAAAGCTACAGCAAATCTATGTACTCAGAGGAAACATGGGAAATGAAATAGTCAGGTGACCTTTAAGTGACCAAACCACCACATGCCAACAAGAATGAGATACACCAGGGACTCTGCACACCTCTGGGCAGCTTGAGTATAGTTATCCACATATCCAGCTTATGACCCAGTAATTTCACACAGGTTTGTACAGGAATATTCATAGCTTTACACACACTAGCTAGATACTGAAGGGAAAATAATATCCAAAATCATGATACATAAAACAACAAAAACTGATACATGAAAAAATAAGGGGGGCTGGGGATTTAGCTCAGCGGCATAAGCACCTGCCTTGCAAGTATGTGGTCCTGAGTTCGATGCCCAGTACCAATAAAAAAGAAAAAGACACACACACACACACACAAAAAAAAAAAAAAAGAAAAGAAAAAATAGATGTCTCTCTAATCTTGCTTAGAAAAGAGATCAGACAAAAATTATCTATATGATTCTACTCATGTGAACCTGGCAATCAGTAAAACCTAATCTACAGTGAAAAAACTAGAACAATGGTTTTATCAACAAGGAACAGGGCGAAGGACTGCGTAGGAAGAAGCATGAGGAACTTCTTGAAGCTAATGCCAATCATCTTCAGAAAATGATGAGCCAGGTGGAACGGCCCACGCCTGTAATCCTAGCTCTTAGGAGGCCAAGGCAGCAGGATTGTCCTAAGTTCCAGGACAGCCTGAACTACACTACACAGCAAGTTCAAGGTCAGGCTGAAACATATAGTGAGACCCTGTCTCAAAAGAAAAGTTCTGGGTAACACTCACATATGCCCATGGCAAAACTTTACAAACAGTTAAGATCTGTGCTGGCATGGCGGCATGACCTCTGTAAACATAGCACTGGGAGGCTATGGCAGGGAGAGCACAGGTTCCAGGTCAGCCTGGGAAATGAGCTGCTTAGTGAGAGCCTGTCTCAAAATACAAAATAAAAAAAGTGTTGGAGCCACGCCTATAATCCTAGTGCTTGGGAGGCTGGCCTCGGCTCCATAGTGAGTTCAAGGTGCAGGGTTGGAGAGCTACGTGAAGGCTCTATGCATCACCAAGTACCAAGCATAAAACAAACAAGAAAATGAACTCTAGTTAATGAAATGAAGCTACAGCTCTGCACTGATGTCAGACAATTTATTTTATTTTTGTTGTTTGTTTTTGTGGTGCTGGAGATCTAACCCAGGGCCTCAAACATGCTGCGCAGAAACTATCGGTAAGCTACATCTCGAAGTCTGCCAACTTACTTTTAAATGAGTTTTTGTTTCTGAATAAGGGTCCCACTTTGTAGTACAGGCTGGCCTCAAACTCCTGGTGATCTTCCTGCCTCAGCATCCCAAGATCTGGGATTATAGAAGTGGGCTACCATGCCCAGCTGAAATTTTTACAGGCTCAACTGATAAAAGAACAGACAGGTGACCAGAAATGTTATTGACTAGCAAATTATTATAACTACAAAATTCCATTACTAGGAAGATGAGTGTTTACTATAGTCTCCAATTTTTTATAAACTGCTAGTGAGAAAATATCTGATGCAAAAAAGATCAGATATAAAATACTGCTATAATTCTTTATATATGAAGTTTTAAGAAATTAAAACTAATCTGTGGTCTCAAAAATCTGGTTAGTGGTAGTCTGATGGAGCAACTAGGAGTGGAGTGAGGACAGAGGAACTTTCTGAACTGATGAAATGTCTTACTTCCTGATTGGTTTACCACATGTATCTACTTATTGGTCAAAACGCATCAAATTGTACAGTGAAATGTGTTTCAGACTGTAAGTTAGAAATCAATTCATTTGGTTTTTAAAATGTTCATTGTAAAAAAGAAAAAAGTTGGAATACAAAAAAAAAACAAGAGATTCAGCTCACCATCATCTTCCTACCCATATAAACTACTGCAATGGCCACACCCCTAGGACGTAATACACCTGTTTTCTCAGAAAGCAACATTAAAAAAAAAGAAAAAAGAAATAAACAGTGAAGCCCTCACTTAACCCATTCAAAACTCGAAGTAAACCTCAAAACCCCATCATCTGCTGTCACTCTACTAACCATTCTGTCTAAATTTCATCTGAAAAATGGAAGTATTTACTTCAAATAGTTACTGTAAATATTAAACAAAAAAGTATGCACCTGGTAGCTTTGATTGCTCATTGTCAAACAACATTTAGAACTCAATCAGTCCACAAGCTTCCTAAATTTCTTCCCATTCTTTTCTTGAACAGGAGGTGTTGCGGGCTTCCATTTTGTATAAACCTAACTTAAGCTAGGATTATAAAGTGAACCACAAATCTCTCTTGAAAATAAATTGAAAACACTGAATTGTGGCCTGGGAGTGGTATTGCAGGCCTGTAATCCCAGCACTCAGAAGGTTGAGGGCAGGAGGATCACTGAGAGTTCGAGAACAGTCTGGGCTGTACAGTAAGTTCAAAGCAAGCCTGAAATACATAGTGAGACCTTGCCTCAAAAAACAAACAAAAAAGCCAGGGGATACTCCTGTAATCCCAGCACTCTGCATGCTAAGGCAGGAGGATCATTACAAGTTTGAGACCAGCCTGGGGTACAAAGTGAGCCTAAGACCACCCTGAACTACATAGAGACCCTGTCTCAAAAAAAGACCAATAAAAGACCAAAAAAAAAAAAAAAAAAAATTAACAACAGCCCAACCATGCTGTTAAATGTCAAAGCAAAGCAAAGGTTAGAATAACAAAATAAAACCAGAAAACTAAGTGAGAGAACATGTCCTAAGTGTAGCTCTAACATGGGGAGCAAAACCACCCAACCAAATAATTTCTCATTGAAGGTTAACACTCATATTATTTGGATAAAAAAAAATTTTGTTCTACATGATTTAGGTCTATCACAATATGTAGCCCTACATAATATTAATCACAGAGTGAGCTGGGTCAGTCTCTTCCTGTGAGCCAGTGGCAGTCATGCAGGACAGGAAGACAACCAATAAGCAGCTAACTCCTTCCTGTGAGCCAGTTGGTGCACAAGATAGGAGATAAGAAGTTCCGACCCCCTCCTCCAGGCACACACAAGCAACCAACTGATTTGGAAAAACACAGTCTGAGATGATAGGTACTGAAGTTTAAAAAAAAAAAAAAAAATGAGCGTGTATTGTTTGATTGACTTTGCAGGCTTAAAACCAGTAATAGTCTGAGCATCTTGCAACTGTGGGGGTTTTTCTTCTGAAGGTGATAGTCATTGTTAATTCCCTATTATCTTGTTTTAGTGTTCTATATCATTTTCATCATTTTGGGCTTTTTTCATTTTATTACATCTCACGGTATGGGCAGCTATTTCAAAGGTAACAATATATTAATGGTAATCATTGTTGATTTCCTATTATCTTGTTTTGAAGTTCTGTACTGCTTTCACCATTGTTTTGATTGGTTTTATTTTGTTCTGTTTTATTTGATTTTATTATGTAGGATAATATGGGCAGCTATTTCAAAGATAACAAGAGGCATTATGGTAGCCATTGTTGAGTTCTTATTATCATGTCCTGTATCACTTTCACTGTTTTGTTTTAATTGGATTCATTGTTTTACTTTGATTTTATTCTCTTTAAAATAAAATATATAAAAAATCAATCACAGAGTATGTACTAAAGAAAGAGAATATAAACCTAAGGGAAAAAACCAAATTACTGGTATTTTAATGGCTGAAGGTAAAGCACACTGAAAATTGGATTGGAGAGAACACATACCCCTGGTTAGGCCTCATATCCATCAAATGAACTTGACTATATGAAGGAAACACATAATTTCAACCGTGATACGTACCATCCTGCTCACTGACTGTCTGCCCAGAAAGATCATGACCCAGAAAGCAAAACACAGCTATTCTCTACTTGCTCTTGCTTGTCATGTGTCTCTCATGATATGAGCATCTCCTTGCTGTGCTGTCACGTGCTGAAGTTTACAGCCACTTACTTATTTTTCCCACATAATGGACCATACACACAAGCCTACTACTTCATCTGGTGTTTAACAATGAAAATACAATTTGCCCCAATACTAAAGAAAAACAGAGCTGTTCATCTCTGAGGGACTATATGCCTGTATTTTGTATTCTATGAGCAAGTTTAGGGATTTCTAAGGCTTTTTTTTTTTTTTTTTTGTCATTTTCGTTTTTATCGGTACCAGGGATTGAACTCATGACTGCCTGCTTGCAAGGCAGGCGCTTATGCCGCTGAGCTAAATCCCCAACCCCTTCTAACGCTATCTTTGACAAAAAGCCACCTTTGCCTTCCAGAGGCCACTGTAAACCATAAAGGAAAATTCTTGCTGCAAGAACCAAAAACAGCAAACTAGGGCTGAGTTCACAGCACAGCAGCAGAGCACTTGCCCAGCATGTGCCAGGCCCTTGGTTCAATAACTAGCACCACAAAGAAAAGAGGGAAAGGGGCTGGGGATTTAGCTCAGCGGCATAAGCACCTGCCTTGCAACCAGGCAGTCGTGAGTTCGATCCCTGGTACCGATAAAGACAAAAAAAAAAAAAAAAAAAAAAGAAAAGAAAAGAGGGAAGGTACTAGCCTATATATTAACGCCAGCCAATTAATTTTATTCTGGATATAGTGATCCTATCTCTAATACAGATTACTGTACATGGAGTCCAGTCTACATACATTTAGTTATATATATATTTTCTTTTTAAATCAAAATTCCTATCTGAAAGGGTTGCTGGCCCAGGCCGGATACTGTAGCCCGTAAAGCCAAGGAGCTCCTATCTCCCCCCACCCTTAGAAATTACCTCTGGCGCCCAACTAAGACAAATAGGCTACCTGTGCATCCCTAATGCCCCTTAGGTTCCACCCCAGGCCAAGGCTACTTATGTGCCTCACTCCACATGTTCCACGGAGAGATCGCTGGCCCCGGGGTGGAGATGCCACGCCCCAGGGGGTCGGGGGAATGTCTCTCCCCGCATTCCCAAAATAAAGGTTACTTATATTTTATACTTCTTATCTTTTCAGCCACCGCCAGTCCTCCTCCTCCTCGTTCTCCTCCTCCTCTTCCTCTTCCTCTCCTCCACAGTTCTATCACTATCTAGTATATTTAAATCAAAATTAAATCTAGTAGGGCTGGGGATTTAGCTTAGTGGCATAAGCGCTTGCCTTGCAAGCAGGTAGTCGTGAGTTCAATCCCCGGTACCAATAAAAAGGAAAAAGACAAAAAATAAATAAATCTAGTATATTCAGACTATGAGTTACTCCTACTGGGGATACTCAGAAATAAAAGTAACTGAAGATTAGTTAAAATGATGGGCAAGGGAAAAAGAAGTATGGTATTTTAATTAAAGATTAACACCAGATGTGGTAGTATATGCCTACAATCCTAGCACTGAACAGCTGAGGCAGAAGATCACTTCAAGCTTCAGGCAAGCATAGACTACAAAGTAAGTTCAAGGTCAGCCTGAACTACATAGGCAAAACCATGTCTCAAAGAGACACACACAAAAAACGAAAACAGTTAAGCTGGGGGCTGGGGATTTAGCTCAGCGGCACAAGCGCCTGCCTTGCAAGCAGGCGGTCGTGAGTTCGGTCCTTGGTACCGATAAAAATGAAAAAAAAAGGGGCTGGGGATTTAGCTCAGTGGCATAAGCGCCTGCCTTACAAGCAGGCAGTTGCGAGTTCGATCCCCGGTACCGATAAAAAAAAAAGAAAAAGACAAAAAAAAAAAAAAAAAAAAAAAAAGTTAAGCTGAGGACATAGCTCAGTGACATAAGTACCTGCCTGGCAAGTACAGGTCCTGAGTTTGATACCTGGTACAAAAGAAAAAAGTTATATCAGAAGTATGGTAGCCCACACCTATAGTCTTAGCATTGGGGAAGCTGAAACAGGAAGATCATCAGCCAGCCTGGGGATACACAGTGATTTCAAAGCCACCTGAGCTACACACCAAGACAATATCTCCCCATCTCAACCCCTAAAAAACCCTATAAGTCCAGGCTTTAAAGTTACTAATTTAGGATTGCTATCTATGAGGAAAAATACACTGTATGCATTTGCATGAGAACAAAATGGGGTAATTCAAGAATCTTACATGAATGTTTCAGAAATATCAACTCACTTATGGTAAGGAAGTTAGGTCATCAAAACTTTTTCCATCTCAAGTATCTGGAACCAGAAAAAAAAACCTCACAATGTCAACTGTGGAGTAGAAAGTAATGTTAGACTGAAGGAAGGGTAGGGGAATAGGAAAAAAAAAAAATAGGACAAAAGGAAAGGTAGGGAATAGGAACAAGTTGGGCCTAGAATATAGGTCAGCAGTGCAGCACCTGCCTGGCAAGCATTAAGGTCCCGCGTTCAATTCCTACTACACACAGCCTGTCCCCCACAAGACAAGTTATATCACATACAGGTACAAACTCCTCATGATGAATATTATCATTGCACATATCTAACATGTACCAATAAAATTAGATGGAAGGAAAAAAGAAAATAATGTTAATATTGAGGGGATACATCACCACTATAATTAACTACCTTCTCATTTAATAAATGTTTATTCAACGCCTCTCGTGAGGCAGGCATTGTTCTCTGGACTGCAGTGAACACAGACAACATACACCAAGTCTTTGCTCTCCTGGTGTAAGGTTAATCTGTCAACCTGTGATCTTCCTGCTTCAGCCTCTTGAGTGCCGGCATTACAGGCATGCGCCATCACACCCTCATAAAGTAAATTATTAAATGAACTCGTATTTTAATATAAATGTGGAAACAAAGAATATACTAATTAGTAGAGCAGTTTTGTGCTATCTTGACTCGGTGCTTTTTGATGCTTATTTCTTTCATTCTGCTACAGTGCTACATCATCAGTACACAGGTCAACTAATGCTGACTTTAGCCACATAGTAAATAAGAACTCAATATCATTATAAAAGTTTCAACCTGCCAGATCTCCTGAAGCACTCACAGATCTCCTCACAAATTCACAGACCAAACTTGGTGTGGCGGTGCACAGCCGTTAATCCTAGAACTCAGAGGGTAAAAATGGGAAAATCACAGCAAATTTAAGAGCAGCCAGGGTTACACAGTGAGTTCAAGCCTGGTCTGAACTACAAAGGGTTCAAATCAAATCAAATCAAATCAAGTCAAATCAAATCAAAATCCCCACAAGGTAGTATACACCTGTAGTGTCAGTACTCAGGAGCCAGAGGTGGGAGGACCACTGTAAATTCAAGCCCTGCCTGAACTACAGTACACAGCAAGACCCTATCTCAAAACAAAACACCAAAAGAGATGACAGGCCATATCTGAGGACTGCTGCTCTGGACAGACACATACATAGTCAGAATAAACACACATTCAGAAAAGAACAGGGTAGAAAGAATCCAAGGGTGGCTAGCCTCCAATTCCTGGTGATCCTTGTGCCTCAGCCTCCCCAGTGCTGAGATTCCAGGTGTGTGCCACTACACACAACCTTCTATTCTCTTTTTAAGAATGTAATTCTCTAAAAAATAAGAAACATGGCAGTGTAATATGTACATGTACCAATCCCTCATGATGTATATATTACATAGTACAAGCATGGACTAATAAAAATAACAAAATAAACAAGCAAACTGCTACTATAAGGAAGTACAAAGATAAACACACTAGCAAAAAAAAAAGAGCTGGGGTGGTGGCACTTGTAATCCCACCACTCAGGAGGCTGAGGCAGGAGGACTACCATAAGTTAGAGGCCAGCCTGTGCTATACCAAGTTCAAAGCCAGCCTGAACTACACAGTGAGACCCCATCAAAAATAAATAAATAACTAAATAAATAAATAAATAAATAAAAATAAAGCAATTACCCACACAGAGATGAGACAATGGTCATGAAATATACCAAGACAGGACTGGGGATTTAGCTCAGCGGCATAAGCACCTGCCTGGCAAGCGCAAAGTTGTGTGTTCAATTCCTGGTACCACAAAAAAAAAAAAAAAAAAGAGAAGAAAAAGAAAGAAATATACCAAGATATAAAACTACTTGCCTATAATTACATTTTTAAATTTCCATCACAGTGAAATTCTACACTGTAATTTTGTTTTTCATTTGTTTTGAGTTTTTCTTGAGATGTGACATCAGGCACACAGGGTGGTATGCCTGTAGTTTTTTTTTTTTTTTTTTTTTTTTGAGACAGGGTCACGCAAAGTAGTTCAAGCTGGCCTTGAACTCACTATGTCTGACTCTGAACTCATGATGATTCTCCCGTCTCGGCTTCCTAAGAGCTAGAATTAGAGATACAAACCACCAGGACTGGCCTACATTATAATTTCTAAAAATTCATTTTAAAACCTAGTTAAATCCAACACAGTACCACAAACGTGTAATTCCAGCATTCTAGAGGCTGATGCAGGAGAATTACAAGGCTGAGCACAGTCTGAGAACTCAGCAGCTTAGCAAGATCTTGTCTCAAAATTTAAAAAAATTTTAAAAAATAAAGGATTGGGTGTGAATGCTTTAGGTTTCATTCCCAAGGATCTAAAAAGCTGAAGGAAAAAGATGGGGCTGGGGATTTAGCTCAGTGGCATAAGCACCTGCCTTGCAAGCAGGCAGTTGTGAGTTCAATCCCTGGTACCGATAAAAATGAAAAAGACAAAAAAAAAAAGTTGAAGAAAAAAGAAAAGCTAGTTAAAAAGCAGTATTTTTCTTCAGGACAAAAAGTCTGATGACTTTCTTAAAAAGTTATGTAAATAAATCTTTTTTTCATTTTTTAAAAAAGTTAAGTAGGTAAGCCCTATCCACAATTTTTTTCATTCCAACTTGTATGACTATAATAACAACTGTATCAGTAGAACTCAGTTACTTGACCAAGGTAAATGTAATAAATTTCTGAAATCTTTTTTTTTTTTTTTTTTTTTTTTTGGTGGGGCACCAGGAATCAAACTCAGGACCTTGTGCTCGTCAGGCAAGTGCTTATGCCACTTGCTACAACCCCAGCCCCTAAATTTCTAAAGTCTTATCAGGCTATTTTATATACAAAATCTTCCCCAAAAAATCTATCAAAATCCAATTTAAATTTAGTTATCTTACTTTTTGAAATTTAGTATCTTGAAAGATGTCTGATCCAGGAAATTCTCCCTACATATCAACACATGACAGGTAGATGTGGTGGTATACGCCTATGACACCAGCACTGAGGAGGCTGAGGCAGGAGGATGCCCGCTGCAAGTTCAAGGCAAGCCTGGGCTACGAAAATGTACTCAAGGCCAGGCTGAATTGCACAGTGAAACCTTGTCTCAAAAAGACAATAAATAAACAAACAAATAAATACGTAACACAAAAGCAAACTGCTTTCCCCACTGAAGAACCCGGGTTACTTAGAGAATGGCTAATTTTATAACTGAGGAAAGATAACAGATGAGAGCCTGGGACACAGCTCAGCGCAGTGCCTGTATAGTGAGCACAGGTCCTGAGTTTGATTCTCCATACCCACTCCAAAAAAAGAGACACGAGCTCGGAACACCTTGCTGTGCAACAAAGGAAATGCTCAGAAAACAATTTAAGTGAATCTGATCCCCAGTACAAAAAAAACCACACAATTTAAAAGATGAGAGTATGTCAAATGATCTGAGTATCAAAATAAACAAACACAGGCTAAATACAGTGGCACACAATTGTAATCCCTCCTTTTTGGAAGGCTGACGCAAGAAAATAACAAGTTTGGGTCCAATCTTTTTTTTTCTTTTGGAGACAGGATCTCACTACATAGAGTTCAGACTGGCCTTGAGATCACTTTGTAGCCCAGGCTGGTCTCAAACTTACAAGAATCCTCCTGTCGGGGGCTGAAGATTCAGCTCAGCGGCATAAGCACTTGCCTTGCAAGCAGGCAGTCGTGAGTTTGATCCCCGGTACCGATAAAAAGGAAAAAGACCAAAAAAAAAAATCCTCCTGTCTCAGCCTCCAAGTGCTGGGATTATAAGCATGAGCCACCACACTTGGCTAGGTCCAGTCTTTACAACTAAGCAAGAAAACTTGCCCCAAAAAAGAACAGGCATATAGTTTAGCAGTAGACCACCTCTCAGTTCAATTCCTAGGATTGCAAAAAAATAAACACAGCAGGAGGCTGGGGATTTAGCTCAGCAGCATAAGCGCCTGCCTTGCAAGCAGGCAGTCATGAGTTCGATCCCTGGTACCGATAAAAACGAAAAAGACAAAAAAAAAAAAAAAAAAGGAGAAAAATAAACACAGCAATGCACTGTAACTCAATGAATACAGCAAGGAGTATATGAGTCCATACTGACAAAGAATGCCTGCTGGTGAATGACACCGAGGGATTAGAAAGTAACTATTTTAGCTTGTGTAGAGGGAGCACATGCCTGTAATTCTAGAATTTTGAGAGATCAAAGCAGTAGGAGCTAAGGTTTAAACTCACTTTGGGCAGTTCAGTGATTCAGCAAGAACCTGTCTGAAAAAATACAAGGGCTTGAGAGGTGTGAAGGCCTTAGATTCAATGTCCAGTACAAGAAAGGGGGAAAAGGAAGATGGTAGGAAAGGAGAGGAAAAGGAGAGGGAGGACAGAAGGTGGGCAGCCAGGCAGGCAGCTGGCTAGCTATTTTATAGCTTCTTCAGTATAAAGTCTGCAAATAAGAGACATTAAGGGTATCTAGGAGTGTCCCACAGGCCTGTAACGCCAACACTAACAAATGCAGACAATATGGGACAATCTGAGCAACAAATAAACACACATGTGATAAATATGGACAGGATTGGAATGTTGCCTACTCAGGGGGCTGAGGCAGGAGCATTACCATGAGTTGGAGGCCAGCCCAGGCTACACAGAAAGCTCAAGGTACTCTGTCGAGCAACACAGTGAGATTGTTTCAAAACAAACAAACAACAACAGAAACATAAAAACACAAAAATACAATCATTAATGAGTGCTTCATGAGGCAGTGGAGACTTTCAAATGTCACAAAAGCAGAGACAATATTAATATTCACACATCCAAACCAACGACTATCAAGATTGTGCCACGTTTACTTCACTTATCTCACCCTTCACCCCACATACTTTTTGCACAGAAGTATTTTGAAACAAATACCAGACATCTCTACCACTAGTTGCACTCACTCCTCAGTCTCCAACTCTGGTGATGCCCACGTGTAAATCCCAGAACTCAGGAGGCTGAGTCAGCAGGAGCTCAAGGCCAGCCAGGGACACACAGTTAGCAAGGCCAAGCTGCACTACACAGTGAGACACTGTCTCAAAAACAAAAAATGACAGACTCTTAAAAAGTGACTATCTCTATCTACCCAATCCATAGCAGAACCCCACCTGCATCATTCTCTAAAGCAGGGCTGATTTTCTTCATAGCACAAACCTTTACCTGCAACTCCTGTTTATTACATTTTCACCCCAAGAAAATTTGCTCTGAGACAAAGAGTGCCACTCAATAGACATTTACTGAGTGACTCAGTAATAGTGTGGTATTGCTCAAACAGGCGCCACATATTTATTTTTAAGCACTTGAAGCTTACTGCTCATCTAATGGTATAAACTGAGTACCTGCAGAAACTTGGGTCAGCTGTTAACCTAGACTCTGTGGGATCCAAAAAGAACAGAATTAAAAATAAAAAAATTTTTTAAAAAAGAACAGAATTACAAGACATTCAAATGTAGTTCTGGATGAAAAATTATTACTGGTTCCTAAAACAGATTATTCAGGATAATTTAAAGAACGTTACCCAGTGCTGTCTCCTGACAGTTGTGGTCTGAAATTTTGCTGTATTCTTTTTTCTCTTGGAAATAAAATGGATAAAAAAAAAGAAGAAGAAGAAGAAGAAAAATGTTACCCAGGAGTATTTAAATTTCAATTTAAGTACCATCCAAGGGCCAATAAAGTTTGAAGAATTTCTACCATGGACAACAGTATTACTTAGAACAACAAACACGGCCATGTATCTATATCACAAACATATACAGTGTTCATTTGAAAATATAACATATATAAGTATGTGTTTAAAATAAAAGAACAGCAATTTTCTTATATAAAACAAAGGAATAGTACGCACACATTGCGTGCATATACATATACAAGTAATTTATATTGTCAGTGTAACACTTTTTCTGGGAACTTGATCCTAATGAAGATAGTGCAATTATGAATACCCAAAATACCTACCTTAAATATAAGCCACTAAATTTGGGACCTACCTGGGTGTGGTGCCTTACACCTATAATCCCAGAACTTGGGAGGCTGAGGCAGGAGGTCTGTCTCAAATTTGAGGCCAACCTAGGTTACACATTGAGTTTAAGGAGAGCCTTAACTGCCCAGTAAGATCCTGTGTCATGAAAAAAGAATTGGGACCTAGAGTAAACTACAGTTATCTTATACACTTCTTATTTCAGCACTTGAGAAATCTATGAAACTAAGGGAAGATTAAAGATAAACAGATGCTAGGGAGGGTGAAAGGGGAAAAAGAAGTAAAAAGAATTAAGATACATGCTGGTAATCACAGAACTAGGGAGGCTGAAGCAGCAGATTCACCAGGAGTTTATGGTCCCCTCACAGCAAGAGCCTGTCTCAGGAAAAAGATTAAAGAATTAAGATGTGTTCTATATATGAGCCAACCCTCCACAATGACTGCAAGCAATCATGTACTACAGAACTATACTAATAAAAAAATTTAAAAAAAAAACCCGCAGGCTCAATGTTGACCAAGCAAACTGAGATATGAAATACAAATCAATCTCTAGCTTGATACTTTTAAAAATAGTGCCACCCACAGAAGTTAATGTCAAATCATAGCATATTTTAATTACTATCATTCCCCCCCCCCAAAATTAAATGCCATCCCACGGTAGGGAAGGGGTCATCTAAACAAGTGCACCTATAATTATGCCATGACACACCAAAGCCTCTCCTTAATAAAAATTAAAGAAACACCTAAAGATCCAAACCGTTTGATTCAGTCTTCTTCTCCACATCTTAAATTTGAAAGCAAAAATAACCATGTAAGAGTATCTGCTAAATGACTAGTCCTTTGCTTACACAAGAAAATGGCTGTTCTCTCATTTTAAACATCAGTACTGAGTACTGCACAGCCATATTTCAATGTTTTGTAGAAATGCAGTAGTAGAGTGAAATTCATTAAGTTAGAATCTCTGCAGTAACAAACTTTTTACTGGAATGAAATTATTCAGATTATACCTTTCTTCAAAACCAACTTTAAGTGGGCATGGTGGTGATGCTTTCTGTCCCAGCACTTGGGAGTCTTGAGTCAGGAGGACTCATGTGTTCAAGGATACTCCCTTGGGCCAAATAGTTGAGTTCAAGGTCAGTATGAACTACATAGTGTGACTTTGTCTCAAAAACAGAAAAAGAAAAAAGGAAAGAAACAAAAACCTCTAAACCAGGCATAGTGGTACACACCTATAATTTCAGCACTTGGAGGCTGAGACAGGAGAATTACAAGTTCCAGCACTGCCTAGACAATTTAGCAGTGGCAAGATGCTGTCTCAAAAAATAAAAATAAAAACATTAGTGGGGGCTGGGAATTTAGCTCAGCGGCATAAGTGCCTGCCTTGCAAGCAGGCAGTCGTGAGTTTGATCCCTGGTACCGATAAAAACGAAAATAAATAAATAAATAAATAAATAAAAATAAAAACACTAGGGGTTTAGCTCATTGCAACGATCCTGCGTTCAACCCTCAATACCACTAAAAAGAAAAAAAAAAAAAAAAAGGAAAACAAAAGCCAACTATAATCCCAGGTGCAACACTATTAACCTGCAGTCCCAGGTATCCTACCAGGAGGCTGAAGCAAGAGAATCTCTTGAACCCATAACTTCAAGGACAGCACAAAGCAACATCCCACATTGCAAAAAAATAAAAAATAAAAAAAATAAAGTTCAACCATATGTCTGCTGAAACAGGTTGACCAACAGTTACCAGTCAATTGGGAAAAAGCAATCCATATAGCTCCCCTAAAATCAAAGAGACTCTTCACAGTTTTTCATACCACTGTCATTCAAATCAATGCGTGAACACCCCTACTAAGCCTTAAAATATTATTGTTTGGTAAGGTTGCAAACAAACAAGCAAGAGATAACAAAAGTCACTGTCCAGGCTGGGAATACAGCTCAGCAGCACAGCTGCCAGGCAAGAGCAAGGTCCTGAGTTTGAGTCCCAGTACAAAAAAATTAATAAAAAATAATTTTTAAAAACTCATTTGTCTAGTGTTAAATGGCAAAACTAACAAAAGTAAAGTAATTCAAAGCTTAAACAAACAAACAAACAAACAAAGATAGTAATATAAATCAGTGGCAGAGAGCTTGCCCAGTCCTCAGGAGGGCCTGAGTTCAATCTCTAGCGTTGCAAAAAACAAACACCACAGAGCATCCGGTCAAGAGTGAAAGGGCTTCCTTCTCATCTCCTGTGTTCCAATTCCCAGATGTAACCAAAGACTGGTTTAATACGAAAAACATAGTTTCTAAGGACAAACATTTTTACTAAACACAAAGTATCAAAGAGTAGTAGTTGGCAGGGTGTGGTAACCCAGCCCTATAAAGAAGAATTAGGCAGGAGGATCACTAGTTTGAGCCCCACCTGGGCAACTTAGTGATTTAAGGAGACCCTATCCCAAAATAAAAACTAATCTAGAGCTAGAGGCCAGTAAATCTAGCACTCGGGAAGTTGAGGCAGGAGGACTGCCAAGAGTTTGAAGCCAGCTGGAGATACATAGTGAGTTCAAGGCCAACCTCAACTACAGAGATCTTGTCTCCAAAAAAGAAAAAAGGAAACATAGGGAGCCCTAAGAATGCAGTTCAATGCAAAGGTCCTGGCTTCAATCAATACCACCCCCTAAACCAAATAAATAAATATAAACCATTGTTACAACATGACCGTATATGTAACCTCAAACAACATATTTTAACTTTTTTGCAAGCAATGACACACATACACAAAACGGGAAAGGAAATGGAACCTTAGCCTCTTTACCCCAGACCGTTCTTTTTGGCTGATGAAGTCCTTAACATAAGAAAAATTAAGAGACAGCACACCAAATGTTTAAGAGAGAGATCGAAAGTTTCCATTAAATCACGGTTCGAAAGCCGTAAGAATTCATAAATTGAGGTCTGTCTGCCGGCAGGTTGCTACCCAAGAGAGTTCTAAACTGACTACAGTACAAGTGTCAGCCCACACTACAAACACGAACAAATTAAGTGAATACTGCATACTTCCTGGTATTTATTAAACGTTAAAACTTACACTTGCGTTAAGTGATACACTATCTGCGGAAGAGAGCTACTGTAACCTATCTAACAACCTCGGTGGCTGGCCCGTATTTCTGTAGTACAGATGTTCCCACTATAACACTGCTAATGACTGATAAATTACCTCAGGACAACAATAAAACATCAACCTTTTTTAACGACCCACAAGCGAACTCCACACGAATCTGACGCGTGTCCGGGTCCGGCGCTCGGCGGACGCGCGAGAGGCAGCTCCCAGAGCCCCGGCCGCCCGCGCCCTCCGCCCCCCGGCCCGGCACCTTCACGGCTCCATTGTCACCCGCACTCCCAAGCCCGGGGCTCAGCCCATCCCAGGACTCCAGGGACGGCGGGATAGAAGCGCGCTCGGGTCCTGCGGACGCGGGGGGCCGGCGGGCGGACGCGGCACCCGGACTTCAGCGGTGGGGGCGCAGCCGGAGCCTGAGCCGGAGTCGGAGCCGGGACCGGTACCCACACCCCACACCCCACACCCCGCACCGGCCTGCGTCCCGGCCCTTCCTCTTCCTCGCCCCGCCGCCCCTCCCCCTGCGCGCACGCGCGGCCCGGGCGCGCCCCTCCCCCAGGCCCCTCACCTCCACCATCAGCCTCCTCCTCCCGGGCCCGGGAAGGAAGACGGGGACGCGAGGGGAATGAGGCCCCGTCGAGAGCCCGCTCCCCGCGCCTCGGAGCCTAGCCCGGGTGCCCCCGAATCCGGAGCAGCGTCTGTCACCGCCACCAATACTGTGCGTGAGACAGCGTCCGCAACCGGCCGGCTAGCCCAGGGATCGCGGGGCCGCGCCGCCGCACAGCAGCTCCCTCTCCGGAGCGCGGAGGGGTCCCTATGCTGAGCGAACTGAACGCCTGGGCACCATCGCCGCCTGGCCGGTTCCTCTGACTGCCGCCGCTGCCGCCTAGTCAGTCCCTCCCCTACCGGGCGAGCACGACACTCGGCTTTACGACAGTCAGGAAATGCGGACGCTGCCGTCACGCCTCTGCCGCGCCCGCACCCGCACCTGCGCAGAGCTGGTTCCCGTCGCCCCCGCCCCCGCCCCCGCCTCGCGCGCGCTCGCTCCGGAGGTCTGCAGAGCCGGCGCCGCGCGCTCGTGTGCTGTGTTTCGCGCTGGTTTTACGTTAGCTGTCAGGCGTGATTGTGGTTACTTCTTGACTATTTTCTTCCTCACTAAAAATTACAGCTCCACGCAGGTCTATATTTAGGGCACACTTTAAAACATAGTTCAGTGGCTTCCACAGAAAGTCATAACACACAGATCCTCCACACTAAGGACAAACATCGCGACCTCTCACCTGGAGAGGAATTCGCTTCCGGAACCAGGGCCAAGCCAGTAATGGAGATCCTGAAAACGCCGAAGTCCTCAGACTGAATGGCTTTATAAAAATCAGCAGATAGCAAATGCCTCATTACTTGCGCGTGAAGACTGGAGGGGCAAATCCTGAGCTTTGGCTTTAATGTGACCTCCTTTTTTTCCAGGTTTTTTGTTTTGTTTTGAGACAGGGTCTATGTTACCCCAGGGTGGCCTCAAATTTGGCATGATCCTCCTGCCTCGGCCTCCCAAGTCCTGGGGTTACACTTGTGCACCACCACACCCAGCCTGACTTTTCCAAAACCACCTCATGCCACTAACAGCTGATTTATTAACTCTTTATAAGTCTCAGTTTCCCAGTTTATAAATTGGGTTAACATCATTTGCCCTAAAAGGTCCTTGTGAGAGTAAATGAAACAATTTATATGGTACCCCAAAAATCACCAATTAAGCACTCAATAAACAATACTTTTGAAAAAAAAAAAGATAAAAAAAGGGGTTGGGGATTTAGCTCAGCGGCATAAGCACCTGCCTTGCAAGCAGGCGGTTGTGAGTTCAATCCCCAGTACCGATAAAAATGAAAAAGACAAAAAAAAAATTTTTTTTGCATCAATATCTTTCTCAGTACTCTTGTTCACTCATGTTCTGCACATTATTCGATGAAGAAAATATTTTTAAAGTACACACAAAGGCGGGCGTGGTGACCCATGCTTGTAATCCTAGGACTCCACTCAGGAGATTGAGGCAGAGGATTGTTGGGCATTTGAAACCACCTGGGCTCAAGGCCAGCCTGAACTGCATAGTGACACCCTGTCTCAAAAGGGGAAAAAGAAAAGTATAACCGAGGGAGAAACTGGAAGAACACTGGGCCAGGAATCTCAATTCTAAACATAGAATACAACCTGGACTCTCCAGGATTTTTATTTTGTTGTTTGTATGAGGCAGGATCTCACTATTTGCCCAGGCTGGACCTTGTGCCCAGGCTGTCTCTCAGCCTCTCCAGCACTGGGATTACTGGTCTGTGCCACCCCATCAGGTCCCAGGATTTTAACTGTTATTTCATGACTTTGCAAATCTATAAATCTATCCATCTTTTTCATTTTTGACCTGTTATATACTAAGGCACAGACAGTAGCCACATAAGGCTACTGAACACTTGAAATGTGTCTAGTACAAACAGAAGCACTATAAATAAAAAATACATGCCTAGTGGGTCTCAGCTTTCTGAATACTGGGATGACAGGTGAGCACCACCACACCATTTCAATACTTTTAAATAGTGATTATATACTGAAAATATATTTTAAATTTATTGGGCCAAATTAATGTTTCTCAAGATGGGATAGTTTCCCCCATCCTTCATCGAGCATTTAATACCATGTGGAGGATGTTTTTGATTGTCACATCTCAGGGATTACAGGGTGACTAAAAGCATGCATTTAGTAGAGTCCAGGGCTGCTGATAAACGTCCTGCATGGAGCTGGGTACAGTAAGTCTGTAATCCTAACACACTGGAAGGCTGAGGCAGGAAGATTGTAAATTCGAGCCCAGCTTGGGCCATTTTAGCTACTTACTGAGACCTTATCACAAAATTTAAAAAATATTTAAAAGGCTGGGTATGTTGCTCAGTGTGAAGGCTCTGGATTCAATCCACAGTACTGGAAGGGGAAAAAAATTAACCTCTGAAAATAAAACTAGAAAATGCTACTGGGCATAGGCAACTCTACGGCATTGGTATCTCTTACCCAAAATAAATGAGTAAATCTGTATGTATTGTATTTATACCCCCACATCAACGGAAGTAGAAAACTGAAGGTACCTGAGTATTCTCCTTCTCGCTCCCTCCACTAACCCATTAATAACCCTTCTATTGTGCCTCTGAAATCCCTCAGCCCCACCCTTTCCCCAGCATGTTCTTCACCACCCAGGGTTTCAGTATCTTCACTGTTTACTTAACATTGATCAGCCAGGATAGTGACCTGCCTTCTGTCCCAGGTTCAAGGCAGTGTGACCCACACAGTGAAACCCAGGCTGCAGTAGTCGAAAACAAACATTTATCAAGCACTTTGGGACACTATACTAGGCACTTCAGTACTGAACCCATTATCTGCACCCTGCTTGCAGTGTTTTTATGGTGTCTTCAAGCAAAACTAGTATTTACACTACCATGCGGAATGGCTAGCTGGGAGTGAAGATGCATGCCTGCAATTCCAGCATTTGGAAGGCTGAGGCAGGTGGACTTCTGTGAATTCAAGGCCCACCTGGGCTACATAGTGAGATCCTGTCTAAAAAAATGTGGGGGAGAACTAAGATGGTATGAACAATGCTGAGAATACAAAGAACAGTACAAATCTACAAGTGAGGTTTAAACTAGTTTGCGTGTGTGCCTGTGCAAATGTGCACACATACACTGCTGAATGAATTCAAGACTTGCACACTGTTACATGCCCAGTCCTTTTTATTTTTTTTTCATTTTGAAATAAGGGCTTGCTAAATTGTCCAGGCTGAACTCAAACTTGCAATCCTCCTGCCTCAGTATCCCAAATGCGTGGATTAAAGCCACCATTCAAAGTTTAACTTTTGCAACAGGAGAGAACAGTCAAATAAAACAAGAGATGGTAAGCCAGGCAAGAAAATGAGCATACAGTAAGATACAAGATCTTTTTATTTCGAGACAGCGTCTTGCTATGTAGCCCAGGATGGCCTTGAACTCACTGAAATCCTACTGCCTCAGCCTCCTGCGTGCTGAGATTACAGGCACGGGCCAGCCATACCCAGCAGGATACAGAATCTTGTATTTAGAACAGCATTAAGCAAAATTTCCTACCAGGAGCTATTGAACATGTCATACTGCCCAATAAGTTCTATTTATTTTTTGAATTTGAATTCTTTATTGCTTAAAAAGATGGGAAGCCATTAAAGGAAATGAATCACAACAAGAACAGTCAGACCTGACTCTTAAAGACACCATTACATCAGCAGAGCACAGGGCAGGTAGGTGGGAATGAAGGGCTGGGGAACCCAACCAGGATGGTGATGAAAATGCTGAGGCCAGGGGATGATGAAAGGGAGTGGACTGACTCGGACCACAGGACAGGACAACTAAGCTGTTCAATGTCCACAGGGCCAAGGAGAAAGGGAAGCTAGCTAGCTAGCTTGCTTGCTTGCTTTTTGACAGGGTCTTATCATATTATTTTTTTTTCCTGGTACCAGGGATTGAACTCTTGACCTTGTACTTGCCAGGCAAGCACTGTGCCACTGAGATATATCCCCAGCCCTGCCATGTGGTTTAGCCTGGTCTTGAACTGACCATGTAGCCCAGTCTGACCTCAAACTCATGGCAAATTCTGCTGCCTCAGCCTCCCACGTGCTGGAATGACAGATGTACCACACCTGGCAAGTCTCACATATTTTAAGAGAGATTCATTATGCAAACATGAAGTAACAGTTAAAAAAAAAAAAAAACCAGAGGCCACAGGTTTGAGTCAACCTGGGCTACATAGTGAGTTCAAGACCAGCCTGAAAAAAACAAAAAACAGAAACAAAGCTTTATAAATGAGGGGTGAGGTCACGCCACACCAGGGATATAGCTTGGCAGCACAAGTGCCTGCCTGGCAAGTGCTTGTGAGTTCAACCCCTGTACTAAAAAAAAAAGAGAGAGAGAAAGAAGGGTTGAAAGGAAGGGAAGAGGGTGGAAAACAGAATCAAACTATATTAGGTACAGGTAGAAATTCCCTGTGATAAATGTGATCAATGTGTATAAATGTATGTACATACTAATAAAAAATAGTTCAAAAAAAGACCAGTATGAACTACACAGTGGCAAGCTTTCACGTTTATTAAAGGCAGCAGCCAGTCATGGTAGCACACATCTGTCATTCTGTAGCACTTGGGAGGCTGAGCCAAGAGAATCACGAGTTCAAGGCCGGTCTAGTCTTGGGAGGCAGTGCAGGCTGCAGCCCCGAGGCCTGCTCCTGGGTTTAGAGGGTGCTGTAGCTCTGCCCAGGAGGCAGTGACTCCATCCTGGCGTCTAGGAGCCTGGACACTGTGCCCAAAGTGTGTGTCCTGACCCATGGGGTGGGGGCAGGAGCCGGCCCCGAGCTGCCACACTGCGAGAATGAAGACTTGCTTTGCTTCCGAGACAGCAAACCCGCAGCCCCTCCTCACCATCCTCAGCGCCTGGGAAGCACATCAGAAGCTGTAAGATCCAGAGAGCACACATGGACATCGCTGAGAACATTGTAACTCCTGGAAAAATCATCCTTGAGAATCATTTAGCAGATGTGAGGCCGCCAGGTGCCGCCCTTCTGCCCCTAGGCCTGCCTGCATCTGGTACACCTGCACCTGCACGAATTCTGGGCTGGCCAGCCAGTTCAGCCTGTCACCCAAGCTGGGTTACAGTGCAGACCCCGTGGCTCCTCACTGCGGACTGCCTGAAAACTAGGAACATGAACCTGTCAACGGTGGACTGTTTCCCACTCTTTGGTTCAGTATAAAGTAAGGTTTTGGTCACTTTACCTGCAACTGTAAGGTCTGTGGGTTTTATAGAAAGCCGCTGCTGAGCAGCCTTGCTCTCCTCTGAAGGTGTTCCCTGAGATCTGTGATACAGTTACAGAAGCATCTGTCACCAACTTCTTTGTTTTCATAAGATTCTAAGTGTAAGAAACTAGGAAAAATGGCATTTAAAACAACTTCTAATCAAGATAGGCACTTATTTTTTTAAAAACTCAAAATAACTTCATTTCTCATTGGTTATTTATGAAGAATAAACTGATATAGAAAGTAGGGTTTTGGAATTTTTACTCCTGTGAGGGAGAAAAAGGAATTTCTTGTTCACAGTTTTACTCATAAAATTTTCAAAATAATGCCTCACTGTATCATCATCTCTGACCATACTGATGGGAAGACATTATATTTATGTCCCTTTATACTTGAAATTGGATATTGATCTCCATCTCTCGCTCTCTCTCTCTCTTTTTTTTTTTTTTTGTCTTTTTTCCTTTTTATCGGTACCGGGGTTCTCCATCTCTTAAAGTCTAGCATCTTTTTAATAAACTGGCTGTGTAAGTCACATAATGTAGCATACTAGTTTCCTATTAACCCTGAAGGGTATGCACCAAGACCCTCAGGCAGTACCTGGAACCCAGGACCCTACATAGATCATTGTGCTTGTGCTTGTGCCTAGGTATATATCCCTAGGAGGGGTATAACTTATAAATCAGACACCGGAAGGAATTAGTAACAACTAACAATCAAGGAACACAGGCATAATGGTATTCTGCAGTGCTTTTGCCAGCCTCCCTCTTGTACTTCAGACCATTATTAAGTAGAACTCAGGTTAGCTGAATTCCAGTACGTGCTTCTCTGGCAGCAAGTCTGGAAACTGAGGTGGTTACAACACGTCATGGCACATGTGACTTGTCCAGGTGGCCTGGGGTTTCACAGTGCTACTGAGAAGGATGTGCAGTTTATCTCTGGAACTTTTATTATCTTCAGCTGACCCACAGGAAGTACAGCCACAGAAAGTGAAACGTGTATAATGGGGACTGCTACAATGTATTTCTAACAGGAACTCACTGTATCAAGCAACTTGTCTAACAGAATTCACAGTGGTAGAAGTCTAGAAAGTAAAACACAGAAGAGGACAAACATGAGTGATTCTATTCATGTGGTAAAGCTGACAAACTTGCTCTAGGCATGGTTTTTCATGTAATTTGTTTTCTTTCTTTCTTTCTTTTTTAATTTTTTTTTGTCTTTTTCTTTTTTATCGGTACCGGGAATCGAACTCACAACTGCCTGCTTGCAAGGCAGGTGCTTATGCCGCTGAGCTAAATCCCCAGCCCCTAGGCATGGTTTTTGTAACAAAGGGAAGGTAGAATAAAAACTACTTACACGTAGACTGTATCGTGAAGACGTGAAGACGACTTGATTTGGAAGTAGAAATAGCCTTACTCAGGAATGAGGAAATTTATTTTTGGGAGATAACATCCACAGTACTGGTACAATGTTCTGTGCAGCACGCTTCTGTGTGAACTGTCCACAGCTGGAGTGGACAGGCAAGCACTGCAGCAGACCCCATGTAGCCTGTGTGTGCACTGCCACACACAGACAGGAGTGAGAGCATTCTTGTGCCGTCGAAGACGGCCTGTGATTTCCGGCTTTCATTCCTCATTCTGTGGGATTAAATACAATGCTAAATAAGTAAATACTTCTGCTTACACCATCTGGAATTTAGCTGGCTTACTAATTTATTCAGCAAACATGTATTGAACATTTGACTTGTACAGGACACTGCCAGCATCAGGAAGAGAGGACACGAGTGAGGACGTGGGCCTTTAACTCCCAACACAGGGAGGACGCAGACTCAGTGTGCGTCCTGGGGGTATCCTGGGGGTGCAGAGCAGTGCCCTGCTCAGGGAAGGGCTGTAGAAGGAGAGACACTCCGAGAATGGCCCATCCAGCTGCAGCGACAGAGAGGTGGAGTGGCTCTGCAGATGGTGGAACCCACGTAGGGTCCCTGGACTTCTGATTTCTGTGTCACTGAGTTTATAACTGTCAGGAATACCCAGATTGCAGATTATTCACCCAAGCTGGGGAGAGGGACTGACATGGAAGGTAATGGCTTGCTGGATGAGATTATAGGATGTTTAGCCCAGTTTTGTAAAGCAGCTCACCAAACACTTACCCAGATTACCAGTTACAAGTGTCTATAACTCAGTCAAAGTATGACCAGCCTCGGAGAAGGGATTCTCAATGTGTGCGCTCTTTGAGTGTTTTACTATGTGAACTTGGAGTGCTATAATTGACAATGTTATGATAATAGCACAAAAGTATGTAAGGAACTGTGAAATGTCTTAAAAACCTGTACAAATGTGATTACCCAATTCAATATATGTTCAACATAGACTTTTCTTTTTTGTTGGGAAACACTTGGAAACACATTGTTAGTAGATGTTCTCTTTAATTGCAAAGATTAGTAATCAAATTACAATTAAAATTCTCTTAGCCTGTTTAAAAATAAACCCTCCAATAAAAAATTTTTAGGAATAAAGGTAGGAAAACCCAGGAGGGCAAAATAAAAACCACATCCTGTAGTGTAAGAGGGGGCTGTCAGGGAGACACCAGGGCCCAGGGGTGTTTTTGACCTGCAGAGATTATGCGAGAAATCTGGGGACAGTTTTGGTGTTCACAGCGGATGACACCCTACCGGTATCTGGGGGATGTGCTAAGCATCTGACACTGCAAGGAAATATCTGGACCAATGCGTTCATAGTATCCCTGTGGGAGAGCCCTGGGTTAGAAAGCACTGACCAGTCTGGTCAGATCCGAGGACAAGGACCATTTATGCAATTGTCAATGAGAGACACAGGTCCAGCAGGCTATGGTGTTGCAGAAGGGTGACAATTCCTAGAGGTCCACTGGAGCAGGCAGGAAAACAGAGGGGAGACTTGGAAACAAAGATATGCACTCTGGAGAGCAACTCCAATGCGGTTCCAAGCTGACAGGGGAGAATCTAACCTGGGCAGGACACGAGCTGGTAGTGAGAAGGAAACATTATTGTGCAGACAGGGCTTCATGACCTTGCTTTCTCTATGAAACTTGCAGCTGGGCCAGAGAGAGTGATTAAAACAGAGAGACAGGAAATAAGACCTGCTTGTGTTACAAAGTGAGCTCAAGGCCCGCACAAACTGCATAGAGAGACCCTGTCTCAAAAACAAACAAACAGAAAGGAAAAGAAAGGAAAGAAAAGGAAAAGGAAAGGGACAGGCAAAAGGGAAAAGGGAAAGGAAGGGAAGAAAAGGAAAAAAAAAAGAAAGGAAAGGAAAGGAAAAGAAAGTTCAGGCATAGTAGCCCATGCTTATAATCCCTGCATCTGGAGGCTGAGGCAAGAGGATCACCATGAGTTCCAGGCCAGCCTGAAGGCATAGAGAGACCTTGTCTCAAACAAACAAACACACAAAGTTCAACCCCAACCAGGACAATGTAGCAAGCCCTTGTCATAAAGCAAAAAATAAAAGGATGGGAATGGGCTGCCATGTCTATTCACAGTAGCACACTCTACACGCGAGGGTATATTTTTTTCTCTTTTTTCCTACTTTTATTTGGCCCAAACTTGCTCTGCCAGACCTGTTTTTTCCTAACTTTAATAAATATAAGGCTGGGTATGGTGGCGCACGCCATAACCCCCGTACACCAAAGGATCGATGCCAGTTCCAGGCCAGCCTGGGTTACAGAGTGAGTTCAAGGTCAGCCCGAACTGCAGAGTTAGACACTGTCTCAAAAAACCAAAAACAAATAAACTAAAATATAATAAATGTGAAACTTGCCATCATTTAAATAAAAGCTGGGTGTAGTTGCATATGCTATCATCACACACACACACACACACACACGCCCCTATCTAGTCCCAAACACTAAAATTAAAAAATGTCTTTTTCTTTTCCTTCTTGGAGATGGAGTCCAGGTCATGAAATGGCCCAGGCAGGGCTTAAAATTGGGATCCGCTAGCTCAGCCTCTCAGGGATGCTACAATTCTGGGGAGGTACCACAAAATACTGTTTGATGGTTGGTTGATGGCTTGGTTAA
This sequence comes from Cavia porcellus, assembly GCF_034190915.1. Taxonomy (NCBI): domain Eukaryota; kingdom Metazoa; phylum Chordata; class Mammalia; order Rodentia; family Caviidae; genus Cavia; species Cavia porcellus. The sequence continues at coordinate 324,305 of NW_026947521.1, read as the reverse complement.
TTTTTTTCTTTTTCTTTTTCTTCTTTTCCAAATCCATTTTATTTCAAGGAAAAAAAACTACAACAAAATTTCAAAACATGTCCATCAGGTCTTGCTATGTGGTCTAGGCTGACCTCAAACTTTCAGCAATCCTCCTGCCTCAGCCTCCTGAATGCTAGGATTACAGGCATGCACAACTATGCCCAGTTGACAATAACTCTTTTTAGTAAAATACAGAACATAGTACATATTTATTGAATTACTTTGAAGAAGGAGATTGTGGCTCTATAGTCTCAGTTTTACCATTAAGAAAGCAGAAATCCTTAGTAAATCATTTGAATCTCTGAGAAATAGTTTCATTCACTCATGAAAAGATCAAGATTATTCAAACATACTCCAAGTCAAATTATGCTTTCCTGAAACTGCAGCAAAATAATGTTTACCAAATTGGCCTGAAGACAGGAACCAGCAGTCCAAATTATCTCCCAGGCAGGAATTTGAGGAGTTTGATCTAAACATGGAAGTAATGAGCTGAATTAATGAGTCCTGAAATAAACAGAAAAAATTTTATACAAATTACTAAAAATCAGAAAGGAATACTAAGATAAAATGCCCACCATCCATTGTACACATCATACCAGTAGAGAGTAAGTAATTTTGTGATTGTCTTTTTGAAGGAAAGCAAATGGAAGAAAATAAAGCAATGTTTGAAGACTTAATAAATAAGATACTGTACTTAAGATCTCAGGAACTTTCTGAAAATGTTTACTGAGCTATTTCTTCAGATTAAATGCTTTGGAGGCAGGCATGGTGACACATGCCTGTAATCACAGAGGCTGCAGCCGGCCGGTGGACTGCCACAGTTCTCAGTCAGTCTGGGCCACTTAGTGAGTCCAAGACCAGCCTGAACACAGAGCAAGTCCCAGTCTCTCCCAACCAACTGTCAATCAGCTAGTCACTCAGTGCTTTGCAAAGTCAGGCATGGGAGCACACAGTTGTAACTCCAGTCCTCAGGAGGCTAAGGCAGAAAGACTGCCAAGAGTTCATGGTCAGCCTGAAACACATAGTGAGACCCTATCTCAAAAAGGAAAAAGAAAAGTTACAGAAAGTATGGCATATTCCATTTAGTTTCATTTCCAGTGATATCCTGGCATATCTGTAAACAATGAAGTGTTAGGGCTGGGGATTTAGCTCAGTGGTATAAGTGCCTGCCTGGCAAGCATGAGGTTGTTTGATCCCTGGTACCAAAAACATAAAAATAAAGTGTCATCATCACTAAATGTTCTCTCCAATTCACTTTTAATCCGTCCCAAAGATTTTTTTGTTAAGACTCCGGGGTGGTCTTGAACTCTTAGTAATCCTCTTGCCTCCACTACCTGAGTGTCAGGTCTACAGGTATGTGTCACCATGCCTGGCTCTGCATAATGATTTAGCTGAATTAGCGCAGGTCCTCATTAAAATCTTGTTTATGACTGGGCATGGTGGTGTTCTCCCATACTCCCAGCTACTCAGTAAGCTGAGGCAGGCACAAACTGAAGCCAGTGGGACATGGTAGCACATGCCAGCAATCCCAGCAATTTGGGAAGCTAAGGCAGGAGGATCACTGAGTTTAAGAGAAGGCTGGGCTATGTAGTGAGTTCAAGGTAAGCCTGAACTGCATAGTGAGATCCTGTCTCAAAAACAAACAAAAAAGTAATCCCCCCCAAGCCACACACACATTAAAGCCAGCCAAAAAAATTAGCAGCATCCTGTCTTAGAAATAAAATTTAGGAAGGATATAGTTCAGTGGCACAGCTCATGCCTGACAAGTACAAGCTCAATTCTGGGTATAAAAATAAATAAATAAATAAAAATTAAAATTAAAAATAGAGGCTGGGGTATACCTTAGTGGTTCAGGGTCTGCCTGGCAAGCATGAGGTAATGAGTTTGATTCCCAGTACAAAAAGTTAATTAAATAAAGATAAAAAAGGCTAGGAAGCGAGCGTAGTGGTGCACAACTGTAATTCCAGCGCTCAGGAGGCTGAAACAGAAGAGTTGAAGGTTAAAGCTCAGCCTAGACCACTTCATGACCTAATAAAGCACTGTCTCAAAGAAAAGAAAGGCTGGGATAGAGATCAGAGGGCAGGGCCTGGGTTCAGTCCCTAGCATGTAAGTCTCAATTTCCAACCATCTGAGCTGTCCACTTTCACAGATATAAACAGATAGCGCCTTTGCGTTTCTCAAGCTTTACACTGTCCTGAATCAAATTCAGTGGATGGTTGGGTTCAATGTTGACCTTATGGGAAAATCTTCTTCAATTCTTGTCTGCTTTGATTTGCAACAAGAATCATAGAGAGAAGTGAGTTTGTGAACCAAGACACCATGGTACATTTGTGTCCAAATGTGTGAGACTCATTTTGTAAGACTTTGAAACAAACTCGACTCACTAATATCTTCCAGGAATGGAACTCATTGCTAAGCAGAGACTTATTGTACCACAAAACAAATAAAAAAAGACAACTTGGGTGATTATCAATCTGTGAATTTCTGACTTATTCAGAGTGCAGTATTCAAGATGTATTGAATTGCCAATGACTGATATCATCTGTGGGGCTAAATTTCTGGAAAACCAAGATAACAGATGATAGTCTGACCAGGGGACACAGAATGTCTGGAATTTTGTAGATGAACATTTGAAACCTCAGCTGTCCTGATAGATTTCTGGTTTCCATGCCAAAATCTGGGCATTGTTGCAGGTCATCTAGCTCTGGGAAAGTATATTTTTAAACTAAAACGGTAAGGGCTGGGGATTTATTTTAGCTCAGTGGCATAAGTGCCTGCCTTGCAAGCAGGTGGTCGTGAGTTCGATCCCCAGGACCAATAAAATAAATAAATAAATAAAAATAAAATAAAATAAAACAGTAGGAAGATGAAAGAGAAAGCTACTACCAACCACTGGTGATAGATGCTTAGAATCACAATTCAGGGGCCCCAAGTGACTGGAAATCAGTCTTAGAAACCCTTTGGTCTGTTAATTACCAGTATTTTTATGAAGTTGGCTAAAGTCTATTTAGAGGCTCACCATTAAAATTTTATAGGGGGTTGAACATTTTCAGAACAGTTTCACAACATGTTTTTGAAATTCATAATTTCAAAACTTTACTGTATTAGCAGTCAGAGGAGATTCCACAAGTTTCTGCTCATTGAAAAGCTTGGCCTCTGGGGCTGGGGGTTTAGCTCAGCGGCGTAAGCACCTGCTTTGCAAGCAGGCGGTCATGAGTTCGATCCCCGGTACCGATAAAAATAAAAAAGACAAAAAAAAAAAAAAAAAAAAAGCTTAGCCTCTGAAGTGCCTTTTTGAAAGGGAGTCTCACTTTGTAGCCCAGGTTGGCCTTGAACTCACAGCAATCCTGCTGCCTCAGCCTCCTAAGTGCTGGGATTATAGGTGTGTGTAACCAAGCCTGGCTTCAAACACATTTCATGTTTTCCTTGAGATCAAATTAGCTTTATGTAAACCCTGAGAATACAACAATTTAGGGGGCTGGGGATTTAGCTCAGCGGCATAAGCGCCTGCCTTGCAAGCAGGCAGTCATGAGTTCGATCCCTGGTACTGATAAAAAAGAAAAAGACAAAAAAAAAAAAATTCAAAGGGCTTTTGTTTTTTTTTTTCCTATGTTCATTTTTGGTACCAGAAACTGAACTCAGGGCCTTGCACTTGCCAGACAAGTACTGTGCTGCTGAGTTATAACTACAGCCCTGAATAGTATAATTTAAATTGTGATTACATGTAGGTTATGGTGTTGCAGATTCGAAACAGGAAATAAAGATGCTTCTATACATTTGCTGGTTATTATTTGTAGATCATGCAGTTTTCCAAAAATAGAAGTTTCATGAATCTACCATAGTATTAATGTAATTGTAGGAGGCATTTTTGTTTTGTTTTTTGGGATAGGGTTTTCTTATGTATGTAGCCCATGCTGGTCTTGAACTCATGGCAATCCTCCTTTTTTTTTTTTTTTTTTTTATGGCAATCCTCCTGTTCTGGCTTGAAAGTGCTGAGATTACAGGCATGTACCACCATGCCTGACTAGTATGGTGCATTTTGACCTTGTTTTTTAAAACAAAGCAAAATAATTTTGTAATTTTGAATTAGAGGACTTCAAAGGCTGCTTATTTCAAGGTTACAGAGCTGGACATAGTGTATCACACCTGTAATCCCAGCATTCAGGAGGCTAAAGCAGGAGGACTGCTGGAAGTGGGAGGCCAGTTTGGGTTAGATAGCAAGACCCTGTCTAAAAACCCAAAAATACATAAATAGATACTAAATAAAACAAAATAAAAAATATTTGACCACTATTATGAATCTCTGTTATGAATGCCTTTAATCCCCAGGGCTCCTGTTTATATTTCAGGGTTTTTTGTTTTTTACTTTACAGAGCACAAATCATTATTATGCTAACATGTTAGATATTTGGAAAGGTAACTTAGAGATTTTGGTTAATGTGATTGATTTGATACATTTAGTCAGTTGATTAATGTTGATGATAACCAAACTGAAACCATATATATTTGAATTATACAGATAAATAATTTTCACTCTGAATCCGTGGAAGTCTAATTTAGGATTGAATTAAACTAGGAAAGAGTGCCACCTACTGAACCGGAATCACTCAAACATCTCAACATGAAGTTCATTTTGCAGAACCCATGAAGTTCAAGGATTTGGGGCATTTTTTTTTTTTGTCCAAGATGTACAAGTCAGAAGACACTGTATTGGTCTCTTTGAGACAGGCTCTCTCTATGCAGTTCAGGCTGGCCTTGAGCTCACTTTGTAGCCCAGGCTGGTCTTGAACTTGCAACAATCTTTCTGCCTCAGCCTCCTGAGTGCTGGGATGACACGTATGCACCATTCGAAAGTCACACCTTCTGTGCCCAGGCGTACTAGTTAAACCAATAAACAGGTTTCATCCTGCTAGTCACAAGTGAATGTGGCACACTTCAGCCGTCACTGTGTCCATCCGTCCGTCCCCCTCCCCCCCCGCCTCAGCCTCCACAGTCACACAGCTCTCAAGGGCTGCAGACATTAAGGAATTTATTTGACTACATTTTCCCCTCCAGTAGAAGCTAACAGACTGGACACCTGCTTAGAACCCCTAACATCACCCCAACAAATAAAAGAACTAAACGGTTATAGCCCCCAAACAGTGCAAAAATAGGAGCAATTCTTCAGCAAGTGCAGTTATTCCATTGAAAACCTAGAACAAAGAAATCAGAGAGTTTGAGTATTTAACAGAATGGTAAAAGCTACACTGCAAACTGTCAGGGGCTACTGCTGTGCCCTGCAGAGTCCCGAGAGAGGTGGGGAACCAGGACTGAGGCGGGGCACTGGCCAAGAAGAAAATACAGAAATAAAGAAACAAGACATCAACTTCAACTCCACGCAGCACAGACAAACCTCTCTCTTCACCACTATCCTCAGCACTATCCAGCACTATCTTCACCAGAGTAAATCCACCTGACATTTAGACTAAGGTCTAGGGTAGTTTTTTAAAAAAATTTTAGAAGGGGGTAGGAGCCAGGCATTGTGGCACATGCCTACAATTTCAGCCATCAGGAGTCAGAGGCAGGAGGATTGCTCCAGGTCTAAGGTCAGCCTGGGCTGCACAGTGAGACCCTGTCTCAGAAAAACAAAGCAAGTATACCACCACCACCACAGCAGGGCAGGGAGTTCCGAAAAACAGACTGAACTAGTTGAGGATAACTGGAGCAGCTGGCATGACAAGCTGCAATAATATTTGATATTCTGGCACTCACGGGCCCCGCCTGCTCACATCTGCCTGGCAGGAGGCAACACCTTTTCACACACACATCCCAGCCCATGTTTATGCAGCATTAGTAAAAACTTATTGGCAACCAAAAAATACCAGATATTTGAGAAAAACTTGTAACACAAAAGAGAATAGGATAAACATCTTTTTAAAAATGACTATTGAGTCAGGCGTGGTGGTACATGACTATACTCCCAGCACTCAGGAGGCTGAAGCAGGAGGATCATTGTGAGTTTGAGGCTGTTGTGGGCTACAAAGTGAGTTCAAGGCCAGCCTGAACTACAGTGAGACCCCGTTTCAAAAGGACTCTAGAGTGGGGAAATAATTCAATACATGGAAGAGGAAAAAAATTTGGGGGGGAGGGGCGGGGGATTTAGCTCAGCGGCATAAACGCCTGCCTTATAAGCAGGCAGTCGTGAGTTCGATCCCTGGTACCGATAAAAAAGAAAAAGACCAAAAAAAAATTTTTTTTTTTTTAAGAACCAAGGTCTCAGCCCAGCCTAGCCTTGAACTTTCAATGATCCTCAGGCTCCCAAATGCCAGGGTAACATTATGAGCCACTGTGCTGGCTCAGAAGAGAAAAATATTTAAAATCATCTAATATCCTCAAAAATAATACTGATTTTTTTTTTTTTTGAGACAGGGTCTTGCATTGAAGTTCAGGCTGGCCTTGAGCTTACTTTGTAGCCCAGGCTGGTCTCAAACTCACAACAATCCTCCTGCCTCAACCTCCCAAGTGCTGGGATTACAGGCACGCACCACCATGCCTGGCTCAATACTGCATTCTTATAACAAGGAAAAGATATTATGAGAAAAAAAGCATGAAATAAAACTTAGAATTTTTGTTGGTTTCTTGAGACAGAATCTCACTATGTAGCCCAGGCTCATCTTGAACTCACAACAAGCCTACTGCCTCAGTCTCCTGAGTCCTGGGATTAAGTGAATGTGCAATCACACCCAGCTCAGGATGCTAGAAACTTAAAACTTTAATTTCTGAAATTAAAACCCACTCAAAATACCAATAGCATTCCTCACAGAATTGGGGAAAACAATCCTAACATTATATGGCATCAGAAGAGACCCAGAAGAATAACGAAACAAAGAGGCATCACAACCCCAGATTTCAGGTTGTGCTACTTACGGTGGATGAACTACTGGGCAACTTGGAGCCCCCAGCGGCACTGAGCGCGATGCTGCGTGTGGAGGGCCCCCTGAGAATCGCTGCCAGCATCGTAAGAGCAGAACTGGAGGGGAATATGTGCACTGGTGATTCTCCTGGAAAAGCTTGTCACACTGGTTTTTCTGATACGAACTCGGCTGTTCTCATCCTTGAAGGAGCTCAGGATACCACTGTTGCTGAGGGTGGCTAGGCTTCTTTACCTTAAGCTTTAATCCCTGGCTCCAGTGCAGATCTCTCAGCCTGCTGGCACAGATCCTTCACCCGCTGGCACAGACTTTCTAGCTTCCATCACTGGTCTTTAGGGCTCCCCAGCGCAGATCTGTCATACAGACTTGCACGGGACATTGTCATCTACTCTGGGCCTCCACCTGGACTTGTACAGGACATTGCCGTGGGATCCGGGCACTCAGCTGGGCTCTTTGGGTCTCTCCTGTGGGGACAGATCTCCTGCACACTCGTGCATTTGACTCTTTGGGTTAATATTATAAAATCATCCTATAAATTATGTGTGCTGTATTAAATCTTTTCCCTTGCAAACCCTGACTACAACTACAAAGCAAGTGATAAAAACAGCAGTGAGGGCTGGGGATCTAGTGCAGTGGCACAGCACCTGCCTGGCAAGTGTGAGGTCGTGAGTTCAACTCCCAGTTCTAAATAAATGAATAAAAATAGAAACAGACATGTGGATTAATGGAACAGAACACAGAAAGCAAACAATCCAGGCACACTGAGTCATTTGCTCTTTAGCAAAGTAGCTAGAAACACGCTGGAGGAAAGACAGGCTCTTTAACAAATGGCGCTAGGAAGACAAGGCCTCTCGCACTCAGGGGACTGAATCCAGATCCTTCTCTCACCATGCAGTAATCACAATCAAAATGGATCAAAGACCTCAGTGTTATAACAGAAACAACCTGCTGGAAGGTAAAACAGGTAGAAATCTTTAACACGCAGGCATAGGCAAAGACCTGAACAGAACCTCAATTGCATGAGGAATGGCACAAGTTAGAAAGCTTCTGTACAGCAAAGAAAACAATCATCAGAGTGAGGAGACAACCTACAGAATGGGGGGAAATGTTCTGCTGGCTTTGTCTCAGACAGAAGACTAACACTAACAATATATAAAGATTTGTAAAGAAAAAAATATATATACACATGAAGAACTCAAAACAATTAGATACCTCAAAATCAATTACCCAATAAAAAATAGGCAATGGAAATAGACACTTCTCAGAAGTATAAATGAACAACAAATACATGAAACATGTTCAACATCGCTGGCCATTAAAGAAATATAAATTAAGGCACAAGTTTGGGGCTACCCTGGGCTACATAGCAAGACTATTTTTTTTTTTTTTTATCGGTACCGGGGATTGAACTCACTATTGCCTGCTTGCAAGGCAGGTACTTATGCTGCTGAGCTAAATCCCAGCCCCCACAGCAAGACTGTCTAAAGGAAAAAAAATTTTTTAATTAAAACATCTTACTCCAGAAATAATAGGCTATCATCATGTAATCAAATAACAACAAATCTGTAAGGCTTCTGGGGAAAAGGAACTCTTCTAAATGGTGGGAATATAAACTAGCACAACCACTATGAATATCAGTACTATATGGGATTTCTCAAAAAAGTAAAAATTGGGACTGGGGATTTAGCTCAGTGCCTGCCTTACAAGCGCACAGTCTTGAGTTCAATCCCTGGTACCAGAAAAACCAAAACAAAACTAAAAATAGAAATCCCATTTAACCTGGGTATGCCCTTCTAGGAATATTTCTTTCTTTTTTTTTTTGGGTCTTTTTCCTTTTTATCAGTATTGGGGATCAAACTCACGACTGCCTGCTTGCAAGGCAGGCACTTATGCCGCTGAGCTAAACCTCCAGCCCCCTCTAGGAATATTTCTGAAAGGGTTAAAGATACCATGTTACAGTGACGCATGTACACTCATATTTATAGCAGCATAACCTGTAATAGTGAAACCTTGGGAGCATCAACAGAAAATGAATAAAAATGTGGTATCTGTACATACTGCAGCCCTACTCTACAATAAATCAAGCTAAATGTGAGTCACTTATAGGAAGATGGACACACCTGGAGACCAGAATGGTGTGCGGTGGCACACACCTGTAATCCCAGCACTCGGGAGACTAAGACAAGTTCAAGGCCAGTGTGGACTATGCAGTGAGCTCAAGGCTAGCCTGAACTGCATAGTGGGACCCTGTCTCAAAAAAAAAGTTAAATACAATGGAGACCATAGCAGTCAGTGAAACAAACCAGACACATGAATTTAAGTATCACAGTTTCTCTTATATGAGAAACGCAAAATAATATAACTAAAGAGCAGAATGAAAGACGAGGGGGGGGGGCAGGGATTTAGCTCATCAGCACAAGCCCCTGCCTGGCAAGCTCGAGGTTATGAGTTTGGATCTCTGGAACAAAAAAAAAAAAAAAAAAAAAAGACACAGAGGGGCTGGGGATTTAGCTCAGCGGCATAAGCGCCTGCCTTGCAAGCAGGCAGTCGTGAGTTCGATCCCCGGTACCGATAAAAAGGAAAAAGACAAAAAAAAAAAAAAAAAAAAAAAAAAAACACACAGAAAGATAAAAGGAAATAGGGAGGTTATTTTGTAAATGGGAGGAGACTAAGAGCTGGAGGAAGGGGGCAGGGCAGGGCAGGGGTGGGAACCGATGAAAAAGAATTGCAGTGTGTCATGTGCAAACACTAACTCCCCACAGGGAATGTAACCATCCTGTGCCCCCAACATGCACTGAGAAAAAAAACAACTGAAGAACTATGACAGAAAGGCTGTAAGACAACAAGAAGAAAAATGTTAAGGGTGAGACACAAAAGGTAAAGGGAAATGAAGGAAACAATGAGAAGTACAGAGGGCCAATTCTAGAGGTAAGGTATCCAAGTGAAATTTCTGGAAGAGAAAAAGAAAATTATGAAAGAAAAGACAAAAGTTCCCAGCAGGGAAGCAGAGTTTTAAAATTCTAAACTGTTGCTTCCATTTTGCAGCTGCGGGACATTCAGGTGCTTCCCACTTTTTGGCTACTGTGGATGGGGCTGCTGGGCACATTCTGTACACATTTCTTGCTGGTCTGTTTTGTGGTCCTGGGAATTGACCCCAGGGCCTTTGCACAGAATGGCACTCCCAGACATTTTTAGGTTTCATTTTAGACAGTTTCTTGGTAAGCTGACAAATGCCCAGGCCTGGCCCAAACTTATAGCCCTCTGGCCTCACCCTACCAGACAGCTGGACTGATGGGGGATGCTGCCTCCAGCTCTGGTGTCTGAGTGCCTACTTTCAGTTCTCTGGGCTATGCACCTATGAAAGGAACTGCTAGGGTTACCATAGTAAGTCTGCATGTAGAACTGTCAAATCGCACGCAGCACCACTTTCCATTCCTGTCCCCGTGAGGGTCCCAAGCTCTCTTGCCCTTGGCATCACATCACATGACTCTCTTCGTGAGCCCTGGGATGACATCATCCTATCATCCCACCTAGCCTTCAGCTCCTGGGCTCTGTGCTCACCCTGATTCAGCCTCCAGGTTAGCTGGGACTAAAGGTACTGCCACCCTGGCCAGCATGTCTTTTTGATTAGACACTCAAGTGTGTGAAGTGCCATTCTGTTATGCTGACACTGTTTCAGCCTTTCAGCTGATTACCTTAGAAATTTCCAGTCCTCTGACTAGGGGCAGTGGTGATGCCTGTAATCTTGGCACTCAGCAGAACTGTTGAAAGCTTGAAGCCAGTTTGGGTTACACAGTGAGCTCAGAGCCACCTGAACTACACAGCAAGAGCCTGTCTCAACACAAACAAAAAACATACCAAAATATAGAAGAAAAAAGAAATTACCAAGTCAGGCATGGTTGTGCATGCTTGCAATCCCAGCACTCAAGAAGCTGAGGTAGGAGGATCTCTGCCAATTCAAGGCCAGCCTGCCTACAAAGTGAGACCTCGTCTCAAAAACCAAACAAGAAATTACCAGTCTTCCTTATCAAAACGGCTTAGTAACATTCACCACACATACCACCTTCCCACATATATACCACATGCCCTTATAACTATGATTTATTTATTTTGTCTTCACTGCTGTTTTCAGACAGGGTCTCCACTGCAGTTCAGGATGGCCTTGAACTCACTGAGGAGCACAGCCTGGCTGTGAACTCTCAGTGATTCTCCTGCCTCTGCCTCCTGGGCGGTGGGATTACATCATGTACCACTACAGCCCACCCGGCTGGTCTTCACGGCCTATCTGCCTCTAATCATTTATGCAAGATTATTTTCTTTCTGCACTATGAAAAGCCTGAAGTTCTGCCTTTCAGTAGTTACCTGCTAGTGGCAACATCTCTCACTTCCCCTGCCAACGTGTGAATCTGCCACTTTTCATTATTTTCTGAAGCCCGTTTTATTGAGAAGCCAGTGGTGTGTTTCACTGTCACTCTGTCAATGTTAGTCTGATTTTTTCCTGGCTACTTGAAGCCTTTTCTCAGCTGAGCATGGTGGCGAATGCCTGAAAACCCTGCACTCTGAAGGCTGAGGCAGGAAGATTTCAAGTTCAAACCTGCCCTGGGCAATCTAGCAACTTTGACCCTGTCTCACAATTTTTTTTAAAAAACCGTATTTTTAAAGGTCAGCACAAAGGCCCTGGTTTCAATCCCCAATACCCAGGGGAAAATTCTTTTCTCTTTGTCTTGATTTATAAAAAATTTATTATTCTGATGTATCATTTGAGCAACTAACTTTATTTATTTTGCCTAGACTTTGGGGGGCTTTTTGGTCAGCCAGTATCTCTTCAAAACATTGCCTCAGATCTATTGTTTTTTTTTTTTTTTTTTTGTCTTTTTCCTTTTTATCGGTACCAGGGATCGAACTCACAACTGCCTGCTTGCAAGGCACGCACTTATGCTGCTGAGCTAAATCCCCAGCCCCTGTTTCCCTCTTCTTTTTCCTGGAATTCAATTATACATATTTGATCTCACTGTATCCACTATGGGTTTGTTTTTGCAGTCGAACTATGCAGTTTTACTATGCAGTTCAGGCTGGCCTTGAACTCACTTGTATCCTAGCTTGGTTTCCAAACTCAGCCTCAGTCTCCTGAGTGTTCTGGGATTATAGGGGTGTGCCACTACGCCTTGTCTACTTTTTTTTTCTTGTGCTGAGATCAAACCTGGGGCCTTGTCCATGCTAGGCAAGAACTCTACCCCCGAGCTACACTTCTGGCCTTGTATTACCTCTTTTTATCTTATTTTTATTAGTACATGTGTGCAGTACATAATGTTCACATTCATCCTAGGGAGCTGGCATACATACATAACAATCCTAATTCATTTTACTTTCTTTCTTCCCCTATTACCTCCTGTTTACATTACTCCTTGCCATCATGCTATACACCTGTGAACCCAGCACTCTGGGAGGCTGAGGCGGGTGTCACAAATTCAAACCCATCCTGGAAGCTTAAGCATCTCAGCAAGACCCTGTCTCAAAATAAAAAATAAAAAGGAAGGGCTGGGGATTTAGCTCAGCAGCATAAGCACCTGCCTTGCAAGCAGGCAGTCGTGAGTTCGATCCCTGGTACTGATAAAAAGGAAAAAGACAAAAAATTAAAAAATTTTAAAAAAATAAAAAGGAGTTTGGGGTACATGTTAGCTGAGGGTTAAGGTCCTGGGTTCAATCCCCAGTAGCACCAAAAAGAAACATACAAACAGATAAGTTTAGAAGGAACACATTTAAAACTTTAAAAAAAAAGTGCCTAAAATTACACTTTGCAGATGGCTGACATTACATTAATGGAACATGCTAGAATGTGGACCACTGAAGACCCATGCAAGTCCAGATCATTGATGGTATCCTGACAACGTGAGGAGGAAGCTCACAGCAGGGTTGGGAAGTCCTGCAGCCAGAGGTGGCCCCTGAAAAGAGACAATATGGTAACTACTTTTAGGTCAGGATTTTCTGGTGGTGAAACACTATTCTGCTTAAATGGTTATGTTTTGATCTGTGCTGTTTCGTTGTTGTGCCCTCTTTTGTCTCAATCTCCACTCCATTATTGACTTTTTTAATACTTTTTTAAAATTTTTATCCTTTTAATTAAAGGGAAAAAAATAGCAGGATATATTATAGTAACCCACTTTTGATTTTCCATTACCTCAATTTAAAGCCCTGTATTACTCTCACCATCTGGTTTTTAACTGATGTTCCCCTATTCTGTTTTGCTGGATAGTATCAGGTTCAAAAATTTAGGCATCAGCTGTGAAGATAATGAGATTCATTATAACGCCCATTCTCGTTGACTTTTATCTACTTTTGAAGACCTACAATGTCTCCAATGTTTTGGTTTTGTCGGTTTTGTTCTTTACTGTTTTGTTCAATTGTATTATAACTAATGGTATAGGCAATTCTATTAGAGATAGCGGGAGGCATTATGGTAACCATTGTTGATCACCTTATATTATGTTTTCACATTATCTATTATGTCCACCCTTTTGACTTGACCGATTCTGTTCTGTTATGTCACATTTGGTTTTACTCTCTTCCAAAAAAGTAATAAGAACCGTGAGAGCAATGAAACCCAAAATGTGTAATAGTCATTGTACAAAAGAGAGGAAAAGAAAGTGCTCTGAACTATATAACTGCATGTATATTTAAGAGTATAAGATAGAATATGATATCACAGAGTTTTATTGGATCATTGAACAGAACTGTTTGCAGTATCATTGATGGAATGTCCACTTTACAAGCTTTAATTTTGTGACTTGAACAATTATTTCTAAGATGACAATATGTAATCCATTAACTAGTGATTTCCTACTGTTCATTTTTTTTCTGCAAATCTGTATAACTTGTACCCTTTCTCTGTTTTTTTTTCTTTTCTCCTTAAATAAAATTAAAAAAAAAAAAGAATAAAAAAAAAAAAAAAAAAAAAAAAAGAAAAGACAGAGGTGGCCCCTGAGCAGCCCGAGTGTCCTGGGCGCATAACCCCTAGCCTGAGGAGGCACAGGACACACTAAGCAGCAGCCAGGAGGTCTTGGAGACACATGGCAGGCGCCCTTGGGATGGCAAAGCACCCCTACTCTGGATAGGCCATGAAGAGGTCTTCTCCATGCGGAGAGACATAGCCACAGCCTCCCCTCCCATGACTCAGCTCGAGAACTATAGGCCTCGGTTCGTGGCCTGCACGCCTGGCAGATGCAAACCTGGGACCTTGGGGAGGAAGCAAATCCCTTAACAGACCTTGGATCATGTCTGCACACGTAACTGCACATATAGTACTCTGGACACAAATGAAGGAGCACACAGAGGTAAGCAGTCATGAGACAAAACCAGCAGGAGCCAGGCATGGTGTCTCTCACTTGAAATCCCAGCACTTGGGAAGCTGAGACAGGAAGATCGCCATGAGTTTGAGGCTACCCTGGACTACAGAGTGAGTTCCAGAGCAGCCTGAAGAGTTATGTGTTACACACTGCTGTCCCAGCATTCCGGAGGCTGAGGCACAAGGATCAACTTCAGTTTCACACTGGCCTGGATTACCTATCAATATCCTGTTTCAAAAAAACAAGATAGAGCTCAGCGGCCCAAGTACCTGCCTGGCAAGCATGAGGTTGCGAGTTTGATCCCTGATACCAAACAAACAGACAAATGAGTAGTTTGAACTAAAATCAAGACTATGTTTGAAAAACAAACAAATGAACCAGCAGGGGAAAAAATGGCAGAAATCCATAAGGTCTCTTGAAATTGGGATAACTAAAATAAAATGACCCAAACTACAGTGTTAAAAAGATACAGGATCAAGCTTGAAAGTTTCAGTGGCCAACCGAACTATAAAGAAATAATAGCAGATTTGAAAGAAAGAAAGAAATCTAAAAGTGGGAAAATGCAACACCAAAGGTTTAAAAGTAGAATTATTAGGTGAATCACAGCTGAAGAGAAAATTAAATTGTTTAGATCAAATTCAGTAGAAACTATCCAGAATGAAGCAGGGATTATTAATTTTTACACCCAGCCCTTTTTTTTTTTTGACAAGGGCTCACTAAGTCACTAAACTTCCTGGTCTCGCACCCACTTCCCACCACCCTGCCTCAGTTTCTCAGTGTGCTAAGATTAGAGGTGTGCTCTCCCACACTTGACTAGTTACTATAGACCAAGGTCAGGTGGGTTTCTTTTTTTTTGTCTTTTTGAGACAGGGTCTCACTATGCAGTTCAGGCTGGCTTTGAACTCACTTTGTAGCACAGGCTGGTCTTAAACTTGTAACAATCCTCCTGCCTCAGCCTCTCCTCCTGGGATTACAGGCATAAGCCACCACCATGCCCAGCTATAAGGTCAGTCTTTATTTCCAAAGTTTTAGTTTATATTTCCTTGCTCTTTTCATGTTTGGTCCTATCAGATTTATGGAAAGAAAATCAAGAGTATGCATAATATTTCCAAAGTCAAAATCAAGATTTAATCATCCAGGTCTGGATTTCTGCTTCCTGTTAACCATGTAATAACAGGACAATACTATCCTCCCTGAACAATTAAAAAAAATGAGAATACTGTATTTGAAATGACAGTTGTCAGAAACTGGACAACAGGCAGCTTTGGTGTTCATGAGCCTGAGAGAAGAGAAACAAGCAGAATGGGTAGGGCCAGACAGAGCCCAGTGTCTGCAAGGCGTCCAAGACCAAAATTCAGGGGATACCAGCGAGACTTCGGTGGACACACAACCAGAAAGAAGCCACACAGAGAGAAGGGGGCATCTCATGAAAACTGAAAGGGGCTCTTTCATTTCTGACCGGGACTGGGCATGGCTGATGATGCCTCTGCTTCCAGCACAGGAGGAGTGTAAACTTGAGCCTAGTGAAGCCTTGAACTGTAAGCCCAGGCTGGCCTCAAACTCACAGTGACCTTACTGCCTCATTCGTTTTTGGATTCTTGAGACAGGATCTCACTTTTCAGTTCAGGCTGGCCTTGAATTCACTGTGTAGCTCAGGATGGCCTCAAACTTGCAGCAATCTTCCTATCTCAGTGCTGGCATGACAGATGTGTGCCACCATGCCTAGCTCAATATTTTTGAAAGTAGACAGGATACATTAAACATGTTTACTATAAACTGTGTATCAACCACTAAAAATATGAAAATAAGAGCAATAGCTACTAAGACAATAAAGAGTGTGACGTGGAATCATTATAAAAATTTTCAGTCTAGGTCTGGGGATTTAGCTCAGCGGCATAAGTGCCTGCCTTGCAAGCAGGCAGTCGTGAGTTCGATCCCTGGTACCAATGAAAAGGAAAAAGACAAAAAAAAAAAAAATTCTCAGTCCAAGGAAGTCAAGAGAACAGGGGAACAATGTTCAAAGTACAGATAGAACCACCCGAAAAGATGGGGAAATGGGGGTGGCTGCAAACATGCTCAGGTTGTGTGAAGGGCTGGGCTCCCCCCCGAAAAGGAGGGAGAGGGAGAGGAAACCTGGGCAGGGTGGCACTGCATCCCCAGAACTCTGGGAGCTTCAGGTAGCAGGATCACACAGTCAGTCCAGCCTGCGCAATTTAAGGACTCTTTGAGACCTCCCCCACACTCTCAATCAGGCCATGAAATTCATCACATTATCACACTGGAAAAGAAAAAGTTTATAATTTCCAACAGACTCAGAAAAATTTTCTGACAAAATTCAATACTCATAAGTCATGGCAAACTACAAATAGAAAAGTCTTTAACCTAAAACTAAACAATAAAACCTACACCCAATCTATACTTAACATTATATGTAATAGTGAAAGTCTACAGTCTTTTCCACAAAGATTAGGAAGAAAGTTGAAGTCATCTGAGTCTTCTTTTCATTTCACTTTTTCTATCAGTACATAACAATTACACTCATCATGGGAAGTTGCTATGAACATACCTTCTTTTTTTGATACAGGGTCTTGCTTTGCAGTGCAGGTTGGCTTTGAACTCACTAGGTAGACAGGCTGGTCTCAAACACACAGCAATCCTCCTGTCTCAGTCTCCTGAGTGCTGCACACATCTTAAATCTTTTTTATCCCTTCTTCCTCTTTTCTCCTCTTCACTTTCACAATTACAGCTATTTTTCATCTATGTTTCAATAAAACTATGTTTTTAACATTTTAGTGCTTATCAAATTGTATTCAATGAATCCACTAACCTTCTGTTTCTCAGTCTATTATGTCCTTCTAAAGGGCAAGTACTTTGTTTACTCAGTTTTGTATGAATGTTCATCTGCTGATTCAAAAGTAATAAAATGTCTTCAGAGTTATCTAGGTCAATCATTCTGTTTCCCACTAAAGAAACATGAGACCCAGAGAGGTCTGTAACATGTCCAACATACCACAGCAAGGTAGCTAGCAACAATAACCAAGTGTGTTTCATTGCCAAGATTACATTCTCCCAGCTAATTAGTGAGTAAATTAGCCCTAATTCCATAAAATAAAAGAACTATGTGTAATCCCAGCAGTCTGAAAGGCTGAGGGAGGAGGATGGAAAGTTTGAGCCCAGCATGGGTAACTTAATATCTTAGGGAGACCATGTCTCCAAAAAAAACCAAAAAAACAAAAAACTAAAAACAGGACTGGGAAAATAGCACAAGGCAAAAGGCACTGGGTTCATCCCCAGTGCTGTATAATAAAATAAAAAAACCAATGAGAAAATAAAGCTGAGAAAGGTTAAATTACTTGCCTTGGCTTAACACAAGGAATAAGTAAAGACAGCTTTCTCACAAAGAAATATTTTTATCTTTGGAGCAAGAATATTTTCTACCAGTTGACCTTTAACAATGAAGAAATGAGCTCTGAGCTCTAAAACTCTACCTGTATGTTAAGATGTGAAATACCTACTTGATTTTTGCCACAAGTGCCACTTTAAATGAAGCATCTTTTATTGTTTTATTGTATTTACCTATCCATGCAAACTTTCCAGCCCTGTTCCCTAACAGTATTAGCGACAGCTTTCATAAACACATGTCATCATTACAGCAGAAATCTAAATAGATTAAAACTTTGGGCGGGAGAGAAAAACAGGTCAGGAAAACAACACTGAGCGAGAAACATATATCATAGAAACCTGGACAGTTTCTAGGTGTGGGTGATAAACTTAGCTTTAGACTTCTTTTAGCCAAAGTCACAGGAAATGCAGCCAGTTACAAGAGTCACCAAGTCAAAGATGTACATAAATGTCTGAGAAGAAGTATACATTTTTTTACATTGACATTTCAAAGAAGTATTATTAAAGGAACCCTTTGTCATACTAAACATTCCTATCAACATCCCATCAAAAGAAGAGACTGAGGAAATTTCTGGCACAATGAAATCTTTCCATAAATCCTTAAGAAAGATTACCCAACCTAAAATAAATATATGAGGGGGAGGCTGACACAGAAGTTAGAGTATGAATCTGGTTATAAACCCCCTCATAATTTTTTTTTCCTGCAAAATTCTAGGAACAGCCAGACCTGGTAGCATACACCTGTAATCCCAGGAGGGATTGAGGATAATGAGGAGGCTGAGGCGGAGGATCACTGTGAGGTCAAGGCCATTCTGGGTTATCTACTGAGTTCAAGTCTAGCCTAAACTCTAGAGCAAGACCTCATCTTAAAAAAGAACAACAAAAAGTGTAAGACCACCCACCTTATCACCAAATCAAGATGGGAGCTTCTGAAGAAAGGCTCCTCTCTAGGCATAGCCTCCTGCAGACAATCCCTCCTGTCCTCCTGGGATAGCTTGCCCCAAATCCAAAGGTGAGGTAAGACAAAGGCCACAGATTTTGGAATGCTCTACTCACAGATACCAGTGATTGCATGGTGTAAACAAGCACTAGCATTTCAACAGAGTCACCACCTCTGTCCGCAGATGCGTGTGCAGCAGCCCAGGGTGGGTTTCTCCTGCCTTAGGAGATGGGAGACAGCGCAAGCTGAGGGATGAGTACTCTGCTCCCTCTCACTGTCCACGTGGCTTCTAGCTATGCTAGGCACTTCCACAATAAACCAGGGAAAGGAAAAAGTACAATCACTCTGAAGAAATAATGGAGCAGCATCTGTGGAAGGTAAGGAGACTCTGGCACATCCTGTAACCCCAGCACTCTTGAGAGACTCAAGCAGGAGGATTCCAGGTTCAAATTCAGTCTGCACAATTTAGTGACTGAGGGTGACCATGTCTCAAAATAAAAACTAAAAAAGGACTGGGTATGTACTTCAGCGCTAAGGCGCTTTTGTTCAACTCCAGGTGAAATAAATGAAATGAAAATAAAGCGGGTCATGATGGCAGGCCCCTGTAATCCCAGCACTCGGGAGAGAGGCTAAGGGAGGAGGATCATTATGAGTTTGAGGTTATCCTGGTCTACATAGTGTCAAGGCCAGCCTGAACTGCACAGGAAGAGCCTGCCTCAAAAAACCAGTATAAATAAATACAAAAGAAGGAAATAACAAAAGATACAAAAACCAAGATCAGATGGGTATAAAAGTTTCCAACTAGAAGTTCCACAATGAGCCAGGCGGGGTGGCGTACCCTGTAATCTCATTCTGGGAGGTAAAGGAAGGAAGATTGCAAACTGCAGTGCTACCGACACAATTTAGCAAATTAGCAAGATCTGTCTCAAAATAAAAAATAAAAAAGGATGAAGGATATAGTTTAGTGCTAAGGTGCTGAACTCAATCCTAGAACTGAAGGGGAAAAAAAGATAAACTGAATTTCATTAAAATTAACAACTTCTGGCATGGGATACAGGGGCCAGGGCCAGAGAGTGCAGGAGGTCATGGTGCAGCCCACTGACCTCATCCTCAGATACTTGCAGGACAGATCGGGACGCAGGCGAGGGTACTGAGCAAGTAAATGTATGGACAGAGGGCTGTATTTTGGTTTGGATGAGTATGTGGACCTTGTATTAGATGATACAGAAGAAATCCATTCTAAAACAAAGTCAAGAAAACAACTGGGTCGGATTATGCCAAAAGGAGATAATAATTACTCTGCTACAAAGTGTCTCCAGCTGGAAATGATCAAGGAATTAAGGCAGCAGTGAAGTGAGGCAATGGCAACTACGATAATATGTAAGAAAGGCAGCTGATTAAGTGGTTTGCTGTGGGAATATTTATAAAATGTTTGTTCCTATTGTTTTGACTACTCTTATTTTTTACTGGAGGCCAATAAATGTAGGGTTGTTTTTATTTTAAAAATTAACTTGTTTATACAAAGATTTTATGTGAGTAAACAGTCAGTGTTGGGGGGCACTCAGTGGTAGATTGTGAAGCTAGTATCCATGAGGCCCTGGTTCAATATCCCAGCATCCCCTCCAGAAAACAAAACAAACAAACAAAAAAATCAAAACAAGACAAAAAAAGCACATCGCACAGGGAAGCTGTCCATATCCAGTTAGCCACACTAACTCTACCAAGGTTGTCACCTGACTGCCTAGGCATCCAGGAGGAGGAAAGTGACACACAACATTACCTTTATGGTAGGGGACCCTTTTCAAGTTACTGATGGAAGCAGCTCGTGGTGCCAAACACCAGTAACCTCAGGGCTCTGCTAAGCTGAGACAGGAGGATCTAAGTTTGGGTCCAGTCTGGGCAAAGTCAGCAACTTGGACCCTGTATCAAAACAAAAAATTCCAAAAAGGTCTGTACGTGGAGCTCAATGAAGACGACCCTGAGCTCAGTATCTAATACCAAAAAAAAAAAAAAAAAAAAAAGAAATTACTCGAGTATACATCATCTGTACAAAGTAATTGTAGATGGACAGAGGGAGAAAGACGGCCCAACTCCAACATGAAGAGATTTTGTGGTAATTACAGATCTGTACAGAATAACCGTAGTCTTCACCTCAAGGTGTTGACTACACCTTGAAACGTGGGCTTCCTGATACTTCTCAGCTACACTCTGATGTGACCATGCACCTCTGCCGCCAGAAGCTGGACGTCTGGTTTACCATGAGTCAAATGGATTTCTTCCAGAACCAGTTTTTCCAGCTGTGGGTGTTACTTTAATTATGTAATTTAATTACTACCTTAATTAAACATTACTCAAGCACAAGAAGTTGCGATCCAAAATTCAAAGAAAAGGTTTTATCCCTTTGAAAAGCCACAGCTCTTCGCGGCACTGCGACTCCACGGAGGCCCCTGGAAACCTCGCGGGCTGGGCAGCGGAGTTCGGCGCCCTGGGAGGGATCGGTGCGGCTGACAGCAGGGGGCGCGCTCGAGTGCGGCTGCCTTGAGCCCCACTGGGCTCCGGACTCAGCCGCGGGTCCACCACTTTCCCGACTTCCCTGGCTGGGCGGAGGGTTCATCTCCTTGGGCATCTCAGTCTGGCGACCACCATGAAGAATAAAGGTAGGTTTGGAGGGACCACATTCACTCGCATCTTTCGCCTTTTTCTGTGTCTTTGATCATACATGTGTGTTTTAGCGAGTAGTGAATCACTCTCTTATGAGATCACTCAGCAGTCTTTGGACCTGGGCAAGTACAGTCCAGACTAGTTCCACCATATGTCAAAAGACTGACATACTAACATATCTTCTAAAAGATGGGTAAACCTTTT
The DNA here is from genome assembly GCF_034190915.1 of Cavia porcellus. Lineage (NCBI taxonomy): Eukaryota > Metazoa > Chordata > Mammalia > Rodentia > Caviidae > Cavia > Cavia porcellus. Next base: position 302,823 of record NW_026947521.1, on the reverse strand, counting down.
CACGTTTTAAACTAAGATACTCAGCCAAGTGTGGTGGTGGCCCATGCCTGTAACCCCACACATAATGGCACGCATATTATTGAAACATCAACAGAGCTGTAGCAGGGCTGGCCCTTTACTCCAACAGTAGGTGATAAAAACCTTCTCTGAAAAGTGTCGATTTAAGGCTGCTTACACACAGCAATGCAAGAAAGGTGGGCCTGCTCTCTAGACCTCAGGTAGAAACAGCCCAGGAGCACATGGGCCTTGCATCTGACAGACCAGCCTGAGCCTTTGGCAGGAGCTGGTCGATGATTCTGAACTCTCCGACCCAGACACTGCTGCTCCCTCAGATGGCAAATCTCCACCTCCACTGTTGAGTGAGTGCATAACCGCAGGAAGGTCCAGAACAGCAAACCTTTTGGAGACCCAGAGCCCAAAATGCAACCTAAAACCCACTTGAAGCATGGCACGGAATAGCACAGTAATTAATCCTGAATGCTGAGGTTTTAGTTTAGAAAAAACAGCTCATCCACTTGGCCATAGGTCCGCCACCACCAACCTAGAATACATAGGAAAAGAAATAAAAGTCAGATCAAGACTAATTCAGTGTTCTATCTAAAAATAACTTAGGTTTGTTTTTTCAGGTGTTTTTTATGCTTAAGAAAATATCTCAGTTTTGTTAAACAGGAAGGCATGAACTAGTGTGAATGTACTGAATTCTGCTGAGGTAGAAATCCAATCAGAAATATATAGTAGGCAGGCGGCTGCACGGGTTCTACACTCAGAGGACAGGTCTGGACAGAGATGCAGATTTTGTAAGTGAATTCTATATGGATGATGATTACAATCAAGATAGTGGATAAGATCTCTCTGTAGAGTCAGGGAAAATGAGGAGAAAAAAATGCCCCAAAACACAAATGTCTCCTAGAATTTTAACTTGGCTAAGAGTAACTGAAACAGACACCTGTGTTATGCTATGCAACAAAAAGACAGGAAGGAGGCTGAGGACCATAACCTTTTTCTTGACATCACTGTCAGTAAGTTTCGGCCCCAAGATCAAAACCTCACAAGGGCACTTCCAAGTTTTACATTCTGTTCTGGGCAAGGAAAAGGTAAACGGATGGGAGACCAAGCTCTTCCGTCTATTGGGTCAGCTTTTGAAAGTTTAATTTTTTTTTGTGTGTCTTTTTCCTTTTTATCGGTACCAGGGATTGAACTCACGACTGCCTGCTTGCAAGGCAGGCGCTTATGCCGCTGAGCTAAATCCCCAGCTCCATTTAATTATTTTTTACAGCACTGAGGACTGAACTGGAGCCCTGCACATGCCTGGCAACTGCTCTGCCACTCAGCCACATCCCCAGCCCCATCAGTCAGTCACTTCAGAGGGAAGGTACAGCTTAAGGTCCTAAGTGGTGTCACATGGCCATCCCTAGCTTCCAGAAAAGATGAAGAATCACCTTTCTAGTCTCTAGAAAGAAAGAAAAGGCAATGGCTGTAGTTCAGTGGCACCCCCTGCCTAGCAAGTACAAGGCCCTAAGTTTGAGTCAACAAAGATTTTTATCACCCACTGTTGGTGGAAGGGGTTGGCTCTGCTACAGCTCTGGGTTGTTGGTATTTCGGTAGTATATGTGCCATTATGTGTGGAAACAACAACAAAATGGCATGAAAAGGGAGATTGAAACGGATGTGTGTTGATTCAACCCCAGGACCTACCACATCACCCTGAGAATCTGAACATGTGAATGGAGCAACAAAGTACTGCTTTAGAAAAGTGAGACATCTTAAAAGAAAGCAGCATAGTTACAGAGCTTGAGAGAAAAGTGGAAATATGTCAGTGTCCTAGAAACTGAGATAAAAAAGTTTCTATCAACACTGAACACTGAGCATGTATCTGACATGGAAACAGGATATAATACTAAAAAATATGCATTCAATTGAAAAGTTAACAGGTCACCGGTGAATTCAGGAAAAGCAAATTTGGTGCAGGAATGGAGAGGGAAGCCATGCCAAAGTGGGTTAAGAGATAGCGCTGAGAGGGTGGGTGCAGTCGTGCACACCCCAGCACTCAGGAGGCTGGGATAGAAGGATCCAAGGCCAGCCTGGCCTACATAGCAAGTTCAAGGCCAGCCTGAACTGCATTGCAAGATCCTGTCTCAAAAAACGAGAAAGATAAACAAAAAGAGGCAATGAGACACGAAGAAGATAGAGAGAAGGGACCCACCACTTTTAGCAACTTTAACTGTAAAAGGTAAGACAGGAACAGAAATTGGGAAATTCCCTCTTGGCCAGTTTTCTCCAGAGATTCTGTCCTCCCTCCCTTCTCTATGTTAGGCAAGGAGTCTACACACCTATTCCTTCTTGGCATGTTCTTCATCCTTAAGTTTCCTAAATGTATGAATCCGTGAATACCATGGCCTCCTATCCCCTACTAATTAGGCCCTATGGATTCTGCCTCTGAAATCATCCCTTTCCAGTGCTCTCACACTGACTGTGCCCAACTCGTCTCTCTGCTATCTTTCTCATTCCAGCAGCAGGTCTCAGCCTCCTCTTCCCTCGGGCCATGCTGCAGTTCCCTTAACATCTCTCGCTGCCCCATATGATAATTCTGCTCCCTCCCCTAGTATGACTTCTTCCATCCTCTCAGCTCTCAAAAACCAGTTGTCACCTGCGTTTGGAAGTGTCCCAAATGTAGTGCAGGAGCCACTGCTCTTTCCTGTCATCTTAGAGCAACTTGGTGCTTGTTCTGTATGGTGTTGGTCTGCCTGTCTCTAAGGCAGACTCTGTATCCTTTAGGGTCACTGTGCCTTTCTCTGTACTCTCAGCTGGCTCCTGCCTGGTGTGGAGCTGATGTTCATATGTAAAAACATCCTGGGGACAAACGCTGTGCTCTTGACAGTCTTGTGGAGGATCTATTGACTCTTCTCAATGCGCAGACCTTTCTCAGCCCAGCTTAGCTCTGAGCATGCTCCTCTTCTTCAATAGTCCAACCTACTCTGCATTCTTTAGCCTCGTTCTTGGAAATTCTCTCTCCAAAACCAAGTTTCAGAGGAAGTTAAAGGTTTTTATGCCAATTTCTCGTTCTTATGGATTGCATTATACTGCAGTAATTATTGCATAATTTTACCCAACCATGTAATACAGAAGGAATCATCAGGCTCTGTGGCACGTGCACGCCTAGAATTTCAGCTACTTGGGTAGCTAAGGCAGGACGACTCAAGTTTGAGGCCAGCCTGGGCACCTTGTGAAGCCCTGTCTCCAACAGACAAAGGGCTAGGGATACAATTTGGTGGGAGAGTGCTTTCCCAGTGTGAGCAATAGGGTACTGGGTTTAGTATCTCAACTGAACAAGGAAAACTTTAAAAAATTTAGTTTTGTGTACCGGGAAGCTGGGAACGGCTGCATGGGTGGGTGTGGCTTGAAGTCCTTCATAAGCTTGCAGTCAAGCCATTGGTTGGGGCTTGACAAGAGCTGGAGGACCCTCCAAGACAGCTAACGCGTATGACTTGTTGCTACAGGTTGTCCACAGCAGGCCTTGGTTCCAAAGATTCCCTTGGACTGTTTAAGTACCTTTACACCACGGCAGCTGTGTTCCTCAGGAGCAATCATCCAAGAGGGACAGATGGAAACCATAGTGTGTTATGGCTCTGCCTGGTAATTCTATGCATTTTTAATATATGTTTTTATTTTTAGCTGCACAGCTCAGCCCTGTTTAACCTGGGAGGGGGCTATTTGAGGGTCTGAACAGGAGGAAAGATCAGAGAGCCCCCTTGAAGGCCACCACACCATCTCTGAAAACTCGAATACAGGCATGGTCGTTAGATGGGGTAAAAGCAATGAGAAGACACATTCACTGAGCACTCATTCTATGTTAGACACTTTCACCTAAGTTCTTTGAGTTTTAAAATAAAAAGATATCACTGTGTACATGCACTAAGATGATTATGAAATGCACATACTGCATGTGTCTTTATTTTTTTGAGACAGGACCTTGCAGCGTAGTTTGGGCTGGCCTTGAACTCCTAGTAACACTGCCTCTTTAGCCTCCTGAGAGCTGGGTAATCATCTCAATATTAACACCTTGCTTGGGCTTTTCTACAGCCACAGCCAGAACCCAAGTTTCCTCAGTTGCTGCTTCACAAAAGAGATACCAGGTCTGCACTCACTGAGCCTGGAGCAATAAATGAGGAATCTTTTGCTTTTGGAGTTTTTTTTTCCTCTTTTTTAGTACTGGGGATGGAACTCACGACCTTGCACTTTGCCAGGCAGGTGCTGTACCGCTGAACTAAGTCCCCAGTCCTCTTTGTTTTTGAGACAAGGTCTTACTGTGTGGTTCAGGATAGTCTTGTACTTTTGGGATCGTCCTGCCTCAGCCTCCAAGTAACAGGATTACAGGTGTGTGCCATCACACCTGGATCAAATTTATCCTTCTTTATATAGATTAGTGCTGCATTATGTACACCTTTTCTTGACCCACTTACGTTGATGCCCTGTAGGTCACTTCCATGGTTTAGCTACTGAGTTGTGGTGCTATGAATATGGATATGGACTTATCATTGTAATATGATGTTTTTTATTCTTTCAGGAAGATACTTAGGTGAATTTTTTTTTTTTAATTTACTAGTACAGGGTTGGGGATTTAGCTCAGCGGCGTAAGCACCTACTTGACAAGCTCAAAGTTGTGAGTTTGATCCCCAGCACCACACACATACACACACACAAACAATTATTAGTACACATTTGCAGTACATAGTGACTACATTCATCATGGGGAGCTGGTATATGTCTAAATGATATTTTTGTTTGTTTTTGAGACAGGGTCTCACTATGAAATGCAGGCTGGCCTCACACTCACAGCAGTCCCCGTACCACTCCTTCCCAAGTGCTGGGATTACAGGCGTGTGCCACCACACCTGGCTTAAATGATAAATCTTTATAGAAGCAAAAGTTGCCCAATGCTCAGTAAATGAGAAGAGGCTTTATTTTGGAGCAGTCATTTTTACAGATAACATGAGGCTACTCCTTTAAACTTATTTTACCTACAACTGGAGATGTCTGATTGTTTCCTCTTGATCAAATTCAGGTTCAATGTTCTTGGCATTTTGGCTTGTGATGTTATATCAGATGCAAACACTCAGAATTCACCTGTGTTCACTTCAAGACAACTCATTATTAGATTTTTATTTTAGCAAATCAAAATTTCATTTGTTTCAAGTAAACTGTTAGTTTGGGGTTAATATACTTCCTCTTTAAGTGTCCACAGAGCCAGGTATAATGACACACACCTGTAATCCCAGCACAGCGGTGACAGAGGCAGGAGGACAGCCTCAAGTTCAAGGCCAGCCTGGGTTATAGTGAGTTCAAGACCTGTCTGAACACATAGGGAGACTCTGTCACAAAAAACAAAAATAAATTTAAAAATGCAAGTGCCCACAGAATATTCAATAGCTTGGTAAATTCCTGTAATATCAGCACTGAGAAAGTGAGCAAACTCCAGGCCAATCTGGGCTACACAGGGAGACTCCGGCCAAACAAACGAGCATCCAAGCAAGTGAACAATGGGAAAAGATATTGAAATAAAATCTGAAATGTAGTACAAATGCAGCTTATAATTAGCTCTTCATCCCTCAGTAAATCTCTTAAAAATGTCATTCATTGGGAATGGGGTAGGTTGAAGATTCTAAAGGGCCTTTGAATCCTAAAATGCTGTGACGCAAAACATTGTGGTAGAGATAGAGCTGGATTTGTTGTCAGTAGGCTGGGATTTGAGCACATCAGATGTGGGAATCTCTCTAAACCTCGGAGAGTTTACCTCACAAAACTGAGAAGGATTATAGGGATTACTTCGTGTCAAAGTGCCACATAAACCTAAAGAATTACCCGAAAGGCAGGTTTGTATTTTTTGTTCTTTTCTAGCACTATAAGGTCCACTCATTTTCCTTTTGATCTAATTAGTGAATCAAAATCGGCTGGGGATTTAGCTCAGCGACATAAGCGCCTGCCAGGTCGTTTGATACCTGGTACAAAAAAAAAAAAAAATCTAAAATGAGTCAGATCTCATCAATTTAAGTTTTAAAACCAGGAAGCACCCGGTTAACTGCATCATAGTTTAACAAATCTATGGTTTTATTCCGTAAATGCTTCTGCTTTGGTGCTGAATAAAACTGGCTAAAATTACCGCTAGGTACTCACTTGCCCAGGCGGGTCCTCCATGAGCAGGTGGTTCTCGGAATCCCAAATTCGTGGGGGAAGGCAGGGAACACGGTATATTCGGGCGACAAGGGTCTACAAACTAACGTCCTCGTCCAGTGAATGCTTTCGTGGGGAGATGTCTGGCAGGGAGGTGGGGGCAAACCGAGGTCTACAAGGAGGATGCTCCGCTTTTCACAACGCTGGGGCAGCGACGCACACGCGCGGCCTGGGAAGTGGGAGGCATGGCCTGGCTCGCGGGACAAGAAACAGCTTGGTTTCTCTAGGACTTCTGACTAGAGCTCGGGGAGGCGCGCGCGCCACACCGGTTTCTAGCTCAAAGCACTCAACATAGGTCTAGTGCTGCCACGCCGAGGCCAACAGAAGCGCGGTCGGCTGCCGCAGCCCAGGGTGCGAGCGCAGGGTGACGACTAATGCGGCGGCGCACAGACGTCAGTCGCGGCACGCCCACGTACGGTAGGGTCGCGCCACCGCCGCCGCCATCCCGCAGTGCGCACGCGCACTCTCATCCGGGTGCCGCGGCAAGGGCTGAGGCTGGCGAGTGGGCGAGGGCGGGCGCGGCTCATTGTGCGCAGCGTTGTGCGGCGCAGTGGCTGCCGAGGCCTGGCTGGAAGTTGGCGCTGCCCGCGTCGCCGTCCTCAGTCTGCTGGTTGCCTCGGCGCCGCACCGCTTTTCCAAGATGGCCGCCGCTGCCGGTGCCGTGGCGGTCGCGGGGCCGGCTGAAGGCAAGAAGATCGCCGACCTGCGGGTCATCGACCTCAAGTCCGAGCTGAAGCGGCGGAACTTGGACGTCAACGGAGTCAAGACGGTGCTGGTGTCCCGGCTCAAGCAGGTGAGGCCCGGTGAGGTCCTCCAGGGAGCCTAGGCCGCGAGGGACCCGCGGCGGCGCCGCCGGAGACCCCGCACCTGCCGGGCCTCGGGCCGCAACCGTCTCTGCCGGCACCCACTCCGCGGACGGCGGCTCGGCCTCGCCAGGGCGCCCGGGGCCGGCGGCGCTCCCTCCGCTGTGGCCATGGTGAGCGCGCGGCCATGGTGAGCACGCGCGGCGCCGGGCCGGAGAGAATGGTGACTGGGGTGACTCCTGCGAAGTTACCGTTTAATGGTGCCCAACCGTTCCCCACTTCTTGGGGCCGCTGGTGATGGGAGTTAAGGGGCGGGCGCGAGAGAGGTTTTGTTTTCCACTGGGCTTTCAGTTTTTGCATCAGCGAATAATCTGCTTTTTCATCCCTGATTAGCTCTCTGGTTTGGGTGAGCGTTGGAATTGGAGTAGAGGAGCAATAAGTTTGCGCTGTAGAAATTAGGAAAACTCTTTAGCCATTTCCTTTAATAGCTAGAAACTTTTTCTGCAGTAGAGTATTTTCAGATTTCTGTTCAATATGCTGATGTGTGATATTTAATTATCGACTTGGTCGAATTTAAAGTTCCATATGATTTTGATATCTACTGACCACTCCGAAACTTTCTCTCACTCTTTCCTGTAGTTTAATTACTCCTTTTTGAAGTCGGTTTATGAAATAACTGACAAGTCTAATGTCTCGAGGCTTCAGGTTTGCTAATTTTTTAATTTCGTTTTTATAAATAAGTGTAGATAGATTGTGTAGCATATTAACTTCTCTTTCTAATGTAGGCTATTGAAGAGGAAGGAGGCGATCCAGATAATATTGAATTAACTGTTTCAACTGATACTCCAAACAAGAAACCAACCAAAGGCAAAGGTTGTTACGAGTTATGAACATATTTTAAAATATATTTTGATTATATAACTTGCCTCTGCTCTTGTGCCACTTGCGCTGTTTATGTAGTGCTACTCTTTGCTATTTTCCTCTGGCGCTCTGCCTTCTTGGGTCAAGGAAGAAAAGTTACTGTTGCCAGGCTCTGGGGTAATTTGTAGCCCTTAAGATTTGGATGAAGCTGACCAGAAAGCTAGAACAGTTTTTTATTGCTTCCGAAAACCACAAGAAGTCAAGTTGTAATCTTTCATAGTGTGAAACCCTGAGGAACAAAATACGGTTTAATATGCATCTACCTTGCCCCACAATTGGCAGAGTATTGATGGAATTTCCTACCAGATCTTTCACTTGGCTCTTTGCTGTTCTCTCTAGTTTATTAAAATTCTGTAACTTTTATGTTAGTATGTCATTTGACTTGATGGATTTACTTTGTGTCTATGGCACTGTACATTCTAAGCCTTTTCAGGGAAAAGACAAACTCATTAGTTAAAATAAGAAGCAGAAGAAAATCCATGAATTAGTTTTAAGTGTTAATCTGTAGGAGTGTTTAATAACTTTAAAATTAGACCGTGTATTTCTGGGATATAGAACTAGCTAAGTGATTTTAAATGAACATGGAATTTAGGTGTTTGGAAAAGCATCTGCTGAGTGAAGTCTGTTTGAATAGTTGCAAATTCCTCCCCTAAAGAACAGTGGCAAAAAGGAAACAAAAAAAGAAAGGCAGTGGCAGAGGGTGGGCGTGTATGTGGATGCTGGTAGCTTCCTACCTTTTACTGTGATCATCCTCAGGGTTGTGTTGTTACAGCTCTCACAGCTTTACAGGGCTCCAAGTGGTGTTACACTAGCCAGCACTTGAAGTTAGAAACAAATGGTTGATGTTGAAAAGAATGGGCTCAGTCTTGACCCCAGTGCTGTGACTGTCAGGGACAAGCCGCATCATTCAGAGGTGCCAGAGGAGGAGACTGAGGAAAGGGCTAAAGAGCAGCAGTCCATGGGTGAGATGAGGATGCAGAGGCGGAGATGGAGTCTAGAGGAGTGAGGAAATGAAAGCCTATGGTAAAATTGAATGTAATTTGAACTCAGTATTACACTTCGAGATGCATTCATAGTACCTTGGGAGACACATTTCCCTGTGTTGAGAGAAGCTCATGCCAGAAATTGCTCTGCTGTCCAACCGAAAGTATTTCAAAATGGGAAAGCATAAAAATTTCGGTATCGGGGATCAAACTCATGACTGCCTGCTTTCAAGGCCAACCCCCAACCCCACATTGTGATACTTTGACAGATGTCTTGTATTAATCATAGTTCCAAGTTACTGGAGTTGGCTGTTAATGGTGTTAGCATTTAAAGAAAGCTTCATTTACATCACTCAGTTTTCACTTTAATTTCTCTTACGTTCGTTTTTCAATTTTGATTAGCAATTTCATTTATCTAACCTTTGGAAATAATTTCAAAGCTGGGCATGGTGGTGCACTTCCGTAATCCCAGCACTGGGGAGGCTGAGATAGTCAGGCCCGTATGATGAGATCCTGTCTTAAAAACCACAAGAATTTTTTTAAAAAGATGAAAATAAAAAAGTTTGGCAATATAACATGTAAAGAACTTTTTGATAACTGGTAATTTTTAAGGGACAGCATTTTTTATCGATTGATTTTTTTTCCTTTATGCGAATCATAAAAATAGTTGAGTTTTATTTCCTAACTTCAACGTTAGTCACTTCAGATCTTTAGCTAGAAGTCGTAGCATTTATTCTGTCTCAGGCTGTTGAGGAGGTTGATGGTCTTCCTTGTAGGATATGCATGACGAGTAGCTCTAGACTCCTTGAATTCGTGTCCTGAAAATTGTGTGAATTACAAAGAACTTAGTGCACATTCCCAGCTCAGAATTTTGTTTGAGTTAATTTACAATTAAGACTCCTCTAGGTGAGATGATTATTTAATTTGCAGTACAGGTGTGTGAATTCAGATTAAACCCTGGGTTACAACCCCAGGACCTTATGCAGGTGAGGAAAGTGGTCTAGAGCACTTAAAGAAACTTTTACCCCAGGCCCCTAAGATTACTTAATTTAATTAATTTATTTATTTTTGCCTTTTGGGAACAGGATCTGAACTCATTATGTAGCCCCAAGCAGTCCTACCTTATTCAGCCTCCTGAGTGCTGAGATCATAGGTGTATACCACCACGCCCAGCTAATAATTCTTATTCTTAAGATAGCAACAAATAAAATGTGCAAAGAGAAGCTTTATAGGTCTGGAAAAGTTATGTAGGTGAGAAACACTGAGCCTGTTCTCTTAGAAGATACAGGGTGACTGTTTCTTTTAAAACAATGTACACTAGGACGGGGGATTAGGTCAGTGGGCAAGGCCCTCAGTTTGATCCCAGTACACAGAAAAAGTAACTGAATACGGGATAAAGAACCTGTACTCTGAAGTATGTTGTAGACAATTTTAAAAATGCAGTTATAGGCACAAGCTTGTAATAAGTGTTATGTTATAATGTGCTCTGGTATTTATAATAACACTTTAAAAATGTTTCCGTGTAGTTAATATAAGCAAACAGTTTGGATTTTGGATTGATTCTCCCTTCTGGGTCTTTTTACAGCCTCTTTGCTAGAAACTTTTTAATGAAAGTAATGTAAATGAAAGTGTCACTCATTGAGATTTACTGTGATCATTTGGGCGTGTGTTAAACCTGTTAAACAGGTAGAACTAACTCATCAGCTTGTTGACATTGTGGATTTTACATCTGTAATGGTTTGTCTAAATTTGCAACCTTGAAAGTCACCTCTAATCTTCAATAAAAGTACATTTAGAATTATATGAATAGTACAGTACTCACTGATGTTGAAACTGATTTGCAGTACATACGTTTTAGAAAGATTTAAAATGTAAAGAACTGTTTCACAGATGAGCTGGACATTGGCACACACCTGTAACCCCAATACTTGGGAGGCTGGAGCAGGATTGTAGTGAGTTCAAGGCCAGCCTAAACTACATAGCTAGACTTTGTCTCAAAAAGCAAACAAAAATTTAGTTTTTCCCTATAGAAACAAGTATAATTTGCAGTTGCAGGTGTGAATAAAAATCCATTGTATAATTTTTTTATGGAAAACATCACAGACAATATACTTGCAATCATTGGTTTACTCCATAAAGCTTTTCAAATTATGTATAAGTCAAATAGGACCATGTAGTGATCAGCCACATAATGGACATTTATTGTGAAACAGTTTCAAAGTGTCCCTCGTTCTTGTGTGTGTGTGTGTGTGTGTGTGTGTGTGTGAGAGAGAGAGAGAGAGAGAGAGAGAATTTTTCCTGTGTAGTCCAGGCTGGCCTTGAACTCACAGAAATCCTTCTGCCTCAGCCTCCTAAGTAGTAGAATTATAGGCATGTGCCACTACTTTTGACTCCATTCTCCATTTCTTAAAAACTGATGTGTGTAGCCAGATTTGGTGGTGCACACCTCAGAAAGAAAATGGTATGTTTAGATAACTGCGGAAGGTTGATCCACCTGTTGCATTGAGAAAGGGGGACTTTGATTTGGGGTTAGAATTGTCTTGGGTATTTCTTGGGTATCTGATAGCTAAAAACTTTGTAAAGTCCAGGTCATAATTTTTCACTTAATTCTGCCATTGCGATTGTTAGCATGAAGCATGGCATTTAATAGATGCTCAGAAAATGTTTGTTGAATGGCCACTGGAAGCCAATTTGTTTGCTTTTATAGTTGTTTTCTAAAAAATGTCTTTTGGTGCTTGCTTTAATGGAGTGTGTGTAGGAAGCACACAGGGTGCATCAAGGATGGCGAGTCTGCCTTCCAGGCGCGCTTTGATTGGCTGCTTGCAGGAACAACAGGCTTCTCCTTTTATGCAGGGGGGGTGGTGGTGGTGGGGGGTGTCAAGCACACTTTTAGAGCACATGGATCATGAAACATCCGTTTACTCTTTATCTCGTACTTACTGTATTAGGAAGCCTCCTGATTTTTGCTGGAGTATTGTCTTTTTCATTTTGGAGCCGACCTGTTTAGCTCATTAAAACCTGCATTAGGTTTATCAGCAAAATACACTTTTTTTTTTAAACCCAAACTTCTGTATGTTCGTTCTTTCTTTCTTTCTTTTTTTTTTGAGACAGGGTCTCAGTGTAATACAATCTAGCTTTGAACTTCGTAATAGCCCAGGATGGCCTTCAAGTTGTGGTGATTCTACCTCTGCCTGTGTTGGGGTTACAGACTTGTGCCACCATGCCTGGCTCACTTCTGTACTTCTTTTAGCTATTTTATTGTATCAGATATTGTTATGTGCTGAGGGTCCAGTTAAAGTGGTTAAATCTTGTCTAGGCAAAGGATTTAAAATTAATTTCTTTTTTCTATGTACATGTATAAAATAAAGTGTTGATCGAGCGGGAGTTATAGAAGAGAGGAAGTTATTATTCATGGCATGAGAAAAAATTGCAGTGGCACAATGACTTAGAGTTTATGGGTAGGATTTGTTGATTTTTCTGTGGTTTTTTTTTTTTTGTTTGTTTGTTTGTTTGTTTTTGGAGACAGGGTTTTACTTTGTAGTTCAGGCTGGACTTGAACTCACTATGTAGCCAGTGCTGGCCTCAGACTTCTGTGCTCCTACCGCCTCTGCCTCCCGAGTGCTGTTGATTACAGGTGTACACAACCATGGCTGGCTTTTTAAATACCTTTTTTGGACTTGCTGGTTTGTCTAATCAGGTGACAGCCTATAATAAAGGCTTCCGTGTAGGTTAACTGTTCATGTCGTACACTGCGTGGCCAGAGTGGCTGGTATGTGATGGTCCTACTCCTGGACTAGTAGTTTGTATTACGACTTTTAGTATTGTTTCTCAGATCTTAAAAGTGAAATGTGTTTATTTTAAAAACTGGATAACCCAGGAAAATACACAAAATTGATAAAAGCTGGTAGGCATCCTGAGTGTGGCCTCGGAGATACACTGTTGACCAAGTATGAGGGGATCTGTGTGCCAGTGCTCCTAGAGCGCCCCCCCTACTGCTAGATCCAGGTCCACACTGCACACATGGAGTCTTCTTGAATTCATGCCTTTCAGATTTTCTCCAATCTTTTCTTTCTCTTCTCCTTTAGCTTCTCTAGTCACATTCAGTCATTCTCAGAGGGAAAGTGCGCTGCAGGAGTCACTTGGAGGTTTTAGAAACAAGGACCGCAGGTCCCCACTTGTCAGAGACTTGGTTTCCAGTCCTTTGTTGGAGACACAGGCAGCTGTCTTTTCTAGGTGCTCCCCAATGAGCCCCATGCACCTAGGATAAAGGCCTCCTGACCATTCTAGCGGGATACTGGGGATACTGGAAATGACTTCATTTTCATTCATTCCTGCTGGTCAGTTTCCTGTGCATTTTACAGTTTTGCAAGAACTTCCGCGCTGTTTCAATTCTTGCTGCCATGCTGAGAATTAAACAAGGATTTTTTTTTTTTTTAGTTGATGGATATAAAAGTTAAACCCAATAGAAGAAACCCAGCTCAGTTTTATTATTGTTTAAAAATTTCATGTATGCGTACATGTTGGAAATGTTTGTCCTGGCTTTTATTTATTTTTTTATGGGTACCAGGAATAGAACTCAAGACCTTGTGCTTGCCAGGCAGGCATAAGTAAATAAAACATCTATTGAGTGACTGCTGTATTTAAGTAAAATACTAGTTTTATTGAGAGAAGCTAAAACATGTAAACCTAAGGTGTGATGTTTGGTTATCTTAGGATACTGCATGTGTTTGGGGAAACTTTCATGCTGTTCAGTTTGGCTTATCCTCTGACTTGGCTCTTTTTCCAGTAGAAATTACATTACTAAGCTTTTTTTTTTTTGTCGGTACCAGGGATTGAACTCACCACCACCTGCTTGCAAGGCAGGTGCTTATGCCGCTGAGCTAAATCCCCAGCCCAGCTAAATCCCCAGGCCCACCACCCCCCCCCCCCTTTTTAAATCTCTTAGTAGCATCTGTAAATGTTTAAGGGGAAAGGTATTTGGCCACGAAGTATTTTGTCAAAATTACTTTATAAATCACCTTAATAAGTAGCTTTTTATTGTTCTTCTGTTTTTGTTCTTTATAGGTATTTTGAATTTAGAAAGGTTTAGCCTGCCTTGTAGCGAAAAATCTTAATTTATGCTGCAAAACCTTTATTTATAATTCTGAAATACAAGTTCTGAGAACACAGTTTTTTCTTAAATTTGTTGGCAAATTTAAAAGTTGAGGCTGTTGATAGTCTTGTTTTAGATGATTGCTTACATAATACTGTTTTGGGAGCACTGGAATATTTAACTTAGTAAATGGTGTATACACTGTCTTAGTCTTGTAAAATCTGTAATTTCAAAAGGGCTGCTGTAGTAGTTTAAGAGGCAAGAGGTTAGGTTAGCTTTGCTTTCTTTTCTGTTTTATTCATGTTTCCTGCCCAGTTTATTTGATGATTTTGTTTCCCAGAGCATTGAAGTTAGGCTTTGGCCTCCCGTGCCTTCTTTTGGACCTGGTCACCTTCTGAGGCACAGCTCAGATTCTCAAAGACAAAAGAGGTGAAAGCACCCTTTAATTGGCCACAGGACTTTTAAGCATAGGCTTAAGCAGAGATAAATGGTTACTGATTACACAGAGGCAGTGTCTATGTAGTTTACACTGGCCTTGAACTCACTGTGTAGCCCAGGCTGGTCTGGATCTCTTTGCAATCATGTGGCCTCAGCTTCCTAAGTGCTGGAATTACAGCTGTGCCTTACCATCCCCAGGTAGTATCACCTCTTATCTTTGTCCTAATAGAAGTTTAGACCTCGGGCCTGACAGTGCTGACTCCATTTATTAAATATGCGTTTAGGAATATGCATAAGTATAACACTTGAATATTTACTGGTTGCACAGTGTTTGCTGGGTTGATGCGTGTGATAGCTTTTAGTGTTTAAAAATGAAATACGTTTTCTGTATGGGAGGGATAATACTTTTTCACGATGGAAGAAAAATACCACATGTAATTTAGTTGTGTAAAACAAAGTCAAAGTTATAGATTTGAGAGCAATTGAAGAAAGATAGTATAAAATTATAGGATTATTGGTTGGTTGGTTTTTCCTTTTTTGGAGCCATAATCAGACAGGGCTACAGCTTTATTTTTTCAATCAGATTTCATTGGTTCATTTTAGATATGCATAGTAATTTCACTCATCATAGGATTTGTACCTGTGCAGGATATAATTTGATTGTTTTGTTCTCCATCGCCTACCCTCCCTTCAACCCCTGCTTTTTTATTTATTTATTTTGAGACAGGATCTCACTTCAGGCTGACCAGCTCCCACCTTGGTCTCCCAAGTGCTGGGATCGCAAGCATGTGGCACCACACCTGGCTTCTTTGTTTTTATTTTTTCAGTTCTGGCAGTCCAACCCAGGGACACTCTACCACTGAGCTACATCCCTCAGCCCTTTTTTGTTTTTGAAACAGAGTCTTCATTAAGTTGCCCAGTCTGGTGGCCAGGGCTATAGCTCAGCAGTATAAGTGCTTACCTGGCAAGTGCAAGGTCCTAAGTTCGATTTCTGGTACCAAAAATGAAACAAAACAAAAACCAGTTGCTCAGTGTGGTCTCTGATGTTATCCTACCCTGCTACTCAGTCTCCCACATAGCTGGGGTTATAGGTGTGCATGTACACCACCCTGTCTGATCAAGTTTGAGTTTTCTAAAATAATGTGTACCTGTCAGGTTATTAATCCAATTTCAGAACTGTAATGTTGAAAATCTTGTCTTTATGGGTTTCCATTGATCAGCTGGTAACATGCAGTAGTGCTTTCATGTTGCAGGAACTTTGAAACAGTGGGCAACAGCCGAGTTTACCTTTTCGCCTTTCCTTCCTCTGTCTCCTGTGGCCTGTGTGTCTTGGGGCAAGTTCCTGAATCTCTTTGGAGTCCATGGTTTTCAATTTTGTAGACGAGGGGCTGGGTATGGTGACTCAAGCCTGTGATTCCAGAGAGGCCTCTGAGCATCACTGCGAGTTTGAGGCCAGCCTGGGCTACATAGTTCAAGATCAGCCTGAACTACACAGTGAGACACTTTCTCAAAAAATAAAACTGTGGGCATGGAGCCTCTTAACTTACAGTGGAAGGGATCATGTGTAAGCAGCTGATGCACTGAGCTTGTGTTTTGCAGGAGTGCAAACAGGCATAGGTTTAAATGTATCAGGTTTGTGATGCTGATGACCTGTTCAGCACTCTGTTTTCTCTGTGAAATGAGGAGCATTGTTTCAGAGTAGTTATGAGGATAAAATAAGTACATTAATGTGCGTAAAGTATTCCTCATGGCTGGGCCCCAGAAGTCACTTAACCCAGAGTAGTGACCAATGGCAGTTTTTGTTGCTGAGATATAATTTGTTTTTCTGTTAAGTACAGTAGTATGAGGGGAATTTCTATGGTGCATGCACAGTGTGTGCAGTTATAAAATAGCACCTCTGAATTGCTTCTGTGAACCACTCCTTGTAGGAATAATATCTTTTAAGTAGGTCATGAAATGCAGTGTGAAGAGCCAGGGCTGCAGCTCAGCGGCACAGCACTACCTGGCAAGCACCAGGTCCTGAGTTCATTCCTGGTACCAAAAAAAAAAAATATGTTTTTTTTCCTTTAAAAAGATACAGTGGGAAGAATTTAGGAGTTGCAATTAAGAGATTTTGGTTTTCAGTTCTTGTTTTTCTTTTTTGGAATGTAAATGCATCAATATTTTATTTTATTTTTTGGTGTCAGAGATCAAGCATAAGCATGACCTCATGCTTGCCAGGCAGGCATTTATGCCAAATTCCTGGCCCTACATCAATATTTAAAGTACTTAATTTCTCAAATCTCATTTTTTAATGAAGGGGTAGCAGATGCTATGGAAATTAGTGCAGGTAAACCCAGTGTGTGAGGAAGGCCAGTGTATAATCTTCATTTATACTAGGTACACATCTCAATTAGATAGGTTATGTAGTTGTGAACATATTTTGCTTATGTGGATTTCATGGACTGTTGTCTTTGTGGATTAGGAGAAAATGTCCTGCATAAGGTGTGTCTTTCACACATGTAAATTTCCCTCCAGTTTCAGTGCACAGCATTGAGATGGAGCTTTGGAGGTCAGGTGTGAGCCGACCCACTGTCTGATCAGGGAAGTAAGTTGCAAAGACAACTCCAGTTGGACATAGCACTGCCCCAGTTCTTACTGTGGGTTTGCTAGTTGGGGCATACTGTTTCACCTCTATGCGTATTATGTATGCTGTAAAATTGTGTTAGCCTGCCCCATCTACTACTGGTTGATGAAAACAATTGTGTGTTTTTTTAAAAAAGTGCTTTTCAAGTTATAAAGCAGTTCTTAATTATAAGTAGTGAACTTAGCCTCTGAAAATGGTGCGAAGGAGCTCTCCCCAAACTCCTCTATAGGTGATTATTGGCATGTTTGTCGGCAGAAGAGCTCAAGAGTTTTTAAAAAACTTTATTTCTTCCAAAAGGTAAATACATCTTTAAGATTTTAGAAATGTTGAACTTTTTTCTGTAATGTGAGGAAAGAATTTAATGAGCTCTTTTTCCTCCAGTATACTTTCTCAGGAAAGGGACATCTATCCATTCCCTTCTTCCCCTTCCTTTTCCCTATCTTTCTCTCCCCCTTTCCCTCCTTTCTGCCCTCATAGTAGTTTCCTGTTTTACACTAAGGGACAAATAATCAAGTAGACTTTTGTTGCGCAAAATTCTCATTTGCACATTGGACTTGATGATAAAGAGAATGACAGTAATTGTAAAATTTGAGCGTGGTACACTAAAGTTTACATTTTTCCCTAAAATGTGAATGCAACATTCTTAGTTGGAAGTTCATGCTACCCAAGGCTGCGCACATCATTTCTCAGGATCCTCTCCAACCAGCAGGTGCTCCAAGGTTATGGAGGACTCTTCCTGTTTTGTGCCTCACGCACCTGGAAGCACGATGGCTCTGGTTTCCCTTCTGTCTCAGAGCCGGAAGTGCTGTGACCTGGGAGTAGGTGAGAGGGCCTGAGGAGGAACCTAGGGAAGGGCAGCAGGGGTTCTCTTCACTTCATTTCCTAAAGGTTTAGCCCAGCAACTACACCCCGTCCTAGGGGCTCACTGAAGGTCGGCCTGGGTAGAAACTCGTCAGTTGGTTAGCTGACCTCGGGAAAGAACACTGATTCATGTTTCAAAGAAATGAGAAAGTCCTTTTAAAAACATTTCAAATAGCTTTTCATTAGCTGTGCTGTTTTGCAGCGTTTCTGCTACTTTTACAGGAGTGCTTGTTTTTTTACATTGCTGGGTTGAGACCCACGGGCTTGTTTGTGCATGCTGGGCAAACTTTCCCACTGAACCATGTCACATAAACATCCCCACTCCATGTTACAGATTCTTGAATAGCTTCTGGAAGGCTAGGTTGAAGAACAAAGCTTTTTAGCATTGGCTCTGGATAAACCTATAAAATGTGAGTAGCTTTCTTTCTGAGACAGGGTCTCACTTTGAGTCCAGGCTAGCCTTGAAGTCAGTTTGTAGCCCAGGCTGGTCTCCAGCTCAGACTGTGGAGCTCAGGCCATCTTCCTGCCTCAGCCTCCTGAGTGCTGGGGTTATAGGTGTGCACGACCATGCCTGGCTACTAATGGCATTTTTAAGATTATGCCAATTTGAAAAGTTTTGAAGATGAATGTTAAGTCCATCTGGAAGATGTTAAGAGTTTTCTTTTGTTTCTTTTTTGAGGATGCATAGAAAGATAAAATTACACTGGCAGAGAAAGTAGAGAGTGAGTCCTCAGGTTTTAATTCTAAAGTAATTTCAGCTTCCTTGAGTCAGCTAAATCTGTCATGCTAAGAAGACAGCACTGCTTATACAGAGCTGGAGGATGGAAGATTACTGTAAAAGCATGCCTGTCATCCTAGCACTCTGAGGAGAGAACTGCAGATTGGGGCTTAGTCCAGGCAGTTTAGTGAGTTAGTGAGAGCCTGTCTCAAACAAATTTAGAAGAAAATGTAGGAATGTAGCTCAGTGTGAAGGACCTTGGTTCTGTTCCCAGGAATGCAGGGAAAACAAAAAGTAGTCAATGTACTTGAGAACTAGCTTCTCCACTCTGGGAGGTGAGGAGGCCAGGAAGCAGCACAGGGCCATGTGGGACCAGCGGGCTGAGGCCTGGGGGATGAGAGGAACTCACTGGGAGCCTGCAGGGCTTCGAGGCTGCCACCTGAGCTCTGTGGCTGGTGGGGGGCACCTTGCACCTCTGGAGGTGCTACTGTTTGTGGGAGAATGCAGACAGATTGGAGCAGTGTGACAAGACGTGCCATGCCTTAAGCAGTGGAGTAGATGGGTCCATGGGTCAGTGCCTTGACATTGGTCCCCAAGAGACGGTATGACATGGTTTGCAGAGCTGTTCCTTTGTGCCTGCAGCTGTGGCCAGGTGGTTACAAGCAGTTGGCATTAGCTTTGGCGGATGATCTGGGAGTAGTGGGATATTGTAGAGTAAACTTGGAATGCTTTTTGCTCTGAAAGTGTTCAAATATTGGTTGTTAGCCTATTTTCCTTCTTTCACAGGTAAAAAACAAGAAGCAGATGAGTTGAGTGGAGACGCTTCTGTGGAAGATGATGCTTTTGTCAAGGTACAGTGTTAATTATTCCGGTTAAGGTGTTGGAGTCCACTATTCTGCACTGCTGAGTTCTCGCATTTAACTCGAATACATTGAAATCTGTAAGTTAAATACTAGAGACAGCATGCGATCAACTTTATTAACTTCCATTGCGAGAAATGTAATAAATGACTTTTTCTTCAGTTAGATGAGACAAAAAGATAAAAATAACCTGGCTAGGCCTTAAACCTGAGACATACAGTCTGGGGGAGCAGCTGCAGATAGTGCAGTTACTGGGCAGGGTGCTATCATGAAAAATACTGGGTTCCACTTTTGTGTACAATACACAAGATTCAAGTCAGTGTGAGACCTTAAAATGGAAAAAGAAAATTATTATTGTTTGTTTAATGATCAAAGTAAAAAACTTATTTTGCTTTTAAAGATAACTAAACCCTCCAGGCTTGGTAGTACATGCCTGCAATTCCAGCCCTTGGGAGGCTGAGGCAGGAAGATAGCGTGAGTTTGAGGCCAGCCTGGAGTACATAGCCAGACTGTTTCATGAAATCAAAAAAGATAGCTCTGCCAGAATTTTTGTGTGTGTGTACTGAAAGGAAGTAAAGCAGAAATGACCAGCCAGAAAGAGAAAGCATGTACTATTAATTGGGCCTGTGGCAGGCAGGCCTGTGCTGGGAGGTGTGGATGAGTTAGGGTTCATTATAGTTGGTTTTTATTTTAGTGAAAATCGTCAGTGAGCTGCCAGTGGTTACGAGTCCTGCCCTATGGTAGTGCAGGTGTCCTCCATGTGGTGTTCTCTGTACCCTTGGTATATGTGTCACAGCACCTGCCTGCGTGCCTGTGTGCTCCACCAGAACAGTGCACATCCGCCTCTTTGCTCCTCTCTAGCTCTGAAAGCCTGCCCCTGCGCCACCTCACAAAGCCCTAGCATGGCGACCTTTACCTTTGGGGCCAGGCATGGCGAAAAAGGAGCATTTGGTTAAGGAGCCAGGTTTGAGAGCAGATAATTTTAGGAAGATTTGCCCAGAGAGCCATGAAAATTAATGATTATGTGCCTGATGAGCCTCGGTTGGCCTTTTCTAGCTCTGCCAGTGTGGCTTGGGGTTCCCCTGGGTGTATCTTGCCTTAGAGCTGCTCCTCCCTTCTTTGTCTTCATTAGGAAGTGTGTGTGTGAGCAGCAGTTACCCATGAGTTGGAAAAACATTGTGACTTTGTAAAAAACATCTTACAATATTCAAGGTCTTTGAGTTTCTCACTTCCTAGGGATGGTGATCATTGTAAATGTTACCAGGAGACTGACAGACTGTGCAGAGGTATCATTCCTGTCTCAAAGGGTGTTTTTGTGTTGTGAGCAAACAAATCTGGTCATGATGCCTAGGAAAACAGAGAGCTAAAGAACTTCTAAAAACATTCACTTGACTATATCTTTGGTGTATTTTTACTGCGGAAGTATCAGCATATGTATTTGATAGAAATTAAGTGAATTTATTTCCCTTTTCTAATTTTGGGATTTATTCGGTAGTGAAGGTTGCATTATCTGCTGATGTATTTGAGTAGCATAGAAGTTGTTTCTGCAGATGAGGGAGGAGATAACTGCATGGTGGCTCAGAGCAGCTGAAGGTCCCTGGTGCTGCTCTTCCATCCATTCTGCTGCTGCTCTTACCCCTGTGGGTGTGGACGCGGGGACAGCCAACCCCAGTGCCTGACTCCTCGGGCCACACCTGAAGCAGCCACAGGCCTCACCTCCCTCTCTAGAGGGGCCTGCCCTCTGCAGTGTGCTGTCAGGTTATGAGTCCTGCCCCTGTACTGTGCCCTCACTAATCCAGAAACGTTTTCTTAAAACTGAAGGGGCCTAGGTTTTCTGTGAGAACAGTCAGGAAAGCGGGAACTAAGCAGATTGCTGTTTGTGTTTGCATTGAGGTCTCATATATATTCCCAAGCTTAGGAGGGCATCCTGAGCGACCTTTGCAGAGGTAGTCCCGACCTGTGTTCCCTGTCTTCTTTGGCATGGTGGCATAGTGACCAGTTTTAAAACAAACACATTTAAATTAGTATTTGTATATTTTCAAGAACATTGATGAAGCTGTTGGGAATTCTTTATAATTAGAAGTAAGTTTTATGTTTTAATATATAAGACTTCTAGGGATTTTAAAGTTAAACTATGGTGCTTGAAGAAATAAAACTGTTATCCCCGAGTTGGTTTCTTCTAGATAGCTCCTAAAAATACCAGTAAATATCAGCTGACTTAAATAGAGGCTTTGACAGCAGCAGCTCAGTTAGTGTGCATTTTAGTGCGAGAGACTGGAGGCTTCAGACTCAGACTTGGTAACTGGTGTTAAACTTTCTGTGTTTAAAGACACAATTAATAGGTAAGGTAAAGTGATTTAACTTTAAATTGGGGTATGTCAAGATATGATCAAATTTGATACTTTTAGAGATGTAAGTTACTAAAATATTTGGTGGATAGCCTACACTATTTTGCCTCGAGTTGTACCAAATTTTCTTGCTATTAAAAGGACTGTGAGTTGGAGAATCAAGAGGCACATGAGCAAGATGAAAGTGACGAAATAAAGGATTCTGAAGAATTTGGTGAAAATGAAGAAGAAAATGTGCATTCCAAGGAATTACTTTCCGCTGAAGAGAACAAGAGAACTCATGAATTAATAGAGACAGAAGCAATAGAAGATATAGAAAAAGAGGACATCGAAAGTCAGGTCTTTAGCCAGTTTTGTTAAAACATGACACAGATAAATTAAGCTTTAAATTTTAAAAAGTATTTTTTCTAGTTCAATTTGGAGGCCTTGGAACTTTTTAGAAAAATTTTTAAGTTGCTTTAAAAATTACTCAGAACTCTTACATCTAAGGTGACCTTTTAAAAGTTTTGCATATTTCATATATGTATACATTTTTATAGTAGCTATACCAGAAGTTCTGCTATTCTGTGTTCTGCTTTTTGTGTATCTACACTGCTGTGGTTTTGAGTAGTTAGGTTTTTTCCGTGTTACCAATGAGTGTACCAATCTCATTCTGCTCTTGCCAGCAGCATTATTTGGTGGCAGGCCCTCTTTTGCTATTTTAGAAAGTATAAAAAGCCACTTTAATCTGCTTTTCTAAGTTCATTATCAAGGCTGGGAAATTGCTTATGAAGGTTTAATTTTAAAGCAGTTAGTTAAATCTGCTCTTTGAAGTAGACCATTTGTTCTGCTTTGAAATATGTTAGCACATCTTAACAAAGCTAAAGGATTAGGAGGTCAGTGCTGTTTGGACATCACTTTCCTTGTCTACCTAGCCTAATGATTGAGAGCCTCCAGGTTTTTCTAATTTTTTACGTTGGCCTAAAAAATTAATAGGCCAAATTCTTGAGCATTGATTTAGTCCCTGCAGAATCAGAATATGAAGCAGATGATAATCAGGTATAAGCATAAAAGCATTGTCACGTTTCCCAGATATTTTGTAAAGCAAAGCTATTGTATACCCTTTTACTTAGGAAATTGAAGCTCCAGAAGGTGAAGATGATACCTATCTAACGGCCCAAGTAAGTTTCCATTTAGTCCTCCAAGTTTGATGTGGGTGGAAGGGGTCACCTAGAGAAGGGATCTTATTTTAACTTTGTGATTGTGATTTCATAAAACAGCCTTAAGTTCAGTACTGAGTTACTTTTGTGGTATATGCAGATATTTAAACTATTGGCAGCTGAAATTTCTTTTGCAAGAAAGGTAATTGGGAATTAACAAGGTTCCTGTCATTTTCAAGACTGAGTATCTGGAGGCCAGGGATTTAGCTCAGTGACATAAGTACCAGCCTGGCAAGTGCAAGGTCATGAGTTCATCCCTGGTATCAAAAAAAAAAAAAAAAAAAGACTGAGCATCTGTCTTTCTCTAGTGTTATAATTGCTCTGCTATCTTGGTACTATATAATATAGATAAGCATTAGCTGTTTACAAAACTTTATTTATTTGGTTTTCTTTTTTTTCTTCTTCCCAAGACAGGATGTCACTTATAAGTTCATGCTGGCCTTAAACTCATAGTGGTCCTCCTGCCTCAGCCTCCTAAATCCTGGGGTTACAGGCGTGTGCCAACTTGCCCTGCGATTGCTGTTAATTTTCACATTACTAGGCTAAGTTTAGAGTAAAAGTAATTGGCTGCGCTACAGTCTGATACAGTTTATTTGATATTCATGATATTGATGATATTCAGAATATTCATGATATTCCTAATGAATACTTTAAAAACATTTACAAATGTTGAAAACAGATACTTAAAACTCAAATTGGTGGAGTTTTTGTTGTTTGAGACGGGGTCTCGCTCTGAGACGCTGGCCTCTGACTCCTGCTTCAACCTGGCAAGTGCTGGGCTTGCAGGTGTGAGCCATGTGCACAGTATCAAATCTTAAGTTTTAAAAATTGTCGTTCCCCCTCTTCTTTCTGTTTTCAAGATCCCCTGTTCACATGCCCTCTTTAAATGCTGTACTTTGAAGTTGAAGTTCTCTAGTTCTCTACCTGAGTGGAACTAGTGACTGCGCCATGTTGCTGCACGGAGTGTGTGTGGGGAGAGCCTCCGAAGGGCGCGGGCACAGCCTGCTGCCTTGGCTGCTCCAGCCCGCTGGTTACTTCGCACTCTCCTGGCTTTGCTGACCAGCTGGGGTCCCTGGGCAGCCTTCCCTTTTGGTCTTGGGAGTGGAGACATGACATTTCTAGAAGCAGTGTTTCTAAGTCCTGTCAAGGACCGGCCCACCCCATGAAGGTCATGAGCTGTGTGTGACCACCTCTTACCTGTTTTTTAAATGGATTGGAATAAAATATCTTAAGGAATGCGTGCCTTTCAATAATATGACCTTTTTCTTTTGTAAAAAACGTATAGTGGAAACAAATGTATCTATGATTCTACCAGTAATCTTACACTTTTTTGTTCTGTTCTGTTTTTTGAGACAGAGTGTCCCTATGTGATTGAGGCTGGTTTTGAACTTGTGGCAGTCTTCCTGCCTGAGCCTCCTGGGTGCTGTGACTGTAGGCAGGTCCCACCATGCCTGGTCTGAGGCTTCCCAGCATACTTCCTGAGTGGATTACTGTGTGCCTGAGGGATGCCACGCACGTGTAACCGTGGCCCAGGTCTGCCTAGCACCAGCCTAAAGCCAGTCTGTGACCTCTAGTCCTTTCTTCTGTTGCTCCTTTCCAAAATTTTTGAAGCAATTTCATGTATACGTCCTTCCCTTTAAAAATTAAAGAGTATATCTCTTAAGAGAGAAGTTGAGTTTTTTGAGTTATTATTCCTAATATAAATACGTTAATATCATTGGATGTACAGTTGGTGTTTAAAAGTTCAATTAGCTATGGTATATTGTTGTTGTTGTTGCTGCTGCTGCTTTTGAGACAGTCTCACTCTCACTACGTAGGCTGCCTTGAACTCACTACGTAGCCCAGACTGGCCTGGAACTCATGGTGCCTCTTGCCTCAGCCTTCCAAGTGCTGAGATTACAGATGTGCACCCAGCTGGTTAGTTTTTTCTTTATAAGTCTTACTTGAACCAGTTATAATGTATATATTTTGATTGACTAAAATGTTTATTAGGTTTCTTTTTAATCCATAGGTTTTCTTCTCCAGTGTATTTTCTCTCTCTGTTAATTGTTAATCCTGTAGAGCAGAGGTTGGCAAAGTTTTTCTGAAGGGGCCAGAGAGTAAATGCTTCAACCTTTGTGGGCCATCTGGTCTTTGTCACAGCTACTCTGCTCTGCCACTTCAGTGTGAAAGCAGCCATTGACTGCGTAAGCAAATGGGCATGGCTGTGTTCCAGGAAAAATATTTCTAAAAGCAGACATTTGGTGTAGTTTGCCAACCCCTGCTGTAGTTTTAGAAATCAAGAGTTCCCCGATCGCATTCCTGTTGTGTCTTCAGTACGTTCCTCTGTGTACTGCAGGACCCCGGCTTGCGGTCAGACCCGGAACTGTGGCCCACACTCCTGGGACACACAGCCCCTCTGTTCCAGAGTTGGGTCCTTCCAGTGGATGCTTGATCCCTGGTGCTGTGAGGGTGCATGGGTGGCCGTGGCGAGCAGAGGGTAACACTCAGATCCATCGCTTCTTTCTCCATTAGCGGGAATGTTTCTAGGAGAAAAGGCCCCCATCTCTGGCTACCCACTAGTATTGTTTATAAAGCAAAGCCAAAGCTAGGCACGGTGACACAGGCCTACAATCCCAGCCCTAGGGAGGCTGAGGCAGGGGGATTGTGAGTTTGAGGACATCTTGGACTACATAGTGAGAATCTTGTCTTAAAACAAAAACCACAAAGTAAAGTAAGAATGTATGTGTGATTCTTTTCTTTAATGTCAAATTTTCATGAGTTGGTTTATTAGCATTTCTAAAAGTAATCATTGAGGTTTCTTTCTTTTTTGTTTGTTTTATTTTGTAGCCCATGCTGGTCTGCAATTTGCAGTGATCCTCCTGCCTCAGCCTCTTCAGTGCTGGGATTACAGGAATGCGCCTCTGTGCCCAGCTCTATATATTCTTAGTTTTTATATAAAATCAACTGTTAGCCAGGTGTGGTGGTGCACCACGGAGGCTGAGGCAGAAGGATTTTTGCTTTGAGTCCAAGGCTGCCCTGAGCTACACAGTAGGACTCTGTGTCGAAGAAAAACAAAAACAAAAAAACTGCATTTCTTTCTTTATTTCTTTTTTTTTTTTTTTTGTCTTTTTCCTTTTTATCGGTACCAGGGATTGAACTCTCAACTGCCTGCTTGTAAGACAGGCGCTTATGCTGCTGAGTTAAATCCCCAGCCCCAAAGAACTGCATTTCTTAGTTATGTGGGTGCTTCTGAGTTAACGATGTCCTTCCCTCACATGTATCTCCAGGTCCCGTGGTCTTCGGATGGCACTACTTGCCAGCATGATTACTGAAAATAACTTAGGACTTTCTCGCTCCAGGTGTATTTGTCATGAGGGTGTGCCCCACTGAGGACAATAGATTGCTGCAAAAACTACAGTATTTTCCTTTTATTTTGGAGTATTAGTGACCACGGAGGTTTAGCTGTGTGCTGTGCCATCAAGCTGTGTCCCCACCCTCTTGTAGGCAGCTCTGCTCTATGTGATGGCATCCCTGTTACTTAGCTTGATTTGTTCATTTTATTTTTATTTGGATTTTTTGGTTCATTTATTTTTAGCACTTTAATATTGTTTTAAAATATTTAATCTGCAACATGTAGACTTGTAATTATTTCAAAGTAAATGTTAGCAATTTTATCCTAATTTTATAAATATTTAAAGTATTTGCCTGATTCCAAAGTCAAAACTGTATGACATGATATGTCTGCGTTTCCTTCATCCAGTTTCCTGCCATCCCTTTATTAATCACTTTTTTCAAAAGTGTGATTTATTCTTCAGGCTTTCATGCTAGGCAGTGCATTACAGTAGGTAGAACTTGATTCAGATTCTGTTAATAATTATAGTACTGTGTCTTGGGCAGGTTTTCTTAGTTTTTATGTCTGTAAAACAATAATTATGTCTTACTTTGCTAGACTGTATAAGATTAATCTCATATCCTGGAATAAAGAACATGCGCAATTACTATTTATAAGTTTTGAAGATACCAGTTACTTGAATTTTTGAACATTTTTTTCTCTAAAATGTTGTTTTTAAGTGCTTTAATTCTTCAGAATTTCCCTTGATTTTTCAAGAACTTCTTCAGACTTCTGTGGTCACATCATATGTATTCCTTTTTGTATGTACTGTTGTCCCCAGTGTCTCATTAACTTCAAGACTGGCCTTGTTCTCACTGGCCTGGACTTCACTGTCTAGTCCTGAGCAGCACTGAACTTGCTGTCTTCCTGCATCAGCTTCCCCAGCACTGGGATCATTGGTGTGCGCCCAGCTGAGCTGTGTGTACCAGCAGAAGCAGCTTTGTTTCTGTGTCCTTCAGAAATCCTTCCTGCTTCCACGCTGTAGAGGACCGTTCTGGTCACAGAGGACGTCTCCCACCATCACCTTTTTAATCCTTTGATGTCACATGGCATCTTTATTTCATCAGTGAAGTTTGTGTAAAGGGCAGCAAACCATACAGCTGAGGCAGCAGACTTTCAGACCAGCACCAGACTCCACCGCAGCGCACTTGCCGACTGCACAGTGCCAGCACTGCAGTGAAAGCGAAATGCTGAAGGTGTGGTTTATAGAAAACAACCCAGACAGTCACATGTTTTGTCTTAAAAGAAAACCAGCATCCATGCTGTAGGTTCACCGGCACTGCCCTAAAGTGACACTGTGTCTCTGAGAGACAGGGAACACGCAGGCCCACAGGGCCGCAGCGGCTGCTCTCCTGTCTAACCCCTGAGAGGAGATGCTGCCTGAGTTCTTTTGTGCTTACACAGTGCTGAAGTTGAGCCTTCAAAAATACCAGTGCCTTCCGCTACATTTATTGAGTGAACTTGTCTCAGTAGGTATTTATTGTGCTTATTATGTGCCTCATGTTTTGTATTTCTCCCAGTGTTTATAGCATATTGCCAGGTAAAAGGCAGTTGCAGTTACTTTATAGGTTGACTCAGTCGGCCCAAATACTGTGCTTATAATTGCAAACCAGGGCACAGAGATTTTCTTGACACCAGCATGTTCCTGTATTACAAGGTTGGCCCAGAGGAAGATAGTGACAGGAATGTGTGGTAAGCATGTGGGCAGGTAGAGGATGACGTCCGCAGCTAGCTTTGTCCCTAAGCTACCTTTGTCCCCAGATAGAATAGAAGAGGAGCTTCACATCATCCCTTAGCCTTTGACAGGAGGCTGCAGATCCCCTGGAGAGATAAGCAGCCTGCGTACCTAGACACTGTCATATGTGAAGTACTCTTGCTTTTTCAAGGTAAAAACAAGAGTTGCTAATTTATAGAAATCTGTAGTCAATGAATTATTTTTAGATAAGTGGCATAACTGTGCATATGTTACTGAAGCAGAAAATTTTCCCTGAGGTCTTTCTTGTACTTCTTGATTTATTTCCTATTACAAGGAATTTGGGGTGCTTTTAGGACCTCAGTTTACCTTCAGCAGAGCCAGGCTCACTGCCCAGGCAGCATGGTGACGTGAATGCCCCTTCTGCAACGTAGGTCATCTTTCCTGCTGACTTTGCTTGTTGGATACTTTGCTGCCATTGTCGTGGGTTTCATCTCTTAGAAGGTCAAGCCCTTTTCCTATGGGCGTTTAATGCCATGGAATATAAGGATATTGTAACCACTGTGTGGAGAACCTTAGGGACTTCTTCAAAAGACTGCAGAGTTACAAATACCTAAAATTTTTGAGTAAAGATAAACCATGCCTATTACCATAGCTGCTAGATATAACATTTTTAATTTGCATGAACTACAACAGAAACATTTTTTTTACTTCATAGCATTCTAAAAGTTTTACCCTATTAAGTAGCAGATTACTGGGCATTATTCTCTGGAACCTCAGCTGTAATTGAAGTAGTGTGTTGTTAGAAGCACAGGTACATTGAAAGAGAGTCAAGTATCTTAAAACTCTGCCTTTAAGTAAGCACTAGAGTGTCTCTTTCAAGAAAAACAGAAAACTGAGAGTTTCACCTTTCCTGGCTGCCACTGCCCTCTGTCCCACCTAAATAAAAGTGTTCTTCCCTTTGCAAATGTGGCAAGTTCGAAGTGTGATGAAAATTTCAAGTACAGCTATTTATTAAGAAATTCCAGGCCTGGTGTGGTGGCACACACCTGTAATCCCAGCACTCTAGAGGCTGAGGCAGGAGAATCTCCATGAGTTCAAGGCAAACTTGGGGTACAAAGTAAGTTTAAGGTCTCTCTGAACTATATAGTGAAACCTTGTCTCAAAAAGACCAAAAAAAAAGAAGAAGAAATTCCTAATAATGGGATTTACATTGCTGCCAGTTAACTGATTTACTTGTGGTCTGCTTCATTTTCTGCGCTGTGGCTGGTGCATAACTCCAGTTTCTTCTTGTGTCTTCAGCATGCTCAGTAGTGGCCCATGTCCTGATCGGCTTGGGCGCCTCACACATTAGATCATTTACACTGATGGCATACAGTGACTGCTGTACGCAGTTTGGGCACGTGGTAAGGCGAGTGCCAGCCTAAGGACGGCGTGTTTTTATGTGGCTCGTACTGTCCGGTGTGTTTATCTTCCGGCTGTCAGCTGACCCTGAGGGAGAAGCTGCCAGTGCAGCCCTGGCTGCTGGCCAGAGACATTTCAGCCCCATGCTGATGGGCAGTAGGTGGGCCCAGCCCTAGCAAGCCCTCAGTGGGCTCCGGTGACCCTGCTTTACAGCTTTGTGGGAAATACTTCACGCTGCCTACCTAAAACTGCTGCGACTCAGCTTTTTATTTTTTTACTCTTTTGGTTTTGTGAGACAGGGTCTTTACATGAGCCCAGGCTGGCCTTGAACTTGTGATGCCCTGCTTCAGCATTCCTGAGTGTTGGCGTTATAGGGATGGACCCTGCCTAGCTCAGATTTTATTTGAAAATTCCAATTAAGAACTAAACATGCCCTGCTAGTGTAGTGGTGCATACCTGTCCCAGCTTTCTGGAGGCTGACGCAGGATGATTGACGAAAGTTTAAGGCCAGCCTGGGCAATGTAGTTCAGGTCAGTACAGTCTGAATCACATAGGTTTAAAAAAATAAAGCTTTTTAAAAATTTAAAAGAGCTGAGCATGTGCTTTAGTGGCACAGTACTTGTTCACGTGCCTGCCCTTGATTGAGCCACCAGTACCACCAAAAAAGAAAAACTGAAGCATTCTGTAAATCTTTCTTGTTTAAGATGGTAGTGCATATTGCTTTATTTTTTTATGGTGTCATTTGGGAAATTGGGAATCTCATATCAGAACATAGTTGCATGATAGTGTGATTTTTTTTTTTTTTCCCTGTTCAAAATCTTTTTTTTTTTTTAATTTTATTTAAAGAGAAAAGAAAAAAAAAGCAGAGAAAGGGTACAAGTTATACAGATTTGCAGAAAAAAAAATGAACAGTGGGAAATCACTAGTTAATGGATTACATATTGTCATCTTAGAAATAATTGTTCAAGTCACAAAATTAAAGCTTGTAAAGTGGACATTCCATCAATGATACTGCAAACAGTTCTGTTCAATGATCCAATAATACTCTGTGATATCATTTTCTATCTTATACACTTAAATATACATGCAGTTATATAGTATAGAGTACTTTCTTTTCCTCTCTTTTGTACAATGACTATTACACATTTTGGGTTTCATTGCTCCCATGGTTCTTATTACTTTTTTGGAAGAGAGTAAAACCAAATGTGACATAACAGAACAGAATCGGTCAAGTCAAAAGGGTGGACATAATACATAATGTGAAAACATAATACAAGGTGATCAACAATGGTTACCATAATGCCTCCCGCTATCTCTAATAGAATTGCCTATATCGTTAGTTACAATACAATTGAACAAAACAGTAAAGAATAAAACCGACAAAACCAAAACATTGGAGACATTGTAGGTCTTCAAAAATAGATAAAAGTCAACGAGAATGGGCGTTATAATGAATCTCATTATCTTCACAGCTGATGCCTAAATTTTCGAACCTGATACTATCCAGCAAAACAGAATAGGGGAACATCAGTTAAAAACCAGATGGTGAGAGTAATACAGGGCTTTAAATCGAGGTAATGGAAAGTCAAAGTGGGTTACTATAATATATCCTGCTATTTTTTCCCTTTAATTAAAAGGATAAAAAAGTAAATAATGGAGTGGAGATTGAGATAAAAGAGGGCATAACAACGAAACAGCACAGATCAAAACATAACCATTTAAGCAGAATAGTGTTTCACCACCAGATAATCCTGACCTAAAAGTAGTTACCATATTATCTCTTTCCTTGAAATCCTTGAGTACAACTTCGTATACTGTAGCATTAAGTATATCAAAACAATGTAAAACCATTTAAGAGAATGACAGCATTACAGAGTATTTAGAATCGACTAACGGAAAATGAACAATGGTTTCTGTATAATCTCCTTGTCTTTAAAAGGTTTTTGCTTATACTATCGTACATAATAAAATCCAGTAAGATACAACCTATTTGGACCATTGGAGACAGAAGGACAAAAGCTAGATGAGACTTCAAAACAAGATGATACTAAATCAGTATTACCTATTAAGATGTCATTTTCTCCAAAATAGCTGTTCCTATCATCCAATCTTCTCTGCCTCATTTCTGTTGAGCTCTTATTTTGTCAGTAGCTGTCAGTTTGTCTTCTTCACTTTGTTCTCTGCTCCATTCGTTGTGGCCTCCCCGCCACTATTTCTGGGTTCTTTGTATTTTTCTTTTTTTAGAATATCCTGCAATACTCTCTGTAGAGTTGAATTGGTGGTTGCAAATTCCCCCAGTTCCTCTTTATCCTGGAAGCACCTTGTTTTTCCATCAATTTCCAGGGACAGTTGTGCAGGATATCTCAATCTTGGCTGGAGATTATTTTCTTTCAAAGCTTGAATTATTTCCCCCCACGCTCTTCGTGATTTGATGGTTTGTGCAGAGAAATCTGCTGTAATTCTGATGGGTGCTCCCTTGTAAGTGGTCTGTTTTTTGTCTCTGAAGGCTTTTAATATTCTGTTCTTGTATTGAATTTCTGGAATTTTTATTATTATATGCCTGGGTGTTGCTCTGTTTGGGTTGTAGGTAGCTGGGGTCCTGTATGCCTCATACATCTGAGTATCTTTACCTTTTGCTAAATTAGGAAAATTCTCCTGGATTATTTCTGTGAGTAGCTTTTGTAGTTCATTTGTTTGTGTCCCTACTTCTTCTTTTATGTTCTTAATCCTTAAGTTATGGCTCCTCTTATCATCTTCTTGTCTTTGTATTATTGCTGTTTGTTTCTTTGTTATTTTTAAGAAGTTTTTCATTTCATTCTCCCATATTACAATTCTGCCCTCCAGTTCAGATAGTCTGTCCTTAGTTTCTTTCAAGCTGTTATGCCAGTCTTTGATAGACTTCTTAGTTTCTTGGTAGTCCCTTTGAACCTGCTTCACGTATTCTATGCTTTCCCTGTTTTCTCCATCAAACAATTCTCCCCTCTTTTTTTGTTCTTCCATTCCACCATCTGTTTTTTCTTGGGTGGTGCTTAGCATTTCTCTAACTATTTTGCATACTTCTAGCTTCAGGTTGTTGATAACTTCATTCCTGAATTGGTCTATGAGGCTCTCTATATGGCGCCTTATGTGTAATGGTGCGGTGTCTGCTATTGCCTGTTTCTCAGAATTGGGGGCCGAGGAGCCTTTCTTGTTGCTGCCTCTTCCCATATTCTCTGTTCCTTATATATGCAAGCTTATATGAGAGGCCCAACTTCTCTCCCTGTCAGCCACAGCCTGATCGAATTGCGCCGGTTAGGTGTTCCCACTCACCGCTGCACACCAGGCAGCCTACGTGGGGCCCGCCCCTCCCGGCCTCCGTCGGGCTCTGGGATCTGGGTTGGGCCAGCCTACGGGGTCCGCCGGCAGCGTCACGCAGGCCAGGCACTTTTCACCAATCCCGCCCGAGAGGGGAATGTGTGGCTGGAGTCGCCACTGCGCCCTGCTCCCGCAGGACTGCCCCGGGCCCAGAAAGTCCGCTGGAGTCAAACTGTGGTGGAGTGTCAGTTTCTCTCACTCACCTCGCCACAAGTCAGAACATGCCTCCCTGCCCGTCCTGTTTTCGACTCCGTTCGCAGACTCCCGTTCTCAGAGTTTCCGTGCATCTCTCTCCTTGCCGAGCCGATGTAGAGGCAGCCAGCCACCGCGCGGTGGGAAACCCAAATCGCAGCTTCCAGTGGCGTGGGGTCCAGCCTCAGCAGCGAGGCTTTTCTGTTCCTGTTTTAGCACCAGGACTGCATTCCAAGTTGGTTTCTCTCAGCCGAGTTCGTTCCTGAGTCAGCAGAGCATAACTCCACCTGCTTATGTCTCTTTAGTCCGCACCATACCTGGCTTCTGAGCCTAGTTTTCAGAGAGCCTCCGGTAGTTGCTGTTATCTGTCCGCCATGTTCTCCCGGAACTTTTTTTTTTTTTTTTTTTTTTAATCTTTTTCCTTTTTCTATCGGTACCAGGGAAGTATTTTCATGATACAAAAAAAAAAAAAAGTTTTTCCCTTTGTGGTACTCCTGTTTCCAACCTAGCATATTTTTAAGTGAAAATACCAAATATTTAAAAATTCAAGTCATTTATACTTGACTGTTTTTCTTGTTTTTCGTGCAGTACAAATAGTATTTCTAAATTGGGTAGTCAGCAGTGTGCGTGGGCTAACTGTGGGTTCATTTTGAACAGATATAAAAAGAATAAGTAATTTAGCTGGGCATGGTGCTGCATACCTGTAATCCCAGCACGTGGGAGGCTTAGGCAGGAAGATCGCTATGAGTTCAAGCCTAGCCTGGACTACATAGTTCAAGACCGGCAAGATGCTGCCTCAAAATAAAAAATGATTTGAATATTTTGAAATTGATTGTTGTAGTAGTCATTGTTCTCTCTGCCATGCTTAATTAAGAAGCAAGATTTGTTGGGGTGGTTTTTTGTTTTGTTTTATTTTGTTGGTACCGTGGATTGAACTCACGATCTCATGCTAGCCAGGCAGGCGCTTGTGCTGCTGAGCTAAACCCCTGGCCTGTTGTGTTGTTTTTGTTTTGGTCTTTTGAGTCAGGGTCTCTCTCTGTTGCTCAGGCTGGCCTCAAACTCCTCGAGGTGATCTTTCTACCCAGCCTCCCAAGTGCTGGGATTAGAGGCCTGTACCGCTGCATCCCGCTATGCTGTTTCTCTCATGTTCGTTTAGACTCTTGGAGGTTTATGTCTGCAGGTAATACTCTCCTGATGTTTTTCTGAGTAATGTATGCTAAAGGGTACTTGTGAACTGAGTGATGTAAAATAACAGGTCAGTCCTTCTGTTGGCAGCTTTGGTTTGGGTAGGATTTCAATTCTGTGAACTAGTTTTGAGTAGTGAAACTCCTTGTTTGTTGCTGTAGTCATCGACACCTTTGCCTGTTTTCTGTAGTGTTTCACCAGGCTTGTGCTGTATCTCTTAATTTTCTTAGAATGTCTTAAATTTCTTAGAATGATAGGTGTCCTAAATATATTATTAACTCACTAGTTTAAATTCATGGGCTTAGTGACATTAGTAAAGTTTAATTTTATGCACATTTATTTTACATTGGATTATTCTTTGAATTTCAGGATGGTGAGGAAGAGGAAAATGAGAAAGGTATGTTTGATGCTAAGTAGAGCGTAGAAATTGCTGACTTAAAATAAATCATGTGAAAATAAAGCACTCATTTGAAATCTTATTTTTAAATAAGTTCATTTTTCAAATTTATCAATTTAATGAATTAAGTTAGCATCTTGGTTTGTTTTCAATTGATTTGATTTCCTTTTGAACACAAACACTCCACCTGAACAGCCCGTGGTGGTCACTGTGGTGAACTCTGTTTCACACGGTAAGTGGTGGCAGCTGCAGCGCAGACACTGCAGTAACTCGCGCTCAGTGCACTCGGCTGTGCTTAGTGCGCTGCCACCCAGGAGCCACCACCCAGGTGCTGCCACGTGGTGGTTTGAGAGCTCGCTCATCTGACAGTTACAAGGACAGTTAGCAACTCGTATGGTCAGCATGAGGCTGCATCTTGGACAGAAGTCCCGGAATCCCACTCAGGACTTCAGATGACATGGAGCAGCCCAGCCCTGGTGACGAGTGCCACGCAGCTGCTGAGCACACCTCTCCGCACCGGCGACCTCGCGGTGTTGTGGGAACGCAAAACGCCTTTGAAAACGGTGACTGCAGACTGGCTGGCTAGGACGAAGACTGGAAATGAGCGGTTTCATGGACGCTGTGGAGCAGGAGCCCCTCCAGAGCCTTGTGTAGCAGTTTGCCACACTTTCTGGACTTCCTGGAGTAGAAGAGTGAAAAAGATGGTCCCCAGAAGCCGTGAAGCCTGGTGGAATCCTCAGCCGGCGGTCTTAGGAGGTCACTGTGGGAGCTCTGAAGGCCACAGGGTTAAACCCAGGACGCTGCCAACATTGCACAACAAATCTGCACACTATGGAGGATCAAAGTCGTCCTGTGCCACTCACTCATGGCCAGAGATGAAGAGCTGGTAGATTCTGGACAGAACTCTTTGCTCAGTATTGTTGTTTGGTGTTTGTATGTAGAGATCATTTCCCATGAAGAATAAGTGATCCTGGGTTAAGGATTGTTTATGATAGTTAATACCCTTGTGTTTCCCCTAACCTTCCATCAGTGCTAATAACTGGCTTTATATTTTCTAGGTCCTATTCTAGCTTATGAGTATGAAATTGTTTAAACTTCTTGTTTTGCCATATTTATTCCTGTTAAACCCTCTTAGCTATAGCAGGTTCTGGTGATGGTACACAAGAAGTATCTAAACCTCTTCCTTCAGAAGGGAGCCTAGCTGAAGCTGGCCACACAGCTCCCGAAGAGATGGAAGCTAATGCGACTGGGAAAGAAGCTGAGGATGACAACATCTCGGTCACAATCCAGGCTGAAGATGCCATCACTCTGGATTTTGATGGTGATGACCTCCTAGAAACAGGTAAAAATGTGAAAATTACAGATTCTGAAGCAAGTAAGCCAAAAGATGGGCAGGACGCCGTTGTACAGAGCCCTGAGAAGGAAACCAAGGATTATGAGATGAATGTGAACCATAAAGATGGTAAGAAGGAAGACGGCGCGAAGGGCGATCCTGTCGAGAAGGAAGCCAGAGAAGGTTCTAAGAAAGCAGAATCTGGAGACAAAGAAAAGGAAACTTTGAAGAAAGGGCCCTCATCTACTGGGGCCTCTGGTCAAGCAAAGAGGTTTGTTTTTCTATGTCAGTTCTTTACGATACTGAATTCCAGCATTCAATAAGATCACTCTACATTAAGGGGGTGGCTTCAAGACCATGTGCAGTAATTAGTGTCTTATGATCCTGCCTGTAATGTTTTTGAACGTCATAAGTTACATTTAAAAAAAATTGAAGATCTTCATGATATGCAGTGTGTCCTACTGATTGCTTTGTCAAAATTATCAGCGTGTATTTGTTTCTCTTTTTTGTTTTTTGGGTTTTGTTTTTTTTGTTTGTTTGTTTTTTTGGTTTTTGGTTTTTTTGGTTTTTTTTTTTTTCCAATTGACAATTTTTTGTGTTTTATTTTTAAAAATCCTTGCGATGGTTAATGAGCAACTATCGGTTCTAAGAACACAAAATGAAGCAAGTCCCAGTCCTGAAATCTGGAGAAGATGGCCATATATCTACTGAATAGAATTGTCAGAAAATCTAGATCTTCAGGCGTCTTGGGGAAACTATCAGTGCAAGAATCCTCAGGGAACCACTTGGTCAAATAACCTAATCTGGGCTTTTGGAATTGTTGATTTGCATTCATAGTACTACTTTGCAGTATAGTCGGTATCAAGCTGTTTGGTGTTTTTTGTTTTCAATTTTCTTCTGGTGATTTACCTCTTTAGCTCTTCAAAGGAATCTAAAGACAGCAAGACATCATCTAAAGATGACAAAGGTAATGGATGCTTTTCCTGTTTATTTCAGTGATTACTTTGCTTGTTGTTGCTAGAAGGAGTAACTGACTGATTACCTGGACGTTTGGTCCTAAAAGTTTCATTAACTGAAAGTGTACAGATGACTTTTGTTTGCTGTGTCATTAGATTGCAGCAAACTGTGATTGCATCATTACCCTTTGCTTTGTAAACTGGGATAAATATTTTAAACCCCATTTACTAGAGAAATTTACCTGTTTGTACTAAGCAGCTTTATCAGATATTGGTAGATACTTAATTTTCTTACATTACAGTTTCAGAAACATGTTCAGTTGGAGTAGTCTGCAGCCTCTGGACATGACCTCCTTTGCTTCCCTGCCCTGTTCTGTCAAGGAGGAGAGGTGTATAATAAGCAGTATTTGGGTACATTTGTGGGTCTAGTGTTAGAAAGAAAACCAGTCTCCTAGACTTTGGTTTTACTTTAATCATTCTTTAAATCAGCTTATTCTGTTAATAAACCCAGTAAGCAATATTTTAATGCATAAGAATTTACTTTCTGCTTTGAATTCCTAATTTGGAATGGATGGTTATCTTATGTAGGAAAATTATTTTAAATGCTTGCAAGTTTCATGATGGCTATATGTGATTACTTTTGCTATTGGGAAAATCTCTGGTTATTTCATGCCTATGAATGATGTAATAAACCAAGTTTGGAAGAAACTGTTTTGTAAGAAAACATTTTATAGTACCATTCAGGTACTATAAAGTCCTAAAACTTGGTCTCTCTCTCTCCCTCTCTCTTCCCCTTGCCCTCGCCCTCTCCCTCTTTCTCTCTCCCTCCCTCCCTTTCTCTCTCCCTTCTCCCCCACTTCCTCCCCTCCCTCTCTGATACTGAGAATTAAGCTCAGGATCTTGCGCTTGCTTGCCAGACAGGTGCTGTGCCATAGTTGCATCCACCTCATGGATGTTTAAAGGAGAATGTGTGCATCCTCTCTGGTTTTAGTGGGCTTACATCTCACTGTTCGGGAAGGATAGTGACCTGGTGTTGTGATTAGCCATTATGATAGCCACACTCCTTCTGGTTTGGGTTAATGAGTAAGATACAAGAGGCTTATAAAATTGTACCATTTAAATTTGGAAGTTTAGTACATTTGGTTGAATAGTGCTTTTTCCTGTCATTCAAACTGTCTCTTTTTTGTAATTAGGTAAGTACCTGGGTGCAAATGTTACTAAAAATACAAAAAGTTACACAGACATCTAGTTAACATTTTGTAAGATAGAGCAGATCATTTGATGAATGTCCTAAAGAATAGCAAAGCACCCTCTTACAACTCATGCAGTTGGAAGTATATAAACTCATACATTTCCTCAGTAATCACATTGTTATTTTTTGATTGTGATAGCATACTCATAAGATTTCAAATATAGTAAGATCCTTTTATCAAAATTGAAAAGATTTTATAGTTTGAAAGAAGACTGTCCTCTTAATTTTGCAAAAAACTTTCTAAGTTACTGACCTGTCTGATACTACATCTGTTCCAGGAAGCACAGGTAGTACTAGTGGTGGCAGTGGAAGCTCAACTAAAAATATCTGGGTCAGTGGACTTTCTTCTAATACCAAAGCGGCTGACTTGAAGAACCTCTTTGGCAAATATGGGAAGGTATGTTCTTTTCACTTTTATATGCATCTTTCTGATGTCTGTGTTTGAATCAGGTTAGTTGAAAACAGTATTGTGGAAGGAGGATCACTGTGGGTGTCCATCAGGCGTGTTGGAGGGTAGTTATTAAGTTCCTGGAGGATAGTAGGTGAGGAATAGGGCTAAAGCCGGATGCTGCTTCCTGCTTCCTCTCATGCTGGATCCTGGCATCTTTGTATTCAGACTTCAACCTCTTTTAGTCAAGGATTTCCTTTCATACTGTTTTTTTCCCTAGTAGCAGGCATGAGACTTGACATATACCTGAGGTTGATCTAGTCCTTTGAAAATACAGCAGGCGGGGCTGGGGATTTAGCTCAGCGGCATAAGCGCTTGCCTTGGAAGCAGGCAGTTGTGAGTTCGATCCCTGGTACCGATAAAAACGAAAAAGACAAAAGAAAAGAAAAAGAAAATACAGCAGGCTGGTTTAGGCAATAGTACATGTAAATTGTTGGGGATAAACTGTTCCCTGTTACAGCGATTCCATTCCACTGATAGAGAAAAGTGTTCAAGTATATAAGGCTGGGTGTGTATGTGTGTGTGTGCGCGAATCAGTCCTGAATGCAATGAAGAAAGAATGTCAAGTGTTAATGAGAGGAAAGAAAAGACTTTACTGTGACTCACTTACCAGGGAAAATTTCTCTGGCATTTACATGAAGACCTAAAAAAGGAGGAGGAGTAAAACATTCTTCAGAGAACTGTTTTCTTCACCTGTAGTTGGTCTGGATTGGGATTCTCAATACTTTGTACTTCATAGGATAGCTCTAAAAAACTAAAATGAGATCCCTGCCTTCCTCTCTACCTTCCTTCTAGAGCCTCCCTCAGTCAGTTCCTTGCTTCCTCACTCACTCCTCCCTCTCCTCTGCCTCCCTGTTTCCCTCCCTTCCTTCCCCTCCCTCATCCCTCTGCCCCTCCCCTCAAAAAATAAATAAATAAATTAATTAATTAATTAATTAACTAACTAAAATGAATACTCCAGTAAGCTCTTGTAAATTCTTGTGTCAGATTTGGAACACTGAGAATTGTAGGCCCATAATCAGCTGTGGCATATCTTTTTTTATTTTTAGTAGTTAAAAAATACTAAAACAAGATTTAATGTTGGTGTTTGTTAGGTCTAAAATTGGCAGTGAGGTACTGGGCTTAAAACTTACATTGCTGTGGGTCAGATCAGCCTTCCCAGAGTGGAGGCAAAACTGGCTATCAGGCACACTGTAACTAGAGCCCGAGGGTCTCAGTCCGCCCCTGTCTACCTGCGTCTTTGCTCAGCACTGCCTGTTGCTCCTACTTTCCTCCTCTCACACGCATGCCTGCTTGTCTCTATCCATCCATCCTCGGGAGCTGAAAGTCTCTGTTACTTCTGTGTTGATGAAAAAATTTTGAAAGCATTAAACAGGAAGTTGGCTTTCCACTTCTGTGGTGTGCTTTTCAGTGTCTGTGTGTGTCTGTGTAATTTTTTAAAGATAGGGTCTCACTTTGTAGTGCAGGCTGGTTTGGAACTCTCTGTATAGCCCAGCTGGTCTAAAACTCACAGCAGTCCTCTTGCCTCAGCATCCTGAGTTCTGGGATTACAGGCGTGTACCATCACACCTAGCCTAAATTGTTTTTTGATATGTTAGATTACTACTTTGCATACTTAACTTAGTTCATATTGACCAGGTAAATGATGATTACAAGAATGTGAAACAAAATAATAAAGCTAGAGTGTCCTGTTTTGGTTTTCAGTAGTGTCAGTTCTGAAGTTCCATCTGTTGACAAGTGTGCGCAGTTGTACAGCTGGCAAACTTTCTAAAAGTGTGTTCTCATTTTCATAGGTGCTGAGTGCAAAGGTAGTTACAAATGCTCGGAGCCCTGGGGCGAAGTGCTATGGCATTGTCACGATGTCTTCCAGCACAGAGGTGTCCAGATGCATAGCCCACCTCCATCACACTGAGCTGCATGGACAGCTGATTTCCGTGGAGAAAGTGAGCTTGTTTTCCCATCTACGAGGGGGGCTGATGTGATGGCTGATACAGGCCACATTCCCCTAATCGGAGAATCTAAGATCAGAAACAGTTTTTGGTGTTTTGGAGATCTGGGTCTCCCTGTGCAGTCCAGGCCGGCCTCAGCCTCAGCCTCAGCCTCAGCAGTTTGCCTGCATCAGCCCCTCAGGTATTGGGCTTATAGGTGTGCATCCCACACCTGACCAAAATGTGGAACTTTCTGTTTCGGAGACAGGATCTTCCAGTGTTTTTATTGGCCTTGAATTCTCCTTAAAACCCAGGCTATGCTGTCTCCTAGTCATCCTCCTGCCTCAGCCTCCTGGGTGCTGAGATTACAGACACGTGCCACTATGCCCAGCTAAAATCTGAAACTTTTTGAGTGTGTAGTGTTCAAAAAGTTTCGAACTTTGAAACATTTTGAATTTTACATTTTCAAATTAAGAGCACCCATCTAGTGAGGTCTGTGGGAATATTCCAAAACTTGAAACCCACCCTACCCCAGTCATTTCAGATAAAAAATACTTAACCTATAATTCAATTTAAAGCTAACATGCGCAGGAAGTAGAACTGAGAGTGGTTTTATTTTTATGTATTCGTTTTTAAATTTATTTCCCTAATTTTTTCTTTACCAAGTTTACTGGCATTAGCCCACTTTTTTTTTTTTTTTTTTTTTTTTTTGGTCTTTTTCCTTTTTATCGGTACCAGGGATCGAACTCACGACTGCCTGCTTGCAAGGCAGGCACTTATGCCGCTGAGCTAAATCCCCAGCCCTGATCAGCCCACTTTCTATAATCATAGAAAAAACCACTTCATTTTATTTATTTTTTTGGTACCAAGAATTAAACTCATGACCTCGAGCTTGCCAGGCAAGTGTTGTGCTGCTGAGCCATACCTTTAAATTTTACAGGGTGTTTTCCTGGTTTAACCCCTGTAGGTAAAGGGTGATCCTTCTAAGAAAGAAATGAAGAAAGAAAACGATGAAAAGAGTAGCTCAAGAAGTTCTGGAGATAAAAAGAATGCAAGTGATAGAAGTGGAAAGTAAGGACTGATTTTCATTTTGGGAGGTTGCGAGGAGAATGTTTTTAAGTAAACGTGTGAAGCTTTCTGGTGTCCTGAT
Source organism: Cavia porcellus (assembly GCF_034190915.1). Taxonomy (NCBI): domain Eukaryota; kingdom Metazoa; phylum Chordata; class Mammalia; order Rodentia; family Caviidae; genus Cavia; species Cavia porcellus. Next base: position 261,081 of record NW_026947521.1, on the reverse strand, counting down.
GAAGTGGTTCTCAGTCTGTTTTCTTGTCTGGGCTGATACGGTCAGAACGCAAACCTCTGTCAAGAAAGAAGAGAAAAGGCTATCGGAAAAATCTGAGAAGAAAGAGAGCAAGGATAGTAAGAAAATGGAAAGTAAAGAAGAGAAGAGTGACAATGGAACGAGCGGCCAGACCTCAGAGCTGACGAAGAAAAGTGAAGAAAAGAAGCGAATAAGTATGCTGTGCCTTTCATGGCAGCCCCAGCCCCTGCCCCTGGCCCCGTGCTGCGGCTGCCTTGTCCTGCTCAGGGGCCCTGGAGTGACGATCCCATGACTGCGGCCTGCGGGGGGTGCTGGGGGGCTCCCTGTCTGCTCCTTTCCCCCCTGAGAGGCAAATGTGCCCTTTTAGAGGCTCCTTCAATGTTAGATCCCAGCTGACTTGGGCGCGGAGCTGGCAGATGATTACGAGCTGACTTATAGTGGTCCTTGATTTGAGTGAGGACCTTTTGGCACTTGGTGAAAATACTTATGTTAGCAAGTTGGACTCATTTAAGAATTCAGTGTTTTTATGTACTTACGATATTTTTCACCAAAATATTTTTTTAGACACTGATTCGTGTGTGTGTGTGTGTGTGTGTGTGTGTGTGTCTGTGTGTGTGTGTACATACATATTTTTTTTTCCCCTCCTCTTAGGTTCAAAGAGTCCAGGACATATGGTAATATTAGACCAAACTAAGGGAGATCATTGCAGGCCATCAAGAAGAGGAAGACACGAGAAAGTGAGTCTTGAGGATGTTAAGTACTGTTTTGCAAAATACGGTTCTGTGATCTCTGTCACCCTTCTTTCATGCTGGAAAACAAGGAGGAGAATGCAGCACGTCACTTGATTATCTCAGGTGACCTGCTAAACCTGAAGAATAAGGCTCTGAATTTGCTTCTGCTTTTCTTACACTTTTCCCCCCTTAGATTCATGGAAGAAGCAAGGAGAAGGAGAGAGCCAGCCTAGATAAAAAGAGGGACAAAGACTATAGGCGGAAGGAGATCTTGCCTTTTGAAAAGATGAAGGAACAGAGATTGAGAGAACACTTAGTTCGTTTTGAAAGGCTACGGCGAGCAGTGGAACTTCGAAGGTAGGAAGAGCGCTTGCTTTGTCACTGCCTTGGAAATCAGACCTGGTGTAAGACTGTCAGCCAGCTTTTTAGGAAGTGCGTCCCATGGAGATGGTTGGCCACTTTGGATGGTGTGGTGCCATCTAATACTTGAAGACCCCGTAGCCCTTGACATGTTAACCAAGCGCCTTTGCTCTGTTAGCTCCCTCCCCCCCGCGGTTGGGGAGGTTGCCGAGTTCATTGTGGGGCTCGGAGGCCTGCAGAGGCCCGCAGAGTCTGGAGGTCTCTTCCAGTGCCACAGGCCAGGGAGTGGCAGAGGCGGACTCCGATCCAGACTTCGGGCTCCAAATCCAGTGCCCTTTCCTCTGCTCCAGAGCTGCTGCCATCCAAATGTGACCTTAATGGAAAACCTGCATTCGAGGTAGTTTAAAGTAAGCCGCAGTGTTCAGATCCTATGTTGAAATTTTAACAAATTAGCCAAAAAATACATTGTTCTTTGAATCAGTGCCCAAGTGAAGGAAAATTTGCTTTTGCAAGCTTCCTTTATTCAAACTCTAGCCCCAAGCAAACATTTTCTGAAAGCAGGCTAAAAAGAAAACTAGAAAAATACAGAATATCGGTTTTTTATGACAGAATCTTAACGTGATCATGAGTTGCATTTTACTTTCATATGTATCAGTTGTTGGATGTCACGTGAAATACCCTTGTGAATGTTTTATATTACATATTTCTAGACGTTAGCCATCTTGTTCACTTGCAAAATTTCAAGAAACTCTACCAAAGAGAGATTTTTAGCAACTGAGGTAAAACAGTGATTATCATACAGCTTTGGGGAAAGGAAGTAACCCTTCTCAGAGCCCATACCCCACCTTTTTAGATACAGCCCTAGGTGCTGAGCCCTGCATATAATTCGCAGTGGGTTGGAGGGCCGTGGGGCTGTGCCATGCCTGCAGCTTGGATCCCCAGAGCTGTCAGACCAGGGCCTCGCTGATCTGATTGCATAGGAGCTCGGACCCCACTGTGGTCCTGCGAGGCCTGGCCCTCCACTCCAGGCTGATGGGCGCCTTAGCATCTGCCTGCCAAGCAGCTGGGCCACAGGCCAGCGCCACTGCATCTAGCCTGTTGCTCTGGCTTTCTCTGTGTTGTTTTACCTTCTGCTGGCCTTTAAATAAGGCAATGCCCTTTTCACTCTGCCACAGTGCAGTTGATGTGTAGCACACTTGTGTAGAGAATTTCCAGGAAAACTCCTGTGACGTAACTGTAGTATCAAGAGGTAAAAGGAGTGTATCATAAAGTGCATGCTCCAGGGGTGAATGTGTGGGCAAGGTTTCACCTTCAGAGGATGCAGTGAAGTAGGCAGGTGTTTGTGCCCTGTTAGATTCCTGAGTGTGAAAGCTACAAACACAGACTGACCCTGCTGCATTACACTGGCAAGTCAGATACCAGGCATCGTGGTGTTGATACCATGATGCGTTTTTTTAAGTGCTAAGCACCCTTTTCAAAGCAAACAAGTCTCGCTTTGAAATACACGCCTTTTTGTTGTTAATGGGTTTGAACCCAGTCTTGAGGAGGGGCACACTTTTTTTTTTTTTTTTTTTTTGATAGACTCACTGGGTTATCCTTGAATTTGTCCTGCCTCTGCCAATCAAGTAACTGGGATTATAAGTGTGTAACCACCATACTAGGCAAGAACAGCATTTTTTTTAGGATGGAGTTAAGTTCTAGGGCTTAGTGTTTTTTTTAAGATTTTTTTTTCTGTTGTTCTTAATAATATGAATGTCCACTGTGACATATTAAAAATAGGAGGAATTGCATAATTTTTATTGTGTGCAACTGTTAGGAAAATTGTTGCTTCGTGAGTTATTTAAGAGTCCTTGGTCCCTAGCCACAAAACACCAGTAACAGCTTCATGGTTTTTTTTTTTTTTCCTTGTTCTATCTGATACAGCGTTTTACTATGCAGTTCAGGCTGTCCTTGAACTCACTCTGTAGCTCTGGCTGGCCTTGAATTCACAGTGATCCTCCTGCCTCAGCCTACTGAGTGCTGAGATTATAGCGTGCGCCACTCAGCAGGCATCCTCACCTTCTGTGTGGCAGCTCTTGGCCTTGTTTTTATAATTGAAATACCACGGCAGTTTCCATGGAAGTAAAAGTGACCAATCAAGAACCTCTAGGATAGTAGAGGAGATGTTGGTGGGCAAAAAAGTACCCTGCCTGCCTTGAGACTCGGGAAACAAAGACAGGATGAAAAGGCTAAAGAGCATCATTCAGTTCAGCAAGTGTCTGAAGTACCTGCAATTTGGAAACCATGGGCCAGAGCCAGGCGCTCTGAAAGAGCCTTTCCAGGTGTTGCTCTGTGTAGCATCTCTAGTACTTACTAGGGTCGGTTTCCCAGACCGTCAGCGTAAAGTGGACTGTGGGTGGGAAAGTGTAGCTCTATCAACTTGTGTGTTCAGACTGCATTTCTCCTTCAAATGTCAGTGAGGGACAATCACAGTGGCATTTGTTTGAACAGGAATCATCTGTAAGGATTTAGCTGCTCAGGTGGTAGTCTTACACAAAGTGACAGTGTTGGAATCTGTTTCAAGTTTTATTTTGAATTCTCTTTCCAATTAAAACTGTAGAGATTAAGTTAAAGTTGAAAATTGCTGACCTCAAGGAGTAATTCAAATTCAAACGCTCTTCTCTTTCACACAGTGCTAGCATAATTTAAGTATTTCTAAATACTGATTTTTGTTAGACGAAGAGAGATTGCAGAAAGAGAGCGTCGAGAGCGAGAACGATTTAGAATAATCCGTGAACGGGAAGAACGGGAGCGCTTACAGAGAGAGAGAGAGCGCCTAGAGATTGAAAGGCAGAAACTAGAGAGAGAGAGGATGGAACGAGAACGCTTGGAAAGGGAGCGCATTCGCATTGAACAGGTGCCGTGAGCCGTCCTTCCCCCAGCCACTCCCTCCTCCGCACCCGGGATTCGCCCCAGGGGCTTTGCTCTTTGTATAGCTGCTGGACACAAGTCCAGCTCAGGCGCTTCTCAGTGTCCATCAGAGGGCACTCGCTGGCCCTGTGGGGACCCCGCTCTGCAGTCAGCCCTGAGCGCCGCCCCCAGCTGTCATAGCCTCGGTCCTGTGAGGTGGGGGCGTCCAAGGCGGAGGGGAGTCTGCTCCTCGCAGGCAGCCCTGGGCCGCGCCACCTTGAGTCCAGCAGCTGTTAGGACTCGGTGGCCGGTTCTCCTTGAATACTGCGTGAGCCAGGCCTCCAGCCTCCCGCTCCGCAGCTCTCACCGCCCAGCCCCTGCCGCTGCTTCCCTGTGTCTGGCGCGGCACCGGCTGCACTGGCGCTCACCCGTCACCTTCCTTTTGCGGTGCTCGGTGGTTCCATGTGAAGGAGCGGCGGAAGGAGGCGGAGAGGATTGCCCGGGAGCGTGAGGAGTTGCGGCGGCAGCAGCAGCAGCTGCGTTATGAGCAGGAGAAGAGGAACTCTCTGAAGCGGCCGCGGGACGTGGACCACAGGTAGCGGCTTCCGCAGGTGGGCTGCAGGGAGGCCGAGCAGCTCCCTGGTGTCCACTGCCGCACTGGGTGGGCTGGCGCAGAGCCCGGGCGGGGGGGTGGGGGTGGGTGGGTGTCTCTCTGGCTTTGCTCCCTGCCATGGTCGGAAACCAGCTGGGCCTCCTGCCTGCAGCGTTTGCAGGGCTGCGTGGTGCTGCGCAGGGAGGCCACAGACCCGAAGGACGCAGTGCGCGTTCCCGTGTGCGCGCGTGTGTCTACACACAAGTGTGTCATTTAGAGGGCTTGGAACGTGTTCCCGGTGGCTTACTTTTCTCAGTGTGGACCAGGAGCCTTGCTGCCTGTGTGGAGAGGGGAGGAGGTGGGGACTGGTGCAGGGCTCAGGGACGCTTGGCCTTTCCACCTCATGATGGGGTATGGGGGGTTGACAGCCCCTCCCCTGTCAGCTGTCATATGGTAGGAGCCGTGTGAGGTGGCTGTCTGTGCCCTGCTAGCTGCACCACTAGCTGGCTGTGCCATCTGTCTGTGGTCACCCCTGGGGTTTGTACTGTAGCGTGGGCAGCGTGTGACTCCATGAGTGCGGGCTGTGGCTTCCCATGACAGTCACTGTTGTGACTGAGTTCAAGTTTGCCTTGCAGGCGCGATGAGCCTTACTGGAGCGAGAGTAAGAAGCTGTCCCTGGACACAGATGCCCGCTTTGGCCACAGCTCCGACTACTCACGGCAGCAGAACAGGTTCCACGACTTTGACCACCGTGAGCGGGGCCGCTTCCCTGATGGTGCAGCTGTGCCTTCGTCCTCTTTCGATCGGTGAGTGGGCTACTGGGCCCTGGCGATGCTTGTGACTGGCTGTGAACCTGGGCAGGAGGGCACCTGTGTCCTTCTCCACCCTGAGTGGGAGGTCTGGCTATGGATTGGAGAACAGGTTCTGGTAGGCAAGGCAAGCAGGTGGGAAGGCGGAGCCTCGCTCGCCCAGGCAGCTCAGGAGCTTAGTGAGACCCGTGTCCAGCTGTGACTCGGGTTAGGGCACAGTGTTAGTCCCTAGTATGAAAATCAGAACAAAACCAAACCAGTAGAATGTCCTTCCCGCTGGTAGCCAGTCACTGCAATGTATGTGGTCGTCCCCTTCAATGCTGACCCAGAGCTGGGTTTGGGCAGTGATGAGGCGGTGTGACTTGGGCCTGCATGGGCACCTTCAAGGGACCCTGGCTCAGGAGGTGTGGGGAAGTGGTGATAGGGCCTGTCACCCTCTGGTGGCCCTGCCGTGTTCCTGATGACAGGTCCTGCATTCACTTCTCCGGTAGCAAGGAGCTCACTGTCACTAAGTGAAGGCCTGGCATGGCGCACACAGGGCTATGCTCAGAGGAGGGCCCCAGACTTGGCTCTGATGGCAGCAGGGAGGGGCGGGGAGAGGGCACTTGCAGGCCTTTAGGGGCGCTGCAAGGCCAGGCAGTCCCCCAGGACCTGTGCTCCACCTCATCACCAGGCGCGAGCGCTTTGTTGGTCAAAGTGAAGGGAAGAAAACTCGGCCAACTACACGAAGAGAGGACCCCAGCTTTGAGAGATACCCCAAAAACTTCAGTGACTCTCGAAGGAACGAGCCACCCCCGAGAGCCGAGCTGCGGGACACAGAGCGGAGAGATGTGCGGGGCGAGCGGGACGAGCGGAGGGCAGTGCTTCTGCACGACAGGCCCGACCTGCCGCCCCCCAGGCACCCTCGGGACACTGGCCCGGGCCCATCCAGACCCACATCCTGGAAGGGCGAGGGTGGCCTGGCCGCCGACAAGCGGGATGCCAGGTACACTGTGGCTGCTGCTGTGGGGCTGGGCGCAGGCACAAGTGGGCATCACAGTCACGGCTTTCACTGTCTTTCAGAGTGGAGAGGCCCGAGCGCTCGGCGAGGGACGTGTCACACAGTGTTCGGGGTGCTCCGCCTGGGGGTCGCGGCACCGCCTCAGGCTATGGCGGCAGGGATAGTGACCGAGGGGTCATCTCGGAGCGAGGTGGTGGGGCCCAGGTGAGTGCTGGGTAACAGACTTAGGAGCCCAATGGCAAGTGTCAGACCCTGGCCCTCCAGAGTGTGCTTCCCTGAGCTCCATCCCCTGACATGGGGGCAGAGGCCTTGGCCCTGTGCCTTGGCCTGACAGCCCTGTCCCCACAGCACTACGAGGAGCGGCACATGGTGGAGCGCCACGGCCGGGATGCAGGTGGTCCACGGAAGGAGTGGCACAGCCCGCCGGCCCAGGGGCCCGGCTACCACGACAGCAGGCGCCTGGGTGACAGCAGGGCGGGCGCAGTGCTGGGCCAGCACTCGAGGTGAGGGCGGGCGTGTTCGGGTGAGGAGAGGGTGCGCAACCCAAGAGCAGCCCTCAGTCGGCTGCCTGCCTGCTGCTTCCTGTTTCTGCAGGGTTGTGCTGGGCCAGTGGCCCTGGTGGTTCTACCCTAGCTGCCACCCACCTGTCCCTTTTGCCCTTACAGGGCAGGACGCTGAAGCCCAGCCTGGGCGACCCCATCTCAAGAGCACAAAAGCCAACAAGATACACCTTGTACACACTCTTGCTTTGCTGTGGCAGGTGCTGCAGTGGTGGCCACTTATGGATGACACACCCATCTTGGGCTGCCTCCTGGCTACCAGCTCCATGGCCGCAGATGGTCGAGTGCCCTGCTGTCCCCAGCAGCTCCCTGGCCTCCCTTCTGCAGCAGCACTGTTTCTATGAATGTCCCTGAGTCCACTCCCAAGTTCTTCCCGCAGGGTCTGCTGTCCCACCCATCTGTGTGGTCACTTGGTGTGGCACCTTACAGCTCCTTGCAGCCTAGCCCTGTTCCTGGGCCCACTGTGGGGGCACGAGGTACTGACTCGGGCGGGCTGCAGACAGCGACTCCTTCCCCCCTGCGCCGCCTGACTGCTGTCTTTTCCATCCTTCCAGCACCGCCTCTCCGATCAGCAGGATCGTGCCCATGGGGGGCGGCTCGCTATCCCGTGGAAGTGGCTCCGGCTTCAAGCCCTTTAAGGGTGGCCCCCCACGCCGCTTCTGAAATATTTATTGAAACCTCCCATGGACTCTGACTGTGCTGGAAGAGAATCCTCTGCCCGCTGTGCCCGAGAGTTCCACAGACTTTTTATTTTCTTTTTTAAAAAATTTAACATGATTGCTTTTCTCAATTTTAGAGAAGACGTTTAAATAGTTCTGTTGTAATTTTTCATAGTTCTGTGTCCCATTGAGCTTTTCTTTCCTGCAGCACCGCATACCCTGGAAGGTAGGGGTGCCGGGCTCCGGGGTTCTTCCACCAAGCACCTCGGCCTCCACGGTGAAGGCTGGCTCAGTGCAGATGTCTGCTGTTTGGTTTTTAGAGATAAGAATGTTCCTTGAATTTCTGAGTATTATGTAACCTATTTTTGCAGAAGGTACTGTTACATTAAGTGCATCTGTGTAACCTGGTTAAAAATGTAATCTTTTTTGAAATAAACCTTCATATTCTGTATAGTTGCTATCGCGTTGAACCTTTTTAACTGTGAAATGAGAACTGGTTTGTGGCTTAGCAGCTTACTGTTCAGGTTTGCATGGAGTGAAACCATATGGGAGGAGACACTGGCCTCGCAGTCACTGGGGCAGGGTGGGGTTGGAAGTGGGGCCTGGCAGTTAGGGTGGGAGCTTGCCACAGCCATGGAATGATGTGGTTATCAAGGCATCCACATTCCCAACCACATGGGGAGGTGGGAAAGACCCAGATTCCAGATTGAGGAGTCAGTTGGAGTCTATGTATGTCTGTGCGCAAAGATATCATTGTCTTTCTGTGGAAATGAAAGTCCATGCCTGGCTGTGTCCATGTCTTGGTTCCTTGTGCAGGTGACCCAGGGTAGCCTCTGGAAAGCCCTGAACGTGGGACACCCACCTATCACAGGGTCACCAGATGGCCCAGTCCCTACTGCTGTATGTGGGAGGGCGGGCAGGCATACACCTCCCGTGCACTGGCATGCCTGGTGCTCAGGTCTCCCTACTGGAAGGACAGGCTGTGCCACCCACTTTCCGGCGGTGACTGTGACAATCTCCTCTGGAAAGTGGCTCTGAGCGCTGGAGGTACAGCTCCATCACCGCATCAGGGCAGAACAGAGCAGAGGTGTCCGCTGGGCCTTTGCGAGGTGCTGTGTCCACCCTGGTGCTGACAGCACCAAGGAACAAAGGTCACAGAGTGGGCTGGAGCACAGAGGCAGCTTCTAAAGTTTCCAGCTCCATCCCTAACAGTGTCCATAACAATCATCAGTGATGTCGCCTCCACCAGGCACCTGGGAGATGGTAAGGAAGCAGCAGCTCAGGGGCTTTCTGGAGTATTCTGAAGGTGCCAAAAATGAGGAATGACTTGTGGTATACTGGCTTTTCTCAAATTGCCACGTGTATAGCTCTCTGCAGACTCTGCTCCTGGAGCTGGCCAGCCTCAGACCTCACCTGGGCTGGGCCAGGAGCACAGGGGCCCAGAAGAGTGGGTAGGTGCTGCTGTTGAGCCACATGGATGCACTAGAAATCAGGCCGAAAATCTGCAAGTGGGACCTCATGCAATTGAAAGGGCTCCACACAGCACAGGAAACAGTGTGGAGGGGCACCTGCAGGGTCCGAGAGGACAGAAAGCACCACCCCAGGGAAGCTCGGTAAAGACCTTGCAAAATAAAAAGTCCCGGTCCAGAATGAGCGAGTGAAATGAGCAGGTTTCTCAGAACTACACCTGGCCAGCAAATGCATAGAAAACACCTCTCTTCTGCTGAGAGCAGAATGCAGATTAAAACAACGTCCAGACACTATCTTACTCCAGAGAGAATGGACATCTTCAAGCAATCCAGGATGTGGGCAGGGAGTGGAGCCCGCTGCTTCATCAGTGGGAGTATAAGCTAGCACAAGCCACTACTGAGATCAGTGTGGCCAGTGCTCAAAAACCTAAAAATAGAAATTCTGTTTGACCCAGCTATTTCCCCAAAGAGCTCCAGGCCTCTGGCAGAGGGCTACCGTCCCCGGGGCCCTGACCGCACCGCTCACAGTTGCTGAATCTGGACGGCGGCCTGTGTCCATCAGCAGGTGAACGGACAAAGACCACTGTGAAGCACTATTCTACCAGAAGAAAGATGTCCCGCACCCAAGCCTCAGCAGTTGTGTAACTTACAGCCTGACACTTGGGACAGTGACCCTGGTGTCCATGGGCCACAGGTGACCAGCACAGCTCTGGGGAGCACAGGGCTGGGAGTGCTCAGTGTGTGTGGTATGGCAGGAAGCCCTGCGGGGCGTCCGAAGGCTTCAGCCCAACCTGCTACCTGCCTCACCCTATGGCACAGGTAAGCCACGGCTACCTCCACAGTGTAAGGATTTCACACTATGGGAGGCGAGGCAGGAGGATCACAAATCCAAGAGTCTGGGCAACTCAGTCCTTAATGAGACCCAGTTTTGAAAGCAAAGAAAAAGGCCAGAGGGTGTGGATCACTGTGAAGGCTAGATTCAACTTCCAGTACTAAATAAAAAAAGATTCCTCTAAACTGGCATTTGAATTCTAAGTGCCAATGATCTTGTATGAGGCAAATCACAATGGCATGTCTGTAATCCCAGCATTTGGGAGGCAGAGGACAATCACTGCAAATTACATAGTTTGAGGACAGCCTAAACTGCATAGCAAGACCCTGTCTCAGAAACACAAAAGGCAAAAGGCTCACAGCTTACGCAGCTAAGAGACCAGCAGAGTGCAGTGTGGGGTGCCTGTGTTCGGAGGGCTGGGGAGCCCAAGGCTTTCTTGGAGGACTGTCCTGGGTCACCCTGAGAATCGTGGAGCGGGGATCGGCTTGGCACCCAGTCCTCCCGCTTCAGGCCCCAGCCCAGTGAGGTGACTGTCCCCAAAAGACTGGCAGCATAGCAGTTTACTGAAGTAAGACAACAATTTGCAATAATGAGCCCTCTGGTTTTAAAGAGCCACGGAGCAGACAAAGCCAGCAGGACCTGCTGACTGCATCCAGGAACTCAGGATCCAGGATACAGCCCCGCCAGCTGCAGAGCGCCCCTGCGAGGACAGCAGCTGGCCAGCAGCCTGTGGATGTCCCCATGGCTCCTTTCCCGCAGGCTGCCTCCTTGTGTCCCTGCATCTCATGCAGTGGCCACCACAGTGACCACCACCTGGGGACAAGAGCACCATGCTGAGACAGCCCGTGGCAAGCACCAAGGAAACTCGAAGGGTAGAGGTGTTGTGCATGCTGCCCAGGCCCCACTTGGTACAGCGCGGGCGCAAGGCCTGGGCCAGAGGGTCTTGCAGCCCAGAGCAGCAGGTTCCACTTTGCAGGGACATGGCTGGTGCGGCCCAGTGCCCGTAAGCCCTGGGAAGCACCTACGGGAGCAGTCCCTCTCCTGCATGACAGCACCTTCACGCTGAAGGTTACCCTGCTGCTAAGTTCCATTTTCTTGAGATTGGAATAGAGAAAACAAGACACTAGAACCCTTCATGTAAAAATGTGTATTTAGCAGAGTTTATTAAACATTTTTTTCTTTTTTGAGACAGGGTCTCGCTGTGTAGCCCGGGCTGGCCTTGAACCCTTGATGATTCTCCAGCCTCAGCCCAAGCGCTGGGATCACAGACATGCATCACCCACCCAGCCTGGCCGCATGTTCTGTCTTCTCCAGTTTGCAACTTATCTTGCCCGAGAAACCTTTAAAGTGGCACCTAAGAAAAGTAACCTAAAAGACACTAAGCTATCACAGATCCAGCAATTCAGATTCCAGTGAGTCCCTGTGCCATGTTTGGTTACTTTCTAAACAGAACTTAATTGCACATAACATGTTTTACACTAAATTACAAGTAGCCTAAAGTCAGGGTATTCAGGAGATCTAAATCAGTATCACCCATGCAAAGAAATTTTTGGATTAGTAACCAAATAGTGTATTCCATGGAGGAAAAAGCAAAGAAAATTGAAATATTTCCATCTGTGAAAGATTTTGAAAAACATATTTTTAATATTTTTATAGTCCAAATACTCTCAATTTTGATGCTATAATTTACTGGAACTGGGTGTGGCAGCTGGCACCCCGCCTACAGGAGATCCGGGCTGAAGCCAAGCCTGGACAACTTAGTGAGACAGCAGGAAGCAGCAGGGGCAGGCATTCTGGGGAGGCCACCCCCCGGGGGAGAATGCACAGACGCTGATGGCATTGGGGAAGCCTGCGCATGTATGGGAAGGGGCACTGGTGTGTGTGACACAGAGCAAACACGGAGCAACCTCCATGCTGTACCACAGGGCCTCACCCCTGCAGAGTAGACCTAGACTGACAAAGGTTTGGCCCAGGCAAGAAAGTCAGGCTTCCAACCCTAAAGTTCCCTACAACTCAAACTGCAGGCTGTCTTCCAAGCCATCCTGTTATTTTGTATCTTAAACTGGGCCCGAGAAAGTGGGGAACCACCCCTTGTGCAGATGCTCTACTCCGGGGACCCAGGGTGGGCTGGCCACTCTCATGCTGCTTTTCCTTCTCCGGACTTTACTAGAGCAGCGGCATGCTCCCACACGCTCTCAGGGTGCACTCCCAGCCCACCCGCCTCTGACACGGGTTTTAGGGTCACTGAGAATGCACAGCTAAGGAGGCTCTGCGTAGGTGACAAGGTAGCTGTTGGATCCCGTCCACGCAGCGGCTGACTTAACTGGCTTAGGCTGAGTTAAAGCGGCTTGAGGAAGCACGGCCACACTGGGCAGGTGCCAAGGCAGGAGGAGAAGGGGGTTCAGGCCTGGGGTGGACTCCAGGGTGACCCTAGCTCAGGAAGCCAGAGCGGGCAGATCACTGGGAGCAGTGTGAGATATGCAGCCGCACGCGAGAACAGGATGGCAAAGCAAGACACCACACCCCTGGGTCCTGAATTGGGGGACCCTGCAGCTGCGGCTGCTTGCAGCCCTCAGAGGGGGCTCCCGACACGCCAGGGCAAGGCCTGGGCCTCAGCTGTCTGACATGAGCCTGAGGGGCAAGGCCCTGGGGACTCCTGTGCTGAACAGGCTGCGTGCGGGCCATCGAGAGCCCACAGACCTTAGAGCGTCTGAGTTCTTGCTGTGCCAGCAGGGTAAGTGCAGCAGCCTCAACATCAGGACACGTGGAGGAGGAGCCACCCTAGACACTCTGTCCCACTCGCACGCACCTACACAGGCAGTGACCTAAGGCTAGGTGTGACAACAGAAAGGACGCTTGCACCACCCAGAAAAACGGCAGCTCCGAGAAGGAAGTCTGTTTTAACAGAATTGAATGTTTAATTTTCCCCCACAGTAAGCAAAGCAAACATCTCATCATTGTGACTCTGGGTATATATCAAATTGAATTCTAGGAATGTAGTAAAGTCTGCCTTGGAAATATTACATAGAAAAAGACAGAATTAAACACAATGCAGTTTTAGTTTCTTTTCATCACTATACATTGACATCTACTTATCTGATAGCAGCTCTGCTGGTTTTGAGTTTTTGTTGTTTTCCTTCTTTTTCTAGAGGGAATACAGAATGGCAGTATTATCTTTGGAACCAATTAAGAACACAAATAAGTTCACACATATTCCTAAAAGCAGAATAGGTAAGAACATCATTCCAGAAGAGGATGCCTATGCTGTGCTCTGCACAGATTCCAGGATGGAGGACTGGGCTGTAAAGCTGGTCACGGGGTCACCACTGTGTGTGGGGCACAGCCGGGGCCCAGGCCACCCACCGCAGGAGAGGGAGCTGCCTGCCCGCTGGCCACTTGGCAACACGGAGGCAAAGCCACGCAGAGAATTACAAGGATTCCACGTCCCACTTTCATACCCAAATAGGGTCTCTGATGGTCTGCTCTGTGGGAGGGCGGCTTGGCCCTGGACACCCTGCCTCAGGGTCGGCCCTCCTGGAAATCCAGCTTTCCTGTCTACGCAGGCAGACGCACCGCTGAGCTCAGGTCACAGGCAGTGAGGGACACAGCTGAACGACAGCTACACTGTGTTTTTGAGTCTTTTTGTCATCCCAGATGCTCAGATCAGATTTTGATGTTCTTAAACAAACTTTCTGAGGCTTAGAATGTAAAGCACACAATTAATTAGAGCAGCAACAGTCTTTTCAAAATGACTAAAACAAATCTTAAATATAAAGTATATAAAAAGGATTAAGGATATTTTCCAAAACTATATTTAGAAATACAGGAAAATATGTGTTGCCTCATAATAAAGTTAAATAAATATTCTTTCTGAATCCTATAAACACTACGCTTTAGATTTATTTGGTTCTCATAAGTTAAAAAATCTGATTGCTTTTACATAAATTCTTCCAAACTCATCTACGCACAAATTTTTATTGTCTTTCACTGCACTCTGAGATTATCTCGAACTTCCTTTTAGAAAATGTGCTTTTTTAGTTGGCTTTAGTAAGTATACTTAATCTTCTAGCAATAAACATGATTTAAAGTTTCAGGATTAGAAGGCTATTCTAGATAAAGACAGCCGCACCAAGATCTGCTCTCCTCCCTCTGCGCCTGGCCAGGGCCTCGCCCGCACTGTGATTCCTTCCTAACCGCTCTCACTGCATTAACCTCAGCTGGAGTCCAGCTGACCTGACCTACTGAAGACTCCAGAACTCCTTAAAATCTCACAACCCTACAAAGTCATAAGACCGTATGTGGACAGGTTAGAAGTATTAGTGTTACGCAAATCTTTGTTACTGGAAAACAAATACAAGTCTTTTTCTATCTAAATGTTTCGAAGCTCCAGCCTCAGTTCTCACAATAAGGTCTAAAATGTACATTACTAAAGAAAGGCAAAGCTGTTCAAGGGCTGAACTAGTCCAATATACAATTAAGGATTATTTATTCCTGCTATTTTTTGTCCTTTTTTAAAAAATCTCTATATTAAACCCCTGGATTTTCATGGATTAGATCATAATTTAACATTATAAAAGTCTGAGAAATTATTGTGCTAATATTTAAATTTTGGGAAGGAATCTGACTAAATTACCTCCACTTACTGTTAGAACAGAAGATAAAATAGCTTACTAACTGATAAGAATTATGAATGTCACTGTGACACAGAGTTTGCTGTGATTTTCTTACTTGGCTGCAAGTGCAGTATTTTTCATAAATGACAGCACACAGCATTTCCACCTTGTAACAGGAAACTCCAGCTCAGAAGTGTTGTGACTTAAAAAGTCTGATTGTAACACAGTAACAACTGTTCCCCTGAAGCACAGGCCAGAGACCCACGGGAAATCAGGCACAGACGGTATTTATCGGGTTTGTTCCTTGCCCTCTGTGGTTTTGTCTCTCAAGACACCTACTGCAGGTGGTTCCTTTAGAATCCACTACTTGTTACAAAATGACACAGTTGGTTTTTTCCTTTTCCTTTTCTTTATCTTTTTCTCGAGGTTCCTTCCGTTTCCGGTCACTAATCGCAGGCTGTCTTCCACTTGATGGAGAAGCTTGAGCCGACTGGCCCTTTAAGAAAACACACAGGAAGAAATCACACCATCCTTCTGAGGTGCTCGGTCACAACTCAGGCAAGAAGCCTCAACAGGGAAGGACATCACTATGAGAAAAGAAGCTAATAACAAAAATATTTTGGAGGGGGAGAGAGGGTCACACTTTGCAATTCAGGTTGGCCTCAAACTCACAACAATCCTCTTGCCTCAGCCTCCTGAGTGCAGGGATTACAGGCACACAACACCACAGTTGGCCCTAGATTTATTAATTTAATGTGTATTTGCCTAATTACCTCCACTGGACACATGCTAAGTAACTAATGCATTTATTCTAAATAAATGGAATCACATGGGGCTGGGGATATAGGTCAGTGGCATAAGCGCTGGCCTGGCAAGCGCGAGGTCATGAGTTCCATCCCCAGTACCACCAAAAAAAAGAATCACATGTAAGCCTCTAGTTTAAGAACCAGTGTGTAAAATGTGAGTTGCGGGCAGAGGAGAGCTACCCTAGGCAGGGTGCAGGGCACACGTCTGCACTGGGCCATGTACTAACGTCTGCTCTTCTCCACAAACCTGACCTGTCTATTCTGTTTTACACACACAAGAGACAAGGCTGCAGGCACTGTCCAAAGCACTGTAATTAGAAACAAGAAACAAGCAGGAAATGCAAACCCACCATCTTCAGGCTCCAGGGTCTGCGTTCTCTCCGGTAATATCTCAGACTGCCTCTAGCACGCTGCTCAGAGGAATTTATTTCTCTTTGCAGATACACATAACTTAAAAGTCAGCACCTAAATGAAATGGTTTTATAACCCTAACCAGAAATATCTGGACCATGGAATTGACCACCACATGCAAAAACCACACCGTGACTGTCACCTGGGGCTGTGCCGAGACAGCAGCAGCCGCTGCCCGCTCCTGCTCCTGGTAGAACTGGGAAGCTCGTCTGTCTTCCTCCTCCTGGAGCTTCTTCGCCAGCTCCAAATCACTGATCCCTTCTGGGATCTCTTCCCAATTGATCTCCTGGTTCTGCTGTTCTTGTTGCAGAGACAATGCCATGAGATAGTCCTAAGGAATGGAACGGTGGCCATCTTTAGCTTGGTGACTTTACCCAAGGACATGATGTTTCATCTATAAAACTTTGAGGATGGCTTTGAAAAGTCATATCTGAGTTGAAGTACTAAAATCAAAGTTATATTTCTCAGTATTTCCTTTGGGGAGCTATGAGTTTATTCAGGGATGTTATTACTTCTAAATATCTGTTGGCACTTTCATTTGAAATTCTAGAAGTAAATAAGGCATCCAGGAAAGCTTTAAAAACCTTGTGCCACTTAGAAGGGAAACCTATCGAGAAAGTTCGGACAAACGAGAAAACCGTTAAGTTTAAATAGCTGTACTATTAGCACACAGACAACTGCTGTTAATTATATAGCCAAGGTTTTCTACACTCTCACATAAAAAACACACTAAGAATTATTACTATTATTTTTGGTGCCAGACCTCACACTTGCCAGGCAAGCACTGTGCTGCTGAGCTAAATCCCTGACCCAAAAACATACTCTGAAACTACTACAATCTTCTGTTCAGTGCCATAAAACTCCTTTGCATTTTTTTATAATCGGGATTTATCCAAGATCATTTCCCCAATCAGTGTTTTGCCAAAAGATGGCTTCTAAAGGCAGCACATGTCACAGAAACCCGTTACTTGGCCACCTGCTCCTTCTCACACAGACCTAGACATTTCCTAAGAGAAAAAACTGCATTTGGCTTTGAAGTTTTATCATGTAATGTAATAGCCACCTTTTTTTTTTTTTGAGGCAGGACCTCGTTATGTAGTCTAGATTAGTCTCAAATTCCTAGAGATCCTCCTGCCTCAGCTTCCCAACTGCTGGCATTATAGGTGTGTGCTGCCACACCTGGCTTGGTTGCCACCATTTTAAGAGCTCTGTGTACTCCCTCCCTCCCTCCCTCTGGCTGGCGGAGGTCAGCAGGAGGGCGCTAACTTCATCAGCGAGTTCACCTTCCCGGCAGGAAGGGCGGGCTAGCTGGAAAGTGGGTTGAGGGCTGTGACGCTGGGGCTTGTTTCTGGCCCAGTCCACTTGCTCCCGGCTGCCCGACTTCGGCGGCTTTGTGCTCCCCCAAGCCATAAAGTCTCTGCGTTGGAGTCGGCCAGCCACACACACAGCCTCTGAAACCATGGGCCAATGCCTTCTCCTGTGAGCTGTGTGTTTTACCCCAGTGATGAAAAGCTAAAGAAGAAAAATGGAACAGGAAAGGTCATTGCTGGGACTTCTGTGCATGACCACGTGCTTCAGAAGCCTTCGGGAGGAGTTTTTAAGAGCAGTATGGAACTGTTTGAAATGGCTAGGGAAAGCTTAGGACGTTAAAAGCAGAGCATGATGCACAGCTCTGGGGCAAGCTCATGCTCAGGACACTGGCGAGAGCACAGGCAGTGAAGGCCAGGCTCACGAGTGCGTGTGGGACACCCATTCTGTGTTACATTCTGGGAAAGAACTGTCTATATTCTGCCCAGGTCCTGAGGCTCTACTGGGGTTTGAGTTTAAACGCAGTGCACCACTTGTTCTGGAGAAGAATTTTCAGACAAGTCCTGCTCCTGGCTGCATCTGTCAGTCCTAGGTATTCCTAGAATCAGAAGCGCAAAGTGGAGCAGAAAGATCAGCAATGTTCATTTGGCCAGAAATGGGGGCAGACGTACACTGTGGCCACAGGAGGTCTGGCTGCTGAAGAGAACCGCATCCCTGAAAAACAAGCACTCCAAGCCAGGCACGGGGCCACACACTTGTGACTCCAGACATCAGCGCTCGGGGAGGCTGGGGCAGAAAGACGGCTGTGAGTCCGAGGCCAGCCTCAACTACAGAGACCCTGTCTCAAACCAAAACCAAAGAAAATGCTTCTGTCAGGACAAGAAAGAGGGGATTCAGGAACCATCCTAACCCCAACATCACAGGTTTGAGGCTCACAGTCCTCGGGCACCCTGCTCCCTCAGGGCTACTCAGGGCAATGGCCCTAAGTTCGGCTCTGGCACTCAGGCTGCTGCGCTCCAAGGGCCCCAAGTGCAATCTGTGCTGGCAGCAGATCATAGCGTGGTCCACATGGTGCTCATTTTGCAGGAATGCAAAATACCAAGGGGCAGGAGTCACCAGAGGCATCTATGTAGACCTCAAAGGCATGGGAGGCCATGCCATGTGTCAGAGGGCTGGAGTCCTTTCCAGAAACCCCCAGACGAGCGATGCACGAAGCCGAGAGCAGAGCCAATGTGCAGTGCAGACCCTGGGAAGCCGGAGATGCTGAGAATAGTGAAACTGGCCTGAGAGAGAGGCCACATGGGCTGTGACCAGGAAGGCCAGAGGGCCAGTGCTGCCTGAGCCTCTGAGCTCAGACCATGGTGTTATAGGACTTGAAGTTTGCCCTGCTGGGTTTTGTCCTTGCTTTGGCCAAATTTACCTCCCTGCTCTTCCCCTGAGGAATGAGAATGCTCATCCTGTACCACTGTATCCAGGAAGGATGCAATCTGCTATCTACGAGTCTGCCTCCAGCCTCAGAGAAGAGTTTTGGGCAGTTCTATGTAGCCCTGGCACTCGCAGGAACACAACTGCTCACTGAAGACAGCTAAGTGAACAGGCAAGACACAGCTCAGTTGTTTTTAGCAAAACTTGTGTCCTTGTTTAACATAAACACCCTTGTGCCTCACTCAGGGAAGAATTCATCTCATCATCACACTCCAGGGACACACTGCACCATAGCTCTGTGGCCACCGCCTGAAGGAGAGCTCCACCTGCCTCCCTTCTAAGTGGAAGCTCTCCCCTGCTCCACCCTGCTCGGCTCCCTGCTGCTCCTCACCCTGGACGCTAACAGAAGATCCCTTACCTCCTTTTTACCCACTGTTTATCTTCCGCACTCCCGTTTCCTGCTTTTGATGGCCAGTCAGGTGTATCTCAGACATGTGCCACTTACTCTCTGCCAGCCACAGCAAATGCCATCGCTGCTCCCCTGTGAGTTCTCCTCTCCTTACCTGGCCTGTCCGCTACATAGCGGTCTTTTGAAAAGGGAAAACAGATCTCCCTGCTGCCTTACTGAAAGCCTGGCGCAGATTTCTTGCTGCTATGAGACTGCAAGGCGGACATCGTATCCCGACCTCTACGGTCAGTAGGTGTGGGGGATGAGGTGTCACTTTGTAGGCCCAACCCCCTCTAACCTGCAATTTACAATAGCCGCCCTGGTATGCGAGAAGGAGGTAGAATAGGAATGCCTGTTCTCAGTGAGACCCCTCACCCTCTGGAATCCATACTGTGAGCTGGCTTTGTTTTGCAGAAGTCTTGAGGAAGTGGCTGGCCACCCTTTGTGACACTAACAGCAGACAAATTAACAACATTCTTGAGCTAATGAATTTCTTCCTGGGCTAGAGAAGTTATGAGAACTGGTTGTGATTATTTACTTCACTTAGATAGCTTTAGAATAAACATTGTAGTCTGTCACGTTGTAGCTTGCCACAAAGAATGCCTTTTCACTACTTAATTATCTGGGCTCTGTGAACTGATCGGGTTTACTATATATGAATCCTAAAATAAAGATTGTGCGTGCAGTGCAGTGTAACGTGGTGCAGACAGTAAAGGTGTCTCTCCTGTCTTTCTTTTCCGAGCACTGTACCCCCCGTGTCCCGATCAGGCGTGTGTGCGTGTTTACCTTGCCCGGAGTTCAGAGTGCTCTAAGACACTCACGACAAGTGGCGCCCGAACAGGGACTCCGAAGGTCGCTTAGGAAGGTAAGTATAATTTTATTACGGGGAAATGGGACAATCTGCTTCCTCTCCTTTCTTAAAAATTCTTAAACATTTATTATCTATATATGGCATATCGCTCAGGTCAGCTGACTTAGATATGTGTATTGATACAATTAAAGAATATAATCCTTGGTTTCCAGATGAAGGAACTTTGGATGTAGAAGTATGGAGGAAGGCAAGGGTTAGTATAGAAAGGGCTATGCAACAGGAGGAGAAGATTCCTTTACGTTTTTGGGCTATTTGGTCGGTTGTGTACTCTTTATTAAAAGCTATGGAAGATGAACATATTGTAGAAAATCTTCAACTAGAAATTAAGCCAGTTATTCAGGAATTGCCCCTCACAGAGGAGGAGCAGAATGTAGTTCAAAATGACGCTATCGCTTTAAGTAGTGAAAAGGCATCCAAACTAAAAGTAAAATCCACTACAGCCGACTCAGCTTTAGCTGCCGCAGCAATATCAAATTATGACAATCGCCCAATTTTACAGGCTATACAGCATTTAACACAAGAGGTGAAACAACTCTCCGTTAAGCAGAACCCGCCTGTAGTTCCCTCTGCACCTCCTCCATCTAACCCTAATTGGAGTAAAGCCAAGCTAGCTTTGGCTGATTTACCAAAATTAGGGGATTCTGATGAGGAAAAGCCTGCCTTTGCTTTCCCTGTAATCAGGCCGCAGCCAATAGATGGAGAGGCAGTTCCCCCTAGATGGGAAGCATTTAATATGGATGATTTAGCAAAATTAAAAAAGGCTGTAACCCTTTATGGCCCTCAGGCTCATTACACTAGAGAATTAATAACATCGGTAGCAGATCAGTATGGTAATCTTGCTCCTTATGATTGGAAAGCCTTGGCCAAAATTCTTTTAAAGGAGCCAGAATATTTACAGTGGCACATGTGGTTTATGGAAGGTTGTGCGGAAAAGGCAAGACAAAATGCTGACGATCGAGATCCTAATATTAGACTCATTTCTTATCCCATGCTCTCTGGTACAGGTTTCTTTGATACTGTTGAGCATCAGGCAAGAGCTCCAAGAGAGATTCATGCTCAATTAAAAGATATTGCTTTAAAAGCTTGGGATAAAATACGGCCTAAAGGATCAGAATATGGATCTTGGGCTAAAGTTCTGCAAGGAGCCAATGAACCGTATGTTGAGTTCGTTGCAAGACTTCAAAATGTTATAAAAAAAACAGTAGTGGGACAAGACTTACAAGAGCATCTCTTAAAAATGTTAGCTTTTGAAAATGCTAATGATGAATGCAAAAGGGCTTTAATTCCAATAAAAGGTACTGGAACGATTGACAATTTTATAAAACAATGTAAAGATTTAAATTCAGAATCTAGGAAAATGCAACTGTTTGCTGAAACCATGGCAACCACGTGGACTAATTGGCAATCTAAAAAGGAACAGTCTTTAAAATGCTTTAATTGTGGTCAGACAGGACATGTAAAGAGGGCCTATCCAAAACTTGTAGGCAATAATCAAAAAAAGAGATCTAGAGCTCCTGGCTTATGTCCAAAATGCAAGAAGAGAAATCATTGGGCTCGTGAATGCAGGAGTAAACAAGTTAATTCAGCTGAACAGAAGGGAAACGGGAGAGCGGGCCCTACCCCGGGCCCCGGACAAATCAATGGGGTAAATCTACCGTATTCTCCCTACAGCCAGCCACCCAACACAGTGCCACAGTGGACATACCAGCCTTAAAAGATATAGAATTAAGAGGAGGACAATCTCCCGTGAGAATTCCTACAGGAATTTTTGGTCCCCTGCCTGCGGGAACTTTTGGCTTGCTCACGGGTAGATCTAGTTTAAATCAAAAAGGCATTACTGTTCACTTAGGAATTATAGATGCAGACTATACTGGAGAAATTCAAATTCTGATGTCCTCACTTACAGATTATAAATTATTAAAGGGAGAACGTATAGCTCAACTCATTTTACTGCCTTATATCCCAATAGGATCCTCTGTTGTTCAGCGAACAGGAGGGTTCGGCAGCACTAACCCTATTAATGTAATGTGGACAGCTAAATTATCTCAACAACAACCTCTTATTAATATTTTTATTGAGCATAAAAAAATTCAGGCTCTTATAGATACAGGCTCGGATATTACTATTGTTAAACCCACTGATTGGCCTTCTCATATTACTTATACTATTATTCCATGTAATATAAAAAGAGTAAGTAAAACTCCAGTAAATACAATTGGACAAGCCACAATGCATATACATATAAAAAATGAAGAGGGTCAAGTTGCTGTTATTAAACCTTATATCTTAGAGGTGCCAGTTTCTATTTTAGGAAGAGATATATTAGAACAATGGGGAGCTTATATACATTTTTAATATTTTGCATGTTTCTACAGCTTAGGGAAATAAATCCTTTAAAGCTTAATTGGAAAAATGATGACCCAATTTGGATAGATCAGTGGCCTTTGACTACTCAAAAGTTACAGGCAGCACAGGAATTGATTGATCAACAACTTTCTCTACATCACATAGAACCATCCACATCTCCTTGGAATTCTCCAATATTTGTGATAAAAAAGAAATCAGGCAAGTGGAGACTTTTAACGGACTTACGTGCTGTAAATTCATCCTTATTTCAAATGGGAGCCCTTCAGCCCGGCATTCCTTTACCCTCAGCGCTCCCTGCTGGTTGGTTTGTATATGTTATAGATTTACAAGATTGTTTTTTTAACATCCCATTACATCCAGAAGATAGAAAACGGTTTGCTTTTTCAATTCCTCAAACAAACTATCAAAGACCTTATCAAAGATATCAATAGAGGACTTTACCCCAAGGAATGAAAAATTCCCCAACTATATGTCAAATTTATGTTGATGCAGCATTAAAACCAGTGCGTGCACGATGGCCTCAGGTTTATACGGCTCATTTCATGGATGATATTTTATTCTCATATAGTGATAAAAATGTTTTAGAAGATATTTTAAAAACTTTACCTCAATATTTTTCTCCGTTTGGACTTATAATAGCACAGGATAAAATTCAAAAGGAAGAAGTTAGTCATTATTTGGGATATATTCTTACTAGACAAAAGGTGATTCCACAAAAAATGTCTATTAGGAGAGATAAGTTATCCACTTTAAATGATTTTCAAAAATTATTAGGGGATATTAATTGGCTTCGTCCCACACTAGGTATCCCTACCCATGCATTACAACATTTGTTTGCTACTCTACAGGGCTCTTCAGATCCATCCAGCCCTCGTTCTTTAACAGCAAAAGCAGAGCAAAAATTACAGTTTGTAGAACAACGAATTAAGGATGCATTTTTAATTAGGATTGATCCTAAATTGCCTCTAACTTTATATATTATTAATACTTTTCATTATCCCTCTGCAGTTTTAGGTCAGAATGCTATGCCAGTAAAATGGGTATTCACTAAAACTAAGCAATCTAAAAATGTTATGCCTTATATTGACATGGTTGCAGCTTTAATTATAAATGGTAGAGCTCGTTCTATAACTTTGATAGGAGAAGATATAAACAATATAGTTATCCCTTTAACTAAGGAACAATGGAAATATTTGTTGTCAATTACTGAAACCTTACAAATTGCTTTAGCAGATTTCATGGGAACTTTTTCATATCATTTTCCTAAAAGTAAATTATGGGATTTTTTTTAGATGTCAACAATTTGTGGTTAATACCTTATTAGCTGTACAGCCAATTCCACAAGCTTTGACTATATTTACAGATGGATCTAAAAATAAAGCTGCATATTGGACTCAAAAATCTTACTGGGTACGTCAGACAAATTTTAACTCTGTACAACAAAATGAACTTTTTGCTATATTACAAGTGTTTTTAGATTTTCATAACCAACCTATTAATATTATAGCCGATTCGGCCTATTCTGTTGGAGTAGTGACAAATATCTATTCAGCTGTGTTATATTCTAATACGCCTGCTTTATTGTCTTTATTTCAAAATTTACAAATACATGTTCAAAAAAGAAATCATTCTTATTTTATTACTCATTTACGTTCTCATTCTCAGTTACCCGGACCATTAGTATCAGGTAACAATGCAGTGGATTCCTTAGTTATGTTCACTACACCCGTTGAAGAACATCAATTTAATCATGCGAATGCAGGACATTTGCATCTTAAATATAAGATACCTTTTACAAAAGCTAAACAAATTATAAAAGCCTGCCCTATTTGTAGACCATTACATTTAAAAATTATTCCCGCAGGTGTCAACCCTCGAAGAACTCAACCTAATGAGTTATGGCAAATAGATATTACACATGTACCTTCTTTTGGTCGGCTTTCTTATGTACATGTAGTTATTGATACATATTCTTCATTTCTATGGGCTACTGCTCAACAGGAAAAATCCACTAAAAATGTTATTGTACATTTATTGGAGACTTTTACAGTTATGAAAATTCCTTCTAAAATCAAAACAGATAATGGACCTGCTTATACTAGCAGAACATTTAAACAATTTTGTGATCTCCATAATATTATTCATATTACAGAGATTGAATATAACCCCCAGGGTCAAGCTATTGTTAAAAGAGCACATGGCACTCTTAAGTTGCAAATTAAAAAATTAAAAAGGAGGAGTCAGGAGGATATTCAGATACCAATACTGTTTAAATTGCAAAACAGTCCAAAAACATTACTGCATCAAGCATTGTTTATTTTAAATTTTCTCAATTTACCACAAGGTGAAATATTAACAAGAGCTGAAAGACATTTCGAACAGCAACAACAGCCCTTTGTGATTAATGAACCTATTTGGACTAAAACAGCTCCAGAGGCTAAATGGGAGAAGGGCACACTGCTCTATAAGGGGAAAGGTTTTGGTTATATCTCCACAGAAAATGGAATTCAGCAGTGGGTCCCTGGACGATGGATCAGGATCCGCGCCTCCAGACCCTGTTCGCCAGCCCCGGAGACAACTCCCCAAGGAACCGGAACCGTGCCTTCAGAAGCGAGCGCGAAACCAGCTAGAGGCTGAAGATGCTGAGCTTGTTCCTATCGCAGCCATGGCCAGATTACAGCTAAGAAAATCCCGCCGCTCACAGCGACCAAATTTAAATCCCCTCCCTACATGGGGACAATTAAAGAAATTGACCATAGAAGGGCAATGGCTTGTCCTTCAAGCAGGAAAGCCTTTAAACCCTGAAAACTTGTTTTTAGCTTTATGTGCCTTGCTCACCGTTGCATCGGGGACTGAGGTACCTCCACATTCGTACTGGGCATATATTCCAAATCCCCCTTTATTAGAACCTGTAAAATGGGGAACTAGTGATATTTTACTTTATACCACACCTAGAGAAATTTTGTCAGCACCGTGGGCTGATTTAACCCCCCACAATCAAGATGATGGGACATTATTCAATTTTACTTATTATGGTAATCAAAGGCCTATTTGCATTGGGGAACCGCCTTGCATCCCTCTGGGATGGCAGTATTGGATTCAACATGGAATAAAAGCAGGCAACAAAAGGACAAGGCTTCAAGCCTTGGCTGCTCAAACCTTTAATGTTACCTGGAGAAATTTAACAGCACCTGACAGAAATACATTTCCTGTATGCCCTAAATTCACTTATAAAAATATTTCTTATAATCCCATAATTTGGCAACTATGTATGGGAAAATTTGCTAAAAATATTGATGGGTATATTATTTGGGGACCATTTGGAAAATTCGTTAATGGATGTGCTGAATAGAATGAGACAAGATGTAATCTCTCTGTTGTGTATAGTCTTCCAGATCCAAAGAAAATAACTGACGGAGCTCCTATATTTCCTCAGAAGACGTCTCTTTTGTGGTGGGGAGATGGTGGAATCGCTAACCCTGCTGTTGCAGCCGAAGAATACCCTCATCACCTTCAAAATCATATTTGGAAGATTCCAGCCGCTATACAACCTGTAACCTTGTACAATGTTTCCTATTCAGGGACTAGTCGATCTGTATCTACTACTTATAATTTTACTAGGTTTAAAATGTATAATATTACTGTTTGTGCACCTCTGCCTTATGTCTTTTTAGTGGGAACTTTTAATTTTACACATTTTTTTTGTACTTGTTTAAATTGTCAATTGTTTACATGCTTGAATAGCACACTAAATTTCACTAAGCCTTATACAGTTATGCTGTTACAACAAAAAACTCATATTTGGTTGCCTGTAAATTTAACTCGACCATGGTCTCAAGACCCAGTAATTTCTGTTACTACTGAATTTTTTAAACATCTGTTAAAACGTACAAAAAGATTTATTAGAATAGTGGTTGCTGTACTGTTAAGTCTGATAACTGTAGCCTCCCTAGCAGCAGTCTCAGGAATAGCTTTACAAACCTCTTTGCAAGAAAAACATGTTGTAGAATTATGGCATGAAAATTCTCATAAACTTTGGTTAACTCAGTGGCAAATAAACGCCAAACTACAACAACAAATAGACCTCCTTAAACAAACAGTTGAATGGATGGGTAGAAAAATATTGGCTCTTCAGCATCAAGTGTTTTTAAAATGTGATTGGAATTCAACTACTTTCTGTATAACCCAACGACCTTATAATCAAACAGAACATAAATGGGAAGTGATTAGAATGTATCTAAATGAAAACACCTCTGCCCAGGAGAAAATAAAATCTTTGCATAATCAAATTGACAAGGATTTTGCAAAGCAAAATGATGATGAATCCCTAGCACAATTCGCGCAATTGCTTGCTCAATCTTTAAAAGGATTAGATTCCAAAGGAATCTGGCAGAGCATAACCCACACTTTTAGTGGCATGGGACTTAGTTTAATTATAGTTCTCATTGCCATAGTTCTTGTGTATTTTTACTGCATAAGACGAAATACTATTAATAACCTGATCTTATGGAAATTGTTGTTAAAAAATAAAAAGGAAGGAAGTGTGGGGGATGAGGTGTCACTTTGTAGGCCCAACCCCCTCTAACCTGCAATTTACAATAGCCGCCCTGGTATGCGAGAAGGAGGTAGAATAGGAATGCCTGTTCTCAGTGAGACCCCTCACCCTCTGGAATCCATACTGTGAGCTGGCTTTGTTTTGCAGAAGTCTTGAGGAAGTGGCTGGCCACCCTTTGTGACACTAACAGCAGACAAATTAACAACATTCTTGAGCTAATGAATTTCTTCCTGGGCTAGAGAAGTTATGAGAACTGGTTGTGATTATTTACTTCACTTAGATAGCTTTAGAATAAACATTGTAGTCTGTCACGTTGTAGCTTGCCACAAAGAATGCCTTTTCACTACTTAATTATCTGGGCTCTGTGAACTGATCGGGTTTACTATATATGAATCCTAAAATAAAGATTGTGCGTGCAGTGCAGTGTAACGCGGTGCAGACAGTAAAGGTGTCTCTCCTGTCTTTCTTTTCCGAGCACTGTACCCCCCGTGTCCCGATCAGGCGTGTGTGCGTGTTTACCTTGCCCGGAGTTCAGAGTGCTCTAAGACACTCACGACAAGTAGGCCCCGGCCTTGTCTCAGCACGGCACACAGCCCACACAGCATGACCACCTGCCTGTGTGTGAGGGGCCAGGAAAACCTTACAAACGTATTCGTGAGCGACTCTTTCATCCAAAGGTTTGGGAGAGATTAACATGTGATGAGTATACATCTGAAACAAATTTACCTGATCAATCTGATCCTGTGGCCCTTTGTAAACAGTTTCAGGATCTGAAGGAGGCCTCAGATGAAAGTCTGAGTCACAGAAGTTTCCGTCGCCATCTACGTTGTGAAGGCTTTCCCACACAACTTTCTCTTCAGTCAGAAAACCCTGGTCTGTTACCAACAAATACAGCTGACCCTTAATGAGAAATGACAAAAGGAGTGTTAACTTGTTCAAAAATAAAGGCTAGGTATGTTAAACTCTAATCTGTATGTTTAGAATACAAGAATCACTCCTACCAGCCAAGTTTGTGCAACACGATAAGTCAATCAAACACTGCAGTGTGTTTGGGGATGGATCATGCATTCATGCATTGTACTAGAGATGGGACCCAGGGAGCACTAAGCTACATCTGCAGGCGTTTTTAAATTCCTGACTGAGTCCTTCTTGGTTGTTCCGCCTGCCCTGGAACTTGTGATCCTTTTACCTCATGCTCCTGAATGGTCAGGATTACATGGGTGTGCTACTGTGCCCGGTTAAAATGAGAGACCTTGTTTTGCTCAGATCCCCCCAGCTTCAAATGCAGTTTATACTTAGCATACTATAGTGTAACAAGGAAGGAGACCTCTGGGTTTACCAGTTAACACTTGTATATGACTTTTTTTTTCTTCCAGTTTTTGGTTTTTGTGTTTTTGAGACAGGGTCTCGCCATGTAGCTCAGGCTGGCCTTGAACTTGCAACAATCCTCCTGTCTCAGCCTTCTGAGTGTGCTGGGATTACAGGCATGTGCCACCATGCCTGGCTTGTATATGATTTGTAAACAGCTTTGGGGAGGTTTGTAATCTCATTTCACATCAGGTAATAAAGACAGTTGCCAAACATGATACTGCCTTTGTTAATACTATGTTAATGCCTTTGTTAATACTGTATAACTAATGAAATGCAATGTTTCCTATGTACTATCAATGCTCTTGTTTGGTATCAAATCATTTGGCACTTTACATGTGTTCTCTTGCATTATACCCAGACTGTAGTTTTATTTTACTTTAGCTTTTGATGCTGGAGACTGAACCCAGGCTCACTAAGTCCTCAGCCTTAGACTTGACTTTAGAATCTCTTGTTAGATATCTGAGTCCAACCTAAGGCTCATCCACAGTCTCTAGTACAGAACTGACCATTAATTCTTCCTGTGTTAGCTCTGGCTCCAATCATGCAAACTTCGCATTCCTGGCCCGAGTGGGATCTATAAGCTATTTTTTTCTTCACATTTGCTAAGGGTAAGATTGTCTAATCTGGCTGAGCCCTCTCTGTGGTTAATGTAGTGTTTACTACTGCTCAAGAATCCTATGTCACATGTTCTGTCAGATGGTTTTATACTACTACTATGCAGTAGCTAAGCTTTACAATTTCATCTATTATATTTGCTGCCTGACATTCACAGTCTCAGGAATTCTCCTCCAAAGGGACGGAAAGACAGGCAAGCAGGACCCCTCCGCTGGACACGCTTGCCCTGGACAGAGTACACATGTGTTCCTTTGGTACCAACAGCCTGACTCCTGGGGACTGTCAGCTCATGTCTTCGTCCTGTCCATCATGACATTTACCTTAGAAAATCTACAGCTGACTCACTCTCTACAGTATAGATCATTACTCTATAAGCTTTTTCTATAATTACATGCTAAATAGCACAGTATCTACTAGTACTGCATCAAATACTTCAGATCATCTGACCCCGAAAATCTAAGGCTAAGTTACCATCAAAGAGTATTTGTTACAGTTAGGTGCAGTGACATACATTTGTAATCCCAGCACTCTGGGAGGCAGAGGCAGGAGACTCACCAACTCAGAGCATAGCTTAGGCAACTTAGCAAAATGAAAAATGAAAACAAGGCTGGAGACATAGCAGAGTGTGAAGGCCATAGGTTCGATCCCCAGTACCATATGCACATGGACATAGACACACACAAAACATTCTTGAATTAACACCCAAGCACTATAACTATACTATCTAAACTTCTCCTTTTAAACCTTGAGCCTTGATCTCGTTTCCCTCATCAGTCTTAAGAACAATGAAAAAGGGAACGTAGCTCAGTGATAGAGTGGCTGCCTAGCATGTGTGAGACCCTGGTGTTGACCACTAGCACCACTACCCACATACACATACACATACACAGAATACAGAAACATTTCATGGAGATAACAGTGTTAAAATCCTAAGTGACACATTAATATGGAAATGACAGACATGACATTATTTTTTATAAAAAGTGACAATTATGTTATAAAAGAAAGTAAAAACCTCTTGCATCTAAATGCCTTTCCTCATAAATTAGTTCTACATACCTAAATCACCACTTATAAATTGAAAATATACAAGAAAACTCCAATTTAATAATGCTGGCTTTTATGGAAAAAGGTACTACCTCAACAAGTCTGATTAAGTAGCTTAGATTCAAATTATTTAACATCTTTGGACTTTAATTTTCTATTTTTACGAAGTAGTACAGGTGTAAGCTAGGTGTGGTGGCACATACCTGTCACCCCCACACTCTGGCAGGCTGAGGCTAGAGGATATGAAGTTCAACCCCAATGCAGGTAACTTGGGGAGACCCTGTTTCAAAGTGTGTGCGTGTGTACTCAGTGCAAAGGCCCTACGGTTTAATCCCTAATCCACAAAAACAAAATAAGCCATCAAAACCACCAAAGTGACAGGGGGATAGCATAAGAGTTTCGAAAGTACTCTGCAAGTGAAAACATCAGTTTCTTATGTACCCATAGAGGCAGTGAAGCATCACTGAAGACCTTTCAAAGTCTTAAGTGGACCTGAACTCACCCCTGAGCTGCTTACAAAAGCGGAGTGGCCTTGAGCCAGTTCCTTTGGGCTTTTTCGTCTGCTCCCTGGCTGCAGAGTAGGGGTAAAATCTGCTCCTCACAGGGTACTTGTGCAGAGTAACCTGCTCCTGCTGTGCTGTCCCATGCTGCCCGACAGACAGAGCCACCAGACAGACAGAGCCACTATCAGCAGGCACAGGAATTCAGCCTTGTGAACGTGTTAAATGGGAGAACAAACACACTAAATGGGAGAACAAACACACAGCACCTAGCAGAGTGCTGGTACATAACTGGGGTTTTTTTCTTTTGTTTGTTTTTTGCTGTGCTGGGCATTGAACCCAGGGTCTTGAACAAGCTAAGCAAGTGTGCTCTACCGCTCCTACATGCCTGACCCCAAAATGGATAACAAATAAATGACATGAAGCTGGGTATGGTGATACATGTCTGCGACCCCAGCACTCTGAAATGCTGAGTCAGGAGGATGGCAAATTTAAGCCCAGCTTGGGCAACTTAGCAAGATCCTGTCTCAAAACGGGCTGAGGGTACAGCATGGTGTGAAGGCTCCAGGTCCAACCCCTAGTACTGCACACACACACACAGTTACTTTTGTACTACCTAAGTCGCAGTATTTTTCTACCTCTTGCGAAAACAGCAGATCTTGCAGGCCTGTGGGGCCCATAACTTTACCAATCTGGTTCCCGCCCACCCCTCCCACCTGCCCCGCTGCCTTTTTTGGTCTTCTTGAGACAGGTCCTTGCCATGCAGTTCAGGCCGGCCTTGAGCTCACTGTGTAGCCCAGGCTGGCCTGGAACTTGCAGCAATCCTCCTGCCTCAGTCTTCAGAGTGCTGAGATTATAGGCGTGCATCAACCATGTCCAGCCTCCCCTTTCTCTTAATGTTAAAAGAAACTGAGACTTTTAATGAATTTTTATTTAAAGGTAACATTCTATGAAAAAAGTTTCCTACTTTCCCCTTAGGTCAGAGAGGAAAGAGAGCCCGCAGAGGTGTCTGTCTTTGTTTTAGCAGCGCCAGGGTCAAGCCCAGGGCCTCGCCTTGCACAGGCAAGTGTCTGCCACTGAACAGAAACCTGGGCTGGAAAACGCACTGCTCTCGCAGGTGGCTTTAGGGTTTGCCCCAGCCATATCCCTCCTAAGCTAGTGCTCACTGCTGGTCCTAATGTGAAGTGAAAAAGTAAAGCAAACCAACTCCAAACCCTCGGGCTTGTGCACACTCCAGAGAGGTGTCAGCGTTCAAAGCCAAGCTCCCAGGAAGGCAACGGTCCCAGCCTGGATGGAAGCAAAGGCTAACACAGCAGAGGACGACCCTGAGGGTGGCATGCAGGAGGGAGCCTTCGGACCCTGACAGGAGAGGAGCCAGGCGTCCCCGGCAGGGGCTAATCTGGTTAGCGGTCACTTTTAGTCAGAGTAGAAAGGCACTGAACAAGTGGAAGAGGAGAGCAACGTATAAAACTGAGTAACCAGACCGAGGATATTACATTATGTCAGGTAAGGGTGTGTCACCGAGGCTCATGTGACCAGCAGGGGACCCTCGTGTCCTTCCATAGCTCAATCTATCCTTGCAGCAGCCAGTCAGAAGGCTCTGTTCCCCGGGCCCTCGTGCTCCTCCGGGTCCTGCCCCAGGTATGCTGTTGCAAAGCAGGGTCGCCGTAGATTCATCGGCTCTGCACGGGTTTGTCAGGTCAACTGGCCCGGCCTAACTGTGTGCCACTCGGAAAGGAATATGGAGCAGATACTGGGGCAACCCTGTGTGCTGCCGGCAGGCAGAGGAGGTGCAGAGTTCAGTGAAGCATGCACAGAGGGTGCGCTTACAAGGAACGGTGCACAGGCCTGCAGTACCTGCCTTGCAAGGAGAGGAAGACACGGAGGAGAAGCGCTTACTCAGAGTGTAGGAATGGTACCCCACAAACCCAGGGTGGTAAGAGTTCTCAAACAAGAGGAAGCCAGCACTGTTACTGGAGAAAATGTCCTGTGTGAAGTCATAGCTCTTGTTATACTGGTCAGCTGCTCAGTGTAAGGCTGACAGTAGTTACGACTCAGGAACAAAACGCCAATTTGATGATCCCCTGAGACTACATGGGAACAAAGGCCAGATCCAGAAGACTCAAAATTAGGGTCAGAGTGAAGGTGGAATCATAATGAACAGAGTGCTTTGTTTAGATCTGGCTTCCGGAAGTGTTTCCGCCCTTCTAATGCTTTGGTGTACAGAGGGTCACCAAAAAATTTTACCTAACCTCCCCCTTGATACAAGATCTATAAAGGGTTAGAAGAGATGTAGTGCTGGAGAAGCCGAATTGACCAGAACCAAATAAACCTTCCCTCTCGTCAAACAGAAGCCCACAGCTCACACATGCCTAAGGCTCGTCTCTGTCCTGCCATCTTGGGCTTCTGCCTCTTGGGTCTAGATTCTGAGATGATAATGACACCTAAGGAATTGCAGTACAGAAAACAAAGACCCTTTACGGAAATCACAGTGAAATACCAGCTCCTCTAATAAAGTAAGAGTTATCGAAAGTTATGGCTGACCGCTACTGTGTGACAGGCAGCTTGGCAATTTACTATTGTTGCACTTGTATAAGCCCCTAGTTATAGACACTATCTATACTAAAGCAATCTACCAGACCTTAAATTGTTGGTTGAAAGTATATTTTAGACTCCGGGAGAACATGGCGGACAGACAACAGCAACTACCGGAGGCTCTCTGAAAGGCTCGGCTCAGAGGCCAGGAATGATGCGGACTAAGGAGACACGAACCAGTAGAGATATGCTCTGCTGACTCAGGAACGAACTGGGCTGAGAGAAACCAACTTAGAATACAGTCCTGGCGCTAAAATAGGAACAGAAAAGACTCGGTGTAGAGGCTCGACCCCGCGCCATTGGAAACCGCGATTTGGGTTTCCCGCCGCCCGGCGGCTGGCTGCCTCCACAGCGGCTCGGCAAGGAGAGACGCGCAGAGCTCTGGGAACGGGAGTCTGCGAACGGAGTTGAAAACAGGACGGACAAGGAGGCGTACACGAAAACTGACTGGTGGCGAGGTGAGTGAGAAACTGACCCCTTACCACAGTTTGACTCCAGCGGAGGACTTTTTGGGCTCGGGCAGTCCTGTAAGAGCAGGGCGCGGTGGCAACTCCAGCCACACATTCCCCTCTCGGACGGGATTGGTGAAAAGTGCCTGGCCTGAGTGACACTGCTGGCGGACTCCCTAGGATGGCCTAACCCAGATCCCAGAGCCTGACGGTGGCCCGGAGGAGCGACTGACTCCCGCGTAGGCTGCCTCCTCCGCAACTCCCTGGTGCGCAGCAGTTGGCGGGAACAACTAGCCAGCGCAATTTGATCAGGCTGTGGCTGACAGGCAGGGAAGCCGGGCCTCCTATGTAAGCTTGCATTTTATAAGGAACAGAAAATATGGGGAAGGGAAGCAACAAAAAAGGCTCCTCGGCTCCCAATCCTGAGAAACAGGCAATAGTGGACACCGCACCAATATACATTAAGCGTCATATAGAGAGCCTCATAGACCAATTCAGGAATGAAGTTATCAACGACCTGAAGCTAGAAGTATGCAGAATAGTTAGAGAAATGCTAAGCATCACCCAGGAAAAAACAGATGGTGGAATGGAAGAACAGAAAAAGAGGGGAGAATTGCTTGATGGAGAAAACAGAGAAGCATTGAGTATGTGAAGCAGGTTCAAAGGGACGATCAAGAAATTAAGAAGTCTATCCAAGACTGGCATAACAGCTTGAAAGAAACTAAGGACAGACGATCTGAACTGGAGGGCAAACTTGAAATATGGGAGAATGAAATGAAAAACTTCTTAAAAATAACAAAGAAACAAACAGCAATAATACAAAGACAAGAAGATGATAAGAGGAGCCATAACTTAAGGATTAAGAACATAAAAGAAGAAGTAGGGACACAAACAAGTGAACTACAAAAGCTACTCACAGAAATAATCCAGGAGAATTTTCCTAATTTAGCAAAAGGTAAAGATACTCAGATGTATGAGGCATACAGGACCCCAGCTACCTACAACCCTAACAGAGAAACACCCAGGCATATAATAATAAAAATTCCAGAAATTCAATACAAGAACAGAATATTAAAAGCTGTAAGAGACAAGAAACAGACCACTTACAAGGGAACACCCATCAGAATTACAGCAGATTTCTCTGCGCAAACCATCAAATCACGAAGAGCATGGGGGGAAATAATTCAAGCTTTGAAAGATAATAATCTCCAGCCAAGATTGAGATATCCTGCACAACTGTCCCTGGAAATTGATGGAAAAACAAGGTGCTTCCAGGATAAAGAGGAACTGGGGGAATTTGCAACCACCAATTCAACCCTACAGAAAGTATTGCAGGATATTCTAAAAAAAGAAAAATACAAAGAACCCAGAAATAGTGGCGGGGAGGCCACAACGAATGGAGCAGAGAACAAAATGAAGAAGACAAACTGACAGCTACTGACAGAAAAAGAGCTCAACAGAAATGAGACAGAGAAGACTGGATGATAGGAACAGCTATTTTGGAGAAAATGACATCTTAATAGGTAATGCTGATTTAGTACCATCTTGTTTTGAAGTCTCATCTAGCTTTTGTTCTTCTGTCTCCAATGGTCTAAACAGGTTGTATCTTATTGGATTTTGTTATGTACGATAGTATAAGCAAAAACCTTTTAAAGACAAGGAGATTATACAGAGACCATTGTTCATTTTCTGTTAGTCGATTCTAAATACTCTATAATGCTGTCATTCTCTTAAATGGTTTTACATTGTTTTGATATACTTAATGCTACAGTATATGAAGTTGTACTCAAGGACTTCAGGGAGGGAGTCAATATGGTAACTACTTTTGGGTCGGAATTATCTGGTGGTGAAACACTATTCTGCTTAAATGGTTATGTTTTGATCTGCCCTGTTTCGCTGTTATGCCCTCTTTTTTCTCAATCTCCACTCCATTATTTACTTTTTTATTTTTATCCATTTAATTAAAGGGAAAAATATAGCAGGATATAACATAGTAACCCACTTTGACTTTCTATTATCTCGATTTGAAGCCCTGTATTACTCTCACCATCTTGTTTTTGACTGAGGTTCCTCTATTCTGTTTTGCTGGATAGTATCAGGTTCGAAAGTTTAGGCATCAGCTGAGAAGATAATGAGATTCATTATAACGCCCATTCTCGTTGACTTTTATCTACTTTTGAAGACCTACAATATCTCCAATGTTTTGGTTTTGTCGGTTTTATTCTTTACTGTTTTGTTCAATTGTATTACAACTAATGATATAGGCAATTCTATTAGAAATAGCGGGAGGCATTATGGTAACCATTGTTGATCACCTTATATTATGTTTTTATATTATCTATTATATCCACCCTTTTGACTTGACCGATTCTGTTCTGTTATGTCACATTTGGTTTTACTCTCTTCCAAAAAAGCAATAAGAACCGTGGGAGCAATGAAACCCAAAATGTGTAATAGTCACTGTACAAAAGAGAGGAAAAGAAAGTGTTCTAAACTATATAACTGCATGTATATTTAAATGTATAAGATAGAAAATGATATCACAGAGTTTTATTGGATCATTGAACAGAACTGTTTGCAGTATCATTGTTGGAATGTCTACTCTACAAGCTTTAATTTTGTGACTTGAACAATTATTTCTAAGATGGCAATATGTAATCCATTAACTAGTGATTTCCTACTGCGCATTTTTTTCTTCTGTAAATCTGTATAACTTGTACCCCTTCACTGTTTTTTTTCTTTCTTTTCTTTTCTCCTTAAATAAAAAAAAAAAAAGAAAGTATATTTTAAATTCTATAGAATGAAATGTGGCCATACTACAGATATTCCGAAGAGTTTACAGGGATAGAAAGATAGGAACTGAAATGGCCATTAAATATGAGATCATTAAATGGTCCTAAAACCTCTGGGGGCTTTTTGGGTACTGGGAATCAAACTCATGACCTCATGCTTGCCAGGCAGGTTCTGTGCCACTGAGCTGCATCCCTGGCCCAAAATTTTGGGTTTTTGAAAAGCAAATATGGGAAGGCACTACAAAGATGTAATGCAGTATTAAAGTAGTCTTATCTTGTTTGGAAAAGCAGGGTTCTGTGTTTTGTTGTACTGGGTATCGAATTCAGAACCCTGAGCTTCCAGGGAGGCACTTAGGGCACTGAGCTACATCCCTGTCCCTAGCTTACTACTTTTTCATTATTTATGTCATGCTTTTTCCCCTCTTTTTCTTTTATTTTTTGGTGGTAATTAAATCCAGGGCCTTTTCACTGAAACACATCCCCAGTCCTTCAAAAAAGTTTTTGTTAAAGCCCAGCATAGTAGTACACATCAATCCCTGCCCTTGGGAGGCTGAGGAGGATGATCACTGTGAGTCTGAGGCTAGTCTGAGGTACACGGTCAGTTCCAAGTCACATCAAACTACACAGTGGGAACCTGACTCAAAAAAAAAAAAAAAAAACAACTTCCCCCCACCTCAACCTCCCAAAGCACTGAGATTACAGGTATGTCAGTATGCTGAACTACATACATCCTTATTTGATCACAGATTACCTCAGGCTCAAGTTTATAAGGAACAGCCTAAAAGCCTAGAAATTTATGGGAGAGAATAATGCTAAAATGTAATGGGACAAAGGCATCATCTTCCATTCTATCCAATCATTTTAGTGTTTAGTTTGCCTCTTACCAAAAAAAAAAATTCATCAAAGGGAATTTTTATTATCTTTTGAAACAGGGTCTTGCCTTAATCAGACTGGCCTCAAACCAGCTGCAACCCTCCTGCTTCAGCTTCAAGTGCATGGGTTACAGGTGTAAGTACCCAACTTTTTTTTTTTTCTTTTTTATCGGTAAGGGATTGAACTCATGACTGCCTGCTTGCAAGGCAAGCGCTTATGCCGCTGAGCTAAATCCCCAGCCCCCCTCCCCTTTTTTTTTGAGATAGGGTCTTGCTTTGTTGCTCAGGCTGGTCCCAGCCCTCAGCTAACATGATCCTCTGCTATCAGCCACCTGAGGTGCAGCTACATCCGACTCTTGTTTTAGTTTAGGGTTTTCTTTTGGTACGGACATTGAACCGAGCTCCTCTCACACCCAAAGCAAGTATTCTAGTGCTGAGCTACAACCCCAGCACTTGCTCCAGGAGATTTATAGCATTCCTGTCGGGCTTCTGGCCCTACATCCAAAGCCAAAATCACCAGAAGTGATTCTGTGTAAACCAGATAGATAATCAGAACTCGGGGGTCAGGGAGGAAGAAGTTGACTCAGTGGGGACTCTGCCAGCAACAAAGCAATGTACTGTCTGAAACTTGCAAGACTGGAAAGACGTATAATGAAACTGAGGGCAAAATGCTGGGAGGACAGCAACAAGGCACAAATAAACAGCCCACCGGCTGTAGCTCCCTGAAGACACTACACTGGGGTCACAACAGTGGACTCCCCAACTGGATACAGGCTAGAGTGAACCATCTGCAAGGCCCTTGGGGAGTCTTAGACAGCATTAACAACTGTAGCTGACTATTCAATACAAAATAATACCGAGATCTGAAAGGAGAACATTCTTATTTAGTGATACCTACACAAGGGTAAGCAACAAAAGTATGGAAAGTGAAAAAAGTAAAGTGTTAAAAATTGTTAAATGTCTCGTTTTCCAAACAGTGATTTCTCTAATTTGCAAATTAGGGGAAGAGCAGCACTTGCGAGACGAGCATGAATAGACTACGGGTTTGATCCCTAGCGTGGTGAAAACACAACACAGCATGTAAGTAAACCACTCCAGCAACAGTGCCACTGCTCTGCTTTGGTGGCCTCTGTAATAAATGGTGACTGGCTATTCTGACACTGTTCCCATTATCCTAAGAAGAGAGAGAAAGATGTTCTGCATTTATTTCTGCAATTGTTCTTCTACTCTTTGTTGAACCCACCTCAATAGACTCCCGAACCTAAAATTACAAATTAGCTCTCTCTCCATGCCTGTACTACATAAAAATCACATGACTGACATGTTCACGTAATGATCCCATCCCATGGGGCTGCGCTCAGCGGCGGAGCACCTGCCTCGCACACAGCCTTGAGCTCGATCTCCAGTATTGGGAACGCAACTCCCCACAAAAGAAAACAAAACCCCAAACCAAAACCAAAGTAGCTGGCGCTCAGATCCCTGCTGAGACTCAGATTTAAATGAACTAGTGGCATGTTCTGGGCATCAGTAATTTTTTAAAAGCTCCGTAAGAAGTTCTCGTAGACAAACTAAGTTAAGAACCATTGATTTAAGGAGAAAAGAGGTAGCTTTAGTGCCAACCTCATGTTAGAAGTGCTTCTTTAAAAACTGGTAGATTTCACAAGCAAATTCAGTAGTGTAGCTGAATATAAAGTCAACACTCAAAAATCAATAGCATTCTTGTACATGAATAACAAACTCATTGAAAGAGAAATCAGGAAAACAACACATTTCACAACAGCATCCCCCAAAATTAAATACCTAGAAATTAATCTAATGAAAGATGTAGAAGACCTCTACATTGAAAAGTATACTACTCTGAACAGAGATGGAAGAGGACATTAAAAATAAAAAGATATCCCCTGCTTTTGGGTAGGAACAACCAATATAGTGAAAATGGCCATACTTTCAAAAGTGTTATACAAATTTAATGCAATTCTATCAAAATTCCAACAGCGTATCTCACAGAATTAGAGAAAACAATCCTAAAATTGATCTGGTACCAAAAGAGACCCAGAATAGTAAAGGCAATCCTGGGCAACAAAGGCAAAACAGGGGGCATCACAAACCTTGACTTGAAATTATACTATAAAGCTACTTTGATTAAAACAGTGTGGTACTAGCAAAACAAAACAAAACAAAACCAGACCCAAAGATCAATGGAGCGGATCAGAAGAAGAAACAACTCCAGACACATGAAACCACCTTATCTTTGACAAAGGTGCAAAACGTGTTCACTAAAAGAAAGACAGCCTCTTGAATAAATGGTGCTGGAAAAACTGGCTCTGGACATGCCAAAGATTAAAACCACTCGTATCTTTCATTAAGCACTAAACTAAAATCAAAATGGACCAAAGATATAAATATTAAAAGGGGAACACTGAATCTGCTGGAAAATACAATAGGTAGAACTCCTGAAGACATTCCTGTAGGCAAAGACCTCATGAACAAAGTCCTGATTGCACAGGAAATACCACAAATAATCAATAACTGGGATCTCATCTTATTAAAAAGCTTTTGCACATCAGGAGAGATCATCAACAGAGTGAAGAGACAACCCAGTGTGGGAAAAAGTCCTTGTCAGCTGTTCCTCACACAAAGGATTACTAATGAGAAGATATAAAGAACTCAAAAAAATCAGACTTCTCAAATTTAAAGACCCAACTCAAAAATGTGCATCTGAGATGAATACACACTTCTCAGATGAAGAAATACAAACTGCAAATAAATATATGAAAAAATGTTCAAGATCACAAGTCATTTGAGAGATGCAAATTAAAACAACACTTGAGATTCTACCTCACCCCAGAAAAAAATGGCTGTTATTAAGAAATCAACCAGTAACAAATGCTGGAGGGGCTGTGTGGAAAAAGGAACCCTTCTCTTCTGTTGGTGGGAGGGCAGACTGGTGCAACCACTGTGGAAATCAGTGTGGAGTCCTCAAAAAACTAAGACTGGTAGCCCTACTGAACCCAGTTATTTACCTTTTGGTTATCATTCCAGAAAAATTAAAAACATAGTATCACAATAACATATGTGCTCCCAGGTTTATAGCAGCACAATTTACAATGGTCAAATCTCGTTAGCTACCTAAATGCCCATCAACTAAAGAATGGATAAAAGAGATGTGGTATTTTTCTACAATGGAATACTACTCAGTCATAAAGAAAGATAAAATTGCCTTTGCTATTCTAGGTCTCTTTCATAGGCAAACGGATACAATTAGAGACTGTGTTCAAAAATGAAATAAATCAGACTTG
The DNA here is from genome assembly GCF_034190915.1 of Cavia porcellus. Classification (NCBI taxonomy): domain Eukaryota; kingdom Metazoa; phylum Chordata; class Mammalia; order Rodentia; family Caviidae; genus Cavia; species Cavia porcellus. The sequence continues at coordinate 220,818 of NW_026947521.1, read as the reverse complement.
CATGTGTAAACACAGCATTATCTCCCTAGTGTGAGAAGCTGAAAGAAATAATCTGTGTATGAGTGTGTAGAGATAGTTACACTACTAATTTCTCTTATTTCACTAAAAAGAAGTTTGTGCTGATATTGTTTGGACAATTAAATGCAAGTATCTTGTATTCTGAGAACCTAAAGATAATAATTCACAATGTATTAACTGTTGTTACCCTCCAAATTGTGTACTGACACTTTGTGGTTTTCTCTTAACCAAAACAAAAACATGGGTGAGAGGCGGCAGAGCTGAAGTCCAGGCCTGAGCACTAGAAGAAGCCCAGAGGGAGGGAATAGGGCGGAGGAGCAGGAGCAGCAGTGGCCAAGGCAGGGAGGAGGCTGCGAGAACGGCAGCAGCAGAATAGTGCCTGCACTGCATCCTGTGTCGCTGCGGCCAGGAGAGATACAGTGAGGAGCAGCACTGCCACAGCAGTCCAGCCACACAGGGAAGCCACGTGAAACAGAAGGGATACATGCAAAAGGTAACGAAGAAGGGTCCAGCGATGTTTATTTTTTGGCAGAGCCACAAATACTACTACAGGAAAAATTTAAAGTCAGACTAATAACTTCAAAAATAGCAAACACTATTATAAAGATCATTTCTTTTTAATTTTAGTTTTTAAATTTTTTTTTGTTTTTTGAGACAGGGTCGCACTGAGTAGTTCATGCTGGCCCTGAACTCATGATCCTCCTGTTTCAGCCTTCTTTCTGTTTTTGAGACAGGGTCTTACTTTGTAGTGCAGGCTGCAGGCTGGCCTTGAACTCACTATATAGCCCTGGCCAGCCTTGAACTTGCAGCAGTCCTCCTGCCTCAGCCTCCCAAGTACTGAGACTGCAGGTGCCTCAGTCTTCTGAGTGCCAGGATCACGGGGATGCACTACTGCTCCTGACTCTTCTCTCTGAAATTGTGAGTTCTGCTATGTTGTTTAGGCCGGCCTGAAAGTCGATGCCCTTCTGCTTCCCCTCCAGAGCAGTGGGCAGTGCGGCACACACCACCACATTCAGTTTAACGCAAACCTTCATTTTCTAATTTTCTTTAGTGTTCAAATATAAACAATCATTAAATCATCCTACTTCTCCTTAGAAAATAAATACTTCTCAATGTAGTAATCTGTGAAAAAGAAGGTGAAATTTAAAAACAAGAACTTGAGATGATGCTTTAAGTGCTAATTCATTTCCTTCTAAAGAACTACTTAATAATTACCTTCACAATTTGATGGTTAAGGAAAATTATACTAAAACCTTTTTCTTTTAAGCAGATTAAATGCATCTCTAAATTAAGCCCCTTTGATTTAGAGTAACAAATAGCTATTTCTTTAGCATACCTTGTGTTTGGTCATGGTGCTAAAATGATTATTCCGAAAGAACACACAGAGCTCTCCCTCCTGAACGGCTGACGTTAGTTCACATAATCCATGGTATGTCAGTTGAGTGGCTGTATTGTTTAGAAACTGCTCAGCTACAAAGCCTATGGAACCAATGCATAATATTAGATGGAAGAATACTTCAAAAATTTTAAAAACTATTCTTTTATTCACATTGCGTTCCACATGCGTAGGAAGGCCAATTAATACAAAACTTTCCTTACTACAGGATGGTCCTAACTGGAGACTCATCTTTCTTTTTCTTTCTTTTTGTCTTTTTCCTTTTTATTGGTACCGGGGATCAAACTCACGACTGCCTGCTTGCAAGACAGGCGCTTATGCCGCTGAGCTAAATCCCCAGCCCCCAAGACTCATCTTTCTAAACCTGTTATTCGGAGCTGCGTTATACTTCACCTACAACAAGGATTTCTGACAGCTTACAATATGAAACATAAGACATAACAATCCATTAAAGCAAAGAAGTTAGGGTTAGGATTTAAGCAGTGGGACGGAGAGATGACTATTTTCCCAGTGGCTGGCTGTTTAGAAATGAAAAGTAGCCTTAACACTGTAAGCGGAGCTGCTTAGGTTTTTAATAAAGACTCTAGATAATCACAGACTGCCTGACTTCTGCACATGAGACTGGACAGAAACACTATTTTACCCTAGTTCCTTTCAACACATGCCACTGGACGCAGACAACAAGTTCAGAAATTCTCTAGTCTTTCTGGAACAGAATGAAATGCACAGCAGCAAGCTGAAGTGCACTGAAAAGATCCAGTCATCTGTGAGTTCTTACATGTGAGCTGCTGCCCTGGCTGAGAATTACACACCAGCACCCCAGGGGCCAGGCTCCTAGCACTGTCACAGTCGTTCTCAGACATCCGGAGACAGGCAAAAACCTAATACGCACATTCCTAGCCGGGGTCAAACTAGGCAGCATTCTGCCTGGCTCCGGCTCTCATACCACAAACTGGTGCCCTTTTCATGGTCTACTCAACGACATGCTGGTCACAACTTCCTGCTTTCTGCTTGAAATGTCCTCCCCAAGCCTAGGAGGAAAGTGCTGGTTAGCGCTTCTAACACTGGACCTCCGTTAACAAAGGCTGTCGTGTGCCTTGCAGAAACCTGGTGGAGAAAAACGCTGTGAGCAGAGTTCCATAAGAGGCCTGTACCTTCAGGGGAACAGGGACTCACTGTTCACTGATACCACCACCTTTATTCACGGCAGCCATGAGGGAAGCATCTGCTGCAAACAGAACCAACTGTACACACACTTTTTTTTTTTTTTTTTTTTTGGTACTGGAAATCGAACTCAGGACATTGCGCTTGCCAGGCTGGTGCACACATAATTTTGAAACCTGCATTTCTTTCTCCTTTCTTCTTTAATGAGAAAGAAAGGTCTCAGGAAGGTGGCAGGGGCCTTGTTCTGAGAGGCTCTGTAACTGAGCTGCAGGCAGGGGGCGCTGGGACGAAAGTGTACAAGGAGGTGAACTGCGCCAGTAGAGCAGTGTCTCCGACCAGGCGGGGCGGCTGTTCAGGGCGCTGGTACAGCATGTAGTCCGCGAGCGTGAAGAGCAAAGCTCCCAAAGGCTGCTAGCGCACGGCCCGCCCCATCCCTGTGGGCACCCAGTGGAAGGGAAAAGGCCCCACAACACTCGTCCGAGGGAGGCCCTGCGCCTGTCCCCTCAGAACAGAGCGAAAGGCGGGGCCACCAGCGCCCTCCCACTCGCCCCTCTCCGCAAGCCCCCTTCCTAGCCAGGCAGACAAGTCTTGGAGGAGGAGGAGGTGTGATTTAAACATTTAACACTGGAACACTATTTCACAGCTGTACTGAGAAAGCAGGGCTGGGACAATGAATGATTTACCCAAGGTCAAAAACTAATTATGCTAAAGACTAAAACCAAGAGAATTCTTTTTAGGAGAATTATTATTTGTATTAAAGTACTTTAAACTACAGTGCAGATGATCACTATGTATTCTAACAATTATCTATCTTCCCCAAAACGGTCCATCATAAAATGGTCCATCAAGAATGATTTTAAAAAAAACCAGTATATAGCCAGGTGTGGGGGCTCAGGCCTGTAATCCCAGCACTGGGGTGGCTGAGGCAGGAGGATCGTTTGGAATTCAAGACCAGCCTAGGCTACAAAGTGAGCCCAAGACCAGCCTGAACGCAGGCACGGGGAGACCCTGTCTCAAAAAGACAAAAACAACAACAAAAACCCCCAGTATTTTCTGTAACCCCAGCACTGTTTGGGGTCTGAGGCCACTCAGGGCCACATAAGGTAGGAAAGCCCCAAGCGCCTTGCAGAAGGTGATGCTGGCTACCATCAGCCTATGTCTCCCAGACCAGCATGTCCTTCTGCGTTTGCTTTTATCCTTTTTCCCTCTCCACTGGACTCAGGCCTGCTCTGCGGAGCCAGTTTCTTCCCCGCTCTTTACTTTTATATCCTTGAATAAATCTGACCACTGCTAAAAACAATACAAAACTGTGAAATTAGGGCTGTAGGGGCATGCGCCTGTGATGCCAGGACTGGGGTGGGGGTCACTGTTTCAAGGTCAGCCTGGATTGCAATAGTGTGCTGAGGACCAGCTTGGACTACGTTGGAGACTCAGTCTCAGAAAAGCAAGATGAAGTTAGGAAGACAGATTCTAAAATTAGGCAAAAAGCAATAGAATGTGGAAATAGGAGGAAAAAAAATGATTCATTTAAAAAATACTGAGTACCTGCCTGGCCAGCATGAGGTCATGAGTTCGATCCCTGGTACAAAAAAAAAAAAAAAAAAAAAAAAGCCTAAACTAGGCACAGTGGCACATAGCATCCTAGTACTCAGGAGGCTGAGGCAGGAGGATTGTGCAGGTTTGAGGCCAGCATGGGCTACATAGTGAGGTCAAGCCCAGCCTGATCACAGAGTGAGACCTTGACTCAAAAATAACTTAGCAAACTGCTTAGTAATTACAAAAACAAAAGGGCATCTCTGCAATAAAGTGACAGGTACACCTTGATCAAACTCACACCTCACCAATCCTGGGACAGCGGGGCTCACGCTCTCCAGTTTGGTACACTAGGAAGAGTGTGAGTTCACCCACGTAGCAGTGCTGCTGAAAAGCCTTTCCCTTGACTCGACTTATGACGAAAGTGCAGAGGAACCCAGACTGGGAGCTGCTCTGTAAAACCAGCCTGCACTTTATATTAAAAGTAAGCCATGCCACAAGAGTCTTCTTTCAAAGCAAGAAGATAGGAAAGTATCAGAAATCCATTCTCTACTGCACAAGACCGAAGACAGGACCACGAGATGATCCCGGGATACAGCACACTGAAAAACACTAAAAGCTCAAAGGGGCATTACTGGAAAAACTGGAGAATTCTCAGGATTAACAATTTATTAATAATACTGTATTAATGCTAAATTTCCCGGTGTAGTTGTATTGTAACTATATGGGAGAATTTTATATAGAATTTCTTTTTCTTAGGTCATAAACCATGAATTATTTATGGGTAAAAGGCTATATTTGCAACTGATTCTCATGTTATTTAAGAAAAAAGAAAGTGCCAAGCATGGTGGCATATGCCTGTAATCCCAGTACTCAAGAGACTGAGGCAGGAAGATCGCTGAGAGTTTGGGACCAGCTTGAACTGCATAGTGAGATCCTGTCTCAAAAAACAAAAAAAAAGGTGTCTGTAGAAATACCCGAAAACAGAAAACAGCTGAGTGTGTTGACATATGCCTATATTCTCAGGATTCTAGGAAAATGAGGCAGGGCTGCAAATTTAAGCTCTGCCTAGGCAACTCAGAAAGATCCCAAACTAAAACATCATCAAAGGAAGAGCTGGAGGCCTGGGATTTAGCTCAGAGGTGTAAGTGCCTGCTAGGCAAGTGCAAGGTCACAGGCTTCCAGATCCCTGATGGTCCCGATGCCAAAAAAAAAAAAAAAAAAAAAAAAAAAAAAAAAAAAAAGGGTGGGGGGAGGAGGCTGGAGAGGGAGCTCAGTTTGAAGGACCAGGGCTTAAACCCTAGTGTATCCCCAAAAAACCAAATAATCATGAAACAACAAATACACAAAAAAGTCAGCAAATGTTTACTGGTAATAGTTGGTGGATTTAGCTCAGCGGCACAAGTGCCTGCCTGGCAAGCGTGAGGTCATGAGTTTGATCCCAGTTCAAAAAAAAATTGACGGATTTCATTAAACAACAGGTAAATGCCCACTGTGCTGTTATGACCTTTTATACGGGCTTGAGGTGTTTCAAAATGAAAGACTGAGGAAAGAAAATTAATATCATTTAATAAAAATAAAAATAATGTGAATTTAAACAGCAGTGACAACAGCAGACAATGCAGGATTAATAAATATTTGAATAAACTGACAGATATCCTAGAATTCTTTTGATAGATACTTCTATTGCAGAAACAGCTGTTAAACAGTTACTCCTGACAGGGCATCTGCAGCTACATGACAGCTCAGGTGAATCCTGGCAGCAGGGACTGGGCTGCGTTTTGGTTTTTTCTTTCTTTTTTTTTTTTTTTGTCTTTTTGATTTTTTTGATTTTTATCGGGACCAGGGATCGAACTCACGACTACCTGCTTTCAAGGCAGGCGCTTATGCCGCTGAGCTAAATCCCCAGCCCCGTTTTGGTTTTTTCTTACTGATCTTGGCTGCCACACCGCAGCCTGTCCTGATGACCAGACTGCAAACAGTGTTGGGAGAGGGGGCAAAACACAGGGACTTTACAGAAGTTCTGTGCTTTCACTTACACGTACAGCCATCAAAAGAAAATAAGTATTACCGAAAAGAAGTTTAAGGAATCCTTATTCCTATTTGAATACCAGCTAAACGTTTCTTTTTCTTTAAAAAACAATGCTCATGAAAGTATTTCTCACACTTTGTACTTTTCATATGGAATGAAATGTTTGCATAAGGCCAGACATGAGCTTGGGTTATTCACTGACTCAAAGGAAAGGAACACCTGAAAGCTAACCAGAAAAAGAAAACCAACTACCTCAACACTGCAGCCAAGGAAGAGTGAGGAACAGAAGGAACGGAGGAAAGCTACCTGCTACAACCTAAGCAAGAAGTATCCACTGTGGCCTGCTCAGGGTACAACTTCATACTCTCAGTGTCTGCTAAAAGTACCTACCAGTACACCAAGCAACCAGCTCAAACTGATAATATATTTATAATTTCTTTAAAGAAAAAGCTAGTTTAGGGCTGGGGAGTTAGCTCAGCAGCATAAGCGCCTGCCTTGCAAGCAGGCAGTCGTGAGTTCAATTCCCGGTACCGATAAAAAGGAAAAGACAAAAAAAAAAAAAAAAAAAGAAAAGAAAAAGAAAAAGCTAGTTTAGTTCTTTAACTGTATCGAATTCCCACACCACTATCCCTTCATATGAAAATCTGAGAGTGTTGCCATTGAATTAATCACTAAGTGCTCCTGGCACACTTCACCTCAACTCGATGCCCTCATGGGCGGGGGAGGTGACACCTTGTTTTCCCGTAACACTGTGAAGGCTGTATCACCACCCTGGGAGTAATATCCCTAACACGAAGTTAGGAAAAAGAAGTGGCAGCTAGCCCCAGGGACCTGGTGTCCTCCCGGCCAGGCCAAATCAAGCAGTGCAGAGCCTGCGGCAGGTCGCAGGGCAGGCAGCCGTCCAGGCACTTGTCGCCGCTCCTCCCCCTCAGTTGGCTCAGCAGACACCTCTCTGCAGGCTAGCCATCCTGTCTGCTATCGCGTCCTGCATCTTACTGCTCCTCCACTACCACTGCGTAGCACACTGCACATTAGCGAGAAGGTAGATTTTACAGAAATCTTCCGTAGGTTTTTTTTTTTTTTGGTCTTTTTTGTTTTTATCGGTACCAGGGATCGAACTCATGACTGCCTGCTTGCAAGGCAGGTGCTTATTCCACTGAGCTAAATCCCCAGGCCCCTCCTTAGAGGTTTTTAAAAGGACTATACTGAAGGTAATGAGAGCACGGACAGAAATGTATAGTTCTCCTGAACACAGCAGAACTCTGTACACTGAAAGAAAGAAAATTTTAAAGCAGTCTAGGTTACGTAGCCCAGGCTGGCCTTGAACCTGCAGAGACCCTCCTGCCTCAGCTGGGCAAGCGCCAGGATCAGAGACATGTGCTGCCAGTTTTCTTGGCAAGTGTAGTGGCCCACCACAGCTATAATCCCACCACACAGAAGGTAAAATGGGAGGCTAGGACTCAGACCAGTCTGGCCTACACAGCCAGCACAGAGCCTGCCTAAACTACAAGTCGAGACAGTCTCAAAAAGCAAAAAAAAAAAAAAAAAAAAAACTTTTCTTGCTCTTTTCCTTCCTGATATGTAAATTTTGCTGCTTTAAATTATGGTGAAAGAACTGTCATTCAAAACTGATGACACACGTGCCCATATGGAGCCCAGTGCAGTGCTGCACAGCTGTGATCCCAGCATTCTGTGAAGCATAGGCAGGAGGGTCACAAGTTCAAGGCCAGCCTAAGAAACTCAGTGACCTACTGTCTCAAGGTAAAAAACCAAAAAGGGTTGGGGATAACTCAGGGCAAAAGCCCTGGGTTTTAATCCCCAAGAGCACACACACACACACACACACACACACACACACACACACACACAAATAAAAATAAAATAAAGTATCCCTGTATATTTACCAGCTTTTTGCAATCTGGACTAGGACACACCTCAATTAAAATACTACGCAATTTCTTACTTGCCTCTTTTGCACAAACGCATCAGACTTCCAGATAGCTTAATAACAACATCCGGATAGCTTAGTAACAACATAGTACTCGAGGATACATCTGTGTGCTCTTAAATATTCTGGTGGTCACTATTTTTAAATGTGGAAACAGGGATCAATTTTGATTACACCTTATGTAAACGAATCATCCTATTTCTCTTGGTTCTCCTCCTCTTGTGTACCCTCTAAGCAAGAGGACCGCAGCTTCAGTACTTGTGTGTCCCATGAGACGTGGCACTAGTGGTGGGAAGGTCACCCAGATGCCCTGGCCCCTGTAGCACTCCAGTGGCAAAAATCTCCTCCTCTCACTGTGCACTGAACGTGGCTGAAAATCAGTGCACTGCTTTTGCTTAGACATCTGTATTTTCAGTTAGCTACTGATGCTTGGTACCATAGTGATGCTTGGTTTTGGAGCAGAGTCTCACTCTGTAGTTCAGAATGGCCTTGAACTCACAATACCAACAAAGGCTGGCCTCAGACTCTCTACAATCCACCTGCCTCAGCCTGCCAATTGCTCAGATTATAGGCCTGCACCACTGCAGCCAGGCAGGGGTGTACTCAGACCTGGAGACGGCTTTCACGACATGCTGCACTGTACTGAAACATAAGGTAGATGCCTCATGGAAAGAGAGTGTGTTAGCACCACACATTCACTTCTGTCACCTGGAGTGTGGAAGAGAAATAAAATCCACCTGATACTCTCCAATAATTATTTTTATAAAAAAAGTAATTATTAGTGGCCTCTGAGTAACTGCCCACACACACCAGCACCATACCCAGGACTCAGACTGTTAGCAGGCCTTTCCTTACAAATCCAGTGCAAACAGATCTAGGACAAACCTTTAGCTGGCATTTTATGAGAATTTGCTTTCTAAATGCCTCTAACGGCCTTCCTGGTATTTCTAGGAGTCTGACTCAGGTGACATGAAAGTTGTCACACATAGGGACAAGAATGTCGACCACAGAAAGGGGAGAGGGGAGGGGAGAGGAGAGGCAGTGGCCGCACCCACCTTCACTGACCAGCTGGCTGTCGTCTGACTGCTTGCAGAAGATGATCTTCTCCACCAGCTGATTGTAGCTGCAGCTGCCCACTGCCTTGACAGCGTCATCGGTCTGAGGAGTCAGAGAGCAAAAACGGTAGCTAAGGCCACACAAAGCGGGCTCTATGACTTTATCCTAGTATAATACTAAATGCCAAGTATCACTTACGAAAAGTCACCACTGAAATAAGCACCTACCAGTTTTTAATTTTGTTTTTAGTGCAGATAGCTATCTTTCAATCATGCAAAAAATGATGATTACATGAAACTTTTTTTGTTCTGAGATAGGGTCTCATTCTGCAGTCCTGGATGGCTTGCAACTCACTTTTGTAGCTCAGGCTGGTCTTGTACTTGCAACGATCCTCCTGCCTCAGCCTCCCAAGTGCTGGCATTATGGACCTGTGCTACCACTCCCGACTAATACATGAGACTCCTTTAAGGTTATTATTATCCTTTAGTTCTCTGAGCTAAGGTCTTGCTAAGTAGTTCAGGCTGGCCTTGAACTCAGTGATCTCCTGCCTCAGCCTCCCAAACAGCTAGGATTACCCACATGTGCCACCATGCCCTGCTTCATTCATCTTTTGGTAACTGTTTGAGTTGTTTGCCATTTGCAATGGCAAATTTTGCTATAAACATTCTTGTACATTTATCCTGCTCCACACACCAACAGCGTCTCCAGGGTCCATCTTTTGTGATATTGCTAACTCTCAGCTTATGCTTATTCTCAGCTTCAGTAGAAAAACCCACCTTTTCCAAAGCAGATGACCAACATCTACCCTCAGCAGTAAAGAACGAGAATTTCTTATGCTGCACCTCTTCAATATTTCATGTAACATTTCTGTGCTTTTTTTTGTTTTTGGGAGATAGGGTCTCCATAGGTAACCCAAGCTGGCCTTGAACTTGTAGCAATCCTGCCTCAGACTCCCAAGTGCTAGAATAACAGGTACACACCACCACAGCTGGGGCTCAAATCATTTACTTTTTCTTTTTACTGGGTTGTCTATCTAATAAAGAATTATTTGTGGGAGTTCTTCATACCATCTATTGATCTTCTGTCATAAAAAGCATCATGTACTCTGTGGCCTGCTTTTTTACATTCTTTTTGTAATGTCATCTTCCTGTTGTTTTGGTTTGGTTTTTTGTAGTGCAGGTTGCCCTCAAACTCAGTGGTCCTCCTGCCTCTGCCTCCCGAGGGCTGGGATTACTGGCATGAGCCACCACGCCCGGCTTTCGATTGGTGTATCTTTAGGTAAACACAGGTCCTCAATTTTACAGTAGTCCTGTTTACCAATGTTTCCTTTACGGTTAATGGATGTGTGTATTGTTTTAGAAATTCCTATTTTAAGGTCAGGAAGACAGTCTCAAGCTTTTGCATTTATGTATTTTACTGTTAAAACTTTAGTGTACACGAAATAGAACTTTATGTGGGGAGAGGCAAATTTTTTCCCCTGCCATGGCTATCTACGGTCTGCACACCTTTGACAGTAAGAGCTGCTGTCACGCCTTGCTCTACAGTGCCCTATTTCGGATTATGTGAGCACAGTCTTTTTAGATTAGAAATTTCTCTCGTCAGTCTAATGCTTATTGCAATATTTAAAATATCTCCTATGTGGAGAAGACAAGAATGTCCTCTCTACTTGTTCTGCTTTAAGAGTACACTGACTGGCTGGACAGTGGCACACACCCGTCATCTTACCATGCAAGAGACTCAGGCAAGAGGACTCCAAGTCTGAGCCAGATTGGGCAACTTAGTGCCTTACACCTTATTTACTGGAACTGCAGCTCAGTGCAAAGGCCCTGGCTATTCAGCAAGTTCCGTCAGCCTAGACTGCCTGTAAGACTCTGTTTCAACCCTCTTCCTCTAAAACAAAGCATCCTGGCTTCTATTCCTGGCCCTCCCGCCTCCCCATAAGTTACAGAAACAACTTGCCATGTTCCACAGCACCCACCACATGTGCTGGGATTTGGTTTTGAATTGTATCGATATTATAACCTACTTTTAGGAAAAACAAAACCTCTACAATTCCAATCTTGAAAGCTAAAAGGATAGCTTATCTCTCCATTTACACGCATCTCTATTTTCTCTCAAATACAGCTGGTCCACAGCCATGGTTTGGAGTGTATGCCCAATATCATGCCTACCCAGAGAGTGGCCTACACCCAGTCCATAGCCAGTCTGGGCAACACAGCAAGACCCTTCACTGCATATGTAACGTTAACTTAAAAGTAAGATTATTCCCAGAGAGGTCTTCTGTATCTTTCTGTCAGATTTATTGCCAGGAACTTAGGCTATATAAATATTTTAAAAAATTTTTTCTGTCATTTAAAACTCATTTTCAAAGAATTTTAGCTTTGTCAATGTTCTTTTTTCCTTTTTGTTTTTGAGACCAAGTCTTACTATATAGTTCAGGCTGGCCTTGAGCTCACTATGTAGCACAGACTAATCTCAAACTTGTAATGATTTTTTTGCCTCAATCTTCTGAATGCTGAGGTATGCACCACTCTGCCTGGGTACTTAGGATTTTTGAGACATGGTCTCACTGTGTAGTTCAGTCTAACCCTGTGAAGTCACTATGTATCCTAGGCTGACAGCAATCCTCTTGCCTCAGCCTCCTGAGTGCTGAGATTATAGCACCGTCATGCCCAGTTCTTGCTGTTCTTTAAGATGGATATGCAGTGCTGGGTACAGTGGCTCAACCTGTAATCCCAGCTCTCTGGGTGGCTGAGGCAGAAAGGTGGCTAATTTAAGTCTATCCTGGGCAATCCAGCAATTTAGTGATAACCTGTCTGGGGGGAAAAAAAAAATTTAAAAAGGGCTGAGGAACGTAGCTTAATGCAAAGGCCCTGAAGTAAATCCCAAGCACTAGGGATGTGAGAGTGGATATAAAACTCATTAATATTTATGATTTTCCTTTAATATACGCATTTTTTTTTATCGGTAAAGGGATCAAACTCACGACTGCCTGCTTGCAAGACAGGTGCTTATGTTGCTGAGCTAAATCCCCAGCCCCTAATGTATGCATTTAAGGCTTATAACTTCCTCTAAAAACTGTCTTAGTGGCCTCTCACAATTTTTTATTATGATTTTCTTGGCCTAAGGATTTTCTAATTATTTGTCTCCCATTTTTTTGTATGTGGGGGGTTGATTTTTTGAGACAGGTTATTGCTCTGTAGCCCAGGCTGACCTCAAACTTGCAGCGATCATCCTGCTCAACTTCCTGTCTTGGCATATACACATTGAAAATGACTTTTTGGGAAATGAAACATTCAATCATTAGTAATTCTTATTATACTTGTATCACTACGCCTGTTACCTTCTGATTAGTATTTGTACGACATCTCTTTTTCTTTAGAATCTTTCTGTGAAATTATGTTCTATGTCTACAGCAAGAAAACTCCTTCCACTCCACCTCAGCTCCTGGTCTCGGCTGTCTTCCTGGGTGCCACGGGATGTCAGGTCCAGGGCACAGCATGCGTTAGGCAAGTGCTCTACCAGTGAGCAGCCGAGCCCCAGGCATTCTTTTCAGTTACTCTGAGTACAGTAGTTCACAATTCTATTTTCTAAACTTAGGCTTAACTGACACAGAAATGCAATATTCAATACACGTGTATACTGCACAATGTTTAAATCAGGGTAAACACATCAACCTCCTGACACACACTTTTCAGTGATGAGAACTTCCCCAACCCCTTCCCCTGGTTTCTGAGTTGCCTGGCATCATTGTGCCAGGTGTGGGTGCAAAAGGCCTCCCAGCCTGTGCTAGTGCACACTGCCTGGCACGAGGTCCTGGCTCCCAACCACAGCTCACTGCGTCAGAAAACCCTTCAGTGAAGGGACATCTGACAACATTACCCTTTAGGGAAACTGACTAAAAGGTACAAGGATTGCTATGTGTTATTTCTTAAAACTGCAGGTGGATCCACAATGGTTTCAAAATAAAACTTAAAAAAAAAAAAACTGTAACATCTCATGCCATAAAACAATACATCAGAGTGATGGGGACTTGGCAGTGCCTTATATACAAATGAGGGGTGACTCCAAAGCTATGCAGGAGTCAGCACTGACGGTCTTTACCTGTCATCTGTGCAGCCCCAGCAATTAAGCCATTTACCAAGACTGCATCTCCAAATAAAAAGTACAGGAGCTGGGGACGCATCTTAATGCAAAGACACTAGGTTCCATGCCCAACACACAAAGACATAAAGCTTAGCACTGAAGACTAGTGAGTTCTAGAACTGGCAACCTCCGGGCACATGTCACCCACCAATTGCAAGAGGGTGACACATCCCCAGGAACCAGAGCTTCCCCTGTGCAAGCTCCGAGACACCCTTGGTGAATCACTACCTGCATCTCCTTCCTAGGATAAACCCCAGAGGTGAGGACAGCATGCTTCACTGGGTGCTGGGCGGCTTCCTGACTGTAGAAGGCCTTGAGGCGGTTTCAGGGAAGCTCTGAACTGGCAGTGGTGTAGAAGGAGAGGGTAGTTTCCTGTGTACTCTTCATCTTACTTTCTAGTTGGACCCTAACTCCTTGCAGTTGGGGTCAGACACCTGGGGCAAACTAGGGAGACTGTATTCTCAACTTCATGGTTTGGCTAATTCCAAGTCAAGGTACACAAAAAATAAGTATCAGAAAATATAAATTCACCTTACTTTTGTGAGTTAGTAAGTGTTCCTGCACCTGTGTTTACGGAAATTCTTCCACTCACCTGGGGATCCACCAGCCACCCGTGATACAGAGGAATGTCGAGCAGGTCAAACACCACACATTCTGGCGTGTACTCAAACACGCGGACACCGGTGAACTTCACGTTCACATCCAGGCCTGTCTGCAGCTTATGCAGGATCGCCATGGCGTCACTCATGTTCTGAAGATGAAAGGGCAGGTTTAGCTCAGGAGACAGGAATGACCAAAGAAGCCAGGCGTGGTTGCATACTTCTGTGGTCCCAGCTCCTCAGGAAGCTAAGGTGGGAGGATGACTTGAGCTTCAGGCTGTCCTGAGCAACAGCCACATCCTGTCTCTTAAATTAAAATGTTATCTAACTTCATCTCTTCAACAAATTTTTATCACTAAATACCTGCTGTGTGTCTGGCACTAATCTGAGTTCCAAAGATACAACAATGAGTAAGACTAAGTTCAAAGTTTCTGTTCTCATATAGCTGGAGAAACCTGTCAATGCACATGTTAGCCATTATTACACAAGCTTGGCAGAATGTAGTTGCCATTCTGCCATTCAGAGGGGCAGAGATGAAGGATCTATTATAGACTGAAAACTCTGAAGCCAAAAGCTTCTAAAGCCAAAGAGGAAGCCTCTCCCTGTTCAGGATATATATACAAAGTAACTGCAACAAGGATCTTCAGACAGTATTTCTGCAAGTGTCTTCATTACAGTCTGCAAACAGCTAAGCAGCAGCTCTTGGGGAGTTCCTGCAACACCGACACCCAGAAGCTGAGGCAGGGGACTGGATTACAAATTCACTACCAATTTAAGCAACACAGGATTTCAGTATCCTGTCTTGGGGAGGGGGAGATTAAGAAATGGAAGCTACCCAAATGCCCACTAACATATGAATAGACAGAGCAAATGCATGCACAGACAATGGACTATTATTATTCAGCATTAAAAAAGAGAGAAATCCTATCACATGCAACGACATGAAGGAATCTTGAGGACAGTACATGAAATGAAATGCGCCAGTCACAGACAAGTAAATACATCATGCTTCCAGTTCTATGGCCTATCAAGAGCAGTCAGCATCACAAAACAGAGAGCAAAATGATGGTGCCATGGGCTTGAGAGGAGTACAAAACAGGGAGAGGTGTTTGATAGGTACAAGAGTTCGGTTTTGCAACACGAAATTCTAGAGATCTGCTAGCTGACACCACGAATATAGTTAACACTAAGAAGCAGCACAATTAACAATGCATAAGAGAGCTAGGTATAATCCCAGCACTCAGGAGGCTGAGACAGGAGGCTGGCTTGGGCTGCACAGTGAGCTCAAGGCCAGCCTCAATTGCACCCTATCGCAAAAAAGAGAGAGAGAGACAGAGAGCATGTATCGGTACACACCTGTAATCTCAGCATATGGGAGGCTGAGACAAAAAGACTGCACATGAGCCCAGACTGGGTACCTCCACAAGATTCTACTCGAAAATGCAAAATAAAAAACAGGCTGGAGGTGTAATTAGTATGAAGGCCCCACCATCAAACTCCAATATCAAAAGAATAGAGAAAGAAAGGAAAAAAAAAAAAAAAAAGAGTAGGCAGCCAGGTGTGGAGGCGCACACGTGCCATCCCAGGTACTAGAGGCCAGGGATAGGACCATGGATTTAAGGCCAGCCTTTCCTGGGCTGAGCAAGACTCTGCCCCAAAACAAAGATAAAAGGGCTAGGCACAGAGCTCAGCAGTAAAGTGCTCTTCTTGTCAATCTCCATACCAGGGGAGAAAACTTGGTAGGAAATATTTCATATTAAGTGATTTTTTTTTTGTTCCTTTGAGACAGGATCTCACTATGTAGCCCAGGCTGGCCTGGCACTCGAAGCAATCCTCCTACCTCAGTCTCCTGAGTGCTGGGATTATAGGAGTGTGTCACCATGCCCAGCTATGTAATTTTTACAATTTAAAAAATAGAAATGAGTTATCAAGCTAGAAACAACATGGAGGAAACAAAGAGAACTAAGGCCACACCCTGGGTAATTACAAAACAAACTGGAAACAGGCAACACCATGAGCTAAAAAAGATGAGTGGCTGCCAGGGGTCAGGGAGTGGCAGGTACACACGGGGCGAGCACAGGGACTGAAGGGCAGTGAAATAAGGCCACGCACTGTGGCCAAGTCCTGTCATGATAGGACATCCACAGATGCATGACAGCAAGGATTAACCTGACGCAAACTCCAGATGTGGGTGACAAGGACGGGTCAGTACAGGCTGTGCACTTGGGACATCACCCATCTGGCACGCAATGCCGACCGCTGGGGAGGCTGTCACTGCAGGGAGAAAGGGGACCAGAATTCTCCCCTCCCGCCATGCCTGACTTCGAAGCGAACTCACTGAAGCTTAAACAGCTGAGGGAGGGAGTAGATACCTAGAGCAGTATCTACTCATACATAGCATCCTAAATAGCACATGTGTTTTAATTTTTTAATTTAAAGAGAAAAATAAAATTTCAAGACAAATAGAGGATAACAATGGTTAATACATTGTGCATTCTTTATATTACTCAGAATATAAGATATCTGCATTTAGTTGTCCAAACAATATAGCACAAACCCTTCTCTTCAATGAACTAAGAAAAATTACTAGTATCTCAACTATCTCATATATATATACACACACACACACACACACACACACATACATATAAAATTTCTTTCAGCTTCTCACACAGAGAAACAATACAATGTTTACACAAGCACAGGTATTAACAGTAAACAGGGATTCAAAAAATGTGGCTTATGGGCTGGGGATTTGCCTCAGCAGCATAAGCGCCTGACTGGCAAGCACTAGGTCATGAGTTCCATCCCTGGCACCAAAACAAAATTAATGTATAAAAAATCTGGCTTGTGTGGGAAGTAATGGCACTACCTACAACCCCAGTACTTGAGAGGCTGAGGCAGGAGGACAGCCGCAAATTCCAGGACAGACTAGACTACACAGTGAGCTCAAGGCCAGCCTGGATTACAGAGCAAGACCCTATCTCAAAAAAAAAAACAAAAAACAAAAAACAAAAAAACCCAAAAAACAAAAAACCACAAACCCAAAGAATATGTAGCAAGGACTAACCACAGGTGGCCTGCAAAGAGTACAGTATTTACTCTTTAATCTTTTACAGAAAAAGTGCAGCAGGTGTGGTAGTACACACCTATAGTCCCAGCACTTGTCAGGCTGAGGAAGCAGCACTGATCACTGAGTTCTAAATCAGCCTGGCCTACCTAGTAAATTCAAGGCCAGTGAAGTACAAAGTACACAGCAAGGGCTTGCTTCAAATCCCTCTGCACCCCCCAAGAAATTTATAAAGCCACTGATACAGAAAAATGTACATATTCATTAATGCAACTACTATTTATTTTAATGTAATAAAAATCACGTTTATTACCTGTTCATAATTTAAACGCTGAATTTCTGAAATTTCTTTTGGCTTTGCCTCAAGCATATAATCACCTGTAAAACAATTGTGAAATTGACTTTTTAAGTGTTATTCTTTGTTTGTAACAGATTTTAATTATAAATTTTTAATCACTGCAGCAACAAGTGACACAGAAAGTTGACTCCTAATTCTACCCGGAGAAAAGCTAGGTCAATGGTTTGCTATCAGCCCACATGTTACTTCTGTGTACACAGTATAATACTTCCGAATTCTCTCTCATTTTACCATATAAGTGAACATCTTCTATATTATTACACATAAAGCTCCCACAGGTTGTACCAACTTTTGGTGCTGTTTACAGTATAATTACTTCCCAAATTACCTCCCAATAATGGTAATATTATTCTAAAGGCTTGTAACTCTCAAAAGTCAAAATGTCCTTGTCTTTTTTTTTTTTTTAAGCCAGTCAAATTTAGCAGTGGAGGGGTGGTATACCAACTTTAGTGACACTAATGTTAATAAGTTCTGATAACCCACTGCCATCGGACCAGCCAAAATGTCCTTGTCTTTTAAAAAAACTGATTAATTTAGCCAGATATAGTACAGCACACATATGATTCCGACACTCTGGAAGGCTGAGCCAACCTAGCATGAAAAAAAAACCATGTCTCAAAACAAAAAATAGGGCTGGGGATTTAGCTCAGCAGCATAAGCGCCTACCCTACAAGTGTGAGATCATGAGTTTGATCCTCAGTACCAAAATAAACAAGTAAGATAAGGAGGGCAAGGGATATGGTTCAGTTATAGAGTACCCCAGGATACAGTTTCAAGGTCTGAAGAAAGAGATAGAAGGAAAAGAAATAACCTGTTTTTATTTATTTATTTATTTATTTACTTTTTTTTTTTTTTTTGAGACAGAGTCTTGCAATGTATGTAGTGCAGACTGGCCTTGAACTTACTATGTGGCCTAGGCTACCTTGAACTCACCACTGTGATCCTCTTGCCACAGCCTCCCCACTGCTAGAAATACAGGTGTACACCACCACGCCTGATCTTTAGTGTCTGTGTTTCCTGGCATCACTTTTTGGAGGCCTTCCTTGGGGTCAAATCCAAGACCCTGCATTCTAGGGAAGTGCACCACTACGGAGCCACAGTCCCAGCCTCTGGCATCACTCTGTAAGCAGACATACAGCCTCTCCACATGTGTATGACTTTCTAAAAACATGGAGTACCATTTAAAAATATGTAGTTTTTTCCTGATCAACGTCTTTTTTTTTTATCAGTACCGGGGATCGAACTGCCTGCTTGCAAGGCAGGTGCTTATGCCACTGAACTAAATCCCCAGCCCCCAACATCTTTTTTAATACTTTGTTTTTCCTTTTTGGTTCTGAGGATTGAACTCGGCCTTGTGCGTGCTAATGACATGCTCCTTTTTTTTTTTTCCTAGTACTGTAAATTGAGTTCAGGGCCCCTGCACTGAACTACACCCACAACCATATATAGCTAGGCATGGGGGCATACAACTATAATCCCAGCACTTGGGAGGCTGAGACAGGAGGATCACCGTGAGTTTGCAGCCAGCCTTAAGTACACAGTGAGACTGTTTCAAACAAACAAAACAAAACCCATATATGTGTGTGTGTGTGTATGTACGCATATATATGTATATATATATATGTATACACATGTATATATGTATATATACATATATATGTGTATGTATATGTATATATATATATACACATACATATATAAATTTGTTCTTTTCTTTTTTTGAGGAGTCTAAATCACTATACTGCCAGACTAGGTGCAAACTTATAATCCTCCTGCCCCACTACAAGTGCTGATTATTAGGTGTGTCAACACATTCACCTTATGTTGAGGTTTCTTGTTTTGTTCTAGTTTGGTTTGTTGAGACAAGCTCTCACTGGGAACCCCAGCCTGGCCTCAAACTTGCAGCAATCCTCCTGCTTCGGCTTTGAGTGCTAGGATTACAGGTGGGTGCCATCAGGTCCCCCACGCTTTTAATATAACATTTAACTTTGGAAAAAAATTAACTTTGAAAACTACACTTTATTTTGAGCAAATGCTACCCATTATTTATTCAAGGTACTGAGAACATGAGTGTTAAAATACTTGAGTTCCAACGTTTTAGCTCTGTATTTATCCTATATTGGTAGGTGACTGTGGAGGCTTTCCTGACCCACACATGCACTGGGTCAGGGTGCAGAATATGATGTGACATGACACTAAGTGACTCTGCACACACTCCCGTTCCAGCATCCAGAGCAGAATGAGTATCAGGAAAGACTCAGGCAAGCACCTTCCTCTTTCCTTAGGCCAGAAAGGGCTTTTGTTTGGTTAAGACAGAGTCCTGCTGCGTAGTTCAGCCCAGGCTGCCCTCGAATTTGCAGTGATCATCTTGCATCAGCCTCTCTAGTGTTGGGCTCACAGGTAGGGTCACCATTCCCAGCAGGAAAGGTTTTTTAGGTAAAAGAATGGCTTGGCTAAGATAAGTGGCCTCATAAGATAGATCTCAGCGATCCTAACCCCCTGAGATATTCACACTTTCAAAACATGGTGAATGTCTAAAGTTTTTTTTTTGTATTGGTACCAGAGATCAAACTCCCAACTGTGCTCTTGCAAGGCAGGCACTTATGCTGCTAAGCTAAATCCCCAGCCCCCTAAATGTCTAAATTTTTACATGAGGACACACTGCCATTAATGCCTCTCAAAGTACTCCCCTCACTCGCACACACTTCTTGCTGCTTTCTGAAGGTGTTCTTGAAGTCCTCTTCCATGAGTGTCTTTACTTGCGCTGTTGTGGCTGCCTCAATGTCCTGAATCGGTTCCAAACATTCCCTGCCCTGGCCATTCCAACTCCGAAGAAGAGCAGGAAGTCACCTGGGGTCACATCATGGGTGAGGCGGATGAGGACACACAGTGATGTGCGCATGAGCCTGACTGCCAGCACCAGCAGCTGTACCGACTGTGTTCTGTGCCACACTTACAAAGTCACTGAGGAAAGAGGACGTCCAGACCTGCTCCAGAATCTCGTGTTGGCAGCGAAGGGCAGTCTTTGAGGATTCAGACCATGTCTAGTAGCACAGGGCAGCTGGCCCACATACGTAACCCATCTTAAGGAAGTATGTCTTTATTTAGTTCAGGCATTTTTTTTTTTGTTTGAGACAGGCCTCATTATGTAGTTCAAGAGGGCACTGAACCCATTAAGAAGCTCTGCTGACCTCAAACTTGCAGGTGTGTGTCACCACACTTAGCTATGTCTTCTATTATAATAAAATTTTTAAAATTTAAACATTTGAGTGGAATGTAGGTTGAAGTCAATTGTGGCTAGTGGAGTCCCGCAGGCCTGGCCCAGGTTTGTGTGGGTTTTGTAGCAGAGATGGCAGATCCTGACCTCCGCTATTCTCGTTCCTCGATAGAAGATGACTTCAACTATGGCAGCTGCGTGGCCTCTGCCAGACCACACATCTGAATGGCCCTTCTCTGAAAGTCTACAGTATCCTGCTCTCTACTCCAGTAGCCTCTACAGTGTTTTTATACTTTGATTCTACATAAACATTTGTGCATGAAAGTCATGCCTTCGGAGTTTTGGGTTTGATCTTTGCACTGACTTTAAGCAGACCTAAGCATCCCCTTAACCTGTACCTGACTTTTGGCTTTACCCTTCTGGAAGCTCTGACTGTGGCAGTTGTAGTTATCTTCTACAGTTATGTATTATTCTGAAAGCTTTTATATTGATTACTGCTGTGTTTCTTGGTTTGACTGTATATACTTTACAATTCAAGAGAGACTTCAGTAAATTTGGAGCAGGGCTGTTTGCTGTCCTGTCAGGATTCTTGAAGATGTTTTTTCATGGTGAGACAATGGAACTGATCTTAGCTGCCGGAGGAGTCCTTCTTTTCTGTGGATTTATCATTTATGACATTCACTCACTGATGCATACGTTATCTCCTGAAGAGTATGTATTAGCTGCTATCAGCCTCTACCTGGATATTATCAATCTATTCCTACATCTGTTACATCTTTGGAAGCAGTATTTAAGACTGTTTCATTAAGTGATAGTTTGATATTAAACAAAATTTAAACATCTGCTTTATATTGATAGCCACTTGTAATCCCCTTCCCTTGAGTGCTAAATGGATTTACCAATGCACTTCTAAAGAATAAAACGTGACAGAAGGAACAAGTCACTTCCACTTACGCAGTTCTATTGCTCAGCTGCTCACTCCAAGGCCAGCCAGGCAGGGAACGCACAGGGCTGGGGCGGCACAGAACTGCAGTCTTGGTCCCACAGCCCATGGGGAGCTGGCCCACCCATAACCTGTTGAGGGCACCTGGGCTGCTCCCCGTCCCCAGGACGGCTGAGCCCACTGCGCCTCTGCCTATGGCCTTGAAGACCCCACCCTGACTCCCAGCCCACCGATTCTACAAACAGTGGATGCAGCCTGAAGCCAGAACATTTTGGAGAGATCTGTTACACAGATCAGCGAGCTAGCACAGAGACATTATGGTAAAGTCAGACTTATGTGAGGTCATATTGTACTACAAATCAAACCCAGGGCCTGGAGCATCCTACACATTTATTCTACCACTGAGCTATACCCTAGCCCTGAGAATAACATTTTAAAAAGCTGAGTTTGAGTTTTTAAGGGGCCATCTTTCAATTTTACATACGTAAGTAAATAAGCACATAAGAATGCTGTCTTATGTACCTGTCCCCAGTCAAAAATACCATTTCAATCAAATATTTCTTGAAAATCAATACATCTGGCAGTAAACAGGATAAAAACCAAGCCTGTAATCCCAGCACTCGGGAGGCTGAGGTAGGAGGATGGCTACGAGTTCAAGGTCAGCCTGAACTCGCCTACATAATGAGCTCAAGGCTGAACTACAAAGCAAGACCCTGACTCAAAAAGATAGGATATATAGTTTGTTCTTTTTTTTTTTTTTTTTTTTGCCTTTTTCCTTTTTATCAGTACCGGGGATCGAACTCATGACTGCCTGCTTGCAAGGCAGGCGCTTATGCCACTGAGCTAAATCCCCAGCCCCTACAGTTTGTTCTTAAAAAAAAACTATTAATTTTGTTGGGCAAAGAACACTAGGTACCACAGAAAAGGATAACAATAAAGTATAAATGTAATAAATGCTTAAATACCACACGATTTTGAAAAAACACACTGATAGAGCCCACAGAGCTTAGATGCTTCCTTTGCGGCAGTAGTCTATACTACATTCAGAAAAATGCGCAGACCCTGGAGAGGGAGTGGGACAAAGAGCACTCTGTGAGGGGAAAAGGCTGATGGAGAGCGCCAGGCAGGAGGGCTGGAGCTGCTGCTAAGAGGTAGAGCACTTCCCTAGAATGTGCAAGGCCCTGGGATCAATCCCCAGCACTGGGGGCAGCAGAGGGGGCGAAATCATGCCATATGAGCAGTTTATACGATGACTAATACATAAGATTTACACCCAAGGTGGTAGGAACAGGGCTGAATTAGTAAACTGACAGAATTATAGGAATCCTAATATCCTGGGAAGTTCAGTTGTAAAAGATCACAGAGAAAAAAAGAAGAAAAAAAGTGTAAAAAAAAAATCAAAGGGGCTGGGGATTTAGCTCAGGGCATAAGCACCTGCCTTACCAGCAGGTGGTCGTGAGTTTGATCCCTGGTACCGATAAAAAGAAAAAAGAAAAAAAAAAAGTGTAAAAGATCACAGGGACCTTTAAGCTTTCTGTCTTGTTTTCCAAGTTGGAATCATATTTAGGGCCTTCCTGTCAGTGGTGATTAATCCACGACATGGGTGCTGCAGCGAGCTCTTTGGACTCTTTGGACACTCTACCACTGAGGTACATACCCAGGGCTCTTTTGGTTATGCTATGTCAGTTGTCTGAGACAGGATCTTCCTATGCAGTTTAGCCTTCAACTCAAGGTGATCCTCTTCCCTCAGCATTCTGAGTCCTGAGATTACAGGTGTGCACTACCACACTTGGCCGGTTTTTAAACAGAGGAATGAAGAGTGAAGCTGATGCTTTAAGAGTACACTGGCATGTAAGTTAATTTGAAGGGTAGAAGAAATGGTATCATTCAGGCTATGATATATCAATAGAGAAAGAAAGACAAATTTTAAGGAAAAGAATTACAAGACCTTGCTGTTAATGGGACAGCCCAAACAAACAGAAATCAAGAAACAAAAACCTGGTATCTACATTAGGCCAAATAATGGAAAACAGGGTTTAGCAACAGTTAAATTTATCTCAGATGAACACTTAAACATTTGAAGAAGATGTAACAGTCAACTTCAGGCAAAATGTTTTTTTGTAATTTATTCAAAAGCAAAGGCAAAATTAATGCACTGACACTGACCACTTTTCACAGCACATGTATATTCAAAAGACTAATTACTTTTATAGAAATCAGACAAAATTCTAGCACTTTGAGAGGCTGAAATAGAAGGATTACAGGTTCAAGGCTAATTTGGGAAACATTAACAACATAATGAGAACTTTTCTCAAAAGTTAGACAATGCTGCCAGGCACAGTGGTACACACCTGTAATCCCAGCACTCAGGAGACTGAGGCAGGATTGCTGTGTGTTCAAAACCAGCCTGGACTACATTGTGAGTTCAAGGCCAACCTGAACTGCATAGTGAAACCCTATCTCAAAAAGACCAAAAACAAACAGATAAAGTTAGACAATGCTACCAATGCCTAACAACTATCTTTCTTCCTATCATACATTAGTTATACTATCATATTATCATGACTGGTAAAGTCACAATACACATTCTAGCATGTAATAAGCATTTTATTTTATCCCTCTCAGCATCTCACCTTCTGCTGACAGGGCCTCCCCATCTTATTTTATCAGGGATCTCAATGCGTTGTGTTTCTCTATGCATACCTTTCCCACAAGCCACTTTCATGCTGGATCTGACACTCATACTCTAGGACAGAGGGGGAAACTACAACACTCATGTGGAGGCTGTTCATATCACTGAAAACTCCAAAAAGTCTGCCATCATTACTCTAGGAACAGAAATTCCCAAAATGAAATTTTTTTCTCTTCTCCAACCTGTGCCATCAGAATTCCCATCTGTTGCAGTACCTCACATACAGTACCACTGTATGTAAGACCTTATCTCAAAAATATAAAGAACAGGAGGCTGAGGGAGGAGAGTCACCAAGAGTTTGAGGCCAGGCTGGGCTATGTAGTGAGAGCAAGGGCAGCCTGGACTACAGAGTATGCCTGGATACACTGTTTTGTCTCAAGATGAAAGAAAAAAAAAAACAAAACATAAACCAAAAACCAAAATATATCTTGAGCACTAGAGTACATCTAGTGATAGAAAGTCTGCTCAGCAATGTGCAAGCTAGGGGCTGGGGGTTTAGCTCAGCGGCATAAGCGCCTGCCTTGCAAGCAGGCAGTCCTGAGTTCGATCCCCGGTACTGAGAAAAAGGAAAAAGGAAAAAGACAAAAA
The DNA here is from genome assembly GCF_034190915.1 of Cavia porcellus. Classification (NCBI taxonomy): domain Eukaryota; kingdom Metazoa; phylum Chordata; class Mammalia; order Rodentia; family Caviidae; genus Cavia; species Cavia porcellus. The sequence continues at coordinate 196,058 of NW_026947521.1, read as the reverse complement.
CAAAACAAACAAACAAACAAAAAAACCCCAGCAATGTGCAAGCTCTTGGTTTGATTCCTAACACAGCCAAAAAACCAAACCAACCAATAAAAATAGTAACAACAAAACCACTTTTGGTAGCAGAAGGGAAAGAGGCTATCAGCCTTTTGACATTGTTTAAATTACCTAAGAAAGTGCACCTAACTTCATCTGAGCGCTGCTTCCCTCTCTAAAACATGGAGGCATTATGAGTCTGCAGCTGTATTTCTGCACCCAACTCACCCCTCTGTGCTATCAGTGAATCGCACTGCCGGCTCTGCTGGGGCTCTCTGCCGTCAGAACCGCACTCCCCACTTACAACAAGCAAGCGTAAGGGAGCACACTTGTTCCCAGCAGCTCTCAAAGGCGGGAACTGTAGCCTCTGAGCCGCCCACCGTGTCAAGACAGGCTCGCACTAACATGACTGTGTCCTCGACTCACGTGGCTGTGTAACTTCTGACTCCCTCAGAGCCAGAAAGACTTTGAAAGGTAAAAGCTTTGACTGATGCAGGACATCAAGGCAGTGGGACAGTGCGACTAAAATGCTTACAAAACAGGGCTTCCAGAACACCTCTGAAAATTAGCCAAGAACCATGGGTAAGTATGTTCAAAGTGAGGAGTATTTTGACACGGATTAATGGCAATGCCTTCTACTGTAATAAATTTTTTAAATTGTAAACATTCACCTTATTTTTCACTCACAACTCTATGTTTTTATTGAGACAGGACTTTGCTATACACTTTATGCTAGACTTGAGCTCATTATGTAGCCCAGGATCAAATTCACGATGAGCCTCCTGGCTCAGCCTCCTAAGTGCTGGGAAGAAAGCCATGCGCTACCACGCCCAACTCTCTTATATATGGACATTATCTGTTCATCCACTTATAAGCTTGTAAGACATCTGGACTGCTTCTACTCTTTGGCTATTACAAATAATTTTATAAATATTCCTGTGCAAGTTTTTGGTTAGACATCTATTTTTTTAGCTCTTTTAAGCAAATACTAGATGTCAAACTTCAGAATTATATGGCATTCCACATTTAAACTTTTTAACTCTCGGGATCAGTTATCCTCTTGAGTCATCTATCTTAGTGGCCAGGACTGCAGGCCTGCCTCGCCACACTTAGCTTTGTATGTAACATCCCCTAATCCAGGGACAGGATTGTGCTCAGCAAGTGTTCTACCACTGAGCCATATCCCTAAGTCCTGTTTTTGTTTGTTGATTAGTTGGTTTTTGAGGCACTGGGAATGGAATACAGAACCACTCTACCACTAAGCTATACTCCTAGCTTAGCTCATTTATTTATGCTGTACTGGGTACTAAAACTAGGGAGGGAGCATTGAGTTACATTCCCAACTCCCCCCACTGCCCCACTTTTTTTTGGGTCAGAGTTTCACTATATGCAATTCAGGCTGGCCTCGAACTCACAGTGATCCTCCTGCTTCAGCCTCTGAGTGCTGGGATCACAGGCATGTACCACCATGCCTGGCCACCAGCCCTTTTAAGTAAGTTTGTAGGCCAGTGGGTGGAGCCAGCCTATAACTGCACCACAGGAAGGCTGAGGCACAACAGCTGTGAGTTCAAGGCCATGCTGGGCTACATAAAGTTTAAAGTCAGCTGCACTACAAAGCACACCCTGTCTCTAAAAAAAAGAAAACCACACCAAAAAAACATAAATCAAGGTGTCTTGAGAAGTCACTAATTTGCTAATCCTTCCTGGGTGTCCCACAATGCTAGAATTACAGGTGTGAGCCACCACGCCAGGTTTTTTATTTTTTTTTTAATTTTTTTTTTATTTAAAGAAAAGGAAACGAAAAAAAAATACATGGAGATAAAAAAAAAAGGGTAGAAATAATACAAAATTACAGACAAACAAAAGGTAAGAAATTGCCGGTTGATAAGTTACAAATTGTCATCTTCGAAATAGCTGTTCAGGTTATAGAATTAAAGTATTTAGAATGACATTCAAAAAAGTGACCCTACAAACCATTCTGCTCTATGATCGAACAAAAGCTCCGTAATATGATTATCAGTCCCACATACTTGTTTTACATCTCAAAGAGGGTAAGGTTAACCATATCAAAACAGAACAGAACATTTAAAAAAAATAAAAAACAATTTAAAGAAATACAGATTTCAAAGCAAGTCCACTGGAGATCTTCCTTATCTAACTGTCTCTAGCTTCTTACAAATAGTTGTCCCTAACTTCACCCACTTTATATACTTATTGCATATTATAGAACTAATCAAATCATTACAGGATGATTAAGTCTTTTTAGGTCCTCAAGTTCCAAATTAGGGAAGACAATAGCAACTGCCATCGCATCTCTCATTCTCTTTGTGATAGCCGTCCCCATCTCTGCATATGCTGAAGTTGAACTGAAGAAACCAGTCCAATGTCATTCTAATCAGCAAACAATAGATTGCTAGAATTTATATTATAATGCTACAAAATAAGCCTCGGGTTTTTCAGGTCTCTTTCTCAGAGTATTTGTTCCTATCCTCTCTGTATTATAGGGAAAACCAAGTCATAACAAGACAGCAAAACAATTTCCTAGAAAAACATGCAATGGATAAGACATATAAAACTATAATATAAATGATCTTCCGTAGCTACTATGTTTTCTCTTGTTATTTTCAATAGATTTGTCCACAACACTGGCTTATTATAGTTAAACATACTATCACCTATTTTTATAAAAACTTAACTTTGACTGCATTGTAGTATTTGAGAGCTGTTACTGATTCATACCAGTATGGATATCCTTTACATCTTGTCATGCTCAGAGTAGTTTCCTCTACTTTTAGGGTTGATTCTAACACGCATACCAATTTCAAATAGGATCAGTCAAGGCCAACCAATAGTCTTATGATTCAGATACAATTAAGATCAGTCATAGTAAGACAATGTAAGTAATACAGGATTTCAGCCTAAGTCAATAGGAAAGTAAGGATAGTTACCATGGTATAACCTGCTATTTTTGGTTCTAGAGGTCTGTGTCCTCAAATCTGACATGAGTGGACAGACCAGAACAAATTTAATTCAATCTAAATATGGCACTAGGACTACTGTGTCTTTTAAATCGTTATACATCGTTATACACCATTAGCAATGACCTCTCCTTTTTTTTTTTAAATATAGTTTCAGAGCTGTCTCTACTAAAGACTAGCTTACCGTCTCTGCCTCATGTCTGCTACTCCACTTTTCTGCTATAATTTGTCCACCTTATTCCCTCATTCCATTGTCTGCCCCATTCACTGAGGCCTCTCTGCCACTGTAGCTGGAATCCTGATATCTCTTCCTCTCTTTCTCTGTAATGTCCTTCAGCGCTCTCTGTAGGGTTGGATTGGTGGCCACGAACTCCCACAGTTCCTCCTTGTCTTGAAAGTATCTTATTTCTTCATTAATTTTTAGAGAGAGTTTTGACGGATATATGAACTTCGGTTGCATATTTTTTTCCTTCAGGACTTGGAATATTTCTCCCCACTCCCTTCTTGACTTAAGAGTTTGTGTTGATAAGTCTGCTGTTATTTTGATAGATTTCCTGCTATAGGTAACTTGCATCTTTTCTCTGGCTGCTTTTAATATTCTGTTTTTTTGGTGGATTTCTGGGATCTCAATTATTATATGTCTAGGCGTAGATCTGTTTTGGTTGTAGGTAGCTGGCGTTCTGTATGCTTCTTTTATCTGGATATCATTTCTTTTTGCTATACATGGGAAATTTTGCTTTAATATATCTGTGAATATTTTTTGTATTTCATTTTTGGATACTCCTGCTTCCTCACTCACATTCTTTATTCTTAGGTTATGTATCTTTTTTGTCATCTTCCAGTTTTAGAATTGCTTCTTTCTGGTTCCTTGTTATTTTTAAGAGGCTTTTTCTTTCACGTTCATAAGCCCTAAATCTCTCTTCAAGTTTCAGAAGGTTGTCTTTAGTTTCTGTCAAGGCATTTTGCCAATATTCAATGGAGTTTTTAGTTTCCTGATATTCTCTTTGGATCTGTTTCATGTATTCTAAGTTATGCTTAAATTCTTCTTCAGATGCTTCTCTTTCTTTTCTGATTTCCTCAGTTCTTCCATCTGTGTTCTCTTGGGCGGGGCTTGTCATTTCTTTAATTAATCTCTTTATATCTTGCCTCACTTGGATCAGGAGTACATCTTTAAATTCCTCTATGAGATCATGTAGGTACTTTTTAATTTCGGCTGATGCTGTGTCGAGTAGAGGATGGTTACTGTGTTTGTTCTCTTCAGTGTTTAGTTCTCCTGGGCTTATTTTCTCCTGTTGAACAGCTGGAGATTTTTTTTTATTTTTATCTCTTGTCATGTTTCTGGTTTCTTTCAGACTGTCCTGGAGTTCTCTGGTCCTCTCCGAATTGCTTAGGGCCTTTCAGAAGCGTGCTGGCTTGAGTTTTTGCTGTCCTCCCCAATTTACTGTTATCTGGGGTAGGCTGGGATGCAGGGGCGGTACAGGCTAGTCTCTAGCTTCTGTGTCAGTTAGTTCATAAATTAGGCTGTACTTTCTGGTTGTCACTGAGTTGTGACTATTTTGTATCCGCTTATTGGGCCCCAAGCAGAGGCTTGGTTTAGCTCCAGTAGCTCCTGCCAGTTCTCTTTGTATCAGAAGCAGCTGAGTAATGTCACTATGGCACAGGATTCTGCCCAAGTCCCAGCCGTTCTCTTCCAAACCTCTCTGTGACAGGAGCACCAGAATAGCAGATCCGCCCAAAACTAAGATGTCTCCCACTAAGTTCTCTGTGTGGAACTGAAGCCAGCAAGTAATCAGGCTCTGCCAGGACTCAAGATGTCTTCCACCAGCCCTCCCTACAAGGGGACCTGGTGATGTCACCAAGCTGCGGTTTCTGCCGCCAGGCTAATATGTCTGCACCAGACTCTGTGTTATTGATTTCCCCGTGGTGGCGGGCCAGCTGTTCTCTGGCCAAACTCAGCAGCCGCGGGGTTCCCGGTACTCACCAGAGTCCAGTGTAAGTCCTCGTTCCGGGACCGCCGCACACCAAGCTGTCCACTTTTCCCGCATTCCCGGCACAGCGCTGACCGGTCAGATATCTGTGCACCGTTTAGATTTGAAACGCCAGAGCTTTGTACATCCGCTCTGGTGCAGCGGTGCAGAACTGGCTGCTACTTGGAGTCCCGGTCCGGGTCTCAGTTTCCCGCAGTCCCCAAATGCAACTCAGCTTTTCCTGCTGGGTCCACGGGTCAGTTTGTTGATTTAAAGGCGCAGGATTTGCAGCCTCCCGTTATCGGCGTTCAAGGTCTCAGCACGACTTTAAATCCTCCAGCTGTACTGTCTTGGTTAATAAGAATCACTATCGATTTGTCTGGCCCTCTCCATGCTGTCTTTTTTTAGCTTCGAGTATGAATTCTCTGGAGAGACTCTTCGCTCGATCCCCTAGCCAGCCGCCATTTTGACCTCTCCCCCAGGTTTTTTATTTTGAGCTAAGTCTCACTCAACTGCCCAGACAGGCTTTGAACTCTGGATTTTCCTGCCTCATCCTCCTGAAGAGCAAGGATCACTGAGGACCACTGCAGCCCCATTCCCGAAGTGCCTGCTTCATCTTACACTGGTGCCGTCTGTGTGAGGCCTCCAGTCCTCACTTATCTCCAGGTAGCACACTCACTCAGGCTGTCAAGCTCTGCCAGTGATGGCAACAGCCATGGACAACTTCAGTCTTCACCCTGCTGATTGAGATCTGGCTATCTTCACTATATTTGAAATACTTCTTCACCTGGAATCTAGAAAATCACAGCTACCTGTTTTCTTCTCCATACCTGTTCTTTCTTTCCTAACTTTTTTTTCTTTTGGCAGTACTGGGAATTGAACACAGGGCCTTCACACTGAGCAACTTCTTAAAAAAATTTTTTTGTTTTTTTTTTTGAAGCAATATCTACGCTGCTAAATTGTCTAAGCTATGCTCAAAAGTGTGATCCTCTTGCCTCAGCCTCCCAGCTCACTCAGTAGTTGTCCAAGTCTCCATCATAACAGCCCACTGGGCCCATGGGATCAGGTGCCATTAACCCTCGGAGCTCCCCTCCCCACCCTCTGCGACTCCCTGGAGTCACACTGACTGCTCCTCAAAAGGAGCAAGCACAATCAGCCTTCTTCATGACACAGATTTTGGAAATCCTGAAGTGTAAAAATCATTAGCTAATTAAGAGGGATAAAAAGGAAGTCTGCTCGGCGGTTTCTAGGTACAGTGCTCAGTCATCTGTCTGTAAGTACAAGGCCCAGGCCCGTGGCCAGGGAGTAAGGATTAAATGATATAATTACACAAGGGCCTTCAAAAGCTACAATCCCAAGAGGCTTACTCTACTAAGCCTCTATCTTACAAAAAATTAAAACATAAAATCAAATCAGTGGGTTGTTTGGAATGATGGAAACAAACTATCAGCTGACAAAAAAGATTACCTATCTGATAACAGAATGAGTACATAAATTCTTAGTTTAACACATTGTTTCCCCCCAAAAAAGCAAAAAACCCCAGAAACAGAACAAAGCTTTGGTAAATAAGGAGGGGAAGAAGGACTGAAGGGAGGATAAGAGAATGCGAAGAAAAAAAAAAAAGAGAACTGAGGGAAGTAATGTACAGGCACAAAGTCCCTAAGATGAAAATGATTATGTATATTTGAAATGTACCAAGAAACTTAATTAAAATCAAAATAAAATAAACAAAACAGAACAACAGCAACAAAAATACATTGCTTCCCTCATCAAGAAAATTCTTTCAGGCATAGTGCTGCTTGCCTATAATCCCAGCATGTCTGAAGCAGAAGAATCCCAAATTCCTATCCAGCCCACTGGCAATTTACAAAGACCCTGTCTCAAAATTTCTTTTTTTTTTTTTTTTTTTTGTCTTTTTCTTTTTTATCAGTATCAGGGATCGAACTCACGACCGCACACTTGCAAGACAGGCGCTTACACCGCTAAGCTAACCCCCACCCCCCGCCGTCTCAAAATTTAAAAAATAATTTTAAAAAGGACTGGGGGATATAGTTTAATACTAAGGCCCTGGGTTCAATTCCCAGAATAGGAAAAAAAATTTTTTTTTTTGCTATTAAAAAATTACAGATGAACTAAATAGTATATTTACTAATGAATGAAATTATAAATGTTTTACAGCCTGGAATAAGTTCCTATTCCACTGCAGGCCAATAATTAGTATTTCAAAATCTGGCATAATCCAAAAATCAAAGTTTTGAAAGCAATGCCATAAGTCACCTTTGTCATTTTAAAATTTTATAGTGTTGAGGACCAAACCAGGCCCTTGCACAGGTAGGCACGCACTCAACCACCAGATTACAGCTCCAGCCCACTGCTTTCACTCTAATTCATGTCTATCTAATATTTTAAATACTAGCTATATGTAGTGTCAGTTTCTGTGCCTTCTCCCTTTCTGTGGTTTACAGGAATTAATATGCATCTTGTTTCCGGGATATACTCACTCTCCTTATTTCTGTTACAGAATTTCACTGTTGCTTAGGAGAAGGCTATATAATACCCAACAACACTAACATCCTTGTAAACATTTTTTAATTAACAATTCAAATTACATTATTACTTCAGAAAGGTGAGCCTGTGTAATATACCAATTTTGAAAGAAATATAAAATCATCCGCTCTTCAACACTAACCTAAATATTCCATCAGCTGCTCAGCAGTGATGATTTCCATCATTGGGGGGAGTTTCACCTGAAAAAGAAAGAACAGTCTATAAAATTCAGTGCTTCAGATGACTCAACTACTTCTTGAGGTCAGAAACCTAAATATTTACGTATGTTGGGATAGCTCTACTATGCTTGTCTACCATACTCACACCTTAACATTTCCTACTGCCATAAGAGATCACGGTGCTGTAAGAGACACTGAGAAATCTGGGTTCAAAGCCAAGTTCTGTCTGTTACCCTATTCCTAACTGTCTTTGCACCTCCCACAGTGCATGACAGACCATTTGGTTATAGAGCAGGAACAGGTACCAAATATGGCAGACATTCCATTAAGTCCACTCTGGCCATTTAATGAATACAGTATTAAAGTACTATTAAACAATGAAGAATTCATCTGTATGATTCTACTTGTAATGTAAAGTTTAAAAACTGATGCCAGGCATACTGTCATATACCTGTAATCCCGGATACCTGGGAGACAGAGGCAGAAAATCACAAGTCTGAGGCCATGCTGGGCAACTTAGCTGGGATGCAGCTCAGTGGGAGAGAATGACAGGGTTCAATCTTCAACAACAGACGCACATGTGCAAAGACACATGCACAGAAATAACAGAAGTAAACTACTACGTGCTGTTTAGGCAGTAAAAATACCAAGAACAACAGTAAGGAAAAAGATACTGTGAAAATTAGGATATAGTACCCACAGGGGAAAGAGAGGTGTTAATCTTCGAAAGGGCACGCAAGATGAATCTTAGACCCTGGCAATGCTGCTTCTTTCTCTTCTCTTTCACTACTGGAGACTGAACCCACGGTCTTCCCACCAAGCTACATCCACAGCCCTTTGTATGTTTTTTGTTTTGTTTTGTTTTTTGTTTTTTGAGATGGGGTCTCACTAAATTGTCCAGGCCAGGCCTGAACTTGTGATCTTCCCGTTTCAGCTTCCCAGAATGCTAGAACTACACTTGTGTGCCACCACACCCTGCTCCAACACAATTTGGAAGTTGAGGAAATACTTGAGATCCAAAACTGAGGTTTTATTTATTTGATACAGTGTTTCACCACGCAGTTCAGGCAGGCCTTGAATTCACTGTGTAGCCCAAGTGGCCTCTAACTCTGGACCTTCTTCCTGCCTCAGCCTTCCTAGTGGCATTATGCCTGGCTGAAACTGAGTCTTTGAAGGTCTCTGGTCTTTACTGGATTAGCTACTAACTGCCATTCAATTCTTCCCTTATTCCATGGCAATCCTGTGAAACAGGTAGTATTACCTTAATTCAAAACCACATGAAGGTTTTTTGGAAACAGTGTCTTGCTATGCAGGTAGGCTGGCCCTGGACTGGCTATGGAGCTAGGTTACCCTTCGGTTTGTACCAATCATCCTGTCTCAGCCTGCCTGAGTGCTAAGATTACTGGCCTGGCTAGGTTTTAAAACAGCTGATCAAAGTAAGTAACAGGGTTGTAATGTGAATTGGATCTAACACCAAAGCCAATTATCTTTTCCAATATACAGTATTAACAGGTGTCAGACACACAAGTTTAAGTATCACATGGTTAATCTTATATGAGAAACCCAAAATATAAACAGCAAAATAAAAGACAGATAACTAGAAGTAGAGAAAGAGACCAAGAGATGAAAGCAGAGAGTGAGAGGGAAGGGGAATGAGGAAGGGAGGAAGATATGCGAAGTACACACACCAACCCCCTATAAGGAACGTAAAATGTACTCATAAATTTCAAAAACCCTTATTTACAAATTCATAAAACAATGAACAGAACACTTCCATTCAGTAAAATATTGAGCAACATACTCAGGGTGCAGCTCGCTGATCCTGAGCTTGTCCAGCACATACAAGGCCCAAGGTTTGCGGCACAAAACAAAACAAAAAGCCTGAACATATTTCCAGCTAAGTCTGAACTTTTTGACCAATAAATAGTAGAGGCTGCCAGGAAAAGAATGAAGGCTTTTATTCTAAAAATTAGGATTGCTCGAATATCCAAATTATGGAATTTGGCAACTGAAGGTAAGTTTATAGGAAAAATGGTGCCACTTTAGAACTGTGCTAATCTGTTTGATACTCGAACAGCAAGTTAAGAACTCAGGAGATAACCTGCTTCGTTTTGTGTTGAGTCAGCGTCTGGACCTGAACTCTCAATCTTCCTGCCTCAGACCCCCAGTGTCCTGAGATCACAGGTGGCGGCCCCACGCTTGGCGTGAGATAACATTTTAAATTCAGAGTATTTGACTCATACCAGTGTATTCTTTCCATTATTGTTGGCCCTCCATATGCACAGGTTCCACATCTGTAGGTTCAATCAACCAGATCAGAAAATGCTCAGGGAGGGGGTTGGGGATTTAGCTCAGTGGCATAAGCACCTGCCTTGCAAGCAGGCAGTCGTGAGTTCGATCCCTGGTACCGATAAAAATGAAAAAGACAAAAAAAAAAAAAAAAAAAAAAAAAGAAAATGCTCAGGGGAGAATGGCACCTATACTGAACATGCACACTCTTTAGTTGCCATGTTTCTTCGAACCATCTAGCTGGGCATGGTGGTACATGTCTATAATCCCAGCACTCCTGAGGCTGAGGTAGGAGAAGCAATGCAAGCCTGAACTGCAGGGTGAAACCGTATCTCAAAAAGCCAAAAATAAATAAAAAAATAAAAATCCCCAAAAACAACAACAAAAATAATCACATGGGCATGGTGCCCCATGCCTATGACCCCAGCACTCAGAAGCTGAGGCAGAAGAATCGCTTTAAATCTGAGGCCAGCGTGGGTCACAAAGTGAGCTCAAGGCCAGTGGCAACTGCTGAGCAAAAACCCTTACTTGAAAAGACAAAAAATATGGGTCTGGGGATTTAGCTCAGCAGCATAAGTACCTGCCTTGCAAGCAGGTAGTCATGAGTTCGATCCCTGGTATCGATAAAAAAAAAAAGTTAAAAGACAAAAAGCAAAGAAACAAAATCAATTTGGTGTGACAACTATTTACATAGCACTTACATTGTATTAAGTATTATAAGCAATTGAAATAATTTAAAACACACAGGAGAAAGTACATAGGTCATATGCAAACACAATGCCATTACACATTACATACAAGAGACCGGAACACCCACGGAGGTCCTGGGAACAATCCCCACAGACACTGGGAGACAACTGTTCTTTTTTTTTTGGTATTGGGGATCTAACTCATGACCTTGTGCTTGCCAGGTCAGGTGCTTACACCGCTAAGCTAAACCCCGGGCTGGGACAACTGTTCTTACGGTAATGGACCAGCTGAACCATAGGATTTCTCCATACTTCACACTTCACTAATTCCAAATACGCAGTACAAAAATATGTACACTAATATATTCAGGATGAATACATATCATTCATGCTTTGTTAGCTGAAATGGCAAAGAAATTATTTTGAGACTATTAAAAGTATTAATGAGACTCAAGAAATGCAGCCTTTCCCATTTATTCAAAGAACTCAAAAAACTTGAGGATCCTCAATACCCCTTCAATTTTGGATTCACCCAATAAAATGTATATAAACCATTATGCATCATGCTTTACATTTTACTTTCTCTCTGTATCTTTATTCATTACTGAGAGTAACTCAGTACTTAAAAACATTAAAGTCCAGCTGGGTACAGAGGCACACACCTGTAATCCCAGCACTCAGGGGACAGAGGCAAGCTCAGGGCCAGCCTGGACAACATAAGAGCCTCAGGGCCAGGGATACATATGGCTCAGAGGCAAGCTTGAGAGACCCTAGGTTCAATCCCCAGTACTTTGAGGAAAAAATTTGAATACTTTATTATTATTATTTAAAGCTTATGACTGTTCATACCTCCTGTACCCAACAGCCTTGACCTGGTCTCAATACACAAGGTTGGAAGACAGAGAAGAGTATAGCTGACCCGCCTGGAAGGCAGAGAAGCAAGCGAGCACAGCTGTCACTGACAGGCAGCAAGCACACTCGGGCAGTGTCACTGTCCTGTGATCAGGAACAACCAAAGACGCACCACCAGTCCTAATGCTTGGCACAGAGTGGGGACGAAAGGCCCACTTGCGCTCCTTCAGTCTGCTCCAGAAACAAAACCACTGTGTGAAACTATTAATCTCATCTTATAATATCTACATTTAAAGCCCAGAGGGAAGAGACTGAGACGAAACCTTTGGCTCACCATTTGTGCTTCTTTTGTGTAAGTAATAGATGTTCAAAAGACTTCCAATGGTTGTTTAGGAAAAGAGGAAAAAAATAATAAATCCCAACGAGAAGCAAGAAGTATGTAGCAAAGCAATGTCATCAAGCAGAGAGGGGAAAGCCAGGCATTGTGGCGCACACCTGCATCCCAGCACTTGGGGAGGCCCAGCCAGAAACTGTGAGTTCATGGCCAGCTTGGATACACGGTGAGACTAGCTCAAGAAACAATAAAAGGATGTTAGCTCTCTAACAGGTCACTTGGGCAATGCAGTATTCCTCTCAGTCTATAGTGTGCTTTGATTTAGTTTAGCTGGGTTTGTTTTTGGTGTGTGTATGGGGGTGTATTTGTTTCATTTTTAATTTTAAACTCTAAATATTTTACAGAATCAAATGTATCAATTCTTATCTTACAGTTTCTAGATTGATGTGTGGAGTCACCAGTCTACCATAAAACAATTTTGCTTCAGGATCTTGGCATTCTTCCCTTGACCTACAGCAAGACACAGCTTTAGCTCCCAACAAACAAAGAAAGAAAACAAGCTGGACACGTTGGTGCGTGCCTGCAATCGTAGCATTCTGGAAGGCTGAAGCATGAGGATTGCGAGTTTCAGCCCACCCTGGGCAATTCAGCACCTCATCAACAATTTATGAAAAGTTAAATGGAAGAATTAGTGTATAGATGAAAGAACAATAATGAAAATAAATGAATTTTCCATAGGGAGTGGTCAGCTGTAGTTCTCAACCTTTTCTATCCCTCTGTCCCCTGAGCAGCCGGGAATATAGGTGTTTGCTGGGGCTATAGCTAAGACCAGAAGCCCTAGGTCCAATCCTTAGTACTACAAAAAGAAAATGGGGAAAAGAACTCCCTACCGAAAAGGAGGATAGGCTACGTATCTCCAGCATCTTCAGTTAAAACACTGCATTCGTTCTACAAAAATGCTAATGCTAACACGACGGTTAGGTCTTATAATACTTTATGTCCTCTATCAAAATGTACACTATAGGTTCCACATAAGTTTTTTTGTGTGTACAGTACATTGGCCTCAAATCTGTAACATTCTTTCCCCCCCACCAAAAAGCAAAAGTATAAGAAAGTAGTGACCATTTTTACATTAATACTTTTTTTTTTTTGGTACCGGGGATTGAACTCACGATCTTGCACTTGCCACGCAAGCGCTTATGCTGCTGAGCTAAATCCCCAGCCCTGTTTTTACATTAATACTCTTACATATATAAAAATATTAAGGCAGGCTAGGTATGCTGGCGCACACCCGAAACCCCAGCACTCAAGAGGCTGCTGCAGAGAGCTGCCGAGTTTAAGGCCAGCCTAGACTAGTGAATTTAAAGCCAGCCTGAAGAACATGGGAGAGAGACCCTGTCTTAAATAAATAAATAAATAAATAATTTTTTAAAAACCCTAAACTTCTCAATACTTTTATCTCTCGCCTCTTTAATTACTGATTTTGGTAATTATTTTGCAAAAATGGAAAATGATGAAGGTTCAATTTTCACCTACCTCACTGTGTTGTCTCTGAAATTTCCTTGTTCTGTTCCTTCAGAAACCCAGATTGTTCATTTCTTGTGAAGAGAACCACCTAAATCTTAGGATTCTGTATTACCCTGATTTTTTTGCAATGTTGTAGCCATATTTGTTCTTCTTGGCAAAATCTTTCCTATTCAATATGCTCCTTGATGCTACTGTATTACCCAAGGTAACTGACCAATTTCTAAAATTCTAGACTCTCGTCCTGACTAGGATGACACTGTTCTACTTTTTATCCCACTGTACATTTCAAATGGTGCATATGCTGGTTTCACTCTTACGCTCTTTGCTGGAAATATTCTTCCACTTTTACTACTCTCTTCCTCTCTTTCTCTTGTGGCGAATGGAGCGAAGGATTAAGTGGAGAAACAGAGGTAATTCAGACAGCCAACATGTTTCTGTCAGCAATTTGTAAGTCTTCCTGTATGCTGGGATAGAAAAAGGTTGAGAACTACAGCTGACCACTCCCTATGGAGAATTCATTTATTCTCATTATTGTTCTTTCATCTATACACTAATTCTTCCACTTAACTTTTCTCAGCATTTTGATCTCTTTCCCGAGACCTAACATGTTTCTTCCCAACTGGACACAGCCAAACTCTGGCATTAACTTTCCTATCTAAAATGATTCCATTTACACCAATCTTCCTATCAATCACTAATGATTAGTAATAACTGATTTCTGTGGGCATTAAAGCTATAGAAAGCCATAAGTGCCCATCTGAAATCTTGGCACTCTGAGAGGAAGATGCAGGACTGCAAGACTGAGCCAAGCCTCAGCAATTTGAGACCCTGTCTCAGAAAAATTTAAAAAGTACTGGAGATGTAGTATAGCTCAGGGCAAAAGCTCCTGGTTCAATCCTCAGTACTATAAAACAAAACTAACCTAGAGGCAAAAAAAAAAAAAAAAAAAAAAAAAAAAAAGGGAGGCTGAAAACCACAACTCATAAGAGAAACTTCAAAATTCATTAGGATGTCTGCTCATTCACAGTCTAACCAAAACTACCTATTTCTTTTCCTTCTTCCAATGCATTTCAGCCAAGGCTGGAGGTCCCAAACAATACACCCTTTTCTCCTTCAGCATCCCTTGGCCAAAGGCCTTTTCTCATTCAGCCGCAGACCTGGTTCTCAGGTTCTCTCTGCTATGAAAACTTCGGATGGCAGTTTCATCCCCAAATTACCCTCACCTGTGCACTTCTGTTGCACACTGCTCTACAATTAGTTTATATGTCTGCCTCCACGCTATATCGTGAGCTACCTGTGGGCAGATTCACACTGCACTCACCTGTGCATTCCACACAGACTGGCAACCCCGACTGTGATCACGCTCTCCAATCCCTGAGAACCAGTGCAATGCTCATCTACTCCCGAGCACGCCAGGCACTGGGTACTTCCCTCCTTCCTCTGAAGTTCTGCAGTATGGATACGAAGAAGAAAAAAGCCTAAAGGAAACTAAGGCATTCCTTCCTGCAGAAGCAAGTGGGGACTCTGGCCCATAGAACCAAATACAATTCGCCGTTCAAGTGCTTCCATCTAGTGTGTCTTCTTTGCCTTTTCAATATTTTGTCATTCTCCAATATGAACTTACTGCTTGTCATCTAATAAACACACACAAAAGTACACAAAATATCCACTCTATTTTCATTACTTTTGTTTACACTCTTCTCCCTCAAGAATTAAATTTTTTTTATTCTTCTTTCCCTTAAAAGCTTGGTTTAAGACTCACAATTCCATAAAGCTTTCTGGGGCTATGCTAGACCAAAGAAAAATTTCCCCCTTTGGGTATCTAACGCATTTCTATTTGCTCTGTGTAACCTAGTAGTATTTACTACTCTCTAACGTCAACTAACTCAGTGCAGCAATCCCAAACATTTTGACAACTCCAGAGCAGGCACTGCCCCCGCTCCAAAAGACTGGCGCTATCTTACACAGGTGATAGCAATGTTTCTAATCTTACTTTTAAAGATTGTGGTGGGGGGCAGGGTGCTGGGGACCAAACCCAGAGTACAGTGCACTCTAGGCAGGTGCTCTACCATGAGCTTCATCCTCAGTTCATCTTTTGTTTTTCTGGATTGGCCCTTGCTAACAACAGGAAGTCAAGACATTTAATAAATAGCATTTGCTTTACTTGCTTTTGTTCCTAACTGGTCAGAATAACCCAACCTATTTTCCTCCCACAGACATTTTTTCTATAGTACAGTTATAAATTTGAAAATAAAACAGGTGCCTTGGGATAATCTTCTTGGCACCCTAAAACTGAACGCTTAAATGAGAAGTTTCACTCGCAGGTAACTCAGAGAGACTGAGTTCTCAACACATTTATCCATTCTTTTTTCTTTTTCTTTTTTTTTTTTTCCCACTACCTATCTTATTGTTGCTGTTAATAATTTTAGCTCCCTCATCACATTCTGATGCATAGTTACTGGTAATAATATCAACCCTTTCATGTAGCATCAGAGATAGGAAAAAATAAAAATCATGCATAAAATGAAAGCAGAATCTTTGAAAATGTAGAAATTACTGGGCATGATGACATATACCTGTCATCCCAGCACTCGAGAGGCTGAGGGGGGAGGATCTAGGCCAGCCTGCGCTGTTTGAGATTTGCCCCCTTACCCCCAAAAGAATAAAAACTACAAGTTACGATGATTGGGCCTCAGACCAGTCCTTTTCCTTAAATGGAATCTGTCTAAGGGCCACAACTTCCTTGTCACCATTCTGTTAAATATCTTCACCAAACTACAGAAGCATTAGGTGGAAAATAGACTGAACACAAACATCAAAACTTATTCTATGTCATGCAAAGACTACTTTCTCCCATTCGTCAGTTTTTTGCACATGTGATACTAATACAGAAAATACAGCTTAAAATAATTAGGTTGTAAGTTCCACTAGCCTGTAAACACTGCACATCAACATATATATTAAGTATGTACACATATGTTTATGTACACGGATATCCTTTTAACGTGGGGAATCTAGAACAATTTTCATACGGGAAGCAAAGGGGACATGCAAGAAGAAAGGAAGCCAGTAAATGACAAGCTGCAGCTTCCTCACCCCGTGGTGCCCCTCCCCAAAAACTGTAGGAAGTGGAAAACTGCAGAATGTACCTTCCAGGCCAGAAGCAAAACATTGAGGATGGCCAGCAAAGGGCAGGGCCCGTTCTCATTCTGGGTGATGATGGGTGTGTTCTCTTCCTTCCACTGGATCCACTTGATGTGATACACAGACTGCCCGGGGAAGCGCTCCTTGGTGGCCGCTGGCCCCAGTGCGGCGTCGTCTTCGTCCTCCCCCCGGCACAGAGGCGCAGCCCCGGGCGCCCCCGCCGCGCCCTCCTGCTCCTCCTCGGGGATCCGGCTCTCCGCGCCCTCCTCACTGTTGAACTCGGAGCTGCTGGGGAAAGAGTGCAGGTTGGAGAAGGACTCCAGGGAGTCTAGGCTCGGCGAGTCCTCGGGCGGGCTCGGGTCGCTGCCGCTGCTGCAGGCGCCGCGGGCACGGCGGGGCTCCTCGGGGCAGGTGCGCGCGTCCCCGGCCGCAGCTGGCTCTGGCCGGGCGGTCACCTCCCGCCGCCCTCCCGCCGGCGCCGCCGCGCTCTCCTCTGCGGGCTCCCTCGAGTCGGCGCCCGGGACGGCCGAGGAGGAGGAGGTGGAGGAGGAGGAGCCCGCGGGAGACGCGGGGTCGAAGAAGCTCCCCGTGCCGGCCGCCGCCCCCTGCCCGCCCGCGCCGCCGCTCTCCGTCGCCCGCGCCCGGGGACCGTCTGCCGCTGCAAGCCGGTTCTCTTGTCGGTCCTCCGGCGCTGGTGTGGTCGCCACCCCGTGTCCCAGCGGCTGCGGGCTCGTGGGGCCGCTCTCCATGCCCGGCCGCCAGCGCCTCGCCCTACGGAGACTACGGCCGCCTCTCCTCAGCCCGCGCCCCAGACGCCATAATAGCGGCTACGGCGCCCGAGCGCGGCCCCGGCACCGCACGTCACCCCGGAGGGCGCCGGGATCGCGCGTCCATCGCCCGCTCGGGGCGTGGCTGCGCGTCCGGGCGGGAGCGAGCACGCAGCTCCCGCCCGTGCCGGCCTTACGGGGTGGGACCTGGGAGGGCCTTGGGGGCGTGGCCGGGAGGGACATCTCCACTGTCCTGGAGGCTGGAAGTGCACCGCGATCTTGCTCCAGCATGCCGGGGATGCCGGGTGGCTCGCGGGTGGCCCGGGGGCTGAAGGTGGCTGCGCTGGTCCCTGGAGGGCGCTGGGACCGGTCCTCCCGGCGTGCGAGGCGGGATTCGCGCGCTGCCCGGGGACTGCACTGCGCCGGCGCCGTGGTGCCCCGGCCCGCCCTGGATGCAAGCGTCGCCCGGGAATGGGAGTCGGTGGCGCGGCCAGTAATAATAAATCTGCTCGGCTTGAGTGAGCTCAGCAGCTCGGGCGGGTTCACTTGGCTTGACTTCGCGAGGAGATGGAGTGAGAAGAGCCTGCTCCTGGAAATGCGACTTTTTCTACTTGACATTCACTTCTTTAAGGCCACGCCTGCCGGGCGTGGTGGAGCCGTCTGTTACACCAGTTTTGGGGACGAAGAGGCGGGGAGATAACATGTTCGAGACCACGCTGGACAGCTAACTGAGACTGTCTCAAAATTTAAAAAAGGCATGAGGGTGTGCAGTGTGCCTAGGATTCAATCCCTACTACAGCTAAATCGGTAAAAATGCTGCTGAATTAAGCACTTTAAAGAGTATTGAAATATATGAAATATACTGAGAATATTACAGATTCCGAGAAAGTCAGGATTTAGTATGTTGCCTCAAATGATTCGTAGTTCTGTAAAGGTGTGTTACTTGAGTAAACTGAATTTGTGAAGCGTTTATGGGCTATTGCGGGGGAGGGGGGGAATGCAGTGGTGCAAGTTTGTAATCCCAAACAACGAGTCAGAAAGATACTCAGGCATTCTTGCCCAGCTTCGACTATACAGTGAGTTCAAGGTCACCGCGAGCTGCGAGATCCTGCCTGTAGAAGCAAAAATCATGAAACACGTTCTCAAATAATGGTTTGTTTGTTTATTTATTTATTTATTTATTTTGAGACAGGGTCTCACTGTGCAGTCCAGGCTGACCCTGAACTCACTCAGTAGCACCCACTGGCCGCAAACTGGCGGTGATCTTTCCGCCTCAGCCTCCTTAATACTGGGATTATAGGCCTGTGCCACCATGTCCAGTTCACATTCATAATTTAACAGTTCATAGTAGAAGCAAAACCAAATTTTCTTTTAAAAGAATGTAGTGGTTGGTCATTACATAAGCCAAGATGAAGAGTGATGAGAATGTATGTAGTTATTTGAGTTCATGAAAATGTATAAACTGTAATTGGACTGGATGTATGTGTGACTCAGTTATACCAGGGCCTGGATCAAATTCCTAGCACCAAAGAATTAATTTTTCAAAGATACCTATTTTTTAAGGGTGGTAGGAGTACCTTCAGGGAGAAGATCAGAGGACAATAAGCTGACAGATGTCTTATTTTACTTCTCTGTATGTTTAGCAAAACAATGAGGTGAAATAAAGGATGTTCAATTTAAAATGTTATGTGAGCAAGCTATGTCATCAACCTGGAACAGACACATAGACACGTTTGTGTCCTTCTGTAATGTTAGAGTTCACTGATTAACCTAAATTTGAAAGTTACACAATTCCATCGGTTTTAACTCACTGAGTGCTCTAGATTTCACTTGCTTGTGGGACCAAGGCAATCATAGTTATTTTATTCCATTTCAGTCTTAATTATGAATATGTATAATGTAAAATCTATACATTCCACTTCACCTGGTAATATTGAAGGCACAGCAGGCTATGGAAGGTTTAAAAGTGGCCACACTGTTTAAAAGAGGCTGCAAGCTGGGCGTGGTGGCTCAAGCCTGTATTCAGCACTCAGGAGGCTGAGGCAGGAGGATCATTGTGAGTTCGAGACCAACCTGGGCTACAAAGTGAGCTCAAGGCCAGCTTGAACTGCATAGTGAGACCCTGTCTCAAGAAGACAATCAGCCAATCAATCAATCAAAATAAATAAAAGCAGCTGCAGAGTGAGTAAAGGCACAGGGCTGGTAAACCCACAGAAGGCTCTGCCAGAGGATGGATAAAGAACTAACAGACAGGGGGCTGGGGATTTAGCTCAGCGGCATCGTGAGTTCGATCCCTGATACTGAAAAAGACAAAAAAAAAAAAAAAAAAAAAAGAACTAACAGACAAAGCCCAGTGGCAGAGATACGAAGCTGTGAGGAAAAGGGTGAGTCTGAGTCCCAAGCACTGCTGAGCCAACACCTCAGGAGTTCTTTGCCTGCTAGCTCTTTGCCTGCAGCTCTCCTGGGTAAGGTCATGGTACCATACCATGGTACCATGATGACCAGAGGGTGGAGTCAGTGATGCCCATGTGTGGTTCTCCTTTTGTATAGCCCAGAGGAGGGGGTGGCATTGGGTGCCCCCCCCACCCCCTGGTACTGGGGATTGAACCTAGGGCTTTCACACTGAGCTCCATTGCCAGGCCTGTTTGATTTTTGATTTGGAGACGAAGTTTCATACTAAGGGGCCCAACTGGGCTTGAACATGCGATGCACCTGCCTCAGCCTCCCAGACTGCTGGTATTAGAGTTGCATCTGGTGTGTTTGATAAATGCCTGTGTTTAGTTTTTTGGTTTTTGTTTTGGTACTGGGATTTAAACCCTAGGTCTTTGGCACCCACCCCTTTTTAAAATTTCTCATTTTGAGACAAGAGTTTTGCTAAATTGCTTTAAATTGTCCATGCTGAGCTTAGACTTTGCATGTTCCTGCTTCAGCCTCCCAGAATCCTGAGATTACAGGTGTGTGCCATTATAGCAGGTTCCTGTGTGGTTTTCTGATATGCTCATGTTCTACAGTCAGGATTTACTGTGATAACAATATTGCCATGAATAGGTTAGTTTGTATTTCTTGCTTTTGCTGGGAAGATTGTTTAGTTGAACAAATAAGGCAGGAGGCATTCTCTCTTGGCACTTGTATTCAAATGGACTAATTCAGCTCAAACTATTGCTTTATGAAATGGCACAGTCTGAAAGCTGCTTCTCTATAACAATGTAGAAAAATTCAGAGCAGCACACAGGCTGGTCCTTTTTTGAGGCAGGATCTTGCTATCTAACTCAGATTGGCCTTGAGCTCACAGTGATCCTCCTGCCTCAGCCTCCAGAATGCTGGGATTACCAGCACATACATCATTCCTGCCTGGCCTGCTCTTCAGGCTACCCAAATTTTAAAAACTATTTTTCAAAGTTAAAGATGTAATGGTATTAGAAATTGGATAGTTTATACAGAGACAAAGCAGTTATCTGCTCTGTCCCTCCACACTACGCATTCTGTCCTTTGGAAGCAGTCCCCTTCAGTTCATGGCTGTTCCTTAGCTCTTTCTCCCCACGTCTGAGGCGCACAATTACACTCTGATTTCTCCATTTAAAGATTATATTTAAACCAGTGCCTCAGGAGGCTGAGGCAGGAGGATCTTGAGTTCCAGGCCAGTGCAGGCAGGTGAGCAAGGCCTTCCCCAAAACCACCACTCCCTAAAAAGGAATAGAGAAAACAACAACAACAACAAAATTGTAGATCTTTCTTATTTATTCTCAAGGAAAATGGGTTATCTCACATCATTTTCCCCTCCACTTTATCCAACTTCCCAGCTATTTCGCATTTTTTTTTAAAGACAGGGTCTCTATATGTGGTTCAGACTGGTCTTGAACTCACTATGTCGCCCAGGCTGTCTTTGAACTTGCAGCAATCTTCCTGCCTCAGCTTCCTGAGTGCTGGGATCACAGGCATGTGCCACCATACCCAGCTGTTTCACAATTTTTTACTAATTTAAAAGCATTAGAGTTGTGTAAATCTCTACTACTAAGTCAAATGTGCTTTTCTCGTTGAACATACTTTTTCTGAAATAAATTAATAATTATATCATCGTTTTGCTTTTTATTTGTGTAATTTTCAATCTACCATTAAGAGTCACAGACAACAAACTATTTTAATACACTTTACTCTTGGGGACTTCCTTCCTGTGGCACCTTCATCTTTCTTTGATTGGGGCTTATTACTTTTTTGCGGGCTTATATCAACCTTGCCTTTTTGGGGGGGTACTGGGATCAAACGCATGACCTCGTACTTGTCAGGCAGGTGCTTATGCTGCTGAGCTAAATCCCTCGCCCAAGACCTGTCATCTTGAATTTTTTTTAAATTTATCTTTTTTTCAATATATAACTTGGATTTGTTTTCATCCCCTACCCTCCCTTCAATCCCTCTCCTCCCCCATTTACTAAAACTCTGTTTCCACTTTTTCCTTCTTTTCTCACTTTTCTTTTACTTTTCCCTTCTTTCCTTCTTTTCTCACTTTAATTTTTCCCTTCTTTCCTTTTTTTATTTCATTAAGTTTTCTATTTATTTGATAGAAGGCCTCTATGTAGTTCAGGCTCATCTTGAACTCAGGATCCTCCTGCCTCAGCCTCCCAAGTTCTGAGATTGCAAGTCTGTATCAGTGTGCCTGGCCCTGGGATTTCTTTTAAAATTTTCTTAGTGATTTTTTCCTTTTCTCTTCTATCTTGATTCCTCTGTTTCTTGCCTCTCCTGACATCCTCCTTCTTTGATTTGATGAAATATGTTCTTAATTAGCTTCCTGAGAAAGACTGCATGAGAAGTGAATTTTCATAGACTTTAGTTTACCTTTACACTCTATAGTTTGGGTATGAGACAGTTAATTATATGCCAACTTCCAAGTGGGTATGTGGCTCCTTTGTGTATAACCCGTTTCCGCTTTGTTATTTTTCTGGGTGTTTTGACATTTTAAAAAAATCTTTTTTTGATAATACTGGGATCAAACCCAGGGCTTTCCCACTTAACTACATCCCAGCCTTTACTTTTTCATTTTCCTTTTGAGATCAAGTCTCAGGAGGTTGCCTAGCCTGGGCTTGAACTTGCAGTCCTCCTGCTTCAGCCTCCCCAGCACTGGGATTACAATATGTGTGTCTCGAGGCGATCTTTATCTCCTCCTCCTCCTCTTCTTGTGTTTAATTTTCAAATGTTCCTTCTAATTCCTTTTATTTTAATGGCACCATGACCTTTCATCTCTTCAAATGTCGGTTGTAATTTTAATCTGTCCTTTGTGTTTCCAAACACTGTCTGACTCATACATGTGTAGCAGTCAGCAGAGAGGCGTTGATAGTGCTAAGGAGTGAGCTGTGTGGAACGTGACCAAGAGACACTGAACAAATGTGAAGGTGAAGAATGGGAGGGTGAAATGCAGGAAACAAGATATATTCACGTGGGATAATCCTTGAGATTATGTCACTTGAGAATCCTTGAGAATATGTCACTTAATATGAAATGTGTGGTTCAAGCAATGTTATAAAAATTCAGAGGAGGAAAAATCTTCTAGTGGGAGATAACGAAAGCATTAAACTGTATTCTCCTAGTTAAATTTACAGGATGATACAGAATGATAATTGCCTTAGGGTTTATAATTTTTAAAAAGTCCCCAACTACCAACATAATTATTCTTTCATTTATTTATTTATTTATGTACCAGAGATCAAACTCATGACCTAATGCTTACCAGGCAAGTATTTGAGCCGCTGAGCTAAATCCCCGGCCCTTATTTATCATATTTTTGTCTTGCTGGGGACAAAACTCTTCAGGGCTTATAGATGCTAAGCACAGGTTCAATCACTGAGCTGCATCCCCAGCCCTGATTTTTTAAATTTTGTCTTTCTTACTTGGATCATAGATTTTTTTTTGAGAGAGAGAGACGGTCTCAACATGTAGTTCAGGCTATCCTTGAACTGCATAGCCCAGGCTGACTTTGATCTTGCAGTGATCCTCTTGCCTCAGCTTCCTAAGTGTTAGGATCCCATCATTTCAGGCTGGATCATAAATTTTACAGCTACCATGAAAGAAAACTTGCAAGTTTGTCTTATTTTACTGATCATTACTCATCTGTCAGGCCTTGCTACTATCAGGTACCTCTTTCTTTTCTTCTCCTTTTTCCTGTGGCCTCTCTAGTCCTTATCACCTCCCCACCAAAGGCAGCTGGATTTTGATAATTCTCCAGATGATGGATGGTCTCTTCCTAAATTTTCCTGCAGAAACCCACAGAAGCTCTAATGCAAACATCTTGTGAAAAAGGAGAAGAGAATGAAGATGTGTTATGTACATCTATTGGCTTTCCATGATTAATACAATTATTTTGTACTGCAAGCATACTAATAAAAACTTAAAAATAACCATGTGTGAAAAAGTATTACTGTCAGTACAAAAAAAGTGACAGTCATTTAATTATCATTTTTAGGTATTATGTACCATACACAACCACATGTGCTATAGTTTATTTTGGGGAGAAGTTACAGGAATCGAACCCAGGGCCCTCTGTCACTAAGTTATACTCCCAGACCCTCTTTATTTTGAGACAGGGTTTCACTAAGTTGCTCAGATGGTCCTCAAACCTGTAATCCTCCATGCTGCATGGTGGTCATGACTGTAGGCTGAGACAGGAAGATCACTACGAGTTTGAGGGCAGCCTGGAATACACAGCAAGACACTGCCTCCAAAAGTCAAAGCCAAAGCACATGAAAAAGAAACTCACAATCCTCTTGCCTCAGTTTTCCTTCACCACAAACGTGAGCACTATGTTGCCGGGCCAAAGAAATCTCAAGGCAGTCAGACCTGGGAAGGATGGCCTGGCTACTGCGGGGAGCTCTGACCCAGATTTACCTCGAAAATAGAGCAAAAGTGCAGCTGCAAGTTTTAAAACGTCTTCTTCTGGACCGGGAAGCCTTGCCCTGTAAAGACAGAGCCGAGCCAGGCACAGGGAACAAAGAAATCAGACAGCTCCCTGCGGGAGGTGGCCCCGGAGGCCACGAGCCTCCAGTTGTTCCAGCCTCAGACTCGGACGCCAACGGGGACAGGCTGGGCTATGAGGACAAAGCTGCAGGGCACCACATCCGTCCACGGGTGGCGATGTCCACGGGTGGTGACGGAGGCCACCACAGTTCCAGAGGTGTCTGTGGCCACGCCGCATCCCAGCATGGGGGAGGCCCGGAGAGCTTCTCCTCCCCACAAGCAGCGTCGCAGAGGTCAGCGATCCGCGCAGTGGACACCTGTGGCCGGCAGCGGGCAGGGCCCGGCGCCCGTGCCAGCTGACCGCGGTGGAGGTTGCGCACTTCTGCGGGACCCCTGTGGCGCGCATTCTAAGCGCAGGCGAAACGCACAGCTTCTGAGTGTGAGGCCACTTCCACCGGCCTTCAGAGGGCGAGGGGGGAGCAGGAATTGTGCCCCCGAGATAGAGAGGGCAGTGCGGCCAAAGGCGCAGGCGGTGGAGACCACCCCTACCCACGCCGAGGGTTTGGAAGAGCCAGGAACGCAGACTGTCCAAGGAAAACAATAATGGCAACAATGTCTGGGAAAAAGTGAGCAGAGCGCTCTTGGCACAGAGCAGCGGGGAGAACTGGAGCCCTGGGAGCGCGCCCTGGATCAAGTCAGTAACTGGAGAACAGATGGCTTCAGAGGGCCCAGCTTGGGGCTCTGAGACTTCAACCTGCCTGATTTTTTAACTCAGTCCTGCGTTCCATTGCTGTGTACTCCCCCCCCCCCCCCCCCCCGTGTGTCACTTTTTGGAATACTTGGTTCATGTCGTGCATTGTATGCTGGAAGTGTGTAACCTTGTTTCATCTGGACAGGTGCTCTCAGGCGGGCAAGAGTTTGCCATGGACCTTGGGGGAGACTTGGGACTTGGACTTTTTAGCGGTGATGAAACCGTTTGCAATGTGGCGACTCTCGAAGATGGACGGTCTAGCTGCTTTTTGTAGGAAACGATGCATGTATTTATGTACATGAGTCTCTGGTGAGCCAGGGGTGGAACGTTTGTTAGGGTTCCTGTTCCCCTGGCACCCCCACGAGGCTCGCGTAGTCAGAGGTAGCTGACACTAGCCCAGGGGTGCAGCCACGTATGCTGTGTAACTGCAGGGAAAAGGTGCCGTCTTACCTATATTTTTGTGCCGGGTTCCCTATTCCTTGCTTTTTCTACATCATCCCTGACTCTTGGGGCACTCAGGGTATGGACCAAAAAACTCCCTTCCAAATTTTAATATACAACTAAATAAATAAACCTTTCCTTCCTTCCTTCCTGTAACTAACTTTGGGTGTCAAGTATTTCATGTCTGCAATGAGAAACACGAATAACCGAGAAAAAAATTCAGCCTCGTGCAGTCAGGAAGGCGGCTGGATCTAGGGTTTCTGGGAAGTTCATGGTCTCAGGACAGGGAACCCCACAGTCCACCTTTTTAAAAATAATTGTGTTTGTTTTTAGTGTTACGTTTTTATGTTCCACAACCCAATGCGGCTTCTTAAGTTCTTGGGGTAAAGGACCAAGAAAGGATGAGAAAAATAAAGCTGGGGTCAGGTGGAGCCCTTATCCTCCTGCCTGGTGGAAAGCTACTGCTCAGCCAATGCAGCATGCTGGTTTATATACTCCATACACTCCTGGAAAAGAGCGTGGATTGCAACCCTAACTTCCTAGCAACTTGTCTGCCTGGCAGGCCTGGGCCCTTGCCTTCTTGGTGCTGGAAGGACTTGCTTACATAGCTTGATCCCCTCCCCCCAGCCTTGTGTTAGGCCAACACGTGATCAGTCTCCAGCTTCCATGGCTCTCTCCCTACATATCCCTCATTTTTGTTTTGTTGTAGCATAGGATGGCTGGTCAGTGAAGCTGGAGGAGCTGTGCTGGAGAACTGCAAAAGATGTTATTTTAAGCACAGTCCAAGGATTTTAAGCCCGTGCATTTTCTGCAATGGAACCCCTGTGTAGTCCATGAATTCCCTAACAGTAGACAGCTTCCAGTGTAGTTGGCAATTGTCAAAAGGTATCAGTGACTTGAGTTTCTTTTATAACGTACTATTTTAGCATTTTTTAAATAGACCTCTAGTAGTAGTTGTATGTTTTCTGCAGGATGTTCAAGACTAAGTTAAAGTGAGACTTGTTTTAAAAACACCCAGGTTGGGGCTAGGGGTTTAGCTCAGCAGCATAAGCAGCTGCCTTGCAAGCAGGCGGTCGTGAGTTTGATCCCTGGTACCGATAAAAATGAAAAAGACAAAAAAACAAAACAAAACAAACAAACAAAAAAAAACCCAGGTTTTTTTGTTATTTATCAAGGTCAGTTAAGTCTCCTCAGGAATACCTCAGAACCCGGCATGGAAATTCATGTCAGTCTCAGCCATTTGGGTAAGTCACAGCCATAGCTTGACCAAGTTGCTTTCTGTACAAGCCTGGGAGGTTTTTTTTTCCTCCTGGTGACTCTCCTGAGGCATATCACACACCAATGATCGCTTTCCTCTGTGGTCTCCTAGTCTCCTCAATCAGAAGACCAGGGACACTCACTGAATATTGAATGTCACAACAGAGCTTCTCTTAACATCTAGGATCCTCATTTACCTTAAAGGGTGAGGTACAAAATATTGACTAACTTCTTAGCCCATCTGTCTCTTTCTCTTATTTTGGGTCTCTAAAACTCAGTTGTTGAACATCCAGAAGGAAAGATTGATAACAGTACAGTGTGTCAGAGGCAGCAAGGTTAACATTAATCATCTTATCTAAATATTAAACATCTCAGCCAGGCATGGTGGCTCATGCCTGTAATCCCAGCACTCGGGAAGCTAAGGCAGGAGGATCATTTCGAGTTCGAAACCAGCCTGCCTGGGCTACAAAGTGAGCTTTAAGGCCAGCCTGAACTGCATAGCAAGACCCTATCTCAAAAAGACAAAAATAAATAAATAAATAAATATTAAACATAACACAGGACCATTATTTTTTAACAACCATCAATGTTTTAACATTTGAATACTTGTAGAATGTTAAGTTATAGTTTACACAGAAAATTAGAAATCAAGACCCATATACAACATTGTAGTATGACAATCACAATGACATTTATTTTGTAACACACCTGAATTTCTATTGTAACATCTAACACCTACTTTTAGTCAATCCTCTGTATCTGATACCTGAGCAGCTTTTACCCAATTACCTTTAGTGGGATGTACATCTTGTAAGTTTTTGTTACAGGCAGAGGTCTGAATCTGAAACAGTATTCTGTTCACTATAAGCAATCAATCCCTATTTTACACTGTTGGAAAGCCTAGACATCTGAAAGCATGAGTCCATCAATACACTATGAAGTTTATAACCGTCTGTCATAGCCATGTGAAAACCTTCATTTGGACAACTTATATCAAAGACCTTACTGTATTACTTCTTTTGACAATGACCAATGTGAACATATTACAGTAATATATTTTTATAACTTTAGTTGGGGTGTCTCCCGTGATACTATGGCGATCACTGGGGCCTACAAGCAATGAAAAAGAGCTGGATAAATGGTACCAAGTGGAAGTCCTATCCAATAAACTCCCCCACCCTAAGGGATTTGGTTTAATCATCTTAATTTTTTTATCTTAATTATTACTTAATGATAGAACTGTGGCGGGGAGGAAGAGGAGGAGGAGGAGGACCGGCGATGGCTGAAAAGATAAGAAGTATGAAATATAAATAACCTTTATTTTGAGAATGTGGGGAGAGACACCCCCGACCCCTTGGGGCATGGCATCTCCACCCCAGGCCAGGCGATCTCTCCGTGGACCTCATGGAGTGAGGCACATAAGTAGCCTTGGCCTGGGGTGGAACCTAAGGGGGGCATTAGGTATGCACAGGTAGCCCATTGGTCTTAGTTTGGTGCCAGAGGTAATTCCTAAGGGTGGGGGAGATAGGAGCTCTTTAGCTTTACCAGCTACAGTATCCGGCCTGGGCCAAAACCCTTTCACTTAAAAAATCCAATCATAACATTTGGCATGTTATTTGAATAACTAGAGACTCTCAAGTTGCTATTTATACACTTGTATCATCCCCCTTTCGCTGAACTAGCTCGCTTCTTATACCCTGTGTCCTTGAGGATTGAACACCTGTCACCTCCAGCACCCCGTGCCCTCAGAGTGTTTCTCAGGCACTCCATGCCACTTGGCTGTGGGAGACAACTTGAGTGACTCCCCTTGAATGCAGAACAATTGCTGCAACTTTGATTATATGGAGACTTGTTTCCTTAGGCAGCTATGTAGAGAAGACTTTGGTATTTTCTTCTCTTCAATTGGCTCTAAGCATTGCAAATAAGGCCAGCTGAGGTACTGATGTGTAGTCTTTAAAGCCATCAGACAGTTTCCCATTTCCTCACATACTGATCTCTGTAAAATATATAAGCCCAGCAGGATGGTAGAGCTGCAGCAATGTCAACTGGGTAGGAGCTTCAAGGTAAGAGGCTATGACTCCCCAGGACACAAAAGTTTACACATCAAGGGGCTGGGGATTTAGCTCAGCGGCATAAGCGCCTGCCTTGGAAGCAGGCAGTCGTGAGTTCGATCCCTGGCACCAATTAAAAAAAAAAAAAGTTTACACATCAGAAACTGAAGCAACAGCCTCCTAAAACAATTCAGTTGCTACCTTAGTTGAATTATGCAAATTGATCCTTCTGCATATCCTATCTCTGCATTTTGCAGATGCTTTTCTCTCTACCTGGCCAGCCAGCTCAAGTTACTCAAGTAATTCCCCCATCCTCACTGTCACTCATCCCTGAGCCACCCCCTTCTATACAAGATAATGAATTCCAGGAGAGGCCTAGGATCAGGGCCTTTTTCTGCATGTCCTCACTGGGAGGGTACTTAGGACTCCTTGGCTGTCCTCAACTTGGAATATGTCTTGGTGCCTTTACTCTGGCCATGGGTTGCACTGGCAGTGGTAGATTGTAATTAACTTGCTGGGATTCCAATACTTGGATGATTACACAAAATTTGGGATTACAATACTTGGGCACTCCTGTACCGGCACTTGTGTGTTCTGCTCCATAGGTGTGAACAATCGCTAGCTCAGTCCACTCCTAACTGCTTGACAGACAGAATAAAAAGAAACACACACATAGACAGATGTCTTACACGATCAGAGTGCATTCAACTATATTTTAGCCAAATTGAATCTCACAAGTCTTATACAATTGTAGACTCTGTCACTATAAATACACTAGCCAGATTTGTTGTAGGTCAGTTGGCAGAGATCTCTCATAAAAGAATTTAGAAAGGACAAAATCTTATCTATAAGTAAGGTATAATTTTGTCATAGGACTTAGCGTACACTCTTATCATCTATGTAGACCTTTGGTTTTATTTTTGGTTACTATCTTCAGAGTATCTTGGATCAATTAAAGTGGGTTCCAGCTTCATCTTTTTCTGTATCAGTTGTGGTGTGGTCTCTGAGGCATCTCGGTCCCAGTACTGACTGAGGTAGCATCATCTTCTCGAGAGGCAGAATCAAGTTCTTTTTTGGCTCCTGCTACTCTTGCTTGCTGACTTCCACTGCCATGAACTGTTACTCCCTCAGACACTGTTCAACAGGGTTCCCTCAAAATGTAGAAACATTATGCAAACAATTCCATTTAACTCAGATACAGACTAAAATTGTTAAACTTGCTCAAAATTTCACTACAAAGACAAAAAAGGGGGGTATTTTACTTAGACTTCATTGGGCAGTAAGGACTATTAAAAGTTTAAAACCTACTAAGGATGAAACTACAGCAGCAGCAAGACAATTCAGTCAGGTAAAAGAAAGAAGCTAGGAAGGGTCCTTCCAAGAGATCTTCATACCAGGCAGGGTCTGATGGAGCAACAGTTTATGGCAGTGGAAGTCAGCAAGAAGAGCAGTAGGAGCCAAGGAGGGGGCGCGTAAGCCTGCTGTTTCCCTCCCTGCACTGGAGGCAGGCAGCATCCACACTGTCTCTCTGCCCTACTCCTGCACAGTACACCAGAATGTTTACAAAATGAGAACCCCAGCCTCCCCCAGCCCAGCTTCCAAATTTCAGGACATACCATGTACCAACCACACCCATCCACCAGTCACCTTGGTAACCAGACACACTGCTTTCGACTGGTTTCTAGCTTCAAAGGCATGCTCATTTTTAACATTTTGAACTTTGTAAACACAGATTTAAGAGTCCTTAAGAACCAATATTAAGTCTCTCAACATTACATTACATTAGGTTACATTACATTAGAACCCTAAGGCACTTGGCCCCTGCCCTGAAACAAGCAACATTGCTTCTCTTCCTTGCCTGATAAAGCTCCAGGCTGGTACAGCTCTTTGGTTCCCTCCCTTTTAGGGGCCTGAGAGAAGTAGTAAGTGATAGAGTTATTTCCAAAAGATGAAAAATATTAACAAAAGATGAGAAATATAAAATAAAAAGCGGCCTTTATTCTGAGAACACGGAGAGAGATGACCGGCAACCCCACCGCTGGCGTCCGGCGATCTCTCCGTCGGACACGTGGCGTGGGGGCCTGTAAATAGCCTCGGTTTGGGGTGGAACCTAAGGCGGGCATTAGGGATACACAGGTAGCCCATTGGTCCTAGGTTTGGCGCCATATGTAAATTCCCAGGGGCGGGAAGATGGCATCACAGGTAACTTCCTAGGGGCAGGGCAAGATGGGGCTTCCTGCTTCCGGTTGTGGCTTTCCTGGCTACAGTGTCCTGTCTGGGCCAAAACCTTTCATATCCTGTCTTATGGTTATTATTATGAAAAGGGGCGAAGATTTCTCTCTTTAACTACTTCCTGCTGGCAAAGGGCGCTGTACTGGAGCCTAGGGGAGTTGACGGGATGAAGGTTGATGCCCAGGTCGACGCTGGTGCCAGGTGTTTTGGCCAGGACAACTTCACTGGTGAATGCACGTATGTCAGACTGGAAAAACAAAGAGACAAAATGTTATGAGGAGACATGGCACTGTCATATTTAAGGACCCAGGTGAGGTAGAAGGAAAGGTGCCTTTGATTTAAACATATCATTCTATTAGGACCATGTTGAGGTAGAAACATTTCCATGGTGAGGCAGAATTCTGAAAATTAAACGTGGGGTTAGGAGGAGTGGAGTTATGAGAGGTGATTACTCCCCCATCTGAAAGCATAAAAGTTAAGACGGTAGGTTGGTGAGGCTTGTCTCTGGTATGCATGACGTTGGAGTCTGTAGGCAATACTGCTAAAGAGTCCTGCTGTAAAAATGATCATTAATAAAATGTAAGAAATTAGGAACCAAAGTGGATAACAAAACATGACTTAGCCTGTTAACTGAGGCTGCGAGGCCTTTGTGAGACGGAGACGAGTAGGCGACAGAAGATGAGATGACCACTCAGAATGATGAGATTTAGGGCTGGGAGTCCAGCAACTTTGACTTAGGCATGGGTCGCTGTAACCTGGTTGTAGTCCTTGGAATGATTTGCTGTAACAGAACTTTAGCAAGTATGAGAAAGGCTTTTATGTATCCTGAAAAAGTATAAACCAAGTGAGAAGACAAAAATGTATCTGAGAGTCTTGACCAGGGTTGTCTGACAAATTGGTGAACAAGAAAGAAAGGGGGTGGTCTATATCACTGAGGAAGGGTCCACCAGCAACAACAGGTGGAAGCTGTTGAGGCCTCAGTGTGTCTAAGTCAGCCTGTATAAAAGGCATTTTAAGATTTAGGACTGGGACCTGCACAAAATAGGCCCTGTTTTTATTTATAAATGGCATAGGTTGACCATCAATACCCCATGATAGAGATTGAGGACTTAATATAGTAGCCTGAATACTCAGGAAGAACTCTATATATATGGCCTCTATGTCCACAAATATAGAGAATGTCTTACCTGAGACTTTAGTGCGACTTGGAATCTGAGATGGACACCTTAAAGGGGGCTGTTGTTGCCCTGAACTTTCTCAGTCTTCAGCAGCGATTTTCTGTCGGTGACGAATTTGGCAGTGTCGACATTTCCTGTGAGGGCTAGGATGACTTACCCACTCTCTGGTGGCTAGGACAGTCCAGTAGCCCTGGAGTAAGGTCTCAAAGAATGCCAGGATGGGCATTTTCTTGCCCAGTATCTTCTGCTGCATTTGAGCGTGGTCCATGGAGGGGGCAGGCAGCTCCACCTTGTGTAGGTTTACCTGTCTCAGAACTTTAAGTATCACAAGTATTAAAAATATGAAAAACCATATTAAGATCTCTCTAAGGTTTGAAGGTCAAGTTTTGCCTTTTTGTTTGGGATTTGGACTACAGTAGAATTAAGTAAGTATGCAGGAATTTAATATTGGCATTTTGGATTAGAGAGCAGGCTGTATCTGGATGGCATATCGCTTTTTATAGGGTGACTCGTAGAATTAACAAAAAAAGCTTTAGTCTACCAAACAAGGCTTTAATGGAAACGTTTTGCAGTAAAGGTTTAGCAATCTTATGAATAAATCTATCAAAACTGATCTAATACTGTCAAATTCTGAACACATTTACTTTTAAAGTTGTTATTTGCAGTAGTATGAACCAAGACAAATAAAATAAAACTTTGAAGAAAACCCTTGTCTTGAAATAGAGCTAGTGGTTCCCAGCAAAAAGGAATTTATAACCTTAGTTGTTAAACAGGAGATTGGTGAAGGCTTTGATTGATAAACAAGGCTGGTAAAATTATCAGGTGGCCAATAACCTTGATTAAATGGTTTGAGAATTGTAATAAAAAAGCATCTTTTGAGTGGAGCCAAATTGTAAAAAAAAGCATGCCTGAGCAGAGCCGCTGAGCTGCTGTTTCGCGGCACTCTGGCAGAGCATGCCCATTGGGTGGGGCAAGCGCTGGGATGTAGCGCGCAGGGGCGGGCTCAGACTGCCCCCGGAAATGTGTAAGGTGGCAGCGGCGGCGACGACGGCGCACAGGGGAGGGAGGGGCTGGGACGGCACATGGGGGAGGGGCTGGGAGGCGGCCCGACACAGTGCGCCAAGCTGGAACTGCTTGCAGGGCTCGAGGATTAGAAAGCCAATTTAGGAACACAGCTGGGTTTTGATTAGCTTCCTGGACCTGTTTTAAAAGTTTGTTATAGTTAGTATGCTTGACCTGCTCTGGCACAGCTATAGGCCCAGAGTCATTATAAACGTCCTTAAAATGTAAATCATAACAATTAGTAATAAATTTAAATTGCCTGATATAATTCTGTGGGTCAACAGAAAAGCTACCTAATTTATGGGCAATCTGGGATAGATCAGAAAGGGAAAAAGGTACATGGATGTTAACAAGCCCCTCGGGGCCAGCTTGCTCCCGAAGTGGAAGCAGAGCCTGAGGAGAAGATTCCAGAGCAGAGGGCCATTGAGCAGCTATCCTTCCGGTAGGCGCATGTGAGCAATCATCTGTAGAGCAGCTACAGAGCTGCTGCCGGTCACCCTGGGAAACACGAGCAGATGGCGTCTCACTGTGTGCCTTGCAGCTAGAGGACTGCTGTCGGCAGCACAATGAAGCATCATGTGCACTGCAACAGGGCGGCTGTTGTAGTTCACAAGAGGAGCCACAAGGAGACGCCTGTTGACAGTGAGGGTCCTGGAAACATGGCGGCACCCTGTCACGTGACCCAAAACATGGCGGTGCCTGGGAACATGGTGGCGCCCTGTCGCCATGTGGCCCTCCTGAACATGGCGGCGCCATGCCACGTGGCAGAGGGTTGCAACATGGCGATTGTTCCCCGCGCAAGCTGGAACAATCACGCAACCTGCTGGAAGGACACAGCAACCGAGACCTAGTATGGTGGGCGGGCGGTGAGAATGCTGTAGGGGATACAGAATTCTCAGGAGAAGTCAGAGACTGAGAGGAAGCACTAACAGAGGGATCAGAGCCGCTGGGAGAGATATGGGTCCCTGGAGACGGAGGGAGAGAGGATGGAACATCGGGAGATAACTGCGACACAGAGGGATTAGAGCTGCTGGGAGAGTTATGGGTCCTGGAAGGTGGAGTGGGAGGCGATCGCACAGCGGGAGGTATCTGCGACGGAGAGGGATTAGAGCTGCTGAGAGAATCAGGCATGGGGGAGGAGAGAGCGGTCCGGCGGGAGATAATGGCAGGGAACGAGTTTGCTGGTAGGCAGGCGGTGGCTGGGAAAACAACGGAGGGCAGGACGGAAAAGTTTGCGGCGCAGTAGACTTAGGTAAAAGTATCTCAGCTGGAGCACAAGACTTAATGAGAGATGGGCGTGTTCTCAGAATAAGAAAGGCTTGGACATAAGGGAGTTCTAATAACTTGTTGCCAGCTTGACAAAAATCGTACAAGTTCCTGAGAATGCAGGGTTCAAATGTTCCTTTTTTGGGCCAAGGCTTGCCGGTAAGCGGGTAGGTTGGCCAGACCTCCTGGCAGTAAAAAGTTAGTTGTTTAGTTTTTATGGTACCTTTAATTTTTAGAGTACGTAAATTGGAAATTAGGCATTGTAAAGGCGTCTTTTGGGAGTTAGAAAATACGTTCCCCATGACTGATTCAGGCAAGAAAAAAAAACCGGAGGTCCAGAAAAAGTCGTCACTTATTTGTGGTATCACGCGGCGGCTACAGTTCCAAAAACTCGTAAACTCCAGTCGTCACTGAGAGATTTACGAATTGAGTCTACGTGGGGTCGGTAACAGTTTTGCCCGTGAAAGCGCAAGGCTTTAAGGGAAGTGAGGCATTCTTTCAGTGTGGGCGGTCCCAAAAATCTCTGCTTTGGGCTATCCGAACCCAAAGAACGTGAGAGATTTTGTGGGCGCAGGTTTGCCCAGAAAGAACCCTGCCCTGGGCGGTCCTAAGGACGTGAAAATGCACAGACCCATGCAGACGGGGAGAACATTCCACTGGGGCTGCCCAGTGCGAAAAGTTCCCCGGGGAGTGCTCACCTGAAATCAGTCTGGCCGATGCGGAGTGCAGGCGGCTGGCGACAGGAACGTCTCGGGAGAGGAAAAAGCTCGGGATTAATCCAGGATGTTATCTGGTTATCGGCGAGGAAACTCCGGGTATGTGGCCCAAGAGTCAGTTGCCTGCCGATCGAGTCACGGCACCAAATGATAAGAGTTATTTCCAAAAGATGAAAAATATTAACAAAAGATGAGAAATATAAAATAAAAAGCGGCCTTTATTCTGAGAACACGGAGAGAGATGACCGGCAACCCCACCGCTGGCGTCCGGTGATCTCTCCGTCGGACACGTGGCGTGGGGGCCTGTAAATAGCCTCGGTTTGGGGTGGAACCTAAGGCGGGCATTAGGGATACACAGGTAGCCCATTGGTCCTAGGTTTGGCGCCATATGTAAATTCCCAGGGGCGGGAAGATGGCATCACAGGTAACTTCCTAGGGGCAGGGCAAGATGGGGCTTCCTGCTTCCGGTTGTGGCTTTCCTGGCTACAGTGTCCTGTCTGGGCCAAAACCTTTCAGTAAGAGCACAAAGCAACAGTTTCTCCCTGTTAAATAAAGTTTTAAAGCCTGCAGAGGTCCAAGGAGATTTGTGTTGGGTTTGCTTATGTTTTCACTAGTCTTGCTTTAAGCTGTTTTCCCATTTTCTCCCAAGAATGTAAATTTACAATTCCTTCTTCTGGAAACAAACTCAAGAAATTTAATTGGGCTGGAGATTTAGCTCAGTGGCATAAGCTCCTGCCTGGCAAGCACAAGGTCATGAGTTCGATTCTCCATAGGCGGAAGGAAGAGAATACAAGTGTGTAGCACCATGCCCAGTTATTCTCAGTTTAGGCCAGTGATTTAGCTCAGTGGCACAAGCACGTGTCTGTCAAGTGTGAAGTCATGAGTTTGACCCCCAGTACCAAAAAAAAAAGAAAAGAAATTTAGCAAGCTATGTAGCGTCAGTGAATTGAAAACTAAAATTGACTGATTGAAGAAAGCAAAATAAATAAATTTTAAAAGCCTAAACAAATGTAGAGTTACATTGAATGTGACTGTGAAGCAAGTACGCCTGAAATCAATGATTTTGAAAAACAACAGAGTTTGAGAATTTACCCTGCCAGATAATGGAGACTTACTGCAGAGTCACAGTGAGACAGTGATATACTGGAGCCAGCCTATTACCAAGGCGTGAAATCAAATGTTGACTTTTTAGAAGTTTTATAGGTCACTTGCTGTCCCAAGAAGCTTATGATTATTTTTTTTTAATTTTTTATTTAAAGAAAAGGAAACAAAAGAATACATGGAGATTTTAAAAAAGGGTAGAAATGATACAAACTTACAGAAAAACAAACGGTAAGAAATTGCTGGTTGATAAGTTACACATTGTCATCTTAGAAGTAGCTGTTCATGTTATGGAATTAAAGCATTTAGAATGACATTCATAAAGTGACACTACAAACCCTTCTGCTCTATGATCGAACAAGAGCTCAGTAACATGGTTATCAGTCCTACACATTTGTTTTACTTCTCAAAGAGGGTAAGATTAAACATATCAAAACAGAACATAGCAGTTTAAAAAACAATTTAAAGAAATACAGATTTCATAGGAAGCCCACTGGAGATCTTGATTGTCTATCTAACTGTCTCTAGTTTTTTACAAATAGTTGTCCCCTTCTTCATCCACCTTTATATACTTAGTGTATATTATAGAACAATCAAATCATTGAAGACTTTTTAGGTCCTCAAGTACCAAATTAGGGAAGACAATAGTAACTACCAACTCATCTCTCCTTCTCTTTGTGACAGCTGTCCCCATCTCTACATATGCTGAAATTGAACTCAAGAAACCAGTCCAATGTCATTCTAATCAGCAAACATTAGTATTGCTAGAATTTCTATCATAATGCTACTAAATTAGCCTCGAGTTTCCTAGTGTCTCTTCCTCAGAGTATCTGTTCATTACATCTTACATTATATAATCTGTTCCCATAAATAATTAAAAAGAAAAAAAGAACCCATGTGTGAATTTCTACATATATATCTATCCTCTCTGTGTTATAGGGAATACCAAGTCATAGCAAGCCAGCAAAACAATTTCCTAGAAAAACATGCAATGGATAAAACATTTAAGACCACAATATAGATGATCTTCCATAGTTACTATGTTTCCTCTTGTTATTTTCAATAGATTTGACCACCACACTGGCCTATTATAGTTAAATATAGTATCACCTATTTTTATAAAAACTTAACTTTGGCAGCATTGTAGGGTTTGGAAGCTGTTACTAATTAATACCAGTATGGATATTCTTTACAACTTGTCATCCTCAGAGTAGTTGCCTCTACTTTTAGGGTTGATACTGACAAGCATACCAATTTCAAATAAAATCAGCCATGGCCAACCCATAGTCTTACGATTCAGATTCAATTAAGATCAGTCATAGTAAGACAATGTAAGTATTATAGGATTTCAGTTTAAGTTAATAGGAAAGTAAGGATAGTTACCATGGTATAGCCTGCTATTTTTGGGTCAAGATGTCTGTGTTCTCAAATCTGACATGAGCGGACAGACCAGAACAAATTAAATTCAATCTAAATATGGCACTAGGGCTACTGTGTCTTTTAAATCATTATACACCATTAGCAATGACCTCTGCTTTTTTTTTTTTAAAAATATAGTTTCAGAGCTGTCTATACTAAAGACTAGCTTACCGTCCCTGCCTCATGTCTGCTACTCCACTTTTCTGCTATAATTTGTCCACCTTATTCCCTCATTCCATTGTCTGCCCCGTTCACTGAGGCCTCTCTGCCACTGTTGCTGGAATCCTGGTATCTCTTCCTCTCTTTCTCTGTAATGTCCTTCAGCACTCTCTGTAGGGTTGGATTGGTGGCCACGAACTCCCACAGTTCCTCCTTGTCTTGAAAGTATCTTATTTCTTCATTAATTTTTAGAGAGAGTTTTGATGGATATATGAACTTTGGTTGCATATTTTTTTCTTTCAGGACTTGGAATATTTCTCCCCACTCCCTTCTTGACTTAAGAGTTTGTGTTGATAAGTCTGCTGTTATTTTGATAGATTTCCCATTATAGGTGACCTGCATCTTTTCTCTGGCTGCTTTTAATATTCTGTTTTTTTGGTGGATTTCTGGGATCTCGATTATTATATGTCTAGGCGTAGATCTGTTTTGGTTGTAGGTAGCTGGCGTTCTGTATGCTTCTTTTATCTGGATATCATTTCTTTTTGCTATACATGGGAAATTTTGCTTTAATATCTCTGTGAATATTTTTTGTATTTCATTTTTGGATGTTCCTGCTTCCTCACTCACATTCTTTATTCTTAGGTTATGTATCTTTTTGTCATCTTCCAGTTTTAGAATTGCTTCTTTCTGGTTCCTTGTTATTTTTAAGAGGCTTTTTCTTTCACGTTCATATGTCCTAAATCTCTGTTCAAGTTTCAGAAGGCTATCTTTAGTTTCTGTCAAGGCATTTTGCCAATGTTCAATGGAGTTTTTAGTTTCCTGATATTCTCTTTGGATCTGTTTCATGTATTCTAGGTTACGCTTAAATTCTTCTTCAGATGCTTCTCTTTCTTTTCTGATTTCCTCAGTTCTTCCATCTGTGTTCTCTTGGGCGGGGCTTGTCATTTCTTTAATTAATCTCTTTATATCTTGCCTCACTTGGATCAGGAGTACAGCTTTAAATTCCTCTATGAGATCATGTAGGTACTTTTTAATTTCAGCTGATGCTGTGTCGAGTAGTGGATGGTTACTGTGCTTGTTCTCTTCGGTGTTTACTTCTCCTGGGCTTATTTTCTCCTGTTGGGCAGCTGGAGATTTTTTTTTATTTTTATCTCTTGTCATGTTTCTGGTTTCTTTTAGACTGTCCTGGAGTTCTCTGGCCCTCTCCGAATTGCTTAGGCCCTTTCAGAAGCGTGCTGGCTTGAGTTTTTTCTGTCCTCCCCAATTTACTGTTATCTGGGGTAGACTGGGCTGCAGGGGCAGTACAGGCTAGTCTCTAGCCTCTGTGCCAATTAGTTCCTAAATTAGGCTGTACTTTCTGGTTGTCACTATTGTGACAATTGTTGTGAGTTGTGACTATTTTGTATCTGCTCATTGGGCCCCAAGCAGAGGCTTGGGTTAGCCCCAGTATCTCCTGCCAGTTCTCTTTGTACCAGAAGCAGCTGACTAATGTCACTATGGCACAGGGTCCTGCCCAAATCTCAGCTGTTCTCTTCCAGACCTCTCTGTGTCAGGAGCACCAGCACAGCAGAACTGCCCAAACTCTGTATGAGGCTGAAGCCAACACGTACTCAGCTGACTAATGTCACTATGGCACAGGGTCCTGCCCAAATCTCAGCTGTTCTCTTCCAGACCTCTCTGTGTCAGGAGCACCAGCACAGCAGAACTGCCCAAACTCTGTATGAGGCTGAAGCCAACACGTACTCAGGCTCTGCCCAATTCCAAGATGCCTTCCACTAGCCCTCCTTACAGGGGGCTCAGTGACGCCACTGAGCTGTAGGTTCTGCCCAACTGTAAAATGGCTGCCACCAGACTCTGTGTTATTGATGTCCCCGTGGTGGCGGGCACTGTCCCGTTCCAAGATGTTCTCTGGCCAACCCCGGCAGTTGCAGGGTCTCTAGTACTCACCAGGGTCCACGCCGCCCACCTTTCCCACGTTCCCAGCACAGCACTGATCGGTCAGAGATCCGCACAGTGTGCACTCCCGGTACAGCACAGAATGGTCAGAAATCCGCGCAGCGCCTGGTACAGTGCGGAGTGGTCAGAAATCCGCGCTGCGTGCATTCCCGGTACTGGGTGGAACGGTCAGGAATCCGCGCTGCGTGCACTCCCGGCTCAGTGCGGAACCGTCGGAAACCCGTGCGGCGTGCACTCGCGGCCCGGCGCAGAGCAGTCAGAAATCCGTGCTGCGTGCAGCCCCGGCTCAGTGCGGAACCGTCGGAAACCTGCGCGGCGCGCACTCGCGGCCCGGCGAGCAGTCAGAAATCCGCGCTGCGTGCACTCCCGGTACGGTGTGGAAGGGTCAGAAACCCGCGCGGCGTGCCCTCCCAGCACAGTGCGGAGCAGCGTTTGTCTTTGGAGCTCGAGAGTCTTTCACAATCTCCTCTGGTGTAGCTGGGCAGTCAAAAGCCAACACAGCTTTTCCTGTTGCGTCCATGGGTTAAACTGTTGATTTAAAGGCGCAGGATTTGCATCTTCCCGTTTTCAGCCTTCACAGTCTCAGCACGACTTTAAATCCTCCAGCTGCACTGTCTTGGTTAATAAGAATCGTTATCCATTTGTCTGGCCCTCTCCATGTTGTGATATTCTAGCTTTTAATATGATTTCTCCGGAGAGACTCTCCGCCCGATCCTCTAGTTAGCCGCCATTTTCTCCAACCGAAGCTTATGATTATTAAGATCCTGTCTAAGCCAAATCCACCACAAAAATGTAAATACTAGAATCAAACACAACCAACAGTTCCATATACATCTGTGACTCCTTAGAATGTATCTGCCCCATATCTAACAATTGTTAAAATTGATACATTTCCTTGTACTGCTTTCTTGTAAGCCAGTTTTCCCTTTGAATTCTCTTAAGCTTGTTTGTCCATAGCTCCTCTCAAGCCTAAGTCTTTAGCTTTTTTTTTTTTTTTCTGGGGCGGGAAGGGGTTTCTCTCAGGCCTGTTTATGATAGTATTTTTTTTTTTGTCTTTTTTGTTTTTATCGGTACCAGGGATTGAACTCATGACCACACACTTGTAAGGCAGGCGCTTATGCCGCTGAGCTAAATCCCCAGCCCCTCTCAGGCCTGTTTATAACTAGCCCTAGAGAATAAGGTCTTTTCAATGCTCCACTCTATAGCTGATGAAGCCAACATCAATACACTCCAGTGATGACTACTGACTATACTAATGCACTTCTCCCCCTAGGTGTGCGCACATGAGAAGTGTCCCCTTGCCCTCAATCTCTCACCCCGTCCTTCTTCTGGCACCATATGCCGTGACCCAAGGTGGCTTCTGAGGTTCTTGGGGTGAAGGACTGCATAAGGATGAAACAAATAAAGAAAAAAAAAAAAGACAAAGCTGGGGTCAGGTGAAGCCCTTATCCTCCTGATGGGAGGAAAGGTAACGCTCAACCAACGCAGCATGTTGGTTTATATGCTTCCTTTCCCAATCTCATAAGCCTCTCTAGGTGTAAAGGCCTAAAAGAATAATTATGCCATCTGTCTTTTTCATTACAACACAACAAATAGCTAACACAACTTTTACTCTTACCCGGTATTTCTTGAGATAAAATTTTCATGCTATATTACAGAACATCACCAAACACACACAACTTATTATCTTTCTGGAGCCTAGCCCTGAACTGCACTCAGTGAGTGGGTGTGGAAATGTTGGAAT
Source organism: Cavia porcellus (assembly GCF_034190915.1). Lineage (NCBI taxonomy): Eukaryota > Metazoa > Chordata > Mammalia > Rodentia > Caviidae > Cavia > Cavia porcellus. The sequence goes on along the minus strand of NW_026947521.1, from coordinate 154,477 downwards.
TTCAAGATATCAGTCAAAATCTTGTCACTGTAGTAATAATCAACAGGCATCTTCAAACCTCGTGGGGTTGCTTTGAAACTGCACTGCTGGTAGCAGAACTGCCAATAAATAAATAAATAAGAAATAAAAAATAACCTGCTACCGATAAAAGGAAAAAGACAAAAAAAATGTAAAAAAAAATTTAAAAAACAGTACATATCTCTTCAATAAAAGGTGTGATACATAAAAACAGCACTCATTTTCAACAAAACATGTCATTCACCACTCACAATGAATAAAAAAAGGGTCAAGTCAACCACAGTAATCAGGAATATTCTGCTAACATCTCCTTTGGCATTAAGAAGCCTAGCTGGGGATTTAGCTCAGTGGCATAAAGCGCCTGTCTTGCAAGCAGGCAGTCGTGAGTTCGATCCCTGGTACCAATAAAAAGGAAAAAGACAAAAAAAAAAAAAAAAAAAAAAAAAAAAAAAGAAAAGAAAGCTAGCTGAATACACTATTCAGAGCCCCTTAAAAAAAAAAAGTCATCATTCTATAGATTCATATATAGGTCGCTAAGTAGCTGTATTTAATATGACTACCTAGATCTTCACAACCTGGAAGGAAGGGAACCATTTTAAGTGGTAGTTTTGATAACAACCAAACCGAGTGTATACACAAAAACGTGGAAAGAATTTTTTCTTCTTCTTTTTTGTCTTTTGTAAATAACCACAATATTATGGATTAAAGAAAAACAGTTTGAAATAAGTGTAGCTCGGAAGGACATTCTGTTCTTGTGGACGGAACATTTCAAATTTAATTTTTTTTCTGCTGTTTCTTAAAAACTCACTTAGATGTAGGAAGATACAAATAATTTTGTTACATAAATTATCAGTTCTACAGGCCTCTGCATCTATCAAAAAAACTTAAAAAAAAAAGAATGCTCAACAGTAAAAAACAAAAAGCTTAAAAAAAAAAACCAAGAGAAAAGACATTTTCCTCAATCAGGGGAGATGTAAATAAGAAAACGTGTCATGGATTGAAATTAATAATAAATTTGGGAGAAGAGCCTACCTTGAAGCAAGTTTCTTAAAAAGTGGGGATTGGGATAGTAAAGGAATCTCGGAAATTAAAAAAAAAAAGACAATATGATCAAAACTACCAATTACAAAGCACCAAAGGTGGGTGGGACAGAGGAGCTGGTGAAGCTTTTCCACTGAGGGCATAGAAATCAAGGCTCAAGCTGGAAACATATTTCAGTGATTTTCTTATATATACCTTAAAGATAAAAATAAAGCCCTCACTCGATTATTTACTTTATAAGCTCTACAGAAGGTAGCCACGTTTAAGGTAAAAAAAAAAAATCATTTCTCAACAGCCATCTATCATCTCAAACGATCTCAGCATCATCTCTGCCAGTGAACTTTGGGGAGCCGTTTAAACTAGAAATCGAAAACACGCGCGTGCAGGGCTGCTGGCGGCAGGGCCTGGGAAAAATGACACCTGGCTCCGACCACAATTAAGTACACTAAGGCTGCAGTCATTTGCAGACTGGCATTACATTTCATCCCTGTGACCGAAAGGCAACATGGAGTACATTCTTCTAACACACTTTTCCTAGCCCTACTACAGTCTGTGACTCAGTAAACAACTCTCAATAAACCACTCCCAAGATCTGTTCAATTTTCTGCGTTTTCTAGTACTGTAGCCAACCCCCTAAGTAAATACAAACATTAAATAAATATATAAATACACAAATCGACAAGAGAACCCCCCCTCTCCCGTCTTGACACATAAAGCCATTTCCCGAACTCGGCAGAGGGTCATTAGCTTTTTCACCCTAACCCTCCTGGATCTCTAAAATTCATACCACTTATCTCATGTACAGAACACTCCTCCGCGGCCGGCAGCCTCCGCCCACACTTTTGCGGGAGCCGGGCAGCAGAGGGAGAGCAGGAACGAAGGAAAGTGCAAGCAGCACCCGCCCTAGATAGGGCGGAGCCCGCACCGCTCTTCTCTGACAGCCGTCCATCCTTCCATCTATCCATCCACCGACCTCCACAGCAGGTCCGTGCGGGATCCGCCCGCCTCCTTTTGGCGTGCCTAAAAAAGGTCTGCGACGCCCTTTACGGCCGGTCGCGTAATCTACGACGTCCAGGCCGCCCCCGTCCCCTAACACTAAAGCGGTAATCCTGACCCCCACCATGATGAAGGCTTTGGCTTACTTACTTAGGTGTTAGGGGTTTACTAGGGTGCGGTTCACGGACCGAGAGAACTGGCACCGACAGAAAAGCACAGGTTCACAGTCTAATCCCGTCTGTGGACTACCAAAGGTCACCATACATTCCTCACCCCTATATACGTTTCCTTAGGGATCGATTTCATGAGATCCAACCCACAGCAAACGTCACCGCTCGCAGGCCCGACATACGCAGTCTGATTGATATCGTCAACATTCTGGATTTCCATTTTTTTCCCCCCGTGTTTTTAAATTTTTGCAATCGAACGGCAAACGTCACAGCACGCAGGCTCCAGACACAATCCTGTCTGTCTAAGTGTATCGATAACCATCTCTTATTCCTGTGAAAAACTTCTGTACTTTCAGTCTTTCTGTCTCATCCTGCGTCATGCGACCACACAGCGAACGCCGGGGATGGCAGGCAGGACCGACACTCATAGGCGTATCTATGTATTTCTCTAACTCTACATCCATCTATATCAACGTCTACTTATTTATTCCTCTTTCCACCTATATTTTTATAACAACATTTCGTATTTTTTTTTTTTTATCGGTACCGGGGATCGAACTCATGACCGCCTGCTTAGCATTTCGTATTTTTAAGCTTTTTATTTTTCGTCTCTGGTTCATGCAATCGCACAGCAAACCTCGAGGCTCGCAGGCCCAGGACACTTCACGTTTTCCCATTGCTCTCTCAGACCTAACTGTTCACCGCGCTGCTACTTACTGACTCAGTGCACACCAGTGATTCACTTAGTTAATTAGGTGGTCATTTTTATTTCTTTTTTGGAAGGGTCGGGCCAGTACAAGCAGGAGGGCGGGCGGTCAGGCGCTGTCTTTAGCTTCTAAAGAACTGCGAATTGAGGATCCATCCGCCCCTTTGAGGGCAGTCTAGGCAGAATCAATCGATCACCAGCTTCGTGGGGGGGGGCTACGACCACACGGTGGCAACACCGGATACTTTTCCTCGTTCGATTGTCTCGTGACTCTGGTCGTCATGACTGACTGACTCACTGTGACTCGTCCAATGATTTACTCAATTCACTCCCTAGCAGCTTTTTGGGTGGTTTGTCCCTGTTTTCTGTTTGTCTCAGCATCGCTTTCACAGTTGCTGAGGCACTCGAGCCAGAGACAGCCCGAGACTGCTCCCAGTCCCGTGTACAGTGGCCCTTCCCGGACCTTAAACAGCCTCCTCTGTTCTAAACTGCGGCATCTCACATGCTGGTCGTGGGGGGAGGATGCCAACTTCCCACTCCTTTTCTTTTTCCTCTTGAGGCTGCTCATGCAACTGGTTGCGGGTTGGGTGGCAGTGGTGACTTTCCACTCTGTATCCCTCCGTGTTGAGGGCCGCTGGTCACAGGGTAGGGGGCGTACTGTTTTCTGGACCCAAGATTGCTTGAATACCGTGTCTGCAATCTGTGTCCATCTCCTGCATTGGTCATTGGGCAGGAAGAGTCTTGCTATTCCACTCGCTACTCTCTCTGCCATTGCCGAGGCCCCTAACCTTGTTGTTCCTACGGGTTCCAGTTAGCTGCTAGGGTGCATGACAAATACAAAACAAAAAGAGAAACCAGCAGCCTGTCAAAGAGGGAGCAATTTCCCGGTCACTTGCCCCTGTGTGTGCTGGCAAAATTTGTTGCCAGGTTGTACTGCCCTCTGTTTGCAGGAAAGCAAAATAGGTAAGGGCCATCTATATAACCCAGATCTATCTTGTGTGAATTGTGTTTGCCACAGAATTGTAGTCTACCCGTTTTTTTTTATTTGGGGGGGGGGCTTTCCAGGAACGCGGATTCCTGCTCTGTGCAGGTAACAGACACATGGGTAGCCTGGTGGGCTTAATAATCCTTTTATAAAGTCCTTTGATCTCCAAGTCTACTTAAGATTGATTCTGACATCAGGACATGTCTCTCCTTTTCTTCCAATTACCTTGTGTTTTTAGTTGATTTTTTCTGAGTAGCGCCAATGTGGCTCCTTCTTTATTCAGCTGTGCTGGATCCCCTCTCCTAACTTCTTCCTGTGGCTTATGACTTCATTTCCAGATGGTCCACAAATTCAGCACATTTCTAACAAGTCAGGAATTATATTTATTCTGTATCAAAGGGAAGGAGCTGTGGTACAGGTGAAAGCTGAGGCCCAGAGCCATGTTTACAGGCTTAGCCTCTATAAGGATCTTAAAATTTTTGCCAGTTAGGAAAAAAAGCTTGAATAAATTTTGTGTCCCGAAGCTGTGGTTTTCCTAAAATGTACAATTTTAACATTACAGCTTTCCTTGTCTGGTTTCTGTATTTTTTCTATCGTACTTTGGCCTCTCACCAGGCCCAGTCACTTCCTCCCTCCCTGTTGGCTACCTTCTGGTGGAAACCAGATTTGCTGATGGGACCAGAGGTGGGCTCCTGGAGGGCTGGCCAGGACTGGGATGCTGTCCTTGCCTGACCTGGCAAGTACCTGCTCTTAGATAGCTCTAAGACCTGCCCCCTAGCCTCATACCTCCTGTTCTTTTTCTTTCTTTTTTTTTTAATATTTTTTTTTGTCTCTTTTCATTTTTATCGGTACTAGGGATCGAACTCACGACCGCCTGCTTGCAAGGCAGGTGCTTATGCCGCTGAGCTAAATCCCCAGTCCCTATACCTCCTGTTATTAGCACCCAAAACCTGTGCTGCCTGTACTGTGATGAACTCACTGACTAGGAAGGGAACCCACCTTCTTAGGCTGTGGCCATACATATGCAAACAATATGCACTGTGCTTCCAACTCAGTGGTGCTGCGTGACCTCCAAGTAGCTCAGATTTTTTTTTTTAAATTTTTAAATTTTTTTTATTTAAGAAGAAAAGAAAAAAAAACAGTGAAAGGGTACAAGTTATACAGATTTACAGACGAAAAAAATGAACAGTAGGAAATCATTAGTTAATGGATTACATATTGCCATCTTAGAAATAATTGTTCAAGTCACAAAATTAAAGCTTGTAGAGTGGACATTCCAACAATGATACTGCAAACACTTCTGTTCAATGATCCAATAAAACTCTGTGATATCATTTTCTATCTTATACACTTAAATATACATGCAGTTATATAGTTTAGAGCACTTTCTTTTCCTCTCTTTTGTACAATGACTATTACACATTTTGGGTTTCATTGCTCCCATGGTTCTTATTGCTTTTTTGGAAGAGAGTAAAACCAAATGAGACATAACAAAACAGAATCGGTCAAGTCAAAAGGGTGGACATAATAGATAATATAAAAACATAATACAAGGTGATCAACAATGGTTACCATAATGCCTCCCGCTATCTCTAATAGAATTGCCTATATCATTAGTTATAATACAATTGAACAAAACAGTAAAGAACAAAACCGACAAAACCAAAACATTGGAGACATTGTAGGTCTTCAAAAGTAGATAAAAGTCAACGAGAATGGGCGTTATAATGAATCTCATAATCTTCACAGCTGATGCCTAAACTTTCGAACCTGATACTATCCAGCAAAACAGAATAGAGGAACATCAGTCAAAAACAAGATGGTGAGAGTATTACAGGGCTTCAAATCGAGATAATAGAAAGTCAAAGTGGGTTACTATATTATATCCTGCTATTTTTTCCCCTTTAATTAAACGGATAAAAATAAAAAAGTAAATAATGGAGTGGAGATTGAGAAAAAAGAGGGCATAACAGCGAAACAGCGCAGATCAAAACATAACCATTTAAGCAGAATAGTGTTTCACCACCAGATAATTCCGACCCAAAAGTAGTTACCATATTGACTCTTTCCTTGAAGTCCTTGAGTACAACTTCGTATACTGTAGCATTAAGTATATCAAAACAATGTAAAACCATTTAAGAGAATGACAGCATTACAGAGTATTTAGAATCGACTAACAGAAAATGAACAATGGTTTCTGTATAATCTCCTTGTCTTTAAAAGGTTTTTGCTTATACTATCGTACATAATAAAATCCAGTAAGATACAACCTGTTTAGACCATTGGAGACAGAAGAACAAAAGTTTGATGAGACTTCAAAAACATGATACTAAATCAGTATTACCTGTTAAGATGTCATTTTCTCCAAAATAGCTGTTCCTATCATCCAATCTTCTCTGTCTCATTTCTGTTGAGCTCTTTTTCTGTCAGTAGCTGTCAGTTTGTCTTCTTCATTTTGTTCTCTGCTCCATTCGTTGTGGCCTCCCCGCCACTATTTCTGGGTTCTTTGTATTTTTCTTTTTTTAGAATATCCTGCAATACTTTCTGTAGGGTTGAATTGGTGGTTGCAAATTCCCCCAGTTCCTCTTTATCCTGGAAGCACCTCGTTTTTCCATCAATTTCCAGGGACAGTTACACAACCATTTTTTGTGAAAGTTGGGGACATGTCTAAGGAGAAGCTGCCCAGTAAATTCTCAGTGATTTCCACTGATCCAGTGAGAATCAATCCATATAAACTGAAAGAAATTGTAAGAAATCATTAATATGTGGTTTTGGAAGCATCTTTGGTGATATGTCCTGCACATAGTGACAAACACATAATTCTTGTGAATTCAGAGTAATTAGTGCTAAAAGAAAGAAGTTGCATCTGAGTAGCAATCTGTAGATCTCTCCCTAGTCTTTCCTTCCACCCAGAAGCTCTAAGACTATTGACACTCTCTCTCAAATGTATGCTAAACACTCGCCTAAATAAAATTAGTCTTCCTTCTGATCTTCATAATTTTTACCATGCTTTGGTAAGACAAAGACCATGACTGCCTTGTGGATAGACACTGTTTGGTTGGCAGCTGCATTGGAGGTGTAAAACACACAGCAGATTCTACCACCAAAAGATTTCTGAAAAAGCATAATTACTATAGTAGAAAACCACGCACAGGTGCTACAAGTTGAATTAACTGTGCTACTTTATTACTTCCCTTATGCTGTTTTCTGGTTGGCATGAATCATGCAACAAGGTGAGTACGACTGCCCAACAGAAACACAGCTCCAATATTCATCAGTATTTACCCATTGTGGTTGACTCACTAGATTCCAGGAAGAGGGATAGAATCTGCATCACTGAGGGTGTTGCAAGGGGACATATATCAACAGACTTCAAATTCTATGATCTCTCAAAAGTCTTATTAGTCTGATGCAAACATAAGTGGGAATCTAAATATAAAGTTTGATTTATTAGGATGTAACGATACTACACAGATACCGATTGTACAAATCCATTCCTCAGAAGCAGTCTCCTGTGTTTCTCTGCCCCACAGTACAATAATGCCTCAGCCTTACTGTGCTCCATAGCATCTGTGCTGGCCACTCACTCAGCTGACTTTCATTCGCACCATCATCTCTCATTCTTCTGTTTTAACTTAATAGTATTATCCTGATTTACCTTTAATTTCCAGGACTATTGATTGTTAAGTCTTTAGGACTGTGAATTTTATTTCATTGTTATTAGATATCAAATGTGTAAATAAAGAGCAAATAGTGAAAAAGGTATTGTGAAGCAGGGCAAAATTGTTCAAAGGAGAGGGGAACTAAAGAAGGGGCAAAGCCAATGGAAAGAAAGGGGGGAAAGTCTCCATTTCTTAAATAAAATGAATCTAACACACACATTTCAACATCGTAGTTTTTCTAGTGAGAGAAACTGAAAAGTGTAAATGAGAACAAAACTGTACAAAGACACTGGAAAGTATTCCAATAGGAATGGGAACAGGGTGGGAGGGTAAGAGGGAGAAGAAGTAAAGGAAAAGAAAAAAAGAACAGAGAGAACAAAATAGAAAAAAAGCTTTTGTAAATAAATAGGTTAAGGGGAGACCTTTAAGGGAGAAGAGATTGGAGAAAAAAGAATCAAGAAGTATCATACAGAGGTAGAATCTCCCTCTAATGAAGGGGATCCTTATGGGTATCTAAAATGTACCAATACAATGAATTTGATGCAATAAATTTAAATTTTCTGTTTTACTATAAACACACACAACATTCCCCATTGCTCAGAACAATATGACAGAAAAACTAGAATATACATCAACCATGATTTCCAATGTGACATTATACTTGCAATGACCATAACTAAAACAGGAAGTGAGCTTTACATGCTGACTGCAGAGAAAAAGTAATCTTAGCAAGTCATGACCCTGAGAGGCTGAGTGTCAGAGCTGACAGGAGAGGGGAATAGCATATAAATCGAACATAGTACATCACCCATTTGTACACCATTGCACTCCAAGTATCTGTGGTTTTGCATTTCTCCTGCACTGCAACTGGTACATAAGTTTGGTCATCATCAAGAGGAGTTTAAACTTTGTGTTCTCACAAAACAGCCATACATGTTCAGCATAATGATTAATAAACCCAGTCATGTTTTCTATGTCCTTGTGGGCCATGGCTATGCCTACATTTCTTATATCCTCAAAACTAGTTTGGCCACATCTTGAAATTTGTTGAATCGCTCATGAATGGAACATAAACCATATCTGAGACATAATGCTACATCAGTTTTCAATATTGAAATAGTTATCAAAATTCAAAAAGCTGAATAGTCAGGGAATTGTTAGATACTAGGAAACTTTTACATTTAAAATCAGCACAATATTTACTAACAGGTAACAATTTTGGCATTCAAGGAATGAACTGAACAATGTCTCTTTGTTCATTTTTAAAGGATTTGTGTGAAAAAGCTATTTTATCAAAACTTATCTTAAAAGGAGTCAGTGCTTCTATGTGCAAGCTAATCTCATGTGAATAATTATCAATTTAACAGAAAGCTCTGATGCCTGATGACTAGGCGGGAAAGGAGGAAAGTACCTGCAGTGTAAGCCAAGGCTAGCACTCCTCCCTGCTCTGAATCATCCCTGAACAGCCACAGTCTACTCTGTCACTTGCAAACACATACACTAAAGCTGTGGGGAGGGAGTCCTCTCAGTTTGCATCATTCATTCCAAAGTTACTGTCTAGCTTTGTTCTTCCCTATCCTCCTCCCCTAATAAATCCCTGTTCCCTTCCAAACTGACCTAGTTCTATGGTCTTGAGTGTTTCCATTTATGGCTTTTTGTGGATTATTCCTACCACTACTTTCTTTAGTTGGCAGAAATGGCAGTAATATCTTAGAATTACAACTTCTATTTCTTCTCTGTTCATTGCTTTACTCTCTCCCCTGTGACTAGAACTATTTTCAGAAATACAAACAGGAAAACAGGCACGAAATAGTTCTCCCTTGACCTTGTTACGTCTTGAACTAGTTCTTATCCAATGACTCTCGTCCAGATTTCTCTACAGGGAACTTGATACTGGCCCATCTTCAGTGGTCTGAGGATGAGTGACATCAGCATCCCTGGAGACCTTCTTAGAAACACACCACCTTAGTCCTGCTGACTCAGATGTGTGGTGTAACACGTTCCCCCACAGGGGCTTCATTTCATAACTAAAGCTCCAGGCCACAAACCTAATCACTTCCAAATCCACTTCCCTTCCCTTCCTTCCATTTTTGGAATCTAGCACCAACTTCCTCCTCATCCTGTCAACTAAATTGAAAATGCATAACAGGTCATCCACGTTCTAATGGACTTTTAACTGAGACTATGACTTTCCTGAACTCAATGACTAATCATTCCTTTCTTTCTAGTTTTTGACTGTCGCATTCTGGATGTACTACTTGCTGAAATAGCAACGTTTTTAAGTGGTAAACTTTTAAATGGAACTCTGCAACCAGCATTGCGGGAAGAAGTAAGAGCATGAACCAAGGTACCAGTGAAACTACACGTACAGCGAACAACGCTCGTTTACTTTGATCTGTAGTAAATGAAGTAGAGCTCTGTGTAATTCACTACTTCAATCCTCAATACCTTTCCAATCGTGAGAAGACGGGAAAAGAGGAAAACTTCTGCTCAACCTCTCTGCAAGTTTTGTTACTCGGTGCTCAATTGATATAATTCCTATACTTCTTCCTAATTGCTCTTCCTTTTTCTAAATGATTACTTCATTTTCCCACACCCATACTTTCTCTTATCTTTGTTTACTCCCTGTATTATGGCTCTCTCTTTTCCCTCACTCCCTCCTCTCCTCTTAATTTTCTAACATCCCTCAGGCATTAGAATGCCTTGAAATGGAGCTAAGAAGGTAGCTCCTTCAGTGACTCTCAAATTTGCCTGTGGCTGATACGTCAGGGTACATGAAACTTATTGCTGTGTTACTTCTCTTTTTTCTTACTTTGCCATTAATAAGTAGTTTTGGGGGATTCAGAACTCAGCCATGCTCCACTGTGAAATAAACATGCTGTCAAATGACTTTCTTAAAATATCACACATTTATACATATTTCTTACCTTTTGTTTTTCTATTTCCTGCCTGTTTTCCTCCATCATCTGCTTTCCCAGAAAAAGGATCGACAGGCTTCTGTGGAAAATTCACAGAGATAGTCTGAGAAAATTTGTATAGCAGTAATGAGTTGCACAATCATTACCTACTCATTTCCCAAGAAGTTATCTGATTTTTACCATCTTAAGGCAGGCAGGTTTAATAATGGGAATCATGTACTGAGGACCAAAATGTCTCCAATGAGAGCCTTATGACAAGCCCAGCTTCGGTCTCCACATGGATGCTGACTTTGTAAAGCAGGCATGGAAAGCCACAGGAGGGATTCAGAGACAAAATTCTAGCTGATAAACATATTTCATCCTAATGTCGGAGGAGACAAAGTACTCTGCACTCTCCAACGAATGGAACATTGAAATACACAGATTTAAATGAAGAAGTTTTTAAGAGAGTATGTTTGTGATATATAACAATTACATTTGTTTTGGGGAACTGCTACATATGTTATCATTTCTTCATTGCCTTGGTTCCCTTCCCTGAATAAACAAATTCTTATAAATATACTTGCTATCATTCACCATTAACCATTTCTAATCACAAAAGCCATGTCACTGTTCAAATAATTGGCCAGCTAAGAAAATTCAGAGAGCCACGCTGAGTACAAAGAACATCGCACCTAAAAGCACATTCTGCTTGCATGGAAGCAGACGCAGATACATGAAAACAGTGAAATGCATTTCATTCATTCTACAAATGGGGTCCAAAGACAGGCTTCTAAAGCAAATACAATCAGTTCTATCTGGAAAGCTCAGGAAAAGCCATTTCTTGTGAACAGGTGAGAAAGCACCCAGGAAGGGTGTCAAGGGCATTCAAGAAAGGACACCAGAAACAAAAGGATGGGGCATGAAACAATACAGCAAAAGAGGGCTGCCCGAGGAATGTGACACAGCTGGAATACAGTTCCTGGAAGGGCACAGACAGGTGAACAGGAGCATCACACTAATTTCAGGCTGGAATGGGAACTTCCCTTGTGAAATGCAAATCTGTAGATTCTCTGATATTGTAAGATCGATGCCAGAGAATAATGGGAAGCACAGCATCAAAGAATATTGTTTTTAAATGATGAGTGAGAAAATGAGTCCAGAAATGAAAAATAGTTTTCAGAATGTAGGAAGTAAGAAAATTTGATAGTCACCAGAAGGGTAGCTGGGGCCAGGAATTCTCAGCTTCAGAGATCTGGTGCCATCCAATATCGTCACAGAAAGACCACAGTCAAGGCCTGCAGGAAATACATCTAACTGGAGGCCTGGGATGGAGGAGACACATTTGGAGGAGGGGAGATGATGACCTCACTCAGGAAATGATATTGGCTCAAAAGGTAAGTAAGTATTTGTGGAATACAGAAAACTGAGGTAGTAATGCTAACCTATGCACAGTTCTGAAATTCATCAGATGAAATCATGAGGGGGGAATTACAGGAGATGCCATTTTTCAATTATATACATTAACATTTTTGTTGAAGCTATAAACAAACTTTAACTGATATATCCAAATACTAACTTCTGAGACAGTACGCAAATGTGAATTTTAAAATTTAATCATAAGATTTAATACTAAGATACCCACTGAAGATTTTGCGAAAGATTCCTGTTCAAAGAAAAATCTTCCAGGATTTAATGAAATCCAGGCCTGCTGATGTGCACCTGTGGTCTGTGCTTATAGGGCAGCTCAGGCGGGATGGTCCCTGAAGCCAGGAGTCAGAAATCCAACTGGTGAATATAACCAGGTCCATTCTCATAAAGGGAAACACATTGTAAATTGTAGAAGAGAAATGGTGATGATTTACAGAAAGAGGTATTTTTAAATGCTACTACAACGTGAGGGAGAAATGTAAGGCCTTATTTGAAAATTCCTATTCCCCCAATAAATGGCATATGCCAATACTTCTAGTTTTCTATTTATTGCCATATGCAATGACAGATACAAATGGAAGAAAGGTTGTGCGATATTTACTACTACCTGAGAACTGAAGCATTTCTGGTAGAGAGAAAGGAAACACAATAATTTCCACAATTTTCCATTCAGAGAAACCACTGCTAATCACGATTCTATGGAAAAATTACACTTTGAAAAGATGCACCTAATAAACATGGAGCTGACTAAAAGAAAAGCATAAGAAATTTTAAGATGACATTCTAACCTATGTTCAGAGTTAAAGGATACTAGAATGTATTGTGTCTTTCATTCCTCTGATTTGTTTTCTTATTTGACAAAACATTAAACATCAGTCACCTGAAAATATATATCCTAAGCACAGTATACATTTTAGGGCAAACTGAATGCACTTATTTATTACATAAATTATGCACACATTACCTGAAAAATTCTACTAGGTAGAAATCCATTTATTGGCATTCAAATGATATTAAAATGCTTCTTAATACCAAACACTTTACTGCAGGTCTTCAGAATTCACACAAAAATCTTTCTAATCTCCAGAATCTCATTGTACTGTGCAGTTTTAAATGAATTTTTGGAAGTACAAAAACTTGTGAAACTTGAAATGTCAGAATGAGATACAGAGACTACCACTGTATATTTTTAAAGCTATAATGCTTACAATTACTTACATCATTACCACTTGCTTTGTAGACCATCTAGTTCTACCTCTGCTTATTATTTTGAAAACAGGTAGTCTTCTATAAGATAAAATGTTTTAAAAGTGGTATCCCCTTTATGGAGGAATCACATAGAAAACACAGTGCGGGAAGGTGTAGTATACATTCAATCCAGCACTGGAGGTGAGGCTAAACATCCCAAATTCCAGACTGGACTCAAAAACAAATTCAATTAACTAAAAAAAGAGGGCAAGGGATACAGCTTCCTGCACAGGCCCTGTGATCACCTTCCAGAAACAAAAAAAACAAAACAATAACAATGAAGATCCTGTAATTCCATAGTCATACATCCCTGATGAAACACATTTTAAATTTCTAAGTTGTCACAGTTTCCAGTATTATTCTGGTCTAACAACAGAACCAATAACAGAAATAGAAGAGCTCTCATAAAAACTGATGATAGCAAAATAAAGATTATTTAAAGGAAAAAAATGTTTTATACACTATAAGTTGTTCAAATGAAGGCACCAAACTTCCCTGTTTATTGTAGGACTGATAAGATCCATAAAAGATTTATATAGGTATGAGTGCTATGAAGGTCTTGGTAGTAAGATTTTCAAGCCATGGCAAGGTCCACTTATCCAAATGATCCTTGACCAAATTTTGTATTTCCGCCATCATGGCAAAGGTTTGACAGATACAATTTTCCTGTCACTGTGTGTTTTCTAACCCATTATTATTTTCAGTCTCAAGTACTTCAAAATATGTACCAGTTATTTACCAAAGGGGTGGAAATTCTTTTTAACTAGGCATAGTTCTCCAAAGTGATCTTCCCTGATCAATGTTCCATATAAATTTATGGTAGCTACACCACTGTTAAATTTGAAGACTAAGGGCAATACAGTGCAAAACTAAGAGGAAGAAAATTAACATTACGAAAGAGACTTACCTTGTTATCCAGAAGAAAGTCAGTGTCATCTGATGTAGGCCAGAAATTAACAGGACTGGGTTTGCTGGAAGAGCTGGGGAGCAAAAACACACAATAGCAGTGGGTGAGTTTCATTCTTTAAAAACTGGTGAAAGCTTGGCTATCTGTGTATCAAATGATGGTTCGTGGTTGACACAATTAAAAGTTGACTTCCAGTTTTGAAATATTTTAGATGCTTCTTTCTGTCTTCACTTCTTCCAATCTCGGAAACACTCAGCATAGTCTCACTTTCACTCCCAAAGCGTGACAGCCAAGAGACCAGCACAGTCTAAAAATCATTTCTCTTTACAAATTGCCTGCTCTGAAGGCTGAAGTGAAAAATGCAATAATAGCAAACAAAAGTTGTTACCTGGACTCAAACAAGCCTGGTAACCTCAAGGTGGAAAAATACACCGTCCCCTTTCCCTGCTCTGTCTCTGGTTCAATGACTAAGCTGGATGTGATGGTTCTAATCTAGTGTCCCCTTTCATTATCCTGTGTGTGGAAGGTGTTTGGACCATGGGAACCCCATCTTCAGCATGTCCTCATCCATCTGCAAGTTCAGTAGCTCATTGTGCTCTTAGGTGGGAGGTCTGCTCTGAGGAAGGCCACTGGGTTCTGACCTGCAAGGGTAAATTCTCACCCCTGGTTCTTCAGCCCTCTCACTGCTCCCTGCCTGTGTGTTAAGGAGCTTTCCTCCACCTTGTCTCCCTGCCAAGTGGTTTCTGCCTTGGAGCCTCTTACCTGAGTCAGAATGAATCTTTCCTCCTTTAAATTGTTAGGGTTGAGCATTTTGCCCCATTAATGCCAAAGTTACTGAAAGTCAGCAAGATGCCGAGTAAGTCAGGAATGGCAGTCTTTGTTTTCTGTATGGATGCCCCTTACACTGAGACAACTCTGTTAGTATCATTTAGCATAAATCAACACAGAGAGTCCTCTGAAACTGTAAAATATTTGAAGGTTAAAAGTACAAAAATCAAAGAAAAATGTGGGTGGGTGGATGTGGGTGTGGGGGTGTGTGTGTGTGTGTTGGTCAATTTCTTCCCTGGGAAATTAAACTATTAAAATGATAAAACCCAATTGTTTTTCCTGTATGCCTTTGCTTTTTTCACCTACACATAAAGTGGTGAAACTTTCACAGACACTCTGACATTCAAGTAGGAGCTGGCTGGAAAATCAACCCTGGTAGCTGCTCCTCTGTTATTATAAATCTAGTCTAATGTCATTTTGTAAGTGCTCTTCCTTCTGGGTTTCTCATGGTGGGGCTCCACATCAGTGTTCACTTAAATCTTCAGCCTAAGAAGGCACAGATTCCTAAAAAAAAGGATGTTTTTTTTAGAGCAGCTGCTCCTGAAAAGAAGTATTTGTGTCACAATCACCTGCCCTCAGCAGAAGCAAGGTACCACCTATCAAGAGGACACATCTGCCTTGCAGGCCTACCTTACATAAGAGGTGGAAATGAGGGACACCTGTCCTGGGTAACAGGCCCATGAAGTTCAGCTGCTTCTGGTCCCCAGTGGAGTCAGAGGCCTAAGCCACCCTCCATGAACTGAGTAGGAAGGAGGGCATGGGATATTCCTTCATGCTCTAGAGACTTCCAGGTGGCTCAGATTACCCTAACTAATCTAATACCAATTTTTAAGTTTCGCTATTCCTCCGACTGAACAAAAAAGCAAAAATCTCTTCAGAACTCCTTTGAATCCACACTTTTAATACATTTATCAGGATAATTCTCAGTATTCTGGGGCTTCATTTTCTGTATTATCTTTATCAGACTTGTGACAAACCTCTATATTCTGATTTGTAAGACCTCAGTCTTGCCCCACCCAATGTTGTCCTTCCAACATGCCCTTCCCCTGTGAATTCCACTCTCATGATCTCCCACTGGACATGCTGGACTTCCTCCTCTCTTCTATTATGGAACTCACAGAAGGAGACATGACAAAGAGTACCAGACACAGCAAATGTAAAACCTGAATACAACCTCATTTTGTCATGAACTATATTCAGATAAGTCACTTTAATATCATTGTACGTCAAATTCTCTATGATTCAACCATGTGGCTAGAATGTTACACAGGTTGAGCACTAGAGGATATTTTTATTGGTCTCTTAGATTTCTTAGAACCTGAAAGTTTACTTGTTTTTGACTCTGTCTAAACAACAATAAGAAATACTAAGCAGCATAAGCACTTGCCTTGCAAGAATGCAGTCGTGAGATTTGATTTCTGGTACTAAAAAAAAATACTAAGGCAGCAGAAATAAAAAAAAAATACCAAGTAGAAGAAAAATTTTTTAAAAAGTCAAGAAAATATTTTACTTAAGAGGAAAAAAATCATAGAACTAGGCAGTAGTAATAGCCTGAAAGGAAAACCAAACTGGGAAATTGGTGAATAGACACATGCATTAAAAATGTCATTGCAATAAACCCTCAACATAAATAATATAAGATGATTTACATAAAGATAGTCTTAACTACCACATCTTCCCTAAATCCTATACTGGTAAAAACAAGAAACTGGCTATCAATTCAATCATTATCTTTAGAATAAACTCACCAACTTCTCAGGAAAACTAAACAGACTTGACATGTCCCTTATGGTGACTTTCTACACTCATCTTAAATGACCTGCATTTGGATCCCAGCACTGCAGAGGGTAATGGAAGGCATCTGGGAGCCAGGCAGGCTAACAGTCAACACATGGGTCAGTTACTTCTTAATTATGAGACCATGGACCATTTAAATAACCTCCATTCATAAAAGCAGCCAAATTAATAAAACTGGATTAAAACAGCACAAGTACTTTGTCTGGCCTGGAACAGAACACTAAAACAATTGGTTTCTTTTCTGCATTCACTAATTAGTCACTGTATGATATTTAAAAATCTATATATTCTTACCTGATTAGAGAGTCATCTTCAGAAATATCATACACTATTCAAGAAAAAGGTAAAATATATTTTGAATTAACAAAAATATAAACTATTAAAAGTATAACTCTGATGTTTTGACACAAAATAGTCTTTTGGGCTGCATCTGTAGCCCATTCTATAATCAGTATTAATTATGCTATTGATAAGCAATGCATTAAGAATTCTCACTTCCTATTATTATAAGAAATACAGGGAAGAAGAGAATTTATTTACATTTGATAGCTAAATGAGCAAAGTGCTGTGCACAATGACATCCTACCTGAAGGTATTATATTGACAGAAATGGTACCATTAGCAGTATTGCTGGCATAAGCTGACATGGCAAACAAAGAGCATGACTTTCCTAGAGTAGTGACACTAGGAACGATCATAAAAGATATACTTATTTTCTTAAGACACAATGCAGCTGCTGTAGCATTCAGTTGGAACTGTTGAGTTTGAAGAGGAAATACTTTAGCTCAAGGAAGCTGTAAAGGGCATTCTAATTTGCAGCATGGCAAAATATGGGAAGCACACCTGAAACAAGCACCATTGCAATGATTTCCAGCTCTCAGTGGAGAAGAGCTCAGAAGTCTGTGCACTTACTCTTGCTATTCCTCTCCTAAGGAAGATGCTAAGGAGCTCCCTTAGTTCTCCCCGGTTTCTCTGTCATATGTGTGATGCAAACAGGGCTCAAGTTCATCTGCTATCTTACTTCCCATGGAAAGAACCACTTCAGAGCTCAAGCCCTTACAAGCTGGTCCAGTCTGAAAAGCTTAAAAGCCAGCACCGGGGAGGTTGCAACCAGCTGCCAGGGAGCACTATCTTACATGGAATAATGAAAACATACAAATGAAACCACTAACTCACTGAGCCTCTAAGACAAGTGAAAGACAAAATTTTACGTCCTGTAAACTTTGGGAAAAAAAAACAAAACAACACAAAGAACCAAAAGCCTCTGATTTCCCATGACAGAGAATCTATTCATACAAAGTCAGGGCTGTGGTTGGACTCAGTGGTAAACATGTGTGCACAGCACGCACAAGACCACTGAGTCCCTAGTACTGAAGGAGTGAGGACCAATAATAATAATGATAAAATCGGTCATGTTTTACTAACATAACATGACTTGCACTCAAAGGAAGAGGAGCATTTTGACTCACCTATAGCTTTCATTACTCCCTCATCTTACTTCTCATCTCCAGTAAGAATGAAAGACCTGAGGCACTTTGAGAAGCACAGCACTCGCCAGTGTCTCCTTCCATTCTCAAAGGTTCTGTCTGGACCCAACAGAACAAGGTGGTGCAGTTCATGCTCTGAAGTTCAGCATGATGTCACTTTTCTCAACCCTCCTCATGATGAGGAATCCACATAGAAAGCAGGCCAGCTCAGCATGTGGAGCACATCATCAAGCGCATATTCATACAAGCATCAAAAACACAAAAACTAAGGCTGGAGGTATAGCTCCATGGTAAATCATTTACCTGGAATGGCCAAAGCACTAGCTTCAGTCCCTAGCAACATCCCCAACAAAAGGAAAAAAGGCAGTTCAAGTAACAGCTTTATTGGCTACAATTCAGTTAGCTTGAACGGTTATTGCTTTTAATCTTCAAAAATTATCCACTGTATCATTTCAGTGATGGTGCAGATCTGCTAAAATCATCACTGCCAGGACAATGAAAAGTTCAGTGGTTGCAGTATTGGTGGGTGGTCCAGGGAGGCAATGAACAAATAGCACAAAGGAGCTGCCTGAGGCATGACACTGTTAAAGGAAACACATAACAAATTTCAACCCACCATCACATGAAGAATGCTAACAGTGAAACTTAGTGTTAAATGCAGACTTTGGATGGGAACCAAGGACCAGTGTAAGTCATCGTCTATAACAAGTGTACTACTCTAGAGGAGAGCACTGGCCATGGAGGGAGGCAACTCGTGTGAGAGGCACACAATCTACTGGAAATCTATGTATCTTCCTTTCAATTTTGCTGTGAACTTAAGCCTGATATTTAAAAATGTTCATAGTGCAAAGGGTACAGTTCAGTGGAGGGGCACTTGCCTTGCATGAGTGGAGTGCCAGGTCTACCAATCCCTGGAAAAGAGAACGCATAAAAATAAAAGAGAAGAAACAAAGCTCTTAATTAAAGATAGTTACTGAACCCAGTACTGCAGAAGATACAGAAACTCAGTATACCCCTGGAGATAATTACAAGATCAAAGTAGCACAGACTAGATATCATCTCCTAAACTGAAGAATAGGAAAATACAGAGAACAACATAAGTTACAAACTTGGGTGGGAAAATAATGTATAAGTGACTTAACATTTTGTTTTTAGTCACAAAAATCTCTTCTCAGTGATAAAGTCATGTAGTAATATGTTATTTACTAAGTCTAATGCATTTATTAACATATTAAAACTTTATTATATGTTATTACACAGACAGTAAACATAGTGATTTAACACTCTTTTCATGTATAGGATTTCAGAAGTAAAAATTAATAAATGGAGTATTTTGGATTAAAAATTTTCCTATACTTAATTTCTTAAATACTTCTGAATTCTGCAGTATTAAGAAAAAACAAGAACAAATATAAATGCAGCAGTAAACATACTACACATTTGAACAGACCCATCAGATGGAGAACGCCAACAGTTTGCCCTAATGTTAACTGCCAACGTTAGATGATAACGTAACGATGGACCACTGTAAGTCATCATCTGTAACAAGGGTACTCCTCTAGGAGCGGGCACTGGCCATGGAGGGAAGCAAAACACTTTGTGTGAGAGGGACATGATCAATCAAAGCCCTCTGGATCCTCCTTTCAACTTTGCTGCGAACCTAAGCCAGACATAAAAAACAAAGTTCTTAGTGAAAAGGGTACAGCTCTGTGGTAGAGCACTTGCCTGACTTGAGTGGAGTCTCGGGTTCAGTGGCAACCACTGCAAAAAGGAAGACAATGGAACAGAAAAAAAAGAGAATAAACAAAGAAACAAAGAAAAAGGTATTATTTAAAGAAAGTTAATGAACCTACTAATACCATGATACAGAAATTTAGTATACAATTGGAGATAATTCAAAAACACAGTAACAGTGTGTAGATATCACCTCCTAAACCAGAGTAGGACATTATACAGAACAATACAAATTACATACTTTAGTGGGAAGATAATAACTGTTAAGTGACTTAAAATTTTATTTTTAGTCACAAAAATCACTTTTCAGTAATACAACCATGTAGTAATATTCTTTTACTACGTCTAACACATTTACTTAAAAAATTAAAAGTTTACTCTAATGTTAGTACACACAAAATAACCATACTAATTTAAAACTATTTTTCATGTATAGGATTTCAGAAGTAGAAATTAAAGAAGTGTAACATTTGGATTATAAATTTCCTATAATCATCTCCTAAATACTTCTGAATATGGAGTATTAACAAACAATTAAGAACAAACATAAATGCAACAGTAAATACCCTACACATTTGAATAGACCCATCAGATGGAGAACACTAACAGTGAACCCTAAAATTAACTGCAGATTCAGATTTTAAGGATAAGGGTAGACTCGTGGTAAGTCATCGTCTATCACAAGTGTACTACTCTAGCGGAGCGCACTGGCCATGGAAGGAGGCAACTTATGTGTGAGAGGCACATGATCAACTGCAAATCTCTGGAGCTTCCTTTCAATTTTGCAGTGAACTTAAACCTGATATAAAAAAGCAAACTTCTTAGTGTAAAGGATACACCTCAGTGATAGCGCACTTGCCTGGCCTGAATGGAGCCACAAGAAAAGGTTGACGCTCTGCAAAAGGGAAGACAAAAGAAAATAACACGGGAAAAAGCTGTTAATTAAATGTAGTTACCGAAACTACTACTACCATGTTACAGAAACTCAGTATATACCTGGAGATAATTACAAGATCAAAGTAGCACAGAATAGGTATCATCTCCTAAACCAAAGAATAGGAAAATATATAGAACAATATAAGTCACATACTTAGGAAAGAAAATAATTGATAGGTGACTTAACATTTTATTTTTATTCACAACAATCACTTCTTAGTGATACAATCATGTAGTAAAATGGTTTTACTAAGTCTAATGCATTTATTAAAATATTAAAACTTCACTATAATGTTAGTGCACAGATACTAGACATACTGATTTAAAACACTTTTTCATGTACAAGATTACAAAATTGAAAATTAAATAAAAGGAATATTTTAAATCATAATTTCCTATACTTCATGTCTTAAATACTTATGAATTCTGGAATTTAACACAAAATTAAGAACAAATATAAATGCAACAGCAAATACACTACACATTTGAATAGATCCATCAGATGGAGAACACTAACAGTGAACCTTAGTGTTAATTGCAGATTTTGGATGGCAACGATGGACCAGGGTAAGTCATCATCTATAAGGAGTGTACTACTCTAAGGGAGCACACTGCTTGTGAAGGGAGGGAACCCATCTGTGAGAGGCACGTGATCAACCGAAATGTCTGGATCTTCCTCTCAACTTTTCTTTGAACTTAATCCTAATTTAAAAAATAAAGTTCTTAGTGCAAAGGACACAGCTCAGTTGTAGAGAACTTGCCTGGCAAGGATGGAGTCCCAGGTAAGGTTCTATCTGCAAAAATGAAAAGCTAAAACATTAAGAGAGAGAGAGAGAGAGAGAGAGAGAGAGAGAGAGAGAGAGAGAGAGAAAGAGAAAGAAAGACAAAAAACTATTAATTACAGGTAGTTACTGAATCCACTACTACCATGTTACAGAAACTCAGTATACAATTAGAGATGATTCCAAGATCAAACTAGCACAGTATAGGTAACGTCTCATAAATGAGTAGGAAAATATGGAGAACAATATAAGTTATAAACTTGGGTGGGAAAATAACTGAGAAGTGACTTAACACTGTTTTTAGTCACAAAAATCACTTCTGATACAACTGTGTAGTAATATGCTTTCACAAAGATTAATGCATTTATTAATATATTAACACTTTGCTAAAATATTAGTACATATAAAGTAGCCATACTGATTTGTAACTCTTTTTCATGTATAGGATTTCAGAAGTAAAACTTAAATAAGTGGAGTATTTTAGATAAAAAATTTCCTATACTTCATTTCTTAAATACTTCTGAATTTTGCAGTATTAAAAAATTAAGAACAAACATAAGTGCAACAGTAAATACACTACACAGTTGAGTAGACCCATCAGATGGAGAACACTAACAGCGAAACTAATATTACCTGCAGATTTGGATTATAATAATGGACCGGTTTAAGTCACTCTCCATAACAAGTGTTCTAGTCTAAGGGAGGGCACTGGCCACAGAGGGAGGCAACTTATGTGTGAGAGGTACATGATCAACTGCAAATCTCTGGATCTTCCTTTCAATTTTGCTGTGAACTTAAGCCTGATATTTAAAAAAACAGTTTATAGTGCAAAGGGTACAACTCCATGGTACAGCACTTGCCTGATACGAATGGAATCTCAGGTTTTTTGGCAACCACTGCAAAAAAGAAAAGAATGGAACCGAAAAGAAAACAGAAGAGAAGAAACAATGAAGAAAAACTATTAATTAAAGACAGGTACTGAAACTATTACCATGTTATAGAAACTCAATGTACAATAGGAGATAATTCCAAGATCAAAGTAGCACAGTATTAGTATCAGAAAATATCCAGTATCCAGAAAATATCCAGGAATATTATACAAAGCCATATAAATTAAATACTTAAGTGGGAAAATAATTCGTAAGAGTGACAACATTTTAATTTTAGTCACAAAAATCACTTTTCAGTAATACACTCTTGTAGAATGTATTACATATCAGTAATACATTCTTTTACTAAGTCCAACATGTTTATTTAAAATATTAAAAGTTTAATCTTAATTCATACAAAGTAGCCATAGTGATTTAAAACTTTTCATGTATACAAATTCAAGGAAAATTAAATGAATGAAGTATTTTAGGTTATAAATTTCTTGTAATTCACTTTCTAAATTCTTCTAAATATGGAGTATTAACAAAAAATTAAACACAAATATAAATTGAACTGTAAATACACTTCACATTACAATAGAACCATGAGATGGGGAACACTAACAGTGAATCCTAACACTGACTGCTGACTTTGCTTGGTAATGATGGGCCAGTGTAAGTCATTGTCTACACCAAGTGTACTACTTTAGAGGAGGCCACTGGCTGTGGATGGAGGCAACTCATGTGCAAGAGGCATGTGATCAACCAAAAATCTCTGGATCTTGCTCTCAATTTTGCTCCAAAATTAAACCTGATTTAAAAAAATCTTAGTGCAAAGGGTACAGCTCACTGATAGAGTACTTACCTGGCATGGATGGAGCCTCCATTTTAATTGCAACCACTGCAAAAAAGAAGACAAAAGGAAAGAAAAGCATACAGGAGAAAAGAAAGAAACAAAGGGTAAAAGCTATTAAATGAAAATAGTTACTAAATCTACTAGTATCATGTTACAGAAACTCAGTATACAAATTCACATAATTTCAAGATCAAAGCACCACAGTATAGGTATAATCTCTTAAGTGAAGAACAGGAAAATATCCAGAAAAATATAAACTGCACATCTAAGTGAAAATAATTGAGAAAAGTGACTTAATGTAATAGTTCTAGTCAAAAACTCACTTTTTAGTGATATAACCATATTATAATATTCTTTCACTAAGTCTAACAAATTTACTTAAATTAAAACTTTAGTGTTAGTGTGTATAAATTAGCCATACTGATTTAGAACTCTTTTTCATGTATGGGATTTCTGAAGTAAAAATTAAATAAATGGAGTATTTTAGATTATAAATTTCCTATACTTAATTTCTTCAATACTTCTGAATTCTGCAGTGTTAAGAAAAAATAAAGAATAAACATAGATGCAACAGTAAATATGCTACACATTTTAAAACAGCCATCTGATAGAGAACACTAAAAGTGACACTTCAGATAGTAACGATGGACCCCTGTAAATCATAGTCTATAACAAGCATTCTAATGTAGTGGAGGCCTCTGGCCCCTGAGGAAAGCAACCCATGTGTGAGAGGCACATAATAAACCAGAAATTTTTGGATATCCTCTTAATTTTGCTATGAACTAAAACCTAATATAAAAAACAAACTTCTTGGTGCAAAAGATACACCTGAGTGGAGGGGTACTTGCCTGTTGTTAAAGAGGTCTCAGATTCACTTGCAACCACTACAAATAAGAGAACAGAAGAGATAAAGAAAAGAAACAAAGAGAAAACACTATTAATTGAACATAGTTACTGAATCTACCATTACCATGTTACAGAAACTCGGTATACAATTGGAGATAATTCCAAGATCAAAGTAGCAGTGATAGATATTATCTCCTGAACTGAGGAGTAACAAATTATACAGATCCATATAAATGACATACTTAGGATGGAAAATAACTGATAAAAGTGACTTAGCATGCTATTTTTAGTCACAAAAATCACTTTTCAGTAATAAAATCATGTAGTAATATTCCTTTACTAAGTCTAATCCATTGCTTAAAATACTAAAAGTTTATTCTAATGTTAGTGCACAGAAAGTAGCCACACTGGTTTAAAATTCTTTTTTGTGTTTAGAATTTTAGAAGTAAAAATTAAATAAATGGAATATTTTAGGTTAGGTCTTTCTTGTAATTCATTTCTTAAATAATTTTGAGTTCTGAATTATTAAAAAATTTAAGAAAAATATAAATTTAATTGACACAGTGAATGTTTTAACTCCTCTGTGTTCAAAATTTTTTCTTACTCTTTTCCTTTTTTGTTGTTTTTGTCTTTTGTTTTTTGTTCTTTGAGACAGGGTCTCACTATGTAGTGCAGGATTGCCTTCAATGCAAGAAGGTACTCCTGCCTCAGCCTCACCAGTGCTGGGGTTACAGGTTTGTGCCTTCACACTCATCCTTTTGTCTTTGAAAATCAAGACAGGGCCACCAAGTGTAATTCACTATGAGAAGTCTTACCTGGAGGGCTATTGTCAGAACTTGAAGATTCCTTTTCTTCACATTGAGAATTTTTTCTATGCAAAAAAAGTGATTTAAAATTGATATAAAACATATTAAATTACTAAGCATATTTCAGACAATGTTAGATCTAATATGAAAACTTTACTCCAATACTTCAAATCTGTTGTGTCTACAAAGCTTTATTACACCTGTAATTAAGGAAGAAAAAACAGTAAGTAAAGTGAGGCAGACATCAATCAAGAAAGGCAAGACAGTTCCAAGCATTAGCTGGATTAGCACAATTTAAGAGAAACTGTCTTGAAATCACAAGCTCCGGCTCGAAAACCAACAGCTGTTTCTTTTTGCATAAGTCATTTCCCTTAGACTCAAAGTCTTATAAACTGTAAGGACTTTGCTAATTTAGTTTACCAGAATCCCATGAAGGTTTGATGAGGTAACATAGAAACCTGCTCTCAGAAATAATAAAGTAAGGGGTGAGTAGTTCCTAAATGCTCACCTAATTTGGAATTCCAACTACAACCCAACGTGTGTATTTTCAGATTGTAGTATTCAAGTGCTGTAGTTACCAGAAAATAATGGGTCTTAATTTGGACTATGAGCTCTTCTCTTCTCTGTGGCTTATAATTCATGGCATATCAACTTTTAAATAATTTATAACTAAGTCTATTTATAAATATCTCATTAAATTGGACAACATATTTGTCCTCTACTACTGAACTAGTCATGCCAATGGCAGAAAAGTAACAGATATCAAGACCTGGAATAAAACTTCAAGCAGAATACATAACTGTATCAGACAAACACGACCAGACAGGGAAGATCAAATAAGAATTAATACAATTGTGATGGAGCTGTTTAATTCCCCATTGTCACAAAGACATAAACCAAGTAGACAAAAATCAGCAAACAAATATCAGAACTGAATAAAACCTGTGAACAAGTGGACTTGGTAAGTGTTTACAACATTCCACCGAACAACATTAGGATACATGTTCTTCTCAGCTGCAAATGGGACATTCTCTAGACCATATACTGGCCCACAGAATATGCTTAAGTAAGTACTAAGGAACTGAACTTATCCCAGGCATATTTCCTGATGACATCCCAATGAAACTGGAAATTAACACCGCAAAGAAACCGCAAAAATTCCATAAACACATGGAAATAAATAACATACTCCTGAACAACCAATGGGTCACAAATGAAATTAAAAAATTAAACAATGTCTACAATTAAATGAAAATGCAGATACAACTTCCTAAAACCCGTGGAATGCAATGAAAGTAGTCCTATGGGAAATTCATAATAGTGAAGTCTCACATCAGAAAAACGAAGGAGCAACAACTTAATGTTGCATCTCAAGTTTCTAGGTAAAGAGGAGGAAGGGAAGACTAAAACCCATATAAAGGAGGAAGTTATAAAGATCAGTGTATAAGATAGACAGTGATATTACTGAGTTTTGTTGGATCATTGAACAGAACTGTTTGGTCTCACTGTTTGAATGTCCACTACATAAGCTTTAATTTTGTAACTTGAACAAATATTTCTAAGATGACAATATGTAATCCATTAACTAGTGATTTCCTACTGTTTATTTTTTTTCTGAAATTCTGTATAACTTGTACCCTTTTTCTGCTTTTTTTCTTTTTCCCCTTAAATAAAATTGAAAAAAAAGATCAGTGCAGAAATTAATGCAACTGACACTAAGAAGATAATACAGAGAACTAATGAAGTTAAAAGTTAGTTCTTTTAATGACCTGGAATGGACTAATATTCTTCCTCTACACAACAAAACTCTGAGTGTGATTCTAATAAAGATCTGCTAGTTCAATTTCTGTCTGTCTCCAATTGAAATGAAAGGCAAAACACTCTTATATATGGGACATATTGTGTCATGCTGGAGCTTAGTTCTCTTTAAGTGCAACTAATCTACTATGAATTCAGAGAGTGTCATTTAATGGCTTCTGTATGAGACAAAATCTGTAAATATTCTAGAGTCTTGATTCCAAAACAAAAGTAAATTTTCAGTACTAAACAGTTTCAGAAGCCAATCAGAAGTTGTTGCCAATTCAAGGCTTATTTCAGGACCTTTCAAAACTTATTTAAAGGTGCTACTCTGTATAAAGAGAGTTCTGGGTAAAGATCTGGTAACAAAGAAAAAAGGAACTTTGATCTCTTTCTTAAACATTACTTGAGCCCTCCAAGACTTTACAATGATCCCAACTCTTTATTTTCTGGCAGAAGACTAATGAAGGTCTCAAAGCATGAGCCACGGTGAAGGTCTCCACCAACATGCAGGATCCATGTAGGATTCTGAAGGAGTAGGTAGAGTCATTTTGCTTCGTATGCTTGGGGCAAATATATGAGGTTCAGCCACCAAAGTAAAGTGCTGCTAGTTCAGGGATAGAAACTGAATATAAAAGCACAAATACTAAATCAATAAGTAAAATAGGCTGCAATTAAGTGTGTATTTCCATGAAGGCTCAGAGATCTGAATCAGTAATGACAACCTAGGACCAAAGCTTAATCACCACTGCACTGAGAGATATTTAATAGCAACACAAATCACGAAAGCACATTTGACTTGTGAAAGAGGACTGAATTCCTCAGTTTTAAGCAATCTCTTGGATTTTTGGAAAATTCAGGGAGGAGGGTTTAGGAGCTCCCACAGGAAAGTAACAAGATTTTCTGCTAACTTAGACATGTCAGGACCCAAGTGGTTAATTAGAAAAATCAAAAATGTGACACTACTTGTACACCATGGAGAATTGTATTAGCAATTACATGGGATCGCTAAGGATAATGATCCTCAATTCCCAAGAGTCTGGGGTGTATCTCAGTGCTATGACACATGCCTCACATGTGTGAAGCTCTCAGTTAAATCCCTGCTTTTGTGCTTTATGAACCTATGTCAAACTTCTTTAGCTAGTGGAATATCAAACGACCAGCAAAACCAGAGCACAAATAGCAAACCTCAGTCTGAAAGCCCCACTCCCAGACAAAGCCAATGCCCCTGTCCCAAAGCAGAGTTTGATAATAACCCAGGAATTCAGCATTGTATCCCCAGCTGACATAGATGCCTGCCTGGGACCCACACTGGGTAAGGAGGTCCAAGACCTGAGCACACCATCCCCCAGTCCTGGGTTCCACATAGCACAGGGCCACAAAGGCAAAAATCAACACATCCACCTGCACTAGGAAGAGAGTAATGCCCAGAAAGTTTCAGTCCAACACTGAACTGACAGCCTACCTCAGAGAGCAGGCAAGATCCTTTGGAGACAGGATAGATAGGGTGAGAGCTAAATACAGATCTCCTGGGGTCAACTGGGAGGTATGGGTTTTAAACAGGAAAATCATGGGGGCAGCATTCTCTTGTGGGAGACTAGGATTGGTGGAAGTAACAGTTAGAGGGCCACTTCTAAAGAGGGCATACATAGTGCATGTATGCACTATGCCACTTATATCCATAAAAATTTAGTGGCATGAACTACTACAGTAAGTATAACTCACTTAAAAGATAGTCTTCCTTGTTTTGGTGAAGGGCTGATCATGAGTGGTTTCTAGGATTTGTGAGTATTCACTTGAAATTTGATTCCGTTGTTGTTGTTGAATTTATTACAACAGCCAATGTAACACATCAGTGGCCGGGAATTAATTTTCTCTCTATGCCACCAGGTGCATAGCTGGGGTGGGGGATGTACCATACTGTGATTTACTCCCCCCCAAAACAGGACATTAGGCCAAAGAATTTGTAAACTCAATCACAAAAACAGACAGAAGAAAATGAAACATGAAAAGATAAGGCAATAAAATGCCCTCACAACCTCCTAACACCCTCCAAACCAGTTTGGATGTCCCTAGGGAGGAAATCATAAACCACAGAGCAGAAATCTCTGAATGGTATCCATACAGATAAAACACTTTCACAAGGAAGTTTGCAAACTTTAAGAAGATATAACTAATCAGATAATGAGCCTTCTGAAACACATAGTCAACAAATTCAGAGAAGATACTAATAAATAGGTTTTAGAACTACAGAAAGAGATATGAATATGAATATCTATAATAGAAAACAATAGGAATTCAAAAATGTTTAATGTAAACACTGCAAACCTAGGAAACAGGTTGAGATCAATGATCACTTATGTACCCTAAAAGCAACAAAGAGACAAGAAAAATGGATCTTATATCTCCTAGAAAATTCAAAGAAGACTAATACAAGAGGAATACAAATTAGTGGAAACTCAGAAGACAGCAGAATGGACTGGAAAACTTGTTAGGGAAAGAAATAGCAGAAATCATACAAGCAGGTGAAGTATGATCACAATAGACTTGATTAGAAAATACTACTCCATGCCACATATAACACAAGAAGTGTATCTTAAAGGCTATTGATGCAAAGTAATGAATTTCCTATTAAGGAAAAGCCAGCAGAATTATAATAGATTTCTCAGCACAAAACTTAAAGGCAAGGACAGCATGGAAGTCAGTGTTTCAAGCTCTAAAGGGAAACAACTTCTAACCTTGACTAAAATTATCTCTCAAAATTGATGAATAAGATACTTCCATAATAAAGAAATCCTAAAGATACTTATGACCACCCAACAAATATTCCAAAAGCTTTGCAAGTATATCTTAGGACAAAATGAATCTAAAAACATCAAAGATGCAAATAAAAAAATATACCATGGTACAGGAGACCAGAAAATGGTGGCTTGGTAGGGGATCAGGAGGAGTCTCTCCAGATAAATCATATTAAAAGCGAGAATATGATAACATGGAGAGGGCCAGACAAACAGTAATGATTCTTATTAACCAAGACAGTGCAGTTGGAGGATTTAAAGTCGTGCTGAGACTGTGAAGGCTGAAAACGGGAGGCTGCAAATCCCACGCTTTTAAATCAACAATTTGACCCGTGGACCCAACAGGAAAAGCTGTGTTGGCTTTTGGTGACTGCTGGAAACTGAGACCTGAGATCCCGAGAAGCAGCCAGGACTGCAGGAGATCGTGAAAGGCTCTCGAGCTCCAAAGCCGAAAATTGAGCACATTTCTGACCGTTCCGCGCTGTGCCGGGAGTGCACACCGCGCAGATCTCTGACCGTTCCGTGCCATGCCGGGAGTGCATGCTGTGCGGATCTCTGTCCGTTCCACGCCGTGCCAGGAGCACACGCAGCGTGGATTCCTGACCGCTCTGCACTGTGCCGGGAGGGTGGGAAAGGTGGGCGGCATGGACCCTGGTGAGTACTGGGGACACTGCGGCTGCTGGGGTTGGCCAGAGAACATCTTGGAACTGGGCAGTGCCCGCCACCACAGGGACATGAATATCACAGAGTCTGGTGGCAGCCATCTTACAGTTGGGCAGAACCTACAGCTCGGTGGCATCACTGAGTCCCCCTGTAGGGAGGGCTGGTGGAAGGCATCTTGAAATTGGGCAGAGCCTGAGTATGTGTTGGCTTCAGTGTCATACAGAGAACTAGTGGGAGACATCATGAATTTGGGCAGTTCTGCTGTTCTGGTGCTCCTGTCACAGAGAGGTCTGGAAGAGAACAGCTGGGATTTGGGCAGGGCCCTGTGCCATAGTGACATTAGTCAGCTGCTTCTGGTACAAAGAGAACCAGCAGGAGCTACTGGGGCTAAACCAAGCCTCCGCTTGGGGCCCAACAAGCAGATACAAAATAGTCACAACTCAGTGACATCCAGAAAGTACAGCCTAATTTACGGATTGACTGGCGCAGAGGCTGGAGACTAGCCTGTACCGCCCCTGCATCCCAGCCTACCCCAGATAACAGCAAATTGGGGAGGACAGCAAAAACTCAAGTCAGCACGCTTCTGAAAGGCCCTAAGCAATTCGGAGAGGGCCATAGAACCCCAGGACAGTCTGAGAGAAACCAGAAACATGACAAGAGATAAAAATTTTAAAAAATCTCCAGCTGCCCAACATGAGAAAATAAGCCCAGGAGAAGTAAACACCGAAGAGAACAAGCACAGTAACCATCCATTGCTTGACACAGCATCAGCCGAAATTAAAAAGTACCTTCATGATCTCATAGAAGAATTTAAAGCTGTACTCCTGATTCAAGTGAGACAAGATATAAAGAGATTAATTAAAGAAATGACAAGCCGCACCCAAGAGAACACAGACGGAAGAACTGAGGAAATCAGAAAAGAAAGAGAAACTTCTGAAGAAGAATTTAAACATAACTTAGAATGCATGAAACAGATCCAAAGAGAATAATACCAGGAAACTAAAAATTCCATTGAACACTGGCAAAATACCTTGACAGAAACTAAAGACAGCCTTCTGAAACTTGAAGAGAGATTTATGGCATATGATCATGAAAGAAAAAGCCTCTTAAAAATAACAAGGAACCAGAAAGAAGCAATTCAAAAACTAGAAGATGACAAAAAGATACATAACTTAAGAATAAGGAATGTGAGTGAGGAAGCAAGAGCAACCAATAATGAAATACAAAGAATATTCACAGATACATTAAAGCAAAATTTCCCATGTATAGCAAAAAGAAATGATATCCAGATAAAAGAGGCATACAGAACACCAGCAACCTACAACCAAAACAGATCTACGCCTAGACATATAATAATAAAGATTCCAGAAATCCACCAAAAGAACAGAATATTAAAAGCAGCCAAAGAAAAGATGCAGATTACCTACAACGGGAAAACTATCAAAATAACAGCAGACCTATCAACACAAACTCTTAAGTCAAGAAGGGAGTGGGGAGAAATATTCCAAGTCCTGAAAGAAAATGATATGCAACCGAAGCTCATATACCCGTCAAAACTCTCTCTCTCAAAATTAATGGAGAAATAAGATATTTTCAAGACAAGGAGGAACTGTGGGAGTTCATGGCCACCAATCCAACCCTACAGAGAGTGCTGAAGGACATTATAGAGAAAGAGAGGAAGAGATACCAGGATTCCAGCAACAGTGGCAGAGAGGCCTCAGTGAATGGGGCAGACAGTGGAATGAGGAAATAAGGTGGACAAATTATAGCAGAAAAGTGGAGTAGCAGACATAAGGCAGAGATGGTAAGCTATAGTCTTTAGTATAGACTGTTCTGAAACTCTATTAAAAGAAAAGAAAAAGGCAGAGGTCATTGTTAATGGTGTATAAGGATTTAAAAGACATAGTAGTCTTATTGACATATTTAGTTTGAATTTAATATATACTGGTCTGTCCACTCATGTCAGATTTGAGGGCACAGACATCTTGACCCAAAAATAGCAGGTTATACCATGGTAACTATCCTTACTTTCCTATTAACTTAAACTGAAATCCTACAATACTTACATTGTCTTACTGTGACTGATGTTAATTGAATCTGAATCATGAGACTATGGGTTGGCCATGGCTGATTTTATTTGAAATTGGTATGCTTGTTAGTATCAACCCTAAAAGTAGAGGGAACTACTCTGAGGATGACAAGATGTAAAGGATATCCATACTGGTATTAATTAGTAACAGCTCTCAAATCCTACAATGCTGTCAAAGTCAAGTTTTTATAAAAATAGGTGATACTATATTTAACTGTAATAAGCCAGTGTGGTAGTCAAATCTATTGAAAATAACAAGAGAAAACATAGTAACTACGGAAGATCATCTATATTGTGGTCTTATATGTCTTATCCATTGCATGTTTTGCTGGGAAACTGGTTTGCTGTCTTGCTATGACTTGGGATTCCCTATAATACAGAGAAGATAGTTATATATGTAGAAATTCACACATGGGTTTTTTTCCTTCTTTTTAATTATTTATGGGAACAGATTATATAATGCAAGATGTAATGAACAGATACTCTGAAGAAGAGATGCTAAGAAACCCGAGGCTAATTTTGTAGCATTATGATAGAAATACTAGCAATACTATTGTTCACTGATTAGAATGACATTGGACTGGTTTCTTGAGTTCAATTTCAGCATATATAGAGATGGGGGCAGCTATCACAAAGAGAATGAGAGATGAGATGGTAGTTACTATTGTCTTCCCTAATTTGGAACTTGAGGACCTAAAAAGCCTCCAATGATTTGATTAGTTCTATAATATACAATAAGTATATAAGGTGGGTGAAGATGGGGACAACTATTTGTAAGAAAGTAGAGACAATTAGATAGACAATGAAGATCTCCAGTGGGCTTGCTGCGAAATCTGTATTTCTTTAAATTGTTTTTTAAACTGCTTTGTTCTGTTTTGAGATGTTTAACCTTACCCTTTTTGAGATGTAAAACAAATGTGTAGGACTGACAACTATATTACTGAGCTCTTGTTTGATCATAGAGCAGAAGGGTTTGTAGTGTCACTTTATGAATGTCATTCTAAATACTTTAATTCTATAACATGAACAGCTATTTCTAAGATGACAATGTGTAACTTATGAACCAGCAATTTCTTACCGTTTGTTTTTCTGTAAGTTTGTATTATTTCTACCCTTTTTAAAATCTCCATGTGTTCTTTTGTTTCCTTTTCTTAAAAAAAATATACAGGCAGAGGAGGGGCTGGGCGGATCTGGGGTGCCTGCATCGGCTTCTCCGTGTGTTTGGAGGACTGTAGGTATCTCTGCGAGCAGAGAGGGATCGCAAGTTCCTGAGGCACCGCGGCCTGTGGTGAGTGCTCAGCACACTCTGCCCAAATCTCAGACTGTTCCGGACCCTCCAGGCTTCCGAGTCAAGTGAAGTGGAGTAGTGGGTATGAGGCCTCTACATCTGCCTCCCCATCCCGGCTGCACTTGGAGAACTGCTGAGCTTCTGACGGGTGGGCGGGCCCACACTATCCCCGGAGCCCAGCCTGTTTCGCTGCCGCGCCTAGCCATCGGTGTGCAGAGGAGGGGCTGGGCGGATCTGGGGCACCTTCATCGGCCTCTCCATGTGTCTGGAGGACTGTGGATATCTCTGCAAGCAGGGAGGGATCACAGGTTCCTGAGGCACCGTGGCCTGTGGTGAGTACCCTAACCTGGCTGCAATTGGAGAGCTGTGGAGCTTCCAAGGGGCAGGTGGGTGCACAGTGTCCCTGAGGCCCAGCTTGCCTGGAACTGTGGAGTTCTGAGCAGGCAGAGGAGGGCCATTGGTTCTGCAGGCCCAGTGGCTTGGGGTAGCGTGGTGCCAGAGTCTCAGTAGCTGCCAACATAGAAGGGGATTTTCAACAGATCCTGAGGAAGCTTTCAAATAACACTTGAAACACAGAAATATAGGAAAATGACAAAACAAAAGGCCAAATTACAACCTCAAACCTCCAGCCCATCTCAAGAAACCCTAGGAGCAATGTATATAGAAGAAAATATATGCCATCCGCCTCAAATATCGGTCACAATAGCTACTGAAATTGACAAGCAACTCCAGGAAGCTTTAAAGAAATTCAAACTCGAAATAATCTCCCAGATAAAAGAAAAAAAGATAAAAGAAATGAAAGAGATTCTAAATATATCTAAAGAAAGCACAGATAAAAAATTGGAGGAACTAAACAAAAAGATAGAATCCCTAGATGAGCAATATAAGAAACAAACAGAATACATAATGCAGACGCACAGAGATATACAGGAAATAAAAAACTCCACTGAAAGTTGTAAAAACCACCTTAATGAAAGTGAAGATAGAATTTCAGACCTTGAAGACAGGATTGCAGCTAGTGAACAGGAAAGGAAAGATGTTTTAAAAATAACAAGGAATCAGGAAACAACAATTCAACAACTGCAAGACGATGCAAAGAAGAATAACATAAGAATGATAGGGATTAATGAAAAAGAAGGAGACAACATAAAGGATGTCAAGAGGATATTTAGAGAAGTACTAGCTGAAAATTTCCCAAGCATGAGATCAGAAACTGACATCAGGATCAGTGAAGCATATAGAACTACAAACAGTCATAACCAAAATAAAACTACACCCAGACCTATAATAATCACCATCCCAGAAATCCAACACAAGAATAGATTATTAAAAGCTGTCAGAGAGAAAAGACAGATCACTTATAAAGGAAAACCTATCAGAATCATAGCAGACTTCTCATCACAATAAAGTCAAGAAGAGCATGGAGTGAAGTATTCCAGATCCTAAAGCAAAATGATTTCCAACCTAGACTGATCTATCCTGCAAAACTATCATTCAAAATAGATGGTGAAATACGATACTTCCATGACAAAGAACAGCTGAAGAACTTCATGAACACCAAACCAACCCTGCAAAAAATATTGAAAGACAGTTTAGATACACAAAGGAAAAAACCACTGAGCAAAGCAAATAATTAAACAGAACAGAAAGATAAAGATGCAACAGCAGAGAGATAACATTCCTACAATTAACCAGCATTTAACAGTAATAATCATTAATGTAAATGGTCTCAATGCACCAATCAAAAGAAACAGACTAGCAGAATGGATCAAGAAACAAAATCCAACCATATGCTGTTTACAGGAAACCCATCTAACCCAGAAGGATACTCATAGACTGAAAGTCAAAGGATGGAAAACAATTCTTCATGCAGCAGGAATCCCAAAAAACGCAGGAGTAGCCATTCTGTTTGCAGACAACGTGAACTTTAAACCAACAATGACAATAAAGGACAAAGAAGGTCACTACATACTCGTAAGGGGAAAACTCCAAGAGGAAGAGATAACTATCTTAAATATATACGCACCAAACTCCAGAGCACCCAGTTATATAAAACAATTATTAACAGAAATGAAAACTCAAATTATCAGTAACACAATTGTAACAGGAGACCTTAATACGCCATTACACCAAGGGACAGATCAACCAGACAGAAAATGAGCAAAGAAATAACAGAACTGAATCACACCTGTGAACAAATGGGTTTGATAGACATATACAGAATGTTCCACCCAACAACATCAGAATACACATTCTTCTCAGCAGTACATGGATCATTTTCTAAAATAGACCATATATTAGCTTACAGAACATATTTAAACAAATGCAAAAGAGTTGAAATCATCCCTTGCATGTTATCGGATCATAGCGCTCTGAAATTAGAAATTAATGATCAAAGATACTGCAAAAATCCCACAAACACATGGAAACTGAATAACACACTCTTGAGTAATCAGTGGGTCACAGAAGAAATTAAACAATACCTAAAAGAAAATGAAAATGCAGATACAACTTACCGGAATCTGTGGGATGCAATGAAAGCCGTCCTGAGAGGAAAATTTATTGCACTGAGTTCCCACATCAGGAAAACAGAATGAATACAAATAAATAACTTGATGCTACACCTCAAACATCTAGAAAAAGAAGAGCAAGTCAAGCCCAAAGCCAAAAGAAGAGAGGAAATTATAAAAATCAGAGCAGAAATCAATGCAATAGAGACTAAGAAAACAATCCAAAGAATCAATGAATCAAAGAGTTGGTTCTTTGAAAGAATATATAAAATCGATAAGCCCCTAGCCAACCTTATTTTAAAAAGGGAAGAAAAAGCTCAAATTCATGCAATAAGAAATGAAAAAGGAGAAATCACTACAGACCCAATAGAAATACAGAAGATCATCAACACCTATTTCGAAAACCTCTACTCTCAAAAGTTTGATAACACAGAAGAAATAGACAGATTCTTAGAAGCATATGAAGTACCAAAGCTAGATCAAGAGGAGGTAAAACTGTTGAATAACCCAATTTCTGTTAATGAAATTGAAAATGTAATTAAGTCCTTACCCACCAAGAAGAGCCCAGGCCCAGATGGATTCACTGCAGAATTCTACACGAAATACAAAGAAGACCTAATGCCGACACTCCTCAAACTATTCAATGAAATTGAAAGGGAAGCAATCCTTCCTAAGTCATTCCTGGAAGCAAATATTACTCTAGTACCAAAACCTGAGAAAGACCCAACTAAAAAAGAGAACTATAGACCGATCTCCCTAATGAACACAGATGCAAAAATCCTCAATAAAATATTGGCAAATAGGATCCAGCAAATCATCAAGAAGATTATACACCATGACCAAGTGGGATTCATCCCAGGAATGCAAGGATGGTTCAACATATGCAAATCAATAAATGTAATCCACCATATCAATAAAGCCAAAAATAAGAATCACATGATCATTTCTATAGATGCAGAAAAAGCCTTCGATAAGGTCCAACATTTATTCATGATAAAAACTTTACAGAAAATTGGAATAGATGGTCTTTACCTCAATATAATAAAGGCCACTTATGACAAACCAACAGCCAGCATCATACTAAATGGCCAAAAATTGAAAGCCTTTACTTTACAATCAGGCACAAGACAAGGATGTCCTTTATCACCACTCCTATTTAATATAGTACTGGAAGTACTAGCCAGAGCAATTAGGCAAGAAAGAGAAATAAAAGGGGTAAAGATAGGAAAAGAAGAAGTTAAGTTATTGTTTGCAGATGACATGATACTCTACATAGAAGACCCCCTAAACTCCATTGAAAGACTCTTAGATACAATAAATAAATTCAGTAATGTGGCTGGATACAAAATCAATACTCAGAAATCAATAGCATTCCTATACACAAACAACAAAATCACAGAGAGGGAAATAAGAGAAACTGGACTATTCATATTAGCAAGCAAAAAAATGAAATATTTAGGAATTACTCTTACGAAGGAAGTGAAAGACTTATACAGTGAAAATTATAACACACTGAAAAAGGAAATTGAGGATGATCTCAGAAAATGGAAAGACATCCCTTGCTCATGGATAGGAAGAACAAACATTGTGAAGATGGCCATTCTCCCAAAACTGTTATACAGATTCAATGCAATCCCAATAGAAATACCATCAACATACCTTATAGGTCTAGAGAAATCACTCCTAAATTTCATCTGGAACCAGAAGAGACCTAGAAACGCAAAGGCAATTCTAAGCAGCAAAGACAAAGCAGGAGGCATCACAATCCCTGACTTGAAGTTATACTACAAAGCAACAGTAGTAAAATCAACATGGTATTGGAATCAAAACAGAACCGAAGATCAATGGAATAGATTAGAAGATACAACCACAACTACAAACACACTCAACCACCTTATCTTTGATAAAGGAGCCAAGCAGGTTCATTGGAAGAACGACAGTCTCTTTAATAAATGGTGCTGGAAAAACTGGCTCTCCATTTGCCGAAAACTAAAGCTAGACCCATGTCTATCACCATGTACTAAATTAAAATCTAAATGGGTCAAAGATCTGACTATTAAAACAGAAACACTAAATCTATTGGAAGGCAAATTGGGTAGAAACCTTGGAGACATAAGAGTAGGTAGAGAATTCATGAACAGGACTCAAACTGCACAGGAAATACGTCCCAGAATCAATAACTGGAACCACTTCGTATTAAAAAGTTTCTGCATGTCAAAAGAAATCTCCAGCATAGTGAAAAGAAAACCCACAAACTGGGAAAAGATTATAGTGAACTCTCTCTCAGACAAGGGACTCTTGTCTAAAACATATAAAGAATTAAAAAAACTCAGACCTCCAAAATTCAAAGATCCAATCCAAAAATGGGCATCTGAGATGAATACGCAATTCTCAGATGAAGAAATGCAAATGGCAAATAAATACATGAAAAAATGTTCATCATCATTGGTCATTAGAGAAATGCAAATTACAACCACACTGAGATACCATCTCACTCCTGAAAGAATGGCCAGGATCAAGGAAACCAACAACAACAAATGCTGGAGAGGCTGTGGGGAAAAAGGAACTCTCCTGCACTGTTGGTGGGAGTGTAGACTGGTACAGCTTTGTGGAGGTCTGTCTGGAGATTTCTCAAAATGTTGGGATTGGAAGTCCCATTTGTTACAGCTATTCCACTTCTAGGCATTTTCCCAGAAGAACTGAAAGCAACATACCACAGTGATATATGTGCACCTATGTTTATAGCAGCACAATTTGTAATCGCCAGATCTTGGAAACAACCCAAGTGTCCATCAACTGAGGAATGGATAAAAAAGTTGTGGTATTTCTATACAATGGAGTATTATTCAGCTATAAAGAAGGATCACATTGAGGTATTTATCAATAAATGGGCGCAGCTTGAGACCATACTCATAAGTGAAATAAATCAATCTCGCATGTGTGAATACCGAATAGTTTCCCTAATGTAAGTAATGATTCAAATATATAAAAATATGTGGTAATCATGATTCCCCATTACGTGGCCTTGGAGCCTTATACAGTTTTCACTTATTAATTGGAAAGGCTTTATTGTGGGCTTCTTGATATGGAAATATTTGAAGCTATAGTATATGAAGTTTTATCCAAATATTTCAAGGAAAAAGACAGACACTATGGTAACTACTATTAAGTTGGGTTATTTGGTGGTGAAGCACTAGGTTGCTGAAACAGTCATGCTTTGACCTGTATTGTTATATTGTTATGTCCTGTTTTATCTCAATCTTTGCCTTATTCTTTAAAAAAATTATTTAGTTATTTCTTATGTTTGTTTTAATTAAGGGGAAAAATTAAAAAATTAGCAGGATATATAAAGTAACCCTTTTTGATTTCCTATTAACTTGTTTTGAAGTCCTGTAATATTCCCATGATCTTGTTTTGACTGATTAGACTCTGTTCCATTCTGTATGATAGTATCAAGTTTGAGGGTATAGCCAACTACTCTGAAGGCAATAAAATTCACTAAGATGCCCATTCTGGTTTGATTATTGTCTCCTTTGAAAGTCCTGTAATGTTTACAATGCCTAAGTTTTATTGGTCTTGTTCTCTACTGTTTTGTCCAACTTTATAATATCTAATGAGATAGACAATTCTTTTTAAGGAAACAAGAGACAAGGTTGATAACCATTGTTAATAACCTTGTACTTTGTTCTACATCATGTGCTATGTTTATTCTTGGTTTTGACTGACAGCTTTGTTTTGCCATATTTGACTTTATTCTCCCCCCCCGCAAAAAAGTAATAAGAACTAAGGAGTAATAAAATCCAAAATGTGTAAATTTTGATGTGAAAAAGAGGGAGGAAAAAAAAAAGAGCTCTAACGAATATAATAACAAGTGTGTTTAGGGGTGTTAAATAGCTGACTATATTAATGTTTTTGGATCATTGAACACAGCTGTTTGCAGTCTCTCTGTTTGAATGTCTACTTTGAATTCTTTGATACTGTGATGTGAGCAACTATTTCCAAGATGATACAATGTAATCTATTAATAGGTGATTTCATACTGTTATGATTTTTTTTGTAGTTCTGTATTATGTATAACCTTACACCACTTTGTTTTGTTTTGTGTTTTTCTCTTTTTCCTCTAAAATAAAATAAAAAAAGAAACCCTTAACAATGGGCACGACCCCGCGATGTTTTTCAGAAACATATCCTACATTGCCACTGCATGTTTGCTGACCTCCCCATGCTGAACACCCCGTGGTGCTTTTCTCCATCCTACATTGCAACACACTGCCTATCCTAATTCAGACCCTCCGACTGACACCACCCCTTGATGTTTTTCTCACTCCTGCTAGTGAATGGCCTGTTAGAAAGCCTTAAAATGCGCACCACCTCGCTATGTTTTTCAGAAACCTATCTTACATTGCCATTGCATGTTTCCTGACCTCCCCATGCTGACCACCCCGTGGTGCTTTTCTCCATTCTACATTGCTACTCACTGCCTATCCTAATTGAGATCCTCCGATTCACACCACCCCGTGAGGTGTTTCTCATTCCTAGTAGTGAATGTCCTGTTAGAAACGCTTACAATACGCACCACCCCGCGATATTTTTCAGAAACCTATCCTACATTGCCACTGCATGTTTCCTGACCTCCCCATGGTGACCACCCGGTGGTGCTTTTCTCCTTCCTACAGTGCCACTCACTGCGTATCTTAATTCAGACCCTCTGATACACAAGACCCCCGATGTTTTTCTCACTCCTCCTAGTCAATGGCCTTTTAGAAACCCTTACAATGCGCACCACCCCTCGATGTTTGTAAGGGTTTCTAACAGGCCATTCACTAGTAGGAGTGAGAAATACATGACGGGGTGGTGTGAATCGGAGGGGCTGAATTAGGATAGGCAGTGAGTGGCAATGCAGGAGGGAGAAAAGCACCACGGGGTGGTCAGCATGGGGAGGTCAGGAAACATGCAGTGGCAATGTAGGATAGGTTTCTGAAAAACATTGCGGGGTTGTGCGCATTAATATGGGTTTCTAACAGGCCTTTCACTAGTAGGCGTTAGAAAAACATCACGGGGTGGTGTGAATCAGAGGGTCTGAATTAGGATAGGGTGTGAGTGGCAATGTAGGATGGAGAAAAGCACCACAGGGTGGTCAGCATGGAGAGGTCAGGAAACATGCAGTGGCATTGCAGTATAGGTTTATAAAAAACATTGCGGGGCGGTGCGCATTGAAAGGGTATCTAACAGCCCATTCACTAGTAGGAGTGAGAAAAACATCACGGGGTGGTGTGAATCGAAGGGTCTGAATTAGAATAGGCAGTGAGTGGCAATGTAGGATGTAGAAGAGCACCACGTGGTGGTCAACATGTGGAAGTCAGGAAACAAGCAGTGGCAATGTAGGATAGGTTTCTGAAAAATATTACGGGGTGTTGCGCAGTGTTAGGGTTTCTAACAGGGCATTCACTAGTAGGAGTGAGAAAAACATCACTGGTTGGTGTGAATCGGAGGGTCTGAATTAGGATGCACAGTGAGTGGCATGTAGGATGGAGAAAAGCACGACGGGGTGGTCACCAAGGAGGTCAGGAAACATGCAGTGGCAATGTACGATAGGTTTCTGGAAAACATCGCGGGTGGTGCGCATTGTAAGGGGTTCTAACTGGCCATTGACTAGTAGGAGTGAGAAAAACATCACGGGATGGTGCGAATCGGAGGGTCTGAATTAGGCTGGGCAGTGAGTGGCAATGTAGGATGGAGAAAAGCACCACGGGGTGGTCAGCATGCAGACGTCAGGAAAAATGCAGTGGCAATATAGATAGGTTTCTGAAAAACATTGCGGGTTGTGGCGCATTGTAAGGGTTTTTAGCAGGCCATTCACAGGTAGGAGGGAGAAAAACATCACGGAGTCGTCTGAATCAGAGGGTGTGAATTAGGATAGGCAGTGAGTGGCAATATAGGATGGAGAAAAGCACCACGGGGTGTTCAGCATGGGGAGGTCAGGAAACATGCTGTGGCAATGTAGGATAGTCTTCTGAAAAATATGGCGGGATGTGCGCATTGCAAGTGTTTCTAACAGGCCTTTCACTTATAGGAGTGAGAAAACCATCACGGGATGGTGTGAATACGAGGGTCTGAATTAGGATAGGCAGTGAGTGGCAATATAGGATGGAGAAAAGCACCACGGGGTGTTCAGCATGGGGAGGTCAGGAAACATGCAGTGGCAATGTAGGATAGGTTTCTGAAAAACATCGCGGGGTGGTGCGCATTGTAAGGGTTTCTAAGAAGCCTTTCCCTAGTAGGAGTGAAAAAAACATCACGGGGTGGTGTGAATCAGAGGGTCTGAAATAGGATAGGCAGTGAGTACAATGTAGGATGGAGAAAAGCACCACAGGGTGGTCAGCATGGGGGTCAGGAAACATGAAGTGGCAATGCTGTATAGTTTTATAAAAAACACCACGGGGTGGTGCGCATTGCAGGGTTTCTAACAGCCCATTCACTAGTAGGAGTGGGAAAATCATCACGGGGCGGTGTGAATCGGAGGGTCTGAATTAGAACAGGCAGTGAGTGGCAATGTAGGATGTAGAAGAGCACCACGGGGTGATCAACATGGGGAAGTCAGGAAACAAGCAGTGGCAATGTAGGATAAGTTTCTGAAAAACATCGCAGGGTGGTGCGCATTGTAAGGGTTTCTAACAGGCCATTGACTAGTAGGAGTGAGAAAAACATCACGGGTGGTGTGAATCGGAGGGTCTGAATTAGGATAGGCAGTGAGTGGCAATGTAGGATGGAGAAAAGCACCACAGGGTGGTCAGCATTGGGGGTCAGGAAATATGAAGTGGCAATGCAGTATAGGTGTTGGGAGCCACAGCCCCGAGCCCGGTCGCCTCACTTGGCGGACGTGAGGCCTGTAGTAAAGAGTGAGGCCTGAGGTAGATTACCCCTCCCATCGAATATGTTAGTTTCCTGCTTACCGCGTAAACAACCCGCTCAACAATATAGTCTGCCTGGCAACTGATGATGTTAGCCAATCAGCTTGCCTTGCTTACTTTAACATGATTGGACACTGTACCCGTATATATACCGGTGCCACCCCTGGGCGGAAGAAGAAGCCAGATAGAAGCCCGGAAGTAGAAGCCCAAAAGGAGCCGCGGAGAGCGGACCGGTAGAGGCTTTGGGGCAGACTGAAGCACAAAAGGAGCCGCGGGGAGCGGACCAGAGGAGGCTTCAGCTGGGAGAACCCAGGGCAGGCTGTACGGAGAAGAAAAATAAAAAGAAAAGGTTGTCCACTACCAGACTTTGTCGTGTGTCCTTCCTGCCGGCCGGGAGCGGACATCGACATTTGGAGGCCCGCCCGGGGACTGATCACCCCCGCGACGTGGAAGTGGACAACGCTCCAGTACAGAGCTGCGAGACAGGTGAGTTGGGGATAAGCCTGGGCTCTGGGTGGCGCGCACCTACAGGGCTTTTAGACTCCCCTCAGGCTCACGCGTAAGTGGCGGATTCCTTGGGCCTCACGCGGTGAGTAACATATTAAAAAATGGGAAACATGCTAGGTAGCAACACTAAGAGCGAGGGTGGTTGTGGAGAAAGCTCTCAAGAGCTTACAAAAGTACGCAGGGTATCTGAGCAGGCCCAGTCAGGGAGCTCCCGAGAGGTGTCTGTCAAGGGGAACAAGGATGCTAAGGAGGAGGACGGGGCTCTAGCCTCGGAGTCGTCTGACTCCGAGGACGAGGGAAAGTTGAATGGCAAGGAGGCCAAAGAGACCAGCTGTCAGGAGCCTAAGTCGCTCAATAAGGAGTCGCAGGGTTCTTTTCCAGCGTTGCCCCGCGAATTGCGCTCTGCTCAACCTGGTCTGCGGAGGAGTAGAGAGCTCCTGAGCGCTCCCCGGCGCGAGAGGGAGGCGAAGCCTTCCGCCCCACCTTGGGGGCCGTTTCCGGAGGCGATCCCTCGCCACGAGGCGGCCGCCTGGGAGCTCCCTCCCCTTTCGCCAGAACAGGAAGTGATGCACGGGCCCCCATTTTCCGCCCAATCACGGCCGCCGTCTTATGCTCCGCCACCGGCGGGTCGGTATTTTTACAGGCGGCTTTGGCAGGGGGGACGCTTGTCTCATGAGGTACATCCACCTGGGATAGATAGTGGCCCCTACGGGATATTTCCTGTACAAGTAGCTATGGGCCAGGGACGCAATGTATGGGAGCCTTTTGAGATAAAGCAGATTAGAGAACTTAAAAATGCAGTTACAACCTTTGGGCCGACTGCGCCTTACACCATTGCCATGCTGGAGAATCTGTCTTCTGGGCCCCTCACCCCCGCGGACTGGATTCAGCTGGCAAAGGCGTGTCTGCCCTCGGGCAGTTACCTGGATTGGCGAGCCTGGTATGCAGAGTTCTCTGCCGAGCAGGCTGAGAAAAACGCCAATCGAGGAAACCGGGGGTGGAACAAGGAAATGCTTATGGGAGAAGGTCGGCACGCTGATGACCAGACCCAGTTCCCCGGCGCTGTCTATGAGCAAATCAATGCCATAGGACTCCGCGCCTGGAAGCAAGTAAGTGGTGCTGGAACAGCCTCCTTGTGTCTTTCAAAAATAATTCAGGGTACCACAGAGCCATTTGTTGACTTT
This sequence comes from Cavia porcellus, assembly GCF_034190915.1. Taxonomy (NCBI): domain Eukaryota; kingdom Metazoa; phylum Chordata; class Mammalia; order Rodentia; family Caviidae; genus Cavia; species Cavia porcellus. The sequence goes on along the minus strand of NW_026947521.1, from coordinate 109,728 downwards.
GTGGCCCGAATGCAAGATGCTGCCGATAAGATATTCTCTGATCCGGGAGTGGCTCGACCGCTGGTAAGGCAGCTGATTTTCGAACAGTGTACAAAGGAGTGCAAGGCAGCGATAGCTCCTCATAAGAACAAGGACCTCAATGCCTGGATTAGGATATGCAGAGAGATAGGGGGGCCGCTCTCCAACTCGGGAGTGGCTGCTCTCCTGGCCGCAGCTGTACAGCAGAGGGGACCTCGCGGGTTAGAAGGGGAATGTAAGGCTAAAGGGTGTTTTGCCTGCGGGGAGCCAGGACACATTAAACGTCATTGCCCAAACAATGCAGATGCTAGGCCTCGCCCTAGGAATGAAGAACCATATGTTTGTGGGCGATGCAAAAAGGGATCACACAAAGCTGAGGAGTATAGGTCGGTCTTTGATGCTCAGGGCAACCGTATTTGTGGACGAGATGCTAGAGAGCCAAAAAACGGCCAGAGGGGGCCCCCTTCACAGGCGGGCCCCCGCCCCAGAGACAGGACAGCTCAGGGTGGCAGCCTTCAACAAGGGCCACCCCTGGGTCAGCAGGTGTGGACCTCAGTGTCGCCTCCAGACTTATACAGAAGGTCACCATTAGGACGGATGGCGTTAGGACCCTAAATGACATGCAAAGGCTATTGGGAGACATTAATTGGATTAGGCCATATTTACATATACCAAATTCAGATCTCAAACCCCTGTTCGACCTTCTAAAGGGAGACCCAGATATAGCCTCCCACAGGAGGCTCACTCCTGAGGCAAGAGCTGCCTTACAGAGAGTGGAGGAAGCCTTAGGTGGGGCTACCTTACACAGAATTGAACCGGGGCGACCCTTTGATGTCTGTTTGCTACAGACTAGTCTACAGCCTACAGCGGTGATTTGGCAGAAAGGACCACTACTGTGGATACACCCTAAGGTCTCACCTGCAAAAGTCATAGAGCATTACCCGGAGGCAGTCGCTTCATTGGCCCTTGAAGCGCATGATAGAGCTGTCCAACATTTTGGCTCAGGACCACAAGCCATCCGAGTACCCTATACCGCCAGCCAGATCAAGACCCTGGCTGCCTGCATAGATACCTGGGCCATTCTGAGATGTGTTTTCCATGGGGATATAAACGATCAATACCCTAAAGACCTTATCTTGTCATTTGTCACTCAGCACCCTATAATTTTTCCAAAGGTTACTGCCTCTGAGCCATTAGTCCCAGCAACTACAATATATACAGATGGCTCCAAGACGGGGATAGGCGCCTATGTGATCCTAGGCAAGCCCCCGGTTACCATACAATTTGAACCAGATCAGCCTCAGGTGGTGGAACTGCAGATCGTTAAAATGATTCTTGAACGGTTCTCAGAAGCCATTAACATTGTCTCCGATTCTAGGTATGTGGTCAATGCTATGCAAGTGCTTGAGACTGCCAGTTTAATTAGATCCACTTCCACAGTGGCTGGGCTGTTCCTGTCTATCCAGACATTGCTTCAGAACAGACACCATAAGGTCTTCACCACCCACATAAGAGCACATACATCCCTGCCAGGGCCTATGGCACAGGGGAATGCGGCTGCTGACACTGCCACTCGCCCGTTATGGATTTTTACCTTACTAACACCAATCGAGCGAGCCCGTGCCTTCCATGATAAGTTTCATGTCAATGCCAGGACACTAGCAAACCATTTCCATGTTTCTAGAGCAGATGCACGAGATATCGTGCGACTATGTGACTCCTGTGCCACATACAAACCTGCCATACCGATGGGAGTAAACCCTCGAGGTTTAATCCCTGGTGATGTTTGGCAGATGGACATCACACATATACAGGAGTTTGGGACTCTTAAATATGTTCATGTTTCCACAGACACCTGTTCTCGCGTCATATTTGCAACAGCAGAAACAGGTGAAAAAGTGTCTAATGTGATCAATCATTGCCTGGCAGCTTGGGCCGCATGGGGCAAACCAAAAATATTAAAAACTGATAATGGACCAGCCTATATAGGCAAAGCTTTCAATGAGTTCTGCAAAATGATGGAGGTTCAATTAAAACATGGTATCCCATACAATCCCCAAGGTCAAGGAATCATTGAGAGGGCTCATAGAAGCCTCAAAGAAATTTTACAAAAACAAAAAGGGGGAGTAGGCCAAGGCCTGGCCCCAAAGGCACGATTATCCATGGCACTATTCACACACAATTTTTTAAATTTAAATAATGATAATCGCTCCCCAGCTGTGGAGCACTGCAACCCTTCCCCCAACCATAAAGGGTGGGTGAAGTGGAAAGATGTCCTGACAGGACAATGGATGGGCCCGGATCCGGTAATCAGCTGGAACCGAGGCGCGGTTTGTGTTTTCCCACAGGAACCGGGACGAGAACCACTGTGGATACCGGAGAGACTGACACGGGCAACAAAGCCCTCGACTGAAGATCAGACCTGCCCTACTGGAGATCCATCACAGACCAACCAACAAGATGAATAGAAATAGCGGTAGCCCGAAATGGACAAGAAGATCCTCAGGCATATGCATGGCTCGCTCGCCTAGCCTACGACCGAGTCTAGGGACGGTGAGCTTCCCACACTCCTCCTCTAAAAAATTATGATATAGCAGGGTAGATGAGTCAATGACGGGTAAGAGCGTGCCTCCCCAGCATGACTCGACCTAAGCCAGGCCCTACCCCATCCTGCACGTAAGCCGCTGGACTGTTAGATGCTGCCTAGGTCTAAATTTCTCTCCGAGGGGATTTCTTTACGGAGAGGAAATGAGTGCAAGCTTGTGTGCATCCAGGTTCCGTCCAGTTTGTGCCTGGCCCTAGAAAAAGGACGAGGGCCTCAGGGCCTTGGCAGACCATGGGACGGCCGACCAGGGTCTAAGCCAAGGACCTACGGTGGGCCTACGCATAGGGCATAAGCCTCTGCACCCAGTCCAGGAAGGGCTACGATGCGCACATTCATAAAAAATAAAAAAGGGGGAGATGTTGGGAGCCACAGCCCCGAGCCCGGTCGCCTCACTTGGCGGACGTGAGGCCTGTAGTAAAGAGTGAGGCCTGAGGTAGATTACCCCTCCCATCGAATATGTTAGTTTCCTGCTTACCGCGTAAACAACCCGCTCAACAATATAGTCTGCCTGGCAACTGATGATGTTAGCCAATCAGCTTGCCTTGCTTACTTTAACATGATTGGACACTGTACCCGTATATATACCGGTGCCACCCCTGGGCGGAAGAAGAAGCCAGATAGAAGCCCGGAAGTAGAAGCCCAAAAGGAGCCGCGGAGAGCGGACCGGTAGAGGCTTTGGGGCAGACTGAAGCACAAAAGGAGCCGCGGGGAGCGGACCAGAGGAGGCTTCAGCTGGGAGAACCCAGGGCAGGCTGTACGGAGAAGAAAAATAAAAAGAAAAGGTTGTCCACTACCAGACTTTGTCGTGTGTCCTTCCTGCCGGCCGGGAGCGGACATCGACATATAGGTTTATAAAAAACATCACGGGGTGGCGCGCATTGCAAGGGTTTCTAACAGCCTATTCACTAGTAGGAGTGGGAAAAACATCACGGGGTGGTGTGAATCGGAGGGTCTGAATTAGGATAGGCAGTGAGTGTCAATGTATGATGGAGAAAAGCACCATGGGGTGGTCATTATGGGAGGTCAGGAAACATGCAATGCCAATGTAAGATAGGTTTCTGAAAAACATCACGGCGTGGTGAGCATTGTAAGGGTTTCTAACCGACCATTCACTGGTAGGAGTGAGAAAAACATCATGGGCTGGTGTGAATTGGAGGGTCTATATTAGAATAGGCAGTGAGTGGCAATGTATGATGTAGAAAAGCACCACGGGGTGGTCATTATGGGAGGTCAGGAAACATGCATTGCCAATGTAAGATAGGTTTCTGAAAAACATCACGGCGTGGTGAGCATTGTAAGGGTTTCTAACCGGCCATTCACTGGTAGGAGTAAGAAAAACATCACGGGGTGGTGTGAATCAGAGGGTCTGATTTAGGATAGGCATTGCGTGGCAAAGTAGGATGGAGAAAAGCAGCACCCGGTGGTCCACATGGGTAGGTTAGGAAACATGCAGTGGCAATGTAGGATAGGTTTCTGAAAAACATGGCATGGCGGTGTGCATTGTAAGGATTTCTAACAGGCCTTTCACTAGTAGGAGTGAGAAAAATATCATGGGGTTGTGTGAATTGGAGTGTCTGAATTAGGATATTCAGTGAGTGGCAATGTAGGATGGAAAAAAGCACCATGGGGTGGTCAGCATGCGGAGGTCAGGAAACATGCAGTGGCAATGTAGGACAGGTTTCTGAAAAACATCGCAGGGTGGTGTGATTGTAAGCATTTCTAACAGGCCATTCACTAGTAGGCGTTAGAAAAACATCACAGGCTGGTGTGAATCGGAGGGTCTGATTTAGGATAGGCAGTGCGTGGCACAGTAGGATGGAGAAAAGGACCACGTGGTGGTCCGCATGGGTAGGTTAGAAACATGCAGTGGCCATGTAGGATAGGTTTCTGAAAAACATGGCGGGGCGGTGTGCATTGTAAGGATTTCTAACAGGCCCTTCACTAGTAGGAGTGAGAAAAACATCACAGAGTGGTGTGATTCGGACGGTCTGAATTAGGATAGGCAGTGAGTGGCAATGTAGGATGGAAAAAAGCATCCGGGGGTGGTCAGTGTAGGGAGGTCAGGAAACAGGCAGTGGCAATATAGGACAGGTTTCTGAAAAACATCGCGGGGTGGTGCGCATTGTAATGGTTTCTAACAGGCCATTCACTAGTAGGAGTGCGAAAACATCACTGGGTGGTCTGAATCGCAGGGTCTGTATTGGGATAGACATGGAGTGGCAATGTAGGATGCAGAAAAGCACCACTGGGTGGTTAGCATGTGGATGTGAGGAAACATGCAGTGGCAATGTAGGATAGGTTTCTGAAAAACATCGCGCGGTGGTTCGCATTGTATGCGTTTCTAACAGGCCATTCACTAGTAGGAGTGAGAAAAACATCATGGGGTTGTGTGAATCGGAGTGTCTGAATTAGGATATTCAGTGAGTGGCAATGTAGGATGGAAAAAAGCACCATGGGGTGGTCAGCATGCGGAGGTCAGGAAACATGCAGTGGCAATGTAGGACAGGTTTCTGAAAAACATCGGAGGTTGGTGTGATTGTAAGCATTTATAACAGGCCATTCACTAGTAGGCGTTAGAAAAACATCACAGGCTGGTGTGAATCAGAGGGTCTGATGTGGATAGGCAGTGCGTGGCACAGTAGGATGGAGAAAAGCACCACGCGGTGGTCCGCATGGGTAGGTTAGGAAACATGCAGTGGCAATGTAGGATAGGTTTCTGAAAAACATGGTGGGGCGGTGCACATTGTAAGGATTTCTAACAGGGCCTTCACTAGTAGGAGTGAGAAAAACATCACAGGGTGGTGTGAATCGGGCGGTCTGAATTAGGATAGGCAGTGAGTGGCAATGTAGGATGGAGAAAAGCACCACAGGGTGGTCAGCATGGGGAGGTCAGGAAACATGCAGTGGCAATGTAGGATAGGTTTCTGAAAAACACTGCAAGCTTGTGCGCAATGTAAGGGTTTCTAACAGGCCATTCACAAGTAGGAGGGAGAAAAACATGACAGGGTGGTTTGATTCAGAGGGTCTGAATTAGGATAGACAGTGAGTGGCAATGCAGGATTGAGAAAAGCACCACGGATTGTTCAGCATGAGGATGTCAGGAAACATGCAGTGGCAATGTAGGATAGGTTTCTGAAAACCATGGCGGGGCAGTGCCCAATGTAAGGATTTCTAAGAGGCCTTTCACTAGTAGGAGTGAGAAAAACATCACGGGGTGGTGTGAATCGAAGGGTCTGAATTAGAATAGGCAGTGAGTGGCAATGTAGGATGTAGAAAAGCACCACGGGGTGGTCATTATGGGAGGTCTGGAAACATGCATTGCCAATGTAAGATAGGTTTCTGAAAATCATCACGGCGTGGTGAGCATTGTAAGGGTTTCTAACCGTCCATTCACTGGTAGGAGTGAGAAAAGCATCACGGGATGGTGTGAATCGGAGGGTCTGATTTAGGATAGGCAGTGCGTGGCAAAGTAGGATAGAGAAAAGCACCACGCGGTGGTCCGCACTGGTAGGTTAGGAAAAATGCAGTGGCAATGTAGGATAGGTTTCTGAAAAACATGGCGGGGCGGTGCGCATTGTAAGGATATCTAAGAGGGCTTTCACTAGTAGGAGTGAGAAAAACATCATGGGGTTGTGCGAATTGGAGTGTCTGAATTAGGATATTCAGTGAGTGGCAATGTAGGATGGAAAAAAGCACCACGGGGTGGTCAGCATGCGGAGGTCAGGAAACATGCAGTGGCAATGTAGGACAGGTTTCTGAAAAACATCGCAGGGTGTTGTGATTGTAAGCATTTCTTACAGGCCATTCACTAGTAGGAGTTAGAAAAACATCGCAGGCTGGTATGAATCGGAGGGTCTGATTTAGGATAGGCAGTGTGTGGCAAAGTAGGATGGAGAAAAGCACCATGAGGTGGTCCGCATGGGTAGGTTAGGAAACATGCAGTGGGAACGTAGGATAGGTTTCTGAAAAACATGGCGGGGCGGTGCGCATTGTAAGGATTTCTAACAGGCCTTTCACTAGTAGGAGTGAGAAAAACATCACAGGGTGGTGTGAATCGGAGGGTCTGAATGAGGATAGGCAGTGAGTGGCAATTTAGGAAGGAAAAAAGCATCCGGGGATGGTCAGCATAGGGAGGTCAGGAAACAGGCAGTGACAATATAGGAAAGGTTTCTGAAAAACATCGCGGGGTGGTGCGCATTGTAAGGGTTTCTAAGAAGCCTTTCACTAGTAGGAGTGAGAAAAACATCACGGGGTGGTGTGAATCGAAGGGTCTGAATTAGAATAGGCAGTGAGTGGCAATGTAGGATGTAGAAAAGCACCACGGGGTGGTCATTATGGGAGGTCTGGAAACATGCATTGCCAATATACAATAGGTTTCTGAAAAACATCGAGGGCTGGTGCGCAATGTAAGGGTTTCTAACATGCCATTCACAAGTAGGAGTGAGAAAAACATCACGGGGCGGTGTGAATCGGAGAGTCTGAATTAGGATAGGCAGTGAGTGGCAATGTATGATGGAGAAAAGCACCATGGGGCGGTCTGCATGGGGAGGCCAGGAAACATGCAGTGGCAAATTAGGATAGGTTTCTGAAAAACATCGCGGGGTGGTGCGCATTGTAAGGGCTTCTAACAGGCCATTCACTAGTAGGAGTGAGAAAAACATCACGGGGTGGTGTGAATCGGAGGGTCTGAATTAGGATAGGCAGTGAGTGGCAATGTAGGATGGAGAAAAGCACCACGGGGTGGTCAGCATGGAGAGGTCAGGAAACATGCTGTGGCAATGTAGGATAGGTTTCTGAAAAACATCGCGGTGCGGTGCGCAGTGCAATGGTTTCTAACAGGCCTTTCACTAGTAGGAGTGAGAAAAACATCACGGGGTGGTGTGAATCGGAGGGTCTGAATTAGGATAGGCAGTGAGTGGCAATGTAGGATGGAGAAAAGCACCACGGGGTGATCAGCATGGGGAGGTCAGAAAACATGCAGTGGCAATGTAGGATATGTTTCTGAAAAACATCGCGGTGCGGTGCGCAGTGCAATGGTTTCTAACAGGCCTTTCACTAGTAGGAGTGAGAAAAACATCACGGGGTGGTGTGAATCGAAGGGTCTGTATTTGGACGGCAGTGAGTGGCAATGTAGGATGTAGAAAAGCACCACGGGGTGGTCATTATGGGAGGTCTGGAAACATGCATTGCCAATGTACGATAGGTTTCTGAAAAACATCGAGGGCTGGTGCGCAATGTAAGGGTTTCTAACATGCGATTCACAAGTAGGTGTGAGAAAACCATCACGGGGCGGTGTGAATCGGAGGGTCTGAATTAGGATAGGCAGTGAGTGGCAATGTATGATGGAGAAAAGCACCATGGGGTGGTATGCATGGGGAGGCCAGGAAACATGCAGTGGCAATGTAGGATAGGTTTCTGAAAAACATCGCGGGGTGGTGCGCATTGTAAGGGTTTCTAAGAAGCCTTTCACTAGTAGGAGTGAGAAAAACATCACGGGGTGGTGTGAATCGAAGGGTCTGAATTAGAATAGGCAGTGAGTGGCAATGTAGGATGGAGAAAAGCACCACGGGGTGGTCAGCATGGAGAGGTCAGGAAATATGCTGTGGCAATGCAGGATAGTTTTCTGAAAAATATGCCGAGGTGGTGCGCATTGTAAGGGTTTCTAACAGGCCTTTCACTTATAGGAGTGAGAAAAACATCACGGGGTGGTGTGAATCTGAGGGTCTGAATTAGGATAGGCAGTGAGTGGCAAATAGGATGGAGAAAAGCACCACAGGGTGGTCAGCATGGGGAGGTCAGGAAACATGCCGTGGCAATGTAGGATAAGTTTCTGAAAAACATCGCAGGGTGGTGCGCATTGTAAGGGTTTCTAATAGGCCATTCACAAGCAGGAGTGAGAAAAACATCACGGGGTGGTGTGATTCGGAGAGTCTGATTTAGGATAGGCAGTCAGTGGCAACGTAGGATGGAGTCCAGCCCCACGGGGTGGTCAGGATGGGGAAGTCAGGAAACATGAAGTGGCAATGTAGGATAGGTTTCTGAAAAACAACGCGGGGTGGTGCGCATTGTAAGGGTTTCTAACAGGCTATTCAGTATTAGGAGTGAGAAAAACATCACAGGATGGTATGAATCGGAGGGTCTGAATTAGTTTAGGCAGTGAGTGGCAATGTAGGGTGGATAAAAGCACCACGGGGTGGTCAGCATGGGGAGGTCAGGAAACATTCAGTGGTAATGTAGGATAGGTTTCTGAAAAACACGCGGGGTGGTGCACATTGTAAGGGTTTCTAGCAGGCCATTCACAGGTAGGAGTGAGAAAAAATTCATGGGGTGGTCTGATTCGGAGGGTGTGAATTACAATAGGCAGTGAGTTGCAATATAGTATGGAGAAAAGCACCGCAGGGTGGTCAGCATTGGGAGGTCAGGAAACATGCAGTGGCAATGAAGGATAGGTTTCTGAGAAACATCGCGCGGTGGTTCGCGTTGTATGCATTTCTAACAGGCCATTCACTAGTAGGAGTGAGAAAAACATCATGGGGTTGTGTGAATTGGAGGGTCTGAATTAGGATATTCAGTGAGTGGCAATGTAGGATGGAAAAAAGCACCACGGGGTGGTCAGCATGCGGAGGTCAGGAAACATGGAGTGGCAATGTAGGACAGGTTTCTGAAAAATATCACAGGGTGGTGTGATTGTAAGCATTTATAACAGGCCATTCACTAGTAGGCATTAGAAAAACATCACAGGCTGGTGTGAATCAGAGGGTCTGATTTAGGATAGGCAGTGGGTGGCACAGTAGGATGGAGAAAAGCACCATGCGGTGGTCCAAATGGGTAGGTTAGGAAACATGCAGTGGCAATGTAGGATAGGTTTCTGAAAAACATGGCGGGGCGGTGTGCATTGTAAGGATTTCTAACAGGCCCTTCACTAGTAGGAGTAAGAAAAACATCACAGGGTGGTGTGAATCGGACGGTCTGGATAGGAAGTGAGTGGCAATGTAGGATAGAAAAAAGCATCCGGGGGTGGTCAGTATAGGGAGGTCAGGAAACAGGCAGTGGCAATATAGGACAGGTTTCTGAAAAACATCGCGGGGTGGTGCGCATTGTAATGGTTTCTAACAGGCCATTCATTAGTAGGAGTGAGAAAACATCACTGGGTGGTCTGAATCACAGGGTCTGTATTAGGATAGACAGGGAGTGGCAATGTAGGATGCAGAAAAGCACCACGGGGTGGTTAGCATGTGGATGTCAGGAAACATGCAGTGGCAATGTAGGATAGGTTTCTGAAAAACATCGCGCAGTGGTTCGCATTGTATGCGTTTCTAACAGGCCATTCACTAGTAGGAGTGAGAAAAACATCATGGGATTGTGTGAATTGGAGTGTCTGAATTAGGATATTCAGTGAGTGGCAATGTAGGATGGAAAAAAGCACCACGGGGTGGTCAGCATGCGGAGGTCAGGAAACATGTAGTGGCAATGTAGGACAGGTTTCTGAAAAACATCGCAGGGTGGTGTGATTGTAAGCATTTCTTACAGGCCATTCACTAGTAGGAGTTAGAAAAACATCACAGGCTGGTATGAATCGGAGGGTCTGATTTAGGATAGGCAGTGTGTGGCAAAGTAGAATGGAGAAAAGCACCACGAGTTTGTCCGCATGGGTAGGTTAGGAAACATGCAGTGACAATGTAGGATAGGTTTCTGAAAAATATGGTGGGGCGGTGTGCATTGTAAGGATTTCTAACAGGCCTTTTACTAGTAGGAGTGAGAAAAACATCACAGGGTGGTGTGAATCGGACGGTCTGAATTAGGATAGGCAGTGAGTGGCAATTTAGGAAGGAAAAAAGCATCCGGGGGTGGTCAGCATAGGGAGGTCAGGAAACAGGCAGTGGCAATATAGGACAGGTTTCTGAAAAACATCGCGGGGTGGTGCGCATTGTAATGGTTTCTAACAGGCCATTCACTAGTAGGAGTGAGAAAAACATCACGGGGTGGTGTGAATCGGAGGGTTTGAATTAGGATAGGTAGTGAGTGGCAATGTAGGATGGAGTAAAGCACCACGGGGTGGTAGCATGGGGTGGTCAGGAAACATGCAGTGGCAATATAGGACAGGTTTCTGAAAAACATCACGGGATGGTGCGCATTCTGAGGGGTTCTAACAGGGTATTCACTAGTAGGAGTGAGAAAACATCACTGAGTGGTCTGAATCGGAGGGTCTGTATTAGGATAGACAGGGAGTGGCAATGTAGGATGCAGAAAAGCACCATGGGGTAGTTAGCATGTGGATGTCAGGAAACGTGCAGTGGCAATGTAGGATAGGTTTCTGAAAAACATAGCGCGGTGGTTCGCATTGTATGCGTTTCTAAAAGGCCATTCACTAGGAGGAGTGAGAAAAACATCATGGGGTTGTGTGAAATGGAGGTTCTGAATTAGGATATTCAGTGAGTGGCAATGTAGAATGGAAAAAAGCACCACGGGGTGGTCAGCATGCGGAGGTCAGGAAACATGCAGTGGCAATGTAGGACAGGTTTCTGAAAAACATCGCAGGGTGGTGTGATTGTAAGCATTTTTTAACAGGCCATTCACTAGTAGGAGTTAGAAAGCCATCACAGGCTGGTGTGAATCAGAGGTTCTGATTTAGGATAGGCAGTGAGTGGCCATGCATTATGGAGAAAAGCACCACGGGGTGGTCAACATGGGGAGGTCCGGAAACAAGCAGTGGCAATGTTGGACAGGTTTCTCAAAAACGTCGCATGGTGGTGTGATTGTAAGCATTTCTAACAGGCCATACACTAGTAGGAGTTAGAAAAACATCACAGCCTGGTGTGAATTGGAGGGTCTGATTTAGTATAGGCAGTGCGTGGCAAAGTAGGATGGAGAAAAGCACCACGTGGTGGTCCACACGGGTAGGTTAGGAAACATGCAGTGGCAATGTAGGATAGGTTTCTGAAAAACATGGCGGGGCGGTGCGCATTCTAAGGATTTCTAACAGGCCTTTCACTAGTAGGAGTGAGAAAAACATCACAGGGTGGTGTGAATCGGACGGTCTGAATTAGGATAGGAAGTGAGTGGCAATGTAGGATGGAAAAAAGCACCACGGGGTGGTCAGCATGCTGAGGTCAGGAAACATGCAGTGGCAATGTAGGACAGGTTTCTCAAAAACGTCGCATGGTGGTGTGATTGTAAGCATTTCTTACAGGCCATTCACTAGTAGGAGTTAGAAAAACATCACAGGCTTGTGTGAATCGGAGGGTCTGATTTACGATAGGCAGTGGGTGGCACAGTAGGATGGAGAAAAGCACCACGCGGTGGTCCGCATGGGTAGGTTAGGAAACATGCAGTGGCAATGTAGGATAGGTTTCTGAAAAACATGGCGGTGGTGTGCATTGTAAGGATTTCTAACAGGCCCTTCACTAGTAGGAGTGAGAAAAACATCACAGGGTGGTGTGAATCGGACGGTTTGAATTAGGATAGGCAGTGAGTGGCAATGTAGGATAGAAAAAAGCATCCGGGGGTGGTCAGCATAGGGAGGTCAGGAAACAGGCAGTGGCAATATAGGACAGGTTTCTGAAAAACATCGCGGGGTGGTGCGCATTTTAATGGTTTCTAACAGGCCATTCACTAGTAGGAGTGAGAAAAACATCACGGGGTGGTGTGAATCGGAGGGTTTGAATTAGGATAGGCAGTGAGTGGCAATGTAGGATGGAGTAAAGCACCACGGGGTGGTAGCATGGGGTGGTCAGGAAACATGCAGTGGCAATAGAGGACAGGTTTCTGAAAAACATCACGGGATGGTGCGCATTCTGAGGGGTTCTAATAGGGTATTCACTAGTAGGAGTGAGAAAACATCACTGAGTGGTCTGAATCAGAGGGTCTGTATTAGGATAGACAGGGAGTGGCAATGTAGGATGCAGAAAAGCACCATGGGGTAGTTAGCATGTGGATGTCAGGAAACGTGCAGTGGCAATGTAGGATAGGTTTCTGAAAAACATAGCGCGGTGGTTCGCATTGTATGCGTTTCTAAAAGGCCATTCACTAGGAGGAGTGAGAAAAACATCATGGGGTTGTGTGAAATGGAGGTTCTGAATTAGGATATTCAGTGAGTGGCAATGTAGAATGGAAAAAAGCACCACGGGGTGGTCAGCATGCGGAGGTCAGGAAACATGCAGTGGCAATGTAGGACAGGTTTCTGAAAAACATCGCAGGGTGGTGTGATTGTAAGCATTTTTTAACAGGCCATTCACTAGTAGGAGTTAGAAAGCCATCACAGGCTGGTGTGAATCAGAGGTTCTGATTTAGGATAGGCAGTGAGTGGCCATGCATTATGGAGAAAAGCACCACGGGGTGGTCAACATGGGGAGGTCCGGAAACAAGCAGTGGCAATGTTGGACAGGTTTCTCAAAAACGTCGCATGGTGGTGTGATTGTAAGCATTTCTAACAGGCCATACACTAGTAGGAGTTAGAAAAACATCACAGCCTGGTGTGAATTGGAGGGTCTGATTTAGTATAGGCAGTGCGTGGCAAAGTAGGATGGAGAAAAGCACCACGTGGTGGTCCACACGGGTAGGTTAGGAAACATGCAGTGGCAATGTAGGATAGGTTTCTGAAAAACATGGCGGGGCGGTGCGCATTCTAAGGATTTCTAACAGGCCTTTCACTAGTAGGAGTGAGAAAAACATCACAGGGTGGTGTGAATCGGACGGTCTGAATTAGGATAGGAAGTGAGTGGCAATGTAGGATGGAAAAAAGCACCACGGGGTGGTCAGCATGCTGAGGTCAGGAAACATGCAGTGGCAATGTAGGACAGGTTTCTCAAAAACGTCGCATGGTGGTGTGATTGTAAGCATTTCTTACAGGCCATTCACTAGTAGGAGTTAGAAAAACATCACAGGCTTGTGTGAATCGGAGGGTCTGATTTACGATAGGCAGTGGGTGGCACAGTAGGATGGAGAAAAGCACCACGCGGTGGTCCGCATGGGTAGGTTAGGAAACATGCAGTGGCAATGTAGGATAGGTTTCTGAAAAACATGGCGGTGGTGTGCATTGTAAGGATTTCTAACAGGCCCTTCACTAGTAGGAGTGAGAAAAACATCACAGGGTGGTGTGAATCGGACGGTTTGAATTAGGATAGGCAGTGAGTGGCAATGTAGGATAGAAAAAAGCATCCGGGGGTGGTCAGCATAGGGAGGTCAGGAAACAGGCAGTGGCAATATAGGACAGGTTTCTGAAAAACATCGCGGGGTGGTGCGCATTTTAATGGTTTCTAACAGGCCATTCACTAGTAGGAGTGAGAAAAACATCACGGGGTGGTGTGAATCGGAGGGTTTGAATTAGGATAGGCAGTGAGTGGCAATGTAGGATGGAGTAAAGCACCACGGGGTGGTAGCATGGGGTGGTCAGGAAACATGCAGTGGCAATAGAGGACAGGTTTCTGAAAAACATCACGGGATGGTGCGCATTCTGAGGGGTTCTAATAGGGTATTCACTAGTAGGAGTGAGAAAACATCACTGAGTGGTCTGAATCAGAGGGTCTGTATTAGGATAGACAGGGAGTGGCAATGTAGGATGCAGAAAAGCACCATGGGGTTGTTAGCATGTGGATGTCAGGAAACATGCAGTGGCAATGTAGGATAGGTTTCTGAAAAACATAGCGCGGTGGTTCGCATTGTATGCATTTCTAACAGGCCATTCACTAGGAGGAGTGAGAAAAACATCATGGGGTTGTGTGAAATGGAGGTTCTGATTTAGGATATTCAGTGAGTGGCAATGTAGGATGGAAAAAAGCACCATGGGGTGGTCAGCATGCGGAGGTCAGGAAACATGCAGTGGCAATGTAGGATAGGTTTCTGAAAAACATGGTGGGGCGGTGCGCATTGTAAGGATTTCTAGCAGGCCTTTCACTAGTAGGAGTGAGAAAAACATCACAGGGTGGTGTGAATCGGACGGTCTGAATTAGGATAGGCAGTGAGTGGCAATGTAGGATGGAAAAAAGCATCCGGGGGTGGTCAGTATAGGGAGGTCAGGATACAGGCAGTGGCAATATAGGACAGGTTTCTGAAAAACATCGCGGGGTGGTGCGCATTGTAATGGTTTCTAACAGGCATTCACTAGTAAGAGTGAGAAAAAGATCACGGGGTGGTGTGAATCGGAGGGTCTGAATTAGGATAGGCATTGAGTGGCAATGTAGGATGGACTAAAGCTCCAAGGGGTGGTCAGCATTGGGTGGTCAGGAAAGATGCAGTGGCAATATAGGACAGGTTTCTGAAAAACATGGCGGGCTGGTTCGCAATGTAAGGGTTTCTTACAGGCTATTCACTGGTAGGAGTGAAAAAAACATGACGGGGTGGTGTGATTCGGAGGGTCTGAATTAGGATAGGCAGTGAGTGGCAATGCAGGATTGAGAAAAGCGCCACAGAGTGGTCAGCATGTGGATGTCAGGAAACATGCATTGGCAATGTAGGATATGTTTCTGAAAAACATCACGGGGTGGTGCGCATTCTGAGGGGTTCTAACAGGGTATTCACTAGTAGCAGTGAGAAAACATCACTGGGTTGTCTGAATCGGAGGGTCTGTATTAGGATAGACAGGGAGTGGCAATGTAGGATGCAGAAAAGCACCACGGGTTGGTTAGCATGTGGATGTCAGGAAACATGCTGTGGCAATGTAGGATAGTTTTGTGAAAAGCATCCTCTGGTGTGCGCATTCTAAGGGTTTCTAACAGGCCTTTCACTAGTAGGAGTGAGAAAAACATCACGGGGTGTTGTGAATCAAAGGGTCTGAATTAGAATAGGGAGTGAGTGGCAATGTAGGATGTAGAAAAGCACCACGGGGTGGTCATTATGGGAGGTCTGGAAACATGCATTGCCAATGTAAGATAGCTTTATGAAAACCATCGCGGTGCGGTGAGCATTGTAAGGGTTTCTAACAGGCCTTTCACTGGTAGAAGTGAGAAAAACATCATGGGATGGTGTGAATTGTAGTGTCTGAATTAGGATATTCAGTGAGTGGCAAAGTAGGATGGAAAAAAGCACCATGGGGTGGTCAACATGCGGAGGTCAGGAAACATGCAGTGGCAATGTAGGATAGGTTTCTGAAAAACATCGCGCGGTGGTTCGCATTGTATGCATTTCAAACAGGCCATTCACTAGTAGGAGTGAGAAAAACATCATGGGGTTGTGTGAATTGGAGGGTCTGAATTAGGATATTCAGTGAGTGGCAATGTAGGATGGAAAAAAGCACCACGGGGTGGTCAGCATGCGGAGGTCAGGAAACATGGAGTGGCAATGTAGGACAGGTTTCTGAAAACATCACAGGGTGGTGTGATTGTAAGCATTTATAACAGGCCATTCACTAGTAGGCGTTAGAAAAACATCACAGGCTGGTGTGAATCGGAGGGTCTGATTTAGGATAGGCAGTGGGTGGCACAGTAGGATGGAGAAAAGCACCACGTGGTGGTCCGCATGGGTAGGTTAGGAAACATGCAGTGGCAATGTAGGATAGGTTTCTGAAAAACATGGCGGGGCGGTGCGCATTGTAAGGATTTCTAACAGGCCCTTCACTAGTAGGAGTGAGAAAAACATCATGGGGTTGTGTGAATTGGATGATCTGAATTAGGATATTCAGTGAGTGGCAATGTAGGATGGAAAAAAGCATCCGGGGGTGGTCAGTATAGGGAGGTGAGGAAACAGGCAGTGGGAATTTAGGACAGGTTTCTGAAAAACATCGCGGGGTGGTGCGCATTGTAATGGTTTCTAACAGGCCATTCACTATTAGGAGTGAGAAAACATCACTGGGTGGTCTGAATCGCAGGGTCTGTATTGGGATAGACAGGGAGTGTTAATGTAGGATGCAGAAAAGCACCACGGGGTGGTTAGCATGTGGATGTCAGGAAACATGCAGTGGCAATGTAGGATAGGTTTCTGAAAAACATCGTGCGGTGGTTCGCATTGTATGCGTTTCTAACAGGCCATTCACTAGTAGTTGTGAGAAAAACATCATGGGGTTGTGTGAATTGGATGATCTGAATTAGGATATTCAGTGAGTGGCAATGTAGGATGGAAAAAAGCACCACGGGGTGGTCAGCATGCGGAGGTCAGGAAACATGCAGTGGCAATGTAGGACAGGTTTCTGAAAAACATCGCAGGGTGGCGTGATTGTAAGCATTTATAACAGGCCATTCACTGGTAGGCGTTAGAAAAACATCACAGGCTGGTGTGAATCGCAGGGTCTAATTTAGGATAGGCAGTGCGTGGCACAGTAGGATGGAGAAAAGCACCACGCGGTGGTCCACATGGGTACGTTAGGAAACATGCAGTGGCAATGTAGGATAGGTTTCTGAAAAACATGGCGGCGCGGTGCGCATTGTAAGGATTTCTAACGGTCCCTTCACTAGTAGGAGTGAGAAAAACATCACAGGGTGGTGTGAATTGGACGGTCTGAATTAGGATAGGCAGTGAGTGGCAATGTAGGATGGAGAAAAGCACCACAGGGTGGTCAGCATGGGGAGGTCAGGAAACATGCAGTGGCAATGTAGGATAGGTTTCTGAAAAACATCGCAAGCTTGTGCGCAATGTAAGGGTTTCCAACAGGCCATTCACTAGTACGAGGGAGAAAAACATGACAGGGTGGATTGATTCAAGGTTCTGAATTAGGGTAGACAGTGAGTGGCAATGCAGGATTGAGAAAAGCACCACGGATTGGTCAGCATGAGGATGTCAGGAAACATGCAGTGGCAATGTAGGATAGGTTTCGGAAAAACATGGCGGGGCAGTGCCCATTGTAAGGATTTCTAAGAGGCCTTTCACTAGTAGGCGTGAGAAAAACATCACGGGGTGGTGTGAATCGGAAGGGCTGAATTAGGATAGGTGGTGAGTGGCAATGTAGGAGGGAGAAAAGCACCCCGCGGAGGTCAGCATGGGGAGGTCAGGAAACATGCAATGGAAATGTACGATAGGTTTCTGAAAAACATCGAGGGCTGGTGCGCAATGTAAGGGTTTCTAACAGGCCATTCACAAGTAGGAGTGCGAGAAACATCATGGGGCGGAGTGAATCGGAGGGTCTGAATTAGGATAGGCAGTGAGTGGCAATGTATGATGGAGAAAAGCACCATGGGGTGGTCTGCATGGGGATGTCAGGAAACATGCAGTGGCAATGTAGGATAGGTTTCTGAAAAACATGGCGGGGCGGTGCGCATTGTAAGGATTTCTAAGAGGCCTTTCACTAGTAGGAGTGAGAAAAACATCACAGGGTGGTGTGAATCTGATGGTCTGAATTAGGATAGGCAGTGAGTGGCAATTTAGGAAAGAAAAAAGCATCCGGGGGTGGGTCAGCATTGGGAGGTCAGGAAACAGGCAGTGGCAATATAGGATAGGTTTCTGAAAAACATCGCGGGGTGGTGCGCATTGAAAGGGTTTCTAACAAGCCTTTCACTAGTAGGAGTGAGAAAAACATCACGGGGTGGTGTGAATCAAAGGGTCTGAATTATAATAGGCAGTGAGTGGCAATGTAGGATGTAGAAAAGCACCACGGGGTGGTCATTATGGGAGGTCTGGAAACATGCATTGCCAATGTAAGATAGGTTTCTGAAAACCATCACGGCGTGGTGAGCATTGTAAGGGTTTCTAACCGGCCATTCACTCGTAGGAGTGAGATAAACATCACGGGATGGTGTGAATCGGAGGGTCTGATTTAGGATAGGCAGTGCGTGGCAAAGTAGGATAGAGAAAAGCACCACGCGGTGGTCCGCATGGGTAGGTTAGGAAACATGCAGTGGCAATGTAGGATAGGTTTCTGAAAAACATGGCAGGGCGGTGCGCATTGTAAGTATTTCTAAGAGGCCTTTCACGAGTAGGAGTGAGAAAAACATCATGGGGTTGTGTGAATTGGAGTGTCTGAATTAGGATATTCAGTGAGTGGCAATGTAGGATAGAAAAAAGCACCACGGGGTGGTCAGCAGGCGGAGGTCAGGAAACATGCAGTGGCAATGTACGACAGGTTTCTGAAAAACATCGCAGGGTGGTGTGATTGTAAGCATTTCTAACAGGCCATTCACTAGTAGGTATTAGAAAAACATCACAGGCTGGTGTGAATCGGAGGGTCTGATTTAGAATAGGCAGTGGGGATCACAGTAGGATGGAGAAAAGCACCACGCGGTGGGCCGCAAGGGTCGGTTAGGAAACATGTAGTGGCAATGTAGCATAGGTTTCTGAAAAACATGGCGGGGCAGTGCGCATTGTAAGGATTTCTAACAGGCCCTTCACTAGTAGGAGTGAGAAAAGCATCACAAGGTGGTGTGAATCGGACAGTCTGAATTAGGATAGGCAGTGAGTGGCAATGTAGGATGGAGAAAAGCACCACAGGGTGGTCAGCATGGGGAGGTCAGGATACATGCAGTGGCAATGTAGGATAGGTTTCTGAAAAACATCGCAAGCTTGTGCGCAATGTAAGGGTTTCTACCAGGCCATTCACTAGCAGGAGGGAGAAAAACATGACAGGGTGGTGTGATTCGGAAGGTCTGAATTAGGATAGACAGTGAGTGGCAATGCAGGATTGAGAAAAGCACCACGGAGTGGTCAGCATGAGGATGTCAGGAAACATGCAGTGGCAATGTAGGAGAGGTTTCTGAAAAACATGGCGGGCGGTGTGCATTGTAAGGATTTCTAACAGGCCTTTCACTAGTAGGAGTGAGAAAAACATCACAGGGTGGTGTGAATCGGATGGTATGAATTAGGATAGGCAGTGAGTGGCAATTTAGGAAGGAAAAAAGCATCCCGGGGTGGTCAGCATAGGGAGTTCAGGAAACAGGCAGTTGCAATATAGGACAGGTTTCTGAAAAACATCGCGGGGTGGTGCGCATTGTAAGGGTTTCTAACAAGCCTTTCACTAGTAGGAGTGAGAAAAACATCACGGGGTGGTGTGAATCGAAGGGTCTGAATTAGAATAGGCAGTGAGTGGCAATGTAGGATGCAGAAAAGCACCACGGGGTGGTCATTATGGGAGGTCTGGAAACATGCATTGCCAATGTACGATAGGTTTCTGAAAATCATCGAGGCCTGGTGTGCAATGTAAGGGTTTCTAACAGACCACTCACAAGTAGGAGTGAGAAAAACATCACGGGGCGGTGTGAATCGGAGGGTCTGAATTAGGATAGGCAGTGAGTGGCAATGTATGATGGAGAAAAGCACCATGGGGTGGTCTGCATGGGGAGGCCAGGAAACATGCACTGGCAATGTAGGATAGGTTTGTGAAAACATCGCGGGCTGGTTCGCATTGTAAGGGTTTCTAACAAGCCTTTCACTAGTAGGAGTGAGAAAAACATCACGGGGTGGTGTGAATCGAAGGGTCTGAATTAGAATAGGCAGTGAGTGGCAATGTAGGATGTAGAAAAGCACCACGGGGTGGTCATTATGGGAGGTCTGGAAACATGCATGGCCAATGTAAGATAGGTTTCTGAAAACCATCACGGCGTGGTGAGCATTGTAAGGGTTTCTAAGCGGCCATTCACTGGTAGGCGTGAGAAAAACATCACGGGGTGGTGTGAATCGGAGGGTCTGATTTAGGATACGCAGTGCGTGGCAAAGTAGGATGGAGAAAAGCACCACGCGGTGGTCCGCATGGGTAGGTTAGGAAACATGCAGTGGCAATGTAGGATAGGTTTCTGAAAAACATGGCGGGGCGGTACGCATTGTAAGGTTTTCTAACAAGCCTTTCACTAGTAGGGTGAGAAAAACATCACGGAGTGGTGTGAATCGGAGGGTTTGAATTAGGATAGGCAGTGAGTGGCAATGTAGGATGGAGTAAAGCACCACGGGGTGGTAGCATGGGTTGGTCAGGAAACATGCAGTGGCAATATAGGACAGGTTTCTGAAAATCATCACGGGATGTTGCGCGTTCTGAGGGGTTCTAACAGGGTATTCACTAGTAGGAGTGAGAAAACATCACTGAGTGGTCTGAATCGGAGGGTCTGTATTAGGATAGACAGGGAGTGGCAATGTAGGATGCAGAAAAGCACCATGGGGTGGTTAGCATGTGGATGTCAGGAAACATGCAGTGGCAATGTAGGATAGGTTTCTGAAAAACATCGCGCGGTGGTTCGCATTGTGTGCGTTTCTAACAGGCCATTCACTAGTAGGAGTGAGAAAAACATCATGGGGTTGTGTGAATTGGAGGTTCTGAATTAGGATATTCAGTGAGTGGCAATGTAGGATGGAAAAAAGCACCACGGGGTGGTCAGCATGCGGAGGTCAGGAAACATGCAGTGGCAATGTAGGACAGGTTTCTGAAAAACATCGCAGGGTGGTGTGATTGTAAGCATTTCTAACAGGCCATTCACTAGTAGGTGTTAGAAAAACATCACAGGCTGGTGTGAATCAGAGGGTCTGATTTAGTATAGGCAGTGGGTGGCACAGTAGGATGGAGAAAAGCACCATGCGGTGGTTTGCATGGGTAGGTTAGGAAACATGTAGTGGCAATGTAGCATAGGTTTCTGAAAAACATGGCGGGGCGGTGCGCATTGTAAGGATTTCTAACAGGCCCTTCACTAGTAGGAGTCAGAGAAGCATCACAGGGTTGTGTGAATCGGACGGTCTGAATTAGGATAGGCAGTGAGTGGCAATGTAGGATGGAGAAAAGCACCACAGGGTGGTCAGCATGTGGATGTCAGGAAACATGCATTGGCAATGTAGGATATGTTTCTGAAAAACATCACGGGGTGGTGCGCATTCTGAGGGGTTCTAACAGGGTATTCACTAGTAGCAGTGAGAAAACATCACTGGGTGGTCTGAATCGGAGGGTCTGTATTAGGATAGACAGGGAGTGGCAATGTAGGATGCAGAAAAGCACCACGGGTTGGTTAGCATGTGGATGCCAGGAAACATGCAGTGGCAATGTAGGATAGGTTTGTGAAAAGCATCCTGCTGGTGTGCGCATTCTAAGGGTTTCTAACAGGCCTTTCACTAGTAGGAGTGAGAAAAACATCACGGGGTGGTGTGAATCAAAGGGTCTGAATTAGAATAGGGAGTGAGTGGCAATGTAGGATGTAGAAAAGCACCACGGGGTGGTCATTATGGGAGGTCTGGAAACATGCATTGCCAATGTAAGATAGGTTTCTGAAAACCATCACGGCGCGGTGAGCATTGTAAGGGTTTCTAACAGGCCTTTCTCTGGTAGGAGTGAGAAAAACATCATCGGATGGTGTGAATTGTAGTGTCTGATTTAGGATATTCAGTGAGTGGCAAAGTAGGATGGAAAAAAGCACCACGGGGTGGTCAACATGCGGAGGTCAGGAAACATGCAGTGGCAATGTAGGATAGGTTTCTGAAAAACATTGCGCGGTGGTTCACATTGTATGCGTTTCTAACAGGCCATTCACTAGTAGGAGTGAGAAAAACATCATGGGGTTGTGTGAATTGGACGGTCTGAATTAGGATATTCAGTGAGTGGCAATGTGGGATGTAAAAAAGCACCACGGGGTGGTCAGCAGGCGGAGGTCAGGAAACTTGCAGTGGCAATGTAGGACAGGTTTCTGAAAAACATCGCAGGGTGGTGTGATTGTAAGCATTTCTAACAGGCCATTCACTAGTACGCATTAGAAAAACATCACAGGCTGCTGTGAATCGGAGCGTCTGATTTAGTGTAGGCAGTGCGTGGCAAAGTAGGATGGAGAAAAGCACCACGAGGTGGTCCGCCTGGGTAGGTTAGGAAACATGCAGTGGCAATGTAGGATAGGTTTCTGAAAAACATGGTGGGGTGGTGTGCATTGTAAGGATTTCTAACAGGCCTTTGACTAGTAGGAGTGAGAAAAACATCACAGGGTGGTGTGAATTGGATGGTCTGAATTAGGATAGGCAGTGAGTGGCAATGTAGGAAGGAAAAAAGCATCCGGGGGTGGTCAGCATAGGGAGGTCACTAAACAGGGAGTGCTAATATAGGACAGGTTTCTGAAAAACATCGCGGGGTGGTGCGCATTGTCATGGTTTCTAACAGGCCATTCACTAGTAGGAGTGAGAAAAGCATCACGGGGTGGTGTGAATCGGAGGGTCTGAATTAGGATAGGCAGTGAGTGGCAATGTAGGATGGAGTAAAGCACCACGGGTTGGTCAGCTTGGGGTGGTCAGGAAACATGCAGTGGCAATATAGGACAGGTTTCTGAAAAACATCGCGGGCTGGTTCGTAATGTAAGGGTTTCTAACAGGCCATTCACTCGTAGGTGTAAAAAAAACATGACGGGGTGGTGTGATTCCGAAGGTCTGAATTAGAATAGGCAGTGAGTGGCAATGCAGGATTGAGAAAAGCACCACGGAGTGGTCAGCATGTGGATGTCAGGAAACATGTATTGGCAATGTAGGATATGTTTCTGAAAAACATTACGGGGTGGTGCGCATTCTGAGGGTTTCTAACAGGGTATTCACTAGTAGGAGTGAGAAAACATCACTGGGTGGTCTGAATCAGAGGGTCTGTATTAGGATAGACAGGGAGTGGCAATGTAGGATGCAGAAAAGCACCCCGGGGTCGTTAGCATGTGGATGTCAGGAAACATGCAGTGGCAATGTAGGATAGGTTTCTGAAAAACATCGCACGGTGGTTCGCATTGTATGCGTTTCTAACAGGCCATTCACTAGTAGGAGTGAGAAAAACATCGTGAGAGAGAGTTCACTAAAATCTTTTCCCAGTTTGTGGGTTTTCTTTTCACTATGCTGCAGATTTCTTTTGACATGCAGAAACTTTTTAATAAGAAGTGGTCCCAGTTATTGATTCTGGGAAGTATTTCCCGTGTGGTTTGAGTCCTGTTCATGAATTCTTTACCTACTCCTATGTCTCCAAGGTTTCTACCTAATTTGTCTTTCAATAGATTTAGTGTTTCTGTTTTAATATTCAGATCTTTGACCCATTTAGATTTTAATTTAGTACATGGTGATAGACATGGGTCTAGCTTTAGTTTTCGGCAAATGGAGAGCCAGTTTTTCCAGCACCATTTATTAAAGAGACTGTCGTTCTTCCAGTGAACCTGCTTGGCTCCTTTATCAAAGATAAGGTGGTTGAGTGTGTTCGTAGTTGTGGTTGTATCTTCTAATCTATTCCACTGATCTTCGTCTCTGTTTTGATTCCAATACCATGTTGATTTTACTACTGTTGCTTTGTAGTATAACTTCAAGTCAGGGATTGTGATGCCTCCTGCTTTGTCTTTGCTGCTTAATATTGCCTTTGCGATTCTAGGTCTCTTCTGGTTCCAGATGAAATTTAGGAGTGATTTCTCTAGATCTATAAGGTATGTTGATGGAATTTCTATTGGGATTGCATTGAATCTGTATAACAGTTTTGGGAGAATGGCCATTTTCACAATGTTTGTTCTTCCTATCCATGAGCAAGGGATGTCTTTCCATTTTCTGAGATCATCTTCAATTTCCTTTTTCAGTGTATTATAATTTTCACTGTATAAGTCTTTCACTTCTTTCATAAGAGTAATTCCTAAATATTTCATTTTTTTGCTTGCTAATGTGAATAGTCCAGTTTCTCTTATTTCCCTCTCTGTAATTTTGTTGTTCGTGTATAGGAATGCTATTGATTTCTGAGTATTGATTTTGTATCCAGCCACATTACTGAATTTATTTATTGTATCTAAGAGTATTTCAATGGAGTTTAGGGGGTCTTCTATGTAGAGTATCATGTCATCTGCAAACAATGATAATTTAACTTCTTCTTTTCCTATCTTTACCCCTTTTATTTCTCTTTCTTGCCTAATTGCTCTGGCTAGTACTTCCAGTACTATATTAAATAGGAGTGGTGATAAAGGACATCCTTGTCTTGTGCCTGATTTTAAAGTAAAGGCTATCAATTTTTGGCCATTTAGTATCTCTCAGACAAGGGCCTCTTGTCTAAAACATATAAAGAATTAAAGAAACTCAGACCTCCAAAATTCAAAGATCCAATCCAAAAATGGGCATCCGAGATGAATACGCAATTCTCAGATGAAGAAATGCAAATGGCAAATAAATACATGAAAAAATGCTCATCATCATTGGTTATTAGAGAAATGCAAATTAAAACCACACTGAGATTCCATCTCACTCCTGAAAGAATGGCCAGGATCAAGAAAACCGACAACAAATGCTGGAGAGGCTGTGGGGAAAAAGGAACTCTCCTGCACTGCTGGTGGGAGTGTAGACTGGTACAGCCTTTGTGGAGATCTGTCTGGAGATTTCTCAAAAAGTTGGGACTGGAAATCCCATTTATTCCAGCTATTCCACTTCTAGGCATATTCCCAGAAGAACTGAAAGCATCATACCACAGTGATATATGTGCACCTATGTTTATAGCAGCACAATTTGTAATCGCCAGATCTTGGAAACAACCCAAGTGTCCATCAACTGAGGAATGGATAAAAAAGTTGTGGTATTTCTATACAATGGAGTATTATTCAGCTATAAAGAAGGATCACATTGAGATATTTATCAATAAATGGGCGCAGCTTGAGACCATACTCATAAGTGAAATAAATCAATCTCGCATGTGTGAATACCGAATAGTTTCCCTAATGTAAGTAATGATTCAAATATATAAAAATATGTGGTAATCATGATTCCCCATTAGGTGGCCTTGGAGCCTTATAAAGTTTTCACTCATTAATTAGAAACGCTTTATTCTGGGCTTCTTGATTTGAAAATATTTGAAGCTAGAGTATATGAAGTTTTATCCAAATATTTCAAGGAAAAAGACACTATGGTAACTACTATTAAGTCAGGTTATATGGTGGTGAAGTACTAGGTTGTTGAAACAGTCATGCTGTGACCTCTATTGTTATATTGTTATGTCCTGTTTTATCTCAATCTCCCCCTTATTGTTTTAAAAAAATTATTTAGTCATTTCTTATGTTTGTCTTAATTAAAGAAAAAATTCAAAAAATTAGGATATATAAATTGTAACTCTTTTTGATTTCCTATTAACTTGTTTTGAAGTCCTGTAGTACTCCCACGATCTTGTTTTGACTGATTAGACTCTGTTCCATTCTATATGGTAGTATCAAGTTTGAAGACATAGGCAACTACTTTGAAGACAATAAGATTCACTAAGATACCCATACTGGTTTGACTATTGTCTTCTTTGGAAGTCCTGTAATGTTTACAATGCCTAAGTTTTATTGGTCTTGTTCTCTACTGTTTTGTCCAACTTTATAATATCTAATGAGATAGACAATTCTTTTTAAGGAAACAAGGGACAACGTTGATAACCATTGTTGATAAACTTGTACTCTGTTCTACACCATGTGCTATGTCTATCCTTGGTATTGACTGACAGCTTTGTTTTGCCATATTTGACTGTATTCTCCCCCCCCAAAAGTAATAAGCACTAAGGAGTAATGAAATACAAAGTGTGTGAATTTTGTTGTAAAAAAGACAGGGAAAAAGAAAAAGAGCTCTAACGGATATAACAGCAAGTGTGTTTAGGGGTGTTAAATAGCTGACTGTATCAATGTTTTTGGATCATTCTACACAGCTGTTTGTAGTCTACCTGTTTGAATGTCCACCTTGTATTCTTTGATACTGTGATTTGAGGAACTATTTCCAAGATGATAATATGTAATATACTAACAGGTGATTTCTTACTGTTATGTTTTTTTGTTTGTTTGCTTTGTTTTTTTTGTTTTGTTTTGTTTTTTTGTAGTTCTGTATTACGTGTACCCTTACACCGATTAGGTTTGTTTTGTGTTTTCCTCTTTTTCCTCTGAAATAAAAAAAAAGAGAAAAACATCATGGGGTTGTGTGAATTGCAGGGTCTGAATTAGGATATTCAGTGAGTTTCAATGTAGGATGGAAAAAAGCACCACGGGGTGGTCAGCATGCGGAGGTCAGGAAACATGCAGTGGCAATGTAGGACAGGTTTCTGCAAAACATCGCAGGGTGGTGTGATTGTAAGCATTTCTAACAGGCCATTCACTAGTAGGCGTTAGAAAAACATCACAGGCTGGTGTGAATCAGAGGGTCTGATTTAGGATAGGCAGTGCGTGGCACAGCAGGATGGAGAAAAGCACCACGCGGTGGTCCGCATGGGTAGGTTAGGAAACATGCAGTGGCAATGTGGGATAGGTTTCTGAAAAACATGGCGGGGCGGTGCGCATTGTAAGGATTTCTAACAGGCCTTTCACTAGTAGGAGTGAGAAAAGCATCACAGGGTGGTGTGAATTGGACGGTCTGAATTAGGATAGGCAGTGAGTGGCAATGTAGGATGGAGAAAAGCACCACAGGGTGGTCAGCATGGGGAGGTAAGGAAACATGCAGTGGCAATGTAGGATAGGTTTGGGAAAAACATCGTAAGCTTGTGCGCAATGTAAGGGTTTCTAACAGGCCATTCACTAGTAGGAGGGAGAAAAACATGACAGGGTGGTTTGATACGGAGGGTCTGAATTAGGATAGACAGTGAGTGGCAATGCAGGATTGAGAAAAGCACCACGGAGTGGTCAGCATGAGGATGTCAGGAAACATGCAGTGGCAATGTAGGATAGGTTTCTGAAAAACATGGCAGGGCAGTGCGCATTGTAACGATTTCTAAGAGGCCTTTCACTAGTAGGAGTGAGAAAAACATCATGGGGTGGTGTGAATTGGAAGGTCTGAATTAGGATAGGCGGTGAGTGGCAATGTAGGAGGGAGAAAAGCACCACGCGGAGGTCAGCATGGGGAGGTCAGGAAACATGCAATGGCAATGTACGATAGGTTTCTGAAAAACATCGAGGGCTGGTGCGCAATGTAAGGGTTTCTAATAGGCCATTCACAAGTAGGAGTGAGAAAAACATCACGGGGCGGTGTGAATCGGAGGGTCTGAATTAGGATAGGCAGTGAGTGGCAATGTAGGATGTAGAAAAGCACCAGGGGGTGGTCTGCATGGGGAGGTCAGGAAACATGCAGTAGCAATGTATGAAAGGTTTCTGAAAAACATCGCGGGCTGGTTCGCAATGTAAGGGTTTCTAACAAGCCTTTCACTAGTAGGAGTGAGAAAAACATCATGGGGTGGTGTGAATCGAAGGCTCTGAATTAGAATAGGCAGTGAGTGGCAATGTATGATGGAGAAAAGCACCATGGGGTGGTCTGCATGGGTAGGCCAGGAAACATGCACTGGCAATGTAGGATAGGTTTGTGAAAAACATCGCGGGGTGGTTCGCATTGTAAGGGTTTCTAACAAGCCTTTCACTAGTAGGAGTGAGAAAAACATCACGGGGTGGTGTGAATCGAAGGGTCTGAATTAGAATAGGCAGTGAGTGGCAATGCAGGATGTAGAAAAGCACCACGGGGTGGTCATTATGGGAGGTCTGGAAACATGCATGGCCACTGTAAGATAGGTTTCTGAAAACCATCATGGCGTGGTGAGCATTGTAAGGGTTTCTAAGCGGCCATTCACTGGTAGGAGTGAGAAAAACATCACGGGGTGGTGTGAATCGGAGGGTCTGATTTAGGATAGGCAGTGCGTGGCAAAGTAGGATGGAGAAAAGCACCACGCGGTGGTCCGCATGGGTAGGTTAGGAAACATGCAGTGGCAATGTAGGATAGGTTTCTGAAAAACATGGCGGGGCGGTGCGCATTGTAAGGGTTTCTAACAAGCCTTTCACTAGTAGGAGTGAGAAAAACATCACGGGGTGGTGTGAATCGGAGGGTTTGAATTAGGATAGGCAGTGAGTGGCAATGTAGGATGGAGAAAGTCACCACGGGGTCGTCAGCATGGGGAGGTCAGGAAACATGCAGTGGCAAGGTAGGATAGGTTTATGCAAAACATCGCGGGGTGGTGCGCATTGTAAGGGTTTCTAATATGCGATTCACTAGTAGGAGTGAGAAAAACATGACGGGGTGGTGTGAATCGGAGGGTCTGAATTAGGATAGGCAGTGAGTGACAACGTAGGTTGGAGAAAAGCACCACGGGGTGGTCACATGGTGAGATCATGACACATGCAGTCGCAATGTAGGATAGGGTTTTGAAAAACGTTGCGGAATGGTGCGCATTGTAAGGGTTTCTAACAAGCCTTTCACTAGTAGGAGTGAGAAAAACATCACGGGGTGGTGTGAATCGGAAGGTCTGAATTAGGATAGGCGGTGAGTGGCAATGTAGGAGGGAGAAAAGCACCACGCGGAGGTCAGCATGGGGAGGTCAGGAAACATGCAATGGCAATGTACGATAGGTTTCCTAAAAACATCGAGGGCTGGTGCGCAATGTAAGGGTTTCTAACAGGCCATTCACAAGTAGGAGTGAGAAAACATCATGGGGTGGTGTGATTCGGAGCGTCAGAATTAGGATAGACAGTGAGTGGCAATGTAGGATCGAGAAAAGCACCACGGGGTGGTCAGCATGGGGAGGTCAGGAAATATGCAGTGGCACTGTAGGATAGGTTTGTGAAAAATATCGGGGGGTGGTGCGCATTGTAAGGTGTTCTAACAGGCCTTTCACTAGTAGGAGTGAGAAAAACTTCACGGGGTGGTGTGAATCGGAGGGTATGAATTAGGATAGCAGGAAGTGGCAATGTAGGTTGGAAGAAAGCACCCGGTGGTGGTCAGCATGGGGAGGTCAGGAAACATGCAGTGGCAATGTAGGATAGGTTTCTGAAAAACATCGTGGGGTGGTGCGCATTGTAAGGGTTTCTAACAGGCCAATCACTAGTAGGAGTGTGAAAAACATCACGGCATGGTGTGAATCAGAGGGTCTGAATTAGGATAGGCAGTGAGTGGCAATGTAGGATGGAGAAAAGCACCACGGGCTGATTAGCTTGCGGAGGTCAGGAAATATGCAGTGGCAACGTAGGACAGGTTTCTGAAAAACAGCCCCGGGTAGTGAGCATTGTAAGCATTTCTAACAGGCCGTTCACTAGTAGGAGTGAGAAAAACATCACTGGGCGGTTTGAATCGAAGGGTCTGAGTTAGGATAGGCAGTGAGTGGCAATGTAGGATCGAAAAAAGCACCACAGGATGGTCAGAATGTAGAGATCAGGAAACATGCAGTGGCAATGTAGGACACGTTTCTGAAAAACATCGTGGGATGGTGCGCATTGTAAGGGTTTCTAACAGGCCAATCACTAGTAGAAGTGTGAAAAACATCACGGCATGGTGTGAATCGGAGGGTGTGAATTAGGATAGCCAGTGAGTGGCAATGTAGAATGGAGAAAAGCACCACAGGGTGGTCAGCATGTGGAGGTCAGGAAACATGCACTGGCCTTGAAGGATACGTTTCTGAAAAAGATCGTGAGGTGGTGCGCATTGTAAGGGTTTCTAACAAGTATTTCACTAGTAGTTGTGAGAGAAATATCATGGGGTAGTGTCAATTGGAGGGTCTGAATTAGTATAGGAAGTGAGTGGCAATGTTGGATGGAGAAAACACCACAGGGAGGTCAACATGGGGAGGTCAGGAAACATGCAGTTGAAATGTAGGTTAGGTTTCTGAAAAACATCGTGGGGTGGTGCGCATTGTAAGGGTTTCTAACAGGCCATTCACTAGTAGCATTGAGAAAAACATCTCGGGGTGGTGTGAATCGCAGGGTCTGAATTAGGATAGGCAGTGAGTGGCAATGTAGGATGGAAAAAAGCACCACGGGATGATTAGCTTGCGGAGGTCAGGAAATATGCAGTGGCAACGTAGGACAGGTTTCTGAAAAACAGCGCCAGGTAGTGAGCATTGTAAGCATTTCTAATAGGCCATTCACTAGTTGGAGTGAGAAAAACATCACTGGGTGGATTGAATCGAAGGGTCTGAGTTAGGATAGGCAGTGAGTGGCAATGTAGGATGAAAAAAAGTACCACGGGGTGTTCAGCATGCAGAGGTCAGGAAACATGCAGTGGAAATGTAGGATAGGTTTCTGAAAAACATCACGCTGGGGTGCGCATTGTAAGCATTTCTAACAGGCCATTCACTAGTAGGAGTGAGAAAAACATCATGGGGTTGTGTGAATCGGAGGGTCTCAATTGGGATAGGCCATGAGTGGCACAGTAGGATGGAGAAAAGCACCAAGGGGTGGTCAGCATGTGGAGGTCAGGAAACATGCAGTAGCAATGTAGCATAGGTTTCTGAAAAACATGGCAGGGTTTTGAGCATTCTATGTGTTTCTAAAGGCCTTTCACTAGTAGGATTCAGAAAAACATCACGGGGTGCTGTGAATCGGTGGGTCTGAATTAGGATAGGCAGTGAGTGACAATGTAGGATCGAGAAAATCACCACGAACTGGTCAGCCTGGGGAGGTCAGCAACCATTCAGTGACATTGTAGGTTAGGTTTCTGAAAAACATCGCGGGGTGGTGCGCATTGTAAGGGATTCTAACAGGCCATTCGCTGGTAGAAGTGAGAAAAACATCACGGGGTAGTGTGAATCAGAGGGTGTGAATTAGGATAGGCAGTGAGTGGTAATGTAGGATGGAGAAAACCACAACGGGGTGGTCAGCACGGGGAGGTCAGGAATCATGCAGTGGCAATGTAGGATAGATTTCTGAAAAACATCGCGGGGTGGTGCGCATTGTAAGTGTTTCTAACAGGCCATTCACTGGTAGGAGTGAGAAAAATATCAGGGGCTGGTGTGAATCGGAGGGTCTGAATTCGGATATGCAGTGAGTGGCAATGTAGGAGGGAGAAAACACCACGGGGTGGTCAACATGCGGAGGTCAGGAAACAAACAGTGGCAATGTAGGATAGGTTTCTGAAAAACATCATGGCGTGGTGCGCATTGTAAGGGTTTCTAACAGGGCATTCACTAGTAGGAGTGAGAAAAACATCACTGGGTGCTGTGAATCGGAATGTCTGATTTAGGATAGACAGTGAGTGGCAATGTAGGATGGAGAAATGCCCCACGGGGTCATCAGCATGGGGAGGTAAGGAAACATGCAGTGGCAATGTAGGATAGGTTTCAGAAACATTGCGGCGTGGTGCGCATTGAAAAGGTTTCTAACAGGGCATTCAAAAGTAGGATTGAGAAAAACATGACGTGGTGGTGTGACTCATAGGTTTTGAATTAGGATAGGCAGTGAGTGGCAATATAGGATGGAGAAAAGCACCACGCGTTGGTCACCATGCGGACGTCAGGAAACATGCAGTCGCAATGTAGGATAGGTTTCTGAAAAACATTGGGGGTGGTGCGCATTGTAAGGGTTTCTAACATGCCATTGACTAGTAGGAGGGAGAAAAACATGACGGGGTGGTGTGAATCGGAGTGTCTGAATTAGGATAGGCAGCGAGTGGCAATGAAAGATGGAGAAAAGCACCACGCGTTGGTCAGCATGGGTAGGTCAGGAAACATGCAGTGGCAATGTAGGATAGGTTTCTGAAAACCATCTCGGGGTGGTGCGCATTGTAAGGGTGTCTAACAGGCCATTCACTGGTAGGGAAGATAAAAATATCACGGGCTGGTGTGAATCGGAGTGTCTGAATTAGGATAGGCATTGAGTGGCAATTTAGGAGGGAGAAAACTCCTCAGGGTGGTCAGCATGGGGAGGTCAGGAAACATGCAGTGGCAATGTACGAAAGGTTTCTGAAAAACATGGCGGAGTGGTGTGCAATGTGAGCGTTTCTAACAGGCCATTCCCTAGTAGGAGTGAGAAAATCATCACAGGGTGGTGTGAATCACAGCATCAGAATTAGAATATTCAGTGAGTCGCAATGTAGGATGGAGAAAAGCAAAACGGAGTGGTCAGCGTGGGGAGGTCAGGAAACATGCAGTGGCAATGAAGTTTAGGTTTCTGGAAACATCGCGGGGTGGTGCGCATTGAAAGGCTTTCTAACATGCCATTCACTAGTAGTGTGAGAAAAACATCACAGGTTGGTGTGAATCGGAGGGTCTGAATTAAGATAGGCAGTGAGTGGCAATGTAGGATGGAGAAAAGCACCACCGGGTGGTCTGCATGGGAGGTTCGGAAACATGCAGTAGCAATGTAGGATAGGTTTCTGAAAAACATCTCAGGGTGGTGCGCATAGTAAGGCTTTCTAACATTCCATTGTCTAGTGGGAGAGAGAAAAACATCACTGGGTGGTATGAATCAGAGGGTCTGAATTAAGATAGGCAGTGAGTGGCAATGTAGGATGGAGAAAAGCACCACGGGGTGGTCATCATGGGGAGGTCAGGAAACATGCAATGGCAATGTAGGATAGGTTTCTGAAAAACATCGCGGAGTGGTGTGCAATGTAAGGGTTTCTAACAGGCCTTTCACATGTAGGAGTGAGAAAAACATCACGGGGTGGTGTGAATCGGACGGTCGAATGAGGATAGGCAGTGAGTGGCAATGTAGGAAGGAAAAAAGTGTTCGGGGGTGGTCAGAATAGGGAGGTCAGGAAACAGGCAGTGGCAATATAGGACAGGTTTCTGAAAAACATCGCGGGGTGGTGCGCATTGTAATGGTTTCTAACAGGCCATTCACTAGTAGGAATGAGAAAAACATCACGGGGTGGTGTGAATCGGAGGGTCTGAATTAGGATAGGCAGTGAGTGGCAATGTAGGATGGAGTAAAGCACCACGGGGTGGCCAGCCTGGGATGGTCAGGAAACATGAAGTGGCAATATAGGACAGGTTTCTGAAAAACAAGGCTGGCTGTTTCGCAATGTAATGGTTTCTAACAGGCCATTCACTGGTAGGAGTGTAAAAAACATGACGGGGTGGTGTGATTCGGAGAGTCTGAATTAGGATAGGCAGTGAGTGGCAATGCAGGATTGAGAAAAGCACCACAGGGTGGTCAGCATGGGGAGGTCAGGAACCATGCAGTGGCAATGTAGGATACAATTGTGAAAAACATCGTGGGGTGGTGCGCATTGAAGGGCTTCTAACAGGCCATTCAATAGTAGGAGACTGAAAAACATCACAGGGTGGTGTGAATCGGAGGGTCTGCATTAGTATAGGTAGTGAGTGGCAATGTA
Organism: Cavia porcellus; assembly: GCF_034190915.1. Taxonomy (NCBI): domain Eukaryota; kingdom Metazoa; phylum Chordata; class Mammalia; order Rodentia; family Caviidae; genus Cavia; species Cavia porcellus. The sequence continues at coordinate 76,256 of NW_026947521.1, read as the reverse complement.
GGATAGAGAAAAGCGCCATGGGGTAGTCAGCATGTGGAGGTCAGGAAACATGAAGTGGCAATGTAGGATAGGTTTCTGAAAATCATCGCTGGTTGGTGCACATTGTAAGGTTTTCTAACGGGCCATTCACTAGTAGGAATGAAAAAAACATCACGGGGTGGTGTGAATTGGAGGGTCTGAATTAGGATAGGCAGTGAGTGGCAATGAAGGATGGAGAAAAGCACCACTTGGTGGTCAGCATAGGTAGGTCAGGAAACATGCAGTGGCAATGTAGGATAGGTTTCTGAAAAACATCGCGGTGTGGTTTGCAATGTAAGGGTTTCTAACAGGCCATTCACTAGTAGCAGTGAGAAAAACATGATGGGGTGGTGTGACTCATAGGTTCTGAATTAGGATAGGCAGTGAGTGGCAATATAGGATGGAGAAAATCACCACGGGGTTTTCAGCATGGGGAGGTCAGCAAACATGCAGTGGCAATGTAGGATAGGTTTCTGAAAAACATCGCGGGTGGTGCGCATTGTAAGAGTTTCTAACAGGCCATTGACTAGTAGGAGGGAGAAAAACATGGCGGGGTAGTGTGAATTGGAGGGTCTGAATTAGGATAGGCAGTGAGTGGCAATGTAGCATGGAGAAAAGCAACACGGGGTTTTCAGCATGGGGAGGTCAGGAAACATGCAGTGGCAATGTAGGATAGGTTTCTAAAAAACATTGCGGGTTGTGGCGCATTGTAAGGATTTCTAACAGGACATTCACAAGTAGTAGAGAGAAAAACAACACGGGGTGGTGTGAAGCGGAGGGTCTAAATTAGGATAGGCAGTGAGTGGCAATGTAGGATGAATAAAAGCACCACAGGTTACTCAGCATGGGGAGGTCAGGAAACCTGCAGTGGCAATGTAGGATAGGTTTCTGAAAAACATCGCGGGGTGGTTCGCATTGTAAGAGTTTCTAAATTGCCATTCACGAGTAGGAGTGAGAAAAACATCACGGGGTGGTGTGAATCGGAGTGTTTGAATTAGGATAGGCAGTGAGTGGCAATGTAGGATGGACAAAAGCACCACGGGTTGGTCAGCATGGGGAGGTCAGGAAACATGCAGTGGCAATGTAGGACAGGTTTCTGAAAAACATCGCGGTGTGGTGTGCATTGTAAGGGTTTCTAACAGGCCAATCACTAGTAGGAGTGAGAAAAACATCATGGGGTGGTGTGAATCGGAAGGTCTGATTTAGGATAGGCAATGAGTGGCAATGAAGAATGGAGAAAAGCACCACGCGGTGGTCAGCATGGGTAGGTCAGGAAACATGCAAGTGTCAAAGTACGATAGGTTTCTGAAACACGTCGCGGGGTGGTGTGCAATGTAAGGGTTTCGAACAGGCCATTCACTAGTAGGAGTGAGAAAAACATTACGGGGTATTGTCCACTGGAGGCTCTGAATTAGAATAGGCAGTGAGTGGCAATGTGGGATGGAGAAAAGTAGCACGGGGTGGTCAACATGGGGAGGTTAGGAAACAAGCAGTGGCAATGTAGGATAGGTTTCTGAAAAATATCACGGGGTTGTGCGCACTGTAAGGGTTTGTAACAGGGCATTCACTTTTAGGAGTGAGAAAAACATCACGTGGTGGTGCGAATCAGAGGGTCTGAATTAGGATAGGCAGTGAATGGCAATATAGGATGGAGAAAAGCACCACGAGGTAGTCAGCATGGGGAGGTCAGGAAACATGCTGTGGCAATGCAGGATAGTTTTCTGAAAAATATGGCTGGGTGGTGTGCATTGTAAGGGCTTCTAACAGGCCCTTCACTAGTAGGAGTGAGAAAAACATCACGGGGTGGTCTGAATAGGAGGGTCTGAATGAGGATAGGCAGTGAGTGGCAATACAGGATGGAGAAAAGCACCACGGGGTGGTCAGCATGGGGAGGTCAGGAAACATGCAGTGCCAATGTAGAATAGGTTTCTGGAAAACATCGCAGACTGTTGCGCAATGTAAGGGTTTCTAACAGTCCTTTCACTAGCAGGAGTGAGAAAAACATGACGGGGTGGTGTGAATTAGAGGCTCTGAATAAGAATAGGCAGTGAGTGTCAATTAGGATGGAGAAAAGCACCACTGGGTGGTCAGCATGGGGAGGTCCGGAAACATGCAGTGGCAATGTAGGATAGGTTTATGAAAAACATCGCAGGGTGGTGCGCATTGTAGGGTTTTTAACAGGCCTTTCACTAGTAGGAGTGAGAAAAACATAACTGCGTGGAGTGAATCAGAGGGTCTGAATTAGGATAGGCAGTGAGTGGCAATGTAGGATGGAAAAAAGAACCACGGGGTGGTCAGCATGGGGACATCAGGAAACATGCAGTGGCAATGTATGATAAGTTTCTGAAAAACATCATGGGGTGGTGCGCATTGTAAGGGTTTCTAACATGGCATTCATTAGTAGGAGTGACAAAAACATCACAGGGTGGTGTGAATCGGAGTGTCTGAATTAGGATAGAGAGTGAGAGGCAATGTAGGATGGAGAAAAGCACGACGGGGTGGTCAGCATGGGGAGGTCAGCAAACATGCAGTGGCAATGTAGGATAGGTTTCTGAAAAACATCACGGGTGGTGCGCATTGTAAGAGTTTCTAACAGGCCATTGACTAGTAGGAGGGAGAAAAACATGGCGGGGTAGTGTGAATCGGAGGGTCTGAATTAGGATAGGCAGTGAGTGGCAATGTAGGATGAAGAAAAGCACCACAGGGTACTCAGCATGGGGAGGTCAGGAAACCTGCAGTGGCAATGTAGGATAGGTTTCTGAAAAACATCGCGGGGTGGTTCGCATTGTAAGGGTTTCTAAATGGCCATTCACTAGTAGGAGTGAGAAAAACATCACGGGGTGGTGTGAATTGGAGGGTTTGAATTAGGATAGGCAGTGAGTGGCAATGAAGGATGTATAAAAGTACCACCTGTTGGTCAGCCTCGGGAAGTCAGGAAAGATGCCGTGGCAATGCAGTATAAGTTTCTGATAAACATTGCGGGGATGTGCGCATTGTAAGGGTGTCTAACAGGCCTTTCACTAGTAGGAGTGAGAAAAACATGACGGGGTGGTGTGAATCACAGGGTCTGAATTAGGATAGGCAGTGATTGGCAATTTAGGATAGAGTAAAGCACCATGGGGTGGTCAGCATGTGGAGGTAAGGAAACATGCAGTTGCAATATAGGATAGGTTTCTGAAAAACATCGCGGTGTGAAATATCACGGTGCTGGTGTGAAATATCACGGGGTAGGTCAGCATGGGGAGGTCAGGAAACATGCAGTGGCAATGTAGGATAGGTTTATGAAAAACACCGCTGGGTGGTGCGCATAGTAAGGGTTTCTCACTGGCCATTCAATAGTAGGAGAGAGAAAAACATCACAGGATGGTGTGAATCAGAGGGTCTGAATTAGTACAGGCAGTGAGTGGCAATGTAGGATAGAGAAAATCACCATGAGGTGGTCAACATGTGGAGGTCAGGAAACATGAAGTGGCAATGTAGGATAGGTTTCTGAAAAATATCGTGCGGTGGTGCCCATTGTAAGGGTTTCTAACAGGCTATTCTCTAGTATGACTGAGAAAAACATCACGATGTGGTGTGAATCAGAGGGTCTGAACTAGGATAGGCAGTGAGTGGCAATGTAGGATGAAGAAAAGCACCACAGGGTACTCAGCATGGGGAGGTCAGGAAACCTGCAGTTGCAATGTAGGATAGGTTTCTGAAAAACATCGCGGGGTGGTTCGCATTGTAAGGGTTTCTAAATGGCCATTCACTGGTAGGAGTGAGAAAAACATCCCGGGGTGGTGTGAATCGGAGGGTTTGAATTAGGATAGGCAGTGAGTGGCAATGTAGGATGTACAAAAGTACCACCTGTTGGTCAGCCTCGGGAAGTCAGGAAACATGCCGTGGCAATGCAGTATAAGTTTCTGATAAACATTGCGGGGATGTGCACATTGTAAGGGTGTCTAACAGGCCTTTCACTAGTAGGAGTGAGAAAAACATGACGGGGTGGTGTGTATCGGAGGGTCTGAATCAGGATAGGCAGTGATTGGCAATGTAGGATGGAGAAAAACTCTACGGGGTGGTCAGCATGGGGAGGTCAGGAAACATGCAGTGGCAATGTAAGATAGTTTATGGAAAATCATCGCGGGTCGGTGCACAATGTAAGGGTTTCTAATAGGCCATTCACTAGTAGGAGTGAGAAAAACATCACGGGATGGTGTGAATCAGAGGTTCTGAATTAGGATAGGCATTGAGTGGCAATGTAGGATGGAGAAAGGCTCCACGGGGTGGTCAGCATGGGGAGGCCAGGAAACAAGCAGTGGCAAAGTAGGATAGGTTTCTGAAAAACATCGTGTGGTAATGCGCATTGTATGGGTTTGTAACAGGCCATTCACTAGTAGGAGTGAGAAAAAAATGACGGGGTGGTGTGAATCGGATGGTCTGAATTAGGATATGCAGTGAGTGGCAATGTAGGATGGAGAAAACTCCACTGGGTAGTCAGCATGGGGAGGTCAGGAAACATGCAGTGGCAATGTAGGATAGGTTTCTGAAAAAGATAGTGAGGTGGTGCGCAATGTAAGGCTTTCTAAAAGGCCATTGACTACTAGGAGTGAGAAAAACATCACATGGTGGTGTGAATTGGAGCGTCTGAATTATTGTAGGTAGTGAGTGGCAATGTAGGATGGAGAAAAGCACCACGGGGTGGTCAGCATGTGCAGGTCAGGAAACATGCAGTGGCAATGCAGGATAGGTTTCTGAAAAACATCGCTGGGTGGTGCGCATAGGAAGTGTTTCTTACTGGACATTCAATAGTAGGAGAGAGAAAAACATCACAGGGTGGTGTGAATCGGAGGGTCTGAATTAGGATAGGCAGTGAGTGGCAATGTAGGATGGAGTAAAACACCACGGGGTGGTCAGCCTGGGATGGTCAGGAAACATGAAGTGGCAATATAGGAGAGGTTTCTCAAAAACAAGGCGGGCTGGTTCTCAATGTAAGGGTTTCTAACAGGCCATTCACTGGTAGGAGTGTAAAAAACATGACGGGGTGGTTTGATTCGGAGGGTCTGAATTAGGATAGGCAGTGAGTGGCAATGCAGGATTGAGAAAAGCACCACGGGGTGGTCAGCATGGGGACATCAGGAAACATGCAGTGGCAATGTAGGATACAATGGTGAAAAACATCGTGGCGTGGTGCGCATTGAAGGGCTTCTAACAGGCCATTCAACAGTAGGAGACAGAAAAACATCACAAGGTGGTGTGAATTGGAGGGTCTGCATTAGTATAGGTAGTGAGTGGCAATGTAGGATAGAGAAAAGCACCATGGGGTAGTCAGCATGTGGAGGTCAGGAAACATCAAGTGGCAATGTAGGATAGGTTTCTGAAAATCATCGCTGGTTGGTGCACATTGTAAGGTTTTCTAACGGGCCATTCACTAGTAGGAGTGAAAAAAACATCACGGGGTGGTGTGAATTGGAGGGTGTGAATTAGGATAGGCAGTGAGTGGCAATGAAGGATGGAGAAAAGCACCACTTGGTGGTCAGCATAGGTAGGTCAGGAAACATGCAGTGGCAATGTAGGATAGGTTTCTGAAAAACATCGCGGTGTGGTTTGCAATGTAAGGGTTTCTAACAGGCCATTCACTAGTAGCAGTGAGAAAAACATGACGGGGTGGTGTGACTCATAGGTTCTGAATTAGGATAGGCAGTGAGTGGCAATATAGGATGGAGAAAATCACCACTGGGTGGTCAGCATGGGGAGGTCAGCAAACATGCAGTGGCAATGTAGGATAGGTTTCTGAAAAACATCGCGGGTGGTGCGCATTGTAAGAGTTTCTAACAGGCCATGGACTAGTAGGAGGGAGAAAAACATGGCGGGGTAGTGTGAATTGTAGGGCCTGAATTATGATAGGCAGTGAGTGGCAATGTAGGATGGGGAAAAGCGCCACGGGCTGGTCAGCATGGGGAGGTCAGAAAACATGGAGTGGCAATGTAGGATAGGTTTCTGAAAAACATCGCGGGGTGGTGTGCATTGTAAGGGTTTCTACCAGGCCATTGACTAGTAGGAGTGAGAAAAACATCACGGGGTGGTGTGAATCGGAGGGCCTGAATTAGGATAGGCAGTGAGTGGCAAAGTAGGATGGAGAAAAGCACCACTGGGAGGTGAGCATTGTTAGGTCAGGAAACATGCAGTGGCAATGTAGGATAGGTTTCTGTAAAACATTGCGGGGTGGTGCACATTGCAATGGTTTCTAACAGGCCATTCACTAGTAGGAGTGAGAAAAACATCACGGGGTGGTGTGAATCGGAGGGCCTGAATTAGGATAGGCAGTGAGTGGCAATGTAGGATGAGAAAAGCGCCACGGGGTGGTTAGCATGGGGAGGTCAGGAAACATGCAGTGACAATGTAGGATAAGTTTCTGAAAAAAATCAGGGGTGGTGCGCATTGTAACTGTTTATAACAGTCCATTCACTAGTAGGAGTGAGAGAAACATCACGGGGTGGTGTGAATCGGAGGGCCTGAATTAGGATAGGCAGTGATTGGCAATGTAGGGTGGAGAAAAGCACCACGGAATGGTCAGCATGGTAACGGCAGGAAACATGCAGTGGCAATGTAGGATAGGTTTCTGAAAAACATCGCAACGTGGTGTGCATTGTATGGGTTTCTAACAGGCCATTCACTAGTAGGTGTGAGAAAAACATCACGGGGTGGTGTGAATCGGAGGGCTTGAATTAGGATAGGCAGTGAGTGGCAATGTAGGATGAGAAAAGCGCCACGGGGTGGTCAGCATGGGGAGGTCAGGAAACATGCAGTGACAATGTAGGATAGGTTTCTGAACAAAATCGGGTGTGGTGCGCATTGTAAGGGTTTCTAACAGGCCATTCACTTTTAGTAGTGAGAAAAACATCACGGCGTGGTGTGAATCAGAGGGCTTGAATTAGGATAGGCAGTGAGTTGCAATGTAGGATGGAGAAAAGCACCATGGGGTGGTCAGCATGGTGTGGTCAGGAAACATGCAGTGGAAATGTAGGATAGGTTTCTGAAAAACATCGCGGGGTAGTGCACATTGTAAGGCTTTCTAACAGGCCATTCACTTGTAGAAGTGAGAAAAACATCACGGGGTTTGTGAATCGGAGTGCCTTAATTAGGATAGGCAGTGAGTGGCAATGTAGGATGGAGAAAAGCACCACCAATTGGTGAGCATGGGTAGGTCACGAAACATGCATTGGCAATGTAGGATAGGTTTCTGAAACACATCGTGGGGTGGTGCGCATTGCAAGGGTTTCTAACAGGCCATTCACTAGTAGGAGTGAGAGAAACATCACGGGGTGGTGTGAATCGGAGGGCCTCAATTAGGATAGGGAGTGAGTGGCAATGTAGGATGGAGAAAAGCGCAAAGGGGTGGTCATCATGGGGACTTCAGGAAACATGCAGTGACAATGTAGGATAGTTTTCAGAAAAAAATCGGGTGAGGTGCGCATTGTAACGGTTTCTAACAGGCCATTCAGTAGTAGGAGTGAGAAAAACATCACGGGGTGGTATGAATCGGAGGGCCTGAATTAGGATAGGCAGTGATTGGCAATGTAGGATAGAGAATAGCACCACGGGGTAGTCAGCTTGGGGAGGTCAGGAAACATGCATTGGAAATGTAGGATTGTTTTCTGAAAAACATCGCGACGTGGTGCGCATTGTAAGGGTTTCTAACAGGCCATTCACTAGTAGAAGTGAGAAAAACATCACGGAGTGGTGTGAATCGGAGGGCCTCAATTAGAATAGGCAGTGAGTGGCAATGTAGGATGGAGAAAAGCACCATGGGGTGGTCAGCATGGTTAGGTCAGGAAACATGCAGTTCAAATGTAGGATAGGTTTCTGAAAAACATCGCGACGTGGTCCGCATAGTAAGGGATTCTAACAGGCCATTCACTAGTATGAGTTAGAAAAATATCATGGGGTGGTGTGAATCGGAGGGCCTGAATTAGGATAGGCAGTGAGTGGCAATGTAGGTTGGAGAAAAGCGCCACGGCGTGGTCAGCTTGGGGAGGGCAGGAAACATCCAGTGGAAATGTAGGATAGGTTGTTGAAACACATCGTGGGGTGGTGCGTATTGAAAGGGTTTGTAACAGGCCATTCACTTGTAGGAGTGAGAAAAGCATCACGGAGTGGTGTGAAGCCGGGGGCCTGAATTAGGATAGGCATTGAGTGGCAATGTAGGATGGAGAAAAGCACCACGGTGTGCTCAGATTGGTGTGTTCAGGAAACATGCAGTGGCAATGTAGGATAGGTTTCTGAAAAACATCGCGGGGTGGTGCACATTGCAAGGGTTTGTAACACGCCATTCACTAGTAGGAGTGAGGAAAACATCACGGGGTGGTGTGAATTGGAGGGCCTGAATTAGTATAGGCAGTGATTGGCAATGTAGGGTGGAGAAAAGCACCACGGAGTAGTCAGCATGGTAAGGTCACAAAACATGCAGTGGCAATGCAGGATAGGTTTCTGAAAAACATCTTGGGGTCGTGGGCATAGTAAGGGTTTCTAACAGGCCATTCACTAGTAGGAGTGAGAGAAACATCACCGGGTGGTGTGAATTGGAGGGCGGGAATTAGCATAGGAAGTGAATGGCAATGTAGGATGGAGAAAAGCGCCATGCGGTGGTCAGCATGGTGACTTCAGGAAACATGCAGTGACAATGTAGGATAGGTTTCTGAACAATATTGGGTGTGGTGCGCATTGTAAGTGTTTCTAACAGGTCATTCAGTAGTAGGAGTGAGAAAAACATCACGGGGTGGTGTGAATCGGAGGGCGGAAATTAGCATAGGAAGTGAATGGCAATGTAGGATGGAGAAAAGCACCACGAGGTAGTCAGCATGGGGAGGTCAGGAAACATGCAGTGGAAATGTAGGATAGGTTTCTGAAAAACATCGCTGGGTGGTGCGCATTGTAAGGGTTTCTAACGGGCCATTCTCTAGTATGGGTGAGAAAAACATCACGGGGTGTGTGATCGGAGGTCCTGAATTAGGATAGGCTGTGAGTGGCAATGTAGGATGGAGAAAAGCGCCACGGGGTGGTTAGCATGGGGATGGCAGCAAACATGCTGTGGAAATGTAGGATAGGTTTCTGAAAAACAACGTGGGGTGGTGGGCATTGTAAGGGTTTCTAACAGGCCATTCACTAGTAGGAGTGAGAAAAACATCACGGGGTGGTGTGAATCGAAGGGCCTAAATTAGGATAGGGAGTGAGTGGCAATGTAGGATGGAGAAAATCGCCACGGCGTGGTCAGCATGGGGATGTCAGGAAACAGGCAGTGGCAACGTAGGATAGGTTTCTGAAAAACATCGCGGGGTGGTGCGCATCGTGAGTGTTTCTAACAGGCCATTCACTAGTCGGAGTGAGAAAAACATCACAGGGTGGTGTCAATCGGTGGGCCGGAATTAGGATAGGCAGTGAGTGGCAATGTAGGATTGAGTCAAGGGCCACGGTGTGGTCAGCATGGGGAGGTCAGGAAACTTGCAGTGGCAATGTTTGATAGGTTTCTGAAAAACATTACGGGGCGGTGCGCATTGTAAGGGTTTCTAACAGGCCATTCACTAGTAGGAGTGAGAAAACATCACGGGTTTGTGTCAATCGGAGGGCCTGAATTAGGATATGCAGTGCGTGGCAACGTAGGATGGAGTAAAGCGCCACGGGGTGGTCAGCATGGGGAGGTCAGGAAACATGCAGTGGCAATGTCCGTTAGGTTTCTGAAAAACATCGCGGGGTGGTGCGCATTGTAAGGGTTTCTAACAGGCCTTTCACTAGTAGGAGTGAGAAAACATCACGGGGTGGTGTGAATCGAAGGGCCTAAATTAGGATAGGCAGTGAGTGGCAATGTATAATGGAGAAAAGCACCACGGGGTGGTCAGCATGGGAGGTCAGGAAACATGCAGTGGCAATGTAGGGTAGCTTTCTGAAAAACATCGCGGGGTGGTGCGCATTGTAAGGGATTTTAAACCGCCATTCACTAGTAGGTGTGAGAAAAACATGAAGTGGTGGTGTGAATCTGAGGGCCTGATTTAGGATAGGCAGTGATTGGCAATATAGGATGGAGAAAAGCTCCACGGGGTGGTCAGCATGGGGAGGTCAGGAAACATGCAGAGGCAATGTAGGATAATTTTCTGAAAAACATTGTGGGGTGGTGCGCATTGTAAGTGTTTCTAAAAGGCCATTCACTAAGAGGAGTGAGGAAAACATCACGGGGTGGTGAGAATCCGAGGGCCTGAATTAGGATAGGCAGTGAGTGGCAATGTAGGATGGAGAAAAGCGCCACGGGGTGGTCAGCATGCGGAGGTCAGGAAAGATGCAGTGGAAATGTAGGATAAGTTTCTGAAAAAAATCGGGGGTGGTTCGCATTGTAAATATTTCTAACAGGCCATTCACTAGTAGGAGTGAGATAAACATCATGGGGTGGTGTGAAATGGAGGGCCTAAATTAGCATACGAAGTGAGTGGCAATGTAGGATGGAGAAAAGCGCCACGCGGTGGTCAGCATGGGGACTTCAGGAAACATGCAGTGACAATGTAGGATAGGTTTCTGAACAATATCGGGTGTGGTGCCATTGTAAGTGTTTCTAACAGGCCATTCAGTAGTAGGAGTGAGAAAAACATCACGGGGTGGTGTGAATCGGAGGGCCTGAATTAGGATAGGCAGTGATTGACAATGTAGGATGGAGGAAAGCACCACGAGGTAGTCAGCATGGGGAGGTCAGGATACATGCAGTGGAAATGTAGGATAGGTTTCTGAAAAACATCGCGGGGTGGTGCGCATTGTAAGGGTTTCTAACGGGCCATTCTCTAGTATGGGTGAGAAAAACATCACGGGGTGTGTGATCGGAGGGCCTGAATCAGGATAGGCTGTGAGTGGCAATGTAGGATGGAGAAAAGCACTACAGGGTGGTTAGCATGGAGTTGGCAGCAAACATGCTGTGGAAATTTAGGATAGGTTTTTGAAAAACAATGTGGGGTGGTGCGCCTTGTAAGGGTTTCTAAGAGGCCATTCACTAGTAGGAGTGAGAAAAACATCACGGGGTGGTGTGAATCGAAGGGCCTAAATTAGGACAGGGAGTGAGTGGCAATGTAGGATAGAGAAAATCGCCACGGGGTGGTCAGCATGGGATGTCAGGAAACATGCAGTGGCAACGTAGGATAGGTTTCTGAAAAACATCGCTGGGTGGTGCGCATCGTGAGTGTTTCTAACAGGCCATTCACTAGTCGGAGTGAGAAAATCATCACAGGGTGGTGTCAATCGGTGGGCCGGAATTAGGATAGGCAGTGAGTGGCAATGTAGGATGGAGAAAAGCGCCACGGGGTGGTCTGCATGCGGAGGTCAGGAAAGATACAGTGGAAATGTAGGATAAGTTTCTGAAAAAAATCGGGGGTGGTTCGCATTGTAAATATTTCTAACAGGCCATTCACTAGTAGGAGTGAGATAAACATCATGGGGTGGTGTGAAATGGAGGGCCTAAATTAGCATACGAAGTGAGTGGCAATGTAGGATGGAGAAAAGCGCCACGCGGTGGTCAGCATGGGGACTTCAGGAAACATGCAGTGACAATGTAGGATAGGTTTCTGAACAATATCGGGTGTGGTGCCATTGTAAGTGTTTCTAACAGGCCATTCAGTAGTAGGAGTGAGAAAAACATCACGTGGTGGTGTGAATCCGAGGGCCTGAATTAGGATAGGCAGTGATTGACAATGTAGGATGGAGAAAAGCACCACGAGGTAGTCAGCATGGGGAGGTCAGGATACATGCAGTGGAAATGTAGGATAGGTTTCTGAAAAACATCGCGGGGTGGTGCGCATTGTAAGGGTTTCTAACGGGCCATTCTCTAGTATGGGTGAGAAAAACATCACGGGGTGTTTGATCGGAGGGCCTGAATCAGGATAGGCTGTGAGTGGTAATGTAGGATGGAGAAAAGCACCACGGGGTGGTTAGCATGGGGTTGGCAGCAAACATGCTGTGGAAATGTAGGATAGGTTTTTGAAAAACAACGTGGGGTGGTGCGCCTTGTAAGGGTTTCTAAGAGGCCATTCACTAGTAGGAGTGAGAAAAACATCACGGGGTGGTGTGAATCGAAGGGCCTAAATTAGGATAGGGAGTGAGTGTCAATGTAAGATAGAGAAAATCGCCACGGGGTGGTCAGCATGGGGATGTCAGGAAACATGCAGTGGCAACGTAGGATAGGTTTCTGAAAAACATCGCGGGGTGGTGCGCATCGTGAGTGTTTCTAACAGGCCATTCACTAGTCGGAGTGAGAAAATCATCACAGGGTGGTGTCAATCGGTGGGCCAGAATTAGGATAGGCAGTGAGTGGCAATGTAGGATTGAGTAAAGGGCCACGGGGTGATCAGCATGGGGAAGTCAGGAAACATGCAGTGGCAATGTTTGATAGGTTTCTGAAAAACATCGCGGGCCGGTGCGCATTGTAAGGGTTTCTAACAGGCCATTCACTAGTAGCAGTGAGAAAACATCACGGGTTTGTGTCAATCGGAGGGCCTGAATTAGGATATGCAGTGAGTGGCAACGTAGGAGGGAGTAAAGCGCCACGGGGTGGTCAGCATGGGGAGGTCAGGAAACATGCAGTGGCAATGTAGGGTAGCTTTCTGAAAAACATCGCGGGGTGGTGCGCATTGTAAGGGTTTCTAAACCGCCATTCACTAGTAGGTGTGAGAAAAACATGAAGTGGTGGTGTGAATCGGAGGGCCTGATTTAGGATAGGCAGTGAGTGGCAATATAGGATGGAGAAAAGCGCCACGAGGTGGTCAGCATGGGGATGTCAGGAAACATGCAGAGGCAATGTAGGATAGGTTTCTGAAAAACATTGTGGGGTGGTGCGCATTGTAAGTGTTTCTAAAAGGCCATTCACTAAGAGGAGTGAGAAAAACATCACGGGGTGGTATGAATCGCAGGGCCTGAATTAGGATAGGCAGTGAGAGGCAATGTAGGATGGAGAAAAGCACCACGGGGTGATCATCATGAGGAGGTCAGGAAACATGCATTGGCAATGTGGGATACGTTTCTGAAAAACAACATGGGGTGGTGCGCATTGTAAGGGTTTCTAACAGGCCATTCACAAGTAGCAGTGAGAAAAACATCACGGGGTGGTGTGAATCGAAGGTCCTAAATTAGGATAGGCAGTGAGTGGCAATGTAGGATCGAGAAAGTCGCCACGGGGTGATCAGCATGGGGAAGTCAGGAAACATGCAGTGGCAATGTAGGATAGGTTTCTGAAACGCTTCGTGGCGTCGTGCGCATTGCAAGGGTTTCTAACAGGCCATTCACTAGTAGGAGTGAGAAAAACATCACGGGGTGGTGTGAATCGGAGGGCCTCAATTAGGATAGGGAGTGAGTGGCAATGTAGGATGGAGAAAAGCGCAACGGGGTGGTCATAATGGGGACTTCAGGAAACATGCAGTGACAATGTAGGATAGTTTTCAGAAAAAAATCGGGTGAGGTCGCATTGTAAGGGTTTCTAATAGGCCATTAAGTAGTAGGAGTGAGAAAAACATCACGGGGTGGTATGAATCGGAGGGCCTGAATTAGGATAGGCAGTGATTGGCAATGTAGGATGGAGAACAGCACCACGGGGTAGTCAGCTTGGGGATGTCAGGAAACATGCATTGGAACTGTAGGATAGTTTTCTGAAAAACATCGCGACGTGGTGCGCATTGTAAGGGTTTCTAACAGGCCATTCACTAGTAGAAGTGAGAAAAACATCATGGGGTGGTGTGAATCGGAGGGCCTCAATTAGAATAGGCAGTGAGTGGCAATGTAGGATGGAGAAAAGCACCATGGGGTGGTCAGCATGGTTAGGTCAGGAAACATGCAGTGGAAATGTAGGATAGGTTTCTGAAAAACATCGCGACGTGGTGCGCATTGTAAGGGATTCTAACAGGCCATTCACTAGTATGAGTTAGAAAAACATCACGGGGTGGTGTGAATCGGAGTGCCTGAATTAGGATAGGCAGTGAGTGGCAATGTAGGATGGAGAAAAGTGCCATGGCGTGGTCAGCATGGGGAGGGCAGGAAACATGCAGTGGAAATGTAGGATAGGTTGTTGAAACACATCGTGGTGTGGTGCGCATTGAAAGGGTTTGTAACAGGCCATTCACTACTAGGAGTGAGAAAAGCATCACGGAGTGGTGTGAATCGGGGGTCTGAATTAGGATAGGCATTGAGTGGCAATGTAGGATGGAGAAAAGCACCACGGTGTGCTCAGATTGGTGTGTTCAGGAAACATGCACTGGCAATGCAGGATAGGTTTCTGAAAAACATCGCGGGGTGGTGCACATTGCAAGGGTTTCTAACAGGCCATTCACTAGTAGGAGTGAGGAAAACATCACGGGGTGGTGTGAATCGGAGGGCCTGAATTAGGATAGGCAGTGAGTGGAATGTGGGATGGAGAAAAGCGCCACGGGGTGGTCAGATTGGTTTGTTCAGGAAACATGCACTGGCAATGCAGGATAGGTTTCTGAAAAACATCGCGGGGTGGTGCACATTGCAAGGGTTTCTAACAGGCCATTCACTAGTATGAGTGAGAAAAACATCTCGGGGTGGTGTGAATCGGAGGGCCTGAATTAGGATAGGCAGTGATTGGCAATGTAGGGTGGAGAAAAGCACCACGGAGTAGTCAGCATGGTAAGGTCACAAAACATGCAGTGGCAATGCAGGATAGGTTTGTGAAAAACATCTTGGGGTCGTGGGCATAGTAAGGGTTTCTAACAGGCCATTCACTAGTAGGAGTGAGAGAAACATCACGGGGTGGTGTGAATCAGAGGGCCTAAATTAGCATAGGAAGTGAGTGGCAATGTAGGATGGAGAAAAGCGCCACGCGGTGGTCAGCATGGGGACTTCAGGAAACATGCAGTGACAATGTAGGATAGGTTTCTGAACAATATCGGGTGTGGTGCGCAGTGTAAGTGTTTCTAACAGGCCATTCAGTAGTAGGAGTGAGAAAAACATCACGCGGTGGTGTGAATCGAAGGGCCTTATTTAGGATAGGCAGTGAGTGGCAATATAGGATGGAGAAAAGCGCCACGGGGTGGTCAGCATGGGGAGGTCAGGAAACATGCAGAGGCAATGTAGGATAGGTTTCTGAAAAACATCGCGGGGTGGTGCGCATTGTAAGGGTTTCTAACGGGCCATTCTCTAGTATGGGTGAGAAAAACATCACGGGGTGTGTGATCGGAGGGCCTAAATTAGGATAGGGAGTGAGTGGCAATGTAGGATAGAGAAAATCGCCACGGGGTGGTCAGCATGGGGATGTCAGGAAACATGCAGTGGCAAGGTAGGATAGGTTTCTGAAAAACATCGCGGGGTGGTGCGCATCGTGAGTGTTTCTAACAGGCCATTCACTAGTCGGAGTGAGAAAATCATCACAGGGTGGTGTCAATCGGTGGGCCGGAATTAGGATAGGCAGTGAGTGGCAATGTAGGATTGAGTCAAGGGCCACGGTGTGGTCAGCATGGGGAGGTCAGGAAACATGCAGTGGCAATGTTTGATAGGTTTCTGAAAAATATCACGGGGCGGTGCGCATTGTAAGGGTTTCTAACAGGCCATTCACTAGTAGGAGTGAGAAAACATCACGGGTTTGTGTCAATCGGAGGGCCTGAATTAGGATATGCAGTGCGTGGCAACGTAGGATGGAGTAAAGCGCCACGGGGTGGTCAGCATGGGGAGGTCAGGAAACATGCAGTGGCAATGTCCGTTAGGTTTCTGAAAAACATCGCGGGGTGGTGCGCATTGTAAGGGTTTCTAACAGGCCATTCACTAGTAGGAGTGAGAAAACATCACGGGGTGGTGTGAATCGAAGGGCCTAAATTAGGATAGGCAGTGAGTGGCAATGTATAATGGAGAAAAGCACCACGGGGTGGTCAGCATGGGAGGTCAGGAAACATGCAGTGGCAATGTAGGTAGCTTTCTGAAAAACATCGCGGGGTGGTGCGCATTGTAAGGGATTTTAAACCGCCATTCACTAGTAGGTGTGAGAAAAACATGAAGTGGTGGTGTGAATCTGAGGGCCTGATTTAGGATAGGCAGTGATTGGCAATATAGGATGGAGAAAAGCTCCACGGGGTGGTCAGCATGGGGAGGTCAGGAAACATGCAGAGGCAATGTAGGATAATTTTCTGAAAAACATTGTGGGGTGGTGCGCATTGTAAGTGTTTCTAAAAGGCCATTCACTAAGAGGAGTGAGGAAAACATCACGGGGTGGTGTGAATCCGAGGGCCTGAATTAGGATAGGCAGTGAGTGGCAATGTAGGATGGAGAAAAGCGCCACGGGGTGGTCAGCATGCGGAGGTCAGGAAAGATGCAGTGGAAATGTAGGATAAGTTTCTGAAAAAAATCGGGGGTGGTTCGCATTGTAAATATTTCTAACAGGCCATTCACTAGTAGGAGTGAGATAAACATCATGGGGTGGTGTGAAATGGAGGGCCTAAATTAGCATACGAAGTGAGTGGCAATGTAGGATGGAGAAAAGCGCCATGCGGTGGTCAGCATGGGGACTTCAGGAAACATGCAGTGACAATGTAGGATAGGTTTCTGAACAATATCGGGTGTGGTGCCATTGTAAGTGTTTCTAACAGGCCATTCAGTAGTAGGAGTGAGAAAAACATCACGGGGTGGTGTGAATCGGAGGGCCTGAATTAGGATAGGCAGTGATTGACAATGTAGGATGGAGAAAAGCACCACGAGGTAGTCAGCATGGGGAGGTCAGGATACATGCAGTGGAAATGTAGGATAGGTTTCTGAAAAACATCGCGGGGTGGTGCGCATTGTAAGGGTTTCTAACGGGCCATTCTCTAGTATGGGTGAGAAAAACATCACGGGGTGTGTGATCGGAGGGCCTGAATCAGGATAGGCTGTGAGTGGCAATGTAGGATGGAGAAAAGCACCACGGGGTGGTTAGCATGGGGTTGGCAGCAAACATGCTGTGGAAATGTAGGATAGGTTTTTGAAAAACAACGTGGGGTGGTGCGCCTTGTAAGGGTTTCTAAGAGGCCATTCACTAGTAGGAGTGAGAAAAACATCACGGGGTGGTGTGAATCGAAGGGCCTAAATTAGGATAGGGAGTGAGTGGCAATGTAGGATAGAGAAAATCGCCACGGGGTGGTCAGCATGGGGATGTCAGGAAACACGCAGTGGCAACGTCGGATAGGTTTCTGAAAAACATCGCGGGGTGGTGCGCATAGTGAGTGTTTCTAACAGGCCATTCACTAGTCGGAGTGAGAAAATCATCACAGGGTGGTGTCAATCGGTGGGCCGGAATTAGGATAGGCAGTGAGTGGCAATGTAGGATTGAGTAAAGGGCCACGGGGTGGTCAGCATGGGGAAGTCAGGAAACATGCAGTGGCAATGTTTGATAGGTTTCTGAAAAACATCGCGGGCCGGTGCGCATTGTAAGGGTTTCTAACAGGCCATTCACTAGTAGCAGTGAGAAAACATCACGGGTTTGTGTCAATCGGAGGGCCTGAATTAGGATATGCAGTGAGTGGCAACGTAGGAGGGAGTAAAGCGCCACGGGGTGGTCAGCATGGGGAGGTCAGGAAACATGCAGTGGCAATGTAGGGTAGCTTTCTGAAAAACATCGCGGGGTGGTGCGCATTGTAAGGGTTTCTAAACCGCCATTCACTAGTAGGTGTGAGAAAAACATGAAGTGGTGGTGTGAATCGGAGGGCCTGATTTAGGATAGGCAGTGAGTGGCAATATAGGATGGAGAAAAGCGCCACGAGGTGGTCAGCATGGGGATGTCAGGAAACATGCAGAGGCAATGTAGGATAGGTTTCTGAAAAACATTGTGGGGTGGTGCGCATTGTAAGTGTTTCTAAAAGGCCATTCACTAAGAGGAGTGAGAAAAACATCACGGGGTGGTATGAATCGCAGGGCCTGAATTAGGATAGGCAGTGAGAGGCAATGTAGGATGGAGAAAAGCACCACGGGGTGATCATCATGAGGAGGTCAGGAAACATGCATTGGCAATGTGGGATACGTTTCTGAAAAACAACATGGGGTGGTGCGCATTGTAAGGGTTTCTAACAGGCCATTCACAAGTAGCAGTGAGAAAAACATCACGGGGTGGTGTGAATCGAAGGTCCTAAATTAGGATAGGCAGTGAGTGGCAATGTAGGATCGAGAAAGTCGCCACGGGGTGATCAGCATGGGGAAGTCAGGAAACATGCAGTGGCAATGTAGGATAGGTTTCTGAAACGCTTCGTGGGGTCGTGCGCATTGCAAGTGTTTCTAACAGGCCATTCACTGGTAGGAGTGAGAAAAACATCACGGGGTGGTGTGAATCGGAGGGCCTCAATTAGGATAGGGAGTGAGTGGCAATGTAGGATGGAGAAAAGCGCAACGGGGTGGTCATAATGGGGACTTCAGGAAACATGCAGTGACAATGTAGGATAGTTTTCAGAAAAAAATCGGGTGAGGTCGCATTGTAAGGGTTTCTAACAGGCCATTCACTAGTAGGAGTGAGAAAAACATCACGGGGTGGTGTGAATCGGTGTGCCTGAACTAGGATAGGCAGTGAGTGGCAATGTAGGCTGGAGAAAAGCGCCACGGGGTGGTCAGCAGAGGGAGGTCAGGAAACATGCAGTGGCAATGTCAGATAAGTTTGTGAAAAATATCGTGGGGTGGTGCGCATTGTAAGGGTTTCTAACAGGCCTTTAACTAGTAGGAGTGAGAAAAACATCACAGGTGATTGAATCGGAGGGCCTGAATTAGGATAGGCAGTGAGTGGCAATGTAGGATGGAGAAAATTGCCACAGGGTGGTCAGCATGGTGAGGTCAGGAAACATGCAGTGGCAATGTAGGATAGGTTTCTGAAAAACATCGCGGGGTCGTGCGCATTGTAAGGGTTTCTAACAGGACACTCACTAGTAGGAGAGAGAAAAACATCACAGGGTGGTATGAATCGGAGGGCCTGAATTAGGATAGGCAGTGAGTGGCAATGTAGGATGGAGTAAAGCGACACGGGGTGGTCAGCATGGGGAGGTCAGGAAACATGCAGTGGCAATGTAGGATAGGTTTCTGAAAAACATCGTCGGGTGGTGCGCATTGTAAGGGTTTCGAACAGGCCATTCACTAATAGGAGTGAGAAAAACATCACGGGGTGGTATGAATCGGAGGGGCTGAATTAGGATAGGCAGTGAGTGGCAATGTATAATGGAGAAAAGCGCCACGGGGTGGTCAGCATGGGGAGGTCAGGAAACATGCAGTGGCAACGTAGGGTAGGTTTTTGAAAAACTTATCGGGGTGGTGCACATTGTAAGGGTTTCTAACAGGCCTCTCACTAGTAGGAGTGAGAAAAACATCCTGGGGTGGTGTGAATCAGAGTGTGTGAATTAGGTTAGGCAGTGTGTGGCAATGTAGGATGGAGAAAAGCGCCACGGGGTGGTCAGCATTTGGAGGTCCAGAAACATGCAGTGGCAATGTAGGATAGGTTTCTGAAAAACATCGCGGGGTGGTGCACATTGTAAGGGTTTCTAACAGGCCATTCACTAGTAGGAGTGAGAAAAACATCACGGGTGGTGTGAATCGGAGGTCCTGAATTAGGATAGAAAGTGAGTGGCAATGTAGGATGGAGAAAAGCGCCACGGGGTGGTCAGCATGGGGAGGTCAGGAAAAATGCAGTGGCAATGTGGGATAGGTTTCTGAAAAACTTCCCTGGGTCGTGCGCACTGTAAGGGTTTCTAACAGTCCATTCACTAGTGTAAGTCAGCAAACATCACGGAGTGGTGTGAATCGGAGGGCCTAAATTAGGATAGGCCGTGAGTGGCAATGTAGGATGGAGAAAAGCCCCACTGGGTGATCAGTATGGGGAGGTCAGGAAACATGCATTGGCAATGTAGGATAGGTTTCTGAAAAACAAGGTGGGTTGGTGTGTATCGTATGGGTGTGTAACATTACATTCACAAGTAGGAATGAGAAAAACATCACGGTGTGGTGTGAATCAGAGGGCCTGAATTAGGATAGGCTGTGAGTGGCAATGTATGATGGAGAAAAGCTCCACGGGGTGGTCAGCATGGGGAGGTCAGGCAACATGCAGTGGCGAGGTAGGATAGGTTTCTGAAAAACATCGTGTTGTGGTGCACATTGAAAGGGTTTATAACAGGCCATTCACTAGTAGGAGTGAGAAAAACATCACGGGGTCGTGTTAATCAGACGGCCTGAATTAGGATAGGCAGTGAGTGTCAATGTAGGATGGAGAAAAGCGCCACGCGGTGCTCAGCACAGGGAGGTCAGGAAACATGCAGTGGCAATGTAGGATAAGTTTCTGAAAAACATCGCGGGGTGATGCGCATTGTAAGTGTTTCTAACAGGTCATTCACTAGTAGAAGTGAGAAAAACATCACGGGGTGTTGTGAATCGAAGGGCCTAAATAAGGATAGGCAGTGAGTGTCAATGTAGGATGGAGAAAAGCGCCACGGGTGGTCAGCATGGGGAGGTCATGAAACATGCAGTGGCAATGAAGGATCGGTTTCTGAAAAACGTAGCTGGGTGGTGCACATTGGAAGGGTTTCTAACAGGCCATTCACTAGTAGGAGTGAGAAAAATATCATGGGGTGATATTAATCAGAGTGCCTGAATTAGGATAGGCAGTGAGTGGCAAGGTAGGATGGAGAAAAGTGCCATGGGGTTGTCAGCATGGGGAGGTCAGCAAACATGCTGTATCAATGTAGGATAGGTTTATGAAAAAAAAAACGTGGATTGGTGCGCATTGTAAGGGTTTCTAAAAGGCCATTCACTAGTAGGAGTGAGAAAAACATCACGGGTTGGTGTAAATCGGAGGGCCTGAATTAGAATAGGCAGTGAGTGGCAACGTAGGATGGAGAAAAGCCCCACGGGGTGGTGAGCATGGGGAGGTCAGGAAACATGCAGTGGCAATGTAGGATAGGTTGCTGAAAAACATGGTGGGGTGGTCCTCATTGTAAGGGTTTCTAACAGGCCATTCACTAGGAGGAGTCAGCAAAAATCATGGAGTGGTGTGAAATGGAGGGCCTGAATTAGGATAGGCAGAGAGTGGCAATGTAGGATGGAGAAAAGCGCCACGGGGTGGTCAGCATGTGGATGTCAGGAAACATGCAGTGGCAATATAGGATAGGTTTGTGAAAAACATCGCGGGTTGGTGCGCATTGTAAGGGTTTCTAACAGGCCATTCACTAGTAGGAGTTAGAAAAACATTCCGGGGTGGTGTGAATCGGAGGGCCTGAAGAAGGATAGGCAGTGTGTGACAATGTAGGATGGAGAAAAGCGCCACGGGGTGGTCAGCATTAGGAATTCAGGAATCATGCAGTGGCAATGCAGGATAGGTTTCTGAAAAATATCGTGGAGTGGTGCGCATTGTAAGGGTTTCTAACAGTCCATTCACTAGTAGGAGTGAGAGAAATATCACGGGTGGTGTGAATCGGAGAGCCTGAATAGGATAGGCAGTGAGGGGCAATGTAGGATGGAGTATAGCGCCATGGGCTGGTCAACATGCGAGGTAAGGAAACATGCTGTGGCAATGTCAGATAGGTTTCTGAAAAACATCGCGGGGTGGTGCGCATTGTAAGGGTTTCTAACAGGCCATTCACTAGTAGGAGTGAGAAAAACATCACGGTGTGGTGTGAATAGGAGGGCCTGAATTAGGATAGGCAGTGAGTGGCAATGTAGGATGGAGAAAAGCGCCATAGGGGTGGTCTGCATGGGGAAGTCAGGAAACATGCAGTGGCAATGTAGGATAGGTTTCTGAAAAACATCGCGGGGTGGTGCACATTGTAAGAGTTTCTAACAGGCCATTCAGTAGTAGGAGTGAGAAAAACATCACGGGGTGGTGTGAATCAGAGGTTCTGCATTAGGATATGCAATGAGTGGCAATGTAGGATGGAGAAAAGCGCCATGGGGTGGTCAGCATGGGGAGGTCAGGAAACATGCAGTGGCAATGTAGGATAGGTTTCTTAAAAAAGTCGTGGGGTGATGCGCGTTGTAACGGTTTCTAACAGGCCATTCACTAATAGGAGTGAGAAAAATATCACGAGGTGCTATGAATCGGGGCGCATGAATTAGGATAGACAGTGAGTGGCAATGTAGGATGAAGTAAAGCGCCACGGGGTGGTCAAATGCGAGGTCTGGAAACATGCTGTGGCTATGTCAGATAGGTTTCTGAAAAACATCGCGGGGTGGTGCGCATTGTAAGGGTTTCTAACATGCCATTCACTAGTAGGAGTGAGAAAAACATCACAGTGTTGTGTGAATCGGAGGGCCTGAATTAGGACAGGCAGTGAGAGGCAATGTAGGATGGAGCAAAGCGCCATCGGGGTGGTCAGTATGGGGAGGTCAGGAAACATGCTGCTGCAATGTAGGATAGGTTTCTGAAAAACATGGCAGGGTTGTGCGCATTGTAAGAGTTTCTAACAGGCCATTCACTACTAGGAGTGAAAAAAACATTACGATGTGGTGTGAATCGGAGGGCCTGAATTAGGATAGGCAGTGAGTGGCAATGTAGGATGTAGAAAAGCGCCACGGGGTTGTCAGCATGGGGTGGTCAGGAAACATGCATTGGCAATGTAGGATAGGTTGCTGAAAAACATGGCGGGGTGGTGCTCATTGTAAGGGTTTCTAACAAGCCATTGACTAGTAGGAGTCAGCAAACATCACGGAGTGGTGTGAATCGGAGGGCCTGAATTAGGATAGGCAGAGAGTGGCAATGTAGGATGGAAGAAAACGCCACGGGGTGGTCAGCATGGGGAAGTCAGGAAACATGCAGTGGCAATGTAGGATAGGTTTCTGAAAAACTTTGCTGGGTCGGGCGCATTGTAAGGGTTTCTAACAGGCCATTAACTAGTAGGAGTGAGAAAAACATCACGGGGTGGTGTAAATCGGAGGGCGTAAATTAGGATAGGCAGTGCGTGGATGTAGGATGGAGAAAAGCGCCATGGGTTGGTCAGCATGAGGAGGTCAGGAAACATGCTGCGGCAATTTAGGATAGGTTTATGAAATACATCGCGGGGTGGTGCGCGTTGTAAGGGTTTCTAGCCGGCCATTCACTAGTAGGAGTGTGAAAAACATCACGGAGTGCTGTGAATCGGAGGGTCTCAATTCGGATAGGCTGTGAGTGGCAATGTAGGATGGAGAAAAGCGCCATGGGGTGGTCTGCATGGGGAAGTCAGGAAACATGCAGTGGCAATGTAGGATACGTTTCTGAAAAACATCGCGGGGTGGTGCGCATTGTAAGGGTTTCTAACAGGCCATTCACTGATAGGAGTGAGAAAAACATCACGGGGTGGTGTGAATCAGAGGTTGTGAATAAGGATATGCAGTGAGTGGCAATGTAGGATGGAGAAAAGAGCCATGGGGTGGTGAGCATGGGGAGGTCAGGAAACATGCAGTGGCAATGTAGGATAGGTTAATGAAAAACATGGCTGGGTGGTGCGCATTGTAATTGTTTCTAACAGGGCATTCATTAGTAGGAGTGAGAAAATCATCACGGGGTGGTGTGAATCGGAGGGCCTGAATTAGGATAGGAATTGAGTGGCAATGTAGGATGGAGAAAAGCACCACTGTTGGTCAGCCTGGGGAGGTCAGGAAACATGCTGTGGCAATGTAGGATAGGTTTCTGAAAAACATCGTGGGGTGGTGCGCATTGTAAGGATGTCTAACAGGCCGTTCACTAGTAGGAGTGAGAAAAACATCACGGAGTGGTGTAAATTGGATGGGCCTGAATTAGTATAGGCAGTGAGTGGCAATGTAGGATGGAGAAAAGCGCCACGGTTGGTCAGCATGGGGAGGTCAGGAAACATGCTGTGGTAACGTAGGAGAGGTTTCTGAAAAACATCGCGGGGTGGTCCGCATTGTAAGAGTTTGTAACAAGCCAATCACTAGTAGGAGTGAGAAAAACATTACGGGGTCATGTGAATCGGAGGGCCTGAATTAGGATAGGCAGTGAGTGGCAATGTAGGATGGAGAAAAGCGCCACTGGGTGGTCAGTATGGGGAGGTGAAGAAACATGCATTGGCAATGCATGATAGGTTTCTGAAAAACAAGTTGGGTTGGTGCGTATTGTATGGGTGTGTAACATTACATTCACTAGTAGGAGTGAGAAAAACATCACGGTGTGGTGTGAATCAGAGGACATGAATTAGGATAGGCAGTGACTGGCAATGTAGCATGGAGAAAAGCTCCACGGGGTGGTCAGCATGATAGGTCAGGCAACATGCAGTGGCAATGTAGGATAGGTTTCTGAAAAACATCGCGTTGTGATGCGCATTGTAAGGGTTTCTAACAGGCCATTCACTAGTAGGAGTGAGAAAAATATCACGGGGTGGTATTAATCGGACGGCCTGAATTAGGATAGGAAGTGAGTGTCAATGTAGGATGGAGAAAAGCGCCACGGGGTGCTCAGCATTGGGAGGTCAGGAAACATGCAGTGGCAATGTAGGATAAGTTTCTGAAAAACATCGCGGGGTGGTGTGCATTGTAAGTGTTTCTAACAGTCCATTCACTAGTAGGAGTGAGAAAAACATCACGGGGTGGTATGAATTGGAGGGCCTGAATTAGGATAGGCAGTGTGTGGCAATGTAGGATGGAGAAAAGCGCCACAGGGTGGTCAGCATTGGGATGTCATGAAACATGTTGTCGCAATGTAGGATAGGGTTATGAAAAACGTCGCGGGGTCATGCGCATCGTAAGGGTTTCTAACAGGCCTTTCACTTGTAGGAGTGAGAAAAACATCACCAGGTGGTTTGAATTGGAGGGCCTGAATTAGGATAGGCAGTGAGTGGCAATGTAGGATGGGGAAAAGCGCTCCGGGGTGGTCAGCATGTGGAGGTCAGGAATCAAGCAGTGGCAATGCAGGATAGGTTTCTGAAAAATATCGTGGGGTGGAGCGAATTGTAAGGGTTTCTAACAGGCCATTAACTAGTAGGAGTGAGAAAAACATCACGGTGTGGTGTGAATAGGAGGGCCTGAATTAGGATAGGCAGTGAGTGGCAATATAGGATGGAGTAGAGCACCCCGGGGTGGTCAACATGCGAGGTAACATAACATGCTGTTGCAATGTCATATAGGTTTCTGAAAAAGATCGCGGGGTGGTGCGCATTGTAAGGGTTTCTACCAGGCCATTCACTAGTAGGAGTGAGAAAATCATCACGGTGTGGTGTGAATAGGAGTGCCTGAATTAGGATAGGCAGTGAGTGGCAATGTAGGATGGAGAAAAGCGCCATAGTGTGGTCAGGATGGGGAGGTCAGGAAACATGCTGCGGCAATGTAGCATAGGTTTATGAAATACATCGCGGGGTGGTGCGACTTGTAAGGGTTTCTAGCAGGCCATTCACTAGTAGAAGTGAGAAAAACATCATGGTGTGGTGTGAATCGGAGGGCGTGAATTAGGACAGACAGTGAGTGGCAAAGTAGGATGGAGTAAAGCGCCACGAGGTGGTCAACATTAGAGGTCTGGAAACATGCTGTGGCTATGTCGGATAGTTTTCTGAAAAACATCATGGGGTGGTGCGAATTGTAAGGGTTTCTAACATGCCATTCGCTAGTAGGAGTGAGAAAAACATCACTGTGTGTTGTGAATCGGAGGGCCTGTATTAGGATAGGAAGTGAGAGGCAATGTAGGATGGAGAAAAGCGCCACGGGGTGGTCAGTATGGGGAGGTCAGGAAACATGTTGCTGCAATGTAGGATAGGTTTCTGAAAAACATCGCAGGGTTGTGCGCATTGTAAGGGTTTCTAACAGGCCATTCACTAGTAGGAGTGAGAAAAACATCACGGAGTGGTGTGAATCGGAATGCCTTATTAGGATAGGCAGTGAGGGGCAATGTAGGAGGGAGAAAAGCGCCACGGGTGGTCAGCATCGGGAGGTCAGGAAACACGCAGTGGCAACGTAGGATAGGTTTTTGAAAATCTTCTGGGGGTGGTTCGCATTGTAAGGTTTTTAAACAGGCCATTCACTAGTAGGAGTGAGAAAAACATCATGGGGTGGTGTGAATCGGAGGGCCTTAATTAGGATAGGGTGTGAGGGGCAATGTAGGATGGAGAATAGCGCCAAGGGTTGGTCACCATGGGGAGGTCAGGAAACATGCAATGGCAATGTAGGATAGGTTTCTGAAAAACATCACTTGGTGGTGCGCATTGTAACGGTTTCTAACAGGCCATTCACTAGTAGGAGTGAGAAAAATATCACGGAGTGGTATTAATCGGAGTGCGTGATTTAGGATAGGCAGTGAGTGGCAACGTATGATGGAGAAAAGTGCCATGAGGTCGTCAGCATAGGGAGGTCAGCAAACATGCTGTGGCAATGTAGGATAGGTTTATGAAAAAAAACGCGGATTGGTGCGCATTGTAAGGGTTTCTAACAGGCCATTCACTAGTAGGAGTGAGAAAAACATTACAGGGTGGTGTGATTCGGAATGCCTGAATTAGTATAGGTAGTGAGTGGCAATGTAGGATGAAGAAAAGCATCATGGGGTTGTCAGCATGCGGATGTCAGGAAACATGCAGTGGCAATGTAGGATAGGTTTCTTAAAAAATCGTGGGGTGGTAAGCATTGTAACGGTTTCTAACAGGCCATTCATTTGTAAGAGTGAGTAAAACATCGCAAGGTGGTGTGAATCGGAGGGTGTGAATTAGGATAGGCAGTGAGTGGCAATGTAGGATGGAGAAAAGCATCACGGGGTGTTCAGCATAGGGAGGTCAGTAAACATGCATTGGCAATGTAGGATAGGTTTCTGAAAAAAATCGTGGGGTGATGCGCATTGTAACGGTTTCTAAGAAGCCATTCACAAATAGGAGTGAGAAAAACATCACGGTGTGTTGTGAATCGGAGTGCCTGTATTAGGATAGGCAGTGAGAGGCAATGTAGGATGGAGAAAAGCGCCAAGGGGTGGTCAGTAGGGGAGGTCAGGAAACATGTTGCTGCAATGTAGGATAGGTTTCTGAAAAACATCGCAGGGTTGTGCCCATTGTAAGGGTTTCCAACAGGACATTCACTAGTAGGAGTGAGAAAAACATCACAGGGTCGTGTGAATCGGAGGGCCTGAATTAGGATAGGCAGTGAGTGGCAATGTAGGATGGAAAAAAGCGCCATGGGTTGGTCAGCATGAGGAGATCAGGAAACATGCTGTGGCAATGTAGGATAGGTTTATGAAAAACATTGCGGGCTGGTGCGCATTGCAAGGTTTTGTAACAGGCCATTCACTAGTAGGAGTGAGAAAAACATCACGGGGTGGTTTGAATCAGAGGGACTGAATTAGGATAGGCAGTTGTGGCAATGTAGGATGGAGAAAAGCGACATGGGGTGGTCAGCATGGGGAATTCAGGAATCTTGCAGTGGCAATGCAGGATAGGTTTCTGAAAAACATCGCGGGTTGGTGCGCATTGTAAGGGTTTCTAACAGGCCATTCACTAGTAGGAGTGAGGAAAGCATCACGGGATGGAGTAAATCGGAGGGACTGAATTAGGATAGGCAGTGAGTGGCAATGTAGGATGGAGAAAAGCGCCACGTTGTGGTCAGCATGGGGAGGTCATTAAACATGCAGCGGCAATGTAGGATAGGTTTCTGAAAAACATCGCGGGGTGGTGCACATTGTAAGGGTTTCTAACAGGCCATTCACTAGTAGGAGTGAGAAAAGCATCACGGGGTGGTGTGAATCAGAGGGCCTGAATTAGGATAGGCAGTGACTGGCAACATAGGATGTAGGAAAGCGCCACGCGGTGGTCAGGATGGGGAAGTCAGGAAACATGCAGTGGCAATGTAGGATAGGTTTCTGAAAAACATCACGGGGTGGTGCGCATTGTAAGGGTGTCTAACAGGGCATTCTCTAGTAGGAGTGAGAAAAACATCACGGGGTGGTGTCAATCAGAGGGCCTGAGTTAGGATAGGCAGTGAGGGGCAATGTAGGATGGAGAAAGAGCCACTGGGTGGTCAGCATGGGGAGGTTAGGAAACATGCAGTGGCAATGTAGGATAGGTTTCTGAAAAACATCGCGGGGTGGGGCGCATTGTAAGGGTTTCTAACAGTCCATTCACTAGTAGGAGTCAGAAAAAGAACACGGGATGGTGTGAATCGGAGGGCCAGAATTAATATAGGCCTTGAGTGGCAATGTAGGATGGAGAAAAGCGCCACTGGGTGGTCAGTATAGGGAGGTCAAGAAACATGCATTGGCAATGCAGGATAGGTTTCTGAAAAACAAGGTGGGTTGGTGCATATTGTATGGGTGTATAACATTACATTCACTAGTAAGAGTGAGAAAAACATCACGGTGTGGTGTGAATCAGAGGGCCTGAATTAGGATAGGCAGTGACTGGCAATGTAGCATGGAGAAAAGCTCCACGGGGTGGTCAGCATGGTGAGGTCAGGTAACATGCAGTGGCAATGTAGGATAGGTTTCTCAAAAACATCGCGTTCTGGTGCGCATTGTAAGGGTTTCTAACAGGACATTCACTAGTAGGAGTGAGAAAAACATCACAGGGTCATGTGAATCGGAGGGCCTGAATTAGGATAGGCAGTGAGTGGCAATGTAGGATGGAGAAAAGCGCCATGGGTTGGTCAGCATGAGGAGGTCAGGAAACATGCTGTGGCAATGTAGGATAGGTTTAAGAAAAACATTGCGGGCTGGTGCGCATTGCAAGGGTTTGTAACAGGCCATTCACTAGTAGGAGTGAGAAAAACATCACGGGGTGGTTTGAATCAGAGGGATTGAATTAGGGTAGGCAGTGTGTGGCAATGTAGGATGGAGAAAAGCGCCACGGGGTGGTCAGCATGGGGAATTCAGGAATCGTGCAGTGGCAATGCAGGATACTTTTCTGAAAAACATCGCGGGTTGGTGCGCATTGTAAGGGTTTCTAACAGGCCATTCACTAGTAGGAGTGAGGAAAGCATCACGGGGTGGAGTAAATCGGAGGGACTGAATTAGGATAGGCAGTGAGTGGCAATGTAGGATGGAGAAAA
The DNA here is from genome assembly GCF_034190915.1 of Cavia porcellus. Classification (NCBI taxonomy): domain Eukaryota; kingdom Metazoa; phylum Chordata; class Mammalia; order Rodentia; family Caviidae; genus Cavia; species Cavia porcellus. The sequence continues at coordinate 47,294 of NW_026947521.1, read as the reverse complement.
GAGCCATGGGGTCTTCAGCATGGGGAGGTCAGGAAACATGCAGTGGCAATGTAGGATAGGTTAATGAAAAACATGGCTGGGTGGTGCGCATTGTAATGGTTTCTAACACGCCATTCATTAGTAGGAGTGAGAAAAACATCACGGGGTGTTGTGAATAGGAAGGCCTGAATTAGGATAGGTAGCATTTGGCAATGTAGGATGGAGAAAAGCATCACGGTGTTGTCAGCATGGGGAGGTCAGGAAACATGCAGTGGCAATGTAGGATAGGTTTCTGAAAAACATCGTGGGGTGGTGCGCATTGTAAGGATTTCTAACAGGCCATTTACTAGTAGGAGTGAGAAAAACATCACGGAGTAGTGTAAATTGGATGGGACTGAATTAGGATAGGCAGTGAGTGGCAATGTAGGATGGAGAAAAGCGCCACTGTTGGTCAGCATGGGGAGGTCAGGAAACATGCTGTGGCAATGTAGGATAGGTTTCTGAAAAACATCGTGGGGTGGTGCGCATTGTAAGGATTTCTAACAGGCCATTCACTAGTAGGAGTGAGAAAAACATCAGGGAGTGGTGTAAATTGGATGGGCCTGGATTAGGATAGGCAGTGAGTGGCAATGTAGGATGGAGAAAAGCGCCACGGTTGGTCAGCATGGGGAGGTCAGGAAACATGCTGTGGCAACGTAGGAGAGGTTTCTGAAAAACATCGCGGGGTGGTGCGCATTGTAAGAGTTTGTAACAAGCCAATCACTAGTAGGAGTGAGAAAAACATTACGGGGTCATGTGAATCGGAGGGCCTGAATTAGGATAGGCAGTGAGTGGCAATGTAGGATGGAGAAAAGCGCCACGGTTTGGTCAGCATGAGGAGGTCAGGAAACATGCTGTCGCAATGTAGGATAGGTTTATTAAAAACATTGCGGGCTGGTGCGCATTGCAGGGATTTCTAACAGGGCATTCACTAGTAGGAGTGAGAAAAACATCACGGGGTGGTGTGAATCAGAGGGCCTGAATTAGGATAGGCAGTGACTGGCAACATAGGGTGGAGGAAAGCACCACGCGGTGCTCAGGATGGGGAAGTCAGGAAACATGCAGTGGCAATGTAGGATAGGTTTCTGAAAAACATCATTGGGTGGTGCGCATTGTAAGGGGGTCTAACAGGGCATTCACTAGTAGGAGTGAGAAAAACATCACGGGGTGGTGTGAATCGGAAGGCCTGAATTAGGATAGGCAGTGAGGGCCCATGTAGGATGGAGAAAAGCACCACTGGGTGGTCAGCATGGGGAGGTCAGGAAACATGCACTGGCAATGTAGGATAGGTTTCTGAAAAACAAGGTGGGTTGGTGCGTATTGTATGGGTGTGTAACATTACATTCACTAGTAGGAGTGAGAAAAACATCACGGTGTGGTGTGAATCAGAGGACATGAATTAGGATAGGCAGTGACTGGCAACGTAGCATGGAGAAAAGCTCCACGGGCTGGTCAGCATGATAGGTCAGGCAACATGCAGTGGCAATGTAGGATAGGTTTCTGAAAAACATCGCGTTGTGGTGCGCATTGTAAGGGTTTCTAACAGGCCATTCACTAGTAGGAGTGAGAAAAATATCACGGGGTGGTATTAATCGGACGGCCTGAATTAGGATAGGAAGTGAGTGTCAATGTAGGATGGAGAAAAGCTCCACAGGGTGGTCAGCATGGGGATGTCATGAAACATGTTGTTGCAATGTAGGATAGGGTTATGAAAAACGTCACGGGGTCATGCGCATTGTAAGGGTTTCTAACAGGCCTTTCACTAGTAGGAGTGAGAAAAACATAACCAGGTGGTTTGAATTGGAGGGCCTGAATTAGGATAGGCAGTGAGTGGCAATGTAGGATGGGGAAAAGCGCTCCGGGGTGGTCAGCATGGGGAGGTCAGGAATCATGCAGTGGCAATGCAGGATAGGTTTCTGAAAAATATCATGGGGTGGAGCGCATTGTAAGGGTTTCTAACAGGCCATTCAGTAGTAGGAGTGAGAAAAACATCACGGGGTGGTGTGAATCGGAGAGCCTGAATTAGGATAGGCAGTGAGTGGCAATATAGGATGGAGTAGAGCACCCCGGGGTGGTCAACATGCGAGGTAAGATAACATGCTGTGGCAATGTCATATAGGTTAACGAAAAACATCGCGGGGTGGTGCGCATTGTAAGGGTTTCTACCAGGCCATTCACTAGTAGGAGTGAGAAAAACATCACGGTGTGGTGTGAATAGGAGGGCCTGAATTAGGATAGGCAGTGAGTGGCAATGTAGGATGGAGAAAAGCGCCATAGTGTGGTCAGCATGGGGAGGTCAGGAAACATGCTGCGGCAATGTAGCATAGGTTTATGAAATACATCGCGGGGTGGTGCGACTTGTAAGGGTTTCTAGCAGGCCATTCACTAGTAGGAGTGAGAAAAACATCATGGTGTGGTGTGAATCGGAGGGCTTGAATTAGGATAGACAGTGAGTGGCAAAGTAGGATGGAGTAAAGCGCCACGGGGTGGTCAACATTAGAGGTCTGGAAACATGCTGTGGCTATGTCGGATAGTTTTCTGAAAAACATCATGGGGTGGTGCGAATTGTAGGGGTTTCTAACATGCCATTCGCTAGTAGGAATGAGAAAAACATCACTGTGTGTTGTGAATCGGAGGGCCTGTATTAGGATAGGAAGTGAGAGGCAATGTAGGATGGAGAAAAGCGCCACGGGGTGGTCAGTATGGGGAGGTCAGGAAACACGTTGCTGCAATGTAGGATAGGTTTCTGAAAAACATCGCAGGGTTGTGCGCATTGTAAGGGTTTCTAACAGGCCATTCACTAGTAGGAGTGAGAAAAACATCACGGGGTGGTGTGAATTGGAGGGCCTGAATTAGGATAGGCAGTGAGTGGCAATGTAGGATGTAGAAAAGCGCTACGGGGTTGTCAGCATGGGGAGGTCAGGAAACATGCAGTGGCAATGTAGGATAGGTTAATGAAAAACATGGCTGGGTTGTGCGCATTGCAAGGGTTTCTAACAGGCCATTCACTAGTAGGAGTCAGCAAACATCATGCAGTCGTGTGAAACATTGGGCCTGATTTAGGATAGGCAGAGAGTGGCAATGCAGGATGGAGAAAAGCGCCACGGGGTGGTCAGCATGGGGAAGTCAGGAAACATGCAGTGCAATGTAGGAGAGTTTTCTGAAAAACATCGCTTGGTGGTGCGCATTGTAAGGGTTTCTAACAAGCCATTCACTAGTAGGAGTGAGAAAAACATCACGGAGTGGTGTGAATCGGAATGCCTTATTAGGATAGGCAGTGAGGGGCAATGTAGGAGGGAGAAAAGCGCCACGGGTGGTCAGCATGGGGAGGTCAGGAAACACGCAGTGGCAACGTAGGATAGGTTTTTGAAAATCTTCTGGGGGTGGTTCGCATTGTAAGGTTTTCTAACAGGCCATTCACTATTAGGAGTGAGAAAAACATCACGGGGTGGTGTGAATCGGAGGGCCTTAATTAGGATAGGGAGTGAGGGGCAATGTAGGATGGAGAATAGCGCCAAGGGTTGGTCACCATGGGGAGGTCAGGAAACATGCAATGGCAATGTAGGATAGGTTTCTGAAAAACATCACTTGGTGGTGCGCATTGTAAGGGTTTCTAACAGGCCATTCACTAGCAGGAGTGAGAAAAATATCACGGGGTGGTATTAATCGGAGTGCCTGAATTAGGATAGGCAGTGAGTGGCAACGTATGATGGAGAAAAGTGCCATGGGGTCGTCAGCATAGGGAGGACAGCAAACATGCTGTGGCAATGTAGGATAGGTTTATGAAAAAAAACGCGGATTGGTGCGCATTGTAAGGGTTTCTAACAGGCCATTCACTAGTAGGAGTGAGAAAAACATTAAAGGGTGGTGTGATTCGGAATGCCTGAATTAGTATAGGTAGTGAGTGGCAATGTAGGATGAAGAAAAGCATCATGGGGTTGTCAGCATGCGGATGTCAGGAAACATGCAGTGGCAATGTAGGATAGGTTTCTTAAAAAATCGTGGGGTGGTAAGCATTGTAACGGTTTCTCACAGGCCATTCATTTGTAAGAGTGAGTAAAACATCGCGCGGTGGTGTGAATCGGAGGGTGTGAATTAGGATAGGCAGTGAGTGGCAATGTAGGAGGAGAAAAGCATCACGGGGTGTTCAGCATAGGGAGGTCAGTAAACATGCATTGGCAATGTAGGATAGGTTTCTGAAAAAAATCGTGGGGTGATGCACATTGTAACGGTTTCTAAGAAGCCATTCACTAATAGGAGTGAGAAAAACATCACGGTGTGTTGTGAATCGGAGTGCCTGTATTAGGATAGGCAGTGAGAGGCAATGTAGGATGGAGAAAAGCGCCACGGGGTGGTCAGTAGGGGAGGTCAGGAAACATGTTGCTGCAATGTAGGATAGGTTTCTGAAAAACATCGCAGGGTTGTGCCCATTGTAAGGGTTTCCAACAGGACATTCACTAGTAGGAATGAGAAAAACATCACAGGGTCGTGTGAATCGGAGGGCCTGAATTAGGATAGGCAGTGAGTGGCAATGTAGGATGGAGAAAAGCGCCACGGGTTGGTCAGCATGAGGAGGTCAGGAAACATGCTGTTTCAATGTAGGATAGGTTTATGAAAAACATTGCGGGCTGGTGCGCATTGCAAGGTTTTGTAACAGGCCATTCACTAGTAGGAGTGAGAAAAACATCACGGGGTGGTTTGAATCAGAGGGACTGAATTAGGATAGGCAGTTGTGGCAATGTAGGATGGAGAAAAGCGACACGGGGTGGTCAGCATGGGGAATTCAGGAATCGTGCAGTGGCAATGCAGGATAGGTTTCTGAAAAACATCACGAGTTGGTGCACATTGTAAGGGTTTCTAACAGGCCATTCACTAGTAGGAGTGAGGAAAGCATCACGGGGTGGAGTAAATCGGAGGGACTGAATTAGGATAGGCAGTGAGTGGCAATGTAGGATGGAGAAAAGCGCCACGTTGTGGTCAGCATGGGGAGGTCATTAAACATGCAGCGGCAATGTAGGATAGGTTTCTGAAAAACATCGCGGGGTGGTGCACATTGTAAGGGTTTCTAACAGGCCATTCACTAGTAGGAGTGAGAAAAACATCACGGGGTGGTGTGAATCAGAGGGCCTGAATTAGGTTAGGCAGTGACTGGCAACATAGGATGTAGGAAAGCGCCACGCGGTGGTCAGGATGGGGAAGTCAGGAAACATGCAGTGGCAATGTAGGATAGGTTTCTGAAAAACATCACGGGGTGGTGCGCATTGTAAGGGTGTCTAACAGGGCATTCTCTAGTAGGAGTGAGAAAAACATCACGGGGTGGTGTGAATCAGAGGGCCTGAGTTAGGATAGGCAGTGAGGGGCAATGTAGGATGGAGAAAAGCACCACTGGGTGCTCAGCATGGGGAGGTCAGGAAACATGCAGTGGCAATGTAGGATAGGTTTCTGAAAAACATCGCGGGGTGGGGCGCATTGTAAGGGTTTCTAACAGGCCATTCACTAGTAGCAGTGAGAAAAACATCACGTTGTGGTGTGAATTGGAGGACCTAAATTAGGATAGGCAGTGATTGGCAATGTAGGATGGACAAAAGCGCCATGGGGTGGTCAGCATGCGGAGGTCAGGAAACATGCTGCAGCAATGTATGATAGGTTTATGAAAAACATTGCGGGTGATGCGCCTTCTAAGGGTTTCAAGTAGGCCATTCACTAGGAGGAGTGAGAAAAACATCACGGGGTGGTTTGATTCGGAGGGCCTGAATTCGGATAGGTAGTGAGTGGCAATGTAGGATGGAGGAAAGCGCCATGCGGTGGTCTGCATGGCGAAGTCAGGAAACATGCAGTGGCAATGTAGGATAGGTTTCTGAGAAACATTGTGGCGTGTTGGCCACTGTAAGGATTTCTAACAGGGCATTCACTAGTAGGAGTGAGAAAAACATCATGGGGTGGTGTGAATCGGAGGGCCTGAATTAGGATAGGCCGTGAGTGGCAACGTAGGATGCAGAAAAGCTCCACTGGGTCGTCAGCATTGGGAGATCAGGAAACATGCATTGGCAATGTAGGATTGGCAATGTAGGAAAAACAAGGCGGGTTGGTGCCTATTGTATGTGTGTGTAACATTACATTCACTAGTAGGACTTAGAAAAACATCACGGGCTGGTGTGAATCGGAGGGCCTGAATTAGGATAGGCAGTGAGTGGCAATGTAGGATGGAGAAAAGCGCCCCGTGTTGGTCAGCATGGGGAGGTCAGGAAACATGCAGTGGCAATGTAGGATTGGTTTCTGAAAAACATCGCGGGGTGGTGCGCATTGTAAGGGTTTCTAACAGGCCATTCACTAGTAGGAGTGAGAAAAACATCACGGGGTGTGGTGTATCCGAGGGCCTGAATTAGGAAAGGCAGTGAGTGGCTATGTAGGATGGAGAAAAGCACCACGGCGTGGTCAACATGAGGAAGTCAGGAAACATGCAGTGGCAATGTAGGATAGGTTTCTGAAAAGCATCGCGGTGTGGTGCGCCTTTAAGGGTTTCTAACAGGCCATTCACTAATAGGAGTGAGAAAAAAATCACGGGTTGGTATGAATCGAATGGCCTGAATTAGGATAGGCAGTGAGTGGCAATATAGGATGGAGAAAAGGGCCACGGGGTGGTCAGCATTGGGAGGTCAGGAAATATGCAGTGGCAATTTAGGATAGGTTTCTGAAAAACATCGCGGGCTGGTGCGCATTGTAAGGGATTCTAACAGGCGATTCACTACTAGGAGTGAGAAAAACATCACGGGCTGGTGTGAATTGGAGGGCCTGAATTAGGATAGGCAGTGAGTGGCAATGTAGGATGGAGAAAAGCGCCAGGTGTAGTCCCCATTGGGAGGTCAGGAAACATGCAGTGGCAATGTAGAATAGGTTTCTGAAAAACGTCGCGGTGTAGTGCGAATTGTAAGTGGTTCTAACAGGCCATTCACTAGTAGGAGTGAGAAAAACATCATGGGCTGGTGTGAATCGGAAGGCCTGAATTAGGATAGGCATTGAGTGGCAATGTAGGAGGGAGAAAAGCACCACGGGGTGGTCAGCAAGTTGAGGTCAGGAAACATTCCTTGGCAAAGTAGGATAGGTTTCTGAAAAACCTCCCAGGGTGGTGCGCATTGTAAGGGTTTCTAACAGGCCATCCACTAGTAGGAGTGAGAAAAACATCATGGGATCGTGTGACTCAGAGGGCCTGAATTAGGATAGGCAGTGAGTCGCAATGTAGGATGGAGAAAAGCGCCTCGGGTTGGTCAGCATTGGGAGGTCAGGAAACATGCATTGGCAATGTAGGATAGGTTTCTGAAAAACATCGCGGAGTGGTGCGTATTATAAGGGTTTCTAACAGGCCATTCACTAGTAGGAGTGAGAAAAATATCACGGGGTGGGGTGCATCAGAGGGGCAGAATTAGAATAGGCAGTGAGTGGCAATGTAGGATGGAGAACAGCACCACGGGGTGGTCAGCAAGGGGAGGTCAGGAAACATTCTTTGCAAAGTAGGATCGGTTTTTGAAACACATCGCGGGGTGGTGCGCATTGTAAGGGTTTCTAACAGGCCATTCACTAGTAGGAGTGAGAAAAACATCACGGGGTGGTGTGAATCAGAGGGCCTGAATTAGGATAGGCAGTGAGTGGCAATGTAGGATGGAGAAAAGCGCCACGGGTTGGTCAAAATGGGGAGGTCAGGAAACATGCAGTGGCAATGCAGGATAGGTTTCTGAAAAATATCCCAGGGTGGTGCGTATTGGAAGACTTTCGAACAGGCCATTCACTAGTAGGAGTGAGAAAAACATCACGGGGTGGTGTGACTCGGAGGGCCTGAATTAGGATAGGCAGTGAGTGGCAATGTAGGATGGAGAAAAGCACCATGGGTTGGTCAGCATGGGGAGGTCAGGAAACATGCAGTGGCAATGTAGGAGAGGTTTCTGAAAAACATCGCGGGTTGGTACGCATTGTAAGGGTTTATAACTGGCCACTTACTAGTAGGAGTAAGAAAAACATCACGGGGTGGTGTGAATCAGAGGGTCTGAATTAGAATAGGCAGTGAGTGGCAATGTAAGATGGAGAAAAGCGCCATGGGTTTGTCAGCATGGGAGGTCAGGAAACATGCAGTGGCAATGTAGGATAGGTTTCTGAAAAACATTGCGGTGTGGTGCGCATTGTAAGGTTTTCTAACAGGTCATTCACTAGGCGAAGTGAGAAAAACATCAAGGGGTGGTGTGAATCAGAAGTCCTGAATTAGAATAGGCAGTGAGTGGCAATGTAGAATGGAGAAACGCACCACGGGGTGGTCAGCAAGGGGAGGTCAGGAAACATTCCTAGGCAAAGTCGGATAGGTTTCTGAAAAACATCCCGGGGTGGTGCGCATTGCAAGGGTTTCTAACAGGCCATTCACTAGTAGGAGTGAGAAAAACATCACAGGGTGGTGTGAATCGGAAGGACTGAAATAGGATAGGCAGTGAGTGGCAATGTAGGATGGAGAAAAGCGCCCCGGGTAGGTCAGCATGGGGAGGTCAGGAAACATGCAGTGGCAATGGAGGATAGGTTTCTGAAAAACATCACGGGGTGGTGCGCATTGTAAGGGTTTCTAACAGGCCATTCACTAGTAGGAGTGAGAAAAACATCACGGCGTGGTGTGAATCGGAGGGCCTGAATTAGGATAGGCAGTGAGTGGCAAAGTAGGATGGAGAAAAACACCACGGGGTGGTCAGCATGGGGAGGTCAGGAAACATGCAGTGGTAATGTAGGATAGGTTTCTGAAAAGCATCGCGGTGTGGTGCGCCTTGTAAGGGTTACTAACAGGCCATTCACTAGTAAGAGTGAGAAAAACATCACGGGGTGGTGTGCATCAGAGGGCCAGAATTAGAATAGGCAGTGACTGGCAATGTAGGATGGAGAAAAGCGCCATGCGGTGGTCTACATGGGGAAGTCAGGAAACATGCAGTGGCAATGTAGGATAGGTTTCTGAAAAACATGGCGGGATGTTGCGTATTGTAAGGATTTCTAACAGGCCATTCACTAGTAGGAGTTAGAAAAACTTCACGGGGTGGTGTGAATCAGAGGGCCTGAATTAGCATAGGCAGTGAGTGGCAATGTAGGATGGAGAAAAGCGCCACAGGTGGTCAGCATGGGGAGTTCAGAAAACATGCAGTGGCAACGTAGGAGAGGATTCTGAAAAACATCGCGGGGTGGTACACATTGTAAGGGTTTGTAACAAGCCATTCACTAGTAGGAGTGAGAAAAACATCACGGGGGGTGTGAATCGGAAGGCCTGAATTAGGATAGGCAGTGAGTGGCAATGTTGGATGGAGAAAAGCACCACGGGTTGGTCAGCATAGGGAGGTCAGGAAACATGCAGTGACAATGTAGGATAGGTTTCTGAAAAACATCGTGGGGTGGTACGCATTGTAAGGTTTTCTAACAGGCCATTCAGTAGTAGGAGTGAGAAAATCATCACGGGGTGGTGTGAATTGGAAGGCCTGAATTAGGATAGGCAGTGAGTGGAAAATAGGATGGAGAAAAGCGCCACGGGTGGTCAGCATGGAGAGGTTAGAAAACATGCAGTGGCAATGTGGGATAGGTTTCTGAAAATCATCGCGTGTTGTTGTGCATTGTAAGGGTTTCTAACAGGCCATTCACTAGTAGGAGTGAGAAAAACATCACAGGGTGGTGTGCATCAGAGGGCCGGAATTAGTATAGGCAGTGCATGGAAATATAGGATGGAGAAAAGTTCCACGGGGTGGTCAGCATGGGGAAGTCAGGAAACATGCACTGGCATTGTAGCATAGGTTTCTGAAAAACATCGTAGAGTGGTGCGCATTGTAAGGGTTTCTAGCAGGCCATTCACTAGTAGGAGTGAGAAAAACATCACGGGCTGGTGTGAATCGCAGGGCCTGAATTAGGATAGGCAGTGAGTGACAATGTAGGATGGAGAAAAGCGCCAGGTGTAGTCACCATTGGGAGGTCAGGAAACATGCAGTGGCAATGTAGAATAGGTTTCTGAAAAACGTCGCGGGGTAGTGCGAATTGTAAGTGGTTCTAACAGGCCATTCACTAGTAGGAGTGAGAAAAACATCACGGGCTGGTGTGAATCAGAAGGCCTGAATTAGGATAGGTATTGAGTGGCAATGTAGGAGGGAGAAAAGCACCCCGGGGTGGTCAGCAAGTTGAGGTCAGGAAACATTCCTTGGCAAAGTAGGATAGGTTTCTGAAAAACCTCCCAGGGTGGTGCGCATTGTAAGGGTTTCTAACAGGCCATCCACTAGTAGGAGTGAGAAAAACATCATGGGATCGTGTGACTCAGAGGGCCTGAATTAGGATAGGCAGTGAGTCGCAATGTAGGATGGAGAAAAGCGCCTCGGGTTGGTCAGCATTGGGAGGTCAGGAAACATGCATTGGCAATGTAGGATAGGTTTCTGAAAAACATCGCGGGGTGGTACGCATTGTAAGGGATTCTAACAGGCCATTCACTAGTAGGAGTGAGAAAAACATCACGGGGTGGTGTGAATCAGATGGCCTGAATTAGGATAGGCAGTGAGTGGCAATGTACGATGGAGAAAAGCGCCACGGGTTGGTCAAAATGGGGAGGTCAGGAAACATGCAGTGGCAATGCAGGATAGGTTTCTGAAAAACATCCCGGGGTGCTGCGTATTGGAAGAGTTTCGAACAGGCCATTCACTAGTAGGAGTGAGAAAAACATCACGGGTTGGTGTGACTCGGAGGGCCTGAATTAGGACAGGCAGTGAGTGGCAATGTAGGATGGAGAAAAGCACCACGGGTTGGTTAGCATGGGGAGGTCAGGAAATATGCAGTGGCAATGTAGGATAGGTTTCTGAAAAACATCGCGGGTTGGTACACATTGTGAGGGTTTATAACTGGCCACTTACTAGTAGGAGTAAGAAAAACATCACGGGGTGGTGTGAATCAGAGTGTCTGAATTAGAAAAGGCAGTGAGTGGCAATGTAAGATGGAGAAAAGCGCCACGGGTTGGTCAGCATGGGAGGTCAGGAAACATGCAGTGGCAATGTAGGATAGGTTTCTGAAAAACATCGCGGGGTGGTGCGCATTGTAAGGTTTTCTAACAGGTCATTCACTAGGCGAAGTGAGAGAAACATCACGGGGTGGTGTGAATCAGAGGTCCTGAATTAGAATAGGCAGTGAGTGGCAATGTAGAATGGAGAAAAGCACCACGGGGTGGTCAGCAAGGGGAGGTCAGGAAACATTCCTTGGCAATGTAGGATAGGTTTCTGAAAAACATCCCGGGGTGGTGCGTATTGTAAGGGTTTCTAAGAGGCCATTCACTAGTAGGAGTGAGAAAAACATCACAGGGTGGTGTGAATCGGAAGGACTGAAATAGGATAGGCAGTGAGTGGCAATGTAGGATGGAGAAAAGCGCCCCGGGTAGGTCAGCATGGGGAGGTCAGGAAACATGCAGTGGCATTGGAGGATAGATTTCTGAAAAACATCACGGGGTGGTGCGCATTGTAAGGGTTTCTAACAGGCCATTCACTAGTAGGAGTGAGAAAAACATCACGGTGTGGTGTGAATTGGAGGGCCTGAATTAGGATAGGCAGTGAGTGGCAAAGTAGGATGGAGAAAAACACCATGGGGTGGTCAGCATGGGGAGTTCAGGAAACATGCAGTGGTAATGTAGGATAGGTTTCTGAAAAGCATCACGGTGTGGTGCGCCTTGTAAGGGTTTCTAACAGGCCATTCACTAGTAAGAGTGAGAAAAACATCACGGGGTGATGTGAATCAGAGGGCCTGAATTAGCATAGGCAGTGAGTGGCAATGTAGGGTGGAGAAAAGCGCCACAGGTGGTCAGCATAGGGAGTTCAGGAAACATGCAGTGGCAATGTAGGAGAGGTTTCTGAAAAACATCGCGGGGTGGTGCGCATTGTAAGGGTTTGTAACAAGCCATTCACTAGTAGGAGTGAGAAAAACATCACGGGGTGTGTGAATCGGAAGGCCTGAATTAGGATAGGCAGTGAGTGGCAATGTAGGATGGAGAAAAGCACTACGGGTTGGTCAGCATGGGGAGGTCAGGAAACATGCAGTGGCAATGCAGGATAGGTTTCTGAAAAACATCGCGGGGTGGTACGCATTGTAAGGTTTTCTAACAGGCCATTCAGTAGTAGGAGTGAGAAAATCATCACGGGGTGGTGTGAATTGGAAGGCCTGAATTAGGATAGGCAGTGAGTGGCAAAGTAGGATGGAGAAAAGTGCCACGGATTGGTCAGCATGGAGAGGTTAGAAAACATGCAGTGGCAATGTAGGATAGGTTTCTGAAAAACATCGCGTGTTGTTGTGCATTGTAAGGGTTTCTAACAGGCCATTCACTAGTAGGAGTGAGAAAAACATCACGGGATGGTGTGCATCAGAGGGCCGGAATTAGTATAGGCAGTGCGTGGAAATATAGGATGGAAAAAGTGCCACGGGGTGGTCAGCATGGGGAAGTCAGGAAACATGCACTGGCATTGTAGCATAGGTTTCTGAAAAACATCGTAGAGTGGTGCGCATTGTAAGGGTTTCTACCCAGCCATTCACTAGTAAGAGTGAGAAAAACATCACGGGTTGGTGTGAATCGGAGGGCCTGAATTAGGATAGGCAGTGAGTTGCAATGTAGGATGGAGAAAAGCGCCATGGGATGGTCAGCATGGGTAGGTCAGGAAACATGCAGTGGCAATGTATGATAAGTTTCTGAAAAACATCGCTGGGTGGTGCCCATTGTAAGGGTTTCTAACAGGCCATTCACTAGTAGGAGTGAGAAGAACATCACGGGGTGGTGTGAATCGGAAGGCCTGAATTAGGATAGGCAGTGAGTTGCAATGTAGGATGGAGAAAAGCGCCATGGGACAGTCATCATGGGGAGGTCAGGAAACATGCAGTGCCAAAGTAGGATAGGTTTCTGAAAAACATCGTGGGGTGAAGCGCATTGTAAGGGTTTCTAACAGGCCATTCACTTGTAGTAGTGAGACAAACATCACGGGGTGGTGTGAATCAGAGGGCCAGAATTAGTATAGGCAGTGAGTGGCAACGTAGGATGGAGAAAAGCTCCACGGGGTGGTCAGCATGAGGAGGTCATGAAACATGCAGTGGCACTGTAGGATAGGTTTCTGAAAAACATCGCGTTGTGGTGTGCATTGTAAAGGTTTCTAACAGGCCATTCACTAGTAGGAGTGAGAAAAACATTACGGGGTGGTGTGAATCGGAGGGCCCGAATTAGGATAGGCAGTGAGTGGTAATGTAGGATGTAGAAAAGCGCCACGGGGTTGTCAGCATGGGGAGGTCAGGAAACATGCAGTGGCAATGTAGGATAGATTTCTGAAAAACATCGATGGTTGGTGCGCAGTATAAGCGTTTCTAACAGGACATTCACTAGTAGCAGTAAGAAAAACATCACGGGGTGGTGTGAATCAGAGGGCCTGAATTAGGATAGGCAGTGAGTGGCATTGTAGGATGGAGAAAAGCACCATGGGGTGGTCAGCATGGGGAGGTCCGGAAACATTCTGCAGCAAAGTAGGATAGGTTTATGAAATACATCGCTGGGTGGTGCGCCATGTAAGGGTCTCTAGCAGGCCATTCACTAGTAGGAGTGAGAAAAAATCACTGGGTGGTTTGAATCAGAGGGCCTGAATTAGGATAGGCAGTGAGTGGCAATGTAGGATGGGGAAAAGTGCCACCAGGTGGTCAGTATGGGGAGGTCAGGAAACATGCAGTGGCAATGTAGGATAGGTTGCTGAAAAACATGGCGGGGTTGTCCTCATTGTAAGGGTTTCTAACAGGCCATTCAATAGTAGGAGTCAGCAAACATCACGGAGTTTTGTGAATCGGAGGGCCTGAATTAGCATAGGCAGAGAGTGGCAATGCAGGATGGAGAAAAGTGCATGGGGGTGGTCATCATGGGGAAGTCAGGAAACATGCAGTGGCAATGTAGGATAGGTTTCTGAAAAACATCGCTTGATGGTGCGCATTGTAAAGGGTTCTAACAGGCCATAAACTAGTAGGAGTGAGAAAAACAACACGGGGTGGTGTGAATCGGAGGGCATTAATTAGGATAGGCAGTGAGGGGCAATGTAGGATGGAGAAATGCGCCACGGGGTGGTCAGCATGGGGAGGTCAGGAAACATGCAGTGGCAACGTAGGATAGCTTTTTGAAAAACTTCTCAGGGTGGTGCGCATTGTAAGGGTTTCTAACAGGCCATTCACCAGTAGGAGTGAAAAAAACATCACGAGGTGGTGTGAATCGGCGGGCCAGAATTAGGATAGGTAGTGATTGGCAAAGTAGGATGGAGAAAAGCGCCATGGGGTGGTCAGCATAGGGAATTCAAGAAACATGCAGTGGCAATGCAGGATAGGTTTCTGAAAAACATCGCGGGGTGGTGCGCATTGTAAGGGTTTCTAACAGGCCATTCACTAGTAAGAGTGCGAAAAACATCACGGGGTGGTGTGAATCAGAGGGCCTGAATTAGGATAGGCAGTGAGTGGCTATGTAGGATGGATAAAAGTGCCACGCGATGGTCAGCATGGGGAGGTCAGGAAACCTGCAGTATAGGTTTCTTAAAAACATCGCGGGGTGGTGCACATTGTAAGGGTTTCTAACAAGCCATCCACTAGTAGGAGTGAGAAAAGCATCATGGGTGGTGTGAATCGGAGTGTCTGAATTAGGATAGGCAGTGAGTGGCAATGTAGGATGGAGAAAAGCGCTACTGGGTCGTCAGCATGTGAAAGTCAGGAAACATGCAGTAGCAATATAGGATAGGTTTCTGAAAAAGATCGCGGGGTGGTGTGCATTGTAAGGGTTTCTAACGGGCCATTCGCTAGTAGGAGTGAGAAAAACCTCACGGGGTAGTGTGAATCGGACAGCCTGAATTAGGTTAGGCAGTTAGTGGCAATGTAGGATGGAGTAAAGCGCCAATGGGTGGTCAACATGCGATGTAAGGAAACATGCTGTGGCAATGTCAGATAGGTTTCTGAAAAACATCGCTGGGTGGTGCGCATTGTAAGGCTTTCTAACAGGGCATTCACTAGTTGGAGTGAGAAAAACATCACGGGGTGGTCTGAATAGGAAGGCCTGATTTAGGATAGGTAGAGAGTGGCAATGTAGTATGGAGAAATGCATCACGGTGTTGTCAGCATGGGGATGTCAAGAAACATGCAGTGGCAATGTAGGATAGGTTTATGAAAAACATTGCAGGGTCATGCGCATTGTAAGGGTTTCTAACAAGCCATTCACTAGTAGGTGTGAGAAAAACATCACGGGGTGGTGTGAATCCGAGTGCCTGAATTAGGATAGGCAGTGAGTGGCCATGTCGGATGGAGAAAAGCGCCATGGGGTGCTCAGCATGGGGAGGTCAGGAAACATGCAGTGGCAATGTAGGATAAGTTTCTGAAAAACATCGCGTTGTGGTGCGCATTGTAAGGGTTTCAAACAGGCCATTCACTAGTAGGAGTGAGAAAAACATCACGGGGTGGTGTGAATCGGAGAGCCTGAATTAGGATAGGCAGTGAGTGGCAATGTAGGATGGAGTAAAGCGCCACGGGGTGGTCAACATGCGAGGTAAGAAACATGCAGTGGCAATGTAGGATAGGTTTCTGAAAAACATCGCGGGGTGGTGCGCATTGTAAGGGTTTCTAACAGGCCATTCACTAGTAGGAGTGAGAAAAACATCACGGGGTGTTGTGTATCGGAGGGCCTGAATTAGGATAGGCAGTGAGTGGTTATGTAGGATGGAGAAAAGCACCACGGCGTGGTCAACATGGGGAAGTCAGGAAACATGCACTGGCAATGTAGGATAGGTTTCTGAAAAGCATCGCGGTGTGGTGCGCCTTGTAAGGGTTTCTAACAGGCCATTCACTAATAGGAGTGAGAAAAACATCACGGGTTGGTATGAATCGAATGGCCTGAATTAGGATAGGCAGTGAGTGGCAATATAGGATGGAGAAAAGGGCCATGGGGTGGTCAGCATGGGGATGTGATTAAATATGCAGTGGCAATTTAGGATAGGTTTCTGAAAAACATCGCGGGTTGGTACGCATTGTAAGGGTTTATAACCGGCCACTTACTAGTAGGAGTAAGAAAAACATCACGGGGTGGTGTGAATCAGAGGGTCTGAATTAGAATAGGCAGTGAGTGGCAATGTAAGATGGAGAAAAGCGCCACGGGTTGGTCAGCATGGGGAGGTCAGGAAACATGCAGTGGCAATGTAGGATAGGTTTCTGAAAAACATCGCGGCGTGGTGCGCATTGTAAGGTTTTCTAACAGGTCATTCACTAGGCGAAGTGAGAAAAACATCGCGGGGTGGTGTGAATCAGAGGGCCTGAATTAGAATAGGCAGTGAGTGGCAATGTAGAATGGAGAAAAGCACCACGGGGTGGTCAGCAAGGGGAGGTCAGGAAACATTCCTTGGCAAAGTAGGATAGGTTTCTGAAAAACATCCCGGGGTGGTGCGCATTGTTAGGGTTTCTAACAGGCCATTCACTAGTAGGAGTGAGAAAAACATCACAGGGTGGTGTTAATCGGAAGGACTGAAATAGGATAGGCAGTGAGTGGCAATGTAGGATGGAGAAAAGCGCCCCGGGTAGGTCAGCATGGGGAGATCAGGAAACATGCAGTGGCAATGAAGAATAGGTTTCTGAAAAACATCACGGGGTGGTGCGCATTGTAAGGGTTTCTAACAGGCCATTCACTAGTAGGAGTGAGAAAAACATCACGGCGTGGTGTGAAGCGGAGGGCCTGAATTACGATAGGCAGTGAGTTGCTATGTAGGATGGAGAAAAGCACCACGGGGTGGTCAGCATGGGGAGGTCAGGAAACATGCAGTGGCAATGGAGGATAGGTTTCTGAAAAACATTGCGGGGTGGTGCGCATTGTAAGTGTTTCTAACAGGACACTCACTAGTAGGAGTGAGAAAAACATCACGGGGTGGTGTGACTCGGAGGGCCTGAATTAGGATAGGCAGTGAGTGGCAAAGTAGGATGGAGAAAAACACCACGGGGTGGTCAGCATGGGGAGGTCAGGAAACATGCACTGGTAATGTAGGATAGGTTTTTGAAAAGCATCACGGTGTGGTGCGCTTTGTAAGGGTTTCTAACAGGCCATTCACTAGTAAGAGTGAGAAAAACATCACGGGGTGGTGTGCATGAGAGGGACAGAATTAGAATAGGCAGTGAATGGCAATGTAGGATGGAGAAAAGCGCCATGCGGTGGTCTGCATGGGGAAGTCAGGAAACATGCAGTGGCAATGTAGGATAGGTTTCTGAAAAACATCGCGGGATGTTGCGCATTGTAAGGATTTCTAACAGGACATTCACTAGTAGGAGAGAGAAAATCTTCACGGGGTGGTGTGAATCAGAGGGACTGAATTAGGATAGGCAGGGAGTGGCAATGTAGGATGGAGAAAAGCGCCACAGGTGGTCAGCATGGGGAGTTCAGGAAACATGCAGTGGCAACGTAGGAGAGGTTTCTGAAAAACATCGCGGGGTGGTACGCATTGTAAGGTTTTCTAACAGGCCATTCAGTAGTAGGAGTGAGAAAATCATCACGGGGTGGTGTGAATTGGAAGGCCTGAATTTGGATAGGCAGTGAGTGGCAAAGTAGGATGGAGAAAAGGGCCACGGGGTGGTCAGCATGGAGAGGTTAGAAAACATGCAGTGGCAATGTAGGATAGGTTCCTGAAAAACATCGCGTGTTGTTGTGCATTGTAAGGCTTTCTAACAGGCCATTCACTAGTAGGATTGAGAAAAACAACACGGGGTGGTGTGCATCAGAGGGCCGGAATTAGTATAGGCTGTGCGTGGCAATATAGGATGGAGAAAAGTGCCACGGGGTGGTCAGCATCGGGAAGTCAGGAAACATGCACTGGCATTGTAGCATAGGTTTCTGAAAAACATCGCAGAGTGGTGCACATTGTAAGGGTTTCTAACCGGCCATTCACTAGTAGGAGTGAGAAAAACATCACGGGTTGGTGTGAATCAGAGGGCCTGAATTAGGATAGGCAGTGAGTTGCAATGTAGGATGGAGAAAAGCGCCATGGGATGGTCAGCATGGGGAGGTCGGAAACATGCAGTGGCAATGTATGATAAGTTTCTGAAAAACATCGCTGGGTGGTGCGCATTGTAAGTGTTTCTAACAGACCATTCACTAGTAGGAGTGAGAAAAACATCACGGGGTGGTGTGAATCGGAGGGATTGAATTAGGATAGGCAGTGAGTTGCAATGTAGGATGGAGAAAAGCGCCATGGGACAGTCAGCATGGGGAGGTCAGGAAACATGCAGTGGCAAAGTAGGATAGGTTTCTGAAAAACATCGTGGGGTGAAGCGCATTGTGAGGGTTTCTAACAGGCCATTCACTAGTAGTAGTGAGACAAACATCACGGGGTGGTGTGAATTGGAAGGCCTGAATAAGAATAGGCAGTGTGTGGCAATGTAGGATGGAGTAAAGCGCCACAGGGTGGTCAGCACGGAGAGGTCATGAAACATGCTGTGGCCATGTAGGATAGGTTTATGAAAAACATCGTGGGGTGGTGTGCATTGTAAGGGTTTCTAACAGGCCATTCACTAGTAGGTATCAGAACAGCATCACGGGTGGTGTGAATCGGAAGGCCTGCATTAGGATAGGCAGTGAGTGGCAATGTAAAATGGAGAAAAGCGCCAAGCGGTGGTCAGCATGGGGATGTCAGGAAACATGCAGTGGCAATGTAGCATAGGTTTCTGAAAAACATCGCGGGGTGGTGCGCATGGTAAGGGTTTCTAACAGGCCATTCACTAGTAGGAGTGAGAAAAACATCACGGGGTGGTGTGAATTGGATGGCCTGAATTAGGATAGGCAGTGAGTGGCAATGTAGGATGGAGAAAATCACCACGGGTTGTTCAGCATGGGGAGGTCAGGAAACATGCAGTGGCAAGGTAGGATAGGATTCTGAAAAACGTCGCGGGGTAGTGGGAATTGTAAGTGTTTCTAACAGGCCATTCACTAGTAGGAGTGAGAAAAACATCCCGGGCTGGTTTGAATCAGAGGGCCTGAATTAGGATAGGCAGTGAGGGGCAATGTAGGATGGAGAAAAGCACCACGGGGTGGTCAGCATGTGGAGGTCAGGAAACATGCCTTGGCAAAGTAGAATAGGTTTCTGAAAAACATCCTGGGGTGGTGCGCATTGTAAGTGTTTCTCACAGGCCATTCACTAGTAGGAGTGAGAAAAACATCATGGGGTTTTGTGAATCTTAGGTCCTGAATTAGGATAGGCAGTGAGTGGCAATGTACGATGGAGAAAAGCACCACGGGGTGGTCACCATAGGGAGTTCAGGAAACATGCAGTGGCAATGTAGGACAGGTTTCTGAAAAACATCGCGGGGTAGTGCGCATTGTAAGGTTTTCTAACAGGCCGTTCACTAGTAGGAGTGAGAAAAACATCACGGGGTGGTGTGAATCGGAGGGTCTGAAATAGGGTAGGCAGTGAGTGGCAATGTAGGATGGAGAAAAGCGCCACGTGGTGGGCAGCATGGGGAGGTCTGGAAACATGCAGTGGCAATGGAGGATAGGGTTCTGAAAAGCATCGCGGTGTGGTGCACCTTGTAAGGGTTTCTAACAGGCCATACACTAGTAAGAGTGAGAAAAACATCACGGGGTGGTGTGCATCAGAGGGCCAGAATTAGAACAGGCAGTGAGTGGCAATGTAAGATGGAGAAAAGCGCCATGCGGTGGTCTGCATGGGGAAGTCAGGAAACATGCAGTGGCAATGTAGGATAGGTTTCTGAAAAACATCGTGGGATGTTGTGCATTGTAAGGATTTCTAACAGGCCATTCAGTAATAGGAGTGAGAAAAATTTCACGGGGTGGTGTGAATCAGAGGGCTTGAATTAGCATAGGCAGTCAGTGGCAATGTAGGATTGAGAAAAGTGCCACGGGTTGGTCAGCATGGGGAGGTCAGGAAACATGCAGTGGCAATGTAGGATAGGTTTCTGAAAAACATCGCGGTGTGGTACGCATTGTAAGGGTTTCTAACAGGCCATTCACTAGTAGGAGTGAGAAAACCATCACGGGGTGGTGTGAATCGGAAGGCCTGAATTAGGATAGGCAGTGAGTGGCAAAGTAGGTTGGAGAAAAGCGCGACGGGGTGGTCAGCATGGAGAGGTCAGGAAACATGCAGTGGCAATGTAGGATAGGTTCTTGAAAAGCATCGCGTGTTGTTGCACATTGTAAGGGTTTCTAACAGGCCATTCACTAGGAGGAGTGAGAAAAACATCACGGGGTGGTTTGAATCGGAGGGACTGAATTAGGATAGGCAGTGAGTGGCAATGTAGGATGGAGAAAAGCACCACGGGGTGGTCAGCAATTGGAGGTCAGGAAACATTCCTTGGCAAAGTAGGATAGGTTTCTGGAAAACATCCCGGGGTGGTGCGCATTGTAAGGGTTTCTAACAGGCCATCCACTAGTAGGAGTGAGAAAAACATCACGGGATGGTGTGACTCGGAGGGCCTGAATTAGGATAGGCAGTGAGTGGCAATGTAGAATGGAGAAAAGCGCCACGGGTTGGTCAGCATCGGGAGGTCAGGAAACATGCAGTGGCAATGTAGGATAGGTTTCTGAAAAAAATCGCGGGGTGGTGCGCATTGTAAGGGTTTCTAACAGGCCATTCTCTAGTAGGAGTTAGAAAAACATCACGGGGTCGTGTGCATCAGAGGGCCAGAATTAGTATAGGCAGTGCGTGGGAATATAAGATGGAGAAAAGTGCCACGGGGTGGTCAGCATGGGGAAGTCAGGAAAGATGCACTGGCATTGTAGCATCGGTTTCTGAAAAACATCGCAGAGTGGTGCACATTGTAAGGTTTCTAACCGGCCATTCACTAGTAGGAGTGAGAAAAACATCACGGGTTGGTGTGAATCGGAGGGCCTGAATTAGGATAGGCAGTGAGTTGCAATGTAGGATGGAGAAAAGCGCCATGGGATGGTCAGCATGGGGAGGTCGGAAACATGCAGTGGCAATGTATGATAAGTTTCTGAAAAACATCGCTCGGTGGTGCGCATTGTAAGGGTTTCTATTAGGCCATTCACTAGTAGGAGTGAGAAAAACATCAGGGGGTGGTGTGAATCGGAGGGCCTGAATTAGGATAGGCAGTGAGTTGCAATGTAGGATGGAGAAAAGCGCCATGGGACAGTCAGCATGGGGATGTAGGGAAACATGCAGTGGCAAAGTAGGATAGGTTTCTGAAAAACATCGCGGGGTGAAGCGCATTGTAAGGGTTTCTAACAGGCCATTCACTAGTAGTAGTGAGACAAACATCACGGAGTGGTGTGAATCGGAAGGCCTGAATTAGAATAGGCAGTGTGTGGCAATGTAGGATGGAGTAAAGCGCCACAGGGTGGTCAGTATGGGGAGGTCATGAAACATGCTGTGGCCATGTAGGATAGGTTTATGAAAAACATCGTGGGTCGTGCGAATTATAAGGGTTTCTAACAGGCCATTCACTAGTAGGTATCAGAACAGCATCACGGGTGGTGTGAATCGGAGGGCCTGAATTAGGATAGGCAGTGAGTGGCAATGTAAAATGGAGAAAAGCGCCAAGAGGTGGTCAGCATGGGGATGTCAGGAAACATGCAGTGGCAATGTAGCATAGGTTTCTGAAAAACATCGCGGGGTGGTGCGCATGGTAAAGGTTTCTAATAGGCCATTCACTAGTAGGAGTGAGAAAAACATCACGGGGTGGTGTGAACCGGAGGGCGTGAATTAGGATAGGCAGAGAGTGGCAACGTAGGATGGAGAAAAACACCATAGGGTGGTCAGCATGGGGAGGTCAGGAAACATGCAGTGGCAATGTAGGATAGCTTTCTGAAAAACATAGCGGGGTGGTGCGCATTGTAAGGGTTTCTAACAGGCCATTCACTAGTAGGAGTGAGAAAAACATCACGGGCTGATTTGAATCAGAGTGCCTGAATTAGGATAGGTAGTGAGTGGCAATGTAGGATGGAGAAAAGCACCACGGGGTGGTCAGCATGGGGAGGTCAGGAAACATGCAGTGGCAATGTAGGATAGGATTCTGAAAAACGTCGCGGGGTATTGGGAATTGTATGTGTTTCTAACAGGCCATTCACTAGTAGGAGTGAGAAAAACATCACGGGCTGATTTGAATCAGAGGGCCTGAATTAGGATAGGTAGTGAGTGGCAATGTAGGATGGAGAAAAGCACCACGGGGTGGTCAGCATGTGGAGGTCAGGAAACATGACTTGGCAAAGTAGAATAGGTTTCTGAAAAACATCCCGGGGTGGTTCGCATTGTAAGTGTTTCTCACAGGCCATTCAGTAGTAGGAGTGAGAAAAACATCATGGGGTGGTGTGAATCTTAGGGCCTGAATTAGGATAGGCAGTGAGTGGCAATGTAGGATGGAGAAAAGCGCCACGGGGTGTTCAGCATGGGGAGGTCAGGAAACATGCAGTTGCAATCTAGGATAGGTTTCTGAAAAACATCGTGGGGTGGTGCGCATTGTAAGGTTTTCTAACAGGCCATTCACTAGTAGGAGTGAGAAAAACATCACGGGGTGGTGTGAATCGGAGTGCCTGAAATAGGATAGGCAGTGAGTGGCAATGTAGGATGGAGAAAAGCGCCATGGGGTGGTCAGCATGGGGAGGTGAGGAAACATGCAGTGGCAAAGTAGGATAGGTTTCTGAAAAACATCGCGGGGTGGTGCGCATTGTAAGGGTTTCTACCAGGCCATTCACTAGTAGGAGTGAGAAAAACATCACGGCGTGGTGTGAATCAGAGGGCCTGAATTAGAGTAGGTAGTGAGTTGCTATGTAGGATGGAGAAAAGCGGCACGGGGTTGTTAGCATGGGGAGGTCAGGAAGCATGCAGTGGCAATGTAGGATAGGTTTCTGAAAAACATCGCCGGGTGGTGCGCATTGTAAGGGTTTCTAACAGGCCATTCACTAGTAGAAGTGAGAAAAACATCACGGGGTGGTGTGACTCGGAGGGCCTGAATTAGGACAGGCAGTGAGTGGCAAAGTAGGATGGAGAAAAACACCACGGGGTGGTCAGCATGGGGAGGTCAGGAAACATGCAGTGGTAATGTAGGATAGGTTTCTGAAAAGCATCGCGGTGTGGTGCACTTTGTAAGGGTTTTTAACAGGCCATTCACTAGTAAGAGTGAGAAAAACATCACGGGGTGGTGTGCATCAGAGGGCCAGAATTAGAATAGGCAGTGAGTGGCAATGTAGGATGGAGAAAAGCCCCATGCGGTGGTCTGCATGGGGAAGTCAGGAAACATGCAGTGGCAATGTAGGATATGTTTCTGAAAAACATCGCTGGATGTTGCGCATTGTAAGGATTTCTAACAGGCCATTCACTAGTAGGAGTGAGAATATCTTCACGGGGTGGTGTGAATCAGAGGGCCTGAATTAGCATAGGCAGTCAGTGGCAATGTAGGATGGAGAAAAGTGCCATGGGTGGTCATCATGGGGAGTTCAGGAAACATGCAGTGGCAACATAGGAGACGTTTCTGAAAAACATCGCGTGGTGGTGCGCATTGTAAGGGTTTGTAACAAGCCATTCACTAGTGGGAGTGAGAAAAACATCACGGGGGGTGTGAATCGGAAGGCCTGAATTAGGATAGGCAGTGAGTGGCAATGTAGGATGAAGAAAAGCTCTACGGGTTGGTCAGCATGGGGAGGTCAGGAAACATGCAGTGGCAATGTATGATAGGTTTCTGAAAAACATCGCGGTGTGGTACGCATTGCAAGGATTTCTAACAGGCCATTCACTAGTAGGAGTGAGAATATCTTCACGGGGTGGTGTGAATCAGAGGGCCTGAATTAGCATAGGCAGTCAGTGGCAATGTAGGATGGAGAAAAGTGCCACGGGTGGTCAGCATGGGGAGTTCAGGAAACATGCAGTGGCAACGTAGGAGAGGTTTCTGAAAAACATCACGGGGTGGTGCGCATTGTAAGGGTTTGTAACAAGCCATTCACTAGTAGGAGTGAGAAAAACATCACGGGGGGTGTGAATCGGAAGGCCTGAATTAGGATAGGCAGTGAGTGTCAATGTAGGATGGAGAAAAGCACCACCGGTTGGTCAGCATGGGGAGGTCAGGAAACATGCAGTGGCAATGTAGGATAGGTTTCTGAAAAACATCGCGGTGTGGTACGCATTGTAAGGGTTTCTAACAGGCCATTCACTAGTAGGAGTGAGAAAAACATCACGGGGTGGTGTGAATCGGAAGGCCTGAATTAGGATAGGCAGTGAGTGGCAAAGTAGGTTGGAGAAAAGCGCCACGGGGTGGTCAGCATGGAGAGGTCAGGAAACATGCAGTTGCAATGTAGGATACGTTCTTGAAAAACATCGCGTGTTGATGGAGAAAACAGAGAAAGCATTGAGTATGTGAAGCAGGTGCAAAGGAACTATCAAGAAATCAAGAAGTCTACCCAAGACTGGCATAACAGCTTGAAAGAAACTAAGGACAGACTATCTGAATTGGAGGGCAGACTTGAAACATGGGAGAATGAAATGAAAAACTTCTTAAAAATAACAAAGAAACACACAGCAATAATACAAAGACAAGAAGATGATAAGAGGAGCCATAACTTAAGGATTAAGAACATAAAAGAAGAAGTAGGGACACAAACAAGTGAACTACTAAAGCTACTCACAGAAATAATCCAGGAGAATTTTCCTAATTTAGCAAAAGTTAAAGATACTCAAATGTATGAGGCATACAGGACCCCAGCTACCTACAACCCTAACAGAGAAACACCCAGGCATATAATAATAAAAATTCCAGAAATTCAATACAAGAACAGAATATTAAAAGCTGTAAGAGACAAGAAACAGATCACTTACAAGGGAAGACCCATCAGAATTACAGCAGATTTCTCTTCACAAACCATCAAATCACGAAGAGCATGGGGAGAAATAATTCAAGCTTTGAAAGATAATAATCTACAGCCAAGATTGAGATATCCTGCACAACTATCCCTGGAAATTGATGGAAAAACGAGGTGCTTCCAAGATAAAGAGGAACTGGGGGAATTTGCAACCACCAATTCAACCCTACAGAAAGTATTGCAGGATATTCTAAAAAAAAAAAGAAAAATACAAAGAACCCAGAAATAGGGGCGGGGAGGCCACAACGAATGGAGCAGAGAACAAAATGAAGAAGACAAACTGACAGCTACTGACAGAAAAAGAGCTCAACAGAAATGAGACAGAGAAGATTGGATGATAGGAACAGCTTTTTTTGGAGAAAATGACATCTTAATAGGTAATGCTGATTTAGTACCATCTTGTTTTGAAGTCTCATCTAGCTTTTGTTCTTCTGTCTCCAATGGTCTAAACAGGTTGTATCTTATTGGATTTTGCTATGTACGATAGTATAAGAAAAAACCTTTTAAAGACAAGGAGATTATACAGAGACCATTGTTTATTTTCTGTTAGTCGATTCTAAATACTCTATAATGCTGTCATTCTCTTAAATGGATTTACATTGTTTTGATATACTTAATGCTACAGTATATGAAGTTGTACTCAAGGACTTCAGGGAGGGAGTCAATATGGTAACTATTTTTGGGTCAGGATTAGCTGGTGGTGAAACACTATTCTGCTTAAATGGTTATGTTTTGATCTGCCCTGTTTCGCTGTTATGCCCTCTTTTTTCTCAATCTCCACTCCATTATTTACTTTTTTATTTTTATCCATTTAATTAAAGGGAAAAATATAGCAGGATATAATATAGTAACCCACTTTGACTTTCTATTATCTCGATTTGAAGCCCTGTATTACTCTCACCATCTTGTTTTTGACTGAGGTTCCTATATTCTGTTTTGCTGGATAGTATCAGGTTCGAAAGTTTAGGCATCAGCTGAGAAGATAATGAGATTCATTATAACGCCCATTCTCGTTGACTTTTATCTACTTTTGAAGACCTACAATATCTCCAATGTTTTGGTTTTGTCGGTTTTATTCTTTACGGTTTTGTTCAATTGTATTACAACTAATGATATAGGCAATTCTATTAGAAATAGCAGGAGGCATTATGGTAACCATTGTTGATCACCTTGTATTATGTTTTTATACTATCTATTATGTCCACCCTTTTGACTTGACCGATTCTGTTCTGTTATGTCACATTTGGTTTTACTCTCGTCCAAAAAAGCAACAAGAACTGTGGGAGCAATGAAACCCAAAATGTGTAATAGTCACTGTACAAAAGAGAGGAAAAGAAAGCGCTCTAAACTATATAACTGCATGTATATTTAAATGTATAAGATAGAAAATGATATCACAGAGTATTATTGGATCATTGAACAGAACTGTTTGCAGTATCATTGTTGGAATGTCCACTCTACAAGCTTTAATTTTGTGACTTGAACAATTATTTCTAAGATGGCAATATGTAATCCATTAACTAGTGATTTCCAACTGCGCATTTTTTTATTCTGTAAATCTGTATAACTTGTACCCCTTCACTGTTTTTTTTTCTTTCTTTTCTTTTCTCCTTAAATAAAAAAAAAAAAGAATCCATAAAAAAAGAAAAACATCGCGTGTTGTCGTGCATTGTAAGGGTTTCTAACAGGCCATTCACTAGGAGGAGTGAGAAAAACATCACGGGATGGTGTGACTCAGAGGGCCTGAATTAGGATAGGCAGTGAGTGGCAATGTAGAATGGAGAAAAGCGCCACGGGTTGGTCAGCATCGGGAGGTCAGGAAACATGCAGTGGCAATGTAGGATAGGTTTCTGAAAAACATCGCGGGGTGGTGCGCATTGTAAGGGTTTCTAACAGGCCATTCACTAGTAGGAGTGAGAAAAACATCACGGGGTGGTGTGCATCAGAAGGCCAGAATTAGTATAGGCAGTGCGTGGGAATATAGGATGGAGAAAAGTGCCACGGGGTGGTCAGCATGGGGAAGTCAGGAAACATGCACTGGCACTGTAGCATAGGTTTCTGAAAAACATCGCAGAGTGGTGCGCATTGTAAGGGTTTCTAACCGGCCAATCACTAGTAGGAGTGAGAAAAACATCACGGGTTGGTGTGAATCGGAGGGCCTGAATTAGGATTGGCAGTGAGTTGCAATGTAGGATGGAGAAAAGCGCCATGGGATGGTCAGCATGGGGAGGTCAGGAAACATGCAGTGGCAATGTATGATAAGTTTCTGAAAAACATCGTAGGGTGGTGCGCATTCTAAGGGTTTCTAATAGGCCATTCACTAGTAGGAGTGAGAAAAACATCACGGGGTGGTGTGAATCGGAGGGCCTGAATTAGGATAGGCAGTGAGTTGCAATGTAGGATGGAGAAAAGCGCCATGGGACAGTCAGCATGGGGATGTAGGGAAACATGCAGTGGCAAAGTAGGATAGGTTTCTGAAAAACATCGCGGGGTGAAGCGCATTGTAAGGGTTTCTAAGAGGCCATTCACTAGTAGTAGTGAGACAAACATCACGGGGTGGTGTGAATCGGAAGGTGTGAATTAGAATAGGCAGTGTGTGGCAATGTAGGATGGAGTAAAGCGCCACAGGGTGGTCAGCATGGGGAGGTCATGAAACATGCTGTGGCCATGTAGGATAGGTTTATGAAAAACATCGTGGGTCGTGCAAATTATAAGGGTTTCTAACAGGCCATTCACTAGTAGGTATCAGAACAGCATCACGGGTGGTGTGAATCGGAGGGCCTGAATTAGGATAGGCAGTGAGTGGCAATGTAAAATGGAGAAAAGCGCCAAGAGGTGGTCAGCATGCAGATGTCAGGAAACATGCAGTGGCAATGTAGCATAGGTTTCTGAAAAACATCGCGGGGTGGGGCGCATTGTAAGGTTTTCTAACAGGCCATTCACTAGTAGGAGTGAGAAAAACATCATGGGGTGGTGTGAATCTTAGGGCCTGAATTAGGGTAGGCAGTGAGTTGCAATGTAGGATGGAGAAATGCACCACGGGTTGGTCATCATGGGGAGGTCAGGAAACATGCAGTGGCAATGTAGGATAGGATTCTCAAAAACGTCGTGGGGTAGTGGGAATTGTAAGTGTTTCTAACAGGCCATTCACTAGTAGGAGTGAGAAAAACATCACGGGCTGGTTTGAATCAGAGGGCCTGAATTAGGATAGGTAGTGAGTGGCAATGTAGGATGGAGAAAAGCACCACGGGGTGGTCAGCACGTGGAAGTCAGGAAACATGCCTTGTCAAAGTAGAATAGGTTTCTGAAAAACATCCCGGGGTGGTGCCTATTGTAAGTGTTTCTAACAGGCCATTCAGTAGTAGGAGTGAGAAAAACATCATGGGGTGCTGTGAATCTTAGGGCCTGAATTAGGATAGGCAGTGAGTGGCAATGTAGGATGGAGAAAAGCGCCACGGGGTGTTCAGCATGGGGAGGTCAGGAAACATGCAGTTGCAATCTAGGATAGGTTTCTGAAAAACATCGCGGGGTGGTGCGCGTTGTAAGGGTTTCTAACAGGCCATTCACTAGTAGGAGTGAGACAAACAACACGGGGTGGTATGAATTGGAGGGCCTGAATTAGAATAGGCAGTGAGTGGCAATGTACGATGGAGAAAAGCACCACGGGGTGGTCACCATAGGGAGTTCATGAAACATGCAGTGGCAATGTAGGATAGGTTTCTGAAAAACATCGCGGGGTGGTGAGCATTGTAAGGTTTTCTAACAGGCCATTCACTAGTAGGAGTGAGAAAAACATCACAGGGTGGTGTGAATCGAGGGCCTGAAATAGGATAGGCAGTGAGTGGCAATGTAGGATGGAGAAAAGCGCCACGGAGTGGTCAGCATGGGGAGGTCAGGAAACATGCAGTGGCAAAGTAGGATAGGTTTCTGAAAAACATCGCTGGGTGGTGCGCATTGCAAGGGTTTCTAACAGGCCATTCACTAGTAGGAGTTAGAAAAACATCACGGCGTGGTGTGAATCAGCGGGCCTGAATTTGGATAGACAGTGAGTGGCTATGTAGGATGGAGAAAAGCGCCACAGGGTGGTCAGCATGGGGAGGTCAGGAAACATGCAGTGGCAATGTAGGATAGGTTTCTTAAAAACATCGCGGGGTGGTGCGCATTGTAAGGGTTTCTAACAGGCCATTCACTAGTAGGAGTGAGAAAAACATCACGAGGTGGTGTGACGCGGAGGGCCTGAATTAGGATAGGCAGTGAGTGGCAAAGTAGGATGGAGAAAAACACCACGGGGTAGTCAGCATGGGGAGGTCAGGAAACATGCAGTGTTAATGTAGGATAGGTTTCTGAAAAGCATCGCGGTGTGGTGTGTCTTGTAAGGGTTTCTAACAGGTCATTCACTAGTAAGAGTGAGAAAAACATCACGGGGTGGTGTGCATCAGAGGGCCAGAATTAGAATAGGCAGTGAGTGGCAATGTAGGATGGAGAAAAGCGCCAAGCGGTGGTCTGCATGGGGAAGTCAGGAAACATGCAGTGGCAATGTAGGATAGGTTTCTGAAAAACATCGCGGGATGTTGCGCATTGTAAGGATTTCTAACAGGCCATTCACTAGTAGGAGTGAGAAAAACTTCACGGGGTGGTGTGAATCAGAGGGTCTGAATTAGCATAGGCAGTGAGTGGCAATGTAGGATGGAGAAAAGTGCCACGGGTGGTCAGCATGGGGAGTTCCGGAAACATGCAGCTGCAACGTAGGAGAGGTTTCTGAAAAACATCGCGGGGTGGTGCGCATTGTAAGGGTGTGTAACAAGCCATTCACTAGTAGGAGTGAGAAAAACATCACGGGGGGTGTGAATCGGAAGGCCTGAATTAGGAAAGGCAGTGAGTGGCAATGTAGGATGGAAAAAAGCGCCACGGGGTGGTCAGCATGGAGAGGTCAGGAAACATGCAGTGGCAATGTAGGATAGGTTCTTGAAAAACATCGCGTGTTGTTGTGCATTGTAAGGGTTTCTAACAGGCCATTCACTAGGAGGAGTGAGAAAAACATCACGGGTTGGTGTGAATCAGAGTGACTGAATTAGGATAGGCAGTGAGTGGCAATGTAGGATGGAGAAAAGCACCACGGGGTGGTCAGCAAGTGGAGGTCAGGAAACATTCCTTGGCAAAGTAGGATAGGTTTCTGGAAAACATCCCGGGGTGGTGCGCATTGTAAGGGTTTCTAACAGGCCATTCACTAGTAGGAGTGAGAAAAACATCATGGGGTGGTGTGAATCTTAGGGCCTGAATTAGGATAGGCAGTGAGTGGCAATGTAGGATGGAGAAAAACACCACGGGGTAGTCAGCATGGGGAGGTCAGGAAACATGCAGTGGCAATGTAGGATAGGTTTCTGAAAAACATCGCGGGTTGGTGTGCAATATAAGGGTTTCTAACAGGCCGTTCACTACTAGGAGTGAGAAAAACATCACGGGGTGTGAATCGGAAGGCCTGAATATGTATAGGCTGTGAGTGGCAATGTAGGATTCAGACAAGGGCCAAGGGGTGGTCAGCATGGGGAGGACAGTGAACATGAAGTGGCAAAGTAGGATAGGTTTCTGAAAATATCACGAGTTGGTGCGCATTGTAAGAGTTTCTAACAGGCCTTTCACTAATAGGAATGAGAAAATCATCACGGGGTGTTATCAATCTGAGGGCCTGAATTAGGATAGGCAGTGCATGGCAATGTAGGATGGAGAAAAGCGCCATGGAGTGGTCAGCATGGGGAGGTCAGGAAACATGCACTGGCAATGTAGGATAGGTTTCTGAAAAACATCGCGGAGTGGTGCGCATTGTAAAGGTTTCTAACAGGGCATTCACGAGTAGGAGTGAGAAAAATATCACGGGGGTGTGAATCAGAGGGCCTGAATTAGGATAGGCAGTGAGTGGCAATGTAGGATGGAGAAAAGCGCCACGGGGTGGTCAGCATGGGGAGGACAGGAAACATGCAGTGGGAATGTAGGACACGGTTCTGAAAAACATCGCGGGGTGGTGCGCATTGTAATGGTTTCTAACAGGCCTTTCACTAGTAGGAGTGAGAAAAACATCACGGGGTGGTGTGAATCAGAGGGCCTGAAATAGGATAGGCAGTGAGTGGCAACGTAGGATGGAGAAAAGCGCCACGGGGTGGTCAGCATGGGGAGGTCAGGAAACATTCAGTGGCAATGTAGGATAGGTTTCTAAAACACTTCGCGTGGTGGTGCACATTGTAAGGGTTTCTAACAGTCCATTCACTAGGAGGAGTGAGAAAAACATCACGGGGTGGTGTGAATCGGAGGGCCTGAATTTGGATAGGCTGTGAGTGGCAAAGTAGCATGGAGAAAAGCTCCACGGGTTGGTCAACTTGGGGAGGTCAGGAAACATGCAGTGGCAATGTAGGATAGGGTTCTGAAAAACATAGCGCTGTGGTACACATTTTAAGGGTATCTAATAGGCCATTCACTAGTAGGAGTGAGAAAAACATCACGGGATGGTGTGAATCGGAGGGCCTGAATTAGGATAGGCAGTGAGCGGCAACGTAGGATGGAGAAAAGCGCCACGGGGCGGTCAGCATGGGGAGGTCTGGAAACATGCTGTGGCAAAGTAGGATAGTTTTCTGAAAAACATCCCGGGGTGGTGCGCATTGTATGTGTTTCTAACAGGCCATTCACTAGTAGGAGTGAGAAAAACATCACGGGGTGGTGTGAATCGGAGGGCCTGAATTAGGATAGGCAGTGTGTGGCAATGTAGGATGGAGAAAAGCACTAGGGGGTGGGTCAGCATGGGGAGGTCAGGAAACATGCAGTGGCAATGTAGGATAGGTTTCTGAAAAACATCGCTGGGTGTTGTGCATTGTTAGGGTTTTCCAACAGGCCATTCACTAGTTGGAGTGAGAAAAACATCACGCGGTGGTATGAATCGGAGGGCCTGAATTCGGATAGGCAGTGAGTGGCAATGTAGGATGGAGAAAAATGCCATGTGGTGATCAGCATGGGGACGTCAGGAAACATGAACTGGCAAAGTAGGATAGGTTTCTGAAAAACGTCGCGGGGTGGTGCTCATTGTAAGGGTTTCTCACAGGGCATTCACTAGTAGGAGTGAGAAAAACATCATGGGGTGGTGTGAAACGGAGTGCCTGAATAAGTATAGGCTGTGAGTGGCAATGCAGGATGGAGAAATGGGCCACGGGGTGGTCAGCATGGGGAGGACAGGAAACATGCAGTGGCAAAGTAGGATAGGTTTCTGAAAATATCGCGGGTTGGTGCACATTGTAAGCGTTTCTAACAGGCCTTTCACTAGTAGGAGTGAGAAAAACATCACGGGGTGTTATCAATCGGAGGGCCTGAATTAGTATAGGCAGTGAGTGACAAAGTAGGATGGAGAAAAGGGCCATGGGGTGGTCAGCATGGGGAGGTCAGGAAACATGCAGTGGCAATGTAGGATAGGGTTCTGGAAAACATCACGGGGTGGCGCATTGTAACGCTTTCTAGCAGGCCATTCAGTAGTAGGAGTGAGAAAAGCATCACTGTGTGGTGTGAATCGGAGGGCCTGATTTAGGATAGACAGTGAGTGGCAATGTAGGATGGAGAAAGGCGCCACGGTGTGGTCAGCATGGGGAGGTCAGGAAACATGCACTGGCAAAGTAGGATAGGTTTCTGAAAAACATAGAGTGGTGCGCATTGTAAGGGTTTCTCACAGGGCATACACTAGTAGGGGTGAGAAAAACATCACGGGGTGTTATCAATCTGAGGGCCTGAATTAGGATAGGCAGTGCATTTCAATGTAGGATGGAGAAAAGCACCATGGAGTTGTCAGCATGTGGATGTCAGGAAACATGCACTGGGAATGTAGAATAGGTTTCTGAAAAACATCGCGGGGTAGTGCGCATTGTAAAGGTTTCTAACAGGGCATTCACTAGTAGGAGTGAGAAAAACATCTCGGGGTGGTGCGAATCGGAGGGCCTGAATTAGGATAGGCAGTGAGTGGCAATGTAGGATGGAGAAAGGCGCCATGGGGTTGTCAGCATGGGGAGGTCAGGAAACATGCAGTGGCGATATAGGATAGGTTTCTGAAAAGCATCACGTGGTGGTGCGCCTTGTAAGGGTTTCAAACAGGCCATTCACTAGTAGGAGTGAGAAAAAGATTACGGGGTGTGTGAATCGGAGGGCCTGAATTAGGAAAGGCTGAGAGTGGCATTGTAGGAAGGAGAAAAGCACCACGGGGTGGTCAGCATGGGGAGGTCAGGAAACATGCAGTGGTAATGTAGGATAGGTTTCTGAAAAACATCGTGGGGTGGTGCGCATTTTAAGGGTTTCTAACAGGCCATTCACTAGTAGGAGTGAGAAAAACATCACGGGGTGGTGTGAATCGGAGGGCCTGTATTAGGATAGGCTGTGAGTGGCAATGTAGGATGGAGAAAAGCGCCACGGGGTGGTCAGAATGGGGAGGTCAGGAAACATGCAGTGGCAATGTAGGATAGGATTCTAAAAAACATCGCGTGGTGGTGCACATTGTAAGGGTTTCAAGTAGGCCATTCACTAGTAGGAGTGAGAAAAACATCAGGTGGTCGTGTGAATTGGAGGGCCTGATTTAGTATAGACAGTGAGGGGCAATGTAGGATATAGAAAAGCGCCACGGGGTGGCCAGCATGGGGAGGTCAGGAAACATGTAGTGGCAATGTAGGATAGGTTTCTGAAAAACATCGCGGGGTGGTGTGCATTGTAAGGGTTTCTAACAGGCCATTCACTAGTAAGAGTGAGAAAATATCACGGGGTTGTATGAATTGGAGGGCCTGAATTAAGATAGGGAGTGAGTGGCAATGTAGGATGGAGAAAATCGCCATGAGGTGGTCAGAATGGGGAGGTCAGGAAACATGCAGTGGTAATGTAGCATTGGGTTCTGGAAAACATCACGGGGTGGTGTGCATTGTACCGCTTTCTATTAGGCCATTCCGTAGTAGGAGTGAGAAAAACATCACGGGGTGGTGTGAATCGGAGGGCCTGATTTAGGATAGACAGTGAGTGGCAATGTAGGATGGAGAAAGGCGCCATGGGGTGGTCAGCATGGGCAGGTGAGGAAACATGCAGTGGCAATATAGGATAGGTTTCTGAAAAACATCGCGTGGTGGTGTGCATTGTAAGAGTTTCTCATGGCCATTCACTAGTAGGAGTGAGAAAAACATCACGGCTTGGTGTGAATCGGAGGGCCTGAATGAGGATAGGCTTTGAGTGGCAATGAAGGATGGAGA
The DNA here is from genome assembly GCF_034190915.1 of Cavia porcellus. Lineage (NCBI taxonomy): Eukaryota > Metazoa > Chordata > Mammalia > Rodentia > Caviidae > Cavia > Cavia porcellus. Next base: position 13,139 of record NW_026947521.1, on the reverse strand, counting down.
AAAGCGCCATGGGGTGGTCAGCATGGGGAGGTCAGGAAACATGCAGTGGCAATGTAGGATAGGTTTCTGAAAATATCGCAGTTTGGTGCACATTATAAGTGTTTCTAACAGGCCTTTCACTAGTAGGAGTGAGAAAAACATCACGGGGTGTTATCAATCATAGGGCCTGAATTAGGATAGGCAGTGAGTGGCAACGTAGGATGGAGAAAAGCGCCACGGGGTGGTCAGCATGGAGAGGTCCGGAAACATGCAGTGGCAATGTAGGATAGGGTTCTGGAAAACATCGTGGGGTGGTGCGCATTGTAACGCTTTCTAACAGGCCATTCAGTAGTAGCAGTGAGAAAAACATCAGGGTTGGTGTGAATTGGAGGGCCTGATTTAGGATAGATAGTGAGTGGCAATGTAGGATGGAGAAAGGCGCCATGGGGTGGTCAGCAAGGGGAGGTCAAGAAACATGCACTGGCAAAGTAGGATAGGTTTCTGAAAAACATCCCGGTGTGGTGCGCATTGTATGTGTTTCTAACAGGCCATTCACTAGTAGGAGTGAGAAAAACATCACGGGGTGGTGTGAATCAGAGGGCCTGAATTAGGATAGGCAGTGAGTGGCAACGTAGGATGGAGATAAGCGCCATGGGGTGGTCAGCATGTTGAGGTCAGGAAACATGCAGTGGCAAAGTAGGATAGGTTTCCGAAAAACATCGCGGGGTGGTGCGGATTGTAAGTGTTTCTAACAGGACATTCACTAGTAGGAGTGAGAAAAAAATCACGAGGTGTTGTGAATCGGAGTTCGTGAATTAGGATAGGCTCTGAGTGGCAATGAAGGATGGAGAAAAGCGCCACGGGGTGGTCAGCATGGGGAGGTCAGGAAACATGCAGTGGCAATGTAGGATAGGTTTCTGAAAAACATCGCGGGGTGGTGTGCAATGTAAAGGTTTTTAACAGGCCATTCACTACTAGGAGTGAGAAAAACATCACGGGGTGTGAATCGGAAAGCCTGAATAAGTATATGCTGTGAGTGGAATGTTGGATGGAGAAAAGGGCTACGGGGTGGTCAGCATGGGGAGGACAGGAAACATGCAATGGCAAAGTAGGATAGGTTTCTAAAAAAATATCGCGGGTTTGTGCGCATTGTAAGAGCTTCTAACAAGCCTTTCACTAATAGGAGTGAGAAAAACATCACGGGGTGTTATCAATCTGAGGGCCTGTATTAGGATAGGCAGTGCATGGCAATGTAGGATGGAGAAAAGCGCAATGGGGTGGTCAGCATGGGGAGGTCAGGAAACATGCACTGGCAATGTAGGATAGGTTTCTGAAAAACATCGCGGGGTGGTGCGCATTGTAAAGATTTCTCACAGGGCATTCACTAGGAGGAGTGAGAAAAACATCACGGGGTGGTGTGAATCGGAGGGCCTGAATTAGGATAGGCATTGAGTGGCAATGTAGGATGGAGAAAAGCGCCACAGGGTGGTCAGCATGTGGAGGTCAGAAAACATGCAGTAGCAAAGTAGGATAAGTTTCTGAAAAACATCGTTGGGTGGTGTGCATTGTAAGGGTTTCTCACAGGCCATTCACTAGTAAGAGTGAGAAAAACATCACGGGGTGGTGTGAATCGGAGGGCGTGATTTAGGATAGACAGTGAGTGGCAATGTAGGATGTAGAAAAGCACCAAGGGGTGGCCAGCATGGGGAGTTGAGGAAACATGCAGTTGCAATGTAGGATAGGTTTTTGAAAAACATCACGTAGTGGTACGCATTTAAAGGGTTTATAACAGGCCATTCACTAGTAGGAGTGAGAAAAACATCACGGCATGGTGTGAATGGGAGGGCCGGAATTAGGATAGGCAGTGAGTGGCAACGTAGGATGGAGAAAAGCTCCACGGGGTCGTCAGCATGGGGAGGTCAGCAAACATGCAGTGGCAATGTAGGATAGGGTTCTGGAAAACATCACGAGGTGGTGCGCATTGTACCGCTTTCTATTAGGCCATTCAGTAGTAGGAGTGAGAAAAACATCACGGGGTGGTGTGAATTGGAGGGCCTGATTTAGGATAGGCTGTGAGTGGCAATGTAGGATGGAGAAAAGCTCCACAGGGTGGTCAGCATGGAGAGGTCAGGAAACATGCAGTGGCTATGTAGGACAGGTTTCTGAAAAACATCGCGGGGTGGTGTGCATTGTAAGGGTTTCTAACAGGCCATTCACTAGCAGGAGTGAGAAAACCATCAAGGGGTGGTGTGAATTGGAGGGCCTGAATTAGGATAGGCCGTGAGTGGCAATGTAGGATGGAGAAAAGCTCCATGGGGTGGTCAGCATGGGGAGGTCAGGAAACATGCAGTGACAAAGTAGGGTAGGTTTCTGAAAAACATTGCGGGGTAGTGCGCATTGTAAGGGTTTCTAACAGGCCATTCACTAGTAGGAATGAGAAAAACATCAGTTAGTGTTGTGAATCAGAGTGCCTGAGTAAGAATAGGCAGTGAGTGGCAATGTAGGATGGAGAAAAGCGACACGGGGTGGTCAGCATGGGGAGGTCACTAAACATACAGTGGCAATGTAGGATAGGTTTCAAAAAACATCGCGTGGTGGTGCGCATTGTAAGGGTTTCTAACAGGCCATTCACAAGTAGGAGTGAGTAAAACATCACGGGTGGTGTGAATCGGAGGGCCTGAATTTGGATAGGCTGTGAGTGGCAATGTAGGATGGAGAAAAGCTCCACGGGTTGGTCAGCATGGGGAGTTCAGGAAACATGCAGTGGCAATGTAGCATAAGTGTCTGAAAAAAATCGTGGGGTGGGGCGCATTGTAAGGGTTTCTAATAGGCCATTCACTAGTAGGAGTGAGAAAAACATCAGGTGGTAGTGTGAATCGGAGGGCCAGAATTAGTATAGACAGTGAGTGGCAACGTAGGATGGAGAAAGGCGCCATGGGGTGGTCAGCATGGGGAGGTCAGGAAACATGCAGTGGCAATATAGGCTAGGTTGCTTAAAAACTTCGCATGGTGGTACACACTGTAAGGGTTTCTAACAGGCCATTCACTAGTAGGAGTGAGAAAAACATCACGGGGTGGTGCGAATCAGATTGCCTGCATAAATATAGGCTGTGAGTGGCAATGCAGGATGGAGAAAAGCGCCACGGGGTGGTTGCCTGGGGAGGTCAGAAAACATGCAGTAGCAAAGTAGGATAGGTTTCTGAAAAACATCGCGGGGTGGCGTGCATTGTAAGGGTTTCTCACAGGCCATTCACTAGTAGGAGTGAGAAAAAAATCACGGGGTGGTGTGAATCGGAGGGCCTGAATTAGGATAGGCAGTGAGTGGCAACGTAGGACGGAGAAAAGCGCCACGGTGCGGTCAGCATGGAGAGGTCAGGAAACATGCAGTGACAAGTAGGGTAGGTTTCTGAAAAACATTGCGGGGTAGTGCGCATTGTAAGGGTTTCTAACAGGCCATTCACTAGTAGGAATGAGAAAAACATCAGTTGGTGTTGTGAATCGGAGTGCCTGAGTAAGAATAGGCAGTGAGTGGCAATGTAGGATGGAGAAAAGCGCCACGGGGTGGTCAGCATGGGGAGGTCACTAAACATACAGTGGCAATGTAGGACAGGTTTCAAAAAAACATCGCGTGGTGGTGCGCATTGTAAGGGTTTTTAACAGGCCATTCACTAGTAGGAGTGAGAAAAAAATCACGGGGTGGTGTGAATCGGAGGGCCTGAATTAGGATAGGCAGTGAGTGGCAACGTAGGACGGAGAAAAGCGCCACGGTGCGGTCAGCATGGGGAGGTCAGGAAACATGCAGTGGCAAAGTAGGATACGTTTCTGAAAAAATACCGGGGTGGTGCGCATTGTATATGTTTCTAACAGGCCATTCACTAGTACGAGTGAGAAAATCATCATGGGGTGGTGTGAATCGGAGGGCCTGAATTAGGATAGGTAGAGAGTGGCAATGCAGGAAGGGGAAAAGCGCCACGGGGTGGTCAGCATCGGGAGGTCAGGAAACATGCAGTGGCAATGTAGGATAGGTTTCTGAAAAACATCGCGGGTTGGTGTGCAATGTAATGGTTTCTAACAGGCCATTCACTACTAGGAGTGAGAAAAACATCACAGGGGGTGAATCGGAAGGCCTGAATAAGTATAGGCTGTGAGTGGCAATGTAGGATGGAGAAAAGGGCCACGGGGTGGTCAGCATGGGGAGGACAGGAAACATGCAATGGCAAAGTAGGATAGGTTTCTAAAAATATATCGCGGGTTTGTGCGCATTGTAAGAGTTTCTAACAGGCCTTTCACTAATAGGAATGAGAAAAACATCACGGGGTGTTATCAATCTGAGGGCCTGAATTAGGATAGGCAGTGCATGGCAATGTAGGACAGAGAAAAGCGCCATGGAGTGGTCAGCATGGGGAGGTCAGGAAACATGCACTGGCAATGTAGGATAGGTTTCTGAAAAACATCGCGGGGTGTTGCGCATTGTAAAGTTTTCTAACAGGGCATTCAGTAGTAGGAGTGAGAAAAATATCACGGGGGTGTGAATCGGAGGGCCTGAATTAGGATAGGCAGTGAGTGGCAATGTAGGATGGAGAAAAGCGCCACCGGGTGGTCAGCATGGGGAGGACAGGAAACCTGCAGTGGGAATGTAGGACAGGGTTCTGAAAAACATCGCGGCGTGGTGCGCATTGTAATGGTTTCTAACAGGCCTTTCACTAGTAGGAGTGAGAAAAACATCACAGGGTGGTGTGAATCAGAGGGCCTGAAATTGGATAGGCAGTTAGTTGCAACGTAGGATGGAGAAAAGCGCCACAGGTGGTCAGCATGGGGAGGTTAGGAAACATGCGGTGGCAATGTAGGATAGGGTTGTAAAACACTTCGTGTGGTGGTGCGCATTGTAAGGGTTTCTAACAGTCCATTCACTAGTAGGAGTGAGAAAAACATCACGGGGTGGTGTGAATCAGAGGGCCTGAATTTGGATAGGCTCTGAGTGGCAATGTAGGATGGAGAAAAGCTCCACGGGTTGGTCAGCATGGTGAGGTCAGGAAACATGCATTGGCAATGTAGGATAAGTTTCTGAAAAACATCGTGGGGTGGTGCGCATTGTAAGGGTTTCTAATAGGGCATTCACTAGTAGGAGTGAGAAAAACATCAGGTGGTGGTGTGAAGTGGAGGGCCAGATTTAGAATAGACACTGAGGGGCAATGTAGGATGTAGAAAAGCGCCACCGGGTGGTCAGCATGGGGAGGTCAGGAACCATGCAGTGGCAATGTATGATAGGTTTCTGAAAAACATCGCGCGGTGGTGTGCATTGTAAGGGTTTCTAACAGGCCATTCACTAGTAGGAGTGAGAGAAACATCAGGTGGTGTTGTGAATCGGAGTGCCTGAGTAAGAATAGGCAGTGAGTGGCAATGTAGGATGTAGAAAAGCGCCACGGGGTGGCCAGCATGGGGAGGTCAGGAGTCATGCAGTGGTAATGTAGGATAGGTTTCTGAAAAACATCGCGGGGTGGTGTGCATTGTAAGGATTTCTAACGTGCCATTCACTAGTAGGAGTGAGAAAAACATCACACGGTGGTATGAATCGGAGGGCCAGAATTAGGATAGGCAGTGAGGGGCAATGTAGGATGGAGAAAGGCGCCATGGGGTGGTCAGCATGGGGAGGTCAGGAAACATGCAGTGGCAATATACGATAGTTTGCTGAAAAACATCACGTGGTGGTACACATTGTAAGTTTTTCTAACAGGCCATTCACTAGTAGGAGTGAGAAAAATATCACGGGGTGGTGTGAATCAGAGGGCCTGAATAAATATAGGCTGTGAGTGGCAATGCAGGATGGAGAAAAGCGCCATGGGGTGGTCGCATGGGTAGGTCAGAAAACATGCAGTGGCAAAGTAGGATAGGTTTGTGAAATATATCGCGGGGTGGTGCACATTGTAAGGGTTTCTAACCGGCCATTCAGTAGTAGGAGTGAGAAAAACATCACGGGGTGGTGTGAATTGGAGGGCCTGAATTACGATAGGCAGTGAGTGGCAACGTAGGATGGAGAAAGGCGCCCCGGGCTGTCAGCATGGGGAGGTCAGGAAACATGAACTGGCAAAGTAGGATAGGTTTCTGAAAAACATCCCGGTGTGGTGCGCATTGTATGTGTTTCTAACAGGCCATTCACTAGTAGGAGTGAGAAAAACATCACGGGGTGGTGTGAATCGGAGGGCCTGAATTAGGATAGGCAGTGAGTGGCAACGTAGGATGGAGAAAAGCGTCACGGTGTGGTCAGCATGGGGAGGTCCGGAAACATGCAGTGGCAATGTAGGATAGGGTTCTGGAAAACATCACGGGCTGGTGCGCATTGTAACGCTTTCTAGCAGGCCATTCAGTAGTAGGAGTGAGAAAAACATCACGGGGTCGTGTGAATCGGAGGGCCTGATTTAGGATAGACAGTGAGTGGCAATGTAGGATGGAGAAAGGCGCCACGGGGTGGTCAGCATGGGGAGGTCAGGAAACATGCACTGGCAAAGTAGGATAGGTTTCTGAAAAACATCCCGGTGTGGTGCGCATTGTATGTATTTCTAACAGGCCATTCACTAGTAGGAGTGAGAAAAACATCATGAGGTGGTGTGAATCGGAGGGCCTGAATTAGGATAGGCAGTGAGTGGCAACGTAGGATGGAGAAAAGCGCCATGGGGTGGTCAGCATGTTCAGGTCAGGAAACATGCAGTGGCAAAGTAGGATAGGTTTCTGAAAAACATCGCGGGGTGGTGCGGATTGGAAGTGTTTCTAACAGGCCATTCACTAGTAGGAGTGAGAAAAAAATCACGAGGTGTTGTGAATCGGAGGTCGTGAATAAGGATAGGCTCTGAGTGGCAATGAAGGATGGAGAAATGCGTCACGGGGTGGTCAGCATGGGGAGGTCCGGAAACATGCAGTGGCAATGTAGGATAGGTTTCTGAAAATATCGCAGTTTGGTGCACATTATAAGTGTTTCTAACAGGCCTTTCACTAGTAGGAGTGAGAAAAACATCACGGGGTGTTATCAATCATAGGGCCTGAATTAGGATAGGCAGTGAGTGGCAACGTAGGATGGAGAAAAGCGCCACGGGGTGGTCAGCATGGAGAGGTCCGGAAACATGCAGTGGCAATGTAGGATAGGGTTCTGGAAAACATCGTGGGGTGGTGCGCATTGTAACGCTTTCTAACAGGCCATTCAGTAGTAGCAGTGAGAAAAACATCAGGGTTGGTGTGAATTGGAGGGCCTGATTTAGGATAGATAGTGAGTGGCAATGTAGGATGGAGAAAGGCGCCATGGGGTGGTCAGCAAGGGGAGGTCAAGAAACATGCACTGGCAAAGTAGGATAGGTTTCTGAAAAACATCCCGGTGTGGTGCGCATTGTATGTGTTTCTAACAGGCCATTCACTAGTAGGAGTGAGAAAAACATCACGGGGTGGTGTGAATCAGAGGGCCTGAATTAGGATAGGCAGTGAGTGGCAACGTAGGATGGAGATAAGCGCCATGGGGTGGTCAGCATGTTGAGGTCAGGAAACATGCAGTGGCAAAGTAGGATAGGTTTCCGAAAAACATCGCGGGGTGGTGCGGATTGTAAGTGTTTCTAACAGGACATTCACTAGTAGGAGTGAGAAAAAAATCACGAGGTGTTGTGAATCGGAGTTCGTGAATTAGGATAGGCTCTGAGTGGCAATGAAGGATGGAGAAAAGCGCCACGGGGTGGTCAGCATGGGGAGGTCAGGAAACATGCAGTGGCAATGTAGGATAGGTTTCTGAAAAACATCGCGGGGTGGTGTGCAATGTAAAGGTTTTTAACAGGCCATTCACTACTAGGAGTGAGAAAAACATCACGGGGTGTGAATCGGAAAGCCTGAATAAGTATATGCTGTGAGTGGAATGTTGGATGGAGAAAAGGGCTACGGGGTGGTCAGCATGGGGAGGACAGGAAACATGCAATGGCAAAGTAGGATAGGTTTCTAAAAAAATATCACGGGTTTGTGCGCATTGTAAGAGCTTCTAACAAGCCTTTCACTAATAGGAGTGAGAAAAACATCACGGGGTGTTATCAATCTGAGGGCCTGTATTAGGATAGGCAGTGCATGGCAATGTAGGATGGAGAAAAGCGCAATGGGGTGGTCAGCATGGGGAGGTCAGGAAACATGCACTGGCAATGTAGGATAGGTTTCTGAAAAACATCGCGGGGTGGTGCGCATTGTAAAGATTTCTCACAGGGCATTCACTAGGAGGAGTGAGAAAAACATCACGGGGTGGTGTGAATCGGAGGGCCTGAATTAGGATAGGCATTGAGTGGCAATGTAGGATGGAGAAAAGCGCCACAGGGTGGTCAGCATGTGGAGGTCAGAAAACATGCAGTAGCAAAGTAGGATAAGTTTCTGAAAAACATCGTTGGGTGGTGTGCATTGTAAGGGTTTCTCACAGGCCATTCACTAGTAAGAGTGAGAAAAACATCACGGGGTGGTGTGAATCGGAGGGCGTGATTTAGGATAGACAGTGAGTGGCAATGTAGGATGTAGAAAAGCACCAAGGGGTGGCCAGCATGGGGAGTTGAGGAAACATGCAGTTGCAATGTAGGATAGGTTTTTGAAAAACATCACGTAGTGGTACGCATTTAAAGGGTTTATAACAGGCCATTCACTAGTAGGAGTGAGAAAAACATCACGGCATGGTGTGAATGGGAGGGCCGGAATTAGGATAGGCAGTGAGTGGCAACGTAGGATGGAGAAAAGCTCCACGGGGTCGTCAGCATGGGGAGGTCAGCAAACATGCAGTGGCAATGTAGGATAGGGTTCTGGAAAACATCACGAGGTGGTGCGCATTGTACCGCTTTCTATTAGGCCATTCAGTAGTAGGAGTGAGAAAAACATCACGGGGTGGTGTGAATTGGAGGGCCTGATTTAGGATAGGCTGTGAGTGGCAATGTAGGATGGAGAAAAGCTCCACAGGGTGGTCAGCATGGAGAGGTCAGGAAACATGCAGTGGCTATGTAGGACAGGTTTCTGAAAAACATCGCGGGGTGGTGTGCATTGTAAGGGTTTCTAACAGGCCATTCACTAGCAGGAGTGAGAAAACCATCAAGGGGTGGTGTGAATTGGAGGGCCTGAATTAGGATAGGCCGTGAGTGGCAATGTAGGATGGAGAAAAGCTCCATGGGGTGGTCAGCATGGGGAGGTCAGGAAACATGCAGTGACAAAGTAGGGTAGGTTTCTGAAAAACATTGCGGGGTAGTGCGCATTGTAAGGGTTTCTAACAGGCCATTCACTAGTAGGAATGAGAAAAACATCAGTTAGTGTTGTGAATCAGAGTGCCTGAGTAAGAATAGGCAGTGAGTGGCAATGTAGGATGGAGAAAAGCGACACGGGGTGGTCAGCATGGGGAGGTCACTAAACATACAGTGGCAATGTAGGATAGGTTTCAAAAAACATCGCGTGGTGGTGCGCATTGTAAGGGTTTCTAACAGGCCATTCACAAGTAGGAGTGAGTAAAACATCACGGGTGGTGTGAATCGGAGGGCCTGAATTTGGATAGGCTGTGAGTGGCAATGTAGGATGGAGAAAAGCTCCACGGGTTGGTCAGCATGGGGAGTTCAGGAAACATGCAGTGGCAATGTAGCATAAGTGTCTGAAAAAAATCGTGGGGTGGGGCGCATTGTAAGGGTTTCTAATAGGCCATTCACTAGTAGGAGTGAGAAAAACATCAGGTGGTAGTGTGAATCGGAGGGCCAGAATTAGTATAGACAGTGAGTGGCAACGTAGGATGGAGAAAGGCGCCATGGGGTGGTCAGCATGGGGAGGTCAGGAAACATGCAGTGGCAATATAGGCTAGGTTGCTTAAAAACTTCGCATGGTGGTACACACTGTAAGGGTTTCTAACAGGCCATTCACTAGTAGGAGTGAGAAAAACATCACGGGGTGGTGCGAATCAGATTGCCTGCATAAATATAGGCTGTGAGTGGCAATGCAGGATGGAGAAAAGCGCCACGGGGTGGTTGCCTGGGGAGGTCAGAAAACATGCAGTAGCAAAGTAGGATAGGTTTCTGAAAAACATCGCGGGGTGGCGTGCATTGTAAGGGTTTCTCACAGGCCATTCACTAGTAGGAGTGAGAAAAAAATCACGGGGTGGTGTGAATCGGAGGGCCTGAATTAGGATAGGCAGTGAGTGGCAACGTAGGACGGAGAAAAGCGCCACGGTGCGGTCAGCATGGAGAGGTCAGGAAACATGCAGTGACAAGTAGGGTAGGTTTCTGAAAAACATTGCGGGGTAGTGCGCATTGTAAGGGTTTCTAACAGGCCATTCACTAGTAGGAATGAGAAAAACATCAGTTGGTGTTGTGAATCGGAGTGCCTGAGTAAGAATAGGCAGTGAGTGGCAATGTAGGATGGAGAAAAGCGCCACGGGGTGGTCAGCATGGGGAGGTCACTAAACATACAGTGGCAATGTAGGACAGGTTTCAAAAAAACATCGCGTGGTGGTGCGCATTGTAAGGGTTTTTAACAGGCCATTCACTAGTAGGAGTGAGAAAAAAATCACGGGGTGGTGTGAATCGGAGGGCCTGAATTAGGATAGGCAGTGAGTGGCAACGTAGGACGGAGAAAAGCGCCACGGTGCGGTCAGCATGGGGAGGTCAGGAAACATGCAGTGGCAAAGTAGGATACGTTTCTGAAAAAATACCGGGGTGGTGCGCATTGTATATGTTTCTAACAGGCCATTCACTAGTACGAGTGAGAAAATCATCATGGGGTGGTGTGAATCGGAGGGCCTGAATTAGGATAGGTAGAGAGTGGCAATGCAGGAAGGGGAAAAGCGCCACGGGGTGGTCAGCATCGGGAGGTCAGGAAACATGCAGTGGCAATGTAGGATAGGTTTCTGAAAAACATCGCGGGTTGGTGTGCAATGTAATGGTTTCTAACAGGCCATTCACTACTAGGAGTGAGAAAAACATCACAGGGGGTGAATCGGAAGGCCTGAATAAGTATAGGCTGTGAGTGGCAATGTAGGATGGAGAAAAGGGCCACGGGGTGGTCAGCATGGGGAGGACAGGAAACATGCAATGGCAAAGTAGGATAGGTTTCTAAAAATATATCGCGGGTTTGTGCGCATTGTAAGAGTTTCTAACAGGCCTTTCACTAATAGGAATGAGAAAAACATCACGGGGTGTTATCAATCTGAGGGCCTGAATTAGGATAGGCAGTGCATGGCAATGTAGGACAGAGAAAAGCGCCATGGAGTGGTCAGCATGGGGAGGTCAGGAAACATGCACTGGCAATGTAGGATAGGTTTCTGAAAAACATCGCGGGGTGTTGCGCATTGTAAAGTTTTCTAACAGGGCATTCAGTAGTAGGAGTGAGAAAAATATCACGGGGGTGTGAATCGGAGGGCCTGAATTAGGATAGGCAGTGAGTGGCAATGTAGGATGGAGAAAAGCGCCACCGGGTGGTCAGCATGGGGAGGACAGGAAACCTGCAGTGGGAATGTAGGACAGGGTTCTGAAAAACATCGCGGCGTGGTGCGCATTGTAATGGTTTCTAACAGGCCTTTCACTAGTAGGAGTGAGAAAAACATCACAGGGTGGTGTGAATCAGAGGGCCTGAAATTGGATAGGCAGTTAGTTGCAACGTAGGATGGAGAAAAGCGCCACAGGTGGTCAGCATGGGGAGGTTAGGAAACATGCGGTGGCAATGTAGGATAGGGTTGTAAAACACTTCGTGTGGTGGTGCGCATTGTAAGGGTTTCTAACAGTCCATTCACTAGTAGGAGTGAGAAAAACATCACGGGGTGGTGTGAATCAGAGGGCCTGAATTTGGATAGGCTCTGAGTGGCAATGTAGGATGGAGAAAAGCTCCACGGGTTGGTCAGCATGGTGAGGTCAGGAAACATGCATTGGCAATGTAGGATAAGTTTCTGAAAAACATCGTGGGGTGGTGCGCATTGTAAGGGTTTCTAATAGGGCATTCACTAGTAGGAGTGAGAAAAACATCAGGTGGTGGTGTGAAGTGGAGGGCCAGATTTAGAATAGACACTGAGGGGCAATGTAGGATGTAGAAAAGCGCCACCGGGTGGTCAGCATGGGGAGGTCAGGAACCATGCAGTGGCAATGTATGATAGGTTTCTGAAAAACATCGCGCGGTGGTGTGCATTGTAAGGGTTTCTAACAGGCCATTCACTAGTAGGAGTGAGAGAAACATCAGGTGGTGTTGTGAATCGGAGTGCCTGAGTAAGAATAGGCAGTGAGTGGCAATGTAGGATGTAGAAAAGCGCCACGGGGTGGCCAGCATGGGGAGGTCAGGAGTCATGCAGTGGTAATGTAGGATAGGTTTCTGAAAAACATCGCGGGGTGGTGTGCATTGTAAGGATTTCTAACGTGCCATTCACTAGTAGGAGTGAGAAAAACATCACACGGTGGTATGAATCGGAGGGCCAGAATTAGGATAGGCAGTGAGGGGCAATGTAGGATGGAGAAAGGCGCCATGGGGTGGTCAGCATGGGGAGGTCAGGAAACATGCAGTGGCAATATACGATAGTTTGCTGAAAAACATCACGTGGTGGTACACATTGTAAGTTTTTCTAACAGGCCATTCACTAGTAGGAGTGAGAAAAATATCACGGGGTGGTGTGAATCAGAGGGCCTGAATAAATATAGGCTGTGAGTGGCAATGCAGGATGGAGAAAAGCGCCACGGGGTGGTCGCATGGGTAGGTCAGAAAACATGCAGTGGCAAAGTAGGATAGGTTTGTGAAATATATCGCGGGGTGGTGCACATTGTAAGGGTTTCTAACCGGCCATTCAGTAGTAGGAGTGAGAAAAACATCACGGGGTGGTGTGAATTGGAGGGCCTGAATTACGATAGGCAGTGAGTGGCAACGTAGGATGGAGAAAGGCGCCCCGGGCTGTCAGCATGGGGAGGTCAGGAAACATGAACTGGCAAAGTAGGATAGGTTTCTGAAAAACATCCCGGTGTGGTGCGCATTGTATGTGTTTCTAACAGGCCATTCACTAGTAGGAGTGAGAAAAACATCACGGGGTGGTGTGAATCGGAGGGCCTGAATTAGGATAGGCAGTGAGTGGCAACGTAGGATGGAGAAAAGCGTCACGGTGTGGTCAGCATGGGGAGGTCCGGAAACATGCAGTGGCAATGTAGGATAGGGTTCTG